>NC_141667.1:221865084-224365084 GCF_028749965.1 Puma concolor | reverse complement strand
TTGGCTAACAGTTCATCTGTTTTGAAACTTCATAGGAAATACATATAAAATGTAAAAAGGGAAGCTTGGAATAGTTTTCCTCAATTTCCTAATTATTCAAGTCACAGATGTTAAAAACCTACATGGGATCCATGGCACCTTCTCTGATCATCCCTGGGGAAACAGAGATGTCTCTGGACAGAACAGGAACAGCTTTACCAGAACTCTTCTGTGTCACAGAGAGGGAGGCAACATAGCACATGGGGGGTGAGGGGTGGGAAGAACAGTTTGGGGCTCACCTGATTCATGTTTGAATTGCAGCATGGCCACTAATTTGCTCCGTGCTCTTGACCTCTCTAAACCTCCGCTTTCCCATCTGTGAAACAGGGCCAGTCCTCCCTTACAGAAATGTGGTGGAGATTGCACATAAGAACGTCCAGCCTATAGTGAGTATATAATAGATATCTATTTTTGTGTCTTTACACCTTGTCCTCCCAGCTCCACTGCAGCGCGAGGTCTAGCAGCCGTATTTAGTTGGAGGATGACAAGCCAAAGTCCCTGGGAACAGAGACCGCTTCACGAGCGGTGGGAGAAAGGTGCAAGCAGGACGTGGGATGTGGTGCCTCCCTTTATCAGGCGAGGAGGTGGGTCCCACAGGTTTTACTTCTACTCCCTCCTCCCTGCTCTGCTTCATCAAATGAAAACCCAATCATGACCACATATGTGGGTGACTAGAGCTATATTACCTTTCCTGGAAGTAGCAGAGGCCAGAGCATAGATGTGAAGGCAGAAAGGTAACATGTTCACAAACCCCAGATTGTGATCCAGCTAATGTCCACAGAGCAATCGTTTCAGAAGCTGCTCGTATATTTACTTACATTTCATACTTCAGCATAGGGAAGTGATGATTTTTTTCAATGTATTTTTCCCAGTCTCCCAGCGCATCATTACCTACATAAATTAAAAACTAGTACAATGAAACTCCACAGAGAGTCGTAACATACCATTGTAGTCTTATCTTTGTCCTTCACTACTAATTCTTTATGCCCAGGGATCCAGAAGCATGAGGTGGCCGGATTTATTTTGAGCCTCACTTTAATTCCAAAATACCCCGTGATATGCCACAAAAGTAGTCAACTGAAGGATGAGAAGCAGCAAAGGGCGCTGGTAGCAATGTGGCATTCCGGAAGTTCAAGTTTGGAGGTGAGGGGGACATGAGGGGCAGGTCCTGGGAAGCAGGCGCCTTCCTCCGCTGGTCGGTTCCCTCGGCGGGGCTGCAGTTTCTCCTTGTGGCTCATTTCTAGCCATGGGGCAGCCTAGCGCAGACTGTGGGCAGCTTCTGATCTTCGGATTTACTTTCAGCAGCTGCAGGATAATCTGTGCTGACAAGTCTGATTCGAAATCACCAATTTACTTGTAAATCTGTTCAGACCGCAGAGGGGCCAGCATTTACTTTCCATTCAGGTTTATGCACTGTGCACGGAGCCCCTGGAGGAGATCCCTCTTCCTTCTGCTTTATTACAATTCAATTTCACTTGTAAACCAAACCTACCCCAGGGGCTTTTTTTTTTTTTTTTTTTTAATATAATGGTTTATCTTACGTCTTCCTGGGACGAGTGACTCTTTGGCAATCCCATTTTGAACTTGTCTCTATGTCTCCAAAGCTGCAGAGGAAAGAAGCTCATTTTTCACTGCTCTAATTTCTGATCATTTTACCAGAGTTCATACAGACTAGATTTGGGTCAGAGTGATTTACCAGGGCAACGCAGTTAAAGTCAGTAAAACACTAGCGCCGTGGATGAGAATGGACTGCTCGGGTTGGTGGAGTTTGCTGCTTTAAATTTCATGTTAAGAAAACTGGCACGGGCTGACTTCAAAGATGGTAAATTGAGCATTAGTTCAAATCTGTGGTGTGACAGGTACTACTATTAAGTACTTGTTCTTCCTGTTTCATTAGGAATCAAAGAAGCAAAGCTTCCATACTATTAACTAGAAGTGAGAGAATAAAATATGTTTAATTCCCAGGCAAAAACGAGAAAGATGGGAATTCACACCTCTGGCTCCTTTCTGCATTAGAGCAGGACAGCTTCCTGGTGCAACGACGCGTGGCCACACCTCGGTTTAATGCTCTGGTGTCGCCATCTTGAAACTCCTAATCCCTTTTGAAGGGGCCCCCATTCTCCTTTTGCACCGGACTCCGCAGATTATGTCACCAGTCCTACACGAGAGGTGTGGACATTATTAATCTGTCATCCTTCCCTCCTTACTAACAGGATTCATCCTTGTGGCGGCTATTTGTTGAGACATATGGTGTGCTAAAGATGTGAGGAACTCTAATGAGACAGATCTATGCATTATCCTTGTGGAATCAACAGGATAAAGAGACACCCAGAACCGTGGAAAACTAGTAACATTTAAATAAGAAAAAAATATCTAAGTGCTAAACTGACATTTAAAACTTGAGCAAATATCCCACGTGGCAGCTGAAAAGGATCTAGTCCTCAAGTGAACAAACACCCCCGACTCTGCTGCTCCTCTTGGCCTTTTCCTTCCTTCCTCCATGCGACACACTGAGAGACAAAGCAAAGCGCGGCTCCGCCAAGCACAACGCGGTAACACTCGGGGGCCAATGGTAGCTCACAGTTTGGGGAAATCTTTTTACACATTCGAAAAGCTAGCATTTTGGAAAAAGGCACGAGTCCTTCCAAATAAGAGTGAAAGGAGAGAATCTCGGTGGGCACACACTCAGGTGTTCTACTTGTCTCAAAACAGCCAAGTCCCACCTACCCCGAAGAGCGGTTGTCCCACTAGGTATATTGTGATCATCTACCAGACGGTCTGGCATGGTGGCCCTAATGACGATCACACTATCCATATTGATTGAGGGCTTATGGGTGTCCTTCTAACAACCCCGATACTGACGGCTGCGTTTGCTAATATTTGAAATAGAAATGTTTAGTAACACAGAAGCAAGAATGTCCTGGTAGCTGGCCAGGTACGACATGCTCTCCATCAACAAAGGCTGAACGAGAGGGAAGGTTTCTTAATGCCACACTCACCACCTTTAAAATACACACTGGCAGCCTGTGCCAACCCGTATCACTGACAATTTCTCTCTTTCCTTTTCGGGAGAGGAGCAAACGAGTTCGTTTTTATCGAAAGTAAATGGCTGAATCAATCATCATGGAGTGATAGGAAAAAGCACCCTAGACAGACCCCTGACAAAAATGGCTAAATCAACACGGAGTAATGGCTGTGGACTATCTCACAGTGACATTTCCTATTGCTGGCTATTTTAGTGTTGTGTGCTGCTTTGAGTGTAACTAAAACAGGAACAGGTCGGGGCGCCTGGGTGGCGCAGTCGGTTAAGCGTCCGACTTCACCCAGGTCACGATCTCACGGTCTGTGAGTTTGAGCCCCGCGTCGGGCTCTGGGCTGATGGCTCAGAGCCTGGAGCCTGTTTCCGATTCTGTGTCTCCCTCTCTCTCTGCCCCTCCCCCATTCATGCTCTGTCTCTCTCTGTCCCAAAAATAAATAAACATTGAAAAAAAAAAAATTTTTTTAAAACAGGAACAGGTCAAACAAGATCATCTTTGGAAATTAACTTGATCAGGAATGTTTACATTTAAACACATCTTTATTTTCAGCATAGGGCTATCGGCATCCAAAACAGAACATTCCACAGAATCTCTTTTGCTATGAGGTACGAGGGTGCTGGACATAAGAAGGGACCTAGCCAAAAGAAGGGAGGGGATTAATCATAGTGGAACATAGGGGAGACAGGCCAAACATGTCCTAGACTCCAAACTGGATACCTGGATTTAAAATTTCCCAGAGTAGTTTTAGCAAATCAGCCAAATGAATGTAAAAATAGCGATAGGTACAGGGTATGCTGAGAGACTGTGTCTGGGGGGGCTGGCAGTCATACATGGTCGAGAGTGCTCCCCCCAGACTTCCTGCCAGGAGGGGAAAAAAAAGATAAGTTCCAAGGAAGTTGACGAAAGGCAGGATTCCTTCAAGTTGTGAAATCAGAGAAGACTTTATGAAGAAGTCAACATTCCAGTCAGGCCTTGAAAGACACAGATTCTGGGTGTGGGAAAAGGGGATAGAGAGGGTGAAGGAAACAGCGTCAGCAAAGGCACAATAGCGGGATTAGGTAGAGACTGCGCAGGAAACACTATAAAATTCACTTTGGTCAAAGTGGGGTGCACAGGAAGGGGCTGAGTGAGTGGTAATGTGACAAATGGAGCTTGGGAGCACGTTGTAGAAGGTCCTTAACATCCAGGGAGCAACCCAGGTATTTGGGGCATGAAGGTCCATGATCACAACCAAGAAGATTGTTCTGGAGGCCACGGGAAGATGGATGAGAGGAAGGCGGGTGTGCAGGAAGGCAGCCAAGACATGACAGACATTCACCTCTGGCACAGGCCTTCGGAGTCCTTTGAAATCATGTGATAGTGCACCATGATGCTGAATGAGGACAATATTTAACACCAGATGATTTTTTACGTGATCGCTCAGAGATCATGACTGTCATAGTAGCACGTTTCAATTACACATAGTTATGCATGACATGAACTTTCTCGTAATATATTAAAGACAGTAAAATGTCTCGTCATTCTACGGGATTCAGCCTCTGATGTCAAAATAATTCACTGTGTTACAGCACATTCTTCTGCCCCATCTCTATCTTCAATTTCAAAATACATTTCATCTTCCTCTTACGATATACTTGGTTTTTAAAGAATCACATACAACCATCAAAGATATTTTCTTTTTATTTTGCTCAGTTCAATTCCCCTATGGATCAGAAATGAAAACTCAAATACCCCTGTATTGAGCTCTAATCTTAGAGAACATCACTTCAACACACACCTGCAAATAACACTAGCAAGGTTCATTTTATGAAGATAAAATAACTATCTAGCTATATAACCAGCACTGAAGCTTGCTGCTGATAGAATAACAATGACATCTTTCTGAGGAAGAGTGAGTCTGGTGACCAAAGCCATGATTTATAAACTCCTTGAGGTCACAGGCCTGTATTATATTTACTTCTTTGTTTCCCACAGTACCGATCACACTTTCAAGCACAAAGCTGCAGCAGGATTTTAAGATTAAATGAGAAAATGTGTACAAAAGTGTTTGTGTATTACAAAATGCCATAGTAAAAGTAGCTGACATTAGTTGACTTGGAACTCCAAAGAACTAATTTTTCTTTCAGTTGGTCTCTGGGGTCATTCAAAAGAGACAAAAATATAGATAGTAGTAATCAGGCTACAAATACATGAGGGTGTATCAGAGAAGAAATGGAGGGTTAAAGGAAAAAACATTGCAGAACCCACAGATGATATAAAAAATATCACCATGATGGAGAAAACCCACAATATGCAGGCAGATGCTTTAGAAGGAAGAAAGGAAAGAAAAAGAAAGAAAGAAAGGAAGGAAGGAAGGAGGCGGGAAGGGAAGGAAAGGAAATAATGAAGGAAGGGCTCACTTATCCAGTTGTTGAGAATACCTATACAGGTATCTAGGTTTCACTTCAAATAATAACCTGTGGCGGTCAAATATGACCAGTTACAAATTCTGTTATGAGGTCCTGAATAATAAGTCACCTGCATTATTAGTTCAAAACTTAACTGGAGAAATGCAGTAGGGTACAATAGTATACATAGTGTGTGTGTGTGTGTGTGTGTGTGTGTGTGTATATATATATATATAATTTTTATTTCTTTCTTAGTCTGCTTCTATTCATTACTTTATCCCTGATAGCTAGAGCAGGATTCAATAAATGTGTGTAATGAATGAAGCATATTAGCTTTTTAAGGTATAGTTAAGTTTGAAATTTTAAGTCAGATGAGCTATCATAAGAGCCATCATTTACTGAACATCTACTATATCATATTAACATGACTTACACATATTTATTTACTTTGTTATGTTTACATATTTATTTTGGGAGGGAGAGAGACAGCATGCATGAGCAATGGACAGAGAGAGAGAGAGAGAGAGAGAGAGAGAGAGAGAGAGAGAGAGAGAGAATCCCAAGCAGGCTCCACCCTATCAGGGCAGAGCCCCACACAGGGCTCAATCTCAAGAACCCTGAGATCACAACCTGAGCTGAAATCAGGAGTCAGGCATTTAACCCCCTGAGCCACCCAGGTGCCCCAACTTACACATATTTAAGCTCCACAAAACCCCAAAGAGTCAGGGTTACTATTAGTCTTAATTGAAGGAACCGGGGCTGAGAAGCAGTAACTTGCCCAAGAGGCTGATGAGTGGCGGAATTCAACCCTGTCCAGATCCTGTGTTCACTCGTTTCACACAGCAACACATGGCCATAGAATAATGCGAACACATGAACAGAAGGCAGCACTTGAAGATTTGCTAATACAAGAAAAAAGTACCAGCATTTCATTTTACTTACAGTCTTACAGACACAGTTTTTTCCAGGATCTGATTGCATGTAAAATTCTGAAGCATCCCATGTGGGAAGAGCTGTTGTTATTCTAATCTTATGCTGTAAGTAATGCTACACAAACAATCTGCCACAATTTACAAGCCTAACAAGCTAAATAGAGCAAGTATAGAGAAATAAAAACATTTCCCTCATCCAATATTTTCCACCATCTTAAAAACTCATCAGATTCAGAGTCCCAGATCAGCCCTAACTGGACGGTAAGATTATTGTGGTAAAACCACTCTGCACAAAGCATAATTGTCTGAAATTACACTGAAGTCAAATGTACATAAAATGGTGCCACACAGGGAAGGAGAAGAGCTCTATGCTATGTAATTTAATGAAACCTACTGAGCACCAAGGGCACAGGCAGCCAAATTGAATTTTAAATGGTGTCTACGAGGAGGCTATAATCAGGATAGCCACCAGTGGGTGGATGAGATAAATGAACGGACTTTCTTCCACCAGGCAATCAAAATAGAAAGCCATCTTTACGCATAACATCAAAAAAAAAAAAAAAAAGTTAAACTATTCACCCTTTGCTCCTTTGTTTTTTTTGTTTTTTTTTTTTTTTAACTACACGGTCATTTCTAGACTCCTTCCTTCCCTAGGGCATTTCTGTGTTAGTGAGTGAACGTTATGCAGAATATTTTTTTTCTCCTACCTTGGCTTTTCTTGTGACTTTTTTCCCAGAAAAATAAAATCTAGTCCTACAAAGTGTAAACTTCTCTGTAATCTCACCAGCGTGGTGGGTGCTTAGCAACTGGTACCGTCCAAGGGGCAGCTTAGACATGATGAGTCGGGTAGACAGAGCTAGGAGCCTGCCTATCAACCAGGATAGCCAAATGGTAAAAGGAAGTGTCTGGATTTAAAGTGTCCGGTAAAAGAAGTGTTGAAAGTAAATGAAGTACTACTCTCTCACATGAAGGTTTTCAAAGATATATTTTCACGAATCTACATATTTAACCCTGATCTTTCCAGCTGTCCACTTGCCCTTCGGCCTTGAAGTCCCACCAGAACCTGAACCACAGACTGTCCAGAACTAATCTCACCTCCTCGCCACCTGCCGACAGCTCACTCTTCACAATGTCAGGCTCCTTCCAAGAGACACACAGACATGAAAACAGAGGGCCGCCAGTGAGGTTCATTCTCACCAACGCAATCGGTGGCCAAATCATGTTGATTACATTTTCATCCTCTTTGTTGTATCTTGCATTTCCTGGAGTCTAGAGCCCCACTCTGTAGATATCCCTAAGGCCCATCCAAATGAAGTGCAGTCCAGGGAGACTTTATTTTACTGAGGGAGGTGACGGGTAGGGAAATAAGGGAACCAAGGCAGAGTCAATCTTGTAAAGCAAGGGAGGGGAAGATCACAATTCAATGATCATGTGGCCACTAGGCTGACCCGCAACAAATGGGAAAGCGTTTTACAAAGGAACTGGATGAGAAGCAAAACATTTCCGAGCCCCTATTGTACCCTGGGCTTGGCACTCTTTGACTTTTTCGATGGGCAGTGAGGAAGACTCAGGAGAAAGGACTCAGGGTTTGTACCAAGGTGAGTAAGGCTAGCGGAAGCTCAGCTATCCCACAGCCTACTCAATACGTATCTCTCACAAGATCTTGAGGACATCAGCCAAAGAACACCTCGCCGAATCCTCTTAGCACCTGTGCCACATTTATAGGTACAATTCCTCATATTAGAGCTTGTGCCTTTTGAAGTCAGACATTGTGATATTCAAGTCAGTATTCAACACAAGTCCTAGCACCTGTGCCCATTCTGCAAAGTAGGAACTTGGGGAGTAGATGCAAAATGGAACTGGATTAAAAATACATATACAATAGCTTTCCAAACAGATTATACCAAGTATCAAGTAGACAGAAAATTCTCATTACCTATTCTCTCTCAGGTACTTTGCTAGGCTCTAGGGATAGTATGGTAAATAAAACAGAGAAGGCCCCTGCCCTTGGTGTATTCCAACCAATTAGAGAAGACATTATACACATCATTGTAAAAATTAAGTAATCACAAGTGTACTAAATGCCATGAAGGAAAGGTATAGATGTAATAGAGCAACATGGAAAATAATAACAATTGCATATCGGCACCTTTTCCACTCATTCGCCATTCCATTCCATTCCTTTGAAGGGTGCCCAACTTTAACAGTTGTGTCCCCTAACCAAATATCTAGACATTGGTATTATTTAACTCACGTATTCAAACAATACACAGAGAAATTCCATAATGACTTTTCTCTCTTTTTTTTTATGCTTATTTATTTCTTTTGACAGAGAATGCGCGTGAGCAGGAAGGGCAGAGAAAGAGAGAATCCCCAGCAGGCTCCGTGCTCTCAGCATAGAGCCTGATGCAGGGCTTGATCCCACAAACCGTGAGATCATGGCCTGAGCCGAAATCAAGAGTCCGACACTTAACCGACTAAGCCACCCAGGTGCCCCGACTTTTCCTCTTTTCAAGATAAAATAATGACTAACTCAACCTCAAAAAGACTGGTAAAGTGAAAAGAATCCATGTGCTTTCTAGCCAGCTACCTCTCAACTTAACTCTCCGATAACTTGCCTTAACTGAACAAAGTCGCCGTGTGAGTAGGTACAGGGACAAACCTCTCCCTGCACAAACACCTTCTCCTCTTCATTGGCTTTTCATCTCGTGAGTGTCATGAGTACCGGATCCTTGGCATGAATCCTGCCCTCCCCTCCCTCTCCGTCCTCATCTACCCACCCTCCCGCGGGCTTTCCGTCCCGGAGCGCCTCAGAGACCTCCTGCTCACCCAGCCGGATGGCTCTGTCCCTGAGCTTCCCCAGCTGCCAGGCCCTCTCCTCCTTCCCCTCGATGCTTCAAGTCTTAGTTCAAACCTGCATCCTCCAGAAAGTCTTTCTTGGCACCTCACTGAGATCACGACCGTCCATGATGAAACTTTCTTCCTAACATTTATCAGACTTGTAGCTTTACGTTCATTTTGGGGGAAGCATCTGATTAACGTTCATCTCTCACACAAAAATTCTAGGTAGACAAGAGCCATACGTTATCATACCAGCGTTCTATCTCCAGCTAGAACAGAGCCTGACACATAGTGAGCACTTAAAAATCTTTTGTTGAAGATGGATACCCCCTACCAGAGACCTTCGCTAGTATTTCTGAATCTGGGTCCAGACAAAGTGAAGCTGCGAGATGCATGGTGTTGAGGCCACTGGCCACCATGTTTGCGTCACACAGAGTCACAAACACAAGCCTGTTTGCTGGGCTGAAGTGGAAGTCAAAGCGGTAATAAGCAAAGACAAACACAGAATGAGTCTAACTGCTGCCCCACAGACCGGGCCCACTTCTTTCTGAAGCCGGGTGTCAGAATGCGCCTGTGTCCCCTCTCCTTTTCTGACCCTTAAACTTGTTTGAGTTGCATTTTGTGACTTCTGGCCAATCAATAAAGATATCATAATAACTTGAAAACAAAATCACCGGTTGAATAAATGAATGAGAGAAGCACCACTATAGAGTAAATACTTCTTCATACTGTCACACCCAGTGTGACTATACTTTTAAGCCTTGTAACTACCAGGACAACTCCCTCTAAAGCTAAAATTGGTATTCTTCCTCAGAACACTTTTAGCAGAATTAATTCTTACTTACTTAGAAGTGACTATAGAGACCATAAAGGAATTGGCTGTACCTAAGGATTACAATTTTCCATTTAAATTAGGTTATGTAACAGCAAATGGGAAACATAAAACACACAAACAGCAACAAAAATGACATCCTACCATACGTTACATCATAGAAAATAATGACTCCATTGTAGTTCCTTTCTAGACATGAAAAGAACATGGGAAATCTTATATCTGGATCCAAGACAACTGTGCACACAGAGCAGGGAAGGAGAAACAATGTGGGGAAAATAATACGGGGATAACACGGGAGAAATAATTGGATTGTTCTGGTGGGCCAACAGTGGCCAAGCATGAGAAAAAGCTATACCACGTACCACTGGCCCTTTCCAGCCACACGTATGCTGGAAAGCCAAGGTCTCGTAGGGAATCTGGTGTTTCCCGTGTGCACCCAATCCCATCCAACGTCATCGACTGCTATCTGCCACCCATACGGAAGGCACATTCGTGGACGGCTGAGAGAACAATCAGGTGATGTCATCATAAGATGATATAAGGAGCATGTGTTAGTGAAACTCGAACTGAGAGGTAGAGATGAAGGTTAACAACCAAGAAAGGTCCGCATCACACGCAGTGGCTCTCATCAACAAGCATTCTACAGATGAGGATTAGATTTAATCCCAGAATCATACTATCTTAGAGCTTAAAGGCTATTCACTTCTTTTCAAAAATTCAATATGACAAATATATGAGAATTATAAATTACACTGGAATGACAAAACTACATTTCATGTTTCATGGACTTCAGGGCAGTTGATTCAGGGAACACAGACAAAAGCCACAGCCAATATTAACTCAGAGGTTATCCCTTGGTTATTCCAAGGGACACACAGTTTCCTTTCTTGTTCTGCCTTAATATGCGAATGTAACATGACTAACATAAGGGAGGACAGCAATCTATTAGGTCTCCAGGCTGAAACATTCATTTACCACAGGTAACCGATGGCAATTTTCAGTTATAAACACGCATTATATTTATTTCTGACAATAGCATTCATTTATTTCTTTATAAATGAAATACAGGTATAATTGAAAATGTCAAAAACTTTTCTGAAAATAAGATGTATAAAATCAATCTTACATCTACTTATTATATACTTATGCACTTATTTCCTGCATGTTTAGGAAGAGCTGGGTGGCTCAGTCAGTTAAGCGTCTAACTTTTGGTTTCAACTCAGGTCACGATCTCACGGTTTGTGAGTTCGAGCCCGACATCCGGCTCTATGGTGACAGCTCAGAGCCAGCTTGGGATTCTCTCTGTTCCTCTCTCTCTCTCTCTGCCTTCCCCAACTCGTGCTGTCTCTGTCTCTCCCAAAATAAATAAACTTTAAAAAAAAATAGCACTTTTGGGGCGCCTGGGTGGCTCAGTCAGTTGAGTGTCCGACTTCGGCTCAGGTCATGATCTCACAGCTGGTGAGTTCAAGCCCCGCGTCGGGCTCTGTGCTGACAGCTGGGAGCCTGGAGCCTGCTTCTGATTCTGTGTCTCCCTCTCTCTCTGCCCTTTCCCCATTCATGCTCTGTCTCTCTCTGTCTCTCAAAAATAAACAAACATCAAAAAAAAAAGTTAATAAAAAAATAAAAAATAACACTTATCTTGGAAAAGAAAGGGAAAATGTCTGCTTGTAAGAAGCCAGTGAAGTTCAATGACACTGACAGTTACTTTAGCTGTCATCTAAATGCTCCTTTTCGAAGCCTCCAAATGTGCTGGGCACAGTCAGTAACCCTCATATACACACAGACGAATGTACAAAACTTTCTAAGATAGAAATATCCACACTGTGAAGTTGTATAGTAAATTATATCTACGTACTGTGGTAACAACAATATTTATTACTTTTTTAAATGTTTTGCTCTGTAAGCAAAAACAGAGCTGCTATAATTTAAGTCACATTTTCTTGTTTGTTTGTTTTTTTTTTAATTTTCTGAGGGACTAGGGAAAAAAAGAAAATATCTGGTTTCTTAAATAAACAGAAATACAAAATTACTGAGACATTCACTCATTCATTCATCTATTCGTCTAAAAATAAGGACGGCAAAACCTGTTGACCTCTACCTCAGAAATGTCTTCAGGGGCGCCTGCTGGCTCAGTTGGTTAAAGCGTCTGACTCTTGATTTCAGCTCAGGCCATGATCTCATGGTTTGGGAGTTCGAGCCCCACATCAGGCTCCGCACCGACAGCTCGGAGCCTGCTTGGGATTCTCTTTCTCTCCCTCTCTCTTTGCCCCTCCCCCATGTGTGCTCGCTCTCAAAATAAATAAACATTAAAAAAAAAAGAAAGAAAAAAATGTCTTCAAACTCTTGTTCCCTGTATTCCCACAGCTTCAGTGAGGCTCTCACCACCTCTGACTAAGACTGCAACTATGGGCTTCTCAGTGCCTTTCCTTGGTGTTTGTTATTCTCCAAATCAATCTTACTCCTCATTGCGATTAGATTATAGATTATATAGCTCCTAAGTCAATTCTACCCACAACCACTCAAAAGCTTGAGTTTAGTTGAGTATGGAATCCGTACCGTGGAACAGAAACGAGGACTTGCACAGCCTGGCTCCATGTGTCCTCTCCACTTGTGTCCTTTGTCACAGCATACCTGCCCCACCCCATATAGTCTGCTCCCGTTCCCTGAACTCACATCAGATCTTTTCACACCTCCTTGGCTTCGAGAACTTGATGATCCCCCTGCCTGAGGGCCCAGGAAGTTTTCCCCTCGTAACTTCAAACCCAGCTCAACGAGCACCTGTGCTATGAGCCCTTTGAGACCCCCTCCCCCCCAGTCAGGCCATTCCCTGTGCTGTGCCTCTCCAGTATCTGTTCATGCTTCAGTGCACTCCAGTCTTCTCGATTAAACATCTGTGATTTTTGTCTATTCACCACAAATCCCAAAAGTTCACAGTAGGACATGATCTTCCACTTGCCTGAGGCAGGAATTTGAATTATGTATTGTATTTTAGCGAGGGTCCAACTGAGGACGCAGAAGCCATCCTGAGGTGTGTCAAACACAGACAATTTACTATAGCACAGGAAACTGGTGACACAGATGATGGAAGAGCTAAAAAGCCAAACAGGAGAAAAAGAGGTGACCCGGAAAGTGGCAAGAGCAGGAAACTGCTGCTATCCACTATATTGGAGTGATACTGGGCGAAGATGGCATTACCAGCGACTAGAAGAACTGGGCTAGGGTAGGATTATCGCAGTGGCTTCCCAACAGATGCTGGGGCCAGGAAAGGCAGGGCATTCCTGGAGAAGAGACAACTGCTACCAAAGACACTGCCCAAGGAGGAGCCAGAGAGGGAGAAATATCCTGGCTTCTCCCTGCTTCCCGTCTCCCAAAAGCTCCTCCCACTGGCTGCAACTACCCAGTTGCCGGGTGTCGAGGCTTCTGGGAAATGTGGACTCCCATAATAGATAGCCAAGCGGGAGAAGGGCACAATGGAGAATAACTGGCACACGGTCGTGAGGCTGGCAAGTACCTGGCTTGGCTGCTGAGTGAGCCTCACCAGCAGACAGCTGCAGTCAGCAACACTTAGAAGCATATGTAGGTATCATGAGTCCTTTGTACAGTAACTACAATTTACATGTTGGTTTCCTCCATAAGACTGTGAATTCTTGGTTCCTCAAAAAATTGAAAATAGAAATACACACGACCCAGTAATTCCACTGCTAGGTGTTTACCCAAAGAAAACAAAATCATTAATTCAAAGAGATATATGCACCCCTATGTTTCCTGAAGCATTATTTACAACAGCCAAGATATGGAAGCAGCCTAAGTGTCCATCAACAGATGAACAGATAAAGAAAACGTGGTTAAATATATATGATGGAATATTACCGAGTCATAAAAAAGAATGAAATCTTGCCGTTTGTGACAACATGCATGGACCTAAGCGACATTGTGCTAAGTGAAATAAGTCAGACAAAGAAAGACAAATATCATATAATTTCACTTATATATGGAATATAAAAACACAAATAAACAAGCAAAAAAAACCCAAAACAAAACAAACAAACAAAAAAAACAGACTCATAAATACAAAGAACAAACTTTCCCCTTTTGCCAGAGGGGAGGTGGATGGGTGGGGACAGGTGAAATAGATACAAAGATTAAGAAACACAAATGTCCAGTTATAAAATAAACAAGCCAAGGGGAAGAAAAGTACAGCATAGGGAATATAGTCAATAATACTATAATAGCATTGTTTGATGACAGATGATAACTACACTTATCGTGGGGAGCACTAATATATAGAATTGTCAAATCACTATGTTGTACACTTGAAGCTAATAGAACTTTGTATGTTAATTATACTTCAATAAACAAAAACGATTAAAAAAAAAAAGACTGTAGGCTTCTTAATAGCAGGAACCTTATCTCAGTTCTATTCCAACAGTTAGCACATTATTTGGCATATAACAGGCACTCAGTACTCTTAAATGCACATAAACACTAATCCCCTGGATTTACAATGTATTTTAACTCAACATTTCCCAAAGCTTACTCTGTTGCCCATGAATTCAAAGAGATCTTATTGCCTATTACAGGTTAGTAGGACTCTGCCATTCCCAAATAAGTTTGTGAACACAGTGTGAAGCAAAGCTAGTATCTTGGTCCATTGAGGCTTCAAGAACACAATACCACAGACTGAATGGCTTATAAACACAAGAATGTATTTCTCACAGTCGCAGAGGCTGGTAGTCCAAAATTAAAGTGCCAGTGCAGTTGAGTGGGGGCCCTCTTCTCACTGGATCCTCACAGAAGCGCAAGGAGCAAGGAAGCTCTCCGGGATTTCTTTGATAGCAGCATTAATCTCATTCAGGACAGCTCCACCCTCGGGACCTGGTCACCTCCCAAGGGCCCCACCTCCTACTACCGTCACTTTGGGTATTAGGATTTCAACAGGTGAATTTGGTGGGGGACAAAATTTTCAGACCCATAGCAGCTGGTTTCTTCATTGCAGAAAATAAAGCTCGCTCCAAGCTTTTACAATGTGCTTGAAGAGAGAGTTGCATTCTGCAGCATCATTTCAACAGAGATGACTAACATTATGCAGGTTCATCAGAAGGAGACATTGCTTCAAATGCCTTCACATTGATGGCATTATTTTATTTCACCTCTGAAATAATTCTGTGAAGTAGGGAAGAACAAGGTCAGACCTTAAAGATAAAAATGTTGCTAATAAATAATTGAAACTAAGTAATACATCAAGTGTTCATTGAACATAGAAGATGTCATTTACTAGTCTAGTTACTGTAGGACTAGAAGAAAATTATAAATCTTAGTTCCTGTTCCAGTTGACGACATAAGACATACAAGAAAAACGGAGAACCGTTTTTATCGGTCCCCCGACAATTAGTCAGCAATATCAATGCACCAGAACCAGAGCGATGTTGAATCTAACCTCCTGATCGTCTAAAAATAACCATTCAGAAGTTTCTGGGAAATCCATAGAGCCCATCCGAGAGACCTAGATAGAAGTCTATTTGTTTCCATCACAAACACTTCAAAGACGAAGACTGACAACGTCTAACATTATCTTTCATTTCTATAGAAAGACACAAGGTCTTTGGTTTTGTTATCTAAGAAGTGTGTGCTCTGGAAATACCATTATCTTTAGCCTTAACAAGGGATTATTACAAAGGCTTCTAACAATGGGGTACTTACACTAGAAAACTCAGCCAGCATGTAAGAATGAAAGGTAGCACTCTTCTGTTAAATAATTGTTAAAAGACATCGGTCAGATGTTTTGGCACTCTCCCCTAATGGCCTCTCTACTTCATATTACATTATTAACAGTAACCTGTAATTGTTATTTGAGAATTGGCAACAAGTTGCTCTGTCAAATCTACAGGTGGTTTTATTGTCCTACAAGCATAAACAGGACAAAGGAAACAAGAAAAATATTCACCTATGTTAAGAGATACACTATGCAAAACGGTCAGATATTCTGAATTCTACATATAATACAAGGCGGAATTTCAATTAACACTTTATTATGGTGACAGCCTTCACAGCACAAACGATAACTGATGGGTAACTTTGGGTGTCACTCTCTAAAATTCAGTTTTCTCGCAAAAGAATGAAGAATAAAGAATAAATTGCGAAAAAGAATAAACTGCCTGCCTCAACAGGGTAAAATGAGAACTGAGTAAGTTCCAGAGTACTGGTCCCTTCAGGGTGCTGGGCCCAAGTGAGTTAGCTAAACACTTAATACTATACCCTCCGCCTTCCCCTCGGGAGATTGGTAATAGACAACACCCTGAATGCCCTGTGATTTCTGCTGTACTGAAATGGATTAACTCTCCATAACCAACTGTTTCTCAAATCCACGTGTTCCTATTTGCTTTTTCCTGTTAACATCTATTGGAACACCCAGGAATCGGTGTCCCTGAGAACACACTGGAGGGTGATAACTTAAGTAAAAAAAAAAAAAAAATGAGTTTTAATGACATCCGCGAATAAATTTTGAACCTGATGCTGGTATTCTTTCTGACTACAACCACCACACACAACAAGGCAGTCTTGCCAAGCTGGAGGTAGCTGGAGAGGTCAAGTGTTCACCATGCACTAATGATAACTGTACATACGGCAGGCAATGTATTTGTGATAACATGTAGGATGACAGAAAGTTCTCCAGAGTGTGTGTGTGTGTGTGTGTGTGTGTGTGTGTGTGTGTGTTTAATAGGAATGGTTTTGAATCCTGTTCCTCGGCTTGCTTTCTTTGTGAATAACAGCATGCTTTTTACATGACAGCTAACCAATCTGCAATCTCCTCGTTAGAGAGGCTAACTAACCCATACTAACCCTGGCCTCAGTGTTGTCTAGCTATGGCTATGTTAGCTGGGAAGGAAGTTAAAGATCAAATGACTCTCTTAGAAAGACTCTACTCCGTGTAAAGTAAATGAAGATTTGGACCCTGTCGAAAACACCAATCTAAATAATTCTAGGGAAAAAGTCTAGTGTGGCTGCTAACATGATAGACTCAAGAGCAATGGATAACTCCTTATTGCGTCATTTTAATGAATTGTTATCATCAGTATTTTTTTCCTCAGAAATACAAACTCAGGAGATAAAAACCTGTAATTCAAAACAGGTAACAACCGAGCACACTTGTCAGTAAGGAAAGATTTTAGCACACCCAGCAGAACACAAGCCAGCAACAACGCACTTGTAGGCCGAAGGGTGCAAACGCAGCACAGGAGATGATAGCAGGTTCCTAATTTGCAGGTGGAGCCACCAATGAAAATAGTCCTCATCTAAGCAAAGCGTGGAAAGATTGGTTTTTCTGCTTTCTGAGTGTACACGCGGGGCTGACTGTCCACCAGGAACACCAAAATCTGTAAGATCAGGGAGAACACAGCTATAAACTGGTCTGTTCCTACACTACTTGTGATAATTTGCTGCTCGTATCATGTTGTCCCCAAAATAACTCTGGATAGAAAGAGATTGATCATTCATCCTTAGCTCAATGGTGGATGTAAGTCTATGCCCCAATACTAGTATCACATGAGGTCTGAAGTGAATAAAATTAGCTCCTGTTTCTCAAAATGTGGCCTGGGGACTGACCATGTGTGTTCTGGAACCTCTGGGGAGTCTGTTAAAAGTGCTTCACCTGGACCCCACCCAGACCTACCAAATCAGACTCTCTGGGACAAAGGAGGACCCTCCACAAGAAATAAAAGTCCTTAAGGAATTTTAGGCCCACTAGAGGATTAAAAGAATATTGTATTGAATTTTGATGTCAATTATGGATATGGAAAACTTGTAAGCTTCACGAGAAAGTCTGAAAACCATGAAAAACTTCCCAAATTAAGCCTTAAAAGGCGTGTTCTTCTGGGGGTGGGGGGACAGTATGTAAAACAAGAAAACTGGTGGCAATGACCATTTTAAAATATAATCTTAAAACATTAAATGCAAACATAAAATCTGGTGTTTTAGATTTTATAAAAGACCAGCTAATTCACTGACATCCCTGCCTGCAACAAATCCAGGGCTCAGAGTAGATGGCCCCTGTGGCATTCGTTTTGGCCCCTCGCTCCTTCCCGGTGGCAAAGCCCCGCCCACGCCGCCGCACTGACTAGCCTCCATCTGGACCTTGTTCGTCTTTAAGAGCGATGCATGTGGGACATGTGATTGCGAGGTGAGACATGGTCTGTGGCCCTGGAAAGTACTACTCTTCAGCAAGAGCGCATCATCTTTTTCCCTAGAGATGCCTAAGACCAGGAGAACTTGACCTTCCTCACAGCCCATTGGGGCGCCATCTTGCCTACGGGCAGAAGCTCTTACTGGCTGGTTCCTGATGGCCTCCTGGCCTAGTCTTTCTGCTTTTGCAAGAAATACACAGCTTTATGGACCTGGCCAAGGGCTGTCTTCGCGCATCTCTCCAGTCTGCAGTAGAGCCTTCACGTCTTTTAATTAGCAATTCATTACTGAGAATCTACGGCAGGAAAACTACAGAGGGTGTATTGAGTTCTTACTTTGAGTTCTCCATCTATAAAATCTTGGCATATGGCAATGGTAAATACATGAATATATAATATATGTACATATTATGTAATGGACATATTATAATTATGACATGTATATGCATCAAGAGAGAACCTCAGGAAAACAATTTTCTGTGACAAAAACACAGACAGGTACAACAAGAATGTCCTCGGCCAATACCACGCTGCAGAGGTAGTATCTTTCCATAGCCCAATTAGAGAGGTTTATATCAGATTATAACATAACTAAACATTAACTAAGTTCCGTGAGTCAAGCATCTACCAGAATTCACATTTTTCTAAAGTACGAAATGGTTAACTTAGAACAGGGTTCTCAAGATATAGGCTCAGAACCAGCACCATCTGGAAACCGGATAGAAATGTAAAGTATCAGGCTCCCCACCAAACCTACCCAAATCAGGAACTCCTGGGCGGGCCCCAGCGATATGTATTTAAAAAAATTTTTTTTAACGTTTATTGATTTTTGAGATAGAGACAGAGCATAAACGGGGGAGGGTCAGAGAGTGAGGGAGACACAGAATCCGAAACGGGCTCCAGGCTCTGAGCTGTCAGCACAGAGACCAACGCGGGGCTCGAACCCACGAACCGTGAGATCGTGACCTGAGCTGAAGTCAGATGCTTAACTGACTGAGCCATCCAGACGCCCCCGTATTTTAAAAGCCCTGGCTGATCCTGATGCGTGGTCAAGTTTGAGAACTGTAGACTCAGAACTCAAGACACCTCACCGGGACTTTACAGTGTTAGTTGGGGGTGCTGAATGGAGGAGTACAGTAGTTAGCAATCCACAAGGTGTAACTTAAAGGACAGCTAAGAGTCCTGCCTGCTCCCTGAGCTGGGCTAACAAGTCTCTGGATTTCTTAAAATCAGAGCAGCTTCTTTCAGTGAAGACTGTCACTAAAAAGTCACCATGCCCATTAATATGCCAACACTCATCATTTATCTTATTCCTTAGCTGTCACTAGACAGATAGCCCTAAAGAAAGGAAGGCATGATGTGGCATATCGTAAGACAAGTCAGGTTCAAAGTGGAGCAAGGGAAGGAGAGTCGCAAGCCCTCATCCTAAAGGGTGACAGACAGGTCCAGGTGGAACCCTATCGTGAAGAGGCTCCAGAAAGGCAATGGTGCTTTCCGCACACAGAGAAAGGGACACTCACAGAAATACTTCGTCATCATTACTGTCTTCAGCAGCACTTAACTATCAATTAGCTGAGAAGATGGTCTCCCTGGCTTCTTAGAAAAGAACGCCTGCCAAACTGGAAAGGTCGCTGCTTGCTACTGAGGAGCACTCTATACCCACTTTACACACATATGTGACGTGCATTCAAGCTAAATGTGGCCTGATATAAATTTGGGACTCCCTTCAGTGCCCCTTCGGTACAGCAGCAGCAATTTCCGAAGACAAAATCAACACACTCAGATCCCGACATTCACAATCACCTGTTACAGAATCTTACAGGCACACCTAACATGTCTTTACAATGTTCCCCCATGCTTCTATTCACAGAGCGCGTCAATAAGGTATTTTCCTGACACATGTATCAAAAAGTGTGATACTAACATTTAAAACGTCGGTTGAGGGGCGCCTGGGTGGCGCAGTCGGTTAAGCGTCAGACTTCAGCCAGGTCAGGATCTCGCGGTCTGTGAGTTCGGGCCCCGCGTCAGGCTCTGGGCTGATGGCTCAGAGCCTGGAGCCTGTTTCCGATTCTGTGTCTCCCTCTCTCTCTGCCCCTCCCCCATTCATGCTCTGTCTTTCTCTGTCCCAAAAAGAAAAAGAAAAAAAAAAAAAAGAAAAGCACAAGTCATTGATTCCTTGACGTCCTCCTCCTATAGGGAGCAAATGTCTACGCAACAGTCCGATCTTGTGTTGCTCTGGCAGCTGACAGGTGACATTTGAACCTCTAACCAACCGTAGCAAGACAATTCAAAATTAAGGTTGACACTTTGTCCTTTAACGAGTTCCAAAGTACTGCAGGGGTTTTACTGCCTGATGTTACACCATATGTGCAAACTCCAGACACAGCAGGCAGGGTGAAGCAGGACGCCTCTGTACTTTGCCATTCTCCCGCTTCCTGTTGTTTTTGGAGCAACCCTAACTTTAGCTAAACATAACCCTTCTGGGTGAATCATTTTCAGTAAGAGAGTCCGCCTTATAGCAGAGTACCCTGGATGCTGACTCTATTTCTGAAGCGCGGCCGTCTATGGAATTTAAAGAGCCCATTGGCTTGGGGTCTGGCAGTCTTTATGAAACCTATTTCGTGAAAACTTTCATAAAACAAAATTACTTGCCACTCAGGTTTTTATGAATAAAGCCCCAAACAATGATGGAATGAGTAACAGGAAAAATTCTTTTTGAAGCTTTTTTTTTTCCCCAACTAGCCGAATATTAAGTGATAGTGATTCATGCAGTTTTCTTTTTTTTTTTTTAAAGCTTTGAACTTTTTTTTTTTTAATTTGCTTTTTTTGAACGTTTATTTATTTTTGGGACAGAGAGAGACAGAGCATGAACGGGGGAGGGGCAGAGAGAGAGGGAGACACAGAATCGGAAACAGGCTCCAGGCTCTGAGCCATCAGCCCAGAGCCTGACGCGGGGCTCGAACTCAGGGACCGCGAGATCGGGGCTCGAACTCAGGGACCGCGAGATCGTGACCTGGCTGAAGTCGGACGCTTAACCGACTGCGCCACCCAGGCGCCCCGATTCATGCAGTTTTCAAAACCTTTTCCATCCCTCAAGCTGTTTTGTAATTCTAAACGCACTGTTACCTTGAGTAATGGGATGTATTTACTTACTTGTGCCCTCAAGAGGTTTGAATCAGAAAAAAAACTCTTTTAGGTTTTACATTCATAATTATTTTTTTGCCAGATATGAGAAATATATATGAGAAACGAGAGAGTACCAACTGCGAACTATATCCTTAGCTTAATGTCAGTAACTCTTGCCATGCAGAGTTCATGAAAAGCATGTACAAAGTGTGGGGAGAGAGGGAAGGTCCTTTTAAAAATACACATAACTTCTCCAATGATCTTTCCCCTGGAGTTTTCTGTAAAATAGAACATGTAGCTCTATATCATTCCAAAAAATCTATATGGAACTTAGAGAGGGAAGCATAAATCATGGGTCTCAGATTTACTTCCTGTTGCCTTCCTTCATTATACAGTTAAAGCTGATCAATAAAAACTGATCTGTCTTTGTAAGCATTTTCCTGTTCTCCCAGAAATAATTGCAGTCCCTGCCCTAAAATGAAGGCAAACTGAAAAGTAATATTTACTCTACTAATTTACTAATTAAGCCTATAGCTGTATCTGTAGCATAGTGGAATCCAGAGTTGTTCATGTTAAACTGATCTCTCGTGTAAAGCAGTAATCATTTATTTAGAAATACAGTTTAAGATTGTGCAAGGGTCAGTTTTACACCCACCGAAGAGTATTGAGGGCTCATGACAACAATGTTGAATCAAAAACTTTTCTACTTTTCTGGGAAGTCTTCAACTCTAAAGACCTGAAGATGCCAGTAAGACATATAAGAGGAGAAAAAGAAGCTGCCAAAGCATTTTTCCTGAGCCAAGTGAAACACAAACAGCAAATCAAGTTTATTCTTCAAGAAAAAAAAAAAAAAAATTAAATACTCCTGGCATTAACTCTATCTTTGAAATCTGTAGTATCAAAAAGTTTTCAAATTCAGGACTTCTATCTCAACTTTCTTGTCGTTTTACGGTATTACTATATGAATATCTGTATGTATCACGTGTAAGACTTCCGCTTGATGTTGAGAACTGAAGCACTAAAGGAAAAAACAGCTAAGCCTCCCAAACTGCCTCCCAGGGCAGAAGGAGATGCAGAACTACGGGGGGGGGGGGGGGGGGGGGGACAGATGAGAACAAAGTTACCTTACCTCCAGTAGGGGAATAAAGAACTGCAAACAACTCTGTCATTTGCTTCAAAACGCAAGCCTTGTTTGCCCCTTGCATTTTTAGCTTGAGAACTTTCTCTTTCAAAATGTGACTTCAAAGTGCAATATCAAACAACTTGCAATAATCTGTCGGGGTTTCTTCAACATGCAGATTCTATCTCAGAACTACCCATTTTTTTTCCTTCTTCTTCTGGATTCTTCACAAAAGATTAGAAGAAAGCACCAAATGGGAAAGTAACAGACTTTTACTTTGTAATGAAGTTACAAATATTTTCTATACATTTTCCTGGCTTCCTATTTCCCTTCATTCTGTACTATCTACAGGTTGTCATATTTTACCAGGACGGACTATAAATCAGACAAGTTCAGCCCGTCAGTTTGAAGAATGGAGGTGAAAAGCGCAGTGGAAAATATATAAAGTATAATTAAAACCATATGACCAGAAATATTGAAGTAATACTTGCTGGAGGAAACCCAAGTAAAAATCAAACCTTTTTCTGGTGTTAGTGAGACTATGCAGTCCATTTTGGACAAGCAAACAGCATTTGCTATTTTTTTTTTTCTTCACAGCAAGAGCATCCCACGAAGTTAAATCCTAGTGAGATAATTAAGCCTATAGCTGTGTCCGTAGCATAGTGGAATCCAGAGTTGTTCATGTTAAACTGATCTCTCATGTAAAGCAGTAATCATTTATTTAGAAATACAGTTTAAGATTGAGCAAGGGTCAGTTTTACACCCACCAAAGAGTATTGAAGGCTCATGACAACAATGTTGAATCAAAAACTTTTCTACTTTTCTATGAAGTCTTCATCTCTAAAGACCTGAAGATGCCAGTAAGACACAGAGAATCTAATTGTTGACTGTTGAACAAGAAAAGCAGGAAGTTATGAAACCTGAACGGTCTCCCCTACTACATTATAAACAATCCCGATGTTACTGCCTCATATAGGTTGTACTTAGTGGGCCAATGATGTATATATGTCTAAGGATGTACAGAAATTCAGAGCTCTCAAAGGTGGAAAGCAATTCCAATAAAAATCTTTGACTTCGGCAGTCTATCACCAAAGCCATCCCACGCGTATTTCTCCAGAGCATTCCATGTGCCAATTATCAGGACTTCAGTAGACAACTGCAGCACGATTTTCAATATTGCTTTGGGATTCCGGGAAATGAGTCAAATTTAACAAGCCACTTACCTCCCAGAAACTGAATTCCTCCGGCCACTCTTCCCACTGTCCTGGAGATGAGCTCTGACACACAGCAACCCATGAGGGCAGTGAGGGCCACCAAGAGGAGGAGGCCACAACCCAGGCCTGTCACGACGGTACAGATCCTCCATTCTGCACTGGGGATGCCCTGGAAGGAGGCATAGCGCCCACATTCCTCCACCATCACCATCATCTGCCGGCTTTCATCATGCACAGGGTAGGAGCATCTCCGGAAAGTACCGAAGGACACCGGCTTGCCCAGCTGTGATCCCCAGAGCCAGTAAGGCATAAAGAACCCCACACAGGAGGTGGCAGCACAAAGAAAGGAGAGCAAAGCCCAGATCACCCCAGTACAAGTCAGGCTGGATGCCATCTTTTCAACAGGTAGGGCAGCGAGGGCCCAAAGTAACTACTCTGGGACTGCAGGAGTGAGTGAAGGCGTGAGACCACCAGGGAATGGCAGGCAATCCACGTTCTGTAACACGTCTAGCAACACAGTGAATCTTCAGTCTTACTGGCCATCAACTTCCCATCCTCTGTAATAAGGATGATGGTCCCTGGCAAAACAATAAGAAACATTAAAAGTTAAATGTTTTCAGGGAAGTGATAACACCAGCTCAGTTGGTCTACAACCCTTAGTTAATAAACATTCAAACTTGGCTCAACACTGCAAAAAGTGGGAAGAACTGATTGTCTCTATAAACGCTTCTAAAATTCAAGTTTTGTCAAACTAGCTCAAAGCTTTTTCATGTCTTTATCTCCTATAAATGCTCCCAAATTAACTCTGACAGTTATTTACTTAAAGAAATCCATGGCTTCTATTTGCCAAGCCAGTGAATTCATTTCACATACTCGCAGTAAAAGTAATGTAGCATTTTTACTGGCAGTAAACATAATTCCAAATATTAAAATAAAGTGAACCATACCATGGTTTGTTTATCTGGCTTGCAAGTTCATGCTTATAATTTGGAGCAACTTTTCCGTGTCCCTTTAGGTGCATTAACTCTGCATGAGCCCGAACAAAATTATTAGGATAATTTTCACAATTGCAGAGCACTATAAACTCAACAAATATTACAGACTGTCTAGGCACACAGACTGGATGCAACTATTAGGCACGCCCTGTACTCAGTCCGTAGTATTTGTGAATCCCTTCAGTCTTAACCACCTTCTTTCTCCTAGTGTAAATGAAAGAAAGCCTGTGTGTGACTTCCTTCTGATTCACTGGTTCCGACACAACGGCTGGGGACCGTCTCTCCCACTGAATGATTGTCACTGTCTAATCTGAAAAGTAATCCATACTTCCCAGTCTTCTACATGGAACCCCAGCCATTCAAAGAGTTCCACGCGCATTGACTTTCCACCCCCCCCCCCTTCCTTTCAAAAGGAGTTCTTGAACGGTTTCCCACACTTTCCATAAAGAAGGGAATACAGAAGCACAGAGCCCATGCGCCCTACAGTTCCATTCCCAGAACCCTTAACTCCAGCCTTCAGGGTCCACAGCAAATCCCCTCTCCCTCACCTCTCCCCTTCCGCCAGCCCCCACCCCTACCGCTTCCTCTCCACACGCCACCCCATTTCCAGTCGTGTGTCACTCCCGGGGAACTTCAACTACTTTTTTTTTTGTTAATCTTGTCAATTGCGGTCAGCGTCAGCGGCTGAACTTGGTCTGCCCGGGCCCTGAGGCTGGGGGTGACGAGTGTGGGGGGGGCTGCCTGGGGGCAGGAGGGCCCTCTTCTGGAGCTGAGGCGAGGCGCCCCGAGGGGAGGCCAAGACGAGCCCACAGGCGGCCCCCTGCAGTGGCCTCACCCACCCCGCCACCCACCCACCCCAGCCTGGACGACACCCGATGACCCCCGAGCCCCGAAGGAGGAGAGGGGCATCTTGCAGCCGGCCCGCGCCAACGGAGGGGAAAAGCACGGGCAGGCAGCACCCCCCGGAGGCGGCCGCCGACAGCGGACGCCGACCGCGCCGCGGGGCTCAGGAAGTCCGGCGCCCGGAGCAGCCCGACTCCGGCGGCCGGGGACGAGGGGGCGCGGGGAGAGAGCGGAGCCCGCGGCGCCGGGCGGCCGGCGCTCCCTACTCACACGGCGGGCGGACGGCGGGCGGCGGCCGGGGCGCGCGCACAACTTGCTGTCTTCCGCGGGCGGAACATCCACGGCACAGAAGAGCGTCCTCCCTCCCCGCCGCGGTCCCCGGCAGCCGCAGCCACCCCGGGCCCGCCTCGGGGCGGAGAGCGGCGTCCGGCCGGAGGCGGAGGGTCTCCCAAAGGCAGGGCTGCGCCGCCGGCCGCGGAGCCCCCCCCCTGCTGCCCGCGCTCTCCGGCGGCGGCTGGGGCGGTGCGCGGTGGCCACGCGCGGGGAGCCCGTGCTCGCACGCAGAGGAACAGGGCTCCCTTTGGCAGGCGAGGCACGCACCGCCTCCTCCCCTCGGCGGCCCGGCCCTCCTCTTTCTCCTGTCCCCTCCCCTCGCGCCCGGAGACCCACGGCCGGCGGAACGCGGACGCGGCGCTGCCGGCGGGGAACTCGCGAGACCCCGCCCGCCCCGGGGGCCACTCCCGCGCCTCCCCCAGCCCGCGCCCACCTCCCCCCCGCCCTCCCCTCGTGGCGACTCCTGCAAATGGGGAGGGCGTGGAGGCACACAGACCTAGGAGTAGGGGACAAAGTTGCTGGTTTTCTCGGTGCCCCGGAGGCGCCAAGGAAGACCAGACACGTTCCCTGGTTGCCTTTGGGGGTTGAGGTTTAAACTCCCGTTTCCTGCCGGAGGTGGAGAAGGGGGGCCTTAAAACTGGGTAAAGGGACCCTTTGGAGCTTTGAGGAGACTCTTGGGATGTGGTCACTTTGGAAAGGGTGAACAAGGCCAGTGTGGACGCGAGCCTGAGACATCAGAGCGGGAAGCGCAAGGCTGGGGGATTCTGCCTGGCGAAGAGTCTTTCCAGACAAGGCGCGGCGGAGCGGGGTGGGGGGCGGGGGGGGGGGCGACTTCCAGCGCGAGCCTCTCCCCCGGGAAACCTTCTTTGGGAGCCTCCTTCAAGGCATTGTATTCTCTCTGGCTCGCTCTCCCTCCCTTCTCCCCCTCCTTCCCTTCCCTTCCCTTCCATCTCTCCATCCAATCATTCTTATGATCAATACCACCATCAGATTTCTTGTTATGCTTGTCATCAGGCGTTTACCCCTTTGGAAGTTTAGAGCTACATTCAGTAGAGGACTGTGGGAGCCTCTGCGGAAGACAGTATTTTAAGAATCCCGCCATCTGCGAATAGCAGTGTTGGAAGCAGATACTTCCCCAGATACAGTCTGTGAAGTGCTTTTTCAAAGTAGTTGAAAGTTACAAATGGGTAGGTATGTATAATATTTCATAGTAAATTTTCAAACTGCATCATTTTAGTTAGCCATAATGGTGTACATTTTCCCCACAACTACAGCTGGAGATATGTGCTCTCTCATTATCATATTGAAAGGATTTGGGTAACTGGTTCCAACCTTTTTGAGGTCATAACAGGACTTTTTCAGAATATGGTGAGACTGATAAGCCTTTCAGGAAAAAAAAAAATACACGTATTAAACTTTATCTCAGTGGTTCTCAAGGGGGAGAAGGGAGATTACCACCACCCCCCTCCCCCCCACACACACACACCCCAGGGACACTTGGCAAGGTCTGGAGATGTTTGGATTATCAGGAGGAGAGAGGCGCTACTGGCGTCTAGTGGGTAGAGGCCAGGGATGCTGCTAAACCCTACAAAGCACAGGTCAGCCCTTCAGAATTACCTGGCCCAAAACATGAATAAATAGTGCTGAGGTTAAAAAAAAAAAAAAACCTGTTTCAGTGAAATGTCAGGTAATTCCCTGTTCCCCTGTGGTCCATGCATGAAGCCCAGATTCAGAACCCTGATTCAAGTGATTTGAATGGTCTCAAACAAATCACTGGTTACTGAGCTCCGCGATGGCCCAAATGATGGGTTTGGCTTCCAGTTACGCCCTTGGCTATTACCCAGAGACTTCAGATCTATAGAATGGAAAGGCAAAAGATAGAACTGTATAAAGATCAAATTATAGTCACAAGATTTGGACTCACCCTCCACACAACCTACTGGGGAAATTGGTCCAGGACATTTCTGAAGCCTGGAGGAGTTTTAAGCACTGAGATGGATGGCTGGGATTACATTCTTGCTGTGTCAATCACGACACTAACTTTTCTTAGTAGATTTCTTTAGTCCTCAAAAAAAGCAGAAAAAAAAAAAAAACTATGAAGGAGGTGTAGCTATTATTTTACAGAGAGGTCAAGAACTTTGCCCAAGACCTTGCAGTGAAAAGGTGGGCTTTAAAGTATCTCATTATCTGCATTCTATTAAATAGAGTACAGTGCTATTGAAAAGAGTCTGCCCAAAAGGAAAAAGAAGATAGAGGAAGAGGCCGAATCTTTAAAAACTCTATTAGGATGTAATATCAATTATTTGTGGAAGTATAGTATGTCATATACTAGGACTCAAAGTTCGAACTTAGATGAATGAATCTGGACAAATGGTAACCTTTCTGAGCCTGAGTTCTCTCATTCGTGAAAAGACATTGTAATAGATGGTTTCTAACATTCTTCTAACTCATGACTTCTAGCATCATGATTATAGAAGTATTCATGTATTTGAGAAGATCCTAGGAGTCACCTAATTTTGTTCAAGTACTTTTTACAGATGAGGAAGCAGAGGCTCAGCATCCTTCCGGTGTGTTACCAAAAGCCGAGGCTAGAACCCATGTATCCTGATTTCTCTTCTCATCCCACTGTGTAATTATCTTCCCAAACTATAAAATCTTCCAAATCACTCCTTGGGTTCTTGTATATATACTTTATAGGCAAAATGCATTATAATATCTTTAAAACCCTTGTATTAAATTTGCACCTTCAAAGGATCTTTAAATTACTTCCCAGCCAGAAGTTCCCACATAGCAGATACTGCTTGGACCTCTGATTCCAGGTTTGAGTTTCTAGTATGTTTGGACTGTAGTCCCATCGAGTCATAAGATGAAATCATGAATATAAAAAGCATGTAGAAAGCTGTAAAGCATCCATGACAACGCACTTGGTTCGCTACTCGGGATTAATTCCCAACTCCTTCTCCTTGTTCACTAGGTAAGCACCTCCATTCCAGCCGCCCTTAAACCTGGCGGTGACTGTATGACCCTTCTACCCAGTAAGTCTGCTGAGGAGGCCTCCAGGGAAGACTGTGTCCTCTGATAGAAGAGAATGGCTGTCTTGGACACATTCTTGAAGGATGAGATGTTTGGAGCTGTAGCAGCCTTCTTACAACAATGAGGGGAATCACAGAGACATCATCCTTTTGAATTACACCTCCTTTTGAATATTTTAAGAGTAAATTACAGGTTCTTAGTATGGTGTAAATCACTGTTGCTCGAATCTTCTTTTAGTAGCTAAAAGCTAATCCTAATCGATCAAGCACTGTGTAGATAAGACATACGCTCAATGACAGGAAACACGGCATTGTATCCCAGCGCTCAGCAGTTAAAGATAAATACTCAATAACTGAACATTAACTGAGGCAATTAGTGAACACATCAATATCGTTGTGATTATTATCCTTGTTCCAGTGCAGCCTACAGAGTGCATATCTGATTTCTATTTTTTTTTAATTTTTTAGTGTTTTTATTTTTTTGAGAAAGAGAGAGAGAGAGAGCACAAGGAGGGAGGGGCAGAGAGAGAGAGGGAGACAGGCTCCAGGCTCTGAGCTGTCAGCACAGACTGGGGCTCGAACTCATGAACTGGGAGATCACCAGCTAAGCCGAAGTTGGATGCTTAACCGACTGAGCCACCCAGGCGCCCCGCATATTTGATTTTTAAACTAACAGGGTGTGCTATGAAAAATTAGGGGAAGAGTATGATCGTGGAACATAGGAAACAGCATGGGCTCAATCACTTCTGACCATTGGGGAGAGGTTGGAAAGGAACCTCTTCCACGTTTGTTATAAAAACCACAGTGTGGCTGACACAATGTCCATTTCCATCCCCTGTTCTTTTATAGCTTTCTCTCCACTAGAAGCAGCTAAAATCTCCATTCCCTGGCCTCACCTGGAAGCTTGAGTGGTCACGTGACAGTGCTGGCCAATGAGATGAGAGAGGGGAGGTACAGGCGCCCTCGTGTCCCCTTGCTGTTTCTCCCAGCCTAGAAAACTTATGGGATGGCACTGGAATCACAGAAGCCGTTCTTCGGCCAGGAAGTGACGTGCATGATGACAAAAGTCAACACACTAAGAACAGTAGAGTAAAATGGCTCCAAGAGTCTAGATCCGACGTATTTGCACTAAGCTGCTGTGTTATCCTCAGACATCTTCTGGGTGAGACCAGTAAGCCCCAGCTGTTTAAGTCCCTGTTACTGGCAAGGGCTACATGCCCGCTAGACTATTGAAACTACCTGCTCTCTTGCAGCACCCCGGGGGCCAGCACCCCCAGGAAAGTGGATTAGACACAGAGCGAGGAGGCACTAAGCAGAGCAGAGAGGACCGAACAGCACCAGGGGAGAATTCTTTCTCTAGCAAAGGGTGGCTACCGGGGACATTCATCGTCTATAGCGTGCATTGGCGAAGGCGGATGGACCCTTCTTAAAATCTGGCAAGAGAAACAGGAACCGCCGTGAAAAATAGCTTACGAAATACCACCCACCCCCCTTAAAGTCGTAACTTGGAGGAATTAAAAAAGACAAATTCTCAGCATTATAAAATGACTGCCACAAGAAGCGTGTCTGAACACGGGCCAGCAAGAATGAGATGCAGGAAGGTATGAGGTGTGAAGGGGCAGCAGCGGATAATAATACAAGTGAGGCTCCAAATAGAGCCCGGAGAAGAGGGACTTTTCTTTTAACTGCTCCTGGCCTAGAGCTTATCAGTTCTCCATCAGAATATGTCATTTGCTCCTCCACACATGCAGTGAAATACCTTACGAGATGCAGAACTCATGAGTTCTCAGGACACAGGGTGTAAAACAGGTCATTGGAGACCGTGGTAGTTCGTCCTTTTTGCCATTTCCTTCCTTTGTTCATTCCTGAGCTACCCTTTCCCTTCGGGAATCTCTTCTAAAGACAAAGTTACATGGGTGTTGCTTCCGTATTTTACTGCATTGTGTGCATCTTATAATGAAGGAAAAAAAATCTCACAGGGCCAGTGAGCTCCCGGGTTTTCTGGTCTCCATTTCAAGTAGTCTCTGAGTGAGATCATGTGTTGCTTTTGGAATGCCCTTTCTCTGGCGAACAGGTTTATGCATACATTTACCATAGCTGCCCTAAGCTCCTACTCCAGGACGGGTGCCCATTTCATTTTCTATGAGCTTTCTGTCATGCGTTTGATAGACTCAAGGCCCCCTTCTCCCTGTAGAAACTGTGTATGCGCAGTTACGTTACAATTTCTGAATACAGTGATTTGTGTGACTCTATTCCCCAGAAACTCTCGTGGAAATAAGGTGCATAGAGCCCATGGCCTGTTCCCAGGGGTGCTGTCTGCATTATTCATTTAAAGTTTGCAAACTATTTTGGCAATGCAAAGTGCCCTATCATTTCTCCGTATTACTCTTTCATGAATTAAAGCAGCATACAAATTTTAAATCAATAACTTATTCATAAGAGGCAAAAAAACGTGAAGTGTTAAATTGCATTTAACGTAGCAAATATTTCACATTAGGCCATCAAAATGGAAAATGTCCATAATACACTATATATATATATATTGCTAAATGACCCAGGAAGCATTTTAAAGTAGTACATAATTATGTTTAATATTGAATCAGTGTCGTGCTTTTGCTACTTTTAAATTCTTTTTTCTTTTCATGTCAAAAATCATCTCAGGCTTTTTCAGTGTTATGACTATGTTTTACATTTTTTTTAAATTTTCCCAGATTATGTAGAAAGATAGGTATAATGAGTTCTATAAAAAGAGATAAGAATTTTTTTGTAATAATATTTGCTACCAATCAGTCATAACTCCTGAGACAATTCACAAAGATGTGTTTCAACAGTATTTTAAAATTGTAAGTCCTCCCTTCACCAAACTAAGATGCACTGCAAATACTGAATATACTAATAGAATGATCTAAAACTTAAACAGTTAATTTAGTGTTATAATACTAAGAGGGGTTAACAAACACTGGTTTTTCTGAAGTACATAATTTCATATTACAGCCATTGTGAAATGGTAGAGGAGAAATGCTTTTTCCCAATTCTCTGGTTTTCCTCAGGAGAAATTTTTCTTAAATGCACCTGGTCTCTCTCCACACATCTGAGCAGCTGGGGTAATTGGAGGCTCCAGGGGGAACCCCGTTTGAGCACTAGGATAACTCTGCCCTTCTCTTGGGGTGACTCTCCCATTACAGGGCAGGACTGTCCAGAGGCCACGCCTGAGAGAGCCAGTAAATCTGCCAAACCTTGGGGCCCGGTTAGCAGGCCCGTTTGCCCCTCACTAAGCTACATCTTCTACATTAGCCTCTGTCAGTAATAACCATAATATTTTGATCTCCATCTGCCATTTTTTCCTCTCAATTTGTCCAGATTGCATCTGGGGAAGAGAAACACTATTTATTGGCCCCCATCAGAGATAGTAAGTTTACTACCACAAACTGGATGGAAACATGTTGAAATAGTAATTAAATATTACTATTTTGTGACCGATACGGCCGCAACACCAAGCCTGTACTAACGGGGTCAGGAGAAAAGACGGGAACTGACCTCCAGCAGTTAGCATTGAGTTGAGCTGTCAAACGTTGTGTTTGGTTGACTTGCCAACTAGAGCGCATGTGTGGATGAAAAGAGAATGCTCTTTGGCTACGTATGGCTTCCAAAGATCAATGTCTTTGTGGGTTAAAAGCTAAAAAGCATGGGCTAGGTGACAAGAAGCAGAAGATACAAGAACAAAAAGAGAATTAAGAGCAGTATACAGCATCAACCATTTCAGCAGACAGACACTAGAAGAGGGGGTGGGGGTGATAACAGCAGGGAGCAAGGAGGAGGAGAGAGAGGAAGAAGCTGGGGGAGGGAAGGAGGAGGAAAGGGAGGAGGAGACGTGAAACAGACGGGGATGGGGGAGGAGATGAACAGAGGCAGGGACAGACCAAGACAGAGAGAGAGAAGACAACTGTTCTGTTTTGGTTTTTGTTTGTTTTGCTTTGTTTCCAGGGAGAGAGGGATAAATAGCACGTCTGTGTCTTCTACCTTGAAGGCACAGACACAGGGTACTTGCCATGTCTGGTGAGGGATGGGAAAATATGGGTCTAGTGGCTCAATTGTTACTACATGGGGATTAGTATGCCATGAAAAAGACATGTCCACTTGGAAACATTAGCAGTCAAAGGGACATTCACTATGTGCAGGGAAATGAGAAGCTGTTTCCCAGCCCTCTGTCAGCTTCTATAGTAACAACCCGGTATAATAACTGATGTTTGAGGGGCACGTAGGTGGCGCAGTCGGTTGAGTGTCCGACTCTTGATCTCAGCTCAAGTCTTGATCTCACAGTTCGTGGGTTCAAGCCCTGCCTTGGGCTCCGCTCTGATGGTGCAGAGCCTGCTTGGGATTCTGTCTCTCCTTCTCTGTGTCCCTCTGCTGCTTGTATGTGCGTGCTCTCTCTCTCTCTCTCCCTTTCTCTCGAAAACTGAATAAATAAACTTAAGAAAAAAACAAACAAAACTGCTGTTTGATATGATGCCTTTTCCAAGTGCCCCAAGCAATTAGCCAGTCCTTCCCCGATACTTCTAATCGATGGATACCTCTTCCATAGAGCTTACAACAATGCATTGTAATTATTTGGTTGTGGATGTGTATTCCAAACTTGATTGTTAGCTCTTTAAGAGCCGCCTTACTCATCCTGCTAAGCACATAGCAGGTGCTTACCTCGTCGGGCCTAAAATTTCATGGGCTGCCTTGGCATCTTTGAACCTCAGAAGGCCCCAAAGGCCTAGCTGTGAGTCCTGTACTCTTGCCAGACAGACACCCCCCCCCCCCCCCCCCGCAGAAGGAAATGTGCTCACCTGACAAGCTTCCCCGTTTGCCACGTCAGCTACACCTCATCCAGGTCTGAGCCTGATGGGTTTTATTCCCTTCCAGCCCACACAATTATTCAAACAAGTCAATCCCATCCTACTGTGGGAACCGAGGGGGCACTTCCTCCTCTCATTACTACAAACCTTGCCTCCCACTACCCCTGCTGGTCCAGTCTGCTCCCGCAGCGCCTCCCAAGTGTGGCCCTGCCTTCTGTACAGGACCCACCCTTCCCAGGCTGTGAGTATGTGTGACCAATAAACTGCTGTCAGCTCATCTGTCCAGTGTCAGGTGTCATGTTTTCAGCCATCTCATGCTACTTAGGGTGGGGGACCCCTCTCTCAGAACAGTGCTGAATAAGCACTTGGTAAAAAATACTTGATATCATAATTGGCACAACATCATCACATCATCAAAAAGGACTACATTACTCTGTTTTTTTTAAGGCACAGGATGTCCTTCGGATCCATTTCCATTCAACAACAGCTAAAAGCCCAGAATGTGAAATCCTTAGATACCCACAAATATATTAATCAAGTCAGCCCACTCCTTGGTTGGTGCTGGTAAAGTTTTTACTGTGTAATTTAAACACGCAGTTATTTATAAATTAGTAAAATTAAAATGTGGTAAGACCGAGAGATGTTTTTCTTTTGGCTTATCTGTATTTCCTAATCTACCTCAAATAACCTGGAGTAATTATATACTTAAAATGTTCAATAGAAGTATAAGGCAATTATCAACTGAACGAGTTCTCTGAAACACAAAATAACTAGATCTAACCCACTGGATAAAGCTGCTTAAAAAGAACATATTTCAGAACAGAGTAAGGAAGGGTAGGATTTGTCCCTGAATGGAACATACGTTTCAAAAATTCGTGAACCGTAACACAATAAATGTACATCAAAGAGCGTATCTATATGTCAGGGACGTTGTAGAAAGCAATCCAGATCTGGTCTGAAGTTCTACTAGATTCTTTTCTCTTCCCTTGTAGTGTTCTGGGGTCAACTTTCTGTTGAACGCTTCTGTAATAGCTCAAAGTCATATCCAGTGAGGCCGCTACATTTCTGCAAATTGCTTGGGGTAACTCTGGCCTCTTCTTGCTAAAGCTGTGGGTCTCACACCTGTCTCTCCCCAGGATTCCCTGTAACCCCAAGTGGTAAAACAACAAAACAAAACAAAACAAAACAAAACAAAACAAAACAAAACAAAACAAAACCCCCTCTTTAACTCCTCTAGGTGGCAGTGTTTTGAAGGGCTTCAAGGAGGACCAGAGAGGAGGGTTCCATTTTAGCAAGGCAAAACAATTCACCTAAGAAATATTGGGCCTCCTAATTCTAGAACTCCCTGCTGGGGACATTGCTACCTCCTTACTAACTACAGCCATCTGTCATTGCCAATTGGGTCCCTTTTCCTGGACATCCTTTCCTTTGCCCCTTCCTCCCCACCTAAACTTTTTTTGAACCCTATAGCACCTCTTTTTTCAGGCTGTTCTTAGAAACTTAAGTCTCTTCTCTGCATTGCTTGAGCATTTCAACTTTCATCCATTGTCTTACTGGTATTCATTCTTGGGGGTGATCATGGCATTGTATTAATCCCTCTGTGTTATTACAGAGGAGCTGTAATAATCCTTCCTCCCTGGTATCCGATTAAAAAAAAAAAAAAAACCTTCTCTTTCTCAGGGACTTAGATTTGTGCTGCTTTCCTCAAGGTGGTCATTGGCTCAAACCTCAGTCTGCTTTTTAAAAAATAAAACAAGTTTATTTAAAATATATTAATAGACTGTTCCAAAGGACATTTCTTTAAAAACAACTTTTTACCCATTTAGCATGAGCTCCATATCATCTTCGAGATGCTTTGAGCCAAAATATTAAAATAAAAAGCCGATGTTAGTGGTTTAAGAAAGAATATATAAGGTACACCACCCTGCTGCCTTAAAAAAATATACGTATCTTTTTCAAGAGGAATCAGAGCCAGCTTAAAACTATCAAAATCAAAACCCACAGTGTCCAGCTGTAACACTAACTAGGAAGCCAAAGACCTGGGTTCAAATTCAGAGTCAGAATCTTGACAAGACCAAGACCCAGATATCAGCTCTCTCTCACAGCCCACTTACCAAAGCTTTGCCTTTGCCTAATAAGGCTATTCTCTGTCATCTGACAACTTGCCTGAGGTGAAATGGATCAATCAATTTACTTACTCCAGTTAGGGGTAGATCTTGAATTAATAGTAGTGCTTGTGTTACAATGTGATTTTCCCGAATGTTAAGGATTTGTTTCTTTATCCTAGAGGCCTCCTAGTGGTGGAGAGACAGCAAAGCAGACACAGAACCTTCAGTAGTTTTTCTTCTAAGGTATTTATGCGCAAATTAGATTGTAGCCCAACCTTGTCTGACTTTCCTGTTAGAAAATGATTAGCATCCCAGTGTCTCCACTCCTAACACATTGACATGGGAGCTGACTTGGTTTAGTTATAGGTGCATTGAAAATGGCATGAGGCCAAAAGAAGCCCGAGGTCTATCTTTGCTATAAACTCCCTGCTAGTTTAATTATTTTTCTTCATCTTTTGTTTTTACATTTATGGCTATTGTTTCTTTCATTGCCATCATGCCTAATCAGAAATTATATATAATGTACTTACCGTTAAATTTTAAGTCTTCACTTACCACCTGCTTTGGACCCAAAAGTGTTGTAAGTCTTATTTGATCCCGAGTGTTGCTTAGAAAACAAATAATTATGGTGTAGTGAAGAAAGGAAAGACCTGCTTCCTTGATTCACAGGAGCCTTTGAGTTCAACAGAAGAGACAGAGAATAAACATCCGGTTTTTGACTGATGTTCCTAACCTTCATTTTTGTCTGTAAAGAAGCAGAAAAGGGAGAGGCAGAAACTTCGCGGGGGTCGAAATCAGGAACACCCAGTTCTGGGCTCACTTTAGCTGTTAAATTGGTGCTTGACCTTGGACAAATAACAATGTAAAATGAGGAATCTGATCATCCTATTGTTTTCTTGCTCCCCCCCCCCCCAAAATGGCACGATTTTGTAATGAAACTGAGAACATGATTACCAGTAGCCAATCAGGCCAGTATCCGGAAATGCCCTGCTGTAACATGTTAGCTGAAACTATATGAGGTAAGCTTGTCGAGGATTCAACAAACCTCAGCAGGTATATAGGTGAAAAGATGCATCATTTTGCCAGGAATTAACTTTTCTTTTTCCTGTTCTTATATAAAAAGTTACACCCTGAGGCCTTTGAAACAATTCTGTTGCACTAACCAGTGCTGGATAATGACAGAGCAACCTGATGTCAAGCTTTCTGATGTGATAAATTAATCTAAGCCATCAGTTTTGAACCACTTCTTTTCCCTAGACAGATTCTGCAGAATTTCTCTTCTGCCGTCTTAGAATTCATTAAGTAACAAAAAATGCAGCATGTTCAAACCTACAATAAAAGGCTGGCCTACCCTTTGAAGATGAATTTCAGTGCACGATTAGTTTGCCAAGGACCGTGCAAAGATCAAGACCCTTTTAGGGGTCATGACGAAGAATAATGTACTGAAAATCCAATTGCCTTTCTTTTTTTACATTAACGAGAAAAGGTTTTTCGTTGTTTTTGGTTTTGGTGTTAGTTTGGTTTTGGTTTTGGTCTAGATATTTTCCAGAGTTATTTGGATTAAAGGTTGATGTATAATAAAGGTAAAGAGAAGTATAAGATATACATAATGACTTGCTGTCACCAAGATAGGATTGATCTGAATTTGATTTAGCCATAGAAATACCTCCTATAGGGAGGAAGGACCATTATGGTTTACAGCAGGCAGATTCTGGGCTTCGCCTCTTAACTGGTTTTCTCATCTTGGATAAGTAATTTACTTAGCCTATCTAAAACTCAATTTGCTTAACTGTAATATGGAGATAATAAGATCTTCCCATAGTGTTATTCTAAAGATTAAATGAGGTAATATATATAAAAAATTTACCACAGCGCCAAGTATATAGTAACTGCTCAATAAATAGAAGCGATTGAAACTATTATTTTAGTGAACTTTCTTTCCTACCATCTTAGAATTCACTTAGTGACAAATAATCCAACACATTCAAACCTACAAAAAAAGGTCTGCCTTTTTAAGATAAATTGCTATATAAAAATTAAAGTGAGCTTTCTTTTTTAGAACTGATTATTCAATATGCAATCTGTTATGGTTTCCACAATTTCTTTCAAAAGAGAAGACAGATTCTGACCAAGTCTTCCATATAAATAAAATCATCAGAAGGTACCCCAACTTTGATGCTATATAAAATTCAATTCAGTATGCTATATAAAATACCCACAAAATGGTAGCCCAAAACAGTTTTCCAATGGCAATAATGTTTGCTACTTTGATACATTAAATTAAGGAAAACCGAATACTGGGGATGTTGTAGAACTGCACATTTATCCTGAACTCAGGAAATTTGAGGCTAAAGCCCCCCAAAGCCAGCTTCTGTGCATCTATTCTCTTTCCTCTAACCAGGTTCTACGCTATGCCCTCCCCCTTCTTTCTTTCCTTTTTTCCCTCCCCATCTCTGAGTCTTTCCTGACAATACAGTTTAGCAGGGACATACGCATGGAAGTACCGTAGGGGTGGCTCTGTAGGGAAGACACGTTAATAATCCCAAAGTCCTTATTAAACAACATCAGCTCATACGTGCTATACCCCTCCCTGATTTACATCAGTTCTAGCTAACAACAGGTAAGGACCTTTGTGGATAAAATACAAAGCATATTAGTTTGCGAAAATATCTCTGCTGTGCTCATTCTTTACATTGTTGACCACTGTGACAATAGAGGTGGACATCTGAGTATAAACAAAGAGAGGGATGGTTTCCACAAAGACAGACTTCAGACTTTAGAATTCCTGTAGAAACACCCAGACACCATTGTATCGTGACCAGTTTTAAGAAACCAAATAAATTTTATTATTAAAATTTAAAAATATCTTTCTATGGCATAATGAAAATAATGGGTAGAGCACATTGCTTCCTTGGTGTACATCCAGTTTACTGTTTAGACGAAAGCCCGGTAAGCTGGAAACTGCATGGCTGTTACTCAACAGTGACATCTACCGGTAACCCAAGAGTATGGGTTACCACAGGAGAAAGCTCGGGCTCTTTGGCCCTGACGTGGCCAGAATTATAATTAACTCTCAGGCATAAAATGGCTTATTTTCTAGTTTCTGGATTTTGTAGGTCTTTGGTAACTCTTCATGACCTCACCCATTATCTGCCAGTTGGCTTAAAAGTCTAATCTTAGCATTCTTACCAGAGGTTAAGTGTGCAGGAAATAAAAAATGAACCTCACATCAATCAGTATTGTTTCTGTTATTTGATGATTTAAAAAATAGTAAGTTTCCTTAAGAATTACAAAGAATATACATAGACACACCCCACCCCTATGCAGGAGTGGAATTTTTCCCTTCCTCCACTCTTGTGAGGGAGGGCTGGACTCAGTGGCTCAGAGATAGAGTACAGAAAGGAAAAAATGGTAACTTACAATGGGAGACGGCTGGTGGACAACACCATATTTGGGTGACCAAGGTGAACATTACCAGTGATGTGTGGATACCAGACACCCCTGACGTGATGTGAGGGAAGAGAGCGTCACCTCTATGTGCCCTCTCCAAAAATCCACAATCCCAGTCTAATCACAGCAGACTAACCCAGATTGGGGAAAATTCTACAAAATACCCGATTAATACTCCTCAAAACCGTCAAGGTTATAAAAAACAATGGAAGACTGAGTAACTGTCAAAGACCAGAGGAGACTAAAGAGACACAATGACTAAGTCAGTATGGGTTCCTGGGAGGGATCCTGAAGAGAAAAGGGGCATCAGCGGAAATCTAAATTAATCTGGGGTTTAGTTCACAGTAAGGCACCCATGTTGGTTTCTTACTTTTGACAAATGTGCCACAGTAACGTAAGATGAAAACGTTAGCGGAAAGCTGGAACCGGTTGAGGGGTATATGGGAATACTCTGTACTCTCTTTGCAAATTTTCTATACATTTTCAAGTATCCCAAAACAAAAAGTTTATTTAAAAAAACAAATCTCGTGTACTTTCTGTGCGTCCATTTCTATGCTGGACACTCTTCAGGGTCACACCTCGTGCTTTAAGAACACGTCGCAGATGGAAATGGATTTTCATACACTTTCCTTTAACCTCCCACAGCAGCTCTGCAAGACAGGCAAGATGAAATTTTTCCATCTCCAACTTATAGACGAGGAAGCCAAGACTCAGAGAAGTTTCAGCCTGAGTAAAGTCACAGAGGGAGAAGAAAGCAATGCCAGGACCCACCCAAGGGATTCTTTCTACACCCTACAAGTTTGTTAGCTTGAAATTCTAATTGAAGTGATTCTGTTGGGTGTGACTGATTAACACAATGTTGTTGGGTGTTAATGTGTCCACGGTATCCTGCCCCTTTTGTGTGAGGACTTTTGTAATTGTAATGAATGCCATAAGAAAAAAAAATGGCAATGGGAAAGAATAAGTCAAAGTTCTAATATTTATTCCCAGGCTTCATCATGAAGTAATAAAACTCTCTCTGCCAAGAAAAATCCCTCTTATCCTTTAAGGCTTGGCTCAAGAATTACTTTGTGAGTCCTTCTTCCAGGCTCCCCTCCCACAGGGAGCACTTGCCTTCACCTCTGCACTTCTGTAGCATTTTTACGGCTTCTTTTTCTTTTTCCAGTGGGGGGCAGGGGAGAGCATAAATATTAGAAATATACATTCATATTTTTGCTATATATAACATGACTCTCTCACCTCTTCTTTTCTTACACTTTTTTCTATCCAGTATGTTTATTTCTCAACACCCCCCCGCCCCGCCGCTTTTCTTTTTTTTTTTTTTTTTGGTCGAATGTGGCTAGGCATATTAAATTACTTAAGTTAAAAATCTCAAACTCAGGGGCGCCTGGGTGGCTCAGTCGGTTGGGCGACCGACTTCGCTCAGGTCGTGATCTCGCGGTCCGTGAGTTCGAGCCCCGTGTCGGGCTCTGTGCTGACAGCTCAGAGCCTGGAGCCTGTTTCAGATTCTGTGTCTCCCTCTCTCTCTGACCTTCCCCCATTCATGCTCTGTCTCTCTCTGTCTCTAAAATGAATAAACATTAAAAAAAAAAAAAATCTCAAACTCAAATGTCTGCAGAGACCTGCAAATGAGTCTAAATGGGTAAAGTAGGCCTGAATATGGGAAAAGTCAAGTAGCCCTCTCTGTCCCTTGTTTTTCTACTTTTGGAAATCCCACGAAAACTGATGTTTTTCTACTGTAAGCAACATGGTGCTCGATGATGAATAGTAAGTGACAGTTGACCTCAGTATTTGTATGGGAACAAGGGTGTGACGTGTATTATGGCAAACAGGAAAGTTCATGGCCTGTTTAGAGGGGTAGGACTGTTTTGTTCCAAACGACTGTTGCCTTGTGGAAATTTAAAGACAGTTTTTATAAACACGCTCTTTTCTTTTCCTTCTTCTTTTTTTTTTTTTTCCAAGAGAAGCTGGGAATTTGAATTTAAAATTTTTTTAATGCTTATTTATTTTTCAGAGAGAGACACAGAGCATCAGTTGGGGAGGGGCAGAGAAAGAGGGAGACACAGAATCCGAAGCAGGCCCCAGAGCTGTCAGCACAGAGCCCGGAGCCTGACTCGAACCTTGAAATCATGAGGCTGACCTGAGCCGAAGTCGGTCACTGAACTGACTGAGCCACCCAGGCGCCCCAAGGAAATTAAAATTTTAAAATGTTAGGTTTGGGCTTGGATTTAGTTAAAATTCTGTGCTGGCTAAGGGAGATGTACACGGCCCAAATTTGGCCCATGTGTGCCAATCTGCAGCCTCTGATTTAAATAACGTGTCAAGACTAGTATCAAAATAAACCTGCTTTGAGAGTTTTTGAGAAGAGACTTTTGTTCTCCAGCCTCGAGCCGATCTCAGCAATTCCAGTGCTGAACATCCTTCTTCTAAATTGAAAAAAAAAAAAGTGTTCTCTCTATTTAAAATGCAAATATCTCTTAGAAAGTGACATATTAGATTATTATTAGTGATGTCAACCTTAACATAGATGATAGCATTGGCATCCTTTTAAACTACTGGATAGATAAGGTGTGAGGATAGGAAGAAACTGAAGAGAGCATATCAGATCAAAGGAACAAGCCACCCAGGAAAGGAATGAACTGAAAGCTGTGTTAGGTTCTAAAAATAAAACTACTTCACGACTTGATTTTGAGCAGTCCTTGACTTTGACTTCTAATGATAGTTCCAATGAGCGATCATTGTTCCTTTCATAAATCCCCAGACAGAAAGATGGAGACTGTCTCTCTTTGATGGAATGTTTTTTTTTTTTCCTTGATTAGTTTCCGGTTTCCAGATGACAAGATGTTGAAGATGATTACTTGTAGGTGAAGTTCATAGATGTCGCTCATACGAAAGCCCCGCCATATGTATCTCTCCGACAGCTAAAGAGCAATATTCCGTCTCATCCTTGGTTGGTCACAGAGTCCTGGTTAAGATGCATCCAGTGAGAGGGATAACGTCAATCCATTAGGATTTCTGCAGAAGGAACTTGAAAAAATCAGAAATGGCCACTCAGAATGGGATGTGGGAGGGGCTGGATTTCCCTGAGAAGGGTCGAGCACTATGGGAGCAGCCCTACCTCAGGGCATTTAACTTACTTACAAAAGGGGAAAAAGGAGGAAGCTCCAAACTAGAATTAGAGAATCGGAAAGGCTGTAAAGTCTAGTTTTTGTTATTGCTTTGCCTGTATTTACCTTTATGAGTAGATATGATGCTATTATTTCCTTCACTGGAAGTATCCTCCTCTGTTCTCCCACCTACTCTTACCTAGCTGCTTCTCTGATGCACATCGTAAGTGCTTGAATGATTCTCTAATTACTTCTGTTTGGTAGATTTAAGAAATAATCTAGGCAGTATTTGAGTCTTTCAGAAAAGTTGTCTATAATTCTCATCTCAAGTTATTCAAGGATTAACTTCATCATTAGAATATTTTTCTGTTCTGAATTCCTTTTATGGAAACTCTGTTCCCTGGCAAAGATTTTTAGAGCCAAACAAGGAGGGAACTGACCATCATCAAAGCATTTTGGGAAAAGAATTATGATTTTGGAAAAAAATGTAGGTTTATATATTGTTTGGATTGCATGATCTGGGTATTTCTCTCAAGCGATTTTTTTTTTCCAGTACTGACTGAGTTTGATTTCTTCCCTCTGGTTCTTAGGGTGTATTTTTCAACTAACATCACTTCATTGCTTTCAGCTGATTTCTTTATCACCCAATTGTATTCTGTTTTCCTTTCATTATTCTTCTTGTCTAGATTTTAATGAGCGGTCCTATTTCCCCTCACTTTTACCATACCAGATGTTATCATTATTTTGCCAATCCGATAAAGAAAGAATATATATTGAATGTCTACATTTCTTAATTTGCACTGAGATTGATTTTTTAAAGTGTTTTTTATTGTATGTCTTCTTTTGTGGATTGCTTATTCTTGACTTTTCTCAATTTTTCTTTGGGAATGACTTGGTTCTTCATAGAATACATACCATAGGGAACAAGGGATGAGACTGGATAAATAAATTAGGACTGATTTAAAAGGCCTTAAAAGCCTGACTGAAAATGTAAATCTAATATACTATACAATAAGACCTTACATCATTCATTTGCATCTAGGAAGGGCCAATCAATTTTGAACCTTTTTAAATTACAAAATATGTCTAAAGAAGATTTCAAGAACTAGAACATTTCGGCATTCTGGAAATGCCCCCTTTCCTTTCTTGAATACAGTTCTCTCCTTCATCTCTGCAAGTTATTCTAACTTACTTTTACCACCTCTGTCAACAATATTTAGTTCTGTCTTTTTTTTTTAAGTTTGATTATTTATTTTTGAGAGGGGGGGCAGGAGAGAGGGAGAGAGAGAGAGAGAGAAAGAGAATCTGAAGCTGGCTCCATGCTGTCAGCACAGAGCTGGACACAGGGCTCGATCTCATGACGTGACCAGAAGTCAAGAGCGGGATGTTAACTGACTGAGCCACCCAGGTGCATCTAGTTCTGTATAGCTTTTGTAAAACCTTGTATGATGCCATCGTTTAAGGCTATCTTTTTTTTTTTTAATTTTTTTTTTTAACGTTTATTTATTTTTGAGACAGAGAGAGACAGAGCATGAACGGGGGAGGGTCAGAGAGATGGACACACAGAATCTGAAACAGGCTCCAGGCTCTGAGCTGTCAGCACAGAGCCCAACGCAGGGCTCGAACTCACAAACCATGAGATCGAGACCTGAGCGAAGTCGGACGCTTAACCAACTGAGCCACCCAGGCGCCCCAAAGCTATCTTTTTTTGCTCAATTCTATGTTTGTGAAATTCGTCTATGTTGTTGGATATCTCTTGGAGTTTGTTCCTTTTTATTGCAGTGTAATGGTAATGTTTCTTATATAAATACACCACAATTTATTCATGTATTCAGAAGCTGATGGACTTTCAGGTAGTTTTCAGTCTGATTCATTACAAAGATCCACTACTCATTACTCTTTGGAATGAATTCCAAAGTCTTTTCCAAAACGGTTGTAGTAATGTATACTTGACTAGCATAAAGTGATATTATGCTCTCTATCCTCACTCACTTGGGTGTGTAGTGAAATTTCATTGTGGGTTTAATTTGCATTTGCTGTTTACAGGTGATGTTGAGTGCCTTTTCTGATGCTTCTTGGCAACTAGATATTCTCTTTTGTGAACTGCCTGTCTAAATCCCTTGCCTGGTTTCTACTAGGTTACATGGAACAGATTGAACAAATAAGTAAATATATTAGGGATAAAGGATGCCAAGTGTCTTACTGTTTGAGAAGGGAGCTATCAAAGAAAGGAAGAAAGCTAAAATAACTCCTGAGGTGTTGATTGGAAATACAATGACTGATGTGAACTCGTGGTTTTCAAAATATGTAAATGGATATGTAGATATCTATGTAGGCAGGGAAAGTATGAGATAAGCCTGGATATATTATTAGGACGGGACGCAAGCAAAAACTCTGATGGAGTTGTATCAGAAAGACACAGAAGCCAATTTGGATGGCCTCCCACTGGGCAAGCCTGAGAAAATTTGAGCATTAAAATAAATAATAACAGCAATGGATTATGACTCATTGAATAAATAGAAAACCCTGAAGTCCTACACAAACAAGTTTAAAGTCTGATGAAAAGTGGAATATATACATAGTTTTTATATGTCAAATTATATACAAATTACTTCCCAATGAAACATTTACTAAATAGAAATGAGGAGAGTGTAACATTGCGTGAAGAATCCTCGCTGAAAACACCTTAATCAAATGATCAAGATGAACATTGGCAGTATGTGCACCAATTAAAATTCTGTATCACCTGATGAGATGCAATTACAACACAGGTCAATGACAGTGATATTCCTACCAAGAATGCACACTGAGTCTCATTATGAGGAAACACAGAAAGTGAAATTGACATGCATTCTATAATATAACTGGCCTATAATCTTCAAGTGTCAAAGTCATACAAGTTAGAAAAGGTTGAGAAACTGTCCCAAACTGGAAGAGAACAAAGGGACTGGGGGAATAAAGACATGATGTGATTCCAAACTATGTCTTTAAAATAAAACTTGAGGGGCGCCTGGGTGGCGCAGTCGGTTAAGCGTCCGACTTCAGCCAGGTCACGATCTCACGGTCCGTGAGTTCGAGCCCCGCGTCGGGCTCTGGGCTGATGGCTCAGAGCCTGGAGCCTGTTTCGGATTCTGTGTCTCCCTCTCTCTCTGCCCCTCCCCCGTTCATGCTCTGTCTCTCTCTGTCCCAAAAAAATGAATAAACGTTAAAAAAAATATTTAAAAAATAAAAATAAAAAAAATAAAACTTGAATGGGATCTGAGGATCTCTTTCAAGACCATCCAATAATCTACTGCCTGAAGGATTAGGAGAGCGCTGACAGAAGAGTAACCAGCTTGGGGTGGGGGGCGGGGGGGCTGGTGGCGTCTGGGACAGTTCCTAACAGCCTGTGCTGAGCGTCCGTTAGTGGGAGGCTCTGTCGTCACCTGGGTCCGCAGTCCCCGGGGCTGGCCGGGTCTCCAGAGGCACTTCCTTCCTTTCCTCTGTCCTCCGCCCTCCACCTGCGCCCCCTCCCGGCACCCGGCACCTCCCAGCTCGCCTCCTGGGCCGCGGGGCAGGCCTTGAAGGTCCAGCCGGCTGCAGAGGGCGCGCAGCGGCCTGGGGGTTGGGAGTGGGGTGGGGAGCAGGCCCTGCCGCTGATGCCTTGGGGCCGACCTGTCCCGACGGACTCAGCTGGCACACCTGTGCTGTCCCATCTCGCACCTCGGCGAGTGGAAGGCGTGTGGTTCTCCACGCCAGCTCCCGAGGCCGCGCATCACAGCTGTCCCGGGGGGCTCGCAGTGTCCCGGAGCTGGAGCTGGAGCTGGAGCTAGAGCCGAGCGGCGGCGTCTGCGCGTCTTGGCCTCTGTCTCCACCCAGGGAATGGTGCAGGCGGCCGGGCCACCCCTGTTCCCCACCCACTTCACCTACTCCCTGCACTGGTGGATGTCCTCAAGGGACTCGGGGCTGTTGATGGTGAATAAGCAGTACATTTACGGGGCCAGTAAAATTTTAACGTCACTTTCCTGATTTTGATGTTGTTACTGTGGTTATGCTTGTGGGGAAATGGACACTGGAATATCTGATGTGGTGGGTATCACGTTGGGATTTGATTTTACTTTATTACAAGTGATGGGTTGGCCTGTTGATATTTCACTGACACTGACGGAAGACAGAAGACCTCCGGGTCAGAGACAAAGTAATTTATTACTCATGCCACAGGATGCAGCATGAACATCCTTTGTGTCTGCCCCCCTTTCCCCCAAAGCCCCACGGAGGCAGCACAGAGGGTCCAGATGGCACCTGTGCAGTGGATTGAAATAGAGAGAAACCCTGAACTTGGGGAACCTATTATATAGCAAACATTAAGCAAGACTGAACTTTGTCCAGAACATTACCTCATCCCTCACTGTTGCTCACTGCCAACAGAACCTGGATACACACAAAGGGATAGAGTGTGTATCCATCAAAACGCACCAGAGTTTCTGTGGCGGTATTCCTATTACCCTATCTCAAGATTGTGAGCAACTGAAGTGTCCATCAATAGTAGAGAATATAAGTGAATTACGGTGAGAATATATTCTTATACACAGAATATAAGTGAATGAATGAAAAGGAATAAACCACCATTACGAAAAGCAGCGTGGATGAATCTCACAACATAAGGTTAAATGACCGCATCCAGATACAGAAAATATATAGTGTATGGTTTCATTTACACTAGATTGAAAAGCAGACAGAATCAATTTACAGAGATAGATGGCGATCGAAAGAGATAGAGGTCCTGGAGGTTGTGACTGGAAAGTTTGGGGAAGGCTTCTGAGATAGCAATAAATTTTTTTTTCCTTCACGTGGGGCAGTTACATGCTTGTGTTCACTTCGTCATAATCCATTGAGCTGAATACTCAAGCTATGAGCTGTTTTCTGGGTTGTACTTTAACAAAAGATTGACATGTGAAAAAAATGTTGTATATGTATATTGTATAAGTGAAGTAATACAAAGATGTGTAGAGGAAACGTGAATAACTTTCCCATCTTCCTAGTCTCCTGGGGTAATCTTTTTTTTTAATTAAAAAATTTTTTAATTGTTTATTTATCTTTGAAAGAGAGAGAGAGAGAGAAAGAGAGACAAAGTGCAAGCAGGGGAGGGGCAGAGAGAGAGAGAGAGAGAGAGAGAGAGAGAATCCAAAGCAGGCTCCAGGCTCTGAGCTGTCAGCACAGAGCCCTATGTGGGGCTCAAACCCACGAACTGCGAGATCATGACCTGAGCCAAAGTCTGTTGCTCAACCAACTGAGCCACCCAGGCGCACCTATCCGTTTTTAATAGACCAGTAGGTACCCTTTTATATCTTCTCCTAGGGAAACAGGCAAATATGGTCATTTATACACAAATATCTCTGGTTTCTCTTTTTTGTTTCATTATTTGCATTTACCCATTATGTGATACACTCTATAAACGTTAAAATCTAATTTTTATTTGGTAATTTGTCATGGGATTTTCTATAAATTGATAGATAGAGCTGGAACTTTTATCTCTAATTTGTCTACCCACACAATCATAATTTTATAGAAATAAGAATACATACTGTTATTTTTAGTGAAGCCTTTTATTTTCTATGCGTTTCCCCCTCCCCCCACACAATCTTTCCCACTTTTGGAACAACCTGGTACTTTTCTCCCTTATATAATCATTTATACATATATAATGTATATATACAATCACTTATGAGGGCCCAAAGAGAGATGGGTCTGGTTTGGGGCCCCTGCCTGGGGTTGCAGGATCTGGACACTTTTTGTTCAATAATTTGTTAATTAGGGTTTGGGATCATCTCATCTTGATTAAAGAGAAATCTGTTTTCTCTAATCTGCAATTATTAGAGCACACTGTTTTTGCTGTTTCAGAAAGAGTATATGGTTGGGCTCAATAATACATGGCCCATACTTTATCAGGCCCCTCACACCAAGATGCTGGGACTTCACAAAGGTCACCGTTCACCTATTGTCACCTTTTCAATCTTTTCTCTTCTCTTCTCCGAGTACAAAACGCCAGCTGTTTTGGTGGCTCTGTGCCTTGGTCTCATGATCAAATTTCTCTTTTAGAAGGAACCACTCCATCTCTGACACCAGGCGGTTCTTCAAACAGGCTGGCTGTATACTACAAACCAAATAACCCCAGGGGTCAGCTGTTCATTATGAGGGACCTAACCGTTCACAGTCATTTGCCGATTGCTGGAGAGCACAATTCAAATTTTGCTAACTGGTCACTGTTGACAGCTTTGCTATCATATCTCCTACCATAGAATTTCACCTGACTTATGTCTTGCTGTTTCTGTGCGGTTATTGCTTTAAGCTGGCAAAAAATTGCCATTGCATTAGTATTTAAAAGTAAAATCAATGATTACTCTAGCACAGTGACAGAATGCTACTGCTGAATGCTATTGAATTTCTCATTAATATTAATTTGTAGTTTGTAGAGAAATGGCTTAACAACCGAGCTACACACATATATTTCAAATATTGATTAAGTGAACCATAAATCTGTGTTCGTGAAAAAAATTGCTTTTAACCATCTGTGTTTGATTTTATGGTCTGAACATTTTCAAAATCCATATTTCAGTAATAACATGCAATGTGCTTTTTCTAGTAGGCTAGTTATTAGTAAATATTTTCCAATTTTCTGACGAGCATAAATTTGTTTTAGATTGCCAAGAATGATATAAAGTTTTCTGATGAATTTTTACTAAAAGGTATGATAACCCTGACATCAATATTATTATTATCATTATCAACCATGATTTACTGACTATGTTTTAAGAACCTAGATCTGTACAAGGAATCTGATTTTCCTTCATATAGGAAAATTATGCTATCGATTCCAAATTACTAGGAAATTTAATTTGAATTGTTTTTCTTCTTGATTGTGGTAATTAATTTCCATTATGTTTAAATTATAAATACACAGGGCCATGTGTGCAACATTTGATGAGCATGTGCGCACAGAACAGAAATGAAAGATTTGCCACCTTAACTGGACGCGTTTGTAAATTCCAAACAGAAAACTTGCTTTTTATAAGACAATAGGTTATTTGTTCATTAACAAATATTTATGAATGTGTAAGGCATTATACTAATTCTTGCAGTGGGGTATATAGGTGAACAGTGCATGTTCTTTAACCCAAGGTACCTTACTATAAACTAGGAAAATTGATGAGGCATGTATACAATGACCATAATATAAATTCTATTTTTTATATGTTCATTTATTATTTTTACAGTCTCCCTAAGATTGTGAGAACCAGAGAGAGAGGGAGAGAGAGAGAGAGAAGGGGGGGGAACAAAATTATTGCAGTGACGAAGTTTCTTTTGGGGGCCTGTCATATGTGGATATGCCTTCACTGAAAAATACACATGCTTTAGGCCAGAGCAGTAGAACACATGCTTTAGTGTGTGTGTCATAGAATCGCTTGGAAAACTTGTTAAAACACAAATTGCTGAACTCCCACCCCAGAGCTTCCATTACTGTGAGTCTAGGGTGGGGCCTGAGAATTTGCATTTCTAATAAGTTTCCAGATGATGCTTATGTTCCTGGTAGAGGAATCACACTTTGAAAAACCACCGGATTAGAGATTCCCAAAACTGGTTAGTAGTAAAAATTACATGGGGAGTATTTCCTGTCCTTCCTCCTTTTAAAACCTTTTCTTGGGGCGCCTGGGTGGCGCAGTCGGTTAAGCGTCCGACTTCAGCCAGGTCACGATCTCGCGGTCCGTGAGTTCGAGCCCCGCGTCAGGCTCTGGGCTGATGGCTCAGAGCCTGGAGCCTGTTTCCGATTCTGTGTCTCCCTCTCTCTCTGCCCCTCCCCCGTTCATGCTCTGTCTCTCTCTGTCCCAAAAATAAATAAAAAACGTTGAAAAAAAATTTAAAAAAAATAAAACCTTTTCTTTTCTTTCTTCCCTCCCTTCCTCCTTTCCTTTCTTTCTTCCTTCCCTGTTCCTTCCTTTTAACATGGATATTCCTCCTCCTCACTCTTAAGAGATGCAGTGGGTCTGTGCCAAAGATCAAAACTCAACACTTTCAAAAAGTAATTTGAAACAGTGTAATTTGCTGAATCCTGGGTTAACTAATTGTCCTTTCTACTGTACTTGGGTAAATTAAATAGGGGGAGAGGATGGAGTGAACATGGCAGGTAAATATAATATGAAGAGCTTGGGGGGCGCCTCGGTGGCTCAGTTGGTTAAGCGTCTGACTTCGGCTCCGGTCATGATCTCATGGTTCGTGGGTTCAAGCTCCCATATCAGGCGCTGTGCTGACGGCTCAGGGCCTGGAGCCTGCTTCAGATTCTGTGTCTCCCTTTCTCTCGCTGCCCCTGCCCCACTTGTGTGCTCTCTCTCTCTCAGAAATAAATAAACAAACATTTTTTAAAAAGGGTTTGGTTAAATGAAGTGGAGAATTGTTTGTATTCTTTAATTTGATTCTCTGATAGGTTAATTTTCTGGTGTCCAAAGGTGGCAGGATTTAGAACATTCTAAAAGGCCAGTTCTAATTGCTAATGGGCCATGCACTCTTGGGGCCGGGGCTCGTTAGGAGCTAAGGGTGGTCAGGCATAGGTGTAATCGTGATGGACGACTCTGAATTAATGTGACCTGTTCTCCACCTCCTCCACATCATGGGTGTTTTTCTATTTTTAAGCACCCTTGGACTTGAAGGTCCTTTGTCATTTTTCACTCTTACCAAACTTAATCCAGTAACCCGCTGTTTGTGTTTCCCAAGTGGGACTATGAGAACACCACAAATAAGTATGGGGCACATTCAGGGAGTATCACCTTCAGTTAAAAATAAGTGCAGTGCCACATTATCTCCCAGAACAAGACTCTAATGACCAGTGTTTCAAGCACCGTAGATGTGTGTGTGTGTGTGTGTGTGTGTGTGTGTGTGTATTTTATCTTTTGTGCTGGTAGGTTATTAACAGTCCTAGTCACAAACAACGTTTGCAAGTATTTTTTCCGATTGCTAAATAGTCAAAACTGAGTGTAGAAGACGATAAAACTAACCCTGCAAAATATGATGTAACCTCCATTGCCTAAATTGCCTTCGCTGTCTGTGCCTACGGAACATGGCTGGATGAGATCACACTGAACTAACAGATGTAATAATTCTTGTTACCAATAGGACAGCCAGTCCTCCAAAATCAGCTTGTTTACAATCAGTGACTGAACCGGTTAATAGGTAAAACGAGTTAGCGACCAAACCTATCAAAACTTGAAGTCACTTCTTGTTTTTAAAACGGTATCCTATATAAGTGTTAGTCAATACATAGGAATGGAAACGGTTGCTATAATTGAGATGTGGCAGATGACTTTAAAATACAACAGCATTCACCTTGGAAATGGCCTTTACAGGTTTGGGATTTTTTTTTTCTCCTCCAAATCACAGAGTCAGAACTTCAATTTGATGTTTCACCCAATGGAGACGTCTCTTCTCCACCTCTCTGAGGGATTTTCAGTTGGCTCCTGCTTCAACACTTCCAGTGAGAATGAAGGTATAACCATTCTCTGATTGGGCAGCTCTAAATGACAGAAGGTAATTTTCTTTCCAAAATCTTCACAGAGATGTTCATTCTTCTGTGAGACAGGTCTGTGTGACTCCCAACTTCACATTGTTCTACAGTATCACACTGCCTGCTAACACATGCCTACTGTGTGCCAAGAAATTTGTAGGATAATTGTTGGGAACTGAAAAATTAGTGACACCCAGCGCCTTTTCTTAAGGTGTTTATACTCTGTTGATAAAAAACATAATACATGTGCGTAACTATTTCTAATTCATAGTGCCGAAGAAAATCTTCCAGTTCTATAAACTTATGCTCAGATGAGATAAAAAGGAATTATACCCAAATGGACATTTCATGGAGCAGAAACCTGACAGGCAGACATGCTGAGGTAACAACGAGGAAAACATTCAAGGCAGAAGGGAGGCCATGTGGCGAGAGGGGAGAAAGACACTGGGCACGTTTAGAAACAAGGAGCATAATGCCTGGAGTGCAGCATAAAATAAATCTGGGGCAGCAGTGTGAGTGACACAGAAGGATTTATTTCTCAGATGGCTTAGGGTCGAATTCTAGAGTACCTGGAAGCCAGAGACAGCAGTCTGGATTTGATTCTCTACACTAGCATTCCCCAGAGTGGGGTGTAAACTCTGGGAGGTATGTAAGAGAACGCACTGGGGTGTGAGGAGATGTCAAAACTTCAGTCAGTTTTATTTTATTTTATTTTATTTTATTTTATTTTATTTTATTTTATTTTATTTTATTTTATTTTATTTATTTTGATAGAGACAAAGATAGCACTAGCAGGGGAGGGGCAGAGAAAGAGGGAGAGAGAGAATCCCAAGCAGGCTCCATGGTGTCGGCATAGAGCCTGACGTGGGGCTCGAACCCACGAATGGTGAGATCATGACCTGAGCTGGAACCAAGAGTGGGACGCTTAACCGACTGAGCCACCCAGGCACCCCAAACTTCAGTTTGTTTTAATTTTTAATCTTAAAAACTAAAAAAATAAATAAAGAAGCATTACTAAAAATTTGCTCTACTGACTGGTTCCCTCACTGACCATGTTTCAAGGTCACGTGTCTTATTTAATGCACAGTGTGGGAGGCATCCCAAAGGAAGAGTGGGTGCTCTGGGATGCTGACAGGTTGGGAGGGACCCCTCACTCTCTACTAGTTTTCAGTGAGCTGCTCACTGCAACGTGCTCCCTACCTTTCAGTGAGTTTGCAGGTTTGCGGGCCCGGTTAGGTGGGTTTATAGCCTATGCCGCTCTCATTTTAACTAAAGGCATGCCCACGAAATGGCAAATAACTTTAGTGCGTGTGCTGCCAAAGCGAGCACTGGCAAGCAGTTTTACAGGATTTCTTCGGAGAACTCACAGATGAAGATGATGCTAATAATGCCGTCACAGGTCAATAAAAAATGGCAGAGCTGACATTCCCTTTACACTAAGTACATGGTGTCTGTTGACCACATTACAAAATGAGCACAGGGGCGATTTGATGAGACCTGAAAAGAAATACTGTTCTAAAAAATGATCTTTGAAATACGGACATAGATCCAAAGTTACTTACAATGAGCCTTCTCATAAATGGCATGCTATGTGTCATGCCTTTGTGAAATCTTGGGGCTTTTTACGTCTTTTTGCCACGATAGCCCTTAGAGTAGGTGCTGAAATAAACCGAACTTGGAACAGGAAGAGCACCCTCAGCTAGTGCCTCACAAAGTATGAACCCACGTTTTTAAACATAATGACCCCTGTACATATGCCATAAATATGAATAAATACACATAAAATCTATTCATACCAAATTACATGCTATGGAAATAAACATATATAACATTAGTGATAAAAAGCTAGAGAGCTAAGAAGTTCTTTGAAACATTAAAAATAAAATCATTCAAAGACTTGTATTTTCTATCTCAACTTTTTTAGATTTTTATGCCTATTTAAATTTATTTTTTAATCTTTATTTTTGAGGGACACAGAGAGAGAGAGAGACGGAGTGTAAGTGGGGGAGGGGCAGAGACAAAGGGAGACACAGAATCCAAGGCTCCAGGCTCCCAGGCTGTCAGCACAGAGCCGGATGTGGGGCTCAAACCCACGAGCTGTGAGATCATGACCTGAGCCGAAGTCGGACGCTTAGCCGACTGAGCCACCCAGGGGCCCCTTTTTATACCTGCTTAAGAACATATCTAATGTATTAGTACAGTCATAACTTCAGTATACATTTATAAATATGTGTCTGTAGATTGTACATTCTCAAAATGTTTTACCTGAGAGGGGGCGATAGGTTTTGAAATTTTGAGGAACTACTGCTTTACGGTTTTGAATTGGGATTCATTAAGGATTTTGATCCAGGAAGGGATACGTGGAGATATACCAAGAACTGTAGGGGAAGAAATGGCACGAGTGTGCTATAAAAGCAACTATTCGATGATGAATTGTGAGGCAGAAAGAAGGGAGGTGACTCAGAAATCAAGGCTTCAAGAAAGGAGCGAGCGGTGGAAACAGGAAGGGGAAGCTAGGTGCAGTAGATATCGTGGGGGTAAGATCTGCAGGATTTCAATAAATGATTCACTACTAGAGAAAGTGAAGGGAGTAACGGAGGCAAACCAAAGGTAACGAGGAGTTTCTCCCCTGGATAACTGAACCAAAGGCAAGGACATTGATAAAAATACAAATGCTGTCTTCAATTTGGTTTAGAATGGAACAGATGATGTACAATTTGAGTCATGGTTTATTTAAATAAATCAGTCTATTTATTCATATTAATTTTTAATTTACTCAACAAATGCTTAATCAACTCCTACTACATTCCACAAACCCTGTAAAGTGCTAAGGATTCAAAGATAAATGAGCTTGTGTCTAGCCTCAGGGAGCTCACGGATTAGTGGGAATAATAAAAATGTATTGATGATGATATATAATGTGAGAAGTGCAATTACAGAACCATCTGTAGGGGGATTTGCAAACACATGGAGGGACACCTGGCCTGGCTGGGAACATTTTTGGAAGATGAGGCTCTGGAGAAGAGTAAAAGAATGACAAAGTGCGAGCCAAGGGGGGAAGGAAGGGATGTGTTCCAGGCAGGAGTACAGGATGGCCAAGGCACAGCACAGGTTCGTGGGAAGCTCAAGCAGAAGGAGTTCAACAGAAATCAGATTCTCTGTGACAAGTGGACTGCTTACTTCTGCAAAGAGGCCAGGGGCTCATATATTCTGAAAAGAGAATCAATAGCAATCAATTAAAAGTGGAAGGCTGTCAGGTCTATGCAGAATGGCGACCGGAGGAGGGCAAATAAAAGGAGAGGGAAATTTGTGGTTTAGATCATAGAAGTTGAACAATGAAAATATTAACTGCGGCGATTTAAATTGGAGACATTACTAGCCAGTGATTAAACGTGGTAAGTGTTAAATGACAGAGGCTGGCTGGCAACCCTGCAGATGAGAACAACGAAAATAGACAAGAAACACAAGCAGAAGCTTGCACAACCAGATACGGGCATCCACAGAAGGAAGGAGGCCACAACCAGAGCTCTAGGAAGCACATGGATGCTTACACCTTACTATGAAAGTGCGTGTGTGTGTGTGCGTGCGTGCGCGCGCGCGCGCGCGCGCCAGATGAAGCCTGCAGCTGAAAGAGGGTAGGGAATGTGAGAAACTCTACGTGCTCTGCCCGAAAATGAGAAACTGTTGCATGAGATGGGCAAAAATGAAAGATTATCGTTTGGTTCCACTGATGGTGGTGGGCAATAGCTCCCACGAATGTGGCAACGACACGTCACTTTACGGATTATATGCTACATGTTGCACACGTTTGATTCCATCAAATCCTCGTGATTCAACAATCTGGGTGGCATTACTATGTTTTGCAGATAAGACTCAGAATGGCAGGCAAAAGGTGAATGGCCCAGTGTCATACTGTGGCAAAGCTGAGACTCAAACCACAGGACCAGAGCATCGACCACTTCACTAGGGGTTTTCAAATGGGCTCCACAGAGGCCCAAGCACCTTGCAGGGGCAAGCGTGCTGGACATTTGTAAATTCGTTCTCCTTTTCCGCGGTGACGCTACATCAATCCTTCTGGAAAATTATCTTTTGATAATGGAGGTGCTTTTTTCTTAAATGTATACGGATAGCTTTTGTATGCAGAAAGAAATCCTTACATCTGCATTTATTTTCACTGATAGTCAACATATTAAAATTTTAAATGTAAGTTGTACATACAACTTATATATCAAATAAGTCCACTTACTAATCTAGTGATTGTTAATTAATACTCAGCTTGTCTCTGAAGTTAAGATACTAAATTTCTCCAACCATTTAAGTACAACTCTTAAATTTAACTCGTATGTTAAACATTTCACATTAAAGTCATGCAAAGTGTACGTTCTCCTAAATAATTAAAAGTCTTTGTAAATGCAATCGTTTTGATTATCTGAAACTTTTTAACTTAAAATAGATATTTAATACATCTGGTTTTCTGAAGTACTTCAAACAGATAAGCAAGTGGAATCACAAATCTTACAAAATTTTCTTTAGTACTTAAATGATACTTATAAACCTAAGAATAAAAATTTGATGATTCAGATTTATTTAAACTTATAAATACTGTTAAAAATTTATCAAATAAGATTGCATCTATTAAGTTTAAAATCACAAAAAACACTATAAATGAAAATTATAAATTTAATATGTCATAGTTAACATACAAGATTTTTTTAAATGTTTATTTATTTTGATAGAGCGCGCGCGAGAGAGAGCCCGCGTGCAAGCGGGGGAGGGTCAGAGAGAGAGAGAGGAAGAGAGAGAATCCCAAGCAGGCTCCACACTCAGTGCAGAGCCAGATGTGGGGCTCAGTCTTACACCCATGAGATCATGACCTGAGCCAAAATCAAGAGTAGGGTGCTTAACTGACTGAGCACCTAGGCACCCCTTAATATATTAGATTTAAGAACAAGGCAACACACATTTTTCAGATGGTTATATATTGTTCAAATTTCCCATTTTCTTTTTTATTTATTTCCTGCAGCTGTGGTCACCTAGATTTGCCCTTAATGTTCTAAATTTGGTATAGAAATATTGATTCCAAGGATTTGATTTTATCATTATTTTTCCTCTGGTTATTTCTGCATTTTCCTGGAGTTGCTGTCATTTGTCCATCTCTTTACTCAAAAAATTTCAAGTGATGATCAGAGATTCTGGACAGGGACTTGGAACCTAGTGGCAATTTCCAGAATAGCGATACCTGAGCTGCCTGTTAAGATACTAGACCTTTTCAGGGGCACCTGGGTGGCTCAGTTGGTTAAACATCCAACCTCCACCCAGGTCATGATCTCACAGCTCATGAGTTTGAGCCCCATGTTGGACTCTGTGCTGGCAGCTCAGCACAGAGCCTGGAGCCTGCTTCGGATTCTGTGTCTCTCTGTGTCTCTGTACCTCCTTCAGTTGTGCTCTGTTTCTCTCTCTCTCACTCTCTCAAAAAAAAAAAAAAAAAAAAAGTTAAAAAAATACCAAACCTTTTCATATAGAAAGGAGGCTTTTCAAATCCTTGCATTTTCTCACAAATAGTTTCATCCTGAGCCATTTTAGCTTTACTATAACTTCTGACACAGCTCTTACCATGCCACCTTCATAAATATAATTGCCGAATTATACCTCCTGCCCCACCTAGCTGCAGTTAACCTCTGCTGTCTGCTCAAAGTTAATTGGAATCTTCAGGACAGTCTCCTACCTCTCCCCTGCGCTGGGGTTAAAACTAATCTCTTTCCTACCTAGTTGATTTTGCACCTTTCTTAATAGATTGCTTCCTTATCTGTCTCCCAGACCACAAATTTATAGCTATGAAGTTGACTACAATTACCTTTCTGGTGTTGCATGCTATCAGGTTGGGATTGTAAATCATGATGTCCTGACCAACGGATGGGCATGTGGCCAAAGTGGACTTGCTTCAGGACTTTTAATGTTGAGCAAAGGCAAAAAACCAAAAACCAAAACCAAACCAAAACAAAACAAACAAAAATAAACCTAGCAGGAGTGCCCTAAAACCCAAAAAGTGGTTCTAGCCGCTAAGATCTCCCATTGCTATCTGTTCAGTTGAGCCTTCAGTCTTCCCTTCAGCCCTTTGAGTCTTCACACCCTTCCAATAAATTACACTGTCAGTTACTTTGCAGCCTCAAAACTCCAAGTGACACAGGTAACTAGAGGAGGCTGTACAGATGAAGAAAGGGCCATCCTTAGTGGAGAAAGGGCAAGAGGCTTCAGTCAGATCAGCCACACTGTTATCCGTCCTGCAAATTTCATTTGAAGAAGGTTGGAAATAATTTTATTGCTAAAAAATTTGAGACCATTACATCCACCACTGCTAAGGTTTCAGAGAATTTAAACTGAAGGATGAGAACTACTGCAGAAAACGTCTGAATAAAAAAGAATATGAGAAACTGGAAGGCACTTTCAAAATTCATGAAGTCACAGGGAGATCAGAGAAATCAGTATGTACTTCAACGTGAGAAGCTTCAATGCCTAAAAACTGAGGAGTGAGTGGTAAAGGCAAAAAATAGGAGGTGCGAAAAAAGGGCTAGGAAGTTGTGATTCAAGATGCATAGGAAACATAGGATCACTACTCCAAGTCCCTGAGAGAAATATGCAGCAAAGACAGAACGTGCTACCAGGACCTCCACAGAGAAACAGCAAGAAGACAGCACCTCATAAGTTTTATGCATGCCATTCTCCAAACCAGAGATCAGTATTTGTCCTGTTTCTCCTGCAGCCAGAATATACGATCTACAAATAAAGGGCGTGGGTGGGAATGGCATCTCCATGGTATTTATTACCCACTTGCAAACATTTTGCTCTTGGTCCTCCAAAAGTCTGGCACTGCTGCTGATGTTGACTCTGGAATTCTGTGTTGGTTGCACTTCTACTGTCTTCTAAAAGTATGAGAATAGATGTGTGTTATTGCATAACTTAGATCTTGTCATTAAAAGTGTCAGGGCCCTAGGAAAGAGAACTAACATATTCCAGGAGTAATAATAGTTGTCTGAGTTGAACCAGATGATGAGACTCCTTCCTAGTGGAAGTGGGTGAACAGACGAAAAAGGGAGTTATATGGTTGTGCAGAGTGACGGATCCTGACCATAAAGGGGAAGTTGGGTGTTGCTATATAGTAGGGCCAGAAAGAAGTAAGGACAGCCATCTACAGAATTCCCTGAGTACTTCCTAGGACTTCCATGTCCAGGGGCCAAATTAAAAGGAAACCACAGTAACTTCATACAGCCAGACCCATCAGAGGCCCAGCGGCTTTTGGCATGGCAGTTTGGGTCACCTCAGTGGATAAAGAACTTTGGTCACCTGATGTGTTGGCTGAAGACAAAGGGGTCGTGGAAAGAACAGAAATCCTGTGTTCCAATAACAGCTCTGTGAAGTTGTAGAAATAAAAACTCTGACATTACCCCTGTCTTCTGACTTTTCTTTCTCGAATAGCACTTTTTAAAAAACTGGTGCTCGGTGGTTACTTTACAGTTTAATCCATAAATTACATGATATTGGGGGGAGCAAAACTAGAGAGAATTCTGACTTTGAGCTTTTGACTTTGGAATAGACAAACAGATTCGATTTTGGCTTGTTACCTCACGGGATAAAGTAAGTGGGGTTTTGGTTATGTGGTAAATAAATTACATTAAATGAGGCAAAAATATTTTTTAAGGATAAGTATGGGAAGAAGAGTACATGTTGATATTATCCACTTAAAGGGGCAATATCACCCGGGTGAGGGGCGCCCGGGTGGCTCAGTCAGTTGAGCCTCTGACTTCGGCTCAGGTCACGATCTCATAATTTGTGGGTTCAAGCCCCGTGTCAGGCTCTGTGCTGACAGCTCGGAGCCTGAAGCTTGCTTCGGGTTCTGTGTCTACCTCTCTTTCTGCCTCTGTCCCACTCGCACTCTGTCTCTCTCAAAAATGAATAAACGTTTAAAAAAATTTTGTTTCAAAGGGGTAAATTGTGGTAGACATTTGCAATATACGTATGTGTATGCATGCGTGCATGTGTGGGAGAGGGAGCTGCATAGTATACGAATATTCTTTCTAGTTTTGAGCAATTGTCCACTTTCTCAGCTCCCTGACAATGTGCACAAATCTGTTACCTGAGCTCTGCCGATGGGAAGCACTTGTCCTAGACTTTGAAACAAGAGAAAGTGGCACAAAAAGCAGAGACAGTGGAGAACTCCTCAGGAATGGTAAAATTTTAAGCAACATAGTCTCCAAAGAGCATTGGCAATTGTGCCACGGAGGCATCCTACGTCCGGGGTCAGGAATGTGGCTACAGTGACCTGTGGATCCCAGGCTTCAGCAGTAATGACAATGGGACCCACAGCGAGCTGCTGTGTGGGGTGATTTTGGCAACTGTTCCATGTGGCCCATCTCCTTTTGTTTCTGCCTCTTTTCTGAGCACGGCTCTTCACCCTTCCTGTTGATTCTGAGATTTACCCAATATCCTCTTGTTAAAGAAATTTCTCCTTAAGCCATCCACAGTCAGCTCCTATTAATTGCAATTAAGAACTCTAACTTAGCGGCACCTGGGTGGCTCAGTTGGTTCAGCACCCGACTCTTGGTTTTGGCTCAGGTCATGATCTCACAGTTGGTGGGCTGGAGCCCCACTCGGGCTCTGCATTGGCAGCATGGAGCCTGCTTGGGATTCTCTCTCTCCCTCTCGCTCTGCCCCTCCCCTGCTTGTGCTCTGTCTCTCCATCTCAAAGACACATTAAAAACAATTTTTTTTAAAGAAAAATAATGCTGGTGTCAATATGAAGGCAGTAAGAATGGGGTCAAGTCAATGCCAGCATAAAATGCATTTGGACGTTTAGTTACAAAATTTTAACTACGTTCCAAGTAAGAAGTGTACACAACTCAAAACCAAAACAAGGAAGCAGTAATAGAATTTGGCAACTAATTACCAACTTAGCTAGAAGTAGCTATGCAATCGAAGGTTAGCCATATAGCCTTGGAAAGATTGTTAGTCTTGGATTACTCGTCAGAGTACTAATTACATGATAACATGGTAATGACCCTTATGCTGCAGGGTAGTTATCAAGATAAGGATAGTATATTAAAAATATCTAGCACTGAGTCAGATTATCAGTACATTTGAACGCTAAGCGATAGGAGCTATTGCTATTAATACAGTGAAAAATACAGAGGGCTGAAAATTCTATGACTCACCAGATATGGCTTTAATACATGTCATATCATATTTTAATGAAGCCATGCCAGTATAATATGATTCCCACTTATTTCAGAAGCCAAATGATTTCAACCATCACTTGGAAGGTAAGAATCTCTACATTTTACTCTACAGCACATTTCCCCTGTAGTTATGTAAGAATTCTTTACTTTTTTTGTTTTAAGTTTATTTATTTATTTTTGAGAGGGAGAGAGAGAGGGAGGAGGGAGAGAGAGGGAGGAGGGAGAGAGAGGGAGGAGGGAGAGAGAGAGAGAGAGAGCCAGCGGGGGAGGGACAGAGAACTAGGGAGACAGAGAATCCCAAGCAGGGCTAGGACAAGGGGCTTGGACCCACCAACTGTGAGATCATGACGTGAGCTAAAACCAAGAGTCTGACGCGTAACCGACTGAGCCACCCAGGCACTCCAAGAATGCTTTACCCTTTTATGTGCATGTTTTTATTCTCCCATTAAACTGAAATATTTAAGCCAGAGCCTGTGTTTTAATTCTTTTAGTGCTCTAGTATACTAAAGAGCTCAGTATACAAAATTACCTTTCACATTTTCACGAAAAGAAAACCTTTATGTTCAATTATATACATACGTATATATAAATACATGTCTGACAAGGCTCACCAGAACATTTATTTTAACATTTGAAAAATATTGATGTTAAGCATTTAACTTATAATTTACAGTTAGCCTTATGGGACATATGATAATTAAAAAATATACAAATGGCTTTAAGTATGTTTAAATTGTGCAATAATTTCTGTTTTTATACAACCACATAATATTCTAATTTTCAAATGATTTTGCTTCCTGTTTTTACAACTGCAAATTCAGAGAAGTACAAGTGAGCAAAGAAAAATAGACCATAATTACCCTACCTTAATCTCTGTTAATAATTCAGTGGCACATGGGTTAAGGTAGGAATTTTCAGTCCATTTAGAAACGTACAAAATGAAAAGTAAAAGCCTCCCTTCCACAGGAAAGCCACCCTGAAAAAAAAGAAAAAGCTGTCTCTTTCTTACACACAGGGATCACACTATATGCACTATAACGCATGTTGCTTTTTCCATATATTGTATTTTGGAATTCTTTCTACATTAGCATTTAAATTTCCTTTGTGGTAGATAACAGTTGCATAGTATTGTTTGTTGTTGTTGTTTTAAGTTTCTTTATTTTGAGAGAGAGAGAGCAGGGGCAGAGAGAGAAAGAATCCCAAGCAGTCTCCACACTGCCAGTGTGGAGCTCGTCATGGGCTCAAACTCACAAACTGTGAGATCATGCCTTAGGCGAAATCAGAAGTCAATCGATTAACTGACCTAGCCACCCAGGCACCCGAATTGCATAGTATTGTACTGAGTGAACGAACCATAATTTATTTGTTCAGTACTTTATCAGTGGACACTTTGGTTGTTTCTAGTTTCTCTTTCTCTTGCTCCCTCCCTCCTCTTTATTTTTCCCTCAATAACACTTGCAAGTTTTCTTCATCTAAGTCCTATGTATTTCTTATTGGGGTCATAGGGACTTTACAGTCGTTTCTTTTTGCCAGTTGAGCCATTTCTTCACTTGCCGGAACTGGGGTGAGTGTCTTGGTCAGGTATACATATATGTCTATGTCTATGTCTATACATACACACACGACAACGTAAATTAAGGACAAAAGCTTAATGGTTAGTGTCTCAGAAAAATACTAAACAAGAAGTTCAGAGATTTGTTCTGATCCAGTTTTTTTTTTTTAAGTGAGAAAAGAAATGTAAAAAACAACAATATTTGTTATCTAGACCCTCTGGGGAATTTATTTTTCATCTTATTACTCCCTCATCTGTTATTCTGCAGCCGCACTGGCTTTGGCCAATTCACGGACCCTCCAAGTTTCTTCTTGTCTTTGGACCTTTGCATTTATACACTCTGGGGGGGGGGGGACGATTTCACCCCATGTTTCAGACTCTCCTTCAAATCTCAGTTTAAATGTGAACTCCTTACCAGACCTTCCTGGGTGAAGTAGGACCCTCCCTTCACTATTCTCTTTCAACTCTGCACTTCAATACCTTTAGAGCACTCATCACAATCTTAACATTTAACTCCTCTGTCTCAGACATCCCCTAATGCCTACTCGAGTACCTAGCATGTAATACACCTTTAATAAATACTTTACAAAAAAAAATCAGGTAAAATGAATTTAATTACTGTAGAATTTATACGCCAGGCACGGGTGTCAAGTGTATGTTACTCAAACTTAGCTTAGATTTTCATTGATTCAGGATTCTGAAATCCTTTTAACCGTAATCCCCAAACTTTAAACACGATTCGATTTCCAGACCGTATGCGAAACCTCCCCTCAGTCTCCCCTTCCCTAAGGGCACACTAAGGATCTGCCCACCTACCCCTCGCTCTAACCCCGCCTCTCCAGCAGCGTGGCTCAGCTGAGCAGGGCTGGCGGAGCCTTCCGGGACCCGGGGCGCATGCGCGCAGTCCACGCACACGCGCAGTACTCGCGCGGCCGGCGCGGGTCCCTGCCGAAAGCCTAGGGGGTCCCCTCGGAGCTGGGGGCGGGGTCTGCGACACTATGGCCGAGAGCGGTGGGGAAGTGGTAGCGGTACCCGCGTCCGCGGCTGCCAACGGCCTCAGCAATGGGGCAGGCGGGGGCCCGGCGCAGACCAACAACCCGCTGTCGCGGAAGCTGCATAAGATCCTGGAGACGCGGCTGGACAACGACAAGGTAACCGGGGCTGTCAGGGCCCGGGGTCCAGAGTCGTCCGCGGAGTTGACCCTGGACGGGGGAGGCGTTTGTCGACACCCACTGCCTCGTGCCTCCATCCCTCCGGATCGGGCGTGGGGCGGGTAGGAAGAGGGAGGCCGAGGGCCTTGGTGTCACCCCTTATTTGAAAAACCTGTCCTGGAAGACTCTGGATCCGGGTAGCCAACCGTGGAATCTCCGTACCCCGGAGGTGTTCGGGGGTCTGAGCAGGGAGAGAGCAGAGCCCCGGGCAGGCTTAGAAGCCGGTGTCGGAGTAACTTACAAGACAAGTCGACGCAAAGGGGGTTGGAGGGACTGGGGAACCCGGATAGGCATAATTGAGCGTTTCCACTTGACGAGTGAGAACGACTGGAGTGATTTGCAGCGCGAGAGAACTACTGTTTGCTCAGAGCTCAAACGAAATAATTTGTATCAGTTTTTGTTGTTAGCTAAGCACTGTCTGTGATATCTGGGCTCATGCTGTTTTTCTTTGCAAGATAAACTGTCCACATCCTCTCCCGAGTAGCACCTGAAACTCCTCCGTTCAGCCCCTGTCCTAGGTGATGATCTCTTCTGTATCTTTGAATCTTTAGGTAAATTCGTCATACCAGTAGACATAAAGAAAAAGTATATGTAGCAGTGAGAGAGACCTTTATAGATAAATTTGTAGGTAACTGAAAATAAGCCGTCAATAAGAATGTGTATAAAAAATAACATTATAACATAGTAAGAAAGACGGGCTCTGGGGCAACCGCTTATTGGATACAGCCATCAAACCGAAGCACCATGATTTGAGTAAGTCCTTTAATTTCTCTAAGCTTGTTTCTCATCATTTCTAAATTGGGACTTCTGCTGGTAACTTTCTCAGGGTTGTTGTGGAGATTCACCAAGAGAGTCTGTCTGGAGTTCTCAGCACAGTGCCTGGCCCTTACTGTTTCTTATTAAATGTTCATGTTATCATACAGTTTATTACGTGTTTAATGTGTCTGATACTGGCATGTATGATCTCATTTAATACAGCTACTATGATGTAGGTAACATTATCTCTCTTTTTACCCAGGAGAAAAATAAGGTATGGAAAAAGTATAACTAGGTTAAATCATATGATCAAATAACTGAGGAAACTAATTTGCACCTGTGTGTGTGGTCTTGTCCGTTCATGATTTACTAACCACTTCTGAGCCAGGCCTAGGAAATTTCAAGGTTGTAGTCAAAAGAAGTGGCTTCATTCTATGGTTTTCCTTCTCTTTCTTTCTTTCTTTCTTTCTTTCTTTCTTTCTCTTTCTTTCTCTTTCTATGAAATTTATTGTCAAATTGGTTTCCATACAACACCCATTGCTCATCCCAACAGGTGCCCTCCTTAGTGTCTACGGTTTTTCTTCATCTTTTTCTTTTTTGTACAGTAAATCTTTGTAATGATCTTTTAAATATAGAACTGAATTTAAATAGCTTTACTGTTTTTGTCAATCCAGCCAATATCGCACAATACCATGTTAACAGAAACACAGAAACCTGTTAGGATATATGCTAGTTCAGCTGTAGGAATTTGTATCTGGAGTTAGGGTACTATTGGATGTCCTGGGCTTGGTCTTCTTTCTCCCTTCTGTCCTCTATGCAGACTGTCTCTGTAAGAGAGGTCTCTTTCTTTCATGGTTTTAAATAGCAAAAAGGGTGGTGATTCTCAAATTTAGAACCCTGTTCTTGACATCTCTACTGAACTCCAGATTTGTAACAGTCGGTTGCTCATATGACAGCTCCAATTAGATACCTGATCGACATCGTAAAAACTTAACACAGCCAGACCCTTAGTTTTTCTCCAAACTGGTTCTACTTTCCACTGTTAGTAAAGAACATCAGGTACCCACAGAAACAAAAAGTGTATAAATAGTTTTGATTCCTGTCATTGTTTTCACATCATATATTCAGTCCATTAACAAATCCTATAGGCGCTGCCTTGAAAAAAAAAATTGTTTCGGATCATCTCCCCTTCGTCTGCAATGCTACTGTCTTGTTCTAAGTCACTGTCAAATCTTGTTGGGATTATTTTAGTTTCTTCTTCTTGCCTGCTTCCTTTCTTGCCACCCCCCCCCCGCCCCCCATCTGCTCTCCTCACAAAGTTGGAATAAACTTTTGAACATATAAAGCATGTTATATTACTCCTTTGCCTAAAACCTCTAGTGGACTGGCTTGGTTCCCATGGATGCCTTTCCTGTCACTCAGGCCTCTGTTCCGAAGTCGCCTCAAAGAGGCCTTCCTCTCTGCTGCCAGTTACTCAGTTCTCTGCCTGGAGGCTATAGGTGGTGCTTACTTCTTACATACTACATCCTTCCAGAGGTAGTTTATCTATTCACTGGCAAATATGCATGCACCATAGTCCTTTCTCTTTTGTAACAGTTGGTATTATAACTGTTTCTATACCTTGTTGTTTCACTTACTGTATCTTGAAGTTTATATTAAGTACATAAAGAATTTTCATCTTTCCTAAAATGGATATATCATGATTTCTGTAACCAATCCTCTTTAGATGGGCATTGAGGGTATTTCCAGTCTTGACAATTCCAGACTATCCTGCTGTGAATAATCTCTTATATATGCTACAGTACATAAGTAAGTACATCCTTACTGTGTTCTGGAAGTAAGTTTACTATTCAGTACTGTGAAGGCCATCCAGTATTTTTTTTGATTGTTTAATGCAAACATAATTTGAAAATGATTTCATTAAAATTTGGCTTGAGATTCGGAAAACATTTGAAAATCAGTCCCAGTAATTGTCTTCTGTTATCACTTGTGTAGGAGATGTTGGAAGCTCTCAAGGCACTTTCAACCTTTTTCATTGAAAACAGTTTGCGGACTCGAAGGAATTTACGTGGAGATATTGAACGCAGAAGTTTAGCCATCAATGAAGAGTTTGTCAACATTTTCAAGGAGGTGAAGGAAGTATGTAAATTCTTTTTGTTTTACATTTATTGAGAACATAACTGTATGCCTGACTCTGTGCTAAATATTTTTATGAATTGGGTTGATACATTTACTATTCATGTACCGTGTTCAAATAGAAGATTTAACTACTTACTCTCACAGCATCTAGGTCCTTCAGTTAGTGTGATTTCTGAATCTGTGACCTCCACTAATGCTGCTTCTTAAGAAGTTGTAACATTTGTTCTAGGATATTCTCTTAGAAATTTTTAAAAAATTTTTTAAATGTTTATTTAAGAAACATTTTGAGAGAGAGAGAGACAGAGAGACAGACAGACAGACAGAATGAATGTGAGTAGGAGAGGGGCAAAGAGAGAGGGAGACATAGGATCCGAAGCAGGCTCCAGGCTCTGAGCTGTCAGCACAGAGCCTGATGTGGTGCTCAAACTCACGATCCCTGAATTCATGACCTGATCCAAAGTCGGATGCTTAACTGACTGAGCCACCCAAGTGCCCCGAAATTTTTGCTTTTTTAGCAACAAGAAGAAGAAACATTTCTTAAAATGACTTTCCAGTGAAATTTTTCCTTACTGAATAAACCTCCTTGGATAACCACTTCTCCATTGGAGATTAATTAGGAGTGAGTTATTTTAGTGCATCATAAATTATGAAATTTTCAGATTAATTCAGATCAGTTACTTCAGTGCATAAATAATTTATCGTATTTGAGTGAGCAGTCTACTCACCATGGGGCAAAAATGGATTTTACTTATTATGTTATTATATTTATTATGCAGTACTTTGTTAATTTTGTTAGTATCACGTAATTATTCTGTGTGAGGTGTGTTATATATAATGTTAATGACTAATTAATAAACAGATTATATTTAACAGTTCAGAAAGATTTCACTGAGGCTAAAATCTGGAAGGTTGAAAGGAATGTTTGGTTAAGTGTTCATAAAAATAGAGTAGGGATGCTTGGGTGGCTCAGTCGGTTGAGCTTTTGACACTCAGTTTCAGCTCAGGTCATGATCTCATGGTTTGTGAGTTCGAGCCCCGCATTGGGCTCCATGCTGACAGTGTGGAGCCTGCTTGGGATTCTCTCTCTCACCCTCTTTCTCTGCCCCTCCCCTGTTCACTTGTTGTCTCTCTCAAAGTAAATAAACATTAAGCAAAAATAGAAAGAGTACTCATGAGCACATCCACATTGTGTTCTCTAAACACCATTTCCCACTGAAAGAGACAATGTTGCACATATCAGAAAGCAGGGGAGCTAAGACTATGGGGAAAGCGGCAGAAGAACTTTGGAGCTAAGTTGATGAGGCTTCCACTGGCCAGAGGTAGGACAGTTAGAGCATCAATAAGAATAACTGAGTGGGCTGAAACCTATCAAACATGTTTAAACCCAAGGATTCATACTGATACTAAAACCCAAAAAGAGCCCTCATTGGTTATATCTGGTGGATATAAGGGAACCAACTTATTTTGAAACCTAGTAAATAAAAGGAAAGGGTCCAACATGTATCCTGTCTTTTGTTCCAACTACATAGAGTTGTTGGGAGGAAGCTGCTCTTTATAACTCTATTCTGTTGAAGAAATGAAGAGGGATTGATAGAATATTTTGCCACCGCTGTTGAATTTATGGATCTAGTTCAAGGTTTCTCAACTCGGCCCTGTTTACCTTTTGGGTCACACAGTTGGGGTCGCACTATTTAGGGTATTGAACAGCATCCCTGGGCTGTAACCACTCACTGCCAGTTGTACTACTTTTTCCTTAGTTGTTCCACCCAAATAATTCTCCAGACACTGTCAAGTGCCACGGTGGGGGACCCAGTTGCCCCAGTTGAGCACCATCGATCTAGCCATTGGTCATCATTGGCAGCTAACCTCACAAAGAGAGAAACATCCATATCTATCACTTCTAGTAAAAGTACACAACACCATCTATGAAAAATTCTTGCCAGAAAAATGAACCAGAATACGATCAAGCTTCTAGACCTAACTGCCCGTTTATAGAAAATACTGAGATCAGAGGAACATGTTAACACCACAAATATGCAGTCAGAAAATGCAGAGTGTTGGGAACTACACAAATGAATTTCTTCAACAAATAAATTGTAAGACAAAGAGAAATAGGGAGGAGTGAGACTCTGTAGATTAAAAAAAAGAAATGGGAAGTAGCAACCAGTAGCAATTTGTGAGTCTTTGTTACTTCCTGACTTGAAATAATTATTTAAAATTGAGACGGTTGCAGAGACTGGAATGCTGACAGGACATTTGATATTAAGAGATTATTGTTAAATATTTGGATGTGAAAGTGGCATGTTTTAAAAAGTTTATTTATTTTGACAGAAAGAGTGTGAGTGGGAGAAGGGCAGAGAGAGGAAGACTGAGAGAATCCCAAGCAGGCTCTGCACCTGCCAGCACAGAGCCAATGCAGGGTTCGAACTCATGAACCATGAGATCATTACCTGAGCCAAAATCAAGCGCTGGACGTTCATCCGATTAAGCCACCTACACCTCCCAAAATGGCATTTTTTAAAAAAGTCTTTTTAGAGGGGCGCTGGGGTGGCTCAGTTGGTTAAGCATCTGACTGCGGCTCAGGTCATGATCTCAGGGTTCGTGGGTTCACCTCCACATCAGGCTCTATGCTGACCGCTCAGAGCCTGGAGCCTGCTTTAGATTCTCTATTTCCCTTTCTCTCTCTGCCCCTCCGTGCCTCGCACTCTGTCTCTGTCTTCTCTCAAAAATAAATAAACATTAAAAAAATTTTTTTTAAATCTTGGAAGTAGATATTGATATATTTATGAATGAAATGATATGACATTATGCATTCAAAATAATTCTGTTTGTCGGGGAGGGAGAAAGGGATGGAAGAAAGATAGAAAGTGGGTAGAGAGGGGGCGCCTGGGTGGCTCAGTCGGTTAAGCACCTGACTGTTGATTTCAGCTCAGGTCTTGATCTCACGGTCTGTGGGTTCTGTGTCAGGCTCCGTGCTAAGGCTGTGGAGCCTGCTTGGGATTCTCTCTTTCTCTCTCTCTCTCTCTCTCTCTCTCTCTCTCTCTCTCCCTTCCCCCTCTTGTGCATACTCACACACTCTGTGTCTCTCTCTCTCAAAATAAATAAACTTAAAAAAAGAAAAGGAAAAAGAGAAAGTGCGTAGAGAGATAGATGAAACGAGTGGTTATGGGTTGGTAATTGTTGAAGGTAGGTGGTATGACATTGACATTCATATTATCTCAACTCTGAGATATTTTTGAAAATTTTCCATAATAAAAAGTTTTTTAAAAGCTTATCATACACCAATTGTATTTCCCAGCCTGTAACTTTATTTAACTGGGGGAGAAAAAGTTGACTGCATTTAGTAATCAAAACTCTGCATTTAGGTCACATATTCAGAGATGTGATTTATATTATTTGACAAATCAGATCCATTTGGTACATTATGGTGGCTAAAGTAAATATTAGGTGCGGTTGTTCTTGACCTAGCTGGCTGATAATGGCAGTGTTGTTCGTATGAGATTACACAGTGAGATTTAAGGGAATGGTGAGATGAGTTTACTTAGGTCTCTGCTGTTGCTGATATTAATTGATATTTTGAAATCATGCTTTTTTTTATTTTTTAATTTTTATTTAATTTTTGTTTTTTATTTGATTTTTTTATTACTTATTCACCTCAAAGTAGCTTAGGACTTCATTTAATAATTTGATTTATATCCTATTTATAGTGAAATGTAGGAACATTTAAAAACATTGGGTACTCTGATAGTTCTATTTCATTCAAAGCACTTTATGGAGAGAAGGGAGAAAAATCTTACTTCTAGAACTTAGATTTATGCTCATATTCTGATAAGTGATTTTCTAACTGGTTCATCCTCACACTTTGTTTACAGCCTCACCTGGCTGCTTTCTTATTACTTGCCCTCTGACTGGCCTGTCCCTTCATAAAAACTGTCATGTTTCTATTTGAAGGTCTGGGCATGGTGCTGAAAGGGATTGTCTGTGGTCTGCCGCTGAAACTTCCTTGTATATCTCTTCCTTTTAAGTGACACCCAATTGTGAAAAAGAAGATAGGAGTGCAGTATGAAGCTAAATGTGGTTTTGTGATACCATTTTTTCAAATCATATTTTTCATTGACTCAATAAAGACTAGAGAATGGTTTGGTAAAAAGTATAGAGCCTTGGAGACCTGTTGAAAAAAAAAATGATCAGTTCACCCAAGGGGTACCAATAGACCTGAACCAAAGTAGTAGCTCTTAGAGTAGTAAAAAAGAAACAGAGAATACATATATATTAAGGATATAAATGACAGGACTTAGTGGCCAGTTAAATTCACATGTATCTGGAGGGGGCTAGAGATGGAAGTACAGAGGGAAAGAATGTTACTGAGAAAATTACCAGGTTTGTGGCATGATCCAGTATGTGATGACGAGAGAGAGGAGGCACTATTTTTAGTTTATTGGGTTTTCATATTTGCTTGTTTTTGTTAATTAAAAGTTACAAACAATCCATTATAGAAAAGTTAGATAAGGTCAGAAATAGAACAATTGTTTATGACCCTATCACCCAGAAATAACCTTGGTCATTTTTTTATTGCCTTGTTTTCCTATGTTTTTCTATATACATATATGTACTTTTTTTAAAAAAATGGGGGATATTATATGTGTTGTTTCATAGTATTTTTATTTTTTTTTTTACCTTATATAGACATCCCTCCATGCCAATGAAAATACACACACACACACACACACACACACACACAATTATTGTTAATAAATGCGCAGATTTCCATTGTGTGTTTGAAAATGTTTCACATTTTCCATTTGTTTTAGGCAATTCTGTTGATCATCTTACATATATTGTTGCACACTTACCTGATTAATTCCTTAGGATAAATCTTAATTTTAAAATTCTGAATGATGAGGTAGTCATATTTTATTTGCTGTTTCCTATTGTTACATCTTTTAAAAAGCTTATACTAATTTCTTTATATCTGTTCTAACATTAGATGTTATTATTTTAATTATTTCCAGTCTTAAATATGGGATCTTTTTTCATGCTCTGCCAAAAAAAAAATTCGTGAGATGAAAATAAGGATTCGGCTAAGAGAATTCCTTTAATAATATATGTAGTGCTTGTTGTTACTTTTTTTCTTTTCAGGAACTTGAAAGCATAAATGAAGATGTTCAAGCAATGAGCAGTTGTTGTCAAGACATGACAAGTCGCCTACAGGTACTGTGTAATGGCTGGATTTTAGCGTAGTTCCTGGTTCAAAGTAAGCTTTCAGAAATTGTTAGCTAAGTCTGTCAAATATATGGATATCTAATATATCATGCCCAATAGGAAGTTTGAGTGTAAATATTATGCTTATTTTTTTTAACTATAAATGGGTTTTTTGCATGATAGTTTACTGTTCAGTTAACTCCTGAAGCCTTTATATTTTGATCTAGCCAGCGTAGAGCTAACTGATGAACCTTTCAATCCTATAATATCCCGTAAGTCCAGCAGAAATGAGTTCATTGGTAGAAAGTCTTAGGAGTAAGTCGACACTAAAGCTATGCTCAGCAAAGACCCAGCTTAATTATGATTTATGTTCAGCACCCCCCACCCCCCCAAACACACACACACACACACACACACACACACACACACACACACACACACACACACAAAACCTCAGGAAAATATCTCTGGTTCTGTGTCTGTTTATTAAAGCAGTTTCAGGGGTGCCTGGTTGGCTCAGTTGGTTGGGCGTCTGACTTCAGCTCAGGTCATGATCTCACAGTCCGTGAGTTTGAGCCCCGCATCGGGCTCTGAGCTGACAGCTCAGAGCCTGGAGCCTACTTTGGATTCTGTGACTCCCTCTCTCTCTGCCCCTCCCCTGCTCATGCTCTGTCTCTGTCTCAAAAAAAAGGAAAAAAAAAGTTTGAAACGTCTAGTTTGGTTGCATTACCCTCATTTATGTGATTTTGGAATACTGAATAGACTAGGGTTTCCCCATGAGAGTCTGTCATGATTGTATTTACCACCTTCACATTTATATTTCAAACTTATACCTTTAAGATTCTCCTAGAACTGTTGAGAGCGATGCTGATTCTAGGAAGCATCATTAATCTATGCATATTCCCCAAATTAATCATAAGCTACTTACATGATCTGTCTCTAGAACTAGCCAGTTTCCTGTTTCTCTAAAATTTTAGCTTTCCTAGCCTTATCTAAATTTCAGTACTCTTACTAATATATCAAATATTATTGGCATATCTATTCAATCTTTAGATCTTTATTAATTATATAGCCCTTAAGTAGTCATAAAATCTTTGTTAATTATTGTCATTTCACATTTTTTGCAGTATTACTTCTGTCGCTTAGTATTACTTTTGTTGTTTGACGATTCTGTTTCTGTCACTTTCTCTTTATTTCCTTTTCTCATCTTCTAGCTTCCTTGATTTAATGCCTTTTCTCAAATTACACTCTATAAGATTTTCTATACTATACTCTCGGATTTGTTTTGTAATACTAATTTTATATTTTGTGTTATACAGGATTACTCAAGTTCCTCTTTTTAGTGGTTGTATCTCATTGCCTAATTCTTATCCTCAATTATATTTTTACTCTTTTTATTATACCTATTTGTAGATGGAAAAGATCAAAGTATTTTTATCCTTCGTGCTGTTTTCAAAACAGATTAGAAGTATTTTAAATCACAGAGTATCCTCTTCATTTTGTCCTCGATATTTTCTTTACATCCACCAACCCTATTTTTTCCCCCTATAATGGCATGGGCCCTTCTTCCTTTCTTTCCTTTTTTATATCAGTTTTACTGAGGAAGAATTTATGTGCAGTAATAAACTGCATTCATCTGATGTGTACAAATCGATGTGTTTGACAATTATATACCTATGAAACAGCTACCATAATCATGGTGCAACATTTTCGTCACTTTTTAAATTGCATGTTTAAAAATATTTTGTACTACTACTTGTTGTTTACATTTGATTTTGATTCTTGTATTAGCAGGGATTAGATCGGTGACTTTGGAAGTTTTCAGCCATTGGCACTGATTTATTTGCATATGTTTTTGGAATCTTAATGGTACCCGCTCAGACTGTCAACTCTAGAATAAGGTTTTCAGTTTATCCATAGAGGAAAGTATTACTTTTTCATTTTAGGATGTTATACACAGGACTAATTAAATTAGCTCATATTTTAAATAGTAACTTTGGATTGGGGACATTTTAGAAATTATTATTACAAGATACTGAAAAAATATAACCAGTAATTTTTTATATGCTGTGGCTTTTCCCTTTGTGGATTTGCTTGGATAAATTACATTTAGAGGCATATGTTTATTATTTAATGAGAAATAATCATCCTCAACATTTAAGATAAATTGGAAATTGTTTTACGATAATGATCTTCACTGGTATTATTAAACATTAGTTTGGGATTGTTACCACAATTTGTAAATGAAGAGTCAAGAAATATGCATAATTCTTACTGCATCACATTGTAATCAAGTATCTTATGTCAGTGATTAACAGGTGGTGTTTTTTGTAAGATATACCTTCAATTTAATAATTACTGCAGCTAAAAAAAGAAGCTAGGAAGCACTTTTTGATACTGATTTTGTGTGGCATTCCTTTTCCACAAATATTAAAATGTAAATATATTTTAGAATTTTTTTAATATTTTAAATATTCTTAAAAATTGTATTAAGCAGGAGTAAGGTGGCAGTGGATCCTGAAAGTAAAATGGGATTAGGAAAGATGAGGAAGAATTGGAAGAAATTAGTAGATTTAAAGAGTAATAATTTTAGAATAGTACCATGGAAGTCATTGTGTTCGACTCCATTCCTCAAAAGTTATTGATGTGCTGAATTATCTAGGTTCAAATCTATTTTCCTAACAAATACCTACTGTTTGCTAGGCATGCGATTTGGTTGCAAGGAGCACGGACTCAGATGGAGGTGGGGCTGGGGCTCTTGTTGACGGGATACCTGTATGAAGCAATAAGGCAGAAACGTTGCTGACAGTCTGAAAGATTGTAGAAGGCTTAGGCCTCTAAGAACCCAGAACTTGCAGGGGGCTGGGGTTTCCTGTGTAGATCTAATGCAGCTCTAGAAACTTAGCAGCAGAAGCTTGCTCTTTATGATCGTGTTCCAGCATGGAAATGACCCCGTATCTTCCCATATTTGCTCTGGTATCCTATCTTTAAGAGACTGACCTTCTATAATATGTGTTTGTCTGCTTTATACAGTCGACCTTTGAACAATGAAGAGGTCAGGGGAGTTGACCCCCGTGCACACAGAAATCCAAGCCTAATTTTTGACTCCCCAAAACTTAACCATTAATAGCCTACTGTTGACCAGAAGCTGTTAACATACACAGTCAAAACACATTTTGTATGTTATATATATATATTATATACTGTATTCTTACAATAAAGTAATCTAGAGAAGAAAATGCTATTAATAAAATCATAAGGAAGAGAAAATAGATTTACAGAACTGTAATGTATTATTAAAAAAAATTTTTTTTACATTTATTTTTTATTATTTAAAAACAATTTTTTTTCCTTTACTTATTTTTGAGAGACAGAGAGAGACAGCATAAGCAGGGGAGGGGCAGAGAGAGAGAGGGAGACACAGAATCAGAAGCACGCTCCAGGCTCCGAGCTGTCAGCACAGAGCCCGACACGGGGCTCGAACCACAAACCGTGAGATCATGACCTGAGCCGGAGTTGGACGCTTAACCGGTTGAGCCACCCAGGCGCCCCTATAGTGTATTAGTTTTAAAAATTCCTTGTGTAAGTGGACACACACAGTTCAAACATGTGGTGTTCAAGGTCAACTGTAATTTCCACTTACTAGTGGCTTTATTTATACATAATTGTAGCCCACTCCATGTCCCTCAAGAGCATGGACCCCATGTCTCCAGCTGCATACACCCACTTGTTTCTCCTCTCTTTGCTAAACACCTTTATGTTTAGGTCTTTGAGAATCTGATTAGCTACATTTTCTTTTGTTTCAGTCTACTGTAAAATAATTGCCTAATCTTAGGATAGAATAGCTTTTCATCAAGTTTTCATTCCTGATCCTTTCGACTCTGGCTTGGGGAAGGAAGGGTTGCTTAATACAAAATTTGTCGGTAACAGCCCTGTGTCCTTTAGATAGGGCTATCTCTGATCTTCCCCAAAACCCTATATGAGGGGTAGTTCGTGTATTCCACCTCTCAAATGTTTATCTCCATCTTGGGCATTTCTGTTCAGTTCCACACCAGCGTTTCAGTGACTTAACTTACAACTCTATTTAGAGGTCTCATGGTATCTCAAGTCACATATTCATAACGGAAGTCATGATTTTTATTCCGACCCTGCTTTTCCAGTAGTTCTGTTTCACTAAAAACATCATGAATTGTTAAATGCCTTAGCGTCCTCACACCATTTTCTTTCTTGTAAGCCTTGGCGTTGTGTCTGTTGAGAACTCTGAGCTTCTCTTAGTGAAGGTAGTATATGAGCCTGGCAACATCTAGTTCAGTTATTTGGCCTTTTTAAAACTTTTGAGCTCTGGAGTTTGATCTCACATGCTGCTAAGTTTGAGCTTTAGTAAGTGGTACTATTAGTTTTCTGAAATATAAAAAAATTGAAATGTGCTCATGTTGGATATGTTTATAATTTTAGGCGGCAAAAGAACAGACTCAAGATTTGATAGTAAAAACCACTAAGCTTCAAGCTGAAAGGTAAGTTTTTCTTTGTATAGTTTCTTCTTCATTAATTTGGAGATTAAGTGGAAAGAAAATTATAGGTAACTCCAAATCAAAGTTAAAATAATAAAAAATATGATTCAAAATTCATACAGCATGTAAGGTTCTAAGCTATTATCCAAGAGGAAAATAAACAAAACAGTATTTTAGGAGTATCAAACTTGATTGGGGTTGAAGGATTATTCATTCTTTGGAGATGACAATGTGTTGTTTATTGTTTGGTACGGATTTAAAAAAAAGATTGCTTTTTAAAATGTAGATGATTTTAGATTTTTGGTAGTCTTATTTTTATTTTTTCACATTCATTGTCTCTTATTTTTAGCTATGGTCTGTCCTCTCTAATATAATTAAGAGTTAACCGCATAAGTTCTTCTTGTGGTAGTTTACAAATAGGTATGCTAATATTTGTTGACTGAATAAATGGGTGAATGAAAGTGAGTAGAATATGGATTCATGTATTTTATTGTGTGTTACAGTCTTTTGTAATCAGTTGTTGGTTTGACTGTCTCTCTTCTTACTAAACTGTGAGCTCCTTGAGAACATTGACAGTTTCTTAACTCTCTTTGTATCTCCAGTGCCTAATGCATTGTAGATTCAATAAATAATTTCTGAATAAATGAATTTGGAATACAGCTAATCTGACGCCAAGAAAGGAACATAAAATAAAAACTGAAAACGGAGCATTGTATTGGAGCTTGTAACATATTTGGGACCCTGATTAATGTTTATAGGAGGCAACATTAGAACATTGTGTTTCTATCTGTATATTCTCAAAACTAAGCAACGTTGTTCATGTTTATTATTTTAATAAGCCGATGAAAGTGTTTCGGCTGGGTATGCTTTTGGGAGTGAAAATTTCTGACATTCCAGTATCCCAAGAGCTAGGGATATGATGTGCCAAGTGAACATTTGTGGAAAGTATTGTAGGAAAATTACACAGCAGAAATTATAACAGATTCCTGGAAGCCGAGAGTTGTTTTTCCATTTTTAAGTATTACCTTATCTTTTTAGCAAGAAACTTTGTCAAATAAGCAATTAACTTTGAAAATAGAAATTCTGTGGGCTTATTTGGATAACATACCATTCTTATTAAGACAGATGCATAAATGATATGAATATTTTTCCAACTACGTTAGAAGTTCAGTCGTTGTGATAGCTGACGCTCTAATAGGTAAAGTTTGATGTAGAATTGTCTTCACGGCACTGCGGTTAATATTTCTTTGTAATATTTAGTTGATAGAAGATGGGTTTCATTGATAATCAGGAAGTGATATCCACATAAATATACTTCCATATTTTTTTAAAGTTTATTTATTTATTTTGAGAGAGACAGAGAGAGGGAGAGAGAGAATCCCAAGCAGGTTCTGCACTGTCAGCATGAAGCCTGACATGGGGCTTGATCTCATGAACTGTGAGATGACCTGAGCCAAAATCCAGAGTCTGACGCTTAACTGACTGAGCCACCCAGGTGCCCCTACTTCCATATTTTTTAATGCTATTGAAGTCACTACTTTATATATATACATATATATTTTTTAAGTTTTTAGGTTTATTTATTGATTTTGAGAGAGAGGTCAGGGAGCACGAGTGGGGGAGGGGTAGAGAGAGGGAGAAAGAGATTCCCAAGCAAGTATTGCATAGTGTGGAGTGGGACGCAGGGCTCAAACCCTGGAACCTTGAGATTATGACCTGAGCCGAAGTTGGATGCTTAACCAGCTGAGCCACCCAGGCGCCCCATATATTTTTTTTATCTCTTGTGAAGGCCCACCAGCCAAATTTCTTTCTAGAATCAGAGAAACAATCTCTGGTGGACGTTTATATTTCTTTTTGAGGTATAGTATGTTAAAGTGGAAAGAATGTAGGCTTTGAAGACAAAAACCTGAATTCTAATCTAAATTTTGGGTAAGAGTTCGTTAGATTTTTAATTTTGAGCAAGTTACTTCTTAACTTCAGCCTCAGTTTTCACATCTGAAAAAAGGGAATAGCTGATTAGGTGATTTACACAGGAGCTGAACACATTGCCTGGTAATCCGTCAAAGGACACTATCCTTCTCTCCTCTTCCAGAGCTTTTATTAGACAAAGCTATCAGCACATCTTGTGTCTACATTGGCTTTGAGGGCTAGGAAGCTTAGGTTATAGTTTTCCTCAGCTATGTTATTTACTTTCTCATCCTTCCTTACTATTTCTTACTATTTTATCTTTTAATAGTTTTAATTGTATTTTAATTGTGCTATTTGTTATAAACTACTTTAATTCTGGTTTTGCAGTTTGTAACAAAAATACAATACTTTATTTTGCATAAACATACATATAAAAATATATTACAGAAACATATTTGTTCGGGAAGGAAAGCTTAGAGACCTCTTTTCTTCTTTCTTATTCTCATTTGTATGTATAAAATTCAGAGGAAAAAAAAAACTAAAATCAGCTACAACTTTACTACACAGGCATAACCACTGTTAACGTTTTGGCATATTTCCTCCCAGTGTGATCATATGTGTGTAGTTCTGTTTTACTTTGTTCACTTATATTTTATGTTCACTTTTGGGGTGCCTGGGTGGCTCAGTTGGTTAAGCATCCAACTCTTGGTTTCAGCTCAGGTCATGATCTCACTGTTCGTGAGTTCAAGCTCCCTGGGCTCTGCACTGACAGCTTGGAGCCTGCTTAGGATTCTCTCTCTCTCCCTCTGTCTGCCCCTGCTTGTGTGTGTGCGTTCTCTCTCTCCTCTCTCTCTCAAAAATAAATATATAAACTTGAAAACAAATTTATGTTCATTTTTCTATGTCTTTTACTTAGAAAAACAATACTTTTTAATGGTGAAATTATATTTCATCTTGTGAATGAACCAACATGTATGTTAAACATTCCTATATCACTGAATATTAGTATTGTTTCCAATACTAAAAATAATGGTTTGGCATGTGTTTTTAAATCATTATGTGCAGTTCAGATTATTTCCTTAGGATGTACTAAGGAAATAATGTATATTGCCTAAATTGCTCTCCAAAAGGGTTATACCAATTTACATATTTGTCGGCAATAAATGAGAATGTCTCTTTTATTAAACCTTTGCCAGTAGTAGGTATTGTCATGAAAAACTTTGGCAATTTCATAGATGAACAGTAGCATCATACTCCTAATTTATATTTTATTGAATGTTGTTGGTGGGTGAGTCAGCTTTTTTTTTCATTTTGTCTTGCCATTTATATTTCTTAATCCTTTTTTTCTTTTGTATCTTTTGCCCATTTTTAAAATCTTTTTCTTATTATTTTGAAATTATTTGGTGAAAGTGAATCTAGAAGGTAGAGTTAAAATATGGCAGAGGCAGATTTTCAGGAAAAGAAAAAGAAGGCACCATAAGATTCATAAATCATGTTCTGAGAATGCTTGAAGGAATCATTGTTAGGATTAATTAGTCTGTTTATTTTAAATATTTAAGTAATTTGTGAATACATGTCCTGAAAATTCATTTATGGGTGTGTATATATATTTTTTAAAAACTCGATGTTGTTCAACATAGTTTTTGTGGCTTGCTTTTTGTACCTGAGAAATGCTTTATAGGTCATTTTGTGTTAATAGGTCCAGATCTATCTCATATTTTTTATCTGCTGCACATTATTTCACAGTATGTATTTGCTGTGTTTATTTATGTATTATATAACATATAATACATCTCCAAGTGATTACAGTGATTACATGAACACATCCCAAAGAGGCTGTAATTTATAATAGCCATTTATATGTTTTGTATTAACATTTATTTCAAATGATTTTATTTAGATATTAAAAACTCTCCCGAACATACCATATTTCAGTTGTGATGTAAGATGAAGGCAAGGTCTGATATGTATCTTTTGTCACACCAGACCCTGGCTTAGGGCTTTTATATATTGTAGGTCCCTGTTAGTGTTCTTAGATTGCACACATACTCCCAAACCAAGTGATTGGACTATATGAGAGTAACTTTCTATCAGAAAGTTTGTGCAGTTTTACCTGGGAAGAATATATAGGGTGAAAGCAAAGAGTAATATGATTTTAAAAATATATTACAGTGTATTTCATCATTACTTTAAAAGTTGTCATCTTGAGATACCAAACCCTTGTTTTAGCAATATGACCATTAAACATATTTTTGGACCAAATCTTTTGTAGAGATAGAGCCTCTGGCTTAAAGTCTTTTTATTTCATGGCTTTTATGTCTGTGTGTGTGTGTGTGTGTGTGTGTGTGTGTGTGTACATACATACTAGTCAAAACTACTATCTGGAATGAAATTTAATGATTAAGAAGTATGATCAAGATAGGTAATACTAGATTTGGTTAAAGCAAAAGTAAGTTATAAACTAAAGAAATTTGTTTCCTTTGTGCCCAGTAAATTGACTCTAGAGATAGATCTGAAGGAAACTCTGGAAAGGTTTCAGTAAAAATGATTAATCTAAATAATCTCGAGGAATTTTATGAATTCTTATAATTATTTTAAATCCTGTGTGGTAACGATTGGAGCTTTAACACTATAAAACAAAACCCGATAAAGTAACTTTTTGATATCCATAAGATGATTAAGGGCGTATGCCATTCATCTGTGTAGATTTAATTACACTATTTACATTATCATTTGAGATCATCAGAATGTTACTGCCACCTAGAGGACTTTTCCTTTCTAACTTGCTATATTATTTCAGAGCATTTGACTTTGACTTTAGAACCCCAAGCGTACCAACAAAACAAATATGGCAGATGCATTGTACTGTCTGCACATAGAATGTTGATGTTTATTTTGTCCACTCTCATTTGAGTATTATTAAGTTGTGGAATATTACTGCCTTGTGAATACTGCTGGTGAAACCCAATTTTATTTGTATATCTTTAAATCTAAGATGGAAAAGCCAGGAATGGTGAATTTCTGCTCAGGACTTGGCCTTTAGACGGGGATGCAGCCCGGGCCTTCAGGTCACATTCCAAATAAGAGTGTGCCTTTCCTTAATTGTCAACCTGGTCTACATAGGTTGCATTCACATCATGTAACTGAAGACTCTTGTATTACCATAGTATGCAGAAAAAGTGTGAAGGCAAAAGTGGAGTGCTCTATGGATTTATGAGGAATTGGTAAATGAGTTCTTCTGTTTCTAATCGAAAGTTAAAAAATAAAAAACCTGACTTTTGGTTGCTGTGCACTTCATGTGAAAACTTCAGAGGCTTAGGATTTTTTAGTGATTGAGAAGAAATTAGTTGAAAACGGGCATATTTCTCTCCTGTAAGACAATGTTGTTACTACCAGATGAACAATTCAAGTACACGTAAGTGGCTGAGAATTTGTTATGCAGGGACCATTTGTAAACTTATTTCTTCTTTTGCATGATGGTTAACTCCTTTTACTGTGTGTAGGTATCTGAGGTAGAACAATATCAGGTAATTTTGTCACCTGCCCGCTGGACGAGCATCTAATGTTTGAGGCAGAAATGAGGCTTTCAAAGATACTGAGACTCTTTCACATGGGTTTTAAGAAGTTATTATGTCAGAGATGTAGCTTGTTTTAAAGCTACGCAAATTCATAGCATGCTTGATTTTTTTTTTTTTTTATTGCTTGGATGTTTTTTATTATTATTATAGTCAAAGACTAGAAATACGAGCACAAGTCGCAGATGCTTTCTTATCCAAGTTCCAGCTGACTTCTGATGAGATGGGTCTCCTCCGAGGTACCAGAGAAGGACCTATAACCGAGGTATGTTGCTCTCTTATAATCATTTAAAGCATAGCAGGTAATGATTTATAGATAAGTCACTCGTTTTAAGGCTTTATTTTCCCATCACAAAAGTTTTATTTAAAATATTTTTTTAAGTTTAGAAACTAAGATACATATTTTAAATTATCTTAATTTGTTTTTTTTGTATGTGTGTGTATTTTTTTCAAAGCAATATGTATAATTTTTTATTTGAGAAATTGAAGAGTGTCAATTTTTTAAAAAAATCTTCATCACCTTTTCCACTCCTTCCTGTCAACCATTGTCCATTGTCAACCATTTTCAACCTTATTAATTGCTTCTTTTCTAAATTCTGTATCCTGGATCCGTAGATTTAAAAAAAAAAAAAAAAAGGTTTGGTTATCTATGTTTCCTATTTTCTGTTGGTTTCCAGTCATGAAATATGAGATTTTAGCCTCTTAACCCTGCCTTCTCCTGCACACATACATGTTCTCTTTCCTTCCTACCTCACAGTACAGTTTTATGACATTTTCTCTTTTCATTACAGTAGCATTAAAGTGATTACACGTTTCTTCCTTTTATAACTTTTTGTCTTTCCTGGAATTTGAAATTCCTTATCTTTTCACCAAATTAGCTTCTGAATCGATGCCCTTCTTTCCAAACTGACACACAACTCTAAAACCTCTCAAAGTGCCAATTAACTGGGTAGACTTTTGTTTCTTTGTTTTTTCCTGAAGACATTCACGGTCTCCAGAAAGGAATCTTTCAGTTTCCTAACTGGGAGGAGCTATACACCTAAGACACTTGTCATCCCTCTAGGGTCTGAGGGCAGGAAGAGTTCTCAAAGGGTGGGTGCGATGTACTGGGCTGCTCTCCAGAGATGTCACCGCTTCTTACTGCCAGGCTAGAGTGGACCCAGTCATCTAGGAGTAAGGAGTTAAGTAGGTCGAGAATGGGTTTGTACTTTCCTTATTGGTGTTTATTGCCCTTGTAGATTGTGGAACTTTGCACATATGAAATATTTGGCATCTGACCTTTTCTCCACTTAGCAGAGATTGTCAACAGTATTGGAGGAGATTTTTTTTTAAATTTCATTCATCAAAGAAAAATAACTTATTCATTATTTTCGTGATTGGAACACCATGACTGTATGGAAACGAAGGCTTCAATGCCTCTTTCTAAAAGGCAAAAAAATCTTGGAGTTCCGCATCAGTCAGCTCCTCTATTATCTATGAGCAGCTTTTACGTATCCAGCTTTACATTCTGCTCTTGGATTAGGGGGCAAGAACAGGTATATAAAAGCTAATGTAAAACATCATCTTCAGTGATAACAAAGCTATGCTTACTTATTAAGTCATAAGGTATGTCATATGTAGCATGTTTTCCTTTATGTAGTAATCTTCAGGGGTGCCTTCTCTATTACTAGACTATGCATTTCTTGAGGGACAGCAGTTGTTGTCTTTATAAATTTTGTGTTCCTGGCAACTAACATACTATTTGGCACGTAGTCGACATTGAATTGACATATGTTTTAAATGTAAGTATCTGTTGCACTTCCGATAAAAATTTAGAGAAAATTGTGGTCGGTATAGGAGCACTTCATCAGAGTAAGTGAAAGAATTCGTTTTTCCCTTGTAGTGACATTTCAATTTAGAGTAATGTAATTTCACCAGAAAACCTGGACATTTTAAAGTTGCGTTTTTAATTTTAAAGGATTTTTTCAAGGCACTGGGAAGAGTAAAACAGATTCATAACGATGTTAAAGTTCTCTTACGTACAAACCAACAAACAGCAGGGTGAGTGAACTTTTCACTTCATAATTGCATTTCCTCTTACATCTCGCAGATTTTAAAGACGTTCTAGGTTCTTTCTGAAATTATATGACATATTATGAAATAGGAATTTAATTTCTATGTATCTTTGGATAAGGAGGGAGTTATACCCTGATACATTTAGAATAAAACAGTACTTGGATACCTAAGTGATGCTATTAAAATTTGACAACATTTATTTAATTATAAAAAAGTTACCAAAAAATCCATAAAATGATAAAAAGTTATATGCTTTAACCAAAATGTGCTGTAATTAAGCAAAATAATTAAGTTTTTAGATGTAACTATTGTTTAAAACTTTAAATTAAAATAAATCTTTAATTTTCTTAGTTTAGAAATTATGGAACAGATGGCCTTGCTTCAAGAAACAGCTTATGAAAGACTTTATCGATGGGCTCAAAGTAAGTGATTTCTTTCATGTGGTCTAGATTTATAAATATTAGTTTTCACTTTAGTTATTTCATCTGACCTTTGAGATCATATTTGGGTCTTAGTAATCAGAAAGTATTTTTAAAAAGAAAAACGTGGGGGTGCCTGTGTGGCTCAGTGGTTAAGTGTCTGACTCTTGATTTCAGCTCAGGTCATGATCTCACAGTTCAGAGTTCAAGCTTCATATCACGCTGCACTCAAAGCCTGCTTGGGATTCTCTTTCTTTCTCTCTGTCTCTTTCAAAAATAAAGAAACTTAAAAAAAAGAGAAAGAAAAATGAGTTTTACTTTTGAACATATTGTGTTTGTGTTTGTATCATGAGTATTTGCCATCATTCAAGCTCTATGTATGATTAAGGATGGTAATAAAAAAAAAGGTCATTACTTCTAAAGTCATTAAGTAATTGTTTTATACGTGGTTAATTGCTATTCTATTGTTGCTGTAACAAATCATCACAAACTTAATGGCTTAAAACAACACAAATTATTACCCTATAGTTCTGCAGGTCAGAAACCAGACATCTTTCTCACCACACTAAAAGTGCTTAGCACAGCTGCAGTCATTTCTGGAGGTTCTGGGAAGGTTCAGTGTCTGTGCTCATTCAGTTTGTGGGCATAATTTAGTAACTTGAGTCTGTAGGACCAACTGAGGTATGTTTCCTTGCTGGCTGTGACTGAGGCCTTTTCCCAGTTCTAGAGGCTGCCTACAGTCTTTGGTTTGTGGCCTCTTCCTCTGTCTGTATTTTTTGTTTATTTATTTATTATTATGTTTTTAATGTTTATTTTTGAGAGAGAGGAAGACAGATGTGAGTGCAGGCGGGGCAGAGAGAGAGAGAGAGACACAATCCGAAGCAGGCTCCAGGCTCTGAGCTGTCAGCACAGAGCCCCATGCGGGGCTAGAACTCAACGAACCGCAGGATCATGACCTGAGCCGAAGTTGGACGCTTAACTGACTGAGCCACCCAGGTGCCCCTATTTATTTACTTTTCTAGAGTTTATTTATTTTGAGAGAGAAAAAGAGAGCGTAAGCGAGTGAGGGAGGAGCAGAGAGAGGGAGAAGGAGAAAGAGAATCCTAAGCAGGCTCCACTCTGTCAGAGCAGAGCCAGACGCAGGGCTCGATCTCACGAACCATGAGATCATGACCTGAGCTGAAACGAAGAGTCGGATGTGTAACCACTGAGCTGCTCCGGTGTCCCATCATAAAATAGTTTTTGATTGGCATATTCTCTAAGTTTTTCCAAGCATTTTTTAAATGTAATATCTGCTACAGAATGTAGACTGTGGGTATACAATGGATATAATAAAGACCAGATTTTAATTTAACAGGTGCTGTAATCACACGGTAACTGTTTTCCAGGTGAATGCAGAACATTGACGCAGGAATCATGTGACATATCTCCAGTATTAACTCAGGCAATGGAAGCCCTGCAGGATAGACCTGTCTTATACAAGTTGGTGACTTTTTCCTAATTAAAAAAAATAAATCCACTTTTTCTTGGACGATTTATGCTAGCTTTCAGTATTATCAAATTGATATACGATAGTTTAGTTTCAGTAATTAAATAATTTATTTAAAGTGATGCTTTTACCTGATATGTGTGTTGTTGGGGCATCAGCTCATTTGTGTATTGTGTATTATAGAATGCAGTTTGGAGGGGAAAAGCAAGGTGTCCCTACGTCTAGACTGCCCCTTATGTATGTAGAGGTAAGGGCTTTCCCCATCCTGTCATCTCACTGACTACCTTAGAATTGTATGAAGCTAAAACTCCTCTGTCAACCTGGCCCTGGAGAGAAGGGGGTCAGAAATATAACTTCCCCCAAATGAAAAAAGAACATTGAAAATCAAGATTCCATTAATAGGATTCAAGAAAAGAAAGAGTTCACGTCTTTCATTCTGTAAGTTATGCCAGCTAAGAGATCTATGATGAGGCTTTGGGTAAGAACCCTAGGCATTATTAATTATTGACATATTTTTTATTACTCTGTATTTTAATTTTACTCTTTTATCTTTCATATAAAACAGAAGTAAATGTTTTTTTTATTTTTAATTTCTGCAATAATATGAAAATAGGGACACCAAGTGGGGAGTTATGCAGGAAACAAAACCAGGGAACGTGTACAGAGACATTCAGTCTTGCTCTGAGTCATGCCTTTCAGAGGCTTGTAATAGTTTTAGAGGATTTCCCCATTACTGTGCTTTCTGATTGGAACGTTGCTTAGCCTACAATAAGTTTCCAGAACACAAGTGCTGGGACAGCTGCATGAAATAATAACATTCCAGTACTACTTACTGAGTACTTACTATATGTTAAGCACAGTTCTAAGCACTAGAGACACAGCATCAATAAACCTCTACCCTCAGATTGCCTCATTTTATGGGACCATATATAAACACACCATTTTAATGACTAGATTAATTGCTACTTTAGAGTTCATGTGTCCGTGTTCTGTGGTAGGGGAAAGGGATGAACGTTAGGGAAAGTTTCTTCTGGGAAATAGGTTTAAAGTGAGTTCTGAAGGTTAAGTAGGCATTTTCCAGGAAGAAAAGGGAATTGGAAACATCCTAGGTTGAGGGAACAGCAGATGCAAAGATGTAGATTGAGAAAGAACATGGATTTTTGGGAAATTGATTGCAAAATCTTGCACTGGTTACTGGGTTGGTAGCAAGAGCTGTACTGTAATAGCCCTGAATGTTGTGCATGGACATATGATTAATTAATGTTCACTACTGATCATCAGCTTAGCAGGTTATAGATGTACCTTGAAATTTCTTTCCCAGCCTTGGCACTTTAAGATATTGGTGTTTGATTAGGAGAGTCTTTTAGTACTGAAAATATTTGGTATTTGATTTTAATAAAATGTGACATTGTCCACAGATTCATATTTGTTCACAAGATTAATCTCTGTTTAAAAAAATTTTTTTGTGTGTTTTGGTCAGCTGGCTTCTATCACGTAAATATATATTTAGTAAGTTTTGATTCTTTTTTTTTGTTTCAATGTTTATTCTTATGTTGAGAGAGAAAGAGGGAGCGAGTAGGAAAGGGCAGAGAAAGAGGGAGAGAGAATCCTAAGCAGGCTCCATGCTGACAGTGTGGAGCCTGATGCAGGGCTTGATCTTCCAACCATGAGATTACGACCTGAGCTGAAATCAAGAGTCGGACATTGAACCGACTGAGCCACCAAGGCGTCCCTAAATTTTGATTCTTGATAAACACTTGGAAACGAGCAGCATTGTATAATAGTTTAGAAGGCGAGCTCCGAGTTAGATTTTTTGACAAGCGTCTGTACCTTTGTAAACCTCAATTTCCTTAAGTAAAGATAAAAATAGTGCCTATCTTACAGGGTTTTTGTGAAGATTTAAGTTAGATTGTTCACATAAGGTGCTTAGAATAATGCTTTGCTCATCACAGAATTTTGGCTATTATTTTTATTTTGAAAGGAGATAAACTGGAAAGCTGTCAAATACAGAAGGGTATATTTAGAATCCATTGTTACAGCCAGGAAAAAGCTTTAAAGGCAAAGAACAGAACTATAATAGACACGATTTATCTTAAAGAGGCACAAGCCAGGGAATAGGGGGGCAATAGTGCAGTTTGGAACATGGTAAGAGGCATTTGGAAGTTAACTTAGGAAGAAGGAAGTTTTAAAGACCAGTTGATTCCTGTAAGATGAATGCTAAAAGAGAAAGTTGGCCTTTCATTAAGTTATCATTTATTTTCAAAGTGGTGGTTTCTTTAAATTTAGGAAAAAATTAACAATGTCTCGTGTTAACCACCAGATGGCACTGCGTATGTACTTTATTTAAGTAATGAGTAAAAGCTTTGGTGTCTTGAGCGTGTCTCAAATGTGTAGGTATCATGCGCCAGAAAAATGGTAATTGTTGAAGTCCTTGGGAAGCGTTGCCATACCCAGCTTTTATTAGGTAGCTTGTAACCGGAATGCCAATGCATTATTAGCTTTTAATAAATCAAGTACAGCCATTTTTTCATAAAGAAATTTACTATAAGTAGAAATGAATAAATTGATGTCTTCCTTCCTTTGGTAAACCTTCAGAATATAAGGTGTTAAGGAATGTAGTAATTTGCTGACTTTTAGTCATTCTTTATGTATTTGATCCATTTATTAGAGGCTTTTACACTATTCTTTTAATTTGTTTTGGACCCAGATCTTTCATCTTTTAATTTACTTTTTGACCGGAATTTTTCTTTTTTTTGCTATAGCCCTAGCTAAAAAAATGGGGATTTTAACTTTTAATTTTAACCAGAGGCATTTTAGGATATTTAAATAATTCTAACATTCACCTTTATAAAGTTTCATTTTGAATACTTTTTTTTTCCATTTTGAATTTTTGACCTTTGTTGGGAAATAATCTCTTTTAAGTCAAAGAAATGTTCCTCTCTCTCGGGGAAAAGGTGTTTCACATATATAGATGTCATTGAAGGTTCATTGTAACTTATGCTGGTTTTGTTTCAAGTTATGTCTATTATTAAAGGGAGATTAACATTAATATTAATGTGTATGTATATTTCATATAATTATACGGATCAGAGTCTAGTGTTTGTCAGGCTTGATAAGTCCCCTCACCCCTATTTAAATTGCCAGTGAATTCACTGGTTTCTAATATAACTTGTGGTCAGAGTGAATAGCCCTAGAAACAGAAGTTACATTGCTTCTGTTTATTGGGACAGATTGGGTCCTGAGGATGAGGATTAGTTTTACGTATTTGAGAAGTTAAAAGTTTGTGAATTTTGTGCTGTAAGTAGTCATTTAATCAGAAGTCATTTCATAGAATTCGTGATCATTTAAAGGAATGCATTCTTTACACTAACCATATTTATAATCTAAGAGCATGAGGGGAGAAAAATCAAAGCATTTTGATTCTAATTTGTTTTAAAAAGATAGAAATGGGGCGCCTGGGTGGCGTAGTCGGTTGAGCGTCCGACTTCAGCCAGGTCACGATCTCGTGGTCCGTGGCTTCGAGCCCCGCGTCGGGCTCTGGGCTGATGGCTCAGAGCCTGGAGCCTGTTTCCGATTCTGTGTCTCCCTCTCTCTCTCTGCCCCTCCCCTGTTCACGCTCTGTCTCTCTCTGTCCCAAAAATTAATAAACGTTGAAAAAAAAAATTTAAAAATAAATAAATAAATAAAAAGATAGAAAGTGATCGCAAGGTAATTGTGCACAACAGTATTTATTGCTTGAGAGCGTTGTGTAAAGAAGCTGAGACAAGCTGCTTATCTCAGAAACTGCATGGATAGTTCGATGTAACCATCAGAAAGAAACACCTCTGGTTCTCCAATAACTTGTTTCTCCCAGGTATACCTTGGATGAATTTGGAACAGCCAGGAGAAGTACCGTTGTTCGTGGATTTATTGATGCTCTTACGAGAGGGGGCCCGGGAGGCACGCCAAGGCCCATTGAAATGCACTCCCATGACCCCTTGAGGTATCGTAATCAGACAGTGTTGGGATTTTTGAGGCTTTTCTGAAGGAAATCTTTACTAACGTTTAGTTTCTGCATTAGATACGTGGGAGATATGTTGGCTTGGCTCCATCAGGCGACCGCTTCTGAAAAAGAACACCTTGAAGCTCTCTTAAAGCATGTAACTCTACAAGGTGGGTCCTCCAGTTGTTAATTGCTGACATCTAAATAGAGACAATAACACAAGACTTCTCGAAATCTGTCATCTTCACAGAGATAAGCTCTTCACCCCTCAGTGGCACAGTAAGCGCCCTGATTAGTTTTCCTCTGGTTTCTCCCCTCTCCTGCTAAAAGACTTCTGTCCTCCATCACCTTCCTGTCACACAGCTGTGCACACTTGTGCACTGGTCCCTGTGACCTTCCCTATCAGGCCTAGACTCCTCTGCCTGACTTTTAAGACCCTTCTGGTGTGTGTAACACACATGGTCTCAGATGTCCACACCACACTTTAAAGTGAGAGGTGGTATATCCTCCTTTTATATGTGTGACCAAGTGTCTTGTTTAAGGTCGTTAAGCCACTAAGTCTCTCATTTCTTTCTACCACCCAGCCCCTTTATTCATTCTCATGTGACTGTTGTAGTTTTTTGAATAATTACCCATGTAGTACTTTATGTACTTAAAATTTTGGTCTTGATTTCAAGGAAGAAACTGCTGATGTGTGGTTGTTACAGAATTTCACGTCTTCTTAATGGCGATTACCTTAAGATGCCTGTTGTTAGAGTTTGAGGGATAAATGGAAAATTAAGGTACTCTGTTTTTCATAAGAAGTGAAGAGGAATATTGTGACTTTGTCGCTCTGGCTCAGATCCTGATCTGCAGGAGAGGCTAGTGTGCAAATCTGGGAGGGTACTTACTGTCTTGTTTTTCTCGCTCTTTGAAATTCAAATTAGACTCAGTGGGTATGCTGGATTGGCACAAGGTCTGCACTTTTTAAAGTGGGTTTCTGTTATCCTAATTACCTAGTTTAAAATAATGTATTTCTTAAAAAAATGTTTTGGTAAAGTGTATCTGAGAGGCAGTGTGAAGAGGTTGGAAGAAAATAGATCGGAGTTGGATGAAATAGGTTATTCTTTGAGAATGACTTAATTCTTCTAAGCCTCAGTTTCTCCATCTGAAAAAAAAAAGTCAGTCACAAGCAGTAAATGTCAAGTACCCAGGAGCTTGGCAAATAGTCAATATTTAGTAAATGTCAGTTTTTCCCTTAGGTTACAAGGTGTGCTTTCCATTTTTACATCTCAGCTTCTGTGCTCAGCACCCCTGCCCAGAATAAGGCGTTTGTAGAGCAGATGCTAATACATCTTCATATCACTTAATATGTTTCCCAGTCATTTTTTTCCTGTGACTCATACATTTATTCTTTTTCACAAAGAAGTTGTTCATTTTATTAATCAGCAGTGAAATAAATTAACCAGGTTCTAGACCCAAATATTAACATAATTAATAATGTCCTAAAAGACATTCAACTTAATAAAATATTGTTATGTTATTTTAAATGTTTGTTATTAGTGTCATTAATCATATACATTATTGTTCGTGTTTTGAACTTACGCGTAATATGGAAAAAACATTTTAGTTATGCTATAATTAATTGTAGGTGTTGAAGAAAATATTCAGGAAGTTGTTGGGCATATTACTGAGGGTGTGTGCAGGCCTCTGAAGGTAAATATTTTGCTTTTATATATGTTATATGGTATCTGGATAAATTATTGCCTTATTCCTATGAGTTTAAAAATAACTTCACAGCTGGAAATCAAGCTATAATTTTCTCAAATTAACACATTAGTGTAGGATTGTAAAATACATTTAAAAATAATCATCATCAAGGCACCTGGGTGGCTCAGTCGGTTAAGCGTCCAACTTCAGCTTGATCGTGATCATGGTCATGATCTCATGGTTCACAGGTTCAAGCCCATGTCGGGCTCTGTGCTGACAGCTCAGAGCCTGGAGCCTGCTTCGGATTCTTTGTCTCCGCCTCTCTCCGCACTTCCCCTGCTTGTGCTCTGTCTCTGTCTCTCTCAAAAATAAACAAAAATTAAAAAAAAAAAAGAATTAATGTATTGAATCTTTGTTTTCCAAGTCTATAGGTGGTAAGATGATGCTTCTTTTTATATGACTGTTCTGGGTTGCAAAGCGATTACTAGCTAACGTTTGAATTTTACCTTTCTTAATAAAAACTTATGATATGCTCAGACCTTCATACATTATGGTGGGTTCTATGAAAATAAGTTCATATACAAAGATAAATGGCATGGGAAATAGAGCTGAATGCTGTATTGCATGGTACAGAAATAGTGCCCTCAGATTGCTGATGTGTACTGGGGAACAAACGTCTACTCCAAGCAGCCGTCTATGATGTTGAGACAAAGGTTTGTTATTATCCCTTTCAGTCCTGCCTCCTCCTTTTGTCCCCTCCCCATAAACACAGATTCTCTCCATCTTTCTCTTGCTTTCTGACTCTTGCTTTGCTGCAGCTGTCTCTCTGGCACTGGAATGGAGAGCCGCCACTGGGTCTTTTATCTCCTCCCAAGATTGTTGTCCAACTGCCTGTGGCCCCTTTGGCTACTTTTAATTTCTGCCTTTATCATCTCTGCCACTTCCGATACAGTTACAGTTTCTTGAGTGTTTATTATGTGCCAGGGACAGTTGGAAGCCTGTTACGTCTGAGCCATTCTTCCCGTCACTGCTGTTCAGCTTTGCTAATAATGCTTGTTTTTCTCCAGCGCCTTCTACTTTCTAGTTGGTTCCTGCTGCCACCACCCCCGTAGTCTCTTTCAGCCTTTGTACATTTGTGTTTTTCTCTCATCGCCTGTTGTTTTTCCTGGGACTGTTGGCCTTTGCTGAAAATGGTGGTCCTCTTATGTCACCCTCAGAAAACGGTGTGGCAAACAACCTTCGTGTATTGGACATAAATCCCCTGATTTTTCAGCCTTTCTCTGTTCTTTTCATCGTAGCTGAAGGGATGCTACTTTCCCGCAGAACCTTTGTGTGTGTGTGTGAAAAGAGGCGGAACTGGGTTTGTTTCCTCTTCCTTCCTCTGTGTCTTCCCTCTTTTCCTTCCCTTCTTCCCCTCCCTCTTCCTCCTTTCTCACTTGCTTGACAGAGTTGGCGTAAAGAGTATTTTTTTGATGCCTGAACATTTTTGGAGAGACTTTGCCAGATAGCTAAGATGCTGTTACAAATCTACTAGAGAAGAGCTGTCTATCTACAATTAGCATCTATTATATTTTGTCCTGATAATTACATTAACATTCAGAAAATATCACTTATTGATATATCATTTAAATCACTATTGAGGCAGGCCTTGACCTAGAAAGAAATTGTAATGTGTAAATTGTGGTTTTTAAATTCACATGCTGTTCACAATTTATAATATTGTGTTAGTTAGCTCATCTACTAATGTCTAATGCCAAAAGATGTATAAATTTCATAAACATATTAATGTAAAGGTCATTTAATTTCTGTAATCTGAGAGGTTTTTGTATGCTCACATACAGACATTTATAAATCTATTTTAGCAAATCACGTATGTTGGCATTATGACATATTCCAAAATCTAAGTACAGAGAAACTTCAGTTTTCAAAAGCATGTGTTAAGCATCTGTTGTGTATGTACTGTTCTCCCAGATGCTGTGGAGATGTAAAAGCAGCAGAAAACAAATACAAGGTCTGTGTTTAGAATCTAGTTAGGAAACAGAAAGACACAATGTAAGCAGCGGCTTAAGAGCAGATACAATATGTAAGGAAGTGCATCCCGGTGTAATTTAGCTTGCATTCATTAATTAGGGGATATAAAGGGAATATAAGGGATGGAATTTAATTAAAGATTCCTAGTAGTTAACCTTAAGAGAGATCGAGTTAACTTTGAACTAGATCTGATATTGCCCTGGTAGTCGTAATTAGACATATATGTTGGTGCTAATTTAAAAAAGGAAATTCGATATAATAGTTTGAAGATAAGAATTCTTTAATTTTTTTTTTTTTTCTGAATAGTTGAGGATAGAGCAGTATTTGCACTGATAATCTGCTCTTAGGGAGGTAACAGCTGATTTGCAAATAGTGCTGAACTAAATTCCATTATATACTGGTAAAGAACCTCACAATGACCTCCTCATGTATTGTTTATTTTTGGTAGCGACTGCCTTCAAGCCAAATTCTGTAGGTAAAGGATTTTTTTTTTTTTTGGTAGAGTATATCTGTGTTAAAATATTTCTGTTATTCTACTATCCCTTATAGTTTAATATTCAGAGATTACTTAGAAGGAATTTTGTGATTTCTGCAGAATTAAATTTTGTCTTTTTAAAATGCTGTTTCGACCACATGTGATTGTAGAATGAAAATTAAGCCTTTAAGAAATGTTTTAATTTTTTTTCACGTTTTCACAGGTTCGAATTGAACAAGTAATAGTTGCTGAACCTGGGGCAGTTTTGTTATATAAAATTTCTAACCTCCTCAAATTTTATCATCATACAATCAGGTAAGTGGAATGGTTAAATGTGTTAGACCCTCTGTGATACGTTATTTCAGGTAGAAACACAGTATAAGGTTTTGGTTTTGTTTGCTTTCACCATTTGTTTGACTAAATATAAACCAGCAGAACCTCCACACCTTATGAATCATTATGTATGTGTTGTTTGTGCTGTATTTTGAGGTCCGCCGTTTCTTTTCCCTTTCTTCCCCACACATAACTGTACGCATGCACACACACACAGCCTATATAACAGTATAAGTTTGTAGTGTGAGTATTTTTTTAGTTCTTCTGCATTAGTGAAAGAGATCCATGGTACCTACAGTAATTATACATTACACTCAAAATAGAGCACAATAAGTGAAGTGTCCTATTCTGGGTATAAATAATGTAAGTTTTTTTTTTTAACATTTAGTTTTCTATTAATGATAAAACAGAACTATAGCTTTGTCTGCTTTCAATAAAAGCTACTTTATCTGATTAGGAACCACTTATTTTCTCTATAATTTGATCTTTGACTCCAAAAGATTCATTTATCTTCACTTTGCAGTGATGGTATACACTCGAGCTTTATTATAAATGTCACTATAAGACCATATTCCGTGTCTTGTGTTCCATGTAGTTGTGTTAAAACAATGACCTTTCACACTATATTTTGGATAGTTTCCATTATTAGTCCATTAAAAATGATTTAACAATTATTCTTCATCCAGTATGTTATATCAGGAACAGAAGTCCAATTGTTAAAATCCAGGGGTTATTATAACTAATAGGAGAGGTGCAGGGATCTCTAGTTAAGGAAGCACCAAAAGACTATGGTGGTGACGTTCCCTACCTTCTAGTAGCTGAGGCTAGCCACCCAGAACTTCACAGTTAAGAGATGAAATTCACATGCTATTAGTAAATTAAAAAAAAATTTTTTTTTTAACACTTATTCATTTTTTGAGAGACAGAGAGAGAGCGCAAGTAGGGGAGGGGCAGAGAGAGGGAGACACAGAATCTGAAGCAGGCTCCAGGCTCTGAGTTGTCAGCACAGAGCCTGATGTGGGGCTCGAACTCACGGACCACAAGATCATGACTTGAGCCAAAGTCGGACGCTTAACTGACTGAGCCACCAAGGCACCCCGGTAAATTTTTAAACAAAACCAACAAGCCACAGGCTATATATAACTAATCAGTGATAGGATTTGGGTTAGTCCTCTAACATTTTAGATATAAATTTATTACCATCATTTGCCATGACTCAGAAGCAATAAATTAGTTTCAATTGTGATGTGGTAAGCTTCCTAAAATAAGAGAATGATACGTACTTAGAAAACACAACAGCAGCTGAAAGCAGCTAACACATAACTAATGCCGTATTAGGCAAAGGTAGCGCTAAATAATTTTTAAATTATTTATGTAGTAATACCCATGATGGTACTGAACAAAATTTATCATTTGAAGATAAAGATAACTCAGTTTCTAATACAAAGAATGCTAAGAAAAAATCATTTGGATTCTGAAGGTAATATATTTATTAGACTCTGAGAATTATAATTTTTCTGTCTTTGAAAGTGATGATTTTGAGGATGACAGTTGGATCTTTTGATCATTTTTTTCCATGTACTTTTTTTACTTGTTCACATATTTCCTCATTTAGTCAATTAAAAAATTGATTGCAGACGTCAGTCTACTAGATGCTAAAGATATGGCAGTGAACAAAACTGCTTAAACTTACATTCTAATGGGGAGAAAGACAAACAAGTATAAAATAATAATTTAGATAGTGCTAAGGACAACGAGGAGAAATAAAGCAGGAGAAAGGAAAGGAAGTGTAGGGAGTGACCACATATGAGCAAGTGTATGTGCATGGGGCTATTTTAAAGGCCTTTTGGTGGAGGTGATATTTGAACACAGACCTGCACAGCGTGAAGGAGTCGGGCATGTAAAGATCTTGTTAAAGAGCATCCTAGACAGGGTATTCTGGTCCTGAGGCTGGAAGAAGCTTGCATTTTACAGCAGCATAAGGAAGGCCAGTGGCTGGAATAGAGTGAATGGAAGGAGTAGGGAGGAATGAAATCAGAGGGGTAAGCAAAGGCCAGATCATGTGGGACTTTGTAGGCTATGGTGAAGATTTTGATTTTATACTGAGAGGGTTGGAGAAGATGTATGTGTGTGTGGGGGGGTGGGGATGTTTCAGTGACTTGAGCTGATTTATGATATATAAGGTGACTCTGGACACTGTGGATAATGTAGTGTACCAGGGTAAAGGGGAACAAGGTATTTAGGAAGCAGTCTGTGTTCTGAGCAGAGATGGTGATGTGTCAGAGTGATAGTCTTGGGGTGATGAAAAGTAGGGTTTCCAGAGACAATAGGAAATACATATGGACTAGGTAGGGTGAAATGTGGGGAGTCTGGGACGAATTCTTGGCTTTTGGTTTGAACAGCTAGATGGGTGGTATTGTCGTTTGCTGAGAGGGAGGATGCTGGAGAGGAACAGGTTTATGGGAGTGGGTGGGTACTGAAGAGTTCAGCTCAGTTTTGGCCGTGTGGGATTCAGCATCCCTGTGAACATGCGGTGGGATATGTTGAGTGAGCAGACAACAGAGAAGTCAGGGCTGAACCTATACATCTGGTAGTTTGCAGCATATAGATGGCATTTGAAGCAACAGGACTAGGTAAGATCACTTAGCAAGTAAGTACAGATGAAGAAGAGGCCTAAGACTGAGACCTGGGGAGCTCTCATATTTAGAGGTTAGAAAGAAAAGAAACCTGCAAAGAAAATTGGGGAACAATAGGAGACGTGCAAATTATCAAAAAAAAAAAAAAATGCCCCCTGTACATTCAAACTCCCAGAGGATAGATTCCATCAAAAGGCAGTAGTAAACGAGGCAAAGGAAGATGCAGAATCCATGAAAACAGGGAATCCAGCATACTTTGATTACATTTCCTTACTTGTAAACCTTTTTCTCTCTGTACTTAGTAATTGCTTTGTTTTTGTATTTGCTTACTTTCCTATGTCCTGATCGCTGTTTTAGACCCCAATTTTTTTTTCTTTTACTATATAATTTATCATCAAGTTAGCGTGCAGTGTATACAGTGTGCTCTTGGCTTTGGGAGCAGATTCCTGTGATACATCACTTACATACAACACCCAGTTCTTATCCCAGCAGGTGCCCTCATCAATGCCCATCACCTGTTTTCCCCAGCCCGCTGCCCCTCCACCCCCATCAAACCTCAGTTTGTTCTCTGTATTTAAGAGTCTCCTATGGCTTGTCTTCCTCTCTGTCTGTAACTATTTTTTTTTCCTTCCCTTCCTCCATGGTCTTAAGTTTCTTAAATTCCACATATGAGTGAAAACATAAGATTTCTGTCTTTCTCGGACTTACTTCACTTAGCATAATACCCTCTAGTTCCATCCACATCATTGCAAATGGCAAGATTTCATTCTTTTTCATTGCCAAGTAGTATTCCATTGTATAAATATACCACAGCTTCATCTATTCATCAGTTGATGGGCATTGTGCTCTTTCCATATTGTTGAAAGCGCTGCTATAAACATTGGGGTACATGTGCCCCTGTCCTGTATCCTTTGGATAAATTCCTGGTAGTGCTTTTGCTGCAGACCCAAACCCTTAAGTGGACTCCACATTTTCTCACCGTGTAGTCAAGCACATCTACCAATTCTTCCCAACTTCTCTCCCCTCTTCCCTTCCTACATTCCTCTTGGAACCCTCATTCTCTTCCTCCAGTCTGGACTGGTTGCTTTCTAGGCTTCCTGCAAGGCTGTGACACTGGGGTTTGTCTTCTTCATCAGCCTGCTCATTCCCTTATGTTGAATTCCCTGATGCCTCAGTTAGCTCTGAATAGTATTTACATGCCTGTAATATTGTAAACATTGAGTGTTTATTCACCAGAACCCTGTGATATAACTGTATTAGAGAGCCTGGGAAAGCTGAAGTTTGGGTATATTGTGGTGGGGGATGAGCATCATGTTAAGAGAATTTGACTCTCATCTTCCATAGCAGAGTTTTTGTAAATAATACCTAAAATTGAAAAATCAAGTAATGGCAGGATAAGCATGTTGGGTATAAATATGGAGTGAAATGCAATAACCATCTGTAAGTACTTGGCCTGGTTACTGGTACCTGTTGAGTACTTTGCAACCATTAGTAAATTCTAGATCTGAGTAAGTGCAAAATATGGCTGATAACTCCAATTTTTTTTTTAAATGAATGTAAACATATGTTGTTATCTCTCCAAAGTTTTCATTAAAATGTCAGTTTCTGGGCGCCTGGGCGGCTCAGTCAGTTAAGTGTCCAACTCTTGATTTCAGCTCAGGTCATAATTGATCTCATGGTTCGTGAGTTCGAGTGCCACATCGGGCTCTCTGCTGACAGCACAGAGCCTGCTTGGGATTCTCTCTCCCTCTCTCTCTGCCCCACCCCAACTCACTCACTCTCTCTCTCTCTCAAAATAAATAAATAAACATTAAAGAAATTTTTAAATATCAGTTTCTGTTTGTATCCATTCAGTTTTTTCCCCTGTTGCTTGGTATATTTTACTATTCAGAAACATACTTATTTTTATTGTATGTATAGGCATGTGTGGGAATTTCTTTCAGTTTATTTTGGTGTTTAGCTTATACTATTTTTAATTGAAATACTTTCTTTTTTGTAAATATAGATATTATGGCTACCTGTTTAGGAATTTGCTTTTATTTTGCTGTTTACTTTATATATATGTTTGTTAATTTGGTTTGCCTGCATTAACTATATTAGAATTCATTCCAATTTGTTTTAGTTTCAGAATGTATTGAAGTAAATGGCATTAGTATTTGCTTTTATAACATGTCATGTGTAATATATCAGTTTTCTGTAAATTGGCTTTTTTTGTTTGTTTACTATCAAATGGTATTTAGTAATGCCATTATATTTATTTTCAGCAATCTAAATTTCTTTTAGGTATAGTAAGATGGTATTGTGCCATTAGAAATTAGGATTTCCTACTGGATTATGGTATATTTTCACATCAACAAAAACCTTTTCTCCTAATATCAAATTTTTAAATGACTTTCAGTACATGAATTAGAATAAAATTGGGAATTGTTTTATATACAGGCTTGTTTTACATTCTAGCAAAAATGAGAAAATTCCTTAGATAGGTCTAAGAAATATCCTTGTAATAGCAAATTGAGGAGTATAGAGTGTGCTAATAATTAGATATTTTAAAATATTACAAGATTTTTCATATTCAGTCTAAATTTGCTGCTACTTAGGCAGTCGTATAAAAATTGAGAAACTTTATATTTTATATACGATGTCAGAGTTTTTTGTTTTGTTTTACTCACCTTTTTTTTAATGTTTACTTATTTTGGGGGGGGGAGAGAGAGAGAGAGAGAGAGAGAGAGAGAGAGAGAGAGAGAGAGAGAACAAGTGGGGGAGGGGCAGAAAGAGAGAAGGACAGAAGATCCAAAGCAGGCTCTGCATTATCAGCACACAGCCCGATGCGGGGCTCCAACTCACGAACCACAAGATCATGACCCAAGCTGAAGTCAGACACTTAACTGATTAAGCCACCCAGGCGCCCCTGGTGTAAGAGTTTTAATGGAAAGAATAAATCAGTGTTAGTAAAATTTAAATATTTTATGAATAGCGTTATTATTGATGGAATGGCTTCCTTAAAGTTAAAATTAGGTCTTGGATAATCAAGACATGCATTTACCGTAATAGAGAAAAATGGATGGATTTGCATCTTATAAGTGTTTTTCTAAAAGAGATTGTGAAACACTGGAAACATTTGTTTGTTACCTAACTCTTAAGTAAAATATCTCTGTCATTTTTATGTGACACTAAAGTAGTTGTTTTTAATTCACAGCTTATATTCTCCATACATACTTTTATTTTAAATCTAGATCTTTTAAGCGAATTGTATTCAGTTAAAGAACTCATTGTGTGAGGCTTGTTTTGCAACCTGAAATATTCTTTGCTTTTAGTGGCATTGTTGGAAATAGTGCAACTACATTATTGACTACCATTGAAGATATGCATTTGCTAAGCAAAAAAATATTCTTCAATAGCTTGAGTCTTCATGCAAGCAAATTAATGGACAAGGTATGTTTGGAAAATGCAGTTCTTAAACTATGTGAGTGTGAGTTTTGCACATTTAAAAATGTTTTACTGTTTTTACATTGGTAATTTTTTCCCATTCCATACAGGGTTGTTTTGAGTTCTTCCTGTGAACAATTAAATTTATTTTGAGATGGCTTTACTGGATCTGGGCTTATAGGCTGGGTTCCTGGAACAGTATAACACTGAGTCATAATTAGAGGTAGAATCTCAAGCCTTAGTTTCACTACCAGTTTTCTATAACCAAAAAGTTGTAATTAAAGCAAACTTACTATATTTAGGTCAGGGCTAAGATGACATACAGATTGGAAAACTGAAACTCTTACTGAATGTTTTTTTCTAAACAGTTTGCTTATAGTTTTACTCTCTGATGGTCCAGCTTTGTCCTTAAGAAATTTATGCTCCTTTGAGTTATATACTGCAATTAATTATGAAAATAAACAAGATAATAAAAAAACTCCCACCGGAAACAAATAAAGCACCACAACAAAAATCTGGTAACAAAAATCTGAGAGTCCCAAGAGCTAATATTTTCAGCTGAGCAGTGTGTTGTGATCAGACCTTAAGGAATGGATTTACAATAAGCAAACCCTTTTTTATTTTTATTTCATTATTAAGGACTCAGGTCTTTTAAGGATGCATCACAATCAACATACTAGCTTTTTTTTTTTTTCTTTTAATCATACCACTGTAATAGTCTGGCTATGTTAGACCCAGAATTGTAATATAGAATAGTTGGTAGCATTCCAATCCTGAGTTATCTGGTCAATTTTTACATTCCTAAGTTCAGAGAAGCTTAGGAGTCTGACCTCCTGTAGGACTCAAATTCTTTTGGAAAAGCAACATGAATTTATGGACCCAGGTCCATAATGGACCCAGGTCCCGCTTATGTTTTTTTCTGTTGTATGTATTTTTGTTTATGTAAGTTTACTAGTAGTCCGTTCTTTTTTTTTTTTTCTTTAAGATTTTATTTAGTTAGTTAGTTAGTTTTCTAAACTTTTTTATCGTCAAGTCAGTTAACATACAGTGTAGTCTTGGCTTCAGGAGTAGATTCCCGTGATTTATCACTTCCATACAACACCCAGTGCTCATCCCAACAAGTGCCCTCCTCAGTGCCCATCACCCATTTTCCCTACCCCTATCAACCCTGTTCTCTGTTTAAGAGACTCTTATGGTTTGCTTCTCTGTTTGTATCTTACTTTTCCTTCCCTTCCCCTATGGTCATATGTTAAGTTTCTCAGATTCCAACATATGAATGAAATCATGTGATATCTGCCTTTCTCTGACTAACAGTTCTGGTTGTGTATATGTTTACATGAGTTCTTACTTAAACAAAAATTTTTTAAAATAGTTCATGTGTACTTTGAACATGAACAAACATTTGCTAGCTGATGAGAGTACAGTGGCAAACAAGATTGGTTGGCCTCGGGTTGCTTCTCCTTTAGTGGAAAATAGTTAAATTAATCAGTGGTTGCCATAGAACCACATGTTTTATGAAAGACATGTGCCCAAGGTGCAATGCTAGCACAAAAGGAGAAGGAGCTTTCCAGAGAGGGAGATAGAAGGCTTAAACTTGGAAGGACGTAGAATTTAAATAGGTAGATAAGGGGGTAGACAGAGGCTATCCTAAGTAGGGGAACTAAAAAGAATGTGTAAGAGCACAAGCTGTGAGTCACCAGTAAACAAATATTTCATTCATTAAAAAATCACCTGGGGGCGCCTGCGTGGTTCAGTTGGTTAAGTATCCAACTTCGGCTCAGGTCATGATCTCATAGTTCGTGAGTTCCAACCCTGCGTTGGGCTTTCTGCTGTCAGCACAGAGCCCGCTTCAGATCCTCTGTCCCCCTCTCTCTTTGCCTCTTCCCTGCTGCTTCTCTTTCTCTCAAAATAAATAAATTTAAATAAAAAAAATCATTTGGAAAGTGGTGTAGCATGTAGATAGGAGAGAGACCAGGTTGCAGACAGGAAGATGATGGGAGTATCAGGGTAGTTTTTTATGAAAATCATGATCTAAGGTAGAGATTCTAGGAACAGCCATGAAGGAACACATTGAATATGGGTACATGAGAGGGAGGAACCTAAAATAATTCCTATGTTACCAACCTGGGAATATTGATAGTAATCACAAGTATCTGTAACCTGGAAAGATGGTAAAATTTACAGGATAAAGATGATATTGCTGACATTAGTTAGACAGGATACCTTGAGATATCGTATTTTGTCTTATCTAGTTGAGAGCTGTACAATGGGTTTAGATAGTTTTACATATAAAAGATAGTTCGATCCATGGATTTGGATGAGGTCACTATGAATCATGTTTAATAAGAGCAAAGTTCTCAGACACACAGTCTTGGGAAACCCTGATATTTAGAGAAGAAAAGAAGCCCACCGTGGTGGGATGCTGAGGGAGGATGATGGGAGACTCAGGAGAAAAGCAAGGAAAGGGTTTTCTCAGAAAAGCCAAGAGAATAGAGTTTCAAGAAGCAGGACATGGTTAATGACAGATACCGTATAAAGAGTTCTAGTAAAAAAAGGACAGTAGGTTTGTTATCTTGGACAACATATAGGGATCCGTGACTTACTGAGAACAATTGTAGCTGTGTGCTGAGGACAGGAGCCAGACTGTAGAATGTGGAAAAGTGCACGGATGTGCTTATTACCCAAAGTTTTACCGGTTGGAAAACGTGGGCTACAGACTGAAAACATAGTAGGCATTCATATTTTTGAAATTTGAAAGAGAACAACAAAACAATGGTAAAAGGAAAGATGGAATTAAATTTCTGTGATAAATTAGGAAACAGGAAAAATTGATTTTTTGAGAAGATCCAACAAAATTGACAACCTTCTGGCAATTCTTTAACCAAAAAAAAAAAAAAAAAGAATTAAAAATTAGAATATCAGAAATTTGAGATATTAACCAGAGATACGAACTAAAATTTATTAGAAAATACCATATTAAAATGTAACAGTCTTATGCTAAAATAATCTGAAAATCTGAATACAAAGAGTGATTTTAAGACAATATAAGTGGACAAAAGGGTGAAAAAAAGAAGTGGAAAACTTGAATACACCTGGCGAGGGAAGAAAAATTATTGGAGAACATGCTGCTAGGCTTAGTTGAGGTTATACAGATAGCTTCATCCACACCTATGAACAGATAATTATCCAGAACACAGGAAAATATAGAAGAATTCCCAGTTCAATTTAGGTGTTGTAACACTGACATAAAAGCCTTTAGAAGACAGTACAAAAGTGAAAATCACAAATCAGTCACTTTAAATTAAAAAAAAAAAAAGTTAAAAATACCATTAAGCCAAATCCAGCATTATGTTCAAAACAAGTATGGGTTATTTGCAGAAATACAAGAATGTTTAAGTGTTAGAAAATACATTAAATATCTCAGTGTTAAATAAGAAAATTTTATATTATCATGATAGTTGATCAGGTTGTTGGAGGAAAAATCTTACTAAATAAGAAAGCAAAAATTCTTCTTTAACCATGTAAAGATAAGTAAAACTAACAGCCCACATTATAATGAACACAGAAGCACTACCAATATACTCTATGTAAGTCAAGAAAGAATAAGACAAGAATGCTTGCCAATAACATTTTTAAATAATAGAAAGACCAGATTAAAAAGTGAGAGGTATAAGTATTTCAAAGGAGGAGACATTAGATTATTTCTAGATGCTATGATTGTCTACTTCAAAAACCCAAGAAAATTAATTGAAAAGTTTTAGAACTAGTAAATGTATTTAGGAAGTTATTTGGTGACCAGATCTATACACAAAAATAGTTTTCAGGGAAGGTGGTGAAGTTGGAGGCACCTGTAATCTGTCTCTGCACCGAGGCAAAAATTGCACTGACAGAATCCGTCTCCCTCTCAAAATAAATAAATAAAACTTAACGTGCTCAAAGAAGAAAAAAAATCAAGATGGTCTTTCAAAAGTGAGGGCATTCTTTCACAAAAATGAGACCTTCCCAAATAAAATAAAGCTGAGGGAGCTCATTACTACTAGCCCTGCCCTGTAAGAAATGCTCAAGGGAGCCCTGCAGGGTGAGATGTAAGGACAGGAGACAGTAACTCCAAGCTTTATGAAGAAATAAAGATCTCGATAAAGGTAAACACGCAAGCAACTAAAAGTCAGTATTGTAACAAATGTTTGAACTCCACTTTTTGTTACATGATTTAAGAGCCTAATATCTTCTAAAAAAAATATTTGCTGTAAAAGCTAGCATTGTTGTGACTTTGGTTTGTAATTCCATTTTTTGTCTACATGATGCATTTAAGAGGCTAATGCATTTAAAATAATTATTAGTTTGTATTTCGTGACATCTGCTACTGACAGGGTGGGGGTGGGGCTGTAAAGGAGCAGAGGTTTTTTGTAGGTTATTGACGTTAGCTGGTATAAAGTCAAATTAGAGTGTTACATAATTTTCAGACCTTAAACGTAATCCCCATGGGAAACACAAAGAAAATAGCTAAATATACACAAAAAAATGAGAATTGAAATGTTGCATTCACTATAAAAACCAACTTAAAAAAAGACAATAATGCAGGAAATGAGAGACAACAAAAGACTATAAGGTATATAGAAAATAATAGCAAAATGGTAGAAGTAAGTTTCTTCTTACCAGTATTTACCTTGAATATAAACAGATTAAATTCTCCAATAAAAAGAGAAGAGATTGGCAGAACGGATAAAACTACAAGATGCAACTATATGCTGTCTACAGGAGACCTATTTTACATCTAAAGACACATAATGAAAGTGAAAGGGAGGAGAAAGATAATCCATGTAAATACTAACCAGAAGAGAGCAAACGTGGTGATAACATCAGACAAAATAAACTTTATTATTATTTTTTTAATATATGAAATTTATTGTCAAATTGGTTTCCATACAACACCCAGTGCTCATCCCAAAAGGTGCCCTCCTCAATACCCAACACCCACCCTCCCCTCCCTCCCACCCCCCATCAACCCTCAGTTTGTTCTCAGTTTTTAAGAGTCTCTTATGCTTTGGCTGTGTCCCAATCTAACCTCTTTTTTTTTTTCTTTCCTTCCCCTCCCCTATAGGGTGAGGATCCACATAAGGGTGAAAACATATGGTATCTTTCTCTGTATGGCTTATTTCACTTAGCATCACACTCTCCAGTTCCATCCACGTTGCTACAAAGGGCCATATTTCGTTCTTTCTCATTGCCACGTAGTACTCCATTGTGTATATAAACCACAATTTCTTTATCCATTCATCAGTTGATGGACATTTAGGCTCTTTCCATAATTTGGCTATTGTTGAGAGTGCTGCTATAAACATTGGGGTGCAAGTGCCCCTATGCATCAGCACTCCTGTATCCCTTGGGTAAATTCCTAGCAGTGCTACTGCTGGGTCATAGGGTAGATCTATTTTTAATGTTTTGAGGAACCTCCACACTGTTTTCCAGAGTGGCTGCACCAGTTTGCATTCCCACCAACAGTGCAAGAGGGTTCCTGTTTCTCCACATCCTCTCCAGCATCTGTAGTCTCCTGATTTGTTCATTTTGGCCACTCTGACTGGTGTGAGGTGATATCTGAGTGTGGTTTTGATTTGTATTTCCCTGATGAGGAGCGACGTTGAGCATCTTTTCATGTGCCTGTTGGCCATCTGGATGTCTTCTTTAGAGAAGTGTCTATTCATGTTTTCTGCCCATTTCTTCACCGGGTTATTGGTTTTTTGGGTGTGGAGTTTGGTGAGTTCTTTATAGATTTTGGATACTAGCCCTTTGTCCGATATGTCATTTGCAAATATCTTTTCCCATTCCGTTGGTTGCCTTTTAGTTTTGTTGATTGTTTCCTTTGCTGTGCAGAAGCTTTTTATCTTCATGAGGTCCCAATAGTTCATTTTTGCTTTTAATTCCCTTGCCTTTGGGGATGTGTCAAGTAAGAAATTGCTGCGGCTGAGGTCAGAGAGGTTTTTCCCCTGCTTTCTCCTCTAGGGTTCTGATGGTTTCCTGTCTCACATTCAGGTCCTTTATCCATTTTGAGTTTAAGACAAAATAAACTTTAAGTCAAAAATTATTATAGGAGATAAACAAGGGCAATTGGATATTAATCAAAGGTTCAATACAGCAAGAACATAAAACAATTATTAAACTTAACTGATGACGAACAGCAAAATATATGAAGCCAAAACTAACAGAATTGAAGGGAGAAATAGATCTGTATTTATAGTTGGAGACTTCAGTAACCTATTTGCATTAATAGAATCATCAGACAGAAGTTGACACAGTCAACTGATGAGATCTAATGAACGTATACAGAGCACTCTACCCAACAAAAACAACAGTGTACACGTTCTTCTGAAGTACACATTGCTCATTTTCCATGGTAGTTGTATGTTAGGCCACAAATTGATCTTAGTATATTTTAAAAGATAGACATGATACAAACTGTCCTCTCTGACCACAACAGGATAAAGTTACAAATCAGTAACAAAAAGAAAACTGAATTTACTCACAAATCTATAGAAATTTAATCATAAACTACTTAGAGACAAATGAAAATGAAAACACAACATGTCAAAACTTACAGGATGCAGTGAAAGTGGTATCAAGGGGAAACTTTATAGCTATAAATACTTACATTTAAAATTTTTTTTTTTTTTTTTTTTTCAACGTTTATTTATTTTTGGGACAGAGAGAGACAGAGCATGAACGGGGGAGGGGCAGAGAGAGAGGGAGACACAGAATCGGAAACAGGCTCCAGGCTCTGAGCCATCAGCCCAGAGCCTGACGCGGGGCTCGAACTCACGGACCGCGAGATCGTGACCTGGCTGAAGTCGGACGCTTAACCGACTGCGCCACCCAGGCGCCCCAAAAATACTTACATTTAAAAATCAAGAAAGGCCCCTGGGTGGCTCAGTGGATTGAGTATCCAGCTTTTGATTTCAGCTCAGGTCATGATCCCTGGGTTGTGGAGCTCTGTGCTGAGTGTGGAGCCTGCTTAAGATTCTCTCTCTTTCCTTCTACCCCTCTCCCCTGCTTGTAATCTCTCTCTCTCTCTCTCTCTCTCTCTCTCAAAAAACAAAATAAAATAAGAAAGATGTCAAATCATCAACTAACTTTACACCTTTAGGAATGAGAAAAAAATACACTGAACTCAAATCTAACACAAAGGAAATAATAAAGACTAGAGCAGTCTTTATTCTAATCTAAATGGAGATTAGAAAAACAAAGAGAAAATCAGTCAAACCAAAATATGGTTCTTTGAATATGTCAATGAAATTGACAAACCGTTACCTAGTCTAGACTAAGAAAAAAGAGAAGATTCATATTACTAAAATTAGAAATGAAAGTGAGACATTACTACCAATTGTATGGAAATAAAAAGGAATTTAAGAGAGTATTAATGAACAACAGTATGCCAACAAATTGGATAATCATAAAATGGACAAATTCCTAGAAATACAAAAGCTACCAGGACTCATGAAGAATTAGATTGAATAGACCTATAACTAGTAGAGAGATCGAATCAGTAATCAAAAATCAATTGCACACCCACTCTGCAAACAAAAGCCCTAGATCTCATGGCTTCACTGGTGAGTTCTACTAAACATTTAAAGAACTAGTATCCTTCTCAAACTTTTTTTAAAAATTGAAGAGGAGGGAACACTTCTTAACTCATTCCATGAGGCCAGTCTTACCCTGAAACCAAAGCCAGAAAAAGACACTACAAGAAAAGGAACTAGAGGGGCGCCTGGGTGGCTCAGTCGGTTGAGTGTCCGACTTTGGCTCAGGTCATGATCTCACGGCTTGTGAGTTCGAGCCCCACGTCGGGCTCTGTGCCGATAGCTTGGAGCCTGGAGCCTGCTTCCGATTCTGTGTCTCCCTCTCTCTCTGCCCCTAACCCACCCGCTGTCTCTGTCTCTCTCAAAAATAAAATAAATGTTAAAAAAAAAAATTAAAAAAAAAAGGAACTAGAGACCAATATCCCTTATGAAACCTATGCAAAAATCATCAGCATAATACTAACGAACCGAATTAGGAAGCATATTAAAAAGATTTTACACCATGATCAAGTGGGATTTATTCCTGGAATGCATATGAAAGTCACACAATATAATTATCATTTAACAAATGGAAAAAAAAAACTACATGGTCATCTCAATTGATGCAGAAAAAGCATTTGACAAAATTCAGCACCCTATCATGATAAGAACACTCAACAAACTAAGAATTGAAGGAAACTATCTCAACATAATACAAAACCTGCAGCAAACATCATGCTCTTTTCCTAAAGGAAAAGACTAAAAGCTTTTCCTTTAAGATCAGGAACAAGGCAAGTATGCCCACTTTCATCACTTCTGTTAAAAATAGTGTTGAAGTGGGGCGCCTGGGTGGCTCAGTCAGTTAAGTGTCTGACTTCAGCTCAGGTCATGATGTCACTGCTTGTGCGCTCCGTGTCGGGCTCTGTGTTGACAACTCAGAGCTTGGAGCCCACTTCGGATTCTGTGTCTCCCTCCCTCTCTGCCCCTCCCCTGCTCGTGCTCTGCCTGTCTCTCTCTCTCAAAAATAAATAAACATTAAAACAAACAAACAAAATAGTCTTGGAAGTTCTAGCCACAGCAGTTAGTTAAGAAAGAGAAACAAAAGTTACCCAAATTGGAAAGGCAGAAGTAAAATTGTCTTTGTAGATGATGTGATCTTATATGTAGAAAACCCTAAAGATTCTAGCAAACAAACGAACAAACAAAAACTAGTGAGTGACTTCAGCAAAGTAGCAGGGTGTAAAATCAATACCAAAAAATCAGTTACATTTCTATACACTAACAATGGAAAGGAAATTATGAAAAAATTCTATTTATAATAGCATTAAAAAGAATAAAATGCTTAGGAATTAACCAGGGAGATGATAGACTTGTACAATGAAAACTATAAATGTTGCTGAAAGAAATTGAAGAGGACATAAATCAATGGAAAGACATCCCATGTTCATAGATTAGAAGACTTTCTATTATTAAGATATCAATTCAAAACAATTATAGATTCAGTGTAATTCTTACCAAAATCTCAAGGACATTTTTTTCAAAAATAGAAAAACCCATTCTATAATTCATGTGGAATCTCACAGGATCCTGCATCGCCAAAACAATCTTGAAAAAGAAGAAAGCTAGAGGATTCACATTTCCTAATTTCAGAACTTAATACAAAGCAACAGTAATGAAAACAATGTAGTATTAACATAAAGGCAGATACATAGCGCAATGAAATAGAATAGAGAACCCAGGAATAAACCCTTGCTTTTATGGTCAAAAGATTTTTGGCAAGGATGCCAAGACCATTCTATGGGGAAAGGACAGTCTTTTTTTAACACGGTGTTGTGAAAACTGGATAATCACATGCAAAAAATGAAGTTAGACCCTTATCTAACACCATATACAAAAATTAACTCAAATAAGATCAAAGAGTTAAAGGTAGGCCTAGAATTATAAAATTCTTAGGACAAAAGCCTCACAACATTGTCACTATTTGGAACACATAGAATATATGAGGACTTTCAAAACTCAACAACAACAAAATAGTCTGATACAAAAGTAGGCAAAAGATAAATAGCACACATGGAACATTTTCTAGGATAGAAATAAGGTAAGCTACAAAAGAAATCTTAGCAAATTCAAAGACTTAAACTATATCAGCTATCTTCCCTGACCACAATGATATGAAACTGAAATCAGTAACAAGAGGAAAACTGGAAAATTTAACATGGAAATTGAACAACACACTCCTGATCAACGAAGGGATCAAAGAAGAAATTAAAAGGGAAATAAAAAAGTTTCTTGAGACAAATGAAAATGGAAATACTATATACCAGAAGTAATGGGATACAGCAAAACCAGTTCTAAGAGGGAAGTTCATAGCAATAAACACGTTAAGAAGCAAGCGAAAGCCCAAGTAACCTTCCTGTACACCTTAGGGAATGATAGAAAGAACAAACTGAGCCCAAAGTTAACAGAAGGAAAGAGATAATAAAGGTTAGAGCAGAAGTAGATGAAATACAGAACAGGAAAACAATAGAAAGGATTAACTAAACTAAGAGTTGGTTCTTTGTAAAGATGAACAAAATTGACAAACTATTAGCTAGACTAACCAAGCAAAATAGAAGACCCAAATCAAAACTATAAACAAAAAAGGAGACATTTCAACTGATTTTTTGGAAGAGTTTGAGAAAGACTGATGTGAATTCTTTAAATGCTTGGTGAAATATAACAGTGAAGCCATCTAGTCCTGGGCTTTCTTTAAAATTGTTTTAAACTGATTTCATCTCCTTACTAGCAGTTGGTCTATTCAGATTTTGTTTCAGTTTTGGCAGGTTGCATTCCTTCTGGGTTGTCCAGTTTGTTGGTATATAGTTGTACATAGTACCTCTTATGATCCTTTGTATATTTGTCATATCAGTTGTAGTGAGCACTTAGTATTGGCCACACACACACATACACTAATGGTTAAAATGGTTACATAATAAGGAAGAAAGGAAAGAGTAATATCCCTATATGCCAGATCTCATGGGACTTATTAGTTTGGTGAATAACTAGTTCCCTTCATTTTGTGCTAACTTATTATCTTTTGCACCCTTTTCATTGTGCCATGCTTACTTTGCAAGAACACCTTGAATTAAGCTTGTCAGTTTCTCTCTTGTATACTGACTGCTGAGCACTCCTGAAGAAAATCATGTAGACATGCAGACTGGATTTACCAAAACTCACCATCTCCAACCTCAGCGAAGCCCGCCATAATGGCAGTCGTACATATGCTTAAGCAGCCATTCCTGTTTACCTGTCACCCATTTTCTCAAATCTATGCTTGCTCCTACTTAGATTGCCAGCCTTTGCTAACATTGGATAACAGGCATTGTAAAATACCTTTGCCCTTTCGCTATATGAGCAAAAAGTGGCATCTTTTTTGGGGGGGGGGTGTTCAGTGATTCTAGTGAGAATGAACATTGAAAATATGTTTATTGGCTGTTTATGAGTTGCTTGTTCATGTCCTTTGCCATTTTCCTACTGGGTTTTGTCTTATTATTTTCTGATATTCTTTATACATTAGGAATATTAACTGTCACTTTTATTAGAAATATTTTCTCCAGGTCATTGTTGGCCTTTTACATTTGCCTATAGTATTTTCTGACACATTACTTCTGGTTTTTACATACTAAAATCTGAAGTTTTTGTTGTTGTTGGTAGTGGTGGTTTTTTCTTTGCGGGGTCGGGGGGGGGGTTCCCTTTGGGAGTATGTGATGCTTGAAAACTTCCCCACAACCAGAAAATATAGTTAGAATTTAATGTATGATAGCATCTGTCAGTGGGACAATATTAGATTATTTAATAAAGTTATTTAGATGCATGTTCTTAGGTGTTTTTATGGTTTCATTTTTACATCAATTTTTAATCTACCTGAAGTTTATTTTTGTCCATGCTGAGAAGGAAGGGTTTCTTTATTTTTCCCAAATGTTTATCCATTTATTCTATTTTTACTCAGACTACTAGGTTCTTATATATTTTATGTCTCTAGTAAAGTTAAAATAGAAGTTGCAAGAAAATAAGAAAATAAAATGGATAAAGAGGATGGCATCTTTCAATTAAAACCTAGAACAATATAGGGTATAAATGGGGGGGGGGGAATTAATTGTAATTTGAATATTTTAAGTGCAAGTTATGTGAGTTTATAGCAGTGGATGGGTTTTGACTATTATTGGTTACTGTTGTCATTATCAGTAATTATGCCCTGAAATGTTTTTCTCAGATATGAATTGGGCTATATTTAGGGATATTTTAACATTAATCAAGATGGGAATATGATGCTGTTTATAGCTTGCATGTTGCTTACATCTGCAACCATGTCAGGGTTCTTTCAAGAATTATCCTCCTTTCATTAAATTTTACTGTTCCATATTTTATATTAATTATATTTTTTTCTTATTCTGCATCTTGTAAATCATTCACTTCTTTTAAAAAGATTCTACCCTTATAAGGAAAACAACACTTACTCAGAATGGTCTTCATTAGCAAAGCACCCAAGTGGAAATTTTTGTTAATAAAATTTTAAGTAAGTAAAATAAATAAATAAATAAAATAAAATTTTAAGTATATGGTAAAATTATGAGGAAGAGTAGCCTTTAAAATAAAGGTGTTGCCAGAAATGAACTCTCTTTATATGATTCCTTCTGTGCTTTTAAAAAGACATATTTGGAAACTAATTCTTTATTCGCTATAAAAAATACATTCAAGGACATCATTTTATTGACAGTTGTATCTTTTCCCTAACAAAGCAGTTTGCAGCACTTGAGAGTATCCAAGTGTGTGCGCTCCCTCCTTATCACCTCTCTTGAAACTTTCATAACTGCAAAGCCAGCAATGTCTAAAGGGAATTCAGTCTTCCTCGACTTACGACGGGGTTGTGTCCCAAAAATATCCTAAGCTGAGAATGCATTTAATACACCTAACCTACATCATAGCTTAGCCTAACCTAATCTTAAACGTGCTCAGAACACTTACATTAGCCTGCAGTTGGGCAGCATCATCTAATACAAAACCTATTTCATAATTAAAGCATTGAGTATGTCATGTAATCTCTTGAATATCGTACCAAAAGTGAGACAGAAACTGGTTGTGTGCTCACAGAGTGGTCATCAGTTGTTTACTCTTGTGACCGCCTGGCTGACTAGGAGCCGCTGCTTGCTGCTTCTGCCCCGCGTCACAGGAGAGAAGTGCACTGCCTGGTGATAGCCCGGGGAAAAAATCAAAATTCAGAATTTGAAATACAGTTTCTATTGAATGCGTATTGCTTTCACACGGTTGTAAAGTCAAAGAATTCTAAGTTGAACCATCATAAGTCAGGAACCGTTTATGTGTATCTGTGCTGCAAAATACACGGTGCCATATCAATTTAAGCTAGACAGGCGTTGGCTAAAATTCTTTTCACTATAGTGGTGTTATAATTCTAATTTAACATGTGTCATAAGTGAAACCCAAATAAAATTAATAGTAGTCAGGGTTAATTTACTCAGGCCTCTGGAAAAACAAAACTAAACTAAACTAAACTAAATGGTCCTTTAAATAAATTGTGACTTCAATTCTAGTATTTAGTTTGTGTTTGGAATCTTCGTTTACTGTTCGAAATGTAGTAAATGGACCAGAAGCTTAGCCATCACTTCTGAGCTTCTTAGACGTTCAAAAATCTTAGGCTTGCCTAGACCTGCTGAATCCGGATATGCATTTGAAGGTTCCCTGATCATCCATACGCATGTTAAAGTTTGAGAAATGCTGTCCTACATGAAGAGTTTGAGTTTTACATTATTCCTTACAGATTGTTCTGCCAGGAAAAACAGAAACAGTATTCTCAGCTAAAATGCTTTTTAAATTTTAAATAAAATTATGTTAAATAAAAAGTTGTAATTATTTGAAGTTATCTCAAACAAATGTTAGTTTGCATTTTAAGATTTATCTTGGGTATTTTTATCGACTTAAGAACTTTAATTCCATAAGTAAATACGTAGGACAAGAGGGAATTTTTGGAGGTGATGGATATGTTTTATGGCATCGAATTTGGTGATGGTTTCACGGGTGTATGTGTATCTCCAAACTCACCAAATTATATACGTTAAGTAAGTACAGCTGTTTGTTATGTCAATCATACCTCTCAATAAAGTGGTTTTTTTTTTTTTATTTTTTTATTTTTTTAAATTTTTTTTTTTCAACGTTTATTTATTTTTGGGACAGAGAGAGACAGAGCATGAACGGGCGAGGGGCAGAGAGAGAGGGAGACACAGAATCGGAAACAGGCTCCAGGCTCTGAGCCATCAGCCCAGAGCCCGATGCGGGGCTCGAACTCACGGACCGTGAGATCGTGACCTGGTTGAAGTCGGACGCTTAACCGACTGCGCCACCCAGGCGCCCCAATAAAGTGGTTTTAAAAAACACCTTAGTTCTATGTATTGTCAGTTGCTAGAACATATATGCATGCAGATAGAGCAAAAGGAGTCTATATATAAAATGAAGAAGTCAGTTTAAAAATAGGAGGGTTGTTTTTTTTTTTTTTTTTGGTTGGTTTTTTTATTTTTGAAAGTAGATGGGTGAGTTGTCTTCTAAGAAGCTACAGAACAGAAAATTAGAGGACTTTAAATGGAAGATATTTGAAAAAGTAAAACTAAAGTTGACAGTGGAATAAAGGCTTAACAGTTTTTGTAATTTGTATGGTGCAGCCTTTTCATTTTCTTTGAAAAAAATCAGAGGGGTGCCTGGGTGTCTCAGTCAGTTAAATGTCTGACTCTTGGTTTTCAGCTCAGGCCATGATCTCACAATTTGTGAGATCAAGCCGGGCGTCATTGGGCTCCACCCTGACAGCATGGGGCCTGCTTGGCATTCTCTCTCTCACTCTCCCTCTGCCCTTCCCCTGCTTGTGCACGCTCTGTCTCCAAATAAATAAACTTTAAAAAAAAAAAAAAGAAAAAGGAGCATCTACCTATAAAAGGGACGAAAAGTGTCATAATAAACAGTCACAAAGTACAACTCTGTTTAGTTTCTAGCGGTATACATTTTTTAAAAAGAGAGGTTCTACATAAGGGAAGGGAAGCAAAAACAATATAAAAACAGGGAGGGAGACAAACCATAAGAGGCTCTTAAACATAGAGAACAAACCGAGGGTTGCTGGAGGGGTTGTGGGTGGGGGGATGGCTAAATGGACAAGGGGCATTAAGGAAGACACTTGGGATGAGCACTGGGTGTTATATGTGGGGGATGAATCACTGGATTCTACTCCTGAAATCATTATTGCACTATATGCTGAGTAACTTGGATGTAAATTAAAAAAAAAAAAAAAAGCCAATAAAAAAAGTTAAAGAGACGTTCTAATATGTGGAATATGAAATTTTCAGTAGACTAAACGTTTTTAAATGTGAGATTTTTATAGTTCAACTTTATCAATTGGAAAATGTACATAAAACTTACATGTCTTTCATAAAGCTCTTTTGTACATTAATTATTAATGGCCATGTTGTTTATGAAATTTGGATACTTTTATAATCCATTGTTGATTCTCAGTGCTTACAAAATATAAACAAAAAGATCAAAAGAACTTTTTTTTAAGTGGCGATGTAACTGACAGTACACAAATCTTAAGTATATAGTTAGTTGAATTTTTGTATTTCTGTATGCTCATTAATCTCCACCCAGATCAAGACATCAAACATTTCCAGCATCTCAGAAGGCTTCTTTATGCCTTTACTCAGTCCCCCCAAGGCAAACCATTATCTGACTTTTATTTCCTATTTTTGTGTGCTATTCAAATTCACATAAATAGATACATCCTTTTTCCAACTTTTTTGGATCTGACTCCTTTCAATTTAACATATCTGTAAGATTCACCCATGTTGTCTGCAGTAGTTATTTTTCAGTTATTGTGTAATAATTCAGTTGTAGAAATGCACCACAGTGTATTGATGGACACTGGATTGTTTCCAATTCTTATGTATTGTAAATAAGGATCCAGTGAATATTCTTGTACATGTCTTTTGATGGATGTAAGTTTTCATTTCTCTCGTGTGTATACACAGGAATGGAATGTCTGGGTGATGGGATTGATAATGTTAGTAGATACCACCAGGCATCTTTTAAAGCGTGTGTACCAGTTTAGTCCACCAGAAACGTGTGAGAATTTCGTTTGTTCCACATTCTCTCCAGTACTTGATAGTGCTGATCTTTTCAGTTTCAGCCATTGTGGAAATTATGTGGTGGTATTCCATTTGTGATTTGCACTTTCCTGAAGACTATAAAGATGTTGAACAGTTTTTCATATGTTTATTGGTTGCTGGATATACTCTCTGTGAAGTGTCTTTTGAAGTCTGTTACCCAGTTTTCTATTGGGTTATCTGTATTTTTCTTACTGATTTGGAAGATTTTTTTTTTTAAATGTGTTCTGGATAAAAGGAAGCATTACAAATATTTTCTCCGAATTTAACGTGTCTTTTCACTCTCTTAGTGGAGTATTTTGATGAACAGAATTTCTTCACTTTAATTTTGTTCTGTATCCTGACTTTTATTTATCTAATCTCTTCCTGCCCTTAGGTTATGAAGTTATTCTTACATGTTTTTTTCTAAGAAGCTTGGTTTCTTTAGCTTCCACATTTAGGTCTTTGATCCATCTCAGATTAATTTTTAACTATGCGATGAGGTAGTGGTCAAGGTTAATTTTTTTCCCATATGAATATCTAGCACATCAAGCACCATTTCTTATAAAGGTAATCCTTTCCCACTGAATTGCAGTGGAAACTGTCAGAAATCGCAAGACCATATACGCGTGGATTTGTTTTGTGAATGTTTATTCTCCTCCCATTGGTTTATTTGTCTGTCCGTGTACCAGTACCACACTGTCCCGTATAACACTTAACCATTAGAAATCCATTTCACTTGGATGAAATTAAGTTGAAGTGATAGGAGGATGTTAATTAGATACTTTTCTACTTTAGAGTTTCTTTCCATTATTTTTACTACATTATTATAAAATTATAGATTTTATTTATCTGACAACCTCCACAGTTTTCACTTGCTTTTGAAGCATAATTCTGACCCAGGGCTAATCTGGTATGTGTAAAAGCACTTCATAGAAGGTCGGTTTGTTAAATGAAGTGAGTTCAAGTAGTACTTGTATCATTTGTCATTGGCTCTAACTAAGGCATGAGTTTGGTTTGAATTTGTGCAGCTTTTACAGACCTTAATTCAAGGGGATCAAAAAAGGTTCTCTTCAGCTATCTCCTATTGGTGCATGAAATTTCTGTCACTAGCCTTCTGTTTGGCGATTGAAAAATGAAATTTTTATTTCCCTGATGAGGAGTGACGTTGAGCATCTTTTCATGTGCTTGTTGGCCATCTGGATGTCTTCTTTAGAGAAGTGTCTATTCATGTTTTCTGCCCATTTCTTCACTGGATTATTTGTTTTTCGGGTGTGGAGCTTGGTGAGTTCTTTATAGATTTTGGATACTAGCCCTTTGTCTGATATGTCATTTGCAAATATCTTTTCCCATTCCGTTGGTTGCCTTTTAGTTTTGTTGATTGTTTGAGGTGCAGAAGCTTTTTATCTTCATGAGGTCCCAATAGTTCTTTTTTGCTTTTAATTCCCTTTCCTTTGGAGATGCGTCAAGTAAGAAATTGCTGTGGCTGAGGTCAGAGAGGTTTTTCCCTGCTTTCCTCTCTACGGTTTTGATGGTTTCCTGTCTCACGTTCAGGTCCTTCATCCATTTTCAGTTTATTTTTGTGAATGGTGTAAGAAAGTGTTCTAGTTTCATTCTTCTGCATGTTACTGTCCAGTTCTCCCAGCACCATTTGTTAAAGAGACTGTCTTTTTTCCATTGGATATTCTTTCCTGCTTTGTCAAAGATTAGTTGGCCATACTTCTGTGGGTCCAATCCTGGAGTCTCTATTCCATTGGTCTAAGTGTCTGTTTTTGTGCCAATATCATGCTGTCTTGATTATTACAGCTTTGTAGTAGAGGCTAAAGTCTGGGATTGTGAAGCCTCCTGCTTTGGTCTTCTTCAAAATTACTTTGGCTATTCGGGGTCTTTTGTGGTTCCATACAAATTTTAGGATTGCTTGTTCTAGCTTCGAGAAGAATGATGGTGCAACTTTGATTGGGATTGCATTGAATGTGCAGATAGCTTTGGGTAGTATTGACATTTTAACAATATTTATTCTTCCAATCCATGTGCATGGAATGTTTTTCCATTTCTCTATATCTTCTTCAATTTCCTTCATAAGCTTTCTATAGTTTTCAGCGTACAGATCTTTTGCATCTTTGGTTAGGTTTATTCCTAGGTATTTTATGATTCTTGGTGCAATTGTGAATGGGATCAATTTCTTTATTTGTCTTTCTGTTGCTTCATTATTAGTGTACAAATCAAAACCACACAGAGATATCACCTCACACCAGTCAGAGTGGCTAAAATGAACAAATCAGAAGACTATAGATGCTGGAGAGGATGCGGAGAAACAGGAACCCTCTTGCACTGTTGGTGGGAATGCAAACTGGCGCAGCTGCTCTAGAAAACAGTGTGGAGGTTCCTCAAAACATTCAAAATAGATCTACGCTATGACCCAGCAATAGCACTGCTAGGAATTTACCCAAGGGATACAGGAGTGCTGATGCATAGGGACACATGTACTCCAATGTTTATAGCAGCACTTTCAATAATGGCCAAATTATGGAAAGAGCCTAAATGTCCATCAACTGATGAATGGATAAAGAAATTGTGGTTTTTATGCACAATGGAATACTACTTGGCAATGAGAAAGAATGAAATACGGCCTTTTGTAGCAACGTGGATGGAACTAGAGAGTGTTATGCTAAGTGAAATAAATCATACAGAGAAAGACAGATACCATGTTTTCACTCTTATGTGGATCCTGAGAAACTTAACGGAAGATCCTGGGGGAGGAGAAGGAGGAAAAAAAAAAAGTTAGAGAGGGAGGGAGCCAAACCATAAGAGACTCTTAAAAACTGAAAACAGGGGCACCTGGGTGGCTCAGTCAGTTGAGCGTCTGTCATGATCTCAGGGTTCGTGAGTTCGAGCCCTGTGTCGGGCTCTGTGCTGCTGACGGCTCAGAGCCTGGAGCCTGCTTCGGATTCTGTGTCTCCCTCTCTCTCTGCCCCTCCCCTGATCGTGCTTTCTCTCCATCTCTCTCAAGATAAACATTAAAAAAAAATTTTTTTTAAAAGAAAGAAATATGGGGACTCCTTCAGACTAAAATACAGAGACACTGGACAGTAACTCGAATTCACGTGAAGAAATAACACCACTAAACGTTCTGATATAGGCAAAGAAAGTATTAATGTATTTTCCATTTGTAATTCCCTTTTTCCCCCTGATTCAAAAGACAACGGCATGAAGCAATAATTATAATTCTGTGTTAATGAGTCCACAACATAGAAAGATACAATTTGTAACTATAGTAGTGTAAAGGAAGAGGAGACCTGGTCTACATAAGAGTAAAGCTTTTGTGTGCTATTGAAAGTAAGTTGGCATTAACCTGAAGTATACTGTTATAAATTAAGATGTTTAATTATAATTCCCAGGACACTACTAAGAAACTAACAAACACCACACACACACTCACACACGTATATGTAAATAAACAGTAAGGGAATTAAAGGAGCATACTGGAAAATACTAACACAAAAGAAGGCAGTAACAGAGGGACAGAGGAACAAAAACAGTTAAGACATAAGAATAACAAAACAGCAGACACAAATTCTACTTTATCATCAATTAAATGTGAAAGGATTAAACATGCCATCCAAAAAGCAGAGACTGGCAGATGGACCTTTAAAAAAAAAAAAAAAAGATCCAACTACCCATATGCTATCTTCAAGAAACAAAAGGTTTAGGGGCACCTGGGTGGTTCAGTCAGTTGAGCATCTGACTCTTGATTTCAGCTCAGGTCATGATCTCATGGTCTGTGAATTCAAGCCCCACACTGGGCTCTGCTCTGACAGTGCGGAACCTGTTTGGGATTCTCTCCCCCACCCCTCCCCCCTGCCTCTCCTCTACTCATGCTGCAGGTGCTTGCTCTCTCTCTCAGAATACATGCATAAACATTAAAAAAACAAAAACAGAAAGGTTTAAATACACAAAGAGGTTGAAAGTGAAAGGATGGGAAATGACAGACTTTGCAAGCAAAAACCAAGAGCTAGAGTAGTTATGCTAATTTCAGATAAAATAAACTTTAAAGACAAACACCACTAGAAACAAACACATTTTATAATCTTTATTATCAAGAAGACCTGACAATTATAAACGTGTGCATCTAACAATAGAACCCCAAAATACATGAAACCAAGATTGACAAAATTAAATAAAAAGTATCTCTTATGGCAAATATTTCAAGTTTCACACCTCCTTCTGTTTTGCTTCCTTTTTTCTGTTAAATTCAAACTGAATTAAGAAAAACTCCAGAATATGAAGCCATCTTTATAAAAGTAGTTTCTGTTCATTCACCCAATTTAAAAAGATATCCAGAATGTTGTTAAACTGATGGTAATGATGGGTAACTAATGTTATTTCTAAATAAAGGAATTTTTATACTTTATTTATACCCCCCGATGCGGGGCTTCAGCTCACAAACTGCAAGATCATGACCTGAGCCGAAGTCAGACACTCGACCGACTAAGCCACACAGGCACCCCAGGATTCCCCATATTTCTTGTGGAGCAGGTTTACTGGTGAAGAATCTTTGTTTTCCTTCATTCTTGAAGAGTAGTTTTACTGAGTACAGAATTCTATCTTGACGGTCTTTCTTGCAGCCCTTGAATATGCCATCCAGCGCCTTCCGGCCTCCATGTTTTCTGATGAGAAATCAGCTGTTAATCTTATGAGAATCCTTTGTCATAATCAGTTACTTCTCTTACTGCTTCCAGATTGTCTTTGGACAGTTTGTGTGATCTTAGTGTGAAACTGTGTAAGTTTATTCCTTGTGGAGTTTGTGAGCTTCTTAGATGCTTAGATTAATGTTTTGTTTTAATCACATTTGTGAATTCTTTGTCATTAACTCTTCAAATATTTTTTCTGCACTCCTCTCTCCTTCTAAGAGAACCACATTGTACTTAATGTTGATGGTGTTCCATAGGTCTCTGAGGCTCTGTGAATTTTCTTTCATTTGTTTTTCTTTCTGTCCCTCAAACTGGATAATTTTAATTGACCTATCTTTAAGTTCACTGATTACTTATTCTGCCTACTCAGATGTGCTATCGAATCCCTAGAGTGAATTTTTCATTTTAGTTACTTTCAGCTACAAAATTTCTATTCAGTTATTTCTTTTTATCATTTTTATTTCTTTGTAAATATTCTCTATTTGATGAGACATTGTTCTCATACTTCCCTTTAATTCATTAACCTGGTTCCCTTTCTTAAAATAGCCAATTTTGAGGTGCTGAGTGGCTCAGTTGGTTGGGCATCTGACTCTTGATCTCAGCTCGGGTCATGATCTCACGGTTTGTAGGTTTGAGCCCCACAAGCTTGGGATTCTGTCTCTCCTTCTCTCTGCCCCTTACCTGCTGTGCTTTCTCTCTCTCTCTCTCTCTCTCTCTCTCTCTCTCTCTCTCTCTCTCAAAATAAGTAAATAAACTTTAAAATAAAATACAATAGTCAATTCAGATTTTTTGTGTAGTAACTCCAGTGTCCAGGCTTCCTCAGGGGAAGTTCCCATTGACTATTTTTTCTGTGCATGGACCATATATTTTTGTTTCTTTGCATGTCTTATAATTTTTTGGTTTTGTTGTTTTATGAAAGAGGGAAGATTTTCAGAGGTCCATACTTTGATATTCCTGCTGCTGTCACTTATGTATTAACTTTTCTATATAAAACATTCTTCATATAAATCGAGATATTTAAAAATTCTTATACTTTTCTGTCTGACACAAGGTTATAGTCTCTTACATAGACTTCTGAGTATCATATTTTTTAGATAAGATCTGACTATGTTATTATAAGTACTCAACAAAAATTCACCAGCACATATTCTTGGATATCATGATGCCAGCAAGTAGAGAGAATGAACTGGGCATACCTTCCAGTTTATAGTACCCAATAGTTTATATGCAACAATCCCACTAATCCTTAAAGAATCCCTCTGAAATTCTGAGAAGTTAAAGAACTTACCCAGGACCACACAACTAGTGATTGGTAATCTAAAGTGTGAAACTAATCTTTAACTTCAGTGCTAAAGATTTCAGTGGCAGTGTTACACTGTGTAGAATAGTGGGCACTGTGTTTCTGTGAAGTGTGTAGCCCATAGACTGATCTGAATATCACCTGTGATGCTTATTGAAAGATGGATTCCTAGTCCCCAAACCTATGTATATTGAGCCACATTTCTGAGATTTGGGCCTGAGGGTGGATGATGATTCTCAACTATATTATCGTTGGGGGAGTGTTGGTTTCTAGATTGCCTTTTTCTAATGACTTGGGCTAAAAAAAAAACAAAAACCAAAAACCCAAAACAGTAGGCCATTTCAAATCTGCATAAAAATATAATTCTACATTAAAGACTACTGAGTTTTCTTGTAACTTTTGAATTTTAGAAGTATAAATTCTTTACTTCTAATTGTGAGAAGAATATATTAATTCTGTGATAATACAACAAAAACCTTTGGTGTCACTTTATGCTTATTAGTATCAGCTATGGATCAATTCTAGATTTTGTAATGCTGGCCAAATCTTTACATCTTTTACATGTATTGTTTTACTGTGAATTGTATTTATTTATACATTAAAATTTAGTGGAAAATGTAAGCAGTGGATGAAGCCACCCTTTATTTCAGGTTGAACTCCCACCACCTGATCTTGGACCAAGTTCTGCATTAAATCAGACACTCGCATTGTTGCGTGAAGTTTTGGCATCTCACGATTCTTCAGTTGTACCGTTAGATGCCCGTCAAGCTGACTTTGTGCAAGTATGTTGTAAATCATTTTTAATGATTATTTATTGCTCCTCTGTTATACATTCTGTTGAAATTCTGGCGTTTTATAACCCGTGCATTGTAACAGTCCCTCTCATTGATTTTTTCTTTCACGTATTAGATCATCTCTCTTTAATTTAAAAAGTACTTTATTCAGTGATGCCCATTGTAAAAAACATTATGATTACTATAGCATTTAATCTTATAAGGTGCTCCCCTTCCAATTAGTTTGTCATTCTTTCTGAAGTACTATTAACCCAGGCCTGTATCACTGATTGGGAATAAAAAATAGATTTTATTTTATTTTTCACTTATAGGTTTTATCGTGTGTCTTAGATCCTCTCCTCCAGATGTGTACCGTATCTGCCAGCAATTTAGGCACAGCTGACATGGCCACTTTCATGGTCAATTCACTCTATATGATGAAGACAACACTAGCTCTGTTTGAGTTCACTGACAGACGCCTAGAAATGCTACAGTTTCAGGTAAACTTTGTCATAAGATGCCCGCTCACTGTGACAGAGCCTTTTTTCATCTGATCTCAGTTACTGGCTTTAGTCCAATTTCGGTGACCTAATTTCAATAAATTCTTGGGTATAGTCTGATGGAAATACACACACACACACACACACACACACACACACACACACACACACTCACACAACGCGCACACATACTTGGTGTTTCAGTTTTGTTTTGGGAAGCCAGAATATGTAATGAGTATGATATTTTATTCAAACCATAGTATGTGATGATAGAATGAAGCTTTTCTTATTGATTGGAATAGCAATTCTGTATGCAGATTTCAGTTGCTGAACTGTGAATAATATGCTATATTTTCCAAGCTTGCTAGCTAGTGCAGAAGGTGTTACAGAGGACAGATATATTTTTATCTATGTGTAAACCAGTGTTAGGCAAAACATTACAATTTGTTATACCAATGACTCTAGTCCTATAAACCAAATAGTATCATATAAGAGTTTGTAAAGTGGCTAAGCCGTTTATAAAATTTACCAGATACTTGGCTTCTGATTTTGAAATAGTGACTTTTGGTATATATAATGTTTTGAAGAAAAAATGCTGACTGTTCTGTGTTATTACAAGTATATAAGTAATATGGCAGTGGCTATAGTAATTTATTTGTGAACTTTGGGGGTTTTCTAAAGCATGAGTTTTGATAAGTCTAAACTTGTGATATTTTCTAATTTCTAATTCCTTCTTTTAAAAGAAATATAATGAGGTATGATTAATTTTCCTTTCTTAAATAACTGTTTTTTGTGGAATTAATACAATTATTTTTTTAAGGAGCACCTGGGTGGCTCAGTCAGTTGAGCATTTGACTCTTGATTTTGGCTCAGGTCATGATCCCAGGGTCGTGGGATCGAGCCCCATGTTGGGCTCCATGCTCAGCATGCTTAAGATTCTCTCTCTTTCTCTCTCTCTCTCCCTCTCCCTTTGCCCTTCTCACTCTCAAAAAATTTTTAGAAATCTCTTTTTAAAAAAAATTCATTGGTTTTTACTGTATTTATCACTGATTCAATCCCTAAACCCTGCCATTTGTCTAAATCTTTTCTCAAGCTTTTCAGGTATATCAGGTGTTCATCAGTCTGTTTTATCACCAGTTACCTGTGTTCCTTAAATATTCCCTGGTCATGTTTTGCTTTCCAAGGGGACAAGCCCCAATGTGTAAGTGCTTATGAAGCCTGCACTTAACTTCATGCTTGGTTATAGGCTGTTGGCCAGTGCTAGCTGCATGGGCCAGCCCGGAGCTCTGAGAGAGGATTGTACAATGATGTGGGTACTGGAAGGCATGGTTTATTTAGGCCCTCCAAAGAAATTTTATCTTGTTGCATAAACAATTTTTGGTTTTTCATACCTTTTCTATCAATGGTCTATTAATTTTCTTCTACTCTGACTTACCTTCTTCCAGTGTTTCAAGTAAGGAGTCCAGGCTAGTCTGATTCTCTTTTCTTTGTGGTAACTTACTCTGTCCATCTGGAAGCTCGTAAGGATTTTCCTTTGAGTTCAGATAGTTAGTTCCTCAGGGTATTTTTTGGTATGTCTCTTTCCCCATTTGGATTTTGCGGAGCCATTTCAGTCTGAAGATTCAACCCTTTATTTTGCTCAATATAGTTTTCTATTACCTAATTAATTATCACTTTTCTTTGTATATTCTGAATTTTCTATTTTCTATTTTTTATATTTTATATTTTATAATTATATAATTATAAAAATTTTATATTTTATATTCTGAAGTTTCTGCCTTTATTGGTTTTATCTCCAGAATCTCTCTTTTAATATCTTTTCATATCTCTTTATTTAATCTTTCTTTGATGTTACTATGTTACTTTTCTTCCATTCTTCTTCAGATGCTAATTTGATTCTTAGCTCTGTCATTAAATGTTTATATTTGCACATCTTGGTGTTTTTGTTTTTTTGTTTTTTTTTTTGATTTCCAGTAAGTCTAGTGTCTAAGGCCTCTAATTGTACTTTCTTGGACATTTACCTAAGAGAAAAAAATAAAGTACTCTGCGTCTTTTAATAGGGTTGCCTCCGGAAAAGTTACTCCTTCTAATCATTCAGATGGGCTTTCTCTTAGAACATACTCCCCTTTTTTAAGTTAGTTGGAAGTTTTTTAGGGGGAGGGCCTCAGCAGCAAACTGGAGTTACTCGGACAACAGAAGCATCAGATGGTAACAGCACAGTGGGTAGCGTTTCTGTGCCCCGGCAAACAGACTGGCAAAGCTGAGGGAACTTGCTGGTCAGGAGAAGAAGGAAGATCTCCAAACTCTCAGGCATGTACTGGTAAAAGTAAGGGGGCAGAAGACTTCTTCCCACTAAGGGATACTTCAGCCCATCAGGGTAGTCCACTTCTGTGGATTCTGCCCCCATTAGCATTAGATGGCTTCCCCGAGGATAACACAAAGCAGGTGAGCACATACAACTCACATCTGCTAGTCAAGTCTTCGTGGACAGTTCCTAAACCTGAAATCTTTGGCCAACCTTCTGCTGGGTTCTCAACTCCCCCCTGGTAGAAACCTGCTTTCTCCCCGGGAGAAACCTGTTGCCTCCAGGCGTCTCCATACGGCACATTTGATTGGTTGAGTCCAGTAAGTTGGGAAGGTAGGGGTATGTGGAGGTCAGGAACATCAGGCCTTCATCTTCCCAGAAGTCTTCCTAAGTATTTTATATTGTTGTTATCTTTTAATGTTTCCTGTTTGTTTGTTTGTTTGTGTTTTGTTTATTGCCATCTTTTAAAAGAGCTAACAAGAGACTCAATTTGTTTGACTAGTGGCTAGTACTGAAATCCTTTCAGTTCTCATTTTTAAAATGAGACTTTCTCTCCCTTTTGTAGGAGGACTTCCTTTTTGGGGGAAGGAAAAGATTTTGTCACAGAAGTGGCCCATGTGCCTCATGGTCTGGAACTCATGGCCGCTGCAAGGAGCAAGTCCGTGATGAAGAGCTGACTCCAGAGTGGTCTACTTGTACTCTCCGCAGTCTTATTCCTCTTTTAAAATATTTTCTTTCTGCTGGGTTTTCTTTTAGATTGAAGCACATTTGGACACGCTTATCAATGAGCAAGCTTCTTATGTTTTAACTAGAGCCGGCTTGAGTTATATCTATAACACCGTGCAGCAACATAAACCTGAGCAGGTAAGCACATGGAAATACGCGTTTAGAGTGTGGGGTCTAGAGCTAGCCTCTAACTGAACCTTGGCTCTGCCGCTTACTAGCTATTCTCACTGGGAAAGTGACTTATCTCTCTGTATCTGTTTCCTCAGCTGTGGAATTGGGGTAATGATAATATCTGTATCATAGGTTGTTCCGAAGATTAAGTGAGGTAACATATGTACAGTTCTTAGATGACTACCCGAGACTGTAGTAGAGTGCCCCTAAATATTAACTATACTTTTTACTATGGATAATTTTGGTTAAAAGTAATGAAAATATACAAAAATCAGTATTATAAATTGCATAAAGGATATTCATACTGGTAAATTTTTCAGAGTCCTGTATCACTATGGGTTAATTGAATGCATAGATTGGTGTGTAAATGCAGTCATCCCCTTTTTAACTTAGCAAATCTTGGTCTGTTACTTTGGAAAGGTAAATACTCCTGAGACCAACATAAGATCTTGTTAAGTTATAGAACTCCAGTGGAAATAGAGAAGGGAGTGGGGGAACCTGAGAAATTCGCGTAAGCATCTTTCTTTAGAAAGCTAAGAACTCATTTTTTTAAAGATTTTGTTTTATCTTATTAAGTAGGCTGCATGCCCACCACGGGGCTCAAAGCCATGACCCTGAGATCAGGAGTCACACACTGTACCAACATGCACCAGCCAGGCGCACCCCGCAAAGAACTCGTTTAAGTGGCATTAACATGAAACATATTTTATAGTCCAGGAGCTCTTAAATGAAGCTTTCAAAAATCACCAGCTCCAAATTTGTTATTTTGATAAAGCAGCAAGCAGATTTCTACCAGAGAAGAATCAATTCTGCTGCCGTTTTATACTATCTCAGATTGTCAGGGTGAGACTTCAAGCATTTAGGAAATGGCTTCCTCGCCTGTTTGCTTGCTTATAAGTCAATCTGAAATATCCTGGTGTTCCTGTTGTTAAACTTCTGCTTGTCACTCCCTCCGACAAATATGATTACGTGCCTTCGTTCTAGTTACACAAAAATGAACAAGCCATAGTCCCTGCTCTCACTGAGGTTGAAGAGATGACGCTTGAGTTCTTTGGAAATGAGCCGAATTTCCAAATTTGGGGAATCTATTAATAGCCTGTATTTCATAAGTGAACGGAAACTGTAGCACCTTTTTTACATCTTGTTTTTGCTGTTTTTGTTTTTTTTTTCCTAGGGCTCTTTAGCTAATTTGCCCAACCTAGATTCCGTGGCACTGAAGGCTGCAATGGTAAGTGAATAAGAATAAAATCAAGCATTTCAGCATAGGTTTCCTTATGGAACACTATTAATTTTTTCCTGTGTGATAGTTTTGTCCTCGGTGGTAATTTTGTCTCTTGATATATACTTTATCTACAGGGGGTTTAAGGATAATGATTGCACACACGTTTCCTTTAACTAAGGTCCAAACACGACATCCATTTGTGCTAATATTCCACTACACCCTCATAACCTCATCATCCCTGTTCAGGTTTTCTTCATTTTCAGAGTTTTACTCCTAATGTCATAGAGAAACGGGAATGACAGACACGAAGAAGTTGGGCTGTATATCATTCAAGACTTCCTGCTATTAGTCTTTATAGTTCTTGATTTCTCTCTGAGATCACTGAAATCAGAGTCCAGTCTTAAAATTACTCTGGAGCATGAGACTCCTCGAACCTCCACTTTATTACCTTCTTTTCAAGTGAAGAGCTTGCTTGCACATCCCTCTCTGCCCGCGTGCCGCTTCCCGGAGTGTGTTTCCATGTCTTAAGTATAGACTTTGCGTGTATGTATGTCCACCAATCACGTGACACTCATTTAGCCCTTGTAGGATGATGATGTTCTTTGGAAGCTATATAATAATAACGCTAGCGGTAGTAATAACAGTGATGAATAACACCAGCCAGTAACATTTGTTGCGCGTGCCAAGGGTTTTTCGTGTATTAACTCGAAACCTCCGAACACCCCATTCAACCTAGTACTTACACTCTCAACTACTAAATAAGAAACGTCACATCATGACAAAAGACTAGAGAAAGAGAAGTAACAGTCATAACTTCTATTCATCAAACATCACAGCAAAAACTTTCAAAACAGATTTCATTCTAAAAAGTTTAAGTAAAGATAAATGGAAATGAATACATTTTAGATTATTTCAAAAAGGTGAGTTTCTGGGTGCCTGAGTGGTCAGTCGGTTAAGCATCTGACTCCTGATCTCGGCTCAGGTCGTGGTCTCACGGTTTGTGGGATTGAGCCCCAGCGTCAGGCTCTGCACTGGCAGCACGGACCCTGCTTGGGATTCCCTCTCTCCCTCTCTGCCTCTCTGCTACTCCTCCACTTACACATGCGCGTGTGCACTCTCTCTCTCAAAATAAATAAACCTAAAAAAAGATAAGCTTCTTAGAAAGTTAAATATACACTCACCATACTACCTAGTGGTCTCACTCCAACGTATTTGCCCCCCCAAAATGAGGACATAACTCTACACACAGATCAGTCATCTTCGTACTCACTAAATGTGTTTCCTCCCTGTCTTTCTCTCCCCACCGACACATATCCAGTCCATAATATAAACCCACAAAATACATTTAAACCGCGTTGCAAGTTCTTTTGTGCGTGGTCTTAAACTTGAATAACAATTGAGTTGAAGATTTTATGTCTCTCTAACGAAACAGAATCTTGTTTTGTGTGTGGTAACTGCCTGCTGCCTTCACTGGAATGCTTCAGGGCACTTTAGTTCGGCATACCTCAGGCTCGAACTCTGTCACGTCTTCCTGCCCCCCACCCCCAGGTCCTCCTCCAAGTGTTCTTAACTCAGAAAGCAGTAAGAGCTTCTGTCCATTATTATTTCAACATTGTCCTCTGTTTTCTAGGCATTATGCTAAGAATTGGGATGAAAATAGACATGATCTAGTAAGGGGTATAGCTGTTACACAATAAATAAGTGTGAAAAGAATACAGTTATGAATTGTAATAATGCTGTGAATTAAATGGCACAGATCCAGATCTGAGAGTCATGCCCTTCCGTCCTGTCACTAAGCAGATGCTGCTGATTTTACTGTCCAGTTCTCTCAAATATCTCCTCTTCTGTCTGCCGTGTTATTGTCCTTGTAGTCTAAGGTGCCGCGGTAGCTGCCTATTTAGTGTCCTTGCATCTACCTTCCATTTCCTTCTTCCTGCAGCCAGACTTAGTTTCTTAAAACTTAAATCAGATTATTCCCCTCCTTCAATGGCTTCCTCATGCCTTTCCAATAAGAATTAAAATCCTGTAAGAAAGCATGTGAGACCTATACGAACTGATTTCTGTTCGCCATTCTCTTTCTCACTTCAAGTCTTCGTGCTGTCCCATCCATGCAACCCCCGGACCCTCACTGCACACACGTACTTAGTCTCTTTTCATCTCTAAGATCTCACTTCAGATTTCCTTTCCTCAGATTCTTTAGCCAAACACAGAAGCTAGGTCCATCCTCCTGATTTACACTTTTATACTACTTTGGTTTTTTCCTTCATAGCATCCAACACAGTTTGTAATTATATATTTATTTACCTTATTACTTACTTACCATCTTTCTCAGTAGGCCGTAGCTCTCTGAAGCTAGGGACTGTCCTCTTTTGCTCACCACTATATATACTTTACCTAATATACTACCTTCCTAATAGTAGGTACTCGATAAATATCAGTTGAAGGAATAAGTAAACGAATAATTAACATACAGTGGATTTAAGGAAGTAAGGTAGACTTGAAATCTGATCACTTTACTTCTTGTTAGTATTTTTTATTCAAAAGTTCGCTGAGGGAGATTAAGATGAACCACTTGGATTTAGAATTTTCAAAGCAGCTATGCTGATATTAACTACTTTAAGAAGTCGACACTTGTGGAGCGCCTGGGTGGCTCAGTCAGTTGAACGTCTGACTTTGGCTCAGGTCAGGATCTCATGGTTTGTGAGTTTGAGCCCCGCATTGGGCTTGCTGCTATTAGCATGGAGCCAACTTCATATCCTCTGTCCTCTCTCTCTGCACCTCCCCCACTCGCTCACTTGCTCTCTCTCTCTCTCTCTCTCTCTCTGTGTCTCAAAAATAAATATTTTTAAAAAATGAAGTTTATACTTTTAGGGAATTTTAGTTAGAATGTTGAAGAAATAACTCATTTGATCACAAAGAAGTCGTTGTTTGTACTATGGTATATTTCCTAAGATTTAACCCTTAAATGAGTTGGTTATATTTGAGATGTCCGTTAGCAGATGTACGCACTTTATGTTTTGCTCTTTCTCTGTTTCATTTAGGTTCAGTTTGATCGTTACCTGTCAGCCCCAGACAGCCTGTTAATGCCACAGCTGAACTTTCTCCTAAGTGCCACAGTGAAGTAAGTGTGTTTCTGTCTCAACTAGTTGGTTAAGATTCACATATTTTTCAAAACAGCAAGCACACTTCTTAGAAAAAAAGTTCTTTTCAAGAATAGGCGATTGACGTTCTCCTAGATTGAAGAATATAGATTGAAGATTTATGGTTACCAGCCTTTTTTCACGCCTCGGCCACCCTAAGAGATCTGACCCGACCCTGCTCATACTTACTGCTTACATGTAGGCGGCTCCAAAATCTCTACTTAGTGAATGATTCTTAAAATTGATGTGACTGTAATGGAAGCATATAGCCATAATACCAAATTAATAAACATGGGACATTGAAAATGTCGTGGAAGCTCAATAGTATATTAATTGTGCTGTGCAGATGAGCTGCTGTACAGACTGTTTGGATCTGTTAGGTATATTTTGTAATTTTTCAGTATCACCTATTTACCAGGAATGTGTTCAAGACAAAGAACTATACAGTAATATCTCAGAATGTTACGGTTAGAAGAAACAGAGGGATCATATTGTCTGACCTTCCTGATTATAAGGAAAATATTGACAAATTTAAGTTGCGTGGAAGTAGGAAATTAGACAATTTTAGACTTTTTTTTTTTTTTCCTTTCCATTCGCCCTGCTGTGTATTAAATGCTTTCTGTGTAACAGGCACTAAGGATTAAGATTTGAAGGACATTTGCACTGTCTTCAGGGAGATCATAGTCTGTTGGGTCAGTTAGACGTGTGAACAAATATTTATTTTATTTTAATATTTTTTAAATGTTTATTTATTATTTTTGAGAGAGAGAGAGAGAGAAGAGAGAGAATGAGCGGGGGAGGGGCAGAGAGAGAGGGGGACACAGACTCCGAAGCAGGCTCCAGGCTCTGGGCTGTCAGCACAGAGCCTGATGGCAGGGCACGAGCTCACGAACTGTGAGATCATGACCTGAGCTGGTCCAGCCCTTAACTGACTGAGCCACCCAGGTGCCCCACAAATACTTATATGAAAAAGTGCGGTAAGGAAAGAACTATTGAACTTGAAGAAAATACTCCAGTTACCAGAAGGGGAGCCGTGGGGCAGAGACGGCACACTTGTTTCCTGCTGTCCTGGAGGGCACGTCCGCAGCAGTGAATAGAGCAAGGAGGTGGCTTCTGAGTCAACACGCAGGAAAATTTGAATTAGAGTGGCCAACTAGAATTGACTGGCAAGGGGATGGATCCGTTTTTCTCAGACATAAAGTTGGGAAATTTGATCATTTTAGGTGTAGTTAATGACTTTAATTTTTTTTTTTTACTTTTATATTTTATCATCCTAAAAGATCTCATACTGTCTACTTACCTGGAATTCTAAAGACCTGAGAGATTATAAAAGAAAATCCATTGTGCCGTGTCCCAGATTGTTTGTGTGTGTTTCTTAAATTATTTTTCTTAACCGAATACCTGTAGTTCTTTAGATTTAACCACGTTTCAATCTTAGTATTTGAATGTTGCGCCGTTTGGGACGTCACTAAATATAAAACATACCGTGATTCTTTTCATAATATGCTGAATGACGGGAAGTTTTAATGTGTTTTATAAAAGGATGGCAGGTAGAGCAGATGCCATAAAGGAGAAATTGGAACAGATTTGGCTACATAACACTTTAAAGTTTTTGTCTTGTTTTCGTTTTTACAGAAAACAACAATATAAACCAAGTTAAAATAAAAACCGTACTGTGGAGCAATATTTTCAATTTATGTAACAAAGTATCCTTAATATGTTATCCTTAATAGCAAACAAAATACCACAAATCAGGACAAAACAGTAGAAAAATAGGCACTGTGTGTTTGGACAGTTCACAGAAGAAATGCAAATGGCAAATAAATAGAACATAGTAATTATCAAAAAATGCAAATTAAAACAGCAGTGAGAGTATCTGTCCATCAGATTGCTGACAATAAGGCGTTTGTTATATGCTAATTGAAAGGGTCTGGGAAAATGGGTATTTTCATATGCTGTTGGCGAGAGTATAAATTAGTACAATCTTTTTAGAGGGCAATTTGACAACTTCCAGCAAAACTTTAAAAGTTTATGTCCCTAGACTCAGGGATACCTCCTAACAGACTCCCCGCTCCCCCCCCCCACCCATTCCTAAGCTTTAATAAGAGTTAAAAGTAAAGTTACAGAGGGGCGTCTGGGTGGCTCCGTTGGTTAAGTGTCCAGCTTCAGGTCAGGTCATGATCTCACTGTTCGTGAGTTCAAGCCCTGCGTTGGGCTTGGTGCTGACAGCTCAGAGCCTGGAGGCTACTTCAGATTCCGCATCTCCCTCCCTCTCTGCCCCCCCCCCCCCCCACTGTCTGTCTGTCTGTCTGTCTCTCTCGAATAAATTTAGCCAGGAAACAAAGTTGTATAGAAAGTGGAGAAAAGAGAACGAAAATAATTTTAAGGAATTCTTCCTTCTTTTCTTCCTTGGGATGAATTAGAGATGTTCTTTTTTCAGTGTCAAACTCCAATATTCACCTTTCAGTGATACAAATATTAGACATTGGAATACAGAAGCTACAGTTAAACATATATATATATGTATATATATATGTGTGTATATATATATATATACATATGTAAAATATTCTCAGTGTCTTTTCTTGATGATTCAGAATTATTTCTGAATGTTATTATATCGGATGTGATTTGAGAACTCTTATTCAGGAATCTTCCTTGATTTGACATACTAAAAAAATAATGTAATAATGTAAGAAATAATGCCTTTATAGGAAATATTTCCTCTTTACTTAAAGAGGTATACGGGATAATTTTTTTCTTCTTTACCTCCTTTTAAGCCACTTGTATTAACTATCAGGAATACCTGTTCTCAATAAAAATAAAGTAAGTTTTGGGGGAAAATAGTTCCACCAGAAAAGAACAGCTACTGGAAACCTGTAAGCTGAAGAATAACTGGAGCTTGCACAATGCTTTAGAGACTCGAGAAAGCCCAAGCCTTCAAAGAAAGGTTAATCTGGTCCTACATAAAGCCTACCTTATACTCAAAAAAGCTTAAAAACAAAGTATAAAGTATCATGCTGATTTTTAACTAAACCAACTGCCTTCCTGAACAAAGCTTAGCACTCCTAAGGATGACAATAAATACAGACAGTCAACCGTGTAGCATGTGTAATGCAATATTACTTAGAAGAAGTAGTAGGAAAATATGAACCAAAACTAGGAAAAAATCTGTCAGTAGAAACAGACAAATGACAGTTTATAAAACTAGCAGATAAGTTCCTTATAAGCAGCTAGTTACAGTGTGTTCAAGGACTTAAAGGAAAACATTATTATACTGAGAGAAGAAATAGGGAATTTTAGAGCTGAGAATTCTAGACCTGAAAAGTGTAACATCTAAAGTGAAAAATTGACTGACTGGGTTTAACTCTCAGTTGGACACCCCAGAGAGAAAGATCAGTCAACTTGAAAAGAGTACAGTAGAAACCATCCAAACTGACGCACTGATAGAAAACATTAAAAGGCTAGAAAAAGATGAAGAGAGCCTTAGTGAATTGTGGCATAATATTAAGCAAACTAAAGTAGGTATAATAACTGGAGTGTCATAATGAGAATGAGTCAGAAAAAATTTGAAGAAATGAAACAAGTTTTTCCAAATGTGATGGAAAACATGAACCCACAACCCAAGAAGCTAAATAGCTCAGCAGAGAAAACCATACCAGAGTATACGTACCATCATCTTATCATTGAAAACCAGGGATAAAGAGAAAAATCTTGAAAGCAGCCAGAGGGAAAAAGACATATTGTGTATAGGATTCGAATGATGGTTAAGTATACTACGGACTTCTTATTAGAAACAGTGCAAACGAGAAGGCAATAGAATATCATCTTTAAATGTCTACTTTGTTCATCACATGTATCTTTCAAACTCAACGCACAAAAAATACATTTTCTGATAAACAAAAGTAGAGAGGACTTATTACTAGTATACTGCACTGTAGGAAATGATAAAGGAAGTCTGTCAGGCTCAAGGAAAAGAATACCAGAAGAAAACTCAGATCAACACAGGAATAATGAGTACAGAAAATGCTAAATATCAAAGGTAGTGGACCGTTTAAAACAAAAATACTAACAGTGAATTGTGGAATTTTTAACACATAGAAATGAAATTTATAAGAAATGCACAAGAGGTGGAGTGGGAAGGAAGTAGAAATACATATTTATGATGTTACAAGGTTATTATATAATATAATAATATTTTTTGAAGGTAGATTGTGAACCTTGCAGCCAGCTCTCAAATGAACAAAATTATCTAACATTCCAATAGTCAAGATAAAATAGAATGCTAAAAAAGCAATTATATCAAAACAAGGCAGAAAAAGAAGGGAAAAGAATAGAAGGGGAAAATCTAAAAAAAAAAATAATAGCAGGATGATAGACTTAAATTCAGCCTTATAAATTATTATATTAAATGTAAAAGAACTGTATACTTCAGTTAAAAGGCAGATTAGATTCTTAGATGAAAAAGCATGGCCCACTGTCTGCTGTCTATAAGAAATACACTTTAACAGTAAGGATACAGATAGTTTAAAAGTAAAATCGTAACAAAGCTAAAGTAGTTGTATTAGTATCAGAAAAATTAGACTGCAAGACAGATACCAAAGATAAGGAGGTACGTTTTACAATAACAATAGAATCAATTCGTGAAGAAGATATAATTATCAATGTGTGCATCTAATAGCAGAGCTTCAAAAAATAAGCAGTATAAGTTCATAGAATTGAGGAAGAATAGATACACTGACAATTGTAGGTAGGTTATTTCAACACCCCTCTCAGTAATTGTTAGAAAAAGTAACCAAAAATCTGACATGGTGTAAAGGAACTGAACAATGCCAGCAATCAAACCTAATACATATAGAATACCACACACATTTATAGAAGGTAACATTCTTTTCAAGTGCCTATAAAACATTCACCAAGCTAATGTAAGAATGAGCAAAAAAGAAATGGGTACAATCCACTAGTGAATATTTTTATCTATGAACATGGTATGCCTGTTTATTCAGATATTTTAGAATTTTCAATAAAGTTTTATAATTTCCTCATATAGTCTTCTGTCTATATTATCGGGTTTCTTCCTAGGAAATAATTCTGTGACTATTATGATAAGATATTTTATTTTCTGTTACCTGTTCTACTTAGATATTGCTGGTGTATATCAAATGTACTAAATTTCATATGATCATTTTGAATCTGGCCAAGTAACTAAATTATTTTAGTTCTATTAACTTATCAGTTGTTTAGTTTTTGGTGAAGACAGCTAAGGATAATGAGTTTTATTAATTTTTTTTCAGTATTTATGACTAAAATCATTGTATCGATTAAGAACTCCAAGGTAAATAGTAGATGTGATAGTGAGTGTGCATATTTTACTTTGAATTTTAATGAAAATGCTTCGGATGTTTCATCATTAAGTGTGAGTTTTGCTGTGGATTTTCAGCATTCCAACAGTCACATGGTATTCTTTTCCAACTGGTTATGTGATACAGTTAATCTAATAAATTCAGTATAACTTCAGTCATAATTCTCAAAGAACCACTTTATTAAATGTTTATCTAGAAAAAAGTATGTGAGAGGAGACTCTAGTTACTTTTGAACATCTTCACAGTTCACCACTCTGGTCCAAGGTAGTGTCACTTGTGCCTATATTACCACGTTAGCTTCTGAACTATTCTGTTTTCACCCTTGCCCCACCCCAACTCCTACAGTGTAATCAATCTGAACACCTCAACCAGATTGATTCTTTAACTTCACTTAATCCTCCCATGAATTAGGATTTCCTCTTTCCAGTGGAGACATCGCTTAGAAAGTTTAAATAATTGAGCCAAGGGCAAACAGAAGCAAGCAGAGCCAAGATTTGAATCCACTATTTCTGATTCCAATGCCTATTCTCTTTAACACTAGCCTGTACTGTATTTTTATTAGTCCTTTCTATATTGAGATTATATTATTATTTTTTAAGTGTATTTACTTTTGACAGAGACAGAGTGGGAGCATGAGCTGGGGAGGGGCAGGGAGAGAGAGGGAGACACAGAATCCGAAGCAGGCTCTAGGCTCCAAGCTGTCAGCACAGAGCCCGATGTGGGGCTCGATCCTACGAACTGTGAGATCGTGACCTGGGCTGAAGTCAGACGCTTAACCGACTGAGCCACACAGGGGCCCTGAGATTATATTATTATTTTTAAAGGAAACTCAAAAATATATTTGCATATGTGATAGGTTAACACTTATATGAGATATGTGGGTTTGGTCTTATGTAAAATGTACTTTAATTTTACAGTCAGTGACAGAAAGCTGACCTGGGATAAAAATCAACTTGATCCATTGTGACATCATTGGTTTTGGTATTATGATAAAAGAAAAATCAAAATTCTTTCATCTGTTATTCCTAAATACATTATCATCTTTTCTTTTTCGTTTTCCAAGACTTAAGCTGTTAATACCTTCTCTCCTGTGATGCATTTGATTGCATTCTTAACTGTGGTTCTGTAATAAAGCTCAATTTTAGTGATCACAGAGCCTGACTGTTGAAATAGCTATTTTTAGAAATGCTGGGTTTATGGTAATGATGAAAGTTGTGTCATGTTGTTATGGCAACCAAAAATCCTAAAGTACTGATTAATGACAAGCTCACTGATTCTGGAAGTATGCAGTTCATTTCTTATCACGGCTAAAGGCTTTAAATAATTATTTTAAATGTTTTGTGAATCTGTTTTAAAATGGGTGGCATCTCCATTTAATTATATATTAGTCTTTATTAGTACTTCTGACATTTATAATAAATTGTTTGGCATTGTAACATTTATAACTGGACACATTGAATTTCTTAATGCATGGTATTCTGATGCCTAAGAAAAATACTGCTTTTCCCTCCAGTTTTATAATATCCTCATGTCCTTCCATTTTTTTTTCCCAGTAGTTAACTGCATGGTTATTATCTTTGATGTATACACTGGTATAGCAAACTACTTTCTAAATGTAAGAAAGATTTTTCAAAACTTGGAAATAGGGCAGATCAGGTCTGGGAGAGCAACGTGTCCTTTCAGGGTCACACTGAAGCATTGTTACCAGGCCCTTCGAGAATTATTTAATTATTTAGGGGCACGTATCATAGTTTGATGCTCGGCTTACTGTTGATGATTAAAGGCCCCGTGCTTCTTCATGTCCTATGTATTTTTTTGCTCTGGGGGACATGAACCCATGTTTTATTCTAACCTTCCTTTTCAAATGCCTATAAATGACCAGTTCCTCAGAATGTTCTATGAACCAGCTTTACCATCTCAGTAGTTCCTCATTAAGGAGTTATTAAGTCATTGGCACTCTTTCATTTTTTATCTGTGTGAGTCATGTTTTTAATTATTTGAAAGTTATAATTGCACTGTGAGGATTATTAAACTGTCCAAAGGCCAATAGGGCACCACCTGGTAAGTGACCACCTATGAGATTTCCACGGTGGTAAAGAGACCAAGGCAGTTAACGGTCTAACTTTGTATAGATGGTCATAGCCTGCATCCAAATATTTCTTTTTTCCCTTTCAACTGGCCCTTTTGCTTATGTGAAAAGCAGGACTCGTCTTCAGATTTTTAACCTGTAGAAATAATCCTGAAGGTACTCTCCATTCACCACCTATGGTCTTGGCTGTGACTGATCAGAATGCAGTGTGGCGGGCGATCTGAGGTGAATGCCCGTGCTCGCGCCAGTGCTCAGCAGACACTACTGAAAACACATACTGCTTTTCTTCCTTCTTGTACGGGAGGTGATCAACAGATGAGCACGTTCCGAGTTTTCAGAAGCGTATGACTGAGATGATTTCTCAGTGATTTTGTATTTAGTTAGAGAATACCTGAAACTTCCATTTTAAACGTTATTTGTCCCTATAATGATTCATCATTATTTGAGACTCTGTATTTTATAAATGATATTAGTGAATAATTTGGACCAAGACACCAGGCAGGCAAACAGATAGATATATACACAGATATACATATATACTTTTTAAGATAAAAGATACATAATAATTGCATAGTAATTAGCACTATAAATAAAGAGGAGGGGATAGTAAAATGGCAAGAAAGTAAACCCACGTTAGCACCTCAGATACCTCCCCTTTTGTGTACAGATAACTGATATGCTTATTATACATCAGTATTTAAGAAACCCAATTCCCCAAAATAACGTGGGGGGAGGAATGTATGTATGTATGCATATGTACGTATGTGTATAAATTAGATAGGCACAGAGAGTTTTTATTTTTTGTTATTTTTTATACATATTTATTGAGAGAGAGAGAGAGAGAACAAACACGAGTGGGGAAGGGGCAAAGAGAGAGGAGAGAATCCAAAGCAGGCTCCACACTCAGTGCAGAGCCTGATGCGGGGCTCGATTTCACAAGCGTGAAATCATGACCTGAGCCAAAACGAAGAGCCAGACACTCGACCAGCTGAGCCACCCAGGCACCCGAGTTTTTATTTTTTCACCAGCAGATCATTAAAATGCTCTTAATCCTCAATGGGATAATTTAAAAACTGAAAGTATCTTGTAAGTATCAAGTTCAATATTTTGCCTTACAGTGGTGAAATTAGTGCCAGAAAGGCTAAATTTCTTGTTCAAAGCAACAGTAATAAGTGGCAGAGCTTCGACTAGATTCAAGGTCTTCTGACAATAATGTCCATCACGGTACTGTTTTCTCTCTACTGTGTATGATTCACTGGAAACAAAGCATTGAGTGTGAGTATATGACTCTATACCCGGCTTTGGTAGTGATAGTGAACTCTTACATTTGTCCAGGAATGGGGAGTCGTTATCAGTCACAGTTCCCCGCTCTTTACAGTTTGGATTTGACTCAGATTCACTCTGGAGAATCTCTCTTTCCATTGAATTTCTCTCCTATTGGCTAACAGTTCTTTCCCCTTCCCTTTATTCACCGCACTGCATGAAAGATTTCCTTTCTCCGTGAGCTTTGGTATCTCTTATCTTGTTTAGCACAGCCGTATTCATTTTTTTAATCCCTTCCCTATCTTGGTAGCTTCCTAAACTGAGGAGCAGAATGAGAAACTGTATTATACTATCAAACACCAACATTGAAAATAAATGATAAACTCTGACTTGGTCTAATTGTCTTGATTTTATTTATTTGTGTCTTAGCAGTATTGCTTTATTCTGGTTTTCTCCATTGCAGATTTGTAATGATTTTTCTGCTGCATTGTGAGTTGTAGACATTTGTAAGCTAGTTTAGCTTATAAATAGAAGCATGCCCTGGGTTACAACTAAACTTCAATAAATTTAAATTTTTTCATCCTTTGGACTTGAGATTAAAATTTAAAATGTATTACTTTATATTTTTCAACAACTCATTCTACATTTACCAGTTACTCTGGATTTTAAAAAATTATAATATTCATTGTGCTGTATTCTGATTTTAAATTTCTTACGAGAGGGAATAGCCTTGTTTCTTTGTATTCTTTATGTGGTACAAATAGCACACTATGTACAGACTGAGTATAGATTTTAGAGTATGAGGTATAAGTAATGGAGACTGAGTATAGATTTTAGAATATGAGGTGTAAGTAATGGATGCTTTATACACCCCCCAAAAATCTGTCTTGCGGCTTTGAGTAAAGAACAAAAAACACTATATCAGAAATCTATTTTTGACTTGTTGCAAAATGGGCATCAAACGTGTATCATATTTAACAAATTTTTTAAATGCCAGTTGATAGGTATGTCTGGGTGGCTCAGTCAGTTAAGCGTCTGACTTCGCTCAGGTCGTGATCTCACAGTTAGTGAGTTCAAGCCTTGCGTCAGGCCCTGTGCTGACAGCTCGGAGCCTGGAACCTGCTTTGGATTCTGTGTCTCCCTCTCTCTCTGCCCCTCCCCAACTCGTGCTCTGTGTCTCTCTCTCAAAAATAAATAAATGTTAAAAAAAAATAAAATGCCAGGTTATAGTATTTTTAATCTATTTCATTTATGGAAAATAGTTTTGCATCATATCTATGCAATTGTTGTTAAGTTCAGTTAATTATAGGAATGATCACTAAGAGATCAAAAATATCTGGAAGGCTCATCTGGTCAAGTAGATTTCCAAACCAGTTTTTACCATCCTCCCTTCCAATGAAAAGGTAGCATAGCCAGAAGCATTACTCCACTCTGCTCAGAGAATTTACTCAGCGTAACTTTCTTCTACCCACTCTTATTATGTAAGCTTTAGCAATTTTAGGGAAATGACAAGTTGTTTCACCCCACCAAGAGTCTGAGACCCCATCGGAACAGGGTGCTGATGATCCAGACCTCGGGATTAGAGTTGTGCTACGGAAGGTATTCTAAAGGGTTTTAAATGGCCGAGTGAGGGATTTTGACTTCTCTGGCACCAGAAGAAGCCATTGACGCTCCTTGAAGGAAGGCCCTGGATGGGGGAGAGACAGGATAGAAGGTACGCTTGAGAAAGATTAATCTAGCAGTAGTGCTTACCGTAGATTGAAGGTGGAAGAGACTCAAGAGGGGAAGACCAGATAGGAGTTTTTTCTGTACTCCGTACAAGAGTTCGTTAGGGTCTGAATGGAGGTGACGAAACGTGGCCGTGCCACTGACAGAAAGAAGAAACAACTAGAAAAGAAGGTTTGGGAGTAAAGCTTGAAAGACATCTTTAAATTGAGTTGTGAAAATCAGAAAAAAAGTCCTGTTTTTATCACTAGATACAGTGATACAGGAATAGAAGTAGCTGAGGCTGGTATGAAGTAAATGTGAAAACGCAGAGAGAGCTGATGCAGATTTAATGAACCCAGTGCTGTTTTTTTCTGGCCAGATTTTTAAAAAATTTGCTTCAGTTCATTTACATCCTTTTATTCTTTGAGGCACCTGGGTGGCTCAGTCAGTTGAGTGTCTTAACTTTGGCTCAGGTCATGGACTTGCGGTTGGTGAGTTCAAGCCCCGTGTCGGGCTCTGTGCTGACAGCTCGGAGCCTGGAGCCTGCTTCGGATTCTGTGTCTCCTTCTCTCTCTGCCCTTCCCCTGCTTGCACTCTGTCTCTCTCTCTCTCAAAAATAGTAAACATTAAAAAAATAAAAAAATGCTTTCTAATCCACTTGGAGTTAGTATATATTTACTGAAAGAGATTTTTTAAAAATTTATTTGGACATTTAAAGATCTATATGTTATTTTTATTAAAACAAATGTAAATAAAAGGGGTGCTTGGGTGGTTCAGTCAGTTAAGCATCCGACTTTGGCTCAGGCCATGATCTCCTAGTCCGTGAGTTCGAGCCCTGCATCGGGCCGTGGGCTGACAGCTCAGAGCCTGGAGCCTGCTTCCGATTCTGTGTCTCCCTCTCTCTCTGTTCCTCCCATGCTCGCACTCTGTCTCTTGTTCTCTCTCTCAAAACAAATAAGGATTAAAACAAATTTTTTTTTAAAGGTTTTATTCTTTTATATGCTTATGTAGAGATGATCTTTGTGGAAAATGCTGTTACCTATTGTAGGCAAGTGTCACATTATTTTACCCGGCAATATAAGTGAAATCTAAAATGTGGTTACTAGTGTAGGAGCTAAACAGTATATTTATAACAGTATATATAACAGTATATATATATATATATATATATATATATATATATATATATATATATGTGAAAGGACAGTATATTGTAAGTTATTCTGAGGTTTGAAGTATTGGCAAGTATGAATAATTATAAGCCTCTTTCTTCAAGGTTAATGTGTTATCAGTCACGTTTGCAAAATCAGCACATTGATGATAGGTCACAGTTTCCATTTCTTGTTTAGTAATCATAAAGATACAGCTGTGAACATAGTCCCTGCCTGTCTGCAACAATGAATAAATAACGAATATAAAATAGTGTGTTTTATTCCCAAACCAAAGTAAGTAACTTGTGTGGTTGTACAATAATTTCTTTGTAGTATGTATGTGATAATTATGAAAGTGAAATGCATTGGTTCAAATATGAAGCTTCTTACTATCCTTAGTATTTTACTTTCCGGTGTGTGTTCACATATTGTTTGCTTATCACTAGAGAGCAGATCATAAAACAATCTACAGAATTAGTCTGCAGAGCCTATGGGGAAGTGTATGCCGCTGTGATGAATCCAGTGAACGAATACAAAGATCCGGAGAGCATTCTACACCGATCGCCACAGCAAGTGCAGACACTTCTCTCCTGATCCTCTTATTTGAATGTGTCAGCGAAATATCGCCTCCCCTAAAACTCGGAAGGTGTTCTTGTTCTTCAGTTGGTGCTCTTTGCTCTGAAATTTGACGGTTATGATTCTCTTTGTATCATTTCATTGTAGGTCTCGATAATTTCTTTGGTCACAATAACAGGAAGTAATTTCATGCTGACCTGGGTTGTGTTGCTCTGTATCTGCCCCTTACGTAGAGATGCTCTGTTCTCTGCAAGCCACCTCCCCGGTTCGGCAGTTTTCGGGAATATAAATGTATGGAAAAAAGAAGTATGAGAGGTTTGAGGGAGCTTTCTTTATGACATCAGTTCCAAATTAATCATACATAAGAAACTTGTTGAAACTGAAGAATTAGTTATGAAGATGTGACATAACGTCTCTTTACCTAAAGATTAATTTGGTTTCTTATTAGTCACTAATGTGAGTGGATATATTTAAACTGAGGAGCAGAAATATACACGTAGCAAAAAGTGGGAAAAGAGAGAGAAGTAATTTAAACAGGGTGGATTTCTCTCTGTGTGCGCCCTGGACTGAACTCACGGTGAAGTTCAGCACTTCGAAAGGACGTTAGGAATATAGGCATCCTATATGCCTATAAGTCTAGTGTTTAACGATAGATACTTCTTACATAATATTAGCTCTAAACCCAGCCAACTACAAATTTTATCTCTTGTTCAAACCAAAGAAATAATGACCTGCTCTAACGCAGGCGGGAAAATTCTGAGTAGCAATTGTTCATTGACGGTGTATCTGTCCCCCTGGTGACGGCTCACAGAGAATGATCGGGGCTCTGAATTTAGAACTTTACTTATGAGTAAGATTCAGAATCACCTTGTTTTTCAAAAAAATAAATCTCAGTACTTTGTTGATAAGATTTCAAAGACAATTCTTCTTAGCAAAATATCTTAATTTCTGGCAAATCTATAAAAAGAGGTCAGTCCCTAAATTACAAGCAAGAAAACTGAGGCATAAGGAAAAAATGGACAAAGTTAAAATATTTTGCAAAGTAGTAGGATAAAACTAATGTTTATATGATATGCAATGTATAATGTGTTAGTATTTACGGAATGTGGCCTGTTCACCTGTCTGAAATTTATAATTGTTTATATTAATATGATTATTTTGGAGGCAGAGCAGTTACTTACCTCTTTTGGTATGAATCTGAGCTTTCACAGTCTTTTTCCTTCAATGAGTATGTGTGATATAGAAAAGATAAAAAAATAAAGTATGATATAAATCAAGAGCTTAAATTTTATATAATTTATTTCCACTGTGAAGAAAAGATTGCTACCTTGCCATCAGTGAATTCCTTTGTTTTCTGGGAAAAAGGTGTATTTGTCTTTTTACATGGTTTTCTCAACATATTAAAACTATTTCTAGAACAGTGATAATTGCAGTATTTTTATATACCTCATCATTGTGTTTCCAGAAAACGTACAAATAGAAAGGGAGGTACAGGGTAGGGCGAAGTTGAGATAAGCAGTGGAAGATGGGTGAGCAGAAGGTACTATCAATATAACCTTGAGCACGAAGTTAAAACAAAAGACTGTACGTGCTAATCCATGAACATAACGCTTGTATTTGCCATAGACTTCATAGTTTGCAATTTAAACTGTTTTGATGTGGCTTAAGTATAACCTTAGTCAATACATGTCAGCCTTTTCTTCAGAGAAAAGTATTTGCCTGGCAAAAACCTTCTCTTATTGAAGGTTTCTCTTCGGTTTCTTTCTCTGCACCTGAACTTGAACAAGTGAACGTTACCTGAGAAAAATCACATAAATGGACTGATTGACTTTTTAAATTCATGTTCACAGTCTTCAAATGGCACTCAGTATTGCCTTGTAGTTCTACCTCCCGTCTCTTGGCTAAACTCATCTCTCTGCTTTTCAAGATGACTTTCCACCCCACTCTTAGGTAAAGACCTTCGTAGTTCATAGAGAAAATAGAAGCTGTTAGATTAAGCTCCCCTATTTTCCTACCTTCGAATCTGGCACTCGCCTTCTCCGTCTTTCCTCCTTCTGCCTTGGAGACACTGCCCCTCGTCCTGTCATAGGCTCTTCCCTTCCTTCGCACTCTGGATTCTTTCTTTTCACCTTTTCAGAGACTTTTGTCTCTGAGTTACCCCTTCATTTTGCTCCCGCAGCTCCGTGGCCTGTCCCGAGGATTATCCTCAGTAGCATATACAGTGCTCTAGTGTTGATAATATTTTTAAAGCAAACAAACAACTCTGCACCTTGCAGATCCCAACACCGTCATCTCTCAGCTTCTTTTTGTGGTTGTTGACACCTGCTGTCTTCTACTTCCCCTGCCATTGTGTCTTTAAAGTATCCCGGTGAGGCTTCAGCCTCTCACCGCACAGCACAACTAAACCTGATGAGATCCTCCTACTGTTACATATTGTCAAATCCAATGGATTCTTCACTATCCTTATTTGAAATACTGTTGTTGTTGTTGTTGTTGTTTTCCAGGCTTTTGTGGCACCACTTTCTACTAGTTTTCCTTCTATTTCTCAGGCCAAACCCTTTTTTGACTTCCTTCCCTGGTTCTTTTGCCTCTTTACAACTTTTAAAAGTTGACATACTTTAGGGCTTGATCCTGGAATGTCTTTTTTCCTCCCCTTAGGAGTTATTACCTCAGCATAGCCTAGCCTTTCCTGACTGCTGTTAGCTCAGGTGTCCTTAGATATATCCATATAATGGAATATTCTACAGTATTGAAAAATGAGTTATTTTCAAATAATATTTAAGAAAAAACTATAGAACAGTATGAGTTCATTTATAGAATTTTTTTTGTAAAAGGTAAAACAAAATTGTACATTATTGTACACCAGTTGTATATCGGTGCACACGTGATAAAGCTATGAGGAGAATATAGGAAATGATTAGCATGGAATTCAAGACGATCTCTGAGGAGGGAGGCACCAGATCTGTCAAAGTTATTAATGCTCTCTTACACTGGGTTGTTGGTACCTGAGTGTTCATTTAAATCTCTAAAATTTGCATATATGTTACCTTAATTTTTTTTTTTTTTAAGAGAAAGAGTGCATGCAAGCAGGGGCAGGGGCAGAGGGAGAGAATGAGAGACTCTTAAGCAGACTCCACACTCAGTGTGGAGCCTGGTGCAGGGCTCGATCCCATGACCCTGGGATCATGACCTGAGTCCAAATCAAGAGTCAGACGCTCAACCAACTGAGCCACCCAGGCGCCCCACATGAGCTCTTATCTGTATATTTTACAATTTAAAAATATTTCTAAAAATTTGCTGAGCTCATGACCTGGGGTAAGAGTTAGAATTCAATATATGTTAACTAGGTTTTTTTTTGTTGTTGTTATTAAACAAATTTATTAAGTAGCTACCAACACCAGGCTCTGTAATAAACAGGATTTTAAAAGCTTGCTGAAATCTGCATCCATCATTGCATCCCTGTCTTGCACAAAAATGGTCACATGTATTCTAAGTAAACATAATGCAATTTCATTGAGGGTTTTTAAATGTAGGTGAGAGGCAAAAAATGAAACTAACACCATCCTCTGTAACAGCCAGATGTATGTACTTGATATTTAAGAGGCTGATAGCACAGAAAAGAAGGTTTTAAAGCACAACTGTACATTTCTCATTCTGAGATGAACATACTGACTAGGTTACATTAATTAGCTAGTTAAGATGTAAAACTGTATTAAGGAATCCCAAAATTCTGACTCTCCGTAAAAGCAACAATAAAACTGGCCCCCAAGAACCACCGAAAACCACTTTTTTTAGAACTCTAGAAACTAGCTCACAGCAAGTCAGGTTATACTTAAAAAACAAAAACCAAAAAAAGCTGAGTCTTGATAACAGCATGCTTTGTGGAATTTTAAGCTAGCCCTGTGCCTTGTTCCCAAGCTTAGCAGTAGCCTTTTGCAAAGAATGTTTTTATTTTATCTGTCTCATGCCTACCCAGAAGATTCCTGTTCTAAAAGCTTATATTTATCTCATCTAACTTGGGACATTTCCAGTGCTAAAGTCACCACCCCAGGATAGGGGGAGAGTTAGGGGGCGTACATTTCTCTTCTGCCTGAAGCAATAGATAAGCATAGGGATGAACAATAGACTAAGCAAAAAGCTTAGGAAGGAAGGTTAGCAGTGAGATCTCCGTAAAGGCATGGAAAAACCCAGACATATCCTTGGAAATCTAGAAAGCTATGTATATGTTGTTTAGGACTGCATGCCCAGAAAAGACCAGAGAGACCCTAAGCTGTCACCTCTGGTTGCATCTTGAAGGCATGCCCCAACGCTCATCACAGCACACCCCAGTCAAGACTGGGAGGTTGTTTTGGTTCCAGACACTTAAGGAAATCTCTGTCCAGTTGTTAGCAGACTGCTAAACTAATGGACCACTTTAAGTGGTCACACACAACAGAGCAATTGTCAATGTTACAGGATTCATTTAGCAAAATCACACACAACAACAGCTACAAAAAGCACCGACCACAGCAAACTCTGAGGTGCAGGGTAGGAGAATCTGATTTCAGCAGAATGTGTGCATTGTAATGTTCCAAATGCCCACTTTTCAAGAAAAATTGCTTACAAGATACCTAAAGGACAGCCAAAACACGGGGAGGGTGGGGGGGAGCACTCAGTAGAAACTGTCTCTGAAGAAACCCAGATGTTGGACTTAGTAGACAAAGACTTTAAATCGGCAATTTTAGATGTGTTCAGGGACTGAAGGAAGGTATGAGGACAATGCCTCCTCAAACAGAGAATATCAATAAAGAGGTAGAAATTGGAAAATATGTTTTCATAAAGTTATAAACTTATCAAAATCATAATTTAAAGTCATAATTTTATAAAAAGTGTAAATATCTTGTCTGGGGTTGAAAATTATAATTGAAATTTAAAAATCCACTATAGCAGTTGGACAGCTGTGAACAGTCAGTAAAAAGAATCAGCAAAGTTGAAGTTAGATCAATAGAGATTATGCAATCTGAGAAACAGAAAGAAAAAAGGATAGAAGAAAGTGAACAGGGCCTCAGAGACCTGTGAGATGTTATCAACAATATTCACACAATGGGTGTCTTGGACGGAAAAGAAAGGGGAAAGGGGACAAAAATATTTGAAGAAATATTTTTTTCAGAAACTGTACAAGTTTGTTGAAAATTTAATACACATTTAAGAAGTTTACCAAGCCCAGATAAAGATACACACTGAGACACATCACGATTAAATTATCAAAAGCCAAAAACTCAGAGGGGACTTTGAAAGCAAAAAGAAAGATAACTCATCATATACATGTGATTTACAATAAGATTATCACGATGCTTTGGGGCACCTGGGTGGCTCAGTCAGTTGAGCATCCATCCAACTCTTGATTTTGGCTCAGGTCATGATGCCACCAGGGTCATGGGATCCAGCCCCATGTCGGGCTCTGTGCTGAGTGTGGAGCCTGCTTGGGGTCTCTTCTCTCTCTCTGTCTCTCTCTCTCTCTCTTCCTCTGCCTGTCCTATATATATGTATAGGATATGGATACATATGTATCCATATGTATGGATAGGATATATATATATATATATACATATATATATATATGTATACATATATATATATACATATATATATATGTATACATATATATATATATGTATATATATATATATATATATATATATATATACAATTCTCATCAGAAACCTATAGAGGCCAAAAAGCATTTCTATTGCCAGTAAAACTGCATGTGAAAATACAGGCAAAATTAAGACATTTCAGGATAAACAAAAACTATCACATCTGCCCTAAAGAATGTTAAAGGTAGTCCTTGCAGCTGAAATGAAAGGATACTAGACAGCCTCTTGAATTAACAAAGAAAGAATAGCAAGGAAACAGAAGACTCGGGCAACACTTGTAAACCAGCTAGACCTAATAGACATCAATGGAGCACCCCACCTGATAGCACAGTACACATTTCTCTCAAGTCCACATGCTCTCTGCTTTCTCCAAAGCAGACCGTGTGTTAGGCCCCATCTCAAGTCTCAGTAAATTTTAGAAGATTGAAATCATGCAAAGCATCTTCTCTGACTACAATGACACAAAATTAGAAACCATTAACAAAAGGAAAATAAATAGGGAAACTAAACAACATAATATTTTTAAATGTTTCTTATTTATTTTTGAGAGAGAGAGCATGAGCAGGGGAGGGGCAGAAAGAGAGGGACACACACAATCCAAAGCAGGCCCCAGGCTCCGAGCTGTCAGCACAGAGCCTGACGGGGGGGCTCAAACTCACGAACCATGAGATCATGACCTGAGCTGAATGAAGTAGGACGCTTAACCGACTGAGCCACCCGGGCGGCCCTAAACAACATGCTCTTAAATAACCGGTGGGTTAGAAAGAAAATAACAAAGTAATTAGAGAAAACTGTGAGATGTATGAAAGTTTGGTATAAAACCCCATACCGATACTTATGATATGTAGCAAAAACAGTGCTCAGAAGAAAATGGATAGCTTACATTAAAGAAGAAATAAATTAACCCAACTTTACACCTTAAAAAAAAAAAAACTAGAAAAAACATTAAACGACACTGAAAACAAGAAGAAGGGAATAATAAAGATTTTGACAGACATAGAGAAAATATAGAATAGAAAAATAGTGTTTCAGCGGATGGATGGGCTAGCCATTATGTAAGGCATGTAGAGATGTGTTTGAATACACTTGTGAAAAAGACGCTATACACTAGTAATGAACAATCTGAAAATTAAAGAAAACGATTCCATTTACAGTAGCACCACAAAGTGTAAAATACTTAGGAATAGATTTAACCAAGGACGTGATATACTTATCCACTGCAAGCTACCCAACACTGTTGAAAAAAAATTAAAGATGGCCCAAACAGATGGGAAGGCATTTTATGTTCATGGATGAAGACTCAGTATTAAGATGACAATCTTCCCCAAATGAATCTATAGATTCAATGCAGTTCCTATCAAATGTCATTTGCCTTTTTTTTTTTTTTTTTGGTCCAGAAATAGACAAGCTGATCCCAAAATGTATATGGACATACAGGGGACCATGAATAACCAAAACAATCTTGAATCTTCCCAATTTTAAAACTTACTACAATTCCACAGTTATCAAAACAGTGTGGTATTGACATAAGGGCAGACATAAATGGGATAGAATTTGGAGTTCAGAAGTAAAATCATACATCCATCGTCAACTGATTTTTTTACAAGGCTGCCAAAACCCATCAATGGGGAAAGGATACTATTTTTAGCAAATGGCACCAGAAAAGCTGGGAATCCACATGCAAAAAGGTCGAACCTGGGGCACCTGGCTGGCTCTGTCAGTGGGGCACACAACTCTTGATCTCGGGGTTGTGGGGTTGAGTCCTACTTTGTAGAGATTACTTAAAATCTTTAAAAAAAAAATTGAAGTTGGACCCATTATCTCATGCCGTATACAAAAATTAGCTCAAATGGGTCAAAGATCTCAATGTAAAAGTTAAGAACTAAAACGCTCAAAAGGAAACATAGGTGTAAATCTTTGTGACTTTATATTAAATAGGCAACAAATTTTCACCTTGTGTACAATATAGATTTTAAAATAGATAGTAAAATGCAGAGTCACATAATAATGTTGAATACTTGGAGCAGGTCAGTTTCTTTCTCTTATTTAGTTAAATATACTGCTTAAATAATATAAATACATAGATCTACGTATGGTTACTTTGGGGCTATAATTATATTTCAGCACAACTATCTTGAAAATATGGATTTATCTCCCCTTAGAATGTGCTTCTGCAGATAGATGATATAATTATGTGTTTTCAGATCCACATATGAAGTTACTATAAATTGGCTAAGAAATAAATATAATAATCATTTAAGTCTATCAAATTCAACTAACATTGATGTCAAAAATAAAAACTTTAGTAGCACTTAAAAAAAAACCTTCCTAGATGTGATAATTTAGTACGTAAAAATAAATGGTACTAAACTTATGAAGATAAGGTGAATTGGGAAAATTTTTGATAGGTCTGAAAATATCCATATGAAATATTTGCATGCTTTGAGAGGATATATCATCTTTTGACAAAGTGTTTTTTCATAGTATGTGTTAAACAGTTAAAGTCCCAGCCAATCCAGGATTTTGAAAGTTTATAGCTTTGCCAGCAGGAAATTAATTTACTTGAATATTCTCTTTATTTCCATCAATGTCAAGATCTGAAATTCCACCGGAGCAAACATTAGTTTTTTGCCTACTAAAAGCAGAATGATGAGAAGCAAGAGCGATTTTTCTTATGCAAGCCAGCATTAAAGTTAGGTCTCATGTGTTGAGATGCCATGAGCCTGTCTAGGGATATCATATGTATGATCCTAGTTTGGGGAATTCAGACAAGAGCTGGCTTCTATTTGCAAGCCAGGCCTCAGATGGAATATAAAAGGGTAATGAGGAATACACTGAGGTAGAAAAATGGATTTGCCTAGGAAGCCAAGTCTTAAAAAAGGAAACCAAAGATTTGGTTAGTATTTGACAGACTCGCAATCTGTATTTGATAGAAGACCAGGAATTTTTGTCGCTTCAAAACTGTGTTTCAGAGCTCCTTTTCATAAACAACGATGTAAGCAAGCAAGCATTCAAAAGCCAGAAGGCTGCCATTAAACACAACAAAAGCAAAAAAACCAGGTCCAGTTACCCTGCCTTCATTCTCAATCCTACAAAGAAATCACTCACCCACCGAGTGTTAACAGGTTGATGCAATGAATCATACGATAATAAATCCTAACGGAATTTGCAGAAACCGTGCAAATGTACAAATACACTCCTGTGACTTACCTGTGATTTCTCCTTGCAAGTGGTAACTCGTTAGCCATGGTGTTGCTCTTGGTAACCACAGGTATCAGGAGATGATGCAGAATTAGTATTGCCTCCTACTTTGTGTGTGATACAGTGGGTGAGACTCCTGCCGTCTCTGTCGTGAATCAGATTTTTGTGTATGTGGATACACTGCTGGATCTTTCTTGCATTCTTTCCATAGGTTTACTTATTCCTGCACCAATAACAAATATTTTAATATTATAACTTCACAATCTTGATATTTGGTAGGATGTTCCATTTTGTCTTTTTCACTTAGAATGCCTCAGGTGTTCTTGGCTCTTTGTGGTTCCCACTTGGGTTTTAAAATCAACTTCTCCTTCGCAAACAGCCATTGGGAATATGGTTGGGATTACTTGGACCCTATACATCGGTTGGGGTGCAATGGATATCTTTATGAAGGTTAATAATCCAAATCATGAACACGTTAAATTTTCCCTACATTGCAGTTTTAGTGCTCTTCAAAAAAAATGGATGTTTCTTCATATAAATCTGAGAAAACTGTTATATTCATTCCTAAGGAACTTACAGTTCTTGTTCATAGTGTAAATGGTATCTATTTTTTAATTACATTTTAAAATTATCTGTTGCTGTGTATAGAAGCAGAATTGATTTTTCTATATTGATTACCTTAGATCTAAGCATTTAGCTCACTTACATCTAATGATTGGGGGGGTTTCTATATAGACATTTATGTTATTTGAGACTAGATGACAGTTTTGTTTCCTTCTTGACAATCTTTATGCCCTTCGTTTCTTGTCTTGCTATGCTGACTAGGACTTCCAGCCCAGTGTTAACCCAGAGCAATGATAATGGACACTTTTTGTAATTCAGATTTTAAAGATGTTCCCAGTATCTCACCATTAGGAATTACGTTTGCTGTGGGTTTTCAGTAGATTAATCAGAGAGCATCAAATGATCATATGGCTCTTCTCTTTTTTAATGTTAATGTGGTAAATGACATGTGTAGTTTTTCTGATCATAGATCCCTCTTGCATTCCTGGGATGATCCCAGACCGATTGTATTCTTTTCTCTTTTTGTACAAACCACTGGATTTAGTTTTGTTTTGTATATTGACTAGTGATCTTGCTAAATTTACTAGTAAATTCCAAATGGTATTTGTAGATGCTTGTGTAAACTTTGTAAATTCAGTCACACGGTCTATGATGAATGACAGTTTTACTCTTTCTTGTTAGTCTTTCTGGCTCTATGACACTGTGCAGTGTCCAACTAGTACAACACGTACAGTGTTGAATAGAAGTGGTGATAGCGATCGCCCTTGTCTTTTTCCAAAATGTGAGGAAGGAGGGAAAGCTTTTCTTAGGCTGATATTTTGTAAATAAGCTTTATCAAATTAAGAAAGTCCCCTTCTGTCCCTGGTTTGTTATGATTACTTTAAATCATAATGAGTATTGAATTTTATCAAATGTAGGTTTTGTTTTTTGTTTTTAGGTAACTGTAGTCTCTATCCCCCTTTCTTTGCTTAATGTGGAGAATTTCAAATGTCAAAACAACTTTGCATTCCCGGAATAAACCCAATGGTTATAAAGAACAATCTTTTTTATATACCTCTTGGTTTGATTTATTTATATTTTATTTATAGTTTTTCCTTTATGCCCATGGCAGATTGCCCTGTAATTTTCCTTTCTTTTAATATCTTTGTCAGGCTTTGGTAGCAAGATTGTACTGACCTATTAGCACATAATCTCTTTTTCTCCTATCTGGAATAGTTTGTGTAAGATTATTGTTACTTCTTCCTTAAGTACTTGGAAGAATTCCAAGAGCAGCCAACTTGTCTAGAGATGTCTTTGTGAGAAGTTTTAAATTTTGGATTCAATTTTTAAAATATATTTAAGACTATTCATATGGTCCATTTTGTCTTGTGTCAGTTTTGATGAATTCTGTTTTTCAAGATATATGTCCATTTCATCTAAATTTGTCATAATGTTCTCCTTAATGTTCTTATCTTTAAAAAAAAGTTTATTTTGAGAGAAAGAGAGAGAAAGAGAGAGAGAGAGAGAGAGAGAGAGACAGAGAGAGAATCCTAAGCAGGCTCCATGCTGTCAGCACAAGAGCCTGAGCCCAATGCAGAGTTCAATTTCAGGGAACCGTGAGATCATGACCTGAGCCAAAGTCGGACACTTAACCAACTGAGCCACGAATGCTCCCCATTCATTTTCTACCTTCTTGAAGTACATGCTTATACAAATGGTCCCTGACTTATTATAGTGCAACTTACAATTTTTTGACTTTGCAGTGTTGCAAAAGCAATATGCATTCAGTTGGAACTGTACTTCAGATTTTGAATTTTGATCTTTCCCTGGGCTAGTAATATGCAGTAGGATCTTCTCCTGTGATACTGGACATCAGCAGGGAGCCACAGCTCCCAATCAGCCTCGCAGTCGCAGGGGTAAACAACTGATACCCTTACCACCATTGTGTTTTTTACTTTCAGTGCTGTGTTTTAGAAATTAAATGGGATATTCAACACTTTATTCTAAAATAGGCTTTGTATTAGATGATTTGCCCACTCTAAGTGTTCTGAAAACACTTAAGGTAGGCTAGCAAGGCTAAGCTATATGTTCAGTAGATTAGGTATATTAAATGCATTTTCAACTGATTTCAACTTACAGTGGATTTAATGAGACAAGCCTATTATAGGTCAAGGAAAATTAGTATCAATTTTCAAACTCTTTTTGGTAATATATTCATTGAAATATCTGTATTGCTGTGTAAACATAAACTTAGCTATATCCATGTTTTTATATGGCATACTTTCATTATTTTTCACTTCAAAATATTTTCTAACTTTCATTGTGATTTCTTCTTTGACTCATGGACTACTTCAAAATGTATTTCCAAACATGAAGATTTCCTAGTCATCTGTTGATTATTGATATCAAGTTTAACTCCACGGTAGCCAGCCAGTATATTGTATATCAATCTTTATATATTTGTTCATAGTTGTTTTACGGTCCAGCATACTATTTTATTTATTTTTAAGTTTCTTTCTTTATTTTGAGAAGGATAGAGAGAGAGGGAGAGAAAGAGAATCCCAAACCCATCAATGCACCATGAGTGCAGAGCCCGATGTGGGGCTCGAACTCACAAACCATGAGATCTAACCTGACCCAGAGTCCAGCGCTTCACCGACTGAACCACCCAGGCGCCCCCAGAATACTATTTTAGCGAAGGATGTCTCCTTTATATTTGGAAAGGATGTGTTCTTAGTTATTGGGTGCAGAGTTCTATACATGTTGAGGGGATAAATGTTGTTAATCTTGTTCAGATCATCTATTGGATTTAGGTATTTTATCTGCATGTTACATCAGCTGCTGAGAGATACTTGTTAAAAATGTTAACTAAGATTGTGTGTTTGCTTGTTTTTTTTTTAGTTTTTTTTTTTTTTTCAGTTTTTGCCTTACATGTTTTGAGGCTATTTCTAGACATTTCATCTATTCTGATTTTTTTCTTTGCACCCTTAGTTTCTCAGAAGTATGTGATTTGTATTTTTACTATTAACATTTGTAACAAGGGAGTGAGGCAATAAAATTTGTTTCATAAAAAGAACGATTGACGATGACAATAGATTTCCTTCTGCCATGCCCCCTGTGTCCTACTTCACAGTTAGAAAAATAAACTGTAGCCTTATCAGTTAAGCCAGTCATTGATCTATGAACTCCTGGCAACACCCGTCACTTTGGTCCCAGGGCAAATTAAGTTAAATTCGCAGAGCGCATTGAGTTACCATTCATATTGTTCACTTTTATTCTTCTCCCAAACCCTCAGGTGGGTGACTTGGATTCTGTTGGCTCTGACTGTGTTTTAAATACCAGCATCTGACTTGAATCTCTACGAGATCAACCTGTTAAGACAATCTGATTTCATTAACCAAAATGACCTTATCTCACAATGAGTTGTGGTGCATAATTGCGTTAACAAGCGTAAGCAAGAATGCCAGCTTCCAGTGTTCTGAGACGGTGTATGATGTGAATCCTTTTCATCACTGAGTGTAGCCACATTCTTTGTAGATGGTATCTTGAACGAAATGAGGCAACTTTCTGCCTTGGTGGACGTTCTGAGGTTTATACAAACTGTCCATAATCCGAAGCATCAACTTAATGTGAAACTCAGTGTGGTTTATATCTAATAGCTTCTGAGACTTTTTCATAGAAGTTTGGTGGTCGGCAAAGAAATTATTGGAATAAAAATATCACAGCTTCTGTGCTGTGTGCAGATACTCACTGAACGTGATGAAGGAATTACTGTCTAACCGTGCACATATTCTGAGTAATTAGGCCGCGTGCCAAAACCATTAAGGCTCAAATGCCAAGTGCCTGTAGGGAGGGTTCTGTTACAGGATTTAGCAACCAACCCCTGGCTCAGTTACCAGGGGGTGGCACTCCAAGCTTCCTGATGGCAGTGCCAGCCTGGCTGAGACTCCGCAGCTGCCTCCCGGCCACTGCTGGCTTCCAGGGACCCTCCCCGAGGCTGCCCCCGTGCCCACCCTGCTTGCCCATCTGCCCTCCATCTGCCTGCCACTCGAGTGGCGGGTGCACAGTTGGGGGCACCTTACAAGCTGAGTCATGACACCCAGATGGCACATTGCATTCACCTTTCCTGTGCCTCCACGGCTCTTTCTCCAGTTTGGCAGCTTCCGAGGAAAGGGTTGCCAATTCCCGTTTCATAACATTTCAGGGGCTCCATTCTGAGGCTTCTGGGTATCCTGGCACTCAAGGTACCCGGGCCCGGGGGCAGGATAGGGAGATCCATTCAGGGATTATGGACATCCAGGCACCCCTGGCCCGCACCCAAAAAAACCTGAGGGAACAAGAGTAGCCTTTGTAACTGCAGAATTTCATCAAGATGAGCTGAAATCTGGTTCTGTCATTTCCCCGTCTACATCTCGCCCTGTTCTACAGCCGCCCCCCACAAAAACCCAAAAAAACAGAGCTGTGCGGTATCTTCACAATTTGACTTTTATCCAGAACCGAGGCTCTTTATTTGTTAGAGCTAAGCGTTTGGTCCAAGATTTTCTAATTCTTTCTGTGGGAACTTGAATCAGCACCCCCTCCCCAATCCCCCGTAGAAGCAGATGGGGATCTTGGCGAGCTTTAGAAGCCCAGGACTTGGCAGGTTGAGAGTTCTATTTGCCAGGCTGAATTGCTTGTAATTAAAACGCTCATCCTCCTCCTTTTTGCACTTCTGAACTTATCTGACGAATCAAGAGAGTATTTAATCATGCATAGAAACAAATCTGTTCATATAAGTGAAAATCTGCATTTGAAGTCAGGGACTCAGCAGCGGAGGTGAGTCAGTCACACAGGCTGGTTAGGGTGACGGGGCCCGGTCAGTGTCCGGTGCCCGGATTGGGGCCAGGTGTCCAGTCCTCCCCTCTCTCCCCTTCTTCCGCTGTTTCCCGTCTCCATTCCCTTGCCTCAGCTGTGGCCACAGTCAACACTCCTGGACGTGGGATTTGGGTTTTGGTAGTGACACTTGCTGAACCAGATTGTTAATGTTTATCTGCTTTCTAATACTGAAAAGAAAATAACTCATTAGCCTTGACATTTTAATGTGTGAGTGCTCTGAGACAAAACTTCACTTTGCTCCTTCCAGACGGAGAGGTGGTAATTGCCAGATTGAGTGCACGTTAGAAACTCGAGAACAAAGTGAGGCATGACCGTGCGTGGCTCTTGGGGTGATGAGAGCTCAGAGTTAATTTTAGAAATAACTGTTTAACAAAGTAATCCAGAGGAGGTGAGTGGCTGGATTTGTCTCCATTTAGGAACTCTCACATGGGCCATTGGTGATGTGGGTGTTAGAAATGGAGGTGGTGCTCAGATGGGAGCATTGGGGCACCACCCGTGAGGACAGCAGAGCAGTATCCCCGGGCGCTCGAACAGTGGGACATTTGCTGAATCTAGCCAGGGACCGCTGGTGTGCGTTCTTACAGGGAGGAGGAGGAACTGTCCCTTGTGCGGGCCCCCTCACAGGTTGGCGAGGGCTCCTCGCAGTTATTCTCCAGTACCTCGATTTACCTGTCACCCGGGCAGACGGCTCCAGGTTCAGCTCAGAGAGCTGCCGTGAAGGGGAGCAGGCGTGAAGATTGCCCTACCGCTTGGTTGCTTGGGCAGCCAGGCCAGGATGGACTCTGGAGACCGGAGACGGGGAAGGGGACAGAGCAGATCTTTGCCACCCAAGACTCTACCTTGCAAACTGGAGACTCCCCAGCAGGGATAGGACCTGGCTGCCGTTAGCGAGGCCCAACCCCGAGCCCTCATCACTGTGCGAGGAGACATCATCCCAAGTCCTTCGGCAGGCCCCGTCCGGCACCAGGGTCTCCTTCCATCGAGGTGGCTCAGTCAAGCGCTCCGACTGCTCCCGTTCACATGCATTTATGCAATTTTGTTTTCTCGCAGTTTAACACACGTGTCTCTGTCTATCTCTTTCACACTCACACACAATGAGATTTAGTAACCCATTTTAATGAGGCAATTATATTTTAACTCTATTATGTGCAATTATCCACTCACATAAATTGCCCCAGCTGGAGCGCCTGGTGTCCATGTCTCGCTGGCTGGCACTCAGCTGCTGGCCCCCGGGGGCAGCTGGGCCTCCAGCACGGGAACACTGCCGCCGCGGCCGCCCCTGCTGCTCTCCACAGGTGGCTCACTGCTGCCAAGGGGCAGGGACATTTGCAATTTCTGGCCCACCCAGCGGAGCTCTTGATTGCTGTGTGGGTGGCCTAGAACTTTGTCATCCGCTCTGCTGTGCTGGCGGTGTTGTTTATCCAGAGCCGGAGCCCTAGGTAGCCTCCTAGCTTGGAGGGGCCGGAAAAACAAACTCGGATAATCGGAGCCATGCACCTTGGCCTCATGTTTTGTTTTCCCTTTTAATCGTCTAGGCTCTAGGTGCCTCGGGCTGGGGATGAAAGGCGGCGGCCTCTGTACCCCCGTCCTACCCGTGGTAACTTTAAAGCAGAGGTTTTAATGATGGGATAGGTACTTCATGCAAAGCAGTGATTTAATTTACGTGGTCGCACAAAGCAGGATAAAGCAGTCACCCAAGGACTTGTCGCCCAACTCACTAGAATGTTCCCAACGCATTCGCATCTACCCGGGAGTGTTCGTTTCACCCTTGCCCTCCGAAGGCACCATTTGCTTGAACTTTGTCCTGACCTGTCGCTTCATTTTTTTGGAAAGTTCTATCACATACGCATGTATCATTCCGTAGGTAGCCTTCTGTAGCTTTCTCCTCCGTGTAGTGTCATGCGAAAGATTCATCTCTGCAACTCTCCAGAGTTCTGGCTCATTCGTAGCCATTGCTGTATACTCTTGTGTGACACCTTCTTTGTAGCCACCCCCCTCTCAAATGAACCTTTGGGTTTTCTAGGTGTTTTTGTTTGTTTGCTTTGCCCTATGAGCAAGGCTTCCGTGATATTCCTGGGTACACAAACAAAGTACGAATACGTGGGAATTTCTCTACCTTGGAGTGGAATTTCTGGATTTTAGCATATCAGAACGTTCAAGGCTTTCAGAGAATGCCCAACTGCTTTCCAAAGTGGTTGAACCAACGCGTGGCCCCCTCCTGCCAGGTGGTGGCTTTTGCGGTTTTCCAGATTTCTCCCACAGTGTCCTGTGTCCGGTCCAGTATGAAATAATGGTGACGAGCATCATTTGGACCTGTGGGAACTTGGACAGACTAGTTGCTCTCTCTAAGCCTCAGTTTTCCTATCGGTGAGGTTGGAGGAAATGCTCGAGCAGGGTACCTTAACACGTGGTGGGGCACATTGGCAAACTTCCTTGCCTTAGGGAAAATGCAGCATCTCCCAGCAACTAGGTGCCTTCACGTTGCCAAGTGCAGCTAAACCAAAATTCCTTGTGCTGTGGTCTAAGATGCTTGCTACTTGGTGCTCTTCACGATTTAAATCTGTCCCGCAAAGAAAATGAAACATCAATAAGATACCAGAAGGTATGAACATTTTCTGGTTGTATCACAGGTGGTAATTTGGGGATTTATGTAATTAGCACCCACTGCTACTGCTGTTCTCTTGTACATATTAGCTGCATTTTCTCTTTGGGCCATCAGTAGAATACCGTTGCCCTCAGGGCCCCGTAAGGCGACATGAGCCACCGCGAGTCTCCCGCATGCTGACGGAGCTGTCCTCAGAGGCAGGCAACAGTGACGCTAAGAGCTGTAACGTTAGTACAGGGCTTTTACAAAGCATTATTCCTGAACGGCCCGTCAGTCGTCTGTCCACTGAGGTCCTCAGAGTGCAACGTTATTTCTGTTCCTGCTTCTACGGATAAAGAAACTGAAACTTAGAGACAATTAAGTGACTTGTCTTACGTAAGTGACAGAAGCTGGACTGAAGCCAAGCCTTCGGTCACTGGGCCCAATGCTTTTTGTCCCATCGCCTCCCCAGTCTGACAGTATTATGTTCCATTGTGTGTGTTTGTTCATTTTTTCCCTTTCTACGTTATTTAGTAATCCAGTTGATTATATTAAAAATAAAAAGAAATTCATTTGTGTTTCCAGCGGTGGCTGTAGCCATTAGTCAGACTACTGAACAAAGCTCGCTGTCAAATTGGCTTTCGGAGGAACGGTTCGAGAATTAATTGTAAAAGGCTTACTCGTAATGAAAAAGCCTTAGGATCACGGGCTTTCATTTCTCCCAATCAGGTTTTAATTACTGAAAAGTTTGGTAACAACCGAAGCGTGTAGTTACTGCCCTCTTTGTTCCTCATTGTCTTCTCTTCTCGTTTCTGCAAGACCTCATTTGATGATATGAATCGTCTTTTTAGGGTTCATTTTCACTAAGAAAAAGTTCCGCCTTCTCCGGGGCTCAAGCAGGCACCGCTCCTCCTGTCATGGGGAGAAGCGGGCACAGCGGCCCACAGCTGCCACCCACTCAGGGGAGCGCGGGGAAAGAGCTGCCACCACTAGGGGGCGTCCCATACAAGGCTGAGGGACGAGGACCGCCCCGCTTCCGAACAACTCAGGGCCTGTCCCCCGAATATCACTGGGCAGGTTAACAGAGCCAACGGGCTCTCTGGCCCATTCCCGGCAGATGCGGAAAGGCGCTTGCCCCGCTCGGGTCGCACTGCGAGACTTTCGGGCACTTCTTTGTGCATTGTTTCGGTGTCCGACAAGACCCGTGTGTTTTTTTTGTTTGTTTGTTTTTTGTTTTTTAAAATTTTTTTTTCAACTTTTTTTTATTTATTTTTGGGACAGAGAGAGACAGAGCATGAACGGGGGAGGGGCAGAGAGAGAGGGAGACACAGAATCGGAAACAGGCTCCAGGCTCCGAGCCATCAGCCCAGGGCCTGACGCGGGGCTCGAACTCACGGACCGCGAGATCGTGACCTGGCTGAAGTCGGACGCTTAACCGACTGCGCCACCCAGGCGCCCCATGACCCGTGTGTTTGATCCAGAGGCGCCAAGGCAGAGCTACGGGATGCCGTGAACCTCAGCCTCTCCCCGGGTTTCCCCAACCCCACAAAGCAGACATTGTGGTATCGCTGTTTTCCAGATGAGAATCGGGAAGGTCTGAGAGGTTGAGGGACTTTTCCCCGGTGGCAGAACAGGGATCAAAGACAGTTCTGTCCACCCTGTGCTCTCCTTACCTCTCCAGCCTCCCTCCATCCTAATGCCGGGAAGGGAAAAGAGCAAGTCTGTCTCAGAGGCAACCAGAGGAAGGAGACTGGTCTTCCGAGGGTGCCTCTCCTTCGGGATATTTACCTACACTCGTTTCTTGGGAAGAGGCTTAGGCCTGGATTGAGGCAGCAGTGAGTATTTTCCCAGTGGACTCCCCTGGCTGTGTGAAGGGAGAGGTGATCTGGATTTCCCTACTAGGGGGAGCCCTGAGCTCTGGAGATTGTGAGGCTCGTAACAGACAAGAGGAAGAGAAGATACTTTTCTGCTGACAACCACAGAGGCCAGGACACCATGATTTTCAGTAATAGAAGCTAATTATCTCTGTCCACCCCTGCTTTGATTAGAACAGGAAGAAAACAAAACAAAACCTGGAACTGAAGATTGTCTGATTGTAGATTGGAGGTGCCCAGTCTCTAAAAGAACCAGGCCACTGTCACTCATCGGTTCTCTAGAGAGTAGTCATTGGAACGGAGAAATTCGGCGCTCTCCTGACTCCGGTCAGGACTCTTTTAAGGCTGGTAGTTTTGTGGAAATAGGCTAATTCTTTCCTGTGACTTATGTTCCATCCACCTAATATTCAGCTCCTTGTTATTGAAACATGAACACGTTCTTTAGAATAAGAAATGCTGTGTCAGCCTGTGTAAACCTGTCATCCTGTACTCAAATTAGTCCTGATGGAAATGGAAATTATTTATCTATTGACATTTTTGTTTGCTCCATGATATATCTATTGGCGAAAATGAACCTAAAAATCAACCACACAAGGGAACACGACGGTTGTCAGAAGTTTGAGTAGGCCAGTGTAAAATGGCGGCGGGAACCCACATGGGTGCACTTTGTGCAGCTGAGTGGGCAAGCTCCAGAACGACCTTCCGTTTCATGGCGCAGGATTGTCTAACTGCAGGAAAAGGCCCATCCAACTGCCTCCCTGGCACTCCGAATAGGGCAGTAAGCCCTGAGTGTATATCTGCCAAAGGGCATCTCAGTTGTGACTTGCAGAATCTTCCATATTATCTGTTTTTCCCCAACCTTCATGTAATTTTAAAACTTCATAAATGTAATGTACATTTGGAAGGCTTCTTTTTGCTACTAGAAATTCATGTTTGTTTGTTTGTTTGTTTGCTTTTTAATAAATTGTTCGGCCAATTATTTCTGGTGTTTAGAACAGAACGTGGGATACTCATTAAATATGGTTGTGAAAAAATCCGAGAACTGTATTTAGTGTTTTTGGTACAACTTACATTATGCTCAGTTGCTCTCCTATTTGATCTGTGGTTGGGGATAAGCATGAAGTAAGCGTTCATTGGATGTTAGCAGTTCTTATCTTTATTATGGTTATATTGCTGAAAGGTAGATTGGGAAAAAGAAAAAAAATGCACACAACTCAGTTGTCTCTACTCACTTAATCCTTGGTGTCACGGGAAAAGTTCTAGATGAAAAATGAGGACATCTGGGTTCTAGTCTAGGCTTTGACTCCCACCAGCTTTGTGACCCTGTAATACATCTTTGTGGCTCACTCGTCACTAAAACGAGAGGGTCCCACCAGAGCCTCCCTGCCCCCACTCACCCAGAGCTTGCTCAAGTGAGTACTGATTGCTGATTACTTAGTTATTTTTTTAATGTAGTATTACATTTTAATACACCAAAGACAAAATAAAGCATCCAGATGCCAGCTCAAGCGAAAGCTGGAAATAATCTAAAACAATCTTTTCGGAGATACTTTGGAAAGATGTTGTTTAGGCAAAATTCGAATCAACAAAGTCAGAAAAATATGACTACATTTAAAAAGCTACAGAAAACAACTGAAGAGAATAGTAGTATCAGCTCTTTTATTCTGGTGTCTGGCTTTGTTTCTAGGAACTATCAGATGAAAAAAGAAAAAACAGAGGAAGAAAGACAAGGAAGCAGTAAGGGAGCTAGAGCAGTAAAGTACAACTTGCGTGTCGTGTGGTTGTTATCTTAAGAAAATGTGTGCCGACCAATTTTATTCAAAGACTACATCAACAAACACCCAGTAGCAATCTGCCCCAAGATTCTCCCCCACCCCCCCCCACCCCCGCCCAATATACAGACCGAAGCAAAATAATCAGGTTGTGTCAAAAAATGTTTCCAGTAAAATGGCCGTCTCTGTGTTCTTGTTAAATATTAGCCACTGTGGGCTTGCACAGTCCCCTTGCTGGGTAATGTTGGCTAAGTAAATATTAATACCGTGCACCTTTCCCTCAGAAAAATGAAGGTGAACAAATGGGAAAAGATGTAAAGAATGTTTTGCAGCCTTATGATAAATACTTTGTGAGTGAATCGGGGAAATTAAAGGACGAAAAAGCCCACTAACTCAGCGGCTTCCCCGATGTCTGCTGCCGTGTGCTTTTAAGTGGTGTATCTGGTCTAGTGTTTAATGACTCAGGTTATAGGGAATTTACCACTTCCCTCAAAGTCACTTTCCTAGTGGAGACTATCTGGCCGGCTAGGAAAGTTCGTCAAATTCCCCCTGCTTTGTTTGATCTTCTCACTAATTTCACATTATTTAGCCTATGTCATTGTTTCCCTCTAGTGTCTTTAGATTCTTCATTGTTTTCTACGCGTGTCTTATGGTTCTTTCTTTTCATTCAGCCTTCCTCTCTTTAGTTGCTACCAAGAAGAAAGCCAATCCTTTCTTTTTTGGCTGTGGATACGTGAGAACCTTTGGTTTCATTCGGCAAATTAACAATGACTGCAACAACAACCTGAATTGACCACTGGCTGTTGTCAGGTGACGTGCTAAATATTTTATGTACATTACCTCGTTTATGAAGCACCTACTGTTTGTCAGGTACCAGGAATGCAAAGTTAGACGTAATCCTGCCCTGGTCGTCAAAGAGCTCAGACCACACTGGAGGAGACCAGCATTCAAACAGATAATGTGGTCACAACAGCTCGGGACACGGGGCTGTCTTCAGAGTGCGGCTGGAGCCCGGAGGGCGAGGGGTCACTCTAGTGGTGAAGGGGGGGAGCGGCAAAGGCAGAGGTGGAGTGGGACAATGATATTCCAGAGGAGACAAGCTCCGGGCCGAATCCTCAGAGTTAGGAAGGGCGTGTGGAGCTGGAGAGGAGGGGTGCTCCAGACAGTACGTGGAGTTCAATGTCATTAAATCGAAAGCCACGAAGATCGCTGAGAGGTAAGCTAGGCCAGGCTCAGGTTGTGAACAGCTCCAGTATTAGCTGGTGGAAAACTGGACTTGGCTCCGGGTTTTAAGCAGAGGCGTGAGTGACTTGGCGGCCACGTGGAAAACCCACGGGAAGCAGAGAGACTGTGTTGTGGCCTCTGTCCTGGGGAGAGACAATGAGTGTCAGGATCCCGTGGTCGGGTTAGCTCCTCCCGGTTGGACCGTCCTTAAGGCTGTCTGTCTCCCTGACTCTAAGAAATGAAGACGTTAGTTAGTTACCAAGTGCCTTCTGATTCTCTGATCGGGTCTTCTAAGTACCTCGATGCTGAAAAATGGGCAGTGGGGGAACACATGTTTGCTGCCAGCAGTGGCGTTATGTCAGATGATGGTTATTTATTGACAGCTGTTTAACAATTTCTGTGGAGAGTGTTGGCAGAGAGAGAAGAACTGGCACCGACGGAGCATTCGCTCTGTACAAAGCCCAGCGCTGTGGGCGCTAGTGTTTGTTGTGTCCGCAAGGTGGCAGCAGAGAGTCAACCTTCTGACACCCAAGCCGCCCTAAGCAACGAAAGCGTACCGGGGAAATAACCACATGCGGAAGTGATCCTAAGAGACGGATTGTTTATATTTTCCTCCCAGCCCAAAAGTAACAGATGACAAAAAGAAAGCTAATACTTGAGGTCCATAGATTGGACGCATATCTAATTTGGTTACGGTGACTGTGGCGTATCCATAGGTTAGAAATGACATGCGAATAAGCTGGAATCTGATTAATTATAGTGGTTAACAGGCTTGTCTGAAGTAGAGTGCTAACAGAAAGATAGTGTCTGCCTGGAGTCTAGAAAAAGCAGGATAGGTCAAAAGGCCTCAACCAACCTTTATTCAATATCCACGGAAAGGAGTGACTATGTAGCTAATGTGTGCATTGCCGTCATCGGATTTCTAAATGTTTAGAAACACATTAGAATTTCTTACAGCTGGGAAGAAATAATCTTCCAATTATTGAACATTTTTTTTTAAAGCTTATTTATGTATTCTTGAGAGAGAGAGAGAATCGGAGGCGGGGGTGGGGGGGCAGAGAGAGAGGGAGACAGAGGATCTGAAGCAGGCTCTGCCCTGACAGCAGAGAGCCTGATGTGGGGCTCAAACTCATGAACTGAGATCATGACCTAAGCCAAAGTTGGACACTTAACCAACTGAGCCACCCAAGTGCTCCTTGAACATTTTTTTTCAGAATCTAAGCTCATCAAACGATCTCCTTTGTATCAACAGAGGCAAATGGTATGGTGGTAAACTGTGGGCACTGTTTTCAGACCCTCTGGGTTGGCATCTTGGCCCTGACACTTAGATATTACTGTGTGCATTAGTTATCTATTGATACATAATAAATTACCCCAAGCCAAGTGGTTTAAAACAATAAACGTTTATGTCACAGTTTCTACAGTTCAGAGATGTAGAAGTGGCTTAGGTGGACATTTCTGGCTCAGGGTCCGTCATGGATTGCGGTCATCAGAAGGTTTGACTGGGGCAGGAAAACCCACTTCCAGAGTGGCTCACGCACATGGAGGGCACCCTGGTGCTGGTAATCGGTCCTCCACGTGGGCCTCTCTACAGGCTGCTTTGTAGTCCTCAAGACATGATAACAACTTCCTCCAGAGTGAGCAATCCGAGGGAGAACCAGATAGAAGAGGCAATGTCTTCTATCCTAGTGTGGTGAGAGGTGCCATCACTTCCAGCACATTCCAGTCATTAGAATTGGGTCCTAAGTCTGATTCAAATCAAGGGAGGAGGAGATTGACACTCCACTTCTCAAAGAGAGAGTTTCAAAGACTTTTCACACAATTTTGCACCATTACAATGTGTAACCTTGGGCAACTTACCTAAAATCTCTCTGCTCCAGTTTCTTCATCAGTAAAAGAGGAAGAAGTTTAGTATCGGCCTTGTAGAGTTCTTGTAAGAATCAAAGGACTTGGGGCGCCTGGGTGGCGCAGTCGGTTAAGCGTCCGACTTCAGCCAGGTCATGATCTCGCGGTCCGTGAGTTCGAGCCCCGCGTCAGGCTCTGGGCTGATGGCTCAGAGCCTGGAGCCTGTTTCCGATTCTGTGTCTCCCTCTCTCTCTGCCCCTCCCCCGTTCATGCTCTGTCTCTCTCTGTCCCAAAAATAAATAAACGTTGAAAAAAAAAAATTTAAAAAAAAGAATCAAAGGACTTAATGTAGACCTTAAAACAGTGCAGGATATACGATTAGGGCTTGATGAGTATTAGAAATTGTTATGCTGGCCACCAATTCTTCCCAGACTTCTTTGGCCCATGATGGAGCTAATCTGGAGGCAAGAACGATCCGTGCTGGCATCAGCCATGGGTTCCCCTGAGGTCGGTCATTCCTATAAGCAACAGAGTTATCTCCACACCCTCTTGTTGGGCTCTGATGAACCTAGGTACTCTTCTCGCCTGGGCTAGGGACCCAATACAGGCAGTGTATTTTCTTCATTATTATAAAGCCTCCTTATTCTTTTCTCATTGGAGGAAGTGGTCTGGAAAGGTGCCAGCCAGACTTTGTGACTTCTCAGGTTCAGTGTCATGGAGATGAAGAAGATCAAATGGCACCAGGGGGTCCTGCCGAACTCAGAGGTACAAATCTCAGCTGAGCCATCAGGAGCCATCCAAGAACCTTGAATAGATCCTTTCAGATTCCTAGGGTGGCTTCACTGACTGAGGACGCATCCAGGACTCTGTCCTGAAGTCACCTCCGACCGCTGTGTCTCTGACGTCATAAGAAAGGGAGCCAGAGATGAGTGTCATTTCAAAATCACCCACCTCAGTTCCACCTCTAAGAATTGAACCATCAGAAACAAACATTGTAGGAATGTTCAAGAATCTGGCTACCAAATAGTCCTCAGAGATATTATCCTAGATTAAATCAAATTAATAAATATTTATTAGGTACCTGCTATGAGCAAGTTCACAGTATTCCCTAAATAGGAAGAAACTTTCTGCCGGCCAAGGAATGAATTTTAACTCCTGTAGGATCTTAGAGATATCTACCTGCTGCAGTGAAAATTCACAGTGATATTAAAAAAAAAAAAAGGGGGGGGGTCAGGAAGTTGAATAAGGAGAGTTTTGAACTCTTTACTTACAAATGCATTGAGTTCAAACTAATCGAAAATCTTTCCTCACTCTTCATGGTTTCAGCTCTTAAACCAGAAAGATTGCCTTCAAAAAGAGAGAAGAAATTTGATAGGGTGTCCAAATACCCCACGGACTGATATCTAACCAAATGAAAGTTAAAAGTTCAGAACTTTGCTTTTGAATATATGAGACAGCATAATGGCTGGTTCCGTGGAAGCCGAGATCAACGGGAAGCATAAAGATCACCCTCCAGCATGCATGCCCTGCTGACTGACCCTTCCCTGAAAGAAATGTCCCTTCTACTCAAAGGTAGTATTAGAGATTTTAATACAACAAGTGAAAATTACTATTTCTGATCAGGTATCCTTCTTAACGTGGAAGAAATGAGAAAAGACACCCCATTGTTTCTCAAGGTATTACATTTTCAGCTCACTTGATAGAAGACTCAGCTTCAGGATCAGTATTTGGATATTTCATATGCACTCTACTTCTTCGGGAGGTCTAAGGATATTCGGACATAGAATATTATGATCAAGCTGCAGCACATAATTTTCAGACAAAATGTATGTCTTTAAAGTGGACTGCCAACCATCTAATTTCCCCCTTGTTTCTTCCTACGAGAGAAGCCACACAAGGAACCAGGCAGAGGAACAAAGATGTGTCTTTTCCTCACACAAAAGTCTGCACAAGGCAAGGCGGATGGCTCTCCACACTGCGCACAGATGCGTGGCTGTGAACCACATACCCTTCTTTTCTTCTTGGAAAATGGTCTCCAATTAGTCTAGGACACTAGATGAACTGCTGCTAAGGAAAACGTGCATTACTTTCTGCAACAGTGAATGCCATTGAGTTATATCAGCGATTCTGAATTCTTTTTTCCTCCAAAGGCCCCATTTGGCCTCTAAATCTCTTTCACAACCCCTCCTCCCCTCTCTTAAAAATGTTTCCTATTCACTGCGAGGCTCTCATCCAAGGAAAATAGATGGCGGTGGTGAAGGACCTGGGGGATGGGGACAGAGACGCAGAAGGAAGCTTGTTTTAGCGAAGGGTGGGGGGTGGTGGTAAGGGTTACTCCCCACATAACGCTCAGATGCTTATCAGGGGGTCGGAGGGCTCTTTGGCAAACCTCACGTTAGGTCCAAACACTCACCCCAGTCCACTGGAATGCACGAATTCATTTGACAGGTTAGAGAAGAAAGGTTTTAAAGCAATTAATTTTTTTCCCTAAAAATATGAAATGACTTTGTGCGGAAGAAAAAAAAAAAAAAAAACAACTGGTAGCTAATGAGGAAGACTTTTTTTTTTTTTTTTTTTTTTTTTTTTTGGGTAGGATGAGAAGCTAAATGACTGGAATAGAACGATTTCATATTTCAGATGCAGTCTGTGATAACTGAATAACCTTCTTATTTTGACTCACAGCTTCACACAATGCAGGCTTTCAGCACATGAAGAGCCACAGCAGAGAGTTTGGGGCCATTTTCTCTCTTTATTCATTTTCTAAGCCCCATCCCTCCCCCCCCCCCCCCCCCCCCCCGCCAGCTCCATTCCCCCATTTCCTCTGTCTGGGTTTGAATGGCTGAAGTGTACCCACAATATCCACTAGACACATTGTTACCTCCCTTTTACCAAAAGCACCTGGCAGGGTCACCAGCCTCCCAAGTCCCCCCCCTCCCCCCCTTCCCCTCCCGTGGAGTCTGGCTTAACTCTTTGAGTGACAAATGTCCAAATATGTTTTGACAATGATTTTAACAAATATTAGAAACAGTCTAACAAACTATTTTAACATATACTTTAAAAACTGGAAAGAAAATGAAGCCCGTTCTATTTCGTTAAGTTTTATCATTTCCCTTCTATTCTTCCTCTCATCTTGTCTCCTTTTCCCTTGGGTTCTTAACATTAAAACGTGAATTGGTTCTTCCCAGCTGAATCAGTAGGAGACGGGATTGTTAACTGCCTTTAAAATGGAGCCTGGAGACATTTTACAGACTTTGTGATCACAAAACAAGCAACTGCACATATATGGTAAAAGAAAAAACAGTTCCCACTATATAGCAAAGCCTAAGAATAATCAAAATGCTTTGTATTTCCAGAAACCTTGTTCTCCCTCAGAGCCCAGAGTACTGTCAGAGTCTAAGTTTTCAGATTTCTGCTTCCAGCCAAGATGGAGTAACAGGGGTGGACGTGCTCAGAAACAAGGACAACGCGTAAAAAACTAGGTTCAAACACTAGACAGTAGGACACTCGGAATCACCTGAATCAGATGCAGATGTCTTTTTTGTTAGAAGGTGTACCTTGGACCCTAAGCCAAGAGGTACGATTTCTTACCTGGCGTGGGTGTACAATGTTAGGCGTGCTGATTGTGGTAACGGGCGGCCACCTCCACTCTCATCTGGGTCCCTGAGTACTGTGGGCTCAAGGAATACATGACAGACGGGTTTTGGTGAAGACAGCTCACAAACTCTGCTTCATTTTCATCTGACTGAGTCCTATAAAGGAAACTTAGCCTAATGAAAACGAGGGCTAGACCTATCCTTGAACAGGAGCATGAGCTGACCTTGTCTGGAGCCCTGTGGGAGACAGGAGCCAGAGAAAGAGAGCTGCCTTCTCCCCATCACGGCAGGGCTGGCGATGGCCTTTTCGGGGGCAGCGCTGGGACCAGGATGCTTAGGGGGCGAGAGTCCTTCTGCAGCCTGTGGCTTCCTTCCTCCCTTAGATGTACTGACGGATAGGTCAAAGACTACGGTTTTCAATCCTGGTTTCAAAACTAAGTGCAGGTTGTGAATGAGTTTCTGGGGGCTACTAATGTCCCGTTTCTTCAACTAGACGATGATTACCAGTGTGTTTCCTTTGTGACAATTCATCCAGCTCTACGTTGAGGCTTGCGAACTTTTCTCTATGTATATTATAGTTCAAAAAAAGGTTATAAAAGTAAGCATAGTGGTCCACGTCCATTATGTCTTGTAATTGACTCTGTTTTGATCCAATTACTATTTTATTACAGAAGAATGTATAGTTAGAGCTTGCGTGCTAATTAAACCTGGTATTTTTAGTGGTAATCCTAGAGGCCTTGCATATTTTCAAATACCTTTAAGAAAGAATTCAGTCTCCTCTTTCCTGCAGGTGGAGACAAAGCTGTATCATTCAATCCTATGCCTTTTGTTAGGAAACCTTTACTTCTCAGACAGAAATAATTGTCCTCATTGACAACAGCATGGTGGCCATTGGACTAGTCAGATGGCATCATTTAGAAATTTATCGATGCTCAGAAACATATAAAAGCCTGGCTTTTACAATTACTGGATGACTATGTTTGTTTGTTTGAGCTTTCCTTTTTCTGCTCTTAATGCTGTAAGTGAACACAGTATCTTAGTTTAGAATTGTTTTGTTGTCTTCTGAGTTTCGTGTAAAATTCATGGAGTCAGGACCTATCTTTTTTGTTTCACAATTGTGGCAGTTGTCAGTGTTACTCATGTGCCCGAGACTGAAAGGGACAATGCCTCCCACAGCCTTCTGAGATCACACTCCCCAATTCAAACCAACGCTAAGTGATCACATATTCGATATCATGAAATACAGTCCCCAATTTGGCCTCTGACTCCACACCAGCACATGACCCAGAATCTGTCTCAGTTTGATCCCAGGACATCCGACCACCATTTACCTGTGGACCTGGGTGCCCCCCGAGACGCGAGTAGCCAGACACAATCATGATTCAATTCTCATATACAAACTCAACTTCTGAGTTTAGGGAGAGGAGTTTTTCATTCCTATCTTTTTGAACTTCTTTGGAGACCCAGGTAACCTCAAGCCATGTGAGGTAATTTTTCATACTGCCCTAGAGGACGTGGAGGCTGGGCTGGAGGTGGTCCCAGACAGCATGCAGCCTGGGGAGCAGAAGCATGGTGGGCGGGGAAGCAAGGTGGGTGCAGTATGGCTTGATTTAGGCCTGGTGCAGTCTGGTCCACTGCAGGCAGGGCATGTAGCATTCGGAAGGTGGCATGAAGGCTGCCCCTGGAAAAACTGCCATCACCTTCATGGTGAGCCTAGAGCCTGTATTTATGGAACTCCTAGGAGATACCCGTGAGCATCAGTCTCCCGAGGTCAGAGTGCAGCTCACCTGACTTTACCTGCAAAGAGTGGCTCAGATGCAGTGTCTTCAGGCAAGGGTGCTTCTTAGAACGGCCGTGAGACATAAGTGTCTGGATCTGGGGGGTAGGCGCTTGGATTACTGGGGAGACTCCCAACAGCAGCTGGAAGAGACCACAGCCACCTGGAAGGAGAAGGTGGCCTCTGGGCACCAGGTCCGAACAGCCAGTATTTACTGGACATGATCCTGTAGCAGGGGGTGTAAATATTGGATACAAAGTGAGTCCATGGCCTAGAACACAGCAGGCCTCTCACTGAGTGGAAGTCAATCAAAGCTGCAGATAACGAGGGCTTTACCTAAAGCTGTGAGAAAACAATTCATAGAGCAGTTGTCCACGTGCCTACAAAGAGGTTTCCAACCCCTTTTCTCTTAGATTCAAAGCTAAGGAAACCTGTCTGGATGAAGACAATGTTCTTAACGAAGGCCAAGGGACAGGGGAGAACAGTGAGGCTCCTAAAATAGATTCTCCAGGGAAGAGAAAGAGAAACCTCTGCTGGGGCTCCTCCCCTGAGCTGGCTGTTGAAGGTTCGGGAAGCTTCCAGTGCATTTATGCTGGGGAGGTACCCCCAGGGGCACTATGAGGGCCGAGGAAGTGCCTGAGAAAATGGCTTTGAGAGTGCCATGTCAGTTGTGTGCAGTTCTAGGTGAGCACCGTACTGGACAGAGCACAGTGAGCTTGACAAACCGCATGAGCTGGTGAGGCATTGGGAGCGGAGGCCTGCACTCAGGCCTGCGGCCTTGGTCGGGACCAATTGCAAAACACTTTGTCACGGCCACTGGAGGACCTTTTGGGACCATCTGGTGGCGGCGTAGTGGCTTTGCAACGGCGCTGAAGGTGACCTCGGGCGTGCATCTGAGTCCCTGCTCCAGTTGAAAGGCTGGAAAGCTGGGAATTGCCTTTGGATTAGAGAAAACACTTGGGAATTTTGGGCTATATCAGGCATATGGTAAGGAGATGGGCAACCAGAGGTCGGGATGGCAGGAAGTAAAGGGGCTGGTTTTCCTGCTATAGAACCACGTGGAAATGTAGTATTTGACTTTGCACCTCCACTGGAAAATGTTACCTTCCCAGACTTAAAATAGTACCTATCTCTATGGTCATTTTCTAATTACTATTCAGAAGTTTCCTTATTTATGCAATCCATATTTTAAATTGTTAAAAGTGTCTACTTCTCCTCCTCCGTTAGAAATAAAAAGGCTCAGAGAATTGACCCTAATTCAGGGATACCTACCAGTCCTTTTATTTTCAAAATATTCAGTCTTTTAAGTATTTAGGATACTCAGAAGAGATTTCAGCAGGAAGATTACATCTCATGATGCAACATTTTGCTTTTCTAGCTATTAATTTATCTTTTAATTAAATCGTTCAGTTTAGGGAGTGAGGAAGAAAGACCACTCCCAAATCAAATCAGGGAGAGCGTAGGAGCTAAAGTACTTGAGGAGAAAGGATTTTCCACTTTGCTCAGCTTTGGGGAATGAAGGAAATGATATATCAAAGTAGGGACTGACCTCAATGCCCTGAGATATAAATATAACGTGTTGTACACAGTAGGATGATCCCTAGGAGGTGCGGTCAGGATAGAGCCCAGCAGTGCCTCCACTCTGTATATATCCCTGGCTCAGGAAATCCTGCACTCGGACAGCAGGAAACAGAAGAGCACACTGAAATCCTAGGGCTTAGAAGACACTCCTCGCCATTGGAGGAGGGTTAACAGGCCGAGCAAAGGAAGCTATATGCACAGAAGTGAGAGGGGAGGAAATCAGTTACCCAAAACAACCAGGCTCAGAAGCCCTCACTAAAGGGAGAAATTTTCCCCTCCAAGATTACAGGAAGCTGGTCCAGACCTCTGCAACAGCATGAATGGGCAGAGGAAGGGATGTGAAGGCAGATAAAGAGGGTGGCTGGAACACAGGCCCTGCCCGTGTTTTAATTTGTCTGGAATGGAATGGAAGAAGCATGGAAGCCTGGAAAAGGGCATGTGGCTCTGCTGATGATGGTAGGAGCCTACAGCGTTCACTGTGATGGGTGGCGAGCGGAGGTGGGGAGACCTGGCTGTTAGGACTGGCCAGTTTAGGAAGCGCGTTTCTAGAGCACAACCACCCCACTAGGGTGAATGACACCGAAACAGGTTTTGCAGGGAGAAACTCCTACTCGATCACACTTGCTCTCGTGAGATTCAGCTTTACAGCGATGAAATTTCAGACAAATGTGAACCTGAGAAGCATTTTTTAAAAGTGCTCCCAGGTAGAGTCACCCTGAGGTGTCCAGTGTCTTTAGTCCTGCTGATCTGAGGTCTCCGGATCCCCAAGGCAACACTGGGTTTTAGCCACAGGAGTCCTATTAATTGACTGCTGGATTTCAAGCAAAACGTTTACTTGTTAAAGGCTCACTCGCTTGATTCCCGTAGTCCCTGTGAGATTCTAGCATGCGTGTGAGTAGGAAGAAGACAGATCAGACCACCTCCCTTTCATAATTCAACAACTATACATTCCTAAGACACTATCCTATCTGAAATACTAAAAGTGAGCGAGACACAACGTTATTAATCACGTTATCAGCCCTAAGAGATGGCTTACTGGAAAGTATTTTGAGAAATTTACATATGGGAAATGGAAGGCACCACAAGTCTGCTGGTTCTCTGCCCATTTTTTTTCAAAGGTAGGAAATGTCCCTTTTCATTGTGAGATTGGCTTACCACGCTATGAACTGCGGTGAGCAGACTGGGTCAGGGGTCAGGGGAGTGGCGCGAACAAAAGGGCGCGGGGTGGTTACTGCACAAAGGGCCAGTTCCAGGCAAGACAGTCAGGTCTGGTTTCGGCACCGTGCTCTCGCATCGCCTGCCAAGAAGACGGGGTTAATTGGGTAGGAAAGTGTAGGAGGAAACTGATGTTAGTGGAACATGTAACTGAACGCTTTAGCATTTGACTGGATTCTGTATCTGGTGGAGTGTGTGTGTCTGTGTTGAATCCTTGCGACAACCGTGTGAAATGAGAGTGGGGAGCCCCACTTCGCAGAGGAGGACACAAACTCAGATTAAGTAAACTTGCCTGATGGCATGGCGTCCTGAAAAGGCAGAATGAAGTTTAGAACAGATATCTGACACTGACCTCGATGCTTTGTACTTTTAAAATAATTCACTCTAGGGGCGCCTGGGTGGCGCAGTCGGTTAAGCGTCCGACTTCAGCCAGGTCACGATCTCGCGGTCCGTGAGTTCGAGCCCCGCGTCAGGCTCTGGGCTGATGGCTCAGAGCCTGGAGCCTGTTTCCGATTCTGTGCCTCCCTCTCTCTCTGCCTCTCCCCCATTCATGCTCTGTCTCTCTCTGTCCCAAAAAAATAAATAAACGTTGAAAAAAAAAAAATAATTCACTCTTTATTTAGTGAAAAAAAAATATATATATACATATATTTTTTTTTTTTCCGTTGGATTTTCTTTTAAAAAGTGGCATTGGCAGACAGCAGACAGCAATGCTTCCTTGTGGAACTTCAGGCACTTTGGACAGAGGTGTGGAGAAAAGATATTACAGAGTGAGATTTTCTCCAAGTGTCATGCTTAAAGCTTTCCCTGGGTGACACCTGCCATCACCGTGCAACAGTCAGCTGTAAGCATAGTGCCCAACTGCCTTCTCCGTCTTCACAAGCCCCCCACCACATGGCACTCGGTATGCGCCCCGGGGATAAATCTTTGTATTAGCCTTCCCTGTGCAAGCTCAGGAATGTGGAGCATTCAAAGCAGGAAATTGCACCATCAGCAACATTGTCTTTGAATGTTGACACTCGCTCAGGGTCAGGCCACCCCAGGGGCCATCATCATCATTTGGTGACCTGTGTGGGACCTTGTGCTTCTGGAACTGTTCCAGGTGTGGGAGGAGGTGATGTCTTGGAAAACTCTGCCCAGAGGCCTGGCTTGTAGAAACATGGCCAGATGGTTTTGTCATCTGCCCTTGTCTACTATGCTCTACAATTCTTCATTTGATGGAAATGAACCAAATGGAAACTTGAATTTACTCTTTGGAAAAATGCAGGCAATAATATGCACATATACCGCATAGGGTTGCTGCAGGCGGTTAAACGAGGAAAATACACACAAAGTCCTTAAAATGCTGTCTGACAAACTGGAAGCACCGATCCAGTGTTAGTTGTTACTCGTTGTTGTTATTATTGTTGTTGTTGTTGTTATTGATATTGTTCTCTTTATTGTGTGCTATTTTCTAAATGACTTCCATTTTTGTAGATTGCTAAAAGATAGAATGACCTGAAGAAAATTCAGCCCTGAAGAGCCACTCATTGAACGATTTTCTTCTCTGCCATTCTTTGCTTTCCTCTTAAACCTCATGATTTCCTTTTGTGTTTTCACCAAGATTGTTTGCTTCCATGGGCAGAGATAGTGTTATGCAGGTGATGATTAAAATATCCGCACAGTTAGCTGTTGGTTTTCAAATTTGTTATTTATGAATAGGTAATGACATGTACAGTATACTGTAAAATATTCAAAAGACACAAGAAGATATACAGTGAAAATGTAGTCTCTCCCCCATGACCTTACCATCCAAATTCTCTTTCACAAGGCAATGCCGGCCCCTGGTTCTAGTGCACGCGTCAGAGAATACACGCATGCGCACTCCGGCCACTCACACACAACACTGAAAACAAATGACCGTGTCATGTATACCCCGTGTTCTTTCTGTTCCTTCCTTTCTATACTCAGGATGTATTTTGCATAATATTCCTTAGCTGTGTATGTAATACTGCCCAATATTTTAAACGATTGAATAGTATTCCACAGTATAGATTTACTCTAATTTATAATCCAGTGTTTTAATGGATATTTTGATTTTGTTATTACAGGCAATGCTGCAATGATATACTTGTCTTTTATTTTTAATTTTTCATCATTTAAATATTAAATATTTTATCTACCTGGTTTTTGATTTTCCCAATAGGTATGAGACAGGGACCCAACCTTATGTTTTAACCAGATATGATGTGTTGAATAATCTACCTTTCCGCCAATGCTTTGAAGTATACTTTTATCATCTATTCGACTCGTCCATGCGTTTAGGTAGTAAAACACAACATTGGAGAATATACCCTCTGCAGTCTGTCTGGGTTTGAACCTTAGCTCTTCCACTAATGGTTTGAACTTGAACAAATTATTTAATCTCTTTGCCTCAATTTCCTCATCCAATGAGTGAGAATAAAAACAATTTCATGGGATTATTGAAAACATAATACAAGGCAAATATTGTACAGGGCTTAGAATATTCCTGGCATGTAATAAACTCTAAATAACAACAGCTATTACTGTTTCTCTACAGATTATTATTTCTGGCCCTTTTTTTCCCCCTTGTTCTTTTTATTCTTCATGAATCATGAATCTAGTATTCATGAATCTATTGATTGACTTATTAATTAATGTAGCTTTTTAATATGTTTTAATATCTGCCAGGTTTTCCTCCTTCTCATTATTTTTCTCCTTCAGAAATTTTTCATGAACTAAGGATTAGCTTGTGTTATTAAAAAATGTTTTTATTTTTTGTTGTGAATAAGTGAAATTCACATATATTGACTTCGAGAGAATTGAAATCTTTGTAATATTGACTCTTTCTATTTACAATTTGACTGTTCGTCCATATTTAAATTTTTGGTTATGCTCCTCAGTAGCATTTTAAGGAATAGGCTTATTTGTGGTTACTTTTTGTTAATATATCACCTACCTGGTTGTGGTTTGTATATATGAAGACTATTATTTTTTCACTCAGCTATTTTACTGAATTTTTTTATTATTTATGATATACTTTTAGTTGAATCTTTAAGTGTTCCAGAGATAACAACAGTTTCCAGAGAAGCAATCATGACAAGTAATAATTTTATTTTATTAAAAAAAATTTTTTTAATGTTTATTTATTTTTGAGAGAGACAGAGACAGAATGCGAGTGGGTTAGGGGCAGAGAGAGAGGGAGACACAGAAGCAGAAGCAGGCTCCAGGCTCTGAGCTGTCAGCATGGAGCCCGACGCGGGGCTCGAACTCACGAGCTGTGAGGTCATGACCTGAGCCGAAGTCGGACGCTCAACCCACTGAGCCACCCAGGCGCCCCATCAAGTAATGATTTTAATAATAATAATTAAAAATAATTTTGCCTCAAATTTTATACCTCTATTATTTTTATTGTCTATCACAGATACTAGTAGCTATGAGACAATATAAACAAAATTTCTGGCAAGAAACATCCTGTTTTGCTCCAGATTGTAAAGATAATGCTTTAGCAGAAGGCTGGTATACATATGTACATATGTACACGCAGATGTGCGTATGTACATACATGCGTGCATACATCCTCCCTCTCATTTTCTCTTCCTCTCTGGATCCAGACAAATACTACATCTATATTTAAGTAGACATTAAATACAGGTGTATGTGTGTGTGATTCATGTTATGAGGTACCTACTTTTAATATTTAGTATTTAACATTTTTTATCCAGAATAGATATTATATTGTATTAAGGCCTTTAAATATCTATGGAGAGGATAAAATAAATTTTCTCTCTTAACTAATTAATATGATGATCTATGGTAATATAGGAATAGATTTCCTAATATTGAATTATGGAGGAATTACTGGAGGACTCTGTTTACTTTTACTGAATGTTTTGCAACAATGTTCATAAGTGAGCATGGGCTGTGGATCTCCTTTTGTGGTATATTACCTTTGTGGAATTTTTATAGTTTAGCTTTGCAAGAAACTTTTATAGTCTACTACTTACGAAAATATACTAGATTATATACCTGAAAATACCTTCTCATTAGAGACCACATAAAAATGTTGAATAAGATAATGGAAACATTTTTAAATTAATTAAGTTTCTATCTCTCTTAGTGTCATTTTTGGAAATTTTTATTTTAATAAGCAACTATGCATTACATCTCAGTTTCAAAATTGATTTGCAGAGAGTTGAAGTATTCTCTTATGATTCTGTTGAAGTCTCTATAATAATTTTCTATTACTTTTTATTTTGTGTATTTTTTTATTTTTTATTTTATTTTTACTTTTTATTATGTATATACATATACATAAATATATATATTTATATATTACCTTGTGTAATATATACCTTATGTATTACCTTGGTCATCTTTCTGTTTTGAAATGATCAATTTCAGTTTTCCTACTTACCAAATCTGATTGTTTTACTTTTGCCATATACTTTCTAGCTTCTTGAGAGAATTTTTTTTTAACGTTTTACTGTGAAAAATTTTAAACAAAACAAAGTTGAAATCGTTTTACGGGGAACACATGGATTTATTCATTTTGTAGATTCTACCAATAACATTTTACTATGCTCATTTGATAATATAATACTATATTTATCTGTCAATCTGTCCAGCTATCTATCTTACTTTGTTGACTCACTTCAAAGTAAATCGCAGGGGTCAATTCACTTCCTTTATTTCACATACATATCGTAAAATAGTTAAATATTTGCTACAATTTTTCCTTTTGGTATAGATTTACATACAACAAAATGCCAAAATCTCAAGTGTACATTTGCTGGGGTTAGATAAATGTATGCAAATGTGTGACTGAAACCTATCAAGTTATAGAACATTAACATAGCCCCAGAATTTCCTCTCCTACCTCTCCACGTTAATCCCCATCTTCCACCCCTTCCAGAGACAAATGCTATTCTGATTTTTTTTTTTTTAACAGCATAGACTAGTTTTGCCTATTTTAGAACTTGATACAAATGTGATCATAGGGTATACATGCTTTTGTATATGGTTTCTTTTACTCAGCATGTCTTTGAGATTTATCTGTATCAGTTCACGTGTCAGTAGTTTTCCCCTTGCTATTGATTAGTAGTACACCATTGTATAAATATCCCATTTTCACCAGACACCTGAGCTTTTCCTGGTGGGGGGCTGTTGTGAATAAAGCTACCCTGAAAATTGTAGTCTAAGTCTTTCTGTGGATGTAAGTTCTCTTTTTTCCTAAGTCAATACTTAGGAATGGGATTCTTGGGTCATAACGTAGGCACTTGCTTCGTAGTACAAGACGGTGTCAGAAATTCTTCCAAAGTAGATTTACCATATTCTCACCAATAAAATATGAAAAGTTCAGTTCTACATCCTTCCTTACTAACATTTGCTGTGGTCAGTGTTTTTAATTTTGGTTATTCTGGTAGGAAGTAATGTTACCTCATTTTGTTTTAATTTGCACCCCCTGATGACTAATAATGTTGAGGATTTTTCGTTTACTTCCTGATCACTTATATATCTTTCATGGTAAGCGTATGTTCAAGTCTTTTATCCGCTGTTACCTTCTCTCAGCAATTTTTTTTTTTTTTGTAGTTTTTGTTGTAGAGGCCTTGCTTGCCTTTTGTAAATTTGTTCCTAAGTATTTTATGCAGTTTTCCTTTGGTGTTATTATAAATGGAATTTTATCTTACCTTATTTTCTGATTAAAAGTAATTTTTAATCTTGTCACTTTAGTCATAGTTTTATAGATTTCTAAGCATTTTCTGTGCAAACAATGCCACCTGAAAATACAGTTAGTTTTTCTTCTTCCTTTCTGGTGTTATGTCTTTGTCTGTCTGTTGTATTGTAAACATTTAGGACCACTAGTACAAAATTGAATCAAAATGGTGAGAGTGGAGATCCTTGCCTTGTTCTCAATATTATGGGAAAAAATGTTTTGAAATTTCCTACTAGGTGTGACATTAGCTGTGGGTTTTTATGAACATCCTTTATCAGACTGAGCAATTAAGGAAGTTAACTTCTTAAGGTCTTAGTTTGCTAAGAGCCATTCTGTTTATTGGTTTAATCTTGAATGGGTGTTGAATTTTGTCCAGTGAATTTTGCACTTTTATTTTGTGTTTTAAATGTTTATTTATTTATTTTTGAGAAAGAGAGAGAGCACATGCACAAGTGTGTGTGCCCTTGTGAGCCGAGGAGGGCACAGAGCCCAAACTGGGGCTCAATCTCACAAACTGAACTGCAAGATCATGACCTGAGCCGAAACCAACTTGGACACTTAACTGACTGAGCCACCCAGGCACCCTGCACTTTAAAATGAGCTCACATTGGTTGATTTTTAAATCTGAAGCCAATTTTACAATCCTGAGATAAAGTCTACTTTGGTTCTGATGTATATATTATAAAACGTCATTCACTAATATTTTATTAAATGTTTTTGCATCTATGTTTATGAGAGTTGTTAAATTATTATTTTAAAATTTTTCCTATTTTACCTATGAGTAAGTAATAGGTTTTCTGTATGGTGTTTTTATGTCTTTATTTTCTAAATATTCTGCGATTCACATTTTGACTTTCCCTTTCTAACTGGCAAGTGGCAGAGATTTTTCTGTTTTTTAGTGTTTGTATTAACTTCTAGATTTATTTCTTGTATTCAGAGAATGTTCTCTGTATTATTTCTACATGTTGAAATTAATAGATTTTCTCATTGTTGCCTAATACATAGCATTGTAATAAGTATTGCCTGGACACTTAAAATGAAGGTCTTGCCTGGGACTGAGAGGCTTCCTGGAATGTAAGATTTACTGTGGAAAAACTAAGGTCACCCTGAATAAACTAGGACTAGGCTCCTCTTTCTAAGGATAAAATTCATAGGTCACTGTCTTTCATTGAGGACCTCTTAGACCTTGCTGACTGTCCTTAAGCAGTGAATATAGTAACAAAATCATCTGAGAGCAGCATGAGTTTTTTCCTTCTACTATAAGTGACTGGATATTTTATATCTGAAATCAATAATTTTACTAGGCTGTCTAGATCAGTTTTTCATGGGCCATATATCACCTTAAGTTGTGGAATCAAATCTTCACTTAATTCTGGAAAGTTAAAAAATTTTTATATCAATAAACATTTTCCATTTCTATTAAGTTTTCCCTTCTTTGGAACTTTAGTCCTTCTCTGAGCTCTCACATTTCTGCTCTGTGCTCTTGGTTTAGAGAAGTGGTTGCTTCTTGAAGATTTAAAAATTTCGCAGCAATGTATTTAGTTAAAATTCTCATTCGTTAAATGTAAGTGCTTTCTGTACATGTTAAATTTCTATTTAATCCCTTAACCCCTTTATGGTATATTTGAAGAAGATAAATTCTTTCTGGCCCAGCTATTTGTAGTAAGTTCATGTGAAAGAAAATCAGTGCCATGTTTCAGGCTGGTAGGAATTCTTAATATCTGGGGTTGGGTGTGTTTGTGAATGGGTTACTAAAATCTTATATCTCTCTATCAACTGAACTCAGAATCTGCTTCCTAGTCTCACTGACAGACTGTTTCTTGCAAAGTGGCTTGTCTCTGTGATTCCTCATTCCGTGTTACTTTCCAAGCTTCCTGAAGCTGCCAAGAGTATCTATGCTTCTTGTTTCAAACAAGAGATGGTTGGTTTTGAACCTCTAAGGGACAAACCCCAGAGAACACTACTCTGTTGATTCTCTGACATCTGCAGCTATGAGCATTTCTTCTTGGTATCTTTATCTTTACTGCTGTTGTCAACTTTTCTTCTGTACTATATTCATGATTAGATATACTTCCTGGTTTGCCATCGATGGAGCTTGCATTTTTGTTTCTTCTCCTTGTTGTTTTACTCTGCTGTTTTTGTACAACTCCAATCGTATTTTAAATGATCTATTTTGAAAAGACCAGTGCATTAACAGTAATAATTTTAAAAATTCTTTCTTCATCTCTTAGATATCTCTGCAACAAAAAATGGAGAAATTTTTGTTGTTGCTAAGTGGTTAAACTGATGAGTGCAGAGAGGCAGCTGGGATCATTAAAATTTTAGGTAAAACATCTTGAAGAATCAATTTTCATGGAGGAGTGGTAGGAAAAAAGAGACAAGAGATGGTCTTACCCCACAGCTGACGGTTAGCGAGTACACGCAGGTACAGACGAAACACATATTTACAGATCACATTGGATCTGACTGGGCAAGTATTTGTTCTGATTGTTGAGTTTTGTACTCTACCATTTTGTTGCACATTTTGAACATTAACCTTCTTTCTACCTAACACAAAGCAGAGATTTGTTAATTGTCTGAATACTTCAGTCAACATGAATAGCCGATTTGGAAGAGTTCTGAATTTTTCCACACTGACTAAATTAACCAGGTAATTGCCATATATCCGAAGTATTACCTGATGCTGACACTTACTTTTCTATTTATTCTTCTTGTTTCTTTTTGACTTTACAGACAAATTAACGCTGTGGTGGCTTCACTTCTTATCCAAATATTTTATTTATGAATAGGACCCTCTGATTCATATTTTCTATATTAATGCCAAAGCAATGTTTATATACTAATAGTAAACTGGACTGTTTATGCAGTATAGCCAGCCTGGCTTGTCATCGTTTCAGCGGAGCCCTTTTCTCAAGACATGAAAGGTCTAGTGTTAGAGATCAATAAACCCTTTCAGAATCCATCAACAGTAGCCAAAAACCCTTTCTGTTCAGCCAAATCTACTAGGTTGGGTCCTTTTCTCCATCAAGGATTAAGGAAACAAACACGAAAACAAAAACATTCTATTGACTCACACTCCCACACTGTGTTAAGCCGATTTATGTAGGGGGCAGTAGAGTTGTAACTGCCTTCAAATTAATCTTATCTTCCTCCAACGTTCAAATGAAATGTTTCCACCCTACCTTCCATCCTGCAAGATTTGCTTCATTCACACCTTATCTGGTGATATTCTGCAGTGCAATTAATGCTGCTATAATAATTTAATGAACTTTTACCAGGTGCCAGGAGTTGTGTTTTCCATGCCTTACTTCATTTAATCCTCGGAACAACTCTATCACAATGGGACCGTTATTAACCCAATTTACGGAAGTTTAATTTCCAGTGTAAGGAAATTGAAGATGAGAGAGGATAAGCACATTATGCAAGATCATATAGCTAGTTACCAGTGCCAAGAGTCTAACCTGGCCCATCTGCTACTACCAAGCAATAGTGACCCTCTGTGCACACTTGTTCTACTTTGGCCTTCTGTTATTTATATCCTGCCTTCTTAACCCAATGGTTTTCAATCGTAGCTGCACATTAGAAACATCCATTGAGCTTTGAAAACAATATTAACTTCCAGAGATACTAAATTGATTTGGATGGGGCTCAAACTGGTATTTTTAAAAAACTCTAAGAGTTGACAACCAAAGCCTTAATCATACATTTTTAATGAAAGGGTCTGGGCATCTAACATGCACATGTAGCCTAACATATATATATTAGGATCCTAATAAGTGCATCTTTAAGTGAATTAGAAGACTATAGGTAGTTATTTGATTTATTTAGTAGAGTTTATATAACAGGAAAAAAAGAATACACACACAGATCCAGACAGGATGCATGCTTAGAAAAGGCCTGAAGGACTGAAGCTATCGCCCTACACTGATATCAAGGCTCAGGGGCTGCAAATCTGTAACGGTCTCCCATGACAAAGTCTGCAAAGACTGGGAAAGGTAGCTGGTTTTGCAAATGCCTAATTTTCAACAGAAGCTCACAGGCATGCTAAGAAACAGGGAGACATGACCCATTCAAAAGGACACAATTTCCAAAAGCAGTTTTTTAAGAAGTACATGGTTCAGACTTAACAGCTATCTTAAGTATGTTCAAGGAACTGAAGGAGATTAGGAAAACAATATATAAATGAAGTGAGAATATCGACAAAAAGATAGACATTATTAACAAAAACAGATTCTGGAGCTGAAAAATACAATAACTGAATTGGAAAATTCACTAGGCTGGTACGAAGACAAACAGGCATAAGTGTGAGTCATCAAATATGAAGAAGACAAGTCATTTGAAATAATCAAATCTCAGGAGTAAAGGGAAAAAGAATGAAGAAAAGTGAACAGAGCCCAAGGGACTTACAGAATACCATCAAAAAGGTGAATATATACATATAGGAACCACAGAAGGAGAGAGAGAGAGAGAATGAGAGAGAAAGGGACAAAGAGATTATTTTAAAAATCAGTGGCTGAAAACTTCTCAAGTTAGAGAAAACACATAGATATACTAATCCAAGAATCTCAGTGAAATTCATGGAGGATAAACCCAAAGAGACCCAAATGGAGACATAATCAAACTGTCAAAAGCCAGAGACAGAGAATGTTGAAAACAGTAAGAGAAAAATGACTCATCATGTAGACCAATTAGACCTAATAGAAATGTACAGAACACTCCACCCAATGACAACAGAATGCGCGTATTTTTTTTCAATTGCACAAGGATTATTTTCCAGGATAGACAATATTGTGGACTACAAAATAACTCTTAAGAAATGTAAAAGATTGAAATCATACCAAGTATCTTTTCTTTCTTTTTTTTTATTTCGGGGGGGGGGGCGGGGAAGAAGGGCAGAGAGAGAGAGAGAGAGAGAGAGAGAGAGAGAGAGAGAATCCCAAGCAGGCTCCACTCTCAGCACAGAGCGCCACATGAGGCTCAATCCCATAACCCTGGGATCGTGACCTGAGCCAAAATCACAAGTCAGATGCTCAATGGACTGAGCCACCCAGGTGCCGTATCTTTTCTGATCCTGATAGAATGAAACTAGAAATCAACAGCAGAAGAAAAACTAAAAAATTCATCAACATACGGAAATCAAACAACACACCTTTAAACAATAAATGGGTCAAAGAAGAAATTACAAAGGGGATAAGAAAATATCTTGAGACAAATAAAAATGCGAAAAAGGATACCAAAAGTTATGGGCTGCAGCAAAAGCAACTCTAAAGGGAAAATCTGTAGCTGTAAATACATTAAAGAAGAAGAAAGTCTCAAGTCAGGAACCTAACTTTATACCTTAAGGAACTAGAAAAAGAAGAGTAAACTAATTCCAAAGCTCATAGAAAGAAGGAGGTCGTAGAAATTAAAGCAGAGACAAATAAAACAGAGAGTAGGAAAACAGAAGAGAAAAATCAATGAAACCAAGAGTTAGTTCTTGAAAAGATTGACAAAAATGGCAGTCTTTTTGCTAGACTGCCTAAGAAAAAAATAGAGAAGGCTTAAATAATTAAAGTCAGAAATGAAAGTGGATATTACTATAGAGTTTAGAAAAGTAAAAAAGAATTACAAATATTATGAACAACTGTATGCCAACAAATTGAATAACCTTTATGAAATTGAAAATTCCTAGAAAAATACAACCTACCAGGACTGAATTGTGAAGAAACAGAAATTTTGAGTAGACCTAAACTGGTAAGTAGATTGAATTGGTAATCAAAAACCTCACCTAAATGAAAACCCCAGGACCAGATGGCTTCACTAATGAGTTCTACCAAATATTTCAAGAATTAACACCAGTTCTTCGCAAACTCTTTCAAATAATTGGAGAGGAGGGAACGATTCCTAATTCATTTTCTGACGCCATCAGTATCTTGATATCAAAGCAAGATAAAGACGTCGTAAAGAAAGAGTCCACAAAAAGTTGTTAGAACTAATAAACAAATTTATCAAAGTTTCCAGATGCAAAATGAAAATGTGATAATCAGTTGCATTTGTATATACTAACAATGAATAATCTGAGTAAGAAATTTAAGAAATACAATTCCATTTAAAATAGCATCAAAAAGAATAAATTACTGGAGAATAAACTTAGCCAAAAGAGGCAAAAGACTTGTACACTGAAAACTACAAAACATTGCTGAAAGAAATTAGAGACATCACTAAATGGAAAGGCATCCTGTGTTCATGGATTGGAAGGCAATATTGTTAAGATATTATTACGACCCCAAGCAATCTCCAATCCCTACCAAAATCCCTAGGATGCTTTTTGCAAATATAGAAAAATCTATTCTAGAATTCATATGAAATCTCAAGGGACCCCCAAATAGTCAAACAATCTTGAAAAAGAACAAAGTTGGAGGTGTCACACTTCCTGATTTCAAAATTTACTACAATGCTACAGCAATAAAAATAGCATAAAACTGTCATAATGATAGACAAATGGACCGATGGAATAGAATAGAGAGCCCAGAAGTAAATCCTGACATGTAGGGTCCAATGATTTTCAACAAGGATGAAAAAGTCATTCAATAGCGGAAAGACAGTCTTTTCAACAAGTGGTGTTGGGAAAACTGTATACCTACACACAAATGAATGAAGTTAGACACTTACTTTATACCATACATAAAAATTAACTGCAAATGGGTTTAAATACAAGACCTAAAAGCATAAAACTCATAGAAAACGTGGAAGAAAAGCTTTGTGTCTTTGGATTTGGCAAGGATTTCTTGGATATCATGCCAAAAACCGGACAGCAAAATAAAAAAATAAGTTGGACTTCTTAGAATTAAAATTTTGTGCATCACAAGACACCAATCTGATAAATGATTGTTATCCAGGATGCATAAAAATTTTCACAACTCAACAACAAAACAATTGAAAACTGCACCTCGGGCTTAAATGGATATCACCCCAAAGAAGACATGGAAATGGCCAACAATCACACAAAAACATAGTCAACATCAATAATTATTAGGTAAATGCAAATCAAAATCGCAATGAAATACAACTTCATACCCATTAGATTGGCCATTCCTCAGAAAACAGAAGGTAAGTGCTGGTAAACTTGTTGAGCAAGTGGAACCCTTGTGCATTGCTGGTGGAAGGGGATAAGGTGGATCTGTTGGGAAAATTATGGTGATTCTTTGAAAAACTAAACATAGAATTACCATGTGGTCCGATAATTCCACCTAGTATATATGCAAAAGAAAGAAAATCTGTACAATCAGGTGATTATGTACAATAGCCAAAGGGAAGCCACCCAGAGATCAACGAAATGTGATCTCCACATACGACAAAATATTATTCAGCCTTGAAGAGGAAAAAAAAATTCTAACACATGCTACAACATGGAAGAATCTTGAAGACATTACGCCTAGTGAAAGAAGCCAGTCACAGAAGGACAAATACGAGATTCCACTTATAGGTTGGCCCTGGAGCAGTCGACCCCAGAGAGACAGAAACTACTTTGCTGGTTACCTTGGGTTGAAGGGAGGGCGAATGGGAAGTTACTGTTTCATGGGTAGAGAGTTTCAGTTGGAGAAGCTGAAAAGTTACAGAGATGGATGGTGACTGATGGTTGCCCCAGAATGTGAATGTACTCAACACCACAGAAATGTACGCTTGGAAACGGCCAGAATGTCACATTTTAATGTTATGTGTATTTTACCATAAAAAATAAAATTACCCCCAGAAAGAGTCAAATCTAAAAAAAGAAAAATATTCACTAAGTTAGATGACCCATCAGCTTTCTTTTTTTTTTTTTTTTTTTTTTTTCCTGGAAACCTCACTCCTGGTGGCCTCTGCCTTCTCTAATGTGGATTCATTGATCCCCAGGGACCCAGTGGTCATCCAAGGATTTCCCTTCCCAGCTCTATTGTTGGAGCCACTGCTTCCCTAATCTATGTCTTGATTTATTCCCTTGTTTTGGTGGACACTATTCTCTGTGAAAGGATGCATGGGTATTAAATCTTCTGAGTCCTTACGTGTTCTGGGCTGTCTTTATTTTGCGCTTTGCTGAATTGCAATTCAGTTTTCCTCCGCATACGCACGGCGTTTTCCATCTGCTTTTCGCATCCAAGTTAGTGCTTTGTCGCTGCTCCACGGCACCTTTGTTATTACACCTCAGTCGCTATTGTTGATCCCTATTTTTTAGGTTTTATCAAATCTGATTTCCAACCTAAAGATGGTCTCCCTCTACATGTTTTTGTAAAATCAACAACATGATTGGTAAATATCATTCACCGATGTTTGCCTACTGGTTTCCTTGCTGTGCTCAGGAAATTGTTGCAACTCCAGAGCTATAACCTGACTGTATAAAAGGAGTGTAGGAAATCATCCATAGTCCTAAGTCCCTCCTGATATTTTGTTTCATTTCCAAATAGCTTTAGGGTTGGGTTAGCTATTTATTTTCTCTAAAAATATAAAAGTACGTCCCCCGAAAAACAAAATGTCAACTAAATAAAAACCCCTATTTGAAAACTTAAATCATTAGCTATCGTGTGTTACCTTCATATTTTCATTTTAGACTGTATTATTAGCCAAAAACCAGTCATCGCAGAGACTGGCTCTTCCTGCTTGATACAGCGTGACACTTTGAGTTAAGAAAACATATTTTAAATCTCGTTTCACTTTTTTGTTTTGTTTTGTTTACTTTGTGCCTTTGTATGTGTTCCCATCTAAGTGTTTTCAATTTTTAAATAAATATTTAAGACTCAGATCTATATTTGGATGCATGCATAATCAACATCACCTTCAGTTAAACCTTCTGCATTTTGCCACAAATGGGAGAAATTGACCTTGATATTTTCCAGGAGGACAAATTCATAAATATGAGAACCGAAAAGAAAATCCTGCGCCAAGACAGCAAATGACTCATTGCAGCTTCTGTAGTGAAATGAAGACAGTTCGCAAGGCCGGCACATTTATGAAAAGTACAATAAATTATATAATACCACAAATAAGCACAGATAATAGGAGCCTGTGCCTTTTCCTTGATGCTGGAAATTTTTGTGTATCTAAGCCTTCATGTGCTTTACCTTCAGTGGGTTTTGTTCACAAAAACCAAATATTCTAGAGAGACCCCCAGGGTGAATCTGTCACTTAAAATCCTACTTTTGCTTTGCTACAGATGCTTTGTGTGGGAAGGAATAAAACCATCCTTCGTTTTTATTTTGTGTTTTTCCTGTAAAGAGAGAGAGAAAACATTGATGAAGGAAATTTAACACCTTTAAAAATGGCCACCGTGTGACCTTCTTGACTCAGTTAACCTTTCTAACAGAGTAGCTGGCCTTTAGACCAGTAGGTTGGCTGGAGTTTTGCCATGCCTTAATTCTTTTTTTTTTTGAGAGAGAGAGAGACAGACAGAGCATGAGTTGAGGGGGTAAGGGCAGAGGGAGAGGGAGACACAGAATCGGAAGCAGGCTCCAGGCTCTGAGCTGTCAGCACAGAGCCCAATGCGGGGCCTGAACTCATGAACCGGGAGATCGTGACCTGAGCCGAAGTCAGACGCTTAACTAGACTGAGCCACCCAGATGCCCCCATGCCTTAATTCTTTCTAACATCCTTTGACAAGGGTAGAAAGGATACATGGTTAAGCAAAAGAAGAAGGAGGAAGTGAAAGAAAGAATTAGGTAGCGTGTAGAGACCTGAGGTGTGGTGTCTACACATCCGGGACTTTCCCCAGGAGGGTGTACGGCTGCACCCGGCCTTCTCAGAGACCAGCCAACTCTGTGTGCTCAGCTCTTCCCCCCATCTTCCCTGCAGCCACCCTGGCAGATCCAGTGTGTTTCCACCCAAGCAGACCTGCCTCTACCACTCGCTCGTCCCCAGATTTCCACACGCTCCTGCTCCCCCCTCCTGAAGACTTAGTGGAGGGCGGGCCCAATGCCTTTGCTGCCCTGGTATCTCCTCCCCAAGACAGGTCCTTTTAAAACAGGCTTAGTGCAGGAAGGGAGGGTATGCGTGGTAAGTATGGTACCAGGGTATCCACTGTCCTGTCCTAGCCTTCCAAACAACTGTCTGAGGCGGGCAGTATTATGGGTCGAGGAGGTTGGAGAATTCCGTCCGGGTCACTTTAATGCCCCTGTCCCCCCTACCCCCACCCCCCACCACCCTGGCCCAAGTGACAGGGTCTTACAGCGCTCCAAGGCCAGTGGTTTCTGGCTCCCGACAGGAAGCCTGCTGAGCGTTCCATTGCCTCTGCTTCCTACCCAGCACCTCCTGCCACCCAGAGGAAGGATGTCTTGTGCCTTTTGTTCTTGGAGAAGTTGCAGACGATAACCTCTGGGGAGCCCCCGCAGGCCTTGCCGCTCTCCGTCTGTGACAGAAGAGAGCATTTCCGTCCACCAGACTCTAGGTATGTGTCTTGCCCCTGATGCTCCCACCTCTCATCGTCCCACCCCCAGCGGCTGATGGCTTTGGGGCTTGTAAGGTGGTTGGATAAGAGTTCCAAAAAAATCAGGATTGGAATCCTCTCTCCATTAAAACGGAAATGGCGATTTGGTGAAATGAAGATCAACCAGCAAAACACACTAATGATGGCTATGAGACCCCAGTAGGCATGCATTTCTATTCTTCGAGAAATCTCAGGTTGCTGAATGTAGCCTGGTGGACGTTTGTATGACAGAACTGATTATGCAGGCGTGAGTCACAGCGTGAAACCAGTCCGTGTGTCTGTGCATTCCCCACCTACCCCACCCCTAGCCACCAGAGGAATCTTGCTATGAAAGTTTTGCGTTCATGTACCAAAACGGCCTCCACAAGGGAGAGAGGCGATTCCCCACTCCGGCACTGATCTTCTGTGTGGCTTCCTTTAACGATCCCAGAGAACATGGCTCTGATGTGCCAGCTGTACCTGGGCAGAAGCAGAAAAGGAAGTGTCTTAGTCTGTTCTGGCGAAGATAACAGGAGTACCACAGACTGGGTGGCTAAACAACAGAGATTTGTTTTCACCGTTCTAGATGCTAGAAGTCCAAGATGAAGGTGCGGGCAGACTCAGTTCCTGGGGAGAGCTCTCTTCCTTGTTATGCCCTAACATGGCGGAGAGGGAGAGGGGAAACTGCCTTGTGTCTCTTTTTATAAGCACATTAATCCCATTATGGGATTCCATCCTCATGACCTAATTACCTCCCCAGAGTCCCACCTCCACATCCTATCACAATGGGGACTAGGATTTCAACCTGGATAAAACACCAACATTCAGCCATCGCAGGTGGGGTGCACTGAAAGAGGCTCCTGAGGGCGAGGCTGTGATGGATGGTGGCGGTCACAGCAGTGGCCCTCAGAGACTCAGTGGGAAACAGCTCAACAGTGGCGATCAGAGGCGAGGATGAGAAGCTTCAGCAATGCAGCTTTAGGGAATTGAGGCACGGGCAACAGGTGGTCCTAAAGAAGGCTTGGATGGGACAGGAGACACAACTGTGGTTCATCCTACAGAGGAGCCCAAATGAACATTGGTGAGAACAGATGTTGGGGATTCCCCATCGATAAGTAAAGGACCGTGGAGGTCCTGCAATCACAGGTGTCAAAATGAACCAGTAAAATAAAGATCATCTATGTTGATAGGACTCCATTTGATTTATGTATTTATTTGTATATTTATTTATTTAGTTTTACATTTTTCATGTCTATTTATTTTTGAGAGAGAGAGAGAGAGAGAGAGAGCGCCAGTGGAGAAGGGCAGAGAGAGCCGGGGAGAGAAAGAATCCCAAGCAGGCTCCACGCTGTCAGCGCAGAGTCTGACACGGGGCTCGATCTCACAAACCCTGAGATCGTGACCTGAGCCGAAATCAAGAGTTGGGACGCGTAACCAACTGAGCCACCCAGGTGACCCAAGAAATGCCAATATTCTTTTTTTTTTTTTTTTTAATTTTTTTTTTTTTTTTAAACAATTTTTTTTTCAACGTTTATTTATTTTTGGGACAGAGAGAGACAGAGCATGAACGGGGGAGGGGCAGAGAGAGAGGGAGACACAGAATCGGAAGCAGGCTCCAGGCTCTGAGCCATCAGCCCAGAGCCCGATGCGGGGCTCGAACTCACGGACCGCGAGATCGTGACCTGGCTGAAGTCGGACGCTTAACCGACTGCGCCACCCAGGCGCCCCTTAATTTTTTTTTTCAACGTTTATTTATTTTTGGGACAGAGAGAGACAGAGCATGAACGGGGGAGGGGCAGAGAGAGAGGGAGACACAGAATCGGAAACAGGCTCCAGGCTCTGAGCCATCAGCCCAGAGCCCGACGCGGGGCTCGAACTCACGGATCGCGAGATCGTGACCTGGCTGAAGTCGGACGCTTAACCAACTGCGCCACCCAGGCGCTCCAGAAATGCCAATATTCTTGATCTTCAGTATCACTTAAATGGGAGATTAATTGTTCGTTGTACTTGTGTGAATCAATTTTGTGGTAGAAAGTGTCCCATTAATCTTCTGGGGGTTTGCTCTCAATATGAGTACCTGAGTTGGTGGTTTGAACCCCAACTTAGAAATGGTGATATTTATCCTTCTGGACATGCGAGTGCTTTCCCACTAGCATACACTAGCCCAGGTCACCAAAAACCGTGATGTAGCCAATTGTGCATTTACTGTCACCTTGATGTCTGCTTTCTGTCTCTCCCAGGTCCTTGGCAGGCAAACTTATTCCACGGCTGTCTTTCCAGCCCCACATCTTGGTGTCTCAGCCCCTCCATGTGTCATTGGCATCTCTTCATTGGTCCCACCTCAGCTGTTTTGTGTGGATCCCTCATTATGCACCCAAAACCTTCTGCTCATATAATGTTACTTTTGAAAACTGTACTTTTCCAGGATGCCTAGGTGGCTCAGTCAGTTAGGCTCAGGTCATTATCTCACAGTTCGTGGGTTCAAGCCCTGCGTTGGGCTCTGTGCTGACAGCTCGGAGCCTGGAGCCTGCTTCGGATTCTGTACCTCCCTCTCTCTCTGCCCCTCCCCTGCTCATGCTCTGCCTCTTTCTGTCTCTCAAAATTGAATAAACATAAAAACATTTTTTTAAAAAAAACATGGACTTTTCCAAAAGGTTCTTGGATTAACTTTTAAGTCAAGTCTTTCTCCTTGGGTCCTTCTCAGATTGTCACAATTCATTTCCATCTGGTTATCCTCAGATTGGCACTGTTGGTTATCCATAGGTTATCCAGTGTAGCATCCTTCCTTAGGGCCCCCCCCTTAGTTTTTGCTCATACTAACTTTTCACCTAGAGTCTGCTCCTAACATAGACCTATTTGAGAAAGGGTAATTTCAGTGTTGTTTCCTCAAGGGACAAGCTCCAGGGGCTGTAAAAACCCTATAGGATCTTTGGGCTGAACTTGTTCTCCTACTGTACAAGGTAAGTGGGGTTCAAGTTGCAAATGTACTTCATTCATCTCCAGTTGATTTATGTGCCTAGTATCACAGTGGGTTAGACATGGAGGGCCTGGGTGACACAGTTGGTTAAGTATCTAACTCTTGATCTCCACTCAGGTCACGATCTCCTCACAGTTTGTGAGTTCAAGCTCCGCATCAGGCTCTGTGCTGATAGGGGGGAGCCTGCTTGGGATTCTGTCTTTCCTTCTCTCTGCCCCTCCCTGCTTGTTCTCTCGGTCTCTCTCTCTCTAATAAGTAAAAAACTTAAAAACAAAAACAAAAACAAAAACAAAAACCAGACATGTTCCCCAATGTCAAAGACTTAGTAATTGGGTCCGTCCAAGAAAACCTAGGCGTGGATGAGAACTCACAATGATATGTTACAAGAGCTGACCCTTCTTCCCTTGTCCGTTTGAGGCTGACATTTCTTTAACACTTTAAATATAGTGGGGCCTCTGTAATATTCTCTCCTTTTGGTTCTTTTCTCCTGTCTCTTTACTTTCTATGCCAGATAGAAACATTAATCTTTCATAGTTAGTGGATAATTTCGTACTCATTTTTGGAACTCTCTTATTTTGCCTCCAAAGCTTACTCTCTGGTTACATAATCTTGTACCTCCGTTTTTTTATATATAAAATAAGAATAATACTAAGCGCTTCCTTATAAATTTTTTTGTGAACATTAAATGGAAAAAAAAAAATCAATGTGAAGAACTCAGCCCAGTGCTTGAAACTTGTTAAATAGTCAATAAACCATAGCTATGGTTTGCGTATCAGAATTATTATTACCTGCTATCACTGCCCCTTTATTTGGCCATCGAGGAGATAAGGGCCATTTGCTCTCACTTCCAGAGTTCGGAGCAGTGTGCGTCATTCGTCAAGTATATAACCTGAAGCAGCTGCTGAGGTGGTGGCACCATCGGTGTGGGTCACTTCCTTTCTAACTGATGACTGCCTGACTCAGACTCATGAGGGAAGGGAGGACAGAGCAGCCATTTCCATGGAACCAACGCTCCCGGAAGCTGACCACAGTTTTAGTGATGGCTCCAAGGGGCCAGTCTTCATCACAGGTATGTCTCGTGAGGATGCCACGGCCAGAAGAATTTTATTTTAACAACTTTCATATTACATATGAAACTAAATGTGCATTGCTCTTTGGCATTTTCTTTTTTTTTTTTAACTGTTTATTTTATTTTGAGAGAGCGAGCCCGTGCAAGTGGGTAGGGGCAGAGGGAGAGAGAGAGAGAATCCCAAGCAGGCTCTGCACTGTCAGAGCCCAGAGACCAATGCTGGGCTCGACCTCATGAACCGTGAGATCGTGTCCTGAGCCAAAATCAAGAGTCAGCCACTTAAGCAACTGAACAACCCCGGTGCCCAGCTCTTTGGCATTTTCAAAGAAACTTAACAGATCATTACTTACCATATTTTACAGATGGGGCAAGTGAGACTCCAAGAAGTGGTTTACTCCCCCCAGAATTAAAGCTGAAGTAAAATACAGATGTTTTGAAATCTAGACTAGAAAACTCTACCTGTGATACTGTGACCTTTCCCTTAAAATTAGTTCCCACTGGACATCACTCCCTTCTCACAGCTATTTCTTTCCCCCTTATGTATTTTCTCTTTTCCTTTTGGGCAGAGTCATCTTTTTATTATAGACATTGAATAAGGAAGACGTAGCAATAACTTGAGAATTGACTACTTACACTATCTCCTTTTGGTTCTGGGAAGACAAAAAAAATATTATTTAACGAACAAATTTTTAGTATGAAAATATGTCATGTGCATTGAAAAGAGACTTGTTCCTTTTCAGATGTATGGTGAACAAAGCCTGGAGTGGATTGTTCAGCTTCTGACAACCCCCAGACCACTTATTAGGTACTCATTTTTATAATGCTCACTACTCTGGTTTTTGCTGATATTGTTGATGACAAGAACATGAATATCAGTTAATAACTGAAAAGTTTTAATATATGTATATATATATGTGTGTGTGTTAAAGGTGTATATACACATGTGTCTATATATATTCATGTACATATAAACATGCATTTATATATAAGAAAAACACAAATGACTCCAAAGAATGATAAAATTCTAAATTAATCTTTTCTTCTTACTGTTTTAAATTTTTTTTTTCAACGTTTTTTTATTTATTTTTGGGACAGAGAGAGACAGAGCATGAACGGGGGAGGGGCAGAGAGAGAGGGAGACACAGAATCGGAAACAGGCTCCAGGCTCCGAGCCATCAGCCCAGAGCCCGACGCGGGGCTCGAACTCACGGACCGCGAGATCGCGACCTGGCTGAAGTCGGACGCTTAACCGACTGCGCCACCCAGGCGCCCCTCTTCTTACTGTTTTAGACAAATATTTGCTTTTTATTGCGCTTCTATGGTTGATTTCTATTATAGATGAGTGCTTTTACTATGGCTTTCTGCTCAGCATAATAATTTCTATCTGTATGAAATTATTCTGATTGCTACCTGCAAGGCTCTGTGACTTCAATTGTTTGAGGAACATGGTGCCACTCAGATAATGTTCAAAAATGCAAATATTCACGGTAGGAATGTCCACAAAAGTCAGTTTCCCACATGAAATTGAAGAAAAAATAGCGGCAGAAGTATGATAATAGTAAATTGGTATAAAAGAACCAAAACACCATGGGGGCCGTGGCTAAAGGTTAGAAGGAGGAAGCAAGACAGTGTTCTAGTTGAGAGTTCTTACAAATCAGTGCTCCAACCTTGACTGCCTCAAACTCTGACTTTCATGTCAAATCAAACCGACAAAAGACTTTCTGTCAGATTTTCAGATTCTACTTGGAACGTTTTTAGAATCCGCTCCCTGATGTTTATGATTAGAGTGTCTACCTCTTGACACTCTTTGAACCAGGCTATTTTTAAGCATCTGCGCAGATTTTTGCTTTCTTGAGCTTCAGGATTTCTGATTTCTGCGTGTCAAAGTCAAGCTTCCAGCTGTTTAAATCATAGACAGGGGGCAGAGTTGGTCCAATTACTAGGGGAGTTGGAGTCTCTAGGAGTTGGCGCAGTTCACACGACAAAGGGTGAAAAGGAGAGGATCAGAAAGACTGGACTCCGTGTCGCCATAAGACCAGCCCCTGAGCAGATGTCTCCCCTGGGGTTGAAGCACCCATTTTAGGAATTGTGAAGGCGATTACTAATGAGTCAGTCCTTCCTTTTGTTATTGTTTGTCTATGAGGAAAGTAGAGCAGGGTTTCTCAACCTCGGTGCTACTGGCATTTGAGAGCAGACCATTCTTTGTTGTGCAGGGCGGTCCTGTGTATTATACAATTATTAGCAACGTCTCTGGCCTCTACCTACTAGATGCCAGTAGGCCCCCCTAGTTGTGACCATAAAAAATGTCACCAGACATTGCCAAATGGCCACTTGGATGAGAGTGTGGAGCAAAATGGCTCCTATAGGGGAACCACTGAAATAGATGTTTGATGCTTTTATTCGTTAAGATAAAATTTTCTAAATTATTGGCTCCCAAACATTTTTTCCTCTTGCCTTAGAAAGGGAAGTGATAAAGCTTTACCACTAACATGTATCATATGCTTTTGAATGTTGAATTTTTTTTACCTAACAGTAGTGACCGCCTTATAAAAATGACTCATTTTTTTAAGGATCGGTTCACAGAGTATCACAAGATACTCGTCCCCATTATTTTTCTCTTGCCCTTCTTTTCCCTGCCCCAATTTCTCCAGAACTTCTATAGAAAGTAAAGGAAATGGAAGTGGCTCTTACCTCTGTAAGTTTGAAGTTATGATATTGCATTTTGGGGATATTGTTGACCTAAGAGAAAATAGAGAAAGTGATTTGAAGATTTACTAAGGCAGACTAACTTTTAACTCAAAGAGCAGGGAGGGGGTGGTGATATGTATTGTTAAACATTTTGGCAGAAGGTGACTACATCCTCTTTGTATCTGCTTTGGAGAAGAATGCATCGAAGAACTTAGATACCCACCCTAGACTTTGCAAACCAGATCTCTACTATTTTAGAGACAGTTACCCAGATGGGCCCCCATAAGAAACGTGGCTCTGGCAGGAAGGAATGTTGTCACGTATCATGAGATAATTCTCAGTGAGGAATCAAGAGGAACCATCCAAAGAACGAATGTGAAATAACTAAGGCACCAGAATTCAAGAACCCTGATTTTAAATTCCTCCTTCTACACCACACCCCTTACCTTTTTTGTGTTATTTGTACCATTTTTTTTGAAAACACTAAATTTAAGCTGTTAAGATTATGCAGATTGTGCCTCAGTCTTTGAGATAAGATAGACCTTACTGCATCTGTTTTTGGAAATCTTCAAAAGGAGTAATCCAGTCTAATTCATCTCATTTCCATTCAACTCATTCATTACATTGTGGTTTGGGCCCACAGTCATGAGAGTGGCCTTTGACATTGTCTTCCACAGATATATTTCCCTTGAAAAAAGAAAAAGAAGTGACTGGACTTGGGTATTCTGTCTGCACTGATACTTTTTTAATTTCACTGATTATTTTCCTTTTTTATGCAGTTACCTTTGTCTTGGGCATCAGTTGAATCTTTGTTTCTCCAAAAGCAATAGAGACCTTTACGGGAAGTCTACGTATCCGCTTGCTTCCTAAAGCTTTGGGGCAGGCCATTCACACCTCTGAAACCTTTAGGAATACCCAATGTTGAAACAAGCTTTGAAGTGACAATATTTAGTCATAGACTTTGACAAAATCTTTATATGTTTGTGCAGATTTTACAAATTCCATGCGTTTTAAGTAATCTATTCATTTCATCCCAACAACATCCTCACTCGGATCACCCAGAAACTTATGAGTTTAGGTATGTATTTTATAGAATCGTGTTCACAATTTATTGCTGAATTAAATTTGATTCCAGATGACAAATTTCAAAAGAGGGGCTTTAATTCCCTTGGTTGTAGCAGAGAGAATTGTCCACGTGCTTGGACCATCTCGGTCTCAAATACAACAAAAGGTGTAGATGTTGGCTGAAAAGAAAGGAAAATTATAACCAGAATAGATTCTTACAGTAACTCTCCTTTCAATTATATTCTTTAGAAACAAGACTTTATAATATACCATATATAACATAGATAATATGAAAAGTGATCTTGAAGTTTCAGAGAGATTTCTCCCTCTGATTGTAACAAAGTACAGTACTTTCCCTAAAGCCCTTTACTTTGAAAGATGAAGGTTCTGGATATTTGGTGACTTTCTGACCTTTAAAATCCAGTATGTAAGTGCTCTCCAGTGTGAGCTTGAGCCACTATACATTCTGAAAACAGAACATCGTGTGCCTGAAATGCTCTGATTCAAGTCCTCATAAAGTTCATAGCCCTTTTTGAGAAACTGAAAGACTCCCATACCAGGACCAGAAGGCGAATGTAAGAGGAATTAAATAGCCTTTAATTTTTTGTAACCAAATAAATTTCCCATCAGAACAGGCTGCATAATTTTTCTAGGCCAGTGTAAAATGAACATGCAGGTCCCCTTGTAAAACTTATTAAGAATTTCAGGACAGTGATGATTAAACCAAGTGATGAGCTCTTCTAAGCATGACTTTTTTTTTTTCTTTTTTCTTTGAGAAAGAGAGCATGCCTGAACAGGGGAGAGGGAGGAAGGGAGAGGGAGAGGGAGAGAGAGAGGGAAAGAGAGAGAGACAGAGAGAAAGAATCTTAAGCAGGCTCTATGCTCAGTACGGAGCCCGACAAGGGGCTTGATCCCATGACCCTGCCAAAATCAAGAGTCAGATGCTCAACTGACTGAGCCACACAGGTGCCCTCTAAGCAGGACATTTTTAGAAAGAGACATTTTTTTCCTTTTACTTACTGAGTCCTTCTTTCTCGTTCAGCTGGGTACTTTGTAACTCGCTGAATGTCTTTAGGTTTTCAGAACAGGTCAGGGAGATTACTTCCATGATCCATCTTGTGTGAAGGAGAAGAATGTGACTTTTGAATAATACTGTAAACCTTTTCACCCAAAACACTTTTAACCCAAACCGTATTTTATCACATGTAGACATCATGAATTCTAAGAATCACTATTGTTTTATGTATCGTATTGTTTTAGGGAAAAAATAAACGATGCTACTATTAAATATGATGCATCCATTGTAAAATGAACTGTAAGTTCAGAGTCATTGCAATGTTAAAGATCTTAGCATTGATGAAGATGTGGATCTCAGTGGAGAGGTCTTGCAACACTGCGAGCTACCTACCATCATCTCCTTACCATGTTAGGTGCAAAGGCTCTCTTGTTGATAGGAATGAGGCCCAGAAGTTGAATGAGAGGTGCTAAGGTCGGATGTCCCATCAGGGATAGAGCGGTAGCATAGCCCACTGGGCTGAACCTAACACTTTCCCCCCCTTAGCTCTGCTGCCTCGTCTCTTTGGTAACACCATTCATTGGATCAGTTATAAAGAAAGAAGAAAATGACAGAAAACCAGATTAGACAAGGGGAATTGTGCACACGAATGTGAATGCTTTCTTTTAGTACATATATCTGTATGAATTTACTATACATGTGTATTTACTATATACATGTGTGTGTATTTTATTATTTTTAAAATTTTTTTAAATATCACCTGTACACCCAACGTGGGGCTTGAACTCATGACACTGAGGTCAAGAGTCGTGTGTTCTACCAACAGAGCCCAGCCAAGTGCCCCATATATGTATTTTATTTTATTTTTTATTTTATTTTATTTTATTTTATTTTATTTATTTATTTATTTTTTTTTATATATGAAATTTATTGTCAAATTGGTTTCCATACAACACCCAGTGCTCATCCCAAAACGTGCCCTCCTCAGTACCCATCACCCACCCTCTCCTCCCTCCCACCCCCCATCAACCCTTAGTTTGTTCTCAGTTCTCAACAGTCTCTTATGCTTTGGCTCTCTCCCACTCTAACCTCTTTTTTTTTTTTTTTTGTTCCCCTCCCCCATGGGTTTTACTTAAGTTTCTCAGGATCCACATAAGAGTGAAACCATATGGTATCTGTCTTTCTCTGTATGGCTTATTTCACTTAGCATCACACTCTCCAGTTCCATCCACGTTGCTACAAAAGGCCATATTTCATTTTTTCTCATTGCCACGTAGTACTCCATTGTGTATATAAACCACAATTTCTTTATCCATTCATCAGTTGATGGACATTTAGGCTCTTTCCATAATTTGGCTATTGTTGAGAGTGCTGCTATGAACATTGGGGTACAAGTGCCCCTATGCATCAGTACTCCTGTGTCCCTTGGATAAATTCCTAGCAGTGCTATTGCTGGGTCATAGGGTAGGTCTATTTTTAATTTTCTGAGGAACCTCCACACTGCTTTCCAGAGCGGCTGCACCAATTTGCATTCCCACCAACAGTGCAAGAGGGTTCCCGTTTCTCCACATCCTCTCCAGCATCTATAGTCTCCTGATTTGTTCATTTTGGCCACTCTGACTGGCGTGAGGTGATACCTGAGTGTGCTTTTGATTTGTATTTCCCTGATAAGGAGCGACGCTGAACATCTTTTCATGTGCCTGTTGGCCATCCGGATGTCTTCTTTAGAGAAGTGTCTATTCATGTTTTCTGCCCATTTCTTCACTGGGTTATTTGCTTTTCGGGTGTGGAGTTTGGTGAGCTCTTTATAGATTTTGGATACTAGCCCTTTGTCCGATATGTCATTTGCAAATATCTTTTCCCATTCCGTTGGTTGCCTTTTAGTTTTGTTGGTTGTTTCCTTTGCTGTGCAGAAGCTTTTTATCTTCATAAGGTCCCAGGAATTCACTTTTGCTTGTAATTCCCTTGCCTTTGGGGATGTGTCGAGTAAGAGATTGCTACGGCTGAGGTCAGAGAGGTCTTTTCCTGCTTTCTCCTCTAAGGTTTTGATGGTTTCCTGTCTCACATTCAGGTCCTTGATCCATTTTGAGTTTATTTTTGTGAATGGTGTGAGAAAGTGGTCTAGTTTCAACCTTCTGCATGTTGCTGTCCAGTTCTCCCAGCACCATTTGTTAAAGAGACTGTCTTTTTTCCATTGGATGTTCTTTCCTGCTTTGTCAAAGATTAGTTGGCCATATGTTTGTGGGTCTAGTTCTGGGGTTTCTATTCTATTCCATTGGTCTATGTGTCTGTTTTGGTGCCAATACCATGCTGTCTTGATGATGACAGCTTTGTAGTAGAGGCTAAAGTCTGGGATTGTGATGCCTCCTGCTTTGGTCTTCTTCTTCAAAATTACTTTGGCTATTCGGGGCCTTTTGTGGTTCCATATGAATTTTAGGATTGCTTGTTCTAGTTTCGAGAAGAATGCTGGTGCAATTTTGATTGGGATTGCATTGAATGTGTAGATAGCTTTGGGTAGTATTGACATTTTGACAATATTTATTCTTCCAATCCATGAGCAGGGAATGTCTTTCCATTTCTTTAAATCTTCTTCAATTACCTTCATAAGCTTTCTATAGTTTTCAGCATACAGATCCTTTACATCTTTGGTTAGATTTATTCCTAGGTATTTTATGCTTCTTGGTGCAATTGTGAATGGGATCAGTTTCTTTATTTGTCTTTCTGTTGCTTCATTGTTAGTGTATAAGAATGCAACTGATTTCTGTACATTGATTTTGTATCCTGCAACTTTGCTGAATTCATGTATCAGTTCTAGCAGACTTTTGGTGGAGTCTATCGGATTTTCCATGTATAATATCATGTCATCTGCAAAGAGCGAAAGCTTGACTTCATCTTTGCCAATTTTGACGCCTTTGATTTCCTTTTGTTGTCTGATTGCTGATGCTAGAACTTCCAGCACTATGTTAAATAACAGCGGTGAGAGTGGGCATCCCTGTCGTGTTCCTGATCTCAGGGAAAAAGCTCTCAGTTTTTCCCCGTTGAGGATGATGTTAGCTGTGGGCTTTTCATAAATGGCTTTTATGATCTTTAAGTATGTTCCTTCTATCCCGACTTTCTCAAGAGTTTTTATTAAGAAAGGGTGCTGGATTTTATCAAAGGCCTTTTCTGCATCGATTGACAGGATCATATGGTTCTTCTCTTTTTTTTTGTTAATGTGATGTATCACGTTGATTGATTTGCGAATGTTGAACCAGCCCTGCATCCCAGGAATGAATCCCACTTGATCATGGTGAATAATTCTTTTTATATGCCGTTGAATTCGATTTGCTAGTATCTTATTGAGAATTTTTGCATCCATATTCATCAGGGATATTGGCCTGTAGTTCTCTTTTTTTACTGGGTCTCTGTCTGGTTTAGGAATCAAAGTAATACTGGCTTCATAGAATGAGTCTGGAAGTTTTCCTTCCCTTTCTATTTCTTGGAATAGCTTGAGAAGGATAGGTATTATCTCTGCTTTAAACGTCTGGTAGAACTCCCCTGGGAAGCCATCTGGTCCTGGACTCTTATTTGTTGGGAGATTTTTGATAACCGATTCAATTTCTTCGCTGGTGATGGGTCTGTTCAAGCTTTCTATTTCCTCCTGATTGAGTTTTGGAAGAGTGTGGGTGTTCAGGAATTTGTCCATTTCTTCCAGGTTGTCCAATTTGTTGGCATATAATTTTTCATAGTATTCCCTGATAATTGTTTGTATCTCTGAGGGATTGGTTGTAATAATTCCATTTTCATTCATGATTTTATCTATTTGGGTCATCTCCCTTTTCTTTTTGAGAAGCCTGGCTAGAGGTTTGTCAATTTTGTTTATTTTTTCAAAAAACCAACTCTTGGTTTCATTGATCTGCTCTACAGTTTTTTTAGATTCTATATTGTTTATTTCTGCTCTGATCTTTATTATTTCTCTTCTTCTGCTGGGTTTAGGCTGCCTTTGCTGTTCTGCTTCTATTTCCTTTAGGTGTGCTGTTAGATTTTGTATTTGGGATTTTTCTTGTTTCTTGAGATAGGCCTGGATTGCAATGTATTTTCCTCTCAGGACTGCCTTTGCTGCGTCCCAAAGCGTTTGGATTGTTGTATTTTCATTTTCGTTTGTTTCCATATATTTTTTAATTTCTTCTCTAATTGCCTGGTTGACCCACTCATTCGTTAGTAGGGTGTTCTTTAACCTCCATGCTTTTGGAGGTTTTCCAGACTTTTTTCTGTGGTTGATTTCAAGCTTCATAGCATTGTGGTCTGAAAGTATGCATGGTATGATTTCAATTCTTGTAAACTTATGAAGGGCTGTTTTGTGACCCAGTATATGATCTATCTTGGAGAATGTTCCATGTGCACTCGAGAAGAAAGTATATTCTGTTGCTTTGGGATGCAGAGTTCTAAATATATCTGTCAAGTCCATCTGACCCAATGTCTCATTCAGGGCCCTTGTTTCTTTATTGACCGTGTGTCTAGATGATCTATCCATTTCTGTAAGTGGGGTGTTAAAGTCCCCTGCAATTACCACATTCTTATCAATAAGGTTGCTTATGTTTATGAGTAATTGTTTTATATATTTGGGCGCTCCGGTATTTGGCGCATAGACATTTATAATTGTTAGCTCTTCCTGATGGATAGACCCTGTCACTATTATATAATGTCCTTCTTCATCTCTTGTTACAGCCTTTAATTTAAAGTCTAGTTTGTCTGATATAAGGATGGCTACTCCAGCTTTCTTTTGGCTTCCAGTAGCATGATAAATAGATCTCCATCCCCTCACTCTCAATCTAAAGGTGTCCTCAGGTCTAAAATGAGTCTCTTGTAGACAGCAAATAGATGGGTCTTGTTTTTTTATCCATTCTGATACCCTATGTCTTTTGGTTGGCGCATTTAATCCATTTACATTCAGTGTTATTATAGAAAGATATGGGTTTAGAGTCATTGTGATGTCTGTATGTTTTATGCTTGTAGTGATGTCTCTGGTACTTTGTCTCACAGGGTCCCCCTTAGGATCTCTTGTAGGGCTGGTTTAGTGGTGACAAATTCCTTCAGTTTTTGTTTGTTTGGGAAGACCTTTATCTCTCCTTCTATTCTAAATGACAGACTTGCTGGATAAAGGATTCTCGGCTGCATATTTTTTCTGTCTAGCACACTGAAAATCTCGTGCCAATTCTTTCTGGCCTGCCAAGTTTCAAAAGAGAGATCAGTCACGAGTCTTATAGGTCTCCCTTTATATGTGAGGGCACGTTTACCCCTTGCTGCTTTCAGAATTTTCTCTTTATCCTTGTATTTTGCCAGTTTCACTATGATATGTCGTGCAGAAGATCGATTCAAGTTCCGTCTGAAGGGAGTTCTCTGTGCCTCTTGGATTTCAATGCCTTTTTCCTTCCCCACTTCAGGGAAGTTCTCAGCTATTATTTCTTCAAGTACCCCTTCAGCACCTTTCCCTCTCTCTTCCTCCTCTGGGATACCAATGATGCGTATATTATTTCTTTTTAGTGTATCACTTAGTTCTCTAATTTTCCCCTCATATTCCTGGATTTTTTTATCTCTCTTTTTCTCAGCTTCCTCTTTTTCCATAACTTTATCTTCTAGTTCACCTATTCTCTCCTCTGCCTCTTCAATCCGAGCCGTGGTGGTTTCCATTTTGTTATGCATTTCGTTTAAAGCGTTTTTCAGCTCCTCGTGACTGTTCCTTAGGCCCTTGATCTCTGTAGCAAGAGATTCTCTGCTGTCAGCTATACTGTTTTCAAGCCCAGCGATTAATTTTATGACTATTATTCTAAATTCACTTTCTGTTATATTATTTAAATCCTTTTTGATCAGCTCATTAGCTGTTGTTATTTCCTGGAGATTCTTCTGAGGGGAATTCTTCCGCTTGGTCATTTTGGATAGTCCCTGGCGTGGTGAGGACCTGCAGGGCACTTCCCGTGTGCTGTGGTGTATAACTGGGGTTGGTGGGCGGAGCCGCAGTCAGACCTGATGTCTGCCCCCAGCCCACCGCTGGGGCCACAGTCAGACTGGTGCGTGCCTTCTCTTCTCCTCTCCTAGGGGCGGGATTCACTGTGGGGTGGGGTGGCCTGTCTGGGCTACTTGCACACTGCCAGGCTTGTGATGCTGGGGATCTGGCGTCTTAGCTGGCGTGGGTAGGCAAGGTGCACAGGGGCAGGAGGGGCAGGCTTAGCTTGCTTCTCCTTAGGTGATCCACTTCAGGAGGGGCCCTGTGGCAGCAGGAGGGAGTCACATCCGCTGCCGGAGGTTTGGCTCCGCAGAAGCGCAGAGTTGGGTGTTTGCGCGGAGCGAGCAAGTTCCCTGGCAGGAACTGGTTCTCTTTGGGATTTTGGCTGGGGGATGGGCGGGGGAGATGGCGCTGGCGAGCGCCTTTGTTCCCCACCAAACTGAGCTCTGTCGTCAGGGGGCTCAGCAGCTCTCCTTCCCTTTGTCCTCCAGCCTTCCCGCTTTCTGAGCAGAGCTGTTCACTTATGACCTCCCAGACGCTAAGTCGCGCTTGCTGTCGGAACACAGTCCGTCAGGCCCCTCCGCTTTTTGCAAGCCAGACTCGGGGGCTCTGCTTGGCTGGCGAGCCACCCCTCCGCCCCGGCTCCCTCCCGCCAGTCCGTGGAGCGCGCAGCGCCTCGCCGCCCTTCCTACCCTCTTCCGTGGGCCTCTGGTCTGGGCTTGGCTCCGGCGACTCCGTTCTGCTAATCCTCTGGTGGTTTTCTGGGTTATTTAGGCAGGTGTAGGTGGAATCTAAGTGATCAGCAGGACGCGCGGTGAGCCCAGCGTCCTCCTACGCCACCATCTTCCCTCTCCCAGAAGTCAAAGATTTTTCAACCACGTGGATCCAGGATACGAAGTCTGACATACAGGTCTGACAGAGAACTTTGGACGTGACGCTCTCGCGGAGTCAGAAGCAGCCACCTCCCATATATGTATTTTAAATGACACTTGGGAAACACTATTTTTTGTATGAAGTTTAAGCAGTTTATATCTCATTTTTGGTTAGTTTCAAGATATTGATGATTTTAGATGTATGTCTCATTTCAAGACTATGCGCAGACACATGCCTAGTCTATTTTGGGGAGGTGCGTGATACAGTTATTTGTGCGATGAACACCGTGAGAGTTTAATGTAGACCTCTACATCAAGTTACCCATCAAGATGAAAGACAGTTCGTAAATAAGCCATTGGGTCAACTAAGGTTACGGAAGGGCTGTCATCTCTGGGTTGAAAGTGCCGTGGATGTAAATGTTCTGGAATTGCAAAAGAACTTTTTGGAGATACTTATCAGAAATGATTTCTTCCTTATTAGCATATACCCTACCGACACACGCATATACACGCGTACAATGTGCCCACGAATCAGCCCCCCAAACCTCCACAGCAATCTTACTATCTCATAACTCAAGTTCCTTGTGTGATGATTGCCACTCTCCCTAAGAGATGGGCTGTGACTTCAGAGAAGGAAAATCTCCAGGCAGTCTTTGTGTCTCACCCCCACTCCATCCTGCAGGAGAAGGAGGGTGGGTTGGAGCCCGGCTGGGATGTGGAGCCGTGGGAACTGGCTTCCCCCACACCGGATCCCCTGGGTGGAGGTCGCGCTTCCCCCCGGGGGGCAGCAGGGCCAGGTGGCCTAGACGCCTCTGGAATTCCAGGGTGACAATGGCAAATGGGCACCGGGGGGCTGTGTCTGTGTGCTCACAACTAAAGCTCAGACATCCAATACAAGGTACCAGTACCAAACAAAAGCTAATATTAAAGTCGATCTTTCGGAAGAGGTGGGGTAAAAGGAAAAGGGATTTGGAGAAAAGCTGTTGGCACTGTGGCTTTTAAGACTCACACAGCCTAAGACAAATTCAAGCCACATTCTTCCAAAGACATTCTTTAGCCTGAAAGCCACAACTGGTGGAAATCTGCAAATGCCTTGGACAGCAGTGGGCTTAATCAGATTTAGGTGGGAAAAATTAAACGAGGAATGTTTTAGAAAATCAACTTTAGTTCCTCGCTTCGTCTCCCTTCTCTTTTTTCATTTTGCTTTTCTTTTGCTTCTTAGTGGGAGGGGAAAAAAAGATATCCATTCTATTATTCCTTAATTTTCATCTTGCAGCTCATTATCTCAATCAGCATGTCACAGTTGAGTGCATTGATTTCTGAGAAAAATTCCAGCAGGTTTTTGTAGCTCTTGATGAGCTGTGGCTAATCGCTGCAGTTAAATTTTCTGTCATGACCTGAAACGGATTGTGAGTGTTTGATTGGCAGGAAGGTTAAATAAAGAAATGGCATGCAGAAGTGATCATATGCTTTCTTGGCTCTTGGGGATACTGGAAGGGGAGAAAGAAGGTCAGAGATCATGAAACAGTAACCATCTAAGACCAATTGAAGAACACTTTTATCTGAGCCCAAATGGGGTCCCAGCATAATAGTATACGATGAAGGAGAGGCTGCAGGCACCCAGGGCTTTGGGATACAGCATCTTCCAGTACAAAAGGTGGAAGAATCTGGTCTACACAGGGAAGGTTCCCATCAGGAATACGATCAGACATTGTGAGCAGTGGATTGCATTGTTAGTCACTGGAGCTCCACGACGGACTTAGAAACAATGAAGAGAGCTGCTTTCCTGTGAGAGTGGCTGGAAGCAAGGACTGGGTGTTTGAATCACTGCTTACCTATAGCTTGGTACTCTATACTCAGTCTCTCTCTGCTTTCAGCCTCCCCGTTTGTGAAATGAAAGAAACAGAAACTAATTTACCTCCCAGGGTGTCTTCATAGCCTCATGTATGAAAGAGGTTTGGAAGGGACAAATGGAACAATCTGAAGACGTTCTGGGCCAGAGTTAAGATCAGTTATCTGGAGAATTAAAGTACATGAGGCTTGAAATGAAAGAATACAAAACCCAAACCTATGCTGTCCCACCCCGCACCCACCCCCCCCCCAAAAAAGAAGAGAATATATAAAGCAAGACAATATAAATCTGTGGAAGTAGAGCCCAGAGGCACGGGATGCCTCTGGGGTGTGGACAGTCAAAGAAGACATCTGGTCAACATCAGGTATGCACTGAAAACCTCAAGGGACGCAGTAGTTTACAAACTGCAGAATCTACAAGATCAGGACAAAGCTATGATTGTGGGTGGCAGTGGAAATTGATGAGAGAAGCAAAAGAGAAATTTATGTTTGTCTGTAAACAAAAGGCGACACAGTCAGGAAGGGCGAGAAGGAGAAAGGATGCAGGGAGCAGAGCGTATGGACTCTGTGCAAATCCAGTTTCGAAAAGTAGCGGAAAACACACCTAGCTAATTTAGAGAAAAATTAACGAAACCTAAAACTAAAATAAACAAAAAAGCCTCCTCTCTTCCCTCCCCAGCCAAATAGATTGTTTGAATTACACAGACGGTTAAGCGCAAATGGTTATCTGGTTGCTTCTTGGAGACACAGTCTTGATTAGCAGTTTTCAACTCGGTCTCAGAGTAGACAAGATGAGATTCTGGGGAGGACCAAGTTAAACCAAGTGAGTCATGGCTCAGAACCATCCAGTGTGTCTGCAGTGGAAAGAAGAACAAAGCAGGTGTTTCCTCGCTGCTTTGGGAACCATCGGCATAGAGGCATGATGGATACACTGGCGGTAAGCAGGCAGGATGGGTGAAGTGGATGCCCTTCTTGTCCTTGTCCTCTCTCTGGTAGAGCTGGCAGTGGACTGTGCAGAAGATGGGGTCAGGAGAGTGTTTGTTGTACTCTGAAGCACAGGAACCAATACTGCCTTCTGCCTACAACAGTACTTAAATTTCCAATGCTGAAATATGACACGGGGGAGAAAAATGTAATAAATGACTGATTTGGACACCAATCCAGATCAAACCTTGTTTCCAAGGCAACGTGAATGGAAAATAAGCTGTCAGAATTGAGGTTGACGATTGTGGTGTTCCTTCTTTCCATTTCTGCATCTGATTAGCCCAGGTAGTCACCGGCAGCCTGGTCAAATATCAGGAAGCACCTTCCCTACCACGACCACCTTCCATGGAATCTCAAAACCCTTGTTTTCTTGGTTGCACTTGGAGAACTTGTGGCCTCCAGGAAAGCATTGGGCTTGTTCGAACTAGACAGGTGCTGGATATTGAATATTTTTCTTTGAAAGTCCAGAGGAAAGACCTAGCAGAAAGCACAATGGGTGTCCCCTCCTACTTCCTGCCACTGTGCCTTTTCTGCACCAAGAACATCACATTCCAAATCGGCACAACAGGTAGACCCATTCTGGGAAGATGGGCAAATTCTCCCACATCTTTATGTCCTCAACGCATTTTGCTTCTTTGAGCCCCTTTCCAAAAAGGAGAGAACTGTCCTAGCCATAAGGCTTTGGATTAGAAGAATTGGAAATAAGAAATGTCCTGGCTCAACTGCAATCTTATCTCAGATGAACTATAAAGAGGTGGAGGGGCCCTGTCTAAACACCTGGCGGTGCTCACAGCTTACCCCTTCCAGGAGCACATCACCCTTAAATCAAGACCGCGGGCACTGGGCCCTGGAAAAGTAGTTCTTGGACACAACTCGGTACCTTTCACCAAAGGCTCATCTCTTCCATGACATATGGACATTTTAAGATCTGCAAATAAATTATACTAGGCAATAAAAGGGCTGTGTGAGCTCAGAGTTGCAAATGGAAAATTATGGGGAATTTTCAGCATTCTCACAATAAAGGAGACGAGGCCACAACATCATTTCTGTGTGTGTGTGTGTGTGTGTGTGTGTGTGTGTGTGTTTGGTTTGAGAAAGAAAGCACGTATCCCAATTCCTAGGAAAATGGCACCACCTCCTAATTAGCTACCCCCTTTAAACCCTAACTACCCCCAACCACCCGTTCTCTTTTTCTAAGAAATATAAGTGAATACAACTTTCCCTGGAAGTGAGCCCTAACACTGATTTTATGCCGCTTATTCGAAATGATTTAAAACAAATATTTTTGTGAACTTCGGATCCTCGAATTAGGAAAAACTGTTTATAAACAGATACTGACATGGTTGCTGACACAGTTGACTCAAAAAATATAAGCCTTCCTTCCAGCTAGCCCCCTGAAATAGTATTTGTAAATGATGAATTTGTGTGTAAAGGAACAATTTCCTGTAAATCAATGTACCTTACTTTAGATTTCAGTTTAATAGAAAAAAAAAAAAAAAGAGCCCTGTCCTTGGAAAACAAATGGCATACAAATTGCTTATGATCTTCATAGAAAAAAGCCATATGTTATTTGGGGTGATTTATTTAGACTTTCAATCCCTTCTCATTAGAAACCTGCATTTCTCAATAATGTTCCAATTAAACTAACACGGCAGAATAAATCTGGGATACCTGTATTGATAATAAATGGACACAGGCTGATACTTTGAGCATTTTCATTGTAAGATGCACCCTAATAAAGAAATAACAAGAGATGCTTTTAATAATGCCATCGCCATGAAATGGCTTTTGGTTTTTCCAGTTTCAGACCTTCTCAGAGCTATTTGAGTTCTGAAAGAGAAGAAAAATAAACAAGGGCCGCTCACCACGATTGAGGACAAACGATGGAGCAAATCTATAGGAAAATCGGCTCCCGGTTTCAGCTCTACTCTCTGAGGCAGGGAATTGAAGCTAGTCTCACCTCGAAGGTGTGTTAGAATAGCAGATTCGGGGTCTCTGAGGAGGTATTTGGAAAAGTATTGTGTGATTCTGCTCGCCTTTTAAGAGAATATAGGCAAAAACACTCTCTTATCTAATGGGTGCTTTTCTCTCAGAAATCAAATTCCTCACTCCATAAAATTTCCTCGAGAGGGAGGTACATTGTTGATTCCTGCCTCTAAGGAATCGTTGTGCCAATTGGGAGAAGCACGAAAGCCCCAGAGGGAACATTTTGACTTCCCAGCATGCAATTAAATGCTAGGAGCTCCGGAGTCTTTTGCACAGTTCCTGGGGGGCTGGAGAGCCATAGGGATCCTGCCGTCAGTCTAGAGAGGGCCCAAACCACTCAGCATAACGGAGCTTTGTGTTTGTTAGGCGAAAACAGGACAAGAGCAGCAATGAAGTTCAGGGAGTGACTGGCCAACCCCGGAGCTTCCAGCTTCCAGAAGGCATGGTTCAAAGGTCATTATCCGGGAATGTTTTGATGCTAACAAACACCTTTCCCATATAATGTAAGTAGAGTGGCAACCTAGACAGGGGTTTTGACGTTGGTTTCTTTTAACATCATATCCTGGCCAAAAGGTCTTTTTCCATGACATTTTATGTGACACTTGGCAAGTACTTTTATTTGGTCCTCATTTTTGCCTCCAACAAAGTGATGACAATATTTTCTGCCCCAAATAACCTGAAAAGGGTCTTGCAAAAATCAGTATGGTCATTTACATAAATTATTTTTTCTCCTTGTGTTAAAATAAATGAACAGGATACTTTATAGGATTATTATTTATATTTTCAGAACCATGAATCTCGGGACAAGTATGATTGCAGTATCTTATATTTCTAGAGTGCTGTATGGCTTATAAAGCAGTCTTTTTTTTTACATTCACAAATTCATTTGATATTTACTAATCTACTAGAAGATAAACCAGGTAGATATTTTTTTTTCATTTTATAAGTAAAAAAGTAAAGAACCGGAAAGGTTTTATTTTAGAACCAGAAGGATTTATTTTAGGTCACACAGTCTTGAAAGGAAGACTTAAACCTCCTGATTTGTAATGACTGTCAATTAGTCTTTCACTTTTCTTAGGTGCCAGAGTTTTATCAGATCATTACATTTGTCTGTGCTTCCTCAGTCACGCTGCTTAAAATCCTGACATCCTGATTTTTCAAGTTCTGCAATTTTAGCATAAAAACAAAATGGTGACCAGTCTGTTGGGTTGTGAGTCTAGATGTGGAAGATTTGACAACATGGTAAAACTCAAACTTGATGCCTCATAAACAAACTGACTTAATATATAGTTAGGGGATCTCCATTTCCAACTTTATGATGGAAAAAAGTATTACTATCCAACTGTTTTGTGTGGAACTTCTTGAATTCTTCCTACCTTGCCCTTTAATAGTTCCTTAGAGTCTTTTTGTACAGTAAGTTCCACTCCCCTGGCTCCCATTTGTGGTCTCAGGGTGAACCCCCTAAGAAAGCAGGACAGTCCTAATCCTTTCTTTGAGAGTCACGGGCAGAGAATTCAGTCTTTTCCAGTGGATAGACCTGTGGTGGGTACATTTCTGGGGCCATAGTTCTCATCACATAGATTCCAGAGCAGAAGATGACACGTGCATGTGGGCACATTCACACACACACACACACACACACACACACACACACACACAGATGGGGGCTTGGGGGGTGGGAAACTAAAGTAAAGCCTTGCAAGAATTAAAAGGGAGTCCTGACAGATTTCCAAATCCCTGTTCCAGTGCCTTCCTGGGGCCTTGTGTTATCCTTGCCCTTGAGTTCTGAGCCACAACCCTGGAGCCTTACTCACAGATAAACCTGAATTCAGTGTGCTTAAGATCACCTTTCAATCCAAATGAAACAATTGCTCAAAGAAATTTGCCTTCCCAGGCAGGGCATTTCACATTCAGCTCTTTAATCCGTGCCATGTGTCATAAACACAGTGAAACATTGATGTAATTATGTGAAGGACAGAGTGGAAATTAAAAGGAGGAAACGCGGTCTGGTGGTTAGATTCGCAGACCAAATGTCAGGAGTTTTGTTTCTATTTTTGACATGACCCTGGGGACTCAGCCCTTGGCTCCCTGGTGTCACCCTTAGAACTCAAGATCCTAGGTCTATCTCCTACCTAAGTGAACATAGCTTCTGATACTCTGGGACCCCTTTGATGGCAGAAGATACCCTTGAAAGTGGAGTCATAAGCCCAAGCAGATTGAAAAGCTAGTTTCATAGTTGGCCCATACTTCCTTGTCTACAAAATGAGGACAGCATAAATCACTCCTGTTGGGGCCAGTTTCAATTATGGGAATCAAAGCCAACCTACTTCTGATCTTGTGACATACTTACCAGCTCAAGACAGGAAACTTGGTGTTACGGGACTGACAGTTTTTTCTGTATATGTGACTAGAGACAAGTGTTCTTTTTAAATTCTGCCCTCCTACTTCCATAATAAGATCACTTGCCTTTCAAAACCATGATGTGGTAGCACTTTTTAGTCCAAAATCCTGTATGTTTGCTATGAGAATTTTCTCATTGGCTGAAAAAAAAATCATCGCATGTTCCTACTTACAGATAATATGATTGTCTGTGTAGAAAGTAACCCCCTCCAAATAAAATACTTACGTATAAATTAAGCAAAACATGTACAGGGTCTCTATACTGAAAGTTATAAAATGCTGATAACAGACAAGAACAAGAGACATCTTGTACTCACTGATGGGAAAATCTAATATATCATATAGTAAAGATATCGATTCTCCCTAAATTGATCGATAGGTTTAACATACTTCCTATTAAATACCAGCCAAAGTTTTGTACAGATGTGGACAACCTGATCCTAAAATTTTTATATAGAGATGCAAACCCTAGTATAGCTGAAATTATCCTGACAAAGAAGAATAAAGACAGGACTCAGACTACCCGCTGTTAAGGCTTGTAGTTGAGCTATAGGAACAAAGACAGCGTGGTCTGGGCAGAGGGAGAGACATAAACGTCAATGGAACAGAATTGAGGACCTAAGTACAGAGCCACACAAACATGCTCCTTCGATTTTTTTTTTTTTCAAGAAAAGTGGCAAAGCATTTCAATGGAGGAGAAGAGCCTTTTCAGAAAATGTTATTGGGGCAACTGGACATCCCTAGGTTAACAAAAACAAAAACCCTCAACCCTACACCTCACACATTACACAAAATTAATTCAAAACAGATCACTGCCTTAAAAACAAAGTGTAACGTTCTAAAACTTTCAGAAAAACACTTAGGACAAAATCTTCAGGATCTGAAGCTAGACAAAAAGTTCTTAGATCTGATGCCAAAAGCATGATCCATAAAAGAAAAAAAATAATAAAATGGACTTAATCAAAATTTAGAAGTTTTACTCTGTGAAAGACCTTCCTAACAGGATGAAGACAAGCTGCAGACTAAGAAAGAATATTTGCAAACCACACATTGACAAAGGACTAGTATGTAGACTATATAAAGTACTCTTAAGACCCAATGGTAAAAGAAAACCAAATAATCCAAATAAAAAATGAGCAAGAAACATGAGCAGGCATTCCATCAAAGGGGATTTACAGCAAATACACATATGAAAAGGCACTCAGCATCCATAGCTATTAGGGAAATGAAAATTAAAAGCCTCATGAGATTATGATTACACACCTATCAGAATGGCTAAAATTTTTAAAATAAAATAAAAGCATCAAATGAGGGATATGAAATTGGATCATTCATACATTACTGGTGGGAATTTAAAATGACAGAGTCACTCTGAAAATCATTTGACAATTTCTTATAAAATGAACTATTCAGGGCACCTGGGTGGCTCAGTCAGTTGAGCATGCAACTTCAGCTCAGGTCGTGATCTCACAGCTCCTGGGTTTGAGCCCTGTGTCGAGCTCTGTGCTGACAGCTCAGAGCCTAGAGCCTGCTTCAGATTCTCTGTCTCCCTCTCTCTCTGCCCCTCCCTCACTCACTCTGTCTCTCTCTCCCTCTCAAAAATAAACATTGAAAAAAAATTTTAAATAAAATAAAATAAAATAAAATTAACTATTCAATTACTATATGACTCAGCAATTGTAGTCTTTGGCATTTATCCCAGAAAAATGTACATTTATGTCCGTACCAAAATCCATATGTGAATGGTTGGTTATAGCAGCTTTATCTGTAAGCCCCAAAGTAGAAACAACCCAAATATTCTTCAGCAGGTGAATGCTCAAACAAAGGTACTTTGGTCGTTTACCCACACCATGGAATACTATTCAGCAATAAAAAGATGTAGACAATAACTTGGATAAATCTCAAGGGAATTCTGATAAGGAGGAAAAAGTCAATATCCTAATAGGTAATATACTATATTAGTTTTCTGTTGCTGCTGCAACAAGTTACCACCAACGTATCAGCTTAAACTACACAATTTTATTATCTTAGAGTTCTGGAAGCTAGGAATCCAAAATCAGTGTCCAAAGCCTTAAAAAGTCAAGATGCTGACAGGGCTGATTCCCTCTGGGGACTCTATGGGAAGATCCATTTCCTTGATTTTTTCAGCTCCTAGAGGATGCCTACATCACTTGGCTTGCAGCCCCTTCCTGGAATCCCCCCATCCTCCATTCTCACATCTCCTACTACGATGTCTCTGATCTCTTGCCTCCTTTTATCAGGACTTTTGTGATTGTATTGGACCCATCAACATAATCCAAGATAGTCTCCCTCTCTTCAGGTCCTGAACATAATCACATCTGCAAAGAACCTTTTACCATGTTGGGTAATGTATTCATAGGTTCAAGGAATTAGGACTTGGACATCTTTGGAAAACCATTATTCAGCCTATCACATATGCTTCTTGATTTGATTTATAAAACATTATTTAAATGAAAATATTATAGAACTGGAGAACAGATTAGTGGTTGCCACAGTATGGGGAGACAGTTGCTGTGAAAGGGCAACACTTGTGGTATTAGAACTGCTTTGTATCATAATTATGGTGGTGCGTACACAAATCTACACGTAGGCAAAATAGACCTAAACAAACACACACACACACACACACACACACACAAATGAGTATAAATAAAACTGGGCAAATTTGAATAAAATACGTGGATCATATCAATGTTAACATCCTGTCTGTGATATCATTGTATGGTTTGCAAGACGTTATTGTTGAGGGAAACTAGGTGAAGGATACATGCAATATCTTTGTATTTCCCACAACTGTGAGTCAATCTATGATTATCTCAAAATTGACAGTTTAAAGAAATGAAACAAAACCCCCCAAAAGTCAGTTTTTATTGTAGAAATGTAATAATACCTTAGGTTGTGTCCTAAGCCCAGCTAATAGAATTATTGGGGGAGATTATTGTAAGAATACAGAATCCTTGACCATATCTCAGACCAACTTGATAAGAATTTTTGGGGGATAAAAGCCAGGAGTCTCCATCTTTACAAACTTCCCAAGTGATATATTGCCAACTAGGTTTAGAGACCACTGTATTATATTATGTACTGTTTTTCTTCAAACAGTTCTACTTTTGGTTTACAATTTCAAGAAGCACATAAGTCCGTCTTACCAAGATGATAGCAGAAGAATGAAAGCCCTCTACATATACTCTTCAGGGGGAATTTTGAATGAGTTTGGGGAAAAATTGAGTAAGAATGAGGGAAACTTGGGATACTGTGTTTAAAAATTATCAGGCTGTCACTTTGGATTCTGTGTCTCCCTCTCGCTCTGCCCCTCCCCCATTCATGCTCTGTCTCTCCTTCAAAAATAAATAAATATTCAATTTTTTTAATTATCAGGCTGATAATTTATGTCTGAATTAGCCTACTAGAAAAGTAGTTGTTTCGAGGTTCTCCCTAACAGGGGAAAAGGCAGTTGTGTGGAGGAGAACACTAGCAGGAGAAAGGGGACAAGTGTGAACATAAAAAGGGGACACACTGATTGGAGATATTTGGGTGCTGCTTTGGATGTGCAACTTACTTTAAAAATGGAAGCCCTTATGCTACTATGCATAATTGTTTGAAGACCCTAATTGCGGCATTGAGAGGCAGGGCATGACAAGAACCATTTTAAGTTGCCAAAGTGGCAGGAAAACCAAACTGGCCAGATGCAGAGACTGGAGAAGAGAATCGATGAAATGACATTTCGAAGGCAAAAGTAACTTATTGGTTTATAAGTGGATTTTTCTTTTGGAGGGTACATAGATGGGAACCAACAGAAATGCTCTTAAAAGACAATGTATATCTATTGTGCCTCTCTTACATGAAGAGGTATTGTGTGAATAAAGGTGAGAATCCTACAATCTATGAGCTGACACTAGCTCAACTGAATTAATCGAGATACTGTTCGTTTGGAAACTTTTCCTAAAGAGCAGAGCCTGTGTCCCACCCACAAAGTTAATTTAAAAACCTGATTGGGGTCAATTAACGCAAAGAGGCAATTAAAATTGGATGTCATAGAAGGAAACAGTGTACCAGGTTTCTGCACGACAAGCTTGAGTATTGACTGATAATCAGTCATATGCCAATTGTTACTTTCCTGATTATTACTCATTCCCTCATTTCTCTGAGCACTGGAGATGTCTAAGGTCCAAGATCAAGGCAGCCAGTATTTGGAACTTCACCAGAAGAACCTATGTGGTGGGATTAGCTATCCTGTTACCCACGCTGGGCAGAATTTGCCTCATTCTTTCAAGGATGGAGGAAACAAATCTTATAATGACCCCCTGCTGCCTAAGTCCCTCCACGTGAAGAGGCAGCCAGCTCTACATAGAGGACATACACTCCTCTGCCCATCAGATACTCATCATTTAGTGAAGGGACTCCCTGCTCTGGTACCATTTCTCTAGAGCAGTGGCCTCTACAAATAGAGCTGTAATCACTGGCCTCCTATGGAGAGACACTGAGACTTCTGCCAGCAATATTTGCTAAGAGATTAAGTGACGTTAGATAATGTTCATTGTAAGAACTTAATGAGTTCTAGGACCTTAACCTACTGTAATGCATCAGCCTCAGGGAATGTGATATTTGTTAATGTTCTTTTTATCAATAAATATTTAAATATATTGCAGCTAGAGTTCTTGAGAAAGGTGCTGTTGCTTGTTTATTGGTCCGTTAAAGAAAATTGTAGAGGTGCTCGGGTGGGAACCAGCAGCAGTTCATGCCTCCTGGAAGGTCATCTAAATCTCTTTTGCATCTCTAATGGCATAAGAGTTGCATGGGTGGGGGTGAGCAATTTACAGCCCATGGGAAGACCCTGTCCCAGTTAATGGTTTATACGTGATGATTTATTTCAGTTCTGCTTCCTGGTCCTCGGAGGTCAAGGAGGGATCGATCTTCCCCCTGTGGATACTGCGTTTGGAAACTGGGCATTTTAGAGAGCAATTATGTCTGAGATCAAGTGTGATGCTGCTATTTCCAATCTGTAATCTTGAATCTGAACTTCAAGAACAGAGATTGGGCTTATTTGGCCAGGATCATCGCTCTCTCTGCTCCCATGTTATTCCAAGCCCTTCCCTATACCTTCTTAGCACCCTTATTTAAACCAAATCACTGGTCTGGCTCTCAAAAGACTACAAGAATCCCTTGTTGTGAACTTCAAAGCCTAATCCTTAATTCCTGGCAGTGTTTTAGTATTTCTTCACATGACTCTCTGGATCGGACCCTCCAGATCTTCGGGGCGTGTACTTTATTGTGCAGCACATTGGCACCCCCATGTCATAACATACTAGAGTAGAATGGTAAACCATTAGTCAGCTAGCTGAAAGGGGTAAAGAATTTAGGTATTGCTGGATACGTCTATAATTTCCTACAGGTGAACAATGCATACAATACTGTGCTTAAAATTCCAATACCATTCTCCTCAAGAGCTTAATAAACATTTTGGGAACTAAGCCAACATTACTCTCCCATACCTGCCCTTTCATATCAAAGGGATAAAGGCCAAGATTGTTCCTCTGCAGTTTCATCGTTAGCTTTTCTTTTTCAAGGTCAGGGACTTTCCTGGGGCCTAAGAAGCTCAACCCAACACCAGCACCCCAGGCTCATTTTCCTGACCAACATCCGTGCCGAGTCTCTTGGGTGTGAGATAACATTTAATCAGGTCAATAAACACGGGGCAGTGATCTGAAACACTTGTGAATATGAGGATTGTGTCCCATCCACCTGGCTTTCTTATTATAGGATTAAGGTGTTGAAATAAGGCTGGAGATCCTGTGACAAAGATCAGATTTACCATAAACACTGTGATTTATTCCTCCCTGGAGAATTTTAATAGACAGGGTATCCTGTTGCTCAGGTGTTGTAATTCCAGGTCTGTAACAGAAGTAGAGAATTAAATGGGTGCTCAGTGACACCTTGAGCTCCTAGCTAGTTCTTACCTCCAACTCCATACTTCTAGTAAATGGCTGGGTTATGTATCCCCACCGTTGCCAGGAGATACTCTTCTCATGTCATTTTCTGACGGTAGGTACTTGAATTCTGAAGCGCTTTCCAAATGTTCTTTTCAGATCTTCTTTATAAACCACTTAAAGAACAGCCCTGTGAGGGGGTGGTGTAAGGAACATACCTTTTGAATGTAGAGCATATCCCGTGGGTATGAAATGCTTTTGAAAATTAGCCATGGCATTGTCTCTGGAGCTTATATGAGGTCCAAGTTGATGTCCCCCACGTGAGACATACCATGCCAGTCCAGAGGGTGGGCACCTCAGTGGCAGCAATGCCCCCACACCTGGTCTACTCTCTTCAAACCACCTCACACACCTCCTTGTCCAAGCCATCTGTGTATTGTTCTGCTCCCGGGACTCTTAGGCACCTTCCCAATTCCCTTTTACTCTTATATTATTTCACCTTCACCTTTGCCCGTTTACCAACATGGTGCCTTAACCTCTGAATACCAGCTCCTTTCTCCCATCAACATCCAGTTCATGTTCCTCTTTGACATTCACCCAACACACATTGATAGAGTACCAGGTACATACAACCGACAAGCTAGGTTTGGGGTACCCACCCACTGGTGAATAAACAAGCATGCTCTCCACCCAGTGGAGCTTACAGCCTATTGAGGGAGGCAGACAATTAACTGGAGAGCAAACAAATCAATAATAAGCAACGAACAATGAGACAGAACCTCCTGAGGGAGGGTGGCGACATTTACGCTAAGACCTGAAAACTGAGAAGTCGTGTGTGTCCTCTGGGAGTGAGTGGGAACAGAGCACCTGGCAGAATGAGCAGCATGTCGTGTGCTGACGTATGCTCTCCAAAGCTGTGTGCGTGGGCTATGGGAGGAGGGCAGGAATGGAAGTGGGGAGACCACTGCGTGGCCGTGGACGCAGTCCACAGAGAGATGATGAAGGAAAATGCTGGCAGTGACAATGGAGAGAAGTGACGATGGAGGGAACTGGGTACAAGGTGTGAGAGATTGAGAGGAGCCAAGAGTGGATTATTCCAAGCAATTTAAGCCCCTACTGACTCTTTCAGCCTAGTGTCATGTACCCAAAGATGATAAAAAAAAATGTTTGTTCCTTTTTTTTTTTTTTTTTTTAGATTTAACACTTCTATACACCATTTGTTCGGCAGTGACTCAGGTAATATCCTGTGACATCTCTTCCATTGTTTTGTTTTGTTTTTAAATTTATTTTGAGAGAGAGAGTCGGGGGAAGGGTAGAGAGGGAGGAGAGAGAGAGAATCCCAAGCAGGCTCCACACTGTCAGTGCAGAGCCTGACGCAAAGCTCGAACTTATGAACCATGAGATCATGACCTGAGCTGAAATCAAGAGTGGGATGCTTGACCAACTGGGTCAAGCTGTTTTTTTAAATCAAACATACTGGCATGTATCATCAGATAAACACTAAAAAGTATACAATTTACCACCCTACGAAAAAAGTTGACGTGGCTCTTAGAGGAGATAATTTCTTTCTTTGATAGCAAAGTCACAGTAACAAAGAGGAAGCATCAATTGTAATTCCTCTTTCCAATTTTAACTTTATTGAATATTATATTCTTGATTAATCATGTACTTATGTTCCAGGGTAATATTAATTTGGGGTCATTCTCCAAGGGTTCAAGGCCTATTTGTGTGCCACGCCCCTTAGTCATGATTGTAGATCAGAAGGCAAATGGCAGAGTAGGATGGGGAATGCCGAGGCTGAGCCAGAGCTGTGTGTCTGGAATGGATAGCCACATTGCAAGAGGTCAATCACATATTGTCATAATCAGGCTTATTTGCCCAGCAGAAGCAGAGGAGTCCGTGCTTGACTTTTGGAGGCTGGGGACAGAGGGAGGGAGAGAAAAGCTGCTAAAGGAAGCAGCCGAGTGAAGATTGTTCCCCATCCTCTGTGGATCAGTTGGTTCCAATGGAGAGCTCAGGTCAGACTCTACGTGATGTTCCTGCCCAATTAATGGAGGTCTGAGGACCAAAAGATGCCACATGGACTTGTATGGCTCCCCTAAACATTTCCAGGCTCGGGTCTGGAAATTTTTGAGCAGGAAGGATTGGAAGAAGCATGCATAGCATACTGGTGGGGCTGGTGGGAAAGTCCCAGCAGTCAGCCATCAACACCTAGGGGGGAAAATCTTTTATTAAAAAAAAAAAAAAGATAGTCTTCATATAAAGAGTTCTATTGTATAAACATGTGCAGAAAGTTGTGAAATCCACTTAGTATTAAACATTCTGCCGTACCTAAAATAGCAAAGCAACAAACACAGGCTATTCAGTCTTTCCACTTTGGAAAAAGAAACACTGTGTCAATTCAACCCATAATTTAAGCCTGCGATCACCAGCTCTTTCTAGACTAGAGGAGGGGTCTGAATTCGTGGCTTTGCTACTGGTCATTCCAGCCATTTAGAAAGGGCTCCAGTCTGAGCCCTGCCACGGGGAAGGACCGCGTCGAAACAGCTGCAGCTGAATCAACCGACCAAAAATGTGGGTGAACCTAATTAGCTCTGGCATGGCGGCTGGAGTAAGCCACACAGTTGGGTTATAAGCCTTGGCCCTGCCACTTGTCTAGCACTGGCAAGTGCTTAATCCATTAGAATGACTGCATTCTGCTGCATTATGCCCCTTTACTTTCTCAAGTCCTAAAGTGAAAATAAATACTGCCAGTGAAAAAGGACCAACTGAGAACGTGGAATGGAGAATGAACAAAGAAGCGTTCCCTAGTGATGTCAGCATGGAAGAACAAAAGGTTGGGAACTAGGTACTTTCATGTCTCACTGTTATGGGATTATTGTACTTCCCTTTCATAGAAATATGCTGCTTTTTTCAGTTCTGTGCTTAGCCTGCACCCTGGTCCCTAGAGAACACATGCTGGCTATCATTTTCCTCCATATTGGAAAGAAAACAAATTGGCAGGAGACCTTCCTGAGTTAGGAGTTTTATAATGATAATACTCAGTGACATGGTAAAATGATTTTTACCAATTTATATCTATGATCCCTCTTCTTACTGTGTCGATGCATTTTTTTTAAATGAAGACTGCCAAGAAAATTCACTACCGTAATTTAGTACTTTATCCTAAAGCGTTACTTAAAGCCTTTTTAAAATTTATATGTTTTTTCCTGGAAAACAAACCAGATGTTGATTACCAAGATGCTTTAGGTTTCAAAAGGAAATACTTTTGCTTCTCTCTTGGCCTCTGTAAAAGTGATACTATCATGGTTAGCCAGACCGGATTTTTGTTGGAGTAACTTTTGCTTTTCTGTCCAGATGAGTTTGCTAAATCAGCATTCCTTTTAAGTTTCTCATAGGAGCCATCTAATCAAGGTGTTATTTGGGCTGAAGTTGTTCAAAACTTAAAACATATAGCACCTCATTAGCTTGGGCAGATGTGGTTGCTTTGAGAATTGCGTGCTGTTGTAAAAACAAGAAAACAGTGCTTCCGATTCCCGTGTTAAGGGTCTCCACATTTGACTCCTCACAAGGACCAGGTGAGGGGCAGAAGTCTCTGATCAGAATGTTACTCTCCACCATGTGTTCCCATAGCATCATCAGATTCACACTTGCATGATAACATTAATCCCTTTGAAGGTAAACGTATTCTTACATGTTTGTTCCTTCCACTTAATTGTGAGGGTTGGGACAATATGGTGGAAGGACAGCGTTGGGTTCAAATCCATTTAGGCCACAGGTTAAACTATATAATCTCTCTAACTCTCCCTTTTATCACTTGGTAAAAAAAAAAAAAGAAAAAAAGAAAAAAGAGAGAATAATAATGCTTCTATCTCAGGGTTGAAAAAGAAACACATTCTTAATAATCAATGCTTAGCCCTTAGCAGGGGATGCAATAAATGCACGTTAAATAAGTAAACTGATGAAAGACAAAGAGAGGGAGGAGTCCTCAAGAGCTCTGAAAAGGAAGTTTTTCTGGAAGACACTCCATTCTCTTTACCCCACTCAGGTTCCCTCACCCACACTCCTATCGCTTTGGACACATGTCCAGGTTTTATGTAGTATTAGCATAGGAAGGGTGGAGGGAGGGAATGACAGTGGTTTTTGCCGTTCACACTTAACTTCTATATTAGTAGGTTGAATAGTTAGGGACCACTGTTTTCCATGGAAGCCCAAATCCATGAGAATGGGAAAAAAATAGATACTTCTCAAAATTCTTGTTGGCAAGTATGAAGAAAAGTTCACAGTGTTACAAGACGTGTCCCCAGATAGCTGATGATGAACCCGTGACTCTGTTCTGGGGCCAGTTTCAAGGGGACTGGAGAAAAGATGAATCTCTGCTCCCCACTCACCATCTTATAGTACCAAGTACTTTCCATCGGCATTTTTTTTTTTTAACTAGAAAATAGACTTACACATCCATCACTATTATTTAATTTGTTCCCCCTTCAAAACAAAATATTTCTTTCTCTGTGTCTTCGCCTGTTGCTCCAAGAGCCGAAGGTGATGAAAGGGAAGCCTCCTCAGAGAAGATGAAAAGCCCCCTTGTTATGACACATCTCATTTTCCATGGTTAAATACTATTTAGAATACAGGTAAAGCCCTGAGTAGTTTCCCTGGTGTTTGCCAAGCCCAAAGCCGCAGACAGTGGAGAGGGGCAGAACATGAGCAATGAGGGAATGTGGGCTGAGGGATTCCGTGTTTAGACAGATGGCTTCAGGCAGTGCTGCTGGCCAGAGAAAGCAACAGTCCCCGCCTGGAGCACCAGGCCCCAGGAGAGCGAGTGGAGACGTTTGCACCAACCGCGTGAGGTCATGGGGAGAGCCAAGTATGAAGACAGGATTCTCAGTCATCATCACCCTGCGAAGTGTCAAGAGGAAAGGAGAGTGGTTTTAGTCATAAACTGGAGAAATGGATTATTTTTCTTGAAGAAGAGTATTTATGAGAATGAAGTCATGTGGAAGGGGTATCAAAATAAGAAGCTGTGGTGACAAATTTGGGGGAGGGGTGGGCATGGTAAGGGGGGGCTGTTGATCCCGCTTCCTCGTTATCTCCTGGCTGTTATGTGTTCTGGGTGTTGACCTGGTTTATTAACTAGGTTTTATTTGATGTGCCCACCTGGATCCATGGGTAATGGCTGCCTGGAATATAGGGAGAGAATCTGATGATTGAAGACTGATGTCTGCCACAGGACAGGATATAAGAGTAGTTCCATTAATGTCATTTGCTGACCATCGCAGGTCTAAAATTCAGCTTCCTTAGGCATTACTTTCCTCATGTTGAAAACAATGCCAACCAAAGGTATGTGAATTATTTTAAGCCTAAGGTGTAACCAGTGAGTATATTGTTTGAGAGTTATTGTAGGTATATTAAGTTCACTTGCTTATTATACTATATTTAGCATTCAAGTAAATGGAGGTATTCAACCTTCTACATTATTCATCATAACCCACTCATTGTGCATAGGCATCTGGGATTATAGTAGTTTTGGGATTAGGTTATCATTCACATAATACAGTGGTACCTGATATAGCCTTACAGGATTGTAGGCTTTCGTTGGTTGGGGTTTTATAATGTGATCTCAAAGATCGAAGCATTGCACAGTTAATATAAAAAACATGGGACATTTGAAAACGCTTGGAGATCTGTATCTGTCTATTTATTTTCAAAATGTAGGAGATGTTGTTTTAAACAACTGCTTCATAACAAATAAACTTTTGGATTAGAAGACCTTCTAAAAACAGTCCTAGTCTCAAGGATCTGGGAGAGTTCTTGAGAATTTACTTAATTTTCTAACCACCCCTCATACTCAGGCAGGACTTCATAGGAAGGGCTTCTGGAATTATTTTGCACAATTTTCTTCTTTAAACTTCCTAAAGCAGATTTGACAGTCTCCTTGAATAACCTATTACACAGCAAATCCAAGTTTCGTGGGGCCTGGAACTCATACAAGTTTTGGGGTTCCTTTTGAAGAAAATGGATACAAAAATGCCTTTTACAAATTTTATATAAACATAGGACATGTAAACACATAACCCTGTCCCCTACCAGGGTTTTGGAAGGGGCTTTGTGGCCTTAACTTTATCAGCCCTGAAGCATTGGCTTTATCAGCTTTGCAGTTTTTTTTTTTTAAAGCTTTTACATTTTTTTAAATATTTTTAATATTTTTAATATTTTAAAAGTTTTTTTTGGGGCGCCTGGGTGGCGCAGTCGGTTAAGCGTCCGACTTCAGCTCAGGTCACGATCTCGCGGTCCGTGAGTTCGAGCCCCGCATCAGGCTCTGGGCTGATGGCTCAGAGCCTGGAGCCTGATTCCGATTCTGTGTCTCCCTCTCTCTCTGCTCCTCCCCCGTTCATGCTCTGTCTCTCTCTGTCCCAAAAATAAATAAACGTTGAAAAAAAAAAAATTTAAAAAAAAAAAAAAAGTTTTTTTTTTTTGCATTCCAGTTAGTTAACATACAGTGTGGTAATAGTTTCAAGTGCACAATATAGTGATTCAACACTTACATACAACACCCAGCGCTCATCACAAGTGCACTCCTTAATCCCCATCACCTATTTAACACCCCCCCCACACACACACACACATACACACATGTTCTCGCTGGTAACCATCAGTTTCTTCTCTCTAGTTGGAAGTCTGTTTCTTGGTTTGCCTCTCTCTCTCTCTCTCTTTTTCCCATTGCTCATTTGTTCTATTTCTTAAATTTCACATATGAGTGAAATCATATTTGTTTTTCTCTGGCTGACTTACTTCACTTAGCATAGTACTCTCCAGCTCCATTCATATCACTGCGAATGGCAAGATTTCATTCTTTTTTTTTTTTTTTTAATTTTTTTTTTTCAACGTTTATTTATTTTTGGGACAGAGAGAGACAGAGCATGAACGGGGGAGGGGCAGAGAGAGAGGGAGACACAGAATCGGAAACAGGCTCCAGGCTCCGAGCCATCAGCCCAGAGCCTGACGCGGGGCTCGAACTCCCGGACCGCGAGATCGTGACCTGGCTGAAGTCGGACGCTCAACCGACTGCGCCACCCAGGCGCCCCAAGATTTCATTCTTTTTGATGGATGAGTGATGGACACTTGGGCTGTTTCCATAATCTGGCTATTGTAGATAATGCTGCTATAAACATTGGGGTCCATGGATCCCTGTGAGTTAGTATTTTTGCATCCTTTGCATAAATACCTAGAAGTACAACTGCTGGATGGTAGGGTAGTTATACTTTTTGTGGATGCTCCATACCTTTTTCCACAGTGGCTGTGCCACTTTGCTTTGCCACCAACAGGGCACGAGGGTTAGTAGGAACAGTGCACGAGGGCTCCCCTTCTCCACCTCCTCCCCAACGCTTGTTTCTTGTGTTGTTAATTTTAGCCACCCTGACAGGTATGAGGTGATACCTCATTGTAGGTTTAATTCGTATTTCCCTGATGATCAGCGATGTTGAGCATCTTTTCATGTGTCTGTTGGCCATCTGGATGTCTTCTTTGGAAACATGTCCATTCATGTCTTCTGCCCAGCTCTTAATTAGATTAATCATCTCGTGGGTGTTGAGTTTTATAAGTTCTTTATATATTCTGGATACTAACCATTTATGACATATGTCATTTGCAGATATCTTCTCCTATTCTACAAATTGCTAGTTAGTTTTGTTGATTATTTCAGCTGGGTCTACAGACATTTGGAATTCAGTTAGCACTATGGAAGTGAAAATAAAAAGGGTTTTTAATTTTTAAACTTAAAAAAAGGTTTTTATTTATTTTGAGAGAGAGACAGAGAGACAGAGTGCAAGTGGGGGAGGGGCAGAAAGAGAGTCACTCCAAAGCAGGCTCCACGCTCTGAGCTGTCAGCACGGAGTCCTACGGGGGGCTCGAACTCATGAACCGCGAGATCATGACCTGAGCCGAAGTTGGACACTTAATTGACTGAGCACCACCCAGGTGCCCCGGGTTTTTTTTTTTTAAAAAGTACTAGTACGTATGATTTTTCTGAGCAGGAATCACTGTTCAGTATATCCTAAAGCCCACTGAAGGCGGCAATGTTCAGCACTATTCTGGGCAAGCTCTTCAACCCTCTACATTTTATTTCTTCACTTGTAGAATAAGAATAATATCAGTCCTTACCTCACCGATTTGTTGAGAGTGTTTAATGACCTAATACACCTGAAACAATCCCTAGCATACTAAGCGTTCAATGATTATTATCCATTATTATTATTGTTAATATTATTATTGGAAATAATATTACAAAAAACTGATAACAGAAAGACAATGCAAGCTCTTTCCTCCATCTGTTTTTTAAGGTTTCAAATCTTAATTTGGAATGCATCCATACTTCCATTCAGGTCTAAAGCACTCAATCTAAGACTTTTCTTTTCTGTTAAAAAGATATGATTTCATATGTCAAAGAAGAGGATTATTCAAAGTTTAATTACACTTTGGAAAAAGAAGGTAATTGAATTACTTTAGGCAATTGGCATTTTTCTCTAAATTCCTACACTTAAAAAAATGAGGCATTAACTCTTCATTAGAGGACCCATGATTTTAGTTGAGTCCAATAATGGAACTCTGGTTTCATTAGTTTGAAAGAGACCAGGTAATGATAGAGTCTGTACAGACCCATGAAGAGAATGTTTTTATCGGTCAGGGTTCCCGGCGAAATGGATGAGACACACACTCAAACCGGGTAATTTGAAAAAAGAGAAAACGACTCTATGCCAAGATGTTGCCAGGGAGTGGTGAATCTGGGCTATGGGGGCTAGCAGCGTCCTGAGCCTCTATCTCCCCAGGCCTGGGGAGACAGCAGTCCTGCCAGGCCTGGGAAGGTGGCCTGTGGGTGGTCACCCCACAGGCAAGGAGCTGCGGGAACAGTAAGAATTTCACGCCCCCCCCCCATTCTGATGTCCCTAGCATGGGGAGTGTGGGGGCATTCTGTTCAATGTCTTGACTCGGAGACCAGAAGCCAAAGGGTGGAGAGTGCATCTGCTGGGCAAATGGAACAAATCCAGGACAGGTGTGTGGGCAATAAACATGGGACCCACGATGAAGTTGTTCTCTTTTCTCCCCTTCTTTGATCCCGTCATGATGGGGAGAGAGAAATAAGATTGCTCTTCCAAAGTTTAAATGACATAAGCAACAGGCCCACTTCATGTGTCGCCTTCACAGATACATGACTCTTGGGTTAAAATCTGAAGGTGACTTGTGGCACCTGGGTGGCTCAGTCGGTTATGTTTCCGACTCTTGGTTTCAGCTCAGGTCACGATCTCACGGTTTGTGGGTTCTAGCCCCGCATTGGGCTCTGCACTCACAGTGTGGAGCCTGCATTAGATTCCCTCTCTCCAGCTCTCTCTGCCCCTCTCCCTCTTGTGCGTGTGTGCACACACATGCTCTCTCTCTCTCTCTCTCTCTGTCAAAAAAATAAATGAATAAAAACTTAAAATCTGAAGGTGACTTTATTTAAGATATTTACATATCCAAAGAAAGAACATGTGCATCAGAAAGAGGCTGATCAAAGCTGCTGCATTCTAATTAGACAGCGATTTTCTTTCCAAAATTCCCCCTGAATTCCAACTGTTACTTTACTTTGAAACACGCACAAAAAATATCAGATAAGTGACTTACTCCAGATATCGACAGACATTGCTTACTTCCACTGCAGAATTTCAAGACACTGAGTCATTTTATGATAAAATCACTAGGGCTCACATACTTTTAAAACATATAGTTTACTCCAGCATATAAACAAGCAAGGGATATATATGGTTATTTGCTAACGATTATTTTAAATATGCCATATAGATGCACAGGGGCAACGTTTGGCATTTTTCAGGCAGGATGGTATAGATTTGGCTTTTATTTTTGTCTCTATGGTGGGATTATTGACAAAACAAGCAGACGAAAATGTATCGTTCTACAATGGTATGCCCCTTGTGCAATAACTGTCAGCTTCTTTTGTCTTCTGTCCCACCAACAGTTATATCTAGTAGGTCTCAACATTAATTTATTAGATGTATTTGATTAATGAATGAATTAAGTAGAAATTTAAAAGAACTTCACTTCCCAGAAAAGTCATATTTCATTAATATACTGCTATTATTTTATCATTTATTTTAAGGGGTAAGCCTGTGAAAAATTATAGTAGAAATTGCTAAGGCTTTAAGACAAGCAAAAGCTATTCATTTAGTAGTTGAAAATTGCTATTATATGATGGAGTATAAATTTTACCATTGAAATAACAGTACAACACAAAGATGTTCAATAAAAAACATTGTCATCACTAGGTTTATGTAAAATTCTGCAATGGCAGGTAGGCAAAGCAGGATGGAGGTGTTGGCCTCCACAGGGATAGTGACATGGAGATGAAGCTTGGGAAGTGTATAAGATGTGTCAAGGTCGTGATCGATCAAAAGAAATGGAAAGGGACAAAAATCAATCAATATCCCGCAGTAAGCAGGCTCACTGGGAAGCTGGACAACAAAAAGACTTTCTGAGCATATGCGAAGTAGGGAGTAGAAGAAATATTGCCCAAGGTGATAATGAGTGTATAAAAAAATCATAGATCTCTATAAGTCAGAGGACATGGTGTGCCACAGACATGATAGACTGTGTGCATTAAACTGTAGGGTTACTTCTGTGTCTCATCCAGGTTCCCATGGCACTTGGACCCCATGATATTGAATCCCGTTATATGTGGACCCCATGGTATGGGGGTCCCATGGTACTCAGAACCCATGGTACTTGGACCCCATGATACTTGGATCCCATGGTAATTGGATCCCATGGTACTTGGACCCCTTGGTACTTGGACCCCATGGTAATTGGATGTCATGATATTGGGCCCCATGATATGTGAATCCCATGGTATGTGGGTCCCATGTACCTGGATCCCATGATACTTGGACCCCATGGTACTAGGATCCCATGATACTTAGACCCCATGATACTTGGACCCCATGGCACTTGGACCCCTTGGTACTTGGACCCCATGGTAATTGGACATCATGATATTGGACCCCATGACATGTGGGTCCCATGTACCTGGACCCCATGATACTTGGACCTCATGATACTTGGACCCCATGGTACTAGGATCGCATGATACTTAGACCCCATGATACTTGGACCCCATGGTACTTGGACTCCATGATACTTAGACCCCATGATACTTGGACCCTGTGATACTTTGACCCCGTGATACTTGGACACTGTGGTACTTGGACCCCATGGTACTTCGTTGCCCTAATATGTGTTCTGGCTCAGTGCTTTTTTTTTTTAAATGTATTTACTTATTATTTTTTTTAATGTTTATTCATTTTTGAGAGAGAGAGAGTGACAGAGTGTGAGTGGGGAAGGGGCAGAGAGAGCGGAAGACACAGAATCTGAAGTAGGCTCCAGGCTCTGAGCTGTCAGCACAGAGTCCTGCCAGGGGCTTGAACTCACGAACAACGAGATCATGACCTGATCCAAAGTCGGGCGCTTAACCGACTGAGCTACCCAGGTGCCCCTGGCTCGGTGCTTTTTAGAAAAATGTTTTAATTTGTGAGATATCCACAATAGTTTTCATTATATGTTTGAACGAAAATGTGTTTCCCTTACTAATGTAAAAATTTCTTGCTTAAACGGTGCATAAAAATCAAAAATTTTTAAATGGAAGGAAAAAAAAAGAAAGAGGCTAGTCAGCTATGAGTTCAGAGAAAAGAACGTCACTTGAACACCAGCTAATGTTTCTAGCACAGACCAGGGTGGGGGGGTGGCCAGAGTGGGGTGCCTAGTACAATGGCAGGGACACTCTCCGGTAGATGTAGATGGCTTGATTGCAGCAGCCATTAAGCTTGCTCAGCTTGCTCCCCTCGCCAGCTTCCATCTATCAAGCCTCTTTCTGATAATAATTTGGCTTCTTTTGTTGACTTGTGAGCAAGTCAGCAAGTAGGGAGATCTGGTCTGTTTGTTGCTGTATGTTTCATTGTAAGCTAATATACTGCCATTCTACTTATCGGCAACTGGAGATTGAGTTAATGTGAGTCTTTTCCAGAGAGAAGGATATACTCTTCATGTTCTGATTGATCAGGTTCCTAAACCTGTAGGGCCCAGGACTAGCCCCCTACGTAGTGATGAGTTCATTGAATTCATCAAGGCTGTGGCACCCTCAGGGGACTTTACTGGGTAGTCTTTGCTAAGTTAGCTTTTCCATTCAAATCACAACAGGAGGTCTGATAATGATGCCCTGGTACGTAATTTGTACACTTCACATAGTTAGACTTGCTTGCTTGAGCCTTGATCCAACACAAATTCTAGAAATTGCCACGTTTAAGATATTGCTCAACACAAAATCTTCATACAAATCAGTTAAGAACAAAGACCAGATCTAAAAAAGGATAAAGTTGTATTCTGTCTTTTCTTTTTGGGGAACAGCTACTACTTTTTGGGGAAAGAAATTATGTATGTTTTAACTCAGATATAAACTCTGAAGCTCCGGTAAAGAAATTAAGACTGAGTTCTGAAAAGCCCTGGGGTAATTGGAAAATAATAAGGAGTAAAAAGGTAATGATATAAATGGAAATATAAGGCTTTGTTATCCCTCAGGTGACAAAGTAAATTTTAAGTCTGAGTAAAATTTTGTCCATCAAATCAGTTGGCTGAACTATAGGTTATAAGTTAAAGCCTCGTAAGCTGAATATGCCTTAGAAATTTAAACATGCCTCTCCTTCGGTTATTTATAATTTGTGTACCTCCTAAAAGGATTGTGTAGTAGTTTACAATATATGGTATGGGTATAACAAGAGGTAAAAATCCAGTTATGTGTAAATTGCTTAGCCGCTTGAATGAAAGAAATCTTAGCTGTTTTTCCCCCAAACATCAAACAACGTCTGTCTTTGAGCACGATTTTGTAAGCCATACAAAATCAAACAATAATTTGGGTACCTTCCCTGCCTTCATTAAATTACACAGAACATTGCCCCAGCAACACACGGAGGAGACCAGCTCTTAGCGGGTGGAATTTGTAACTCTGACAAGTAGCATCGGAAGTGATCAGACCTGCAACTGTGTCTGATCCCAGCAGGGAAAGTCTCACGGCTGTCGCGAACACCAAACCGCTTGGTAGGCACAGTTTCCCCTTCTCCAAGGTCCTGCCACCTTGGGGATGGCGTGAAGGAGGGGTCGCTGGTGTCTACGGGTGTCTGCAGGTGCCTGCCCCTCACAGGGCCGAGGCCTTGGTCTCTCACTCTGGCCTTTACCCTCAGTCTCTTGTTTAAGCACACGTCCCCCGGGGGGCGCCTGGGTGGCTCATCATGTAAGCGTCCGACTCTTGATTTCAGCCCAGGTCATGATCTCGTGGCTCGTGGGACGGATCCCCATGTCCGGCTCTGCGCGGCTGTGTGGAGCCTGTTTGGGATTTTCTGTCTCCCTCTGTCTCTGCCCCTCCCCCACTCACGTGTGTGTGTGTGTGTGTGTGTGTGTGTGTGTGTGTGTGTGTGTATTCTCTTTTTCTCGCTCAAAACAATAAATAAATAAATAGATAAATAAATGGGGGGGAAAAGGCACGTGTCCCTGTCATTCTCCTATTTAAAGCTTTTCTCCCCGTTTGCTTCTCCCAAAGTGCTGAGCATTTCCAAACAAAGACGCGGGGGAGGGATTATTTAGAGCATTAGTCCTTGGGAGGGGGGGGAAACACCAAGCAAACTCTCCCAAGGGGAAGGATTCAGACCCCAAAGGCTTTGCTGTGCTTTCTACAAAGAAAGAAAAAGGAGAAATTAGTCCCGTTTTTTTCTTTATTTAACTGTATCTATCGCAGCAATACAATCAAGACCCCAAGCTATTGCTTTTATGTTAAAACACAAGAATAAAATGACAAGATCTAAATAATAAAGGAAGGAGGGATGTAAAATGATTATTTTAAAAACCTAAGTGAATAAAGTGGTTTTCTTTGTTTTCACTAGCTTATCTAAGCTTCTTATCTAAGCTTCTCAGCAGCTATGATAATAAATAAAGTTGGTCAAGCTCTTGACTAAAAAGAGTGAGTGAACACTTATCTGCACAATATTAATAGGCTACATTTGCTAGAGAAACAAGGACGTGTATGTGTTTCAATAGAACATGGGACTCTGTAGAAATTTGCTAAAGCGCCACAGATGATTTGCCAATAGAATTAAACCTTCAGACAGCTCTCACTCAGGTCTAAGCTGGTTCTTGGAAAATGGTCTCCAGTTAAGCTGTGTACTTTGGGAGTTAACCTATAATTGTTCTTGAGAAATTATTCATTTTTTTCAGAAAGCACTTTGATCCGTTGATGTAAACAATGACTCTGTTTCTTACCGTTAAACCTATGAGTTTAACCAGTTAGTTAAAGCAGTTGGCGCGTCTAACAAGAAGCTATTATTGGCCCCTGGGGTCAAGTGACAGCAGCATAGTGCTGTCTGGAGGGAAGCCTGGGTGCATGAGGAGGGCAGGAACTGAATCTGAGAATGGCCAGAGCAATAGCCACAGTCTAAAAAAGAGCCAACTGTGAGTCAGGGACGAAGGGAGATGAGGCACCCGAGGATCCAGAGGTTTGCCAAACCAGGAATTGGAAAGCAAAGCACAACACCTAAACAGCGGCAGGAACTGGGAACAGAATGAACAGAGACACGTGGGGAAGAGAGAGCTCAGTGGTCTGGAGCTGAGCAGAATCCGAGGAAGGCGATGGGAGTCATTTACTGGCATCTATCATGTAACCTGCACAGCCAGGAGCTCTGCACATCTATTTTCTCCAACCCTCACAGCAGTCTGGATGGTAGGTGTTAGCATCCCCATTATATCGCTTCATAATGGTAGCCAACAGCACGGGCCAGTGCATAGGACTAGCTTGAAAGACAGTGAGAAGGAATTCAGTAATATTCAAAATCCATTTACGAATAAAATTCTAAACACATATTAATTCAAAAATGTATTTGTGGATACCACGAACACTATACTGTATACTTAACACAAGAGTCACAATCGTATTTAGTAGCAAAGTTGAAAGCAAGAAGACCCAGGGGCCCAGGCCACCAGTGTCACTTATCTTAGTGTGACGTATACTGCTAATAACTACTAGTGTAGGAAAGAAACAAAAAAGCCAATATAGAGATGCAAGAATCCTTTTTGCAAAAGATATCACTGTATACTTAGAAAATTCAGGGATGGTAACCAAAGCTTCTTGATGGTAATTAAAAGACAGAAAAAGACATTCAGAGAAAACCTGTTAGCTTTCAAATTAGTTAACATAACCAGTCCATTGATTCACTTATCCATCCATTAACTAATTCTTTTATTAGTTATTTTTGCAAGTAAAAACACGGGCCCTGTGTCAGGGAGGTGAGACCGCTTCTGGGGCCCCACCCTTGTGAAGTTTCCCGTCTGTCGGAGGACTGGATGTTAAAGAGTGGCTGTTACAAAGATCGGTAGGCTCTCTCAGGGATGACAGAGTAGTTCCAGGGATCATTTTTGTGTCACACAAGAACAGTTTTGTCAGTGTAGAGGTCCAGCTCATGTTATCAAAGAAAACCAAGAAGCAAACACATGAGAAACCTCCTTTCATGCTCTGTAACTGCTGGGTAGCCTTACAAAGAGACAATATTGGAAACCCTGAGTTGTATCCACCTGACCGGGCTTCAGGTGACATCTGGATCTTTCAAGAGGACAAAGGTATGTCATCGTGGAGAATATGTGAAGTGCTTTAAGTTCTGAAAGCGCTCCCTTAAGAGGGGCGACAAGACTCTGAGTGAAGCAGCATCATTACAATAAATGTCAAATACCCCAAAGGGACTGCTATGAAGGGGCAATGCTCCCTGAGCTGAATCAATGCGGGATTTAAAAACACAGACTCCCTGTTTAAAAAGCATCCCTTTTATGGAAGAGTATGCCTTGGTTCGCATAGCTCTTAGTACCCAGAAGTTAGTACTTAACTGCACTGGTGCCTTCTTGTAGACACTGAGCAGTGACGATTTTCTCAGACATCCCTGTTAGGCATGGGGTCCGGGACCAAATGAATTGGATTCGGGTCTCAGTCCAGCTTCAGGCTGTAACCTGCAGGCAGATTTCATGTCTCCAAGCTTCTATTTTTTCCCCCCAAACATTCTATCATGAAAAATTTCAAACAAAAGGCAAAGCTAAAAGACTTTTACAGTAAACACGCATAATCCCATCACCATGGATGACTTTATCATTAACATTTTACTTCCTCTAGCACACATCTATTCATATAGCCATCCCTCCATTCCTCCATCCCTCCATCCCTCCATCCCTCCACCCCTCCATTAATCTATCTTCTTTTTTGATGGATTTCAAAGTGAATTTGAAGAGACTGGTATACTTCCCCTTAAATACTTAAGCATGTATATCATCGATTAGAATTGAATATTTGCTGGGGTGCCTGGGTGGCTCAGTGGGTTAAACGTCCAACTTTGGCTCAGGTCATGATGTCACAGTTCAAGGGTTCGAGCCCTGCATTGGGCTCCGTGCTGATAGCTCAGAGCCTGGACCCTGCTTTGGATTCTATCTCCCTCTCTCTCGGCCCCTCCCCCCCTTATGCTCTGTCTCTCAAAAAATAAACATTAAAAAAAAAAAAAGAATTGAGTATTTGTTTACAATTTCTTCTTTTGACATAAAAAATGCATATACATTAAAATACGTACGTTTTAAGTGTACTTTTGCTGAGTTTTGACAAATGTGTGCATCTATGTAATCCCAGCTCCTATCAAGAACGTTCTTTGGTGGATGCCACCCCCCCACTGTTTTTAGTTATAAAATGGAGGTGAGAGTATTTGTCTCAAAGAGTTGTTGTGAGGTTAACGAGCTAATGAAAAGAGGTTGTGTAACTTCTAAAGTGGGGCACAAAGGTGAGGCGCTATTTTTATCACTGTCATTAATATGATCATTGTCTGTTTGATGAGTATCGCTAACAGATATGAAACCAAGTCTGAAAGGCTGACAACTTCAGTTAAGACACGTAACCTTACTCACTGTAAAAGCTATCGCTGCCCCAGTGTTAATTGTCAAGCAATTTGCACACAAGCAGGCTCGTGCAGCAACGACACGGCTGCTTCCGTGGCATCCATTCCAGGGTCTGGGAAACTGTCTCCGTGCCGAGCCTGGCGTATTTCTGGCAGAATGGTGATGCCAACATTCCCTCCTCTTGATTTAATTGCCACTGCTGTATTGCATTTTCCAAGTGATCTGGGTGTCCCCAGAGGCCAACCCTGGCTTTCCATCCACCTCCCCATTGCCTAATGGCAGAAACTAGTGAACTAACATGTGGGCTATTCTTTGAAGTACCCGACTTCATGGAGTGGAATTTTATGGTGTCATGTGTGTCTTCCTACGTAATTGTGAACAGTTAGCACAACACATCCGTGTCTCTTTTATACTAAGGTAGTTTAGATGGTGTACCTTTGGTAAGCTCGGGGTACCCTGGACATCTAGCAGGCTCTCCTCCTAATCATATCGCCTTTTACCACTTGGAGATGAACATACTCCAATTTGTGGAAGTCGGAGTAACAGATTAAATGGGAATGGTGTTCTCCTGCCTGGACCTAGAAAGAGAGAAGAGGTGACTTTCACTGAGGAGAAGCAAAACGCACTGCAAAACGAAGGAAATACAAAAGAGAAAAGACACGTAGCGGCAGACTAGAAGCAGCAGGTCTTGCAAAAAGCCTTGGAAGTGAGAATTCCATCTGAAGTGGAAAGGAAGTCAGGAGTGCCGGCAGCCAGCAGGCTTCCAGAGACAGTGGAACAAGAAGTCAACCAACCCAGCCTCCCTTTGGGGAAACCAAAGGCGCCCAAAGCCAACTCAGGCTGAGACTTGGCCTGTGGTGCAGCGCGGCTAGAAGTATGCTAGTTCCTACCCAGTGAGATGCTCTCACACGGAGCTTAACTACTATCAACGTTTGTAAGCATAGCTGCCTAAAACCATTATGTGTATTTATGTATGATTAACTCAGTGTCAATATCGTTATTGTTCAATCAATAACTTGGTGTCGACAGCCCCAAGCAACATGACTCCCACTCCAGTCTTGACCTTCATGTTTAGGCAGGGCCGGTCCTTGACATATTCTTCATGTTACCAGTTTCAGGAACCCCTCAGTTCCTGACCAATGACCGACGGTCACAACAGTAGTTCATGTTTATGAGTCCTTACTGTGCGCCGGCACTGTTCTCAATGCTTTGCTTCATTATTTTATTCCACGATGCTCACAACAACCTTATTTTCATCCATATTCACAGGTGAGGAAATAGGCACAGAGAAGTTAGGCAACTAGCTCAACTACCAACACCGTTGAAAAAAGTGGAGTCAGGATTCCACCTGAGCCCATAGTTATGGGTGTTTTGAGGTGTGTTTGCAGTGAACCGGTCTCTCCAGAGTTGTGGTCAGGGGTGCTTGTTCTGTTATGGAGGTGTGACAGATGCTTGACAGAATTAAAGGCCAGAGAACCCCAGGAAGTGAGTTGCAAATACCTCGTGCTAACATGACCTATTTCGTTAGCATACATACCATCCATTGTCTAGGAAGAAAACAAATGTCTCTGGGAGGCTGCTGTGAATCAAGGGGACAGTAGTTTCTCTCTCTCTAATAGACAGGGTTTCCCAACTACTGAGCTACTATGGAAATATGTTTTTCTGGAACCTTATAACTCAGTTGAACTACCGTTGCAAGTACAAGCCCGGTGAGCTCCTTTGAGACTTCGTCTTTAAGCTGGAATTCTGTATGTAGCAACGTCCAAGTAAACGAATCTTCTATCTTGTCATTCCTTAGTCCATTCTGTTTCCCACATTCCTCAGCAATCGCTTCATATTTTGTTACTTTCCTCAAACTTCTCATCACTTCACCCCCATCCATACTCTCAGCTAACGACTCGCTTACTATTTAATGGAGAAAACCAAAGCAGTCACAGGAAACCTTCCACAAGTGTCCATTGCCCATCCGAGTGACTCTGTATCTGAGACCTTACAGTCCGCCTTCCTCTTTGCTACTATGGATGTGCCATCCTGGCTCCTTGCCAAGGGCAGCACTTGCACTTGTATGTGAAATTGAAATTCCATTCCCTGGAACACTCAAGGATATTATCCAGGAATCTTGTCCTCTCCCTAAATAGTTTCCCTGACCCTACCTACTGAATAATTTCCATCAGCTATTATATGTCCCATCTCTGTGCCATTTTTCTTCTACTTTTCATCACAAAACTCCTTACTAGAGTTGCCTCTACTTGGTATTCCCTAACCCTCCCTTCCCATTCTGTCTCAGATCTACCCCAGTTATGCTTTTGTTCTCACTTCTCCACCTACACTGCTTTTGTCAAGGTCACTAGTGACCTCTCTATTGCTAAATCCAATCATCAAAACTTAACCATATTATTTAAACTATTCATGACATTGTTGATCACTCCCTCCTCCTTGAAACTGTTTCTTCATTTGACTTCCACATCATCACTCTCCTGGTTTTCTGTTTATCTTTCGGTTACTTCTTTTCAGTCCCCTTTGCCCTTTCCCTGTATATCTCTGACCTCTAAACATTGGAGTGTCCCAAGTCTCAATCCTTGGGACACTTTCTTTTTCCACACTCATGGGTCATCTCATTGAGTCTCGTTTTAAATGCCACCTTTATGCAGATGGCTCTTGGATTTATAGCTCCAACTCCTAGTGCTTCCTCAACTAGACTCATTTATAAGTGCCTACTCAAGGAATGGGAGTATAACTCTATCTTTTGTTAAGTAAAATTGAAGGAAGGTGAGAACTGAAAAAAAATGTAACAGGAAGGATATGTGGCAGACTCTATTAGTTGTCTACTCAAAATCCATTCTCTTATCTGTTCCTTGCTGTCACTGTTCTGATTTTGTCCAGGTATCCCTATTTCAGGAGAGTTTTCCCACACCTAGCTCAAGGATAAATCCTGTATAATCTTAATCAATGAAGCTGTACCCTTGCTAATCTTTTGTTTGGGAGATGTTGTTTCTGAACAATAAGATGTGAGGAGAAAATATGATGGAGAAGTTCTGAGAAGGGCTTCCTTGACAAAAAAGAGGTGCACAGAAAGGGGTGGCTACTCTTCTCGCAAGGGACTTTGGGGTAGGCATGCTGGATGGGATTTCGAGACCTCCTGCTGTCCACCAGCAGCACAGAGCCAGAATGTGCCTGAAGACAAACCCTATATTGAGTAGAATGATGAGAAGGGAATGAGTCCCTCATAATATCAACCTTTGAAATAACTAGCCCAGGAGTTGTTCTACAGTTAAGAGGGGCACCTGGGTGGCTCAGATGATTGAGCAACCAACTTCGGCTCAGATCATGATCTTGCAGTTCGCGGGTTCGAGCCCCACGTGGGGCTCTCTGCTGACAGCTCAGAGTCTGGAACCTGCTTTGGATTCTGTGTCTCCCTCTTTCTCTGCCCTTCCCCTGCTCATGCTCTGTCTCTATCCCTCTCTCTCAAAAATAAATAAACCTTTTTTTTAAAAACTTAAGAGGACACAAGTTTGCCCTATTGTTTAATGTAGTTGAGTTGGTGTTTTCTGGTATATGTGACTTCAGTATGAAAACTGGCAGTGTGGAATTTTTTAGGGGAGCACATTTGAACGTCCTTATCCATGTTCAACTGGGATAGTCAACGTCAGGCTCTCTACTCTTTCCTGATCATCTGTTCTTTCTGTTTCATTGCCACCAAAAAACTGACCACTAGGTTACCTGCTGCTTTCCCTACTTGATCATCCATTGTGTTGAACATCCTCTTTCTCCCCATTCAGCTTAGAGGCAAGATTGGAATTTTTCAGAAGAAACCTTATAGAAAACTAATAAAACAGAAAAACAGTGTCTTTTTCCTTCTCCCTCCTCCCTTTCTCCCTATCCTTCCCTTCCTTCTTCTCCTCATTGTTTTCTTTCTTTCTTTCTTTCTTTCTTTCTTTCTTTCTTTCTATTTAAGAGCAAAGATGAGACCGATACCACCTCTGGGCACTTATCTCATCCAGGTAGAGAAAAGGGCTTTGTAGTCTGAATGAGCTGGGCTTGTTGGCGGAATAAGAAGCAAGCCAGTGGGGCTGGGACATCGTGAGGGAGGGGCCAAAGAGCAGGACAGATCACGTGGGCCTTGTGACCTGCAAAAGCTTATGACTTAACAAAGAGGACCATGGGAAACCTGTGCAAGCTTAATAAAGGAGTGATTCAGTCTGATTTATATTCGCAAAGGTTCTTTCTAACTACTCTGTGGAAAACAGATTGCAGGGGCACAGAGGAGCTGGGAGATGAGTTTGGAGACTGCTTTGGCGCTCCAGGCAGGAGAGGACGGTGCTTTGGCTAAGGTAACAGTAATGGTGACAAGGAAGTGGCCACGTTTGGGATATATTTTGGAGGTATTACCAAAAGATATTGATAATTGCTTGGAATTCAGAATGGCATACGGATAAAGGAAATAGAGAAACTCAAGATGATGCCCAGTTTTCTACCTGAGGAAGTAGTTAATGATTGTGCCATTTCTGAAGATGAGAAAGATTAGGATAGAGACTGCTTTAAGAATGATATGTCATTAGCTAGTTATATAGAGATGTCTAGTACATAAATGGATATATGAGATAAACACACACATTTGTGGTAATTTGTTACAACAGACACAAAAAGCTAACACATACTTGTTAACAAATTCCCACATCTATCCTCACACAGTTCTGGAAGCCAGAAGCCTCAAATCAGTTTCAGGAGGTTGAAATCAAGCTGCCATGCTCCCTCTCGGAGCTCTAGAGAAGAATCTGTTCCTTGCCTCTTCTAGTGTCTGACGTCCAGCATTACGGCTTTGTGGCCAGTCCCTACCTCTGTGGTCTAGTCTTCTCCTGCCTCTCTCCTGCAAGGAGATCTATGATTGCATTTAGGGCCCCCCCTGGATAATCCAGGTCAATCTCCCCATCTCAAAATCGGAATTTAGGTCACATCTGCAAAATTCATTTTTGCCATATCAGGTTACATTCTAAGGTTGTAAGGATTAGAATTTGGATATCTTTGGTGTGGAGTGAGAGGGGGGCAGGCATATTTTATATATATATATATATATATATATATATATATATATTACACAAACACACACACATTCATATATATTTTTCATATGGTTCCTGGACTCCTAGAGTAAGAAATACTTCTCACCTAGCTCAGAGAATTTTCCTCATGGAAGACCAACCCAGACTTTTTATGGCATTCGCTAGCTCTCAGAGCTTTTGTCCCTGGTCTTTTGTTCCATCTTATTTGGTTTTCTTTTCTTTCTATGTTTTGGTTTAAAAAAGTTTAATGTTTATTTATTTTTGAGAGAGAGAAAGACAGAGCGCGAGCGGGGAGGGGCAGAGAGAGAGGGAGACACAGAATCTGAACCAGGCTCCAGGCTCTGAGCTATTAGCACGCAACCAGATACAGGCTTGAACTCATGAGACATGAGATCATGACGTGAGCTGAAGTTGGATGCTTAACCGACTGAGCCACCCAGGCGTCCCTTGTTTGGTTTTCTTAAAGTAAATATTTTCCGTTTGAATACGGCTCATGATCTAATCAACTTTTGGTCTTTGGTTCACTGCCGTAGTCCAGTGCCTAGGATAGTTCTTGGCATGCAGTAAGTGCCCAATGAACATTAGTTCATCGAGTGAATGAATGAGAGGATGGCAGTGAACAAGCAGATATGTACTTGATACTTCAGTTCATATAACTTTAATGTCATGGATATTAATTCTATCAGGTGGTGCTGGATTCTTTTACTTATAATTCTAAGTCAGTGTCTAGACATACATGGCTTTGAAGACAGGTGCTCGTGTTCTCTGCAACCTGGCCACGTTGCTTCAATTCATTCAATGCCCCACAATCGATTCGTTGTAGACTCATATTTCCAAGTGAGTCAATCCATTTCAGGATGCACTGAGTTACTATTTCCTATCAGTGCCCCTCCAATTCTTATATCTTTGTAGCATAATGTTGATGGGGACTGCAATAAAGAATCAAATATCACCTAACCCGTGTTATCCACCCCCTTTCATGGGTTCTTTGATGACCTTTGTCCTTTAGGTCACCTCTCATTCTGAAAGGAAGTATGTTTCTCAAATGCTTCAGTCACATGTGTAGTCACAGTGCTAGCTGAGCTATTTTTCTTTTTTTCCCTTAAATCACACTTCTACAATTACAATAGCAAACAAAAAATCATCAAAGGAAAAGACAGTTGCTTATTTATCATGCTTTGTTATTTTTTGGCCACTCTAAAAAATACTCATCTTAAAACTAACACATAAAACTAGGGAACAGGTAAAACTACTCCTCTGCACTTTCGTTTAAAATGTGACCTTGTGGGGCGCCTGGGTGGCGCAGTCGGTTGAGCGTCCGACTTCAGCCAGGTCACGATCTCGCAGTCCGTGAGTTCGAGCCCCGCGTCAGGCTCTGGGCTGATGGCTCGGAGCCTGGAGCCTGTTTCCGATTCTGTGTCTCCCTCTCTCTCTGCCCCTCCCCCGTTCATGCTCTGTCTCTCTCTGTCCCAAAAATAAATAAACGTTGAAAAAAAATTTAAAAAAAAAAAAATAAATAAAATGTGACCTTGAAATGAAAATTAAAATCTATGGAAACGCTTAACAAAATAGGTGAAATTATGCATTCTGGTGCAGAATTAAAATTAACATACACCTCAGAATTTTCAAATTATGCCTCTTGGAATTAAACAAACAGGCGGATTGTTTCTGAATTGCTTTCCAACTTGGGGACACATGGAGGTATCGTAGCAGACACATAAATGAGTGTGTCTGCGTAAATCATTTGTTCCAATAAAATGCCAGTGTGTGTTAAGAAGAGAGAATTACTTGGAAAAATATTAGGCCCCTATGGGAATTGATAATACACATGCCGTGGTAGCAGCAGGATCTTTTTAAACACAGTGCCCAGAAATAGATAAACAGGAGAAGAAACTGGCCAAGGAAGGCCATGTGAATGTCTTGATATTGAAGGAGGAAGAGAACTGTAGGAAAGAAAGAATTCTTCAGATGAGCAGTAAATGAAATCGCTGTCTCATTACCTTAAGAGTATCTTTAAAAGCAGAAATATGGTAGTCAACAGCAGCAGAAAAATCATTAAGAGCTCTCTGGTTGTTAATGAAAAACGAGGCATCATTAAAAGACAATCTCATCATTTTTTGGAGCTAGTGTTTTATCTTTATTTTTTTATTAAAAATTTTTAAAGCTTATTTACTTATTTTGAGAGAGACAGAGACAGCACAAGTGTGGGAGGGGCAGAGAGAGACAGAGAGAGAGAGACAGAGACAAAGAGAGAGATCCCAAGCAGGCTCTGTGCTGTCAGTGTGGAGCCCAGCGTGGGGCTTGAACCCAGGAAACTGTGTGATCATGAGCTGAGTTGAAACTAAGACGTTTAACCAAGTAAGCCGCCCAGGTGCCCCTGGAGCTGATGTTTTAAAAGTAAGTCACTCTCTGCAATGTCTGTGCAAATGAATGGCACACCCACATCTACTTAAGTAAGGGACACACTGGCCTAGAAGGAATATAGAAATTCTCACCGCAAAACCCAATCTGGGATGGGAGTTCTCTGCACAATCTTCTCCACTTTTCTGTTAATCTAAAACTCATCTAAAAATAAAGTGCAATTTTAAAAAGCCTTTAGATTCCATGCATGTTAGAGGCGATTGCAATCTGGTGGAATTTGCAAGGGTAAGTATTATAGAAGTGCATGTAGAATAACACGAATGTCCTTGGGTCCTCATCTAAGCAATCCATGGGAGCCTCATGGAGAAAATTAGGATTTTCACAACAGTTTGAAGGGACTAAGACGGTTGATGACGGGCAAAGTCATAGCCATGCGGTTTATTTCGAAGGCAGACGCACAGGTGGCGGTGAGATGCCTGGACGGTGGGCTTCCCTAGGCATCAGGAAAAAATAACATACTGATCCAAGAAGACACTAAGCTGAGGAACCCCGCTTCCTAAAACCTGACAGTCACATTTTGGACATTTAGCCTGGGCATCGTGAACGATCATGTTATAATTGGTGACATAAATAAAAATCTATTTACTTTTTAACTGCGAGGGCGTAAGTGGACTTACCACTTCTGATTGTTCTGAGTTTCTGAACAGTTTGACCAGTTCCAAGTTTAAAAAAAAACACTTTAGCAAGCAGTCGAAACACGGCACACTGCGTCGGTACCATTCTTGTAGAAAATCACCCCAAAGCGGAGAAAGGCATTGTGCCATCTGGCTCGGCTTGCAGCTTGTGGATCTGCACCATCCTGGAACCGATCGGCCCAACCTCACCTCCCAGGTGGACCCTCTGGCCATCTGTCTACTGGGTACCAGCTGTAACTAACCAGTTATGACCAGCTTCTAGGAGGAAACGCCAAGGAGAGGGAACTTGGAGTCTGAGACATTACTGAGCCCCAAATTACACGCATACCGAATAGGAAAGTCTTTCTGGTCCGCTGGTTTTTGAACTTTCGTTTTTAATACGGATATTTTTGTGAATTAAACAGCATGTAGAATCCCAAATATAAAACTGAGAAGGCAGAGTTGATTGGCACGGGAATACGGGAGGGGCCTAGGAGCCCAGCTGCCTCAAGTCCCGCGCCCTCTAACTTTGGGGTACTTTCTGGAACACCTGGAGCCGAAAACCCCCGATGCGTCTGACTCCCAGAGATGTGCGATGACTTGGTCCAGACACGTAGCAGCGGAACCAGGGCTGGATCCAGAACTCCTCCCCCCCCCCCCCCCCCCGGGGGTGTTTTCCCCACCACGTCGTCATTGCCCGGGCCACTTGCCTCGCAACGCTTTCCTAGAAAACCTGCACAGGGGCGCCTGGGTGGTTCAGTCGGTGAAGCGTCCCGCTCTTGGTTTCGACTCAGGCCACGATCTGGCAGGTCAGGAGTCGGAGCCTCAACCGGGTTCCACACTGACAGCACGAAGCCCGTTTGCGACTCTCTCTCTCTCCCCCTCACTCTCTGCCCCTCCCCTGCGCGCTCTCTCTCAACATAAATAAACTTAACAAAAGTAAAAAACCCTCCACATACTTGAGCTGAAGGGTGTGTTAACTTAACCTGATTGCGGTAAACATTCCACAACACGTATGTGTATCACATCATCGCATGGCACTCTGTATACTTACACAGTATTATAGCCGACTCTGTCTCAGTAAAGCTAGAAAAAAATCGAAAGGGAAAAAGAAAGCCTTCAAAGTGCCCCTTTGAGAGAAACAGATTGAGCCCCGCAGGTAGGGAGAGAGAGGAACAGGCTAGGTGTCACAGGTGGGACGGCCCTGGAGGAGACACGACACGGTACAAAAACCCCGATGGAAAAGCCACACGGTGCCTCAACACACCTGCCACTGAGCTCCTTGACAGTGAAGCCAAAACCTCTTTTCGGGCTGTGTTTTCCAGAAGACATGAAGGGCCCCCGATGAGTGGATTCCCAGCAGGCATTCCCTCCTGCTGGTATCCTTCAGTGTGGCTTGGGGCTGCTGGCCTTCCAAGGTCACAGCGAGCCCTCTGAGAGAGCCTTTGATTAATGCGGAAGGGAATTCCCACTGGCTGATTAAATATTTTTATATTTTATCATTTTCCTGCAGCTAGCGGCTTTTGGCATGCAGGGTATTTTTGTGAACGATGTAAGTAAATATTATGGGGTCAGTCACGGAGATGAACTTGGGCCCACAAGCCTGCGGCTGGAAGACGTTAGCCTTCACTGAAAAAAATAAAAGTGGGAATAAAAAAGGAAAATATTGAGGATTTGAAAATACTTGCAAAGCGTTGCAACTGTGCATCCAAAATCCAAAGTTGATATAATTAGATCACTAGAAGCAAAGTGATTTTAAGAGATATGTCTGGATATCCAAGGGGTCTAATTCATTTTATTTCAAGTTTGCAGCATTTACTAGAAGAAAAGGAAGAAGCAGGGTTACACTTTCACGTTAACAACCGTGAGTTTTGTTTTCCAGACAGAACTAGACCTTTCCAGACTCTTCCACAAAGTACAACACACAGATTCCTAAGATGCCAAGCCGTTACTCAGAGTTTCCAGGGGCCACAGGCCACTTTTGGTCCAAATGGCCCTTTGGAAAATACAAGAAAGAAAAAATAAAGTGTGGGCCATGGTGGTGTTATGCTCCAATGCCCTCTTGAGTGGGAAAGCCTCGATGATCTGCTTGGAGCTGATGTCACAAAAATCCTCCTTGACACAGGGTGATTCACTGCAGGAAATTTATTCCTTCCTGGGAAACCACTAAACCTCTGCCTGTTCCACAGCCACCCGCCTGGAAATCCCCGGGGAATCCACACGTAGTGTATCGGTCAGCAGCTCCGAAGCAAGACGCCTCCCCAGAGCATCTTTTCCACTTTTCTCTCTGTTCCCCTTGCCGCCGGCCCAGGTCGGGATGAATAGGAGGAGCACTGCACAAATTCATTTGATATGCACTGCGGATTTATTTTTGCGCTATCACTCTTTCTGCACCTACTGTCTCCGAGCTTTGCCGTTTGCCCCTCTGCCCCCTTCGTCGACTTATTCAAGTCCAAATCATTTCACAATCTTTCTGATTAGCGAAGGGCATTTATGCAACACACACCCCATAAATTTTCTTCTCCTTTAGGTGCTTTCAACACTGTTTCCCTCATCTTCAAATCTAAGAGCTCAGCCTAACCCCCAGGTAATTAACAAACTCTTAGTGCCCCGCATATAGCAGGAAGTCAATAAATAAGGGGCAGGAAGGTAGAAAGGACAGAGGAAAGGAAGGAAGACAGGAAGGGAGAGAGGAAAGAACGGGAGGGAGGGTGGGAGGAATCAGCCTGGAGCACAGCCCACGTTCCTCCTGGTGATTTGGAAATACCTGGGGAGCATCCTGATTGAAGGCTGGACCCTGTGACGGCCCAGGTGAGAACCCCCCCTCCGGCAAGGCAGCACCGTGGAGGCAAGATGTCAGAAAGGCGTATCTGGAAGGACAGGGCTGACCAATCAGAGGGACTGTGAACGGGGCTGACTTGCCAGGACAACGGTGCCAAGTGACAGCGCTGTTCCAGGGAGGAAGGCGCGCTGAAGCTCCCGCCAGGTGCCCCGGCTCCGGTCTCCGGGCTGCTTCCCAGGATCTCTGGAAACCCTGTTTATTAGCGCATCCTCTCAAGTTGATCCAAACGGAGCGAAAGCTTTCTGGAATCTAGGTGCGATGGTGTCTTGCACTTCCTTTTTGCCTTCCTGGCCTGTGTCTGGAACATCAAGAAGCGATTGCACAGATCAGGAAGAACTCTGACCACACGGGTGAAGAATGCTGTCACCAGCCCGCCTTCCTCCCCGGCTGCCGGCCCTCTTCACCCACACTCACACTCGCCACGAGAGCTGGGTTCTAGGCGCCGTGAAAAGAGAAGCTCATAAGGAGACTGGCTGCCTTCTGGAAGCTACCGTAGAAGGTTGTACGGTTGTTTTCCCTGATTGGAACCTGGAGTACCAGCTGACCGTCTGCATTTAGGTCATCCTGGGAGAAGGTCTGGTGGGATTTCGGGAGAGGGTCTCCTGAGACTGTGTGAGCAGGAACCTAGTAGGGGACGTACTCACTTTAGTTCCAGGAAATGAGACGCTCTTGACTTTCCACGTGAATTCTTCAATGCCAGGAAATAGCTAGGGAGGGAATGGAGAAAAAGACAGAGAGACAATGACTTTTTGGCAAATCATGTACAGTTAAGGGCAAGTTTTATTATTTAAATACGCAAAGTAGATCTTTGATGATCATTATAATATATAGTGAGATGAAATACCAAGTACTGGGCAATGTTGATCTCTTCTTCCAGTCCTTACGAGAAATCTATAACTGGATTCTTTTTTTTTTTTTTTAAGTTTATTTATTTTGAGAGAGACTGAGAGCAGCGCAATGAGGGGAGGGGCAAAGAGAGAGAAAATCCCAAGCAGGCTCTGTGCTGTCAACAGAGACTGACCCCGGGCTTGAACTCACGAAACCAAGAGATCATGACCTGGGCCAAAACCAAGAGCCAGACATTTAGCCGACCGAGCCACCAGGCGCCCCTAAACTAGATTTGTTGACTATCTCTGTTTTACAGATGAGGAAACTGAGGCTGACAAAAGTGAAGCAAAATGCTCCTGGCCACACAGCTGGTGGTAGAACTCGAATTTTTGAATTTGCTTCCAGTTGATGTTCTAGTCTCTTTGCACTATGGGCCAAATATATACATACACAAACTGGGTAAATCCTGTTAAATAAATCCTGTTTCAAGATTACAACTACCAATTGCTTCCCTCCCTCCCACCCCCTTGGTTTAAGAGTTTTTGTATTTGCATCTGCAACACCTACTTCTGGAGCAAGTTTGCTTACACACTACATTATGCCACTGGAGAAACTGGAACCCCTGTCCCCGCCTTCCAGATTCATCCCCCCCCCCCCCACCGCCCCTCCAGGCTCACAAGCACAGGCACACACCTGCTCACAGAGATTGCTCTTTCCGGTAGGTCTGGAACCCTGGACTAAAACCTCCAGTTTCTGCTGATTGAATTAATATGTGCAAGTCAAGTTCCCCTCATTATCTGCTTTTCCCCATTTTGCAGGGCCTTCTGGCCCGTGGCTTCCAGTTTTATTGCCGTTTCCCTGATGGAAGAAAATCATGGAACTCTCGAGCCATCTTCCAGTCGGACTCCACTCTGCTTTTTGGCATTTGTGCAGGGCGCCTCTGCAGGGAGCCGCTGGAAGCCAGTTCAGGTTTTGTTCACCAGTTCTTTTCGACTCTACTCACTTCTGGCCTCTATGCAAACGAGACTGTGTATAAGACTCAAGCCCTGTGCCACTCCGTAGCTAACCCCAGTCCCTAGTATGTGAAAGGATCTCAAGAAAACCCATTCTATGGCACCCAGAGAAGTTTCGCGGAAAGAGAGGCGTATTTCTCCAAATTCTAACAGTTGTAATGTCTTAATGCAAGTAACTGGAAAACAGTTTGTGCCCATCGTGGAAGTGATGGAGAAACCAAAGGCCATCATAGCGATGGGATTATCCTGTCCTCGCCCACTGTTTCCACTTTCAGAATATGTTACAACAATAATAACAATAAAGCTATTCCAAATATGCCAAATCTAAAATATCTGCACTCCCAGACTCCACTATTGTGACTGTTTCTCGCTGATATTTTATAATCTTATCACTTTTGGCCACACATCCACATACCACCCTGGGTTATTTGTGAAGATAAATCTTCTGCTGAGATCAAAATTGACAATGATTTTTTGCCGCGTCTAAATTTATTTTTGCTGCCTTAAAAAAAGACTTCGAAAATATTTTCCAGGGGGTTTATTTGTTTAAAAAAGATTTGGGTAAAGACATTACTCTGAACCAAAATATATATAGATAGATAGATAGATAGATAGATAGATATAGATATAGATAGATATCTTTTGGTCTATCCAAAAGATAGTCTTGGTAGTTTGGTCAACTACTGACAACCACATATTTGGAATATCTCGAATTATCCAGGAGCTGACAATTTGGTTTTAGGATCATTTGTAACCTTGGCTGTGTTCCTACGTTTCAGCATTTTCAGAGTTTGTCAAAAAAATATATAACTTCAATCATTAATTTCTGGCTCCTTATCGGCATGGGTTTATTAGCTAATTGAACTTCACATTATCCAGATTTTATGAGCTTAGTTTTCATCACCTCTGAAGTGGAAAGAATAATACCTACACTATAGAATTGCCATGAGAATTGAGTGACATAGGTAAAACAATGACTGCCCATCGCACACTAAGTGCTCACTAAAGGGAGCTTGAAAATATTATCTAAAGAGTGAAGTTTAAAATTAATCGGGTGACAGCAATTTGTGCGCATGTCGCCTGTCCCCACAGGCCTGTGTGCTCTGAGAGGATGTGCCGTGGCCTCCTCTGACCTCTGCCTCTTCCCCAGCTTTCAGCCTGGTCCTGACACACAGCACTGTCTCCCAGTGAACAGTGGTAGCATGAAAATCATTTGAACATCCACCTGCCATGATCTCCATCGCACGGATAAGTAGTTGCTCATCGTTGTCTATCTTTAGAATTGATTTCTTTTCTGTAAACACAAATAAAAAAAATTTTTTTGTAGGCGCTTTTTTATTTATTTTATTTTTCAATATATGAAATTTATTGTCAAATTGGTTTCCATACAACACCCAGTGCTCATCCCAAAAGGTGCCCTCCTCAATACCCATCACCCACCCTCCCCTCCCTCCCACCCCCCCATCAACCCTCAGTTTGTTCTCAGTTTTTAAGAGTCTCTTATGCTTAACACAAATAAAAATTTTAACTCCAATTGTAAAGATCCTGTTTTTGTTTTCCTCTTCTATTTAAGAAACTGAAGCTGAAATTCTAATGTGAATTCAGTAAATGGGTGTTAAATAAGCTCACGCCTTAAAACAGTCAGCAGATAAATGATGTCATCGGCTTTTCCGAGGAGAGGTAAAATTGAGACAACTTGGGAGAACAGCAGGAATTTGTTATTTGCTTTGGGGCTTGTCTCAGAAACAATGAGCTCCAGTCTGGACGGCTGAAGTACAGCTAAGAAAAGATTTGACCTCACGTGTGAACGTGTTGACCGCTCTACAGGGAGGAGGCCAAGGCCATCAGGCCACCTGCCTGAAAGAGTCAGTGACAAGCACACTGGGCTGGCACATGTTGCTTTTGCTCCATAAGGAATGTATTTCCCAATTTTTCATCTAATAAGCTTTTTCCATGCTTTAAAGATACATAAATAAATGTATGGGCAAATGCTACAAACTAATTTTTGTAGCATTATCTGGTGCTATTGCAATATTCTAAATGTATTTGGCTCAGACTCGAATTCTGTGTGTATGTTTGTGTGTTTAAAGAAAAACTCAATTTATAGGACCATATCAATATTAGACAGACAGATATTTCCAACACCCCATATATGCTATGAACAGGCTAATGGTTTGGCACAAAAGGGTAAGAGGAAAAATGCTAAGGCTCTAGAATGGAAGACTGGGGCCAGCTTGTGCAGTGCTGTGCTTCTGAATTTAGAATATATTTTATCTTCCAGGACAAGGCGGGACAATACATCTACCTTAGAAATGAAAAGCAGCCTAAGTATTGGCTACCTGGAGAGCCACGCTGGAAAGTTTCCCCTGCTGAAAGCAGCTTTATTGAACAAGTGTGCCCTGCAAGCCAGGAGTGGGAGCGGCCACCCACATGCTGAGCATTTGTCATTCTTTGTCCCGTGGTCCAAGACCCACTGGAGCCTTCTGGCAGAGAAAATGGCTTCTCTGGGTCTGTGCTTAAGAAAGGCCTGTCAACAGTGAGGAGAATGAGTCAGAGAAGAAGCAATTAATGTAATTGATCTTGCCTCATACGTAGCTCTTTTCTAGACACAGGAGACAATCGATATCTCCCTTCGCACTTGCAGCTCGGCACTTGTCAGTTTGGGGGAAGGTGGGGCGATCTGGCTCCTGGGACAGGATTCCGTGACAGCAGATGGCTTCGCCCACCCGCAAAGGAGGGCGGTCTTCTTTTAGGGCCCTTGCCTTGTAGAAATGGGACCATAAGTTTGTCTTCACATCTCAGATTACAGGACCAAGGCTGTGTGTTTAATAAGACACATTTTCTGAACCCCAAGCTGAGTATCGTTCTCCTGAATATTACACATTTGTTCAGGAAAGTGAATTCTTATCTTTTGACCCAAAGTACCTTCCAGAATCTGCTGGTATCTGAGCACATTTCTCCAAAATCAGAAGCATTTCTCTAAAAGAGAAATAGCAGCCAATGGTGCAGTGTGTCCCTTGGAGTTCCAGCAGGAAACAGATGGCACTCCCAAACTGAGTAAGTGAGGAATGTTCATAAAAGAATAAGTTACAAAGGTGTGGAACGATCTAGGGACACACACAAGGGATGGTGAAGGACCTTGGGACTACGAGAGCAGAAGGTGATGGCGACTGGTAAGCACTTCATCACGCCCAGGTCTGAAGAGAAATGTGCCAGTTACAGATCTCAGGGTTGGTTTTTATTGGGAGAGGGTCACTGGAAGAGAGCTGTGACACTGGATGGAAAGATGTGGCCAAATTGTGTCCACTGCAGAAAGGGAATTAAATGCATCGCCTCCCTTTCCTCCCACTGGGGCTGGGAGCTCATTGATACGGTTTGTGCAGATCAGCCTGCCGGACACAGACTAGGACAGGGAAAGGTGGGGCGTGTATCGGGAGGGCAGAGAGAAGATAACCTTCTCAGTGCAGTTTTGGCATGCAGTAAATCGGCAGAAAATTATAGTGATGGGACATCAGGGAGATGTTGGACTCCGAAGCTCCAAGCTCATAGTCTTCCGTACAATCATGGGGGAAAAAAACACTCAAAAAACCCTTGCCCAAATGGCAACAGCCTTAGATTCAAGTGGTGGCAAATTCAGGTCCCAGTTCTACTCTTTAAATCAGAGGGAGAGAGCAGACCTTATCTGCAAATTACTGTGTACATCTGTTCTAACTCGGCTGGGGGATTCCTGAAGGACTGACTTGCTCTCTCTTTCTCGCCTAACTCAGAACACAGGCCAGAAGAGCTGCAGGCTTTGCTCATAAAAGCAACCAGGGAAAACCCACCTGTACACACCTGACGTAACAGATTCCCACCGGAGACATACAAGGGACCATCTAAGGCCTGGAGGACAGAGTGGGGTAAGACTCTCTGGGAAACCAAGAGATTCAAAAGCAGTTATTTCTATAAGGGAATCTAGAAAGCCCCATGCCTACCCAGGTAAGACGTATGCTCACAAAAGTCTGAGAAGACTTTAACTTTCACCTAAGCTGAACCCTAGGTTCAGAGCAAGACTAACCGAGGGAACGGTAACGCTGCATAGAGCCCATCTGCCAAGGCTGTGAGCGGGGAATGCCCCCTCAACCCCCCACCCCCCACAGGTACTTCTATCTCTACCTCTATTTCTATCTCCATCTCTATCTTTATCTCTATCTCTCTCTTTCTCTATCATCTCTCTATCTCTATCTCGGTGTTTTTGTCTCTTTCAGCTCTTGGTATTCAAGAAAATCTCTATCAAACTGTGTTAGCTCAACACAAACTAAAGTAACAGAGACTTCAATGAACACATACGGCAAGGAATAGACTTTGCAAAAATAGTCTGGAAAAGTCACAAAACAAATGTGGCGATCACAGTTTCTAATAATCAAAAAAAGCAAGCTCCGGGGAAGGGGAGAAATCTGATTTCCAGAATCACCATGTTATAATAACGTAACGCCCAATTTTCAGTGAGGACGACAACAACAAACCCAGGAAAATATGGCTTATTGAAGAGACAAATTCCTTTAATTTAACAGAATCTGTTCCCAAGAAAGCTGACCATGGACTTACTAAACAAAGACTAAAACAACTTATTTATTTATTTATTTAGAGAAGAGCATGTGTGAGCAGGAGGGACGCTGCTGTCAGTGCAGAGTCTGACAGGTGGCTCGATCCCATGAACAATGATGAGATCATGACCTGAGCCTATATCAAGAGTCAGATGCTTAATCGACTGAGCTACCCAAGTGCCCCCTAAAACAACTTTTTAAAATATGCTCAAAAAGCTAGGGGAAAACATGGACAAAGAACTAAAGGAAATCAGGAACATAATATATAAAAATGATGAGAATATCGACAAAGATATAAGACTTATAAAAGGGAAATAAACAGAATTGCTAAAGTGAAAAAGTGCAATAACTGAAATGGAAATTCCACCAGTGGGTTGCAACAGCAGAGATGGGCAAGCAAGAGAGAAAAAAAACACAACAGAATTTGAAAATAGGACATCTGAAATTCTCAAGTCTGGGGTGCAGAAGAAAAAGATAAAGAAAGCGAACTGAATCTAAGGAACTTACGGGATGCCATCAAGAAGACCAATATCGGTGGGGCGCCTGGGTGGCTCAGTCGGTTGAGCGGCCGACTTCAGCTCAGGTCATGATCTCGCGGTCCGTGAGTTCGAGCCCCGTGTCAGGCTCTGTGCTGACAGCTCAGAGCCTGGAGCCTGTTTCAGATTCTGTGTCTCTCTCTCTCTGACCCTCCCCCATTCATGCTCTGTCTCTGTCTCAAAAATAAATAAACGTTAAAAAAAATTAAAAAAAAAAAAGACCAATATTGGCAATATCTCTAGGATATGGTGGGTTCAGCTCCAGATCACAGCAATAAAATGGGTATCCCAATAAAGCAAGTCAAATGAATGTTTTTGGTTTCCCAATGTATGTAAAGGTTACGTTTACACTACACTGTAGCGTATTAAGGATGCAATAGCACTATGTCTACAAAAAACAATATACATACCTAAGTTAAAAAATACTTTATTTATGGGACACCTGGGTAACGCACTTGGTTAAGCATCTGACTCTTGATCTCGGCTCAGGTCACGATCTTGCAGTTCATGAGTTCAAGCCCTGCATCGGGTTCTGCTGCTGACGGTGCGGAGACTGCTTGGAATTCTGTCTCTCCTTCCTTCTGACCCTCCCCTGCATGTGCTCTCTCTCTCTTTCTCTCAATAAATAAATAAATAAATAAAATTTAAAGATTAATTAAAAAATACTTTATTTCTACAAATAAACCATCACTTGAGTTTTTAACAAGTAGTAATATTTTTGCTGATAGGGGGTCTTACCTTGATGTTCATGGCTGCTGGCTGATCAGGGTGGTGGTTGCTGAAGGTCAGAATGGCTGTGAAAACTTCTTAAAATCAAGCAACAATGAAGTTGGCCATTAATTGACTCTTCATGAATGATTTCTCTGTAGCACGCAATGTTGTTTAATAGCATTTTGCTCACATCAGAACTTTTTTCAAAATTGGAGTCATTCCCCTCAAGTCCTGCCACTGCTTTGCCAAATAAATTGGTGTAAAATTCTAAAGCTTTTGTTGTCATTTTAACAGTCTTCACGGCATCTCACCAGGAATAGATTCCATCCCAAGAAACCATTTTCTTTGAGCGGCCATGAGAAGCACCCCCTCATTTGCTAAAGTTTTATTATGAGATTGCAGCAATGCAGTCACATCTTCAGGTTCTACTTCTAATTCTAGTTCTCTTGCTGTTTCTACCTTATCTGTAGTCAGAACACACACGTGTGGTGTGGCACGTCAAAACTCACAAATAGTAACATCACAGATTACTGATTGCAGATCATCATAACAAATATAATAATAATGAAAAAGTTTGAATTACCAAAAGTGTGAGAATCATCAAAATGTGACAGAGACACGAGGTGTGTAAATACTATTAGGAAAATGGTGCCAATAGACTTGCTCAATGCAGGGTTGCCACAAACCTTTGATTTATAAAAAGTGCAGTATCTGCGAAGCAAAATAAAGTGAAGTGCAATAAACAAGCAAAAAGAATATGTCTGTATATAAATTATGGGAATTCCAGAAGAGAAAGAAAGTAGCAGAGACTTATTTGAGGAAATAACGGCTGAAAACATCCTGAATTTCATGAAATACATGAATATACAAATCCAAGAAGCTCAACGTACTTTAGGATAACCAAAAGAGATTCACATCAAGACACATAATCAAACTGTCAAAAGCCAAAGTCAAAGGGAATCTTGAAATCAACAAGAGTGAAGCAACTCATCATAGATAAATGATCCTTAATAGATTATTCTCCAGTTTCTCAGCAGCACTCTTGCAGACCAGAAAGCAGTGGGATGATATATTTAATACATGCTGGGGAAAAAACAAAAACCAAAAAAACAAAAAACTTAAAATGAGAATTCTCTATCCAGAAACTATCCTTCAAAAGTGATAGAGAAATTAAGACTTTCCAGAAAAACAAAAGCTGAGAGAGTTCATTACTACAAAACTTGTTCTACAGAGAATGTTAAAGAAGTCTTTCTTGGAAGATTATTTTTTGCAAATGCTACCAAGCAATGAATTCAATTCTAAGACTGTCAGGTCCAATATGTTAAAGGCTCAGTCCTGCAAAACTGCCCCCCTTTTGACTCCCCTACTTCAGCTGTCATTCCCAAGTCCAGGTTGTCACCTATGCTTCTGATGGACTGGCTAGAGATCAGATGTTCCCATGATCCCCTCCTTGGGTTTCATTAAGTTGTTACTATGGCTAAAAGAACTTAGAGACACATTTTACTTTCTAGATTACTGGTTTATTATAAAAAGATAAAACTCAAGAACAGCCAGATGGAAGATGCATAGGACCCATTCCATCCTCTCTAGACACCGCCACAACGTCACTAACCCAGAAGTTCTCTGAATCCATCCTTTGGGTTTTTATGGAGGCTTCATTTACATAGGCATGATTGATGAAATCACTGGACATTCATTCAACCTCCAGTCCATTTCCCTTTCCTGAAATCAAAGGGTGAGACTGAAAAATTTTTAATCCTCTATAATTTTGGATTTAACTCTACTTTGAATTTAACTCTACTTCAGGGTGTGTGAGACAAATGCATAGAACATAATTATAAATCTATGTAAACGGGTATATAATGTGTAAAGATGTAATTTGTGACATCAATAACACAAGAGTGATGGAACTATTATAGGAGAAGGGTTTTTTATGCAACTGAAATTAAGTTTGTTTCAATTCAAATTAGATTGTTATAACTTTAAAAGATTATATGTAATCACCATGGTAACAATAAAGAAAACATCTATAGAATATACATGGAAGGAAATGAAAAGGGAATCAAAACATATCACTACAGGGGCGCCTGGGTGGCGCAGTCGGTTAAGCGTCCGACTTCAGCCAGGTCACCATCTCGCGGTCCGTGAGTTCGAGCCCCGCGTCGGGCTCTGGGCTGATGGCTCAGAGCCTGGAGCCTGTTTCCGATTCTGTGTCTCCCTCTCTCTCTGCCCCTCCCCTGTTCATGCTCTGTCTCTCTCTGTCCCAAAAAATAAATAAATGTTGAAAAAAAAAAAATTAAAAAAAAAAAAAAAAAAAAAAAAAAAACATATCACTACAAAAAGTAAACACAAAAAGAGGCAGTAATGGAGGAAATAAGGGACAGAAAATGATATAAGACATACAGAAAACAACAAAGTGGCAAAAGAAGGTCCTTCCTTAGCAATGATTACTTCAAACGCAAATGGACTAAACACTCCAATCAAAAGGCACTGGTTGGCAGGATAGATTTTTAAAAACTGAACAATATGCTGTGGACATGAGACTTACTTTAGCTCTAAATTCAGATTTAGGTTGGAAGTTAAATGACGCAAAAGATAGTACATGCAATTAATAACCAAAAGAGAGCTGAGGTGGCTATCCTAATATTAACCAGACAGACTTTGAGTAAAAAAATATTACAAGAGACAAGGGTATATATCGATGAAAGAGTCACTTCACCAAGAAGAGATCAAAATTATAAAAATATATGATATACATATTATCAGAGCTCTAAAATATATCAAGCAACATTAGCAGAATTTAAAGGGGAACAGCTCTAAGATAATAGTAGGAGACTTTCAAAGATGACCAGAACAACCAGCCAGAAAAATAAAAAAGGCAACTGTGGACTTGAACAGCACTACAGACCGACTGGATCTATCAGACATATACAAAGCACTCTACCCAACAACAGCAGAATACACAGTTTTCTCAATCGGACGTGAAACACTCCCCAGAGTAGACTGTATGTTAGACCACAAAACAAATCGTAAATGCATTGTAGAAGATTGAAATCATATGAAGTTTCTTTTCTGATCACAATGGAATGAAACCAGAAATCAGTAACAGAAGGAAAACTGGAAAACCCACAAATATGCAGAAATTAAACAACATACTCTTAAGTAACCAATGAATCAAAGAAGAAATCACGGGGAGATTAGAAAATACCTTGAGACAAATAGAAAGGAAACTAAAAACACAGCACACAAAAACTGATGGGATACAGACAAGCAGTGCTAAGAGGGACATTTGTAGCTTAAATGCCTGCATTTAAAAAAGAGAAACATCTCAGATCAGTAACCTAGACTTACTCTTTATGGAACTAGAAAAAGAGAAAGCAAACTAAACCCAAAGCTAACAAAAGGAGGGAAGGAAGCAAAATTGAAGCAGAGCAACATAGAGAATAGAAAAACAATATAGAAAAAAACAGTAAAACCGAAATTGGTTCTTTGCAACAATCAACAACATTGACAAACCTGTAGCTAGATAAGTGAAGGAAAAAGAGCAAAGACTCCGATAACTAAAAGCAGACATCAAAGAGAATGTTATGAACATCTGTATGCCAACAAACTGGATAAACTGAACAAAATGGACAAATTCCTAGAAATGCACATCTACCCAAACTGAATCTACCAAATAGAAAATATGAATAGATTTACAACTCCTAAGGAGACTAATCGATATTCAAAGCCTCCCAACAAAGAGAAGTCATGGGCTAGATGCTTTCACCGAAGAAGACTGCCAACATTAAAAATAAATAAATAAATAACACGAATTTTCAACTCTTCCCCAAAATTGAAGGTGATACCATTTCCTAATTCATGCTATAAAGCCATCATTACCCTGATAGCAGACCCAGCAAAGAGGTTACAAGAAAAGAAACTATAGAATCAATATCCTTTTATGAAGATGGATGCAAAAATACTCAACAAAACACTAGGAAACTGAACTCAACAGTAGTATATTAAAAGACTATACGCCATGGCCAAGTGGGTTTTACTCCTGGAACGCAAGGATGATTCTACGTACAAGAATGAATCACTGTAGGACACCGCATCAATAAAACGAAGGAAAAACTGCCCACACGATCATCTCAACTGAGACAGAAAAAGCACTTGACAAAGTAACAATGGCGGCTCGCTTTCTTTGGGATGTGCTATGTGTGAAGCTCTACATTAGGCATTTAATAATGTTTTGAATCCCCAAGGCAACACCCTAACATATGTAATATGATATTATTGCATCCCTCTTACATAGAAAGAAACTGAGGTTTGTTCTTCAAAAACTGAAGTAATTTGTCAAAATCATATATTTACAGTAAGGAGTAGAGTCAGTATGTATGTTCTAGCTTCTCATGTTACAAAGCGTAAAGCATTTCTACTGTGGTTTGTGGTTTTTGCTTCTGCATCTAAGGAGGATCAAAATGAAGGTACCAAGAGCTGATTTGCAAAAGTCACTACCCAGCTGATGGGCTTAGTAAAATGGCCTTTGGGCTCTTCATGACTGTCCCCATCCCCACTGGTAACAAAGTGCGACGATTTTGATCGCGTGTTAACATTCGTTGCCGAAACGGGGGCCTGGCCCAATTCACTCCAAGACTGATTTCGGACGGCTGGATGTTATCGCTTCCCTTTCCTAGTCTGTCCAGGGCAAGAATGGTTCATATGGGACCGGCCGCCTCATAATGGAACAGCATCACAGCGGCTGTAGAAGCAACAGAAAACAAAAAGGAAGTTCGCAAATTGAGAAAGCTGGGATCAATTTGGTCTTGACTCAGAGTCATACTCTGTCTCTCTAAAACATTGGTGCCAACTCACTGAACTTGAGTTATAAATAAAAGTCAGAATTAGAGTTCCCAGTTTTTTTTAATGAGTTTTAATAGGTATATTGTTTAATTTCCCAGCAAATTGATGAAATGCAGACTTGCTAAATTGTAAAAATGCCTGCGACATTTGTTTACTTGGACTGTTACAAGAAAAGAGCTCTTTTGAGATTTATCCCTTTTGTAGCAAAACTGAAAAATACGCTTCTGCAGACTTCAGACTTTGTGCATCTTAAACTTTGACAATCACTTTCCAACCTGTTACCTTTTAGCACCACAGTGGCTGGGGAGGCAGTGTACCTGTTGGGCCAGGAGACCCTCTTTGTAAAAAAAAAAAAAAAAAAAAAAAAGATTTAATGTTTATTTATTTTTGAGCGAGGGAAAGACAGAGTGCAAGCTGGGCAGGGGCAGAGAGAGAAAGGGAGACACGGAATCCGAAGCAGGCTCCAGGCTCCGAGCTGTCTGCACAGAGCCCGACGCAGGGCTCGAACTCACGAACTTTGAGATCATGACCTGAGCCGAAGTCGGACGCTCAACCGACTGAGCCACCCAGGCACCCCGGGAGTCCCCCCTCTGTAAGTGACATTTCCAGACTGGGAAGTGGAAGAGAGTAGAAGAGCGGAAGGATCCGATTTTTGTGACAGTCGGAGGTGAAGGGGCATTCGCTTAGCCCGGCAGCCTGGGTTTTCCTCAGACTTCGAGATTGGAGACGTCTGGGGAGCAGATGCTAGCGTGTGAACTAGTTTTTACTTAGGTTCCATTTACTGCCCTCTGCCCTCTGCCCTCTGAGAGTTTGACGACGTCCCTTCTCTGCCACTGGTGACATGCATAGAGATCGTAAGAGTGACAGTAACAGGAGAAGCACTCAGTGTTGTTCAAGCGATTAAAGCACTTCAATGCTCTGCTTGATGCTGATGCTGGCTGCTGTCTAGAAGCAGGTTAAGTATTATACCAGTTCCCTAATTCCAACTTATCTTACGTGAGCCCGGCCTAGTAAAGATAAAGCCCACCTCCCAGAAGAAAATGGAAGCTTCAAAAAAGGTGGGAGGGGGAAACTAAAGAAAGAGACAACGTTCGTTTATATTTCACGCCAGGTCAGGTGACTTCTGCTATCTTCTCTAGGTTGAATACTTTAACCACGGGAAATAGAGCTGCCTGCATTAAGCAAGAATTTTCCTATCACTGAGAAAATCTGCTTATTAAGTTTGCCAGAAGCTGTCCTGTCTCCCAGCCAAAATGACAGCCCAGTGAATCCTAGGCCACTGGGTGTGGGCGGCTTATCGGGTTCTCATCTCTGAAGGTCGAAGGTGCAAGTAGGTCACGGGCAAAGGCATTGGTGACCTCTTTTCAGCCCTGCCTCCAGGTTGAGGTAGTTCAGGTTCTTCAGATAACTTCTGAGGGCGGGGGGTGGGGGGTGGGGTGGGACGGGAAGGTAAGCGGAGGCAGCGGGTTAGCAGGGAGCCCCCAAAGCCAGGTATCCCTGATCACCAGCAACAAGGGCGAGGGAAAAGCTCGCTCGTGCTAATTAGAACCCCGTGTTATGATCCCTTCCCTACCAAAATATTTACTAAGCCTTTAAACCAAAGGCTGGCAAATCCCCAAAGATCAATTCTGCCCTCTGGGATTTTTTCAAACTACGTCCCACCCTTGTGAGTGGTCAGAGACGTTGTCCCTGTCTGCAGAGAGTGCTGGTCCCCAGCCCCCAGTCATGCCATGGCTGCCTGCGTTTCTCAGTTCTGACCATTAGTGAACTCGGCTGTCAGCAGTAACTTTTGTTCAAGTTCAAATCTGGAAATATCTTTCCTTTATTCTCCACTTTCCCTCAACCCACTGCACACTCCCCTGTCAAAGAAAGCCTTTGTATAGCCAGAAGGAAAAGGCTGCTTCAGAACGGTCCCCATGCCAGGGGGTGGCCGGCATTCCGCAGAATGGAAGAGGAATGTGCCCTTTTTGCTTGTATAACCACCGTGTCTAAAAATAGCAAAGACACCCCTTGCCACACTGGTGATATGCAGACGCATGGGTGATGAATAATCACATTGACAGTCATTTTGGGATAAGCGAGAGAGAACAGTGAGTAAAAACTGATCCCAAAATACAAAAATGAGTATCACAAACCTCGAAAGATGTTTTCATCGTAAAACTGAGGTTTTTGTTCCTTGATCAATTCCTCTGAGCTTTTATTCTTCATTTCTTAAAGCCTGGAGAATTGCCCTCTTTCACACCTTCTGTGCAACAACCTGCTCCGTGGGAACGCTCACAGTCCAGGGAGCACTCCGAGGTGTCTTGACAGCCGGGCTGGAGGAGAGCCCAGGTCTTCCGAAGGTGAAAGAGCTGTGAGCCCACATCCTTCTGGTAAAGACACTTCCCTTACACTTCACAACAATAAACCCACTTTCACAATATGTAGCTTAGATTTTCAGGTGACTCTTACAACAATCATTTCTCACAACCATTTCATTGTGAGTTTAGGATATTCCTACTAGCCATTCACTCATTTTCAGTAAATGGGAAAACCAAAGCAAGAAATACTCAATTGAAGCGGAAAAGTACATTACTTGACTTCTTTTCCTACTGACTACTGACATGTTTTTCTCCTCCTTTAGATTACAAGCATAAACACTGATATAAGGGCAAGCGGCTTGCCTTTTGGGTCTAGAGTGTTTTTGATGATAACAGCACAGGGAGCCCCAGGGTGGAATGTCTTAGCAGCAGTTAAAGGTTAACAAGATGAATCGATAGGCCCATTGATGTCTCTGAAGGAGGAGCCACATCATGCAAGGCAGGTCCAGGGGTGAAGTTACAGGAACCTCCCAGCCTCTCTCTCCAAATTTCCAGACACAGCAGGTGTCAGTTACATCTGCAGCCTGGGACAGAAGCCCAGCCAAGTCACGGAGTAAAGGATGTTCAAAGCTGGAAGGCACATCATAGACCACAGAGACCGACTTCCTTAACTTACGGCCTAAGGCCTATGTAACATACCTTTGATTAGGTGCCAGAATATTTCCAAGTATTCTATACATTGTTAATCATTTTCCTACACGTTATATCATTTGTTTCTCCCCCCAAATTTGAACTGCCAATGTTTGTCCCATTTTGCAGTTGAGGAAACCGAGGCTTGGAAAAGGCCAATGGCTAGTTCTAAAGCATGGAACGACGGGTAGGTGGGGCAGAGACTTGAGGCTCAGTTTTATAAATTTGGGGCTCTTGCCACTGGGTTATGCCACTTTGTCGGCACCTCGAGCAGGATATCCTCCAGGAAACATTTACTGTATGCTTTCTAGATGTCTTGGATTGTGCATAGCTCTGAATTCTGTGCTCCTGCTACATCTAGGTCATTAATAAAGTGGTGTGGATAAATTGCAATGGACTTTATTTTCTGATCATTTTTAATTTCATTAGGGAAACAAATACAAGGACTTGGATTTTTTTCCCCCTTCATTTTCCTGTGTAGGTAAGGAGTCTCATTTTGGCTTATCTCATGAAGTTAGTACCAATGCACCTGACACAGATAATCAAAATCTCCGGGGAGGCACCTGGGAGAGTACCTAATCCAACCCTGTCATGTTTAGAGAAGACAAAATCAACACCAGGAACTTCAGATAAATTCTCCAAGGCCACACAGCTACCTAGATGCTGAGCCAGGACTGAAAATCAAAACATCTGATTGCCAGTTCAGTTTATGAGTCGTTTTTTTTAATGTTTATTTTATTTTTGAGAGAGAGGGAGAGAGATGGGGGGGGCGCGCAAGGGGCACAGAGAGAGAGAAGGAGACACAGAATCTGAAGCAGGCTCCAGTCTCTGAGCTGTCAGCACAGAGCCTGACTCAGGGCTCAAATGCATAAACCGTGAGATCATGACCTGAGCCAAAGTCAGACATTTAACCGACTGAGCCACCCAAGTGCCCCAAGAATAGTTTTTAGCCAAGCCTCGTTTGGTTGTGCCATATTAATACTTCTTTTTCCAAGACAGCGAGGATAAAAATGGGACCCTTTTAGGTTGAGATATATATGTGTCTACATACATACACATTCCTGATCCCCAAGCCTACAACACTTAAGATTAACACTTAAGCACATTCATCTGAAAGAACATGAGAAAAACTAGGAGCATTTCTGTTCTCGGTTACATTTGTCCTTCCTAATCAAAACCATGTGAGAAGCTAGAAAAGTACCAGGAGCGCAGCGTGATGGCCAAAGACAAAGAAGGGACAGCAGAGAAAGAAAACCAAGGGAGCAGCGAAGCAGAGACCCGGCAGTATTTCCAACATTCGAGCACACACTCACACTTCCAGTCCTTCATCAGATAAGAATGTTTTGCGCAAACTGGGCCAATTTACGCCGCACAGGAAAGCCTGTAGCTGTGCTCTCGGCCCACCACTTCCTGTGGGAGTCAGCGCAACAGGCTCAGCCCTTCCATTCCTTTGACCAAAATGCTTCCAAGCCCGAGGAAGAACCTCATTGCTCATCCTGCCATTTGCTGGAAGGAGTCCACGGTCAGTCCCCGGCAGTCATTAGGGGAAGTATGGTCCATTTCTCAGGTGTTTTCTTTCCCGCGTGTGCGTGCGTGTGTGCGTGTGTGTGTTTGCGTGCGCGCACACGTGCCTGTGCATGACCGTAAGAGAGCTTAACCTTCTTTTGGCTCCCTGCGTTCCAGTCACTCACTATTCACGCAAGTTACTCCTGTACAGTTGTACTTGTAAGTTTCCTTTTTCCATGCCAACGCAAGCAAACTTGTACAGGAAAAGGCCTTCTGCTAGCGTGGAGCTGACCTCTATCCCCAGGCCCTTTTCCGCAGGGCTCCAGAACCTTGCATTCAGGGTGCAGAGACAGGAAAAATTCACTGGGAGGCTGCCGGCTGCCGGTCAGTCTTTGGATTTTCATTCTTATAGATCCATTGTTCATGAGGCCAAATGATAAAGAACACATAAATAATATGGTGTCATTTAGTGTTTTAAAACACTATTCAAAAAAGTTTCCATGGTGATCATCTTCAAACTTCTTCCCAATAGTCCTCTGACCTACCTTCTTTCCTCCTGCTTCCCTTCCTCCCTGATTACTCCTATGAGGGTAATAATGAGACCCCATAGTTTGTTTCCCATGTGCCCCCACCACCAGGCGACTGCCGGCAAGTTCTGTCACCCCAGTCTCCTTTTTGATATCCCAGCAGGTCTGAGATGGGAATGGGACTCATCTTGTTCAAGCCCCCTGGTCCCCAGAGTTCTACTCTTCTCTTCTGGTTCTTCCTTGAAGGGTTTTCTCTGGGGGCTCCTGCCCCTCACCCCAATCTGGATCTACTCAAAGGAAAAACGCTACTCTAGTTGGAAGGTTCTTTGGGCCAACTGAGAGCCTCAGAGTCTCCTGGCCTCCCTGCAATAAAAAACCTCATCCCAGAGCTGATTCTAGGCTGGTTCTACATTATATGAGAAGCAAGATGGTGACTCTTTGTTCAAGGATGGAGACCAGTGAGATGAAATGGCACGTCCTCCATCCACACAGTTAGTGCACCCCACAGGACCAAAAAGACTCAGATCTGAGCTTTCAGTCCGTGTTCTCTCCAGCATCCAAATCCTGGTAAAACCAAGCTGTAGGAACATCAGCAGAGGGTCAGTGAGAAAACTTCTTGCTCAGAGGACTTGGTCCTTGGGTTTTTTATTACATTTCTTACTGAATAGAAGGAATTATTTATTTTCATTAGGAAATCCGAAGGAGTAAAAGCCCAGAAACCCTGGGTGGGGACTGCATAATTTATAGAGAATTCCACAGAGGGCAGGGCACTGGAAAAGAGAATGACTGATGCGACCAAAAATTCCAGAAATGAAAGGAACCTAAAGATCTTCTTCATAAATATCAGATTCTTAGTAATCTGAGGTTATTCTTGCTCAGTGTTTTCAACATTTTTAAATCTATGTTCTCCCATGATGCTTTTTCAGTGAAGCCTCCATGTATCTCTATAACCCCAGATTTTGACTCATTGCTCTTATATTTGGGATCATGAAAATATGCACCCTTACAGATTCTTTTGTGCCCCCAGAGGGACTGGGTACTTCCCTTGTCACATCCACGGAGGATCCCTGTAGCACAATACCACACAGGAAGAAAATGTCAAGACCCGGCCTCCCTATAGGTGGTTAGCTGCCTCCCCAAGATAAGAACACATTTCCTGTCTTCTAGTCAAGAGCTTTATCCTCCATAACATTCTGTGTCCCTAGAGTTCAAGTGTATCAAGAATATGAGATGTACTTGGAATTTTCAATTCTTCAAATTCCTTCAAGTGCTCAAAATATTTCCTTGGGGAGAGTTATTCCAGTCATCTTCTGGGAAACAAGCACATGGTATATCCATCATCCAAATGGTTCTTTGGTCAGAGAGAGAAGCATTGATGTTAGAAGCAGAGAACAGAGCCCCAGCCGCAGTCTCAATCTGCCTCGAACAAAGGGGAGGGAAGTGGATAAGGATGAGGCCCCCGTGACCACTTGAATTGGGCCTGGTAAAATGTGGTGAACGTGTAGCCCCAAACAGCATAAAGCCTAATTCCAGATTTAAAATTTTAAGAATAAAGCTAATCGGCCAAGTGAAACGAGAATTATTAGATGCTTAAAAGTGCCCCCAGGAATCTTTAGAAATTTAAGCAACACTCTATAATTAATACATATGGGATTTTTTTTTTTTTTTAAGAAAGGAAGAATACAGCTGTGCTGTGGACTCACAAAGGAAAATAAAGGGTTTCATCTTGAAAGCTATAAAATGATCTCTGTCTGAGAATATGAAAGAGGGTAGATTCAGACTAGAGCAAGCCCGAGAACTGCAAGGGACAGGAAAGGACAGTAGTCCCTGGAAGGAATGTGTGGGCAGAAGGGGTAGAGGAACTTTTAAGGCTTTTCTGAAAGGATCGGAGAGGAAAGAAACATAGGAAGCTTATTAGCAAGTCAGAGAAAAGTGGATTTAATTATGAACATGACATTATTGGGATAATGAACTGCATCATTAAATTCATCTTTGAAAGAGAGGAAAGAAAATATATCCCCCAGGAATTTTTTTCGGGAGGGGGGTGGGAGTATGTAGAAATCTGAATCTTTTAAAAGTTGGCCACTAGTAAGGATTCATTTAAAATAAGATGAGTTCAAAAGCAAACAAAATTACTCTACGGCCTGAGACGTGGGGAGGGGGCAGACCTTGGAGAGGAAAGGTGGGGGCGTCTGGGATGCTGGTGATGTCCTTTTTCTGTCCCTGCATCAGATGATGGGGAGGGGGTGTACTTTATGAAGATTTGTTGGGTTGTACGCTGTGACCCGTGCACTCTTATGTATCCTTAACACAGGGATAAAAATTAAAAATGAAAATTAAATAAGATGGAAGCTTTAAATAAGGTAAATATTAAGATTACAGTGATATATAAATCAGAATCAAGGGTAGGGTAGTAAACTAATGGAATTATAAAGCAGCACATAGATTTTTTTTTTTTTTTAAAGAGAGAGAGAGAGCACGAGTGGGTAACAGGTGCAGAGGAAGAGAGAGAGAATCTTAAGCAGGCTTGTCTACACTTAGTGCAGAGCCCAACGTGGGACCCATAACCCTGGGATCATGACCTGAGCTGAAATCGAGAGTCTGTTGCTCAACGAACTGAGCCACCTAGGTGCCTCAACGCATAGATTTATCTATCTATCTATCTATCTATCTATTATTTTTTTTCACATTTATTTATTTTAAGAGAGAAAGAGAGAGAGCACAAGCTGGGGAGGGACAGAGAGAGAGAGACAGAGAATCCCAAGCAGGCTCCACACTGCCAGCGCAGAGCCCAATATGGGGCTTGAACTCAACCAACGAAAGATCATGACCTGAGCCTAAATCAAGACTCAGACTCAGACTGAGTCTCAAGTCTAACTCAGACTCAAGACTCAGTTAGTCGACGGAGCCACCCAGGTGCCCCGTGACACATTGATATTTTTTTTTATTATTATTATTTTTTTTTAATTTTTTTTTTCAACGTTTATTTATTTTTGGGACAGAGAGAGACAGAGCATGAACGGGGGAGGGGCAGAGAGAGAGGGAGACACAGAATCGGAAACAGGCTCCAGGCTCTGAGCCATCAGCCCAGAGCCTGACGCGGGGCTCGAACTCACGGACCGCAAGATCGTGACCTGGCTGAAGTCGGACGCTTAACCGACTGCGCCACCCAGGCGCCCCAACATATTGATATTTTTAAAGATCACTAGAGAGCTGAAGATGAAAAAAAATAACAATCAATCAGTGTACGACCATATTTTACTTTTGCAATCAACACATTTCTGTACAATTTCATTTACTTATTTATTTTAAATTTTATCGTGGAGAGTTATAATTAATAAGAATCTTATATTTTATTTGAAAGTAAATCACCACTCTTTTTCTTGTTAAAAATAAATCCAAGTTTCCACACATTCTATTTGTTTAAAAAAGCAATGAGATCATACAGCCAAATGTGACTTTTAAGAAAAGACTAGCCAATCAACCAAAAATAATTTGATTGCCAATTATGTGGCCAATCTGTTATCAGTTATCATTGAGGGTGCTAAAGTCAAAGGTTCTGTTCCTATTAAGAACTAATAATCTAGTTGGGGAGAAAAGACCAACAAATATGTGTTCATTGTTCAGTGCTATCTGTATACAAGTGATAATGTGAATGTAATAGTGTGAACATAGATGACCTTAAATAGAATGTGACTTTGACCCTCTCTTCCCATAAAAATTGTTGAAAAATGTTGAAATAAGAAACTACTATATTGACTATATTGAACTATGTATAGATTATAAACTGAAGGCTGATTATTTATTTCATAGGAATTATCTGATGGACATCAAAATTAGATGTCATCTTATTAGATGGGTTCATTACAATATTTAAAGAAATTGTCACAACAATGAAATTTGCAGCTGGCACTCCAATGACAACATTTTGTGAAAACCCTAGAAAGTTTTTTAAAAAGGAAGGGGAGGAATAGGAAAAATCTCTCAAGTTGAATGTCAATACCAATGGGACTCAATTACCTCCATGATAGATAGGAGAAAATTGGTCAGGATCAAGTTCCAAAAGCAACGTTGGGGTAAGAGTGTAAACCAAACTACATCAGACTTGGGAACATTTCTCAGGAAATGGTGAAACAAATAACCAGAGTCTATGTCTCTGTTGACCCAGAAAGAAAAACTCTCATATTGAGCAATGAAAAAACAGTCTAGGAGAATGAGCAATGGGTCGTCGTAATGTCCACATTTCAGCCTTGCTTCCAGCCCACATCTTTGAGTGAATCAGAATTTTTCCCTTGGTTGAGCTGACTTCTGGCTGAATAAGGGCCCCACAAAAATATTTATGTCCTGGTCCTCGGAACCTGTGACTGTTCACCTTATATGACAAAAGGGACTTTGCAGATATGATTAACATAGGTTTCAATACAGGGAAATCCAGGGGGCTCAGTGTAATCACAACTGTCTTTAGAAGAGGGAGGCAAGAAGGTCAAAAGGAGGAATGAGGAGAGACGAGGACAACGGAAGCAAGAAGTTGCAACGGTGCAAGGACCAGTTCACAAACCAGGGAACACAGCAGACTCTAGACGCCAGAAAAGACAAGGAAAAGGATTCTCCTCTACACCCTCCGGAAGGAACCAGCCCCAAGGGCACCTGGACTTCAGCCAAGTGAAACTGATTTCTGACTTCTGATCTGCTGATATGGAAATGGACTTGTGTTGTTTTAAGCCACTCACCCTATGGTAATTTTTTATAGCACATTAGGAAACTAATACATTGAGTAAAGTGCTCAATCTAATTAGACCTGATTTTCTCTAGAATGTTTCTCATGCAGGGCATTTGATTAGTGTGTAACTTTGGCAGAGGGACAGGTGGTTCAGAGCTAAGCAAGGTCTTCTTCCAGTCATTTTGGGGGCATTTTTTTCTTGTGTGTTTGTGGCTCTAGAATCTCTAAGCTTGGAGCATTAGTTTTTTGGATTGTTATCGGAACCTACTTACTGGGCGGTGCTCCTGAGATTCATGTCTCTCAACGCCTGTGGCCCACCCCCAGAATGCATGGGGCTTGGTACTCAAACTCCAGGAAAGAAGAAACCGAGGACATGGCTTAAGAAAGAAAATTGGTGGGGCGCCTGGGTGGCGCAGTCGGTTAAGCGTCCGACTTCAGCCAGGTCACGATCTCGCGGTCCGTGAGTTCGAGCCCCGCGTCGGGCTCTGGGCTGATGGCTCAGAGCCTGGAGCCTGTTTCTGATTCTGTGTCTCCCTCTCTCTCTGCCCCTCCCCCGTTCATGCTCTGTCTCTCTCTGTCCCAAAAATAAATAAACGTTGAAAAAAAAAATTTTAAAAAAAGAAAGAAAATTGGCAAATTAGAGATTAAAACACCAACCCTAATGTGTCAGTCTTAAGATGTTTCTAAAGTATTCTTCTACTCAAGTATCTTTTTGGTGTATGATTTGTTCCTCATGTTCACAACAGCGACAAAAGTGTGAAAAGGATACTTGTAAAGAAAGAATTTAACACATTTTCCTCTCGCATTGGACACCAGCCTCCTTGAAGTAATAAACTATGAATTATTCCTCTCTGACTCCAACAACTGGTCAAGTGCCTGGTGAACAGCAGGTGATGAAACATGCTTTCCAAGGAAATAGAAAAGAAAAGGAAGGAAGGAAGGAAGGAAGGAAGGAAGGAAGGAAGAAGAAAGAAAGAGAAGATATGTTTTCATACTTTTTTTTCTTGAAACGGAGGGAAATAGAGGGCCAGAGCAAATTTTATCAGCCAGAAGATATATAATCTTGAAATTTATTTACAAAAGGCATTATATTTACTTTTAAACCTGTATCAGCCTACCAGGTAAGCTCACTCCTGAACCTAGATTGGAGAACAAAAATTGAGTATTAGTGGTTTGGGTATTGAGAAATCGTGATAGAGGGGCGCCTGGGTGGCTCCGTCTGTTGAGCGTCCAACTTCAGCTCAGGTCATGATCTCAAGATCCGAGGGTTTGAGTTCCACATCGGGCTCTGTGCTGACAGCTCAGAGCCTGGGGCCTGCTTCGGATTCTGTGTCTCCCTCTCTCTCTGCCCATTCCCTGCTCATGCTCTGTCTCTCTCTGTCTCTAAAATAAATAAACGTTAAAAAAAAAAGTAAAAAAAAAAAAAGAGAGAGAGAGAGAGAAATTGTGATAGAAAATGGGAGAGTTGGAAAATGAAGTTTCGAATGATAATTGAAAGAAGTATTTGGGGTATTTCAAACCTAAAAAACAAAACTCCAACCTTTTTGTGATTTTTGTTATGAAACTAAGGTAACTATAGGCAGAACCTTGGGGAGGGTTCCCACATGTTGTACAACCATGAAAGTATTGGCAGGAGAAAGACACTTGTCAATCCTTCTAGAAACGTAAGGAGAATGAATGATAAGAAGCTAATACATTGAAAGAAAAAAGGCTAGTGCTTGAATAGGAAGCTGGAATTCCTCGGACCAAATGTCGCGGGCTACATTCAACTTGTCCTGGACTTGGGGTTTCTGAAGTGGGCTCCAGAATTTCTAGTGTCTGGGCAAGGATGACACAGCGTCTTGACAAAGGGGGTTTACGTGGTTTGCACGTGGTCTGGCACTGGGGCAGAGGGCACTCTGCACTTTCCACAAGGGGGAACATCTACCCAGCAAAGGGAAGCAGTAGGAAATCCGGAGGCCTGGGTTCTGGTCTGATTATAAGCCCGTGGAAGTTCCTTACCCATCTCCGGGCAGGCTGCAGTTTCCTCCCTTGGAACATGAGGGGTTGAGTCAGACCCCCTCCACGGTCCCCTCCTCTTCTGAAATACTCTAACTCTACTCTTGGCCTAGAGAACAGTGTTGTGCCTTAATAAGGAACTCTATCTTCTGTCAGGTTCTTTTGCCCCAAACTGTTTAGGTCCTGACTTGTACCCAAGAAGGAGCAAATAGCGTCTCCTTTTGATCCTGCGGTTAAAAATATTTAGTTTTTTGGTGTTTGAAGCATTCTCTTCAACTAAATATTATAACCTTGACATAGCTGGATTTGTACTTAATGGTTATAAACACACGCTCTTGGCAAGATCCTATGAAATAATTGACTTACAGTGACCTTGGTGCTGGCAACATAACAGTTCAAGTTTCTCATTATCGTTCTGTGTCAGATAAGGGAATTTTCCTCTCATTCAGCGGATTTTCAGCCTTTGTTTCTTGGGTAGTGGGTAGTGAGGGCTTTAAGATGCCCGACATGCTATGCTGTGATGTGAATTTCAGCAGCCTATTTGGGGGAGCTATTTTTAGTCTCTGAATACATGATTAATGTGACCATTTTCTCCTTATCACTGTCTTAGATGTAATTAACAACGGACGTGATTATTCTTCCTGGTTGTGATGCCAGACTATGACACCTTTGAGTCATGACTGCGGCTTTGTAGGTTAAAAAACTACCGAAACTGCTTCTGGTGGGACAGGAGTGCGACGGTCTCTGTGGACTACTGAGTTTGAAAAACCTATTTGCAAAGCCACATAGTTATTGATTATAATATAAGTGTAAAAAAAGTATAAAATAAGACGGTTCAAGCACCATCACAAAAATGAACTGCATTTCTCCATAAAACCTCACATATAAATTGGACGAGCATTTTCTTTGCATGGAGTGAGATATGGAAAGATTGGTTCGCAGCCCAGGTGATTCTTCTTTGTATCCTTCCTTTCCACATCAACCTGAGAAAGCACCATGGCGAGTGAGCTGGCCGCACCTCCAATATTTGACGGCCGTCGGTAAAGACTATTTGTTCCTCCCAAGTTAGACTGTGTTCCTCCTGTTCAACGGTGAGCACCAGCATCTGGGGATAGGATCTTGATTTACTAAAACTGATACCAATGTGTTTAGAGCTGTCTGGGAACCACACGGCAAAAGAGAATCTTTTAATCGGTTTTCGGGTAATGTATATGAACTGGAACTTACCTTTTCCTACTCTTTCCCACTTAAGATTCTCATCACCAACTCAGAAGAGTACAGCAACCGAAACAGTTTAACCCCCTTATTATTTATCCAAACTAACCCTAAGTAGGAATTTCTCATAAATCAAAGTTGCAAGACCTTGAAGAAGAAAAGGGGTGAGAATAAATAATTGACAAGAGCTTGGTACAGGGTCTGATACATTTAAGATGTTTACTAAATGGTAACCATCATTAACATCACGACCTCTTAGACTTTGTCATTCATCTTTTTAAAATTTATTTTAGAGCATTCACACACCAGGCTTGTGTCCTCTCCTATTCTTACTGTTTAGGAATTTGATGCCTAAATTTCATATTCACTATAGCAAAATTCCACTCCAAGTTATTAATTAGCACATCCCAGAGAGTTAGTTGTAATGGGATTTTAACTGCATCTCTGAAAATTGTACTCTTGCATTTATAAATTAAACACCAGTTTTGAGAGAGAAGTTCAAATGGAGTCATTTCCGTAGTCAAAAGGTGTATAATTTTATTCCTTTACAAGATACTGATTTGTGCAAAATAATGTTATTTATCTTTAGGAGAGAAATTGCACACTAATAAATATCAGTGAGCTTCAGAAAGCCACTCAGAGGTTGGCCATTTGACCTTTGAGTGAAGTTCAATCCAGGTTCTATCATAAACTTGATTTGGTACCTTAGGAAATTTATTAAATCATCTGCCTTAATTTCTTCATCTATAAAATGAGAATTATGATATCACACAAGATTCATTCTTATAATATTATGGTGGAAGTGTATATTCCTGGAAGAATGACTCCCAAATACAGTATATTCTTTCTCGGAAAAATGGCGTAAAATCATTTCTGGCCAGGAGCAGACAGATGGGTGAGAAGGATTATCATGGTGCAGGTATCTCTGTGCGTTTGTGATTCCAGTGCCCAGGGAGGCACTGCTACTAATTTTGAGCAGCTGAAGCCTACATGGCATTAATTAATTAATTAACTAATTAATAAAGTCTATGTGGCATAAAGAAAAGGAATCATGGTTATGGGAGAAAAATAATCTACATCTCCACATGTATTCCCAGATAATAAAAATGTGCTTCTATTCAAATTTGAAAGAGTGCCTATTTTAAAAACCAAAAATATTTACCAGCTGATTATAGAGCTGTGACAGTAATGATGCCAAAGATCAAATTGGACAAATGGTGCCCAGTACAGAGAAGGCCTTTGGTAAATGTTTGTTAAATTAAATCTGAATATAAGTGATGCAAGAAATTTTGGAAATACAAAATACCACCAAATATTAAATATCAAAAATATAAGAGCCAAATATTATTCAGGAAAAATTAAAAATTAAAGCTTAGGGACACCAGGGTGGTTTGGTCAGTTAAGTGTCTGACTCTTGATTTTGGCTCAGGTCATGATCTCACGGTTCACGAGTTCAAGTCCCACATTGGGCTCCGTGCTGACAGTGTGGAGCCTGCTTAGGATTCTCTCTCTCTCTCTCTCTCTCTCTCTCTCTCCAAGTAAATAAACTTGCCCCCCCGCCCCTCCCCTACATGTGTACTCTCTCCCTCTCTCTCCAAGTAAATAAATAAACTTGCAAAAAAGAGATTAAAGCTGAAATGATTTGATTCCCAATCAGTTATTCATCTATAGGGATTTTCTGAGAAATATTTAATTGATGAATATAAAGACTTGGATTTAAGTGAGAAGGATTATGATCTTTCAAATTTATTTTTCCACCTTTTAGATTGCTTTATGAAATTGCACCTTTTGGCTTTTTATCAACAAGTATTTATGGGGTGGTTACCAGGTGTCAGGTACTATTCTCAGCCCTGGGGAAGCAGAAGTGGACAAAACAGGAGAAAATCATACCTTCATGGAACTTATGTTAGAGTAGGGGAAACAAATAAATATGTAAATTATACAGCATATCAAATGCTAATAAGTTATATAGAGGAAAGCAAAACAGGGAAGGGGGTGAAGGATGTTGGGAGGAAGGTGCTTTCTTTATAACCAAGATGGCCAGGAAAGCTCCCTGAGCATCTGAGCAGACATGTGATGGAAGAGATGGGTGGTGAGCCCTTGGTGGGAAATCTGGGAGACCAGCTTCCCAGGTAAAGAAAACAGCAACCCCTGACGGGATGCCATGGCTTGGGGTTTTGAGGATGACAAGGAGGTCATGTGGCTGCAGTGGAAGGATCAAGGATGAGAACAAAGGAACTCGGGTCAAAGGAGTAATGTGGAATCAGATCACATAGAGACTTTACGTCCAAATAAGAATTTAGACTTTTATTCTGAGACGGATGACCACCTTTTTTTTCTCTCTTAATCGTGGCAAAAAGGGAGATTGAGTCTCTGAGAAGTTAAGTAACTTGCCAAGATCACGGAGCTCCTAAGTGGAGAGTATTTTTGACACCGATAACCTGAGCTAATAATTTGGAGACTGGTTGAGGATTCAACCTGATTCAGCCTATTATTATATACAAGGTACAGCCAGAAGGCAGGTGGGGAAATTTTATCAATACCACTTACACCAGAGCAACTCAGAATTGGATGCTATGTCCATCAAAGTGCACCAGCTGGAAGAGCGACTTTTCTGAAGTCTGTGAACTTTCCAGAAAGATCTTTCCTTCCAGATAATGTCATCATAATTTCTCTAGAGAGGTTACCTAAGGAAGGCAGGTGAGGCTGCTGGGTTTTCACCGTGTGAGCCCAGTGTGAAATACACAGCATGAAATCAATAGTGTCACTCACTCAGAGTGCATCCAAACTCCACACACAGGCATGAAGCAGCCAGGTATCCCAGGCAGCCAATCTTCTCTGGCTCGCCTTATCCAGGTAATTGTCTTGAAAGAGTGGCACAGTCCCGCTGGTGATGAATGTATCTGCCTGCTAAATGCATAGCATCTAGTCCTTGCTGTGTGGTAGGGCACACTGAAAACAAGTTATAACAATTGAGTCAAACGTAGAAAATATGATTAGCCGTACAACAGGCTATGGCCACAGCTACATGAAGCCAAACAAAAAGAATCTTCAGCCAGCCATCAATGGTCTGAAGAGAGAACGGGTACAAATCCCAATATTCAAATATTTGAATATTTAACAATTCGTAACCTGAACTGATTAAATAATTCTCCTGGCTGCACACAAGGTCTTGAGAGACAGTCGAGAGAAACGGGATCTCCATCTCTACCCTTATCTCTTGCATTCTTTTAAATTAGTTCCTTCTCTTTGGTGCTCGAAACATCTGTCCTGTACAAAAATATCTCCTCTGATGCTCAGCACACAATCTCATTTCCGCCTTTCTTCCTACACAAAACGTTCCAAAAGAAAAAGTAACTCTCACTATCATATCCTCACTTACTCTGTGTCCTTTGCAAAGTGGTCTTTGGTCTCTTTAAAGACCTGTGTCTTAAAGATATCTTAATTTGTAAATAAACTCATAATTACAAAGTTCTCGATTCATACTGGGGATATTGTGATTAATAATAAATATATACATGTGATCTTCCTCCTGGTTTCTGGCACAGAGCAATAAAGAGGTCTTTTTTATGTTAATGAGGTGACTTTTTATGTTAATGAGGTGACCTCACAGATGGGAGGGGGGGTTGCCAGGGGCACCAACCCTGTGATCAGAGGGTTGGAACTTTCAGTCCCACTCTCCACACTCAGGGGAGGGGAGAGGGTCTGAAGATTGAGTTTAATCACCAATGGTCAATGATTTCATCAATCATGTCTACGTCATGAAGCCTTTATAAAAGCCCCAAAAGGACAGGGTTTGGACAGCTTCCGGCTTGGTGAACACACGGAGGTGCTGGGTGGTGAGCTCAGAAAGCATGGAAGCTCCACACCCTTTTTCCACACCTTGCCCTATGCACCTCTTCCATCGGACCGCTCCTGAGTTCTGTCCTTTTGTAATCAGCCAGTAATCTAACAAGCAAAACATTCCTATGAGTTCTGTGAGCCGCTCTAGCAAATTAAGTGAACGTAAGGAGGGGGCATTGGATCCTCTGACGGGTAGCCGGGCGGTCAGTGGCGCAGGTAACAAGCTGGGCTTGTGATGGGGTATGAAGCGGGGGCAGTCTTGTAGGATGGAACCCTTAACCTGTGGGATCTGATGCCAGCTCCAGGTAGAGAGTGTCCATATGGAGTGGAAGTGTAGCCAGGGTCAGCGAGTTGCTTGGTAAGTCCCCCTGCGCCCCCGCATATTGTACTTGGTGACCAGAATGTTACTGGTCTGTTGACAATGTTATCAACTACGGATCAATTAACTCTTTTTGGAATCACTTCTCACGCTTTGCTTTCAATGACATTATACTCCTGTTCCTTCTCTTAGTATTTTATCAACCTCTTCCTAGTCTGCCTTAGTATGGACTCTGGTGTTTGTTTTTGTTTTTTTATTTTTTTTATTTTTTTTTTTAAATTTTTTTTTTTCAACGTTTATTTATTTTTGGGACAGAGAGAGACAGAGCATGAACGGGGGAGGGGCAGAGAGAGAGGGAGACACAGAATCGGAAACAGGCTCCAGGCTCTGAGCCATCAGCCCAGAGCCCGACGCGGGGCTCGAACTCCCGGACCGCGAGATCGTGACCTGGCTGAAGTCGGACGCTTAACCGACTGCGCCACCCAGGCGCCCCTTGTTTTTGTTTTTTAATCAGTGCTTAGAACTAAATGTTCCTGTGGTTCGGTTCCCACTCTCCTTTGGTGTATGTACCACATTCTTTCAAACGGGGAGTTCACTCATTCCCAAGGCTTGAACTTGAAATCTATCTCTGACTTAGTTCCGCTGTCTCATGCTTTATTTTCGTAATCTTTTCGACATTTAAGCCATGGTCTTATGAACACCATGTTGCTGAGTAGCCCAGAAAAAGTCACAACCTCTCTGAGACAACCTCTCCTCTTTTGTGAGACGAAGGAGTTCATCTTTCAGGTTACACATGGATATTATCAGTCAGAGATCTTGGTTGGAGAAGGAAACTTGAACAGAAAGCGAATTTATTTTACCCTACCTGTGAACGTTAGAATTGCTAGTAAGGTTGGGAAGACAGACTTCAGGGCTGGAACAGGACACCTCCAGGAGTTTACGTAGCTAGAATTAGAGACAAGTCCCACAAGAGGGAAAGTTTGACTTTGCCGACAGGCTACCTCTGTGGACATGACCACAGATACTGCTGCCGTCACCATTACAACTATGCTCCATATGTAGTGGACTAACTACCTGGTCACCATCCTGATATCCCACACAGAATTCAGAGTCTCCACTTGGGACATCCCACTGGTTGCTCGTCGATCGTATTGCCTGTGCTCTGGGAGCAGGCAGAGGAAGGATCTAGCTGACCCAACCCCCAAAGGGATTTCCACCCAATAGCAAAGGGGAGTGGATGTGGGATAGCAAATCCCTCTCCCACTAAGAAATGTGTCCCATAGATTTCTCAAAGCTACCTCACACTCAAGACACTGAAACCAGAACCCCATCTGTTACCCGGGTAACTTATGCCTAAAACATCTGCTACAGGTACGCCAGTTACGGATTCTTGCTTCACAAGTCTTCACCGTTTCAGGCAGTAATTACGTTGGTCAGATTGTTAACTTTTTGATCACTTCTTTCTTTTCCTTTCCAGTCCCAGCCCATAGGTTTTTGTTAAGAACTGATTTACGGAAGGAGCGATTTAGGGACTAAGTGCAACACAAAGCAAATCGCCAGGCATCGTTCTGTCGATCTAACACAAAGTCGTCTTGACTTGACTCCTTGCTCTTAGGTGTGATTTTCAGGATCGTTTCTCCCCTGCAATTTTCAATGAGCTTCATTTCCCAAGAAATGCTTTTTCAACTCTCTGAATGCTAATGACAGAGAACAGAACCTGGTGATTAAGGGCTACCTTCTACGAGAAAAGGACAGCATACTGAGGCAATCCTTTCTCTGGTCTTTTATTCTTTCACTCTCAACACATAATAATCATCATCTTTGGGAAGCGTATTTAACTCAAATATGTAAACATTTGCATATGTCGATGAAAGAAACATCCGACAAATTAAGTGTGATTTGTACCTGTGGAAGCCTACAGATGAAGACGAGGCGAAGGTGTGTCTTCCCTGAAAACAGACATTTTGCCTTTGCTTTTGATTGTGAAACTCGGCACATCCCTTGGACCTACAACACAATAAAGGAGATAATGTGATGTGATTTGAACGTCTATCAATAGCCACAGGGGATAATAAATACCTTTGCTGCCCCTGAGCCCATGTGTTAAGTGAATTTTCAGTGTCTAGCAGTTGTCATGGATGCACTTTACGGTTTTCAAGCCTGGGATCTGATTATATACTCAGTGGACTCTTAACCGCATTACGTATTTGAAGAAGCAAACCACCCGCCATATTTAAAATTAGCACCTGCCCCTACCACCTTGGCATTCCTAATCCCCTTCCCTAGCTCTGCTTCCCCCCCGACCCCCTGTAGCAACTAATCACCTTCTAAAATACTATATGATTTAACTTCATGTGTTTATTATCTATTTTCTATCCCTTCCTGCTAAAGAGTAAGCTCTGGGAGGACATGTTTCATTTACTGATGTCCTAAGAGCTTCAAAGGGTGCCCGGCACTTTCTAGGCATGGAAGTAACATCTGCTGAATGAATGAACAAGCAGCGGCCAGACAGGGCGGAGGCCAGCTGTAGTGCCTGAGACGCTTGCCTCTGCTGTGCCTCTGTTTGCACTCAATTCCCAGTCCGTGGTTCCTTCCCTGTAAAAATCCGCTTTTCCCAAGGGTCTTAAAACTCGCTCAGCAAAAGCCTTCAGTGACTTTTCAGTTTAATGCACTCCTATTTCCTGGAGTTATTACATTTCAGCAAGGATCACAGTGTCAAGCTAATAGAATTTTGTGAGACTTTTTTTTTTTTTAGAGCATTTTTAGGTTCACAGAAAAACTGAGGGGAAGGTACAGGAATTTCCCACATGGCTCCTGTCGCTGTGGATGCACAGACTTCCTTACTATCAGCACCCCTCACCACACTTGTCACAATTGTTGAACCTACACTGACAAATACAACGTCCCAAATCCATAGTTTATCGTAGAGCTCACTCTTGGTGGTGCACACGCTGTGGGTTTGGACAAATGTTTGAAGACCTGTAGCTGTCATAATACCACGCAGAACAGTGTCCTGACCCTAAAAATTCTTTGTGCTTTGGCTGTTCTCTGCCAACCTCCACAATCCTTGAAAACGCCTCAGCTTTTTACCGTCTCCATAGTTTTGCCTTTTCCAGAATGTCCTATAGCCGGAATCATACAGTATGTAGCCTTTTCAGATTGACTTCTTTTACTTCATTTAAGGTTTTTCCATGTCTCTCAAGGATTGATAGCTTTTTCGTGTCAAGTAATATTCCATTATGTGGATGTACCACAGTTTATTTATCCGTTCGCTGCCCGAAGGGTATCTTGACTGCGTCCAAGTTATGGTAATTACAAAGGAAGCTGCCGTGAACATCTGTCGCCGGCTTTAGGGTAAACATAAATTTTCACCTTCTTTGGGTTAATCTCCAGGAACACGATTGCTGGATCATATGGTAAGAGTACATATAGCTTTGTAGGAAACCACCAAAATGTCTTCCAGCGTGGCTGTACCATTTTGCATTTCCACCAGCAATGGATTCGTGTCTTTCCACATCTTTGCCAACGTTTGGTGTTGTGGGAATACAACTTGTATTGCTAAATTTCCACCACACTTTTATCTCTGTGTGCGGCTCGTATGCTCTAGGAGGGGGTAACTTTGGCGTGAAGAGAAATAGACTCAATTCCTCTGATTATTACATAGGATCGCTAATTTATACCTTTGCTATGGACAGATGTCTGTCCAAAGGGAGTTGTGTCATCTTTTTTCAAGATTTTACTGAAAACTATGGGTTATGTAGAAAACAAGATAAGTTGCTTGGTATGTTTATCAACTGACTAGACGACCTGGACTCACCGTCTTATGTGCATTGTTTTTCTTTCACATTCTTTCCTTTTAAAACCTATAATCATCACCACCAGTACCATCTTCCTCATTATCTCGTGAAGTTTAATATCGCATTATTTTAAATTTCCTAACCAAATACAGTAAAACCATACTTATCTAAAGGCTGTAACAGGAAACCACAGCACTTTGGAACGGAGTCAATAAGTGATCTCTGGTTGTTTTGAATCACCTAATTAATAGTATCTTTTCAAGATCTCTTTTCTTTTCTTCTTGCCAATTTTCACTATTCTGCTGGCTTTTGGACTCCAGTGGAGGTCCTTTGGAGCAATCTGGTCTCTTGCAGCCATTTCGCCTCGGGTGTTGAAGGAAAGAAGAGTGTAGTCCCGGATTTAGGAAGGATGTGGCTGGGGCTGGGGCTGGAACTGGGGAGGAAAGCAAGGCCTGGGGGCACCAAGACATGGCTGTGCTTTTGTTTTCTAGGCTAATCCCATTATTAAATTAAAAAAGGAAAGATCTTTAGTCATCTGAGATGTCTTTATTTCACCTTTACACTTGATTTACTGTTTGGCTGGGTATTAGAATTTCAATTAAAAAATGTTTTTTCTTTGGATTTTGAAGGCTTTGGCTTTTATATCCCTTAGTTGAATTTTTTTTCTTTAATCCCTAGAAGCTTTTAGTTTTTTTTTCCTTTACCTTTAGAGGTCTGAAACTTCTAATTGACGAAGCTTTACGTAGGTCTCTTTTCGAAACAGAGGGTTTTTGGCTACGCATTTGAAGAGCCCTTTCAGACTGCAGACCTGAATTCTTCAGTTTGAGAAATTTTCTCATGTAATTTTTTCTTATATAATCTTCCATGAAATCTGCCATAAGGTGACTGAGCGGGGGTTAAGCCTCTGAGCTGAGGAAACCTTAAATGTCAGCGTGTTGTAAAGGTTCTTGTTTCTCAGCCATTCAGCTTCTCCAGAGACGGCAACAACTTTTTATTTAGTTCATTGGAACTAAATCATTTGGAAACTGATTTTGTTTTAAGTTATATCTTATCTCAATTTCAGGTGAAAACGGATTTTTTTTCTTTTCTTTTTTTTTTTTTTTTGATGTGTGGCTGGAAAATTGCTTCCATTGGTAGGTTAAGTGCATTATTTCCCACCAGCTTGCTCTCTGTCCAGTGCTCTCTAGCTCATTGGTGGCACTACCAGTGTCTCAGGTAATTCGTTTTCCAGGCTGCCTTAATGAAGTACTATACACTGAGTGGCTTAAGCTATAGAAATTTGTCTCACACTCCTGGAGACCAGAAGTCTGAGATCAAGGTGTCAGAAGGGTTTCTTCCTTGTGGGAACTTTGAGGGAGAATCTGTTCCATCCTTTCTCCTAGCCTCTGTTGTTTTGCTGTTGACCTTCGCCATCCCTTGGTGGGGGGGGGGGAGCACCACCCCGATCTTCGCCTTCATCTTCCCATGGTGTTCTTGTGGAGATGTCTGTCTCCAAATTTCCCCTTCTTATAAGGATACCAATCATATTGGATTAGAGTTCACCCCCATGAATTCATTTTACCTTGATAACTTCTGGAAAGACCCTCTCTCTAAATAAGATCACAGCCCTGAGGTGCTAGAGGTTAGGACGTCAACGTATGAATTTCGGGGTACGCAATTCAATCCATGACACTCAGGAACCTTGATGTCATTCCTGACACCTCACTCTCCCTCTCCTCTCCATGTGCAAACTGTCAGAATGTTCTTCTAATTCTACCTTAAATACATGTGCTGTCTAACTATTTCTTTGTTGTCTTTACCTCAACATTATCTTTCTTTCTCTGGCCCATGGTAGTAACATCCTCACTGGTGCCCTGTTCCTATTCCAGTCTCTCCTAATTCATTTTCCAAATACCAGCCAGAGATCGTCCCAAAGTGCACATTTGATTATATCTCTCCTCTTCGTACAACGTTCAATGGCTTCCCATTGCCTAAAGACAAACTTAAAACTCCTTCATGTGGCTTACACATGACGGGGCTCCAGCCTTGTCTCCCCTATTTTATTTTCCCAGTGCTCTGAGTGGGGGCCCAAGGGGAGCTTCCTTCGGTTCCTTGATTGCACCACACTCTTGCCTCTAGGCTTTGAACATGCCGTTCTCCGCCTGGAATACTCTCCAACCTCAACTCCCCAGACATTGACTCATCTTCTGGTCCTCAACTTTAATGTCGACTAGATTCAGGAAGTCTAGCTTGTAGACTCCCTTCTGTAGAAGGCTGAATGTGGCCCTCAAGAAGACAGGTCCATGGAACCTGTGACAATTACCTGATTTGGAAGGAAGATCTTTATAGATGTAATTCAATATCCCCAGTGCCAGTGGCATATTGTAAGTACTACTATTTAATATAAACAATACTCTATTGTATACCTGAAGCTAACATACAACACTATATGTTAACTGCACTGGAATTAAACTAAAATAAAGCCAATACTGCTAATAATAATTTTTCCTCAATGAAGAGTCAATCAACCAGTGTTTCAATCTAGGCACTATCCAAATGGTATAGATTTGAGAAACATTGGAGGTCTGGCCCCTATGAACACCATAGTTCTGACCTTCTCAGTATCTTAAGAAACTTGCAGTATTTCTAGTAGACAAAATGCTTACATCCGGCAAGCCACTTTGAAAGCCCAAAGAATACCACTCCCTAAAATGAAAAGAAATAAAATGTAATCTGATTTTACAAGTAGGTTAAGGGATCCTTTCATCAAGACATTTGTCAACATTTGTTTTTTATGGAATGCCACCTTAGTTACTTTAAAGCTGTTTTTAAAGGAGTAACATGATCCTTAACCTAGAAAATTCTATAGTCTAATGAGAGAAAAGGAGAATTACAGTTTTTTTCTTGTAAGCAGATATCAAAAATATAGGAGCAGATGTGTGTTCTTAAGGACTAAAAGAAAACTAACAAAGACAGGAAGAAATAGTAATAAGCAAATTCACAAGTTCCATATCTGTTTACCTCCCATTTTCAGTGCTAACCGCAATGACTCTTGGGAGTCATTCCTCGTATGCCAATAGCTTTTCCTTTCAGAAACTGCTCCTTCCCAGAGTCTTGATGAGCAATAAATCCCATGACCACACCTCTTCTCCCATGGTAGAGGCTGACTGGAGTACCCCACCCCCCCGCCCCCCGCCTCTGCTTCCTAGATACAGCCATTGCTTCAATGGTGAGCACACATCTCAAGTAAAGGCAATCTGATTTATTTTCATGGATTGCTGTGGATTTCAGAGAGAGGGGGGTGATTTTGTTATTTCCTTTTTCTTCTGGGGTTACTGGTTCTAAAGATAATACAGCCTATGTTTCTAATGGCCATCTTGGCCAGAGTGTGGTGACAGCCTGCCTGAGAAGGAAGCCAAAAAAGCAGAAAGTAAAGTGAAGGCAAGAAGCGAAAGGGAGACACAGAATCTTGCTGAAGCTGTTTAAGCCCCTGGATTCTGGAGTGCTTGTGACTCAGCCTGCCCTTGGACTACCCCCATCTTTAGATTGTTCTACAAACTAGGCTGGGATCGATGTGATGCGATAGAGTATGCGTGGATGGGAATGTGACAGAAATGGCTAGATGTTCCTAAAAAATGAATGCTCTGACTTCTTCCATGGGGTGAAATTGTCACTGAGCAGTGACTGTCCATCAAGGAGCACATTTATTTCCCAGGCCCTGGCATCTAGATGGGGACATGTGACTTGCGTTTGCAAGTGGGATGATGGTGGGAATGAAGTGTGTCCCTTTATGTGTTTATTTTCTATAAATAGACTTGACTTTTTGTAGACCTTTTGAGGTTCCATATGAATCATCCTGTTAATATTGATGGCAATTTGCGCCCAGGTTTATTGAGGTGTCATTGACATGTGACATCCTACAAGTTTAATGAAGTATGTCCCTTTGGAGTCGAGGCAGTTAAGAACGGGAGGCTCCTTCTCCACCCTCTCCTGCCCTCTTTTGTTGGCTAGACTCCAACGGGCATTTTTATTTAAAATCAATAGAAAAGGGAGTAGATTGCTGATCATCAGTCTTAAATGCAAATGAATTTAAGACTGAACTAGTACGATGGGGCACCTGAGTGGCTCAGTCAGTTAAACATCTGACTCTTGATCTCGGCTCAGGTCCTGGTCTCAGGTTTTGTGAGATCAAGCACCTGAGAACGAGTTCCACGATGGGCTCTGGGCTGACAGCATGGACCCTGCTTGGAATTCTCTCTCTCTCTCTCTCTCTCTCTCTCTCTCTCTCCGCCTCTCTGCCATGCACACACACACACACACACACACACACACTGTCTCTCTCAAAATAAATAAATATTTTTAAAAGCCAAAACCAACCAACCAAACAAATAAAAAAACAAAACTAGTATGAAAGAAGCAGTTTTTAAATCTCAGCGCTGAAATGCTTATGCCCTTTTTGAATGAAAAGAAATAATCAAATCTGCTTAACGGCAATGGCAGTGAAATGGCACATCAAGCCATGTCCCCGTTACCTGAGTGCCAAGCACGAAAACTTTACTCTCCAGGTGTGGGTGTTCTCTTATTCCCGAGTAAAGCATTCAGTTTTGTCCCTTTAAGCCGGAGTGTCATCACACAGAGAATCTCAAAGTTTCTTTCAGCCCTGCAGCCCTGACCCCATCATCTGGTTGCCTTGTTGGAACTCTAAGAACCAGGAGCCTGTCACTTACCATGAGACATTCCAGTCACGGCTGCATTGGAGCCGAAGAGCGCAATGGACAGGCTTCTGCAGATCGTAGGCTTTTCTGTCTGAGCGTGGTTTAAAAAACGTAGTCACGTCATGTTGTCCACAAAGCCACCTCTGTGCAGCCCATGCTGTTCAATCGTTTTTATTCTTCAAAGTGCACATGAGGGGCGCCTGGGTGGCTCAGTCAGTTAAGTGTCTGACTTTCTCTCAGGTCATGATCTCACAGTTCGTGGGTTCGAGCCCCGCGTGGGGCTCTGTGCTGACAGCTCAGAGCCTGGAGCCTGCTTCAGATTCTGTGGCTCCCTCTCTCTCGGCCCTCCCCCATTCACTCTCTCTCTCTCAAAAATAAAGATTAAAAAAATTTTAAAAAAAAATAAAGTGTATGTGAATTTGTTGTTTAAACTCCAGTGGGCCATGGGATCTATTACTGTATCCAGGAGGCTCAGGGAATATTTAAACTTTCGAGGAAGAATTAATAACCACAAAAAGAGAAACAAACGTTCCAATTGTTTTAAGATAACAATCATCCTATTGTTTTGATCTGGAAGTCTTAGGTTTGAGAAGACTTTACAGAGCCTATATAGAATTTGGGGACGAGTCCACACGTTGCCACAGGCTCACTTGCTCTGTAGACGCCAGAGCCGTGGAACATTTGTTAAGCTTTATGAGGCAGCAAATTACAGGTCCCCTGGAGCCAGGAGAACTTTTCTCTTTTATATTGTCCATGTGATTGCCTATTCCAGAAGCATCCCTGGAGGTCATGAGCGTCGTATGCCTGAGAAATATTCTTTCTTCTCCACTGAGTCAGTTGTCTGTAATTGGGTTATTATTAAAAGATAGGCAGGGGGCGCCTGGGTGGCGCAGTCGGTTAAGCGTCCGACTTCAGCCAGGTCACGATCTCGCGGTCCGTGAGTTCGAGCCCCACGTCAGGCTCTGGGCTGATGGCTCAGAGCCTGGAGCCTGTTTCCGATTCTGTGTCTCCCTCTCTCTCTGCCCCTCCCCCGTTCATGCTCTGTCTCTCTCTGTCCCAAAAAATAAATAAACGTTGAAAAAAAAATTTAAAAGATAGGCAGACAGTTGAAGCACCATTGGTTGAGGCTATATTCTTCCCCTTGTTCTTTGCGTCAGTGCCCATCTATTTTATTTTATTTTATTTTATTTTATTTTTATTTCTTAATGTTTATTTATTTTCTTTTTTTGAGAGAGAGAGACAGTGTGTGTGTGAGCAGGGGAGGAGCAGAGAGAGAGGGAGAGACAGAATCCGAAGCAGGTTCCAGGCTCCGAGCTGTCAGCACAGAGCCCGACACAGGGCTCGAACTCATGAAGCGCAAGATCACGATCTGGGCTGACGCTTAACTGACTGAGCCACCCGGGTGCCCCTATTTTTTTGTATTTTTTAAATTTACATCCAAGTTAGTTAGCATATAGTGCAATAATGATTTCAGGAGTAGAATCCAGCGATTCATCCCCTACGTGTAACACCCAGTGCTCATCCCAACAAGTGTCCTCCTTAATGTCCCTTGCCCACGTAGCGCATTCCTCCACCCACAAACCCCTGCAGCAACCTTTGTTTTTTTCTCTGTATTTAAGAGTCTCTTATGTTTTGTCCCCCTCCCTGTTTTTATATTTGTTTTTGCTTCTGTTCCCTTCTGTTCATTTGTTTTGTATCTTAAACTCCACGTATGAGTGAAGTCATATGATATTTGTCTTTCTCTGACTGACTAATTTCACTTAGCATAACACACTCTAGTTCTATCCACTTTGTTGCAAATGGCAAGATTTCATTCTTTTTGACGGCCGAGTAATACTCCATTGTATATATACACCACATCTTCTTTATCCATTCATCCGTTGATGGACATTTGAGTGCCCATCTACTTTAATCTACCCTGTCATTACAGACCAGCCCTAAACTAGTTTGGATTAGCGTTGGACTGAGGAAGGAGTGGTAGATGGGATTGGTTTGGGGAACAACAGATTGAAAAGAAAGAGGTGTCCTGAAGAGGAACATGGGAACCAGAGAGATGACTGGAAGCGCAAGTGACAAGTAGGAGTGGAGAGGGAAGAGTAATCCAAAGGCCACCCAGCTGGGATAATTGCACAGTATCGTAGGAAGGTATCGATTGGCTCTAAGGAGTTCCAGGGCTGTGTGACGAAAAAAAATATATATGGCAAAGCACATTTGGATCACCCATCCATTCACTAATACATATAATAACCATCACTGAGTTGCCTACTATATGCCAAACTTTAGATCGGCAACCACACTTAGGAAAGAAGGACAGCACTATTTTACATCAGTATCTGCAAGCGTTTCATGATAATTTTTGTGACGGCTAAGGCCAATGTGTATATTTTGCCGGTAAGGAAACATGAACAGCTAAGAGGTTAAACGACTTGCATAAGGTCACAAAACAAACTACAGGTTGCATAGTGATTAGAAGTCAGAGACTTTAAATTTCAAACGTATGGCCTCTGGCTACATAATAACTAAGGTTTAATTTATCTAATAGGATTTTTAAAAATAACTTTCTTTTAAGGCCAGGTTTATAAGCAAGAATAAAGCTCTTTTCCAGGACCATTCCCTTGGGGTGTGAAGTCAGAAACATTTAATGCTAATTACTCATTTGATCATGTTTTAAAAACTTATTATCCGATGATGTCCTTGGCATAGAAAAGGCAATTTGCTCTTTTTAATATGCTCTTCGAAATCAGTGCAAGAACAATGACACTGTAGTATCCTGGCTCCCTTTATAAACATCAGCCTTTTGTGCCTGTCATCTTGTCCTCTAAACTAAAAGTGCCTATAAAATTGGACCCAAGAGCATCACCAGAGAATGAAGCTACAGGAATCCAAACTAAGATGAGAATAAAGAGAATCATAAATCAAGGGATGATAACTTTAAGGGAAACCAAATAATTTGAACTTCAAAAGTGTATAAATGCTCCAGTCAGATTATGTTGCACACACAGCTAAACCAACGGACGTATAAACAATGAGAAAAGATTGGGCAAAACGGTCAAGTGTTACCCATTGTCTAAGATCTCCATCAATTCCAGTCTGATGTTGGTCATTGGATGGAGAATTAGAATCCTCTCGGCCTTGATGAACGTAATCTTGCATGTGTTAAGTTTCAAGGATAATAGCCATCCAGTGTTGTTCAATGAATAGTGATGCAAGCTGGTCTCTCTTGGTTGTGGCTCAGTGTAGCAATAGCACTTACCTTGATTTATACGCCCTCTGAGAGGGACACAGCCTGACATCCTGTTTGTTGTCATAGCTATAAATTGTAAAATTAAGTGACAGCCATACTCTTCTATTTAAAGGACATCCTCCTTTTTTTTTTTTTTCTCTCTTTGCAACTCTTCTCTGCCCATTATTGTGATTTTACAATCTTTGAAGCAAATAATTTGAGGCATGAAGATTTTCCTCAGTAAGTGCATCAAGCCTCAGGACTGACCAATGGCTGTTGTGCCAAAACCTTGGGGCTTCATGTCAAATGCCACACTGCCTCCTTGCCCAGAACGTTCCCATGAGCAGAAGCCTTCAGAAATTTCTTCAAGTCAGACACCAGTTTGAAAATTACCATAAAGTTGCCTATTCTTTATTTTGGAAACACAGAGTTCACATTCAATACTTAAGGGGCCATGAATGAATGGTTTGTAGGGAGTCCATAAGTCCGTGAAATTTTAAGCATAACTTCTTCTCTGCATTTTTCTGAGACAAAGGTCCATTGCTTTTAATAAATTCTTTAAAGAAGTCTGGGACCCCACTGTGCTATAGCTTGCCTGCCTAATTGTGCATTTTGGATCCTTTGTAGCCAAGCCTGATACATCATATATTATTTGCAAGGGGACTGAAGTGAGGCCAGCCCAGACTCCATGTTTGCTTGTATCAGGTCATTGTTAGATAAATGTGACCAATGTAAAAATTTTTCATGCTGATGGGAAGAAGAAGTGTAAGTGATGCAAAGAAAGATGACTAACATGCTGAGACTGTCTTTAGAATCGCATCAAAAATTCTATAAGACAAACAGTCATAAACTCATGTTATTTCCTAACGCATTTAGCACAATTCCATCTTGTCTCGAGCATATCTTTGCAAGTCCATCTTGTCAGTGGAAGGAGTAGGCCTTGTGTGTTTATGAATAATTCACATAACAGATAATGTTCTCATGGTTAATTGGAAGTTACTCAACTCTTTTCTCTTGTGCAATGAATATCTCAGTCATGTCTCCGTGATGGGAATCAACGGGTTCTGCTGTGGGAAAATAATCCTGGCATGCATCGGGAGGGATCGGAAAGAACACTTAGTGAGGTGGCCTTTCTGCCCATCAAGGTGCTGGGAAAAGGTGCGTGTCTGTCCCCGACCACTCCTCTGTGGCTATTAAATGTCAGCTTTTCCACTTAAGCCCATCTTCTGCTGAAGTTCAAGAAAGAAGGCCATGGGAAAAATACTCTTCTTACAGCCTGAGACCAAATAATTCAGCCTTTTTAAAAGAATGACTTATTTAAACTTTTCCTTGAACAATTCAGGACTCCTTAAATAATAATGGATTCCTGTACTTGCCTTCTCGGTTCCATTTTCATTCGATTCCAGCAGCTCCCTTCCTGGGATGTAATCCCAATACTCATTCTTGTCATCTCACTAAATGCGTGATGTGGGTAGACTGTGAGATGGGGCTAAAACCGAAGAGGAGGGGGCAACCGGTGCTTTCTGAAGGGTGTCAGCCTGTGCCCAGACAGGGGAGGAAAGCATGTGGGCCTTGGGAGTTCGTTTTGGCCTTTTTAATGTGTTTACTCCGCATGGACTCTTGAAAAACGAACCTCAACTGGATGGAAGCTAAGAGAAAGGGGACTTCCCCACCGTCCAGAATCGTTCTAGGTTTTGTTGCCAGGTGCGAGGGAGCAGCAGACAAGCAGCTCTGAATGGGAGGGGAGCCAGTGAGCGAGGAGATGGTGGGGCCAGCCGGGTAGGGAGCAGGAAGCCAGGGTGAGCTGGGCAGGCACAGGTCGATGTGTTGTTACCACCTTTCCTGAGGCTTCAGACATAGGCACTCGCCAGATGGTGTGTACACTTTCTCCTTTCCCATCCAATTAAAAAAACTAGCACACATCGGGGCACCTGGGTAGCTCAGTCGGTCAGGCGTCCGACTCTTCATTTCAGCTCAGGTCATGATCTCACGGGTCATGAGTTGCAGCCCTGCGTGGGGCTCCAGGCTGCTGGTGCGGAACCTGCTTGGGATTCTTGCTCCTCTACTTCTGCGCCGCCCCCCCCCCCCACCTCCACTTGAGCATTCTCTCTAAATAAATAAATAAACTTAGAATAAAATAACACACATTATACAGTATTTAGTTGGGTTGTATGGTGACAGACGGCAGCTACACTTGTGATGAGGGTCACATACTATACAGACTCGTCAGGTCACTAGGCTGTGTGCCTGAAACTAACGCAACACTGTGTGTCAGCTATCCTCAAATAAAAAAATCAAGATTCTATCTTACGTAATTTACATTGAAATTACGTAATTTGAACAATAAAATAGTTTCCAAGGCTTATTTCAAAAAAAACAAAGGCACTCCCCCCCCCCCACTTTTTTTTTTCCCCATTTCTGAGAGTTTACTATTTTCGACTTGGAAAGTATTTCGATCGACATCTCCGAACTTTTTCAGTTTGGGACATATTTTGACCTCCTGTTTCGATGAGGATTTACTCCCTTTCTGCCAGCCTGGCTCCCATCCCTTTGTGTATCTTACCTAGCCAGTGATTACATAGTTATCGTTATTGCAAATGCTGCTCAGAAGTGAGTCCTGCGAGAGTTAGAACTTTCTGTGTGCAACTGTATATTCTCTTTGGGATCAAGAATTGCCTTGGTTTTGCTTCCCTCGTTTTTTTTTTTAATGTCCTCGTTCCCATTCACCCCCAGACCCCCTCCAGTTTTTCTGCCTAAATCTTGCATATTGGCCATCCTAGACCGATCCACTAATTTTCTTCCCTTTACTCTTCTCTCTTCCTTTTCAGAGATTCCTCAGCTTTGCTAGCCAGTATCTCTGTTGTGTTTTTCATTTCTTACAGCACGCTTTTAGTCCATAGGAGTTCTTTTATTTCCCCCAAGAGTTTTCTTTAAAAAAAAAAAAACAAACCAATATCCTTTTATTGCATTATGCAACTAAGATCTTCTCTGATATTTCTTTTTTTTAATTAACTTTTATTTATTTTTGAGAGAGAGAGAGAGAGACAGAGACAGAGTTGGACTGGGGGAGGGGCAGAGAGAGAGGAAGACAGAATCCAAAGCAGGGTCCAGGCTCTGAGCTGTCAACACAGAGCCCAACGCACGGCTCAAACTAATGAACCGTGAGATCGTGTCCTGAGCTGCAGTCAGATGCTTAACCAACTGAGCCGCCCAGGTGCCCCTGATTTTTCCTGAGAATACTGATGGTTTTCTTTTTCAGCTCTCTGCATTTCAACTCGTCCGCTCTGTTTTCCCCAAGTTGCTTTTTTCTATTTGCAAGGGTTAGTCTCAGTTATTCATGTCTGAGACTTTCTTCAGATACCTGGGATCCTCAGCTGCCTGATTATATTTTAAAAAGTGGCCTCAAAAGGATAAAAGGCAGCCCCCTTTGTGTGGCTGGTACCTCCCTCTTTTGGGGCCCACGAGGGGGTGATCTCCTAATGTCAATCTCTTTGGACAAGAGCCTCCTTTTCTCCATAGCGTGTGTGCTTAGCTACCAGTGCCTGGAAACTGAGTGATAATACATGATTTATAGTCCCAACATTCACCAGCTAAATGAAGGAAGGGGGGACTCCGTGGTATAGATCATGGCCTTCCTATCTTCTGCCACTGACAATATAGTATTCACTTTTTTTTTTATGGTCGGAAGTAATTTTAATTAGATCCATATACATAAGTTTGTTGCAGAGAGCTATACACGATGATTCTTTTTTTATTGAGGTGCAATTGACCTACAACATTATATTAGTTGCAGGTGTACAACATGGTGATTCAACACTTGCAAAATGATCCCCACAATGAGTCTAGGTTCACATCTGTCACCACACTTAATTACAGAGTTCTTTTTTTCTTGTGATGAGGACTTTTAAGATCTACTCTCTTAGCAACTTTCAAAAATGCAATACAGTATCATTAACCATCGTCACCGTGCTGTATAGTACATCCCCACGGCTCATTTATTTTATAACTGAAAGTTAGTATCATGAAGACAAGAAATAACAAGTGTTGGTGAGATTGTGGAGAAAAGGGAACCCTTGCGCACTGTTGGTGGGAATATGTAAATGGGTGCAGCCACTGTGGAAAACAGTATGAAGTCTCCTCAAAAAATTAAAAACAGACCTGCCCTACAATCCGGCATTTTTACTTCTGGGTATTTATCCAAAGAAAACAAACATGCTAACTCAAACAGTATGTGAACCTCCATGTTCACTGCAGCGTTATTTACAATAGTCAAGATAAGGAAACAATCGAAGTGTCCATCACAGATGAACAGATAAAGAAAAATGTGAGACACACACACACACACTCCACACACAATGGAATATTATTCAGCCAAGTCAAGATAAGGAAACAATCGAAATGTCCATCACAGATGAACAGATAAAGAAAAATGTGACACACACACACACACACACACACACACACACACTGGAATATTATTCAGCCAGAAAAAAGAATGAAATTTTGCTGTTTGCAGCAGAATGGATGGACCCTGAGGGCATCACGCTAAGTGAAATAAGTCAGGCAGAGGCTTCAGGAGAGTAAGCAGTTGCTTAACCGTAAGTTCTCCTGTTATCTCCAAAAGTAGTTTTCTCAGGAGCATGAGCACAAGAGCTGGCTTGTCATGTGCAGTTGTGTGGGGTGCACAGTGCACAACTCTAAGCGAAACATCCCTGTCATAAACGCTGTATGTTCTCTATTTATTCTGACAAGTTTCTGGCAAATTATAGTAAAGTGTCTTGTCACACAAAAATTAAGTATAATATTGCAATTATTTAATAGGTAGAAGTAAAGTTTTTTCAAGAAGGGTTACCTTTTTCTAAACTCATGCAAAGAGTCATATGTAGTAATGCCACTTCTGAATAAGGAATTTGAACAGAGACTTATGATTCCAAAGGTATTTCTGAGTCTTGCAGTTTAAGATGGACCACACTGACTTCCAAAATCAGACTGAGCAGAGTCTCAATGTCAGGCAAGTGGAGAGTTTCAACAGGTGGGCCGATCAAGATTTGAAGCAAAATCTCCTCACCAACGTGGTGAAATAACACCTCACTGACTGCTAATGGTTACAGACAAAATTGTACTGAACCATAAAGTCAGTGGCAGATTTCTGGTTTAAAGTCGCTTGGCCAACACATCCTGCCACAATCTCTTCTTACCTCCGACTCAAATAACCGTAAAAATGAAAACCGACAACCAACACAGTGCTAGAATCCTGGAAGGAATTCCACCAGTGATGACATAGGTGAGGTACAAATAGAAATTCAAATAGTGGGCTAGGCGTGCTTTTCCAGCCTCCATGGAACTGAACTGTTTTAGCTAAGGTAGGGAAGTTTGTCTCAGTGCTGTATTCTGGCTCATGGATAAGGAGAAAAGAGTGTGGCCACCGTGCAGTGGTCTGGATACTTCTTGGTTCACAGAGCTGATCCCTCCACATACCCCTGACTCCATTGGCAATTTCTCTTCCTCATTTATTTGGAGATTTTAACTTCAGGAAGTGTGTATGGAAGGAGATGGAAAGAGATGGAAGCAAAGGAAAGAGAAGGCCTGCCAGGGGCATGTTGCATTCTGGGAGTTTCAGTCACAACAAGAAAAAGTTAGAATGAGATCAGATACAGGAAGGGCATGCTGGGATTGGTTTATCAGGACAAGGAACCAGGCATGGAGTGTAAGAGAAAGTCTAAGTTCAGGACAATTGCACTAGAGGGATATGGGCCAATCACCAGGAATTAGGCTAGAAATTGCATACCTCAATTCGCCCTCCAATTGTAAATCATTTCCTGTTGTAAATGAACCACACTACAAGGCCAAGGACAGGTCACAGACCTTGTCAGCTGGAAAACACTTGCTCCATCCATCTTATTTTCTTCTCAGATAAGTAAATAGGAAAAACCACAATCGCCCAAGGAGCGTATGAGAAAAAAAATACTGCAGAATAAAAAAAAAAAAAAAAAAATGGAGGCATATGAGAAAATCTCTCAAAACATCTCAAAACGATTTCCTGGACATTCGGTGAAGGTGGTAACAAGATTTCACATTTTACACACACTGTTACAATAACATAGCAGGAAAGAAAAACAATATTTTAAAAAATTGAAAAGACATGGTTGTTGCCACACAGAGATGCATATCTCTGTGGACCAGAAAATGAAGAAGCAGGCAGGAGATGCTTGAGGCCTCGTGCTAGAATAGATCAAGGCCACTGGGGGCTGATTCCTTTAGGATATTGGAAACACAGAGTGCCCATATGTGTCAGCAGTACAGAGCTAGCCCCCTGCCTGAATCCTGGCTTGTTGGAGCAGGGGGGGTACACCCCAACCCTAAAAGGAAGTGGAAAAAGTTACAACTGCTGCTGGGAGCGTTGGCTTGCATAAATCTACTTACGAGGGCTGTAAGTAGGGAGCCAGGCATTGGGCCAGTTGCCACAGGCTCCGGGGCTGGATCTCCAATGTTCCCCAATCTCATTATGGAAAGAAATCTAAGCCCAGTCCAAAACCTGGGTCTGGTTATACTGCTAGATATGGAAGGGAGAGTGTGTGTGCGTGTGCGTGCGTGTGTGTATGTGTGTGTGTGTGTGTATGAGTGTGTGTGTGTGTGTGTGTGTGTGTGTGTGAGACAGAGAGAGAGAGAGAGAGAGAGAGAACGAGATAAAACAGCTATTAAGAAACATAAACAATATGGGGTGCCTGGTGGCTCAGTTGGTTAAGCATCCGACTTCAGCTCAGGTCATGGTCTCATGGTTCATGGGTTCAAGCCCCGCGTCGGGCTCTGTGCTGACAGCTCAGAGCCTGCAGCCTGCTTCAGATTCTGTGTTTCTCTCTCTGTGCCCATCCGCTGCTTTGTCTCTCTCTGTCTCGCAAAAATAAATAAACGTTAAAAACATTTTTTAAAGAAGAAATATAAACAATAAAAACAACAAGAGAATAAGCTCCTGAAGAAATGCAAATAATAGAGCAATGTGAAAATGATTTACGATAGATTTCTTATAAACTATGTCTGAGAAAGTGTAGTTCATGAGAACTCTGGAACCACATCCTTCAAAACCTAGCTTCTTAGCTGCATGAGCTTGGGCAAGTCACTTGACCTTGTTGAGCCTTAGTTTCCTGTCTAGATAGTGGGGATTAAAATAATACCTGTTTCCTTGACTTTTTGCAAAATGAAAGTAATTCCAACAGTCTTCAGCACATATCAAACTAAAATGCAACAGTAAAATTCAAATCTTCATTGGAAGTGGTAAAAAATCAGAATTCGTGACAGAAAAGCTAATCAATAACACAGAGGATAAGCTTGAAAAGTTCTCCCAATGTTTCTGGGGAAATGAAAAGAGACAAAAAATAATGATGGCAAATAAAACAAACATAGAGGACACAGAAAAACTTTCTGATTCTGACATTTAATATAAGCATTCTGACAGTTAACTAAGTACATAGATGACTTGAATCATTATTGATAACCTTCAATTAATAATGTATCAATATGTAAGGAAAGATAATTTTCCTTCTTTTCAAGGACCCGTGACACACGTCTGTTGATCACATAACTAATAAAGATTGTGTTTTGCAAAGCCATAGGGTTTCAGAAAATCCTTGGAATTGCCTTGGTCAAAAGCAAAGGTCCCTATTATCAGTGTGTTTGCAAGGCTCCTGATTTTCCATTCAACTAAAAATGTTTTGTTTTTTTTATCTTTTTACATGTTGTGGTTTCAATTAAGGTTGTTGTTTTTTTTAAGTGTTGCATTGGTTAAACAATAACGACCGGATGAAAATTGCTGCCCTAGAAGTTAATAAATTCCTGAGAGTTGAAATAGGGTGGATAGACCCAATTCTCAAACTATCATGAAGTGAGACCAGAAATTAGTAATAAGAGTTAAAAAGAAAATAAAACCCTCTGGCTGTTTGGACATTGAAATTACTCTTCTAGCTCATTGCTGATTCAAAGAAGTAATCAAACTACCTTAGCTTGCTTGGAAACTTAAAAATTACACAACAATCATAACCTCTGTTACTTCCTTTAAGAAGTGAGAATTTAAAAAACAACACAGAATTCCATTCTGTCTTAGAAACCAAAAAAATTAACTGAAAAAAGAGAGAATTTTTGAGATAAAGTAAAAACAAGTAAAAGTAAGAAATGACAAGTGCTACAGTTGATAAATCAAAGAGTTCAGTCTTTGCTGAGTTAAAAAATGAACAAATAAGAACCAATGAATCGGACAAAACTTCCAGCAATTTATTTTAAAAAGGAAAGAAACCGACAAATTAATAAAATTTGTGTAGTAGTGAGTAGCAATGAAATAATAATGAGTATTAATCTATAATCATGAGGAAGCAGTTTAAATCACAGACCCAAAAGAGATCATTGTTTTATAAGAAAATTTATGCACTCCAGGCAAGGAATATATGTGATTCGTTACGTCAGGAAAGAATTTGATGCACAAATCGAAATCCTTCAAAATGTACCAACTCTTTGACCCAGAAATTTGCCTCTGGTAATTGTTTGATGAAATTATTATAGAGGTAAACAAACACTTGTTTAAAAGGGAGTTTATTGCTTGCATTATCTGTAAGAGCAAAACATTAGAAATTTTGTAAATGTTCCACAAAACAAGAGACCGATAAATAAAACATGGTATATTTATTCAGTGTAACACCATATAACCACTACAAAGTTGTAGAATATTTGACGTATTTATTTTGCTGTGGAAAGTAAAACAGCCAAGCTTCAAAACATCGTTCCAGGCTCTTTGGGTGGATTAAATGACTTAATCTGTCAAATCACTGATGGAGAAGACATTCCAATTGTGTTAGTTTTCCCTCCCACGCAGGATTATTTTTGAGAGCTACTTGTATACAAAGTGGCTCATCCAAGCTTGGCCCATGGTCCCCACCCATCATACCTTCAGACCCTGGCACTCTACCTCTTGTCTGTGTTCAGGAGAGCCAAGGTTTTACCCTAGCACACATTGGCACTTTTGTACCAGGATGCAGTGCGTTGAAATGTGGTTTCTGATGTGGTGAAGAAATTACAACATGATAGTGTGTGTGTGTGTGTGTGTGTGTGTGTGCGTGTGTGTGTGTGTATTAACCTTCTACCTACTGCTCTCTTTAAACGTGGGTTTAGCGCTGTCTTGCTGATATTCAGAAAAGGGCAGCTGCATGAAAACCAGAGATCATTCTACGCTCTGGCCAATATTTCGTAGTTAGTCGGGCCCTGGGCCAAGCTCTCCCCAGTGCAGCCCTATGCATACGTCTTGTCTAGATCTACAGCATGTTTTCAGAAAGAGAGACCCTGGGACATGCTGCTGAGCTGCTGGTGTCCATTACGAGATGAAACTCCTTTTGTGACTGGATTCATTAAACTTGGTGTATATGCAAAGGGCTTTTATAAAATTCTCTAGGTAGAAAGTCGGCCACCATTAGAATTGATTTGAACTTTTATAATGTGGTCTGTTGAGTTCTGATCGGACTTAGCCTCGCTGGAAGGAATGGTTTTACTGGGATATGCAAAACATGAGCTTGATCCTGACACCTCGGATCGGGATCCTTTGCCTCGGCATGGTCAAGGTAATGGATTCCCATTACGCGTGTTCAGTAGAGGTCCCAATGGGAAGCTCTGGCAAGTCTTTGCAGAGTACCTTAGCATTAATGACTGTTATTTATTCCTGCACCAGCCCTGCATAACATACCATCTTTGCAAAGTGTGATGAAATGACCTGCCTAGGTTTCTCTCCCACAACAATCGTGAGTTTTAAAACTACCATTGCAAGAACCTGTGGGAACAAGCCCTTCAGGTGCATGATTCATTGTGTGGCCTACTGACTAGGACTTCTTTTGCTTCCTATCCTTCAGTATTTCTGACAATCCCAAGCATTGTTTTGGATCTATTTCCAGCTCTCAGTTATCCTCCTATTTTGTGTCTATAGGGTATATTTTTATTCCTCATTCGGCGACTCGTATTTCATCCCAACTTGGACAACATATTGTTGCTGTCTCGGGGACTTTGGAGTTCATTTGTTTTTTTGGTAGCACACATACAAGCATATTTCCTTTCTTGGGATTGGGAAATCAGGCAGCACCAGCCCACTAAATTAGAACGGTCTCAGGAATCTGATTTATGAATGTATAATAAGGTCAAGCTGGAGGGCCTATGGGCAAATGTGACCTCTTCATTGAATGAGGACTTCTGTGGGATAAGAAGCAGAGTTCTAAAGATGCTCAAAAGGTTTCCTGGTCACCTAAATAATCTTACAAAACAACACTTTAATGATTTAAGTGTACATAGATTGGGCACATCTGGATTGAATTTCCCTTCAAATACACATGACTTGTTAAAATCCAGGGGAAAGAGCTTAGGGCAAAACGTGTTTTTGGTTCATAAAAACCCAAACATTGGAAAATAACAATTGGAACATTTGTCTAGCCCCCAAATACCGCTGGGTCAGCTTATCCCTCACTGTCAATTTACAACTTGTTCCAGGAAAGCAGAAGATGGCTCATCTCTTCTTGTCTTATGTGATAAAAGGCTCTGAAACTAAGAGGACCTCTTCGAAAAAAAATCTTTGAGGAAAAACTTATCAAGCGTCCCAAGTGGTTCTCACACGAGAGGGGACCCTTCGCTCTGTTCGGATGCAGCTCTGGTACCTCTCCTCTAACGCCGACGGCCCACTTTTGGTTCTGCCTTTGGGTCTGTATTTGCTTACTTGGTATTACTGGTGAGTATCTGCAGCTCCTTGGGAAAACCTCTCAACAACAATAATGAATTTGTAAAACTATGCATAGCTTTCCCAAGACTCAACAGGTTCTGAGAATAAAAGCACTTTGAAACACAACATAAAGATGTTTGCACTTCTGGGACGTCTGGGTGGCTCAGTCGGATAAGCGTCCGACTCTTGATTTTGGATCAGGTCACGATCTCACGGCTTGTGACATCGAGCCCTGTGTTGGGCTCCGTGCTGATTGTGGAGTCTGCTTAGGATTCTCTCTCTTTCCCTCTTCCCCTCCCCTGCTTGTTCTCGCTCTCTCTGTCTCTCTCTCCCTCTCTCAAAACAAATAAATAAACATTTAAAAAGGTGTACCTTTTAAGTAATGGAAAGTCTACAAAATTGGTATTTATACAATTGTCTCCATTAATAATGTTGATAGAGTCAGCATTGCTGCAGATAAACAAGATCAGTGGCTAATCCATGCTATAAATTAGTGAGCAATCTGACACCGTCCCTTACTGAGCCATGTTATCAGCAGTGCTCACCAGGAAGGTCATAACGATGGGGATAATACTGAACACCCACCAAGTGCCATGTACTAGTTGCCACCTTGACCCAAACTCTTCCAGTTAGATGTTCATAACTCGATTCGCTGGATGACAAAACTGAGAATCAGAGTCCACAAATGACTCGACAAAGATCACATACTTGTAAGTGACAGAGAAATAGTGGAACCTGTATCTGGGGGATCAGAAATCCTTCCTGTTTCCTTTGCAAACCGCCCCCCCCCCCCCCCCGCCACAAGCCCTTTGGTTGAAAAGTGGTCAGGAGGAATGGCGTAACTACAATAGTAATGATAACAGTAAAATAACAGCTAACAGTTATTGAAATATTATGCTACGAGGAACAGCACTTAGGTTTCCTGCGACGTGGACCTCATAACAACCACACTTATTGAGTGCTTATTATGTGACAGATTATGTTTTAACCTTCAATGCGTTGAATGTCGTAATGCTTTTGCGTGCATTAACTACTTTGATTCTTGTGTGCCAGAAACATCATTCTAATGGGTTAGGAAAGGAAACTAACTAGGTTAATAACTTTTTCAAGGTTACCTAGCTAGTAAGTGGCAGAGCCAGGACGCAAAAGCAGGGAGTGTGATCTAGAGTCTCAGATTACAATCTCTGTGATGTACTGTCTTTCTTAGACAAGCTTCCGGAAAAGGAAGAAGCCAAAGGCTAGAGACTTGGTTACATTGAACTTTCAGGAAGAGGACATGTTGGGAAGGCAAGCCTTCCTCTGAATTAAGAGCCACAGGGGCCAGAGGTTGTGTAGACATGCATCGGATGATTTAGAATGTCCCTGACAAAGTGGGAGGACAAGGCTCCAATCAGAAAGAGAAGGTGAGGTTAGAACCGGAAGCTTGTAAGTCATGGAAGGTAAAGGAAGCAGTCCTCACAGGACAGGCCAAAAAGGAACCACCAGGAAACCAACGGAGCTGCAATGGACTCGGCTTTTCCTAGGCCAGCTGAGTCGGTGGGGAGGTAACCATTCTCACAGGGTCAGGGCGAGGGCTGCTTTTCCAGTCTCAGAGGTTAGTCTGTGCTGAGCCACCTGCCACTACCTGCCCTCTCCACAGACACGAGGTTGTGAAGCAGATGGCAGGGATGGGAAGGGAAGAGCCTGTGACTGGAGCAGGGAGGGGTGACTGGTCTACCGGGAGGTGGGACTTGTGGCATTGCCCCATCCTCTTCCTGCTCAGGACAGCGGAGGCGACCACCTGCAGGGCAAGGTGAGGCATGGCACCTACACCAAGGGGCCAGAGAAAGTCCTTTCCGCAGAAAAGTTCCCAAAGACTTATTTCAACACTGTTATTTCCTCTCATTTCTTTTTTTTTTTAATTTATTTATTTAATTTGAAAGAGAGAGAGAGAGAGAGGGAACAGCAGAGCAGAGGAAGGGCAGACAAAGAGGGAGAGAGAGAATCTCAAACAGGCTCCACACTGTCAGTGCAGAAGTAACAAGGGGCTCCATCCCATGAACTGTGAGATCATGACCTGAGCTGGAGTCAAGAGTCAGACACTCAACCGACTGAGCCACACAGCGTCCCCCAATTGCCAATAGAAATCTCAGTCTGTGGAGTGGCTAGGATGTCTCTATTGGTTTTGAGTGGTAATAAGTAAGTATCAAGTTGAATCCGTGTCCGCATCCTAGGAGAAGTGAGCAGACACCTCAATCCTGACTTTGGGGGTATAAGACATTAGCCTGGCATACTCTCTGTCTCTCTATCTCTGTTTGCATATGTGTGTGTGTGTGTGTGTGTGTGTGTGTGTGTAGATATATAGGTATAAATAACACCAAGGAATTTCATTTGCTCACCTGCTTTCAGGAGTTGTAAATTATGCAGGGAAGTTTCTACAGTCCAGTTTCTGCTGGTGCCTGTTTCCGTAAGGGACACTCCCACGACAAGTCACGAATGACCTGCCCAGGCTGTGTAAACAACAGGAAATGTATTGATCACGTCACCGGAAGTACAGAAAGGTGGACTTCAGAGTCTGTTTAACCCAGTGGCTCCCACTCCGTCAGCCCACGGTTCCCCAGGCATCTCCCTTCTCCATGTCTTGGCTGCATCCACTCAGCTACCCTTGCGGTGGTGAAAGTATCTACAGCAGATTCTGACTTCACACCCACACGGGGGAGAAAAAGTGATTACCTCTTCCAGTGGCTCAGTCCTTTTTTTTTTTTTTTAAGTTTATTTCTTTATTTTGAGGTGGGGAGGAGCAGAGGGAGAGGGAGAGAGAGAATCCCAAGCAGTCTCCACGCTCAGCACAGAGCCCAATGCAGGGCTCGATCCCACCAGCATGAGATAATGACCCGAGCCAAAATCAAGAGTCAGAAGCTTAACCGGCTGAGCCACCCGGGGGGCCCCACCAGTGGTCTTAACAGAGAGGAACTTTCTTGGCAGCTTGTATCACACTTCCTCTAGCATTGAATTGGCCCAAAGTCCCTTGGTCCAGGGGACTCCGTTGATTGGCTTAGTCCGTCAAGTCAACGAACTGAGGAGGGGCGGGAGTGGTCAAGACCAACCAGGTGTGCTGGGCTTGGGCAGCTTTCCTGAGGCCCAGGAGCTCTGAGGAGAAGGGCGGGTGTCAACCCAAAGCCGGGATCCCCTCAGGCAGGAGAGAGGGGCAAATGGATTGGGCGCAGCTTATGCGCTGAGGGCACGGTGTGGGTGCGCAGGGGGTGCAAATGAAGAAGAACACGCTGTGTAGCAGCTGCCTAGACAGCTGAATTCTGCAGGTGGCATAAAGGGGGGACGAGCTACGTCCACTTTGCGGTGCTGAAGGCATGTCCGCCGAGCACAGCTGGTCTCCAAGGCCTTTACAGGGCTGGATCCTATTTCATGCAATGGCCGAAAAGAATTGTGCGGCAATGTGACCCTTGCACCGCTCCTGTCGTGGTCACTTCGTGGATTTTTTTTCTAAGCTCCTCAAGAGTGGTTTTTTGCAGGTCCCCGTGCATTCTGACAGCAGTCACTAGAGGGCTCACGGGGACACCTTTAGGAGCTGCCCTCTAGAGGTGGAGCCCGGGAAGGGGGCGCTGCCGCTGTCCTGCCGTCGGAGCTCTGGTTGCTGATTGGAGGGCAAGCGGGTCAGGGAGGAAAAGGCTGCTGGAGCCCCCCAGAGGCAACATATTAGTCACCCATGAGGACGACACTCGGAGCAGTCACATCTGCGCGGTCCCATACGTAGTCGCTCACCAGGTGGTGTGGTTATGGAGCACTTGATATGTGGCTGGTTCAGATGGAGACGGGCCCACGTTCCAGAAACACCCTGGATCTCGAAGGTTCATCCCGAAAGAAAGGAGGACAAAGTGTCTCCACATGTTGATACTGATTATGTGTTGAAATTATAATATATTGACTATAGTGGGCTAAATACAGGATCTTATTAAAATTAAGATCCCTCATTCCATACTATTTACTTAAAAGAAATTTTAAACTGCATATGTCTGTGGCTCACATTAGATTTCCACCGGACGGTGCTACCAAGGCCTTCCCCAACGAGAAAGAGTAAGTTGGACGGGCTGGGAGCCTGCCGTGGAAAGCCAGATACGCCGAGGAACCTTGGGGAAAGGCTTGAGGCAGTTTATGGAGACCCTTCCCACATGCTCCTCGTGGGGGTGGGGGTGGGGGGGCGCCAGGAGGGGGAGGGTAAGAGGGGGCCGCAGGAGGAGCTCCCTTACAAGTTTGATGGCGTCAGCCCAGAGACAGTGACCGTCCCTGCATGAAATGGTCCAGCCTCAATCAGGAGCCACGTCCATCTCTCCGGGCACTGCTGGGAAGCAGCCACATCTCCCGGACGCTCGTGGCACCACGTTAGTTTCCGATTCCACGTCTCCACAGATCACTTTCCCCATCTATAAAGCCTCAAGCCTGATGCACCTGTCCAAAACTGCACCATTAAAAAAGTCTATATGTCAGATTCAACTCAACACCCAGCATATTAAATGCTTTCCATGGTTGCCCCAGAGTTTCTGTGTGAATCAGAACAGATGACTAATGTCAAGGAGACATTACAGGAGGGGAAAAAAACCATCTTACACATGCATTTATCTTTTTTTTTTTTTTTTCCAGGATAGAAGAGTTCGACCATTTAGCATTTCAAGACGGGGAAAATGAACTTTCATGAAATACTGCTGGTTGGGTGATCTGTCTCTTTAGAGGCAGACACATCTGACCTTTCTGTTAACATCACCTATCACTGCCTGGCGTGTGTCAGACAGATAAGTATGTTGGGCGTCACCTCCTTTTTCAGAGCAACACAATGGAAATCTTCCAGCCTCTTCCTCTTTCGGAAGGCAGGATTTCTTTACCTTTCGATACTTTTTATGTAACTCGCTGAAGACAGATGAATAATACAAGCTTTTAAAGCAGAGGTTTCCCAAAAGGTTTGGCCACAGCCAGGGTGAAGGATCAAAGCCAATAGAAATGGAAGCAACCGTGTGGAGTAATGGGGAAGTAATGGCGTGTGAAGTAAAATGGTGACTTTTAATTCTAATTCCTAGGGCACTGATGTGGGCATCCCTTAGACTCTCAAAGTGGCAAGAGCTACTGATGTCAATATCCAAAGTTCTGCTTCCAGAATAAGTCTCTGGCCTTCCCGTGGCGTTTGATGATGCCTCCTTACTGTCTCACCTCCTGCCTTCCATGACAGAGGTCCGCATTTGACCCCACAGGCACTGCCAAGGCCATCCCGTAGGGCACTTCCTCCCTCTACCTCTCCCCTCCAACCTTCCCAAAGTAAAGAACCCAGGCCTCTTCCACCTGCCAATCAAAGTTGGGAAACCCTTTCTTTCTATCGTTAGCAATGGTAATCAAAATGCATTTAACTTTAAGAAAGGTAGGGTTGGCATTTGACAAGGAACTGGGTTTCATTCTAGAACACACACAACAGAACCATGTGTATCTTTCAGCACTAGGTTCAAAGGATGATTTAAAACTATCGTACCTCAAACATACACCGTTGCCAAACGCTACAACTCTAAAGGGGACCCCCCTCATTGATCAGACAAGTTGCAACACATCTGGCAGAGGTCAGCCCTGCCATCCATGCGTGTGTAGCTCTGTTCCCTAGCATTGCACTCCTTTTTGCCTGAACTCTATTTCATCCCTGGGAGAAGGAAGTGAGGTGATTCATTGTCAGAAATACCAAGTAAAAGCTGTGCTGTCTAGTTAACAATAGGTTTACAGTTGATTGGAAATATGTACAAACCCCCTCCCCCTACAATGGAGTACTGAAGGCTTAGACACTTCCCTTCCTGGCTCTTCTTCCCCTCTCCATTTCCCTGGCTTATTTTTTTTCCAGGCTTTGCCGTGAGCATGTGCCAAAGAACTGAAGTCTCTGCGTCCCCTCAAGGAATGTACCTTTTTTCCAATCAGACTACTTTTGGGCCTCAACATGAGCATAGGTGACTTCCGGGTAAGGCTGTAACCTCTGTAGTACTCAGCCAATGAGGAATCGGGGGAGGGACTTCACACTAAGAGATAAATTGTCTGCTGTGACTGCCCCAGTGTACCTGTCCTTCAGACACCCGCCCTTGCAAGAACGTTGATTAAAGCCTCCTTTCACTGTACTCAGAGTCTCCGAGTCCCTCTTTGGATTGGGTCAATGGACTTCTTTCTCACAATCCCTTTCAAAACAGAAGCAAAGTTCATTTTGTCTTTTGGTTTGAGGTTTTTCAGACATTTTTTCAGACTTACTGAAGTGATAGCTCACCTCCTTTTGTACCCGCCTTTCGATCCCAGTTCAACTTCCAAAAACGCAGACTGAAGCTTGTTCGCAAAGTGCTAAGGGGAATGAATACAAAGAAGTTAAGATGCCTAGCATGTAAAACATGCTTCTTGATCTTGTTTAGATCTTGACTATTTCTTTCATCAGTTAATATCCAGTTTCTCCTCTGCCCAAGAACTTCTGGTAGAAACTCTGACAAGGGTCAATGGAGAAGAATTGCTGCCTGCAAGGGGCAGTTAGTGCAGAAACAAGAACTAAACAAGTACGCAGCTATGGGAATGACACAAAGTGCGGGTGCCTAGCGTGCACACAAATCAACGGTACTATGGATCACGCTCCACGTTTTCAATTTCTAATGTTGAGCCCCCTATCTATTGCTAATTAAAACTCTTTAAAATGCAAGAATGCTGTAATTATTTGGGATAAAATTCAAGCCCACTGCAAGTCCGGCCACCAGCTGTCTCCGCTTCATACTGTTGCCAATATTTTGTGCCGGCAGGGCGGGGTGTGTCTAGAAGCCACAGGTGTTGCAGAGGGCCAGCTGTGAAAGCCAGGTGGGTGGCAGGGGAGGGGCAGGAAGGAGAGGTCGAGAGGGCTGGGGTGGGAGCCAGCCAGCAGGAGTACTGGGCAGGGAGGGGAATGGTGGCAAAGCAGAGCGGGTAAGACGGAAGCTTTGGGCTTTGTCAGAGGCATAGGCAGGTCCATTAAAGAGACAGAAAGCTAAGACCAGAGGGTGGTGCTCCCGGAGCTGTGGTGCGGGGCCAGCTATGTAAATGGAACACCTTGCAGCTTTGGGTCAAACTGCTCAAGCTGCCTTCCTATCCTCCCGATGTGCCAGAGAAAGCATACAATTCCCTATCCTGTTTATCGCCACAGTTTGTGTTTTTATGGTGCCTGAAACTTTTAACGAGTCAACACATCTCCCTTCTTCTACAGACTCTCAGATCTGTGGTTCTACCTCCTAAGAGGCATTTGATATCCTTGTCTTGGGTTTTAGTTTTACATTTAGGCAAAGAATTGCTTGGTTTTCAAATAATTTTCGTTGTTATCATGCACCAAGTCGTTTATTTTAGAATCCTGGGACCTTTCAAGTAATAAAGCCCAAAGAACTGATGCGCAGGTGACGGGAATGGCTGCTTTGGTTCTTGCTATTGTTAATGTGAATACTGTCAGCATATTACTATCGGTAACAATACAGGCGCCCTTAAAAGCAATGAGGAGATAAGAAGGTCTTTTCCGAGACAGGTCCTTCTGCTGCGGCAGAAAGATCATATCAGGTTTTAAAAGGAAGAACTAAGGTATTTGAAATCTAGGGTCATCCCGTTGCCTCAAAACACAAAGCAGTGCTTTTGGCCGTGATAGTAATTTCATACAATGAATAAAAATTAAAAACCTCTAATACATCTGAAAACACAATTTACCAAATTTTACTCGCTGGTAATTACAGACTACATTGAGTTACTATGACAAATGTTAATGGCACATGGGAAGCTAAAGTCTGTTTTCCCATTGGCTGGTGAATGGTCTTTAACTGCTAGGGAAGACCAGTACTGTAAACAGGAAGTCATCTCCATGGCAACGGGCCATTCAACTTAACTTTTTAACACATGAAGAGGTAATTACCTTATTTTTTATTTCCATTTTTATAATTTTCACAGTTTATAATAGCAGTGAGGACCTTCGGGGTCAGGCATTTCCTGGCTGTTAATAACAGGCTGATTTAAGGCCACCAATGCTTAAACGTTGTGCCAATTTTTTTTTTTTTTTTTAATGAAAAGAGAGCTGTAATTTTTTTTTTCCTTCCTGAAGTCCGTAGCATAAATAAATGACAGAATTTTATGTTCACACACATGGTGTTTTGATTTCCTGCTGACGATAACATCAGGGAGGGGACTGATAATCAGCCAGGGGGTTGGGGAGGAGGGTGGCGTGGGGGCGGGGCTCGGGTGGAAAAGCTGAGAGTGGATTCCTCTGGATGGCAGGTTGGACGATGAAACCGGGGGGGGGGGGGGGGGGGGGGGGGGGGAAGACAGGACTGAGGGCCACGTAGGGCAGAACTCAGAACAGGAAGACACACAGCCTCAGAAACCAGGGAATGTTCTGTTGGAGGCAATCATCAGTCCATGGTTCCTTCTGAACTCACCGCAGGGGCCAGAGTCCAGGGCAGTCTCTCTGGCCTTTGCCCACCCGGGGAAATTTGTCTTCTGTAGTAGGAGGTAACCTTAGTGATCTGTGTGTGCATCCAAACACCTCGGGACAGCCCGCAGTCATGGGTTGTCTTGGGAACAGGAGAGAAAGATTAGGTAGTCATTCCCTTAGTTCCAGAACAGCCCCTTGGGTAGCTGGAACACAGAACCACGCTCCGTGGGAGAGGCCAGGCCCAGACGGAGGAGCACCTCACTCCTCAGCCGCACACAGGCAAGTTTTCAGGCAGCTGTGAAGTCTCTCCCCCAGCTTCAGTCTCTGAAGGGAAGAAGGAAAAGACCCAAGAACCCGGGGGGCAATCGTTTCCAGCTCTTCCTGCGTGCAGCACAATCTTGTTAACTGAGAATGTGTGCACGTCGAATGTGAAAACGGGAAGGCAGGAAGCAAATCTCTGACGGCCACACATTCTGCAGCCAGAGCCCTGGGAAGCCACCCCACCGCCACCAGGCACCAGAGAGCCCAAGGGAAGAGACGCTCCAGATGACAGAGGGGAGGGAGGCTCCCCGTCCAGAACTCAGACCCGAAAAGGCTCTCAGCACAGAGAGATGACATCTGCAGGCAGAAAGGGAAGCCTGAGGCCGGAGAAGAGGGAAGCAGGGGGCAGAAAGTGGAGGCGGACACACGGCCCAAACACGGACACCTCAAGACTCTCGGAGATGCCCAGCAGAGGTGGTATTTCCTCGATAGATACCAAGAGTCTGCACAGTTTGAGACACGATCATGTTCAAGTTTTATTAAAAAAAAAACAAAAAAAAAACAAAAACAGAAATTCATTTTATGTTTTCCCCCAAGCTATCTGATTAGCACACAGAAGCCATCATTGTTGAAGGCCTGGATGCCACTGACAGAACGTCCCAGGAGCTGTGTTGACAGCGCAGGGCCCCGGGCTTGCACTCATGCTGTTGGAGAGGGATCCACTCGGACCTCCCTCGTGGGAATTTTGTGATCACACACAGCAACCACATTGACAAAAAAGGCTGAGGATGAGGGGCCATGAAAGCTAGTTCTTTTCCTGGCCAGTGTCTCCTCACAGGTTGTATTACCTTGAAATCTGAGATCCTGGGGTCGGCTCCTTGGCCCATAATCCAAAATCAGACCATCTGGATTTTCCAGCATTATTCTTAAGATAGTTTTGCCCACGAGGCATTGAGTGGCTCGGTCAGTTAAGTGTCTGACTCTTGATATCGGCTCAGGTCATGATCTCATCGTTCGTGGGCTCGAGCCTGTGTTGACCGCTTGGAGCCTGCTTGGGATTCCCTCTCTCCCTCTCTCTCTCTCTGCCCCTCCCCTACTCATGCTCTGTTTCTCTCTCAAAATAAATAAACATTAAAAAAAAAAAAAAAAGATGGTTTTGCCCACAGAGGTCAGAATTCCTCTTCTCAGATTAGGGCTTCTCAGATCTGTGATTTTTCTTCTATTCCCTCAAAAGTCGCGGTCAGTTTGTGAAAAGTTGTTCAACAATGTACTAAATGTAGGCGTGTCCGTCCTCCCTCCAAACTTTCCTTATCCCAAATATCAATTGAAGTTATGATTGGATTTGATCATGCCTTAATATTTTTAGCATCCTCCAGAGGAGTGTTATACTGTTATGTATTGTCAGCTACATCCTGCCTAAGTTACCATAAATATTAATAAAAAGAATCCTTATAAAGTTGGATAGAATTGCGGGGAAATGGCAGTGCCTATCGAGTCTTCTGTGTGCCAAGCACTGCGTGAGCCAAACAGGTGTTTCCTTCAGCCCACACAAACCTGGGTGCAGCAAAGACAGCATTGTGTTTGTTCTCCAGCTGACTTGCAAAATAGGCTTTCCAAAGGAGCTCTTCTTCTGATTAGGCTGAGAGAGGAACCCTGACCACATCTCACAAACCTTCATGATCTGAAGAGTGTCCCTCGGGTGTCAAGTGATGCTGGGACCCCATGGTGGGGTGCGGTCATGGCCACACTCCTTTTGACTCTAATGCTGATGGAGGATGCGTCCTTCATGTCTATACTGCATGGAAGGATCAGTTTCATTGCTGCAAGCCCCTGGTAGGGGCTTTGTTGGTTGTCAACACAGTTCATTTTCTTTGACTGAATTGAAAGCTCCGGGATAGATGCCACCCTTCCTTTGTTTTCTGATGCCATCTCCAGGTCAGCAACATAGTAGGTGCTCAATAGTTTGAATGACTGGAGTCCACATGAGCTGCAGCCTACACCAGTCATGGGAAATCCATTGGCTTCCCTCTCCTAGGGCAGCTTCCAATTCACAGTCCTCCGGCCAGCTCTCTTGGTCTTTCTCAGAAGATTCCTTCCCCAACACCAAACAAGTTGACCATATATGCATTCTCTCTAGACATAGATAGAAACAGATATATAGATATAGATATAGAATATATAGATATAGATATAAGAATGGAGATAGATTAGAGATTGACAGATATGCCCCTCTTGCAGTCTTTTGTGACATGCTATTGTCACTAAAAACTTTTGCAAAGTCACCACTAGCATTTCAGAATCCTTCCTTTAAACAATAGGTGGATTTACCTTCTTTCGATTTCTTAACTAAGATGTTCTACTATGCCTTTGCCTTTGTCACATGTGTCACACGTTTTGCCATGAAACACTATTGAGACTGGAGTAGCAGTGAGACACATATCAGACTTTGCAGCCATTCTTAGGAAACTATCACTCTAGTAACAGACTCCCTTGTTCCTCTCTCTTTTGTCCCATATGCTTTCAACAGCCCTGGGACATCACTAGAGTAAGTGACAAGCTCAAAATTGTTTCTGTGGTTTAAGGCCAATGGCTATGGACAGATTTGCTTCCTGCGTAGCTTGGAGACTCATTTTCCATTCTCTGACACCAGATCCTCTCAGGCTCCCAAGAAGTAAACACCAAATGCTGCCTGAAGTAGTCTGATGTAGATGGGGAAGTCTTCATGTAGGAGGTCAGATCCAGATTGAATATTTGAGGAGGGGTGGCATCTCGATGGGGTGTGACCACGGTAGGCACCACAGCAGGAGCTGTCACAGAAGGCAGTGGAGTGTGCACGTGCCTGTGGTGACGGGTGGCAGGGCTGATGGTGGGTGTCCATTCCAGAAGACATTAAAAAACACCACAAGGGAGTCAGAATCCCAAAGTCCAGCGTGAGAACTGGGTCAGAAATCAGAGAACGTAAATCAGGTTTCAAAAAAGAAGTCGGGTCTACCAGGGGAGATCCAGAAGGAGTTCCCTGAGTAGTTTGTTTGTGACTCGGTTGCTGTAATTGGCTTGGCTCCATGGGGCTACTCCCCTTTTGGATTAGCTTGAAAGCTCTGCTGAGTCTTATGGGAGGTACAACACAACAGAAGCGGCAGGGTCACCCTAGGTAGCGTGTCTCTTTAGAAGGGAAATGGAGGAAATTAACCCGTCAAGGGAAAAGTTTCACACCAAGACGTATGGTTGGGTGTGGCCTGAAGGGCCTGGGGAATCATGAGAGGGTCTGGGACTAGACACAGAAGCCACCGGGGAACCATGGCAGACTTTGCAATTCATGCAACACATGTGTGTTAAATATCTATAGTGAGTCAGGCACTGAACCCAGGGAGGCTCTGAAGCAGTGGCTAAGGAAACTCAACCGAGGGGTAGTCTGCAGGGAGGGGTGGGTGGGAGGTTGAGGGACAAAAAGTAGATTTGGAGACATATAAAGCCTAAGTAGGCCCACTCAAACCAAAACAGTTAAAAACCACGGCAAGGATCGGGGTGTTCACGCTTCCTTCATTTCCCTACTTTGCTAAATGTCTTTCTCAGGATGGGGCGAGACAAGACTCCCTAGGGTTTTCATCAAATCCGAAGCAGATCAACTTCATCCATTCACTCTTTTTTTTTTTTTTCCATTTGACAAATATTTATTGAATACTCGCTTGTCTCTAGGTACTGTGTCAAGTACTAAGGACATATTGGTACTCGAGGCAGACACAGTCTGTACAATCATGGAGCTCATAGTTAAGAACAGGTGCTGGCAAATGTTGTTGTAAAGGGACAGACACTAAATACTTCATGGTCCCTTTGGCAACTACTCAACTCTGCCTTTGTAGCGCGAAAGTGGTCATATACAGCACGCAGATGAATGGCGTGGCTATGTTTCAGGGAAACTTTATTTACAAAGACAGGTGCCGATCCAAATTTGGCTTGTGGGTCATAGTTTGTTGAGCCCTGGTCTAGGAGGGAAGTCCCTAAGCATGCAATTGTAATAAGCATACTGATTGTTTTGAAAGGAGAAGAGTAACAAGAGAACAGAGAGCCCCAGATCCTAGCAGTCTAGTAGCCTATAAGTGAGTATGTGGTGTTTAAGCTGAAATCCAAAGGCTCAATAATAAATTAGCCAAGTTGGATGGGTATTGGGAAGTTGGAGGAGCAGAGAATATTCCAAGAGAAGGACAAGCGTGGCCAAATGCCTCGACACGAGAGAGGCATGGGGAAGCATTCAGAGTGTCTAGAAGGAAGAATGAAAGACAGAAAATGATGAGAGATGAGACTACAGACGCGCGCGAGGGCTGGTAAAGCACACGGAGAAGTTTGGACTTTGCATAACCTAAAACAATGGGAAGCTCTCACCAGGTTCTTAACATGGGAGTGACATGACCACATTTGTGTGCTTGTACACTCCCTTCACTGTGGGACAGTCCAGGCAGAAGTTGTCAAACTGGGTGCCAGTTAGAAAGCTGACACCCAGTCCACATAAGAGATAATGGTGGTCTGAGGATGGAGGTGGTGGAGATGATGGGGGTCAGTGGACCCCCCTTACAGCTGGTTAGAGTAAGCTATAAGCAACAAGCTCAAAAACTGTTGCGGTGGTTTTGAGGAGATGACTCCCACCCTGTGCAGGGCCTCATTCTACTGCTTTTTGCTTTCCGGGAAGAGGGGAGAGACTTTGAAGAGAGAAGGGATACAATTAAGGAAGGCAGGAAGTAACTGGAAGGGTGTGTGGGGGAACAGGGTTAAAAGGCAGCTCTTTCCTTTCCGGTACGTGAGAATGTGCACTAGAATAGACTTTCTGGATGGGTTATGTGGGCTGTGTGAAATAGAGGCTCTTGTTCACACATAGTTAAACCCATGCCAGTGTTGATGACTGAATTCCCTGTAACTAATGCTTCTAAACCCTCTGATGTGCTTTGTCTGAATGTGGCAGAAAGGAGTGTACCCATTGCTCAAAACTATTAACTGACCTGATTTGGCATCTTGGAATGCCTAGCAGACATTCCAGCAGAATCTTCTTTCTAAGCACTTTTAAGTGTGGCTTCAGAGAAAGAAGGAGAATCAGCTGTCGTTTCAACATATTTTAAAGGTTTTTGAAAGGGATAGCTGATTTCAAAAAGTCTGGAAATATTAGTGCCAGGAAAAGCTAGACGCTGAACCATTGCTTCCAATCCCACTAAGCATTAAGTTGGGTTTCATCTTAGCAATCACTCGGGCAAGATTCACGGCCACACACGCGCACACACACACACACACACACACGTGCGCGCACACACACACAAGAAGCCACAACAAATGTCTTCACCTGTGATAAAATATTATTTGAAGATCACTTTATGTGGCGAAAGCAACAGGTATTGTTGGGAACAGAGTGGAAGTGTGTTGAAAACAGGTCACACGAGATTCGTGCTGAAAAATCTCTCGCGCTCCAAATCTCCACAGCGCAGAAATGGACAGAGGAGTGAAATAAAAGCCAGTGAGTGTATCTCTCAATAGGAGAGAATCCAATCTGGAGGGTGAGAGCTAGGACGAGTCATGTCGGTCTGCCTCTTCCTACAGCAGCTCCTTTTGTATAGCCCCCAGCCCCGCACGTCTAAGTGGGCCGGAAACAGTCAGCACCGTCCATTGAGGCCTGGGTGCACTCAGCCCAGGGTCATGACCACCACATGACCCGACATCGCTGTCTACACAGGACGAGAGAAGCCAAGAGGACAGAAACCAACTGCCTCGGGGTGGCTCCATCCAAACCTGTTATCAAGGAATGAGTCTTCTCCTACCCCACCTCACCCTCCCTGTGCATGTGCACTGAGTTGGCTGATTTTATTGTGTAAGTACTCAGCATAAATAACTGCCTAATTGCCAACTTTTTCCTCATAGAGCAACTCACGTGATGCCATTTTATGCAGCTGGGCGTGAACGACGCGGGGAATGCTGAGCCTTCATCAAAGTCTGGAGTTGTGGACTGCCTCGTTTAACCCAACACGTTTGCAAACCACTGGTAGGCGGAACCATTTTTTACACTTGTTTGTATCCGCCATGCCGCTAATGCAGAGGCTCAATAACTGAGGTGAGAAATGCACAGTTTGGTTTGTGGTCTTCCCATGGCCGCGTGGCCCTCAAAAGAGGCCTACTCACAACCCCACTCCGTGGTGTGACTTTCTTTTTTTGGTTGAGTACTACGTGGGACAACGAAACGGCTTGGAACAAACCGAAGGTTTTCTGCCCCAACCTTAATACTGACTTCAGGCAGATTCCTTGCAGTGACTTGCAGCTGTGACTGTCATCCTGCCACGGGGAAAGTGTCAGCAAGACCAAGAATAGTAGCAGTCTGTCATCTCCCTGTTTTTGACGTGCTCATCTAAAATGTTAATTACGAAGTTGCTATGCACAGAAGCAAAATACAAGTCAAGAAGAGTGGCAAAGGCAAAAAGTGCAATTGTGGGAGCATTAAAATACGAGATTTGTTTTCCTGCATCACACGTGAGCTACATTCTGCTCATCCCGGCTGTAAACACATTGTAACTAGCAAACAAATAAATAGGGATGCCCACCTAATGAGAGGAAAATTCCAGTAGATGCACGATTTCCGTTTCTCTTTAATATCTATCAACAAAGCTACTTGAACAGATTCTGGTTTCATGAATCCATTAGTAACTGAAACTGTGCTTTTATTTCACTCATTTGTCTGAGTTTCCTCTGTCGTGCATTTCATAGCACAGAGGCCAACCCAGCAATATTTTCTTGAGTCAGCACCTCAGGTGAATCCGTAAAATCTGAATTTTTTAAATGAACGATCGAATGGAAATGTGATCAGAAGATTTTAGCTGGTAATTAGTATGTTTGGACACATATGAATACTTGGATGACAATGTCAGAATTTGAAATCTGAAAACTATTATGTCTAAACCTAGTTTAATGAAAATTCATGTTTACTTAAGGGTTTATATGGTGGTTACCTTTTCTGTTTTAGGTCATTCTTTCCAGGATAATAAAGCTCCCAGAGGGAATTTGGAAATGTATTTACTTACTTATTTGTTAAACAAACAAACAATGGTCTCATTCGTAGCATCAGAGCTCTCTCTGCCCGAGAAGGAGATACTGTCCGAAATAGCGAAGCCTGGATGGAATTGAAGTTTGGCCTTTAACCTTCAGAGAAAGGGTGCTATTTCAGTTATCTAAAGAATGTGTCAGATAAGGGAAATGAGCTCAACAAGATAAATAGAGAGAGAGAAAAGAAATTATACTGGGCCAGAGAAATCAACACATCAATAGTATTTGTTGATCAACTACTGTATATAAGCGCTATCAAGAATAAAAAAATTAAAACTTAAAAAAAGGTCTACTTAATCTCTAGTTGAAGATTTGATCTAGTTGAAAATATTGGAATAATAGAGTAAAATAACAGCAAACGATTCAAGAGAATCCTACATCATGTCTAACACATTTTAAGCGTTGTAGAAACTCAGAAGAGACAACAGTCCCTGAGGGCTTGAAGAGACAGGGGACGATTCCTAGAGGAATAGAATCTGAAGTGGGCATATTGGCGGATTATAGGAAAGGAAGAGAAGCTGGTGTGTTTTGTTAGTTTGTTTTGCAAGCAATCAACCTGAAAAGAGCAGTCGGGACAATGTGTCTTTGGAATGTTGAAGTGACTGGTCTGATTGATGTGACGGGGATGTTACTGAGAAGTCAAAAGGAATAAAGCCAGAAGAAAGGGTGGAGCCATTTGGCGGAAAGCCTTGGCAGTCATCTTTGATACATTCTGTTCCATATGCAGAATCAGGGAATGGCATTTAGGGAAGAGCCCTGTGACAGCGGTCCCCAGCATGGATGGATAGATGCTCTCCAGTTTTCAGGTTAGGATAGGCTAGGTTAGGATAGGAGCAGCTTCCCCCAGAGAAACCAGGAGCAAATGTTTGCAGGAACCCATGTGTGCTGTGATAACGGGCCGGGACTAGAGTAGAAGAGAGTTGTCCATTGGGTGCAATAATTTGTTAACTTCACTCAAGTCAGATGGTGAGTGCATATATTTTCTTGGCAAATTTAGTCTAGAAAAGCACTCATAAACAATCTTGTAAGCGTCCCTTTCTTGTGTTTCATTTCAAAACCACCACTGAGTACTGGCCATGCTCGCCTCTGCTGTATCTCTAAGAATTTTTACCCACGTTGGAATGAATTTCTCATTGGCATCGAGCACAGCCCATGGCAGGGTGACACCGGCCGTGGTCTGAAGTCTCCTGCACTTCCCCTCGGTCTGTAGGGAAGCGAAACGTCTCTCCCTCCAGGTATCTTCATGGCCAGGAAGACCCAGTGTGAGGACAGAAGAAGCTGCTTTTATTAATATGCATATTGGCTCCTTTGAAGAGGGCAGAGTTTTCTTTTCTCTGGCATTCGGATTTCAGATGTATTAGATGTCACTATTACCTTAAATAGATGATACAAGGACTTTTCTTTTTTTTTTTTTTTTTTAAATTTTTTTTCAACGTTTATTTATTTTTGGGACAGAGAGAGACAGAGCATGAACAGGGGAGGGGCAGAGAGAGAGGGAGACACAGAATCGGAAACAGGCTCCAGGCTCTGAGCCATCAGCCCAGAGCCCGACGCGGGGCTCGAACTCACGGACCACGAGATCGTGACCTGGCTGAAGTCGGACGCTCAACCGACTGCGCCACCCAGGCGCCCCGATACAAGGACTTTTCATTTTGCACTCCCACCAATAAAATACTTGAACATCCTCCTCAGTATAGGTATGTTTATTCATAATTGTGCATTTCCTTATGTTAAATGTCATATTTTAGTGACAATAAGAAGAATCAAGATGCTTTATAAGTGTTTAAGTCTTGCTTTACCACCCTGTGATACAACGATCTGAAGCTCAGGGTATAAATTGGATTTATTTGCGTACTTGGTTTAAACCTGTCATAGCTGGAAAGATACCCTAAAGTAGGAGCAGTTCTAGATGGAGACCATGCATCTCAAGCTGTGCCTGCTAAATCATGACATGCTATTATCCATCCTTCCCAATACTTCTGTAAAAGTTTTAGCTGAAATGTGGCTAGTAATTTTCCATTTTCTCTGATGTCAATCAGATGTTCTTTAAAACTAATCAGAACTTGCTGCATTTTAACATTTTTGACAAATGAGTTTTAAAAATCACTGAAACTTTTTTTTTTTGAGAATTCTTAAACATGCTAGAAGAAAGTTTCCGAGTCTCCTAACTGTATAAATTACAAGTTGTTCAGGGGGAATACCTCGCTCTGGCACTAAAATAATAAAACAACGGTAACATTTCTAGACACTTGCTTCCAAAGTGTTCTCTCTATTGCTGGAATTTCTTACGAAAAGTGAATGGTTTTGTATTCGTTGTTGTAACGTCACCTTTACACTGAAGGGAAACTTGACATTTATGTCTAATAAAAGTGTGTATTAGACGAAGCTCTGCAATTGTCTTATAACTTCCTCTTTCATCGTGAGAGTTGCATGGAATGCTATCTACATTTAATTTGTAGAGGCTTTTTAAATTACTTGCATATCTAAAGAGTGTTAGGTTAGTTAGAATTAAATGGCAAAACCCACTTAACTACAGCGTACATCAACCGCAATACGTCACAATTCACAGAATGCAGGTTGGTAAGTGACTTCACTCCTCACTTGCCATTGATGACCTGGGACAACTAGCCCTAGGGCTGGACTGAGGAAACCGGTGGTGATCCTTATATCACATATTAGTATATTTCATTTCATTTATCTTTTATATATGATAATACATAACACAGAAGTGCAAAGGGGCGCCTGGGTGGCTCAGTCGGTTAGGCGTCCGACTTCAGCTCAGGTGGTGATCTCATAGTTCGTGAGTTCGAGCCCCGCATCGGGCTCTGTGCTGACAGCTCAGAGCCTGGAGCCTGCTTCAGATTCTGTGTCTCCTTTTCTCTCTTCCCTTCCCCCACTCACTCTCTCTCTCTCTCTCTCTCAAAAATACATAAACATTTTAAAAAATTTTTAAAAATAGAAGTGGAAATATTTTTCCCTTACCTCAATGGATAACCTTTTAAAATCTAAACTATTTTTTAAAGCAGTTTTAGGCTCATCGGATAATCTTTGCATCCCACCTTGACAATCACGATTTTAAACAAATAACGGGGGGGGGGGGTAGCAAGAGGAAAACAATGACTTCTTACAGCTGTACAACCAGAGTCTCCCTAAGCCTCACGAAAAAGACCGTTAAGTGACATTTTCAGTTTCACTGTCATTTTGAACTTACCTACCTGTTGCAAGACATCCAATTTTCCTAAAGCTCCCTTAACTAATTTCTGGGTTTTCCTGGGGGGAATCTTACAAGTATTTATAAGTCATCTTTTCAAGCTCCCCTCCGTGTTCTCCTTCCTGAGGCAGTCGCTCAGGAAGTTGCTTCACCGCTGTCTCTAGGGCTAAATGTCCTTGGTGAAGACGTTGATTCTGTGCCCAGAGCCCTGCATCCTGGGACTCCCTTAAGATGCCAACATTTGAAATGTATTTTTGGAAAAAACAAACAAACAAACAAGTAACTTAAGACAATAACTTGGTGGGAATAATAATGTGATCCAAATGAAGTATCCTCAATTGATGTTTATGTCTCAAGAAATTGTTTCTACTTTTATTATTTTTAATTTGGAAATTATTTCGGCCAAATGTCCCTGCCTTGTACTATTTGTAGTATAGAGGAGTTGGAAACAACCTTTAAATTGCTGCCATATTTTCACTATGGTGAACTCCCCAGAGTACGATGATTTCATTGGCAGAATACGTACTGGAAGGAGAAAACCAGGAAAAAAGAAAAAAGAAAAGAAAAGAAAAGAAATATATCTATCTACTAATAAATTATTCAAAAAGCAAAAATAATTAACATTTGCATAAATAGTTATAACACTGGCAGATGACGCACCCAAATGATCAACACAGAAAAAATACAGAATTTGAGATATATTCATTTTGTTTTAAGAAATCATCTATCCAAACCAAATATTCATCCCGACACAAGTTGTTAATTTTCATCACTGCCATCTTGTTTTGAAGTCAATTGCTTATGATCATGTTATTTTTAGCCAAATTACCTGGAGGAAGCCTCCTCCCCAGTTCTGAGTCACTTTCTGTCACTCAGTTTCTGAAGGTGTAGTTTGCAGGTCTCGGTCATTTTCAGAGCATCCAGTGGAAACAGGTCTCACTTCAGGACATGAGGAGGTGTTGACCAGTTGCTGCAGCCTTTTGGATGCGGTCACCTTTTCCTTCAGGGGGCTCTTCCCAGGTGCCCTCCCACCTTTCTCAAGACAATTCAGAGGACCTGACAGTTTGGTCAGTTGCATAGAGGGTTGGCATTGGAAAACCCTAGGTTGAATAGCAATTTATAATTAAAAAAATATTAAAATGTATATTATCAAACAGCGTTTTATAGTTCTACAAGAACACACTTACATCCATTATTGGTTGTTTAATTCTGCTAAAAATTCCATGAGGTAGTCAGAGAAGAATTTGTTTGACCATTTTACAGATGAGGAAAACGGGTTTTAGAGCTGGAAGTATAAATTTAAATTTATAAATTTATAAATTTATAAATTTCAGTATAAATTTAAAAGTCCAGTTCCCTCATTTTCCATGGTGTGTGAAATAACCCAGACCCTTTCATATGGTTTGTTGTAAGCAGGGACGTTCTATCCCCTGACCCTCACCCAACAAACCCCTTCAGGGAAGCAAAATACACACACAGATATAGAGACATATTTTACAAATATGAATTTACTCATATGAGTTCAAATATATTACTAGTTGCATCAGTGACAACAATGAGCCTGCTGAGTGCCAAAACATGCAATTTGAAGTTAGGGGCAACCACGGTGTTTTTGCCCTCAGCATCAAGTCATTTCTCAATTCCGTTTGGACTTTACGAAGTTTGCAATGTACTGGTCCACCAGGTGTGGTAAGCTGACTTCGAAGAAGGTCTCCAGATCCTTACTTCTCAACATCCTTGTCTAAGCGTAGCTTCCTCCTTTGAATATAGGACGGAGCTAGTGACTTGCTCCTGATGAGTAGAATGCAACAAGGTGAGAAGATGTCACTTCTGAGATAAGATTTTGAAAAGACTGTGACTTCGGTCTTGCTAGCACACATGTTCTCTGGCTCTTCTTGCTGGCTTGCTCTGGTGATGCCAGCTGCCCCAGTGGAGACACCTGTGTGCCAAGAAACTGAGAGGTCGCCAGTCAACAGCCTGTGAGGAACTGAATCTTATCACCAGGTGAGTGAGCTTGGAAGCAGATCCTTCCCCAGAGGAGCTTTAAGACGACTGCAACCTTGACTGCAGCCTGGGAGAGACCTAGAGAAATAGCTAAGCTTTGCCCATATTGCTGACCTATAGAAACTGTGAGATAGGAGCTCCTGGTTGGCTCAGCCGACTTTGGCTCAGGTCACGATCTTGCAGTTCATGGGCTTGAGCCCTGCGTGGGGCTCTGTGCTGACAGCTCAGAGCCTGGAGCCTGAGCCTGCTTTAGATTCTGTGTCTCACAGTCTCTCTGCCCTGCCCCAGCTCGCACTCTGTCTTTCTCTCAAAGATAAAGAAAAGAAACTGTGAGATAGCAAATGTTATTTTAGCCACTAAATTTTGGGATAACTTGTTATGCAGCAATGGATAACTACTACACCAGGCAAGCAGCTGCAAAAGGTAATAGCGGGTTTTGTTTTGTTTTGTTTTGTTTTGTTTTGTTTTGTTTTTTAACAACTCCCTTTGCTGTCTGTGGACTCCTTTGAATTTGGCAGAGAAGGTAGGCAGGGGAAGCATTAGTACATTTTGCCCATAAAGTCAATAAATTCAACGGCAGAAAGTGACGAGTATAACATGTCCAATGTTGTAGCCTGTGTAATAAAACACACTTGAGTGTACTTCTTGGGTTTGTTACAGTGTAAACTATGAATACAGACTTTCAAAAAGTCAATTTTATGTGAAATGTTTATGGAAATCATGGAAGATGACACATGTAGTGGAAAGAGCCCAGGTCTTAAAATTAGACTGACTTCTGGAGACTTGGTTTCCTCATCGTAAAATTGGAATAATAATCCTTAGCTCATGGGTTCTAAATGGCATAGACACTCAGTTCAATGCCTGGTCAGTTGATGTTCTTTAGCTTCTCTCATGGCAGTTGATAAAGACAAGGCCCAGGGACAGGAAGTGACTTGATGTACCCAATGAGGATGGGGTCTAGGACTTATCTCTAATCTGACAGACCCCAAATTACTGAGCTATTTGAACTCTGAATCCAGATCTCTGGCTTCCTCCACATCACACAATGAGCCCCAACCCACCGATTTCGTATGTCTGACTCCCAAGAAGAATTCTCCTTGGGACTTGTGTTAAAACCAAGAACTCTGGTGGACTTCTTAACACACTAAGAACAAAGGCTTACAAAGATAGATGGAGGAAGAACAGTATTTCCTTTAGATAAATCCACATTTAAAATGCCATCTTCCCAAACTTAGTCTTTCCTCCACCCTCTATCTCTGATTTTGACATTGATAGAGAGCTTTCAAGAGAGCAGCATAGCTCAATTAGACGAAGCTACTAATTTGAAGGAACAATACATAATGAATGGCACTTACGTGTGGTGATTGTAACAGCAACTGCCTTCTGCCATTTTTGTCCTTGAAACATTTTAGCTTGTCTTTTCTTCCCCTTGTGTATTGTTAGGACTATTGCAAGTGGGTGTGGGCGAGAAAGAAGGGGTGAGAGCAGTAAGTGAGCGGAAGGACTGCCTTGGGAGAGCGAAGGGTATAGAAAAAGATGAGCCTGATGCTAGGCATGCATGGAGCCAGTAAGAACACCCAGACTGCTCAAGAGGGAACTGGGTCCTTCCCCCAAGTGCTCAGGTCTGGGTATCCCTATCCACAGGATGAACAGACTCGAAAAACACAAAAACAAAAAACACCATCCTTCAAGCCTCCCGGAGCTCTTTGAATTAGCACAGGACCCTGCTCTGCTTCCTCTGTTCCTTTGCTTCTCATCCTATGAAGACTCAGGCAGAGAACTGCACCAAGCCAATCTCGTGACCTTTTTTCAGCGCACGACTAACATCCTCTTGGGCATTGAAGGGAAAAAATTCGAGCTTACGAGTAACTGAGCGCACATTCTTCTATAACAAAACCATCGGGGTAAATATGGTCCAAATGAAAACGATCTACGAGTAAAGAAGCGAATGATAGGATGACAACCACAGTGCCGTGTATGATCGTTGCTCACTCTTCCTCCCCTTATTTACCTGGAATATCCCCGTCACTGCTGTGTTATACTTCTTGACAGCGCTTCAAATCAAAACAATTTGGGAGAGAAAAAAAAAGCACTTGCCCAAACTTTATAGATCTTTCAGAGTTTGCATCGTGTAGTGGAAGAACCATTGCCAATGAGCGGAAAGACCTGGTTTCTAGTTTGGGCTCTGGCGCTCATTAACCAGCACAGTTCTAAATAGCAGCGTGATTTTTGCAAGGCTCTCTTCTTCCCGCTGTGTCCAAGGCAAATCCTAAAATTCCCCGCCTCCCCCATCTCCATAACCATTATCCTGTCTGTATCATGTTCATGTCTCATCTGTGCCGCTGACATGGCCCGGGCCCAGCAAGGAGGCCAGCTTCACGCTCATGGGCTTCAACCCATTCCTTCCCACACGCTTGTGAGAATACACTTACAGAAGAAAACCGAGGCATGTCACTGTCTGCTCAAAACCCCCGTGGTTTCGCACTGCCCACCTTCGCCACTTCATCTCATGCTGTCCCCTGTCTGTCCACCGCATCCCTCACGGTCTGGTCTTCTGTCAGCCCTTTGGCCAACCTCTTTCTTACCCCAGGACGTTTTCCTTTCTTCTCACCTCTGCCTAGAACGCATTTCACCCGACTGTTCTCCCCAAATCACTCCAAAGATGGTATGTAATACTTCGTGAAGCAAGCCGACACATGAATCCAAATCCTCATTTCCTCCTCGTCATACTTCAGCTTAAATGTCACATCCTAAGGGAAGCTTTTCCCAGCCAAATCCCCCCATTGTTGTCACATAGCCATCTTCGTGTTCCTTTTAGTACTTACCACGACGGTGATTATCTTCTCTTTTGTTGTTTACTTGCTTTTTGTATGTCTTTTCCATCAGAATTTGAACTCTCTGAGGTCAGGGATCGTTCTGTCTTCTTCAGCATTATACTCTCAGTGCTCGGCATGACACAATGCCTAGCACATGGTTGGTTTGTAACAAATATTCGTTGAAGCAAATAAATGAATGAAGAACCAAATTCTTCCGTATTTATCCCCTACCTAAAGTCTTTCAAAGGCTGTCAGAGCCTATTCGAGAAATGTCAGATTCTTTGCATGTCATCTGGATGTGAGTCTTCCTCTCTTTCTCAGCATTAAAAAATTGCTTGCATTTCAAATTAAGCCATATTCTTTTTAGCCTCTCTTTGTTGCACATGCAATGTTTGCCTAGAATGTCGGCCACTACCTCCCCTAGACCTAATCCTCTTGGCTAAGCTCTATTTGTCTTTCAAAACTCAGTTCAGTGGCCCTTACTCTGGAAAGCCCTTTCTGGTCCCTTTCTCTTCTCTGTCTCTCCTTCCCTGCACCTGTTGGTAACCCACGCTTCCTTCTATTATAGCACATGTCATACTCAGATGGGATTTCCCCCAACTACAGGGTTTGTTTTTTAAGGGCCGTGGTTGTTTCTTACGACTCGCTGCCTCTTTGTTGCTCGGTACATAGTAGATATTAAGTAAAAGTTTGTGCAATACATATTAGTGAATGGCTGACTCACTCCTTCTGAATGGCATAGGAGTGTAAGAAGTTCCATTACTAAGGGCACACCCTATAGAATGCACTCACAGTCAGGTAATAACTCAAGTACCATTTAGTACTAAACTCAAACATCCTATTACTATGGCTCCGTTTAACATTTTAAACCACCAAACTTTTGGCTTTGCAAACCGGTGGTCCCTTGAGGCCATCGTCTCCAGAAATGTTGCATAGATCCTGGGCAGCTTAAAGCTGTCCTGATTTTGTCCTTGCAAAAATAATGTAAACCCCAACTGGCCTTTGGAGTTAGTTATCTGTTTTTAACAATAGAATTGGCCACGTGGAAGACATAAGTGCATGAAACGGTCAAGCTTTAGTCTAGGTGTCACGTGAACTCTTGGATGACAGAACCCTAAACCTTAAAAGGTGTCAGATGGACAAGCTGAGGGTCCTACATGCCTTGTCAGGTGTGGCTGATGATCAACGGACAACAGAACCATCTGGACATCAGAATACTCGGGACTGAGCACGTCTTTTGTGTGGAGACGGTGGCGGGACAGTTCTACACTCAGCCTAGCCAAAGTGAACTTGCCTGGAGTCTCTTTCTGCTTTTTCGTTTAAGTCTTGACGATCCCTTCCTTTCTTCTACCTTGTAAAGTGAGGGAAGAATCAGGTTGATTTGAGGTGGAGCCATGTTTCCCCTAGAAAAATATTAAAAATAATAAAAATAACACCTTATATTTATCTACTTGTCTAATGTTGTATAATTGTAGGATGTTGTCATTCGTGGAAAACAACTGTAAGCATGATGGAAAATTTGAAACTGTGTATTTGGAAATAAAAAATAAGTCTTTTAAAGCCAGGTTTCTCAGAATTTGTCCAAAAAACACCTGGGATTTTTTTGTTGAAAATACAGGCTCCCAGACCCCCGAAAGACGGAAGAGGTGCAACCTCTCTGGGTGCAGCCTGGGAATTCGCATTGTTTACTGAACTCCCTGGGTGAGTCTTAGGCACCCTCAAGCTGGAGAAGCTTCATTGAAAGCAAGTGACTTTTTTGTTAAAGGGTAGCAAGGCTAGGGAGGTAATGTCAGGACAAGTGTCCCCGGGAACATGTAACCAGAGGATTTGGGCAGGATTGAAAAGCTAGGTTATTTTAGAGAAAAAGAATGAAAGAAACTCAAGATCCTGAATTGCAAGGGCTAAAGTTTATATGGTGGAAATAAGGCACTGACTACAAAGGGTGGCCTATTTTTCCCAGCGTAGGGATAGGGTGTGTGGGCACAATTACCATCATCAAAGACTTGTTCCATGCGTCACTAAATAAAAAGTGGTTCTGGGACCACAATCGCCTATTATTAGAAATGTAATAGTCATATCTTATTTTAAAACCTGTTTTTAATCTATTGCCACCTGTAAAACTAGACTAAACAGATCAAATGTTAAGTCTATCTAAAAATACTCTGAGCAGAAACATAATTAGGGTTCTAATTAGGATTATCATTTAGTAGGCTATGTAGACAAGCCCAAAAAGATAAACCCCTTTTTCAGTGGCATTAAGTTCTAAGTATTTATCAGATTTATGGGCCTAAGCCACGTATTTTGGGGGCAGTATAGAAATTATGTTGAACAAGTTTTTAAACCCAAGTAATGACTGCAATTTATTTTCACTTGAAGAGAGTCCAAAGTGCAGTGATTTGAAGAGACCAAACAAAGTGTTGTTTGAAGGTTTCTAGCTCATGAGAAAACTAAGCTATAGAGCTTATGCTCTCCCAGTCTTCAGATACTGCTTCAGGAGAGAACTCAGATCATTTCTGATTTGCTTTCTCAAGGTTATTGGATTTGTGCCATATGCTATAGAACAGTGTGAAATCTCTCGATTTGATTACACATCATAGGAGCCACTCTCTGGGCAGAAGACAAAAAGTAAATATTTTCAGACATAGCCGAAACTTCATTGTTTTTTATACTAACAAGGAAACTCAGTAGTTTTTGTTTCAAACATACTCTTTTGTATTTATATATTAAATGACCATATTAAAGTCACTGGAAGAAAACATGAACTCAAAGTTAACCATTTGAAATAACTGACATACCGGGGTCTTAGGTAGAAACCCACCCCAAAATGAGAAGAAAAATGTTTGAGCCTTCCTATCTGGTTCACCTACTCAAATATTTCCTTCTGGAAACTACTTCTCAGGCAGATGAAAAGAGCTAGCTAAAGGGAAATTATCTTTTCTCTCTTTCAATTACCTGTCCAACTCAGTTTCCTTGAGATTGGAAAAAGTTATTGAACCTTTCAGTTGAAAAGATGGAAGTCATCGAAGGGAGTCTCAACATCAGTCGTCTGCAGACCAACTGGTGCAGTCACTGGTCATGTGGACTCTGTGCTCTCAGGCCAGGAAATGTGTCCTCTCTGGAACTGGTGAGTCTACCAAGTTCGTTATCCCAAAAATGTGTCTCAGAGATCTCACACCTGCTCCACCCGCAAACTAACTCTGTTCTTGTAAACTCATAAATGTCACTACAGTTCTTCAAGCAGAAACTTGAGAGGCATCTTGACTCTTTCTCCCTAACAACGTAAGTGCCTGCCAACATATGAATGGATAAAGAAGATGTGATATATATATACACACATATATACATATACATACACACATAGACATATATGTCTATGTGTGTATGTATATGTATATATGTATCTCTCTCTCTCTCTCTCTCTCACACACACACACACACACACACACAACAAAATATCATTCAGCCATGAGAAAGGAAATCCTGCCATTTTGGACAATATGGAGGGAACTAGAGAGGGCATTACGCTCGTAACGTAAGTCAGACAGAGAAAGACAAATACCATATGATGCTGAATGCTATCACTTACATTTGGAAAAAAGACAAACTCACAGAAACAGAGAGTAGAATGGTGGTTGCCAGGGGCTGGGAAAATTGGGGAGATGTTAGGTCAAAGAGCACAAAGTTGCGGTCAGAAAAGTTCTGAAGATCTAATGTACCACGTTGTGATTCTAGTTAACAATACTGTATTATATACTTCCAAGTTGCTGAGAGACTAGATCTTAAAAGTTCTCACCACAAAATGAAGTGGTAATTATTCAACATGCTGGAGGTGTCAGCCACCTCTATGGTGGCAATCATATCGCAATATATCAATGCGTCACCTTAGCACATTGTAAACTTTCCATTTACCCAATGTTATAGGTCAATTATATCTCAGGGAAAAAAATCCAGACAAAAAGAGGAAGGAAATCAAAGGACAGATGACGAGGAGATGCTGCTGTTTGATGGTGAATTCTCCACCAATCACCCGGACTATTGGGTTCCCTCTTCTTGGTTAATCCTAGCTTTTCCACTTACTGAAGCTCTATGTTTTCCTCCTACACTTGTATCCTTAAAATGGGCACATTTTAAGGATGGAGAACTATTTTTCTGAGACTTTGAGAATACGGAACTTACAGGGGCCGCAGAAGGTATCATAAGAGGTATTAAGTTAGCAGGTTGAGCTAGAGGGTGAATGCAGAGATCCGAACCCACATAACTTATCTCAGAGCAATGATACCGCTTGACTGTTGGGCTTAGAGGAAATAATAAGAATGATGTCTGCCGAATGACTAGCTCTGTTCTCATAAACTGCACTAGATGTCCTGACATGGGCACTATTTTCCCAGATCAAATGTTCGGTCAGCTTTCTTTCCTCTCTCCTTTCTTTCTAAAATTAGTTAAGCTGGGTGGCTGGTGACACAATGACCGCAATGGATGTGACCTCATTGTCATGAAAGTTACAATACCATGGGAGGCAGATTTCAAACAAACGATTTCACAAAGTAGTTTAATTACAATTATAGTAAGTTATGTAAAAGTTTATAATGAGAGTGAAAGACAGTGTTATCTGACTTAATTTGAAGGAACAGGAAAGTTACCTTGGAAAATGACATTTCAAGGAGATCTGAGGGATAAGAATTGCCTTCCTAAATGTCTTATAGAAAATGTTGTAAATGTTTTATAAAATGCAGCTCCTAAATGCTTTGTGAAAAGCTTATAATCTTCTATGCCCTCGTCACTTTTCACACCATCTAGTCTTCAACTTGAAATGGTTCATTTAGAGCTAAAAGTGGGAAAATCGTGTTCATTGGTCTGAGTATATAGTTTTTATCTTTGCTTCAGACTCTTTGCACCTAGGAAATAGCTTTTAGAAACAGTCATCATAACATACACACACACACGGGCATTTTTTTTTTTTTAATTTTAAATGTTTATTTCTGAGAGAGAGAGAGAGAGAGAGAGACAGAGCACGAGTGTGGGAGGGGCTGAGAGAGAGAGAGGGAGACACAGAATCTGAAACAGGCTCCAGGCTCTGAGCTGTCAGCCCAGAGCCCGACGCGGGGCTCGAACTCACGAACCGTGAGATCATGACCTGAGCTGAAGTCTGACGTTTAACCGACTGAGCCACCCAGGCGCCCCCACACACATGGAAATTTTAAAGTTACACAATATCCTCATATTTTGAGCTTATATATGATCTCCATGATTACTGTTAGGTTGCCCTACATCTTAGGAAGTGTTCAGAATATTATAGCTATAGCCAACAGAGAGCCCTCTGAGTGTACTTCCCCTTTGACTTTCCGTAAGTAACAACCAATATTGGCTCTTAGGAGATGAATATCTGGTATTGCCTCTCTGGAAGGAAGGAGAAGACTGACAGTGAAAGGAGAAATGTAAAGAACTTCAAAGTTTTTTGTAATATGTGATTTCACAAAAACATTTGAAGCAATTATTATAAAATATTTGTATGTTCTAAATCCAGAGTGTAGGTTTCATGAGTGTTCCTTTGTTGTGTTATCTTCCTATCATACATTCTTCAATATTTGGAATCCTACAATTAGTTCATTTGTTAATTAATTAGTTAATACAGTCAGCAAAGAGTCAACAAGCCCCTACGACATATCTGGGACTGAACTAAGAAATGCAACGTGAAAAAACTGTTGTGATCTCACGGTTTCGTGAGTTCGAGCCCCGCATCAGGCTCGAACACCCATGAACAGTTGATTACTAGAGTGTGAACTTCCTGCTTTAAGCTTCCCCAAAATAAGAGATGATATTTAATTGAGAACGGAGGACAGATTCACTTATAAAGTGGTTTTAATTTTTTTTTTTCAACGTTTATTCATTTTTGGGACAGAGAGAGACAGAGCATGAACAGGGGAGGCGCAGAGAGAGAGGGAGACACAGAATCGGAAACAGGCTCCAGGCTCCGAGCCATCAGCCCAGAGCCCGACGCGGGGCTCGAACTCACGGACCGCGAGATCGTGACCTGGCTGAAGTCGGACGCTTAACCGACTGCGCCACCCAGGCGCCCCTATAAAGTGGTTTTAAAATGCCCTACCCACTTATGTCCTGATAAGGAAAAAATGCCTCTCCTGCTTACCTCTTCTTCCTTCCTCCCATCTCCCTTTTCCAGATCATTGCAATGGTAATTCATTTCTTATAAATGGGCAAGTCTTCATAAAGTGTTCGAGTCGAAACACTCAATGAAATAAAAGTGTTAGGTATTCTGTCAAATTAAAAAAAAAAAAAACAAAACTCAGGAGATCACAAGGCCCAAACCTAAGAATGGACATCATTTGGGCCAAAAGATACCAGGTAAGATTGCTTGTCATTGGTTCAGTTTCTTTTCTTTCTTTTTTCTTTTTAAAGTTTATTTATTCATTTTTGAGATAGAGACAGTGTAAGCAGGGGAGGGGCAGAGAGAGAAGGAGAGAGAGAGAATCCTAAGCAGGCTCCACGCTGTCAGCACAGTGCCTGATGCGGGGCTCGAACTCACGAAACCGTGAGATCACAACCTGAGCCGAGTTCAAGAGTCGGCTGCTTAACCAACTGAACCACTCAGGTGCCCCAGTTCAGTTTCCAATTTGGTTTAGCATCACTGACAATTTTCTGGATGAATTATGAGAACTTTTGTTTTTATACTCCTGTCTTACCTTATGATAGTTTTTATAGAGGGGCTGTGCTGCTTAAAGCAACTATTACAAAAGACATGTTGCTGTCAACCGGCTGAAACAGTGAGTCTGAAATTGAAACTACACGTCTGAGCGCTGTGCGTCCCCAGTCATGTTCATTGTACCTCTGGATGGTTAAGAACTCCCCTGAACACAGATGACTACCTGCCAACCTTTTGATAACCAACCACTGACATGAGATTAGAGGCAGCTCATTGAGGCAGCCAATGGGCAAATACTGCTTGCGTGTTATAAAATAGGTCTTTACCAGTGTTTCCGTTTTACATTGGGAAGCAGTCCGCCAAAGCATCAGCTGAAAGCTGATTCCTGACAGAATGGCCTTCTAGCTATGAAAGAACTCTCTTTTAAAACCAAATAATTTCTTGTATATTCAGGCGCGTGTACTCATAGTGAAGACAAAGAAAGCAGTAACCAGCAAAGCATAAATGGCTGCAGGCAAGGGGTCTCTTGAGCTGGGTGCCATTAACTTGAATTCATTAGCAGGAATGGGATCGCACGTTGACTGTGGTCATTACCAACACGCCAACACACGGATAACTTAGCTCCCTGGCTTTGATATTTTATATCATTTCAAAGTTTGTCTCATTTATAAATATGTCAGCTGATGTGGTCACAAGTGATGGAAACAAAATATTCTCTTTATAATCTAGTCTGCAACTTTTTGTGGCAGAAAAGACAAGCAAACAATGGAAATGAGGGGGCTCAAAGCCCGGCTGAATTTAGAGTGCCACTTTGCTTTTTTGCTGTGATTTCTTCCATGTAAAGACTATGCCATATGGGGAGTTCTCTAGCTTGAGCAAAGTTAACTGCCTATCCCAATGCACATTATCCCAATGTGAGAAGGGAATGAGCTTATGTGGAATATCTATCCTCTGCCATCCACTTGAGTGATCGACTCCCCAGCAAAGAGGGGCTTGTAGTTTGAATTTCATACAAATGCGGTCGGAAGCGCTGGGACACAGGACACCGCTGAGACATCGTGTCATGCATCTTTATGAAACTCTTTCCTCGGTTTCCTCTCTAATCACTATTAGGATGAGCAACAGATCATTTTTGCCCAGAGTCCCTTTTTGAGGACTTAGTCCTCACCTTAGCAGGCTGTAGTCCACGTTGGGGAGCCCCTCCTCGGAACAGCCCCGCTCCCACACAGACACGTGTCATCATCTCAGAGAAGGCTGTGTCTGCAAATGACAAGACACAAGTGGGGAAAATTGGCAACTACATAAAAAAAAAAAAAAGACACAAAATAGTCTCCGCCTACCAGTCAGATGCTGTTCCATCAGAACAGAAAACAATGGAGAGAATGAAGATCATTCAGTTGAACATGATCCATTTTGAGCAATCTCTAATCAATTCAGGGACACCTCCTCTTCTCCCCTCCTCTCCCCTCCATCATCTGTCTACATTTGTGTAGCTCTGAGCGCACCATTAAGAACACTTTGACAAGGGTGTCATTTTAATCTGAATGTCTCAAAATGATTGGGGAGGAAAAAAGTTCTCTTTTGGCTTCAACTCCAAAATAAAACTGATCTGAGAAGGAGAAAGAAAGTTTCCCCAAGAGATCTACTTTTGGTGTTGAGTCCTATAGGGCTTCCCTGACGATGGAGGTTAGTTCAGCATAGAAGGGAGGCTGTGACATTTGTCATCGTTCACTAGAAAGGATTAGTCAGGCCGACCTGATAGAGGCTAATTTCTCCTCAGTTATAAGGACTTTAAGGGAGGAGAACTTAGAATGTGTAGTCAAAAGTCGGAATTCAGGCTCTGTGTCTTATCATCTGTGTTACTTGCACATGTCTTTAATATCTCAGAGTCTCTTATGTGGAAGGTAGAGATCGTATCTTTAAGATAACGTGAATATCAAATGAGGAATCTAATCTACGTGAAAATGCAGTACTTAACTTATGTGGGAAGACAATAATATCTGAAGTGAATACGGAGTTCAAAGTCTGCGGTGGCAGGAGTTTAACCCTGGGCTACCCTTAGAGGCGATTCCTACGCGGGGGTAACGTGCACACGGGCCCCAAAGGTGCGTGTACATTTCTCAGGCCAGGCGGGCCCTGAGCATGGGTGGAAGAAGGGTAGACTTGGCACTGGGGTCTCCACTCACGCTCTCTTTGTGTGCTTTCCTCTCTGAGGCTCCCCACTCCACTTTGCAGCAGTGACCTTGACACCCCCCCCCCCCGCCCCCTGCCGCCTTGGCATTTGCCTGCATATGACACTGGCTGTCCTCAACCCTAAATACCTTAGAAATTCTATGTCAAAGAGTTCCCTCTCCCAAGGGCTCTTGCTGTCTGCATTTGGTTGGTCAGTCTCTTATATCACATCTACAGGGACTCAATCTCTCTCTCTCTCTCTCTCTCCCCCCCTCCCTCAATCTTTCTATCTTTCCCTTTGGCATATATTTCAGTTATTTAAACTTCGGTTTTTTGGTTCTGTAGAGCCTCCTCCGTTCGGGATTTTGCTACCTACATCTGCAATTTTTAAGCTTTTTCCTTTATCTCTCGTATTTCCTGTGACATGGTGGTAGATCCAGAAACTTGGTACATTCAGGTCTGATGTTTTGTTAAGAATCGCTCAGAACTGACGTGTGCTTTCCACTGCATCTTCAAGGGGCATATATCAGGTGGTTGTTTCTTTTGTTGGTGACATTCAGATGGATCAGTGGGTTGGAGCATGGTTAGCCTGATTTATTCTTTATCAAGTTTATGTAAGGATTTTAACAGTCCTGGTTATTGTTACTAGATCCACTATTTCATTAGGGTTTGCAAAATGCTAATATTCTAATTCTATTATTTCTTGGGTTGTTTTTTTTTTTATTGGTTGGAATGCAATTACAGATAAAAACTGGTGCTCATCAAGCACTCGATTACTCTTAGGTATAACATGGGCAAGAAAGACAATATAAAGTATATTTTTTTACTTTACCAGTTTTCCAAAGAATGAGTTGATTCTTCAAAGGTGACTAACGATGTTGTTGCAGTTTTTCTGTTTTAGTGTTACTATAAATGGGTGGATTTTAACTTAATATGTTTTGACCCATTATGGTTACTCTCCTTTTTAACATTCAAATGATCTCTTCTTTGGCTGGTGGGACTGCCTACGAGTTGAGTACGAAATTCTTTTAATATGACCCCAGTAACCTTGAATAACTTCCTTGTTTTCTGGATGCTACAAAATGTTCCCGATTCATCTAGAACATTTTTCTTCCCTGGATCTGGAATGAGCCCTTTCTCCCAACCAGCCCTGTCTTATTTTATTGGGAAATGACATTTAGAGACCACGGTCTGGATGTTAGAAGTGGTCAGTATAACTAGACGGATTACCGTTTCTTGGCATTTTTAATAGAAGTAGAAAATACATTTTATTTTTAGAGAAAAATGGAAGAATTTATTGAAATGTTTCCAAATCAAATTTATAATGCTGTGGTGTTAACATCTTTTATTTTATATTATGCATTGTTTCTCTTATGCTGAAAATCATTTCCTAAATGTAATAGTTTTTAATAACAAATGGAATGTTAATACTCTTAATATGGTTCCCAAAAACAGTTTAAAACATCCTCATAATTCTTTCTGACCCTAAGATATATCCTGACTATAGGTGTATTGTTACATTATACTGTTTTAACGTCACTTGAAATGTTCTTCTCTATGATTAGGACAACAACTTAGTACATAGATTCATTTGTTAATTTTGATTTTTTTTAATTTGTTTTTAAAATTTAATATTAAATTTATAATTTTGCATACGCACACAAAAGGGTTGTCAGTCATTTTATCTATTTTCTTTAAATTTAGGGCTATTTATACTTTGTGATATAAGTTGCAAATATTTTCTTTATTGCCATTGAGTTTAATTTTTAATTTTTTTTTTAATGTTTATTTATTTTTGAGAAAGAGACAGAATGCGAGTGGGTTAGGGGCAGAGAGAGAGGGAGACACAGAAGCAGAAGCAGGCTCTATGCTCTGAGCTGTAAGCACAGAGCCTGACACAGGGCTTGAACTCACAAGCTGTGAGATCATGACCTGAGCCAAAGTCAGACGCTCAACTGACTGAGCCACCCAGGCGGCCCCGGTTTTATTTTTTGTTTTTTTTTTTACTTTGTTTTGGTGGTGTTGTCATGCAAAAGTTCTTTTGTTTTTTTTTTTTTTAAAGTAATCTAATATGTCTATTGTTTTCTCTTATTGCCTCTGGATATTGAGTTATAGTTTGTAAAGTCTTTCTCATCTCAGGTTAAGGGAAATTCACTCATGTTTTCTTCAAGAACTTGTATCGATGCAGCTACATTTGGTACTTGATTGATTTTAAATTAATCCTTGTGTACGATGGATCCAATTTTAGCCTTTTTTCTACAGTTATTCTAGCACAACTTGATAAGAAGTCCACCATTTCCCCTCAGATTTTCTATACTAAAGTTTTACCTGCATTAAATTTATTTCTGAATTTTCTATTTTGTTTTATTGGCCTATTCATATGCTAATACCATGTTCTTTTAACTGAGATAAACATTAAACTTATAAAATAACCTGGGGAAAACTCACATCTTCATGAGGTTGAGCTTTACCATTCAGAAATATATTTTTTCAGGGAGCCTGGGTGGCTCAGTCGGTTGAGCGTCTGACTTCGGCTCAGGTTGTGATCTCATAGCTCGTGAGTTTGAGCCCCGCGTCCGGCTCTGTGCTGACACCTCGGAACCTGGAGCCTGCTTTGGCTTCTGTGTCTCCCTCTCCCTCTGCCCCTAACCCACTTGCATTCTGTCTCTGTCTCTCTCAGAAATAAACATTTCTTAAAAATTAAAAAAAAAGAATTTTTTTTTTCAATTTGGTCAATGCTCCTTGTTTATCTTTTTTTTTTTTTCAACGTTTATTTATTTTTGGGACAGAGAGAGAGCATGAACGGGGGAGGGGCAGAGAGAGAGGGAGACACAGAATCGGAAACAGGCTCCAGGCTCTGAGCCATCAGCCCAGAGCCCGACACGGGGCTCGAACTCACGGACCGCGAGATCGTGACCTGGCTGAAGTCGGACGCTTAACCGACTGCGCCACCCAGGCGCCCCTCCTCGTTTATCTTTCAATGATGTTTTAAATTTATCATCTCACAGGTCTTGTATTAACCTGCTTGGGTTCTGCTGAGCTCAAATTTGTGGTGTGATATTTCTCATTACTTTAGAAAATTCTTGACCACTGTCTCTTAAGATATTACTTCTGATCCATTCTCTCTCTCCTGTCCTTCTGGAATTCCAATTACACGAAAGTAGAACTTTTGACAATGTCCCACATGTTTTTACAGCACCTTAGTGCTATAACTAACTAACGTAGGATAACTTAGAATTAACTAACCTTCTCTTCTGTGTACCCATTGATATTTGACCTATCCATTGAGTACATAATTCCAGTTATTGTAATTTTTTTTCATTTTTTTCGGTTCGAGAATATTTATTCTTTTTGAAAGATTTCATTTCATCATGAGATTTTCATTTTTAAAATCTATTTTCACTATGCTTACCCTTCTACTCAATCATATGACTCAACGCTATAAGGTCCTTGTCTGCAATTTCCAATATTCAGATCACCTATGAGACCGTTCCCGTTGTCATATTTTCCCTCACATTTTCAGCCATATGGTTCTGTCTGGTCATTTTGTTACTTAATGCTGAACGATGCTAGTAAAATTTTTAGCGTTTCTCATTTCTCAGCTATCTTCCGTCCAAGAGACTTCACCCGTCCCTCTGCTTGGCAGGTGGTGGTCTTAATCCAAGTATTCATGAGATCATTAGAAGCCGAGTTGGAGCTTTGCTAAGACTCCGTTGGCCTCTGAGGAACTTTCCTCCTCAAGGCTAACCCTTATTGCTGCCCTGTTGTTTTCTGTTGCTGCGGTAACAAATTACCACACACCTAGTGGCTTGTGACAACACAGTTTACTACCTTACAGCTCTGTATGTGGCAAGACTGACGTAGTTTGCGCTGGGCTAAGATCAGTGCGTGGACAGGGTTGCCCTCCTTTCAAGAAGTTCTAGGGGGATCTGTCTCCGTGCCTTTTCTCCTTTCTGGAGGCCACCCGCATGCCTTGGCTTATGGTATCCTCGTCCTTCTCAAGCCCAGCAGTGTGCCAGCCTCCAGTCTATTTCTCTACTTCCGCGGTAACATTGCCTCTTTCTGTTTTGACATCGCTGCTCATCTGTTGCAAGGACCCTTGTGATTCCCGGATAGTCCAGGATAACCGCCCTGTCTCACAATTCTTCATTACTCACACGTACCAAGTCCCTTTTGCTTTATGAGGTAACGTGCACCCAAGTTCAGGGACTAGCGTGTGGACAGCTTCGGAGGCCACCGTTCGGCCCACCACGAGTCTGCCAAGTGGGGTTGCCAGATTTAACAGTTACGGATCTAAAACGTACAAATTACAAAAATAAATGGTTACATTTGAATTTCAGATAAGCAACAAATAATTTTGTACTTTAAGTATATCCTACCGAGTATCTGGATCATACTTACAAAAATGTTTATTGTGTATCTGAGATTCAGATTAAACGGGGCCTTCTTCTGCATTTTTTCTGCCAATTCTACCTTCAGCGCCAACACTAAGAGCCTGATCTACTCACGGGGACACCTCCTTCTGGTTGGTCCTGCACTCTGATCCTTGTCTCTTCAACAGAGCAAGATTACCAATTACTCAAATATGCTTTTCAGAAACTTCCCATTTAGCTTCTCAAACTCCCGGCATTAGGGAAATATCTCACAGGCAAAGACGACCCACATGGTAGGCTCAGCTCTCTGAACACTTCCCTCACCAGGATCCTAGTTCGTCAGATCTAATTTTAAATTTCCGGCCAAGATGACTGCTGCCATCTCTGTTGGTTTCTCTCTTTTTTTGTGGGGGCCTCTGCCTGGGGAAAGCTCAGCTTCTTTTCCCGCACCCAGAATCAGCAACTGTTCCCGGGGGCAAAGTGGCCAATGACTCCTGGGTCACTGCCCGCTGCTCAGCTCCTTTTGGAACATTGAAGGCTCTTGGTGCTGCTTGTTTCAGCCACCCTCTGATCCCCTCAGCTGCGGTTTTCATAGTTGACCAGGCTGGAGTGCTGTTTGGCTGCATGCTCTCCAGTCGGGTGTTCTGGTAGCATGACTGGTGATTTCCCGGCATCGTCACGAGGGCCGAAGTGGTTGGTGGGAGCAGCAGCCCAGGTGGACAGAATGGAGGTGATGTGGTGACATCCCAGTGAGAAAGTGTGCTTGTCCACTGGGCGTCAGAGACCTTGGCGGGGATATTTGTCCGGACACTGAGCCAAGCAGGCCCCTCTGAACAATGGGAGGTTGGCAAGCGTCCCTTCCTGCACACGTGGCTTTCCTTTCAGGGAAAGTGAGTGAAAGCCGGGCCCAGGCTGTCCGAAACTGGCCTTGGAGCTTCATCCTGGGCACAATCATTTAAAGAAGGAGAATTTTAATGTAATGACTTTGAAGCTTTTGCCTTCCTGCGATTGCCCTCTTCTAGTAGCAAAGACATGGTCACTGCTTCTCTAGCAAGAAGTCAGTTGTGGCCAGCAAGGGGATGGGTGTGATTGGATATCCAAGGTCAAAGGTGAGACACCTCCAGTGTGGGGCTTTTCTTCCTTCCCCTTCCCTTTCTGGGGCATCTTCTGTGCCACTTGCTTTGCACCTGGAACATAATTTCCTGCTTTTGGACACCAGGCCTCCATGCACTAAGTTTTGGGAGCTATAATCTCTCTCCTCCCCTTTAGCAAAAACTGCTCAGGGGATTCAGAACTAATTTACACTGAGGAGGGGAGGCAGGCAAATTAATGAATGGGACTTTATCTCACTCTGGGTTGTCTCCATTATGTGGGGCTTAGAAAAGTCCTGATGAACTCAAAGCCTGAAGCACAGACCAACTCAAATTGATAGAGGATTTGGGGCAGAGGGTTGGGGGGGGCGATTTCCCCTGTCTTGAAATTTCAAAGCGTTATTCACAATGGGATGCTCAGAGCGAAGACAGATTTTGAATCAATAAAGTATTTTCAAAGGGAACCATACATTTCCCAGGCCAGACGAATATTCGGGGAAAAATATTGAGTCGATCCCATGCATTAGAGAAACACAAATGTTCTCTTAAAAATTACTTCATACACGATGACTATATGTATCACAATATTGCAGGTGGTGTCATGGAATAGAAGAAGGACATCGTGTCGAACTAAGGAACTCTGAGTAAAGTATGGACTTTAGTTGCTGATAATGTATCCATTGTGGTTCGTTAGTTGTGACAAGTGTCGCACGATGAGATAAGATTTTAACAACGGGGGAAACCGGGTGTTGGGTAGATGGAAACGTTCTGCACCATCTTCACGACTTTTCTATAAATCTAAAATTATTCTAAAATAAAAGGTTTATTTTTAAAAAATGATTTCATATACAAAGAAGGTGTTGAAAAGCAAGGGGAGGTGGGACAATGAAAGGTTGCACTCGTGACTGAAGCTATTAAACAGAATAGAAATATTAATATTCCACATAGATTTAGAGAAATTATGTCAGCAAATCATGGTCTAGAAATAGCACAGTGGAAATAGGGCGTTTCAAGTGGAGGGGGAGCCATGTCACAGAGCCCAGGAGCCCCACCAAGTCCGTGCTCACTTACAAATAACCCTGAGAAACTTTCCGTGAATGAAAATGTGTATAATTCCCAGTTTTTAAAGAGCCATGGGCTGAGAGCCAAAAAATATTCTTGGATTCTATTCTTTCAGTATCCTAAAATTAACCTATTAGAATGAACTCTTCTACTCAGCTGTTTGAAATGGGGTGTCTATCTCTGAAAGCAACCATTTTATTCAAGTTTTGTTTGAAGTGAGACATCGGATTCTTTTTTTCTACTGTTTTTCATGAAAAATTTCAAGCATACACACAAAAGTAGACAGGACAGTGTAATAAACCCTATTTGCCCAGTAAGCAGCTTCATCTGTCATGACGACCCCATCAACCTTGTTTCAACTATCCCTTCTGTCCCCTTATTTTTTCTCTAGAATACTATAACGTGATTCTAAGATATCAGAGTTTTTACTGCTTAAATATATGGACATTCTCGGTACTCTTCTGTAACTATTTATGGAGCATCTACTCCAGAAATGAGGAAAGACACTTCCTCAGGACGTCTCTGTTGAGGTAAAAAAGAAAACTAGGGGGTGCACCTGAGTGGCTCAGTTGGTTAAGCATCAGACTTCGGCTCAGGTCATGATCTCATAGTTTGTGGGTCCGAGCCCTATGTAGGTCTCTGTGCTGAAAGCTCAGAGCCTGGCCGCTCTGTCTCTCTCCGTCTCTCAAAAATAAATCAGCATTGCAAAAAGTTTTGTTTTTTAATTTTTTTAAATGTTTATTATTTGAGAAAGAGACAGAGAGCAAGCAGGGGAGGGGCAGAGAGAGAGGGAGACACAGAATCGGAGGCAGGCTCCAGGCTCTGAGCTGCCAACACAAAGCCCGACGCGGGGCTCGAACCCACGGAGCGTGAGATCATGACCTGAGCGGAAGTCGGCCGCCTAACCGACTGAGCCACTCAGGCACCCCTGAAAAAAAAAATTTTAAAGGAAAAGAAAACTAGGGTTGAGAAAGGAAGAAATTATCATAATAACTTGATTTTTCTCAGGGAAGTGGAAGCAAGATTGCGTGCCAGTCACGGGAGTCAGATTTGACCGGAATCAAAGGAATTAGCCAGCAACGTGACTGCAGTGATACACTCTACACTCCAGGGGCTTCCCTCCAATTTCCAGCCGACTAGAGACTGGCGAGGCCACCTGGCTAGTCCTGGCCCACAACAGGTGAGCCTAAATGACTTCTGTTTCTTCCACGATGAGACACTGAATAGCCAGGATGCTGCCTTCTTTTCCCCTGCCACAGCACCCCCGGGGAGCCACATGGTGACCTGGTGGCATCGCAAGATGGACAAACGTGGATCCCAAATTAGTGCTTGGAGGAGAGCCCAGCTGATAGGCGTGGCCATCACACAACTGAGCCATGGACTGTCATCCTAGCATCTTGAGTTTTATCTGCTAGTGCAGCAGAACGGAGCTTATCCTCACTAGAACCACCCTCAGAGTCCAGCTCAAGCTACTCTACAGTGTGGCTAGGCAGACCAAGGGAGCCCCTGTGGTATCCTCTGACATGTGTCTGTTGGATCTCTTCAATGCCATAAAACTCTAAGATGACCCTGCATCTCACACACCCCTTGGAGGACCTGACAGCCTTTTACAAAGATTCCCTGAACGTGAAAATGGATGGAAGAGAGAGCCTCAGGGATTGACCTTTCGGGATTCTCATGCTTCACAAAAGAGCGAAGAAGAAACCTTAGACATTTCAGTCAGAAAAATAAGGCGGGGGTCAAAAGAGATAACTCTGGGAAGAGTGTTTGAATTTTCAGGATCATCATAGACATTGTGTTCAGTAACAATGAAATAATTGTGTAGAATGAGTTCCCACAGGCAAAACTTGGTTTAGGTATCAGATCAGGGGCCAGGACACTAACTCAGACACCACACGGATTTTAAAAATTATACTTACTTCTCAGTGGTTCCCCCAAATATTTTGATCAACTCTACAATTTCAAAGCAACCGTAGATGTGAGTCCTGGATATGGTAGAGTCTCGGGGAATGTTTCAAAAACAACAAGATCATTATGGAATCAAGACATTTTAGAGATGATCTTCAGGTATCATAAACTTTTGTAATTGGAAAAATAAAGCAGCTCTCGCCAACAGCCCTGATGGTAGGTCAGTAGGGTTCCCATCTTAAGTGCCTACAAAACTCAGGGGAGAGAACCTGGAGAAAATACAAGGAACAGCCCAAGAAATCATGACCACGAGTAGAATTTCATAATGCTGTAATAGACACAGCAGTTTGGTACTTAAAAGAGTGAACTGAAATAAACCCACAATTTTTTTTTTATCGTAGAAGATAATAATCACAATTAACATTTGTATAGCATTTTGTAAAAAAAAAAAAAAAAAAAAAAAGTATTTTCCGGTAAATCATGCCATTTATTTCTTCCAACAAATGTCTGGGGTGGGTTAAATTATTAGTTCTGGTTGCAGTAAAGAAAACGAGAGGCTGCGGATACTGTTCCCTTTCTATTGTAGGAATATTGGCAGAAATTAGGCGTCAGAGTGGGTGCTCCACTGAGCCCCACCTACTGCTGGGGCAAAAGTTGAATAGAAGGACAGAATGGTCAGCAGCACCAGAAGAATCCCCTTAATTCCCCTCCCCCATGGGCTGTTGGGTCCGGTCTGTTGGTGGGATCCTTGCAGCGTGGTGGCCCAAGGCCAGGGAGCAAGGGACACCTACCAGTGGGTGATCTAGGGCAGGACTGAGCCACATGGCTTCTTAGGTGCACCCGACGTTACTTGGGGTTTTCGGGTGAAGATCTAAAGACAGAAGAGAAGTTTGCTTATGCCGCAGGCTGAACCTGATCGTGTGTAAGCCTTAAATGTTTTTGAACTCTTTATGGGGGCTTTAAGCATTTTTCAAGCCTTCTGAGAGTGGAATCTTAAACTTACCCTTGAGGCTCACTGTCCTTTTGTTCTAGGAAAAGACAGCGGAGTAGCCTGCTCAGTGAGGCAAACGTAACCTTGGGGAAATGTCTGAAAGGGGGTAAGCAGATCCGTATTGGTCGGCAGGGACGTGTTGCATCTTTTAGCACATCTTTGTCTCTTGCAAAGATGGAAAAGTTTCTAAGTTTGGATTAATGGTACAGATTAACTAATGGGTTGTGTTGACCATGCTTGGTTCTACTACTGGAGCTCACCATCTTGTGGCTCCTTCACTGAGTGTTTGTTTGCAGGGGAAACAGAACCGTGACAGAGAGGTGAGCTAAACATTCCTTCTCGGTGGCAGAGAGCTTGAAAAGGAATCAGGAAGAATTTGGTGACGTTCACTGTGGCCTTGATTGTTCTCTCACAGATCACGTTATTTAAAATTATGGAAAGAGCCTAAATGCCCATCAACTGACGAATGGATAAAGAAATTGTGGTTTATATACACAATGGAATACTACTTGGCAATGAGAAAGAATGAAATATGGCCTTTGTAGCAACGTGGATGGAACTGGAGAATGTTATGCTAAGTGAAATAAGTCATACAGAGGAAGACAGATACCATATGTTTTCACTCTTATGTGGATCCTGAGAAACTTAACAGAACACCGTGGGGGAGGGGAAGGAAAAAAAAAAAGAGGTTAGAGAGGGAGAGAGCCAAAGCATAAGAGACTCTTAAAAACTGAGAACAAACTGAAGGTTGATGGGGGTGGGAGGGAGGGGAAAGTGGGTGATGGGCATTGAGGAGGGCACCCTTTGGGATGAGCACTGGGTGTTGTATGGAAACCAATTTCACAATAAATTTCATATTAAAAATAATAAAATAAAATAAAAGTGAATAGCACAGGCTTTGGTAAATCTCTTGATTTGGAGCTATAGCAGCCCTTTCTTGAGGCTTTAGGTCTGACCACACCCGTGGAAAGGGCAGGATATTTCCTAAAAAGGAAGGAATACTTATATAGTCAATCATCCTGGAGAAGATGGCCCTAAGAAAGAAATGAGGAAGGGTGTCTGGGTGGCTCAGTCGGTTAAGTGTCCAACTTCAGCTCAGGTCATGATCTCGCGGTCTGTGAGTTCGAGCCCCACATCGTGCTCTGTGCTGACAGCTCAGAGCCTGGAGCCTGCTTCGGATTCTGTGTCTCCCTCTCTCTCTGCCCCTCCCCAGCTCATGCTCTGTCTCTCTTACTCTCAAAAATGAATAAATGTTAAAAAAAGTTTTTTTTAATTAAAGAAAGAAAGAAAGAAAGAAAGAAAGAAAGAAAGAAAGAAAGGAGGAAGCCAGCTTTAGATTGGGTCAAGAAACAGCTCTCTCCTTTCTTTACACTAATTTTGGCCAACCCTCTGGATTAAAATGCTGGGGCGAGGGGAAGGGATGTTGCCTATGCTGTGTGCGAGTGAGCTGGCGCTAAACAGGGAGGTGGTCGGAAGAATGACCCTGTGGATTGGTATGACTCATATAGTGAATGTCTGTGTTATAATCTACATATTATTATTTGCATTAATAAGAGTCTCTGTGTGGCACTCTTCTTCCTTTAGCTCCGAATTCTTACTATAATCTTGTCAGAAGTTATAGTCTCGTTTCTGTTGTGAGTAAGGAATTTCTGAGAAGCGGCCTGTCTCCAGCTTGGCATCGAGTACGACAGGGAAGGAGAAGGGGGTGGGGACGCGCTGCCATGCCTGGTGGATTGGTGACCACGTTTGTGCTCACAGCAGAAGCAGCAGCCTGGCAGCCAGGAGACAAGCTGGGAGCAGAGGAATGAAGCCTTGGCATCTGTGGCCCGAAGAGGCTCCAAAACCAATGGACAGAGAAAGTTTGGCCAATAACGTGGTGGGGCCTCAGATGGCCGAATTGGGATATACTTAGAAATGGGATGGATCAGAGGTGCCCGGGTGGCTCAGTAGGTTAAGCATCTGACTCTTGATTTGGGCTCAGGTCATGATCTCTCAGGTTCATGTGTTGGAGCTCCATGTACGGCTCTGTGCTGCTTAGGATTCTCTCTCCCTCTCTCTCTCTCTCTCTCTCTGTCCCTCCCCTACATGCACACTCTCTCTCCCTCTCTCTCTCAAAAGTAAATAAACATTAAAAAAATATAAATAAATGGGGCAGGTCAAAACAATTTCTGTCAAGAAAAAGGTGAGGCAATGGGGCACCTGGACGGCTCAGTCGGTTAAGCATCCAACTCTAGGTTTCTGCTCGGGTCATGATCTCACAGTTTCGTGAGTTCAAGCCCTGTGTCAGGCTCTGCACTGGCAGAACCTGCTTAGGATTTTCTCTCTCTCTCTCTCTCTCTCTTCCTCTCTCAGCCCCTCCCCTACTCACGCTATCTCTGTTTCTCTCAAAATAAATAAATAAACTTTAAAAAAAATTATTTAAAAAAAAAAAGGAAGAAGGTATGGGAAGGAAAGTGAGCCCAATGGTTGATATGTTATTATTCTGCTAAAAAAAATATGGGGCAAAGATCATGGAAAATTCCTTTTGTTTTAACTACATTTACAGGAGACAGAGACAAAGCACAAGAAAACAATCAGAGCTTAATATTTTCTAGGATGTGTTCCAGCAGTTCTGCATCCAGAAAAATTACTTGAGACACTGCAAAATGTTAAGTCAATTTTTTGAGTGCTTTTACTGTATTGTGCTTACTAAGATTAGAAAGTAAATGAATGCATTCTACAAATGCGGTTCATGACAATTATTAAAATGTTATGGTGATATCATTAACAGGCAATATTTGTTGTAAAATATGCAGTATTTATTATCATTTTTCTAGGCCTAAGACTAAGTGCATGCAGGCTTTATGAACAAAGAAACTTTATTTTGTGACTACTAATTATGCTTTATACCTGGCAGGTTCTCCGGTAAAACGAGGCATATGAGAACATTTGGATGACACATCTTCTAGTAGGGGAAAACATTTCTAGCAGGGGAAAAAACTCTCTGAAGACATATTCTACCGGTTTAGTTAATAGCCATCTTTTCTTCCCACCACGAGTTGGGTGACTTCGTACAAGCTGTTAAAGCCAACTCAAGCTCGGTTTGTCCATTCTTAAAATGGCAGTCATTGGGGCGCCTGGGTGGCTCGGTCGGTTAAGCGTCCGACTTCAGCTCAGGTCATGATCTCATGGTCGGTCCGTGAGTTCGAGCCCCACATCGGGCTCTGTGCTGACTGCTCAGAGCCTGGAGCCTGTTTCAGATTCTGTGTCTCCCTCTCTCTCTGCCCCTCCCCTGTTCACGCTCTGTCTCTCTCTGTCTCAAAAATAAACGTTAAAAAAAAAAAAAAAAAATGGCGGTCATCAGGGGCGCCTGGGTGGCACAGTCGGTCAAGCCCCTAACTCTTGATCTCAGCTCAGGTCATGATCTCACGGTTGGTGGGTTCAAGCCCCTCATGGGGCTCTGCACTGATGGCCTGGAGCCCGCTGAGGATTCTGTCTGTCCTTCTCACTGCCTTTCCCCCCACTTGTGAGTGATCTCTCTCTCTCTCTCTCTCAAAATAAATAAATAAAAACTTAAAAAAAATGTTTTTTAATGGTGGTAAGCTTAGTTGTACCTCACAGCTGTTTTGAGAGCTAAGTGATGAGATTCAGAGCGCGTGACACACAGCAAGTGCTCAGTAAATATCTGCTCTTATTCCAGTATTATTGTCTGGTCAAAGGCACCGCTGTGGTGAATACACAACATCTTGCCTGTATCTTATGTCACTTACACTCTGGCCATGATCGTACAACCTGTGCTATAGATTGACTCTCCAAGCACTCAGCTTACATATGAAAACACTTCCTTGCCCTAAAACATTCTAATCACTTGATGACCTTTATCATCATAAATTGCGATTTTCTGCCCCCCATACCGGAATTACGTGGATATTTCTGAAAGTAGCAGAGGCTCCTGTCTTGAGGAGGGTGTTAGGGACTTGCATACCATGCCCCTAAGTCTAGGTACATGCTCACAGACACATATCTGCCAGGCATTTTTAAGGAATTGCCTGTGTTCCACTGGAAAGAGAGAAGGGACTCCCCGCCAGAGCAGGGAACGCATACAGAGAACGGAGAAAAAGAAGCAGTGTGGATGCCTGCAGCTCCCTGGCGGGGCCTGAAAGTCTGAAGCTGGGGAGCCGTCCTGGCCTCCCCATCAACCTCCTCCAGGACTTCGGCAGAGCCGCACAGGGCGTGGAACCCAAAGCTTGCCCACACGATAGCATGGTTATCCTGGCATGAGGGCCGGTGTTGTGTGTTGGCTCGCTACTTCAAAAGCACTGGAAAACAGAAGCAGATGTGAGTTTTGACCTACGCTCTGGGAGTTGGGAGAGGCAAGCATGCAGAGAGGGAGAAGTACTCATTTCATTTTCAGCAAAGTAGGTGGTTGGCTGAACCGATGCTTTCATAAAGCGAACCAGACCTCACATACTGCGTTCTTTCCTCCCGAGTGTATCGATTTGGCTTGGGGTATCTTGAGAAACACTTTTTTTCGGCCCTCTTTATGACTCTCCCCTCCATTTCTCCATCCACTGAATAGAAATCCGCTGGTGAGAATAGAAATCTCTTTCTATTTGAAGATGAATAAGGGCCTCGTGATAACCCCTCTCAAGAGAGCGCTCAGAGCCCCATGAGAAAATAGCACTTGTAACATCCGATGATTGTCTCTCTCCTCGGCCAGTAACATCGAGGTGTTTTCCAGCAATGGGAAGAATCAGCCACTCAATTCCATTGGCTTGTCAAACCTGACGGGCACCGACGGCTCAGCCTTTCGGAACCTCTGAGCGTCTAGGTTGCCAAGGAACAGAAAGCACCGGCTCCCACTGTGAAGGGGAAGCTGCAGAGTGTCAGGGGGAGAGTGGCAGAGAAGTGCAGCAGCCTCGTGGCACCCAGCCACCAGCCCAAGAAGCTGGCAGCCTACCTGAGGAACAGAAACAACATGCCTCCAGTTAGTTGTCTATCGTCTTAGACGCCTTTGTCAGGAGCTTTCGGCTGGGGAAGCCATCAAATCCCCGGAGCAAAGCGATTAAGTCTTTCATTTCAAGAACTGACGAAATAGCTGATCGAGGAAGGAGGCACTTTAGAGCAGATGAAAAGGAGAACAGGACAAGAAAACGAAGAGCAAGGGGCAGAATTTCCGGTGAGTAGGGACACGTATACTAAAGGAGTTAAGGAAGGAGGGTGCATTCTCTTGTCAGTATCCTTCAGAGAACTTTTTCCTCCTACCTTTTGGGGCCCTTCTGAGTCTTCCATAGAAATCAACCCAGCCTTTCAGTGAAGGTGCTTCTTGGGGCTTGACCGGGCCCCCTTTCCTTGGTATGTTATACTCTCCTCCTGGGTGACCCCAAATGCTTCTGTGGTGTCATAGCCCCCTGAATGCTGAGGATTCCTCCAACTACAGCCCTCCGTCAGACCCTTCTTTTGAGCCGCGTGCAATACACCTACGTGGGCTTTGCTGCCCTGGAGACATCACACTCAACGTGACAAAGACAGCACACCAGTCTCGTTACCAGCTGGTTCTCAAAGCCTGCCTCTTCTTTCTCTACGTCGTGTCGTTGCCAGCAGCTCGGTGGCTCACCCAGGCCAGAAACCTGAATGAACCCATTTCCTCCCCTCCTCTCATTACCATGACTTCAGCTCAAACCCCATGCCTTTCTCACCTGGATGGCTATCTGAAATCCCCATCTCTGGTCTCATCTCCTTCTAGTCAGTTCTTCACGCTATCAGCACGGTATTACGTACACAAGATTCACCGTACTGTGTACTAGGGGTCTTGCTCTTGTCTTGGGAATTTTGTCTGGAGCCCCACTACTGAGAACAATAGGTTACTCCGAGGAGCCGTAGAAGTACCAGGCACTCCCTTCCAGAGCTTACTGAGCAGTGGCCAAGTGAGATTAAGTTCTCTCACTCCCACCAGTGTATCCAGCATCTCTGCTGGATGCCCGAGGCCCGGGGTGAAGGGAAAGGATGCTTTGACTTTTCTCCTTTCGTCCTCCTAGAGAGAAGACAAGGCTCTGTCCCTCAAGCCAAGGATGTGGGATATAAGAGAATTTTTCATGACGAATAGAGGTGACTATGAAGAAGGACACTGGAGCCTCACTCCCCAGCTAGATGTTTACTGAATGCCATTAACTTGGAGTGAGGGAGCGACCCGGAGCAGAGCACAATAGAGGACTCTAGGGAGAACTTGACTTGCACGCCCCGGGGAGTCTGCCAGCACGTGTGAGATACAGGCAGGCGACAACTCCAAGAGGGGAAGAGACAAAATAATGCATAGGCCCGAGCTCCCAGCAGGAATATGCAAATTTTCATGGGAAAGTGGGTGCCACAGAAAGGAAGCTGGGCTATGGCTGTCTTTAAGGTATCCTGACCTACCAGGAGTGAGGGAACGGGGTATACTCTTAAAGGCAGGGGCTGGGGAGATATTGCTAGAGGGGATCTCTGGAACACACAGCCTACATCAGAGACGTATACAGTACAGACATTTTACAGGGTCTTCTCAAGAAACCTGGAAATGCACCCACAAAAGAACCTTTCCCCCTTTCCTTTAATTCTTCTTTCCTTCCAGTCTAGTCCTGGAGGACCCAGAAACAGGAATGATAGAGTGGATCCCAACTGCAGGCTCCAAGCCCCAGGTCGGGACTGAGCTGAAGGAACAGAAGAAGCTACGGATGAATGTGAGATTGGTGTTTCGATTTAGTTTCTACTGGACTTTTCATATCTGTAAATGAGTCCACTGTCAAAGTAAGACTGTTCTTAGAGCTGAACGTGACTGGAAACCCACAGGATCTTCCTTGATGTGGTCAAAGGTTGAGAAAGAAAGGATCTGGCAGAACACATCTGAAAGCAGTCCCGGGAGAAAAACAAAATCATGTCTCATATTCCAAAGTCAAAAATATCATATATCACTCCTCTGTTTAAAATCCCTCAATGTCTTCCAAACATAACTCTTGGCATATAATAAGCATAAATGTTTTCTTAAAAAATAAATGAATGATCACATCCATATCCATATTTTTTAAAAAAAGGAAAAAGCAAGCCCACCCCTGATCACATATTCCTAAACTACAACAACAACAACAACAACAACAACAACAACAACAAAAGACACAGAGAAGGCGGGCATTTTGCTACTGTTACTAAACACATTTTGAGAACATTAAGTAGATCGTGAATTGAACATCTCTGTTCTTCCTGGCTCCACCTGGCATGGCCCCAGATATTGTTTATATCTGTATCTATATCTATAGCTAAATCCAGATCCTTACCCACACTGTATATCATCAATGAAAAGATTAGTTCGTTAATGAAAGTTAGTTTATGACTTTCATTACTTCGGAAGCTCATAGAACTTGTCCTATTTAATCAGTAAGCGAGAAAGAGAAATGAAGCAATTTGTTAGCTATCGGTATTGATATAGTTATCAATATTTTTGAGATATATCGAGATAGTTCTTGTCACACATGACACCTCATAGAGGACCCCTCCTTTTGTCTCAGTCCATTTCAACTTTGCTGATGACAATCTCCCAAAATGTGGCTGCAGCCAGTTCCAGCCTCTGGTGGTCTGTCCTCCAGCTGGGGGGGCTAATGGGACCCTCTGTGGCCATCATAGTGAACCCAATGGCAATCTTGTAGGCCAGCGCCATTAGCTACCTTCAGAAACCCTACCCAAGGTACAGGGAAGCTTGTTAGAAAATCCTAGCTCCCAAGACTTGATGAAAGAACTTAATTTGGTAATTGGAAAAAAAAAAGCACCAATTTTTTCTGTATCTTTGCATTCCCAACTTTGCAGCCCTGCAGATAATATCTTGGGCTGACACCAAAGAATGTTTTGGAAGTACAAAAGGAGAAATAGTTTTTTTTTTTAATTGTCCTGACATAGATTTGAGTCATAGAACTCGATCAGGCTCTGTGCTTGTGTGCCATGATAAAAAGGTGAAAGAGATACGACCCCAGTTTGTAAAATGTACCTTCTGGTGGGGATATATGTAAATGGATAATTATAACACGGAATGAAAAACTTAGAAAGAGACTCAACCCCCTAGCTCCTCATTTCATCCTTACTGTGCCTTTATTTTGTGATGTGCTGAACACTGGCTGAGCCATGAGGAAAACCCAAAGCTGAGACACCTTGTCTAAGTTCAAGGAGATTTGACTGACAGACGATTTATTAAGAAAGACCAAGAAGACATATCCTGGGATCTTTCACTTTGGAGAGCAGTTGCCTCACAACATGCAAGGTGAATGGTGAATAGCTCTGAGGAATGGTAAGAGAAGATACTTTTGCTAACGGGAGAGTTTCAAAAAGACGCTAAAAATCTGTTGCCATGTGATATTTTGAAAAAATGTGTTACATGTGACTCAGAATCTACACCTCCCGAAATGAACAAGAGTTACAGTTAATGGCTTTCATAATACAAATGATCTGGAAAGCTGGTGAATGCTGAAACCAAAATATGAGGTGGGAAAGCACATTGTAAAGTACTTTCATAATCTCAAGGGAGATGATTCCACCCCCCATTAAAGGTGATTGATCAAAACTAATTTCTAATTCCTTATGTAATATTTACCAAGCATGATGTCACTGCAATCATGATTCATATAAAAATGGAAATATTTAGCCAAGGAGACAATCTTTGCTGAGTTCGAGATCAGAATCTCACACAAATATGGATATGTTCCCCTGCACATAAGTAACTCCTGGGGGGGGGGGTTTGGTGAGGGGGAGCTGTGGGGTTTGTGGAGTCAAGATTGTTCGTGTGAATCAAGTTATTCCCTTTACAGCATTGCGTTTTAAATACTCTGCTAGCCCCAAATCATGTTTGACCTTGTGGTTTCTTTTAATAGTCCACCAGCATGTGTATTAATGAGTTCTCTTGGTCCTAAATGTCATTAGCTAAATCATGTGCAGCCTAAATGCTTCAGATGACAACATGCATGCAGTTATTTGATAGGAGATTTAAATGAAAGGAAAGCAACTTCTTCAGCCATGCACAGTGGAAACAGGAGCTTGTCTTAGAAGTTCACTGCCAATAACTTGATAAGGTTCATGATGCTTCATTGGTACTGGATCTTGATCTTCCCCCAGGATCAGTCCTTCCAGGTATGGTTTTATCATGTGTGGCGAGGCCTATTAGTGGTAAAAATCAGGAGTTTTTATCAAAGGGGTAAAGACTTCTTCTGAAGCATGTGTATGTTATTTCAAATGATCTAAGCATGAATTTAGTGAAGAGTTGACCTAGGTGTTCTGAAATTGATGCCTAAGCCCATTCTAAATTTTACATGCTGGGTGTGTTTACTTCTGGGTTCTGACCACCACTCAATTATTCCAGTAAAATTTGAACTGAAAGGTAAATCTGCTTTAAAAGTTGAAGACTGAAATGTAGGAGTCTGTCGTCAAAATCTCCCATCACTCCACTTAATAATCTTCATGATTTGTGGTTGCCAAATGGCCCATTGGCAGGAAGACTTGCAAACTGGGATTAGGGATGGGCCTGGACCAGGCATATTCAGGCACAGTTGACTGTCTGCCTCCTGCCCTTGTTCGGAGGTGGGGGGGGGGGGGGAGCTGAGCGGGAAGCAAAATGGGAAAAAAGCCACAGAAGCATTGGCAACAGACTTCCCAATGAGCCTGGAGCTGGTAAAACATGGGACTGGGTCGTAGCCAGTTGCACACTCATAGCAGCAAATTTCTCATTAGACCACTGAAATCCCTAACTCTTAGGTAAGATCTCATTGGTCAACAGTATTTGGGTCTATGATAAATTTGGGGAGACTAATTTTCTCTTCCTCAGTCCTTCCCTTTCCAGATCCATCACCACCTCTGTATGTACCAATGCATTACCCCCGAGCCCCAGTCGCTGGCCTTCCTGCTTGCTCACTCATGCACGCACACACCAGAACACATTCAGGAAACCCAACCTGGACCATCTTAACTAAACGCTTCTAGTCTACTTTCTGCAATAATCTTTTTAAAGAAACATTTGATCCATTTCAGAAATGAGACAAGGCCTATTTATATGCATCTGCCGTCTTCTCCTGCCATTAATCAAGGAAGCTAACCTTGACTGATGCTGTGTTGGCACCAAGAATAGCAAGAACTGTGTTGAGATGTGGCTGATCCATGAGGAAAACTCCTTACCAGGTTTGGAGGGAGGCTGAGGAAAAGGAAAGCAAGTCACATTCTGAGATGTGACTGACTGGGCTGGGGCCATGAGCCCCAGAGAGCCCCTAGTGCCCCTAGATGTCCCACACTCCTAAACTCTCCATAAAGGCAGGGCCATAGAGACAAAGGAATAGAAACCTATGAGCAGTGACCCAAGATGACTAATCATAAGAATGAATGTCAACGGGAGTCTGTTTCTGCTTCCCTAAATCCAACCAGCCAAGGTTGCCCTTCGGGTACATAAGCAGAAAGGCTGATATCAAAAAGCACACTCCCTTTTTGGAAGGCCTCCTTTTTTGGCATTTCTGACTCTGGCACCCACAGTCTTGGAACAAAGAGATTTCTTTTTTTTTTTTTAAGAGCTGGCTAAGAATTTTAGAGAAGGAGAATTCGTCTTGAGTTTTGCACGTACAAGGAGTTGGGAGAAGGGCGGGGTTCAAGTGTGTGGGCATTTCTGCTTTTCCTCCCTGATTTCTTGGAAGACCTCACATAGTCAACGGTTCCAAGGCCTTCTGGAACATCCAGGTGTGGCTGCTGTGATGAATGGGCTGTCCCGGTGTTGATGTCTGGGCAACCCTCTGTTTAGTTCGGCACAAACCGAAGCATGTGACACAATCAGGGCCTTCAGGAGATTACCACGCAGGATCATGAGAACTTGAACTCTACACAAGAGGGGCCTGCAGAAATTGGGTTGGGGGCTTCAGAGGAGAGGGTGTTATTAGCTGGTTTGTAGAATTAAGGATTCTCATTGGACTGTCATAAAGGTCAGGACTTTAACCTCTCTCACGTGGGAGCACCTTTCAAAGCTCAACAGTTTGGATTTTACCTTCAGGATTTTTGACATCTCAGGGAATCATTTGTAATGGCATTTACTTAATGTTTTTAAATATCAACTCCCTATCATTTACTTAGTAAATCTAAAAACATGCACACTTTTATAATGTGAAACTATTTCAGAAGAAAGCTTGAAAGCACTCGTTTAAGTGATTTACTTTAAAACTTTTGGTTCATTATATCTCTTGATCAACTTTCCATTGCACATTAAGAGGACATGTCTATTAAAATGAACTTGTTCCCGGGGCGCCTGGGTGGCTCAGTCGGTTAAGCGGCCGACTTCAGCTCAGGTCACGATCTCGCGGTCCATGAGTTCGAGCCCCGCGTCGGGCTCTGTGCTGACAGCTCATAGCCTGGAGCCTGTTTCAGATTCTGTGTCTCCCTCTCTCTGACCCTCCCCCGTTCATGCTCTGTCTCTCTCTGTCTCAAAAATAAATAAACGTTAAAAAAAAATAAAATGAACATGTTCCCGTATCATCTACAGTCACTTTATATCCACCAGGCCTACCTGTCCTGTTCTTTGGGAACCACTATCTCCAGGCATGGTTTCCAAAGACCACATCTCTGTGGTCCCCTGCCGCAGAGGCCTGTGGTTTCCAGATGAAGTGGATGTCCCCAACAGGTGGCGTTGACTTCAAGCTATTGCAAGGTGTTTAGGACCAGTATCATCACCTTCCCTGAAAGACGGTTTTGGAAAAGCGAAATAACCACCAGCGGGGGCTTGGACACCAGAAGAATGCGAAGGTCACCGAAAACTGGAGGTGGGGAACACACAGCTCAGAGAAACGACACCTGTTTAGCAATTTTGCCTCGAGCCAGAGTGCTCAAAGCAGGAATTTTTCATGTCCCTGGCCAGTCAGTCAGTACTCGAAGACTGCTCAATATTAACAGAGTGAAACATTAAATGCTGCGGTGGTGGCTTTGCAAGTGACAGTTTGACCAGGCTGACATACATTTCCCCGAACTGCCTTTCTTGCAAATTTCTGGCTAGCACGGGTCATAAGGAAGATTTCTTAGGGGATGAGAAAGCCAAAAAGGAATCTAACCATTTGGAAGCTCCGATGCATTGTGACGGATCTGTTGACTGACCTCACCAGTGTGAAGCAGGATCCGGACCTACAGCGGCCGCACCTTCCCTGGATCTTCCTTCAGGCCCTCTGACTCCCGTATCAGGTATGCGCATGTTCGGTTCTGCAGTGAAGGACTGACTTCCGCAGAGTATCTTCATCACCAAAGTCCGAGGCAACAACAACCACGGAGGGTCAGCCTGTTCTCGAGGGGTCCCAATTTTTCTCGCTTATAATCTTCTCTTGACCACATCACATCAGATGCAGAGGCCAAGCCTTAAAGAGATGGCAAAACTAAACCCACTACTGTCTAAACCGTGAAGTATACGTACACATGTGTTAATCACTATATATTTTTGCTAAAGCTGAAACCGTAAATTGCCAAGACACCATAGCCGTCTCTTGCCGTCCTAGATTCAGGACACAGAATGAATTTTGATACTTGCCATTTATCGTGTATGGCTTTGACAAGTCACGTAAGTAACTTCTCCTCTTCATAAATGCAGTGGGGCTCACAGGGTTTTGTGTGTGTGTGTGTGTGTGTGTGTGAATAAAGGAATGTATGCTTTCAAACGGTGGTGCTGTAGCATTGCTAATTAGCTTCTGTATTCGGATAACTAACATTTGCCGAGGTAACAAGCAAATCTCAAACCTCAGGTGCTTCAGAAAGTAAAGGGGAATTGCTTGCTTGCAACATGGCCCAAAGCAGGTCGATGGAGGGCTAAGGGAGTGGGGAGACTTGGCTCCGTGCTGTCACTTAGAGGCCCGGGCTCCTTCTTTCCCGCTGATTCTAGGGCCTTGCCCTCCTCTGCATCCAGCCATTCAAGTAAAAAGAGTACGGACAAACGCATCTGCCCTCAGATGTCCGGGCTCGAAGGTGACTCACGCGCAGAGGGGTTGGAGGATGGAACCTAGCTGTGTTCACGAAGAAGAGGAATCACAGGTGAGCCCTAGACGTGTCTGCTCCGGAGCCTGATTGCTGACGACTGCTCTCATCCATGGAGGGATTACTTTGTGCCCATTACACTCCGTTTAAAATCGAATGCCACGCAGGAAGGCCATGATCTCTTTGAGGAATGACCATCCGTGTCAGAGATCAAGTTGAACAAACACGTTTGGGCTTTCAATGCAATTGATCATAAAGGGAGAAAGTTTACTTTGGAGCTGCTGACTAAGCCAGGAGGAAAAGAATAATAACCTCCTGATGGGCGATGACAATCAATAATTGTGATGTCATTCACACGGCCGGGTCACTTGCTTCCTTTCTTGTTAAGTCAGGATCGACGAGGGTGCCACTGTGCTTCGGTGAGAGGCCCCCGCTAAAATGACTCGCAACCTAAGGTTCGCTGTTTCTTGCTCATGCTTCACGTCCAACACAGTTGGCAGAGGTCTCTGCTGATTACAGTCGCTCACAGACCCAGGATCCCCCTCCACACATGCTGCCGTAATTACTAGGACAGCAATGGTCACAGCTGATATCTGGAAGGAACAGACATCACTTCTGCTCACGGCCCATTGGCCAAAAAGTTCACGTGGGTGGGTGTCCTAACTTCAAAGGAGGCGGAACATGGTCCAGTAAGAGAAAAGAATTGATACATGGGTCAATGCTTCTCCCTCACACGCTTTCTCCTTATTCCTTGTGGGGAGAAAAAGCGAGTGAATGAGGACAGGGCAAATGGAGAAGAAGAGCAGAAAGCTCTTGTCCAGAGATTTGGAGGTACTTCAAACTTTGTGGGTAGAAAAAATAATCTGTATCGTCAAACGAAGCTTACAAGTACTGTTAATGTCATACGGACCTTGAATGCCAGAGCCAAAGCTGTATACAGCCCGGAAGCTATTTTAAACAGCAACATGGATGAATCTCAAAAGATTTATGCTAACTGAAAGAAGCCAGGAACAAAAGACTACATACTGCGTGATGCCATTTAAAGGAAGTTCTAGAAAAGGCAAAAGTATAGCGTCGGGGAGAAGCTGAATGGCTGGCAAGGACCAGTGTGTGGGTGGAGAAGATGGGCTACAAAGAGACGTGAGGACCCTTTTTAAGGTGATGGGAACATGATTGTGGTGGTGGTTAGCTCACTGTAGTCCGCCCTCATCTGAGGTTTTGCCTTCTGGGGTCTCAGGTACCCTCGGTCGACAGCGGTGTGGAAGGAGAGTATCCTCCCTGATGTAGCCTCACAAGGTCATTAATAGCCTAAGGCTACATCACAATGTCTACGTCCCACACCTCATTTCCTCCCATCACGCGGGCATTTGATCATCTCACGTCGACACGAGAAGGGTGAATACTGGGGCGCCTGGGTGGCTCAATTAGTTAAGCGTCTGACTTCGGCTCGGGTCATGATCTCAGGGTCTGTGAGTTGAGGCCCTGCATCAGGCTCTGTGCTGACAGCTCGGAGCCCGGAGCCTGCTTCAGGTTCTGTGTCTCCCCCTCTCTCGCTCCGCCCCTCCCCTGCTCATGCTCTGTCTCTCTCTGTCTCAAAAATAAGTAAACATTAAAAAAGATACAATAGGTATCTTGTATTGTACAAAAAGTATTGTATCGGGGTGCCTGGATGGCTCAGTCGCTCGGGTCATGATCTCACGGTTTGTGGGTTGGAGCCCCGCATCGGGCTCTGTGCTGACAGCTCAGAACCTGAAGCCTGCTTGAGATTCTGAGTCTCCCTCTCTCTCTGCCCCTCCCCCTCTTGTACTCTGTCTCTCTCTCCTTCAAAAATAAACATTTAAAAAAAATTTTTTTTAAGTATTGTACAAAAAGTACAATAAGATATTTTGAGCAAGAGACCACATTCACATAAGTTGTATATACACAAAATATATTGCTGTAATTGTTCCATTTTATTGATGATGTTCCTAATCTCTTACTGTGCCTAAGTTATAAATTAAATTTTATCATTGGTCTGTATGTATAGGAAAAAGCATAGAATATATAGGGTTTGGTACTCTACACAGTTTCAGGCATCTACTGGGGGTCTTGGGACCATATCTCCAGCAGATTAAAAGGGAACTACCATTCATGAAATTCATCGGATTGTACTCTTAACATTGGTGAATAATTTTCTTGTACATATATTTTATTCCAATAGAAAGCCAGTGCTTTAGAGCCCTCATTACGCATATTTTTGTAGACATTGTTTTAAACTTCGGTTTGTATTTGAACTGTTTTCTTGAAAACTTACACTTAGCGTTTTAAAATGGAAAAGCTTCATCGGAGAGAAACATATTATGCTGTTTGTTTCAATTAACTGTGACTACGAGGAATCGAGTTGTATCTGAAAGGCCCATGAAACTCTGAACGCTCTACCTAGTGTTTCCTTCTACAACAAAATGATCAAAGGACTCGTGGATGTTGTTTTTGTTCACCGGCTGTCCTACTGGAAGGAGGGTAATTGCAATCCCAGCCACGGTTGATATGCAAGAGCTCAGTCTCTGTCGTGGCCAGAGGTTTGCCGGTTCGGCCCGTGGCCCACGAGGTAGGGTCTGACCAAAAGCTCTTCCCAAATACACCGCTCTAGGTTAGAGAACAAAACAAACCCGCGAGATCCCTTCCTGGGAGAGTAGAAAATACACAGAGCCCAAGTCCAAAGGGAGAGAGCAGGCCCCCTAAGTTCACTCCCCGAAAAGATGCACCTCTTCAACTTTTCATCAAGGCTATCAAGACCATGACCGGAAAGACAAGAGGGAGCCGTAGGCAAGAGAAAGAAGCAAGAGGAAAGGAGTCAAAGTGCAGTCTCTTCTCTAGGCTTGCCCGCCCCCAGGGGGCAGCACAGGCCCTGCCCTCCCTCACCCAAACCCGACCCTCGTGTGGGCTCCCCCCCTCCCCCCACAACAGCCTGGCTTCCGCTCAGCTCTGAGGAGCCCCCAGCAGGAGAGGGGAGGCAGCAGGCACCTGCCGGGCGCCCCCACCGAAGCCCTGTGGGTGCCGGGGTTTCTTGCTCATCCTCCGCAACACCGGTCTTTGGGGGCCCCGCGCGCGGGCGCTCAGACACCCCGTGCACTCGACGTGCGGCCACCACGGTGGGCGTCCTCTCTTCGTTCCTCCAGCTCTTGCCCACCGGCATTCGTTCTTGTTCTTCCAGCTTTTGTCTTGTTTCTTCTCGAGCTCAGGCCTCCCTGTCTGTGGCTTGCCTTCCACGCCTAACACAGCAAGCCAAGAGCCCTGGAGCTGTATCTTCTGTGCCGACCAGCTCACTGGCGACCCGATGGCCGCATCCTGCAACTTGGCTGCCCCGGCCCGTCACGGTCAGCACCGACTGGACACATCCCGCTTGCCAGTCCCTTCCATCTCTCTCGTGCATCTCCGGAGCTCTACTTGCGGCAGAGTTCTCTGCTCTTCTTACCTCTTTTATACCCAGATGGCCCCTGCACGCGTGACGCCGTAGGCATGAAATACAGAATTGTGGCTTTCACTTAATGTTTCTTGAAGTGACAGAGATTTGGAATTCTCTGTCAAGTCAGTCTGTCTCGAAACCAATGGTATCTCTAAGGGTCCCCTAGAGGCTGACACTACAAGTAAGTTATTTTTTATGTTGATATTCAGTATTTCAACAAATTCCCACCGACTTGCCTGCTAGGCACCCCAAGGTCCCTTCCAGCACCTCAAAGGAGGTTACAGCATTAAAAAAAAATAGGATTAGTTTTAATTGATTGAATGTTAGAGCAAGATGGAATGTTAAGGATAAGCGTGTTCAACTCTTTAGTATTACAATTTTTTTAATGTTTTATATGTTTTTGAGAAAGAGACAGAGTGCGAGTAGGGGAGAGGCAGAGAGAGAGAGGGAGACACAGAATCTGAAGCAGGCTCCAGGCTCCAGGTTCCGAGCTGTCAGCACAGAGCCTAACGTGGGGCTTGAAGTCAGGAACTGAGAGATCATGACCTGAGCCAAAGTTGGACACATAGCCACCGACTGAGCCACCTTGGCGCCCCGTCTTTAATATTAGAAAGGAGGAAACTGGTCCAAAGGATCTTAATGATTTTGCCTAAAGCCCTAACAGCCAGCTAGTGGCAGAAGTGAGTCTAAAACCAGAATCTACTGATGTTTAGGCCTACCTGTTTATACAGGGGCCGCTTCTGTATTAATTTTTTTTTTTAATTTTTTTTTAATGTTTATTTATTTTTGAGACAGAGAGACACAGCATGAGCAGGGAAGGGGCAGAGAGAGAGGGAGACACAGAATGTGAAGCAGGCTCCAGGCTCTGAGCTGTCAGCACAGAGCCCGACGCGGGGCTCGAACCCACGAACTGTGAGATCATGACCTGAGCCGAAGTCGGACGCTTAACCGACTGAGCCACCCAGGCGCCCCTGTATTAATTTTTTTTAATGTTTATTTTTCTTATTTTGAGAGAGAGAGAAAGAGAGAGAGAGAGAGAACAAGCAGGGGCAGGGGAGGGGCAGAGAGAGAAGGATAGAGGGAATCCCTAGCAATCCCCAATCTGATGTGAGGCTTGAACTCACAAACTGTGAGATCATGACCCGAGCCCAAATCAAGATTTGGACACTTACCCGACTGAGCCACCCAGGCACCCCTGTATTAAATTTTATAATAAAAGAAATGCATAGACATTTTAAGAGGGGGGTGGTCTTGTTGAGAAATCAATGACGACTTGGCACAGTGGTTCTCAGGTAGGATTTTCCTGAGCGTCACTGGTGGGATCTGTAAAGAAACTAATGCCCAAGTCCTCCTTTACTCTACAGAGGAAAAGTAGCCAAGGTGGGCCCCAAAATGTGTAATTTTTAAAAATTGCTACCCTTGATTCTGATGCACCTTCTAGTGAAGAATCACTGAAAGTAGAAAAAAAAAACTGGGCTTCAATTTCACGGCTCTAGAATGGAATCAGAGATCTTCCATGTACTGTGTGATCTTGAGCCAGTTGCTTAACCTCTCTGAGCTTCAAATCCGTCATCTGTGGGGAAAAAAAGGAGATAATAATAGTAATTCTACAGAAACGATAGGAAGCACCTAACATGGTTGCTGGCACAAAATGCACACTCAATAAGTGATTTATTTTTTATTTTGCATCCTTGAAAAGACTTAAAATTCTCATATTGTTCTCTAAGAGAACATATTTGTTCCTAGTAGTTGAAGCCAGGGGCTCCATAAGGAGAGAAACCCAGGTTCCAAGTTCAACTCTACCATTTGTTGCTCATATGTCTTTGGCAAAATTACTCAAGGTTTTTGTTGTTGTTGTTGTTGTCGTTTTATGTCTGAGTGTTTTCTCCAATAGCGATAGCAATAGCATAGTACTTAGCATACAGTCAATATGCAGTAAAACAATACCTATTGTGATTATAGATCCTGACTCTAATGTGCAGATTTTACCAGTTGGATCCTCCTCACTTTGGAACTAACTTCACTAAACAAACTAGTTACTCTTCAGGTGCTGGATAAGAATAAGACGGCGTCATAAGAAACTGCTTTACTAGGCACCTGGCTTTTTTATTGATATCATTTACATGCAATCGAATGCCTAGATGTTAACCGTACAGATAAATTAGTTCTACAACATGCATACACTCATTTAATCCGATTCTCTGTCAAGATGGGGAACATTTCCATCACTGCAGAAAGTTCCCACCTGTCCTTTCCCAGTCAATCCCATTTTTCCGTGCCTGAAGGGACACTCACCATCCTGATTTCCATCATGATGGATTAGTCTGCCTCTTCTGGAATTTCAGGTAAGTGGAATCATACTCTTCTGCAGATGATTTTTTTTTCACATAACGTGATGCCTTTGAAATAGACCCAAGTTGTTGCATGTATTGGTAGTTTATTTCTTTTTTTTTTTTAATGTTTATTTATTTTTGAGACAGAGAGAGACAGAGCATGAATGGGGGAGGGGCAGAGAGAGAGGGAGACACAGAATCAGAAGCAGGCTCCAGGCTCTGAGCCATCAGCCCAGAGCCCGACGCAGGGCTCGAACTCACGAACCGTGAGATCGTGACCTGAGCTGAAGTCGGACGCTCAACCGACTGAGCCACCCAGGCGCCCCAGTAGTTTATTTCTTAATACACCTTTAATTGTTTAGTCAAAAGATTACTGACTGCACATTTTCCATAAGTCATAGGCCAAAGAAATAGCTTACACTAATAGCTGTTTAAAAAGAAATAATAGGGGTGCCTGGGTGGCTTGGTTGAGCATCCGACTTCGGCTCAGGTCGTGAACTCACGGTTCATGGGTTTGAGCCCTGCGTCGGGCTCTGTGCTGTCAGCTCGGAGCCTGGAGCCTGCGTCGGGTTCTGTGTCTCCCTCTCTCTCTGCCCTTCCCCACTCGCGCCCTGTCTCGCTCTGTCTCAAAAATACATAAACATTAAAAAAAAATTTTTTTTCAATAAATAAAAAAATAAAAAGAAATAATAGTGATTATAGACCTAGCAATGCTGAGGAACAACTATTATCAGCTGGTGACAGGGATAAGAATAAAACATGAGGGGGCGCCTGGGTGGCTCAGTCGGTTGAACGTCCGACTTCGGCTCAGGTCATGATCTCATGTGAGTTCGAGCCCCGCATCGGGCTCTGTGCTGATGGCTCAGAGCCTGGAGCCTGCTTCCGATTCTGTGTCTCCCTCTCTCTCTGCCCCTTCCCTGCTCATGCTCTGTCTCTCTCTGTCTCAAAAATAAATAAGAACATTAAGAAAAAAAATTTAAAAAAAAAGAATAAAACATGAGGACAGTAAAATGTAGCATTTTGGCTATACTGTCACCTCAGTAGGGAAAAGCAAGACTGGTCCTGACTTGGTAGCTTTATCCTAGTCTGATACTTTGACACAGATGTCTGAAAATTAAAAACTCACGTTACCAGCGTCATTAAGTGTGTTTTCAAAATCAAGAGGAATTCCTATTTGAAAAATTCCTAGAGCAGTGGTGCCCAATGTGCATGCCTCACACAAATGATTATAAAGCCATATAGTAGATCTTTTCTCTTTATCCCCCCCCCCAAAATAAGAAAGATCCTGAGGTTTATTACTGTTCATGATACGGATTGGCATGGCTCCTTGAGTCAATAAGCAGAAGGCAGGAGAGGGAGGAGGTCTGCAACCCAGAAACACAGCTGCTTCCATGTTTCTGTCACTTTCACTATTACAGCATATGGCATTTACATGTGCCTTTATTGAAAAGGTGTATGGATTATATGATCTAGTGTTCATTAAATCAGCCATCACAGAACACTGGCTTGAAAGCAACCCCACAAAAGCCCCCGATGAAAGATAACCCAGTGATGTAAGCCCGAGGAAGGAAGATGGCAGAGCTGACCCTTCTCCTTCTCTTAGTACAGGCTCTTTGCCCACCTCACCGTGAGCAAGATGCTGATGGGCTCATCACACCTGAAAAGATCTGGGCAGAAAGCATTTGGCATTATCCACAGGACTATTTGAAATACGGATTTCCTTCATTATCATTAAAGGTGAACCTTGGCCAAAGCTTAGGTTGAGCCTTGAGCTGTTAGCTAATGAGAAAACAAAGCCATCGTGGTTAGCAAGGCATTCAGAAATATTGCCAATTTTCGGGGCGCCTGAGGTGGCTCAGTCAGTTAAGTATCCGACGTCAGCTCGGGTCATAATCGTACTCTCAGCTCGTGAGTTCGAGACGCGCATCAGGCTCTGTGCAGACAACTCAGAGCCCGGAGACTGCTTCAGATTCTATTCTGTCTCTCTCTCTCTCTCTCCCTCCCCCTCCCCTACTCATGCTCTGTTTCTCTCTCTCTCTTTCTCTCTCTCTCACTCTCTCTCTCTCAAAAATAAAAAAGACTAAAAATGTATTTATCAAAAATATTGCCTATTTTATCCTTAAGCCGTTCTTTAAAATGCTCTATTTTTAGAAATTTTTGTTCTATTTCTGTATGTTTTAATTTGCATGCTATTTCATAATGTCAAGTAATTTACAAATTATTCAAGGAAAAAGTATTTGCAGAGAAATATATTTTGTGTGCTCATATCACAGACAGGACATTCCCAATACACATGCTTGCGACCTTCTCATTAATGTTCTTGAAATGTACTTATTCTGTATATCTGTTGGAGGTCCTCAACTATTTTACCACAGGGGTGAACAGTTTAGCATCATGCAACACTAAGGTATTTGTGTGTGTACTCTCCACCATGAAGTACTTCTTCTTTTTTAATTTTTAATTTTGTTTTTTAATTTTTGAAAGAGAGACACAGAGTGCCAGCAGGGGAGGGGCAGAAAGAGGGAGACACAGAATCCGAAGCAGGCTCCAGGCTCCGAGCTGGCAACACAGAGTCCGACGCGGGGATCAAATCCACAGACCGCGAGATCATGACCTGAGCCGGTGTTGAATGCTTAACTGACTGAGCCACCCAGGCCCCCCTAAGTACTTCTTATTTCTGACTTGCAAAGTGAAGAGCAATGGGCTTAGGAGACATTTCTACCAGGAGATCAAGGTCACTGGGTCCTAATACATGTGTAGTTTGGTCTCAAGAAGCAGCCGTGTCTTGTGATTATGCTTCTGGAACTTGGCCACATGTCACGTGCATTACATTTAAACGAATATACAGTATAATATAATGAAAACACCTTTTTGGAATATTCTTCTAGACTTTTGCACATTCCCTTACTATCTCAGTATGTTGGACACTTAATAAAAGTTTCTTTAATGTCCACAACTGTGTAGATGCACATCAATGTGGTTTTTTCTTTTGAATCTTGACTCAAACCCCCATGGACTTGTTTATCGCTTTACTGGAAGGTTCAATGAGTAGGGAGAGGAAGAAAGAGAAAGAATAGAAGCTTTAGACATCAAAAGTGAAAGTGGGGTTATTTTTAGACGAATAATAGTAGTACCTGCTCCATAATATCTCCTGCTTTGTGCAGTGCATTTCTTCCAAAGAATTTATAGACAACTTAAGACCACGTGGTGAGTCAGCATGGAAACAGAAGTTACCTCCCGTTAGTTAAGTGGTTAGTTTTTTATTGATAATTGCCTTTAGGACTTATACCTGAGGTTAAGGTTTAATTACTCATCCAAGAAATGAGAGGGAAAGCTTTAATGGGAAAAGGAAAAAAATAAAAAGGAGAAAAATATACAGAACAGCAGAAAGATTAGAAGCAACCATCACAGGTCTTTTCCAGTTAACTTTACTTCCTTTATCACTTGCCACCTCTACAAAATTTAATTGGTTTTCATCAGGTGGTGTCCAGATTCCAGTTTGGTGATTACCTTCTGCCTGTTCAGAGTGTTCCTAGGAGTTTCTGTTGTCTCTATTTTTTTTTTAAGTTGCTGTTTTAAGTTGCCCCTTGGTGGAACTGTGTTTATACAAGGAACAAAGTATTTGCTGAGAAATATATTTTGCATGCTCACATTACAGACTAAATAGTCCCACTATGTGTGCTTGAGACCTTCTCATAAGTATTCTCCAAATGTACTTATTCTATAAGGTGTGTATGTGCATACCCTTTTCTAAGCCTATGTAAAAATGCTTTCTAGTGTTCAGGTATGTACTGATTTCCTCCTGTATAACAAACACTTTTTTTAAAGTTTATTTATTTGGGAAGGTGGGGGGAAGGAACAGAGAGAGAAGGAGAGAGAGACAGAGACAGAGACAGAGACAGAGAGACAGAGAGAATCCCAAGCAGGTTCACACTGTCAGTGCAGAGCCCAATGTGGGGCTGGAACTCACAAACCATGAGGTCATGACCTGAGCCAAAACCAAGTCAGGTTCGTAACCGACTGAGCCATCCAGGCGTCCCATAACAAACACTTTCTGATAAAGCTCCTTGACTTACCACTTTTTGAAACCAGCCTTTGCTGGATTTAACGGTTGATGTTGACATATTATTCTGTGGATCTAGTCTATTTTTTTTTCATGCATTATATGTTTAGTCTCCCCAGTTAGTTTGCAATCTCTCAAGGGCAGAGAGTCCTTGTTGTTTTCCTTGGTGGTATTCACTTGGGGGAAACACTTCTTAACTCTTGTGATTACAGGCCAAAGTCCCCAGCCCTTTCCAGAAGGCGAGCCGAGCCTCCCATACACAGTACATTCAGATGGCAGTGTAGAGCTGATGCTCGTGATTCATTCACTTAATATTTTTGATCCCCTACAACTTGCCAGAAGCTATTTTAAACTCAACAGTAAACAGACAAAAATTCCTGTCCTCGTGTGGCTTGGATTTTAGTGAAGGCAGAACAGATTAGAAACACTATAAATGAGGAAAATACTGAGTGAGTTAGCTGGTGCTGAGTACCAAAAGGAACAAAGCACCTGAAGATAGCCTCTGAATAAAGACCAAGAAAATGGGCGAGCGAACCGTGGAACGATCGGGAAGGAAACGTTGCTTACAATAGTTGCTCAAAATTATATATGCCACGTAACTGTGTATAAACTTACGTGTTATGGCTATTATATGCACTTACACACAAACCTTTGGAGTTGCACGGCTCCGTAGAAGGTGAGGTCTGATGCATCTTTGTGGGTACAGCTATTTGTTGGTGGAAGGAGAAGCAGTAATGGCAAACGAAGATCGGAGACTCGCTAGCTGTTTGTCCTGGGGCTTGCTATTTAATCCACGTACGTCTCAGCTCCTGGCCTCTGAGATGGATATTAAAATCTCTGCCTTAAAGGCCTAATATAAGGAAGTGAAAGGGTTATCAGACTTCTGCCATGTGGTAGAACCTCGGTGCCCTTCTTCTGAGTGATAGAAGTCAAGCCCCCACATCCATCTATTCATTTGTCAGTTTCAAAGTTACCAGTCAATGCATTCCAAAGGTGCTTTTCTGAACCTATGTAATTGAAAAGGTTTCAAAATAGCCACAATTTAAAGAAGCTGTGCCCTTCATCATGTAGTCGAAACGCGGGGCCTGATCTTGGTAGTCTGAGCATCGTAGCTATACAATAATCTAGTACAGTCCCACTACTGATAAAATAAGCAGATCAGCCTCTTACTACTGCTGTGAGTAATATAATCTTCGGTCTCTGATTCAGGTATCTCATGTCCTTTACCAGCATCCATGAGACTGTTGCAGACTGGCTTCTTAGTTTGCAAGGGGGGTAAAACCTCAGACCTTTCAGTTTTGACACTGATAATGTATCGGAAGGGTAGTGTGTGTATGTGTGTGTGCGTGACTTTCCACGTAAATGATGTGAGGTGGTTTGAAACTCCTGATAAACTAGCAAAATTACTAAAATTTTTACAAAGGCTGTCTCCATAACTTACATTTCAAAGCTGGTGATTATCCACTAGATTATAGATTCTTAACCGGAAAGAACTATGCCTTTCATTTCTGAAGTCATGGCACCTTGTTCTATGCCTGACACATAGTAGGTGTTCAAACGGTATTTGTGGAGCCAAAGTTGAATGGAACTTACCCCAATAGAGTGGCTTTTTATTGAACAGTCTCTTCTAATAATTTCATTTGAGGATTATTAGGCCTTAATATTATATAGTGATACTAGTAATATTTTGAGTACCAATAAAATTGTGCATTTTACTATGGTTTTATCAAAAGCTATAGTTTTTCCTCAAAGGCTGATTATCAAGCTGTGCTACATCTCCAAATGTGTTTTGATTATATCCAACCTCATGGAATAGAGCAGAGTTGGCAAGTTAAGATATTTTTCTTCTCTGTTAGGTTTCTTTGCCTCTAAAATAAAAGCAATTAGACAAAAAGGAGGTTTAAAATCATTTCGACTTAAAGACTCTGTGATTCTGTGGTTCTGATCTCCTATTTATTTTTCTCCTGTGAATCTTTTTTTTTTTTAAGTTGATTTAGGGACAGAGAGAGAACAAGCAGGGCCAGAGAAAGAGAGAGAGAATCTCACTCAGGGATTTCCCTCCCCTATGAATCTAAAGAGCACTGATATTCACCTAAAAGTAATTCTCTTTAACTCACATGTTCTGGGATTCACTTTGTCTCTTCAGGAAGGCACACCTGTTTTTGCTGGGAATGGAAAAATAGAAACCAAAAGTAATCCACCGCGAGGGAGAAGTTGTGCCAATCCCAGGTTTTATGGTTCTTTGTACATTCGAGGCTGGCATTCTCTGTCACAGTGCATTCCAGACATTTTATCTGGGCCCGGAAATGTCAGCTGCTCTGTGGGTCTGGGCCGGATGGAGGTCAGAGCTGGAGCTGAAGTCTGGGAATGGTCCTTCCGGAGTTCCCATCGATGTTCTGCTTCACCCGGATATCTTTGGAATAGAGGACTGAAGAAATAAATACTCAAAATAACTACTAAAAATATTGCTGTGGGGCCCCTGGGGACCTCAGTCGGTTAAGCCTCTGACTCTTGGTTTCTGCGTAGGTCATTATCTCACGGCTCGTGGGTTCGAGCCCCTTGGTGGGCTCTCCACTGCCAGTGCGAAGCCTGCTTGGGATTTTCTGTGTGTGTGTGTGTGTGTGTGTGTGTGTGTGTCTACCCCTCCCCTGCTCATGCGCTCTCTCTCACTCTCTCTCCAAATAGATAAACTTAAAATATTGTTGTGAATGAAAATTTCAGTTTAATGGTTGAAAGCATGCGGCTTAAAGGCAGACAGATCTTACATCCTAGCCTGGGAATTAAACCTATGTCCCGGGGCTAAGCAAGGGGTAATGGCATCTGCTGTGGCCCCAGCACTGTGACTGCCCTATAGAAAAGGTTCAGGGATCTTAACTGTCGCTATTGCTATCTAGTGTATTATTTGGGTGCCAGAGAGGCATGGCCAGAAAGAAACGCATTTGCCCTCTCAGTGGCTTGAGGTAGGGTGGGAATGAGGTTGGGTGTGGGGTCCAGAAAGGGGCTGGGGCAAAAGAAAAAATAACAGCTGTGAGCGGTAGATAGACTGTTAGAAATAAGACTGTTAGAGAAGGTTCTGACTCAAGTAACGTCTCCACATCTGGAGGGCTTGGGGTGGGCAGGGGGGGCGGGGAGGGTTCGGTGTTTTCATTCTTGTTACATGTGCTTGGGAGACAAGAGTCTCATAAAGGTTAACCACTCCGCAGGTGTTTTGAATAAAAAAAATGATGAAGCCTGGGACCCGTATTCTGGCCTCAGAATTCCTTTCCGCCCGTCCGAGCGTCTTCCGTAAACTATACTGTGAAGTAAGGGATCGTTGCACTAATTCCCTTAGAACTTAATGCCTCTTTTCTAAGAAAAGCATACGTACCTTTTCTGGCTGAAATCTCCCTGAATGTGCCGCCAAACCCTTTCCACAACAATACCGGCACGTAGCAATCGGTCGGTGGTACTGAAATTCCACAGAGGAGGAGAGAGGTACACAGCGTAGGGAAGGCCTGGCTCGTCTACACCTCGACTTGTTAACCTCCGACGTGAAGATGGAAAGCTTCAGAGATGTTCACAAACGCTGTGTGCACTACTCCTTGGAACTTGGGACGTGCAGGAGGGAAAAGGTATGTGCACATCTGTCGTTGTACACGCACACGCGTTCACGCTCGCGCGTATGCGTGTGTGCGCACCTTTGGGTAAGAGATTGTGAAGGGGACATCAAAGAGGAAACCCGAAAGGGGAGGGAATCGTTACTGAGGCTTGATGTTAAAAGGAATACTGAGTCAATGTTATTCTGGGCAGCACACACAGATTTCAACTTAGAAACTGGCAAGTTGGTTATGTGTTTCAGATGAGCAAAGTGCATACTTTCAGAATGATGGAAGAATATTTTAACATGAATTTTAACAAGTTGTTTTTTTTTTTTTTTTTTTTTTTTTACCGATGAAAAGTGCCAGGCTTGACCAGACTGAGCTGAGCCACCACCATTTGACCTGGGGCCACACTTTCTCAAGGTAGCAGGATAATCCCTGGTGAGCCAGGCTGCGCTTTGGGGAAGAGGTATGTGTGTGTGTGTGTGTGTGTGTGTGTGTAAGAAATGATATAGCATAAGCCATGGGCCTACTTCATTTTCTGCCTGGCTTCGCTGCAGATTATCTGGACAAGCTTCCCCACCCCTCTCTGAAAGTCAAGGAGCCTCCACAGCTAGCCAGCCCTCGCTGTGCAAGAGACAAATATTTAACGTTGCAAAGCCTGAGTCAGGAGCCAGCGACTCAGGTTTCAAATTGACATAAGCAATTTACTGACAACCCTTTGCCTTCATTTTCCTATCTGTAAAACAGTTGTGCTCACCGTGCTAAATTTAAGAAGATGTTGAGGGAACGAATATGACAGCTATAACATCTATGAGTCAGTCTGAGCTCCTTCCTAGAATGACAACTCTTGGGAGCTGCTTGAAGGGCAATTGCCTAGCTCAGATCATCCTCCTCGCAGAATCACCTCTCCCACCCCAGGACCTGGCCCCAGCAGATCGATCATTCGACATGCCATTGAGCTCCTGGCCAGGGTTAGTTAAACCAAAGGTGAAAAGGGAGAGCCAATCTCTAGGTAAGCTGAAACTATTAGTGTCTCTTTCTCAGAAATTTGGAAGGGGGACCTATAACCTGGATCGGTCAGTTGAGAGCCCCGAGACTGGGAAGTGATGTGGAGCAAGGGTCCAGAAATGCAGGAAAAGCCAGTCTATAAAGGCAGACATGATACCAATCCACAGAGAGAAGCAGCTGGCCCACAGAGGCTCCTCGGAGAAGATGCTTGTTCCCGATTCTGCTCCAATTCCTTGTTCCAGGCCTTCATGCACCCTGGATCCTCTTTCTGCCCTGATCTCCAAGTGATAATCTCATCTCCTTCCAACAAATTTCACATTCCAGCTTACGCAAGTTGAAGTGAGTCTGTAACCTGGAACCGAATGATTCCTACTCTGAATTTCTTATCTCAGAGAAGCTAGCAATGTCATTGACATATAAGGATCCGCAACAAGATTTTTATAAGACAAGCAGATTTCTTCAAAACCCTTCAGAAGAAAACACTAGCTCCCTGTTTGTTCCTGGGCGTTCTCGTCTGTCAAGACAACTGAGTACAACTCTAAACCAAGTCTAGAACTCAGCCATTTGTAGAGTTTTTATTTTTATTAGAGCACTGAAAGATGACCAGTCTTAAGCCACTCCACAGCCAAGCTGAGTTTTGACTCCTATACAGCACACACAGTGAATTTATCCACACACAGGTAGAACTCTGGCTTTCCAGACAGCCATGGCTGCCCCATGTCAACTGGTGAGATGTGGATGCTGTTCACAGCACATATGGTCAATCTGAAATATGCTCTCAAGAATATCAAATGGGCCAGAAAATTTTGGAACTGAGACCAGAAGCCATCTACCATCACTGTCCAGCCTTCACCGGAGGTGTGAGAAGTCAAGTTGTTTCTGTTCACAGGGAATTTGGGTGAATCATGACCATTTCTGTCAGCCTGAGGTTGAAAGTGAAACCCTATTCAACCATCAAGATTTGCTCAACTGGAGGCTGGTTATGGTGGGAAGCAAAGCACAGCATTTACTCATAAGTAGTCCCAGACCTGTAGGTGGAGAGCTTTCCTTTCTGATACCCAGCTCATCACGTCATCAAAGAGTACGTCTCCCCCCAGCCCTACCCCCTTTCATAGAAAGGCCAATGCATTGTTTTTAAAAGATCATAGATAAAGAGCTGAATACTAGTTCTAACACCTGCTATGTGTCCTGGAGCAAATTATTGGCTTCCTCGAGCCTCAATTTCCCTATATTTAAAGCGTGAGGGTTAGACCACATCACCTTTAAGGTTTCTTTAAGGTCTAAAAATGAATGGCCCTTTTCCTTATGCTAGAAACTCTTTGGAGCAGAGACCATATTTTCAATTTCCATCATCCCCTCCACAGTGACTGACTTTCCTAAACATGGGTGAACGCCCCATGAAAATTGAAGAGCCAATCAAACTTTCTCTAAAAGGCATACCCTTAGGTGTCATAAACCCTGGTACTTAAACCACAAATCGGACCAACAACAAATCTCTCCTTTCCCTCCAGTGACTCCGTCACAACGAGAGATTATTATCAAAAATGATGTTCCATCTTGCAATTTTTCCAGAGAGGTGAAACTTCCAAATTGATACCTATAAGCCCCATTTTTCTGTAGATGCCAATAGCTACTCATATTTACCCACAGAAGAAGGGGGGTTCCTAGGAAAATAAAAATGTGATTTAACTCCCCTTCGGTGGAACTTATGGGTAAACCTAGGAGATTCGCATTGCCCGTTCTCCCAATGGCTCTAGCTGAGAATATCGTGACATCAGGGCACACCCATCACCCAAAAGCAGCCACATAGAGGGCAGTTCATTTCCCTGGCCTCCCAGACTGTTCTCCCTCTGCCTCCTGCCTCGTTAATCAGATGGGAGGTGTTTCCCTCATCGAGCTAGCAGAGGGCACTCTCGTGAGAAAAAGGCCAAGAACCGTGCCTCCTCTAGAAATGTCACCAACACCCCCTTGTGAAACAATAAGGAGACACTCATGTAACACCCCGGTGTTTGGTGCCGGACGGTGTTCACTTACTCTAGTGGTGCCAGAGACCCTGATCACCTTCTCAGCCATTATGAGCAAGGCATCGTGAACAGGAACTTCCTGTTTGATGCAGAAACGTTTGACCCAAAATGCATCCATCTTGGAGGATCAGCGAACGTGCACGATAAGCAACTCACTCTTGGAAATCTAGTAAGACAGTTCTCTCGAAAATGAGTGTGTAAAGAGCCGAATGTAACAGAAATTCTAGCGCCTTCTGCAGGCTGCTCAGTGTCTGTTCCTTCCATTCATGGACGAATGAATATTATTTTGAGCTGAAGTGACTTTGCATACACATGAATACGTCCTTTTTTCTTCAATTTTATTAAAAAGGAAGAAAGGAAATATACTAGCAGCAAATGAATGAATACTTTACTAACTTTTAAAAAATTATCCATAGCATGATGCATTGAACACTTACATGATGTATAACTTCATAAGATATTTTAGCATGGGCCTTTGGATCATTTCTTTTATAATCATCGCCACAGTGATTTTTATGGACAAATCACATTTTCATGGTAGTCCCTGAGATCTCTGTTCCCCGCACAGTACAGGCTCATTTGTCCCCTCTCCTGTCCCCTCTCCTCCTTTAAAGAGGCAGGTATTATCCTGTATTGTCATCCCTGGCTTGTGAATGTGTCTCCCTCAACAGGCCAGGGATCCCTTGAAACAAAGGAGTCTCCTTCTTTTCTGTCTGAATTACTGGTACTTAGCAATTGGTATATGTTAGATACATAATAAAGAATTTTTGTCAAAGAAACAAGTTTGCCAATGCCGAACCATATTATAGACTGTAAAAAAAAAAAAATGAAGTCTAAAGTTTAATGGGCAAAAAGCAAAACAAAACAAAAACTTAATTTGTAGTACTTTCCTGTTTGACTGCCATCACTTTTTCTCCAATAAGCAATTGGTAAGTTAAAGGTAAATGTTAAACCCTCACTAATAACAGTGCATCATACAGAAGGAATATCAAGCAAGAAAAAAAAAAATGCGTTTTTGGTCAACTTGAGTTTTCTCCCAAATATTTAAAAGTTGAGATTGTTCAACAGAAGGAATTTAATTCATATCCAGAGTAGTTCAGTGAGTCTTTTTTGGAAGAGATCTCTGTCAAGATGAAATGACACAGTCTGTTTGAGCTCAGTCCAAGCATTTTAGAACATGTTGCCTTCACTTTTGAAAGTCCAAAATAGTGGATCTAAAAAAAAAAAAATCCATGAAGATTTTTTTCCTGAATGGAACATTCCATTTTGGTGCAGTTTGTTGCTTTTCTTCCATCTTGTTCTTATTACTGTTTTTACCAAGTCCTTGCCGTTATTATTTCTCTCCAAGCCCATACATCCATACCCGGTAACCCAAGGTTATTTTGATGGAGCATGTTGGCCATGGTCAAGGTCAGAGGAAATAAGCACCTGGCCTTCACCACGAAGTGTAAACATTTGTTGTTTGTGGAACCATATCAGATTATTTTTCTCATTCAAAATCTTACTGAAAGAAAAACCTTAACACACTCTGGGGTAGCTTCGTGTTGGGGACACTGTGCATAATGGACTCTATTGTTTCTTCACTCTTCATGGGACAGCGCAGGCACTGAGCCCCCCACACGGTCACATGATTAAGATTACCCCATTTTTGTTTTCTGCTTCAAGGTCTCCGGACTAGGAGAAATCTGGTGACCTGCAAAGCTGGGCAGAAAATGGCAATTTGATAATATCCCTCATCGAGGAAAGAGCTTCAGGGAACATGACCTTCTGGGTTTAGCTCTGGATGACGCTTTGTGGAAGCCTCTCTCACCAAAAATAAAACACTAGTAAGTGACACTACTGGATACTTACCTTGAACTTTTGTTACTGATACGACGTTTTTCTCAAAGGAAGAGGGAATAGATCGAGGAGGGGGCGGCGGTGGTTAGATGTTTCTTCCTTCCATGTCCGACTTGAACATCATCCATTTATACGTACTTGGTCCCAGCATCTGTTAATGGAGTGGAATATGGGAATGTAAGGTGAGAATAGAAAGCAATCACACAAAAGAATCTCTGCCTAAGAAAGGACTTTGAAGTATTTCTATTCTACCCAGTTATCTGCAGTTGAAATTACTCTACAATGTCTCTGCCAAGCTGTTACCTGGTGTCTAGTTATAAATAAAAAGGGAATAAGACAGCACACTCTGAGTGTGGTTATCACTGCCCTCAGAAGGATGCAATTTACTCAGAGCCACCTTTTGGAAACCTAAATGTTTTGGCAATAGGTGATGACTCTCTGACCTCAGGCATTTTGGGTCGATGATCTGATTAGATCATTGGTCAGAATGCTAGTTACACCTTCCCTCTTTAGGTCTAGGAAGACTTATTGACTTGCCAGGTTATCTGGCAAGAAGGAGAGCTCCAGATGAGGTGGGAAAAAAAGCCCAATGTTCTGCAAGTCCCTTGGCTGTCCACACATCTGTGGCCACCCCTTAGCTGGCCCTGTTGAAAGGGCCTAGAAGGGTCTCTTTCCCTCCGCCATATGTCACCTTATCTCGCCATCCAAGGGCAGGCTGCTTTGTGCTCTGATCTGTGGCCTGACCTCTCCCGAGGAATTGTTTGTCCCACCAGATGTCTCAAGAGTCTGGTTCAGGCCACAGATTCAGACTCCGGGATTTCCCTTCTTCATACCAATTCTGTCATTGCCACTCATGGACACCACTACTCACCGAAGCTCCATTTCTTCCTCTTCCTTTTGTTTAAGTCATAAAGCTTGCCAGTATGAGAGTGAAAAATGGACATATTCGTGTAGTCTTTGTTTTTAAACAATTAGCCGAAAATTAAGTAAATCATTGCTTTCTTTTAAGGAGCTGAGAACCTTCACTCATTACCTATTTACTGAGCACCTGCCATGTACCAGGCATTGTTTCCCCTTAGAAGTCCAGCTGGTAGGTTTTTTCAAATCCCTCCATTGTTTTGAAATACATATTTTAAAATTAACTCTGAAATGGACAGATCTTTTTTTGTTTGTTTTTAAACATCATTTTAATGGCTTGTTTACAGGACTCTCCAGCTCCCCGCAAGCACCATCTTTCTGGAATTTTCTACTCCAGGAGATGGAGGGGTGGAGTTCTGTTCTATACCAAGGAGATAGCTGGCACTCAACTAATAAGTGCTATGGTAGATGAGGGGAACTGTCGGAAAATATAATTATTAAATCAGAGATGAGTGGTAGGGCTTTCCGCAACAGAACTGCTTGAAGCTCCTTCTTAAAAAAAGAGCTAGAATTTCTTGTCTTCCTTTCCTTTTAGCAACCAGACTTCCCCTTGTGGCTCTTAAAACCAACCAAAGCTCCTTTTGGCTCCATAGCTTGCCAATGACTAAACACAGTCTCAATGTACCTTTTCAGCTCTAAGTAACACTGGAGATGCCAAAATTCAGCAAGCTAGTAAATCACATGGAATATTAGTATTGGAGCCAATAGTCTTCTACCTATTAGTACTACCTGCTATAATAACAGGATCCAAGGGATCAACCTGAAAATAGACCCCCAAAAGACTCCTTTATCATTTGCTGACAAAGAAGTCTGGACAGAGGCTCAATGTATTTTCTACCACTCCTTTTTTTCTCCTCCCATGTGATGCAGGACCGCTGTAACCTGAAGGAACTATTACTTCAACCCTGAAGTTAGAGTGGCAGATGGTCAGTTCCCTTCCTTCGGGGATCACGATGCCTGAGTCCTCATGTGATGTGAGACCCACTGAGATGACTATAGCTACTGTCCCATGAGGCCAATGGCTGCTTCTCAGAAGATCCAGAAAAAGGAGGGACAGTGGGATATCAAAGGTAGAGCTGTGGAAGTGGTCCTTCTGAATGCAGGTAATAAAGGGGTACGGGATTTGTAGAGAATTTACAAGCAGCGATAAAATCAGGTACAAGTCTGTCTGTTTTTTATTATCTCCATGCGCTGGCACTTCTAAAAATGTCAGTGATAAAACATGCCTTCCTAAAAAAAACCTCTTTTCATCTCTAATGTTTAGAATAATTGCCGAAGTTTTTATTGATTTTACACATAAAAGTATCATATCAAATGAGCATGCTTTGATTATGCGTTCTTTACTAAGCACGGTGTTTTACTTAGAACTTAATGAAGAGAATCCCACTTTCCCCACCGGCCCCCACCCATGCCAACTGAGCAGCACATTTTCTTTCAAGAGTCTGTGGCGAGCGATTTGAAATTGTTCAAGCTTGTTTCAGTGACAGTGTACTTTTCATTTTCTACGGTACTACACATTCTTGCAATTAAATAATAGATACAAAATAAACAATAAAAAAACAATCACGGGATATTAGTCAGCTTGGGCTGCATAACAAAATAGCACAGGCTAGGGGGCTTAAACGTAACAGTTTTCTCGCAGTTCTGAAGGCTAGACGTACAAGATCAAAGTGCTAGCAAAACTGATTTCTCTTGAGGCCTCTCTCTTCCACTTGTAGATGGCCATCTTCTCACGAAGTCCTCAAATGGCCTCTCTTCTGTGCACACCCAGAGACAGATTTCCAGTGTCTTTCTCTTCTTATTATGTCAGCAATCCTACAAGGTCAGGGCCTACCTTCATGACTTTGCTTATCCTTAGTTACCTCCATAAAGGCCCCATCTCCAAATACAATCACATTGGGGATTAGAACTTCAACATATGGATTTGGTGGGGAGGGGATATAATTCCGTCCATAACACATAGTGAGTGGAAAGGATAAGAAACAGATTTCAGTCATTTCAATTCTGTCATTCATTGTAACTATGCAGCACTTTCATTCGTGTTTAAAATTTAAAACAGAGAAATAAGGTGCAAATTGCAAACCATACTATTTTTGTTTGGTAAACACCAATCTTAGTTTATACCTGAAATATTTGACTTTTAGTGTCAAAATTTTTAAATTATTACTCATGTAATTTTGATGTACTTGCTATTAGACTGAAATGTATGCTCATGATTGCAACAAATATGTAGATATGCTTCCCCTCTTTTTCAAAAACTACTTTATTTATAACGTTTTCACCCATTACTTGCATAACTGCTCATACTGTAAAACTTTTTTCTAATTTTCAACTGGCTTGATTATATGTATACAATGACCAGGAAAAGGAAATCTTCACTATGTTTCTTTACTAGGCATTTTTATATTTCATTTTGTTTCATTACTACAGTTGAAAATAAGTTTGTCATTGAATGTCAGATAACCATGGAAGGCCACCAAGGAGAGCTTCTTGGTCATGACTAGAAAGGAGATTGGAAAGGAGCTAAATACATCATCCTGTTGAGATCCTGAGGCCTCAGATTAACCTACATAAGGTTTTCTCAGCAGAAATGTGGCCAGGTCCTTTCCTAACGATGTGGGGCTGGGGCAAGTGAATAAATAGATCCACCTGCCTCCACCCGGGGCTCACTCCCAGTTCTCTCCTGCTCATATTCTATCTACCTCACCAAAGACATAGAGCACATTCTTATGGCTACCCCAACCCAAGATCTGAGTCATAGCCACTCCAACAATCAGCCTTTGACCACCACCTTGGGCCTAGAGTTATGTACCCCGGCACTAAACTCTGCCCTCAGGAGGATGGACCTCAGAAAAAGACAGCAAGGACCTTGGAAATGACTTCCAGTTGTTTGAGGTGAGGGTGTGTGTTCTGGGGACCCCATACCCCAACCTTCGTGACAGGGATTCTGATGGGCTCTTCCCCCTGGCCCTACGGACTCTTCACCCCACAGGGAGAGGCAGAGCAAAAAGAGGGTTCCAGGCTGGCCACCCTGGCTCTCTAGGTCTAAGGGAGGCACTATTGTGGGCAATCATGTTCACTGGTGGATGAGACTTACCTTTGAATGTAGGCTACAGTGATGTATTTTACAAACTTTTCTGCTCACTAGCCCCTTGGTTGCTCCATAGTCCATAGATTTTAGGTCTCAGGTCCCTTAGGATCCCCAGGCTGCTGTAAGAGAGCCATGGAAAGTCTTCCTGCCTTGTGATTCTCCTTCTAAAAGCAACACTTTGATAGGTTGTTTCTGGGTTCTAAGACAGCTAGTTGGGAACCCCAGAGACCAAAAAGTTGAACTTTTATATAGTTTCCTAAAATTTAAATGTAGCATTCTTTCCCCCTTCTTATGGCATTTAAACCAAGGTTACTTGATGATCAGCAAAGACTATTCTTTAAGTACCTTTTTTTAAAAAAATTATCTGCATCTATACGTGCATTGATACTCACCGGTGAATGAATGTGCATATGTGCGTATGTGTGCATTTATGCATGTGTGTGTGCGCACCTGTGTTTGTGTCTTTGGCTCCCAGAAGTCCCATTGAGAGTGATTTGTTTTGAATACTGACGCCCATTCGGGATATTTTTTTTTTTTTTGCTCTTAAAGGTGTCAGCAGAAGCTGTGAAAAGGTACAGATCAGAGAATATAACATCCCCTAAGGGACTTCTCGGAGGCTCACACTTCATGTGCCAGACTCCCTTGTTTCAGGATAAGTATTTGACATGCTTTGTTACCTGATTAAACCTGCATGTGTTTCGTTCTGGCTTATTACTGTCTGAGGCACTGTGTTGTGAAATGAAAATTACTGGCATTTGCCTGCCAAATGCAGTGATTCAGAGAATTGTGAATTAGGATTCTTTAATTACAAAGATCTGCACCTGATAGGGTAATTTCAAAAGCAAAGTTAACCACACGTGCTCTACTTATTTTCAAACTAATTCTATTGAATTACATTTCATTTAAAAGGCTTTATTGGTCCCCTATTAGTACACAGGGAACAATAAACAAAATGCTTTGTTAAGACCCAATCTCATTTCACCTGGGTTGAAGAAGGGGGGGGGGAATTACATTTTCATGAAATAGAATACAAATGCCATGATTTTATGTGGGCATTTCTTTAAGAGTGCTATCACTGGGAATTATTTGTACTTTGCTTATATTACATTTAAGTTGAAAAGGTTCATGCATTAGATGAATTTGAGGACACATGAAAACAAGGTGACTTGTGGGGGAAAAGATAAGCCCCATTGTTTTCTCTCTCTTTCGTTGGTTTTTAGATTTTAAGGAAATTGCTATAAGTATCTCATTTTTATTTTATAGAGCATTTTGGTACAGTTAATAGATGTTTAATGGAAACAACAGCAACAATTTAGTGCTACACAGACTACGAAGGCAGCGTCTTTAAAAGATTCAACACATTGAGTCATAGCCTGAGGACCTGAAATCAAAGCTGCTTATTTTTAAAGGGTGTACCCATTAGAGTTACTTTAAGGTTTTCTTCCTTGACTAAAAGCAAGGCATGCATATAATAGTATTTTTTAAAAGATCCAGACGTAGAGCCCAAAATAAAAAGTTGAAGTCTCCCTCTTTCTTCGTTACCCAGAGGCACAGACTGTTAACAATGTCAGGATTTTTTTCCTCTAGGACTGGTCTTCTATTTTGTGTGTGATGCCTCTATACTTTTCAAGAACTGTGATGTTGTTCTGTTTCGTTTAGTATATGCCCCTGTGTTATGTCAACCTTCAACTTCCTGGGATCTTCCCCACAAGAAACCCATCCTGGGTGCCTCTCCTGCACGTTCCCATCTCCATCTTACTTATCTAGGCTCTTGTTTAAATGACTTTCAAGTGGAAGAAAGCTCAAAAATACTGACAGCGTCCGCATTTAACTAAAATGTAAATGTAAGCATGGAAATAACGTAAGTCAAGTGCAAGCTGCTTTCCCTTTAGAAACTCGTTTTCTGTAATCCTGAAGGATGACATTCCCTTGGAAAACCCTTCAGGACTGGTGTTGTTCCCCTGGTCGCCTCTGCCCGGGGTCCTTACTGTCCTTTACACACAATGCACGCAGTCCTTGTCCCCAGAATTGCTTACACACACAGGGAGCTATGGCTGCCCCAGCATGGGTGGGACAACCACAGGGACCCCCTGTGGTTCTCTGCCCTGACAGCCTCTGCAGGTAAACTCACCTTACACCAAGATCCGGTAGGATTAAATTCACTTCATTTCTTAGTGTGCCTTCCAAGATAAACTCTCCTTATACCAAACCCTGACTATCAAAGTAAAATTCAAGTGTGTGGAAGGTACTTTTCAAACTGTTTCACTTCTTGCGTAAAATGGCCACCACATGAAGTTTTCTGGGCTTTCACGCACCGTGAATTTTGGTGGCCCTTCCCAAGAACTCAGTGAGAAAAAAATTATTAAGAGCCACTCAAAGGAATATATTAGTTTATATTTACTTTTGAAACATTCACTGGGTGTTCCTATTAGTGACTTATAACCATTTGGTTTTTTTTTTAAATATGAAGTTTATTGTCAAATTGGTTTCCATACAACACCCAGTGCTCATCCCAACAGGTGCCCTCCTCAGTGCCCATCACCCACCCTCCCCACCCTCCCACCCCCCATCAACCCTCAGTTTGTTCTCAGTTTTTAAGAGTCTCTTATGAAAGGACTTGTAACCATTTGATAACAACCTCCATCTTTGTATTGAGGTCCCACTGTACCGAGCCTTCTAATAAGGGGATGTGTGGGGACCTATTCTGGGTTTCACATAAATTCTAAGATTCTCTGCTCTTCCCGTGAATACTTCAGTAAACCAAGGTGAAAAAGAGATACATACTTCTAAAGAAGATAATATGATGCTGCGACTTTTCTGTTGTGTTACTTCTTTTGGTGTTCATTTTCAAAACAGGATATAATGAAAAGCAACAGATTTTTCAAAAATCGTTTTGTGACCAATTTGTTTTGTGACTTTACCCCCATTTTAATAACCAGGTCAGGTGAATTGCACAGACAACTTCATTATAAAGGTGGATATTGGCTCATTAATGCTGTTTAAAAATATTTCGCTGCAGGGGCGCCTCGGGGCTCAGTCGGTTAAGCGTCCGACTCTTGATTTCAGCCCAGGTCGTGATCTCAGGGTTGTGAGACTGAGTCCTGCGTCCAGGTCTGTGCTGATGGTGTGGAGCCTGCTTGGGATTCTCTCTGTCCCTCTCTCTGCCCCTTCCCTGCTCACTCTGTCTCAAAATAAATAAATAAACTTTAAAACAATTATTTCTCTTGGCATATATGCTCTCAATATATCCTAAGTATATCCAATATATCCAATATATCCTCAGCAGCAAATTCCTGAGTTTGGTGGCTTCAAACATTCAACCCATTCGTGTGAAAATAAATTGAAACTGGAAAGCTGTGCCTTTTGTGTGTCAGACTCTGTTCTCACTACCGAGGAGCCAGACACACAGAGACTCAATCCTCACCGTGAAGAGGTTCACAGCGTCCTGGGGGAGGCAATGCGGGGACATCCAACCTGAGGTTGAGACCGTATGAGGACGAGAGTGAGGAGAAGGTAACGCTTCCTGGACTCTTGGAGAAGGCTCCACAGAGAACATGATGTTTTACAGAAAGAGGGAGACTTTGAAAGTGAGGAAGGACATTTCAAGCTCAGGGGGCTGAGAGCACAGAGTCCTGACAGCACTTTGAGAATGAGTGGTGAGGCGAGGCTGGGCCAGAGAGGGAGAGGGCAGTTCATTTACGTAATTCCAGACTAAGGAATTACGCTGTGTGGGCTCTAAGGACTCAGTGAAGATTTCGCACAGGAGAGCACAGGGTGGACGCTGTCCCTGCCAAGGCAAGAATCATAAAAGCAGCCTGTTACTACTCTGTGCACCCACCCGAGGGCATGCGGCACCCCAGGAGTCGCCCGGGCAGGAGAGCCACAGTGTTTCTCAAAGCAACGGGATATAGTATACATGCCAACAGAAGACTTCCCACCGTGCCTGCTGCTCCCGCCCCTCACTCCCCCAGATCCCAGTCTCCAGCTTAGACTCACCCCCAGAGCTGTCCGCCCTCCTGGAGCTGGAAGACGAGGTGTTTCTAGAATCTCCCCGGGAGTCTTCTGGATCTCTCCCCATGAAACTATCCAAAGCAGGTCTCTGAATGAGGAGACTGCCACCCAGCCCTGGAGGCAGCAGGCGAGTCAGGCACTGGCCCACAGGGCCTAAGGGAGGCAGAGCCGACCTCCTAGAAAGCGACGCTTCTTCGCCACCGCCATGTTTCTCATTTTCTCTTCATGTGCGCTTGTTCCTGCCCAGAGTTAATGGCAGGAGATCGAATGGATCCGTATACAGATCATTGTCATATTATGTATTGGGACAAGACCTCAAAAACAAGCTTCAACTTCTTTTTTTTTTTTTTAATTTTTTTTTTCAACGTTTATTTATTTTTGGGACAGAGAGAGACAGAGCGTGAACGGGGGAGGGGCAGAGAGAGAGAGAGACACAGAATCGGAAACAGGCTCCAGGCTCTGAGCCATCAGCCCAGAGCCCGACGCGGGGCTCGAACTCACGGACCGCGAGATCGTGACCTGGCTGAAGTCGGACGCTTAACCGACTGCGCCACCCAGGCGCCCCAAAAACAAGCTTCAACTTCTAAGAACAAGGAATTTGTTCAATAAACCGTGGTACATCCATACAACGTTCTACCGTGTGGCCGCGATAAATGTCGGAGGAAAGAATATGTGAGGAGATGATACAATGGTCTTCATTGCCGAGCGCTAAATTATGCATGATTTCTTCTTCTTTTTCTTTTATGGAGCTCCCAAATTTCCCATAACGCATGTACATGTTTTAATAAAAACAGAACATTATTTTAAAATCAGCATAATTTTTTTTCTCTACTTTGAGGCCAAACACTTTGGGATTCTATACCATTTAAAGCAACTATAAATTTAGAAAACGCTTAAAGCAGAGCTTCATGTATAATTTACCTAAGGAATCAAGTGTACATTTCTGAGCATTTCAAAGCTGTAATTCAGCCGTGGTCCTGGAGACCTGGTAAAGCCTTGAGAGCAAAATGTAAGATGTTTCATGATCCATCAAAACTCCCTGGCACACACAGATTTTATTCTTGCAAAATTTGGGCAGATACCATAGTTTTTATTACTGAACCTGCGGTTTTCTCTCACTCAAGTCTGGGATTTAATAATTACAAATATAACGGCATAAAAAGGTAGATGTGTTTTACCTCCCACACAATTATTACTCATTGTTTATCATTTATGGTCTCTGACCCCAGCAATCCCTCTCCCAACACACACACACACACACACACACACACACACACACACACACAGTATAGCAGTCCTGTTCAGGTTACCATTCTGAAAATAAACTTGATTTAAACGTCGTGTGGATCAACAACATGGAATATATTTTGTACAAATGCAGTTGGAAAAGGCCTTTACAGAATTTCCTTTTTTCTTGCTCTGATAAGCTTGAGCAAAATCATGTTTTGCTCAGTTTTGTAATGAATGTTTCTCTTATGATTTTTGATAGAGAGTCTTACTTGCTCCTCTGATGAGAGGTTCCCAAGTAGGTTTAAGTGTTCGTGGTGACTGAGTGGTTTCTCTGGAAATGGGGGGATACACCTCTGGTACTTTTACCCACTTTTTTATTTACCCCCTTTTATTTGCCTTCTTTTTCCACATGCTACGTTTCCTTTTTTCCCCCGGGCTTGTGGTATTTGTCACCGAAAGACACGGGTTTCTGCTTAGTATTTGGGGGTAATCCAAGACTGCAAATTGCTATGATTTTCATAGACACTCACTCTACAAAAATCTCTGTAAAACTGCATGAAGCTAGGGCTTGAGCTAAGGCACGAGCCTTGAACTTGAGGTAATATTTCTACCTAAAGAAGAAAACAAGGAATGGTAAAGCCAACTGAAGGACAGAGGACAGTTCTCTTCTGAGACCTCAACACGGAGGGGTCTTAACATAGGCGTGCATAGACACTTTCACTGTGTTCTCTTCACTGCCGAAAGGCAGGCTTAAAGAATGTTAGAGTAAGCTTCATAAAAACACTCTTATTGGAAAGGTAACATTCGTTTCCGATTGGCAACTGGAACCATTTTTTTATTGTTTTCATGTTGGAGATGTCACACCTAGCTTCCTAAACATTCTTTCTTGCTGGGAAGGGGCATTCCTATAAAATGGAAACTCTGGGGTGGCCTCACTGGAGATTCCCTATTAAAAAAATACAGAAAATCTTAAAACGATGAGCAGATCTCACCTTCCAAGTACCTTAGTTAATCCTTGGGACCCAGGGAGGCAGTTTTGAGGAAGTTGTGTTAACACTTAAAAGCCACCTGGGTACCATATAATACAAGGAAGTCGCAATTCACCGGAGCTAATGGTACTTTTGAAAGCGTTTTACATCCTCCTGGGGCAGGGAGCTCGGGCACAAGGAAAATCTGGCTCAGGTATTTGTGGTTTTTATAGCTGCCGTATCCAAGAAAGTCAAAGTCAAGGGCCTTCTAGAAGAATCCGTTTTACATGCCAATATGCTTTATAGAGTCCTCACTGCAGATGGGGAAACCGAGCTCCCTGAGAACAGATTTATACTTGCCCAAAGACAGCACAATTGGTCATTAAGAACAACACTTCTACGTCAGAGAAAGACAAGGACTGTATGATATTACTTTTGTGTAGAATCTAAACAAGTTTAAACACTAAAATACAAAGTAAAATAGTGGTTATCCGGGGATGGGAGGAAGATAAAATGAACGGTGTTTAAGGCTATAAACTTGTGACTAGTAGTAAATAAGCTATACAGATCAAATGCCCAATATTACAAATATAGACAGTAATATTGCACTGTAATTATGTAACGTGATAAATATGGCTACATTGGCAATCCTATTGCAATACATAAATGTATCGGAGTAACAGTTGTCCACCTTAAATTTACACATTGCTACATGTCAAATTTATTCAATAAGAAACAAGACTTCACACAAATACGTTAAAAAACAAAAAAACTTTTGAAGTGTTTCTAGTTTTGTTTTCATGCTCCAAATGCTGATTAATTCATTAACTCCGGATATTTGGACAGCTTGACTTTTTGTGAACAGCACTTTGAAATTTAATGCAGAGCTCCCTTCTCAGAATTTTACAGTTTTGGCTCCTGAAATGACTAGTCTTTACAATCCCCTCACATGTACTCCCTCACTGAAGTGTAAGGAACATCTTTTTCTCCAGCTCCTGGCCCGGATTCAGGTGGTAAAGATTTTCCAAACACCTGCATGAATGTTAGCAAGATCCAAATCTGCTTAAGGGGCCTGTATGTTTTCATCTTGAAAGAAGTCATGTTTCCTCCACCAAGCGCTACCGAGTTCTTCAGATATATACTCCTTCCGAAAAGGTCTTTTCCTTCTCCTCAGGAAGGATTAGGAAAAGCTTGTGATGCTGAAAAGAAAGAAGGTATTGGCTAGCCCAGTTTTGTGGGAGAGAAGAGGAAAGGAAATCTCCGGAATCTTTCGCAAGAGTGGAGTGATCTAACTTAACCTGCGTGGGAATGACTGGGGATAGGGTTCAACCCTTCGGACTTCCTCGTGGAGCTTAAACACCAAAGAGAATGGAGTTAGGGGTCCGAAGGTTAGCTAGAGACATCTGAAAAGCCCCAAATCTTTTCTCGTAGAGCGGTGCGATATTCAAATCACTCATAAGTACTCTTGGACGTGCTTGCAGTTCCATGAATATCTAATGTCACTTTGAATCTTACTTCTGTTAAACCACATCCTTTTAAATATCGTAATGAACTTACTGTCGTTTTTTTCAGGACTCAGGGCTATTATTAGCTGGCCTGCACTCCACATGGCTTCTCCCACACGGCAAATCCTTTGCTCTCTCTTGTTTCACCCACTTATAACTGCCAATGGCCTGTCATTGCAAGGGAGAGCTGAGCACTTTGAAGGCAGACCTTACAGAGTGTGTGACCTTCAACAAAGTTACTTAACTGTCCCAAATTTCAGCCTCATGTATGACATAAGAGTAATTAATTACAGCGCCTACCTCATGGGTTTCTTGTAAATCTTACACAACATAATGCAGTAATAATGCATTTAGCCCAGTTCTGGCATGCAGTAAGGGTTTCGTTTTTTAAAATCAACTAGTAAGTAGCATTTATTAAGTGCTTATTATTTATGAGACAACGTCTTTATCACTTCATTCACATCAACCCATTTAATACTATTATTACCTCATTTTACAGATGAGGAAATGGAGCCACTTACTTGTTGAAAATTTAAAAGATCAATAAATAATATGACTTTCTTCCTTTCCCAGGTTGGAAAAGAATTGAGAGATAAACACAGGGCGAAGGCAGAGGAAGCTCTAAACGTTACTTTTATTACCGATGCAGTTAGAGAAGATGTCTCCAGACGTGCAACCTTGCTAATCTTTTTTCCCAGAAGACAATTTGCCCTCCCACTTACAGGCATCACTGGACAATCGCGAGTCTCCTGGGGAAGAGAAGCAGGTTACCACCCGCAGAGCAGAGAGCCGGGCCAGAAGGCTCCCTCTCATCAGGAAGCCAGATCTGAACTGAGGGAAGGAGAGACTGAACTGAGCATGCCTAGAACCTTCCCTCAACCCCGCTCTGAGGTTAAATAAATAACCTGTCAAGAGGAATAAATAAGAGGTAAGGTGGGAATCCAGACATTAGCCTAATAAAAACCCCACAATAGGAAAGATGGGAGCTAGGGTCTACAAAGCACTCCAAATACCATCACCATCATCATTATCTCCTTTATTAAGACTCATTTTTTTACATCTATTTTGGACTGTTTAGAGTTTTGTTTTTTGGGTCTTGGCTTTGCTTTTTTTTTTTTTTTTAATCAGCTTTGGCAAGTAGTGGTTTTCTAGGAATTCATCTATTTCGTATGTATTTTCAAGTTGGTTGACATAAAGATGTTTATTATTTTTTTTAAATGTCTGTAAGATCTTAACAAAATTTCTTTGTTTACTGCTGAGATGGATACTTAGACCAATGATTTTTTTTTTCAGCCCTTCTTTTTTTTTAACTGTATGCATTGATTTAAAAGTATAAAATGTCTCCCTACGAATGACTTCAGGGACACCTGGGTGGCTCACTCAGTTAAATAGCTGACTTTGGCTCAGGTCATGATCTCATGGTCCATGGGTTTGGGCCCCGTGTCAGGCTCTGTGCTGATAGCTCAGAGGCTGAAGCCTGCTTCAGATTCTGTCTCTGTCTCTCTCTGCCCCTCTCCTGCTCATTCTCTCTCTCTCTCTCTCTCAAAAATAAATAAACATTAAAAAAAAAAATGACTTCAGTTGCATATACAAGTTTTGACTAGAGTCTTCTCATTATCATTCAGTTCAAAATATTTTCTTTTCTTTTCTTTTTTTTTAATTTTAGAGGAGGGGAAGGGGTAAACAGCGAGAGAGAGACTATCAAGCAGGCTCCATGGCCGGTGCCAAAAATTAATCAATTCAAGGAAAATCAAGAGTGTCCATGTAAGTCAGACAAGGGAGGAGGCAGACATGATCTATGTAAAAATGAACCAAGATACATTCCCTGACTTCAAGTTTTCAGTCTATTGAGAAAGACATATTGATTTTGTTAGCATCGGACAAAGGCTCTGGTAGGGGTGGTCACAGGGCCTTTGGGGAGCACATACATATTAGGTGCACTTGACCCATTTCTGGGGTAGGGTGGGGTTGCCGGGAAAGATTTCATGGAAGAGCTGACATCTAAAGCTGAGACCTGGAGATGAGCAGGAGTTAAGTAGACCAGAGTGAACCGCCAGATGCTTGAAGATGCAGCATGAGACAGTTGGGAGCCACAAACCAGGGCCACAGTTGGAGAAAGGCATGCAGGCAAGGGAACTGCACGTACAAAGGTCCAGGGGCAGGACAGACCAGGCCCCATTTTGGTTATGTGTCACAGGAAGAGTTGCATTTCTGAAACACAGATCTTATCATGTCATTCTTCTGCTGAAAAGCCTCTAACAGTTCCCTGCTCCCTACAGAGAAATGTCCCAAGTCCTTAGCAGACATGCAGGGCCCCTCGCGACTCGGCCAGCTTACTTGTTCAATCTATTTCTACAACTCTGCCCACCTGAATAAACCAGCTGCCCCAGCCACATCCTTGCTCACGCTCTTCCCTCTGCTTCGATATACCTTCTCCCTCCTCTGTTCAATGACTTTCCACCTGTTTTTCAAAGTCCACTTACATGTCACTTCTTCCCTGGGCATCCAGATGAAATCAAATGTTTCTTTCTTCACCATCATTCTTCATTTCCATGGTATCTTTCTCTGTGCCTTAATGCTTAAAATACGGTATGATTAGTTTTTGTTTATCTGTTTCTTTTGTCTGATGGATGTTGAGCTCTTTGACATCTCATACATTTCTTTTGTGATCGAATTGATTTGACCTCTAGTTTTGCCAATCACTGGTTCGATATTTCTAATTTCATCCTTTCCCCTTCAATTATAGCTAAATTTATCAGTATGTACGATTTCATTTTCAGGTCAAGAAATATAGCTCATATAATTTTTTACAGGTAAACATTTATAGAAATATTAAATTAAAGTGGGGTCAAGGTACAGCTGTAAGCTTTTCTAGAGTGTAGTAACTAAGGTAAAAATCCCAAGAAAAGCTTTGAAGGATAATAATTCGGCAGATAACCTACCTGTAGCTTTGATTCCTGGGCACCACCACAAGAAGGGAAAGATCCCCACTGAGTTCCCTCTTTAGATTAAGAGATTATTTGTGACCCATCTGCCACTTGGAGTCACAGGGAGTGAGGCCCAGGAATCTGCATTTATAACAATCCTAACTTTCAAAAGTACACTCCCTCACTCCCTGCTTTCTCCCAGGCAATCCTTAGGCACCCAAAGTTCCAGAACTCCTGCCAATGACCTCCCCTGGTAAAACAATAAGTCACTTCTTTTCTGGCTAAATTGCATTTTCCTAGGAGGTACAACCAAAACCACGTATTATCGAACACTATGAGCCATTCGCTCCATGGCGTCTAGGTGAACTCAAACGTGATAAATACATAACAAGTGTCTGTACTAACTTCAACATGGCGATAATTATAAAGAGTTTGAACTTCTAGTCATTCCAAAGGTGAACAACTGTAGTTATGAGCCAGAGAATTTGAAAAGACATTTCCTACTAATTAATTATGCAGTTCTGGGTAGATATATTTGTAGATGTTACTGTTTGAAAGTCATGATCCTGCTTTCCTCACCCATCCTTTTTTGCATGAACGTGAAACTTAGTAGTTAATAATAATCACCAGAAGTAATATAACACTAACGTTAAACATCTGCCTTCTCTAGGAAGATGGCGAATGTCACCATATGTTACACATGGTTATTATTATTCCAGATCCTATTAGTATTGCAAACTCATGTACCACGAGGTAAATCATGCTCACAAAATTGAAAATCAGAGTGCAGGAAAATACAAACATTTAAGACACATATATCACAGTTTCATTGTGTGGGCAGAGACAGTGAGAGTAATATTAAAGTGGTCTCCATTTGGCATATATTTAATAATACTAGTTTGTGGCAAGATGTTCAGATGGTAGTGTTTGGTGAATGTAATAACAATAATTATATACTGTGTGCCCCAACTGTACAGAGCTTTCTATACATTGTCTCTAGTCTTTATAATAACCATCCGAGGAAAGTGTCACCCCAACCTTTTCAGCTGAATGAACTGCATAGGCAATTGTCTAAAATCACACAACTAGTTAGTGACAACACTCGTTTATTTTTTTTTTAATTTTTTTAATGTTTTTATTTATTTTTGAGATAGAGAGACAGAGTGCGAGCGGGGGAGGTGCAGAGAGAGAGGGAGACACAGAATCCGAAGCAGGCTCCAGGCTCTGAGCTGTCAGCACAGAGCCCAAAGCGGGACTTGAACTCACGAGCTGTGAGATCATGTCCTGAGCCGAAGTCGTACACTCAACCAACTGAGTCACCCAGGTGCCCCAACAACCCTAGTTTCTGAACCCAGGATTGCCTGACCTCAGAGTCCGTGCTCTTTTTTGCTGAGATTAAAAACTGCATGAGGGCAGTTTTTATTGTTTTTATTCCCTGCTTGATTCTCCGAGCTTTGAAGAGGCCGTGTTATAGCGTAGGTGCTCAATAAAAAAAAGAATAATAGCTTGCTGCCAGATCAAGAATTTCATCCTTGCCAGTTTCCCTCAAAGAAATCCTTAATCCACAATTTGATAGTATCCTCACCCAAATAAAAGTAATACTCATCATAACAGGCAAAATTAGAATAATAAAAAAAATGCTTGATTAATCCAAAAGAGAGCAAGAAACAAGTGGGAGAAAAAAGAGGCGGGGGGAACAGAAAAAGGTGGGACAAACAAAACAAATACTGAGACGGAAAATTTAAACTCAGTATGCCAGCGATTGAATTTAGGGTTTAGTAAACGAACTACTGCAATGAAAAGATAAAGATTATTAGACTTCAGTTCTAAAATCATATCCATAATATTCACTTAATTCTTTTATTATTTCTTCCTTTTTCACGTCTGTCTTGTAGATGAAAGATGAAGCCTTAAGGGAGTGAAGAAACTCGCCATGGTGACTCAGCCCATAAGTAACAGAGTCAGGACATGGACCCCAATGGTCCAGCCCAGAACCCTCACTCATGGCCATTTAATACACCCTCGGCAAAGAGAAGGTGCTGTCCAGCTTGGCAAGAATGGCATCCAGGCAATGCTACAGGCAGAGCCAGACTGCAGCTGGCAATGGGGAATGGTCAAGTTCAGCCCCACCACAATGAGGAATATAAGCTCTTGGGGAATGAACAGGGTTTCTGGAACAACTGATATTAGAGAACACAAATCTGCGGTACAGCCAACATAGGGAAACGTATAAAAAGTAGAGAAAATGGATGGTTGATCAATCCTAGGTTGGGGTTTTGCTGGAAAGTGGCTGAAGACAAGATGGTCTGGGGAGAGACTGGTTTAAAAATTCCATCTTGGAATCTAGGCAGAATGGGGGGGGAGTCCTGCGAGTCAGGGGGAAGGTGTAGCTAAAGACAGCAAGGGGTTGGGGGTCACGGGGACCAGACATTTGCTTGAGGCTGAAGAGCAGGAAGCAAGAGAAGAGGCCTAGAAGAATATTAGCTTGCTGTCAGAGAGGGTAGGATGGGTGTCCAGACAACGTCTTACAAGGCATGCCAGAGGTAAATTAGAAACAAAGATAAAGTCGGGAAAATAGATTTATTCTTGAGATGCCCGGGTGGCTCAGTCGGCTAAGCGTCTGACTTTGGTTCAGGTCATGATCTCTCAGTCCGCGAGTTCGAGCCCCGCATCGGGCTCTGTGCAGACAGCTCAGAGCCTGGAGCCTGCTTCAGATTCTGTGTCTCCCTCTCTCTCTGCCCCTCCCCTGCTTGCACTCTGTCTCTCTCTCTCTCAAAAAGTAAACATTAAAAAAACAGTTTAAAAAATAGCTTTATTCTTAATCATTAAATTTCAAGGATAAGGACACAAGCTGGAAGCTACAAGTCACTTCTTGTTACCTGAACCACCATTTTCATGAGATTATTAAAAACTCTGATCACAGATCATTAAAAAATTCTAAATTGCTCCAGGTAACAGATTGCTTTCTCTGAATCACTCAATTTTTTTTCTGAAATAAGGAGAAGAAAAATAGTTAAAATTAGCCACCTTTTTATAATGCACTTGCTGGAACTAATTAGTAATTATTTTTTAACATAAGCAGTTGGTATGAGAGTGGTGATAATATATTTACAATATAAACTTAGCATCATTAATGAGATTGTCATTTGTGGAGACAAGACTGTCAGAAGCTGTCCCCTTTATGACGGAGAGCCGCTCTTTCGGTTCCAGGGTGGAAGGTGGCAGTCAGAACACTCTTAAGAAAAAAATTCTGCAAGAATAATGTATGCCATGATATATATTTGAAGAGCTGTAATACGCACAGTGTTTGAAGGCTTTCTAAAAAACAAATGAACAGTTTTTAGCCTAACAGCTAAAGCTTGAGCGTCTTAAAGATTTATCAACATAAAAACGTGGCTTCTTTACAACAAAGTATTCGCATGGATGGAAACTCTTTGATTCTCTGATAACAAATGCGTCTTTTTGTATTAATTCTTAAGTAGCCTAACATTCGCCTTTTCCCTTCTAAACTCCCATATTTGGATTCAGAGTGAGACTTTCTTTTCCCTTCTCATTTAATCAATGTTGGCACGAAGCTCCCCTCTGTCAGCTTGATATTCTGCTCTGGTCTGACCTAATTCTGCTCAGGCAATGAATCCACTTACTCCCCCTGGCTGGGCAAAAGGAAGAAGACATGGGAGAGAAGTGAGATACCAAAGTCTTTCTTGTGTTAGGCTGTTTTAGGGCGTCGGCCTAATTTAAGTACTTGGATAACATTCCCCAGACAGTGTGTGAAGGGTTTTCTTAGTTCACATTGGGCCGTGCTTGAGCCTAACTTGACCTCACTCATCCCCATTCCAGCTATGCGGAGAGACCTCTTCTGGCAGAGAAGGATCGAGAATGCTTTTTCCACCCCCTCGAGTCGGTGATACATAACCCCCGTGTGTAATTTCGGAGCGCCCTTCCAAGCGCTGGAGTGTCCGGTGGTGTTTGTGAGCCCTGCTTGCTGTTGTAGACACTTCTGTCATCATCATTTATGCTGTGGCAAAGCTCTCGTGTGTTTCAGTAAAAAGAAGATTGTGCTTGGGTTTTGTCTTCGCTTGACATGCTTCTTCCCTCTGCTTGCTGATGTGGTATTTTCCAACGAACCACTGTCACCACAACAGCAGGAATCCTTAGTTGTAGCAAAAACTCATAACAGAGCTGAAATTTCCATAAGACAACTCAGACTGGGGAAAACATAGTTTAGCCTTTTTTTTTTTTTTAACATTTATTTATTTTTGAGAGACACAGAGAGACAGAGCATGAGCAGGGAGGGGCAGAGAGAGAGGGAGACACAGAATCTGAAGCAGGTCCCAGGCCCCGAGCTGTCGGCACAGAGCTTGATGTGGGGCTCGAACTCACAAACCGTGAGATCATGACCTGAGCCGAGGTCGGACGCTTAACCGACTGAGCCACCCAGGCACCCTGAGTTTAGCCTTTTATCCCAGTCACGAAACATCCAACCAAAATTTATGCTTCCCAGATTCCCTTGCAGCAAGTACGGACCTGCAGCTAGGTTCTGACAAATAGAGTGTAAACTGAACTACTGAGTGTAACTTGAAGAATAGCCCTTTAATGTAGGATAACTCAACCTAGAGTATACGCTTCACGCTCCCCCACCTTTCTGCATTGCTGCCTAAAATGTTGGAGCTCTCCCATCACTTACTCACTGTCTTACTTGATTCTAGTATATCATTTTGAATTGTGGTCTTTTTCTTTTGCCACTATATCTTGCTTCTTCAAGAAGAAAACATCAAAATCAACTTCAAGTCATGGGCTGCCTTTTCAACGTTTTATTTATTTTTGGGACAGAGAGAGACAGAGCATGAACGGGGGAGGAGCAGAGAGAGAGGGAGACACAGAATCGGAAACAGGCTCCAGGCTCTGAGCCATCAGATGGGCTGCCTTTTCAAGCTGTGTCATGTGTGTGTGTTTGTATGTGTGTGCATGTGTGTGTGCTTGCATGCATGCACACACTTTGGTGGTAGAGGTAGAGTTATAAAAATAATAGAAGAAACAATCCCTGACATGAAGAAGTGTATCACAAGGATGAGACTTACTCGGTGGGAATAATGGCAGAACATAAACAAGGTAGATACAGATAGACTGATACCCAGAAAAATGGAGATCTGATATAGACATATTTCAATCTAGTTTCAAATAAGTATCTTACACGGGACTGTAAATTATCATTTTCCTCCCCTGTACACCCAGAGTTTCCGCTGTTCATGTGTTCAGAACTGAAATGCTCAGAAAGGATGAGATGGGGAAAGGCCCCTCACCTTTTGGAACCGTAAAGATTTGGTAATGCCCTGCTCCCACTGTCTGCTTACAGAGGACCCCTCATGACCACATATGAACACATTCCAGGCGGACAGAAGATAGCCCCCTCTATTCTATGTCTGAGGACTTCTGCTACTGCTGCTTAACAAGAACTACAGGGCAAATGATCAGGATGACAGCTCAAGACACAAAGGAAATCATTTAAAGATTCATTAAATGCAAACCCCTTTTTAATTTGAAGTGTCTTAAAAACACAGACACCACATAGATACGGATATGCGTCTTACTGTCTTTGTCACGTCTCTACAATATATATCAACCAAAGGAAGTGTCCATGATACCGTAATAACGCATCCTGACAAACTTTGATTTACCATTAAAAAAATGCTAATTCTGAAAGTGATTAATACAGTAACATTTCCAGGCACCTAGGATCTAACAGAAAATGTTTCAAAATTAGAGCACCATAAAAAGAGTGGTATTCACAAGAAACATAATTTAGGTCACAAATTACAGTGAACTCACAGGTTCCCTTCTCAGTGGTTTGACCCTCGGGAAAAAGCAGTCCTGCTGTAAATCGCATGCCATGTGAGTGCTTCCTTGAAATGAGTGACTGATTGGAGAGTGGGACTCTCTCAAACAATCTTTTGAAGTTCATTCATTGTATCGTAATATGCGTGCAGGTGTGGCGAAGACAGCGGCTACCCACTGAAGATTCAGGCTTCCCTTCTACAGCGTAGAGTCATGGCTGGGAAGTGGCTGTCCTGGTATCTGCGTGGGTCCACGCTGGCTCGGTTCCAGTTCAGGAATGTAGGCGAGAGTGATGTGTGACACTCGGGCCTGGCCCATGATCACCCGTGATCTTGCAAGTTCTCTGTCACCCTCCATCATCTGGCTGGCTCCGTGAAATACTGTGTGGAAGGCTGTTAGCGAAGGATTCCCTGAGACTGGTCTTTAAGCAAACAATAAACGTGGTGCCAAACCAGTGCGATTTGGGGACTTGCCTATTCTCACAGCACTGCTGTCACTGACGTGGCAGGTTGTGGTGTATCAGCCACAGCCAACCCCTCCCCTCTCAGGGCCGTCATTTTCCTTTCACTAACGATAAGTCTCTTTTCATGACTCCTTCCCCGTTTTTTTGGTTCTTCACATTTCTGGTTGACATATTCCATATAATACCTTTTTTTTTTTTTTTTTGGCTTATAAACCGCAGAAATCTATTTTTCACAGTTCTGGAGACTGGAAGTCCAAGATCAAGGTGCCAGTATGGTTGGGTGAGGGGGTGAGGGTCCTCTTCTGGTTGAAGACTTCCGTTCTCACATGATGAAAGGGGTAGGACACCTCTTTTGAATCACCTGTCAGTCCATTCATCAGAGTGTGGGTCTTGGTTTTCTCCTTACAAAGGCTACTGCTGCCCACGGCTGAGGTCAGGAATCTGAGAAATGCTAGGAGAAGGAGGTGGTGGACACAGTCGCCTGATGGTGTGTTCTCCTTCATTGTTTTCCCTTCCACACTGAGTCCTCTTTCCATCCCAGGACTATGAGAATCACACTCCGAGCCCTGGCTGTCCGTGCCCTGCTGAGGTCAGCGGGGAGACTACATTGCAAGAGTGGCTTCTGGACTTTTTCTGGGAAGGGCAGAGCCAGGGGCTTGTTGCATAATGAGCCCTGAGAACACCCAGGAAACCCAGTCTCATTGTGTTTATGACAAGGTGGTGCCTGATAAAAAGCCTCAAGGGCTCTAACTTACAATTTTTTTTTTATCCCCCTCATCTTCCCCGAGGCTATGCCAATGAATAATGACCATTTGAAATTCTTCCAAGGAGGACCAATCACTATACAAAACAGTAGCTGGCTCCTTCATGTAATATCCCTGGACTTTACATCATGGCAACGTTCTCGTTCCATTTCATAATAGGGAATTGCTTGAGAAACCACCACATTTTACCGCCTTTGCATTGTGTTCTTCAGTAGGTATAAGTTCAGGCCTCGGAAAGGGGGTAAGTCCACTCCAAAGTGGGCCTGGGAGCATATGTGTGCGTGCGTGTGTGAATGTGAGTGTAAGTATGTTCCTATTTGCTTCAATGCCAAGTGGTCTAGACTGGTACCAGAAAACTGTCTCTCAGGGGTTGAAACCAAGTGGGTTATGGGTCCCAAGACGGATTTGACCTGAAAAGTCAGAAGTCTTTGTTCTTGTTACTGCTATTTATTCACAACCAGGGCAACGTTGTATTTACATGGTTCATGATATGGTTGTGTCTACACAGTCACAGGGTGAATCCCAGCTCCAGCACTCACCAGCTGTGTAATCTGAGTATAGTCCTTAAACTCTCTACTCTTCTGTTTCCTCTTCTGAAATATGGGAATTATGATGACTCCTACTCCATAGGGGTCTGTGAGGATAACATGAGATAAATATAAAATTCTTAACATGGGGCTGTAATAGAAATCCTCCGTTTAAATTAGCTAATACCACTAATAATTTTAAACAGAAGATTGCATCATCTACTGAGAAGATTACTGTGTTCACCACAATAGACTTTCCCACTCCGACTTCCGCCTTCCCTGGGTCCTCACGGGCTTTTCTACACGTTCCCATTACGGCACTTGTGACCCTTCATTGCACTGCTGTTTACGAATCCATTCTTCGTTTCTTATTCTTCTATCCCCATACCTAACGTAGTACTTAGCACGGTGCATGTGAAACCATGTGAGATACCTATTTTCATAGATCAAAAGCTCAAATGTTGGAAGGTTTATGTGGTTCAATCTAGAGTGGGTGTTTAGTAATATCTGCTGATGAGGGAATGGATGAATGGGTACCCCCCCCCCACTGGCCTACCACTAGTTGACAAGTATTATAAATGACACCATGATTTTCACAAACGCTGATTTGTCTCCTGGATACGTGTCACTACCTTTCTCACTTTCTAGTAGAATTTCGTTAAAGACATGTTGTATCTGTGAGTTATGTTTTTACATGAAATGATGCAGTTCATAATATTGTTCTCAAGAAAATAGAAGATTTAAGAATTATCTATGATGAGGGGCACCTGGGTGGCTCAGTTGGTTGAACCTCTGACTCTTGATTTCAGCTGAGGTCATGGTCTCACGGTCATGGGATTGAGCCCCATGTCGAGCTCCACACTGACAGCTCAGAGCCTGCTTGGGATTCTCTCTCTCTCCCTCTCTCTCTGTCCCTCCCTGCTCATGCTCTCTCTTCCTCTCCCTCAAAATAAATAAATAAACTTAAAAAAAAGATCACACACACACGTTCACATATATACTCACATACACACTTTGGAATGAACTTACACCATTCTAAATTCTAAACTTGGCTATACTCACCCCTGTTTCTCTCCTACTGAACCAGCTCAAAACACTATAAGAGGTCCCATAGTTAACCAGTGTATTATCTGGAAGCCCAACAATTTCCTACCCCCCAGTCCTACCCCCAGACCCAGCCATCTATTCTTCTAAAAAAGATTCTTGTGGTTACAAAACTGGCTGCATGAACAGTAGAACAAACAAGGCATATGAGATGTTTGTGTCTTACATTTTGTATCATCGAGGAATGACCAAAATCATCTGTTGATGACTCCCTCTTTGGGGATCTTCTCTGATAAAAGAAGCAAAGCTGGAACATATGATAAACATTGGAGTTCCCAATGTCTCAGGGAATGTCACGTTTTGACCAACGCTGTGCTGAGGGCCAGCTCTCTGAGGTGGGACGTGAGTTGACAGGAGTCAAGAAACTCTATCCTTTCTGTGATGGTGCACAGACAGGAGCCTTAACCACTGGTATGTGTGACTGAATCAGCAAGCACGGATTTAAATGCCTGGAGAGGCAGGTAGATCATATAGGTAGGAAAAGGAGGTTAAATGTGAAGCAATAGAGAGTAGTGAGGAGTGTGACAAAGTATTCTGTAAAAAGGCAGCAACCATTTAGTTTCATGCGGGTCTATGAAGTCAGTGTTGCCAGATTTGACGATTTTTAAAAAGAAGTTAGAAATTTGGATGCTCGTGAGAAGTTCCCCAGTTTTTGAGATACTGCATGGCTGAAGAGAAATCTGACCTGTGGTCACCACTTACAACAACCCCTACCTGGAACCATAACCCACGGCACCTTACACACACATGGCATTCAGAAATTGAAAGAGAATTCTGTGGTCACAATGTTCAAAGAAAACTCTTAATTTTAAATACTTTCACTTATCATTCCTGAGAATATTCTGACACATGTCTCAATTTTCGATTTGGAAAATACAGCTTGAGTGTCTCTAGTTAGCCTTTTGGACCTCCTTAAGAGTGCATAGTGATCCCACCAGGCTCAGAAAGGGAGAAGAAACAGGCCTACATGCTAGAGGGTGAAAAGTGCCAGACAATGCATTTATCTTAGGGAATGAAGAATGGTACACACGGCCTCAGTTTCCCAGCGCTGGATTCACTTCTCCTCCCCTTTCACTTGCTCATGTCTCTCGACGTGCAAATGTTTTGGCTCTGTTATTAAGAAATTATATTCGAGGAGCCCCTCGGTGGCTCGGCTGGTTGAGCGCCTGACTCTTAATTTCGGCTCAGGTCATGATCCCAGGGTTGTGGGATCAAGCCCCACGTCAGGCTCTGCGCTGAGCGAGGAGCTTGCTTAAGGTTCTCTCTCTTTCCCTCTGCCCCTTTCCTTCTCTCTCCCTCTCTAAAAAAAAATTATATATGAGTTATTCTCAGAAGCCCAGTCCATGATGAAAGTACCACATCCACTGGACAATTACCACTCTTTTCTAAGTGTTTTGGTCCAACATCAGCAAAGCTTGCCTTCCAGCTTGAAATTCTTCCAGTCCACTAACCAACAGATGGCATTACTAGCTTTCCTGAGATACGCGCGCACACACACACACACACACACACACACCCCTTCCCCGTGACACGACACGCAGTTTGGCTGTGGTGTTAGAAGCACAGTGAACTTATCAAGCAGCAAAGTGGGTGGCGGGGAGACAGAGGAATCGGAGGGAAAGCTTCATCCACTCTTTGGCTCCCACCCCCAATTAAGGAGTCCGGGGCATTTAAGGTCTACCACATTTCCGTGTGGGGACAGAAGCATAATTCAACAAAATGTACCCTTTGGACAGGAAATGGGAGGGTCGTCAGCTTGGGCTGGAGCATATGCAGGATAATCATGACACTGTCTTTGCTGGTGTCAAACCTATATTTGTTAAATAGCTCCCAGAACAGTAACCGGGCACTGTCTTCAGACACTGCCTGCTATTGAGGAGAGGGAACAACAACATCAAAAATACCGTCGAGCCACCCAAGTCAGATAATTACACCGGCTGCAAAACATCCAGGCACGGAGCACTGGAGACCTTTGAGGGGGTCCTTTATCATGCCCTGCCTTTTCCAGAATGAGGCTAATTTGCTCCTCTTTCAGCCAGCTCCAGCACAGAGAGCAGCCGAAGGAGAGAGCGGAGAATGAACTGTCAGCGTTATTGAAAAGATTCATGATTAGTCACACTCGCTCACAGGCCAGGCCCTTGCCAGACACCACACCACTCATTAGCAAACCTGAGAACTGGAGTGCTTCCCACAGCTGAGCAACAGCTCTGGGCCTGGCAGGCCCCCAGGGACCCACAAAGCCCTGTGTTCTCCCACACCCTGCAATGAGAAAGGCCAGTTTGGGCAAGCCTGGGTGCCATTGGCTCCCCAGATGCTAAGTGAGTCTATTTGTCTTATGCTCCGTATTGCTTAAAATATTATTATTCAGGAACTCAGCTGGCGTGGATATCAAGGTAACATCTCTTCGTGTGACGCTGAAACGGTTACCTGACGGGGGCCGCCATTTTCTGCCCAGGTTCCCTTCGGAGCACCCAAGAGCTGGGCACGTCTGTGGTTTGTCATCCTCCCTCGTCTCGTGTTCAGCTACAGCTGTTAGCCCTGCTCTTCCCAGAACTGGAAATATTTCTTTTCCTTTTCTGAGTAATACCGGCAATTACAACTGAAATTTACAGTGCTGGATATTGGAGGGCTCAGGGTGGTGAACACTCATCCAGCTCATTTGCAAGAGACAGTGTGGGCCGTAGGATTGATTTCAGTTCCCATAGCAATGGGGAAATTGAGGCTGGGAGGGACCAGAGCTCACTCAGAAGTGTAGAATAAGGAAGAAGAGCCAGGTGCCTGCTTTTCTGTTCGTCTTCACTCCATTTATTCCAGCTGCAATCCCATACAAGAAGACACCATTTCCAGTTTGGACAGTAAACCATTCTCCTCTTAATGAAAATACCACTGTCAGAGTGATAACTCCATGAAGCTCAATCAAAACTAACCAAAAAGATCTGGCTTCTATTAGCATGTTCTGTATCCTCCACAGGGGATCTGAAAGCAGAGGGCATGGGGCCAAGACATCATAAGTGATCACAACAGGCACCAAATGCGGTTGTTCATCACGCCATACGTCCGAGCAATGTGGAGCCATGACGGGCTCTGGTGGAGAGAGGAAATGATCGTTGTAAAGCCCGACTCCAGACCAGAGCTCACGTTATCTGGTACACACTGATATGCGTATTAGCTTAGATTTATAGTACCTGCAAAAGTGGCCCTGGCCCTAAAAGAAGCTCGAGTGGTGAAGAGTGACCACGAACAACGTAAGTATGATTCGAAGCATCACACTCCACTTCTTCAGGCTGGAGACGCCCCCACCCTGGCTTCACAGAGATGTTGCCATGCCGACCCAAGCGAGTGTGGTAAGGCCTTGGGGAAATTCCTGTGAGTTTCTAGAATTTTCAAAACCCCCTGCAAAGCTCCGAGACAGTACTTCAAGTTGGCAAACTCAGAAATTTTGTGTGAAGGCCATTTACCACGATGGACATTCAGCACCGTGCCTCCCTGGTCCGCTGGGGTAGAGGGCAGTGGGCCAGAGGGAACGGAAAGGGGCATAGCCGGTGCCTGTCACTCAGTGTAAGTGGGGGGGGAGCTACTGCCTCTTCCCTGTGTGAGTCCCCCAACCTCTCCCATTCACTGTGCTTCTGAGGAAAAAGGGGTAGAGCCTCAGACAAGGGATCAAGTCAGAGGAGCACCCTACTCAACCCCAAAAGAAACTTGCTTCAGAGTCGTTCCGGTCTCCTACAGCCGCCCCACCCCCACTAAGCCTGGGCTCGTCGGCCAAGATAACTACTCATGATCACCAGGCCCAGCAAAGGCCTGACTGATGTGGACGCTGCCAATATGTGGTCTACCTCTGGAAGTGTGCATGTGTGCATACGGCAGATAACGGCCTTGCCTCCGATCTTTGCATTACTTGCTTCCAGAAGGGAAGTGATGCTAACGGCTGACAACTTTTGCATCTTTTCCCCGGGTACCATTTTAAGTGCGTTGACTCTGATAGCTCTTCCCACAACGCGATGAGGAAATACGTTCCTCATTTATGCATGAGGAAACTGAGACCCAGAGACTGTCCGGTCACACAGCCAGGAAGCGGCGGGGCTGGGATTTGAACCCAGAGCTCAGTGTGTTAGTTAAGAAACAATGATATGGGGGCGCCTGGATGGCGCAGTCGGTTAAGCGTCCGACTTCAGCCAGGTCACGATCTCACGGTCCGTGAGTTCGAGCCCCGCGTCAGGCTCTGGGCTGATGGCTCGGAGCCTGGAGCCTGTTTCCAATTCTGTGTCTCCCTCTCTCTCTGCCCCTCCCCCCGTTCATGCTCTGTCTCTCTCTGTCCCCAAAAAAATAAATAAACGTTGAAAAAAAAAAATTAAAAAAAAAAAAAGAAACAATGATATGATTCCATGTGGACGTGGGCTGTTGTGTATCCAGTGTACTGAGCATGTGTTCAGACCTCTCTCTCTTCGGTGACCCGAGGACGTGCATAGAAAGGCAAGGAAGATTTGATGAAAGGAGGCCAAGGGGAAGTTTAGCATAATGGTCAAGAACAGGGGTTTTGAGATCAACAGATCCAACAGGGATCCACTGTCACTTACAGCTATGTGACCTTGGGCAGTTACTCAGACTCGTGAAACCTCATTTTTCTCACCTACAAAATGGGAGTAATGAAAGCTTCTAGCTCACAGGGCTCTTGAGAGGTTAAAAGGAATGGGCCCACATAAACATCATTGACCATAGCTGGCCAACAGGAAATGCAGCATAAGGGCAAAATGAAAGTTCTAGTTATTAAATATGGGGAGATCAATGGCAGTGAAGGGACGAAGACGTTTTTAAAACAAGACTCAATGTCTACATTGTCTTCTTAGTTGTCAAATTTGCCATAGAGACTTAAGAATGATAAATAAGAAAGTTCCCTTAAAACGGTAATTTTGGAAACTAGCTGCCGTTCGTCTTCTGGCTGCTGTCACTCGTGCTTCCCCCTTTCTCCCCGGGACCCGGGAAGTAGTTCACCGTTCTCGTGGAACAGCTGACTCCTCCACATTTCGATCCCAAGCCTGGGCAATAGATATGCCCCCATTGCCCAGGGGTTTCTGTCAGAAAAGGGGCCTCTGGGCGATTGTGGCCGGACACGAACCCCACTTCCGATGCTCTGGAGCAGGTACGGTTCTGCCCCATCCTCTCCAATCATCCTCTTCTGCGCCCTCGCTGCCCCTCACAGCTTGGCAGCGTGTTGGCAGGTTGCTGGCCAGGAGCCTGTATTCCGCACACGGGTCCTGTCACTATAATAACCATATTTTCTCTTGCGGTGAAGAGTAATTGAATTAAATTGGGCAGCATTTGATCCTGCCCATACTAATTGCCTGATCCAATTGAGGCCTCTGTGAGGTCATGGGCAGAAACAAGTGGAGCAATCAGACAGATGTCCTTGTCCCTCAGGCCTGGCCGTCATGTTCTTCTTATTCCTGTGCACGCCCTGGAGACCCTTCTCCTTCACGTGGAACCCTCTGGAGGGTGATGGGGTTCATTGGCCTGGGGAGCAGACCAGGAGAAGCCCCGGGCATGTGGGGAACACAGTAGAGCTGGCAGGGAGCAAAGTTTGACTGATGTCCCAACATATGGGCATGCAGATGTTTAAACAGGAGTGGACAGAGGCACAGGCTTTTGGTGACATCTATAAATATGGGCTCAACAAACACTGTGTGTGTGTGTGAGGGAGAAGGGGGTAGTGGGGGCAGGTGGGGATTGGCCAGTAGGAATTACAAGTTTTGCTCTGGTAACATCTCAAACTGTTCGCCATTTAAAAGTCACTTGTCTTTGGCAAACGAGCAGTTCCTGTAGTCTTTATCAAGAGTAAATTTGTGGGTATGTTGCTTATCTAAAAGTAAATAAGAAACACAGATGACTGCCTTTAAATGTCTGATGAGCTCTATTTTGCCTTCTTTCTGCAGATACAATTAAATATCAGCATCAACATCGAAATTTACCAGCAGGATGCACAAAGGGATGGCCGGAGGGGGAAATGGGAGTGAGTCTGGGGGGTGGGGGTTATGCCTTTAAAAAGGTCTGTCTCCAGGGGCACCTGGGTGGTTCAGTCGGTTAAGCATCTGACTCTTGCTTTCTGCTCAGGTCGCGATCTCGCAGTTCATGAGCTCGAGCCCCACGTCAGGCTCTGAGCTGACAGCATGGATCCCATGGATTCTCTGTCTCCCTCTCTCTCTGCCCCTCCCCTGCTCTCTCTCTCTCTTTCTCTCAAAAATGAATAGACATTTAAAAAATATTAAAAGAAATGTCTCTGTCATCTTTCCCCTGTCCTCACTGGCCACTTGATCCTGACATCACCGCTCACCTTTCAGACATGAAACTGAGTGACCTTTGCAAACACCTGACCCCGTCTCTCCCTCCATCTCATAACCCTTGATGGCAAATGCGGAAACAGAACAGGTGTTCACGTGTGGAGGCGCCTAGAAATCCAGGTCTGCTTCTAGAACACTGATAAGGTTGACTTCCATCCCCAGAGGTGTGACCTCTGTCACTTCACTGAGCAGTCTCCCTTTGTGGGTTGACCCCTGGTGAACCAGATGGCCAAGCGGGGAGGAGTACTTCTTTTTGACTCATCACCCAGGGCCCACCAGAAGGAAAAGGTGCTGAGATCTTGAGAACGATGAGCAGCAGTCACGCATAGGACTTAGGACGGCAAAAATTATTGTCCTGTTCGGAAGCCCAGAGTAGATGCTCCCTGATTAGGTCTGTGCTCATCTTATTCCTCCAACAGGAGCTGACGGAGGGTCCCCTCCTTCATCGATACTCTGAGGGTTCGGTCTGTGTGTGAGGATAAGGATCTGTGGGCCGAGTGAGAAAGGAAGTCCCAAACACCCAATAATTTCTAAATTACGGGTTATGACACATTAATGACTCCCAGGATGGGGAAAGTTTCCATTGGGGTGTATGATTCAGCCTCCTAAGAGAGCCCAGTGCCTTCAGTATGCACCGACTTGGTTCTCGACCCACTAATCCTCCAGAGTCCAACCAACTCCTTCCAAGCGAGAGTTCCTCCCAAAATGTATGATGAATCACCGTTGCATTTTACATTGCTGTTAAAGTAAATGAAAAGTTGGTTACATGGGAGCGAAGTCGAGTAGGTACATGATGTGGTCAAGGAGTTCTCACGGTACACACTGGCGTCGCATAATCAGATCACCGGGGCCCGCCAACTGGCACTTTCTCCGTCTCCTTCACGTGCTTCCCTACCTGTCTTCCCACTCCATACACCGTGCTCCCTGGGCTTATTAACTGCTGTGGAGGGTCTCGGTTACCATACGCGCACCCTGGAAATGTCCAAATCCAGATGTTTGGTCGCTACTCGACAAACATCAATAGAGAACCTACTGTGTGGCAGGCTCGGGGCTGGGTGCCGGGCGGAGGGAAATGCATAAAACGTGGTGTCGGCTGTCGGGTCTCACATATACTTTGGCATCCAGATACTTGTGGAATTTTTCACTGAAATTGACAGTAATAATAATAGTAATAATGATTTTTATTTTATTTATTTATTTTTAAGTGTTTACTTGAGAGAGAGAGAGAGAGAGAGAGCTTAAGCATGAGTCGGGGAGAAGCAGAGGGAGGCAGAGAATCCCAAGCAGTCTCCACGCTGTCAGCGCGGAGCCCAATGTGGGGCTCCATCCCATGAACCGTGAGATCATGACCTGAGCCAAGATCAAGAGTCGGACGCTTAACCGACTGAGCCACCCAGGCACCCCAATAATTAAAAAAAAAAATCTACTCATATTTTTTGCGGAGCCACCAGCCTACTTCATGGCAACTGCTCAGTACAAGACATTTCCCGGCTCACCAGCGTGCACACACATGGCCTTGCTCACTCGTGTGCCCGGTGAGGCTCAGGTGTGTGTTCTCATCCCAGTCTGACAGCCAAGCAGTGACAAGTGGACACGGACCAGGTCGCACATGCTACTGTGTTTTACACCATTTTAGTCCCGATCCTAGGGTCGCACTGCTTTCCATCTGACTTTTATGGTAAGAAATGTAAGATGTTGGGAGATAATAATTTAGATTTGAACTAAAAATGTCTTACTGCCTCTCTCTTGAGCTTCCAAATTAGTAGAGGACCCCAAGATTGCAAATTGAGTTTTTTTTTTTTTAAAAAGCTACCTTTTGCAGCTAGTTCCCTGAGCGAATCCGTTTTCTCAGTACTGTGCAATTAGAACAAATATATGTATATTCCCTCCTCAGCCTTATACCCTTTCCTACTCGCCTCCCACACACCGGCACCCGACGTGGGAATTCACCTGCTCTTCCTCCATTTGGGTCTTTGCTTAAACATGCTGTGTCCTCCATTGGAATGCCCTTTCCCTCTTCACCTTCTGCGGAACCTCACTTCGGGGCGGCCATCCTGACTCCTCCAGGGCGAGGTAGGAGGCTGCACGTTCCTGTATCCGTGTTCCCGCAGAAATGCTCTCCCAGCACCTCCCTCATCACGGCAGATTTTTTGTTTACACGTCTGAGCTCCTACTGGCGAAGAGCGGTAGTTTATTTATATTTGTTTGCCTGGTGGCCACCCGCTGCTGGCTCATAATATGGACTTAGTGAATGTGTGTTGAATGAATGAATGGACAGATGAGCAATTTAAATAAGAAGTCAGATTTAGTCCTTTCGGGAGGTAAGCGTTTACCTCTCTAAAGCATCTATGCTTCATAAGTCATGCCTCCTAAGCGTCAGGTACAGCTTTAACTATTTCTACGAATTGCCTCATTGAATCCTCCTGAACCAGCTCCATGAGGTAGGTGGAATAATTATGTTAATTTTTCAGATGAGGAAACAGAGGCGCGATGAGGTGATGTAACATGGCTAAGTTCCCACAGCCAGTGAAAGGCAAAGCTACGCCTGGATCCCCTGAACCTGTATCCCCCCCAGGATTCTTTCTCCCTACTCTTTACACCGAGAAAGTTGACGCATTTGGACATATTGATGCAAATCAATGACGACTATCCTCTAAAATAGACGCATTTCGGGGCGCCTGGGTGGCGCAGTCGGTTAAGCGTCCGACTTCAGTCAGGTCACGATCTCGCGGTCCGTGAGTTCGAGCCCCGCGTCGGGCTCTGGGCTGATGGCTCAGAGCCTGGAGCCTGTTTCTGATTCTGTGTCTCCCTCTCTCTCTGCCCCTCCCCCGTTCATGCTCTGTCTCTCTCTGTCCCAAAAAAATAAATAAACGTTAAAAAAAAAAAAAAAAATTTAAAATAGACGCATTTGGGAACCGAGGAGGCCATATTCCTCTATACTGGATCATCCCAGGGTGCGGCAAATTTCCAATACTGATTCCATGCTGTCCCCCGCCATTGTCCTGCCATTGTCCTGCCATTGAGGCTTGCTTCTCAGCGTGCCTGTCTTTGGAAAGGCGAGGGGGAGAAAAGGAAGAGACATGAGCTCTGAGCCCAGAACCCTGAATGTGAAGACAGACTTGATCACTTACTACTGGCTGACCTTCTCTGAACCTGTTTCATCATCCTTAAAATTGAGTCCGTAACCAGTGTCGCATTGGTAGCTATTGGTGTTTGTTAAGACTAAAATAAATATGTAGTGTGTTCACTGGCTTTCTTCGCGTGCTAATTCCTTGATTCTAACGTGCTATAGGGTTTGAAAACTAAGCTTGTTAGAATCGGGCCTTAAAACAGCACGAATGAGGTCCCGATACGGCGTTCTCCGAATAAAAAGCACATTCGGCTTTAGGACGCGTCTTTTCCTAACGGGTTACTTTGGCGGCACTGGCGTCTTCTTCACTTTCCTCCTCTTCCTGTCCACCTTCCCCAGGGACCAGGCTGGGTTCCGGATAAGTGAGGGCTCTTGGCAGCCATCAGGCTTGCGTGGCTCACCGCTTGGTGGCAGCAGTCCACACCTCCTTCGGCCCTCCTCTTTTATGTAAGCGGAGCTCTTCTTAGGGGCCAGTCTCCACTTCTCAATCTCCTCCATTGCTTTTGCCGTAAATGCAGGGTTACACTTTTTAGGCAGTAGCAAATATTGTTTGCGCGTGTTTCTGTGCACTCGTTTAGGACGACGAGGAGCTCGGCCAAAGCCAAACTAAGCACATTTCATCAGACCATTTTCACTGGGAGGTTTTCCTTACACAAAATTATCTGCAATTAAAAACGTAGAGAAATTTTCTCAGTGTGACACAGCCTTTTAAACGATAGGGACAAAACCCTTATGGAAAAAAGCAATTTGTAATGCCAGTAATTTTCTACCTCTGTCCTGCTATTATTAAGGAGAGCGGTTTTAAAAGGAATTCTTTGCTCCCGTCTCCCCGCTCAGGCTGCGGGCTCACATAATGGCCTGTGTCTAACTTCGGTCCATTGCCATGGGAGTAATTACACCACACACTCAAAAGGGCGATTTGCTACAGAATCAAAGAAGCAGCAGTTGGGTTCAAAATGAAAAACAATCTCTATACACGTGAGGGGAAGGAGCGTGATGAGGTAGAGAGCATCCAGGGAGCACTGCTTTATGTGGGAGAGTGCCGTGAACAAAAGTTTTGACATAGGACATCAGAATAAGACAAGAGCATACGTGAAATCAGTGAAATCCTTTTCCCGACGCCCCCTCTCCTTCTCCCACATTTTTCTATCACAGCATGTGGTTGGATGGTCCCAAATAAATAGCTCTTTACAGCTGTTGGGATATTTCCTGTACCAAGCATTCCATGCTTCGTAAACTCTTGGGAAAGAATCATAGACTCCACGGTTGTGCGTGTGACCTGGGAGTTCATCTTGTCCCATTCCTCCGTCATCACAAAGGTCCAAAACGAAACTTTCCCAAGGAGATCAAAATCTACACTGGAAATACCGTGAAATTATTTTTCTGAGGCCAAGGACCAAGGACAGGGCCAAGGACAAAGGACAAGGCCCAAGTTCCCTTAGTTCCCTTAGTGTAAAGGGTCATAGTTCTCGTCAAGGAAGGGACGTGGGACCCAGAGGTGGCAGACCCTGGTGAAAAGTCTGGGCTCTGGACTTACCAATTCCACAAGCTGGACAAGTCACGTGATGCCTCTATGCTTGGGTTGCTTCAAAGACAGAGGACATAATCTATGTCCAGTGATCAAGTGAAAAAATGGATGGGAGAGCGCTTTGTAAACCGGACAGTGTTATTCAAATGTCACTTATTAGAGTTTTGCTCACTCTGTTTCTCCTTCAGTGAGTTAAGAATCCAATCCTCTACCACTGAAATGCAAAAGAACTGACATCTGCAGGGAAGGGGTACACTTCTAACTACACACACACACACCACCAGGCTCAGCAGCCTGGAAGGAAGTGTGACCTGAGGACGAAGAGGGAACATAAAACCCATAAATAAGTGGCAACTTCCTGCTTCCTTCCAAGAAGTGGCTCTGTGTATTTGTCAGGGCCCAGCCTCGATCTAGGGCTATAGTTGTTGGGAGGGGGGGGGCAGTGACAGGGGACTTGGATTCAGCCACCGTCTTGCAGGGCAACTCTAGGTTATTTATTCACTTGTCTCGTTACTCATTCAAAATAAATAGTGACTAGAGATACAGGGTCTTGAGCCAGGCAGCCCGGGTTCAAATCTTGGTTCTGCCAATGACTTGAGAGGTTACTTTGGGATAAATACAAATACCAGCCAGTATTTATTGAGCGTTCAGGTACGCTAGCATTATTGTATGTGTATCAACTCAGGTGATCTTTGCAGCAACACCATGAGGTTACCCTGTTATTATTCCTTATATTCCAGGTGACAAAACCAGGGCCAAGGTGCCCTTGGTCACTCAGCTGGCGAGTAGCAGGCTCACACGCTCATCAGTTATGCGTAACTCCCCTTAAAGAAATGTGTCCATGTATGTGGAGCGCTTAAAGTAGTATCTGCCACCCAGTAAAAGCACCCAATGATAGCTATTATTTATTGTGTATTTCCTATGTATTGTTTATACACCAGCCACCCTGCTAGATGCACGCAGGATACACAATCTCCCCAGCCCCACCCCGTAAAGATCACAAATAATAATACCTGCTCTATTTACCGCCCCCCCCCCCCCGCGATTATTCTGAGGACCAAGTCATAAAGGCAGTGTATGAAGATGTAGGCGTGCTTTTGAAAGTGAAAAGCAGGTACATTTGGAAGGCAGACTTAGCCTTAGTCTAGTTTAGCCGACTCTGACATAGCGTCCTCGTAAAAGGAAAAACTTAATCCAAGAGATGCATTATAATAATCTTCTTGTGGGAATAAACATCATCTGGTGCTATGGCAAGTGTCTAGAATCCCATTTGCCAAAATAACTGATGTGATTTTGTAGTTCCTAGAGTGTCACGTTGACTCCAGCCCTGTTGTCCTCACTCTGTGCTTGTTTATTTTCCTCCAGAGTAGGACACTTAAAGCCATCTGAAATGTCTGTTTTCTTTTCCGGGACCAGTTGGCCCTCTACCAGAATATCGGAGAACTGATCTTTCTAAACCCTCAGTCAACATACGCTTATTGAACGTGTATTCTTCGTAAAGCACGATACTTAGGACTCTATCTGTTAATGCTTCCCTCAATTTTGTCTATAGTTCTGGATGAATCCTGTTGTAATTTTTGTATTACAAGGATCAGAGAAACCAACCGGAGAAACAAATGCAACAGGGGCTCGTTTTCCTTCCGTGTCACATGGCAGAGAATTGAGCCTGATGCAATTCGGCAAAATGTGGCAGAGCACCAGGCTTCTTTTTGCCCAAACGGCAAATTTCTCTCAGGAAGATGGAATCACATACATGATGTTAATCTCATTGTCACAGAAATTTCTTGGCCACCTACTCTGATCGAAGTTCCAGGATATAATACTTACCAGCTGTGTTACCTTGCACAAGTTACTTAACCTTTCTGGACCTCAGTATATTTATCTATAAAATGGGGGCGGGGGGAGGACTCCTCATGAAGCACTTGGAAAGTATTTATTCCTTCATTTAATCCTCTCAAAAAGCCCGTGCAAGTAGATGTTGCTGATCCCTGTCACATGTGATAAAACCGAAGCTTAGCGTCCTGAACAAAGCAGAATGCCTAAGTTCTCACAGTTGGGGGACAGCAGTGAAAGGACTCAAATGCACATTCTTTATTTCCAGATCCTGTGCTCTTTTCCCTGGACCAAAGGGCCGAGCCAAGGAAGGCTTGTCATCGGAGAATTCGAAAGCCTAAACAATCGGTGCCAGATTTTATTACTATTCAACTCAATTGTCCTTATCCCAGTTATTTGGACACTCTGGCCCCAGAATTTCTTGGTATCTGTGTTTGCAGTTCAGTACTCAGAGAACTTCTCATAAACAGTTTCAAAATACAAATGCTCTATTTCAAAGGTAAGCAAAGCCAAGTTGACTTTAAAGTCAGAGAGTTCCGTTCTCCCTGCTCCATGACCCGCTTTGCATGTTAGAGGTCAAGTTTTCCCAGTGATAAGGGGGACTTAACTAGGAAGTTCTCAAAGCAGGAAAGCTGAGCCTGAGTGCCCCAGAGGTCATCGGTGGGGAGACGGCCTTGAGGGGAGGGCTTTATCTATGTGGACTTGCTACCCGGAGTCGGAGTCGGGCAGGAGCAAATACGTGCTATTTCTGCCAAAGGTTACGTGCCTAGAGGAGCAGCTGACATCATTTTGAGCGCCTCTGATGACGGCACACGCAGTGAAGAAATGATACCGATGTCTAGGTAGTGAGTGACATGGAGAGACTCCCTTTGGGAAGTGTGTGGGTTTTAGTGCCTTAAGGTTCAGGATATAGTCTTCTGCGGCTACAATAGTCTCTCCATCTCCTTCTCCTTCCCCCCTTCCTCCTCTTCCTCCATATTACCCATTCTCTCATTGAACGGTAATCAGCCCACTTAATTCAATGCGCTGAACTTAAAGCCCATTCTGTCCTGTGTTGTCATGTTTTTTTATTTCACTAGAACCTTGCAAGATGGGCCTCACACCAAGCCCTACCGGGTTCCACTCAAGGTGATGTGCACATATTTTTCTACCCCTGCGTACTATACTCACTCTTAGAAATGGAATTCTTAGATCCTGTTCTTTGTGCCTGTCCCAGCGAGAGGCTCCAGGTAGGTAAGCGCATTGGAAGGGCCTCGGGAGACGAATCTGGGATCGATACCTAATGAAGTTAGAATAAATCATCATATTCAATGTCAAGAGGCATTTGTTAGAGTCCCTAAAAGAAAATTATCCCAACACAGTAAATCAGGGCACTCGTGTTTGTTTTATTTTTAAAAACCATGAAGCGTCCACCCCACCCTCACCCCCACTCCCCAGCAGAATGAAACAGGAAACATAGCAAAATGATGGTTCTCGCTCCAGTCACTTTCCAGTCTTCCTTCTAGGGCCCCTCCTGAGAGGAAGGAGGCCAGTCTGGAGTCAGAAGTACAGGGTCTGCTCCTAAGCCCAGCTCCTCCCGAGCCCAGCCAGGCATTCCCGGACCCCTCTCCGGCCCTCAGGAAGAAAATGTCAGCCTGTCCCCGGGGCTGCTGGCCTCGCCTCTGAAGAGGAAGGACACGCCATTGTCCACATGCTCGTGTTATGTTAACAGGTTTCCCAGAAGCTAAGGTGAAGGTCTGGGTCTGGAGGCCCAGCCCATCTCCTTCTGTGCTCAGAGACACAGGCCATAATTCCCTATATGACAGTGTGGTGTAAACTTGGCGGCCATTACCGTATCCGCCCTCTGCCTCCTAGGCTAAATGACTGCAATTCTTAGAGCCTTACCTGAGAGCCGTCTTTGCTAATCTCCGTGGCTCACCTCTGAGTACCCCCCAGGGAATTTTCTCTTCTGTGCTGATGCAGGTCAGGTTTGCAGAACCCAAATTCAGCGAAGGATTAAGTAATTTTCCACATTGGCTGCCTTTTGTGCTTAAATTCAGCCCAAAATTGCTTAATTCTCTGCTCTACTCTGACCACATAGATTTTAGCCTAAAATTCCTGAAATCATAAAAGAATCCCCAGGATCCCTTAACTTTATTCCATCCACCCTCAGCGTTAGTGCAGTGCTGTATATGCAACTAGAAAGAGAGAAGGATCCGCTTATATAACTGGGGGGGAGAGAGAGAGAGAGAGAGAGAAGCTTTCATGACTGCAGCAAAGTATAAACTGTATTATGCCATCACTGGATTTAGTATGCGAAGCTAGTGTCATTTTATAAAAAGAGCTCAGAACTGACAGACAGGAAGCCTGGATTCTAGTGTTGTTCCTGCCACTTGAAAAGTAAAGGATTCTTAGCCTTTTCTTTCTTTCTTTTTTTTTTTTTTTTTCCTTCGTGGATCCCTTTGAAGACCTGCTCAGTGCTTTGGAACCTTAACCATGTACGTACGGAATTTGAGGGAACAGATAACAGAGCCTGCCTCTCAGGGTAATACATCCTCCCCAGTCTATTTCTGCAGACTTTTCCAGCACTCACACCCACAGAGTCCGCTGATCCTGCCTGAGGACGGAAACAATCTAGCAGGTTATATTTTTAATGTTCAGAATGCTAATTGTTCCATGCAGCCTGGAGAGTGAAAACAGAAGAGCGTTGAGAAGTTTCAAGAAGTGGTAGGGTAGCTCTGTCTTGTCCTCGGTTTTCATAAAATGCTAAAATTATCCCTAGCTCTTCAGAGCGTTGTTCACGGTTCCATATGGTTTATATCCTAGCAATCTAGCAATTCATCAATCTGTTTACATACTGATGTTATACTTAGATTGATATTTAACTCTCCTCAGAATCGCTGCCTGGTGAAAGATTTATAAATGACTGCTTTGCAGTAATAGAATAGATATGCACTAAATGGAAAATAGTAATCATTTGGTTGCAAATCATGGTCTTTTTTTATTGACACATACGTAACCACACATTTATACACACGCGCGGAGAGCTGGCTATGTCAGAGCCCCCGACATTGTAAGTGTGCCAAATACTGAATGTCGATTTGTGATGCAGCAGCTAAATTTCTGGATATAAATAGCCTCAGATAAAAAATGCATCTAAAGTAAATATAGAGCTACTGGCACGCACATAAAAAGTGTGCAGTTAACTTACCACTCCCTTTTTCAACTTGTTTTTATTTCATGGTATATGTCACAGTGGTATTTAAAATCTGTCTGGAGACCACAACAGTGCATGAAATAAATAGCCTTTTTTCCCCCCTACTCCTAGAGTATCATAGACTCTTACGGTTGGAAAGGATTTAAAGGCTGTTCACCCTGGCCTCTAACCCAATACAGGCAACGCCTCTTTTATAACCTTGACAGATGGTTATATAAGCCTCTGCTTGAATACTCCTAGTGATGGAGAGCTCACTTCTGCATAGATTAAAATATCCGGAAGATCTTCTTTATATCAAGGCAGAGTAGGTTCCAGGTAATTTCCATGGCAGATCTAACACCAAATGTGTCTTCCTTCCTCTTCAAACTGGCTCATTCTTTGATGTTTCCCATTCTAATTAATAGAACCACTGATCAACCGCTTAGAAACTAGGACCCACACACCCCCCTTTCTTCCCATTCAGTTGGCTACCAAACCCAAATGAATCTGTCTTTGTAAAAGAGCCTTTTGGGTCTGCTGCCTTCCCTCCATCCTGAGGATTTTATCACCCGTTCTTGGATGAGTGCAATAGCCAATAACGGATTTCCCTGCCTTTAATCTCACATTTATGGTCATCATCAAAATGGAATCAAGACTTCCCTCTGTAAAACCCTACCGTCAAGCCCTATAACAACACTAGAGGGGAGCAGGCTCTGGCTTTGCTCCCCAGTTGTATGCATGCATGCATGCATGTATGTATGCATGTGCGTATGTGTGTGCTTGCATGTATGCATGTATCTGTGTGCATGTGTTTATGTATGTGTGTGCATGCGTGTGTGTGTGTGCATGCACATGTATGTGTATATGTGTGTGTGTGCACACATGTGTGTCTGTATGTCTTCATCTCCACTTAACCCACCCACTCCAAGTCTCAGACCTTTGGAACCACTCACGGTGCTAAATTCGTTCCTATTCTCTCAGCTATGGTGCTCTTAAAAAGTTAGCTCCTCTCACTATTATTGCCATTGTTATTAGTATTTTTCATATTGTTAAGGCCTCAGTGATGGTGAGTGGTACTGACAGAACTCAGGGCTCAGATGGTGGGGTGCCTCCCAACGTGGACACTAACGAACCCCAAACCAGCCGTTCCGTAAATCAGCCATCGACAGATCTAACTCTTCAAATTGTTTGTAGGCTGTGTCTGAAGTTCTGTTCACAAGTTAGTTGTTCAGAACTCCAAACACACTTCCTCACTGAAATAACATTTCAGAGAGGGCTGGCCCACACGGGTAAGCTGAGATTCCCCACACGCGTAATCAAAAGGCAGAGCACGAGACTGTCGTACTTGCGTAACGCCATATATTAGGTAGGCAAAACTTTTATTTTTCTACTTAAATAAAACATTTGTTTATTTACATCTTAGTTTAGCTATTTCAGCTATCTCTTCTTTCGTCTTTGCTGCTCCTGAAAAAAATTGTCCGGAGACGATTGGAGCACTACCAGCATTGAAACTCATTCACACTGAAGGCTACGTGATAGAGGCATGATTGTTCTCTAAGTGCAGTCATCTTTGGGAGCTCCCAACTCATCCAAGGGCTTGACAGAAGCAAGCGCACAGTAAATGTCTTCTGAGTGGATACAAATATTTAATGGTAAGGGGTCAGAGGACACAGGAGCCCCAGGGTGAAAAAGTAAAACGGCAGGAGAGATTTGATGAGACTCCAGGGTTAGCTGAACTTTCTTACTGGTATGGCTGGTTCTCCTCCCTAACTCCTATTTTTGTGATGGGTACAGGGAGAAATCAGGCAGAATTGATGCTATGCCTGAAACTCTCAGTGGGGGTTGATAATTACCCTGGTGTCGTGTGCACAGTAGAGATTCCAATATAACTATTTCAACTAAGAACCACGGTTTCCCCCCTAAATTAGCCAAAAAGAGAGTCTATTTAACCTGAACGACCCTGGAGAGTTTGTTAGTAAACAGTCTGCCAACAGGCGCTATATTCTTCTCTACGTATTAAAGAACAGTTACCAGTGATTTGAAAAAGAATTCACCCAGTACGTGAAGGTGACCTATGCCGGGAATTGCCAAAACCCATGGAAATATTACTTTAATCGCCTAGACAACCTTGGACCCACTAAATTGATGGTTGCCATCATGTACTTATATTCTTCCCCTGGGGCTCAGAAAAATAATGCTAGTTTTAATTTCTATTCTGCAAGTGTCCTCGGTGGAAATAATAACAGCCTCTTGCTACAACTAGTCCCTGTTTAACTGGCAGGTCTGGGCCTGACTGAATGTTGAAGGAAATATACTCTCTCCTCTCCCCAGGGGTCTCCCAAATCTTTCAGTCTCTGTTCGTCTGGAATGAAACTTACATACATCTCTTAAAGGCAAAGGTCTAATGAAAATGTATGTACATATGAAACACCTTACAAAAGTGCTTACGGCATTATTTATAATCACCAAGAAATGGAAACATCTCCCTGTCCTTCAACTGTTGAACGGATACAGTGCATGCGTTGGACTGCTTATTACTATTAAGCAATAAAAAGGAACAAACTATTAATACACACAGCAACATGGATGAATCTCAAATGCATTATGCTAAGTGAAAGCAGCCAGACCCCAAAACCACATACTCTATGATTGCATTTGTAAGACATTCTGGAAAAGGCAAAACTGTGGAGACAGAAAACCAATCAATGGTTGCCAGGACCTGGAGTAAGAAGAGGTTGACCTCAAAAAGGGGCATTTTGGGAGATGATGGAATCAATCTAGATAAGGATCACAGTGATGGTCACACAGACCATGTGTTTTCAAAACTCATAAAACTGTACAATAAAAAGAGCGAATTTTATAGTATGCAAATTATGCCTCAATAAACTTGACCAAAAACACTTTTAATATAAAATGTCTTCTAAAAAGAAAAAAAAAATGGTAGTGCGATTATACTACTCTAACCCAGGTAGATGTTTTTTGATTGAGAATGGTTAAAATGATAGCTAACTAAGGTCAGCATTGAGCAATATTCACCCAGCAGGGCAAGTTGATGGCTGTTTTTCTGGAAGACCAGAGAGGGCCCTTGTGGGAATACAATCTCAAATTTGTTGACTTCTAGAGCTTGTGGACAGTGTAGATTGGGATGGCAAAGGGACGGCTAGAGTAAAAGCCCAGCTTGGGGCCTGTGGGTGCATGGCTGTCAGTGGTCCTTCTCCAGAGCAAAGGCCGAACGCCTGAATGATCAATGGGCAAAAACATAATGCAGTGCACGTGTTATTTCCAAGTACTTCCAAACTGCGTCTCATTGAATCCCACAAGAAGTCTGCAGAACGAGGGTTATCATCCCTGTTGTATAAGTGAATAAGCTGAGGCTGGAGCTCATGACCTGGCCAGATCACAGCAAGGTAGCGGACTGCAGGGCTGGGCCCTGGGGCTTTTGATTTCATGCTTTCTTTCTTTTGTGGTTGGTCGGTGATTGTTGTTATTGATGGTGGTGGTTTGAGTGGTTAAACTCTTCATCTTTGAGGTGAGCCCCTCATCAAAATAAGAAGACCGACTGGTGAAGACAGATAGAAGCTGTTCTTTCACTGCAAAGATAGAAATTAGGGTAACTGTCCAAAAAAAGAGACAAAGTACATGTCAGGATTTTGTCCAGAATAGTCAGACTACACTGCATGAAACCAAGCATCTGATTTATAATTGTGTAGTTCAGGGCGGCGCTCGGGTGTTTTGAAAACACCCGGATACTGGAGTTTTGAGATGAACTGTCTGACATTTTCCATATGGACGAGATGTCCGGGAGCATTTGGCTTGTCCTAAGAGACCCAGCGGAGGCACAGGGCAGTTGGGTGTCTGGATGAGCATTTCAGTGTCTCACAGGGCTCTGTTGCATTCTCTAAAATCACTAGCCTCCACATAAAAGAATGAGAAATAAACCACACCTTTGACACATCTTCCTGGTAACATAGATCCCACTGCTACATTGCACAAGAAACACAGATCGTGTGATGTTTTTGGTTGGCATAGGAACAGCCTTGGAAATTTTCAAACCAGAAGGGTCGGAATGTTAGGAAGTTTGTAGCAGGGGAAAATTCATGCAGTGGCAGCTGATAAGCTAAATATCCTGACTAGACTCTCTCCTCTCTTTCTGGCACACGGCCTAACTGAAAAACAGAGTCCTGTGTGATTCCAGAGCAGTCGCACGAAGCGGATGGCAGCCTCACACGGCACCCCTGCTTACAGACTGTCTGAGGTTCTGCCGTGCCCGTATAGGAAACTGAGGCCCAGAAACATTGAACACGGGGTTAGTGTGAGAGGAAACTAGGGACGGGATGTGACGAGTGCTGTGCGGGCACTCTTACATATCACACTGAATCCCCCTCCCGGGCAGGGTATGTGTCAGAAAGAAGAAAGATTCCACAGGAGGTTTAAATCCACCCTGTTGCTACCCTCTGGTCCGGAGCTTGGAATTTTTCCCCTCTCTTTGTTTTCCATGTCTCAATTTCGCTCATCACCTTCTGGCTGCAAGCCCATACCTTCCGAATAAAGCGGAGAACATTGCAGAGGTCTCTCTTCTTTTGCTCCTCTTGTTCTTATCTTGTTCATCCCATGGAGGGAAGAGCGAGGTGGGACAGAGAGGGAGATGGAGGGGCACTCCCGAGGCGGCACGAGGGAGGAAAAGCTGAAGTCCCCAAGCACGAGTGCCTTAGAGGACTCCGAACTTATTAATAATGATTAATGATTACCCATCTCCATGCCACCTGCAACCAAACTTGAACAGTTCTCATGCATCTTGCGTGGAGCAAATCTAGCCGGTGGAAATCTGGATTTTCACAGAAGCGGGACTATGAATTAATATTCCATTAGCAAAGACGAGACTTTGAAAGTATTCGTGAAAACCCCTCTCAAATGGCCAGTTTTTGGAGTGCATTTTAAATATGACTAGACTTCTAAAAATGTGATTTTCACATAGCTCTTTGGGACCACTCCTACTGGGGTGAAGTGAGTCCCACCTGCAATAAAGTCCGTTTCCAGAGGAGAACATTCTCCATTTCTTTCACCATTTGCCTTATACTCTGGTGAGATGAAGGCAGAAGAAGTGAAGGTCAGCATTAGGCTGGGCTGAGCACAGACCTCTGTCCCAGGCCCCAACAGTACCATTTTGAACATTATTCCTGGCCAGGTTTCCAGGCTGATAATAAATGCTTCTCCGGGCCAGAGTCAGCCCGTCTGTCCCACAGCAGAGCAGAAGGCAGCTTTCCAACTTACACGGGAAAGGGGGAGGGAGAAATATGGTGGCAAGAGGGATGAGCTTCCCGATCGTTTCACTTTCCATAGCTCTGGGTTTTATGGGACCACTGGGAACGAAGCAAGCGTATGAACTATGAGTGAAATAAAGCGAACCAATTGCCTTTTCAACCTCATGCTTTTAATCCCGTCTCTTGGTCAATTTAACCTTTGAGGATGTCTGTGCCCAGACTGTATGTTACAAGGGAGAAACATAAAACATCTCTGGACTTGGCCCCAATCCTGTTTACCGTATTAAAATAAACACCATAAATTCTGTAGAAACGATCAGCAGGAGTTGTGTTTAGAACCCCCGAAACGGCTTCAAGTATAACGGCCAGTGTTCAATCACCAAATGTTTATTGAGCACGTACTGGATGCCAAGCACTGCATGAGGTAGCAAGCGCCCACTAGCAATATATCCTGTATCCTGGCCTCCGAGTCTCGCAGTCAAAGGTAAAGACAAATACACACGCAAACAACTCCAAGGCTACGCAAGAAGAGCTAAAACAGGGGCACCAAATAATTGCAAAACAGGCCGGGAGGTGGGGAGGGGCCGGGCTAGGGAAGGATACTCCCAGAAAATGGTGCTTCGGTGCAGCCTTGCAAGATGAGCGAAAAGTGACAGAATCAGGAGACCCCTCCTTCAAGGCAGTTTTGCTCCTGGGGAATTCTCAACTCCGAGAGCACTGAATTTTCCATCAAGAGAGCTGCTGATGTAATTTTTCCATGAAAAAATATACGTGCACATACATACCCTTGCCCTTGGTCTTGTCAGGTTGCGAGCAATTATTTTTTTGTTCTCTCTGCCCAGATCATCGATGCATTTAGATCTAACTTCCAAAGGTGAACAGAGAGCAAATGTACCTCAGTTCTGTGATTTCAAGCACTCTAGGGAAAGATCTAGGGTAGTAAGTGAATAACAGTTAACAATATTTTCCCATCTGATTGGCAGATCGTATGGTGTTTGCTTTTTAGAATTCATTTAGCTTTCTAGTAAGGTTATCTTGCACACTTTCCAGGGTCCCCTGATATAAATAGACTAAGCCGTAAGGAGGAAATCAAAACAAGTGTGCATTTGTCTGGAACATGGCGACAACTGTGTGGAGCGGAGGAAGACAAATAAATATAAGGAAACAGCAAGTAACAGAAAGCTGGTCACAGCGACCTCTTCACCAGATCAACTGGTTGGTCATAAAAGGCTAGAAATTCAGATCGAGGAAATAAAAAAAGAAAACCTCCTCACTATTAATCAATAATGAAAAATGGGCCCAGTCCCAATGTTGCCTAGGGCAAGTATTTGCCAATGGCAAGTTGGGAACCGTGAGTGAATATTTATCAATCTAAATACCTTAGTTCCCTCCTTTTTCTTGGCAGGGTCTGGCAAAAATGCTCATAGTCTGACAATATTTACCTTGGCTTTTTGCGGCGTTTTTTGTTTTGTGTTTTTGTAAATCTGAATTAACAATATGCCCTTCTTGATGTAGATTCTGCCTAACCAAAAGGGAGGAAGGGTGATCAGGGCCCCCATTTGCCCATAACCCTAAGTTTTAGCACTGGGAAAGCTCAGGGCTGGACAGACCGAGAGGGTTGGTCACCCTAAGGGAAAATGAATTCCCAAATACAAGTAGCCATATTCCAACTAAAGGATTTCGGGGGACGGGAGGGGCTATTTGTCTATAGGGCAAAGCACCGTATCTGCCCAACCGCTGTTTGGTGCTTTGTATCTTCTTCCTTTACACATCACATGTGAGCCTGTGATGGGAGGGTGAAAAAGGAGAATTCCCTTCTTTTCCCGCTTGAGGTGTCAGGGTCAGTGCCTCTTTGCCATGGTCAACTCAGTTACCAGCAGGCAGATGCAGCTAATCAAGTGTTCAGTAAATGGCAATCTCATTGCCCTGTAGACAAGGAGATTGCCATTTCCAAGAGGCTTCAAGAAAGTTCCCGCAGTCCGGGGGTGGTGGGGGGGGGTGGTGAGCATCACCTGGGAACTTGTTAGGCATGCAAAGCCTCAGACCTCACCCACAGCAGACTCAATCAGAACTGCGGGAGGGCCCGGCCAAGGTGGGTTTTAAGAAGTCCTTCAGGTGATTCTGACGCGGTCTCAAGTTTGAGAACCATCGCTCTGGAGACTGATCTCAAAAAGGTCAGCTACGATGCGTGTACTCGATATACCCGTCACAGGAGAAAAGAATAACGTGCGAGTATAGTACGTGTGTTTAAAGAATTTTTACTGCAATTAGAAGAGGAAACGCTAAACATAATTTTCTTTCCCGACTCATTTAAATCCCCATGAGGTAGCCCGTTTTACCATTAGGTTGAACGCAGGTCCAGATTAACTGTTTTCTCATTCCCGAAATCGCCAAAAAAAAAAAAAAAAAAAAAAAAAAGCCCAGGGGGACAACTATGACCTGAATTTGGGAAAGACAATAAAACAATTACCATTTTACGTGAAAAGGCTGCCTAGCAAATATTGATCCATGGGCCAACCATGCACCGGTATGGAAGTTAAGTCATCCTTCAGGATAAAAGCATTAACAGATTCAGAAAGAGTGTGATCAGATGTCACCTTCTTCCTCCTCTTTGTTCCCACACCCTGTCCTCACCACACCCACCCTTCCTTCCCCCTAGAAACAGAAGTCTGGTCCCAGAGAGGCACAGGTGTCCCTCCAATGCCAACCCGGTTAGATCAGGCACGCTCCGCGAGGCCGGCTGGTCTCTGCCCTCCAGGATATACCCCATTCAGGGTTGCCCAGCAGCCTGACTTTCTGGCCTTTAGAAATGGTGATGGATTCATTTAGAATCAGGGGCTACCGAGCTAGGAGCTCAGGTGCTGCAGAAATGGCAGGTGGTTGGAGCTGACTTGACAGCAATTAAATGTACAAATCTTTGATTAGGCTCCCGGGAATGGAGTCATTAGCAACCCAGAACGGACCAGCTTGCTTTCCACCGCCTCATTAGCTGCTCCACCGATGTTACTTTCAAAAGCCGGAGGGAGGGGGAAGGAAACCTCTCCAACACAGAAGTAGGAAAGTTGAGTGACAAAGGTGGGGAGGGAGGGAGAAGAAGCCAGGGTAAGCGTTTCTAGTCGAACAAACAGGTCCCCTGCCTTTTTCTGTGGGGTGGCTGACATGAGAGTGCATGTCTGCCCGACTGTGAAATAGCCCCATGCCTGCCTGATTAATCTGCCCAAAAGGGTTGTTTTTTCTCTTTTAGTCCACTTTTTCAAAATCCCCAGTTGATTCACTCCTCGTAGCCAAAGCCCCAGGGCGGTGGGAGCCTTCCTCTGGGATGCAGAGTCGGATTGACCAGATTTTGTGGAGAGCTTCTGCAGGGCTCTGTACACCTTCCCTCGTGGCAGGGCTGGGGCCCACATCCACCCTTTGGGGGCCACAGAACCTCAGTGTCAAAATTCTCCCCTCGTGTGGTCCTGGACCCTCCGTGATCCGGGTTGAGATCTACGTTGTGGGCACCCCCCACATCATTAGTGAGCCAGAGTCTGGCTAACACCATCCATGCAAGTTAAGTAATCTTCCTGACCGGAAAGGGAAATGTTCTCACAACCTTAATGCAAGATCCTGTGTGACCATTTATTTGATGGGAGCCTAATTCATTGTATAATTTATTATTTTTATTGCTCTCAATCTGGCAGTCCCTGGATTAATAGTTATAAAGCATGCTCCACGGACATTTATCGGTCACCTATTATAAACCCCATATTAATTGCTGTGGGAAACCTCTGGGTGAAAAGACCTTCTATCTTTGACTTTGGGATCTATTAGGAAGAAACATCATATACACCTTTTCTTATTTATTTATTCATTCCTTCAACAAACACCTGCTGTGTGCCTGTATACTGTAATCATTGTTCTTGTCAATAAAAATACAAAGGACAATGAAGTACAATAATTATAATTGCTCACTGTCTGATAAGCATTTTACATGTTAAAACTCATTTAATCCTGCAGCAACTCTATGAGGTAGCTACTATTATTTTTTTTCATTTTAGAGATCGGAAAACTAAGGCACAGAGAAGTCAAGTCATTTGCCTAAAGTCACATTGCTAGCAGTGCTAGAATTTAAACCCAGACAGTCTGGCAGCTTAACCACTATGCTATGCTCCTTCAAGTTGCTTACAGCTTAAAAAGGAAGATAAATATCAAAACCAACCATCTCAACATAATGTGATAAGCGCATCTGTGCAGAGCATGTAAAAAGTACATGGTAGGCAGAGAAGGGAATTAAGTGTGTGGAAAAGAATTCACACTGGAAGTCATGTTTGATCTGGGGTTTGAATTAAAAAGAAGAAAGCCAGGGCTTTCAAGAAGTTAAAATCTAATACGTTACTTCAGTAAATGTCTGACACCATTATGACATAGTTGTGGAAACAAAGGTATCACGTATTTTGGGAACCTTGGAAAGGAAGAGATCACATCCGAATGTATTAGCAAGAATGATCACTTTTAATTTTTTTAAATGTTTATATTTGAGAGAGAGAGAGCGAGCGAGCACGATTGGGGGAGGGGCAGAGAGAGAGGGAGACACAGAATCCGAAGCAGGCTCCAGGCTCTGAGCTGTCAGCGCAGAGCCCAACGCGAGGCTCAGACTCATGAACCGTGAGATCATGATCTGAGCTGAAGTCGGACGCTCAACCGACCGAGCCATCCAGGTGCCCTGGCAAGAATGATTTTTTTAAGGAGACGGTGTTTAAGCGAAGCCTTTAAAAAGCAGTTAAATTTTAGGACAGAGCCTTGTGAACAGCAAAAGAGTCAGGAGAAGAGGAAGGCAAAGACAGGATCAGAGGCTGAAGGAGAACAAAGAAATATATTTCCAAGGAGGTGAAGTGAGGAGATAGCATTGGAAGAACAACTTGTCTAAGCATCAATGAGAGCTTTTAATTCCAGAAATCTATGGAAGTTTTAGCAGGGAAGGGAGTGAGATAAAAGTGACTTAGAAATACAAGGAAAGAAATGAAATACAATTAAATTGATATAATAAAAAAGTATATTTTCAAGCTAAGAAATGTAAGGGATTGTTCTTATTCAGAATAACAACCTACTACTAAGAGTCTTTGAGAGGCTCAGATATGGTAACAAGAATGATTCCACTGTACGGCGCCTGGGTGGCTCAGTCGGTTGAGCATCCAACTTCAGATCGAGTCATGATCTCACAGTCTGTGAGTTCGAGCCCTGCATCGGGCTCTGTGCTGACAGCTCAGAGCCTGGAGCCTGTTTCAGATTCTGTGTCTCCCTCTCTCTCTGCCCCTCCCCTGTTCATGCTCTGTCTCTCTCTGTCTCAAAAATAAATAAACGTTAAAAAAAATTTTTTTTAAAAAAGAGTGATTCCATTGTAAACCATTATGTGCTGTACCAATTGTCATTCCTACTTTTAACAGTATATTTCTATGGTCTTTAATTCAGTTCTCTTCCGTCCAAAGTGAGAATGACACCCAAGCCATCTGCATCCTCTCCGTGGCTAATGAATGGAAGAGACCGTGTCAGGAAACTTTTTATCTTATAGCTGATGAGTATGAAGGGCCTTTCCAAATATCTGCCAGACGTGTCAGAATGCACGTGTTCCGAGCATCTTGGCCTCCCAAGGAGCCGGCTGTGACACACCCACAGTGGTGTCGGCTCTTTCTCGAGCCACTCTGCTGAGGGAGTGTTCTGGAACCAGGGAGAGGAAATCACTATTTTTCTTGCACTGCCACCGCCCCCAAGAACCAAAAGAAAGATGGCTCTGATTAAATTAAGGTAGTGCCACAACCTCGTTTGTTATGTCCTTAATTTTCCCATCCAACCAATTGACTTCTATTAGACCACAGCCCAGCCTATTTGTTTTTTTAATCTCTTTACCTCTCGTGCCGTATTCTTATTTGGGAGGGGCGGGAGGAGGGATAGCTGGGTTCGTGTTCTACCACATGTTCCCAATGTTTGTTTAGGTGACTCCCTGGTCTTTCTTTTGTCACATCTATCTAGAGCTGGATGATCTCCCCTCAAGCAGGTCTGGGTAGATGCCCCCTCCCTTGCGAAAAGTGCATAAAGACCATGATATCCCCCAGGTGGCTGAGGAAACTCTGATCTCCCTGGGAGATCATTCAATGGTTCTGGAGTTTCCAAAACTTGAAGCTGAAGCGTAACACCAGGACAAGGACAAGGAGACATCTGAAGTTAAATATATTGTTTTTCGTGATTGTGAATTGGAACAAAAATGAAAACGGGATCTAATCTATCAAATAATAATGATTATAAGATATGCATAATTGCTCCTGAGGTCACTTTTTTCCCTTGAGCTTCAATGGGATAAACAAGAAGACAGAAGAACTACTGTTAGCTTCCTGAGCCTGTTTTAAGCTTGTGGCTCGCAACTACTCTGTCACCAGGACCCCCAGTGGCCTTGCATCCCTGGACTTTCACCGTATCTGAGTGGCAAAACTCCAGCCTTGAGTCAATACTGCATTTCTCCTCCTAGACTCAGCTCATTAAAAGAGGGAAGAAAAACAGCACCCAGCAGTTCAGATGGGTACTGCTACAGAATCGTGGTCTCCCTCGACTGAGCTTCAGGACAGAGGGTCCGTCTTTTTCTTCTCCTTGCTCAGCATCCTTTTAGTAGAAATCCCACTTCTTTGCAACTCTCCAGCAAGGTTTCATCATCCTTATCACCCCCTGTTCCCCTCACTTCCAGTATATGGCCTCCACTTCTCCGTCTTTTAAAAACCTGAGACTGTTATGTGCAAAGTTGAAGCTTGCGCCACACACACACACACACACACACACACACACACAACTTCATCCACTCACCTTGCCTAGAGTCTCACAAAAGATGGACAAAATGGTGTTTTCGTTTGTTTTGTTCCTATTCCATTCTAGACCAACTTCATTCCTCTTGAGCTCTTGGTATCATGTCCACCCATCTCCTTTTGGACTGTGATCCATCAAATATCTTGTTTTTCTCTTGCCTTTACAACTTCTTCTCAATAAATTCTTTTCTATAAGATACAAACTTTCTTCAATATCTCCCACCAGAAGGGGAAAAAATGAAGCATCCTCTAACTCTGTTTTCCCTTCCTTCTTCTGGCTACTTCTCTTTCCTCTTTTCTCAACAAAATATCTCAAAGAGGCAACGTTCTCTGTCTCTTCTTCCTCATCTGACACCCCTTTCTCCCCTTCTTTCCCTCCTATTTACCCATCGGTCAGCCCTTCTCTGTCCTGCTTTGGTGGGCTTCCGTGTGGCGCTCAAGAGAGTCCATCTCTTCCTTCTTTCTCATGCTCTCTGCTCTCCTAATGTCCATCACACTGCCTCTTGTTTCTCTGGCAACCACTCTGATCAGTTCTTTCTTGGCTTTATAGGCTGCTCTTCCAATCATGCTCCTTAAATAGTGGTATTTCCCCGGATTTTGTCCTTGACCCTCTTCTTTTCTCATCCTGCACAGTTTTCCTGGGCAATCTCATCTGCTCTCATGGTTCTATAACCACTATTATATTGGCTGGCTACATGCAAATCTGTATTTCTAGCTGGGGCCTTCCCATAAGCTTCCCTGTTAAGTAAACAATAGTCTACTGGACCTCTCCAAGGTTATCTGCAGATTCCTCCCACTCAGCTCTTCTGAATGACCTTATCTTTGTTGTTCCTACACAAGCTTCTTTTTTATGTTCCCCCTCTCAGTGGATGAATCACTCTTCATCCAGTCTCCCAGGTTGGAAGAACCGAGAACATCCTCAGCTCTTTCTTCTTTTTTTACCAACTCCCATCATGTTTACCACCTCAAGTTCTCAAATATGCCTCTTCCTTTGAATCCCTACTGTGATGCCCCTGGATTAGGTAAGTGCTTTTCATTTCTCACCTGAACTACTGTAATATCACTAATAGATCTTCCTGCCCCTGGTCTTGTCCTCCTCAAATCAGTTGATGACAGATAGCCCTGAAGAATCCATCTAAATTGCAAACCTGCTCATGTTATTCCAAGCTGAAAACCCTCTAAAAAGTCCCATTGACCTGTAGAATAAAAAATCAATAGTAAGATTTTTTTTTTTTATCAACACCTATGTCTCTGGCCTCATTGCCTACCATGTCTTATGTTCCATTGCATTTCCAATAACATTGAACCACTGGTGGTCGCCATCGTCACGATCATTGTTGTTATTATTCAGTGAGTGTTTACCATGCCCTGGACACCATGCTGATCTCTTCATATGTGGTGTATCGTGTATTCCTCACAATAACCCTATCTGGTAGATACTATCCTTTTTCTCACTTATACACAAAGAAACTGAGTCAGAGAGACGATACGTAACTTGCCAAAACTTGCAAAGCTTGCAGGGGACAGAGATAGAATTTCAACCCAGGTACTTGGACTCTAGAACTCACTCTTAATTTTGTCACCCATTTTGTGGCTTTGCTTGTATTCTCCCTTCTGCCTGGAATGCCCTCTCCTTCCCTTCTTTGCTCTTGCCTGCCATCTTCTGCTTACCTGCAAAGACTTGGCTTAGACCAGAGCAGCTCCAAATAACCTTCCCTGAACCCTGGGGCTGGTGCCTGAGGAGCCTGAGGTTCCGGGCTACGTGCTTCCTCCCACACCCCCTTCGTGCAACCAGCAATCCCTGCACTGAGACATTTTCCTGTAAGTATCTCTTAATCATGTGTCTCCAGTGCCTACCATGGTGCTCGACATGTACAAATTGCTCGGTACCTTTGAAGGTGTAAGTGGTAAAAATAAAGTGACATATTCAAGTGGCAGGGAGATGATGACTAATCCATTTCAGAGATCTGTGATTGGAAGGATTCTTCTCTGCGGCCAAGGGCACTGCCGTCCTGAACCATTCACGATCCTGCACCATGACTACACCTTCCCTAACTGGCCTAAACCTCTGTCCTGCAGGTAACTGTTGGAAGACCAAGTCAAAAGCCAAGGATAAAAGCCCCATGGCCAGTGAAGAGGCTCAATATATTTGCATACTTTACATAACGTGCCTCATTTTACACTATAGTACATTCCCTAGCCTTCATGCAGGCCCTTCATGTTGCTCTCCCTCCGTAGCTTTACATCCAGCCACTCGCCCCTTAGGACTCCACTTGGCAACAGTCGCCCTGCCTCTGGCCTTTGGGTCTCCATGTTCTGGCTCCTGCCTGCAGGCCTTCCCTCTCCACCTTCGCAATTCCTGCCAATGCTTCCAAAGCAGCTCCAATGGCATTTCTTGTCTACAGCCTTCTCTGTCCCCGCCCCTAGCCTGACACGACCTTCCAACGGTTATTGCCTACAGAAACCATTTGGAAAGTAATCACACACCAGTATTAATGCTCTCCTGTCATGCAACATCCTTCTTCATGGCCCAGACTGGTCTCTGAATCAGTTGTCTTATCATTCTTGTTTTTGTATATTTGTGTCTTCTTTCCCCCAGGGAAAGTGTAAGCCCTTTGAGAGCAGAAACATCTTTCATACATTTCTCCCATGGTGCTGAATAGATCAAGACTGGTGGTTTCTCTTCTCTTTAAATCCCTGATTTTTCCCAACCTTTTCATGACACTTGTCTCCCTCTCATTCCAGACTCAAAGAGGGGATTTCTTTCAATTTCTCATTTACCCTAGATCCAGACTGTCCCCAATCCACCTGATCCCTTCTCAGCGACATCTGACCAATCGACTTCTCTGTCTGCAGCTCTGTAGCCCTGGCCCAGCCCATCTGCAAGATCCCGTGCTGCATAGAGGATCAAAGCGGAACCTTCAAAACCCCTCCTCCTCTACCTTCTCCAGTTCTCCAAAATCACCTAGGCCGTGCTGCGTGGCCACTGGTTAAGCAAATCCCCAAATCTCACGTTCCTTGCCTACTTTTAATAGCACTGAAAGGGGAGGAGCTAACAGACGACACATTTACAGAACGCCTATGACTCTGAGATAATCGGAAAACTCCCAGAACAATGTGAGATATAAATAGTAGCTGCCTTTACTAAAGCCCTACTGCAATTTTGAATCTGGAGTCAAATCGCATGGAACAATTTTGTTCCATGCACCTTTGCAAGGGTGTGATGAAACCAGCTTATTTGTGGCTTAATTTTCCATTCAGTATGCCACTCTGTTTTATGAGCCATATCACTTTGTGGAGCAATTATGGCTAATGTACAGACTCAGGCAGGTGGCAGAAACCCGTGAGTTGGTAACAAAGGACTGTCACATGGGTGGGTCACCAGCACAGAGGATCGGGGGGGTGTGGGACTCAAATACGAGGAAAGGGGAGAGGTCATGGATAAGGAGCTGATGACTGAGACCATAGCTGTTGAAAATAATCATTTGGAAATTCTGATTAGGGTGCGAAGTGGTCATTTTCTGGTCAAAATTTCATATTATTTCATTACGGAAGAAAATCATAGGTACCACAGTCACTCCATTACCTCTGCTACAGGTAACGGCCTCGCACAATGTTAAGCTGTGGTAGAGTAGAATAATAATTTTTCTGAGTGCTCACTGGGTGCCTGTGCTGTTTGTTTTCAGGGCTTTGTAATATAACTCATTTAAACCTCTCAACAACCCCCTGATATGGTTACCATTATCCTCTTTATACAAACGAGGACCTGAGTCTGAGAGGATTTGAGCGTCTAGCCCAAGGTCACACAAGTCACAGTGCCAGGATTTGGACTCTGGCAGCCACTGCCAGCCGGCATGGCTTTTCTCTCTGGTATCTGACCACGTGTGTAGAGCTTTCCAGGTTCCACGTACCGTTCTGAGAGCTTTATGTGTGCTAACTGGGAAGCCTCACAACGACCCTATGAAACGTGAACTATTTTTGTTCCCAAGACACAGAGGAGGAAACTGAGGCCCAGACAACTTCTGTGACCTGCCTGAGGCCACGTGGCTGGAGATGGCTCAGATGGAAGGGAAGGCCCTGTGGTCCCGAGGCCACCCTCTCGAGCACTATGTTGTAGGACCCGATTCACCACTCACAAGCGGCAGAGGAAGGGCCACTGTGCTGAGCGGCCAGGAGATAATAGGTCTAAGGCCTTAGTACAGAGTCTGGCACAGGGGGGTGTCCCACCCTATAAACATGCCCCCATGCCTCTTTGAAGACTTCCGCCTCAAGTTGGCTCTCCCCCTCTTCATGGGTGTGAGGCATCTCGGGGCCCTTCCTCTGCTGCTGTCTTGGGGCAGACCAGGCCAGCACCCTAGCTTCCTGGGGCCGGGTTTTGTCTCCAGCACTACATGGAAGCTGAGCTAGGATCACATGGCTCCGAGGTGTGATTTTGTTCGAAAGGGACTCAGCAGAGCTGAGGTCCTGGGGTGTCTCCTGATGCCTTCATCTGCGGCCAGCTGTGCCCATTCTAGCACCTCTCCCATGCTGCTAAAATTGTCTGTGAATCCCTGTTTTTATCCTGGCACCTCTGATCTGCTCCCTTGTTGGCTTGCTTGCTCTCAGTTAATAACGTAGAATTGACTGGGCAACTTCACAAATAAGGAGAGTCTCCGTTCTGTTTGAAAAACTGGGGTGTGGTAAGGTGGAGGGTAGACTGGGGCTGTGGATGCCCTGTTTCCACAGATTGTCTAGGGAAGCTTAGTGGAAAGAGGTAGTTGGGAGAAGGGTGAACAACGTTTGGCCTGAAATCTCAAAGTCCCGGGCCCCCTGCTCTTTCAGGACAAATGTCGCAGAATTACCAAATAATAATTCTAAATGGTTTGCATTTGGTAGAAGGAAAAAAGAAGAGATTAGCATAGTCCTGTGATCAAAGGATGGGGAACATGGTGTTTTCAGATTATGCCATGCAACATAAATTTAGTGGGGGGAAAAACTGAGGAAGTCAAGTTCAAGACCGGAGGGGGCCTTTGGAGTTGGTCACCTGGGTCCTTGTCCCAGCTCCACCACTAACCAGCAGCCCTGAGGCGTCAGACGAGAAATGCACATCTCTGCACTTAGCACCCAGCTCTGCCAAATGGGGCAGTGGTAACTCTGCCCTCCCCCCGGGTGGCCAGAAGAATGACATGCACTATGATCTGTGAGGCACAAAGCACTGGGCCTCACGGTAAGCTGCCAGTAAGGACTGGTGACTGTGGTTACCTGTGAAGGACCTAGCTGGGGCCTGTCCTCCGGTGGGGAGTAGCAGAAAAGGAATTGCAGAAAGACTCTGGAGGGGATACAAGTTTTTTTCTTTTTAATTTTTTTAATGTTGACTTATTTTTGACAGAGAGAGAGAGAGAGAGAGAGAGAGAGATTGAGCATGAGCAGGGGAGGGCAGAGAGAGAGGGAGACACAGAATCTGAAGTAGGTTCCAGGCCCTGAGCTGTCAGCACAGAGCCCGATGTGGGACTCGAACCCACAAACCGTGAGATCATGACCTGAGCCAAAGTCAGACACTTAACCGACTGAGCCACCCAGGTGCCCCTGGAGGGGATGCGAGCTTTGCTGGCTCCTGCCAAAGCCTCTCCCTGTGCTTTTCATATTGCCTGGCTGTTCCCCTGATCTTCCCTGTTCACCTGCAGGAACAGTCTATGATTAGAGGGAGTTTGTCATACTATTCTTTACCTTTTATGGATGTTTGTTTCATAATAAAATGTCTTTAAAATACTAGGGTTTTGTCATGGGTTGTTTTTCTGTTTGAGATGTATTATCCTCTTCCTAGAAGGTGTTTTTTTTGTTTTTTTTTTTTTTACTTATTAAGATTAACAAACTAGAAGTCAAAGCAGAGCAACAGGATCAAGAAGGAAGTAGAGGGGCGCTTGGGTGGCTCCGTCGGTTAAGCAGCCGACTTCGGCTTAGGTCATGATCTCGCAGTTTGTGAGTTTGAGTCCCATGTCGGGCTCTGTGCTGACAGCTCAGAGCCTGGAGCCTGCTTTGAATTCTGTGTCTCCCTCTCTCTCTCTGCCTCTCCTCCGCTCCCTCTCTGTCTCAAAAATAAATTTAAAAAACATTTTAAAAAATTTTAAGAAGAAAGTAGAAACAGTTAACCCTGCCTTATGTAAAGTCTTTAGAGCAAGACCAGCCTGGTCCAAATCCCAGCTAGACCATCCACGGGTTTGATGTCTTTGGGCAATTTACTGACTCTTATGTTACTTGTTTCTTCTCTTCATTAAGTGAGATGAGAGGTCCCTGCTGCAGGATTGCAATGAGGGTTTAAATGAGATAATACACATCGCCCTCCCTACCAGCCACACGGTAGGCCCCCAACAAACGCTAACCCTTTTCTTCTGTCAATAGTGGCAGGGGGAGGTGGCCGTAAGTGGAGTGGGGGCTGGGCAAAGCAGGAAGAAACTCCAAGGCTGAAAATCAGAGTTTTGTGGGTTTGGTGAGAGATTGGTCCTGCATTCTCTGCTGAAAAGGGCTCAGAGCAAAATTGTGAAGTAGGTGTCAGTAAGAGGCTGGACTGCTTTTCTTCCGTGGACAGCGGCCTCAGGCCCTCCCTAACAGGAGGACCCCTGAGCGAATGACTCATTCATTCATGGGGATAGACAAATGTCAGCCTTCAAATATGACTTCTAAGAAAATTTGCACTTTAACTACTGAAAAGCCTTAAATCAAAAGAACAAAATGCCAATGGTGGCATGTCAGCAGGCAACACAGAGGAGAGATTTTGTTTTGGTTTCTGATTTTTAGGGGGGTGGCGTGAGTAGAGGAAAGGCCTTTCCGGCGTCCCTGAATCACAACACAGAATGCCAGTCTCCAGTTTCTTCCAGCAAAGTCTACGGGGCGAGTGAAGGGGAAACGGTAAATTCTCTTTCAGCACTGCTCGCTCTCAGGGGCGGACTCTGGGGACCACAGGGGATACTGAACTGTCATGGCCCAGCAGGAAACAGAGCAGGAGCCAAATCTACAAGCACTGTGTACAGAAGGACAGTGGCACCAGAGACCTGAAGACAGAGGACAAAGGGAAACAGTCTAAACGGGACGGTAACATAGGAGCTTCGACGACATTAAAGAGGAAGGTACTAATATCTCTCTTGTACACACGGTAACCAAGGCTCAGTGTAGGCCAGGTCACGTGCCCCACACCATGCAGCTAACCATCAGCGGGGCTGGGTTTCGAACCTAAGTCTACCCGGGACTAAAGCGCCACACTCGGCAACGTATCTGGAAGCTAAGGGCACAGCCGGGAATCTCCCTCCGTCTCCATGACGACCGGATCCACCTAGGAGAACACAATGAGTGGTGCATGTGTCCTGTGTGGCCACCTGCCCCTGTGAGTGCAGGCCGCCCGCGGAGCAGGCTTGTTCTGGCTCTATGCTCTTCCTGGTCCCTGTGTCTGGGGATGCAGAGGGCAGGGACCAGCACCGTTACTCTTGCTGCCATCCTTCCTTCAGAAAGCCGTTTTCAAACAATTGACTCTGACCGCCTCGCCGGACCCGTCTCCCTGGGAGGCCACGTTCTGGCATATTCTGGCCTACCGCCGGCAGCCGGCCCGGCCTCGCCAGCCGTCTGCAGGAAGGCCCATGTTTCACGTCCTTCCTGCCGGCTCTCCCCGCCTCCCTCCTCCCGGCGCTGTGGGGCCCACCATCACGCTTGCTGTGCCTGCTGGCCCACTGTCTGCCTCCCTCCCCAGAGCCTGGTTTTTCTCTCTAGGTAAGAACACAGAAGGTAGCTTCCTAAAGACGCGTGTAGGCCACTGTTCTTGGGCGACTGGAGGAGGAGGAGGAGGAGGAGAAAGGTACACACAGGCCAAGCAGCCCAACACACGCCTTGGGAAATGCCCCAGTGAGCAACTTTTTCTTTTTAGGGTTGTCGGCTGGGGCTTTGGAATAAATATCTCACTAACAGTCTGAATCAACAAGTGATGACAATGGGAGGAAGGAGCCACGTCCCCATCTCCGAGCTCTGGGTGCCTGCAGTTACGAGCTGTGGGGAAGCCTGATAGGAGAGGGGAGGGTCTGGCTGGAGGGGCAAGCCCCTGGGAGGCAGGTTAGGAGGCAGAAGAGGCATCTAAGTTTTATTTTTCTCCCCATGGGAAACGGTAGCAGCTTCAGAAGCTTGGGAGTTTCCAGGCTCATCAGAAGATAGCGGCCCCTGGGATCACATCTGGGTTCAGGTTAATGGGGTGACTCGGGGGTCCACTAGGTCAGTTCAGAAAGGAGGCCGGCCATGCCCAAAAGATCAATCACGTGACTAGAGGTTGGAGCTTTGAGCCCTGAGATATCAACACGCTGGCCTCCAAGGAGGGGAGGGAGGCTGCCGATTGAATTCAAACAAGTGGCCAGTGACTCAATCGTAACTACATAGTAACCCCCCACGGAAAACTCTGGACGCAGAGGCTCAGGTGCGCTTCCAGCTGGAGCGCACATCAGTGTGCCGGGAGGGCGATACATCCTGAATCTAGGAGGAAAGGACTCGGCTGCTCTGTATTTGAGATCCTTCCAGGCCTTGCCCGGTGGGTCTTTTCTCTCGGCTGGTCCTGATTTGCAGCCTTTATAATACTACTACAAGTGCCTTCCTGAGGTCTTTGAGTCATTCTAATGAACCATCAACCTAGGGGGGGAAAGAACTTACGAGGTTCTAATGAACCATCAACCATCAGATCTACGGGGGTTGTGGACAGCCCCAAGTTTGTAGCCATTTGTTCACAAGTAGGGGTGGCTGTGGCTGGTGAACAAAAATGGAGTCTTTGGAGGACACATGCCCTTAACCTGTGAAGTCTGGGCTACCTCTGAGTAGTCTGTGTCAGAATTGCTTTACAGCATGTTCTTGACAAATAGATGAGTCTCCTACAGTCCAGGGAGGGAGGTCAAGGCAAACTGTCTTTCACCTCCTTGCGCTACACCCTCCGGGAGGAAGCCAAGTGGCGTTCGTGTCAGCTGTCTCTTTGGGCAAAGCAGTGACTGAAGTTCCGGTTCTGGAGCTCATTCTCACATGAAAGTTGGGGGTATGTTTACATGGTGCCCCTGAATTGACATTTTTGGAGTCACATCAGCTATTTTGGCTGATACAACATGCTAGTGCTGAGGAGTGAATTGATTACTGAATAATCAAACTCATTTGGTGTTTTTAAAAAGGAGATAATTTCACATAGTTCAGACACAGCCCAATTATTTTGTTGTTAAGAAAAATGAATTGGCTTGGCCCTTTGCAATTCAATCGGTTGCTTGGCAATCAACTTGCCAATAGTTTTTGCCTCCCCATTTTTCTCTCTGATTTTAATTGTGGCATTGGAATAAAAGGATAGTCCACCCATCTGCTGCCTTGGATTTTGATGCTTAATTTAAAAAGTCAATCCTTAGCCTGCTTTTTTATTTTTTTTTAATCCCCAGACGAAAAGAATCCAACTATCATTTCACGTTCCTCGTAGATTCTTTCCTTTTCCCTTGCATCCCCCAATCTTCTCTAGTATCTTTTTCTTTTCCTTTCTTCTTTTATCAAAAAAACGTGAAAACAAAACTAAATGTAATAAGGAGTTAGCCAATGTTGAGAAGAATACAAGAGATTCTATTGGCTCCTATACTTCATATTCTAACTCAACATTATTGACATATTCAGTGATGCTTGTGTTCCACCGTGACCTCCAGATCTTTGTATCTCATGCTTGCTTGGATTTCCAAGCCTCTCTTCTCCCCATCTCTCCCCTTACCTGCCATTTTTGCATCTGTGTGCAATTCAATTTATCCCTAAATTTAGTGTTTGGTTCCATCAACATTATATTTTACCCTGTGTATAGTTTATCAAGGCCACTTCAAACTTCTCTCCATATTTTAAGGGCCTAGTAATAATACTTGAGTTTATGGAATTTGCGGGAGACTGGAACTGTTGCTTTTCCCTTTATTTGGGAGACCTTTATCTGCTTGTAGTAAAACATGGTTAGATCACATCGACAGCCTTTTCTAAGAGATACTGTCCTCTCCAACCCCGCTGAAATGGCAGCCCTATATATGTCCCCATTACCCCGTCCTCATCTGACTGGACTGGAAGTAGATACTTGTCTCAAGGGCTGCCTATCCAGGCTTATTACGTGACCTATTGTAAAGAGCTGAGTTCACACAGGGATCCTTCACTCACAGGACTTTGAATTGGGAGGCACACAGAGACACAGGCTGTTTGCCATGGGGGCTGAGCCACACCAAGTAAGGATACGAGGAGCCTTGAGCCAGCTGAAGTTAAGAACAAGCCAAAATTGTGAGGAAGTAAAAACTATGATTAAACAGAAGATACAACGTAGAAGGGTCTTATTGAGTCAAGGGTGCTGGGAGGAAAGCTAAAGTATGCAGAGACAGAGCAACAGAAACCTAAGAGCTGGCCACACTGCTTTAGTGGAAGGGCATGAAGATCCACCATCCCCAAGTGCTAAGGCCCCAAGAGCTATCTTGCCTCCAGCCCTAACCTCTGCATAGACTAACCATCCTGTGGGTTCTTATGAGAGAACTTCTTCATTTCCCCTTGTTTCTTGCAGTTCGGTGGGCTTCTCTCTTTACATGACCCAGCTATCATGGTGGCTCCTTGTAACTCAAGGTGCCCTCATCCGCTGCTCCCATCCGTGCTTAGGCAGTAGAGAAACTGACAAGGAGCATTGTCAGAGGGTCATATTACTAAACTATTGCTGTAGTTCAACCTCAGTGCTCACTTCTCCCCACTATGCCCCTTCAACATGGGCAGGCTTCTTAGTCAAGAAGCTCCTCTCCCAAGACTGGCTGGCCAACAAGAATGCCTGAAGAATTCAAGGCAAAAACAAATAAAGACACATAGATCTTGGGACTTGTAATCCTTTGTCTCTGTGGACGGGCAGGATTGATCTAGCTGCATCTGTTCATTGACTTCCAAGAGATCTTTTTGCTCGACATGAAATCCACCCTTTGCTCTGTGACTCCTGGTTTCTAAATGATTGCTGAACATGAAGTAGGAGACATACTCTCCAATTCTGAGACAAAGTGATGCCAGAAAAATCTGAGTGACACAGTATGCCTCCTATTACTCCTCAGCCTCTGGTTTTCCTGCAAAACTGCAAGGCTTTGGGTGAGGAGAAGGTGAATATTTATGAACTTTGCACCACCCTGGGCATCTTCAGGACAAGAGAGGCCGATATTTCACCTCCAGAGGGTCAAGAACAAAGAGCACCTGAACAAAATGCAGATGTATGTATCCATAGTGGGACTGGGAGGCAGCCCCACAGTCACTGGGTTATTCTCATTGCTTCCATGCAGGACCGCCCCAAGTCCTCCACCACAGGGGGTTTGTCCAATGCCTAAATATAGGAAGGGATTTAGCTCCCCACCTTTGTATCAGGCTGGTGAATAACTGCCCAAGGGTACATCAAGCTAATTTGTAGTCTTCTTAGAGCTAATGCCTTAGTAGCAAGTATAATTCAGTCGCTGGGAGTTGGTCATCCTGGACCATTTGACCCCACAATTCCATGGCTTGACCACACCCCCCAACACATACACCATGGCTGATTCTGGGAGAACAGTATCATTTCCATCTCTTTTACTGGTGGAAGTGGTTATGCAGTTGTCCAAGTCAAGACAACTCCCTACCACCCATAAAGGCCAACTCTGGTCCAGAAGGAGTGGGTTATTCGGTCAGCCCAGCACAGCGAGGTGACAGCTGTGCCCCTGAGTCATCACCAAGCACATCAAGGACTCCACTCTACAACTCTCTGCAGGCCTGACTCATGTGGCAGCTTCCCCAGAGAACGCCCACGGTTCCAGGTACTGCTCCCAAGCTGGTGGCCGCCTCCATGTAAACACATAAACAAAGCCTGTCGTTAGGCTTGTGGAGCTCTACTTAAAGATACGGGGCCTTGGCGATGCCTGGGTAGCTCAGTTGGTTAAGCATCTGACTCTTGATCTCAGCTCAGATTCTCATAGTTCATGAGTTCAAGCCCCACATCAGGCTCTGTGTGACAGTGTAGACCTTGCCTCTCTCTCTCTGCCTTTCCCCTGCTTGTGTGCTCTCTCTCTCTCTCTCTCTTCTTCTCTCAAAATGGAAAAAAAACATTAAAAAAAGTTACAGGGCCTATACACACCTCTCTCCTCCGGGTTTCTGGTTTCTGCTGTGACGATGTGGTGTAGTGAACCGACCTAGGATTCATTTCACATAAAACTGGGGCCAGTCTTAGAAAATGCAGTGCCTGATGTGAGAGAAAAGGGGGAGGAGGCAAAACAGCATTCTCCACCCCTGACCCGGGGTTCCTGGCCCCAGAGATTCTGTTTCAGGGGGTCTGATAGCGTCCTGTGCTACTGTAGTTTTGAAAAGACATGTCAGATGATTCTGACAGGTATGGCAACCATTCTTAAGGATGCATGCACTCCTACGCACATGCACACACACACACACACACACACACGCACATGCATGCACACACACACATGTATACATAAATATTCTGGGCTGGAAAGGGTCTTGCCTTGGAAATCAGGAGATCTGACATTAGCTAATGAAATGATCCTAGGTAAATCATCTCTCTTCCCCAAGCCTCATCTGGAATATAAAGATTTGGGATTAATCTCTCTCCCAAGATCTTTCCAACTCCAAAAAACATTGATGCTGTGAACACTACAAATCTCTCACTGACCTCAGATTTTAATTTGCCCTTCGATAAGTAGTTGTTAGTTGAAAAGAACTAAACAATTGGGCCAACCTAGGAAGATATTTTTAATATCTTCCTTCCATATATTTACAAGCACAGGTAAAGAGAGCAGGTAGTGGGAGTACAAATTAAAGACAACAAGCCAGCTGAGGTATAATTGAAACCTTCCTCATCAAGTAAATATAATGAACCCCACAGCAAATTGTAAACAGAGAAACTCCACAGCTGTGTGTTGTGGGAGTCCGCCGTAGGGGAGGGAGTCAATGCTGGGAGAAGTAGCTGACTAGCAAGACGTGGGCGGAGAAATATCAGTGTTGGGAGTAGAAACAAGATGGTGGCCACCAATGAAAAGAACCAAGTCTTCTTCCCCTGCTGACCTCAGAAGGGAGTTCAGGCATTCTTTTGCTTCAGGTAGAGCTCAAGCTAGAGAGGCAAAAATTACCTGATAACTTACAGATTTCAACAAAGCAGGAAGCAAAGAGCCTGAGGCCACAGAAGAGATGGCCTTTCAAGTGAGTGAATCGGAAAGAATTTTCTTAGCCTCTGTCAGGAGCCGGACGTGACTTTGTGAGAAGGGCTAGCCCTGATAAATAATTAAAATTTTATTCAACAGCAGATATTTCTAGTCTGGGAGCTTGAGGAAGACTGAAGTGGGTGCATTTAGTAGGACTCCTTCCTAGGAAGGCAAGGAAGGGGAACCCAAAGTGAGTTTATCTCAAGGTCTTAATGAAATGAAGTCTGAGCAGTTGTGGGTTTGAGGCACGTGGAGTTTGCAAACAGAAATCACAATTCTCAGTGATATATGCAGATATGCCAAATAGTATTTAATAGCTATTATATAGCATTTTTGATAAGTCAAACTCATCCATGTAAATTTGCTGTACTTATTTTATAGGAGATATTCTCAAAAGCACTGAGGAAAACAAAACAGGCCACAGGGTAATATTCAGGGGAAGAAAAAAAAAAAACAACCCTGTGATGGCAACATGTTTTTTTAGAGGAAGCATTGCTTTCAATTGTGAATCAAAACTTTTTCAGATTCCTTTCATTTTGAGAGAAAAACGAAAACACGGATTGACAAAGTGCCATAGGAGCTCACAAATCTCGTAGGGGACGGACGACCTCTCTCCAGCCCTGGAGCGCTAACCTTCCCCATGTAGTAATCAGAACCATCCTTACCGCCTTATATATTTCCTCATAGATATATATCACCTCTCTTTTGGACAATATCCGTTTGCGCCTCATAAGATACGAGGCTTAACTTTTGTTTGAGGCTTTCATAAGTCTCTGAAATTCTGAAGACATTATCAACAGCCACTATTATGCATTTCCAAAACAGTCTTCTCTTCCGTGTTTCATGACTCAGTTTTTAGAATTTCCAATTTCTGACTTGACCATCATCAGCTTCTTTACCCTATTGCCATCTGACTTTCGGACTCATGAAAACCATCAATGATCCCTCCCTCACACCCAATGACACTGCTGGGGTCTCATCCTTAGCATCTCTCCCTGACAGCCTCTCCTGTATGCACCCCTTCCTTAATCTCTTTCCTGTCTTGGCTTAAGAAACAACTTGTAGTTCTCCTCATTCATTTGCTCCCTCCTTCTGGCTGTCGGTGAGCACAAAGTCCAATGACAACAGATGTAGGATAGGCACATAAGTGACAGGGCAGGCCAGGGATGAATGAGAGCTGGAGCTAAGGGTGTGATTAACTAAGGTAGGGGGGTGACTATTACTCAGTTCTGGCCAATGGGTGTTCACAGTTTTGAAGAGCATCTAAAAATCTAGATGTTTATGGGGAATCTCCTTCTTTTTACACATTCAAATCTCCTTCTTTTTACACATTCACTCGAAATTTTATCTTACAAATATTTTTGAGCCAAACCGGGCACTTAGAAGGGTTGGGATCAGGGGCGCCTGGCTGGTTGGTTAAACATCTGACTTTCAGGTCAGGTCATGATCTCGCAGTTGGTGGGTTCCAGCCCCGCATTGGGCTCTACACTGCTGGTGCAGAGCCTTCTTAGGATTCTCTCTCTCTTCTCTCTGCCCCTCCCCAACTCGTTTTCTATAAATAAATAAGTAAGTAAGTAAATAAATAAATAAATAAATCTAACAAAGTAAAAGAAGGGCTGGGACCAGCCTGCAAGCTGTGTGTTTGCCACCTCTGTTCCACACTGCTTCCTCCATTCCACCACACAGATTACATGTAACCTTGTGGCCAGCAAGGTCATATGTGAAGTGGGGAGGGAACCAAGACCATGGATATAGTTGCTTGATGTAGAAGAGATACGTGCATTGGGGGCACCTGGGTGGCTCAGTCGGTTAAGCATCTGACTCCATTTCGGCTCAGGTCATGATCTCACAATTTGTGGGTTTGAGCTCCGTGTTGGGCTCTGCCCTGGGCATGGAAGCTGCTCTCCCTCTACCACTCATGCTAGCGCTGTCTCTCTCTCTCTCTCTCTCTCTCTCTCTCTCTCCCCCTCTCTCTCTCTCTCTCTCTCTCTCTCTCTCTCTCTTTCAAATAAAAATAAAATCTGTGTAGAAAGATCTCAGTGTGCAAAAATTACCTTATTTCGGGGCGCCTGGGTGGCGCAGTCCGTTAAGCGTCCGACTTCAGCCAGGTCACGATCTCGCGGTCCGTGAGTTCGAGCCCCGCGTCGGGCTCTGGGCTGATGGCTCAGAGCCTGGAGCCTGTTTCCGATTCTGTGTCTCCCTCTCTCTCTGCCCCTCCCCCGTTCATGCTCTGTCTCTCTCTGTCCCAAAAATAAATAAACGTTGAAAAAAAAAATTTAAAAAAAAATTACCTTATTTCGAGGACAGAGGCTCCCTGACAATTTTTATTAAGTAGAACATTTCAAGTTATAAAGCCAGAAACTCTGATTATAAAGAACACCATTGAGGGGCACCTGGGTGGCTCAGTCAGTTAAGCATCCAACTCTTGGTTTCAGCTCAGGTCATGATCTCACGGTTCCTGAGACCCAGCCCCATGTCTGGTGCTGTGTTAACAGCATGGGGCCTGCTTGGGATTCTCTCATTCTCTCTGTCCATCTCTGTTCCTCCCCAGCTCTTTCTCTCATAATAAATAAATTAAATTAACTTGAAAAAAGAAAAAGGATAGATAAATGCTCTTGTTCTGTGCTAAGGGATACCATGTAGAAAATTCCTCATGGGGCCTGGAGAACACAAGGGAAATTCAGGAGAGAGAAATGGGAGCATCCTGAATTTTGAGTCTTTGCTGGGCTTTTGTGGCTGTGAAAGAAGAGAGTACCCAGGCTCCGACTAGTATTGAAGGTGGAGCACAGTGCACTAGGGTTCCAAGACAGTTCTAGCAACCTGGTTTCCCATCCAGCAGCAGGATCTTGGTGACCTCTCTCTGGTGTTCCTCCCTTACCAAGGTTCAGTTATTATCAGATTCCAGCTTCTTTATGCGCTTTCCTTCTTGGGTTCTCCTTCCAACTAGTGGACACTTGCCCACATCTCCAATTCAGCTCCCTCGGGGAAGAATTCTACTCAGCTTAGTTAATCATTTGCTGACCTTGTTACAACAGTGCTCTTGTGCCAGACTGCCTCACAGACTATACGCCAGGTAGAAATTTGATCCCCTTGCTCTCTGCCCGTGGGTCAAGTGCCCCAGCCCCCAGGTCTGCTCAGTTGCCAGGAGTGGGGGAGATTGTGTGGTAGGTTAGACGCGTTCTTCGACCCAATTCCAACAAGGAGGTGGGGGTGGCAGTTCCCCCATAGCAACAGATGATTCTCAAACACCGGCTGAGTGTCCCAATCAACTCAGTTCTGACACTATTTATGGAGAGCTAGCATCGGATTCCATAGGTTAAGGGTTCTGTCCTACAAGACTGTCCCCCACCCCCACCTTTCAGAGGCCAGTTGTTATGTACCCCAGGTTGTTACCTGTACTTCTGACTGACTGGCTATAAATAAGAGGTTCCCACGAGCCCCTTCTTGGGTTCAGTTAAGTAGCTAGAAAGGTTCACAGAACTCAGAGAAACATTTTACTTACTAGGTCACTGGTATATCATAAAAGGATATAACTCCAGAACAGACAGACAGAGGGGACGCATAGGACAAGGCGTGAGGAAAAGGCAAGGAGGTCCCATGCTCTCTCAGGGGACCTCTACATATTCACCAACCCAGACACCCCCCAAACCCTTTTTGGAGTTTTATGGAGAGTTCATTACATAGGCATGATAGATTAAATCATTGGCCATCGGCAGTTGATTCAAGCCTCGGGGCCCTCTCTCCCCTTCTCCCCAAAAATGGAGGTGGCAGTGAGGGGTGGGACTGAAAATTTTCACCCTCTAACCCTGGGTTGGCTTCCCTGGTGGGGAGGCCCCATCCTTAGGTGGGGTTCAAAATTACCTCATGAACATCACAAGAGACACTTTTGTCACTCTCAACACTTCGGAAATTCCAAGAATTTCTTGGTAGAGGTGAGTCAGGAACCATGGTGGAAGGCCAAACATATATGAGAAATGTATTTTAGTTATCTCAATGAATTTTAACGCTTGTTTAGGAGAGGAGTTTTGGAGGGAAAAAGGAACTCAGTTACAATTTATACCATAATTTGTAGAAAACAGAAAAAAAGTGTTCAGACCTAGTTCAGGGAACAAGGGCATGAATCACAACAGGGAAAGGGAAAATCTAAGAAGGCTGCTATTTTTGTTAGGGTACGAAATAACACCCAACTCATGGCATCTAGAGTATTAACCCGTGGCGATGTAATAAAGAGGTCGGGGAGATGGAAATCAAAATATACATTCAGAAATTTGGACGTACGCTTTGAAGGAAAAGCATCTTGTGCTATAAGAATGGTAAGAAGGATATGTCACCTAGCATGGCCCTGGTTGGGTGTTCAGGACAGACTCCTATGAGGAAGGGTTTTGGGGCAAATATCTGAGGCAAAGCAAAGATGGAGAGAGAGAGAGACAGAGAGAGAGAGACAGAGAGAGAGAGACAGAGAGACCTCTAGGCAGAGGGAGCAGAGAGTATAAAGATTCCAGGGCGGAAAGGAGGATGACGGCTCAAAGAAACAGCTGGAGTGGAGCGGTGAACAATGGGTCCATGCTGGTCAGCTGGGTTCTGAAATAGCCCCTCTCCTCTCCAGAACTGCTAGGGAAATCCACACTGAAGGAAACACAGCCACCAACAAGGACTTTAGATATTCAGGCAGGCTAGCAGCCAAGGCACAACAACCATTTTTTAAAAATTACCAAAAAAACACACAAAAGGTGCTTTTGAAAAAGAAGGGAATCATTTTGAAAAGCGGGAGGTGATCATATGACCACAGCAGTAAACACTGCAAAGAAGCCCAAATGAGGTAAGAACTGAATACCAGCAGATACAGAGACAGGGTCACCATTGGACACATTGGTGTCAAACCATTTCAATGGACTGAGGGGGCCGAAGGCAGATCAGGGCTTAAAGACATGAAGGCAATGGGGCACCCGAGTGGCTCAGTCTTTTGAGTGTCTCACTTCAGCTCAGGTCATGATCTTGCAAGTTGGGAGTTCGAGCCCTGGGTCGGGTTCTGTGCTGTCAGCACAGAGCTCTCTTCAGGTCCTCCGTCCCTCTCTCTCTCTCTGTCCCTACCCCTCTCATGCTCCCTCTCTCAAAAATAAATAAAACATTAAAAAAAAACAACAACATGAAAACAGCTGTTCAGCAGAGGAGAGAGAGATGGGGTGTGTAGCCAGAGGGGAAAGCAAATCGGGGAATTTTTAGATTCATGGAAAGTGCTTAGCACTTTGGGGCCCGTTCAAATATTCAATTAAAAAGCCTCTTTCCTTGTTTTCTTTTGCTTTTAAAAGCATTAAGATCTCCTGAAATGTAGGAATGGAGTGAAGTCTCTGTCACGAGGCATCTTGGTGTCCTGGTTGCCAATAGAAATAGCTGTAGCCTTCAGCTGAATCCACAAAGTGGCTCACTCAGCAAAACTGTGTTTCGTTTCTACCCCTCTACACCCGCTTTGTGTGCGTGCTGACATTTCTAAACTCAAGGGGTACTTACTGCACTTTTATGGTGTGCCCGTCTATGATAGGTGTAGAAGGTGCAAGAATTAGTATAACATAGGGCTTCAATTTGGGGAGGTCACAGAATGCCAGGAAGACACGCCTGAAAACAGGCATTTACGAAACGATGCCGGAAGCGTGTAATACAAGAAACAGTGTTAGTACAGAGGTCATGATATGTAATCTGGATCTTAAAGAATGAGTAGAAGCTTGACACAAAGTTGAGAAAGCATTCAGGACAGTGGAGCCTGCAGAAGGAGGATGGCTCCTTCTTGAACTCATCTCAACTTCAGCCCCTAATATATACATTTTTTACACTCTGCAGTCTCGTCCCTCCTTGAAACCAATAACATGAATTTGTAAGGAATTTGGCCACTGAACACAGAGAAGCCAAGTGACCAACATAAAGAAGAATCACATTTCCATACTCTTCTAGGTACCCTACTTATCAGCATTCAAGAGAACTTCTAGTACACTGAAATGGTAAAATGTTAAATTTAAAACACATAACCCCTCTGCGGTTCTCACATTTCGAAGATGAAAACACAAATGTAAACACTTAACACGATAAGTATCTAAATGGAAGCTCACTTTTAAAGAAAACGTTTTCTGTGTGTTGTCATTCCTTGCACTAAGTTTGGGAGGCTAGTGGGTGGGCTTATTAGAGAAGGGGCAAGAGTTGGAAGCAGAGTCTATGATGTGAAGACACACGATTATGGTTAATCAAGGCAATGCACTCCATGTGTCAAGGCATTTACTCAAGAAAGATTTAGGGGGCGGCTGGGTGGCTCAGTCGGTTGAGTCTCTTGACTCTTGATTTTGGCTGAGGTCATGATCTCACAGTAATGTGATGAATAAACATAAAAAAAGAGGGAGGCGCCTGGGTGGCTCAGTCTGTTAAGCATCTGACTTCGGCTCAGGTCATGATCTCACGGTTTGTGGGTTCGAGCCCAGCATTGGGCTCTGTGCTTAGCTCAGAGCCTAAAGCCTGCTTTGGATTCTGTGTCTCCCTTTCTCTCTCTGCCCCTCCCCTGCTTGCACTCTGTCTCTCTCTCAAAAATAAACATTTAAAAAATTAAAAAAGGAAAAAAAAGAAAGAAAGAAAAGAAAGGAAGGAAGATTTAAGCCTGGGGCACCTGGGTGGCTCAGTCAGTTAAGTGTACAACTCTTGATTTTGGCTCAGATCATGATCTCATGGTCCGTGAGTTTGAGACCCATGTGCTTCCAGTGCAGAGCCTATTTGGGATTCATTCTCTCTCTCTCTCTCTCTCTCTCAAATAAAATTTAAAAAAATAAATAAATTCAGAGCCTCATTCAGATAATTTTTTAAAAATAATAAAAAGAAAAAGAAAGATTTAGGCCTTCTGTGAGAACTTCTTTATAAATCTAAGCAATTTTTTCCTTACACAGTAAAACTTAAACATGGAAACATCGTTCAAAAATGAGCTCTAATGACCAAGTGACCTGGCTAAGTAAAACTTCCTACCCGGAAAAACTTAGAGACAGACCTCAAAAGTTGCCTTCTTGAAACTCTGAGCATCACACCATGTTCTCGAATCACACCCAGGCTCTGCTGTGGAATGTGAGAGTCTCCAGAGACAGCATCTTTGCCCCCAGGGCAAGGATGACCCCAGGTGAGGACAGGTAGGGCTGGAGAGCCGCCTAAGGATGTGCATGTACCCAGGGAGAGGGCCTACCCATTTCTGTCACCTCCTGAATCTTCTTTAATATTCCCAGGCACCTGGGAACATTTCCTTGAGGTATCCCCAGATGGTTCCATGCTTGCTCCTCCTTGCTCACTGGGAGGAAATGGATCCTTGGTCTGAAACACGAAGCAGTTCTTAATACCCAGTGAAAGGAACAAGTTCAGAGCTTGCAAAGATTCATTATCTTTCTGCTTTCAGAAGCGCTGATGTTTGTTCGAGTATGTTCAATGACCTCCTGCCAGGGCAAGGATCACAATTCCTCCCAGTGCCATGGTTCTTAAACTTTTGTCATCAGAATCATCTGGAAAGCTTCTTAAAACCCAGATTGCTGGTCCCCACTCCCAGAATTTCTGATTCGACCAAAGTCAAAGGATTTGCTTCTCTGACAAATTCCCAATTCCTGGGAACCCCACTTGGAGAAGCTGGGTCCCAGGAGATTCTTGACTCTCCTAAAATTCTATGCACAAACTGTGTCTACGTGCCTAAGTGGTTTTGTCCTAGACCTTGCTTCAGAGCTTTCATCAGAACCTCAAAGTGAAATAAACCACAAACGAACAAAAGCCAAGAGCCTTAAGAACATTTACTCAGGCAAAATACCTGGAGGGATGCTGATCCCGAGGAAAAGAGAACACGCCGTGGCACAGGAAGGATAAACTCACTGGATAGAGCAAAGCTAGTTCCACGGTAAAGGCTCAGAATTGCTGGCTATGAGCTGGGTAATGGTTGATAGGCTCAATCGAAATAAAGAGATTTAGATAGGAATTAATATTCTCACCCTACAGGAATTTACTTTTAATTATAGATAATTATGCTGAATTATAACAAGATGATTTGAAGCATTACGCTAATTCAGGAGTAATAAAGCATGAATTACTGATGCAATCTTTAAAAATGTAACCTATCAATCAACACTGGAACAGTAACAGACAGAGGCAACGATCTGACATTATTCTTTTATGGTATCATAGTTAACACTGGCCTTCAACTTACCCTTTAAAAGCCTCCTTAGGGTAATGAGATGCCAATACCTGTGGGTACACACAGAGCCAAATGAAGATCTATATCCCCGCAGGCTGCCCTCACCATTGGCTGCTTCTCAGAACCCCTTGCTTTTTAGAGGTGATGGAACACAATGATATAAGCACAGACTTGCGTCCAGTCAGACCTTGGCTCAAATCTCAGCTCTGACTTCTACCTGTTTTATGACCTTGAGCAAGTTACTTCTACCTCTCTGAGCCTCAGTTGCCTTATCTGTAAAGTGGGAGTGAGAGTCTAACACACAAGTCTCTTCTGATAATGGAATGGTATGATCCCCAAATCTCTGACACCGTACAAATTCAACAACTGGTAACGTCAGTCAGGTCTTGCCCCGTATTCATGTTGCTAGTAGAATCACATTTGGCCATCATACTTATAGAAACTAGCACCTAGCCTTTCAACAAGCCCTTCAGGACCCGGTGTCATCCAACAGCACATAGCAGGATGCCTAGCTTTCCTATAACTAACATTGTAGCTTGTAGGCTAAGGACGGTTCCCGAGCTTGAAGGTCAAGTAAGATCCCTTTGTCAGCGCTAGGAGAAAATTCTGGGCTTGCTGACTAAACATTTGCCCAATGTATATCCTTCCTCCCGAGTCTAAGAGACCACAGACCGAAGAAGACAAAGAAGAGGGAGGGGGAGGGGAGAAGAAGATAATAAATGTCTCCCACACAGTGACTGCTAATCTCTATAGCAGGAAAGCTGATGACTGGCTACCTTAGTCAAAGCGAAAATACTTCATGAGAAAGCGGGGAGAGACAGTACTGAGCACCCTCTGTGAGTGAGTTTTGCTTGCATATTATTACATAATGCACTTCTTATAAAGGAAAAAAAAACAACAACAACAGAAAAACGTAGTCCAAATTCATGGCCAGCGAAAGGTGGAGTTGAGACTAAAACACAGATCTGTCTTACTCCAAACGTCACATGTTTTTAGTTTAAACCATACTGCCTTTCCCCAAATAATTGACTTCTCCTACTTCATAGCATTGCTCTTTCAAGTGGATGGAAGAAAAGATGGTGGGTATATAGAGAAGAAAAATCAAAATGCACCTAGATAATTGAAAGTGAACCAAGAAAGAAAGCAACTCCTCCCCGCCCCCTGCCCCCCACGCACAACCAGAACAAACATCAGTGACCAAACACACAAAATCCCTCAACACAAAATACGTGATGAATCTCAGACTCCAAGACCTTATTTATCTCATCTGGAACCCAGTTAATCAGAGTTGCCCATGAGGTCAAGGGCCTGGTGAGGGCAGCAGAGAGTTGGAACTTGGTGAACGCCTTTGGCCATCAGACTGAGAACAGAGACGCAAGCCAACAGAAAGCCTTGCACGGCAAGATGGTATTGATATTTGAGAACTGGGCTCTGTGTGAAAAGGGGGTCCTATGTCAGGGTACACCTGAAGACAGGAGTTTGCACTTGGGTCCAGCCAGACATTTCATTTGGGTCAGCGTGGCCAGAGGGTCTTAACCAGAGATCGCACTGCCATAGCAGTGAGTTAGATGACCACGGAGAGCTGGTGGCATTAGAGCCCAAGTGGGGCACACTGTGGGTTGCAAACATGCTATAGTAATGGCTCTGAGCAGAACAGACCCCCTTGGCTTAGACCCCATATCACCTTGTGGCAAGAATATGGAGCTGGGTGGGCGCAGACCGACTTAGTTACTTGACTGGCCTTGGAAAGCAGGAGTTTGAGGCTTCTGGTGTTAATGGACATTACTCCAGGAGATAACTTTGAGCTTGACAACCTCCATCGTTGACATTTTAGGTGGCACAGACATAAGTGGAATTCAGAGCCTACACGATGGAACGGCCCCCCCAAACAGAAGACTTGACACATAAAAAAAATAAAGACAACGTCCATGTTCTGGTCCGTACCTTAAATTTAAGGAGTGGCCATCACGGGTCGGACGTTATGCTCCATCTGGTGAATGCAAAGTGAACACAACATGACCACCGCCGTCCACAAGACTGAAGTGGTGTAACTCCTAGAGAAATGGGACCTGTACGTAATATGGTGTGCAATGCTGTCTTGGCATCTGTTAAATGCCAAGTAAGAGTGCGAACAATAAGGCATAAAGGTGTTCTGAAGTTCATTGTGGCCTGAGATGATTTAGGCTCGCTTCACAAAGAAGGTAGAACATTAACTGGATCTTGGATAAAGGTTAGGTTTAGATGGTAGAACAATAGCAAGGAGGGAATTCCAAGAATGGAAAATTGCATGAGCTAAAGGGAAGCAACTGGGAGGTGTGGGGCAAGGTTAGGGGCTGGTGAGTAGATCAGTCTGGCTGATGAGTTGTAAATTCATGTGGAAAGAGGAACATACACCCGGGCATTTTGAGAATAATCTCACATTGCAATTTGTAAGACCATATGTGATATCATGGCCCCTAATCTTGAACTTGGGAAAATGTGGCCTTTCTGTGTCACCACCTACTAAATCCTGATGAACCCCTGAAGCCAGGAAAGTAAGTCCCCCTTGTGATTCTATCACCATGTCCCCACCATAGCATGTGGAAATTAGTAGGCTAAATGAACCAATACGGTTTGTTCTCTCTACTTTGACAGTTCTGTTCCTGATGAACGCTTAGTTAGCGAAACTCATATTAGGGCCTTAGGGGCTACCTTTCCGGACGCACAATTATAAAGTTATTATTTTCCTCTCGGAATTAAAAAAATTATAAGGATCACATTTCGAAAACTAAACATCATTAAGCAAACCCATCCATCTCACTGAAGTGAGGCATTTCTTTTCTTCCCACCATGTAAGGGCAGATTTCTCCTATTTTCTTATCCGCCGATGTGCCAAGTAAATCACACAGCCTCTCCAGGCAGCTGTGCACAAGAGACTCCAGCATTTTTTTTTCTCTTAAGGAGGTATGATTACTGAATGGTTTTAGAAGACAATGCTTTAGGGGTGCCTGGGTGGCGCAGTCGGTTAAGCGTCCGACTTCAGCCAGGTCACGATCTCGCAGTCCGTGAGTTCGAGCCCCGCGTTGGGCTCTGGGCTGATGGCTCAGAGCCTGGAGCCTGTTTCCGATTCTGTGTCTCCCTCTCTCTCTGCCCCTCCTCCGTTCATGCTCTGTTTCTCTCTGTCCCCCAAAAATAAATAAATGTTAAAAAAAAAAAAAAAAGAAGACAATGCTTTAGAACTATTAACAGCAGATGTAACCCATTGTTCCTATCACATGCAATTCTTGTTATAAAAGCTCTGTTGTACCAAAAAATGCCTATGTTTGGAACTGAATATGTGACCGACCGACCGACTGACTGAATGAATGAACATATGCAGAAGAACTGTTGGTGACCACACTTAAGATGTCTCTCAAAGTGTAGGCAGTGAACCCCCTGTATCAAAACCGGCCAGAAGGCTTATCTAAAATGCATAGTTCTTGAAGGTGAGGCTCAGAAATCTGAATTTTAGCAAGTTCCTGGGTAATCCTCACGGCTCTCAATGCGAGAGGATGCTCTCAGTGCCGTGGATGGAGGAAAGCAGGAGGGAGGGAACAGACTCTGGAAGTCACCGAAGTGAAGCTGAAAAGTATCTGTAGTGGACCCTGACCATAAGGCTGGAAGAGAGGCCAGCAGACAGAACCCCAGTCATACTCACTGAGTCTCCTGCAGGCAGAAGGGCCCTGAATGTAGGCTATGAAGGGGGGGAGGGTGTCATAAAACATAACTAGAAGATCATAAAAAATAAAAAAGAGTTTGGTGCGGGACACTGAGGCCTGCCTCCTAGGAGCCAGACAAGCAAGGTGTCGTCACACACCAGCACAGGTGACGACTGCTCCCAGGGCAGTACTGCTGCCTTAGGTTTGCCACGGCCCTTAGCGCCCTTGCAAGAATGGGCCAGCACAGGCTGGTGGAGTGTGAGAGTTTCCCGGAGCAAGACAGAGGCCCACAGAAGCCCGGTAGCCAAAGACTGGAGCCTTGGGGGAGAATAGATGGCTTCAATAAGTTGTTTGGGCTTTTACGTTCAGGTAACAAGGTTCACAGGACATTTGGTTTTTAAGAGGAGGGCTGATATATCCATCAGAGCCCCTGAGAAGGTGAATCTGAGAACTACGTGCAGATTGGGTCGGGGAGGGCGCAAATCATAGGCAGGGAATCAATCCTCCTGTAAGGAGACTACCCTTAGGGTTTCCCTACTGGAGTCTGCCCTGTTGTTCTGACAGCTTTAAAATTTCCTGCCAGTGCTGACTATTTCAGACTGACTTCCCAAAGCGTAGACACTATGTCCTCTCGCTCTTTGTGTTCCCTGCTATGTATAACACTGAACTGCACGGAGCAAGCTCGGTCTGGGTATGCCCCCTCCTAGTCCAGAGAATGTATTTGATTTTTAATTCAATGCAAATCATATCTACCGTCTTTTTTAAGTTTCTCCTTCATTCAACAAATGTTTATTGGATGCCTGTTTCGTGCTGGACACTGGACTAAATACTAGGAATAAAATAGCGAGGGGAAGAGACACAGCGCCTGCTCTGATGGGGACTGCTGGCTAGTGGGGGACAGATACAAAAGGCAGAGAGTATCCAAGGCTGTTTCTGGCCGAAGAATAACACAAGCAAAGGAGCAGAAGCCCCAAGGAGAGCCATGTCCTGTAGGTAAAGTAAGGGTCACATGAGGTGGGACAGTGGGGGTGAAGGAAAAGCATGACCTTCGATGCCCTGCAAAAGAATGTGAAATTTAACCCACAGACACTAGGGAGCCGTTAAAGACTTTTAAGCAGGTGAGTTCACCGGCCAGACTGGGTTTTAGAAAATAAACTTTGTAACAAAGCACAACATGAACCAGAGCAGACCAGACTCTTGAGACAGTTATACTGTTATTACAAGAGTCCACGTGAAAGATAATGAAGACCTGAGTCAAGATTGTGGTCTCAAGAGGCCAAAAGGCCACAAAAGAGATAGAATCTATACACTTGGTCATTGGCTGAAAGAGGAGAAGAAGGCCAGAGGAGGAACTGAAAAATGTCCCTGTCCTGACGACCATATGGATGGGAGAACGTCCTTAATTAAAGTCTGCCATAAGGGGGAGATTGCACGAAGCAAGCTGACACGTTCCGTTCTAATTCATCCTCCACATGGCAGTTCGAATACCCCACTGAGCTCACGGACGTGGCCACAGTCCTCCTCTGCTCTGAGCTCCCAGAGCACCACTGTTCGTTAACCTCCTCAGGTACAAACTCAGTACCTCCCAATCCAACCGATATTTGCGGCAGGTCTACTTTGTTAAAGTCTGGCAGTCATTTCACGGGGGGGTGGATTAAAAGTGGTGCATTAAGATGTAGCTCCTACCTTTACGAAACTCACAAGCTAAGAGTCACTGAAGCATTCATTCTTCGCATAAGACAGGTCATGCGCTGAGCACTTGATATACCAGATAAATAGGTTACGGGGCCAGTAAATCCACATCCAGAAACGAATTAGTGCTGACGATGCTCTAATACTAACACTGATTCCTGTAACTCACAATTTCAAATCTTAGCTCATTAAGACAATATTATTGTTCTCGTTATTTTTAGAAAGCAGAAATTTACCATTTTAAACATAGAATATTGCCCTTAGCTATTTTATGTGCATAGATTAGATTATCTATAAATATCTCCTTTGGGGGAAAAAAAAATCGACTCTTTCAAAGTGAAACATAGCTTGGCAGTTTAAAAACACTGGACTAAAACCCAGAGCTTCCCCCATCATCCTAGACATCCACGGAGCACTGATATGTCCTGTGCTGCTTTGACAGTCACGGCACAATTTCCATATAATTCTGTGACCCAAGCCCAGCTTTGGACAAGTTTTTCTAGATCTAATATGAGTGCCCAAAGGATGCAAACACAGCTGCTTAATTCGATGTTAAAAATTCAATCACCCACATTTATTTTTTCCTCCAAAACACCGGCCAAGTGTTTGGACTGATTTTTTTCCAGAGAATTTATTGGTTCACATCACACAGACAAGAACTCTATGTCCAAAGAACTTGGAGTTTCAAAGCGACATGATGACGCAATGCAGCATTTTGACCAAATTCCATCCTGGATTTGCTGAATCCACCCAAATGGGGAGGAGTGGCTGCTTCTGGTTCAAACTAGTTCTCAAGGCAGCGGAGCCTGGTGTGAACACCACCGGCTGGTGTGCTCATCCTCCCTCTGTCACTAACTAGCTACAAGACCTGGGCTAACACACACACACACACACACACACACACACACACGTTTGCTCAGGTGTAGTGAACTATCTGAGCAAGTTGATATCCAAAGGTGCATCCAGCTCTGCAAATCAGACAACCCCAAGAACGTCTCTTAAAGAACCGTTCTCCAACTTTGTCATTCTGAGTAAACATGATCTGGTCACGCTGAAATTTCCTGTTCTTGGTAATTACAATTAATTAGCAGAAGCCTATGGCATAAAAAATTAATCACAGTGCAACAAGGATTATAAAAGCTAGCCAGATGGTGATGAGATGAACTAAGAGAAGAAACTTCTTTTTCATTTCCAAAACCCTGTTTTGAGCATTTTGTAGGCTTCTCGGACTTGGGTGATTACCAGCAAGTCATTACTAGGTTCTTGCGAGCAGAGCCCAGCCTGGGCTTGACCCAACTTTGAAAGACTTCACTCTGGTCTAAAGTTTCATCTGGAGCCTGGGCAGAAATGTGCTGTTGATGGTAGCGAGATCTACCTCTTTCTGTATTTGAGGACAAAGAGCCTTCTGACAAGCATAGGAAGAAGGCTTCCCAATCCAGACGGAGCCAGTCGGGTCCAGAGTGTCTGTCCTGTTTGCTGTAAAGCTAAGAAGGAGGATATTAAAAAAAAAAAAAAGAAAGGTAAAAAAAAGCAAGACTTGCTGAAGACCCTCCTGCGGTCTGACTGTGCCTCACCCTGGCTAGGAAGTAGGAGGGTATTATTAAGCTATTGCCTTCATGTCTGCATATCTTAGGAGTGACTTTTGACTCAGAAACTTTGGTTCGAATGTACTTTGTAAGCAGATCTGGGTTTTTGAAATCCTGATGGAGTCTGGTCTCTGTCCTTCCTGTGTTTATCCTTAAATCCTCACTGCCCTCCCTTCTCTTGTTATTTGATGTTGTGGACTCAGGTCAATGGCTCATTATGGAATTATTTCAAACTTTGCTACTCAGCCACGAAAAGGAAGGAAATCTTACCATGTGTGATATGGATGGACCTTCAGGGCATCATGCTAAGTGAAATAAGTCACAGAGAGAAAGACAAAGGCCGTATGATTTCACTTATATGCGGAATCTAAAAATCAAAACAAATGAACAAGCAAAACAAAACAAAACAAAACTCATAGATACAGAGAAATGAATGGTGGTTGCCGGCAGTGGCGGGGGGGTGGGGGGGGGTGGGGTGCTGTTTTGTAAAACCAGTGAAGGAGGTCAAGAGGTATAAACTTCCCGTCATAAAATAAATATTTCATGGGGGTGTAATGCACAGCATGGTGACTATGGGCAATAATATTGTATTACATGTTTGCAGGTTGCTAAGAGAGGAAACTTCAGAAATTCTCATCCCAAGAAAGAACAATTCTTTGTAACTTTGTGTGGGGACAGACATGAGACTAATTGCAGTGGTCATTTCACAGTGTATACAAGTCCATTATAACGTATTCCCGAAACTAATATGACGTTATATGTCAGTTATACCTCAATAGAACAAAGAACTTAAAAAAGAGGCTTTACAGTAATTTCAGAGTAGAAATAGGACCTTCAAGGTGAGTTTGCTTGTGTGAAAAGTGAAACATTCTGTTCTCCAGCTTCCAGATATTTAGGAGTTTGTTTTACAAGCTGGACTCATTCATTCTGGCCTCTCATGCCAGTGTGCTGGCCCTCTCGGGAAAAGGACAGGGACCTTATGTCACCCACACCTACATTTCTTCATCAAAGGTTTGGCCGGACAAAACTGTAGGAAAAGGCCCAATAGAGCACGTGAGTGTTTAACCTTAACTCAAACAAATGATTAACTAAAATGTGAGGAGAAAAACAATAACAGGAACCAACAATGGTACGAACACGGATGAATCATCTGTCAGCCTTTGCTGATTGACGTCAGACTGGCTACAAATGGTGTTTTACAAGTTAAGGGCAAGGTGACCTCCAGGGTCATATGCTCACGCTTCTTTAGATTATTTGCCTTCTCCAGGTACATCTCTAAAGGTGTGCAAATGCATGTCAAGGGCGCTAATAGGAAGTTAGAGTCCAAATTTTTGAATTGCTGCCCTAATGGGATTTAGATGATCTGCATTTATCCTATGAGAAAAAAGAAACTTTAATAATTCCAAAACGTGAGAACAAAAATTTACATCTCTTCTCTATCTGACCACCTTTATAAACTTTTAAAAAAAATTTTTTTAATGTTTATTTATTTTTGAGACAGAGAAAGACAGGGCATGAGTGGGGATGGGTGGAGAGAGAGGGAGACACAAAATCTGAAGCAGGCTCCAGGCTCCGTCAGCACAGAACCCGACGCGGGACTCGAACTCACAGACTGTGAGATCATGACCTGAGCCGAAGTCGGACGCTTAACCAACTGAGCCACCCAGGCGCCCCCACCTTTATAAATTTTTTAAATAATGCTTCCTGCTCTGCTTCTATCACTATTGTTTTTCCCTATTTATTTTTTTTTTCCCTTATGGCACTTATTACCTGACAAACAGATTTGCCTATTGTCCATCCCCCACCCCACTAGAATGTAAGCTTTTTGGGAATAGGGATATTTTATGTTCACTGCTGTACCCCCAGCATATGGGTCACTGCCCAGCTAAGAGAAGGTATCAATAAATGAATGGATCTAACCAAACATCTATCTAAGGTGATTCACTAAACGTTTCTAGGTGCATTAGTAAGTAAAGGGATAACTAAGGCTGAAAAGAAAGAGGCACGTTAATTTACCACCTATAATAGGACTTCGATAAATGTTAACTGACAATATCATCATCTTTATTATTACATGTCCATGATTTTAGATAACCTATGACCTCGGAGACAATATCCTGGAGCTTCCTCTTGGCCATGGGGCAAAATCCTGACTTTGACTCTCTCCCACCAAGACTATATACACATTCACTCTTGGTTTAGATAGGAAAGGAAAAAAAAAAACCTGTTGAAAAGGAAAGTGAAGGCAGTCATAGGAAGATAGAAGCTTTACTAACAGCATGATTCCCGATCATGAAGCAGCAAAAAGGTGGGGACTGATTAACCAATTTGTTTCAGAGAACATTTTGAGATTTTTAGTTTCCTTCAGTAAAGCACATTACGTATCTCTCTGATGTGAAATGGCTCACTAGGCGTTCCTTTAAGAAAAAAATGCAGGTTCCAAAAAGTATTGGAAAGTTTCAGTGTTAAACTCATTATTGATGCTTATTATAAATTCTTTAGTTCAGCTAAGTTCTTAGATTTAATAAGGTCAAATGGGAATGTTATTTAAAAATATTTCTTTAGGGAAATGTGATTTTATTATATGGTGGCAACTCATATACACATGATCCAGTTTTCAAGTGAAATCTAACTGTACACAATCACTTGAGCGCCTGATCCCAGCAGACCTCAGGTCCATAATAATAGCCCCAGACCTCATGGGGGAAGGTTGTGCAGGAGGGGTCCTGAGAAAGCGAGGATGGGGTGGGGGAGTGTCATACTGGATGCACGGGGACACACAGAGCCCTTTTGCTCTGATGACCCTGGCAGCACGTGATGTTAACCTGAGGTTCCCCCTGCCGGGGGAGAGGGAGGCAGACACTTGTGGGGTTTTCTCTCTCTCTCCACCCATACAAAAGTGTCAAGTGACCCCTGGGAAAAGATGGAGGATTCGTAAATACAAATCCTGGACTCTCAAGATGACTGGGTAGGGAGAGTCTTGGGCCAGATAACTCACACTCTTGGGTTTTTTAGTGGGTGTGACTCAAAACACTGGAATTATATAAGTGGATAAGAACCCTGAAAAATCCGGGGCTTAATTCACCTCTTGGACCTTATTTAGATTTGGGTAAGAAGGGGTGGATGTCAGAAATGCTTGGAAAATACAACTTCTATTGACATGGGGTGGGGGAAGGTCTTTCTCTTCATCATGAAGACTCTTATACCGAGTGAAATGTTACAGGGGGCACTTTTCTCATTTTTAGTGAATAAGTACTGTATATAATGTCTATAATTCAAAGAGAACATGAGTCAGTGCTGTGTCTCAGAGCTGGCTCAGCTACCCCACAGTGAACACCCCTCAAGTAGGCAGACTTTCGGAGCTTCCACATCTCTGCAAAATGAATGAAGGACCAGATGGTTCTAATACTCCATGATGATAGTTCTAGTTTTCTGGTAAGGCAAGTGATCAGAATGACTCAGACTTTTCCAGAGGCCTACATAGTCAGGACAGGACAGGAATATTATCAACAAGTATTCAAAGGAATCTGCAAATGTACACAAATATAACAGAGCCATTATAATAAAGATGAAAATAGTAGGTGAGCCATGAAGGGGAAATGGAGGGAGGAGAAGAGTTATAGCATGATCTAGGTAAAGACACATATTGCAGTTGAACTTCCTGCTGGTCAAAGGAATCGCAAGAAAATGATTCTAATTCTCAGAAGCAAATAAAAGGATGCCTAACAACTTCCCAAAGGAGAGGTGGTGTAAAACAGCTTCAAAATCTAAATAGGATGTATTGTCTGGTTTGGAGAAACGGTAAAAACCCACGTGACAGGATCATCCAGGATAAGATTTCCAAAACTCTAAAAATGCCTTTCATCAGCTTTTCGTTTCTTGAAGACACCTCAATAATGGCACTAATAATGACAATGGTGATAATGACGAACCGAGGGACCTGAAATAAATAACACGGCTATATTGCTTTCTGGTGATCTAATTTACAAAGGGCTAGATCTTTGACAGCCAGTGCTCTCCTCAGACAACTCTTCTCAAATATCAAACACCTCAGACTGATTTTTGACATGATATAGACCATTGTTGGGCAAGACCTGTATCGATCCAATGAAGAAACATTATAAATAAAGAGTGCCGTTATCGCGGGACTGTTTCAGTTTATATGCAGCAGTCATTAAGTAGGATGATTTTATATTTAAACAGATGACTTGCTGGAGACCCCGTGCCAATATACAATCCAAGTGGTCACAGCTTCTTCAGGAAGAGGTTTGGCATTTTCAAGAGGCTGCCAAATTTTGAGGGTAATCATGGTTTCTCTGGAGGAGAAAAGATGGGTTGGCTTTATATACATATATATATTTGTCATTATTTAGAACCATCTGAGAGAAGTCAATATGCTCAGGGTTCACACAGCTGAAACAGAGTTTTTATGAGCTTCTGAGGTTTTTTTGTGACTTTCCTGGTTTAAGATTGGATAGATCATGTGCCATATGTTTCCATAAGGAAAATGCATGTTATTGCACCACATATGGAAATATAAAGCAATTATGCAATGTAAAAGCTTTGATTTTGCTTGACAATGATAATTTTATAGACAACCCCAGAATTTCAATAATACAGTATTTTGGTAAGTGTTAAAGGAGATAAAATCTAATTGGCAGTTTCCTTAAACGAAATGAAAATCCTCAGAGAGACACATTCTCCACTTGCGCGGAAATGTTCATCCCAGCATCTTTGACAATTAAGAAAATTTGGAAATACCCAAACAATAAAATGGAAATAGAGAATTATGGCTATCTCAGTCAGCTATTGCTGCATAGTAAGCCACTCCAAAACTCTTTGGCTTAAAACAATACGCATTTGCTCTTTCACACTGAACTACAGATCAGGAGAAGGTTTCTTCTGATCTCAGCTAGACTGCTTCATGAAACTGGTCAGCTGATAGGTCAACCGGAAGCCGACTGGCACAGGAAGGGCTTAGCTCTGACAGCTGGGATGACTGGTACCCCTCCACGTGGTTTTGCCATCTCTAGCAGGCTAGCTTGGGACTGTTCTCACGTTGATAGTCTACAGCAGGGTTCCAAGAAGGAAAGCGGAAGTACAAAAATCTTAAGGCACAAGCTTGGAATCTGCACACCGTCGCTTCTGCTACGTCCTGTCGGCCAGAGCAAGTCATAAGACCAGCCCATATTCCAGGAGTGGAAAATAAACTTCACCTCGATGGAAGGAGCTACAAAAATCACGTTGCAAAGGACGTAGAAGCAGGGAGAGATGAAGAGGCAGTTTTGTAATCTACCACAATGGTGGACTCATTTGATGGATTATCATCCAGTCATTCAAAATAAAGCCTATGGAGCAAGTTTAGAGCGTTAAAAGAACAAAAGAAAAAATGCGTGTTAACTTTTATTACAACATATCAATGGACATACAAAAGGTTAGAGGAGAAATACAGATAATGATAGTTGCATACGGATGACAGAAATGTGTTTTTAACTATGTTTCTAAAAATATTCTGACAGCTTTAGTGGACAACCCAAATCTCATATCACGTCTGCATGCAGCATAAGCCATTTTTCAGTCCGTCAGTAGGATTGGGCTGAAGTACCCAGTGGATGAACAAAAGAATTATGGAGAGAAAAAGCAAATGATCTACTTTTTTTCCTTTTTAGACAAAATGATTCAACCCCCAAATTCCATGTCAGACAATTCAGCTGAATTTAATGTGACAGTATGCTTGCAATTTCTAGGGAAATGGAGTTAGAGCTTTTAGAGTACAAAGCAGAAAGCCTTTGCCTGTTAAAGTATTTTGCACAGGAGTGAAACCTTTCATTGTACGACTAAATCAATGGAGATTATCTCCTCAGTCGGAATTTCCTTTTGTCTGCACGTGTACTCTGAGGGCATCTGTTCTTGCATTCGGTTCAGTAACTGGGTTCGCAAATGAATGACTCCATTCAAGGTGATGCTAAGTATCGTATTGAAGTTACTATGTAGATATTGATTTCATGGCCTTTGACTCTCTCTGAGGTCAGTCATTGACCGGCACATTGAACCCAATCTCATGGGTTGACGTTAGCCACTGGTGGTATTGTCCTCACTAGTTTTGATTTAGTGATGCTGTGGTTCTAATACGAACCTTCTCTAGAGTACAATTTCTGCACGATTGCTTTCAACAGGACTCACCTGTGACCTGACAGACAAACAAACCGTGGAGCATCATGTGAAGTCAAATGCGGGTTTACACTAGTGTTGACCCCTCACGTGTGGCCCAAAGTCACCGTTGTTGTGGGATGGCAAAAGAAACCAGAATTACAGAAATTCAGAGGTGGAAGGCAATTTAGCGTCCAAGGAAAATTAGGTCCACAGGCAGCATGCTATTTACATGTGTTCCGGTCCTAAAATTCGTTGCACTGAGGTTGCTCCAGACCTCCTGTTCACCGTCCTGTTGCCCCTGAGGACTTTTTGTCCTCCTATGGACGCAGATGGCTGGGAGCACCAATCCTCCCAAGACAACGTGTGGAAGCAAGATGATCACCCCACTGAGAGAGGGCCATGGCACTCCCTATTTCACCCTACCCCGTGCTCACTTTCAGAACTTCTGGTCCAGGGAGATTTGTGAGCCATCTGTCCTTTGTCCAGCCCCACCGCCTCTCTCACCTCTCCCAGATTCTTGGTTTAACCCTCTGGCCCAGCCTAGAACCTCTATGCCCCCAGGCCCTCTCCTCTCTGTTCCCAGCAAAACGTACAATCGGTGACGTATAATTTATTTAAATCTCAAAGTGCAATTCCTGTTTGAGGGATTTGCATGTTCACAAGGATGGAATCTCACAGAACTGAAACTCTTAAAAGGTATGAGCCCGTGGGAGGAGCACAGACTAATGGCTTTGAGCACCTGGCAGGCAGCTGGGAGTGAAGCAAGCCAGGGGGCAGGAATGGGTCTCTTCCTCGAGGCTTCTTTGCACCAAGGGTCTCCTGGTGACTCATTAACTTGATGGTCCTCGACCGGTTCGAAGAGGCTCGAGGGGACATCTCTCACCTTGCTCCTGAGACTCTCCAGAGTACAGAATCAGGGTGTCGCCCTTTTCACTTCCTGACCAGACTCTTCACCCTCTGGTGTAAGAATGAGGTCATCTTCCTAGGGGGACATTCTGCTCATATTTTCCTCTTTGTTGTTTTCTTCAAAAGAAGCTGGAAATCTGGGTTTTATGTGAAATCTTCTGATTTTTATATGCTGGGAATTAATACCAATTGTGGAAAACCTTTTTGGGGTGGGGGGCAGGGCAAGTGACATCATCTGTGGGCTGAATCTGGCCCTCACGGTGCCCTTTTAATGCCTCTGCTGAGGGTGGATGTTTGGGGAAGCGCAGGACGAGGTGGGAAGAGAAGATAGTCCTCAAATCACAAAGCAGGGAAGGGGTGTCAGGGGATATGATGGGGGCTTCTTAGCGTCTCCCAGGGTGGAACGAACCCAGGAAGTACAGGATTTTTGTTTTGGGTCTCTCAAAGGGGAGACATGATTTTTAAAGGCTGTTAAAACCGTGCCTTAGTGAATGGGGCCACCCAAGTGGGACCATGGGGGTCATGAACAGAGAGGTCAAGCAGCATGAGGGTGAAAGCCACAGTCACCATACTACCGTGCTGCCCCGTCTGTGCCCACCTTTTGCCTGTGGCCTGGGTGTGGAGCAGGGAACGTTCTCACAGAGACGGCGAGCAATACACAATCATGGAATCTCAGTGCTCTAAGCCACCTTAACAGTCATCTATCTGTTCAACCCCGTCATTTTGCACAAACTGAGCACAGAGGAGGAGGGACTTCTTGCTCTCAAGCTCCCACAGCTGCTTTATGGAGGAACTGAGACTACCACGCAGAGACGCCCCCCCTTCCCAACGCACAGCTTATCCTTCCGATCCCTTACCTCCACCCTCACTCCAAGAGGAGTTGTCATCAAGGTAGTTGTGAAATGAAAAATCAAACGCAGCTTCGTTTTGGTATCTCTGAAAGACTTCATACCAAAATTTCACCAGCCAAGGAAAAAAAGTCTCTTTCTCAAATCATGGACCCCTATTTAGGGCTTAGAAAAGAGAGACACCAAGTCATTTTATGCTCTGCTTTGACTATGATGAAAAGCTTAGGAAGTGAGCATGCCTGACATTCCACCGAGCACTTTCTACACACTCCCGCTCTAAATCTTCATTACTAGCCTCATTTGACAGTTGGGGGAAACTGAGGCTTTAAGAAGCTAAGAAGTCTTCCCCGAAGGCTCTCACAATTAGCAAGTGACAGAGCCAGGATTTGAACCTCTGGAGTCCAACCTAGAATCCTAACGTAATATAAACGTGGTCCCCATAGCTGACTCCGCCCCTCACTCAACTCCCAAGAGATAACTGGCTTTCAAAGACCCAGTTCCCAGAAAACACCCCACTGTCCTGGCATTTAGGGAGCTGCCCCAGCCTCTTCTGCTAAACACTACTCTGAAACCCGCCTCATCGCACGTTTGGTTTTTTTTTTTTTTTTTTCTTTCCAGGCTCCAAAAATGTGGTCTTCCCTCATTACACCAATTAGGCAGGAACAGATGGTCCTCTACTCAATAGTTAACCATTCAACATTTATGGAAGAAAATCCTGGAAGGTTTATTTCAAATACTAGAAGTGTCAACCCAAAGGAAAAATTTGAAAATAATTCTCTGGAGGGGAAGAGTTCTAGAGAAAAGACTTTGCTGCAACTTTAACCAAAATGGCATGGAATGTGTACGCTATCATGGCAGAATGTCTTGATCCCAGAAGAATCCACACAAACAGAGAAGGTAATTGGATTCATCATTTTGACACCTGAAAGGCTGACAAGAAACCTTTAACCCGCCGATAATCAGTGGAGGGTGCTGTCATTGTGTGTCGTTCAACCAGACTATGGGATATCACATTAGCAAGCTGGCTGCCCTATTAGAGGCATGTAAGTCTTTCATATACTTAGTGTGGAAGTGGATAGGATTCAAAACAGCTACTTTCTCTCTGACATGCATCCAAATTTTTAATAGCAGCTAAGTACCTTACTAAGCAATTGAATAAAATAATGCATTCAAGCCCCCCAAAAACCTTTTCAGACCTCTTTTTATCTCTACGTTTTGCTGATGGAAAATGGATTGTAATTCAAATTTATATACTGGGCACACGGCAGGCAATAGATTTTTTTTTTCTGTAAAACTCAAGCATTCCAAACTATTGGAGGAGTTAAGCAATTTTGATCATTTTGAAACTAGCTGTCAGATTTAATCTGTGCGAAAGAGACAGAGGGCAAATGTATTCTGAAGCTTGTTATATAATTTACAGATTATTTTTGCAATTTATATTCCATCAAATAGGGTATATTAGGCTCTCAGAAAGCACGTAATGATCAATTAATTTCAGCAGAGCAATCCTCGTGGCACTTAAGGGACAGAAATGATTAGACCCTTTTCTAGCTGAGTCCCAAGGTCCAGTCATCAAATATGACTGATTATATTTTCTAATGGTTTCTCTATGCCCATTAAAGAGCACTCAACTATTCAGACTCTCCTCTGATCATGACATTCAAAATTTGCTCGGATGGCTCCTGACAAGCAAAAATGTATTCTCTAATCTTTAACCATATAAACAATAGCTAACCACTTGTAATTGAGTTTAAATTGATTTCAGGTGGCTTCAGAGAAAAGCAATTTCTACAACAGATTAACCTCTTAATTAAAGTATATTAAGAATACTGTCAGGTGTAGAAATTCTGCTACAGCAGAAAATTATACCTCATTGACATTCATTTATGAAAGAATTGCTGCTCTGTTCCCAGGTAACAGGTTACTTATTTGTGGTTCTTGCTTCACTAGTTCAGCTCAAGCCTGGTTCACTCTGTGGAACATCAGTCTTTCCTATGGGACAGGGTGAGGAGGAGGACAGCGTGTGATGTGAGACAGACATTGTTTATGCTGTCCTTGCACTCAGGTCTTCAGAAAGCCATTTTTCTCAAGGAATGGGACCCTTCGGCAAAAACCATAGACTCCCTTAATCTGAGAAAAGAGGGAAAGCAGATGTCAACCTCCTCATCAATAGTGACTCCGCGGGTCTCCGCGGGGTGTTGTCCTCCGGTGCATTTAAGGCAGACACCCCCTTGTCTCTAAGTCCTTGCTACTGAAAAGTGGCCCTCAGATGAGCATCGCATGGTGGACCGTGAGGAATGCAGACTCTCGGGCCCCTCCAGTTCCCACTCTCCCATTCCCCCCGCCCCGCACACCAAATGAATTAGGATCTCCACGTTCACAAGATCCCCTGGGAATTCATTTGCACTATTTAAAGAGCGCTGCTCCGAGACACTATTTTGTCTGGATTCTCATTATCCCGGGGATCTGTACAACGTCAGAAACATCAGGTCAGTTTGGTGCAGACAAAAACAAAAACAATGCAACTGGTTGCTGAGCATTATGGAAGCCAGGCAATTTCCTCTCCACGTTTTACTTTTCGAGACCCTGCTACCTTCCTCTTTCTCATGTCCCGGGTGGGAAAACCCCGGGTGAACACAGTCCCACTCACCCAGTGCTGGCCCAGGACATGGAGTTCCTGCCTTGAGCCGCAGTTGGTTCTGGAATGAAGCTTTATCCCTGTGCTGGCTCCAGGGGCCTGGGATGATCTGACCCTGGTAGTTTGCTCTCTCGGCACCGAAATCCTTGGCTCATACTCCTGAATTGGTTCCGGCCTCTGTCATCCTCAGCTGGGGATTGTTTGCTGCCCTCAGAAATTGCATTTTTTTAAATCTTGCCCACCTGGTCCTGAGGTCACCTACTTCCTATTGTTACCTGTCTAAACTTAGGGTTGTGGAGTGGACTTCTACCCCATAGGTGGCAGCCTCCAACCCTCCTTAGCATGGCTTGTGGTTATGAAAAGGAAGTCACACCAAAATGCAGCTGTGCTTAGCACCCAGGTGTTGTTAAGAAACATTGGTTTATAACAGCAAATCTCAGGCTTGACTACACATTACAATGCCCTGAGGAGATTCAAATTTTCCAGTGCCAAGGGTCCCATCCCAGATCAGTATTAGTTACAAAAAACTCCCAGTGATTCTATCACACGGCCGGAGTTAGGAAACGCCAGTTGAGAGAATCTTCCCTGACCCAGCCATGGCCAACACACTCCATCCTCTATGCTCGAGTAACAATTTGCTTCTTATACTCTACTTAGTCTTTGTCTCCCCACCACCGGAGCACTGAGAAAATTGTGAATGAAGGGCAAAGAGCACCTGTATGTCTCAATGGACGGGGAGTAGAAGGGAGGGGAGGGGGAAGAAGAACGCCCCTGCATTACCAGTCGTATTGCCAAGACCGTGCAAGGGATGGAGACTCAAGCGGCCACCCGACTTCGTCCAGTTTACGGTGCACAACCAGTGCAGAAGCCTCACAGAACAGGAGAAAAACGTAACCGGCTAATCACAACCACTTGCAAACCTTGAAGAAAGGCAGACAAAGACGAGGGAAGCGATTCAGCATGATACAGAAGGTGTTTTCCTACTCGCAAATATTCCAAGAGAGAAAAATGCCCCTAAACCGTCTGTGTCCATAGATGGTAGTTCTAACCTGTCCCGAGCATCCTCAAGTCGTGGAGGTAAAGCAGAGAGGGCCCCAGACGCCCCGGGCCGGCCCCTGTCCATGATTACAAAGAGAAGAAGGCAGTCCCAGCACCGCCCACACCAGGGCTCCTAGCCTGGTATCACCACTGGGTGGGGGTGGGCGGTCTGAGCCTGTGGCAGCACCAAGTCAGAGCACCTGCTTCGGGTGAGGGGGATGCCGGGACACTTGGACATGCTTCCTCTGCCTACCATTTCTTTCACGGGCCAGGAATTCAGAGCGACCGCCCCAGGGTGCTCGGTTGGCTAAGTGTCCCCCTCAGACCAGCAGACGAGCTGCACCTGGGAACTTGTTAGACATGCAAATGCCCTGGGCGAGGGCCCCACCCCAGACTTACTGAATCAGAAACTTGAGAGTGGGGCCCAGAGAGCTGTGGCTTCAGAAGCGCCCCAGGTGATCCCGATGACACTCAAGTGGGAGCCCCACTGCTTTGTTTTGCACTTACTTAGAGCTCGCTTCTGTGTCTCTTCGGTCAGCTGGTCTGGTAAGAGGGGGTGACGCTGAAAAGGCCTGTTCTTCCCTTGGGCTGCCTGCACCCCGGGCCTGCTGGGGTTCCTGACCAGGGCTTCGGCAGCCCCCTTTCTGAACCTCGGCGCCTCTGTTTTCCAGGTTCCCGGCTGTGGTTCCTGATCTCTGAAGTCTGGTTCCATGGGCATAATCTTTGCCCGCTGAACCTGAGGGAACTGCCTTGTCAGTTTCCCTCCCAGGCTCGGGGCCCTGCTCCTCCACCCCGTCCTCCCCACTCTGCTTCCTTCTCTCATAGCAGTTGAGGCTTAACCTCATCCTGTAAGCAACAGAGACCCCGGGTCTGTTTGCCCCCTCCGGACCTGCTACATTGAGTTAGTATCAAATATGCTGCTATCAAATACTTCTGAATGAAAGAATTAAGCAGTTTTTAGTTTCCAAAATTCTTCTCCCCATATTATCTCATCAGATCATTGTGACAGTCAAAGACAGAGCTCAAGGGTTAACCATATTTAACAGTCAACAACACCGGGGCCAACCCAGGTTATAGGACAGTCAGCAGTAGAGCAAAGTCTGGAATTCAAGTCTCTTAAATCCTGATACAGTAGCCCGTTCCCCTGAGCGGCATTTTCTGCACTCTTCATCTAGCCAGTGGTATTTCCCACTCTCCCCGTAGCACATCATTAACATTTCCTGCAAGGCCCAGATTTGAAATCAACACTCACTTCCCGCAGGTACTGGTTTAAACTGGACAAACTGCAGACGATGTCCTTTACCTTGTTGCACAGGTACACATCAAAAGATTTAGTAGAAGACGGGAGACTGGATGTTGGGCCGTGCAGAGAAGGTCGCGTGCACCTGCGGTGATTGGTTCATGGGGTCAAATGAGTCTCTGGCGATTGACAGAGTTGATTAATGGGTTGGGGGATCCTGCAGTGGTTGAGACATCACGTGATTTTTAACTCGCCCCTCTTACTAGTTTGCATTTGCCCCTCATGTCTTAGGAACATCAAGAATAAAGTTGGAGTGGGAGAGAGCCAAAGCATAAGAGACTCTTAAAAACTCAGGACAAACTGAGGGTTGATGGGGGGTGGGAGGGAGGGGAGGGTGGGTGATGGGTATTGAGGAGGGCACGGATGAGCACTGGGTGTTGTATGGAAACCAAATAAATTTCATATATGGAAAAAAAAGAATAAAGTTGGGCATTTGAGAGCTAATGGGATTCCCTTTAGAACCTCTGCTGCAAGCTCCAGCTTCTGAAGGCCAGCGCGTTGCCTGGAGGGAAAGCACCTGTCTGCTAGCCCGAGTCTGCCCAGGGGTTGGGGGTAAAGGCCCTGAGCCGGGGCACCCGCAGCATGTGGTGGGAGGTTGGACGGCCCACTCACCCGTCCGATTCTGAACCGATGCCTCGGCCTCTCGATGCAAGTCCTGTGCCTGGCTGCTTCGACTGCAGCGTTGAAACCCAACAGGTGCCTATTGTCGCAGCCTTCCCCACCGGACCCCCACCTTCACCACATCCCTGCCTATGCTTGCTGCCCTGTGTGGACCTCTGAGTTCCAACCTTGTCCAGCCTGTGGAGAGGGCAGACCACAGCCATACCCTGAATCCCATCCGTACGTCTGTGCCTCCTCACAAGACATCCAAATTCTCAGTTGTTATGAGACAGCCCTGTACTTTCCTGAGCAAATGACAGTGAAGAGGATGGCAATGAGAGGATGGAAGAAAAAAATAGAAAAAAGAAATGAGCGTCTAAAACATAGCTTTTAACGAGCGCTAACTATGTGCTAAGCACTCTGCTACATACTCAGCACACAGTAGCACGCTCAACCCTGGCAACAATCTTACATCATGGTGACACTGCCCCAATTTAACAGATGACAAAACTGGACCGCAACCAGAATGTGGTTCTGGACCTACGCTCGTAACCACCTTGTTAAGCCCCTTCCCCCACAGGCACTGGGTTCTGTGCTCTTAGTCATAGCTCACTCCTTCATTTTGGCCTCAAGAAGTGGTACTTGGTTGGTCAACCCCCATCGTTGCCATATGTGATGTTTTTACCAACAGCACACTCTGTGATGCTGGGTAGCTTCGATATAATCCCTTGAAACATTGAAAAATTAAATTGACTAACTAGGCCAGGTAATTTCAACTCACATGACCTGGGAAGACACTGAACTTGGGTCTTGACCCTGGCCATATGACCTTGAACAGGACAGGCATCTCTAAATGCCATCTAGCATTCTATACCTCTATAGTGCTGTTCAAAATCAAATGAGCTATTGACGTAGGTAGGGGTGCTCTAAAAACTGGAAGGTACAACCAAAAATAAAAATTATTATGTCAAAAAGTGGTTCATCTCTTTTTTTTCCCCTGAATTCACTACCTAAGAGTCAGGGAGGGAGACAACATCTTTTATGGCTGGGTTCATTCCAACAACAATCCTTTCCGCAAACATCCATTAAGGTCTTAACATGAGCCAGGCACTTTTATAGGTATTTTTTTTCAGAGACAAGAGACAAGACATTTATGGCCAAGTTACTTCTCTACTTCTGCATCTTCTCATATTTTGGCAGGTATCACACCTGCCGTGGACCAAACACCTACAGCTGGACCTGGATGGATAGGTCAGTTAATTGAGATTCAGACACCATGGTTTGATTCTACAAGCACCAAACTGTCCTCATCTTACCTTGGCATCTTGCCACATGCACATCTGGGTGGCCTGTGGGGCAAGGTCAAGTTGCTTTTTCATGGAGGCCATTTTGTCACATGGATTCCCCACAAGAGTGTGTGGGTGAATCACTGCAGATCCATCATTGTATAACAAACAGCTCAAAATGCCTGCCCCGTGGAGCATGAGTCAGGTTCAGTGTAGACTTATAGGCAGTCTCCTTTCCAGCTTTCTACTTTTTTCCGTCTAGCTTCTCTTCCTGACTTTGTTTTGCCTTTAGCTTTTTTTGTGTTTTACTCTGTACTGATATTTTGATACTTTTGTCTAAATGCCCTGGCTAAGAAAGAGACAGTGCTGTTTTTGAGAAATGCATTCAATATAAACATGATAGACTGAGTATTTCTCAATTTCTTTTAAGAAAGCAGACATCAGAAACTTATTTTTAACAGATAATCTTTATTGAGATGTAATGCCAATACTTTACAATTCACCCACTCGAAGTATGCAATTCGATGGTTTTTAGTATGTTCACAGAGTTACAAAACCATCACCAGAATCAACACTGGAATATGCGTATCACCGCAAAAAGAAACTCCATACCCATTAGTGGTCACACTCCAGGCCCCCTAGGCCTCCCAGCCCTGGGCAACCAATGAACCACTTTCTGTCTGTATAGATTTGCCTGTTCCAGATACTCCATATGAATGTTATCATCCAGTATGTGATCTTTGTGATTGCCTTCTTTCACTTAGTGTAATGTTTTCAAGGTTCATCCATGTTGCAGTTCCCGGAAACTTTTGCCTCTCCTCAGTCAGGAACTCAGACTTATGTTCTTTCTTCTCATGGAGACTTGGATTGTCTTTGCCTCACTTGGGGCGATAATAACAAATAACAATAAAAGTATCCTTTAGTGGGTGCTTGTACACATACTGTCTCGTCCTCACTGCAACTTAGAAGGGAGTGATGGTCACTATTTTCCAAGTTAAGAAACCAAGAAAAGTCACAGTGCTTGATAAGTGATAGAGCTAACACTGTAACTCAGGTCTCTGAGTCCAACTCTGCCTCCTCTCTCCCACATAGTAGGTCTGTCTTGGAAGATGAGGTCATAGTCATCTGCAGCAGCATCATAAACGCCTTTATCGTGTTTCTCAGCAGCTCAGTGCTGGCCTACGGCTGTGGCTTTGATGCGTGCCAGAGGACGAGTAGAGAAAAGCTCCTTCAACACGAGATACCCTCAGACAGCCTAGACAGGAAATGAGGCAGGATGCATGGAGGTCAGGACTGCGGGACTCCAGAATCCAAAAGACCTGGCTTCAAATTCCAGATCTTCCAACTTTTAGTTGGGTGCGCTTTGAGCAGTTACTTTCTCATTTCTTATTCTCCCACATGGAAAATGGGGAGGATGGTTCCTACCTTGTAGAGTTATTAAGGGAATGAAACAAATAAGATGAGGGCTTAGCACAGTGCCTAGCACCGAGTAAGTAATCAAGAATATTTGCTACCATTAAGGAATATAGTCATTGATATTATAAAAGTGACGTATGGTGACAGATGGGAGCTACACTTGTGATGAGCACAGCACAATGTATACACTTGTCAAATCACTATGTGTACACTTGGAACTAATGTAACATTGTGTGTCACCTATACTCAGAAAAAAAAGGGTATTTGCCATTGTCGATTACTATTATGGCATCAGACAAAGAGGGAATGCCATTTCATCAGTCATCCTTGGAAGCACATCTTCATGGTCTCTACCTACACACATACACCAGTGGAGTTTGGCAAGTAAAACCCTCACTGGCCTTCTGTTATCGTGTCTGAGGTAACTACTAGAAGGGGAAAGAGTTCAAATGCAAAATGGAATAAAGAAGAAGTAAGGCCTATTCCACTGGGCAAGAGAACAGCCCAAGAAACTCAACAGCCTCCACAGAGCCCTGAACGACAAGGGAGAGAGGGATGAGTCAAGAGGGAGAGAGGCAGCCATGCTGTCATGGTTTTTCTGGAGAGTCAGCCTTCAGAAAGTTCACTGAATCTTGCAAAAACATGACTACCGTAGTAGGAAAACTTGCCAAATTATGCAATTTGGAGCCAAATGCTCTTTTCCGTCTCCCCCCACCCTCCCCACCAACCCCATGATGTTCAGCTTCTGGCTATGCCAAAAGCAGTTACTGGCAAGGAAATCATTAAAAAAAATTTTGGCATAAGGCAAAAGGCAGGGAAATAGAAAAAGAACCCCAGAGGAGTTTCCCCCTAACCTTTTATTAAAATTATTTTCTGGATTTGGCAAAATGGCATTAATCAAAATACATAATTCAAAATGAAACTCATTTCAAAGCTTTTAACTAGGGGAATAACTTTTTGGAAAAGCCTTAAATAAAAAAAATCTGTCCTACAGATACATGCTCACACACAAGGACAAAAATGTACAAGGACATTTAGTGTAGCATTTTTTAATACAGATCCTCCTGGATTTACAACGGAGTTACGCCTATCACGAGTCAAAAATGCATCTAACACACATCTAACACCAAACATCACAGTTTAGCCTCACTGACCTCAAACGTGCTCAGAACACTTACATTAGCTATAGTTGGGCAAAATCACTTAACACAAAGCCCATTTTATATAATAAAGTGTTGAATATCACATGCAATTGATTGACTATTATACTCAAAGTATGAAAACAGAACGGCCATATGGATACAGAGTGGTTGTTAGCCTATCGGCTGTTCACCCTTGTGATCATGTGGCCGTCTGGGGGCTGCGGCCGCTACCCAGAGTCACATGGGAGGGTCCCACTGCATATTGCTAGCCCAGGAAAACATCAAAATGCAAGATTCAAAGATTCAGTTTCTACTGAATGGGTATCTCTTTCTCACCATCATAAAGTCAAAAAATCGTAAGCCAGAACCATCATAGGTCGGGGACCTTCTATAATCATGAGAAACAACTGGAAAGTCCCAAAACAGGACAATGGTTAAGCAAACCATGGTATCAGCATCTGACAGAATACCCCAGAATTCTTAAAATTGGTGGACACTCTCCAAGGGCAGAGGTTCTATCTGTTTTGTTCACCGCTGTATTCCGACTGCCTGCAGTAGTGTTGAACTTTGTAGAGTTCAAATGTCTGTCAGTTACCTCACTGAGTGAATGTTTGTGAAATGCATTTGTAATAAACAGTTCCATACACATGTCCACATATGTATACGTACGCCTCTGTGTATATATACGTATGTGGTGAGTCTATGTTGTACACATGTAAGACTTGTTGACATTGTGACAACTGTCAAACACAGGCAGGAAGACAGGGATGTTGACACCAGAGGAGGCTGTCCTGGACAAAGCACTCTTCTGACTTTCCTGTGACTCCTGTACTCTCGTCCTCTTACCTTTTCTTTTACCTTTCAAGTGGGCTGAATTTCCCTCCACTTTTTTTCCATAGTAATAGTTCTTCATGAGCACTCTAGTGTTTGTAAAATGTAAGAAGTTAATTGATAAAGATACGAGGCTACTTAAATATTTTAAGCTAGCGGTGATGGAGGGTAGCTGCTGTCTTGGCCTCAGAATCTATTGTGCTAAGACAATTTTGATCCGTAGTAGGTAAATATTTACATATAATAATGTTTCAATAACTAAGCCATCCGATGGGCTCAGAAAACGGTCCAGTTCAACTAAGATGCGAGACAAGCTTTCCCTCATAGTTCACATAACTTAAGTGGATGTGGCGGCACAAATTTATCGGAGTGAGTGCTATCGCCAGTGGATGAACTTTCGATACAAAACAAATCCATGCGAGTGTTGTCAATCATAACTTCTTGATGGACAAAAAACTATTTCTAAGATAAAATTTGAATGAAACAGCTACAGTTTATGCAAGCCACAGCAGAGACGTGCAGAAGATATTGAAAACCTTTGTCCTGGAAGCATTTTGTCTTGGTGACCTGTTGTTACCTTTTCCCTGTTTGCAGTTTCACTAATTCCTTAGCCAGAGCCGAGATCTCAAAAGTACCCAACCCAACGTGTTATGCAAACTTTAGAATGAAAATAAAATGAGGCGTTCAGCCTGGCATACATTCCACACTCCCTGCACATCCACATGTGTGCACGCGCACACACACACGCACACACACCCCTTCCCAGGAAAGACTACGATGCTACCAGGCCAAGGGGTTGGGAGCCATTTCTATCCTCCGCGTGGTTTCACGGGTTTGACTTGATGATGGACATTTAAGATGGAAATTGGCTATCTCCCTGCAGCCCACTGAACACTGCAAAAAGCATGGGGAGCTTCTGCCTCTGAATGTGGCTCTTACCCTCATCGAAGCCTCCGTCCTCACAGTACAGTCTTTGGACCTTCCATTGCAATCACTTTTTATGAATCCGGGCTAAATAACAGATCCTCCATAACATGGTTCAACAAGTGTCTTTGAAAAAATGCAAAACCCTTGCCTTGTTCCCTAAGGTTGGGCTCTTGCCTACTATCCTGTTTCACGGCATGCCTCACTGCCTCTTGCAAGCCTCCAAGTTTTTCCCTGCCACATGGCCTCCACTCTTGCTGTTTGGGAATGTGCTTCCCTCGGCTACTTTCATCACTTAATTTCTCTTTTAATTTTTAAAATTCATTCATTCATTTACTTTGAGAGAGAGAGAGCACGCGAGCTGGGGAAGGGCAGGGACAGAGGGAGAGAGAGGATCCCAAGCAGGCTCCACGCTGTCAGCGCAGAGCCCCGCACAGGGCTCCGTCCCATGAACTGTGAGATCCTGACCTGAGCCGAAATCCAGAGTCAGATGCTTAACCGACGGAGACACCCAGGTGCCCCTGCCTTCTATTTCAAATGACACATCCCCTGAGAGGTCATCCCACTACCACTGCATCTACCCCCCATCAGATTCTAACACATCAATCTTTTTTTTCTTGGCACATCTAAGTCTTTAAATAGCTTTCCTATTGACTTATTTGGGTATCATTAGTCTTCCTTCACTAAAACTTAAATTTTGTGATGTCAACGACTATGTCTTGCTTACCACTCTATTTCCAGTGCTTAGCACATAGTAGGTATTTAAGAAAGAAGAAAGAAAGAAAGAAAGAAAGAAAGAAAGAAAGAAAGAAAGAAAGAAAGAAGAAAGAAAGAAAGAAAGAAAGAAAGAAAGAAAGAAAGAAAGAAAGAAAGAAAGAAAGAAAGAAAGAGAAAGAAAGAGAATTTCCCCCAATGTTGACACAGTGTGGAGCACACAAAGGCATGGGCTTAGCACTAATAATTTAGAGCACAGAGTACGCACGGTGGTAAATGAGAGAAAACCTCAGAGTCGACACATGGAGACAGAGGCAATTTTGGAAACCGTAAATAATTAGAAGCAGGATTTTTTTTTCAGGCAATAATGAAAAAAGTAGCCCCTCTAAACAAATAATGGATCAATTTAGAGGCAGCTGCACCACAGAAGTTTTATAGCATGTGTTAAGTCCCCAGTCACTGAGCTTCAGTTCCAAAAAAAGGACTCAAATGTTTGGAGAAATATCAGTAAAAGAGGCAGGACCCTTAGCTATGGGCCTATCCATGAGTCTATGAGGACCAGGCCAAAGTCTTCATGGGAGAAAGATCAAGTAGAATCGAGAATTAAACCACAGTTCCTTTGTATTAGGAGATGTTTCTCATCTCTAATATACAAAGGTCAGTGCTTGGTGCTAAGGATCAGGATAGGCTGAGTCTATGGGAAGAGGACAGAGTGACAAGTCAGCCCCACTTAGGGAGGGGCTGGGAAACTGGGACCAAAACAAGGGAGCAGACGTTTGTCATCATGATGATGCAAAAAGTGCATCTGGAGTAGGAAATACAACCTCCCAAGGACACATGGTCCAGTGGTCTCCAACCCGCAACAAGGCATTCTCTAGACCCCACACATAGACACACTTTCCTGCTCTGACACCTTTGAATTTGCTGTTTCCTCTTCTTTGGAATGCCTTCTCCCACTTCTTATCTGGCAAACTCTCACTTGTTATTCAGAAGCCAACTCAAATGTCATCTCTATCGTGAGCTCACATGATGACGCTTCCCATGAGTGCCCCAAATCGAGTTGTGCCCCATGACATTCAGGTCTAGCTCATTGGCCTTGACAGTCCCGTAGTATGTGTTCTGGCACTCAACGATCATGGCACCTGTGCCTCACATGAGTCCTTGTGAGCAAGGGCAGCCGGGAGGATCTTGCCTGGGTCCTGTCTGAGTCCCCACTCTGGGCTCACAGGCTGGCATAGTGAGAAGCCAGAGCTGTCAGACCCACACTGTACTCATACCTTAGTCACTGACCTTCACGGTCAGAACGGACAATACTCACCACCTGATGTGAGGTCCAGGCCAGGCACCCAACATGTGACAGTCTTTTCCATTCTGGGCTCACATGGGTCATCAGCTGGTTTGTGGAAGCTGGCAATGTTGCTAAGTCGGCTACTCTTCCTGCCTGCCTCTGGGGCCCGTCTCTTTGACTCCAAAACAATGTTCTCCACTTCTGAGTGGTGGCCGTGGCCGTCTGCAAGTAGCTTCTCTTGGCCAGTCTGTCATGGAGACACGGGAGCTTACCATGGGAGTAGAACACGACACAGGTCGTGGGGGAACAGGATGTGAGGCTCCCGCTCTGCCAACCCATACCTGGGACTACTAACAACAGACCCAACCAATGGCCAGCAGAGACTCACTGCATCAATGGGGCCACACAGAGGTGGGGGAGAGTAAATAAGCCGGACGATGATAAGACTGAGGTACAAAACTCTTCGAGTTAAAATACTACATAAATATTATGCATACTTCATTAAATATAAACATATTACAATAATCTTGAAATATTGCAAGGTTCTTCTTTCCCTCTGAGTTATGCTCTATGAAATACAGGAATATATGGTAGTCTCACCAAAAGCACACTTGTGTGGTACATATGTGACAGATGTAGTAGATATTTTAGACCTGTGAGGATTACTGCTAGTGGGAAGTCCTTACATTTTACAGTCTCGGAGGTCTGGGTCTAAATCACGGTTCTGCAGCACTAATCATTCCGTATGACCTCAGACAAATCATTCCATCTCTCTGCCTGCGTTGTATCAGCTGTAAACTGAGTTTGTGGACAGGATTGTTAGGAGAATCGAATCAAAGTGATTGGCACCTACCTGGCCTTTCGTAGACATCGGGGATACTGTTTCTCAAATGCACCCTATTGTATTTCCCATGTTGATTCCCAAGCAAGGGTGAAGTTCATTCCACCTAGACCAAAGAAAGTCATAGAATAGCAACATGTAAATTAATCAGCAGAAACCTTCCATCAAGTACGAAAAGAGGGTGATCTGACATTAAGAGGAGCTCTTTCCACCCAGAAGGGAAGCAGGAGGAAGTAGCAAGAGAGGAGAGAACAGGCATGAGTCAGCCCAAGCAGGGTCCCCATTTCTCTTTGTCCATTACCCTTCAAACAAATCTTAAGAGAGGATAGGGAGAGGACATGAGACTCCTAGAAGCTCTCTACAGGTTTGAGAAACTACTGGCACACTCATTGAGGTCAGGGTCCTCCTTCCTTGGGCACTGGCTGGAAAACCCGAAAGCCTTTCACAGAAAGCCTGCGTTGGGATCCAGTGCATCCAGCGTGGCATGGGAGCAGGCAGAGAAGCACAGACAGAAGGAAAGCATACGAGCAGCCTCCCAGAGCCTCGCGTGATGGAGGCAGGTGGAGAGAACGTGATTGAAATTTACCAGCCTCCAGGGACCTCAGCGACACTAAAAAGACCAAAAGGTGAGGAAGAAGACAGGAACAGGAGGCTACAGACCCAGGGACCTCCAGGCAGAGGCAGAGGTGGAGGCCCGGTCCATAGGTGTCCGCGGGAGCCCTCAGCAGGCACACATGCAGGGCGCCCAGTAGCAGCGAGGAGGACACATAGCTCAGGCGAGGCCAGCAAGGACCCAGGGACACCCTTGAGGACTCCTTTCCCCTGCCCGTGCTGTTACACGAGCTTCCCTTAGACGGTGGCAGCATTAGATGAACAGAAAGAGAACCGAAACAGAAAGAAACCCCGAAGGACCAATATTTTCTCAAAATGAACCATGTTAACATAAAAGAGGCTGCTTGAAATCACAGGACCAGAATTGCATTAAATCAGAAAATTAAAACATGCTCTCCCTCCTTCACCCACCCTTCTGCTATCAAGTGAGAAATGAGACCTCCAAAGAAAATAAGAACACGTTCCAACCCTTTGCAGATCTGAGTACTAATGAGCAAGCTTCAATGCCCACTATTTGCTTAATTGCTAGCATTATTACTATCACTCTATATTACTATATTTAGCCATCTTAACCTATAAAGATTGCAGTTTCCAATAGTTCAAACTAATAGATATAAATTGCTATTTTCTACACCAACATGTCTGACGGTAGGACCTCGGGCAGGTCTGAGAGACCCACAGGTTTTGGTGTCCTCTCTGCCCAGAACACTTTTCTCTCTGTGCCCATCCCCACCTCCCACCCTTTTTTCCACCTGGATCACCCAGGTCAGGAATGAGGAAATCAAGCAGTGTGCTTACCAGCTTGCAGTAGTTTCAGACAATTAAAAAGAAGCGCCTTTTAAAAATATATATATAGGAGCGCCTGGGTGGCGCAGTCGGTTAAGCGTCCGACTTCAGCCAGGTCACGATCTTGCGGTCCGTGAGTTCGAGCCCCGCATCAGGCTCTGGGCTGATGGCTCGGAGCCTGGAGCCTGTTTCCGATTCTGTGTCTCCCTCTCTCTCTGCCCCTCCCCCGTTCATGTTCTGTCTCTCTCTGTCCCAAAAATAAAAAAACGTTGAAAAAAAAATTTTTTTTTAAAAATATATATATACAGAAGAGCCTTTCCTAACAATTGTGGTACTTTTAACTAAGAAATAGCTCAGGGTGGAAACTGTTTCAAAATATAAGGCAAGTCACTGCCAGTCCCCCCTGAGGCCAGCATTTCAGTGCTTCCCATTTGATTTTCCACAGGTTTGAGGTTTGTGAAACAGAGTGGACCCTATACCTATAGGCTCTTACTGGACCATAATGGCAAATCCACAGAATATATCTGAACAGATGAGCCTGTGCCCTTCCTAGGCTCTGCATCTCCCTTCAGCTGAGAACAAGCTGGCCTAAGACTCCTTAGCTCCTGAACCCTTGTGACATCTCAGGGTTGGAAGGGGATTTGGCAGTCATGCAGCCACATCTCTGCCCACACACCTCCCTTGAGTAATGACACCGTCTCAGCTTGAGCACCTCCAACAACAAAGAGCTCACATATTCTCCTTCCATTATTTGAGAATGTTCTTCCTTGTGTCAAATCGCAAGGGGACAATGGGCGTCAATTACTAGCATGTGTTTTGGAGCCAGCTATAGGTAAAAGGTCTAATCCTAGCTCTCCGTATTGCTAGCTGCGTGACTGTGGGCAAAGGCCTAAGTTCTTGTGCCTGAATTTATCTTTTCCAAGGGTAAAGGGCAAAGGAGGACATGTGTGTGACTTCCTTCAGAGGGCTGTGGTGAGGACTGATAAAGGAACTCCTTATAGACTATACCAGGTCCTGGAACACAGGATCCACTCAATTATTGCCATGCATCCGTGTGTCACCACTATTTTTGGTGTCGTTCCGCCTTCCAGTTCTGCCTTCTGCCTTCCAGGGTGGCAAAGCACAAATCTAATGACTTCTTCCACTGTAAATAGTTGGAGACCACTGTCATGGGCTTCTGAGTCTAACACACCAGTTCCTTCAGTTGTATTCAGAAATCTTAGAGCTCTGTTCTTTCACCGCCAGTCCTTCCAGAGGGCTCTCCACCCCAGTCTGCCCACCCGGGTCTTGGGCAGGGCAGTTCTCCAGTGAATCAGAGGCTATTTTGTTTGCTCCCCACCTCCTCAGAGTCCACTCCATTTTTCTTTGGGCTTCTCTCACCCGGTCCGTTCCAGTCTCTACTCTACTGTTAGCTAGGATGAGGCACCTCATGCTTGATTGATGGTGTGCATACCTATCCATGGGCACACCTGCGGAGGCGGTGTGGTGTGGACTGCAGCAGGTGCTCAGGAACTGACTTTACTGAGTGGCCAGTAGAAGCCCATAGATGCCTGTGATGCCTGTTTATAGGTTCCCCCTGAATGAAACGGGGTAGATTCTTTTTTTTTTTTTTCAAGGTTTATTTATTTTTGAGAGAGAGACAGAGACAGAGACAGAGTGTGAGAGGGGGAGGGACAGACACATACACACACATACACACACACAGAATCCAAATCAGGCTTAGGCTCTGAGCTGTCAGCACAGAGCCCGACGCAGGGCTCGAACCCACAAACTGCAAGATCATGACCTGAGCCGAAGTCGGACACTTAACCAACTGAGCCACCCCCAGATGCCCCGAAACTGGGTAGATTCTTGAGATAACCTTCCCTTTCATCTTTGGACATGACCTCAGGTTCTGAAGGCAGGGCAAGTTTGTGAACAGCATCTGGGGAAGTTGGGTTCATTCTGGAAGAGGCCCATGACTCCACGAGAAGACCCCAGCCTCTACTTCTGACCTGGGACCACAGAGGGAGCCCAAGAGACCCCAAAACAATGCTCACCACGTAGCCACAGGTGACCTCGGGCAATTTCATGATGAAACCCTTTGCTCTCCCCGTTCTGAGCAGAACAGAAGAGGACTAGCTTTGCACGAGCCAGAGGAGTTGTCCAGGGGCATCATCACACCCCTCCCTGATATTAACGGCACCGTTAAAACGCAGACATATGCAGACATCTCCCTGTATGTATGTGTGTCCAAAGTGAACAAAGCTGTAAGATTTGGTCTCTGACTCAAGGCGATGTATTATTCACTGGAGCACAGTGTTGGTGCCTTTGATGACTGAAATACCAACTGTGACTGTGGTCAAATTTCACCAGGACTGAGGCTTGATTTAAGGAAATCCATCTAGGGCTTGTCTGAGTAAGTCTGCATTTTCCTCCTCCATCTCAGCCCTAAGACAAAGTACAACTGAAGACAGTTCAGCCAAAGCCCATCAGGTGAAGGGGAAACTGGTATAGAATATCTGCCGGTGGTCCAGAAAGCAGACCAGAACTCACAAGAAGATCGTAGGGAAAGTTTTTAGTTAGTCATCCTTTAAGGATTCACTTAAAAAAAAATATGTGGGGGGGAGAGGTAGAAACCCTGAAGGTCTTATGAGATGTAGTCCCTGCCCACCTCCCTGACTTTACCTTGCATGCCCTCCGCATGCTCAGCACACCCAACCATGCTGGCCTTTGTCCTGTGCCTTTAACTCTCCAACTCTCCCCTGCCCCAGGGCCTTTGCAGTTGTCAGTCCCTTTCTAGAATGCTTTCCCCTTACCTCAACTTAACTATCCCCTCCCCAGAAAGACTTTCCTTGACCAGCTTATACCAAGTCACCCTCACTTCCCCGCTTGTCTCTGTTCCTTCATCTGATTCCATTTTTCCACGGCATTTCTGAAACAAGATAATCTGAAATTATCTTGTTTATTTGTTTGTTTATCGTCTGTCTTCCCTGACCAGAACACTATCCCCATGAAAGTGGCAACTTTGTCTCGTACCCCAGTGCCTTGCACATAGAAGGCACTCAATAAATATTAAATGAATGAATAATACTATCACAGTCTTTTAGCATTCTTAATGGGAATGGAAACAAAAAAAAAAACCCTCCATGAATTCCAAGCATGGGGAGAAGAGGAAATAAAGCAGAAAATGGACGAATTGTTAACTGCCACATTAGCTTGAGATTGAAACAACTAGAAAAGCGAAAATCTGAATGCCTAATTATAAAATGCGAGCAAAGGCAGTTTTCAAATAGGAACAGGATTGTGTCCTCAGGAAGCAGATGGAGTATAAAATGCCAAGGAAGGCTACTTCACACCCCCTCAAGACCTGTGCCCAGTTCCTTACTGGAAGGACAACGTGAGTTTTCAGCCCTTCCCAAGAACCCTTCAACCAGAAACACTTCAAACGGGAGTACAAAAGAATCAGAGAATCCTTGCCACGTACAGAAATAAGAACATCTGTTCTCAGCATGAACCCTATTAGCTCCATCATTTGGCTTTCAAGGAAAAAAATGCACAATTATGATACGTGGGCACGATCGGTGGCAAGGTAGGTAAGCAACTGGCACTCAGAGCGGGCTGTGTGCTCAGGGCAAGCGTGGCTGCTGGGGGAGCACCGCACGCCAAGGGACACGAACACGGCAGCAACAACGGCTGGGCTACCTGAAGTCGGCAGCCCCAGCTTCGAGAGGCAGAGGCCACTCTGGGGACTGGAAGAAAGGGAGGAGAGGGGAGAAGGAGGTGGGAGGAAAGAGGAGACGAAGCAGGGAAGGAGGAGAGAAAGGAGGAAGAGGGATGGTGGGGGGTGTGAGAGAGTAGCCGCATAGACCTGAGCCAAACAGGAGGGCACAGGGTGAGTCAGGGGAACAGAGGGAGAGATAGGCTCTCCCTGCCTGGCAGGGGACAGGAGTGGCAACGTCCCCACACTAAACCAAGACGGCCCGTGGTCGGCACCGCAGCCACACCACTTCCCAGGGGTGTGGCTTCAGGCACGTCACCTGACCATTTTGTGCCGTGGTTTTCTCGGTCGGTAAGACGGAGAAGGCATGGACCTACAGCACGGGGTCAAAGTGAGGGTAAGAGAGTTCCTGTGTGTGAAGGCCTCCCAGCAGCACCGGACGCAGAGCGAGCCCTCAGAGAAGGTCTGCTGCCATTAGCGTTAGGATTACTGTCACCATCACCAGCATTTCGTAGGACTGCACTTAGGGCACAGTGAGCTCAGTGCTGGCATTACCCCTGAGTCCCGGAGCACGTGTGTTCGGGTGAAGGGCTGGGCCTCAGCGCTGTCTCTAGAATGTGGGCTCCTCGCCAACTCAGAGGCAGGACTCTGCTACCTCCCTAAGACCCCTCGAGCTCACTGCTGCTCTGGTGAAAACAAGCCAGAAGCGGCGGAGGCTCTAACCATGTCTTGCTTTGTTATGCGGAAGGCCAGGAGCGGACTCTTTTCCTAGGCCCAGTTATTACAGACGGCACTACGCACACCTAAGGAAGCAGGATTGCAATTGGATAGACATGGGTCCAAATCCCAGCTCCACTCTCAAGAGCCGTGAGCTTATTACAGAGACAAATGGCCTCGTGGCTGAGCCAGTGCCCTCTGCTAGAAACCAAGCCCAAGATGCCCCTTGGACTGCATGAAGGACTAAATGGGATCGTGTAGAGACTTCACAGCGTCTGGCACTTGGCAAACAGAAGCTCTTTGCATCACAAAAGACAATGGGGGTGTCCAACTTTGGCTCAGGTCACGCTCTCATGGTCCGGGAGTTTGAACCCCGTGTCGGGCTCTGTGCTGACAGCTGAGAGCCTGGAGCCTGCTTCAGGTTCTGTGTCTCCCTCTCTCTCTGCCCCTCCCCCTCTCGTGCTCTGTCTCTCTCAAAAATAAATAAACATTTAAAAAATTAAAAAAAAAAAAAGACAACATGCTTCCTGTGGAAGCTGAGCCTTGAGGCGATGGGCAAGGAAGACGGGAAGATAAACACAGAGAGGAGACAGGGAGGTGTCCAGCAGACGGCAGACCTGGAAGCAGAGACCAGAGGTGGCGGAGAGGGGACGGAGGCCACAGGCAGTGCCAGAGCAAGGCCAGCTCCAGGGAGACCAAGAATCCCATTCACCCAAGCACCCCGAGAGCCTCTCGGAATGACAGTATGGATGCTCCTGGCAGCCAAATGGAGCTTCAATCAAAGGTTACGTCATGTACAGAATAATCTCTGTAAGAGGCCAGGGATTTATGGACTATCTTTTAAAAGGATTCCTTACCAAGTTGTTCAAGCTTTATAAGGAATGTGTAAAGGGGACTATGTTTCTAACATCCAAAACAAACAAACAAAAAACACAACACACTATGCAGAAAGACTCATATTTTCATATTCAATGGACTCTAATAAAACTGAGGAGTTGTTGTTTATATTGATGCGAGGACTCTCATCTTGGAAGATGCCCTCCTGATGTTTTAGCCACGTGGGTGTTGGCCTACGAAAAGCTGTTTAATCTTGGGCAAGTGGCCTAACTTCTCTGAGCCTCAATTTTTGCACCTGCAAAGGAAATCTAGCAGTAGAACCTACCTCCTGGGTGGCTGTAAAAATTAAATGAGATACTACATGTGAAGAGGTCAGCATGATGCCTAGCACATAGAACTCAATCAATGCGAGCTAATATTATGACTGCTACTTGCATTACTGTTTGGCAATTGTGACAGACAGAGCGCTGCGTTGTGGCTGAAAAGGCCACACAAACCCGACTTCTGGAAATCATCCAAGGAAAGTAGTCAAAACTATCGACTCCTTCCTCTGCCTCTTGTCCTACATACACCGGTTACCGAGACCTCTCAACTCCGCGTTCTAAGAACTTCGGTCCTGCACTCTGCCCTGCCCTCGTCTGGTTTTTTTTCATCTCTCACAGGATCGACCTCAAGCAGCTGCAGGGACTTCCTCACAGGGACCTGTTACGAATCCACTCTTCCATCCCCCACGATGAAGCTGCGTGGTAGCCCATCTTTGAAGTCTTCGTTCATAATGACATTTGATTCGTGCACATTGTTTCGCTCTACTGCATAGTACAACCACATCTGCTTTCATTTAAGAAACTCTTTTAAATCGCTTACCATTTGGTTAAACTGATATTCCCGAAACTTCCCAAAGCTTCTCCAGCAGCCTCCGTAACCAGCGCGCGATAAGGGCTCGGCAAATGGCGTGGTCTTGAACCACGGGTGTAGGAAAAAAAATGCCTAGCTAAAAAAGCTGGGAATTCGTATGCAAACGTGTCAAGAATTGGCAAATGAGGATGGTGAGGTTATGGCTGTATTTTTGTCCCAGTCTCCCAAGTATAGGGACAAATATTTTCTCTGATCTCGATCATGAAAACGTAATGCTGAGACACAAAGGTGCGTGCGACCCTTGCCTAGACACCACAGGGCAGAGGATCCCTTGGTTGCTGCCTGTGAGCACTGTTTGCAAAGCCCTTGCGGTGTTGGATCAGTGGTTCTTCCCTGGGAAAGAACAGGTCCCCGAAGTGCGACACATCACGTGCCACCCAACTGTAAGGCCTCCAAGAACAATGGCCTCTCAAGTCAGAAGAAGACGCAAGCCCGCCTGCCCCAGGATACAGCAAGAGCCACACCCCACGTCCCCCACCTGAGCCGAAGGCGATGAGCGCAGGACGCCCCGTGGCCCTGGCCTGCCCGCTGGACACCTACCAGAACTTGTGCTCTCCCTGGCTTCCGCCTCAGTCACCGAAGGGAGCCCACCACGACCAACGTACTCGGCGCAATGGACTGGCTCATCAGTGATTCTCTGGCAGTTTCCAAAGACAAAATAGTATTCCCAGGACTTGCGGCCAAGAAGCGGCTTATCCCGTATCCCTTCTCGGCCGCAGGTGAGGAAAGAGAGCGTCAGGTCGGTGGGGTCCAATGCCGCAAGCCGCGATTTATTGGCTCCTAGCGATCACGGCTTCAGCTTAGTGACATCTGTAAGCCGAACATCCTCACCAAGTGTGTGTTTCATTCAACTGTTCGCCCTCCGGGTGCCGCGGGCTGGGTTGGCTTCCTGCTCGAAGCTGACAGCTCGTGCCGCCTCCCCCAGCCGCCAAGAGGCCTCCGCATCAGCCACTCGCAGGCACCAGTGGCACAGCCTGATCCGCAGCTGGCTTCTGCAGCCCCTCACCAGCAGGTAACAGCGCCCCGCAAACCTTAGTCACCACTCCCCTCCTCAGACCCCCACTGGCTAAAGGAAGATGTTGTCCCTTTTCTGTGAAGCATCGATTTCCTCTTTTTTCAGTTTTGTTTCCTGCTTGCATTAAAAGCCAACAAGGCAGATGGATGAGGAAAACAGCCTGGCAGACGGAGAGGATCCATCCCGGGGGCTCACTCCAGACAGCCAGCGGTGGGGCCGGGCCCCGTGCAGACAACTGTGTGGCCTCGGCCCAAGCCCCTGGCACCTGGAAGCCAGCGACGCGTGGTGCACGTGGTGAGGCCCAGGTCCCAGCTGCCAGGAGCCATGGCTTTGAATGCAAGAGACACAAGATCCTCTGAATTCTGGTAGGCCCTTTTCAGGACCGAGGACCACCGGACCACCGGATTCTTCTTCAGGTCTCCACAATGAACAAAAAGAAAAGAAAAAAAAAAAAAACAAGCAATCCAGAAAAAAAGGTTGATTTAGGGGGAAGGCGCTGGAGTTACGTGGGTAGACATGGATTTATATTCGGTTCTTGCACTAACTAGCTGAGAGGTCCTGGGAAAGTTGCTTGACCTCTCTGAGCTTTAGTTTTCTCATCTGAAAAAAAGGGATAACTTTACAAATCTCATAGAATTTATGATAAGAACTAAATGAGACAATTCATGTAAACTCATCATATCTGATACCTAGCAGGTGCTTAATAAATGTTAGGTGTCATTAGTATTTTGTCATCATTTCAAACTTTTGAGTCAAGAAATGCACAAGGACAGGCCATATTTCAGATCACTTTTGTTGCCTCCCAACTTTTGCCTTATGCAATGACTTGCATGCAAAGAGCCCTTATCCCTTCCCCATCTTCCCTCCCCCACTCCCAACCCAATATCCCCATCCCCACCCTTGGTTCCCACAGCTGTCTGTACTAAGCTTAGAGAACATGTATGTCCTTGTCTTTTGTTCTTCCCCAGACAGCTTCTGAAGGGCCGGGGCTGTGCTCTTCCTAGCTCAGCAGCACCTTGAATGCCCGGGATACTGCTTCCCACATACTAGGTCCTCAATACAGTGCATGCCGAGCGGAATTCTGGCCTTCGCTCCGGCAACTCGAAACGTGACCTATTGATTTCACAGGCTGAGATCTTTGAAGGTTTTCAAAGTCTCAGAACCACTTCCCAGTCAGAGAAGTTCAAAGAATGAATTTATCGACCGGCTTACTCTGCTCTCAAAAGTCATTTACACTTCAGTCAGGAGAAGCCAGGGGAAAGGCTGTTCACTGGGGAGCTTTTGCCTCTTCACAGACTGTCTGATATTGGAGGAGAGGATCTTACCTCGGCCTGCACTTTGGAACATATGAACACCGTGAGCGTAAAACTAGCCCTTCCTATGGGCACGTGGTCTACTCAATTCTTGCTCCCTACAGCAAGGGACCATGTGGCACCAGAACAGCAAAGCTGGCCTGCACCATTGACTTCCATGCGGAAAAGCTTAGTGCCCCATCCTGGGGCCTCAGTCTCCCTTCTATACTGACGTTTGGAATACTGGTATAACCTGGAAGCCAAAACTTGCAAAGCTTAAGCCGGTATTTCTAGGGAGGCCTCAATCCCTACACTCGCTGCCTCTTTCCAGATTCTCTTTTTCCTTATGGAGCTAGTCATAATTTTAAAGTGGAATTGGTGATTCCTGAATGATAAGTAATACTATTAATGTCAACGAATGATGGTGCAAAGTCCTAAGACCCGCGCGTGCATGTATATGCACACGTGCGCGCGTGCGCGCACACACACACACACACACACACACACACACACAAAACAAATAAGAGTTAAGGAAACCCTGTAGGCAGCACATTAATTGAGAAAGCCACATTATGTACAGGCTTTTTGAAAGAAGCCATTTACTGCACAGACCTAAAATTCCATGGCCTGTTTGGGGCTTCCAGATCGGATCCACATGACAGCACTGTTGTGCCAAACCAGCCAGAAGATAGGGAGATGAGAGAGTCATAGGTCAGAACCCATAGAGACAGAAATAGAAAATGCTAGAACGCCCACTTCTAGATTCTGATGGCATTGGTGACGGGCAGCCCACTGCAGACAGAGAAGCTGTCAATCACTTGTTGCTAAATGGGGAGGATCCAGCTCCCCCACCTTCCAGGCCACATAAAACTCTTAATTCTTTACCAGTTTTCCTGAGATTCACATAAAAACATTATCAAGTGACACTACAAAACTGAATACTTGCCAATCTTACAAACAAACTAGAAACTAGCCTCAGGGCTGCTCAGAAACGAGGACATTTGGGCAAGGCCAGGAGCTGCAGACTTAAGCAGGTGTGGGTCAGACCCCAGTACTGGAAATCAACAACTTGCCCTGGGGACTCTGCACTGGGAGGGACCCAAGTTCCCAGAAAGGGCAGTGCTGCTCCAGCCGGACAGCCCAGGCACTTTGCTCTCAATTATCCACCCTATGTGTAATTTCAGGAAAACTTCTTTTGTAAATTGCAGATTTTTTGACACTTAACTCAGGAAAAATGAGTTGTCCAACAGTGATTTCATGCCCAAGTAAACCTGTCATCTTCACTCGTAGCCTTTTTCTTCCCTACTTACAGAGAAAAAGGATCCAGACATTTTCCAAGAGAAAATAAACTCCCAAAGCTGAAAGATGGGAGTTTTCAAATTGCTTAAAATGCTGAACCTAAGAAGGGGGTTCTCAAGTTGGCAAAATGCTTCCCTCCCACATCTCTACTAAATCACCACCAACTCCAGAGGCTCTGACTCAAAGAATGTGTAAGCCTGAGCCTCATCTCATAAACACAGCATTTCCATGCCCCGTGTTCTAGATTCCTTGTTAGTGCGGTGCAACTCGGGGTCAGGGCAAATAAGGTAAGGAGACCATTCAAGTTCGACTCTGAAGCTGTTTTTTTCTCTGCTGAAGTTTAGGTAGAGGCCAAGAGGGCCGTTTTCACTATTGTTTCAAACCAAACTGCTGACAAGTGAGAAGTATGAGCACTTGGCAGAATTTCAAACTTGAACAATAAGCAAACGGCACAGGGAGATTGTTTTGTGTTGCTTTTCTGTAGCTCTTCTTTTTTCTACCTTGTGATATTCCATAGAGCTATGGGTACTTTGCCTGTGCCCACGCTCAGGACTTCAGTGGCCACCCTGGTGGCCCTCATAGCAGCCTGCTCAGGCGGGTTAACTCAAGGGGTACAGAAGCACTCGATGTAGGGGGGCACTGGCAGCCCAGGGGGCATGCCCAGGAACAGGTGTCCTCCTTCCTTCGGGGTGGGTCCACTGCTCACCCAGAACTGGAACAGATTATCGAAACTATCAAGACAGCCAAAGATAACTGAAAATCTTGCCTCAGTGGAAAGCGTCAAGCAGATTCCAGAAGGGTTATCTCTCCTCTCCTCTTTAACCCCCATGTGTCTCCCAGTGTTTCAGATTCATATGGTTTGCCTCCACCTGCATTCACTCATTCACTCGATAGTGAATGACAGTCTGTTTCCCCCATGATCCAGATCTTTCCCAGTCCCCTCTTCTATCAAAACCGCTAGTTGTGTGTACTATTTCCTCTGAGCTCTGGCATCACTCATTTCTGTTCATGTGCCAAGACTCCTTGGGGATATATGCACTCATTGGGTTCTTTCTAGAGAAGATATATTACCCTGAGAAGTGATTTTTTAAGTATGGAAGACCAGGAATTGGTATTTTGAGGGACACGATTTAATCAGAAGTCTTTCAATGACAAGTAGAAGAAGGCCAGCTGAAATGAATTTGAACAAAAGAAGGAGTTAATTGGCTTATGCGACACGGAAGGGCAGGGGTGGAGTTGGCCTCAAGCCCAGCTGGAGAGGAACCCTGTCAGGACCTGCACTGACTCCCACCGCAGCTCTTGCCTGTGCATTGGCTCAGTTTTCATCTGATTCTCCACTTGGCAGGGGCCACGCTCATAGCTACAATCAAGAGAAAGGACTTCTTGGAATCTTGGGGGAAGGACTCTGATTGGCTCAGCTTGAATCACATGCCCATGTCTGGGCCAATCACTGTGGCCAGGATATTTGACCAGTGTTTCTATTTTCTGTAGCCACACCCAGTGGCTTAAAAAAGGACACGTGTATTAAATTATGTTTCTGTAGCTCATAAGTCCGGCAGAGGTCCCACCAGACTAAAACCAAGGTGTTGGAAGGATACGTTCCTTTCTGTGGGCTCTAGGGGAGAATCCATTTTCTTGCTCATTCAGTCTGTTGCTAGAAATTATTCCCTGTGCTTGTCGGATTACAATCCCTGTTTCCTGTTTCCTTCCTCATCTGTGGACCATTTTCAGCTTCTAAAGGCCACCTGTAAGGCCCATGTGGTTATGCTGGACTCATCTAGATAATCCAGGATAATCTCAGCATCCTAAAGTCCACAACCCTAATTCTATCTGCAAAGTCCCTTTTGCCATGTAATAGCAATGTATATTAAAGAGCCTACTCATATGTAGATGACAACGAATACCCAAAACATACCCAGGTTCTGAGAACAGAGCATCACCATCTTTTGGAAAAGATGGGGGCAGCATTATTTAACTACCGCAGCCAGGTTTTGACCATGTATCCACCTGTATAGCCAGATCATGTGTTGGTGTGATTGATGGCTCCAATAAAACCATGTGGAAGGGGAAGGAAGATTAAGTCCCCTAGTGAAGAACAGGATGCTATTAGCAGGGGAGGAATAGGGGGAGGAGAGAAAAATGTCTGCTAAAGGCAGAATGGGCCTTATTACACATTTAAGTCACTGCTCAAAGGTGTTGGTGGGCTTTTTGGTATGAATTTTAGTATTTCTAATAGCAAGTACCTAAAACATGTTTTCATGAATAAATGAATGGATGAGAGGAGAGGCAGAGAATTAATCTCTCACCAAGTTTACCCACCCTGAAGTGCTAGAACTTTGTTGGGCTTAACTATGAGAGACACAGAGGAAACAGAAACTACTCATAGGAATTTGGCCCAGAGAATCATGCTCACATATGGCAAGAGAAGAAAGCCAAGAAGGAAGGGGGGACTGGGATCTGGTCCAAGACTCATGTGCTCAAGTAGACCAGGGGCTGGAGCAGAGGAGGATTAGCCAGAGAGGCTAAATACAGCATCCATGGGATGTAGGATTCCGGACTGTTAGTTGAGTCATATTGGCTACGGTTCAAATTCCTATAACCAGCCACACAACCTTGGGTAGTCTGACCTTGGGTCAGAGTCATCTCCAGTGAAAAAAAGAGAGTAGGACTATCAAGGATGTCAGTGAAGTTGATTGCCACCAGCCCCCATCCCACATCCACACCCGACATCCATAAGCAACCACAGCACTCTGCAAATGAGCCCTGGCCATCCTCAGGATCCTCAAGGCAGCTCTCCAACAGCCACTACTAACTAGTCCAATCACAACATGTATTAAAACTCCTTGGCCATTTTCGAGTTAGATAATTTCTAAAGTGCTCTCCAGCTCTGACATTTAATATTCTACGATTCTAATATAGATCAGTTGCTAAGGACCAAGGGAGACCTGGACTCCCCACTTCAAACTCCTAAGGCTGGAGAAGGACAAAACTACCTGGTGGAAAAGGCAGACAGAACTGAACCTTCATGACTTAATCCCAGTAATCAACAACAGTTTCACTAGGAATTCAAATCAGGAAAAAAGTAAATCTTCCTGCTCACCAGAAGTCCTGACAAACCACCTGAGCACATTACAGATGCTTCACTGGGTGTTTCATGATCCTTGATGTGTAGGTAATTGCCTTGAGATTACATAGATAAGCAGTCTGGGATTGGGGCAGGAAGCAATGGTGCAGATAAACTGAGAAATGTTGTAGGTCACTTCCCTAGAGTCCCTGAAATAAGGATTAGCAAACAGGAAATTTAGGAGGGTGTGGTCTCTGGGTTAATACCTGTTGGGAAGGAAGAAAGTAGGATTGGCTGGAGGGGAATACTGGACTGTGGACATGGCAAAGGTCTTAGCATGGTGAGCTCTGGAGCTGGGCTGGACTTTCAGAGATGTCCCCAGCTGGGACAAGGGGGGGTCAGACTTTTATCTACCTCCATTTGTCTACCAATTATCTGATGGAAGCTGCCCCAGGAAGGGTACAGTCCTTGGGGGAGGAGGCAGTCTTCTAGAGGGCAGTTCCCAGAGAGGACTGACTGTGGAGCACACACAGAGCTGAAGGGATAGTTCAGCCTGGAATGAAGAGTTGCATGGAGCCTGACACATAAGAAAAGAAGCAAATCGGATCTCCTACCTGGATTGTCTCTTTAGGTAACCAGCAGTCCCATCGATACCCCTTTATATTGTTGCATTCATATTTATTTATATTCATATTGGCATGGCAGAGACTGTCCTCTGTGCCTTATATAATCTGTAGCTTCTTCAAGCGTTGACCCATGGCCAACATGCTGCTTGCACTCAGCAAAATTATAAATAAATAAGTAAATAACCAAGAGTAGGACACATAACTGGTATGGAAGTCTCACTCTGGTAGAGAAATGTCATGAGTAAGTTTAATGTTAATTTTATAGAAAAAAACATAGGTGGAAAAATTCTATTATCCATATAAGTTATGTAGACATAGTATATGAATTTTCTAGGGCTTCCATAACAAAATACCCCAGACTGATGTGGCTTAAAAACCAGATGTTTGCTTTCTCACAGTTGTGGAGTCCGGGAGTCCAAGATCAAGGTGTTGGTAGTTTTGGTTTCTCCTGAGGTCTCTCTCCTTGATTTGCAGGTGGCCACCTTCTCACTGTGTCCTCTTGTTACTTTCCTTTGTGTGCACTCATCTCTGATGTCTCTTCATCTTCTTAGAAGGACACCAGTTCTTATGGATTAGGATCCTACCCTTATAACCTCAGTTAACCTTAATTACCTCTTTAAAGGCCTCATCTCCAAATACAGTCACATAAGGGGGTAGGGCTTCACCGTATAAATTTGGGGAGAAAAAATTCAGTCCTTACATACAGTTTAGAAAAATCATTTTAACACACTCTACCCATTAGTCAATGGATGAATGAATGGTAGAATGTAAAATTTATATAAAGAGGCCATTAAAAATACACTTTGAGATTTTTTGGTCTCCCTTTGTTTTCGCTTCATTGTAGGAATTCTATTGGTTGGATTCAGATTTGGAAAACATACAAAGTTCAAATTAAAAACAAAAAATCACCCACATTCCTATCTCCCATCAAAAAAATTAACATCTGACATATTTCCTTCCAGTCATTTTTCTCTGCTACACAAGAATTTCTTTTATGGATCCAATCATATTATATATACATCTTGCATGTACATTTTTCCTACATTTTATAATTTTATCGCTCCTCAATTAAAAAAAATTCTAGTGTTTATTTATTTTTGAGAAAGAGAGCGTGAGAGGAGCAGGAGCAGAGAGAGAGAGGGAGACACAGAATCCGAAGCAGTTTCCAGGCTCTGAGCTGTCAGCACAGCCCAACACGGGGCCTGAACTCATGAACCATGAGACAGTGGCCTGAGCAGAAGTTGGACGCTTAACCGACTGAGCCACCTGGGCGTCCCTATTGTTCCTCAATTTTAAAGGAAAGACAATACATCCACGGTCTAATTGTCTGATGCTTTATTTTATGAACTCCTACACCAACTATTTGCCTGTGAATATTTTCTTGAACATCTGGCTTCCTAAAACTTTTCCTTTTTATACCATTTCCTTCTCCTCCCTTGTCGTGCAAATTTTCAGCATTCTTTTAGGCCAATTTCAAGCCCCCTTGAGTAAAGGCTTCCCCAGCATGTCTGGGGCATAATAAGCTGGGCTTCCTTTGGATTTGTATCACATGCTTTCTATATTATTTGTTTAATCCTGTTCTTCTTATGGTAGATCTTGAACCACTGTCATGCTGTGTTTTGTTTTAAGCCTTTACTTCCCAAATGACTGCAAGCCTCTTGAGTACAAGGACAGCATCTTATATGCCTCATATGCTATGGACACTTGTTCTCACTGATTGATTGGCTGGATGATTGATTAGCTTGCTGCTTTTGGTTTGCTGTTTTCTGAAAAATGAAGACTCGAGGCCCAGTTGTCTGTGGAAATAACTTTTCCCCCTACTTATCCTTTGGAGGGTACTGGTTTGTGGCATTTCCGCAGCAGGACTAAATTGGATGTATTGTGTTCCTTTGTGCTATCCTGATTTTCCTGCTCTGTGTGCCTCGACAGCAGGATAGTTCTATTATGGTATATTTTATTGTGTTTTTATAATGGTTTAATTACTGTGTATGGGCTTCTAACTGAGAACTGGGGAGAGGGTAAATTCTCTAAATAAAATGTGCTATTATCAGTGACATTAATATGCTGCCAGGTTCAGCTGTGTCTCCATTGCAAAGACTCACATTAAAATTCAAAGTGTTGCCAAATATATGTTACAGGTAAAGAATCTATTTTAAATTCCTTTAGAGGGTGAACTAAGCTGCAGTCAAAACATGTCCCAGAAAGAGGAACTTTGATGTTCTGATGAGCTCTCTACTCTATGCCAGTCTATCCAAATATGTTTTCTGTCTGTGCAGTAGAAAACAGCACAGTTCAATGCCCAGAGACATCTAGAAAGAAGGTATTCTTTATGTGTAATCTGGCCAAAAAGCCCCATAGATGATCATTACTAAAACCAAACTTATCAGTATTTAAAATGTACACAAAGGTGTATTTGGCTCATTAGAATGGGTGTAATACATTGCTATAAATGGCTAACAGACCAACCCCAAATGACTTTCAATATCTATTTATTTTTAATGTTTACATATTTATTTTTCAGAAAGAGAGACATAGAGCATGAGCAGGGGAGGGACAGAAAGAGAAGGAGACAGAGAATCCCAAGCAGGCGCCACACTGACAGCACAGAGCCCGATGCGGGACCTGAACCCACAAACTGTGAGATCATGACCTGAACTGAAGTCAGATGCCTAACCAACTGAGCCACCCAGGTGCCCCACCAAATGACTTTCAATATTTAAAACTGGGGTGGGGGAGAAAAGAGGGAAATGGGGGAAGGTAGGAGGAAAGCAGGCAGGCAGGCAGGAAGGGGCCCATATATATGCATATATCCATAATGTCAGAGAAGTCTGCCATTTTGTTAGCTTTTCCTTTGAAACTTTATTAAATTTAAATTACAGGTCACATGAACCATAATAAGTACAATCAGCAAAGTGAAGGGCATCATTTTTTATATTGCTGCTTTGATACAACTATTATGGTGAAAGAATAATCTGTCATGTTTAAAAATCTTTCAGTTTTTATTTTATTTTTTTAAATTAAAAAAAAATTTTTTTAATGTTTTTATTTATTTTTGAGACAGAGAGAGACAGAGCATGAACGGGGGAGGGTCAGAGAGAGGGAGACACAGAATCCGAAGCAGGCTCCAGGCTCTGAGCTGTCAGCGCAGAGCCCGACGTGGGGCTCGAACTCACAGACTGTGAGATCGTGACCTGAGCTGAAGTCGACGCTTAACCAACTGAGCCACCCAGGCGCCCCTCAGCTTTTATTTTAAACAACGAATGGGAAAGCGAATAACCTCGTGCCTCCCAACAGACCATCCATTCCATCACCCTTGAAACTCAGACTCCCACTCCCATTCAAAGACAGAGGAGTTTCAGGAAGGGGATAAGTGGGGCACACGTTACCGGCTTTAAAAAAGGACGCATCCGATGCCATCCTTTTGTGCAAGTCACAGTGGAATGCCATTTCTGGACCCTAGTCTGAATAGGAACGTTGAAATGATTGCTCTGATAATTTTGTGGAAAGAACAAAAAGTCATTTCACTTACCTATATCCATGCTGAGAGTCATGTGTGCAGGAATTTTGCCAGTCGGTTGCTTCAGCCCTTTCCAGGTGCAGACATCCACCAGATGTTCCAGTGTTCTCATGGGGCAGGCCTACACGAGAGTGAGAGGAAGGTGACGATGCAGGGCAGCAGGAGTGAAGACGAGAAAAAGCAGTGGCTTAGCAAGGGTGGCCGGGCCAGGGCCAGAGCAGCGTGTCTGCGCCTCCTCTCCCTAAACAGGAGCTGGAAGGAGGATAAACCCACAAGGAAAGAGGCCTGTGGCCCTGTCAGGGAGGGGCAATTAAAGTACTTGGCTTGGGTGCAAAATTTAAGGGGTGCCCCAAACTCAGCAATGGAGACAAACGTCTGTTTTTAGTAATGTTTTCTAAAAAAGCAAAATCAATGCAAAAACTCCACAATAAACAGATTATCAAACTTTTGGATAGATCCAGCCCTGCATTTATACTACCCTGCCTCATTGGTCTCATTCTAACTCCAGCCCTGGGTCTCCTGGTCCACCTTCAACAAATTTAAAGATAGTCTCTCAGTAAAGAAATAAAATGAAAAACTCTGAAAGGTCATCTTTGCAGTGCTCACATAGACTGTCCTTGACTCTGTGCCTGAGGGAAAGGCCCCAATGGCCGAGAAAAGAGGTAGGAACAGAGACAGAAGACCTCAGTAAGAGTTAGCAGGAGATGAGAGAAAGGGTAGACCCAAGGACCTAAGCACAGTTTCAAATCTGACTTAGGAAACAGAATGGATTGGTGCTGAATTAAGACTCCAGAAGCAAGAACGTGCGTTGTGGGGGAACCCTAGTCTTCCAGACTCTTAGAATATATGCATCTCTTACTGGGCTCAGTCCACACCTCAAATCACCTAGCTATTTGGGATTTTGCTAATCCCCCATGTCCTAGACCATATGATCAACAAACCTTTCCTGGGGAAAAAGTAATAATGAAAGGAAAGAGAAAGAAGAGAAAATGAGGACAGGTGGAAAGTAACTGTGGCTGCCTGTCACCACTGACACTAACTTGGAAATTAGGTAAGTAATATGTATTTAATACACAATGGATCAATATCAACAGCATTCAAAGTCAACCTTGAAGTGAAAATATATCTCAGGAGAGCAAGATTTAATTGTACCTCTAGAGTGTGTGAGTATATGTGTGTGTATGTGAGTGTGTGTGTGTGTGTGTGTGTGTGTGTGTATGTGTGTGTAGCTTATGAATGACAAACATTCTCTTCTTGACCAAACTGTCTCTACTCAGGCTCCTCTGAGTAATTTCAGCTGGGTCTGACTTTTGAGCTTCCGTGTTCCTCTGTGCATTGTCCAGTTTTAGGAGGAGTCCTGAGAAGTCAGTTTAACCGGAACCCCCCCATCCTCAATATCTGATCACCTCAATATCTGATTGTGTTCCTATCGCCCATCATTCCCCAGGTGACGTCTGGTCATTTGGCCTGCCTTCAGCAAGAATCCTGTTAGGTCAGCCTACACAGAATCCCCCCTGACCGCTGATGTTCCCTCTTAGTAATTTTCCATCCTCCAACCCCCAGCCCAGTCTTTGACTATAAATTCCCACTTGCTGATTTGAGTCCAATCTCTCTCCCTCAGCGCTAGAACCCATTTCAGTGGTCCCCACACCCATTGCAAACACCCCTCGGGTAAAGTCTTTAACAAGCATCATTGAATAATTTTTTCCTTTGCATGAACCTGGGCTGGTCTGTATGGAAAAGACAGCTTTGCTGGAGGGCATCAAAAGAGGGAACGTTATTTCTTTACAACCTGTCGCACAGTAAGCAGGTAGAAAGCACTCATGAATCTAAATGGCAAGTCTGGGCAAATAAATAAAAAAAGTTTTGTTTAGGTGACTTATATCTTGGATTTCTATTGTTATAGTAATAGGATTTTTGAAAAAAGTTACAAATATATCAATAATAAGAAGGCTTGGTCAGCAATGGAAGCATAGGAGAAGGAGGTTAACAGGCAAACACAGGTGCAACCAATAAGAAACAGTGTCTTAGTCCCTCTTTCTGCATAATAAGTAAACTAACCCATAAAAAATAAACTAGCCCAAAACTTAACGGCCTAAAACAACACCTATGTTATCATGCTCATGGATTCTTTTTTTTTTTTTTAAGGTTTATTCATTTTTGAGAGAGAGCGCATGAACAGGGGACAGAGGATCCAAAGGGGTCTCTGTGCCAAGAGCAGCAAGCCTGACGTGGGGCTCAAACTCACAAACCGTAAGATCATGACCTGAGCTGAAGTCAGATGCTCAACAGGCTGAACCACCCAGGTACCCCACGCTCATGGATTGTGTGGGTCAAGTATTTGGACTGAGCACAACAGGGACAGCTTGTCTTTGCTCCATGAGGTGCGGGACATCAGCTGGGAAGACCTGAACGTCGGGGCTGCCTCCACGGCCAGGAACTGGAATCGTCTGGAGGCTCCTTCTCGTACACTTTGCCTATAAGGAGGGTGAGGGTGGTTACATTTCTCATTGTTCTTGAAGAAAATGGCTGTTCTGTTTTAAGCATCATTCTCTCCAGAAGACTGTTAGCGTGCATCACTGTGGTGTCCCTTCCCAGGCCTGAGCGTCACATCCATCCAGTCAAGGACACAAGGCTTAGGCCAACCCCTGGCCCAAGTCAATTTGCCACCATCAATATCTCCCTGTGGGCCTGGCTGGAGACACCAGCTGACCTACCCCAACCATAAGCCTTGACAATGCTGGATACCATGTGAGTGATTTTTTTTTTCCTTCTGAAACCAAGAATAAAGTGAAGGGGTAGAAATCAAAACAGAGGAGAGGAAGCCATGAATCAAAACGGAAACCTAAGGAAAAGGGACAGAGGCATTGACTGGAAGAAAAAAGGCAGCAAAGAATAAACGAATAAAATGATGTCCCAGTGATGGGACAGCTCATGAAGTTTTTTCCAACACAGCCCATGGTGACCCACTCTGCACCACTGCTTTTAGCCTGTGGAACAGTCCCACCACCGCCAGCTGCCTCCATCGCACCTTCCTGACTTCAGACCGGAAGGTCCCAGCGAGGCGTGAACCTCGTGGATGGAGCACATTGCTCGTGCCATCAAACAACCCAGGAGCAGCCCCTGCAGGGTCTCCGGCCACTAGGTTTACCGCACAGCGACCCTTGCCCTGCTCCACAGGTGCATTATTTAGTTATCAAAGACGTACACAGGACTGAGTCCATACTGGGCAGTGGCCTGAGTGCTTTGCGAATATTAGCTCAGTTAATCCTCACAACCAGGCTGGGAGGAGGAGCATTATTGTTATTTGTATCTTCCAGATGAGGAAGCTGAGACAGATGAGATCATTTATTGTCCAGATGCACCCAGACAGGAGGCGGTAAGGCCAGGATTCAAACCCAAGCCAGCGGCTCCAGATTCCCTCCCTGCAGCCCACGGTCTGCCCTCCCCCTGCCCCACCCCAACCATCTGCCTCTTCTGTTCCTGCTTTTCAGTCCCAGAGCAGAACGCCCAGGGTCACTGTGGCAGTTTGCAAATCTTGCTAGGGGACTGGGAACTCTTTCTGCTGTGTTCTTAAGACTCCAGTCCTCACAGACGACCATGACCTCTGGTTGTGGGCATGTGGGTAAGATGGGGTGGGGGCAGGAGTAGGGCAGCCAAAAAAAATACAGAATGCCTCGTTCAATTTGAGTGACCAACAAATACCTTTCTTTAGTACAAGTTATGTGTCATGCAGTATTTGAAACATTCTTACACTAAAAAAAAAAAATACGTTTGTTATTTACATTCTGATTTAACTGGGCATTTTGTATTTTTCTTTTCTAAATCTGGCAATCCCAAATGTGGGCTCCTGCGAATCTCTAAAATGCTGGGTGAGGACACAACTAGGAGGGCAGGTGGGCTCAGCATTGGGATGCAGGTGGTGGCCAGCGCTCTGGGGAACCTGGGGAGCTGACCCCTATGCTAAAAGAGGCAGTTTCCCCTGGCCCAGACAGAGGCGGTCCTCCGGCCACGACAGGGCACAGGACAAAAATCAAAGTGAGCTCCCACGTCCCAATGTGCTGTTCCACAGGCTTGTGCCTTACCCTTTGCGAGCAGCTCCCGTGCCCCACAGCTGTGTATTTTGAAAAATGTCAGGCCTGCGGCAAAGTTGCCTAATAATACAACAGATATTCATTTTGTCACATCTCTACATACATGTGCACGCGTGTGCACAGAAGCACACATGTGTGTTCATCTGTTTGAGGAACCATTTGAGAGTTCGTGGCAGATGTTGAGACATTTCATCCCTAAATACTTCCGCGTGTACCTCCTAGGAACAAGGGCATTCTCCTACGTAGCCACAACACCATGACCACACTCAGGAAATGTACCATTAACACCATTCCATTAGCTTATATAAAGTCCACACTCAAATTCCTCCCCTTGTCCCAATAACGTGTGTGTGTGTTTATACGTACACAACTATATGTACACAAATATACATATACATAATGTCACATTAATATATAATATGTCACATATATTTGTGTATTTATACACTATATATTTGTGTATATGCATCGGTGTGTGTATATATATATACACACATATGCATGACGTATAGGTACACGCAATTGGAGGAATTTGCATATGGACTTTGTATATGTATATATACATACATACACACCTTATTAATATATATTACTAATTTAACACAATAAAATTTTATTCATTATTGTTTTTGATCCAAGATCAATCAAGGATCCCAAACCCACTTAACTGTGCATTCCTTGAGTTCCCTTTAATCCAGAACAACCTTTTCAGTGTGCCTACCGCATGCCAGACAGAGCACAAGTGGCTTGGCATATCTTATCTAATTTCATCCCTGTGGAGTAGAGGGTTATCTCCTTTCACAAACAAGGAAACTGAAGCTTACTCATGTTAAGTAACTTAGCCAGGGTCACGTGGATAGTCAACGCCGTGGCCAGTATTTGAACCCAACCCTGACTCCAAAGGCCGCCCCCTGTTCTTTATACTGCGCTGAGCTCTGTCTTCAGGAGGTGATACTGAAAGTGTGATACTGACGTTGGAACCTGAGAACTATTCCAGGTAGTGAGAGCAAGTTCCACGGAATACACAATACTTGAAGAGAGAAGCTGGTCAGCTTAGCTAGGGAGACAGTGTAGAGTCAAGTTCAGGAAGTCACATAGACCTGGGTTCAGGGGTGGATCCCTCTGTTTCCCAGCTACGTCGCCTTCACTTCCTAGAACCTCCTCCCCCACCCGTCACATGAGAGGGACCATAGTGACCTCATCGGATTCTTGTGGGACTCTATTAAATATTCACGTTAAGTTCCTAGCCCTTAGCTGACCCGGCACACGCCAGGCGCTCGATAAAGGGCAGTTACTACTCTTACAAGGTGAGGCATTGCCCGACGGCTGCCACCCACAGAAGCTCCAGCAAGGAGCAGCTGTGCCAGCAGCCAGGAGCCACCAAGATGAAGAGGAATGGGATTCACTGATTTTGAACATTCACGCGTGTGGGTTCCGCCACAGGAGGAGGGGGACGGCTGTGGGGAATCGGGGGATTCAGTCCGCATTGCTGGAAATGGTGAGATGAGCCCCCCGTTCCTGACTAGAGCTCCCTTCCGGAGGAGCAGACAGGGAGGGAGGTCAGGTGGGGACATCCTATCGCAGGAGGGCTCCTGCCCAGCCTCACTAGAGAAGCCGAGGGTCTCCTCATGTCTCCAGCATCCCCGGTGACCTCCCCAGAGTATGGAAGCCCAGTGTCTTTGGGGCAGGTGGGAGGGGGCTGAATTGTGTTCCCCTCAAAATTCACATGTTGAAGCCCTAGTCTCAGTACCTCAGACTGTGACTAAATTTGGACATGGGGCCTTTAAAGTGATGATTAAGTTAAAATGGGGCCTTTCGGAGGGGGGCCCTGACGCAGTCTGATCTGTGTCCTTACAAGAAGAGATTAGCGCCCAGGGAAGGCCGCGTGAGCACATGGGGAGAAGAAGGTCACCCACAAGCCAAGTGTGGGCAGGGGGGACCTCAAAAGAAACCACATCTGCCAGCACCTTGATTTGGCACTCCTGGGCCTCCAGGACTGTGACAAAATCCATTTTCACTGTTTAAGCACCCAGCCTGTGGTACTTTGTTATAGCAGGCCTGCCTAACTAACACACAGGTCCTCGTGTTCACAGAGGCAGGGGGGCCTAGTGAAAGGAAGAGACAGCTAGACCTTCGAAGCAGCATGGCCTTCGGGCAGGAACGCCCAGGGCTTCTCTGCTCTGCAGAGAGGTAGGGGGCATCGCACCAGGTCCCTGAGCCAAGACTCAAGAAGCGGAGGTTTTTACCTCTCTCGGCTACACCCCTGCCCCCACCAACCCTACCAGGCAGAAGCAAGGGGTAGACCAGCTTGCAGACTGCCCGTAGGCAAGTCCTCAGCCTGGCTCACGACTCCTCTGCGAAATGAGAGCATGCAATTCACCGATTCTTCAGGCTTGTCATCTGACATCCTAGGGTTCCTGCAGCTGGGAAGGGGAGTGAGCTGGTTGTCGTATGGACAAGGCGGTTCGGTAGTTTGAATGCGCCATTATTTCTGGGGAGAAGCGGGCATGTGCTGCGTGAGAGCCAATGAACCGGACAACTGGAGCCAGGCTCCGCGCATGGCTTGAGTTGGCTCTCTCTTTCTCCGAGGAAAAAGTTGCTTGACAAGTCAGGGCCGTACTGGGGCCAGCCGCGGGGTCGCTGTTCTCCTGGACGCTGGGCCCATCTGATTGTGTGACACTGGCAGTGTGGAGTGACCTCTTCTTTGTCACAGAGAGCCACATGGCCTCAGGGGACACGAAGAGCCTAGCCTCTCCAGGGACGCTGCCAGGCCACCCAGGAAGCCAGAATGTTAAAAAGCTGCTACAAGAGACCAGGACAGCAGTGGCAGCGACAGCCACACACGCTTCAGCGCGAGCAGAGACCGGCTCCCCGTCTCCCTTGAGGGGGCAGCAATGTTATATGGTCCTGGCCTCCTGCCCACACCCATTTCCTCAAGACGGAGGAGGCCCTCCCTCCACGATCACAGAGCACTTCCCGGCCTCACTCTGGCCCGTGCCGCCGCGGACGACGGGCTCAGGGTGGTAGGGCGGGCAGCTTCGCTGTGATTCTCTCGCAAGTAACTAAGAGTTGATTTTTATTTCAATAAAGCCCATTGTCAGGCTTCAAAAGACGCAGGAAACCCCACACGTCTAAGACCGTCTCTCCGATCTCTGGTTTACTATTAACCACTTATCTCTCTCACACCTCGGACCATCCTGTGTCAAGGGGGTGTGACCTGGGTAGAATTAGTCTCCCCAGAGAGTCAGGAAAATGAGTCACCGAACACTGATATGGTTTATCCAGTGACACAGGGCACAACCAAACCTGAGTAGGACTCAGATGGCATCTCCAAACCCGTGAGTCAAGGTTCCTGCTCCCATAGGAGGTACGTGTTTGGCCTATTTTCTCCTGAAGTTTTTATCATATTATTGCATTTTTAAAAAAATTTTTTTAACGTTTATTTTTTATTTTTGAGACAGAGAGAGACAGAGCACGAGCAGGGGAGGGGCAGACAGAGAGGGAGACAGAGAATCCGAAGCAGGCTCCAGGCTCCGAGCTGTCAGCCCAGAGCCCGACGCGGGGCTTGAACCCACGAACCGTGATATCGTGACCTGAGCCGAAGTCGGACGCTCAACAGACTGAGCCACCCAGGTGCCCCCATATGATTGCCTTTTATTTTTTCATTATTTGTCATTTCATCATCCAAAACCTTTTATTAAAAATACATTGCATTTTTTAAATTTTATTACCCAAGACACTGTATCTGTTCCACATGACCAATAAAATGTACATGTTCAAATAATTGAGAAATTTTTCCCCATTTTTCCTCGTGCAATCGATGTGCATCTGGACGGGTGGCACCGGGCACACTTAAAATAAGGAGAAATAAATAGCTCTGAGATGTGACAACATATGTATTTGCTCAAGAGTGAATGGCGCAGATCTGCGTTTCATTTTTACAGCATTTCATCAGACATATGGTAAACCATGCTAGGTGATTTTTATTTAAAAAGTCAGCCATGCCAAATGCAGAACTGAAAGGCACATGCAGACAGTCAGACATCCTGGGCTCCGTGGGAACAAGATCATTCCCATTCCTGGGGATGTCATTACTGATATCTGAAGGGCAATCTGAAGTTTTCCGAGGGATTGCCAGTTCCTGATACGTAGCTCCACGAGCTTGGTGAAAAGTAGAGGTCCCAGCTGCCTCCGTTTAACACCCCGCCCTTCGGAGCTCAAGGCTGCAGGTAAAATGATCCCAGGTTGAGAGCCCCGAATTGCCTCTTCCGCTCACATCCCCCCCTCCCCCGCATCCCTTTTTCATAGGCTGCTTTTGCCAAGGAAACCAAGAGTGGGTGTCCCAGGTGGATAATTGACGATTTTAGCATCTTTCCCAGCTCCTCATTTTCCCTTTTAGTTTCCTGATTAGGTCTCAGATGAGCCTATTTGCCTGCGGGGCTGCAGAAGTATCTGTGAAGCAAGTGTGGGAAGAGGGAGGGCCTGCTGGCACCTTCCCTAAACAGACCTGAGACGACAAGCGCCTTCTCCCGGACTGGAAACCCCTGAGGTCGGGAAATCCTGCGGGCGTCCAGCACAGCCAAGTGCCTTATGGGCGCGTCTAACTTATATGCATGAAGCTATGGGTGCTCAGCAAAAAAAGAAAAAAGAGAGAGACAGAGACATGGAGGCCGGGAAGAGGGAAGCAGGAGATCGATTTAGTATGAACTCTTTATCATTCCCTCCACATTACTGCATGTATTATTAAATATTTATACAAGAGTATTACTGCGCAGCTTTATGTGTGCAAACCACATATACTGCTATCTACTTTCAGATGCTATAAGGTGTTTTCCATAGTGAGTTTGAGCATCCTTGATCTCTGCCTCCTCTAACTGACTTTGGGACTCAATTTCCTTAAAAGATGCAGTTCCACATTTGTAGGTATAAAAGGTAGTTTAATTATGCTAAGTGACTAGAATTATTAACCCCAAAATTATTAAACTGAAGGACCCAGGGTCTGAGTTTAATGTCTGATCACAGACATTCAAAAAAGAAGAAAAGGACGGAAGGGTAAGATGGGGACTTCAGTAGAAACTGGATCTGAAGTTACACCTGCCATCCCAGGAAACAAGGAGCTTACTGTGGGTGTCTTATCTCGGCCAAGGGCTAAGACAGGGCAGGAATAAAAATCTCGGGAGCACAGCAGGATCTCAGAACTCAGAATCTAAAGCGATTGTTCGTGCACACACCCACCCACCCCCCAACCCCCCCCCCCCCCCCGCCGCCGCCCGCCTTGTGATCTTCACTGCCATTGTCATCAACGTTTACTGAGTGGCTTCTCAAGCCTGACAGAGGAGACTGTGGGCCAGTGTCCAGGGTGAGGGTCATGTGGTTTCAAGGAACTAAGCAGTTCAAATCACAAGAGGGTTTATTACAGAAAATCGGCAAGCAGCACAGCTAGGCTTTGGGCCAACTGGGAGGTCATCGGGCAGAGAGCTCTCTGCTTCCCTGAGGCCACATCATCTCTCACTTCTGATTGACGTCCCCTCTCTGCAGGCCCGCTCAGTGCCCACTGACCACTCGCCTGGCCAGTCCTGAAATGGAAGCCCTAGCCACCAAGTCTAGATGGCCTTCCAACTTCGGAGACTACCACCAGTTGAGTCCTGGCCTCTTGTGTCTCTTAGTTGAAATGCCTCCAACAGAAAGTAGGAGGAAGAGATATACAGAAGCAAGGCACGTCACAGGCCAGAGGCACTCTTCCACTCTGTGGTCAGAACAGAGCTGACACACACGTTACAAGAGCAGCCACCCTGTCACCCCTTTCAGATGGGGCTGCAGGTGGGAGGGAGTCCAAATTACCCTGGGAAGGGAGTTTGGCCACAGCAGGGCAGTAGGCCAACACAGCCGCTAGAGTCAAGAACAGAGGCACCTCAGGGGATGAACAGAAGCCTCCAAGACTAAGGAAATTCTAGAGCACCTCCTGAAATGAACAAATTGACACTCTCTACATACTCAATAATAATAGAATATTCATTGACTTTTTCCAAAGCGCAAATATCTGGGCTTTTCATCTTTTCCCATGTTCTAAGTATTGTGCAAATGCTGACAGGCATTATCGCATTTAATCCCCACCATCCTATGAAGTATTACTACCCCAAATTACAGTTAAGGGATCTGAGTCTCAGAGATGATAATGATAAAATTTCCCAAATTTACAGAGTCAGTAAGTGGCAAAACAGGGACACAAACCCAGAACCTGATTACCTACCTCTATGAGTTTTAGTATGGGTTTCCTTTTATTTGGCCTAGTTTCTTTGAGGGCTTAATTAAAGAGGGAATAAACTAAACTTCACAGCATTTCTACAGTCTTCTCTAAAAAGTTCGTAAAAGAAGATATAGGTGCTATCATTCATTTTGAAGGTTCTCTAATATTTAGTGTCACAAAGATTTTTATAATGTTCGACCTAAATGTCCAGAAAGCACTTAAAACTTACATCATTAATATCATCAGAAATCAGCTACCTGAACACCTGATATGTGCAAACTCCTGCCCCGGCAAGGAGGCTAGGGAAGATTGGAAAGGTCAGAATCCTGTCCTCTGCACAATGTCCCTTCAGGCACCAAAGTCATTGGGTTCCCTGCCTTCTTTCATTTCTACAGGAGAAACTGAAGGACTGTAGTTTCCCCAGTCCCACCTTCCAGTCTCTGAATCATTTTCTCCAAATCCTTTCTTGATCACTTCGCCTTACCTAAGAGGTGAGGCCAGAAGGAATGTAGTACTCTAAGAGAGATCTGACAGAAGCTAGTCAGGGTGAGATGGTCAGCTTAAAGTTCCCTCATGGTGAATGCTCATATGAATTCCAGTGCTATAATTGCCTTTTTCTTAATAAGAGCAAAACACAGCTGGCTTAATGTTTAGCTTGTGTACCACTACAGACCCTGGCTTTTTTTCTTCCATACTTGTATATTGCCAGCTCCTTCCTGGCCTGTTTTTGTGGTGTTCTCTTCATTCCCACACAAATTTCCCAGCCCTGTCTCCATTACGTGGCATCCTGTTTTAAACCTTTCACCTTCAGCAACTGGCCAGAAACACTTCTGATTTTAATTTTCTGTTTTATTTATTTTTTCTTTCTTTCTTGCCATAGACTCTTTTAATTTTGGAGGCTTTTTAGAAATGACTAGTTCTATCTAGTCCTGTGCCTTATAAGGGACCCGTAGCGGCCCATTTCATCTTTAAAAAGCAGCAAGGAAGGAGTAACCACAATTTCTTTCAGTAAGCAGTGTTCGGGAGAGGAGTATCTGTAATGTGCCAAGCAGTGGATTCGGTACTTTAAATACATTTTTAAATTAATTTCTTGAAATGTCCTGGTGATCTGGGCTTTATCATTAGAATTTCACAGATGGGGAAGCTAAAGATCAGAGAGAGAGATTTAAGTCACTTGTCTAAGTCCACAATATCAACAAGAAGCAGAATGGGAATTTTTTTTAATCTCATTTTTTTTATTATATGAAATTTATTGTCAAATTAGTTTCCATACAACACCCAGTGCTCATCCCAAAAGATGCCCTCTTCAGTGCCCATCACCCCCCCTCCCCTCCCTCCACCCCCCATCAACCCTCAGTTTGTTCTCAGGTTTTAAGAGTCTCTTATGCTTTGGCTCTCTCTCTAGAGTGGGACTTTAAACACAGTTTGGCCTCCAAAAGTGGTCTCCAAAGGCCATGCTTATTAATCCTTTTCTACATTTACTCTTTCTCACTATCAGAACATTTCTCTTTGGCAGACTTAGGTTTTTGTTTTCTGTTTTTTGTTTTTAAATCTTAGCTCTATCATCAATGTGTCGTCAGATGGGTCAGGTAAATCATTCCACCTCCTTGTGTTTGTTTTCTCACCTTAACAACAGGGATAATAACATTCATCTTACCTGCCCCGTAAGTAAGGATCCACGTCAAAGTCCTTTGGAAAATGCATAGCCTAAACAAGTGTGAGTTTATTATTATGGTTGTTATTACTGATCTTGAGCATGGCCCAACGTGGGGCTCAGAAGGCCGCTCCTAAGGATTTGAGGCTACTCATGTGGGCAAAGAAATGGATTTGTTAGAAGAGATATGTGACTCTCCTAATAAAGTACCATATCAGTTGAGATATTTCCATCTGCCAGGATGAAATACCCCTGACTCAACTGCCACAAACAACCAGGGAGGTATTCACACTCTAAGAAGTTCCAACTCAGGGCAGCTCCAACGTGAGTTAATTCATGGGCTCCTTGAGGTCATCCGTAGCCAAAGGTCCTCCTGTCTTTCAGCTCCGCCCTCCTCAACAGGTTGGCTGGTGTTCAAGCTAACTCATTTCATGGAAGCAAGATGGCAGTCACTAGCACCATATGTAAGCACCTACAACTAGCAGAAGCTGGAGGTGCCCACCTCTTCCTGGTGGTCTCAATTTATAAGCAAAACAAATCTTTGCCAGGCACTATCACCTCCCAGCAGACATTCTTTCCCATCTCACTGGGCAAAACTGCACCACATGCTCTCGCCTGCATAGAATATAGGATGACCGGGACCGATTTCCTGAAACATTTGGCCGTGGTTGGGCAGGTGGGTTATCCAAATAAAACCAAGCTTCTGCTAATAAGGGTGAAAGGGAGAATCGCTGTTGGTAAGCAACCAACAATTTCTGCTTTAGAAAATGAATTAAATCCATTGACTAGAACTGATGCTGGTCTCTCCAATGGTCAGGGAATGTCTAAAAGAGAAGCCAGCACAGTATTCTCCCCTCCTCCCACCCCCCACTTTCATTTAATTGCAACCCGGTTCTAGTTTAAAGTATTCAATTTCATTCCACATTCACAGACTTTCAGATCCTTCTTCTGTCTCCCTGGGTCTCTCACTTTCTCTTTATTTTGGATACAGCTTGTAGTAATCAGTGCCAGAATGCTGAAGGGCTGCTAACGTTTTCTTTTCTAGGCTTTCCCAAGTGAAACAGAGAAAAGAGCTTTAGGATGGGAAGGCTCTTCAACTGGCCTTCATTAAACTAAGCTGGAAGTTTCTCTGTGCCTCCTTTCCAAATCACATCACCCTCAGCAAGACAAATGGTTATTACCTTCCCAGCAGATTTAGTCCCTAATGAACAATATCCCTCCTGTATTCCAGAAGAGAAGACACTTGTTCTGAAAGAGCAGCGTGGAGTCACTTGGTGTGCGGGCATTTCTGGACTTAGTTCAGTGGTCTGTGAATCACAGCGATTGGTGCCTTCCAGGAGAAAAGCTCTAACAGTCCAGATGAACCTCAAGGTTAATTATATAACAAGAAGTAATCACTGTTCAGAAGTAATTATCGGGTTGTGCACCCGTAGATGCTGAGTCTCAACTCAAGAATATTTTTAGCTTTGGAGTCCACTGGCTTTTCCTGTCTTTCTCTCCCTCTGTTTACCCTAAAATTAACATTAATCAACATTTGGCTCCAAGCACACTGTGTTTCTAACCATGTAATTATAACAAATCTACACACACACACACACACACACACACACACACACACACACACAAATAAATAAATAAATAAATAAATAAATAAATAAATAAATGTGTGTGTGTGTGTGTGTGTGTGTGTGTGTGTGTGTGTGTGTGTGTGTGTGTAAGTTTGACCTTAAATACCCAGCTTCTCTCTCTGAGTCAAGATCAGTGTTTGCAGCAGTGAGCTTATCAGGTGCTGGAATCCAGGGATACTTTAAAGAGAAACCTTTCTCCAATTCTATGTGTTCACAACACAGAGATTGCCATAGCCCACACTTGCAGGAAATTTCACCCAATGGAGCGGAGAGGAACATATTTAGGCGTTGTGTTATGGGGAAATTATATGGCACAAAAGCAATAATATTTCAATTATTGCCACTTAGAGACCACCAAAATAGTTATAAGCAGGGACAGAGGAGCTTGGAGATCTAGTCATTTTCTAAACGTTTTAAAAACCACACGAAAACCTCAAACTGGATGCCATTCCTTGGCTTTCTGATGCTAATTCTTGTGACTGTGGTTAGGAGTGTCTCAAAACACTAGTAAGAAAATTTCTTTTCCTTACTCTCTGACCAAGAGAAGAACATGAAGACGCTGTGTAACCTCCAGCATTGGGCAGACGTCGCTCTTCCCTGCACCAAAAGATAAATCCAGTAATGGACTTGGCTCCCCAGCTTATAAGGGTTAGGAAAATAACAATGAAGCAATTTATTGGTAATCAAAAACTGGAACGCTTAGAGCTTGTTTGCAGGGTTTAGCACTATTAAGGAGTGTTCCTTAATATATAAGGCTCCTTTTTAAATATAATTCATTTAATTTGGGGCACCTGGGTGGCTCAGTCATTAAAGTGTCCGACTCTTGGTTTCAGCTCAGGTCATGATCTTACAGTTGTGAGAGATAGAGCCCTGCATTGGGCTCTGCACTGACAGTGTGGAGCCTGCTTAGGATTCTCTCCCTTCTCTCTCTCTCTCAAAGTAAATAAACTTAAAAAAATAATTCAAAAGTATCCTCAAAAGCACTCTCAAAAATATCCTGATTTGAATGACAAAATATATTGTCACTCTAATCATAGGTTAAGGTCAGAACCCAATCTTACAAGTCTTGGTCCAAGGCCATTGCAGCCGCACCTCTAACAGTTAGTGAAACTGTAGGCCATTGACCAGTAAAATGCATCCTACTCTGGCTCATCCATGAATTACAGCAAGTGACAAACTAAGTCTCAGACACTCACTTGGGAAGAAGAATCCCTTCCTGCTATTGGAGGTTTCTTCAAAGGTGACTCTTGCTTCTCACTCAGCATACCCAAAGCCACCCAGAGTGGCCCAAAGTTCTAGATGTCAAATACTACTTAAAAATACCCAGCCCGAATCGCTTCTGGCTGAACTGACCCATCCAAAATGAACACTATACCCTTCAGCTCCCCTAATCCCAGGCCAGTTATTCTTTTTAGTACTAAATTTACCTTCTTCTCATACCAAACTTCTGTTATTATTTACCGTAAAATCCAGAAATTGGACATTGGTGTTCTGATTCTAAGGTAAGTGAAAAATTGTACCCATATTAGACCAAAAAAATAAAAGTCTTCAAAAAATAAGACAAAAGTTTTGTTCATCACAAAGTTCAGGGATAGAATCACTAATTGGAGGAAATGAAAGTCATATTTTAAGATCCTCATTTCAAGATGAAACTTTGCCCGCACTTAGACTAGTTATGCCTTCTACATTTTTTTTTTTCCTATTCAAGGAAGGAAGGGAGGGAGGGAGAGAGAAAGAGAAAGCAAGTTGATGTTTGAGAATAATCTTGAGCTCTTAGGGGAAAAAAAAAAACAGAGAAACTCAATATTTACTTTTAAAGACTCAATTTTATGAGCTCGGTTTCCTTTATTTTTCTGTACTCAGTCTAATCTTGAATGGCTTTCTCTCCACCTGACTCCCTCTAGGAAGAATGTAGTTAAAATAAACCCCAGAGGGGGACCGGGTCCTGCTCCTACCGAGATGGCTCTTCTCACCCTGAGGGTGTGCATCTTTGGTTCATTTTCCTACCGAGTGTTTGCAAACGTGCTTGTGGCTAAGGAATTACACTGTTTAGGGTCGATTTGGGGATTATCTCCATTGTGAAAACTATTGTACCTTTCCCTTCGGGAATCATCTACTCCTCCAGAGAGGGCACTTCCTCGGGCAGGCAGTGTTCCTGCCTCTTCACAAAGCCCGCCCTATTCTCTGACTGGTCTCACTGCCCGGGGAAGGCTTCCCACGTATTGCCCGGCAGCTCCCTCCCTGTACCCTGGGCGACATGCCCGGGTACCAGAGCAGACATGCCCGGGCGTGCCTCTTGCCGCACTAAACAGAGACCGGCACTGACAGTTCGGACGTCTCCTCTGAGCTGCCTGAGGGCCCCTTCCGCAGGAGAGGGGCAAGCGGAGGGTCACCCGAGTCTCTTAGGGTAACGAGATGAGCACAGAAACTGAGAAGACCTGAGTTCTGCCATTTACCAGCTGTGGCGTGCGGGGCAACTCTCACAGTCATTGTTGAATATGAAATGGCCTCCCGGGCGGATAATGTCCACTACCACTCCTGCCCACAGCCACCACCGGCTTCCCCTCGCAGGCCACAGCTGCTGTGGCTGCCGTGCTCATGGTATCTCAGTCCCTCCAACCACCTGGCAGAGAGGACATTGTTATCTCCACTTGACACAGCAGGAAAACAGACCCAGGGGCACCGTCACCACGCGGCACAAGGGAGTTCGCACTTGGGCTTGGTTCCATCCAGTCTTTCAGACTCCAGATCCAGGCTCCATCCATCAGAACGCGTGACCTCCTCTCCGAGGGTTGGTGGGAGGATCAATAAAATAACACAGGGCAACACGCTTAGGAAACTCCCTCTGGGCCACACGGAGCTGCCCTTGGTTCCGAATCCACTTCTTTTCCGTCCCCATCTCCCTTGCCCACATCCCGTTCTCCCTAGGCACTTGACAGCCTGAAGGCCAAGGTAGGGCACCACACAAATGTGTTCTGTGTTTCCGTGAGATCCCACAGCCAGGCGCTCTGCAAAGACAGCGGGAGAAACAAAGCCAGAACGCTCTGCGCCAGAAATTCTTGGAGCACAATCGTCCCACAGGTCAGTCAGAGAGGCCAACCTAACAACTCTCAGTGCAGGTGCCGCTGATTTGTTAGGTCCTGTCTCCCCGTCCCCTGCTCTAGCCGAGCCGGGCAAACATGTCTTCACCCAGTTACTTTCCCTCTTCTCGACTTTATCCCTATTATCTCAATTACCATCCCCAAAGAGGCCCCACAAACGAAGGAGGGGTTGGAACCACAATGGTCAACATCATACTTAATAATAACAATTATATAATTATATATCTCTCATATAATAATATGTAATTGCCCAATAATTACTATTAAACAGTGCAGTGGTGACCACTGAGGTTCCAGAACCCTTTAATTATTGTTATCGCTGATAATGAAGCAGAAGATCATTCTCTAACACAGTTTCTCAGTATCACAGGCGCTTCTTCTCTTCTGAGCTCCCGAACGTCTATGTCTTTATGCTTTCACTCTTCGGCTGAGGTCTCACAGCTCAGGCCTGAACTCTGGGTCCCCATGCATGTTACAAGCCAATCTCACTACGTATTTTCTCCTTCATCTCCAAGTCCCAGACAGTACCTGGAGGAGACGGGGAAACCTCACATCAAAATAAGTAGAATGAGACCATGCCCCGGCTTCTTCCCAACTTGCTTTGAGGTGCTCGGAAAGCGAGCAAATCTGGATAACTCTGGGGTAGAATTAAAACCAAGTCTTGAGTTATATTGACTTTATAGTCTCAGACAATTCAGTCTCGCTGATCTGATGTATGCCTTCCTGAGGGTGCAAATACTGAATTTCATCTTTCCTTTGTTGGACTCCAACTTTGACACATCTTTTTGGGAGGTGGGTAGGTAGAAGGGATGCCAGAACAGCATTAGAATTTCTTTTTGAAAAATGTTTATGCTAAAATTGACACAAGAATTGTGAATTATTTGGCTAAAAACTGTACAACAGACTTCTAAGCTCCATCTCTGTATTTTCCAGACTGCAAGCAGATCGCCAAAAAATTTAGCAAGAGGTCTACAAGCTAATACAAAAAAAAATTTCCCTTTCCTGGTTGACACTTGACCCCTTCTCATTCCTGCCTGGTTTTTAAGGCAGGGCAGTAACTAAAATCAGCCCCATACCTAGAGGCTAAGAGATTATAGATAAATGAGACCATGAAGGCTAAGGCAAATGAAAATAATGTGAATTCATTTCCTTCAAACTAAATTTAGCTCTTTTTAAAAAAGAGACAAGAGCAAGTGATTTTTCTATGCATCCTGATGAGCCATAAAACAACAAATGTTTTTCCACCTTCATCTACTAGCTTACCACTAAGAGGCCGATCCTTTTAGCAGATAATCATCTAAATTATCCCCCAAACCTGAAGGAATACTGCAGGAAGGTGACAGAATTTGGAATATGAAACGGTTTTTGAGGTCGTTAGAGCACTCTGCTTGTTACTCCCGGAAGAAGGTGTTGTAAGCCCGGAACATAATCAATGACAAGTGCCTGAGTGCTGTGCGTGGGACTCACCCCTCCTCCATGCCAGAGGATGAATGACGGACGCTCACAGCTCTTCTCTCGCATGCGTTCTCCATGTTCATGCCACCCCTCTTCTCTGTCACGAAGTCAACCTGCGCCTCACACATGGGGCAGTGACACAGAGCCCTTAGTGTCCATCCTGGTTGGGGGGCTGAAGTAGCCCATGCCCATGGCTCTGTGCCACTGGGCATCTGAGCTTGCCGGATGCAAACCCAAGCCTCAGCATCATGTCTCCCTCTCAGGGTGGAGGGTTGGGATAGCCTGAGCTCTAGAGCAAATGAAGGCACACTCCCGCTCAAAATCTTTTGCCAAATTTCTAATGGGTATAGGAGGAGACCTGAACCCACTGTGGCTCAGTAGGCTCTCTGTGAACGGTCTCCAATGTCAGCCGACAGTGCTCTTATCCCCAGTCATGACACCTGTTGACACCAGCCTTCAAGCCCCTTGCTGCTTTAGAGCCTTTGCGTGCCCCCAGAATGTTCTTCCTTTTACTCTTCGTCAAGCTAACTCCCACTCACCCTCACTTTCAACTTGAAAGTCATTTCCTCCGAGACAACTCCCGCATGCCACCCCATCTCAGAACGCCCCGGGTGTGTGTACTTGTAAACTATCCTTCACAAGGTTTCCTTAATACATTATCAAAAAGACACCTAAAAAAAAATTACAAACTTCACTGCCCGTTCCCCCCCCCCCCCCCACTTCACTGCAAGCTTCATGAGCAGACAGAGGTAGTGTTTTGTTCCTTTTTGATTTCCCCAGTGTTAGGCAGGTCGGAATTCACAAATAATGGTGGGATAAGTGAGTGAATTCAGTAAACGCAATGACCAGGATATTTCGAGTCCCATCCAATGAGACTCCCCAGAAAATCCATGAGGAGGAGCTACCACAACAGGATAAACAAAGCGTCAGCACATGGGGGTCCAGCTCTGGACCACCTAGCCCCAGCGTGCAGAAGAGCCCATCAGGTCAGCATTCCACACACCCCACTAGTACCAGGATGGCCAGGGAACTCGACCTGATGTGGCATCTGAAAGGAAGTCCCCACAGACCCTGGATTACCCGGCACAGCCTTCACGTCAAGCGCTTAGCATTTCATTTTCAGAAACCATCATAAAGTCCTAAAACTGCTATTCCTCTAGCCTCCACACTACATCTTCCAGTATCTCTCCCACCCAGAGACAGCAAGGGCGGGGGGGGAAGGAATCCTTTGTGAATCATAAGTCCCTATTTTTGGTCTAGAAACTATGAACACAGAGCTCACATGTGTGTCAACCTCAAAAGTTAGGGAGGTGTTCCAAAATACCCTCCCTTCCCTCAGTAACCTACTGCAAGTATGTAATTTACTACTTTATTTATAGCATTGACATAACTATATTTTTAATCTCTGCTAAAGCTTAGGGATAATGAGTTCCATACGTTTGCTACCTGCTGCATGAAGTTGTAATTTTACAAACTTCTCTGAAACTCATGTTCTTTAAAGCTTCAAGCCGCTTCGGTCTCTAATAATCTGTTTATCAGGCAGGGAGGGTCCTGTTTGTTCTCTTGTCCTTGCCACCCCTCCCCCCTCCCCACCGAGCTCATCGTCTAGACATGATTTGTTTGGCTCTCTCGTGTCCTGTAGCTGCTGCTGCTCCTGCTTTTTTTGTTTGTTTGTTTTAATATTTAGTTATTTTGGGGAGAGCACAAGCCGGGGAGGGACAGAGAGAAGAGGACAGAGGATTGGAAGCGGGTTCTGCTCTGACAGGCTGACAGCAGCGAGCCCCATGCGGGGCTCGAACTCATGAACCGTGAGATCATGCATGACCTGAGCCCAAGTCAAATACTCAACTGACTGAGCCACCCAGGTGCCTCTCTTGTGTCCTATAGCTTCTTTATGGCCAGTCCCTTTCTTAATTGGCTTGCTTTACAAAGAAACATTAAGAAAAGTAAGTTCCCTCTCTAATGCTGGAAGACCCTGGCCACGTTTCAAAGCATTGCCTGGACTGGCAACAGCGACATTACCCGGAGTGTGTTAGAAATGCAGAATTCCAGGCCCACCCAGGTTCTGAACCAGAACCTGTGTTTTAACAAGAACAGCGCACATTAAAGTTTAAGTAGCTGCTTTAGAGAAACTTCATCACAAGCCCCAGGAACGTTGGCTCAGGGACTCCTTCCCAGCACAGAATCCCCCCCTCCCCTTCCCCCCCCCCCCAATCCAGCTCCTACCCCACCAACAGACACGTCCCTTACCCAGCAGCTGACCCAGCCTCCTCCCAGTTTGGAGTCAAAATTGCTCAGGGAGCCTGAGGACACTGAATCCCCAGGAAATAAGGGCCATCAGCTCCCGTAGTAAATACCAGCCACTTCATGTGTTTAATAGTTTTGTGAGCTACCACACGATTGATGTTAAGAGCCTCTTTGCCTATGCACATATATGGTGAGTGTGTCTATAACACATACAGTGCCATACATGATCATTAAGATTTTATGGTAGTCTTTGTGGAACACACACTCCACATTCTAATCCTATGTTACATGTTGTAGAGAAAACATCACCGGCTCCGGAGTTAGCAGACCCGGGTTTGAGCCTGCCTCTGCCATGACCAGTGGCAAGTCCTTGGGCAAGTCACGGGAACCCGTCTGAGCCGCAAATTCCTCATCTACAAAACAAGGGCAATTCCTGCGTTGCAGCTGTGGGACTATAAATTGGGTATAATCTGTGTTGGCCACAGCTTCTAGCAGTCGTCAGGTGCATAACAAGCTGGAGTCCTGTGATGAGCATGGTTATCATTAAACCCCGTGATACCGGGGCACCTGGGTGGCTCAGTTGGTTAAGCGACCGACTTTGGCTCAGGTCATGATCTCACGGTTTGGGAGTTCCAGCCCCGCGTCAGGCTCTGTGCTGACAGCCCAGAGCCTGGAGCCTACTTCGGATTCTATGTCTCTTCCTCTCTCTACCCCTCCCCTGCTCATGCTCTGCGTCTCTCTGTCTCTCAATAATAAATAAACGTTAAAAAAAAATTAAAAAAAAACCACCTGTAATACAGCTTGTAGTGGCGTTCACTCTCAGATACTTAGTTATACCTAATTCAGTCCCAACCAATCTCTGTGTCACTTTCTGCATAAAATAGTCCTTGCCACTATTTGAATCCAGTTGGCTTGGCCCTAAAACCACCTTTATACACTTCCCCGCACTGGAGTCCAAAGTTCGTTCTTTAGCTGTAGACCAATCTGCGTACATTCTTGGTCACCTTCATCAATACCTCAGGATCGTAGGGAGAAGCCGGTCACCCATCTAACCAACCCCTTAATCCCCAGCCTTCCAGTCCCTACTTTACTCTGGGGCCGTGGTTCTCGCCAGAGGGGGTAGGGACAAAACCCTCAACAGAAGACAGTTTACCACGTCTGGAGACATTTTTGGTTGTCCCAACTGGGGGCTGGGAGGATGCCACTGTCATCTAGTAGACTGAGGCCAGAGATGCTACTAAACCCCTTACAAAGTACAGGACAGCCCCCCACAACAAAGAAGTATCCAGCCCCAGATGTTCATGGTCCTGAAGCACAGAAACCCTGCCCTAGATTAAAGCTGGTAGGGCAGTAACCTCAGTCGCCTCTTTACCACACACCAGTATCTTCCACCCTCCTGGCTGCCCTCCATTTCCCATCGCAGGAGTCCTCCAAATGGTCTTAACCCTTTATGCCCCATGGGGACTTTCAAGCCTCTCAGGAACGGCCTGGCTGTTCATTTCCTGAGGACTGCTGTGTTGCAGTTTACCTCATGACTGGTGGGGACTTGTGGGAGAGCCACACAGGCAGGTTTGCACCCACCTAAAAGGCAGGCTGCCATTTTAGAAAAAGGCAGATGCACAAGGATTCTGGCCACAAGCCCTAGTGTATCTCTGATTCTTTGTCTTTTCTCTATGTTGTTCTGAGGGGTATCAGCCCCCGACCTTCCCCTTTGGGTTGCTTATTCTTCAGCCAATCTGCACATCCAGCACTAGAAGGCAAGCTCTTTCCTCCTTCTCACACTGATGGCCCTCTCCTCTCTAGCACTGTCTTTCTCTGATCCCAAACTTGGAGCAAGAAACCCCCATATGTCTCTTGCTGGACATGGGCTGGTTCAAGCTCATTCCATTTGAACGCGAATGTGAATGTGACTCTACCCACATTCCACTCTTCCGGGACATCTGTCGTCAACCTCCTAGCTACTTAAAATTTTACACTGTTAACGCGAACATTGGATAATCTGGCCAAAAGTGGCTCTTTCCTCATGCATACCTAACCTTAGCTAAAAAAGAGGAAACCAACCTGTTATTCCCAAAGGATGAACTGAAGAATACATAGGACAATTCTCAAACATTCCTGCATAACTAAAAGGAATAAAAGAACCCTTGAAATAATGTGCGTAAAAATTAATGAAATGCATGAAGGAGTCTATGACTGCTGGAGAGGTGATTTTACCAAGCAAGAAGGCACTTTTTGTATCTCTCAAGGAGACCCGGGACCCATTCTTTACTCTTTCTTCTTGTTGGATATTGAAAGTGCACGGAGTCCTGGGATGTACAGAGCATGCCCCGATCAAGTCTCTATCTTTGTAAATGCTTATGGGTTATGGTAGTGGGCACAACCTGACACAGAGGCTCTGTGAGCCTGACACAGCACACAGAGCCTCCCACACACATGCCCATTCCTTTTTTTCTTTTTTTAATGTTTTTATTTATTTTTGAGACAGAGAGAGAGACAGAGTATGAGCAGGGGAGAGGCAGAGAGAGAGGGAGACACAGAATCTGAAACAGGCTCCAGGCTCCGAGCTGTCAGCACAGAGCCCGATGCGGGGCTCGAACTCACGGACGTGAGATCACGACCTGAGCCGAAGTCGGACGCTCAACTGACTGAGCCACCCAGGCGCCTCAACATGCCCATTCCTTTTAATAGCTGAGCTCTCAGTGCCGCTTTCTTATTTCTGGTTTGATTTCCATTTTTTTTCCCTTTGTTTGCAGGGCTCGTAAACACTCAAGCAAGTGCCTGGTCTCAGATCATTAGGGGAAGGCTGTCTACTCTTGATCTACCTCCGGGGTCAGCAGACTTCAGCTGAGATCCTTAGCTTCACGGTAGGGGTGGCAACCCCATGGAATAGTATGGCAGGTAGCGTTCCTCTGTTTGTTTCTTCTTCATCTGCAGACTCTACCGTTTCTCCACATGTTTCCTGTGTCTCTCGGAAAGCCGACCCCATCGCGACCCCAGGAGTGGGCAATGATTAGCCAAGCACAGACCAGGTGACCCCACACCTGTTGCCAGTGACTGGTTCTGTGGCTCAGGCGTCAGCTGGAAGCTCATGACATTCCCTTGGTAATAGTTATTAGTGCCAGGGTGGGATGAGACCTGAATTGGCCCCATCACACTGAAGTGAAGGAAGAGAGCCTCTCCCCTGCCGAAACCCAGAGTGGTGAGGAAGGAAACACACGGGCGCACTTCGTGCTGGTAGCCATCATTCAACCATAAGGAGAACAAATTTAAAAATGAAAACCAATGCTAAGGACACGGGGCAGAAAGACACGGACAACTGGATCCTTGACGCCCCAGAGTCGTTGAATCGAATAATCCTGAAGTACATTCTACCTACTTGCTGGGAGAGACTACGCACCTTCTGACTGTTTGCATCAGATTTTCTCTTAGACCCCAGAGCGTCTCAACTGATCATTTCTCCACTTTGGCAGAACTTTGGGTTCTATAAAGGATGCACTGCCCTTCTCCCTCCAGGAGGCTCAGAAATCCACAGATATCAACTCTCTTGCCTTAAACTACATCCCGAAACGTCTTCTAAGCCCACCAGAGCAATCAAAAGATCTCCTACCTGAAAAGTTTGAAATTGTTGTTGGCCAACTCAAGACCCTCAACATGGCCTCCTGGACACCCTGCCACACCGCTTCCTTCTTTTTCTTTCTCTTATCCCTTCCCACATTCGTCAGCCAGATCTCTTGCCCTCTCCATTCCTGTCAGGGCTTTGTGGTCTTTCTGAACAGTTTACCCAAGATGGCCTCAGGTACAAGTGTTTATGACGCCCATGCCAAGTACTTGCTAATCTCTCACGTGCCATCGGGTATATGGAATCCTTGCAGTTTATCTGGATGATCAAGCTACTTCATTTTTTACATTCTGCTTACTTGATATCGGCGCCCTCGAACAGAAAGAACATGGATCCGTGCTTTGCCTAAAGAGAAAGAGCTGACACGGCTTACACTGGCAATGCATCAGTTCCACCTCAAGGAAATCAACAGGGAGAAGCTAATGAAACGGAACAGTTCTCATATTAACCAGTTAGCTATTCAGCTTAGGACAGATGTGGAAAATAAGCCCATATGAGACAAATTCATTAAAGTGAAATTATCCGTTCAACACCTTGATATCTGAGCAGACTGATGTTTCAAAATTATTATAATTATGATCATGGGGATAAAGAGAGCCAAACTTTCAAAAGAAGACTTGAAAAAAATTAAAAATTCTAGTGCTACCCTGTGAGATGCAAATAATGAGCTGGTCACAGATCCCCAGGATATCAGCAATTGCTCTAAATCCTTCTTGATGAGGAATCGGTGACTCTGAACTCGACATTAATTCAAATGCAAATAATATCTCTTCCCCCTGAGGATCATTATTCCTGATTCGGCAGGCAGTTTAATGGGAAATCTGCAGGTGCGCGGCAGACCCAACCGGAGAAGTTGCCCTGGCTCCTCAGACGCCTATAGACATGGAATCTGAGAGTCGGAGCCCAGAGATCTGAGTTCCCTCACTAGCTCTGAGGTTGGGTCTCTGGGTACAGCACGTGAAACTCACTAGGGTGTAGACGAGATGCCTGCAGCCTGGAAAGAACTACAGACCTCTTCTGCTTCTCTCAAGCACCAACCCCACCCTTCGGTAGCTGTTAGCCACCTTAGCCCTTGGCACGGAGGTTCTTTATAAACACTATCTGCAGAAGAGAGTGAACCTTCGGCATTGTCACTTTTAGGAGACCACACAGGAGAAAGAGCTAAAAGCCTCTGAAACTGGATGGCTCGAGTTTGAGTGTAGGATGCTAGGAAAATTACATGGCCATCTATGCCTGTTTCTCCATCAGCAAAATGAGGCCATTGATGCATCTACCTTGTAGGACCACAGTATGGTTTAAGAGATACAGCGCACTTTTCACAGGCAACATAGGGAAGTCATTAGGAGCAAGGACTCTGGAGCCAGACTTGACTAGGTCTCGATCCACACCCCACCACTTGCTTAAATATAAACTTGGCAAGTTAACTTTTTCTTTACATCAGCGTGCTCAGATGTAAATGGGGAGATAATATTAACAACCTCCCATAGTTGTTGTGAAGATTAACATTTTAAAGTCATTTAGACCAGTGTCTGGCTTACAAAACAAGTACTATATGTGCTTTGAGCATAGCATTTGGCCCACAGTGAGAGCTCGATAATTATTATTTGTTAGTAGCAGATTTAAGAATTAGCGATAACCTTTGTGTGACTGGTAGTAAGATCGCAGAAGACAGGAAGAGAGAAGAATATTTCTCAGGACAGAACCAGAAAAGGCAGGATACTTTTCGCTAGAAGAAATTGCCTTCTCAGCAAGGACTTCTTAGGAGGCCTCACGTCACAGCAGAAATGCGATGTGATGCTGCGAGGTGTTCTGGTGACCCAGGATCACCGACTAGAAATCTATCAGTCACGCAGATGTCATTCTCAATGAGAAGCCCCAAAGCATATTTCTGAGGTGAGCAGAAGGGGACAGGGTCAGCCAGGGTAGGAAGCTATCGTGTGTGACAATCACGGGTCTGAGTGACTACAGACACATGACGTCCCTCAATACTTAGCAAAACCAAGTCATAGGTTATGCTCCAGAATCACACACAGAAACAGCACATCCAGTGGATAAGCTGAACTTGTCCAAGAAAGGTGAATAACAACAGTCCTTGGCCTGCAGTCTTGCGGGGTCATGAAGACCTGCCTGGTGTCAATGTTCATTTTTTTTTTTAAGCCACAAATGAAAAAAATGACACCTGTTTTTTCAAAGAACAGAGTTGCAGGAGACATACTAATTCAACAGATGGGTAATAGGATACACTTGGCTTGTTTTATGTGCTAAATCTATCCCTAAAAACTGCGTATAGGGAAAAAAAATGGAGAAGTAAAGCCTGACGAATATCTGGTTCAAACAATCCTGCAGCATATCCGAAAAATCTCTTAAATATAAATAATTACCCCTAATTTTTCTTTTCTGGAGGGCTTTTTTTTTTTAATTATAATTTGGTAGACACACATTGAGTTTTCTTAAGCCAGGACTTCTATTTTTTATTAGAGTCTTTTGCCTGACTATTCCCTCTTTTATTCTAGATTGTATTAGCAAGAACTTAAAGGTATTACAAGGTAAGTGAGACATTAGACATAGTTCCCATACGGAACTTTCTCTCACTTCCTTCAGGGCAAATAAGTGCTAAGGTACTTGCACAGTAAATATTAATCTTTGCATCTAGCCACATCTTGCAGATTTGTCATTGTCAAAGGTTGTAATTCCATTATGACAGTCTTACAATGTGATTAGAATCCTGTATTAGCTAAAGCCATTTTATGTTCAAGGACAAAACCTAAAGCAAAATACTATATTTTTATATACATATTTTATATACATATTTTTATATGTATGAAAAAAGAAAAAGTAATCTGTTGCCTTCACCTTTAGTATTGGGGGAAATGGCTGGAAAAACGTTTGCAATAATTTCTTCCCTTGCTTCTAAGGTCAGTTCGTTCTCAAGGCTTTCCCATCTCACTACGAATTTCAAAAAATAAAAAAATAAATTAAATAAAAATAGATTACAGCTCCTTATTCATCAGAGATGTATCCCTTAATCTTCTTTTCAGCTACCTGACAACATACATCCAGTGTTCCTTTCTGCCTTTAGTTTCAAAAGTAAGGCAAATGTGAGATCCATGCTTCTATTATACATCGATGTTTTTTGTCTTGAGGATACAGCATCATTATGAACAGGGTTTCACTTCTAAGTCTTTTTATCCCCAGATGGTTCTGTCACGGCACCTGAGTCGCCAACCAGCAAAGCTCCCCAATCAGGGACAACCATCTCTGTCCTTTTGGTCTCCGTCAGCACGTGATCCAGAGCTTTCCCTCTCCACAATCACGGAACCACAGGTCACCCCAGGAAGAAAACAGCAGGCTGGGAATAGTTCAGCTTATGTCCTCAGTCCCCTTTTTCTCCTGTTTTCAATGGAAGGCACTTGTCTCCCCAACCTGAGTGTCAGTCACCACAGTGGAGCCACCACACTTCAAATTCCTTCTCATCTTCTCCAGCCTGAGGAGAGTCCTCAGTCTGATGGAAGCTGTCTGCTTAGGAGGCTACAGCTCATTTCCGTGAGTTCACCATTTACTCCTTGGAACTAGGAAGCGGTGAGACGCTAGGAGACTTGTCACCTCCGGGCCCCACAGAGTGGTCTATGTATTTCCACTTGCTAACTGAGGGACACCAGTCTTCCTCATGCCCTCCACGGCAGGGCCACCTCTAATTACATCCTATCACCTATGGAGCTACTCTCACTGCTCATGCCAAAGGCCTTTGTTCCAATCTCCAAGTAGGGTAATATGACATTCAGAAAATCGTCGTACTGTTCCCTGTTTTATAAACAGAATGAAGGCAGCAGAAGAGATGTTTAACTTTGCAGTCAAGATGCCCTCCTCTGATAGCCTATGAAGCATAAAGCCTACTCGAGGGGGCTGAGTCCTGCTGAGAATTCTTAAACCATAAAAAGAATGCATCAGTGTGCACTATTCCCTTCTCAATCTCCTCTTCCATCCTGTGTCTACCAAGATTACGTTGACTGGAGACTCTACCCAGGTCACGGGTTCTCAGGCCAAAGGGTGGATCAGAATCACCAGGGGAATGTATTAAAAATGTCAATTCCCAGATCCTACCCTCTAGCAATTTGATTTGGGGGATGCAAACCAGGTGTTGAGAAATCTGAATGTTCGGCTGGCGGACCAGTTGATTCTGAAGCAGGAGGTCCAAGGCCACGTTTGCACACTGGCCTGGGTCAAAGTCACCACTTTTTAAATACTCAAATCCTGCCTTTTTCAGCATTCACAGGATGGATTCTTTCTTTTTTCCCCGCACTCATACTAAGTACTCAGGGTTAGATGTTGTCTCTGGGCCCCTAAAACATCTAAAAGTCTTGCTGAAGCAAACAGTACAGTGTTTTGGATTCCTAGGATGGCTCTTAATTCAGAAATCCTTTTCCAATCCATATGGTGAGCCAGGCTCTGAAGAGAGAGGATGAAAGAAGCAGTCCTTGCCCTCAAAAGCTCATGAGCACATGGGGGAGACGTTCGGTTAAATGAGCAGTCACGGCACGGTATAAGAGTAAGGATTATAAAGATAGGCACACGTTGCTGTGCAAAACAGAAGAAGGGGCACTACCCAAGACAAGAGATCAGGAAGATTTCTCGGAGCAGGTGACATCAGAACAGGGTTTGGGATAAGGAGAAGACATTAACCTAGCCAAGAAGACAGAGAGGGAAAGCACAGAGCCCAGCAGACGCATTACGTGGATGAAACATCTACAAGGAGTTCGCTATGGCCTGGGTACAGAGGCGCTGAAGAAGGATGAGCAGGGAAGAGGCTGACGGAGTAGAGCAGACATAAACTACACCTAAGAGTTTGGAAATTATTCACCGGCTAACGAGGAGCCGTTGCACGTTTCAGTTGTGGATAGAAGATGGGTCAGATGGGGGAAAGACTGGGTGTTTAGATTATTTCCTCACATAGCCAGGCTCAAATACCAAAGCTTAATAACACCAAGTCTGTGGCTTTGGCACCATATTCCTTTTTCTAAGTAATAAAAAAGTTTAAAGTTTCTATTACACATGGAAATCTGTTGACAATTTTAATCTGATGGCAGGGGCTACGGTGCTGTGACTTAATGACAGAGTCCTCTGCCAGGAGAAACAAAGAAGGTGCTGTTGCTGGCGTGATTCAACTCTGCTTTATTGCCTTATTTCACATACCCTCTCCGTTTGGTTAAATTCGTCTTCTTACAAGCTAGGATCTTCCTGATGGATTCTTCGAGTCAATCTAGGACAATGTATTTTTAGCTCAAAAGTGCGGTTAGCTGCACAGTCCTTCGCAGCCTAAATACCTTCCACCGCAACCCCGGCCTGCCTTCCAGATGCAGCCCCGCCGTGCCCCCCATGCCTGCTGTGCCCCGGTCGCCAGAGTTAGAGCACAGGCCTGCCACACAGCTGCCTAAATCCCTGCATCTGCTCATACGCTTCCCTCGGCCTTCCAGCAAGAATGCCCTTCCTCCAGCCTCATTTCCCTTCTACACTTTTCTGATTCTCCAAGCTCAACTGGTTGAGCTTCAAAATACCTTGCACCCAGACATGTGTCCTCTGATTGTCTTCTAGAGCTTGGCTTGCATTTGTGCACAGATTTGCAGCGTGAACTCCTTCAGGGACACGCACCGACTTCTGTCAGCTCTGTCTCCCAGCTCAGCGACTACACAGGGCTGAATTACACTGCACAGGGCTGCATTTCTATGTTCCAGAAACTGTGCTCTAATAACCACAACCCACAGGGATGCTCCCACTCATACTAACAGCTAGAGCTGGAGCTACCATTGACAGCCCTACTGAGTGCTTATTATGGACCAGGCACTGAGTTGAGACTTTTCATATACATATTTATATATGTGGATATAAACACACATATGTATGCATGTATATATGTATGTGTATACATGTTTATATATGTGCATCTATTGTGTATATATAGTTGAGAATATCTATGTGTACACAGTCAACTAATCCCATGCAGAGAGTATTCTCATCTCCTTTTTTATTTATTTTTTTTTTGTATCTATGTATTTATTCTTGAGAGAGACAGAGACAGCATGAGCAAGGGAGGGGCAGAGAGAGAGGGAGAGAGAGAGAGAGAGAGAGAGAGCATCCCAAGCAGGCTCCACATTGTCAGCACAGAACCTGTGGGGTTCAAACCCACAAAACCATGAGATCATGACCTGAGCCAAAACTGAGAGTCAGAGGCTTCACCGACTGAGCCACCCGGGCACCCCAATCGTCTCCCTTTTAGAGATGATTAAAATGAGTCACGGAGAGGGTAGGTGATGACCACAGAGCAGGGGGGGGGGGCATCCGAAGCGGTCTCCTCCAACAAGGAAGCCCTCACACATACACAAAGCACCTCCTTGCATTGCCGACCCCTACCCCAGGGTGACTCAGATTATGCAGGCCTGAAACCTTCAACTCATCTTCAGCCTTCACTGCACTGCCAGCTCTCAGGGAAGGCTGAGAAGGGTGGGGGAGGGCGTGTGGGGATGAATAACTGCAGAATCTTGTGGACTCGCTGCTTCATGGAAGAAGAAAGAAAGACAAATCAGTGACGGAGGAAGAATCAAGAAAGGTAGGAGAATTTGGGAGACAGCTTCGTAGTGCATGTTGTCAGAAGCATGGCTTGATTCTCGCAGTTTTCTTTTGTTATAAAGTCTATTTGTTTATTTTGAGAGAGAAAGAGAGAGAGTGGGAGGGGCAAAGAGAAGGAGAAAGAGAAAATCCCAAGTAGGCTCCATGTTGTCAGAGAAGAACCCCCCGACACGGGGCTTGAACCCATGAACTGTGAGATCATGGCCTGAGCTGAAATCAAGAGTTGGACGCTCAACCAGCTGAGCCACGCAGGCGCCCGGGTACTTGCGGTTTTAATGTCAACACGCTGACACCCACTTGCTGAATGGCTGTCTCCCATACTGGCCTATAAGCTTGGTGAGGGAAGAAACCATGACGGTCAGGTTCACAGCTGTATTCCCAACGCTTAGCACAGCATCTAGTAACGACAGTAACAGTAGCCAGTATTTGTTGAGCACCTACGTGTGCCAGGGCATTGTTCTAAACACAATCTCCATATTCCCTTGTCTAGTCTTCACAAAACCTTATGACATAGGTAGTAGTAATTCCATTTAATAGGTGAGGAAACTGAACCCTTTGAGAGGCTGCACAGCTTACCGGTGCCACACACACAAGTCAGGGCCGGATATGAAGACAGATGGTATGACCCTGGAACCGCTTTTATTTTTTTAATTTTTTTTTTTAATTTTTTTTTTTTCAACGTTTATTTATTTTTGGGACAGAGAGAGACAGAGCATGAACGGGGGAGGGGCAGAGAGAGAGGGAGACACAGAATCGGAAACAGGCTCCAGGCTCCGAGCCATCAGCCCAGAGCCTGACGCGGGGCTCGAACTCACGGACCGCGAGATCGTGACCTGGCTGAAGTCGGACGCTTAACCGACTGCGCCACCCAGGCGCCCCAGGAACCGCTTTTAACCTTCACGTTGTACCTTCCCATGCTATAGGAATCAGCCACATAAAAAGGATCCACTGAATAAACCGTGACTAAAGGAGAAACAGTCAATAGGGGCAGAGCTGGAGAAGGGCAAAGAAGCATAGGAATGGAAAAGGGTCTTTGGATTTGGCAGGTAAAAGGGTGCTGTTGGCCTTCAAGAGGGCACGGTGGAGTCCTCCCTCTGTCCCGAGGAAGGCTGGAGCACCCAAGGTGAGGGTCTCTGCTGGGTTGGTCTTTGGATCCTCAATACCTAGCATGTGCCTGGCACCTGCTTTGCACTCCGGAAAGTCTGCTATGGCAGGTGGCCCCGGCCCCCTGACCCTGGCTCCCTTCCCACATGTCCCACTGCCCCCATTTATGAGCAAAGGACATAACAAGAGTTGAAGCTACTGGGAATAACAAAGTTATATTCTTGGGCCTGCAGGGTCGTCAAAGAGAGGAAATGTTGAAGACAGCAACCCAAAACTCTCAGTTTATAACTTTGAACTGGGGATGGGGGAGGGGTGGCGGGAGGACTGGCTTTCATTGGCTGTAGCTACCACATCAAAAATAAGTAACACATGAGAACTGCAACCACATGAAGGAAGACAGCACCAACCTCAGTGAGCCTCAATACCGAAGAAGCTTCTTGTTAGAAATGAAGCCTCCCAAATGAAAAACAAGCACCGTCTTTCTTGAAGGTCTAAATCACTTCAAAAGAGACTCACAAGCCCGGCTTAGATGAGTACCCCACCCCACTTCCTTGCCGGCTTCTTCCACCACACTTTGCAGGAACTAGACCCCACTGAGCAGCAGGTCAGGGGCGGGAGGGAGTGGGGGAGAGGGAGGACCCGGCTGCTCTCTGCACGTTACTGTGATTTGCATATTACAGGACCTGGACCCAGATGGTGAGTAGGGAGGTGTTGCCATGCTCCGTATCTGTGTGGCCAGCCAGCTGGACCACTGGGCTCGGCCACACTCAGCTTCAGGAGGATGCAGATCTCCGTGAGTAGCACCGACATCTATTACCCCAGAAAGAAATTTGATATTGGGCCTAACGGGTTTTCTGTGTGTTCCTTTCTGACCATGGAGAGACCTCCCATGAAGACCAAATACGTCCACAGGAAGGTCACATCTCTTGTAGGGAAAATGTGATCCCAACACAACCCCGCTTCCTGGTGGCAGAGAGTTCAAGAAAGCACCAGAAACAAGGCAAGCTAGCAAAGAGCCAGCTAGCCGGAAGCTCAGTATGTTGGCACTAATGAAAGCAGGCCGTGTATAGGCAGCACAAATCGAGAGAGCATTTCAAAGTCACTTACACTTGGCATTCAAGAGCATTTTGGTGCTTATATTTAACTGTGGGTGTGTTTGGTATTTCTGTAATTTACAACACATGAGGCCACAATGTGAGAACCCGAAGCGGTAGGAGGCAAAGAGCCGTCCAGTTTTCCCATCCGGCTCCTGCTCCATCAGCGCTTGCCCAGGACTCGATGTTGGGGGGTGATGGCCCAGATTCCCAGCTGATGAAAAGCAGCCCAGGCTTCTGCTTTAAGGGAGCAGTCTTGGCTGAGCTCAGCAGTCTCCTGCTTTCTACCAAGAAGGAAAGGAGCAAGGAACCAATGGACTAGCTCAAAAGCCCTTCTTTCCTTGGAGTGAGCCAGTGCAGAGGAGAAGCTATGGCTGAGACCAAGAGAGGGTTGGAAACCCCCTCCAGCCCCATGCAAAGTGGGTCCATGAAAAGGGCAAAGGCTGGAGGCCTCCCTTGCTTTCTGTGTACATAGCACTCTGCCCAGAAGAGGTAGTCGAGCCGGGCAGCCCCGAAATGCTGGCCAGTGACAGGGGGAACCTCTCCCCCAGGGGAGGGCTCAGCGTGCTACTAAGGATGCTCCCTTCAAGTGAGAGGGAAGGAGGGTACGTACAGAATTGAAATGTAGGACACTTGCGAAGCATTTTGCTCACTTCTGGAAATTTCAGGGTAGACTGGGCCGGTTAACACAGCATAAGTGAAATGTATGTGTTTGTGTGCAGAGGGGTAGGGGGATTAGAGAGAAAAGCGAAAAAAGGAATAAGTAAAATAGCAGATGTTCATTTACACAAACACATGAAGATATATAAGTAAGCGAAATTGATTGCTTAAGACAGTAGTTTCCCAAGATCAGCACCCCTATTAATGGCAGAAGGGGACAAACTGCCACTCCTCCATAGTGAGTTACAGATAGGAAGACAAGGAAGGACAGTGTCCAAATGTATCTTATGTATCATAGAAATACATGCATGACAAACATTTGTCAGTTTAATGAGGACAAATGTCCTTTCCTGGTAAAGATGGTCATCATGGCCTTTATTTTTTGAAATGATGGTAAAAGTAGACGAGAATTATCTTTTTTTTTTAACTTTTTTTTTTTAATATATTTTTGAGACAGAGAGAGACAGAGCATGAACGGGGGAGGGGCAGAGAGAGAGGGAGACACAGAATCGGAAGCAGGCTCCAGGCTCTGAGCCGTCAGCCCAGAGCCTGACGCGGGGCTCAAACTCACAGACCGGGAGGTCGTGACCTGAGCCGAAGTCGGACGCTCAACCGACTGAGCCACCTAGGCGCCCCAATGAGAATTATCTTTTAACCAACTTACTTGGCCAAAATTAAAAAGGTGATAACCTTGCAACCAATCCTGTATTTTTTTCCCCCTAACTTCACTTGTCTGTGAAATGAAATGTCCAGGAACCGCTGACCTAAGACATGGAAGTACTATATAACTTCTTTTCAAATTTCAAGACTCTTGGACAGATGCAGAGTTCTTGTAAGTACTTTTTCCTTTTGACAGTTACCACCATATAGGTTACAGGGAAGGCTGACATTTAGAAGGGCACACTGTGTGCCAGCAATCACACCAGACTCCTTCTTGTAATTCAGGTCATTAAGCTCACACGACATAATTGTATGGTGGATATTATTTAATTCAAACAGGAATTTTATAACTGGAACAAAACCGCATGGTGGTGAAGTCAGGATTCCCGTCTGACTTGCAAGCCCATGCTGTCTCCTATTCCATGGCCTTGGTTATGACTGAGAGGCACACGTCACTGGGCCTGAAAGAGTATCATCTCCTCGGGTATCATCTCCCCCGGCCTCTAATTTCACAAAAGAGGAGACCAAGCAACAGTGAGGTTAGGTGACTTCTGGCCCAAGGCTTTGCTCCGCAAACCTGGCAATGGATCTAAGCTGCAACTCAGCGGGTCAACTCCCAGCCCTGAGCTCTTTCTCTCCGTGGTCCCCATTGCTTTCACAAGCACCACTGGGTGCCCCCTGCCGACCCACAGGCCCTCACCACAGTGGGGAAGAGACAGCTACCCTCCGTGCCACCCAGACCCAGGCTAAGAGCAGTGGACACCTTCCAGAGCCCACGGGCTCTGGATGTGACTCCAAGCCCGCCCAGGAGGCTCACCCCGCACAGCTGTTGCAAGGGGAAGATGCTGGAAGCCAAGTGGTTCCCTGTCAGTGGCCTCCACCCAGCTCAGGCCATGCCCCAAGGAATGGGGGCCACAGGGACAAAGGGGCATTGTATGTGGGAGAGAGAGGGGGCCTGGGGAGGAATGCACTGGGCAATTTCTTCCTCTCATTGAGCCGGCCTCACCCAGCTGTCTTGTGGTGACAAGAAGGAACCTCCGGATAGGGGCTGCACGCCCACTGTATATGACAGGAGACCCAAGCTGATTGATTGAGTTATTAGATTTCCCCAAAGGATGAAGAGCTTCATTTAGCCCGCATTGTGTCACTTGATACAATGCCCCTGAGTATACAGACACTGCCTTATCACATTCCCTTTGATTCCCTCCAAATGGAGACATTTAAAAAGAGTCCGATAACATTTTTCTGAAAGAAGCTCCCACCTCCTTTTTTTTTTCCCCCCGAAGAAGAGGCCTAGAATCATTTGTCTCCTAAAGGGGGCCCTCCTAAAGAAGCTGCCAGAGGAGCAAAAACCATTTTAATAGCATCTTCTCTTTGCTGAATTGTGTCTTCATTTTACACTGCGGCTTTATTCTCTGCCCCTTTGACACAGCCAGCTGCCTTTCACATTCCAGCTCAGAAACAGGCTAGCTTCAGGCTGTAACAGGCACCAGCTTCCAAAGCCCTTTCTCTGGATGACTCACGTTAGCCTGTGTGAGCCTGCGAGCCCACAGCGGCAATTCCTAGACCTTTGTTTCCTCTGCGAGAGGTACATTTGTGTACGCGCAACCCCAAGTGCGAAAACAATGTCTACCCAAGTACCCTGCTTTACAATGGAGTGAAATGATTAATTACACAGTGGAATGTCTGCTTCATATCTCATTCAGGTTCATCCTGTTATCAACTCGGCAGACAGAGGAAGTGACATCATGCGCCCCAGCTCCCCTTTGAAGCTGGAGGTGCCTACTGAGACTTGGTATGCCGTGCTGTGCCCTAGGCAGGAAGCATCATGCTTGGCCTTTCTGTTAAACTGTTTTAGAAAAAAAAGAAAAATAGGTTGGGCCATCAGTTTCTTAACTGGGATTTTGCATCCCATTGCTCAAATGGTGAAGAAAAAAAAAAAAAAAAAGGCCTTTTGTGAGCTCTGCTCTCAGCCAGGAGGGTTACAAAAGAGAGGAGATATGTTCTCCCAAGTGTCTTGAAATTTAAATCCTTCTGTACAAAGCACAAATATGCAGTGGGGGGGGAATGCTCAACTGAGCAGGCTTTCATGGAACCAGTGAAGCAAATCTGTCCAACACTAGTTACCCGTGTCTCTCTTTGCCCGAGGATTCCAAGCCCCCCGGTCCGTTTGCTGCCTGCTTCTCCACGCCTGTGCAAACGTGTTTTATAAGCTGGTTATCTCGGGTTTTTGTCCGTGAGTGACGGCTCTGGGAACTCTCAGCGTGGATCTGAACAGCATGCAAAATCATTTTACTTTTAAGACAAAAGACATTAGCTTCCTGTAGCTTTCCTAGCCATCTCTATCTCTCTTCCCTTCCCATCCTCCTTTCCCTCCTCCTCTTCCCCTCCCCACGGCACCAAATAAAATGCTTAGGAAATGAAGGGCACAGCTGCCCTTTCTTCCCATTAAAACAATCAAGAATGATGGTGAATTTAATATGTTTGATTAGAGAAACTCCAATTTGGTGCACTTGAATCAGCCGCCTTTGTCTTCGGCTCCAATGGCCCGATTTCAGTGGAATGTCCTCTGCTGTCCACGGCCAGCTCACTGGAGCTGCGAGAAAATTCAGCCTCTGAAAGCATTTGCCTGGCAAGCTCGGCGACCGGGTATTTATGCTGTGGAAGATGCCAGGGCCACTTCGTACTAATCAGAGGGAGCACCTCTTCATTAAATCATGGTCACTTACTGGTGACCCTTAGGGTTGTAATCCCCGGGGCCTGGGGGCCTCTTTAGCAATGTTAATTTTTCATGGATGTTATTGCTTTTTTTAGTGGATATTCGCCATTAAAATTCCAGCCTGAATCCTGTACAAACAGCCCAGGAGATTCTGGTGCTCTGCTCTCATAGAAGAAATTCAGAGACTAATCATCAAATTTACATGTGGAGTCCCTTTTATCCAAAGAACAAGTATACGCCTAATAGAAAATAAGAAAATGTGTCATAATTTCCCCACAAGGTATTATTAAGAGAGTCTGAAATACTGCCCAAGCAGCCCCAGCCTTGGAAGGTGCTTGGAAAGGAATTGATCTCATGGGGAGTTTCCAGGTTTGGAGAATGCTGCTTATTTGCACTTAAAGTTTATGGAGATTTTTATGAAGGGCTCTCATTAAATATTCTAAATAAATGTATGCTCAACAAATATGTACATCAGTGAATTAAGGGTGAGAATTTAAATTACTCTCAAAAACGTAGTACAACTCTGTGGAGTTCGGAGAGGTTTCTTGAATATGTTCCCTACCATGGCCAAAGTCAGAGGTGGCACGTGGGATGGACCAGGTCACGGGAACTGTTGAGTTCATTTGCCACTCTTTTATGAAGAGAAAGTCCCACATCTCCTGGTATCTACCCCAAATCGACCGCCTAGCTGAGAGCCCAATGACTTCTCCACCCGGACTCCATGGTAGGCAACCAAAGCTGGGGACCAGAGCCAAGCTAGAAATAGCATCCAGGTCTCTGGGTTCCAGCAACCGTGCCCAGCCTGTGAGTCAGCCTGTCAACAACATTGACAAGGTACGCACAGGGCCCTGCGAGGCTCAGGGAGAGCGGCTCAGGAAGGAGGACACCCCGTCCTTGCATCGTGCCAAGTCCCCGGGGCTGGGTAGGTGGGGTGTTAGAGGTGAACGCTTCGCTCCGAGACCGACATGTGCACCATCGGCTTTGCGGGGCCTGCAAGCCTGAGAACTCTGAGGAGGCCTGGGCATGCCTTGGCTCCACATTCCAAGGCCCTCTGGTCTTGGGCACGAAGAACGAGCGTGGCCTTCCGGCAGGACCAGTTTCCCAAGAGCGGCACCGGCTGCCAGGCTCGGAGCCACGTCAGGGAAGGCCCCTAGGAGACAGTTCTGGGCTGGTTGGTGCGGGTGAGCCCCACGCTCCTCCACAGGAGCCCAGCACTTTCTCAAACAGAACTGGGCAGCTAAGGCCCACGCGGAAGCCGCCAAGACGAATGAGTTAACTTTAGTTGCAAAAACACAACCGAGGGCTGCGTTTTGCCTCCCTTTTAAGTGTAAAAGTCAAGTTTTAAGATGCCTATTGTATAAGAATTAATATGAAAGGAATTTTATATCCTACTCTGGCATTGTGTTATAATCATGGAATGCTCTCCCCGCCCAATCTGGCTCGCTGGCCCCTGGACCGTGCCAACAATTATTCAGTTCCTCAGCGTGTGAGTGTCGCTGTGGGGACAGCCTCCAGAGACTGAACGAAAGAGGCCATGAGCGCTCCAAGCTGGAAAGAAGGGCATGAGCCCCCAGCACAGGGCTGTGCCTCTGTGCTCACACCCTGACACACCTCCTAGCCGGCTAGTCCTCCCCTTCTTTCTGAACACTCCAGGGGACCTGCATGGGAAGTTTAATACATCAACAACTGCAGCTGTATGAACACATTGTCTTTGATGCAACACACAATGGGTTCCAGAAAAGGAAAACAAAATACTCTTTAAACAGTGTGCTGCATTCTGTTTGGAAATTGAGAGTCCAGGGCAAAGGGTTTTCCTTGGAGAACCAGAATGGGGGTGGGGGGGTGGGGCTTGTTTCTGCATTTTTACTTGGCTTGGGAACCAGAGCTCATTCCCTTGAGCGTAAAGATTTGACCGGGACTCCGCAGAATTTACCATTTCAGAAAGGAAGTTCTGAACCAGCAAGGGAAAATCAAATGTGTTTGTAAGTCATCAAGTGTCTGAAAGATTCTTCAGGAGGAAATGGCAACAGGTTCTTTTCCATCATCCCTCAAAAGGGAGTAGGAAGAAACGAACTTCAGATGTCGGATGAGGGATTCGGGTTAGACATGAGGAGACTTTTCCAGACTGAGGAATGCTCGGCACTGGAATAGGTCACTGAAAGAGGATGTTGAAACATGGCTGAAGAGTGAATGTGTCTGGCTTTTTATGTGTGGGGAGGACTAGAACCCTGAAATGCCAGGGAGCCCCTGGCTGCTTCGGCGGTGATAACAGCGTTTTGTATTGTTTTGAAATTCCTGGTTGTTAGGCTCCTGTTGTTACATCTTTTCCTCAGATCAACTCCCTCAGAATGGCCCTATTTGGAGGGAGAGCACTGTGTTTTCATTTCCTTTTGACCAATTCGAGTCTCACCGGGCTCTTTCTAATCTGCACTTAGGAAATGCCTCCCGGGGTCACCTCTTCCTTTCCTGCCCGTGGCGCAGAACCATAAATTCCGAGTGTTGAACAATGGCCATTGAAGGTGTGTCTGGTTGAGTTAGCTTTGTTTTCCTTTTCCTTTTTCTTAGTAGAATTCATTCAACTACATGCATGTTTTCAACAACCGGGCCAGTCCTCCTCCACACGAGGATGATGTCAGCAAACCCAGGAAGCTTTCAGAGCCAAGAAAGCCTCAGACCCAGGAGGAAGCAGTTATGGATCTCCGTGGCTAAAGTGTTCTGTGTCCACAGGATGTGAGCGGGGAAAGGGTTCCTGCCTAAGAATGCACAGAGCGGGTGAAATCAGGAGTGACTGCCGCTGGCCACAGCCGGCCGGGATATCAACTTCTTGAAAGCAAAATCGGCTACAAAAAACAAACCAAAACATGGCTACCCATTTTCTGAGGTACTTGAGGGGCACAAGTTAAACAGAACCAGTCGTCATTGCCCCACCTGGCACAAAACCAAATAAAAAGAAAGCAAAACCGTACCTCCTTGGATTGCACCCCTGGCCTGAACCACCCACCCAAATCTGTTCTGTCAGGTGCTTGTGCCCAAGCGCCAGCGCCCTCCTTTTTCAATATTCACCCACAGACTCCCAAACCCAGCCCTAGAGCAATCAAACCCTCAAAGCCATCCTAGACATCTCCCAATGTCCTCCCTCTACAATGTCCCTCCTTCCTTCTCCATCACCAAAGATCACTACCGAAGTATCTACAACCGCTCGGCTGCAGACAAACCAACCTGAAAGTGCACACCCAACGCTCCTTCCCTTATCGGTGATGTTCTACCATAATCCCATTAAATTTACAAATAGAAAAGTTGTTTCAATAAATGTAAATATTTAAGCTTTCATACATACACCCGCATAGCTTTTTGTATTATTGACACAGTGTTATATACAAGAAAGGAAGGAATTATTTACCTTAGTATATTGATCCAAATTAGTGACTGGTAGTGTTGAATTAGGTACCACACAAATGGAATAGTTGAACACAGAAACAGTGTCATACTCAACTAAGTATCTTTACTGCCTGGTAGAGTTCCTGTTTCACGGTAGTTGATAAATGCTAGCAGCTGAATGCATGCACATATAATTTCCAAGCCTCAAGCGGTAGAAAACCATCAGAGAATTCCAAGAAGGCAAGCAGAAAGAAGGTATGGTATGTTAGGGTTACTGGTAAGAAGACAGCTTTGTAGGTGGATAGATAAGTAGGATTTGGTCCCAAAGACCTGGAGCAAACCCAGGCAAAAAAATTCACTGTGGATTTACCTGTACTGTTCAGTGCCTGTATTGCCAGATGTACATGATAAGAGAAACTCACCCAGACACTGCCTAGGATAAGGAGACCCAGGGTGGCTGAAACAGGAGGATACACAGCAACATAGAGTAGCTTGATGGGTGAGCAGCTCACAGAATGTGATCTTCTCTCACACCCTTTTTCTCATAATTGTACCCCCTTGGGGATAAAGGGAATTCTTCTGGGGCTAAGGCTATAGGCAGAGTTCAGTGCCATTCTGAGGGGGGAGGAAAGCACGTGTGTGCCCCATACAACCATACAGGTGCCTGCGGGTGCCTGTTTGACCCGCTAGAGCACCTACGGAGAGAACTGGCCTAATGTTCATTATTAGAAGTATTACTGTTACAGTTAGTGTCATCCCAGTGCCCAGCACTCTGTGGTGTATCTAGTAATTGAAATGAATCATAACCATAGAGAAATGCTTAGTACGAATAGTTCCAAAAGAGAGAGGGGAAAGAAAAATATGGATGGATACAGAAAAAACAAAAGAAGAGCTCCATTAGATTTATAGACTTTTACCAGTGTTAATAAGAAATTGATGGTGTGGTGTTGGATGCTTCGTTTAGGGCATACTTAATATATATTAAAGACATGTACACCTTGCTTCCAGCAACTTTCTTCCAAAGCCAAATGAGTATAACTGGAACAACTGAAATATATACCGAAATTTAAAAGTACATTGAAATGTATAAATTATTTAAAAAGATGGTTAAGAATGCCCACGGCCATTCCTACAGCGCCCCGAACCCTTTCTGACTGAAAGGCAAAGGCAGTGTCTTTGGCCATTGACACTTCTATGTTCCCGGGGGGTGGCCAAGACTCGAAAAGCAGCCAGACTACACGCTGGCTTCAAACAACACACAGAGATAGCATTTATACGGGACAGAACGCGAGGGAACGAGACAGGATGAGCAAAGGGTACAGATAGGATTGTGTCTCCGTAGAATGTCTGAGGTTTACCACCATCGCATCGCCTGGATCCCCAGCAAGCTGATAACGACGAGCCCTTAATGCGTTCACCGCCTCTGACTTGTGTCGGCCCAGCATGCAATCGTCTAAATGATACCACAACAATGCTAGAGCACACATTAAGCACTTATTGTAATAGCTGGACTGCTGAGCAGGAGCCGTGGAAGGAGACAGAGCAGGAAACACTAAAGGTGTCTTTGACCGCATGTGCACATTCCTATTAAGTCACAGTGTGGGCTGCACTGGGCTACGGAGTGACCACAGCAGGGGAACCAATGTACCTAACGCTGCTGGTGGAATCTCTCTATTTTCAGGTTAAAAACGTATTAGACCAAGAGTGAGCCCTAGAGTAAATGATAGTCTTTGGCTGATAGATACCAACATAGGGTCAATGATTGCAAGCAATGAACTACTATGAGCTACTATGTAGATAGTAGGAGAGGAGATTTATCAGACATCTCTGTACCTTCTACCCAATTTGGCTGTGAACTTAAAACTACTCTAAAAAATAAAGTCTACTTATAAATTGAGAAAGTTCAAAAGGAAGGAAACGTTGTTATAATCCCTGCAGTAAATACAGTGATCTTACTTATCAATCAGCTTCATTCAGCAAACAGCCTGAAATCACATATTGTCAAACGCAGACAGTTTTCTAGGTCAGAAATCTGGTACAGGTCTCAGCAGACAAAAGTCACGGTGTCAGTGGGCTTCATTCCCTTTGGGGGCTCTAGAAGAGAATTCATTTCCTACTCATTCAGGCTGTTGGCAGAATCTCTAGCCGTTGTAGACCTGAGGTCCCCGTTTTCTTCATGGCTGTAAACTGAGAAAGGCTTCCAGCTTCTAGAAGGTCACCATATTCCTTCACTCATGGTCCCTTTCCTCCATCCTCAAAACCAACAACAGTGGGTTGAGTGGTCATGCTTGCCATGTCTCTCCAAACCACTATCTTGCCTCCTCTTTATTTTTATTTTTTTTTCAATTTTTTTAATGTTTTTATTTATTTTTGAGACAGAGAGAGACAGAGCATGAGCAGGGGAGGGGGAGAGAGAAAGAGGGAGACACGGAATCCGAAGCAGGCTCCAGGCTCCGAGCTGTCAGCACAGAGCCTGACGTGGGGCTCAAACCCACAGACTGTGAGATCATGACCTGAGCTGAAGTCGGACGTTTAACCGACTGAGCCACCCAGGTGCCCCGCCTCCTCTTTACTTGAAAAACTCATGTGACCCATGAAAAACTCATTGGGCCCATCTGGATAATCTCCCCAACTCAAGGCCCATACTTTAGTCACAACTGCAAAGTCTCTTTGCCAAGTAAGATAGCATTTTCACAGATGCCAAGGACTGGAGCAGGCAATTCTTTGGGAGACCATTATTCTGCCTACCACGCTCTCCTGGCCTTATTAATATGTGGCCCTGTGTCCATAATGCTTCTAGAACTACCTTCACTGAAGTCGTCTTGAACACAAATGCTCGGTCAACTCCACCATGCGACCATTCTGCAGTGTTTGACATTGACGTGACCTATTTCTTGAAGCACTTGGCTTCTACTCGCTGCAATACCACCTGCTGCTCTCCTCCTAACCCTTGGGCCATCCCTTATAACCTTCATTCGTCTACTTCTTTCCCTGAGTAGTGCAACTTCACCCATACATCTCAGGACTGTCTCCAGCTCTCCTTAGCCTTTGGTTCTGAATCATAACTGCCTTCTGAGCAGCTTTGCTTGAGGGACCTATAGGTTCCTTTCCATCCCAAACCTGACCACTTCCTCTCTCTGCATTATATACCCCGTTGTGAAAGCACCAAACCCTACTCTTCCGTGACTGCTCTTGTCCTTATCCTCTCCTCCTTCTGCCTCTCCCTCACACCCTCAACCCAGTCAGTCATCATGCCCCGTCTGTCCTAACCCCTGCGTATCTCTTGAATCCACCCTATCCTCTCTCTTTCTGCTGTCACTGGGAAAGTTCAGGCCCCCAATACCGGTCCCTAGATTCTTTCCCAGCCTCCCATCCTTGTGCCCTATCCCACCCACTCCTAGCCGTTCTTCACAGTGTCACTAAACATACATATGATCTTGTCATCACTCTGTTTAAAAGCATTGGTTGCTGCCCACTGCTGAAGAGCACCCGGTCCGGACTATGGTAGACACACACTCACAGGCACACACACACACACACACACCCTCCCACCAGGCCTCAAACCGAGTGCCAGGCTTATCACCCTGACTGCCCTTCTCCTGCTTGCTATTCGTATCCCCAGAGGGGTCTGCAGACCAGCAGCAGCAGCATCACCTGGGAGCGTGTTAGAAACACAGAAGCTCAGGCCCCACCTCAAATCTACTTAATCGGAATCTGTGTTTTGGTGAGATCCCTATTCAAATTCTAGGCACATTAGAGTTTGAGAGACATCACTCTAGGGCTGTGCTCTCCAGAGCGGTAACCTTTTGAGTATGAACAGATCTTTTAGAAATTCTCTTTATTTTCGTGTGTAATCTCCTCCATCTTAATTTGGATTTTTGCACATGTTTTATGAATCACTAACCATTTCAGCTAATCATCCCTACCTCTCACGTCCCTGTGCTTTTGCTTACACTATTTCCTCTGCCTAGAATCATTTTCCCTCTCTCCACCGACTGAAACTAGCTTCTGAACTCTCCAGTGTCACCTTCTCCCAACAACCTTCCCTCAAATAGGTCATTGCTCCCACCCCACACCCTTATAAACATTCATATTGAATTGTTTCTGTTTGCAGGCTCATCTTCCCCATCAACTACTGAGCTGCACAAGGATGAAAACCATGCCGTCTCTATCTCTGTGTCCCCAGGGGACAGCAGTCCTACCTCTTAGCTAAGTAAATGAATATCTAACTTGAAAAACGTCTGCTACATTTTTTTAAGCCTGCTACATTTTAAACATTTTACTATTTCCCGTGCCTCTATTTAAAACAAAAGAGAGTTGGGGAGCATGGGTGGCTCAGTCAGTTGAGCATCCAACGCTTGATTTCGGCTCAGGTGATGGGCCCAGGGTTGTGGGGTTGAGCCGTGCATCAGGCTCTGAAATGAGCATGAAGCCTGCTTGGGATTCTCTCTCTCTTTCCCTCTGCCCCATCCCCCAATGGCTCATGCACGCTCGCTCTCTCTCTCTCTCTCTCTCTGTCTCTAAAATAAAATAAAAATACGAATAAAAAAATAAAGCAAAAAAAAAAAAGAGAGAGAGAGGTCTTGTAATTTCTTTCTTCAGATCACATGTTCTGGCTGATTTCTCACTGGCATCACCTCAACTGGACAGAGGGTTGAAAGTAGACAGCCTCACTCACCTGTCACCAATGCAGAGCATTTCATATGTGCCCCCGATGTTCTTTCGGCTCTGTGTTTATTGAGTGTGGATACACATTACATGGAAGAGAGAAAGACAGATGCCTGGAATCAAATGTTTAGCATCTCTCGCTTTGTACAGACTTTGATCTTAATAAACAAGACCATGCCAACATTGTAACCCATATGAGCAAAGTGCTCATTTCACAGAAAAACACCTTGTTTTTCTGTCTGCCCCAGGATAACATTAGCTGACTCTGACCCTAACTAGTAAGCTACTAATGGGAATTAAGCTCATTAGTGGTGTAGTCTGACATCTTAAAACAAAATGGCAGCTAAAATTTTGCCAATAGGCATATTTCTCTAAATTACTTACAATGAAATTTGGTATGTTCAAAGAGGTCAAAGAGGCATGTAATTGGACTAAATCCATTTCTTCATGTACAAACATGTGCCCTATCTGCCACACAGGGTTACTGTGAGGTCTGTGAGACAATAAATGTAAAAAATTAGACACTTTGCAACTCTATATAAATGTATGTATGGCATTTCCATTAACAGCACTAATTTTTTTCTAAATGACTTTTCACATTTCACTTCGTCATGCAAGTGGCTGCAAATCGTCTATACTTTGTTAAATGTCTCTTTTCCCTGTCTCCTTGTTGTTTTTCTCAACCTCTTCTTGAATTTGAGGGCATACATACGTCACCTGAAATAGTAATTTGATAACGAGCACAGAGCAACTGCGTACAGAATACACCTATGCCCTTCCCTGAGTGCATTTAGTTGGAATTTAAATAAATTTTACACTTTTTCCTCCCTGAAATTTCATGTACCTGGGACTAGAAAGCATTAAACTTGAAGCCCAAAAGGTGACATGATTTCTTGTGATCCTAATACCCTTTGCCTGCTATAGAACATGATCTGCTTCTGGGAAGATGGGCATATGCTTGCTCATGTGGTGAGAGTAGACAGGTAGAAGCTAGGAAAAAGACAGGAAATAATAGGAAAGATGGGGACAGGGAGCACGGTTCTCGCTAAGACCTCACCAGCATCCTCTCCACAGTTATCTTCCCTCAACCATTCAATTCAGTGAAATGTATGAAGGATCCATTCAGGATCGAATTCAACAAACTTTGTTCCCTACCAGTGCCATGCTGCACCAGCCTCCATTGACTAAAATACATAAATATTTCATGCTTATCTACCTAAATAACTAAAAAATAACCAAATAACACAAACAATTCATAAGAGACACAAAGATGAGGCATACTAGAGGTAATATATGTCAATGAGAAAGGCAGCAGGGAAGGATTCATTTAGACTTTGAAAATCAAGAAAACCTTCTCAGAGTAGGTTGCCTGTGAGCAGGGCCCTAAAGGTGTTGAGAATCAGGTAGCCAGAGAGGGGCAGAGATTCCCATGAGAGGGGACAGTAGGGTGAGGGCAGGCATGTGTCAAGGAGCAATTCTCTGCACGGAAGAGTGAGTTACATCGTGCTGTGCAGGGGTCTGTTACATACCTCAAACAGGCTTTGCTAGGCATGGCAAGTAAGTAACTCATATTTACTTCTGCATCTCGTCTGGTTAACTGATATATAATTTACATACAGTAAAATATTCCCCAGTGTACTTCTTTTAACAGCTAGCATAAGACCCAATGACTAGCAGAAAGCCTTGCACAAGGCAGATCTTCAAGCGATATTAGAAGGGGGGTCAATGGTCTGCCATCAACAAGGTGTTATTTGACTTTATCTTCTTTTTCCATAGGACTTTTTTTTTTTTTTGTAAACCACTGAGTTCACATGCTAGATAACACTATTATCCCTCTTCATAGTCATCTGACTTTGAAAGGTCCCCGATTTCACCAACTTTCCACTTATTCATTTAAAAATTATTGCAGAGATGTTGACTCTCTGTCCAGGGTCTCAGGGCATCTGGTTGGAAAACAGCCATAGGGAATCTAAACAAAATGTGTGACAGGACATTTGATATTATTTCTCGCTTTTTGATGAATAGACACTTCCTAATTGAAACTTTGTGAACGGAAGAGATTGGGTTTATCACGGAATATATCATAATGACCGAGGAGAAAAGACAGCAGTCACTTCATTGCTTGAACCCCATTTGCACATTTATTCCCTCCATTTATGCTCACATATGCAAAGCAGGTATTATTTGCCTAATTTGATAGATAAGGAAAGGACTTGAGAGCTGAGTTAAGTGGTTGTTCAAGGTCAAATGCACAACAGACACACAACTAAAACTCAAGTTCTAGTTTAAGGCTCTAAAGAGACCAACCTCACAAGACACTTTTTCACTAAGGTAAAAGGGCTGAAATCACCTTTCAGACTACCTTTGATAAATGCACCTCTCAAAGCTCGGTTTTAGGAAACAGAAAGTACTCTCGTTATTTTAAAGAGAAGGGGATTTAGCACAGGGAATACAAGGGATTTAAGACTTACAAAATTGTTGGAAGGGCTGGAGGGATAGGCTGGGAGTTGGATCTCCGAGAATGGCTCCCAGTACTGTGCGGCCAACCCGGCCCACGAGGGGAGCCCCCTCCACCCCAAATAGAAGGCAGAGAGTTGGCAGGCTGCCACAGGAACAGCTGAGCTCCAGAACAGAGCTGTGGGATCTGGAAAGTATCAGCATGCCGCTACGATTGCCTTTCTACTGACAGGAGGCTGGTGACCATACAATAGAATTTTGCTACCGAAAAACACAGCATCTTTAAGTTCTTGCTGGCCAGAAACAGTAGCCAAAGTTGCAGAAATCTCACTTTTTATCACATTTCCCCTTTTCAAATCTGGCAGGGGTGCATCTTATTGGGAAACTCTCTCTGCTTTGTATCCATAAGCCTAACTGCAAGGGATTCTGGGAGATACACAGTTGGAATAGATGCCAGGCACCAAACTACTATACCCCCAACAGGTGGATTCTGACACAGTGACAGACTTTCCCAAGTCAAACTAGAACCAGGATTTTTGGGTTGTGCTGTAGAGACAGACGTCACGGGCCATCCATGTCCAGGTACAATGTGTGGTTGCACAGGCTTGGACCCCTCAGGCTGTGCATTAGTCATAGAGACTGGGAGGCAGTCGGCCACCCCGGAGTAGTTCGAGCCAGCCTTCTCCAGGGGAGTCCCCATGAGGGCAAGGTTTGGTTGCTGCTTGTGCTGACACAGAGAGAAAGGCAAGTGTACAACTAGATTAGGAAGTTACTTAGAAATCGAGGGTCACCCAGGCCACGGCTGATAGCGGAAGGTCAGATAAAAATCAAGAGTGACTTGAGGGCTGGATAGCCATAGTACTGGCCCAGCGAGGCAGATCAGATCTTTCCATCAAACTTTCTTAACTGGACTTCAGCATCAACGTACCAGAGAATGGAACTATAAGTTATCATCTAAGACGGCCAAAATCAGTGATGGTATGTATACTAAAAAGTCTTTGAAGTGATTTTTCATCATGTGAAATTAAAAATAAAAATATATTCTTTTTCTCTATGCATGCATCTCTCTCTCCCTCTCTCTCTCTCTTCCTCTCTCTCTCTCTCTCTCTCTCACACACACACACACACACACACACACACACACACTCTGTCAGGCTCCTTTTTATTTTAGTCTATTCGTTACTCCTCACTTATTTGCCTTTCTCACTTTTCTGTCCAGCCAAACCCAGAATATTGTATTGGGTTCTCATTTTCCCACTTCAATAAAGATGCTAAGAAAGTGGAATATACCCAGAAGACAGCAATTAAAACGGCGACAGGTCTAGATCCAATGGCACGAGACTTTTAGCCTCGGACGAGAAGTTTTCGTGTCCAGGACTCCATCATTACAGAAGAGGAGGAAAATTTGCTCTGTGCGGCTGCAGAGGGAGAAACCTGGACTAATCACTGAAGGTCACAGAAGGGGAGTTTGGGATTCAGTGTAGTCATGAGATCTGGCAACAAATGAACCCAGCTACCCGCCTGAGTGTCTCCTAGGGTATGACATCCCACTTCCAGTCACATTTACTATTTGTTCACCCGTATCTGTTGGACATACTGATTAGATTATTGCCATTTTCTCCAAATGGTCTTGAAGCAAGTCCTGGCCACAGATCGTACGCTTTCGTTTCTGTATCCCCAACTCAGCCCACAGCGCACGGCACGCAATAGGCACTCGGTACAATCTTGCCGAACGAATGAAGAGATGGACGAGGCCAATGGACACGGATGGCAACAGCAGAGAAGGACTGGCTGTCCTGTCCCCGCCCCCGCCCCCCACCCCCACCCCGCAGATAGCTGACTCAGAGCATAGGAGCTGGTGATGCTGAGAACTGGTACCTAAGCCTTGGTTCTACAGAAATGAAGTTCAACAGATAAACAGGAACAAAAGAGATGCTCGTGGGGAAGCTCAAAGCCTGATATGAGCACAGGTTCCAGGTGGAAGCTGGTGGAGGGTGAGAGCCATTAGACAAGTCTGGGCACAGATGCTCTCTTGCTTTCTCAGCACCCAGCAACAGCTGCACAAAAGCCTATTTATTTTGGACACAGGAGTAGTAGCAGAATAGCTCCTACAGAAAGAGGGCCTTTTGTTTCCAGATCTTCAAACATTCCCTGCACATGATCTCACTCAGCCTACCTCTTCCCTGGGAAGAAGCAGGAGGTGGGCGCTACCCAAGGCGCACCAACCAGCCTGTCTGGACAGGAGGTGCCAAATGGCTCTTCTCTGGCCATCAGCCACCTCGACAGCCAAGAAAGCGCGGTCTCTCAACCCCAGTGCCATCATGGGATGACTTGAAACCGTACCAGTCCCTGGTCCTTGATACTCGTGACTCATTGGTTAATATTGAAATATGTATTGCTCATCACAAACTAGGGACCCGTGACTCAGTGCTGGTTGGAATCAGCAAGGCCGAAGAAGTGTGTGTCACAATAGTGTGTGTGTGTGTGTGTGTGTGTGTGTGTGTGTGTGTGTGTGTTTGATCCAGCATAAGGTGTTGACATGAGCCCTGCCCCCTATACCCACCACACCCCCAGCCCCTTCTCACTAGCTCCTTGAAGGCCCAGGACTGTCATTCAAGTTTGACTGCTACTAAAGGGCATCAGCTGCTCGTCAGCACTCGCCTGTCACCTTATTTATAACACCCCTGGAATGAAGCTGCCTGTCCCTGCCCTGGCTTCCGCCCCCCTGCCGCTCCAGCTCACAGTGTGTGACTCTCTATTTAGTGCCTCCCAGGCTTAGCTTGTAAGGTCAATGGGCACAGCTGTCCCACACCCCATTCCTGCCTGCCTAATACCCCAGGGTCCAGCTTGCAACCTTCCGTTCTTCTAGTAGCAAATCTAGCGGCCCCAGGCTGCAGATTCATGAGCGCAGATGAGAAAGGTTTCTCTGTTGATTCACAGGAAGAGTGTTCATACCTTTGGCTTCCTGTTTTTGATGAACCAAGTAAAAGAAAGTGTTTTTTTTTTTTAAATATAATGGACCCCAAGTAGTAACTTATAAAGAAGCATATAGAAATTGCATATTGATAAAGGACCTATCGCTGATGTCTCTAAAGATGGCAACCCATCTTCACGTTGAGGTGCCAGGAACCACCCGTGACACGTGGCTAATGCTGGAGCAGCCATGCTTCTTGGAACACAAGACATGACCGTTTTTAGGAGAGGAAGTGAAGACGGGTGTCTTCAACCGAAACCCCAACAGATAAAATGTGTGCAGAGTGAGTCAGTGGGACGGCAAATGGACCGTGAGGGACTGAAGGGCTCTCACTCCTGTTCCAGCACATGGGTGCTTTCTCCCAGCACCCGCCTACCAACCTGACTGAGTTGACCCAAAGGCTGGGGACTGGTAGGCAGCTAGTTCACATCCCAAGTGGTCAGAGGATGGAAATGCAAACTGCAATCCCCAGTCGCCTCAGGCTGAAAGAACTCCCATCTACACAGCATCAGTTGCTTCTGTGGGGCAAGGAAACAGACCAGAGCAGTCTACACCCCATATTGTGAGCCCACTGGTGTAAAACTGACAGGGAGCCACAGCATAAGGTGACAAGACCCTGCCCAGCTACCAGCAAGGTTAAGGGAACCAACATCCCAGCACACCTGTGTCCTCCGTGCAGGCTCTGGCTAGGAGACGTGATGTGGCATCTAGACAAGCGTGCCTTGACTGTGTGTTACGTGCACTTGTAGTGTCTCTCCCCACAGAGCTCTGGCCACCCTCAGAAGTGTCGTGAATATTCAATTTAGTGAGCCCACGCACAGTAGGTTTTCAGCAAATAACAGGCTTCTTCTCTCCGGACTTTACAAGATAGCTCTTTGGAACATGGACTTTGGCCACTACCATCTGGCTCTGCTATTTATTAACTGGGCAGCCTTGTGCAAACTATTTGAACAGCCTAGACCTCTTTCCTAAACTGCCTCGTATGGTTGGTGGGATGAATTTACTTAATTTACGTAAGACAAAGCCCAGCCCATAGTACGTGCTCAATAAATGGCAACGATAATTTTCATTCCATGACTCTTACAACTGGATGCGTAGTACAATATTGTAACATCAATCTTAATATATTGCAATAGGTCTGTGTATGCCCACTCGCCCAAACACACTGGCCGAGGAATTCCATGAGGCGGGAGCTATTTTTTTTTTTTTTTTTGGAGAAATCTCTACACCCAATGTGGGGCTCAAACTCACAACCCTGAGATCGAGGGTCACATGTTCTTCCAACTGAGCCAGCCAGGCACTCCAAGAGCTACCGCTCATTCATTTCCGCATTCCTAGCACGTAGCACAGGGACTGGCACCTAGTAGGCGCTGAAGAAACGAAAAGCACTTAGCATGTTTGGCTCCCAGAGCATTGGGCACACGGCCGGTGCGTGGCCGTGACAAGCGGCATGCTTTTCGCCGCCGTCTGTCATCAGCTCTTTTTGTTCCCGGCCACAGGCTGTTTTCTCTTAGTCTCAGGCTCGTGAACCTGCAGAGAGCCACCTTCCACTGCAAAGCTTAGGCCCAGTATTTCCTGAAGCTTGGGACCCTGCCGTGGACATTCCAAATCAGAGCTCTGGGGCAGAGCGGGGAGCACCCTGGAACGTGCAGTTTCACGTGGGCCCTGGGGAACATTGGAGAAACATCCACCGCATCGGCTTCCGTGCAGCAAGTGGAGCTCAGCAGGCCACAGGCAGCCTCTGAAACAGGCAAAGTTTCCTTGCCAACTGCTACAAAGAGAGAGCTGTCATTCTCGCCCTGCAACACCAAGGGTGACACCACCTGATCTCAGTACTCGATACCTGTGCGGAGAGAGAATCGTGCAGCAAGCGATGTCTTCCAACACAAGAGAACACAGCACTTCCTTTCTCAAATCCTGTCGGTTGTATCCAACCCATTATCCCCCAGGATCCAGCCCAAAGGCCTGGACTCCTTTCCAGTCATTCAGGGAGGAGGAGGGACTTGGCATTTCCTGGGTCCCTACTACGTGACGGTCTCTGTACCGGGAAGCACACCCGGGAAGGATGATTTAACATCCGTCGAATGTCATCAGATTTCAGAGTCATAGTCACTCAGGGTAGGATTCTCTTTTCTTTTCCTTTCTTTTTTTTCCTGAAGAACACAGGAGGTTAAAATGCAAACCTACCAGTTACTAGCTGCATTACGGGCTGTGTTTCCATTAAAGCAGGGGGATTTCTATCTGTCAACTAGGGCTGCATTCATGTAAAATGCATCATCAGGGCGACTAAAGCCTCATGTTCCACACAGATGAATCACCACAGCAACAGTGAGCCGACGCGCTCGGAGACGGACGAGGAGAATTGCCGAGGCGCTCATTAAGGTCTTAGTTGTTTTTTACCTGAAACGTCCTGGCCGACAGCATCGCATCGGAGAGAGCCACTGGCCCTGCAGAACGGACACATGCTTTTGTGTGGGGCGGCCCCTGGGGAAAGACGACAGAAAGTGCCCACTCGGCCTGGATGGACATCCAGCCAAGCACCCGGACGACAGGCGCCTCAGATCTAGGAGAGGCCACGTGGACTGTGGCGCAAACACCTACATAAAACCTGTCATCTGAACTTTCACTCAGGGCATAAATAGCCCTTCGTTCTGGGCTCCAGATGGATCGAGCAGGCACAGAGGCCAGGGCTTGAGGCAACACTGCCCAGAGCTGCCTGTCTACAGGTGCTCATGGTCCCAGGCACTGTCCGCCCTCCAGAGGAGGCTTGTCACAGCCAGGAGGCCTGAGCTTCAGCTCCCAGCTCCACCCTCCCAGTGCAAGCCTCGCAGAAGGTTCCATGAAACAAGTGACTATTTAGAAGGATCCAGCTGAATCCAAAGCACCGGCTTGAGACCAGGATGGGAAGGCCATGCCAACTCCCTGAGCTCCCCTTGTCACCCCTCCCGGCCCCACCCCTGCATGTGCACACTGTGCCCCAGTCACACCGGACTTCTGACAGCTCCAGGACATGCAGAGGGGATCCCGCCAACATGGCGTGTGTGTGCTCTCCACCCCCCACCCCCCCCCCCCCGGAACTCTCTTCCCTGTGAGTCTTCACATACTCCTCTGATCTCGACACACAGACCGCTTTCCACACATATATTTGATGGGGGATTAAGATCCAAAGTGTATAAAGAACTCCCAGCACTCAAGAATAGAGAGCAATCTAACCAAAGGAAATGGGCAGAGGACTTGGGAAGACACTTCTCTAGGAGAAGATCTACAGAAGGAGTCGTCCTGGACCCGTTCTCCCAGAGTGTGCTCTGACAAAAACTGGGTCAAGAAAGGCCTTGGAGGTGTAAGGCAAGGAACCCAAGCTTCATCCATAAACCGCCGAATGATTTTAAGTCAGAATCGATATGCTCAGCTTCTAATTAATGCCACTCTTTTAGTTTCCACTCTAAACGTGGAAATGGCCCCATGGTCGAAGATGTTTGGAAAGCCCAAACAAATCTATCAGGAGTCTCTCCTGCTGGGTTCCTCACAATCGTTCAGTGCAGGGGGAGTCCCAGAGAGTGGAGAGAAGTGCAGTCGCTCAAGGAACTCATCGTTCAGGGACTCGTTACTGCAAAGGGTCACTTCCTGGAGAACACGGTAAAGAATGGCTCCTTGACTGTCCTCCTGTACCCTCCCAAGTTCACTCTCAAATGCCCCTCCTATCCTATCCATGCTCTTGCTGTTCTCTGCACTAGCTTCCTGTCCTCCCGCCCGTCCCACTCCTGCCCTGGGAGGACCCTCTGACGAAAATCTGGTCCCCTGGCTAGACCCCCTCCAACATTTCTCCACCCAGAGGTTTCTCCTTCAAGTTCAAATCCCTTAGTGTAAGTCACACGGCCGGCCCTTCCTTACCAGACTTCATCCTTTCTCTAGTCTCATCTTCCCAACATGTCCCTGCTCTCCAGATCTGAAAAGTTATCTGTGCTTTCTCTGAGCTTTGGCACAAGGTGTTCCGTCTTCCTAAGATGCCCTCAGCCCCCTCACCTGGAATTCATCTGCTGACTCCACTCATGGCCCAGAGCGGCTCTGACTCCCGGCACAGCATCAACTTCCTCTGGAGTCATACTAGGGAGGGGCTCCCCACTTGCCCTCCAACTCACACACTCCCACCACCAGCACTTGCCCCCCTCTGAGTCACTGCTGGTGTGTTTGTCCATCTCCCTGCCCAGAAGGAAAGCACCCTGAGGTCGGGGCTGTGCCATTTGCCTCCTGCTTCTACGCATCTCAGCAACCCATACACCTGGCGTCTGCATACTCTAAACCCTGCTCAGCTCCAGCTCCAAATCACCTCCTCAGGGAGACTCCCTGGACCCCACCCCAAAGGGTCATGCTTTTTTGTCATAGGTTTTTCCACCTCCCCTTACTCTTCCTCATCCATTTGTCACCTCTCATCACAGGTTAATTATCTTGCCGGGTGATTATTTGATGGTGAATCTCTCCACAGAGTAGAGATCACATCTGCTGTGTCCCCAGTGTTAGAACAGCATCTGGCACAGAGCTAAGGTTCCATAAATATTTGGTGAATGGACAGATGGATGAGAAAGGATATGTGAATAGACAGGGCTACCCGGCTGGGACAGAAGAGGTTGGGGGACCTTTGTTCAGTCATCCAATAGGGCACGTGTGGTGGTTGTGGACCATCTGATGAAGAGTGACAAAATCCAGGAGCAGGAATCCTACCTACGGAAATCATGCCATTCACTCCCATCTGGAGAGGAGAGGAGGCGAAAGGAGAGGATGTGGTGACATAAAGTGCTGCTGTTTGCCCATCCTCTGCCCGTGTCCATGGCTGAGCACAAGCAGACCAAGGACAGGAATGTGGCATCTGAGTTTGCCCGTGGAGAAGCCAGGCTGACTCGGAGATCAAGGCCATTGAAAGTGTATACTCTTGCCCCCAGTTCCCCAGTGGTAGATAATCACCACCCTTATTAATTCATAACGGTAGTTCTCTTTTAAATAATATAATGCTAAAAGCAATGTTTCATAAATGTGTAAAAATGGAATCCAGAAAGTATTTACCAGGTTCTACTTCCCCAGAACACCCCGTCCATGCAAATCGATTTGAAGCTGACGTTTTTACAAACACAGTCCCCGGTCGCAAACCAGTCCAAGGCAAAGAGTAAGGAGCCCCCCCCCCCCCCGCCCCCCACCACTCTTCTCCTCATGGCACTCCAAACTCCTGCCCTCCGGCTCGTTTTATCTGAGAATCTTTATCTTAAACCACTTTTTATGCAGTCATTAATTTTCACAGCACTCCTGCTAAGAAGATTCTATTACTTCCATTAAACCATAGAGTAAACTGAGAAGCCAAATTAAGTGATTTGCCTGCTCAGGAAATTAGTGGCCTGACTTGGTTCAAACACAGCAGTTCTGATTCCCAAGGCCTTGCACCCAACCGCCCCCCTGATATTTCTGCCTCTGTGTAGCGGGTAAGAGCCCCCATTTCCGAGTCCATTAATGCCGGGCGCAAATCCTAGCTCTGCAATTTCCTTGACAAGTTGTTCAACCTCATTCAGTGCCTGTAAATTGAGGATAATAAGGACACTTGCTTCATAAAGTTGCTGTAAGGATTAAATGTGATAATGTACACAGAGTGCTTAACACAGGATCTGGAACAAATGAAGACTCCTGTTCTTGTTATTACACACACCTGGAAGGGTATATCCCTCACCCAGCCTCCTCCCGTAATCTTTTCCTCATCACATCAGAAAATGAGCAGGCCACACCTGCAGCCGTGCCGAACAACGCATACATTTGCAGATAAAGTCTGCCATGGGGCTCTTAGAATATCTGAGCACATTCCTGGAGAAGTGCTACATCGATAATTATCCAATTGTTCATCCGTGCCTGCATCCGTCCATCTATCCACCCATCTATCCATTCACGCACCTGTCATCCGTCCCTCCATCTGCCCTTCCATCCACCCATCCATCTACCCATCCACCCTTCCATCCACTCATCCACCCCGCCATCCATTTATTCATGTTTAGTCCACAGAGAAAGCGCCTACCATGAGTAAGCCATGTGCTAAGTGCTGTGGAATATACTAAGATGATTAAGACATAGTCTCTGCCCTCACACCTACAAATCCAGACAACTACAAGAAACTGTAAAGCAAGATGGAATGTAAATGGTGTCATAAGAGAAGTTATTTAAGGTTTATGAAGGACACTGACTGCATAGAAACAGTAGTGAATTAAGAGCCAGGAGATCTTTTTGAATCCTGGCTTTAAAGTTGAGTTCACATCAGCCTAGTCACCTTCCTAGGGTTCAGTTTCCACCTAGCAGTAGCAGTAGAATATTCCAAGGGCCCTTGCAGCTCTAACATTTCAATCCCTCTGCCTCTGGGTAAGGCAAGGTAGCATTCAAAATGAGCACTAAGTAACAGATAGGCATTCCGGAAGCGGGGAATGACACAGGCAAGTTCATGAAGCTAAAAAACATGGAATCTTCATGGAGCTGCATGGGGTACTTCCAAGTCAGCAATGGCAGAAGGAGATAATGTCTTGAGAGTTCGATGTGGAATACATTGTGAAGGGACATATTTCCAGGCTGAGGAATACACACACACACACACACACACACACTCACCTAGATGATGAGATGAGATATGATCAGGTCATATTTTTTAAAAGTAGGCTTGGGAGTAGCAAGGGGGGATGTGACACTGCAAACAGGGAGACCAGGAGACTGGATAAAAGGTTTTTGTAACACTTTGCACAAATAATAACCAGGGCTTGAATTAAAGTAGCAGTAGGAATGTAAGAGACAAATGTGAGAGTATTTATGGGCACAGTCTAGAAGAGCTGGTAACTCATTAAAATGGAGGCAAAATGGTTAGAGATGACTCTGAAACTCTGTGTTAATGACTAAAATATATTTGACATCTACTGTGCACCAAGCAAGCGCCATGCCTTGGGCTGGCCCAGGCATATGCCAATGAGCAGCCTGGGTGTGGATTCTGCCTCCGTGTGACTTGTAATCCAAATACATTCTGCGTAGTGCCTCCATTTGTATAAGAAATCACAGTTTCTTTCAACTAGCATTTACTGAGCATGTACTACGTGCAAAACTGAGTTAGGTCCTTCCAGTCCTTAGAAGGATAGGATGAAGAGAAATCGTGTTTCATTCTGGTGGGTGACCCACATGCTACCTACAGTCAGCGAGCATCAGCAGGACTCACTGAGGGAAGGAAAGGGCAGGTCAGAGAAATGGGGACAATTAATTACCACTTAACAAGTGGTAAGGATCCTTCTTCCTACGTCTGCACAAGGAGCCCACTTTCCCAGGGTTAACTCCCCATGTCACCCCTCCCCCCACGTTGCTGCAAGCAAGGGCAGGAAGCAGGAGTCTGTCTATCCACCTTGCAGAGTTAGTCTCCGTTGAACGGGGTCCTGGAAGAAGCTGAGCTCGCACAGCGTCTCCTCTGCATGCCCCCATAAACCATCTAACTGCAGAACTTGAATACTTTTGGGTGACTGCTCTGCTCCCTGTTACATCTGCACAGGGTAATATCCCCCCACCCTCAGAAAACTAAAGTGAGACGGCAGCTTGGGGATGTAAAAAAGTGCCTGATGGGGGACACGTAGGCAGTGTTCCAGGTCTGTGCCACCAGGCCCCTCTGTGATAGGTACTTGCTTAAGCAGGAGGAGAGGGGGTACCCTCCTGCCTTTCTCATCCATTGGCCTCATTAACACATACTCGTATTTCGCATCTGAGCTCCAGCCTGTCTGATCTAAAAGCCCTTCCTCATTATCCTCACCCCTATCGCAGGCACAATGGGCCACTGGCTCTCCCCTATTCATAATTTTAATGGGATGCATCATTCTTCATTTTAATCTTACTCATCCACATATTGTCCTCACCCCCCAACAAACTTCAAACAATCTCTCAGTCAGGATTACATTTTAGTCATCTTTGTGCTCCAGCACTTGTACCTGAGATCTAACCACAGTTCCGCTACTAAGAAAACTAACTAACTTCTATGGAGAGCCCCCCCCTGTGGCAGGCACTCTACTGAGTGCTTGAGACACCCCCACTTTATAGATGAAAACACCGAGGCGTAGACAAGCTAAGCAACTTTGCCCAAAATGAACGTGTTACTTTCCTTCCTAAAATCTCCATCACCTTAGGTAGATTGTAGATAAAACAGTCTGAAATTGAGAATACTTCAGATTTTGTTGCAAAACAAGGGGCTATAAGAACAATAGCCCTAGCTGGTGCTGAAATAGTGAGATATATGTAGATTTACACACTCAGATTCTGGGAGAACCTGCTTCTTCGATCCTAGAGAGGGTTTACTTGTAATTTGAAATTAACTCCGCAACACACAAGCCATGAAGGCTCGTTATTAATTCTAGTTCATGGTAAAGTAACATTTGATAAAATAGATTGTAAAGTCTAACCAGCTCTCTTCCTCCCACAATAACTCCCATGGACTCTCAGTGACCTCTCCCCCGCACTGTCCCTCTTCAGACACAGCGGGTGGCAGGTTCCTCTTCCAAACCCATCTGAGAATTTGTTAGGTAAGCTCTCCCCAGGAGGGGAGGAAAGAGACCATTAGACACAGAAGAGATTTGCTGGGTAGTAATGTACCTAGTTCTAGCTCACTGCCTGCCTCCTAAAATAGTCCCTTCCATGGCCACAAACCCAGAGATCCCATGAGAGCAGCAGGTAGATTGCATTCTTATTAAAAGAAAACAGCCCACCAGGGCCTGAATCCTGCAGAGAGAAACAAAAGAGAAACAGAGAATCAAGCAAGCTCCTGGAGCAAAGGTGTACATATAAACTGTTACCTAATGCTGCTACAAGCCAGGACATTCTGTGCACTCAGGAGAGGCTTAATTATCCTGAACCAAGAATCTAAGGTCAGATGATTAAGAACATTTCACACCCTGGTTTGAACATCAGAGATGCTGGTCATCCTGCCACACTGCTGTTGGGCCCCAACGAAATGCAAACAAGCATTTCATTTTCTCCAACCTGGGCTTAATTTAGGAACAGTGAGAGGGGGAGGCTCCTTCTGTCCTTTAGAAGCCCAACACTGTTTATTTGCATGTGTGTGTCTACAAGTTCTGTTGGTATTCTATGCTCCTAATCAAAGGAAGCTTATGAGGGGCGCCTGGGTGGCTCAGTCGGTTGAGCGTCCGACTTCGGCTCAGGTCATGATCTCGCAGTCTGTGAGTTCGAGGTCCACATCTGGCTCTGTGCTGACAGCTCAGAGCCTGGAGCCTGCTTCAGATTCTGTGTCTCCCTCTCTCTCTGCCCCTCCCCCGCTCATGCTCTGTCTCTCTCTCTGTCTCAAAAATAAACACTAAAAACAAAAAAAGACAAAGGAAGCTTATGAAAGAGGAAAATAAATTTAAATAGCAAAGCGGTGTCATTTCTAAGTATCCTGGGAAGACTGTCCCGTAGTTTATATGTTCATTTACTTATTCATCTTTTAAGACAAACTTTGAGGGAACATCAATTTAGCATTAAACTCCACTGCAGAAAGCAGACCCGCGAAGACATATTCCTCCATCAGTTTCCTACCACTGCTGTAACAAATTGCTACAAATCCAGCACCTTACAACACAAATTTATTATCTTACAGCTCTAAAGGTCGGAAGTCCAAACTGGGACTCACGGGGCTAAAATCAAGGCACCATCAGAGCTGTGTTCCTTTTGCAGGCACCAGGAAGGAATCAGTTTCCTTGCCTTTTCCAGCTCCTAGAGGTCACGTAGGTTCTCTAGCCCACAGTTCCTTCTTCTGTATTCAGAGCCAGCAACACCTGGCTGAGCCTTCCTAACACTGCGGTCCCTCTGATTCTCTGCCCTTCGACCTCCCTCATCCACTTTTAAAGACTCCTATAATCACATTGGGCCCATTCTGATAATGTGGGACAATCTCTCTATCTTGAGGTCCTCAACTCAATACTTCTGCCAAGTCTCTTTGGCCACATATATGGCATAATCTACTCTACTACATATTGCCCAATTATAAAGTCATAGATTCATAGGTTCTGGGGATAGGGTGTGGACACCTTCAGGGGTCATTATCCTGTCCATCACCTCCCCAGTCTCAGTAGTGTTCATTCCTTATAGCTGAATAAAACTGACCAGCCTTCGTTCTAGCCTGTCATTTCTCATTACACTCCTTGACTATACCTTAAGGTGTTTGCACAGGCCTAAGTTTTTAAAATTGCTTTTAGGCCTACCCTGGCTTTCTCTCAATCATTAGCATGAATATTAGATATGACTGAGGTCAAGGACCCTGAGCTCGGGAGACTCTTCTGGATTATCCAGGTAGCCTTGAATGATCGCAGAGTCCTTTAGAGGGGGGATTCTTACCTGGCTGCAGAGAACCAGAGAGAGATGGCAGTGGAAGAAAGATTTGATACTCTATTGCTGGTTCTGAAACGGAGCAGTCTGTGTGTAAGGACCAAAAGAGGTCTCTAGAAGCTGGGAAGGGCAAGGAAATGGATCCTCCCCCAAAGCCTCTAGAAGGAATGCAGCCTGACCCACACCTTGACTTGAACCCGCAGAGACCGGTCAGACTTCTGGCCTACAGAACTGGAAGGTAATAAATTCATATTGTTTTAACCCACTAAATTGTGTTAATTTGTTACAGCAGCCATAGAAAGTTTATACAATGTGCATTCTTTTCAGTCCACGCTGATGATTTAAGCCCTTGAAATGAATGTGATTCAGAGTCATTAGTATACTGGCAGCACCCTCCTCCAGATCATTAGCCAGAATTGAAATAAGCCCAGGACTAATGGGGACCCCTGCAGGAGTCCATCTGAGAACGCCTTGGGTTGAAGGAGATGTGCAATTAATTATCATCTTGCACTTCCCGGATCTGCTCGTATATCTGAGCCAATCTGTTCCTTTCTTGCCAGACATGACACGACACAGGTTTCCTCTTTGTAAGGAACATTACCTTTCCTGTCCCTTCCTCCACTGATGTTACAGTCAGTGCTCTCCTACCCCGCACTCTCCCCTAATGCATGTGCACACGTGCGCGCGCGCACACACACACACACACACACACACATTCTCCCTCTTCTGAAAAAAAAAGCAGCCCAGATTTGAAAAGGATTTGTTTCCCCAGTGCTCGGATGTCTATTGCCCCAGGGTTTGTGAATTTCTTTCCCATTCTAAATATTTCATTATAAAGCTCAGGATACTTAAAGGAACAATAGGCCTCACCAGTCCATTTTCAAGCTTACATGAAGAAAAGACTTAAATTGGATTTTTTTCCAAGAATTTCACGGATTTTTGCCACAATTCTTGAAGATGTCAGCATGAACCAGGTGAGGGGCAGTGATTCCAAGATGCATACTATTCACATCCATTTTGCCTGACTGAAAGCGGTTCAGGGCTTAGATTCTGAGTTCTTGAGAAGCTCTTTTGGTCTATTGATTCTTATCTTCTAGATTCATTTGTACATACTATCTGTGAGACACCATTCCAGGTGCTGTGTCCAGGGACACAGTGGAGGGTCTGAGCTAAAGATGCAGAGTTGAGAGTCGCTGCCAGATTTAAAGCCATTGGAATTAGAGAAAGAGTGTGGCATTACACATGGAGAAGGGAAGATGGGTCCAGCAGAGAGCCTCAGAGTACTCCAAAATTTAGAGGTCCAGCAGAGAAGAGGGACTTAAGATAGCGCAAACTTTCAGGATAGGAAGCAAGCCAGCAGTGTGTGGTATCATACAACCAAAGAAGACAGTGTTTCAAGGAAAAAGAGAATGCTTAGAGGTGCCAGATGCTACCCAAAGGCCAACCCAGGTAAGAACCGATCAGGGATCATTGGTCATGACAACACAGGGATTCTTAATTCACATGAGCACCTGGAAGAGATAGAAGCCCCGCTGCAACGGGCTGTGGGAAAGAATGTGAAGAGGAGTGGCCCATGACACAGAAAGTACTTTGAATTAGCTGCTGTTAAGAATAGCAGGTAAATGTAGTGCCTGGAGATAGATGTGGGGTCACAGGAAAGAGGTCTTTCTGTGGGTATACCAGTAATCATGGTAATAATCCAAAGGAGAGAGAGAAATTGGAGTGGTAGTAAATAAAATGGACGATTACAAGCAGGAAAGCCAGAAGGAAGGGGTCCAAAGCACCTGCAGGTAGAAAGGGCAAACTTAGGTAATAGAAGAAACCTTACCCATAGAAACAGAAGGCAGGACAGTAAGGAGGAATATGAAAGCAGGTATGTTGGTAGATTTGCCAGCGGGTGGCTCAGCCAGTTGAGCGTCCAACTCTTGAATTTGGCTCAGGTCGTGACCCCAGGGTCGTGACACTGAGCCCTGAGTCAGGCTCCATGTTGGCAGTGAGGAGCCTGCTTGGAATTCTCTCTCTCTCTGTCTCTCTGTCTCTGCTCCTCCCGTGCGCGCGCACGTGTGTATGTTGGGGGGGGGGGTGTGCATCCTCTAAATAAACAAACAAACAAACCTTTAAAAATTTCCTCAGGGCGCTGGGTGGCTCAGTCAGCTAAGCATCTGACTTCGGCTCAGGTCACGATCTCACAGCCCGTGAGTTTGAGCCCCGCGTCAGGCTCTGTGCTGACAGCTCAGAGCCTGGAGCCTGCTTCAGATTCTGTGTCTCCCTCTCTCTCTCTGTTCCTCCCCCACTCTCACTGTGCGTGTGTCTCTCTCTCTCAAAAATAAATAAACATAAAAAAAAAGAATTTCCTCTCTAATTCTGTGTTCTTAAAGAAGTATGCAACAAGGTCATCTTTTGTCTTTGAGTATCTTTATAGTACAAGCCAGTCGAATGAGTGCTACCTCGTCAGCTAAGAGGATAGCAGGGATCCTGGCCTGAGGATCTGGTGTACACACTGATTATTTATCAAGTCGCTTATCCCATTGGCAGGTGCATTTAACTCTCAAACAGGAGTGACAACTATCATATTGATCAGATACTGGAGAATTCACCCTTCAAGTTTCTGCTTCTGGAAATACAGCTAACTAGAGGTCCAGAAATACCTGAAGCACTGAATAAATTGGAAAATCTGTTTTGAAATGTAGAGTAGAGCTGAAAGAAAGTAAGAACAATTCTCAGAGGCCAGAAACAGTGAGAAAGCATGAATCCAAGGAGGTGAACTGCAACCAGAGCCTGCACTGTGTCCTCCGCTGATGACCAGGGACCTAGCGCCTGGCTTCGAAGAGTGTCCATACCTGCAGGGGAGGAAGCAATGCCTGGGCAAGAGTATGATGAGATGTCAGAGTGAATTCTGGCAAAAACAAACAAACAAACAAACAAGACCTCAGAAGGGAAACACTATCAATGGGTGAATCTAAAATAGGAAAATCTGATAGAGAGGGAAGTAAATACAAATCTGTCTTGTCCTTGGCTCTCGATGGAGGGGGGAAAAAAGTATGGAAAAAAAGCCTCAGAATATTTAACTATAAACCCACACTTAAAATGGTTCGGGCCTGGAATTCGGTCTAAAACCGCAAGCTCAAAATTTAGTTAAAGAGGACTCCACTTCAACACGCATCTCAGAGAATTCCAATAAAGTTTCAAAACACAAGGTATTTACGAAAAGGAAAGGGAGGGACCAGCCGCCTTGAAAAGGGTCAATGCAGGGCGCCTGGGTGGCGCAGTCGGTTAGGCGTCCGACTTCAGCCAGGTCACGATCTCGCGGTCCGTGAGTTCGAGCCCCGCGTCAGGCTCTGGGCTGATGGCTCGGAGCCTGGAGCCTGTTTCCGATTCTGTGTCTCCCTCTCTCTCTGCCCCTCGCCCATTCATGCTCTGTCTCTCTCTGTCCCAAAAATAAATAAACGTTGAAAAAAAAAAATTAAAAAATAAAAAAAAAAAAAGAAAAAGAAAAGGGTCAATGCAAGTACAACTTGCAAGATGAGACAATCTAAGAATACAAATAATAGGATTCTCAGATAAGAATATTAAATGTGTTTGATGTTTACAAAATGAAAGACGGGAAGATGAAAAAGTCCTAGAGATCTGCCGTACAACATTGCACTTACAGTTAACAATCCTGAACTGCACACATAAGCATCTGTTAAGAGGGAAAATTTAGCGTTGTGTGATTTTTAGCACAATAAAAAAAAGGAAAGGTAGTTTCAAAACGTTGGCAGAGAAATAAGAGACTGTCAAATATAATCAGACAGACTTTGATTTTAAAAAGGCCAATTAAAACTTTAAGAAACAAAAGCTGAAGTAACAAGTCAGAACTGAAAATGGAAATTAATAAAAAAGATCAAGCTGAAAAAAATAAGCAAAAATGCAGTGTAAAGTGGCAAAGCGATGAAAAATATGGAAGAGGGAGTAAGAGGCAAGGTCAAGGAAAAAGTTCTTTTTTTTTTTTTTAAATGTATTTTTAAAAATTTTTTAAGGTTAATTTTTTTAAGAAAGAGAGAGAGAGAGGTCAGAGAGAGAGGGAGACACAGAATCCGAAGCGGGCTCCAGGCTCTGAGCTGTCAGCACAGAGCCCGATGCGGGGCTGGAACCTACGAACTACGAGATCGTGACTTGAGCTGAAGTTGGACACGTAACCAACTGAGCCACCCAGGTGCCCCAAGGAAAAAGTTCTAATATATATCCAAAGGGAGCACCAAAGGAGATAATGGAAACTTTTCTAGAGTTGATTAATGACTATAATCCTCTGATTCTCAAAACCCAATGAATACCAATATTCCCAAAGAAAGCCCCACCCAGACACCTCAAAGTGGGACTACAGAATCACCCAACACAGAGAAGCACCCAGAGAAAAAGAGAGACAACCTGCAAAGAATAATTAACCCAACAGGTGACTTGCCAACAGCAACAACTGAGAGAAATCCACTGACAATCCAGCAAAACTACCTTTCAAACAGGTAGTGAAAATTAACATAATTTCAAGAAAGAAAAACCCGGGAGAGATTATTACCGACACTCACTAAAAAAACTTCTAAACTATGACTTTCAGAAAGAAGAAAATTATCTCGGGAGGACGTAAAATGATTCTCAAGAAGACATGAGGAGGCAAGGAAATCACAAACATGTGGGTAAATATTTTAAAGTACTGAATAACTATAGTGTCCGATCTGTCAAGTTAAAAAAGAGAGTGAGAGAGGAATAAAATATTAAATAAAAATAACATATGAGTCAGAAATAAGTAATTTGATAAGTTATCTCAACCCTAGGAGCATCAGTTTCCCCCTCTGTACATGTTAAATAGTAGCCATTTTCAAAAGGATTTCTGGAAACTATTTGCTTCTAATTCCTTCAATTTTTGATATCTTGCTCACAGCTTTAATGGTTCCATTTTCTGTGAACCAAATTTCCTAATGATGGCACTTTGCTACAAACCCGACTGCAATGGATCCAAAAACTCCCAGATTTCCCTTTTTTTTTTCCATTTTCATCTCCATTTAATTTCTAAAAGCGATGAGATAACCACAGTGACAGCAATCTAAGTAGCTGTGCGTTTTGTCTAAAATGCCCTGAAATCATTCTAAGTTATTATGTAAATACCCAAATCTGCTCATTATGTTTTTATGAGGGGGAGGCTCGACGGTCCTCCTGCCAGTGCTATTTCTTAAGATGAGATCATTAGAAAAGGATTAGTGGTGTAATGTCTGAGGGGCTTAAACAATAATTTGAGTCTTTCAGATGTGCACAAGGTAATTTTAAATAAATTCCAGGGTTTTTCTGATGATGGCCCGTAGTTCAATCATAACTGCCATTAAAGAAATGCTAATTGGGTGAGGTAATTTCTCATGCGAAACTTGACATGTTGCAGGCCCAGTAAATAGTAGTTATCACCCTTCTTGGTATAACTTCTGGGTAGAAATAAAAAAAACCAAAAAGCATGGCGGCCATAATGGGCCGTTAGTCTTCAAAAGTCTTAGCTCCCTCCCAACAGTAATTTGTAACTTTCCAAGGCCACAAAACAGAGCGATAGAGAGATAGATACCACCATATTTTATTTCTGGGAATGTCTAATTCATTGAGTCCAAAGACACTTCAAAAGGACTCGTATTTGATGGGCAATGACAATGAAAAGATGTGTAAGACATGGTCCCTTCTCTTAAGTGCTCACAGCCACATGACTAGTGAGATTAGTATTAGGACAAATGTTTACTGGGCACTTCCCTTGTGCTTGGCATTGCACTAGCCCTGGGGACATAGAATCAGACAAGATACGTGTCTTCAGGATCTCACCATCTATTGGAGAATACACATAAACTGTAAGCCAGTAGATTACAAAGCATCACAGCCATGAAAGAGCCATAGACAAGCGTTGGGAACTGTAAGAGTTGGACCAGCTAATCCTGACTAGAGCAGTTGCAGAAAATTTGAAAAGGAACGGGCATTTAAATTGGACTTGAAAGATGGATAAGAAATAAGAAGGAAAGAGAATCCCAGACAGAGAGGATTATACGCTAACAACCCAGAATCATAAAAGGGTGTGCCAGATCTGAGGAATGGAGAACAGTTCTGTGTGGCTTGACTATCAAGTATGTAGGTGAAAACTGGAAAAAGCTTAGGTTGGAGAACTAAACGGAGGTCAGTATGGGACAAATCTTGCAACCTTTACAAAGACTTTAAACCTTACTGTGGAACAACAGCAGTCAATAGGGAATCTGAAGCAGGAGACTGTTATAGCCATTTTTTGAATGACTCAAGAGGTCAATGTCAAAGCTCCTCCAGAGATGAGAGCAACCAGAAGTCAGGGGAAAAGAATAGTACAGAGGCCACCGCAATAGTCTAGACAACATATGATGATATGAATCCAAGTCACAGAAGTGGGGCAGTGGAAACGCGGCCAAATATACCAGAAGAAATTTACAAGATAGGCAACTAATTGAATGTGGCAGGAGAAGAAGGAGCGAAATCAAAGATAATGGAGCAGTATCTAACTTGGAAAACCGAGTGAATGGTTCCTGAGTTCAAGCCTCGCATCCGGCTCTGCAGTAACAGTACGGAGCCTACTTGGGATTCTCCGTCTCCCTCTGTCTCTGCTCCTCCCCCACCCCCTCATGATCGCTCTCTATACGTCCCCTCCCCCTCTCTCTCTCTGTCTCAAAAATAAACAAATAAACCGGGTGCCTGGGTGGTTCAGTTAATTAAGTGCCTGACTCTTGATTTCAGCTCAGGTCATGATCCCAGGGTCATGCGATCAAGCCCCTGTCAGGCTCTGAGCTCAGTGTGAAGCCTGCTTGGGATTCTCTCTCTGCCTTTGCCCCTCTCCCTGGCTTGCACTCTCTCTTTCTCTAAAATAAATAAAATGAAAAAAAAAACTTTTAATAAATAAACATTTTTTTCAACGTTTATTTATTTTTGGGACAGAGAGAGACAGAGCATGAATGGGGGAGGGGCAGAGAGAGAGGGAGACACAGAATCGGAAACAGGCTCCAGGCTCTGAGCCATCAGCCCAGAGCCTGACGCAGGGCTCGAACTCACGGACCGCGAGATCGTGACCTGGCTGAAGTCGGACGCTTAACCGACTGCGCCACCCAGGCGCCCCAAGGAAAAAAGGAAAAAAAAAAAAAAAAGAAAAGGAAACACTGAGTGAATCACCACTATCTGAGAGAGAAAGTATAGATATAGAGCAAGTTTAGGAGAAAAGTTGATAAATTTTGTTCAGCAAAATTTAAGTTTGATATAAGTCAACAGGAAGGATGTATCTAGTAGGCGATTCAAAATATGGGGTGATGTTTTGGGGAGATAAAAATTTGAGAGAATAATAGCTGAAGCTGTGGCTGTCTTCTGGTGAATTCAAATTTTAAAAATATATATAATATATATTTTACATGTATAATACGTATATGTTATATTATACGTGTATAATATATATATATCTCAAAAGGAGACCAAAGGGCCTGAGAATTTGGCTAGAAGAAGAAAAGCTTATTGTAAGACCAATCACATTCATGGATTCTCCACTTTAGCCTCTGTGGAGAATCAAAGGAAATATACAAAGGCTCCCACATTTTCCTAGTCTCTAAATAAAAATGCTCAGGATCCATTTCTATTGCTCTCCTGCTGCTAACTGTATTAAGCTATGAGTATCTCACTGTCAGGATTCTTGAAGTTTCCTTAACATCCTCTAAGTGACTGGAAGCCTTTGAGGTGAGGTGGAGACAGTGCAAAAGCACAGAAAAGAAGTTGACATACTGAGAAGCCACAGAGAAACAAGATGAACCCAAGACTGAAAGCCTATGGCTTCTCTTTGTGAAAGCTGCCCTTTTTTTTTTTTTTCCACCTGCATTCTGTCTTCAAGAGATCTATCTGTGAGCTGGAATACCCAGCACAACATTCCCACATCAATTTGCCTTAGGCACATGCTATTGTAGGCTGAATTGAGACCATTTTTACTATCTCCCCTGAACATCGTTTCCTTCCTGGCAACTTCCATTATTTCTCATGTGCCTTTCCCTTTGAAGACAAAAGGAGTCTGGAAGACAGTATCATTCAAATAGCAATGACCTTGGATTAATCTCTTTGCTTCTGGTTATGTCCCCTGCTTTATACTATCTCTGAATTTATGTCCTTGAGATATTTGAAATTCAAGGATGAGACAGTATCTAAGTTCATGCCCCCAAACTACTACATCTCCCTACGAAAGTCTAGACAGCCTGGCATCCCCAAGTAAGAATTCTCCTCTCTAGCTATTAAATGGTGAAAAGTTGGGATGGCAAAGAAATTTGAATCAACCATTAAAATGATTTGGTGTGCATCAGCACTTTCCAAACTGGGGTATGAGGTACCAAATGATATAAGCTGTGGGCCAGATAATTCATGAAAACGCAGATAAAATTGTTCACTTTGGAACTTCAGATTTACTTGAAGATGGGAAAGGGGATTTTGTCTTAATATCAAATAAGCACAGATATATTAAGAGGTAGACTGCCAAGTTTGCATAGGCTTTTTTAAAGATAAAATAGGAGACTTCAAAGAAATTTCAGGCCTCTAGACGGACTGCTTCCTGCCCCCTAAATCCGAAACGCAAAGATTCCCCCTCCTCTGCCATGAGGGCATTTCAGATGCTTGGGGAAGATTCTTGGCTGGAAGAATAAGAAAACGAAACAAACTCATAGGTCAGTCCGACAAGATGAAAAAAGTCCGGAGGATAAACTAGGCCATGTCTAGAATGAGAATGTACTGAAGCTGCACAGACACCAATTAAGAGACAAGCGGGTAGACCTAGAATATAGACCAAGGGAGACAAAGTAGATGACTCACTTGCTATGTAGCCTTGGGGAGGACATCCCATCTCCCTGAGTCTCAGTTTCCTCACCTGTAAAGTGAAGGAATTGTACTAGATGAAAAGCTATCATCCCTTTACAATGCTTGAACAATTTCTAACCTTTAAAACTTAGATTTCAAATAAACCCCTGAATTGTTATCTTCTCTGAAAAAATGAGAACATCTTATCGCTGAGCCTGTAATATCCTCCCATGGCAGCTATTTGTTGGAGTGAAGTGAGTCTCCCTTAGATAGGGCAGGATCCCCACTGTGCCCTAAGGTTCTACGTGGGCCCTAGTGGCTCCCGACGTTGACCTGTTTTGCCCAACTATAGACGTAATGAGTCCCAACCAGTGGCCTCTAGCTCTTAGTGCTACTTGAACTTAAATTGAAACTAAAATTCAATAATGTTTCAAATTCAGTTCCTCAGTCACTCTGGTCTATTTCAAGGCTCAATGAGATGGACGGTGAACTGGACATTGCAGATCCATGATAGTCCCATCTTTACAGAGAGTTCCATTAGACAGGGCGACATAAACACTTGAACTTTTGACCCCAGGCTTCATGACATTTCAGATCCCTGGTAGCCCTGATATTCCAACTTCTTTGTGGGGAAACCAGCCAAGAAAGATTGCAGCTACTGTACAAATGTCCCTTTTTAAAAATCTCTCCTTCCAGGGGCTCCTGGGTGGCTCAGTTGGTTAAGTGTCTGACTCTTGATTTCAGCTCAGGTTATGATCTCACGGTTCATGAGTTCAAGTCCCACGATGGGCTCCATGCTGGCAGTGTGAAGCCTACTTGGGATTCTCCCTTTCTGTCTCTCTCCCTCTCTCTCTCTCCCTCTCTCTCTCTCTGTCCCTCCCCTGCTCTCTCTCTCTCAAAATAAATCAATAAACTTAAAAAAGAAAATCGTTCCTTCTAGATCTGTTGCCATGGACAGAGATAACTTCTGAAGACACATTCTTGAATCGAGAGCCTATACGGCTTCTGCCACGAGCAAGGAGGGACAGGTGTGTGGATTTGTCTTCAGGGGCCAGTTTGGTGCGGGCAGCTGGAAGCAGGCAGCCCCTTCCCTCCCAGCAGCCCAAAGCAGCCCAGCTGCCTCCAAATGAGAGCAGCCGGTTCCCATTCGAATTCCCGACTTAAGAAAGGGTAATTAAGACAGACATGCAAATGATATCCATTCCAAAGGTGCTCTCTTGCAAAAGAAATTAGGGCAAATCTAAAAGCCATTAGACTATGGACACAGCATAATGGAATAAGCAATGGAAAGCCTGCCTCCTGGCACAGAGACCGTCAGGAGAGCAGTAGGTGTAAGCCTTGCTTGAGCAGTACTAACGGGTAATTACAAATGAGCAGGATTCCCCCACCTCGTTCCAGCCAGCCCCTCCCGGAGCACAATCGGGCAGCATTTAGTTAGCAGTTAATAAGCCACTGTATGCGCCAGGCAGCAGCAAAGTTACATTTTTCCTAACACTGTCATTCACATTGGCCTTCTCCCATTGGATCAGCAAACATGAGATATCCCTGTTCACTTTTACACAAACCCTAGAATTTCAGTTTGAGAAATACCATACCCAGCATCTTCTAAGTGGGGATTCGAAACGATTGAAGACCCTCTCCGAGACGGGTGGAAGGGCAATGGTCTTCAATCCAGCCGCCAGCTTGTAAAAAAGAAATACCTAACCTGGGCATCACCCCAGCCCAGTTAGGTCAGAATTCTGGGAGCGGGGCCGAGGGATCGGTATGTTTTGTAAACATCCCAGAGGATTCCAAGATGCGGCAGTATCGAGGACCACTGGCTTTTGTAATCTGGGGGCCCACTCAACCACACTGCCCACATCCTGCTGTCAGACCTTCAGGGAGAGCAGGACACTTCCCTGCCTTGGCCTCTTCATTAAGAGTTGGACGGTCACAACACTGACCTGTAATGCGGTGGTCACAGGACAACCGATTCAGGCAGAGGGTAAGCATCAGAGATGCTGGGTACCGAGGGCCCAGAAGCTTTTCTGCCTCTAGCCCAGGATCCGAGAGGATTTCTCCCCCATCATTTCCACGTTCCCTGGGATCCTGGGCTTGGGAGAGGGAGTGGGAGGTTTAGCTATGGGAATTGGGTTGTGCCCTGAGTATATGGGGCAGGAAGAGACAGGAAAGAGGTGATGAGAGGGATCCAAGAAGTTTGGGGAGAGGAAAATAAAATAACTAGGCATGCAGCTGGTAAGCCATGAAACTGGGAGTGAAAAAGAAAGCCAGTTAGCAAAGAGGGACGTGACAGGCACAAGTCCGGCAGCCAGGGACAGCAACAGCTGCCCACTGTCCGTGTGTGGCACCCAGAGGAAGCACGTGTCCTCACATGTCCAGTGTGACACCCGATCAGCACAGATGTCAGCCTGAAATACAGGCGCTGGCAGGGCGGGGATCCACGAGCAACCTCGGTTGATTTCTAGATTGTTTTGCAAAACCCAGCAAACAGCATGGGTCCTGCTGCCTGGCGTCATCCCTGCATATCTAAGAAGCAGTGGAATACGGGACAGCTAGAGTTACGAGCTCCCTCACACATGGGCTGGCTCGGGGAGTCTTGGCTGAGCAGCTGTCCTCTGCTGACCCCGACATAATCTCTCCCTAATGAATTTTCCTCTTGATATCTCAAGCAGATGGCTCAACAGGAGAGTGAACACATTCCCAAATCCTAGAGCACGACTCTGTACACACAGGGAAATGTGGGTTTTGTTTCGCTATTTGTTTTTTTGTTTTTTGTTTTTTTTGTTTTTGAAGATGTGCTATATAAACACAATAATGTCTTGGGGGTTCTCAATGTCTTATGAGAAACAGCCAGGCCTTTCCTGGGAGCCAGATCTTGGCAGGATCTTGCTCCTTGGCACTCTTGGTGATGTTTGCCATATGCTAACTTTTCTGCCAGTTTGAGAGCTTTACCTGAAGAGACGGTTGCTTGGGCTTCAGCACTGCACAGTTTTGTGCCTGTCAGGGCTCCTCAGCTAAAGGTCGGGAGCCCCTCACACTGGTGGCTGTGCCTGTCTGGGGCCTCTTTCAGACATTTTAATTGCTTTTCCTGGGCAGAGGAAGGGAATAAAATACCCCACTCCATTGGCATAGTTACTGCACAGAGGGGGATTCAAGAACTCAGCCTCTGGGCAGAAGGAAAAGGTTGAATTCCATGCAGAATCTTGTATGAATCCCGAAACATAAATAAAACCCCAGGAGGGGACGAAGCATATATACATGCCTATTCCTTAGGGACAAGGCTCTCAGACTCATGAAAGGCAGGAAGAAACCTCAGGGATAATCTCTTGCAATGGCTATTGAATCGGCTGCACCTTAGAACCGCCTGGGGGAGTTTTTCAAAGCGAATCAGCGTCTTGGTCTCATCCCAGAGGCAGAACCTCAGGGCTGGGCTCTCATGTGGTTATTTCTCCTTGGTTCCCCAGCTTATGGCCGTTCTGGCACTCAGGGACTCCCGCAGGTAGCAGAGCTGAGCTGGAGACCCCGCCCACTCCTCCAGGGCATCCCAAACTTGACTGTGCACAGGAATCACCTGCGGGGAACCCTGATGAAATGCAGGTACTGATTCACAAGGCCTGGGTCCAGCAGTTCTGAAAGGCTCCCGGCAGAGGCAGGTGTTGCTGCTGGTCCTCGGATGGCATCTGAGGCGCTGGCCCCAGCATCCGGACCCGTAAATAGATGAGTCACGTGCCCATTAACCTCCGGTCTTTCAAAGATCAAGATTAGAGAGCCATTGCGGTAGAGAGGTTGGATGGGAATGATCCACATCTTTTATCCTGATTCTGGAACTTAACTGCTGTGTCGCTTAGCGTCTTTGATCTTCCATTTCCTCAGGTGTTCAAATGGAGAGGAAACTAATCCCACTTCACAAAGCCATTGGGCTGATGAGTTCTGTTCTGCAAACTGTAAAGCACTATGAAATGAAGGGGTTTATTATCCAATTGGCCTTTGAAAGACACCAACTTTAGTCCTTAAACATTGGTTGTTTGTATGTACACACACATCACTTCTTTATAGTCCTTTAGTTCTCCCAATAGGAGCATATGAATGTGGGCGCACATGCAACAGAGGATTTTCATTTCCTAAAAGGTTGTAACCTCCTGCATACATGTGTGTTTCTTGTGTATGGAGAGTGTGTGTGTGCGTGTGTGTGTGTGTGTGTGTGTGTGTGTTCTTGTCCGGTGGCCTGGTGGCGGGGAAGGGGTTAATTACGAGGAAGCTCTCTTCAACCAGGAAGATTCAAGACTGCGGAACAAATGTTCAGAATCAGCAGCCAAATTGGTAGCTTTTCTTGCTTCTTTCCATTGCATTAACACACCCTTAGCCAAAACAAAATGGAACCGTGGCCTGGCCAACTCAATCTCAACATTCTGCGTGGCTACATGTCCCCGCTGGGCTGAGTATTGCAAGTCATGTCTAGTACTGCAATTCAAGTGTAGCCTAGCCAGGAAGATGATCTCTTAGGACCCTAACCCTTTTCGAGGTTTGAGACCCCCCCCCCCCCATTCACACTGACATATCTGGCCAGCACCGGTCATGCCATGCATGTATGTTCGTTCCCAAAAGAAATGAAACCCTTGGCAAATACTTAAACCACATTCTGGAAGCCACTCCTGAGGTTGCGCAAACACATTTGGCACATGCTTAAGGGACCAAGCAGTTCTCTGGGTTGAATCTCAGAAACAAAATGTACTTGTCCTACTTCCGAGATCGTGTCTGAGGACTTGGCTCCCTCGGCCGAGGGACTGCCTCCTCGCTGATGTCATCGTGCCATGGAAAGCAAACATCTTCGGGTTCAGCAGTTCAGGACCAGAAGTGAGAAAAGGTGGGGATGCGGGAAGCAGCCCAGGCTTGGCTCTGCTAAGACAACTTAGAGATACACTGACACTTGCAACTGAAGCATCTTAGAATAGAAAGGTATTGGCACCGTTTGTGAAGAGGGGCCACCCCACTGGAAAACCCCTGGGCGAGGGTTACTGGTCATGATGCACCTCCATTAAGTAGGGTTTTAGGGAGCACCAGGTGCTGCCCAGAAGCCTCGTCCCCAGAAGTCCAGTTTGGTATTTGATACCCAAACCATACGATGAAATAATTTCCACATAGAGCTCATACCCCGCTTTCATGTCACTCTTTGTAATATCTCAGACATCCAGTGACTACGTTTTCCCAGCCAAATCAAGGCGGATCCTGCTGGACCCAAGCACATTTCTCAACTCCAGGTTATCCGTCAGCACACAAAGTACCCAATTAGGCTCTCAGAGGGCCATTCTGGAGAAGAGCTTCTTTAGTTAAAACAAAAAAAAAAAAAAAGGAGGTGGGGGATCATCTTTTCCACATTCATATTCTTCACCTTTAAAATCTGAAATTTTTATTACCACTTAAGACCTCCCTAGCGTCTAATGTGTCAGATCGCATAGCCTCACCTAGGCTTTGTGGCCAGAATAAAAGTCACCATGAAATGAGGCCTGATGGTGACAAGGGTCCGATACCCATGCCACACGGAGATTTGCATCACGAAGTCTTAGACAGACAGCGACAGATGTGGGCCTTCCTTTTTTTCCTCCAAAGAATGATCAACCAGACTGGAGGCCCATGCCTGGCTGTCCACTGGAAGCCGCTGGAAGCTTTGTAAAAGTTCTAACACCTATATTCTTAGCCGAACTAAGTGAATTGGAATCTCTCTGAGGGGACCCGTCATCAGAATCTGTTAGAGGCTCCTCTGTTGATTCTAATGGATAGCTGTGCCTGAGAAAGTACAGCTATCATGAAATCTCTCTTTCTTCTAGGTGAAAATATTTTAGCCCAGAGACCTCAAGTGCTTTGCCTAAGGTCACACAGATAATTAAGGGCAGAGCTGTGACCAGGGCCCAGGTAGACTGATTAATTGCTAGGCCAGCTCCCTGTTTGAACCGCAGGTAAGCATCAGGTACACTGATGCTGCTGCGGTAGGGCTCAGAGTGAGGTTACAAGAAACAGACTCCCTGGGCCTGCCTGTTGGAAAAACCACTTAATTGATTAATCTGAATTCCACTTCTGCCAGCCTACTATGGGACCTTGGCAAAACACCAAGCCCTGCAAAACCTTATACCCCCGGGCTACAAAGTGGGGGTGGGTGTGTCTGGGGTGGAGACAGGTAACACTAATAATTACCTTCCTTCTGGAATTGTAGGAGTTTAATGAAATGACTATAAAATGTTTTGCACATTGCTTGGCACAGTGCTCCATGACGTGGACTGGTATTATTGTTAACATCACACAGATGTGCTAGTACCAGTCCTCAGACTTCATGGCATCACTATCTGAAGCCAGCAGCATGTCATATGCAGGGGACAGAGCTGGGGATCGACCTTGAGAATGCTTCCCTGTAAACACGCAGGGACTAAGACGACATCGTCCAAGGAAACATGGCCTTTCTGGACTTCCAAGATAATTTGCTGATTCAAATTCCAACCACATTACTCAGAATGAGGTTCTCAGTTCTCCCTGCCTTTAGGGCTCTTTAGATACACGCAGTCTCTTTGTTCTCAAATTCAGCGGACACAGGAGTAGAGAACAGAACCTTTGACTCATCATCCTTCCAGACAATACTGAACAGCTCAGGGGGATTTCCCATCTCAAGGACCCAAGTCGGTCCCCACGCAGCAGCACAAGAAAAAAGAATAGAAGATTAGAAAACCCATCCTGTTCCCTTCCTCAAACTTCCTCCTTCTTTCAGGACTTATATTACTGACACCATCGTTTTTTGATCACCCTGACTCAAGACTTCATTTGTTCATGATTCCCTTTTGTTCTTCAATCTTTACAACAGAAGAAAGGTCTCTCTTCTCTATGTCCATTCTCTTCCCCGCGTAAGCCCTCATTCGCTTCCACCCGAATTCTTCTCCCGAACTCTTTGCTGCTGGAAGTGTGGCCTGCACACCAGCAGCTTTGGCATCATCTGGCAGCCTGTTATAAATGGAGAACTGTGGGGCTTACCCTAGACCTGCCGAACCAAATCTGCATTGTCACAAGATGCCCAGGTGATTCGCATGCATGTGGTAGTTGAGAAGCGCTGGGCTGACACATTTTCCTTCCTGGGCTCTGCGTATTTTCCATGTGCGAATATGGAACCGCAGGGTTACCTTACTACAGTGCTCCCTCATGCCGCTCTCAAGTTCAGACCCTTCAGCTTTCCCTACTGTCTGCCAGAACAAGCCGCATTAGTATTTGATGTGCACACAGAGCTCTCCAATTACAAAGCATTTCCACTTAGCATTTTATCTACGGTCACATCTAATACATCAGCAATTTCATGGTAAGACTCCAAATAACCCAAATCCAACAGCCATGTCTCCCAACAACCACCCTGTCTAAACCACCATCGTTGCTTGCCTAAATTTCCATGATGGCCTTCCATCTGGTCTCCCCACTTCCATTCATGTCCCACTACAATTCTCTTCTCATAGAATGAACTGTGCCCCGCCCCTCCCCTCTATTTCATTTCATTGTATTTCCTGGTAAAATGAAAACAAATGCCTTCCCTTAGACCACATGACCCTGTGCGGTCTTTCCTGACCATCTTAAGGAACTTGTCTCCTCCATCTCCTCCCCCTGCCCTCTATCCACACGGGCCATCCTCTGATCCTCTGATCCTCATCCATGGTCTTGCTGTTACCTCTGCCTGGAACTCTAGTCCCTAAGGTCTTCATACTTATGGCTCATTTCTATCAGTCGTCCACTCTTCCATGAGCCCTTTCCCAACTGCCATATTTAAATTAGCGAGAACCCAGCTCTTCTCCCATGTCTCATTATTCTCTCCCCAGCTGTCCATTCTCCTTCCTTCGCAGCAATTACCTCTATCTGAAATTATCTTATTTCTTTTCAGCTAGTCTATGCATGTATTATCTGGGTCTCTGCACCAACATATCAACTCTTTGAGACCAGAGCCCTACGTGCCTGTTTCCCTCAGTATCCCTAGAACCGAGGCCCTCGGTTCGCATTTCTTGCAAGAACTATTGACCCAACGCCATTTCCTTTATTTTGAGCCTCACAATAATCTCATGACCACCAGTTCACACATTAATCCACCATTCTATTAGGAATCCTCCAATTGCTTAATGATTTGTCAATGAAGGAGTTTGTTTTTAATTCCAAGGGCAATGGGAAAGCGGGGGTAGGGGGAGGGCATAATTTTTCCTATGAGAAGAGAAATGTAGCAGTCAGCTAGTATGTTACAATGTCATAATCCAACCCAGATCTTCTTGCTCCAGATTCTATGATTTCCTCAATATACAACACTCTCTTTCATACCAATTATTAAGCCTAATATTCGAGAGTATCCATAACGTATACCTAATCTCTCATTTAAATAAGTATTTTCCAGGGGCGCCTGGGTGGCGCAGTCGGTTAAGCGTCCGACTTCAGCCAGGTCACGATCTCGCGGTCCGTGAGTTCGAGCCCCGCGTCAGGCTCTGGGCTGATGGCTCGGAGCCTGGAGCCTGTTTCCGATTCTGTGTCTCCCTCTCTCTCTGCCCCTCCCCCGTTCATGCTCTGTCTCTCTCTGTCCCAAAAATAAATAAAAAACGTTGAAAAAAAAAATTTAAAAATAAATAAATAAATAAATAAGTATTTTCCAGTATATTGTTTCATTAAAAATAAATAAATAAATAAATAAATAAATAAATAAATAAATAAGTATTTTCCAGTATATTGTTTCAAATTCCAGCAAAGCTGTATGTTCCCTTTTCCCCAAACATCCCCCACACTCTCCTGATTTTGTTCATGCTGTACCAGTTACCTGGAATGCCTTCCTTTCTCCTACTCTCTCAGCCCATCCATGCCTATTGGAATCCCACCCTCTTTAAAATTCCATAGAAGATACTATGCCCTCCATCAAGAGTATAAAACCTGATGCATTCTTTCTCCTTTGTGGATTCTGACAGAAGCTACCCCCTCCTTTTTTTTCTCTACCTTCTTTATGATACGTCATCATAATCTGCTTTGTGGAACAACTGCATAGTATATCATTTCCCATCTGCCTTCTAAATAGCATGTGCTCCCCAGAAGGTTCCATGTCTATCTCAACTCCTTGCCATACCCTTTATAAAGGGCATACATGTGTACTGTACTGCATTTGCCTGTTTAAAGATCTTTCATCTTAAAAATATTATGAAAAAAATTTACAATGTCTGATTGTGACACAAACGTGGTATACAAACCTATGAAGAAATTGAAAAGACTCAGGAAAGGAAAAAATGACTATCACATACTTCTGGAAATGAGAACTTGTTTTTAGGTTTCAGAAGAGGAACAAATGACAATGCATGCTACTCATACGTTGCTCCCCTCTCTGAGAAGACAGAAAACAAGATGGAGAAAGAAAACAAGAAAGAGAGAAAGAACAACTGACCTTACTTTATCCCCACTGATTGCTGACAAGTAGAGTATAGAGCGTGGGAATTTATTCAACTCTACATGTGCCTGAGGCTCGATCCAGTAGCAACCCAAAGGCAGGATGTTGGTGGCTGCCAAGCCCTGGTCACAAGAGACAGGGCATGTCAGGAACCACGGCAGGGATCCAAAAGAAGCCTGTGCAGGGTGTGATGGCGTCAGCAGCACTTCTGGACTATGGTCTAGTTTGGATCCCAAATGGCTTCTAGAGTTTTTTCAGAGGGCCAATGGCCTACCTTGATTAAGAGATTTATCTCTCTGTGTCTACCCACTCCCACCTTTCTTGTGTCTAAGCCTTCTCAGGTTCTCAAGAACATAGTGAAATAATCAGAAAGGTAGGTTTACTGTGAAACTTATGAAGGTTAAGATTTGGGGCCCTTCATGTGCCTAAGCTGGGAATTGCTGGGACGTTTACAGAGTTCTAAATGCATAAGGAAAGCCGGTTTAGAACAGGGAAGCATTCTAACAAAGGACTCTGGCAAACTGGCTAAAAAAAAAAAAAAAAAAAAAAAAAAAAACTTGGAAAAAAGGGAAATGAACCTCTAAAGCTCCAGTAATTTATTATAATTTCTTTACTCATTCTAAATAAATGTTTACATTCATGCCTAACATGTCATTTTATGCTTTTTTTTCATTAACGAGGAGCCCCACACACAAAATATGTAAGGTTCAGGCACAACAAACTTGAACTGGCCCCTAAAATAGTATCAACCAGAAACAAGAATGAATGACTTCACTCATTCAGCAATGCTTACTAAACACCACCCCTGCTCACAAAACACAGTGAATGCTGATGAACGAAAGAATGCCAGGGACTGGGGCTAAAAGAGCAAACAAAGTAGATGTCCTTGAATTTTGAGACATTACAGGCCTGTCAAAATATTCAAGTGCTTGGAATAGATTCACATCCTCCAGAAGCACTATACTGAGGATAAATTCCCATCTCAGCTCTGGAAAAGACTCAGGTGAACATCCACCTATTCTCTTCTAACCCTGGTCACTTTGTCACAGAAGGTACGGACAACTGATCATCCCATTGATGCTCAATCAAGTCAAAAACCAAATGAAGTCACTGCCGTTCCCAAATGCAAACCAATGTCTATGCTCACTCACCTCCCCAGTCCTACCCCAAATCAGGCAGACTGGATCTGACAGTTTCAAAGGCATGGCAAGCATCCAAGCCAACTGGCCACCCTGGGAAACCCACCCACCAGTCATTTAGAAGGGGTGCCAGCTCTTAGCTGCTGTGGCTCACCCACCTCCTTAAAAAATAAATAAATAAAGCACCTGTTCTTGAGCTTCATCATAAAATTCACTGGTTTGTAGAATAAGGATTTAATGGGTTGAGGCGGATAAAATATTGTGCCAAAATCACAAAAGTAATGAGGCCAGAGCAGTCAGGGTATTGATTGATGGACTGATTCATTCATTCATTCATTCATTCATTCACTCAGCAAAGATTTATTGAGCACCTACCATAGACTAGAGGATATATCCATGAACAGAACAGAATTGCCGCACTCTTGGAGCCGACACTCCAGCAGGAGATAGATAAGTGAGAGCTTTGATGAGAGAGAGAGAGAGAGAGAGAACACATGCAGGATGAGGAAGATCTGGAGTACTGGGGTGAGGAGGGCTATGTGTTTTCCAAGAAGAGGCAGTGTGCTGGTGGTGGCCAGACTTACATCAGAGGGGCCACAGGAAGGTCTGGGATTGTGCTTCCAAACAATAGCAGATATATCCCCAACGGAAATAATGCTTAATGCACACCATACATTGCCACTGTGGCTTGTTCAACTACATAATAAATAAATATTTTTTGGAATGCAATTTTTCCAGCCAGAGAAAAGATTTCATTGAACATCATTTAAAATAGATTTTCGTTTCATGTCATTTAACCGACTTTAAAAGCATTGGCCATAAATTCCATTTAATAGGCGGTTCCACTGGGGAGGACTGGTGGGGCAACTGTCAATTAGGTGTTTCATAAAAGGATGCAAATGTCTCATAAAAATGATGGAAGATTGTATTATTGCATTAACCATGTCGTTCTTGCCACACTGTTACACACCATAGAATAATAACCGACACATTTAAAAGGTGGAAATCATTCTGAATGTACATTTAAACTGTGTGTAAATGCAAACTCTCTTGAATCAGTTCTTAACACCTTTGTGAGCCCTTTCAAATCCTTAAGTCCTAAGGAAAATAATTAATAGGTGAGATATCCGATAGACTAGGTTATGGGATCCACCAAGATATTTTCCAATATGTGATGTTTTGCAGTTGTGCCTTTGAAAGCTGGGCTGTCAAATCTATAAAAATACAAAACTGATTTATTCCATCCATAAAAACGTCTAAGGGTGCCATCTTCAACCTCCAATTTTTTTTTTCCAGTGTCTACGGTAAAGGATTTCAAAATATCAGTAGAATACCCTGACAGGAGAGAGAGCAGAATACGAAGCAGATGTGGGAGAGTAGGAAGCAGAGAGAATGCGGACTTGTCACTGTGGAGGGTGTCAGTCCCAAATGAAAAGTGGAAAACAGGAAAGGATGTACCCAATAATTCACTCAAAATAATAAACAGCCAGAGAGTCAGAAGCAAATACTGACAGCCTCCAATTTTAATGTACCTTGATGAGTCATTAATGGGGAAACTGATTGATAAATACAATTGTACAGGTGTGCCCCCCAACACTTAGTAGGCTGGAGCTCTTGGTTGAGCTATAGTTGCAGAAGCTACGCCCAATTCAAAAGACATAGCTTTGTTGGGAGGGGAGGTGGAGTCTTATTACATATCAAGAAGAAATATACCTCTGAGGATATTCTCAAACCCGAGGTAGAGGTATGAAGGAATGCATGTGAAAGAAAACAAAGAATAGACATATAGCAGCATTAAAAATGGACAGAAATCTCTGCTTTATGGGTGGAGACAGATAATGAACAAATAAGCAAAACCTAGTACAACAGAAAAGGAGTGCTATGAAGAAAAATAAAGTCGGGACTGAGAATAGGAGAACCCGGAGAGAGTCACTGGTGTCGGTTGCCTTGTCAGAAGCTTCGGTGAGAAGGCAACATCAGAGCAGAAACCTGAAGGATTTGGGAGAATGAGTTTCAGCAACATCTGAGGATCGAGCTAAAGGAACAGCAGGTGCAATATTGTGAAGTGAGAGCATGTCTGACACATTTGAGACACAGCAACAGGAGCCACTGTGGCTACAGCAGAATGGAAGCAGGTGAGATGGCAAGAGGCGAGGTCAGAAGGGTAATGGGGGACAGCTCAGGAAGGGTCTCATAGGCAGCTGGCAGGACTCTGGCCACTGGAGGGTTGTGAGCACTGGAATGGCCGCCATGTTGAGAAGGGACTGCTAAAGAAGGCAAGGGAGGAAGCGAGGTGACAAATTGGGAGGTTAATGCACTAACTCCAGGTGAGACACGTGAGATCTATGACCAAGGTGGTAGGGTGGAGGTGACGAGAAGAGGCCAGATTCTGAATATGTCCTTAAGGTAGAGCCAATAGGTTTTACTGATGGATTGGCAATGGGGATTGGAGGAAAGAAAAAAGAATAACTCCAAAGTTGTTGACCTGAGCATTGGAAAGAATGGAATTCCTTGAACTTGAGTGAGGAAGACCTCAGGTACAACAGGTTTTGAAACAGAACTACCAGGAGCCTGGTCTTGATAATGTTAAATTTGGCATGCTCAATATACACCTAAGTGGCGATTTTACCTAGGTGGTTAGATGCACAGTTCTGGAACTCAAAGAAGAGGACAGCTGGAGATGGAGATTTAGAAGTCCTGAGCACATAAATGGTTGTGACAGCCCCGAGGCTGGATGAGAAAACCCAGGTAACAACAGAGAAGAGAAGAGGTCCAAGATTTCAACCCTAGGTGCTTCAGCAGTTTGCAGTCAGGGATGAGGGTAAACAAACAAAAGAGGCCCCGAAGGAGTGAGCAAAAAATCAGGAGAAAAACAAGAAAAATGTGGTATCCTACAAGGCTAGTAAAGAAAGTGCATCAAACTGGAAACTGTTGAATCCCAAACACTGTTGAAGTCATGAAAATAAAAGAAGTGGGCTACAGCTAGTGGGAAGGGCTTAAGGACAGGACTCTTAAAATTGGGGAGATGGAGAGTATAGCAGGCTGAATTTTAAGGAGAGAATACATATGGAAATGGATTGTGTTAAACCTGTTTATGGACTTGTATCTTCTGAAAGTCTTTGTACACCGCAAGGGGTCTTGACCCCAGACTGAGGTCTACTGACTGACATGATGAAAACTTTCTCCTCTTTCCATAAACTCCCCAACATCTCCCCTCACATACCCCCGATTCCTCATTCACAAGAAAACAGAAGCAGTAAAAAGCTTTCCACACACGCACCGCCACATCTCCCTGACAATCTGTGTTGTGTCCATGCATTCTACCTCCCCTTGTAATTGTGCGTGTCCTCACACCTATTGGAATACTCGCAGATGATTCTGTGAAGAAAGAAAACTATATGGAGAGAAGGCGGGGAAGCAAATATGGTAAACTGTTAACCATCACCGTCTCTAGGGGAAGAGTATACAGGTATGCATTGTGCCATCCTTGCAACTTCGTAAATTTAAATTTTTTCAAAACAACATTTTGGGGAAATACAGACCAGCTCTATCCTACGATGTATTTTAAAAATTTTATTCTTTCATACTTATAAAGTGGTGATAGGATAAATAATAAAATACTCTAAATGATAAAATATATTATAAAAGTCTATGTTATGAGTGAAATATTGAGTTCAAGGAGAAAGTAGAATGATGCAAATTTTCTAATTGATAAAGAAGAATTGATTTATGCATTTTTATTTGTTTAAGTTCATTTATTTTAAGAGAGAGAGAGAGCATGCAAGCAGGGGAGGGGGCAGAGAGAAACAGGGAAAGAGTATCCCAAGCAGAGTCTGCTCTGTCAGCACAGAGTCCAGCGTGGGGCTCGATCTCACGAACAGCGAGTCATGCCCTTAGCCAAAATCAAGAGTTGGACACTTAACCAACTGAGCCACCCAGGCACCCTAAATTGATAATGATAGATATCAAATCGTTATGATATTAAAATTCCTTCAGCGTAACTTAAAAGAGTTTCGAAATTTAAAAAATATAAATATTTACAATACACTGTAATTAAGACTTCCAACTATTTAAATTTCTTATGAAAATTTAAATATCATTTGAAATATGAAAAGGGCTACATAATTTTGAAAAATTATTTCAGGGGATTTGCAAGCAGAAAAGGTCTGAATATCTTTGTTTAAAAGCTTGGGTATTTGAAAGCAGGGAAATGCCATGAGCTAGGCAGAGCCTAGTTGAAGAGCCTACCTAGTTGAAGAGCCTACTTAAATTACTGCTCACAGATTTAAAAGAATACCAGTCAGCATAGGAGTGTGCTTTTCTCTAGCCACTTTTATCTATGTGAATGCAGGCCCGGCGGGAAGGGGAGTAGGGTTTAACCAGTGTTAGGATTTTGCCAGACAAAGAAAACAAATGGAAAGAAGGAAAAGAGAGTTGATGGTATATTTCAATGAGTGATTATAGTGATTGACCATAAGCTGAAAAAGGAGGGAAGGTAGGAAATGATGGGGATGTGGAACACAAAAATGTGATAAGATCAGTAGACTATAGGTTCTGGTGAGTTCAAGACATGATTAAAGTCATGGACACAGAAGATGTGAGCCGCAGGCAGTAGGCAGTAATTTATGAATGGGGCTCTTAAAGTTGAAAATATTGAGGATGTGGTAGGCAGAATTCTTTTTTTTTTTTTTTTAATTTTTTTTTTTTCAACGTTTATTTATTTTTGGGACAGAGAGAGACAGAGCATGAACGGGGGAGGGGCAGAGAGAGAGGGAGACACAGAATCGGAAACAGGCTCCAGGCTCCGAGCCATCAGCCCAGAGCCTGACGCGGGGCTCGAACTCCCGGACCGCAAGATCGTGACCTGGCTGAAGTCGGACGCTTAACCGACTGCGCCACCCAGGCGCCCCTGGTAGGCAGAATTCTAAAATGCCCCCCGCCCCCACCCAGTGACTCACGCCCTTGGATGAGCAACTCAATGTGAGTGCGGGAGAGACCTATGACTATACAAAGATATAACTCAGGTGATTAGGTTATGTTATATGGGACAGTTGACTTTGAGAAAGGAAGATTAGTTTCAGTGGGTCTGACCCAATCAAGTGAGTTCTGAAAAGAGACAGGGCTCTTCCTGATGAAAGAGATTGGAAGCACGAGAAGGATTCTACATAAGATTCTCCATTGCTGACCATGAAGATTTAGGGGGCCATGTGCCAAGGAATTCGAGTAGCCTCTAAGAGCTGACAGCAACCCTAGCAAGGAAATGGGCACCTCAGTCATACAACCACAGGTAATTAAAGTTGCTGTAACCACATGAGCTCCAAGTGAGAACACAGCCTGACCAACACTTCTGACCTATAGAACTCTGAGCTAATAAATAGGTATTGTTTTAAGCCACTCAGTCTGTGTTAATTTTTTGTGCTGTAATAGAAGGGTAAAATAGGGGGTATTGGTAATGTCAGTTTCTAGGCTATGACTAAAGCCGTGAGAGGCTTAGGTTGGGTGGAGGACAATACACTAAAGAAACTAAGACTTTAGAGCACTGGGAGCACCTTCTTCTATTTGAAGTCCTCTACAGTTATGAAAGAATTAATGTAGAGAAAAGATCAGTGAACAAGTGGCTGAAATCTTCAAAGAATGAGAGGGAGTGGATGGGGGGTTTGGGTGACTGTAACGAGGAAGGATGGGTATGTAATATACTGATGGCATAACACACAGAGCTGTGGGTGGCAGGGTAGGGAGGAGAGATGGGAACAGTCTAGAGCGGCAACATGGAGCAAGAAGGGCACCGCCCCACCTCCAGGCCCAGTGGTAGGAGGGCTAAAAAAAAGACCACCACTTGAGGGAGGGGCAAGGAAACTACTGACTTCAGCAGAGTCAAGTTTCAGGTAGAGCAAGAAGGTGAGGGAATTGAAAGGAGTGGTGGAGATATGCAAGGTCTTTCTAACAACTGATCCAGAGGTCCAGGGAGCACAGTGGAAGATGGCAAAAGTGTGGAGGACTAGGAAATGGAATCAGAAAAAAGGAGGAGAAATTCCTAGGGGATGAAAATTAAGCAATGAGCAATGACCTGGGAGCTCTCCTTTTATGGTGGTGATGGCTATAAATAAGGATAATAAAAGGCATATGTCTTCATGATGATTTCAAGGTAGGTAATGGTGGTCAACCTATGACTATTGGAGAGAAGAACTGGTGTCTTACTGGAGAATGTGGAACAAAAAGGCTCTCTGTTCCTGCTAACAAAGGTGTGAAAGCTAGTGGGGAGGCAGAGCGCCCAGAGCACCCAAGGCACTGGGGATCCCTCTCCATTCTGGGAATGGAGGCAGGTGTGCGGTTATACAGAATGCACACCATGGCACGTGCACACTCATGAAAAGCAGGTTGCAAATCTGGTTTTAAGCCTTCTGGAGTCCAAGCAAAGTAGAAATATAATTTTCACATGATTCACAGAGAACACAAGATAGTAACAGAGAAACCCAACTATAATCTCTCATCCTAAGAACTAAGAGAAAGTTCTCCCCAAATCTTGTAAGAAGATACAAGGGGTGATGGAGTGAACACTGTCTCAGCAACATTATAGCAGTAGATACAGCTGTGGATTCTACATGAGTGTTTTTTAAAAATATTCTTCGGGGCGCCTGGGTGGCGCAGTCGGTTAAGCGTCCGACTTCAGCCAGGTCACGATCTCGCGGTCCGTGAGTTCGAGCCCCGCGTCAGGCTCTGGGCTGATGGCTCAGAGCCTGGAGCCTGTTTCCGATTCTGTGTCTCCCTCTCTCTCTGCCCCTCCCCCGTTCATGCTCTGTCTCTCTCTGTCCCAAAAATAAATAAAAAACGTTGAAAAAAAAAAATTTAAAAAAAAAAATATTCTTCAATCTAAAGTGATTCAGCAACAGGACTCTTTAAGTCTTGAACTTAAGCTAAGAAGTGACTTTAGTGTATCAGACAGAATGGGTTACACATCGTCTACACAATCCTTCATAAATCCGTCTCTCTTATTTACATTTCTAGTAGCTTTGACCGACAGTAAGTTTGAGGTTATATTTAACAATAAATCTCCGTAATCGGGCTCTTCTACATCAAAAGTAAGGGGCACAACCACTATATCAACAGATGACCTTTCAGAAAAATCGTCTAGCCTACCAAAGACATGTACGGACTACCAACGCAGATGGACTGAAAAAGATTTCAATTTGCTTCAGTACAGACCTGTACTTACATACAAATATATGGATGACTGAAGCCATACAGCATAAAACATAGACATAATAATATTAACTTAGATAAATGTTTAAGCACATGTTTCAAAATGCCTACTTCGGCCAGAAAATAATAATAAATACCCATTTAACTTTGAGCCATATAACTTCCTGGCAAAACTGACATAGACTATGACCTATAAAATGTTACGTCAAGGCAGCCAAACGTGTTGTTTTGTTGTTAGTTTTGTTATTCAACGTGAGCCATTGAAAAATATCTGTACGAAGATACAATTCGTTTTAAAATAGTCGATAGATGACCATTCTTGGGGGAAATAAGTAGATGGCAGGCCCATTTGCTGTTATGTCTACTCTAACTTATTAAAATAAAGATTGTGGGATCATGTTACAGGGAACATGGCTATTCCTGAAATCCATCACAAACGGGCCCCAGGAAAATATGGGCAGTGGCTGAGATACTCCAAGGATGCCAGCATCTGCCACAACGGGCGTTGTGCTAAAAACAGATCATGGAACAAGTTCCAACTTGCCTGGAAGACGATTTCAACTCTGATCCAATACAGGAACCAACAGAAGATAGATTCTTCGAATCTAATTGAGACCATCTAAGAGGTTTCAATTGGTGAATTTTAAGTGCTGGACATCCTGAGAAGAAGCAAACCTGTCGTCATAGAATTTCTGATAGGCAAGAAGAGAAGTCTGGTCATAGGTAGCCATGGGCTTTAAGACTGCAACACTCTGTGAAACCCGACATGGTTTCACAGCCCAAGCCTCTAGAGTCAGTTGAGAAGGGAAGGCAGGCAAATTAGGCGAACGGCAACAGTTTGTACGTGCCTACTGTGTTCACGTGCTTCACGCAGATGATTTTGTGTCATGCTCACAACATGCCTATGGCAATGGCTCATCACCACCTTCATTTTCAGAGAAGGGTAGAGAAGCCACCTAGCCTATTAAGAGTCGCAGAGCTAACAAAGATCTGACTCCAAAGCTGACCCTCTTTCTACCGCTTTCTCAGAAAGGCCATCATGTCTGTGCAATGGAAAGGTAGCCAGTAAGGAAGGGACAGTGGCAATAGCTTAAGAAATGAGTGGGAGCTGTCCAAAAAGCTGCCAAAGTTTTAAAAACTGCTCCAAGGAATGGAAAGAGAGCACATGATAAGGAAGAAGGCACATAATCTGGAGGGCAAAGCAAGTTCCCCACTGCTGAAGCTAGCTAGCTCAATAAGCCAGGATCGCTGGGGCAGAACACTCAGCCCCTCCCTCACTTACAGCATGGCCAGAGGAAATATGTCGGCTTCTCAAGCCCAGGGATGCAAGTGAAGGGAACGACAGAGGGAAAATAAAACTCCACTAGGAGTGTGTATCCATTCTTCTGTCGCTGGCAAAGGCCAGAGATTTTTTTTTTTTTTTTGCTGCCAAATGCTTTCAGCATTATGAAAGTCCTTATTCTGTCTCCACACCACCCTAGTAGACTTTCTTTCTGACAAGATTAGAATTCTCAACAACAACTGTTTAAACTGTATTACCAGTTCTCTGGCAGCTTCAACCTATTTATATCTGGGGTAGGAGATTACGGGGTGTGCCTGTGGGTGCATGTGTGTTTGCCATGGAAATGCCTGTTTAACAAATTACTACTAAGATGAGCGGAACACAGATGAAAATGATTACCAATCCCTTAGGAACAGAAGTCACATTTTTTTTTTCTGATACTTTGAGAGAAGGTGAGGTTTTGGCTTTAATCTCTACCTGTTGTTTGCATGCAAAGCTGGTTGCTTTATAGCACTGCTTTAATTTTGTTTTGTTCTGATTCCTCTGAGAGATTCCAAGGATCATAGAAAGGTTCATTGTAATTCAGCAATTAGTGTGTCTGCCGCTTTCCTCTTCTCCTGACCAAAAATGCAAGATCATTCCGTCCTGTGAAAGTCATTTTCCGCCGACATCTTACACGTTAATTTGCTGGCGTGAAAATCCAGAGGCAAGGAAGAGCAAAATGTCAAAAGTCCCAGCAGATTTTGTGCATGGAACAGTAGGAAAAAGTGAGAGCAAGACGCCTTGCAGGCAACTGGCCTTCTTTCATCCAAAAGAGCATTCCTTCAGTTTTTATGTATGAAAACAACAGAGAGAAATAGTTGAAAGGCACATGCTTCTAAAAGATATCTCACTGGAAATTAATCCTCTGAAATACCCCGTTCACCTTGTCACTCCCTTGCTCTCAGACCTCCCCTACTTCTCCTTCCCTACAGGAAGAGGTCTGAATCTTCAGCCTGGCTTTCAAAGCTGTCTGCGGCTCGTGTTCACCCTGCCTTGTAAGCTTCTTTCTCCTCCCGCCTTACAAGGGCATCCATCGGCTCAAATCGGTTGGTGAAAAACCAAAAAAAGAGTTCTCATTTCTACTTTTGACGCTGATGTCCTAGCCCCGAAGCAATGTCAGCTTCACGGGTCTGTGACCAGGAGGGTCATACAGGACTCACCTTCAGGAGGGCCAGTACTTGGGGTTTAATGCTCCATGGCTGCTGTCTTGAAATTCTTAATAATTTTGCCTTTGGACTTGTGTTTTGTTAAGTCTATGGGACAGTGGAGACCATGGCAGAGGCCTGAGACCTGGCTCCCACACAGCCTGCCTCCCACTGCCTCCCCTGCCCCATGAGATAGCTTCTAGGCCACACCCCACAACCACTGCTGCTCTCTCCCACAGCAGTGGGCAGAGATTCAGGGAGAGCTGGGGTCAGGCACGCGCCCCACAGTATCTTGGGGCATGGCAAAGAGGAACCGCCCTATCCTGGATCCGTGGTGCCAGTATGCATTAACCCTCTCATCCACCTCAATCCAGGTATGGAAAACATCCTGGAGCAGAAAATGCAGTCCCCTGAGGGTCACTCACCAGTGTGGACTGGGGTAGTGGGCCTGTGTGAAAAGAGATTGATTTCCCTGCCCTGCACTAGGACCTTACAGATTGTTTTCATTTTATACCCGGCTCTGCAAATTCTGTTGCCTGCCCCTTCCATGCATATTAGGGTCTTCCTGCTTCTCTATCACATTTCTGATAATTTTTGCTCTTTTTTTTTAAACTGTTGAGATTATTTGGCATCAGAATCATGCAACCACGAGTGCTATTCGCATGCCTTTTAAACATTTCTTTCCATATAGAGTGATATAAAGGGTGATGGAGCATTTTTAGCACCACGAGAAACCTCCACTTGGGTTCACTCAAATCACGAACCATCTCTGTTGCCAACTCATTGATCTGAGATTCTGACTTTACTGTCACCAGGCCACATGTGTCCATCTTGTCCTCAATGCCAATTATTGCCAAATGCCACCTCCTTCTTTTTCCCTCTACCACCCTCCGCGCTCCACAGCTGGATCCAGCTCTACCTCCCAACTACAAAGCTCAGCTATACCCCCGTATCTCAGACCAATCATGATCTGAGTTCTTTGTTAAGGAGAAATTATTCACTGAATACTTGTTTAAAAATGACAAGACAGATTTTATTCAGACTACTGCAGCAGGGGAGAGAGACCTCAATATAAACCGACCTCAACGTTGCTGAAACAAAAGGGGAGAGGCTCTTTAAATGCTGGTGTGTGTCCAAAGAAAAGTCTTGAAGGATGTTAAGTGGGGCAGGTTAGTCAATGTGATTAGGCCATCGGTGTCTGCTAACCGGTACTTATGATGCCCAGCTAGACTGGGAGACCAAGGCCCTATCTGTCTTGATGATTACATCTTGAAGGGATAGGCTCTAAGTCCCTGAGAGAGGCATTTCTCGGTTATAAAAGACACATCACAAAGGGACAGAGAAAATACTTACAACTGCAAGTTTTCTAAAGTACACTCTCTAAGAAAAGGGGAAGTCAGGGGCCTGTAGTTGGGTTTTGGCCAGAATGAAGAGTAGATTCTTCTGGCAGCATTGAGCTTCCTTGGACAGGCCATTGTAAGGGAGTTGAGACACTTCCCAGGGATGCGGACTTAAACCAATAGAAGCCATGCTAGAGTTTGATCAACTGTCTTAGCATGGAGCTGGATGAAGTCATCGGTGCTGACAGATGTGCAATTCTCATCCCAAACCAATCCAGGGCCTACAAATCCCCTCCCACACCCATCTGCCCAAGGATGCAATGTCCAACTTCCAACTCCTGGTGTCCCTGAATCCCAGTTCCCTTGCACCCTCACAGGGCACCCTTTCAGTATCCAGAAGCCCAGGCCTGAATTCTCTCCATGTAGCCCACAAGGACTAGGGTTTTTACAGTGTTTCTCAGAAACTTGTCCTTGGCCACTCACCCAGAGGCAACCACAAGTTGGACAGTAGGAACCTGTACCTGAAGAGCAACCGTTCTACCCCTTACTCTCTGGCAGAAACATCTCTATCAATAGTGTCTGCCCCAGGCATCACTCTGCTCTGGACAGCAGGTCTGGGGCCATGTTACCTTACACCAGCCACTTGGCCAGACACCATCTCTTTTACCCTTCACATTAGCCCCATGAGGAGAAAATGGTGCTCGGAGAGGTTTAGTTATGTAGGTGAAATGACATTTTCACTTTGGATAATGCAATTAGAACTAGAAGCAACAGAAGACCCAGAGAGAAGTTGTTCAGGAAACACAAAGTGGCCTTAAATGAGTGTAAACCTTTGGATCCTCCAAATGACCACGAAAATCACTGGAGAAGTGACAAGAGGACCACATTAGTGGTCTTCACAATACCCTGGAGGATGAAGGAAATGCCAAAGGCTAAAGATAGTAAACAGTTTCCTGCTGGTCATAAAAGGGAGAATTGGTTGTTCACAGCAACGCAGAAAGCTGCCAATCCATAAGCTTCCTGTTGACTTCCAGGGAAATTCCCAAACTGATTATTGACCAGATCTGGGTGAGCTCTTGGGAACACCCCAGAACTAATACAGGCACACGTGAAAAAGTTGTTCTTTTCTACTTTATTGCTTATTAAACTAATAGATGAAACAAAAATGAGAAGACGACCCTAGGTGACAGAATAACGGATCCAATGGGATTCTGAAATATTAGAGAGGGAAAAATAGAATTCCACTGAACGACAAGAAGTATAAATTCTTGTTTGGTGGTTGAAATGATTACTTGCAAAAGTATTAGAGGAAGAAGACCTGGCTTGACAGAAATTCATATTTAGAAATTTAGGTTTAGAAGTGCCTGGGTGGCTCAGTCAGTTAAGTGTCCAACTTCAGCTCAGGTCATGATCTCGCAGCTCATGAGTTCGAGCCCCGCATCAGGTTCCGTGCCGACAGCTCAGAGCCTGGAGCTTGCCTTGAGTTCTATGTCTCCCTCTCTTTCTGCCCTTCCCCCTCCATCAAAAATAAATAAATATTAAAAAAATTTTTTTAAATAAATAAAAATATGGGGCACCTGGGTGGCTCAGTCGGTTAAGTGTCCGACTTTGGCTCAGGACATGATCTCGCGGTTCGTGGGTTTGAGCCCCGCATCGGGCTCTGTGCTGACAGCCCAGAGCCTGGAGCTGCTTCAGATTCTGTCTCCCCCTCTCTTTGCCCCTCCCCCACTCATCCTCTGTCTCTCTGTCTCTCTGTCTCTCTCAAAAATAAACAAAAACATTTTTTTTTAATGTTAAAAAAATAAAAATAAAAATTTAGGTTTAACTCACTACCTTCATGCTAAGCATACACCAACTAGTAAAGCAGTCACCAAAATATCTAACTCAACTTTATTTCATTTAATTAAAGTCAAAAAGAAGAGAAAAGAAAGGAAAAGGTCAGATTGCCAACATGCTAAGCAATACGACCTCTAAAGTAAGGAGAGGTGGGGAGCCCACGGTGACATTTGTGAAGAGGAATACTGACAACTCAAAAATGCTCTATGGACTAGTGAATGTACTTCTAGAAATAGCCATATATGTATATATATATGAGGCAGGCTAATAAGAATTAATAGTACTTTTTATAAATCCTATGTGTCTTTCAGATCTTTTAGCTGAAATCGGAAGAAGGTTAACTTAACAAAAAGGGGAATTTTATTATTTATTGGCTCAAGAAGCCAGGAATGATGGAGGAGGAAGGGATAATTGGCAGAGATCCAAAGCCAGAGACTTTGTTTCCAAGACATTCTCTCCATCTTCCTCCTTTCACTGAGGCTTTGCTCCAGCTTGCGCTTCTATTCTCTACTGCAGCTCAGTGTCCTCCATGTGCTCCCGCTGGCAGAGCTGGAAGGAGATGGAGAGGGGAAAGGGACAATGGACAAGAGAGGCGGCAACAGGAGAGAAGTGCATTGCAATGGAGGTCCCCCTAAAACCATGTGACTGGAGTGAAGAAGGCACAGATCAGTAAAAGAAGGAAAGGGAGGGGGTGCTATTTCCAGGAGAAGGGTAAAGAGATGCCGAACAGACAAAAACACAGACATCCCCCTCACCTTCCAGTGGTCAATGAGTAGATTCAAGCACCTCCCACAGGTGCCACAGTCACTCTTTGTTTCATTTCATTTCATTTCATTTCATTTCATTTCATTTCATTTCATTTCACAGAGCAAGTTGGGGAGAAGGTCGGGGGGGGGGAGGGAGAGGGAGAGGGAGAGGGAGAGGGGGAGAGGGGGAGAGAGGGAGAGAGGGAGAGAGAGAGAGAGAGAGAGAGAGAGAGAGAGAGAGAGAGAATCCCAAACACATCAGTGTGAAGCCTGATGCAGAGCTTGAGCCCATGAGCCTGGCTCATGACCTGAGCCAAAATCAAAAGTTGGACACTCAACCAACTAAGCCACCCAGGCACCCCAGGAGCTCACCACTATTTTAAATAAATACAAGAATGTGAACAAATTCACAAATATGAGTCTTGCTTTATGCCACAGGTTACATTTGCAGTTGAACTTCCAAATAAATTTTTTTAAGATCTAATTTACATAAAATAAAATGTGTTCGGTTCAGTGAATTTTGATAAACTGTACATCAACATAACCACCATCAAATCCAACACATAGAACATTTCCAACTCTATGAAAAGTGCCCCATTACCTAGTTGCAGTCAATCCAACAATCCCACACTCCCTGACCCCAGCTCCAGGCAAACATTGATCTGTTTTAATTTGTCATTATAGATAAGATTGGTCATTTCTAGAACTTCAGGTGTATGAAATCATACAGGATGTACTCCTTTGTGTCTGCTTCTTTCACTCAGCAAAATATTTTTGAAATTCACATGTGTTATGTGTATTAGTAATTCAATCCTTTGTATTGCTGAATAATAATCTGTTGTATGGATATACCACAATTTGTTAGCCATTTATCAGTTGATGGGCATCTGGGTTTTTTCCACAAAGAGGTGTTTCCAGTAAAGCTGCCATGAACAGGGGCTCCTAGGTGGCTCAGTCGGTTGAGCATCTGACTTTGGCTCAGGTCATGATCTCACAGTCTGTGAGTTTGAGCCTCGCGTCAGGCTCTGTGCTGACAGCTCAGAGCCTGGAGCCTGTTTCAGATTCTGTGTCTCCCTCTCTCTCTGCCCCTCCCCTGCTCATGCTCGCGCGCGCGCGCGCGCGCGCGCGCGCGCTCTCTATCTCTGTCAAAAATAAATAAACATAAAATTTTTTTTTTCAAAAGCTTCCATAAATATTCGTTTGGGTTGAATTGTGTTTCCCTCAAAAGATATGCTGAAGTCCTCAACCCTGATATCTGTGAATGTAACCTTATTTGAAAATAGGGTCTTTGCAGATGTAATCAAGTTAAAATGAGGTCATTAGGGTGGGCCCTAATCTGATATAGGTGTCTGTATAAGAAAGAAGAGATACAGACACAGAGACACAGAAGGAGAAGGCCACATGATGACAGAGGCAGAGATCAGAATGATGCATTTACAAGCCCCAAATTGCCCGGGGCTTCTGGAAGCACCAGAAGTTGAAAGAAAGCCATGGATCTGATTCTCCCCTAGAGCCTTCAGAGGGAGCATGACCTTGCCGACACCTTGATTTTGGATTTCTAGCCTTTAAAACCATGAGAGAATAAATTCCTGTTGCTTAATGTCACCAAGTTTGTGGTAATTTGTTGCAAAACCCCAGGAAACTAATACACCACTCAAGTACAAGTCTTCATGTGAACACATAACATGTTTTCATTACTCTTGCACAAATACCCAGAAGTGGTATTGCCGGGGTGTATGGTATGTTTAATTTTACAAGAAATGGCCAACGTGTTTTCCAAAGTAGCAGTAAATTTGACCTTCCGGCTGCAACATACAAGAATTACAGCTGCTCTGTATCGTCACAAATACTTGGTATTATCAGTCATCTCAATTTTCCATTATGGTTTTAATTTGCATTCCTTTGATGAGTATTGATGTTCAACCTCTTTTCATGCACTTGTTGGCCATTTGCACATCTTCTCTGTGAAGTGTGTCTTTAAATATTTTGCCCATATTCTTGGGTACAATTTCTTTATCCGATACATGTTTTGCATGTATCTTCTCCCAGTCTGTCACTTGCTGTTCATGATCTTAATGGTATTATTTTGAAAAGCAGTTGTTTTCATTTTGATAAAGTTCATTACATCAAATTTTCGTTTTATTCTGCGGGTTTTGTGCCCTAAGAACTCTTTGTATACCCAATGTCACAATGATTTTATCCTATCTTTTCTCCAAGAACGCTATTATCGTTTTAGACTTACATTTAGGTCTACCATTTATTTTAACTTAATTTTTTGTGTCACGGCAAGTGTCGACATTTACTTTTTTCCTCGTGGATATCTAGTTGTTGAAACAAGTCAGCTTAGTGTCTTTGTCAAAAATCAACTGGCCATCCGCGTGTGTCTGTGTTTCTGGAGTCTGTGCCTGTTTCACGAATCTAAACCTATATGTCTCTCCTTCCACCAACACCACACTATCCCAAATACTTCAACTTTATAGTTTATCCTAGGATCGGGCTGCACAGGTCCCCTAAATTTGTTATTTTTCCAAATTGTATTGAAATTTGTTTATGTCTACCTTTCTTTTTTTAATGTTCATATATTTTTGAGAGAGAGTGAACACTAGCACACTCACAGGTGGGGGAGGGGCAGAGGGAGAGGGAGACAGGATCCGAAGCGGGCTCTGAGCTGACCGCAGCAAGCCTGATGCGAGGCTCGAAATCACGAACTGCGAGATCATGACCTGAGCCGAGGTCCGACGCTGAACCGACTGAGCCACCCAGGTGCCCCTATGCCTATCTTTCAATAAGTAATCTATGCACACAAGGGGGTTTCATTGAGAAATAAGTCTTTCCCCCTCCCATCTCTAGCTCCTAGGCTGCTGATTCTCCTCCTCCCAAATAGCCACTTTTAGCAAATTCTTATTGTTTTCTTTTTCACAGCCTATAATTGATTTTTTAAAAATTGAGTCAGACTTTAAATTTACTATTTAAAGGAATGTTAGTTCCAGACCAATTTGAAAGGGAAAAAATAATGCCCTAGATTTATATTCTGTATCAATCCAAATTTCAAGTGTGTGCCTCAAGTGAGGCCTGTCAATATTGGAAGGATTCAACCGTTGCTAATGATGCATTTAATTTTATCCACCAAGAAAGGAGAAGCAGAGACATTTGTGTACATCATCTACTCCCCCGAATTCTGTTAGAGTCATTTAAATATGCTGCTTATTTTTAGGTGAGTTGCAGTATAATTATATGACACCAAGTAATCAGGGCTTGGTAATACTAACAAATTGATCTTTTAAGGCAGTCTGGAAGCCTAGTTAAGAATCATCTGAGTGTGTGACTCAGAGGTCACCCGTCCCAAAGATCAAGAAATGGTAAAGCTAGAACCGCACAGATAGAATTCGGCTCTACAGACTTTATCACTGTCCTGTGAGTATAAAATCTTACGACAGGAAATGTGGAGGAATGCAGAGACAAACCAAACCCCGCCAGTGTCTTCTAGAAATTCACAGACTAGAAGGGGAGGCAGGCACACACATAAGCGTCCCTGATGCAATGAAAAGTTCTAAAACTGAGGTTCCCAGACGAGACTCTGGAAACATGGAGAAAGCACATTCTGGAAACTAGATGATCATGCTATTTAAACCGTTCCTGAATTCAAAGCACACTGACATTCTCATTTTAGGATGACATCTAAGCAGCATACGGATCTCCGGACTTGTATTTCATCCTTGTAATATTTCATTCTCACTGAGAGGAATTCTTTTAACTCTGAATTAGGTCAGTGGTTCTTCAATAAAAGCATATAAAAAGAGAAGGGGGTATTAGGAACCAAACCAAATCCTAAGCTTGCCTTGTTGATCACATGTAATTACTCTTCTGGGAACACCAAACAAAAGTAATAAAGTTCTTCTGGTAACATAAAAAAATGGATTTAGTGACTTGCTGGCTTTAGAGGGAGAGAGACAAGCAGTAAGAGCTGCCCAGCCCGAGAAAACAGGAAGAAGAGAATTTCTTGCCTCCTCTACAACTTGGCATTTCCTCTGGATTCTCAGGAAACCATGCAGGCTGAACACAAAAAGAACTGTACCTGAGAATTCCTATGTCTGATTCAGAGAAAAGCAAGATATTGGCTGTGGGTAAAGTGTGCAGGTTTGTGGACTCAGATTACCCAGAATGTCTTGTCTGTGTGTGTTCCTAACACACAGGGAATGGTATGTGTGTTGTAAAATATTTTCCATTAAAACTTCTTATAACTTAGGGTTTTAATAACTTCGTGGTTTTCCAATAGTCTACGGTATCCTTGGAAACCCTGAGGGAGGACGGCACGCTACATTAAACACGCTATCCTGATGAAATGAGTGAGAAAGTGTTCAATGAGAATGCTACACTTGTTTGTGCGTATTTTGGGGGGCTTCGTTAGTTACTGAATAACGCATTAGCCAACCCACAAGGATCACAGAGGTCAGATCTATGAAGCCAGATTCAGTATTTCATAGATATGTTCATTGACTAATAGAAGACTAATGAAGGCTAAAAGTGGGTCACGTGGCCAAAAGCGGAAGTTCGACATAATCCTTGGGGAAGATTCAGAGTGGACAGTGTTTAAGGAGATTTGAAAGGGCACCCAGTAAAGGTTCCCCCTGTCTAAGCTTTTCTAAGGGCAGCAGTCAAATCCTCTTTTGACCAGACAATTAGAATTCATGTGTTTAAAATCTGGAAAAACCCTGAAGGCACTTCATGTCATTTCCCTTTTGTTGATGAAGCAACTTTTATACAAGACGGACATTGTATTGTATTATTAATGCATCCTTTGATGGCACTGTAAATTGCCACAGAATGTTCATATACTTTTCAATCCCTGGGCAACACTTTGGGGACGGATATCACTGTCGACAGTGTGATCTGACACTGAAACCTGAAAACCTCGAGTACTTTGTGACATCAACAGATCAAGCACCAGGGTCGTCACGAGCGTGCAGGGGCAGACGGTCAGAAGCTTCCGCTCTGACTGGAGACCAGGTGGGGATTTTGTTTGCTGAACCCTCTCTCCCCGTGATGAATGGATCTACTTGCATAGGGGAGGGCCCTGTGGTCTCCTGTGTGAGAACAGTCGCTGGCAGACCAGAGAGAACTCTGACCGCTCACAGGAAGGATGCAATTGGAATCACACATCACCCTCAGCAGAACCTGGCTGCTGCCTACCGTGAAGACGGGCTCCGAAAGCTCTGGAAACCCTAATCGCACTTTTCTTTTAAAACTCGCTTGAGGGGGGCCTGGGTGGCTCAGTCAGTTAAGCGTCCGAGTTCAGCTCAGGTCACGATCTCGTGGTCCGTGAGTTCGAGCCCCGCGTCGGGATCTGTGCTGACAGCTCAGAGCCTGGAGCCTGTTTCAGATTCTGTGTCTCCCTCTCTCTGACCCTCCCCCATTCATGCTCTGTCTCTCTCTCTCTCTCAAAAATAAACGTTAAAAAAAAAAACTCGCTTGAGAGCATGCGCTTAAATGAAGGCATATTCGTGTATTGCTTTTTTTTTTAAGGCTAACTTTTTTAAGCAATTGTTTGAATTAAGAACAAGAATTCATGTGAAAATTCATGTTCCGGTTTTTATATTTTTTCAGGTACTCATTTATCTGTTTCTAATTGGGGCAGTCACTTAATGTTTTCGGTAGTCCCTACCTGGAGAGTGAAATACTGCTGTTTATAAAAAAAAACAAAACTGTACCCCTTTATTTGAAATGGTGATTAAAATGTGCCTCCTGCAGTAAAACTTGTAGAAAGAAAGAAAGAAAGAAAGAAAGAAAGAAAGAAAGAAAGAAAGGGAAAGGGAAAGGAAAGGAAAGGAAAGGAAAGGAAAGGAAAGGAAAGGAAAGGAAAGGAAAGGAGAAAGAAAGAGAGGGAGAGAGGGACATGCAACCTTCCTGGTATTCCCACTGTTTGGCACTTATATCTGTATCAGTTAGGAATGCCTTCAGCTACAAATAACAGAACACCCAATTCACAGTGGTTGAAACAAATAGGGATTTCTTTTTCTAAAATAGCAAAGGGGTCCAAAGACTGGTTGTGTTTAATGATGGTCCAGCTGCTCAATAAAACCTTCAAGGACCTAAGCTCATTCTGTCTTTTCCTCCCACCATTTCTAGCATCTTTCTTATGTTCACTTTGCACCATCATGATTATCACTGGTCACAAAATGGCTGCAGAAGCTCCAGGCTTCTTATCTGCATATAAGACAGGAAAAAAAAAAAAAAAAAAAGGTGACACCAGCACAAATGCCCCCTTTATCAGGGAAAGCAATAAAGTTTTTCAAAAGCCAGCAGGACTAACGTCTCATTGGCTAGAACTGGGTCGCATTACCACCCTAGCTGCATATGTAGCTGGGGAAGTGAGTATGCGGTGCACTCTCTATTGTGGGAGGCAGGAGGGAGTAAGTGGGTTGAGAATGATGAAGTTAGCCAATCAATGGTTTCCACCACAGTATATAATCAAAGCATTACACTTCATTAGGCTTTAATTTTCACATCGCCGAAAAGCAATGGCAAAGGGCACTGTGATTATAATATAATGAAATCAAAACAAGGAGGAGTTTGTAGATGCCTGAATATATAATAAACTGGACTGATTAGCTCTGTCTTTGGCTTAGTTGGAAATTCAGCCCTTTCTGTCTACAAAGATAACCTGGGGTAAGTCAGAGCCCCCGGGTCCTTGTTTGCTTTGCAGCTGGAAATCAAAAGCCTGAAATAATAGAATAGCCACACAGAAGGGTGAGCTGGCTGTCATCACCACCCCACCCTCTACTTCAAAGCCTCATTTAAAGGTCTGTAAGCCTTTGAAGCCTTTTAGTCCAAAACTGAAGCATCCCCCAGCAGGTCCCTGGTTTTCATGTGTTCAGAGTATGACATATTAGCATGTATTCAGCACTAGGAGAGGATAGTGATCTTTCAGATTTGCAAACTTCTATGGCTGGCAGTTGTGGTGTGCTTTTTGAATGCTGTTGTTGTTGTTGCCGTTGAATCCAGTATTTTGGGAAATCACTAGAAAAGGCACCAAGTGCAATGGGACTCATTTCCCACTATCCTGAACCTCCTGGAATCTTCAATCGAACAATAAATGATCTTTGTAACAGGAATGCTGGGATAAGAAGACGACAGACACAGCTACAGAAGATATATCATCTGCGTACTTGTGTTCTTTTATAGAGGACGAGACCCATGGCTGTTTGGGGAGGCAGGTATTTGTCCGCATCTGGTGAGAGGAATACGACACAGGGAAGACAGGCTTGGTGGCTCCATAGGAGACCCCAGCCCATAGAATACTAGTAAACCTTGCGGGGGGGGGGGAGGGGGTACACGGAGAGATGAAGGAGTACACGGATGGATGAACACACATACAGATAGACACATAAATGGAGAGAGGGGAAGAGGAAGGGAAGAAGAAGAAGAAAGAGAGGGAAAAAGCAAAACCACAAGAAAGAAAGGAAGAAAGAATCTGAACTTATACCATGGTTGGGCAAGAAGATAAAACAAATAGCAAATACAATGATTTGGCTTTGGGAAACCAAAGCTGAAAGATCCTAAAATAAGTATGTTTTGTTCCCCTTTATTTCCACCCCCTCCAGAGTTAGTAATACAATCTGGATCTAAAGGGATTTTTAATTACTTACCTCGTCTTCTTTAACATCATCCCTGAACCACTGGCTTTCCCTGAGGTTGGCTATCAGTTGCAGAGAAGAGGTGACAAGATTTACAAAATCCAGTCAGGTTGACATTGGTTTACCACAAGACAAATAGAATAAGAGGGAAAATGAGAAAAATTAATATTCTAGCTCCGGGTTAAATCTCCTTTTAGCTTAAGTGAGGCCACAATTGTGTAACAATTTACTGCTGTGTAAAAATATTGGTATGTCTAGGAGTGATTCTTTCCAAAGCAAGATTGCTGAGATCCAGATACACTTGACAATGTCAGGGTGTTATTCGCTGGAAGGCTCTAATGACTGTAAAAGGAGCGATGTAATAATTAATAAAGCTGACAGCAGAAATTCCACGAAGACCCTAAGACCATAAATACAACTTGCTACATCAGTCTGCCTTGCCAGGAACATTACATTCTGTTTGGTCTTTCATGCACCAGTACCAGAAGTATTAGGATAGCAACTTCGTGATGGTGGAGTGAAAAGAGCACAAACTTAGTATCAGAAAGACCAATGTGGGACCCGGCAGGTCCTATCTGTGACCTTGGGTGAATTCTTTACCTTCCTGTGCCTCAGTCTCTTCCTCTGACAAGTGGAAATAGCACTGTTACCTCAAAGGATAATTTCACTCACTGAAAGGATGGCCAACAAACATATAAAATACCTAGCACACAGCAGATCCTCAAAAAAAAAAAGGGGGGATGGGCAGCTTTCTTTCCTACCAATAGGAACACAAGAGGATGCATGTGACCTAGAAAGAATCTGCTTTTCCAGAGGGCTGTCCCAGTGGCGGTTCTGGAGCTGAGTGATACACAAGCCAAGTGTCCCTTTGCTTCGATCAGTTGTCCAGTGGTGACAAGACACTCTCCTCAGGGCTATTGGCCAGAGTTAGAAATTTTAGTATTGCAACTAAGCTCACCAAGAGACCCAAAAGGGGTCTTGATATGGGCCTCATTTAAAAAAAATTTTTTTAAATGTTGACTTATTTTTGAGAGGGACAGAGAGACAGGACACAAGCAGGGGAGGGGTAGAGACAGGGAGACAGAGAATCCGAAGGAGGCTGTAAGCCATCAGCACAGAGCCCGACGCGGGGCTCAAATTCACGCACTGCAAGATCATGACCTGAACTAAAGTCAGACACCTAACTGACTGAGCCATCCAGGCACCCCTGGGCCTCACTTCCAAAAAAATTTTTTTAAGTTTATTTATTTTGAGAGAGAAAGGAAGGGTGAGAGAGAGCATGAATCAGGGACGGGCAGGGATAGAGGGGGAGGGAGAATCCCAAGCAGGCTCTGCACGGTCGGCGCAGAACTCAACACGAGGCTTGAACCCATGAACCAGGAGATCATGACTTGAGCCCAAACCAAGAGTCGGGCACTTAACCAACTGAGCCACCCAGGCGCCCCAATATGGGCCTCATTAATACCATACTATGTAAGCCAGGAGTCAGGAAACATTCTGCTGGCCAAACCAATTTTTGTAAATAAAGTTTTATTGGGACAGAGTTGCACTCACTCCTGTACACAGTGCCTATGGCTACTTTCATACTACAGTAGCACAGTTGACTAGTTGTGATAGAGACCATAAGGCCCACAAGCCTAAAACATTTACTATCTGGCACTTTACAGAAAAAATTTGCTGAGCCCTACTCTAAACACCAAAACTACAACCGTGTTCATATGTTAGAGATAACATATTTGTGAAGCACTTTTTATAGCCCCAGTATTGTGGTAAGCTTGGTGTTATTTACAAATCAAATGAACACCAGTCCCTAAGAAAAGGCTCACGGTCTTATAAGGAGATGAGTAGACAAAGCAAGCAAAGAGTTGTAGCAAATTATAAAGAGCCAGTTACGTAATGCAGGCTGCAGAGAGAATTCAAGATACACTGGAGTCTTGAGAACACATCGCAGGAGGATAGAAGCAGCCTATATGGATATGAAGCAAAGAAGTTTTCCCAGCAGCAGTGGAGGAGGAGGAGGAAGAGGAGAAGGAGAGTCATAAAAGCAAGAAGGTGTATGGCGACTGGTAAAGAAATGAGGCTTACTGCAGGACAGCTGGCCGGGAGGTAGGGGGAGTGGTAAAAATGAAGGGGTGCAATGTGACTGTAGGCACAGCTGGGAAAAGTTGGGTCTAAGAGGTTGGACTTGACTCTAAGCAAGAGAGAGCCATGGTGGCTCCCTGTGTGCACATCAACTACATGGTGAAAGTCATCTTGGGAGGAGAGAAATTGGAGATCAGAACTCCGATCGAGTTCTTTTAGCTAGACTTCAAGCATAAGATGATGACACAGTTCCTCGGGTAGAAGCAGAATAGGGACAGATCTGAGAGACTTTGCAAAGCAAAGCTTGGCGACCGGTCGGTGTGACATGTGAAGAGTCAAAGAAGATTCCAGAATTTCCTGCTGGGAAGCCTGGTGGAATGGTGGGTACCGCCAACAGAAAGGGAGACCCAATGTACAAGGAAACATTTCTGCACCTTTTAAATAGATTCAATATTATGGAATTTCAAATTGCCAAAACCTCTGACTTGGAAGATTCATCTGTTGTACACAACCTCACATCTCTGATTCGTGAAACTTGCAAGATTTAAGGCTGAAGCACATCACATGTTCCATTCATTCATTCCTTCAGCAAATGTTACCTCAGCACTTGGCTAGCAGCTGATTACCGAGGTAGGTCTGGGGATACCAAGGTGAATGACATGTGACCCTGCTTTTAAGGTATACAATAAATTTGGTAACAAGGTCTTTACTCATAGTGGAAACACACTTGAAAAACTAATCCTAACTCAGCTGAGGGGGATAACAATTAAATCTAAAAGGAGTGCATGCTACAGAAGGGGGGGGGGGTGATCAAGCAACCAATGATCACGAAGCAATTTGAATTATAAATATCAAGGATGCAGGATGGGGCACCTGGGTGGTGGCTGACTTCGGCTCATGATCCCATGGTGTGTGGGTTCTAGCCCCACGTTGGGCTGTGTGCTGACAGCTCAGAACCTGGAGCCTGCTTCGGATTCTGTGCCTCCCAAGCTCTCTGCCCCTCCCCCACTCACATTCTGTCTCTCTCTCAAAAATACATAAAGCATTAAAAATTAAAAAAAAAAAGAATGCAGTGGAATGGGAACAAATTTCTCAATCTTGAAAGTATGGAAACAGGAAACCTCCTGAGCAAAGAGAATATTACTCAGGTGAGAATGGATAAAGGATGAGGATCAAAAAGAAAAAAAAAAATGACACATGAAAGGCAAGTGGCCATCAAGAAGATGAAAGCAAATCCCAATGACCATAAATTGCTTCTATCTGTATATTCATTTAGCACCTTCATCCTTCACTTCAAGGAAGGGACTTTCTCTGGAACGCTACAAATCTTTAATTAAAGGAAGTAAATTCACTTTACAATAATCAGCTTTAGACAAATGAAGTGCATTTTTTCCACCGAGAAGAGATATGTAGGCAGAGAGTTTCACTGTTGGATAATGCAGCTTACATAGTTCCCTACAAGACACTTAGAAGGCATCTTAGAAACTTGCACGCGTAGGTATTTTTTAGTGTCTCATCGATACAGTGAGCATTACTACTCTTTAATGGGTAGGGACCAGAAATGCTGGACGTCCCATACAGTGTAGTAGGTCCCACACCATGCGGGACTGCTACAGTCTGCAATGGACATTCATGTAAGTGAAAAACCCATGTATAATTAACTGAGCCTAGTGCCTAACTCCATTTTAATATAAACACTTTTTTGGCTCAATTTTGGTACATACTGAATTTCCCAAGAATGTAAGTACATCGAAAGTAAAAAAAAAAAAAAAAAAAAAAAAAAAAAAGTGATGCTTTGCATTTTATGTGGAACGTTATCAAGCATCGTCTGCCCTTTTGGGACATTCATTTAGAAAATTATGTCTCCAGGGGCGCCAGGGTGGCTCAGTCGATTAAGCATCTGACTCTTGATTTCAGCTCAGGTCATGATCTTGCAGCTTCCTGAGTTCAAGCCCCACATCGGGCTCCACGTAGGTAGAGCGGAGCCTGCTTGGGATTCTCTCTCTCCTTCTCTCTCTCTCTCTCTGCCCCTTCTCCACTCATGCTGTCTGTGTCTCTCTCAAAATTAGTAAATAAAACTTAAAAAAAAAAAATTTAAAGAAAATCATGTCACCAACAGCATTGCCACTTGTGGTACTGGGCATTGTGTTAGTCACCATGACAAAAACATCTCTATCAGTCTGCATTTTCAGCCAGCCCCCTCACAGTTAACTCTACTTGAATATTTTTATTTAGCTTTCATTCCCGAATGAGAAATTTCAAGAAAAAGTATAAGCACAACTTGGTCTTAACTGAAAGCCAGATTTACCTGTTACAAGCCAAGTGCAAGAATCTGACCACTTCATTATGTCTTTTGGTGTCATTATACATGAACTTTTATTATAAATTATCTGCCATTCATTTCTTACTACTAGGTTTACACCCTGTTGATTTTTTGACATTATATATATATATATATATATATATATATATATATATATATATGGATGTGTCTATGTTAAATTACCTATGAATTTTATTTTCTCATGAAAGCCTTGAGGCCCAAAGAGGTGATAGGGTTCCCCCCAAGTCAACTAGCTATTTAGCGGCAAAATCAGAGAGAAGATCCTTTTACCGAGCTCCTCCCATAAACCAGGCTCTGTACTAGTCACTTTCAATACCTTTCAATCATTTGTTCCAGAAATGCATACTTAATGTCCACCAATGCTTAACATTGTGCGGGGGCCAATGTTGCCAACCTTCCTGCTAGGGAAGGTGACCAGAAAAGTCCATGACCATAAATGCGTGAGTAGATGAAATGGTAATGGCCCCGAAAGAAAGGATTTAACTCAGCCTGCTTGAAAAAGCTCCTCCAAGAGGAGGTAACACCGGAGCCGAATCTTGAACGGTGTTTGGGAGTGAGCCAGGTACACACAAGTGCAGAAGTGTTTCGGGCAGAGAGAACCCTAGAGGAGAGTCGCAGAGAGCTTGACGCTCCTATGGAACAGGGAGGGCTTCTGTCTGGTGTCAGCCTAGAGCAAGAACACGGCAGAGGCGAGGGCTGGAGTTAGAGAGAATGGAGGGGCACGGCTCGTGGTGAGCACGTCTTCCCAGCTCAAGGAAATTGAATTTACCCTTGAAGTTCATGAAAGGAATGATGGACTTTTAAGATGTGTGACACCAGGAAATTCACTCTGAAGGTAGTATAGATTTTACAGTGGAATGTAGTGCAGTAACCCAGGCAAGAAATGCTGAGGAGCTGGATTAAGAGTGGTCTTGGGTGGGGGCGCCTGGGTGGCACAGTCAGTTAAGCGTCCGACTTCAGCCAGGTCAGGATCTCGCGGTCCGTGAGTTCGAGCCCCGCGTCGGGCTCTGGGCTGATGGCTCAGAGCCTGGAGCCTGCTTCCGATTCTGTGTCTCCCTCTCTCTCTGCCCCTCCCCCGTTCATGCTCTGTCTCTCTCTGTCCCAAAAATAAATAAACGTTGAAAAAAAAAAAAATTTAAAAAAAAAAGAGTGGTCTTGGGTGGAGAGGATGAGACAGAATACGAGGAGGCAGGGGGATCAGAGTCGGCAGGGTTTGGTGACTGATGGAACTTTCCAGACTGAGGGAGAAGGAAGACTTGCGAAGGCTCCAGGAGGCCAGGTGAAACCCTTCACTGAAATGAAATGTTGGAGGAAGGGGATAGTTCGGTCTGGGGGAGAAGGGAGAGGAAGACCGAGTTCAGCCTGGGACATGCTGGTACGAAGTGTGGACGGGCACTGAGGTCTGAAACTCAGGAGACAGGTCTGCACTGGCAGTACTAGAGATACTAATCTGGGAGGCAACAGCAAATATATCACCTCATGTAACCTCCCCTCCCCCCCCCCCAACTACTTTAGGAGGCAGTGGTTTCAGCCTCGTTTGACAGACCAGAAAACCAGTATGCCCAGTCATGTAGTTAGAGAGCTAAGATTTGCCCCACGGTCTGTCTGACTCCAAAGGCCATCCTGGCTCCTGCACGCCATGTTGTCTTCCAAAGCAGGAACCTCGTGACTCCCAGTTGGGCATTTTTTCTATTGCTCCAACCTGTTCTTCTCTGTACATAAGGCGCTCAATAAAATCTATCAGAATGGTTGCACGAAGACGCACATCTTTCCAGAAATCACTAGACATGACTTCCAGATTTCCTGAGAAATTTGGTTTCGGAAACAAGGTGAGAAGTATGGTACCAAGACAAGGGGATGGACAGTGGCCTTCCCAAGGCCACTCTGGAGCCCACAGAGAAGAATCTGTTACCACAGTCTCTGAGTGCACATTACTAAGCCACAGCTCTAGACAGAAAGTGGCCAAGGAGGATCCCAGAACTCTCACTTGAGGCCTCCAGGATTCAGAGACTACCCTCATTGTTTAAAAACAAAAACAGGGGTGCCTGGGTAGCTCCGTCAGTTAAGTGTCAGACTCTTGGTTTCAGCTCAGTTCATGATCTCACAGTTCGTGAGTTTCAGCTCTGCATCGGGCTCTGTGCTGACAGTATGGAGACTACTGGGGATTCTCTCTCTCTCTCTCTCTCTCTCTGCCCCTCCCCCACTTGTGCTCTCACTCTCTCAAAAATAAATAAAAATAAACTTAAAAATGTCTAATGGGTCAAATCCACTTCAGAAAATAAACTGCTACATTTATTTGATATCTAAGTAGATGCGTTTCAAAGATACCAAAGAGTGACATGACTTGATCTTCTGAGTTTCACATCAGGGAAAGAAGGAAGCAGAAGGGTAAGTAGGGAGTCATGACGAGAACCCCCTTGACGTCACAGACGGGCTTGATGAGAACAAGGAAACAGGCTGCCAGCAGGCCTCTGCTCTCTGGTCACAGCACACAGCTCTCCCAGGTGCTAGGCACAGTGTCAGGCTGGCTCTTCTAACAGCCCTCACCTCAAGGCAATGCAAGATTGATGGCAATGGAAGATCCTAATGCCTCTCCCATGCAAAGTGAGGCAGTTTCCACGTGATTAAAAACATCTTCCTCTCATTGTGAGATAGCAATCAGCATCGTGAGCTAAAATTTTGGCTGTCCCCTCTCACCTCAATCCACCTACGTTGTATATTCACAAAGTGCTCATGTAAGAATTCTCCTCCCGGGTCCATCCAATCTGGGTTTCAACCAACCATAAGCATCCCAGAGGCCACAAGACTTGCATCCTGAATGAACTCTCAGCAGACTCACCACGACAGCCAGAGCTGCTAGAGAAATTGTCGCCAACTGCTTTGTGCTGACTCTCAGGCGGCCAGGCCCTTCCAAGGACTGACCAAATGGCCTAGACGGCAAGGCACTGCTCTGTCTGGACAGGCTAGTCATCTGATGAAAGCCAAAGAATGTGGTGGCTGTAGCTGTCACCTGGCACCGTGGTCATCATCATGTTCCCACGTTCTTTGGATCTGGATGTGCAAAGACACTGGACAAGGCACAGCTGCTTTTTCTGTTCGTAGAGGCCATGGTCCATGGTCCAGCACCTGCCCCGTGGCTCAAGATCTTCTAGACACTGACATAGCTGGTAAGCGAAAGCCAAGTATGCATGGATGGTTTAAAAGTTCTCCTCGTAGATACAGACAACAAACTGAGAGTTGATGGGAGGTGTGGGGAGGGGTGGGGAAAACGGGTGATGGGCATTGAGGAGGACACTTGTTGGGATGAGCACCGGCTGTTGTACGGAAGCGAAGAACCACGGGAATCTACGCCCAAAACCAAGAGCACGCTGTACACACTGCATGTCAGCCAACTTGACAATAAATTATGCATATACAAATTTTTTTAAATAAAAGAAAAAAAAGAAGAAATAGTCAACTGAGGACAAAACTCATTTAAAAAAAAATAAAGTTCTCTCCTTCCTCCCCACCTTAATCTTTACCAGGTATTATCACAGTCCCCTCCAGGGTCCTTCCTTACAACAGCCATCACCCACCCACTGGTCTAAAAGAGAGAGATGTGGCCCAGACATGCCTGCAGGTGCAAGGCCCGCAGTCCGGGGGGATTAAACCAGGATATGGGATACAGACAAAGAGCTCTGTGCTGGGGAAATCTGAGTGCTGGTTCCAGCTGGGCCCTGTATCCACCCCTTCGCAGACATGGTAAACTAGAACCTGCCATCCTCAGCCATACAATCGGGACATTACTAGTCACCCTACCTGTCCTGCTAACCTCTCATGAATGACGTGAGGCTAAAACAAAAGTAGGGATGTGAATATAGATTAACAAAGCCAAAACATAACACACGGTATTTATCACTGAGTGCTGACAAGGCCTCTGTACCATGTATCACGCCAAAACAGAATTAAGATTTTTAAGACACCTAGTTTTGACCCATCTGGGCATCAGAATCTTGATATTGCAAAGAAGTCTGTAACTGAAAACTTTATGCACTTGACAAGAAGACGCAGAAGGGGTGTCTGGCTTATGCTCTATAATGACAATGGTTTCGTATTTTATTAGATATTCTTAGACAATGGAACTCAATCCTAAATTTTCTCTCCCTAAGAAACTATTGAAAACCCTTACACAGTATAACCAAGATATAGTTCTCACCTGGACCGTTTCTTACTTCTCTACACCCTGAGAAGTCTCTGCTCTAAGACACCTGCTTCTTTGAATAATAACAGAAAGATCTTACTTTGTGCAAGTGTCCAAAGTCAAGTCCCTAAGAACCAAGTCGGTATCTACTGATAATGAGCTCTGCTTCCCTCCGATGTGCTCAGCAGAAGGCGAGCTGAGTCTGACCAAGGAATAGCCACACGGCCCTCTGCATTCTGCCCCTTCCATCATTACTTCCTTCCACAAACACTCACGCAGTGCCCACAATATGCCAAGTGTTGCTTGGCCATAAAATGGGGTGTAAAAAACCACATGAGGTCCTTCCTTTCTAGGAGTTTATCCTCCATACTTGGGCTTGCTAAAGAGAAAGGGTTCGTCCTATGCGGGCTAGGGCTGTGGGCTCTGCCATAAACACCTCCCAGAAAGCTGACCGCCTGAATAACAATGAATAACAATGGTGACATCCCCCCAGAATTGGCAATAAGGGGAGTAGCTCAGGGTGTTCCTGCTTCATCATTTTAGCGGATGCCCCTTCCAGAGGCTTCTTATGCCTAACTCCATGGTAAGCCTCCTAATTATACCAGCAGCCCCCTTGCAGCACTTACTATGTGCCAGGCTATGTGCTAAGAACTTTGCATTTAATCTGCTTAACAACTCTTATCATCTGCTTCATACAAATGAGGAAGATTAAGTAACAAGGCCAAGCTCACCAGCGGCAAGGCAAGCGGTGGAACTAACACTCAACCCTAAACTGACTCCAAAGACTACCCACAGATCGCAGAAGTTGAGTGCGGCACCTATCGTGTTTATAGCAATAAGATTTTTTTGCTTTTTTGGTCCCTCTCGGGCTGGGAATAGAATTGATTGCCTTCCGAGAAAATCCAGTCTGGTCTCTGTGATGTGGAAAAATAGTCAAGTGTCATATGAGCCGTTTGGGACCCAAGAGGGTAAAATTAACAAGCGTGACAGCAGCATTCTGTTTTAAATGTCAGCAACGTTCTAGGTGCTGAGAGAGACCCTAATTATTGTCAGGACACGAAGGCTTTCCTCACTCCGTCAAGGCTCTCCGAGCAGTCTGCAGACACTGGGGGATTCCTGCCGTTTCAGTGGAGCGAATGGACTGGTGAATGTAGTGACATCCCCTTTAAGCTGTCGCTCTGACTCGGACAGAAACCACCCCCCAGTTCAGTCCCCTCTTGGTTCCCTGACATTCAAGCCAGGGCAAAGGGCTTTGTGCCTCATGCCATCTCCCAGGAGAGGCCCTGTTGTTTTGAACCCATTAAAAGATAAACTGAGGTCGGGGCGCCTGGGTGGCTCAGCCAGTTAAGCGTCTGACTTTGGCCCAGGACATGATCTTGTGGTTCATGAGTTCGAGCCCCGAGTCAGGTTCTGTGCTGACAGCTAAGTGCCTGGGGCCTGCTTCGGATTCTGTGTTTCCCTCTCTCTCTGCCTCTCCCCCACTTGCACTCTGTCTCTCTCTCTCTCCCTCTCTCTCTCAAAGATAAAATAAACATTAAAAAAATTTAAAGATAAACTGAGGCATATTAAAAAATTGTAAGTTTATTTGAGCAAAATTCTATTCCTATCAGACCGTGCCAAACTGGGAGTGTTTAGGAGCGTTCCACAGGCAGGCACTTGGCTGAGACTTTTCTAGAGAAAAGGTGGAAGCAAAGTAAGAAAATTATTGGCCGGCTATAGCTTAGAGCCTAGCTGGCTGTTTGTGAGAGGTTGTCCTTGATGCATTGATGTTATAACCTTGAGGCACTTGCAGGCTTAGGTTTGGGTGTGCTTACAAAGGTGTCCGTGGCATTAGAACCACCTCAGTGTGATGGCCTCCTTGCTTAATTAATTTAACAAACGAAAGACCACCCCAGTCAGCGGTGCCGTTTTCTTAGCAACTGTGCACAGAGCCTCCTGCTCCGAGCAGGGTTCTCCGGTTTCTTGCTTCCTACAACGCAAGCTGGGAGGGGGATCTCGGATTCCTTCATTGGTCCGGAAGAGGTTGGAGAGAAAAGCAGCCTCTTTGTAAAAGGCTCATTTGAAAAGGCACGAAGAGATGGGTTAGAATCTGGGACTGTGCCCAGGTGGAGGTCTCGCCTGGAATTCCTAATACATTCTTTCTGTTATTAAAATAATATAGGGAACTGGGGTGGCTCGGTGCTTCTCTGCATGGAGTCAATTTGGCTCATGCTGTGTGACCATTTTAAATCTGACCTCAAGTGGTGCCAGTTTCAAAATCTTTTCATTCTGGGTATGTTTCCATTCCACACAACAAGCCCGTGGCTGTTCCCTAAACCCTTTCTCCAAGCAGAGAGTAACTCGGTAGACAGAGCCTCCTGCCAGAAGTGATGCAATCGGTTAAGCTACCCGCTGTCTTGTTCCCCCGGCCCCACCCTGCTGCCCTGCCCAGGGCCAGCTCTCCGGTCCACTTCTCAGGTCTACCTTCTCACCTCCCAGAGGCACAGACCTCCCTTTGTGGTCTAGGGAAGGTGTTTCCAGGTGACTGGACGCACATGGCATTTTCTCCTTCCAACACGAGGAGAGAAGCCCTGCCTCGCCTCCCCAACTAAGCGGTGAGTCATTAACTCACAGGATGACAAAGCTTGTGGCAAAGATGGAGGGGGGAGGGGCGGGGGTGAGGAAGGGAAGCAAGATGCACCTAGATTTGTCTCTCAATAGCGTGTTTGCAACTTCCCTTGACCTCCGTATTCTCTCAAAACAAAAACAAAAACAAAAAACCATGGGGTAAAATACCAAAAAACCTGCCATGTTTTCCATGAGGCGGCGGGTCCTCCAAGATGTAGGCCAGAGAAAACAAACACGTAACATCCCTTATCTCGATGGCCCTGATCAGGCCATCTTTGTTTCCAAAATGACCTATTCAGGCTTCGAGGCACCTGGAGAGAATCAGCCCTGGGAGCTCCTAGAGACAGCCAGACAATGCAATACAAATATGCCAACCCCGCAACCTGCAAGGAAGCATCAGGAAGCCGAAGAAGAGCACAGCACCACTGCCTTCTGCTACGACCAACCGCTTGGCCATGCCTTTCCCCTGGTTCACCGAGGACATCGTACTTTATCCGCGGCTCAGAGCAGATGAAAAAGCAATTGGAAAACACCCACAGAGGAGCAGCCAGTTGTCATGATCTCTGAGAGGAAGGAAATAACATGGTGTTTTATTTTTAAGTAGCCCATGAGATTTCAATGATTGCATTAAAATTTTAATCACAAACTCCTTAAGTTTAGGAAGGGGGAAAAAAAACCCACAAAGGACTCATTGTATAAGAGAGTTTCACCATTTGGAGTTCTTTTATAAATTTGTGTCAGATCACAATTTGCTGTCTGGGAAATGTAAATTAGTTATTAATGAGCCAAAATTCTAACATCAAAGCCTGCGCACCCGCATGCCAGAGAGAAACAAAGAGCTTTCACAGCAATATCGACTGCTCCGTGCGCTGGCCTGAATGCGGCGTTCATTTTGACGCGCTTTGCTGCCTCGTGGAGGAGCTTACTTTTCACAAATGTAATCGCACGCGTCACCTGGGTCGTTCGCGTCACCTCCACCTGAGCACCGCGTGGCTGTCAGGATTGCAGGCGACACGCGGCACGCGTGTGACGAAGGGGGGCTTTGCACCAAGCGGAGCCGACGCCCCCTTTCTTCCTGGCTCCCTCAGCTGAAGATTTGCAAAGCTCATTTAACGTCTGCAATACGACCTTGCCCAGGGGCAATGGGGAGCTCAGGTCGGTGGGGGAAGTATCCACGCACGCAGGCTTCCCTGTCCCCTCTTATCTGAGGGACGCGTGCCAAGCCCCTGAGGGGATGCCTGAAACTGAGGTCGTGCCGAACCCTACCTGTCCTATGCCCTTTCCTGTGCGTACATACCCGTGAAAAAGGTTCAATTTGTAAATTAGGCGCAGGGGGAGAGACTAACAGTAACAGCCGATAATAAAATGGAACAATTACAACAATAGACTTCAATAAAAGTTATGTGAATGTGGTCTCTCTTTCAGAACATCTTATTGTACTCTACTCACCCTTCTTGCAGTGATGTGAGATGATTAAATGCCTACGCGATGAGACAATGAGACGAAGGCAGGTGGACAACGGAAGGCGCTGAGACGTGGCGTTAGGCGCTATGGATCATCCGCCAATTTGTCAGGAGGAGGATCGATCACCTGCTTCCCGATTGGGCTTGGCTGCAGGTACCCAAAACCGCAGAAAGCGAACCCCCAGAGGAGGGACCATTGTCGTTTGCCTCATATTCTCAATCTTCTTATTTTGATGGCGATCAGAGTCTAGATAAAACATGCACACACGGAAGGAGAAAAGTGGGCAGTTAAACAACTGTTTTTATGCCTGTGGAAACGGCAGTCACGGGAATCTAAGAGAAGTCCTGTGGGCCTATGCGAATATTCATTGACTCATTCTTTCAGCTCCTGCTGATGCTCCCGGGTGCCACAGTACCAGGGTGAGCAAAGAGCCCTGCCTGCTCCGAGCTCCCTGCCTGGGGCAGGGGCGGGGAGTAAGTAATCGCTCAAATCCCTCTACAGACAACTGGGGGCTGGGGGGGGAGCCCCCAAACAAGGTTCCTGGCCTGGTGAAGGGGCTGGGAAGGGCTTCCATGAGGAAGTGACATTTAGGCTGAGAACTGATGGAAGGGGGAGGGTCAGCCAGGCACAGAGAAGACGGGCAAGAGGTCAAGGTGGGCGGCATCCACCAAGACGCCAGAGTTGAGAGCAGAGACAGTATCGCCCTGCCTGCCTCCCTGGCCAAGATTCCTCCTCTCCCCAGAGAGGGGGGCCCCCTGACCTCCACCTGCAGCCTCGGCCTGGGTCTGGCTCCCTGGCTTTGTGGAGCCAGGATATGCGGAGAGCGGCCTAAGTTCCAGAGTTCGGGTGACTCAACATCAAATCACACTTGCTGCTATGCTCTTCCCTTACTGCGAGTCACATGTGTGATGCCTGCTCCTAGACCCCAGGTCTGGCGAGAAGGTCCCTCCGTGAGCCGTGGTCCTGCAGGCCGCCCTCCTGCTCATGGCTGATAGCTACCTGGCTGCACTTCCTCCTGTTGCCCCGCTCCAAGCCTCCCTGCTGTCGGGTTTTCACCTGTCCTCTTTTTGACCTCCGCCCTGCTTACGGCCACTCCTGACGGGCCCCTGGCCCCAAAGGGCTCCGATGGACTCCCATGACCGTCATTTCCCAGGACAGTGTCCCCACGTGGGCTAGCTCTCCTCCCACACCAACCACTCCAGCGGGCAGGTCATATTTCTAGGTACTGGTCACTCCCGGCGTGGCCTAAAACTCCCCTCCTGACGCGATGCGTCAGTTCTCTGAAGGAGAGATTTGAAAGGTGGGGAAGTGAAGGAGAGCCAGAGAGAAGAACAAAGGACAGGTGATCAGTGTAGAAAGAGAACCGGAGAAGTCTCAGAGGCTGGGAGAGAGGCCCGGGCTTCAGTGACGTAGCCATGCAGGCAGACTTGAGGACCTCTGACCCAACAGGATCTGGGTGCCTGCTTCATGCTTTGTCTCTCACTCCCCCATCCCCACCCCAGAAGTCCTCACCCAGAACTCCACACTCCAGCCCTGTGGAATGTTTTCACATCCTCCAACAGATTAGTTGGAAGACCTTCCAAACTCCTACTTTCCGTGTCTGGAATTCATAAATGCTCCCCCTTACCTAGTTAATCCGTCTGTTGGCCCTCAGGCTGAACAGCACTCTAGCCTCTGAGTCCATCCTGGATGGCCCTCTGAGTTGGGTGCCCCTCCACGGGCCTCACATCTCCCTGAACTTCCTGTATTGGGGGTCCTGCCACACTGCATTTGCACTGTGTGTCTGTCTCCTCTGCTAGACTCCAAACTCTGTGAGACCTGGGACTGCTTTTTTCATTTCATCTTTGTATCAACTGATCTCCTGCCTGGTTATTGAGTGATCAAACACACAGCAGAAACCCAACAAGTATTTGTGACACTGATAGGTTGGTGAAGAGCCACACAAGTATCTCCTCCCCCACCACTATCCGAGGAAGACAGCAACGTTCTCTAGATCATGGCCATGGAAGAGCGCCATATACTGTGGCCGCACAGTAAAACATCTGGAGAACTAGACACATTTGGAGAACATGGCATCCTCACTCAGAGCTTAAGGGAGTTTGAGCTCCTTTGCTATAGCAAGCAGAGCCCAGAGTCCCCTTGGCAGGTGGACAGATGACAGGCACTTCATGCCATTAGAATTGGCTTCACACACAGGTCCTCTTAGGCTGGTGTCCTTCCTTGGGCAATCTGGGCTCCAAGGTCCTAAAGAAAATAAAGTGCTTTCCTGTTATGTTCCCGGATAAGGAGGCACACAGACCTGCTGCACAGCCTCCTGGCACACCTGTTTCCAGAAGCACCATTATTCCTTGCATGCCCAGCCACAAGAAGCTCCTGGGAGCAGCTGCTTGGCCTCCAAGAGTTCAGACACTTTCTACAACTTTTCTACAGGATCTGCCCGTCATTGGCCATTTCTACCATCTCGTCTAGGAGCTCTCCGAAGTGCGACTCACAGAATAGGAGACCGTGAAGAAACAGGTCTGTGGTCCCATAAATTTGGGAAACGGTGCAAGGGCTATTCTGGTTGGAGATCTCCTAGGACGTGACACTCTAAGGCATGTCCTGCGGTAACAAATCCTGCCTAGGATTCCTGGTCTAAATGGCACAGTTGGTTCAATCGCTGACTCATCCCCTATAGCACATGCATACACAGCAATGAGAAATGAAGTATAAGTTGGGAAAATAAAGAAGGCCTAGCCCAGCGTAAAAACAAAATAAGCACCTCAGTGAATGAGAACGGGGTGGAAACATGAAGCAACTAGCCGCAGGCCTGCTGGTTGAGCAGGAAGGGGATGCTGACAGTCCCCTCCTTTGGGACAGGGAGGAATAAAATCATTTTGTGAGAGATGGGGGAAAGATCTAGTAACATCCTGCGACAGGTGTTTGCAGAACATACTTTGGGACATGTTGCCTTTGCCCCTTTCTCCTCCACTCTTGCCTCACATCCCTGGACTCAAGGTGCTCAGATACCAAAAACTGGTCGGTCTCTGGCACACACATTATTTTGTGTCACCAAACATTAACATCAGCCTTCCCAAAACTCTCAAGAAAAACTCTATGACAAGATCCCACATGAGGGATTCCTCTCTCTCTCTGTCTCTCTCTTTCTCCCTCCCCCTCTCTCCTCCTTCTCTCTCCCCATCTCTCCCTCTCCCCTTCTCTCTCTCTTCCCCTCTTTTTCTCCCCCTCTTTTTTCTCAGTCTCCCTCTCTCTCCCCCTCTTCTCTCCCCTCTTTTCCTCCTGTTTCCCTCTCTCCCTCTCCCTCCCTTTCTCCACCACCATCAACTTTTCTTAGGAGCCCTCCTCCTCACCTTCGGCTCACCTACCCCGACTTCCTTTGTCCTCACTGACCTCCTGACCTCTGAACTGCTGTCCCCACAGCCACCCGATGGCCACACCAGACCGTGAGTTCTCATACCTTATCCTCTGCTAGTCTCTCCCCTTTTCAACACCGCTGAAGGCCCCTCCTGATGAACCTGGAAAATTCTTGTATCCTGTATTTTCCCTCTCCCCATCCCTCAATCCTCTTTTTTATCTCCCTATCCTCACAATTGCCCCGGCACTACCCTCTGCCCACACATGTCACTCCTCACACATCCAAACACCCAGGAGTTTTCAGAACCTTATGATTCAAATACTGCTCTAGAAATGGTGGTCAGGTTTGCTCTGTGTCTGTTGTTAGTCGTGTAGGTCGTGGCGTATTATGGTGGCCGAAGCACAAACTGAGACGACTAGACAACGGCTTTCCATTCTGATTTCACTTCTTGACTTGATTTTATATCCAACTAGTTCATGACTTCTGTTAAGCCTATCAAAGTTGCCTTCTATAGCCACGAGCCCTATTGAATTACTGACTTCTTGCAGAGTAAACTGTTTTCAATGCATTAAAAGTCCCATATACAAACATACCTATACTAATATGTAGGCATATTGCTAAATTGAATGTTTTGTTTTGATATTCTGTAAATAATTTTCAAATGCATTCGTTATGTTTTTGCATTTTCCATGTGTTTTTAATTTAATTACTGTAGTTACCTGAAGTTTTTCATTTTCAGCGCTTCTTAATTTTCTCCTCTCATATTTGTAAATCCTGTTTGATCTTTTAAAGGAGTTTTGGTAAATGTTTATATATTTGTTCATGAATGTATAAAGCCCTAATTCCTTGGTCTAAATTCATAGGGATATGAACATACACATATGAATTTACTAAGCCAAATATTTTTAACTGTGTAAATTAAAGTTGCTTACTCTAATGGCAATAAAAAGGCAGAACAATACTTCAAGTGAAATTCGTTGACTTATCACAGCCACACGACAAATCCACCCTTTCTGAAATAGAATGCATCTTCTCCATATGTACTCTGATGCCCAGCCTGCCCAACCCACCTCCCCCAAATAGCTTGAGACCTTTTCTTTCTCTTCCTCACTTCTCAGTTTCTGCCATTTTACCCTTTTCCCAGTTACCTAAGCTCCAGCTTCAATCTTATCTTACACTTCTCCTTTCCATTTGCCTGCTCACCACGAAAGCCCAAATTCCTCAAAATTAGTTATGAAGCCCTTGCCCTTCTCTACCACAGGGTCTCTCATCACATGGAAGTGTTCTTCAAATACCTCTCTGCCCCAGAAACAGGGGCCTGGGGCGGAAAATTATTCTTTTGGCAATAGAACTCCTCGAAGGCCGCACATGTAGCATATTACCTGAGTCCTCTGAAGAAGTAGCTTATTCCCGGAGATGGTAAAAAAGATCTAGATACAACGAGAGCTGACTCTACGCAAGGGAACCAGTACTAGATGTTTCACAAAAGGAAAGATCTAGACTCAACCATTATAAATAAAGCTCTAACCCACTCAATCAGAGCATGACCTGACTGAATGCAGAGAGTGGAACTTTGGGGGGGTTGACCGAAAAAGCAATCAGTCGGGACCATGTCGTCCATCTTTACCCGTAGCCATACAAAGAATCGATTGTGACGTCCCCGATGACAAAGGTTGCTCTTTCCTGGGCATAGTTCCCTGGAATAGGAGCAATTCAGATGACATGAAATACTCTGTGGGGACACTCAGTCCCCTTTGCCTGAAGCTGTTCTGACCCCCGAATTTGTGAGATTTAATAATGAAAAATATTATCTCTGAAATGAGACCTGGGTTCATTTCCAGTCTCTGGTATTTACCAGCAGGAACTACCAGGAAAATTCTTACATCTCATCTACTGCTGCTACAGCTATTATGAACAATTACGCTAGTCTAGTCCCGGCCCTGCCCTCGGGTCCTCCCACTGTGCCCTTGTGCTCCTCCAGCTGGACAGTCCACCACCTTCACTCTGTGCTCTAAACATGGCAAGTACTTTCCAGCCGCAGGGCCTTTGCTCATACCATTCTCCTCTCCTGGCTCCCCCTTCCCCCACATACCTGGATGACTCTGTCTCCATCTTCCTTTAAATCTCTGCTCTTTTATTTGTTTATTATTCTTTGTTCTAGTCCTGTCCACACTGGTCTAGATCTCATGAGGGCAGGTGTTTTAGCTGCTGTCACAGCTGCTATAGCAGTAGCTGCTAAATTATATTGAGTTTTGACCATGTCTTGGTCTTCCCCTCTGTGAAACTGGGCTAATAACATTGACTTCAGGGTGCTGTGAGGTACAATGAGCCTAGTTGTATATTGCCTGGCAAATAGCACATGCCTAGTTGATGGTAGTTACCATTATTATTATTTTTTTAATTATTTTTTTATTTTTAGGGAGAGAGACCGAGAGGGGGAGGGGCTGAGGGAGAGAATCCTAAGTAGGCTCCGTGCTCAGTGCAGAGCCTGATGTGGGGCTCAATCCAACGACCTGAGCTGAAATCAAGAGTCGGACACTCAACCGAGCCACCCAGGTGCCCCCCATTATTATCTTTTGATGTCCACACGATTTGCACAGGAGAATGAATCCTGTGCATCTGCACAGTCTCCTCTCTTGAAGAGTAAATGAATGAAGCACTCTTCTGGCTTATCAATCGGCACCTTTGCAAATACCGATAAAACTATTTTCTAGTCGTGCATCACTAAAGACTAGACCCTGGCCTCTGGGACACACAGAGACAAAGTGCCTTTGTGTTTGCAATCACAAATTCTTTTTAAAAAAATTTTTTTAATGTTTATTTATTTTTGAGAGAGAGTGAGAGAGAGAGTGTGTGAGCGGGGAAGGGATAGAGAGAGAGGGAGACACAGAATCTGAAGCAGGCCCCAGACTCTAAGCTGTCAGCACAGAGTCCGACACGGGACTTGAACCACGAACTGCAAGATCGTGACCTGAGCCAAAGTCGGACACTTAACCGACTGAGCCACTCAGGCACCCCATGATCACAAATTCTTGAGTCAGCGTGCCTGGGTCATATCTCAGGCCTCCACTTAGGGACAGTACGGCCCCTCAGAGCCTCAGTTTCCTCCTCTGTACAATGGGATTCATGACAGTACCTACCTCAGAGGAACACGTGAGAATTCAATGAGATAACGTAGCCTCACAACACTTCTGTGGGGAGGCACCATGAATATCAGTCACCATTGACAAAAGAGGAAGTGGACATCTCGAGAGGTAAGATAATTTGCTCTAAATCGGATAGCCAAAAACTGGCAAGGCCAAAATTTGAATCCAGATCTATCCAGCTCCAAAGGTTGATTTCATATCCACATTCCACCATCCAATGGCTCTCCAACCTCTAGCAATAGGCATTTAACTGTGTTAATCCAAGTCCTATCCTATATGTCATTGGGCTGGAGGGCAGGGATGATGTATCTAATTAATCTTTGTTTTCCCTTTAGCACCCAGGTCCATATTTTACTTGCTGATATGTCCCTTGAGCCAATGCTGAATAACTAATCAAGTAAATAAATGAATGCATGAACAATATATCAAGAGAGGAGACCCTTGTTAAGAGAATAGGGTTCAAAAGTATCCCAATCAAGAAGAGTAGGAATTAAAAAGAGGAAAAGGAGAAAAAGGAGGAGGAGGGAGAAGAAAACAGCATTGGACCTGCACAGCCAAAGGGCATTAGGATCCTTTGAGAGAAGATGGTGGAAGAGAACCCATTGCTGGGGGTTAGGGAAGGAAAGCCTGGATGGAAAAGCAGCAGCAGGTATAGATCCCTTACTTAAAAAGCTCATCCTAAAAAAAGAAGGTGTCCTGAAGAGCTGTCACTAGAAAGGAAGCAAAGTCAAGTGAAGAATTGTCTTTGCTTTTTTACAAAACAGAATAAACCTGATATGTTTGTAGGAAGAGATGATTAATCTCTCTCATGTAGGAGAGAGAGATTATAGATCCTGGAAAGGAAAGTGATCTTTGCAAGAATAATGTCCCAGAAGAGATCAAAGGGATTGGCTCTAGAGTTTTTCAGTCTGTGGGTTACAAGCCTGTGTTTGGGGAATGGAAAGGGATTGGTAGAATGGAATGAAAATTATCGGTACCCATCCCATTTTTAAGACTTGTGTGTATGTGTGTGTGTGTGTGTGTGTGCGCGCACGTGCATGCACGTGCTTCTGTGTGTGTATATGCATGTGTGCATACTGGGTCACCATTTAAAGAGTTTTTTGGGGGTTTTTTTGTTTTGTTGTTTTTTTTACTGTGAATCATGGTCAAAACGCATTTATTTTTTTTAATGTTTTATTTATTTTTGAGAGAGAGAGAGAGAGAGAGAGAGAGAGAGACAGAGTATGAGCAGGAGAGGAGCAGAGAAAGAGGGAGACAGAATCCACGAAGTAGGCTCCAGTCTCTGAGCTGTCAGCACAGAGCCTGATGCGGGGCTCGAACCCATGAACCACAAGATCATGACCTGAGCCTAAGTCGGACACTTAACCGACTGAGCCACCCAGGCACCCCATGGTCAAAACACATTTCAAACAGTGGTCATTAGCGGAGAGCTCGATTTAAGTTGTCGATGACAATCAGTGAGCAGTATTGTGGATGGTGGCCCTGCCCTTGCTACAATTCAGGGAAACCAGCCCATCCCACCTTCTTTCTTTCCTCCCTCCCCTCCTCTCTCCCTTCTTTCATAAACATTTATTGGCCCATCTGTCTACTTGCCATTCACTTTTCTAGGCCCCAGGCATAAAGATGACTCAGACACAGTCCTATCCTCGCAGCTTACAGCACAGTGTTTTCTACCTAGCATGAATGACCTCTGGGCATCCCAGGCTTCTCGGGGCACAGGCCTGGACTCTCCTAGTTGTCCAGCTCATGCGATGCCCATCTGGTTCCAGTCTCAACTCCCACCCACATTCCCAAGACTCACCCGCATGCCCAGGCTGCTGCCCAACTAGTGAAGGGTCTGCCCTCTGCCACACACACACAAGAGTACTGTGTCTTAAGACACAAGGAGAAGATTAAGTCTCCCAGGCGGGCTTCACTCACAGCAGGACTGAGGGTGCTCTCCGCTGTGACCTGGCAGAGGCCCTCGGAGATGGACACCGTGGTCATGCACACCCAGTTGACACGCCCACCCGAGTGTTCAGGCTACTGCAATCGGCCGTCCACCTAGACAAGGTTCTTGTTTTTTTGGTTTTCTCCATTCCAAGTGTGGGAAGTTAATTCAGGCCTTCAGACCCACAGTCTTAAAGGAAGCTTCTTGCATTGAGCTAATTAAAACAAGAGAAAGCTTTCTGCTGAAGATTTGTGAAGGGGGAGGTCCGCACGGCTTTCAGTCAATGCTTTAGTATCACTGAATGAGAGTGCAGAGCAGCCTGGAAAGAACCTGAGGGAACAGCTATTTGCAAAGCCCTGTTCCACAGATGATCCAACCGAGGCTCGTGCCGCTAGAGAACCCACCCAAGTGCAGTAATCCAGGGCACCTGAGGCATCCCATGAGGGGCTCGGGGACCTGTGCTCCTGGCTCCCGTCCCGCTTCACCCAGAGAAGCCCTGCAAGTATGTTTCACATGTCCGCTTCTGCATTAGAGTGGGCTTGAAATGAGGGTCTCCTTGCTTCAGGAGCAAAGAAGCAGACCAAAAAATATCATGCTGTGCCGTGATTTTTAGGACGTTAGAGGACATTGAGAGGAAAAAAAATACTCTAAGCTCTAGTTACTCATATGTGTGCCAGTTAGGGGAAAGTTTACCGATGTCTGTAAGTTACCTTGAAATGTATTTTAAAAATATGACAAGTTAATGAATGGATGCTAAGATGACGAGATAGGGAGATTCTCAACAAAGCAAGTACGGTAAAACGTGAATGGTGGGGTCTAGGTGGTAGGTTTATGGGTATTCTCGGTAAATTCTTTCAATGTTTCCATATGAAAGTTTTTATAATAAAATGTGTGGGGCAAATTGACACCAGATGCATATGTTCTAATAAATGTTTTCTTACCTCTTAAAAGCTGTTAAAAAAAAAAAAAAAAAAGAGGAAATTATGCCTGTACCACCTTCCCACATGGCCAATCTTGTTACTGTGGAGAAGATGGAGAAAACGGATATGATCACTTTAGGAAAGTAAAATGCTACCTCAAATATTTTTCCTGGTCAATCATTTATTCATTAATTTTTGATGCCATAGCTATTTGAACTTCTGAAAAACTGCTGGGTCTAACTGCAGCCCCTCACATTTCTGGAGTGCAAATAAATGCTTTCACACACATTGCTTTGTTGAGCCTGACAATTCTGTAAGATGGTCACACAGCTAGATCTGAGAGTAGAACTCACATCTGGCTGCTGGGTTGGGAGACAATGACAAGGGGAGAAAAGCATAGGTCCCCTAGGGCACCTGTAAAGGTACTCAGATAGAAAGAAAGGCAGCAGTAGCACTGAAATCTGCATGCTGATGGGATCGTCAAGTGTGGTGGCTGCACATTGCACAATTGCTTCGTAACTTTGAAAATGTTACTCGATCTCTTCTTCTTCTTCTTCTTTTTTTTAATGTTTCTTTTTGGGAGAGATAGCACAAGCAGGGGAGGGGCAGAGGCGGGGGTGGGGGGACAGAGAATCCGAAACAGGCTCCAGGCTCTGAGCTGTCAGCACAGAGCCGGACGTGGGGCTCCAACCCACGAACTGTGAGATCATGACCTGAGCCGAAGTTGGACGCTCAACCGACTGAGCCACACAAGCGCCCTGAAAGTATTACTCAATCTCTTAAGGATGGACATTTTGCAGTGACTGATTTACTAACGTTCTCATCACTCGTCACCGTTTTCTTCATTTCAAAATACGTTCTGTGCACCTATTTAAGCCCGGAAACTGTGGTGTGTGGGAACTTGCAGTTCTGAAATGTGCTCACCATAAACCCCTGTGGCATGAACCACGGAGATGCCAAGGACCTCTGTTTCTTCCCTGACAAAATGGGAGAAACCAAATTTACAGGAAGACACAGATTTCCTTGAATTTTAAAAGCAACGTGGGTTTTTGTGGCGATTTAATACCACAGTTACCTACGTGGAACTTCAGAGACTTCTAGGCTAGCATAATCGAAATTTTAAAACGTGTAATAGAAATCATACACCTATCCAAAATGCTAGTGGACAAATGAAAGCACTGCTATGCTTTTATCACATTATTCTCATGTTCAGCCAAGCTCGTGTGGGCTGTTATGAATGTCTCTAATTCATTAAAAAAACAAAAATCAAAGTAATCTCACATACATGCAATTTATTCTCCTGGAAAAATGCTTTAGACCCTGAAAGGAAGGTTGGAGAAAGGATGGATAACAAAAAAAGTCCTTTATGGGCTAAAAATCTTCTCAAAACTCTATTTTATGAGTATCACGCATACAAAGAATCAAAGAAACTACGTGATGTAAATTCATCCAACCAGCAAGGGGCAAGCCAGTAGCGAACCCAGCATTTATTTGGGGATAGAACAATATCAAAGATGCAAATGCACGTTAAGGCCATTCATAATTCATTCACTTAAGCTCCACTTTTTTGATTAACAATCGGCCGGGCTTTGGGGTGAGAACTGGACACGTTGCTCACTCTCAGATTGTTTTGGTGGTAAGGACAGCTCTTCCAGTTGTGGCTTGCTTACAGCTGCTCTGGCTTATAAAGTAATTGCTAGTCCTTCGAGAGTCAGACACTTCAAGAGGAGCACCCGTTATTTCTCAGCAAAAGCAGAGAAGAACGGTTCATATGTCAGCAGAGCAGGAGGGTCTTTTATGTGGAAAACAAGGAAGAAAATGCACCCTTCTGAGAAATCCTTCAGTGCCGTTGGCCATGCTCCACAACACAGAGTCTGGGAACGCGGGTGAACAGGTTCAGGATTGGGGAGGAACCCAGTTCAAATCCTCACTCTGCCACTAAACTTGGGCATGTGGCATAATCCCTTACTTAGTCTTCTTATCTGGACCATAGGGATAAATGAATGCATATAAAATATGCAGTTGTGCTTAGGACACAGCAAGGATTTGGCTAACGTTAACACCTATCACTAAAACATTGGCTAACTGGTAACTAGTTACAAGGAAACTGGTGTCTTTGGTTAGTCAGAAGTTACTCCTGCCATTCTCTTTTAGGGTAGGGTTTTAGATCCCTAGAAAACAAACCCATAATCTCAGAAGTTTTTGTTAAATAAGTTCCAGGGACTGTATCTTGAATTTGGTGGCGGTGGGGAGGAGTCACATCTTGACTAGCACCAGGACTCTGTAATGCTCACTCCCCTCCGGACACCTGAAGAGTCGACATAATTCCTTTACCCCACAAACCTTGGCCTAGTGTTGGTCATGTCCCAGTCTGTACTTTAGTCTGTGGGAGGATTTAAGCACAGTCTTTATTCTCCAGTCACATCGGCCCCGGGCTCAGTGAGGTTTTACATTTAAGTCACAGTTCCTTGGCTTGGAGTCCCCCATTCAGTTCAGATTCCAGGACCCTGAGCTTCCCACGCCTCCCCTGCAATGGGTTCCTGTTGGCTAAGACCTCCTGTGACCCCTTGACTTGTCATAGTCTCCTTGTTATTGTCGAATGCAGGTGGTCAGCCTGTCTCCACTCACTCACTCACTCCAGTTCATGATCTGATTTCCCCCAGCACCACCATGTTTAGACAGCCCCGTGGTAGTTGCTGATCACAAATGTTGCACGCGGGCGGGGGGGGGGGGGTGGTGGCGGTAAGGCAGAGGGGCCACCAGGGCAACAGGGGTCAGGAGGATGCCTCCAGGACCCCGACCCTGGAATTCTGCTGGCCAAGAACAAATGTGGATTTGCCTAATAGTGAGGTGGCCACACTCCCGGAAGAAATTTGTCCATTCACCATGGGAGGTTGTTATGGAGTCTGTTATTTACTTCAGCACATTTAAAGGGAAGATGGTGTGATGTTATGGATGTGCCGGCTAGTTCAAGCTTCACTCTAGGCTTGACCTAAAAAACAAGCCACACTCCAAGGGTCGTCTGCTTTTGCTACACCAGAACACGCCAAAGCGGCCACCACAAGAGGGGCCATGATCCACGTCTTGGTCAATAACCGAGACTTTGCTAATTAGTACAGTGAATATTGTAAATGGATTTTAATTGGTAAAATAAAAGACTTTAAGTAGCATGATGACTATTTGAAATTGGTAAAAAGCTCAGAAATGTGGATTGATTAAAATATTTAAAACATTTAAAGACACTTCCCACTCTTGCCTAAGGGAGTATAAAACTCTAATGAGGCCAGTAGCTTTGCCCTGAGGCTGGTGCCCAAGGTCGTTCCCTAAACAGTCCTGTGTCAACAGCCATCAACTTAGAGGACTCTCCTTGTGTGATGTAGGCCGAGAGTCACAGGATCTGCCTCGGGATCTGGGAAAATTGCCTCTGGAGAACACAAGTCTCACCCACGGGCGGGACAGGAGCTGGAACGCAAATGTACAGAACAGCTCGCACCACTTCCCGGATCATTTGCTAATAAATGCTTAGTGAATAAACGGCTACCTTTATTGTGGCCACAGAGCCAGGATGAGACACCGATGAGGCATTCCCTCAGGTGTCACATTTAAAAGGGAGCCAAAACAAAGATTTGAATGCAGTAATTTTCTTAAATCTACGATAGACAAAATGTCAAATTTTCAGTAAAGGCAGGCTGTTGGTGTTTGTTTCACAACGTGGCATTATTGTGCAATGGGAACAGTTGTTTCCAATCAGCCCCCGGTTCTGGGCCTGCACCTGGGCCTCCCCCACTGCGCGGCTTATAGGGGTTCCCAGCGGCATGCACACAGATTGCACAACCCCGGCAGGCCTGATATACAGTCCTTTTTTTAAATCGTAGCGCTTTCATGAACTTTTGATGTTAACATCTCGAATATAATATAATGATATAAAATGTAATGTGTTTCTATGATATATACTTTATAATTAGTTAAGCAACATATAACATAATTAATATGCTGTATATTTATCTGATGTATAGATATATGTGAGTATGTAACATATTAATAACATAAATATGAACTTTTGAGAAAAAAGTTCCAGAAGTACCCATTTTTCCTTCTGCTTAGGCTCCAGCATGGCTGGGCACGGGGCTGTGTGGCAGAATTTTCCATGAGACTTGCTCTTCTCATATGCTAGTAGAGATGTTGCCTACGAGCTGGGCACGTCTGAGGAATTTGCACAGGGACACGTCTTCCTGGTGACCTATATGCTGTGTTTGCCTGCCTCTCCAGGGCACCCGCAGTCCTACTATCAAGGTCACAGGGAGGACAAATTAATAGGTGTCCGGGTAACACAAAATTACAGCAAAAACAGAAGAACGCATGTATGCGTGTGTTTAATCTAGCATCTATCTGTTTAAATATCATCTTGGAGGAAGAGTTGGAATTTTTAAAATTATAGAAAAGTAGAAACATTAAAAAATCACGCATCATCCTACTCCACACACATATAAAGTACAAAGCTCCCTAAGAGATGCTGAGGAGGGTCAGTCGAGAGAGTACCTCCAGTACAATGGAATCTTGTAACGTTTGGGGGAATTCTCGGTGGCATTTAAGATGCATCCTGATGGACAGATTGCCAGGACATATTGCTGGGGGAGAAAAGCAAGTTGCAGAATGATAAGCACAGTTGGATACTATTTATGTCATAGACACACCCACACACAAAACAACAAGCACCACCATATACTCTCTGTATGCGCATATACATGAATGTCAATGCAGAGGACAAGGGTGGGAAGAGGGCCCTTTGACGGAGAATGGTGGCAGTCTCTGGGGAGAGGTAGCAGGGTCCGGGAGTAGTCAAAGAGGACTTCCGTACATTGCTTTAATATTTGACAAGGAACCTGTATTCAAATGAATTACAAGAACAGCCTCCCAGGGAGATGGGGCAGCATTAATATTGAGTGGGGAAGCGGATGGCACACTTTGGCGGTAGACTAGAGTGCATAAAGGGGCTACTTTGGAGATGTTCCAAAGGGTAGATTAAGACCGGAAAGTAAAGAGTCTTCAATTCCAAGCCGAGGAAATGGCACTTGATGGAGAACTCCACCATAGGATACCTTAGGTAGCAGTATATAACCTGGAATGGACGGGAACCAGTTAAGAAACGAGGACAGTGCCTAGTGAGCCTGGAAAAGGCAGGGCGAAGAAAAAGCAAGGAAATATATGAGAGGAATTTTAAATCTGCCTGATCTGATAAGGAGCAGGTGGACTGAAGGAGAGGAGGCTAAAAGAGAGAGGAATCAAAGATTGTAATCCATGTGACTGGTGCGATGCTGGTACCAGTTAAAAGAGGGTCAGGAATACAAAATTAAAAAAAAAAAAAAAAAGATTGAGAAGGAAAAATACTACTGATCACAAAATTCTATCCCTCGGACGTAAAAGTGAATAAATTCTGGGGCACCTGGGTGGCTCAATCAGTTGAGCATCTGACTTCAGCTCAGGTCATGATCTCACAGTTCATGAGTTCGAGCCCGAGCCCTGCAAGCCTGAGCCCTTCGTATCCTCTGTCCCCCTCTCTCTCTGCCCCTCCCCTGATCACGCTCTCTCTCTCTCAAAAATAAATAAACATTAAAAGAAATGAATAAATTATTTTCTGGTGATTAAATGAGCTAACACACGGAGAGCACTCGGCCTAGTACATAGGTGGTGCTTAACAATCCTGTAATAATGGCAAATACAAATGGACAATTTTTATGTGTCAAGCACTGTTAAAAAGACTTTCATCTACTAAAACTTTTAATCTTCATGATAAGTTTATGCGATAGGTATTATTACTGTTCCCATTGTACAGAGTTATAACATTCACAGTTCCAGACAGGGGAAAATGGAATAAAAGAGCCAGTTTGTTAAATCAGACCAGGCAGGCACTTGGGAGCCATAGGGCTCAGCGCTAATTATGAAGTATCCAAGAGCTGTCAAAGGGAATGCTGGCCTGGGAATCTTAGATATTTAGAGAGAAGCAGTTACAGCCAGAGAACATTAGTGAGCAAAGAACCAAAGACACCACCTAGGTGAATGCTGTATTTTGGAGATGACCAAACCCGGGCTGGGGATCCCCGTCCAGTGCTCTGCCCCGGGCGACATCCTGGTTTAAGGTGATGGTCACAGAGGGTTGGGTAAGTCTCATGAAGGCACTGGGCACAGAGCCTGGCACATCAGTTTACATCCGTCGACTGGAAGGAAAGAATACTGAGATACTTTTGCTAACCTATGCTATTCGCTGCCTCTTTCCCCTTCTTACCGGGAAGCCTACTGGGCTGTGCAGCTGGGTCCCTGTGTCCTCAGCCATCCGGCCTGGGGGCAGCTCTTCAATTTCAAGCCCGGAGGTGCAGGTAATAGGGAGCTGAGCCTTCGAGCTTCTTTATTATGAGAGTAAGCATGGTAGCCCTCTCCTTAGAAGACCCACACTCCTTCCTATTCTAGCAAACTTTGGAAAGCCATCTCCTAGGGGACAAATTGTTAGTTTAGAAGAAAACAGTATTTTTCAATCCATCATAAGGTGTAAATACTACACTTTGATAAAAACAGGTGAGAACCTCTGTGATCTTTTGCACTACAGTCTAACTAGAGCCATGGAACCAGAAGAATCATTTATTGAGCCTTTGTATGTGGCCAATGCATTCACATTTCTTCTATGTAAGAAACAACTTTTTAAAAAATCTGTTTTAATGTTTGTTTATTTTCAGAGAGAGAGAGAGAGAGTGCGCAAGCAGGGAGGGGTAGAGAGAGGGAGAGAGAATCCCAAGCAGGCTCTGACGCAGAGCCTGACGCAGAGCTCGAACCCACGAACCGCGAGGTCACGACCTGAGCCGATAGCAAGAGATGGACGCTCAACCGACGGAGCCACCCGGGCGCCCCCCCAAACACCTTTTAAACTCATGGTCACTTAGCTGTTTCTTAAGGAGTTTAACTTATTTAATAGCACCTTAATAACCTCTGGGAATGCGTAAAGTATCGAGTTATAGATGACATTCGCGGGGCTCTCACCAGGTACTGAGCACTCCCTGGGTACTTTTCACAGATTAATTCCCTTCCCCCTCACGTGAACTCCTTCAGGCAAATCTTACTAACATCTCTGCTTCACAGGTCCAGAAATTGTGAGGCACACAGGCTCAGGCACTTGCTTAGAGTCACATGCCCCACAAGGGCGGACCCAGCAGCCAAGTCCAAGCCCCTGGCTCTCAAACCCAAGTTCTAAATTGCTATGTAATTTAGAATTTGGTTTTGCTATGATGCATTACTTTTAAAATAATCCTAATTACTAGCCTTTTTTTTTTTTTTTTTTTTTTTTTTTTACCATTATAAAATATAAATATCCACATACTGGATTTCCTTTTTTTTTTTTTTTTTAGTGTTTATTTTTTTGATATTTTTTTTGAGAGAGAGAGAAAGAGAGCACAAGCAGGGGAGGGGCAGAGAGAGAGGGAGACACAGGATCTGAAGCAGGCTCCAGGCTCTGAGCTGTCAGCACAGAGCCCGACGCAAGGCTCGAGCTCACCAATAGTGAGATCATGACCTGAGCCGAAGCTGGACACTCAACCGACTGAGCCACCCAGGCGCCCCTGGATTTCCTTTCAAGCAAAAGATTTCTCTCGGCGGCATGAAGGAGAGGAGTTTCCCCCTAAGAAGCTCCCAGGCCTCTTGCAGGAGTGGGAGGCAGTCAGAGGGCCACCTCCCGCACCCCGCCCTGTGCTTCCTCCTACAGACATGGTGACTCACACCCGTAAGAGTGTGAAGAGCTCTAGCGCTTTCTAGTTTTGTAGATATTTTTAGCACTGTTTACATGTTTGCTTGGATATGTCCCTATTATCATTGCCCAAACTTTGAAAATAACAATCTTACCTTATTCATACTGATTGTTGTGGAATGATTAAAATGATGATTAAAATGATAATCAAGAAACCCACTACAGGGGCGCCTGGGTGGCTCAGTCGGTTGAGCGTCCGATCTCGGCTCGGGTCCTATCTCACAGTGTGAGTTCGAGCCCCTCATCGGGCTCTGTGCTGACGGCTCAGAGCCTGGAGCCTGCTTCGGATTCTGTGTCTCCCTCTCTCTCTGCCCCTCCCCTGCTCATGCTCTGCTCTCTCTCTCTCTCTCTCTGTGTTAAAAATAAAACATTTAAAAAAATTAAAAAAAAAAAAAACCCACTAGAGGCTTACTATGTGCCAGGCCCTGTGCTAAGTGCTTAACAGGCATTGTGTCAGTTACGCCTCTCAACGATCATCTAGGGTATGAACTGTGACTGCCTCTTTGCTCAGTGAATGTTCGGTGTGTGCCAGGTGCCCTAAAAGTTCGGCTGATTGATATCCCATAGCTTCTAAAGATGTTTTCCCCCCAAAATATTAGAGTCTCCTTGGGGAGAAACAAACACACCATGGGTTCCCAGAGGTTGAGAGGCCTGGACGCAGGGCTGGGGTAGAAGGGGCTCCCGAAATGTTTAAAAAGTGAAAGCAAGTTACACAAAGCCACAACCGTCGTCAGCATATCCCCACCCACCAACACCAAAAGAGCTATGACCACAGGGCTTGGTTTGCCCAGGAGAGTGTCAACTTATGTCTCCCTTCCTAATGGAATATTAACGAGCCTCCTTTTACTCTCAGAGCCTTCAGTTTGGATGCTTGTATTAACTGGTCACCCAACCACAAAGTCTCAGTGGGACTGACTAGCCACCTACCCTACCCACCCATCTGGTCCACCACCCCCCAATGGCCAAGGTGAATGCGACACTGTGACTTGGGACAACTTTGTAGTAAATGAAGAATGGGGGGAAACCAAAATGATCTCCAGACAAAGGGTCCCAGTGGGACAGAAAGGGGAAGGATAGGGGAGCCAAACAACAGAGGGAAAAACAGGCTGCACTTGCTATGGTCTGAATGTTTATGTCCCCCCATAATTCATATGCTAAAATCCTAACCCCAAAAATGATGGGATTAGGAGATGGGGCCTTTGGGAGGTGTTCGGGTCATAAGGGCAGAGCCCTCATGTATGGGATTAGTGCTTTTAGAAAAGAGGCCCCAAAACTTCCTTGCCCCTTCTACCCTATGTGGATGCAGCAAAACAAACAAACAAACAAACCAACCAGCCATCTATGAACCAGAAAGAGGGCCCCCTCCCCAACTACGCTGGCACCTGGATCTCAGACTTCCAGGCTGCAGGACACTGAAAAATAAATTTCTGTTGTTTATGAGCCACCCAGTCTGTGATATTTTGTGATAGCAGCCCAAATGGACTGCGACAGCTCTGAAGAAAAACAGAAGCAAAGTGTAAGACGGTGCTTATGGATTTATATAAAATTATGTATGTAAGAGTGCAGAAAGGATAAAGTTCTGGTTGGGGATTTGATGGTGCCAGTGTTTTGTTAGAGTATCTTGTCCACTACAGCATCCCTACCACTTAGTGTAATGCCTACAGTACAAATATTTCTGGAGGGAGAAAGCAAGGAAGCAAAGTAAGAAACCAGGTTGGTTTCTAGTCCTAAATACTCTACTCGCTAGCCGCGCAGCTCTGAGCGGTGCTTCTCCACTCGACAGCAGCTGAGAGAACGCAAGGTCATCTTCAACAGTCTCTGACACTCAGGCAATGATGAGGGCAAGCCTGAGCGAAAAGTCTGCCCTGATAACCCTAGACAGGTGACCCCCACAGTGCTGCAGTGGCAGTCTGCCTGGAAGTGCCTGTGTTTGACCTTTAAGCTTTTGCAATTCACAAATTGGACACACACGCACCCAAAGGCAAAAGCAGGGGCGCCTGGATGGCTCAGTCGGAAGGGCAGGCCACTCTTGGTCTTAGGGTCATGAGTTCGAGCCCCACGTTGGGTGTAGAGATTACTTAAATAAATATTTTTCAAAAAAGGCAAAAAAAAAAAAAACCCATCAGTTTTTTAAAATGTGTATACTTTTCAATTTCATACTTTTAAAGATGTGAGTGCCATCCCTCATACTTTTTAATATATAGGTCTATAAGCATATTCTTTTTTAATTTTTATTTCTAATTTTTATTTTATTTTTTGTATAAATACAGTTGATTTTATTTTATTATTTTTTATTTGAGAGAGAGAGAGAGAGAGAGAGAGAGAATGTTAAACAGGTTCCATGCTCAGCATGGAGCCCAACACGGGGCTTGATTCCATGACCCTGGGATCACGACCTGAGCCAAAAATCGAGTCAGATGCTCAACCAACTGAACCACCCAGATGCCCCAACATATTCTCTTCTTAAAAAAACAAAATCAGGTCAGGGCGCCTGGGTGGCTTGGTCGGTTGGGCGTCGGACTTCAGGTCGGACTCAGGTCAGACTCAGGTCATGAACTCATGGCTCGTGAGTTCGAGCCCCACATGCGGCTCTGTGCTGACAGCTCAGAGCCTGGAGCCTGATTCGGATTCTGTGTCTCCCTCTCTCTCTCTCTGCCCCTCCCTCGTGCTCTGTCTCACTCTCAAAAATAAATTAAAAAACATTAAAAAAAAAAAAAAAGAAAAAATCAGGTCAGACATTTATATTATTCTACAAAAGCAGAATTTATATGATTTTGCTTTTGAAACTTTCATTCTCATTTAACAGATCACAGATATCTCTCCAGGTTTGATCACAGAAGGCCACTGTATCAGTCAGCTATTATCACAGTAAGCATACGTAACAAATCACCCCAAAATGCAATGGTTTTCAACAACTCTCTTTTCTCTCCTCTTTTCCTTTTTACTCACATTGAAGGTTTCAGTCAACCAGACTTGTCTGGGCTCTGAACTTCAGGTTGGGTCCAGCCCTGCTCCATGCATCCGTTATGATCCTTGGACCAAACAATCAGCAGGTCCCATCCTTACAGTGATGGCAGAAATTCAAGAGGCGTGAATGAAAACACGTAATGCCTCTGAAGGTCTAGGCTCGATTCAGAGTCACTTCTGTCCACATTTCATTGGCCAAAGCAAATTATGCAGCGAAGTTCAGAATTGGTTGGGGGCAGGGGAGGGGGGCGGGAATATACTCTGGCCCCCCCCAGGGAGAAACTGCAAAGTCATTGACAAAGGGTGGGGAGCCTGGGAGGGGTGCAGCACCGGATGGAGGCAGTATGTAGAGTGTATCATTCTGTGTTTTACCATTTCCCCACTGATAACAGTTAGGTCGATTCCAACTAACAATCATGCAGTACACGTTCTCCCCAGCCTCTCATTTAATCCTCACAACAGCCCTGAAGAGTAGTTACTATTAACCCCATTTCCAAGGGAGGAGGAAACTGGACCTTAGGACAAAGGGTTAGTCATTCTTTTAGAGAGGAATCCAGGTGGCTCTCAAATGCAAATCTTCTCACTGCAGCCCGTTAAAGATCCTTTCTGGGATTTGATGCTTGATCAAATTTGTCTCCTCCAAGGAGCTGTGAAGAAGATGCAACTTGTCTTATTTCCCTTTTGTCTGGGCTTCCATGAAGCTGGCAGCCAAATTTAAGTCTCAATCAAGGCAAATTACATACAATTAGCATATCCATAGACTCATTTTCTTTGGTCTTAATTTTCCATTTTGATTTCATTCAACCTTATTGTAATGTACTTTTTGTGCAGGCTCCTTAGATTTTTAAAATAAAGAATCAAGGTGTAATTAATTTGAATTATACGAGTGTTAGAATTCTAGGCACCGAGGAATCTTGGGTTCAGATGGATGGATGGTGAGTACCCTGGACTCTGTCTTCCGTACTCTATAACTTTCTGGAGCCTGGCTTCTGTGTGTTCACTGGTCACACTCACTGTCACAGAGGACAGGGAAGGATAAACAGCACAGTCTCAAATGGGTCCACTTGACTAGTTAGCAGCAACTTAATCTGGTAGCAACTGAACAGAGGTAGAAAATTTAACAGAGGGTGTTCCTCCCCGCTTCCCAATACCAGAGAAAATACGGGGTTGTTTTAGTGTCCTAGACAAGCACAGCATGTGGCCCTTGTCAGGTACTTGATAAATGCATAATGATATACAGTTACATATTTATCAAAAAGAAGTAAATATAATCAATAGCCAAAATGCAACACTATTTTTAAATTTTTAGTGTTACGTTTTAGACTTCTGCCTTTTTAAGGGTAGTAGAAATTTATAGTCAACCTCCTGCCCCATGTCTGAACAGCATCCTTCTATATGATCACCTACCCTTCCTGTCAATGATCCTCATTACAGGATCTCGCCTCCCGCCTCGTCAGAGTAACGAGTCGAGAGTAAATACCTGAAGACAATTTGCTCACTATTTGTAAAGTTAATCTGGCCATTTTACAGCAGTCACCAACCCTATAGCCCAAACTTTCAAAGGTGGTTTTTTTAGCAGCACCCATCGGTATGCTATTACCAAGTGTCACCAAAAGGTGACACTTTAGAAGCTCTTTTATGATATCGTAAAGTGAAAAGGGAAAGGACTGATCCTGGCTGATAGTGTAGGCGGATTTATGGCTTGTATTTCTATCCATCAGATGTGGAACATATTTTTAGCAAGACACATCAAACTTACTTCTTCTCCAAAGGGTCTAACTCAATTGGTGAGAGAGAGATGGGAACTCTTTTGCTCCACCAGTGTTAACAACAATAACGATAACAACAGTAACAATAACAACAATAATGACTTCTTCCCTTGCTTCATGCCAAGGGAAGAAAAGACAGTAAGAAGGTGTGATAGGGAGCATGGTTAGAGACCTCTGTTTAAAAGGACAAGATGAACCAAACACCTTAAGGCTTCCCATCCACTCCACTGGACTCAATTTCTTTCATCAGCCCCTTTTGCTTCCTCATAAATTTGTCTTAGGACATGAGGTTTTACAAAAGCCAGTGGAGAAAAGGTGTGGAAAGGAAGAACCCGAAGAGGACTCAGTGGTTTGGGAATATACTGCTGACCTCTACTTTTTCCTGGTAGCCTTCCCAAGGTCAGTCACAGCAGTCAAGAATCTTGAGATTCCTCACCTTTGCTCATCTCTGAGCCTGTCAGCACTTTTGCCAAATAGTGTTCAAGACAATAACTGTAGACCCCTTTAAAGTCAACCTGTTCCTCAATGTCACTTTTTTTCTTTTTTGACATTCAACAGCAGTCTAGAAGAAAATTATATATTGGCATAAAGAAGAGGAGGTCCAAACGTATTCTTAGTTAACTGTAATATCTGCATATCAAATAACACCCTGAAAGTGTTGTTGCTCTGTCCTGAAATCAGGAGTTGTCTGGCTGCCAGCGGCGGGAAAGAAGAGGGGCAAGGACATTATAGGAAATTCCTTCTGCTATCTCCCGCTCCCCTCTAGACCCTCCCCAATTCTCCTCAACTGAGACCGAACACAAGCTCTTTGGAATGCAGACCCAACAGTCCCACAAGTGCAGATTGTGGGGAGGGGGTGTTGAAGAAACCAAGCCCTAACTCTTGTACTTTGTGTCCCAAGACCTGTGACGCCCACTCCTTCCCCCACCACCACGGCCCCCACCACAGCCCACACTCATGAGCCATTCTTCCCCACAGATGCCCATGTTGGGGGCTCACACTGAAAACTTAATCCCATGATTTTAGCCAGCAATTCCATCAAATACAAGCTATCCGCATGTATGGGCAATGAAAAAATGGCACGGAAACAGCTCTTAGCAAAACACAATTGCACGTGAGTGGAAAGACCCGGATCCAAAATCGGGGGGTCTACCCCTGACCACTTAAAGAAGTGTGACTTTGGGCCAGCCTCCTAACTTCACGGAATCCAGTTCCCCGAGTTTAAATGAGGTTATGTAAACAACAGTGTTCTGTACATTCAAGCTTCCGCGAAATTAAAGAGATTTATACAAAGAAACGCCAGTTAAAGAACCAGGTCATCGGGCCTGTGTCCCCATGATACAAGTGCTGTTTTTGCTGTTTTTCATTTTGGTCACACTGTTTGAGACATTCGACGCTTAATAAATGTCTCCGTCTTTGCATTCAATTGCCCCCATGTAGTGGGTGCCTTGCCTTAGACCAAACCATGGGAACGTTTTGATGCTGACTCTGATTTGTGGGTACCCAGGCACATGTGCCCTCAGAGGGGAAGAAAAGCGAATGATTACTTTTTTGGATAAAACCATTTAAAATATGCAAAGTTATGATAAGGCACCGACTCTCCCAAGAGCCCGGCATCCTTAAAAGACACCCTGCAAGCATAGTTCATCTGTTTTCAAGCTCGGTTCCATTTGAGTCACATTAATAAGGGTAAAATTCCTCACAAGCACCTTGTCTGTGAGAAAACAAGTGTCATGCTGTCCCCTGATCTGACTGTAAATCCCTGCCGCTTCTGCTTCTCCAATTAAAGGCATTTTTAGAAAAAGAATACAATTCTTTTAGAGGCACTGAAAACACACATCTGAGCTGAGACTACCCAACCCCGATTGGGGGGAGGAGAGAGAGAGGGATAGAAAGTACTCTTAATGAGGAGAATCTCGGCTTTTGGGCCAGAGGGCAGGCGGCCTAAGGGCAGGTGCGCATGGTGGGGAGGGGGTGATGGGTGCCCCTGACTACCTGAAGCTTAGACAAAACCAGGAAAGGGGGTTGGGAAGCAGGAAGCCCCCCTAGTGGTAGTCAGGAGCTTTTCCTACCTGTTAAAGTGGAGGGGCAAGGCACAGGCAGGTATTATGGAATGGTGGAAGATAAACACCTGATACTTGGGCTAAACCTTTTGTTGCACATTTTTAGTGTATTTATTTTTGAGAGAGAGAGAGAGAGAGAGAGAGAGAGAGAGAGAGAGAGAGACCGAGCAGGGAAGGGGCAGAGAGAGAGGGAGACACAGAATCCGAAGCAGGCTCCAGGCTCTGAGCTGTCAGCACAGAGCTGCATGTGGGGCTCGAACTCACGAACTGTGAGATCACAACCTGAGCCAAAGTCAGATGCTCGAGGGACTGAACCACCCAGGCGCCCCTCTTTTGTTGCATTTTAGTCTCTTACTCTCCATCCTCCATGAAAAAGCATTCTGAAGGTTTTTGGCTATTTGAGCAATATCGGCCTGGCGAGTTAGCTAAATTTGACAGCAAAGTGCAAATAAAGAGAAGCTCCAGGGGGTAGGAAACCAGGCAGGAGGCTGAGCAAAGAGTTCAGGGAGAGCCTGACGAGGGCCTGAACCAAAGGAGTGGCAGGCACATTGCCCTAACATGGACTATCAGTCCTGATTCTCAAACCAGTGCACGAGGTGACAGAGACAAATGTCCCTGAGCACTGGCGTCCCACCCCGCCGGGGTCTTGCATAGGAGGCTCCTGAGAGCCTGTCAGAATATGCCACTTTCTGTATGTTTTATTCATAGGCCATCAGTTATCTTCTAAAAAATTAAAACACGACTCACAACAGTTTTAACGTTGAATTCATACAATTTTCGTGAAATCAAGATTCATGTTAATGAAAACTGACTAGAACTTACTACTGATCCCAGTGATCACCTTAATAATAGGTGAGTCTCTTGAAGTGAAAAAGGGTGGTGGTTTGTAAATAAACCTGTGAGCTAGTGGGCATTTACAATAATTATTAAACATAGTAATATAATTAATATTAATGCTTTAATTAAAATATGTGTAATGTACATATGAGGTGAGCTGCAAGGAGGTTTACAGGAGGCTCATTTCTAATTCTAAATTTCAAAATTTGGAAAACAAGTTAGTTACCCAAAAAGCAAGGATTAGTTGAGTAAACTGTAATGTTTCCATACGGTGGAATACTTTTTAAGAATTAAAAATGATGTCATAGAAATATACTTATTTAAATGAAAAGACATTCTAGGTGACATTTCAGGTGACAAAGATCAAAGTACAAAACAGTATGACTATGAGCTCACTGTTGCTTAAGAGGAAAGGATGTACATAGAAAAAAAAAATCCAGAAGGATATATACCAAAAAGTTAAGGAGGGTTTTAGCAAGTGTAATAATTATAGCAAGTATAGCATGAATAATTATTCTTTTCTTTTGTTTGCTCCCCAGTATTTTCTATTGTTGCTTTTTTTCTACAGTGAACATGCGTTACATATATAGTAACAGAGTTACTTTTTGCAGGGCTGCATGTGGTACAGGAAACATGAATGCGACCTTCCAGGAATAAGGTGAAGAGCAGCTGAAGGACAGGCAGGGGCAGGGGAGTGGCCCAGTTGGAGTCTGGGTCCCCCCAAAAATTAGAAAACCGGGACACATGTAGCAAAGGCCCGAGAGCACAGACTTTGGATCCCAGTTCAGCCACTTGTGAGGCTGGACAAGTTACTTCATCTTTTTTTAGATTCCTCATCTGCAAAACAGGTGAAAAATAATACCATTTGTCGCTCCAACTGTGTTGTTGGAAATCCAAAAAGTTGGTAACAGTATGTGTAAAGTTTCTCAGCTTCCAATAAAGTCTGGCACAGGATAAGCCTTATGTGTGCTTGCTTATCTGAAAGGTATTTCCTCTGAACGATTCCTAAGATGAAGAGGTGAAAAAAAAAACCACTTTCTTATCCCACCCCCTTAGGGCTGAGTCAGCTGGGTAGAGAGAAGGCTGGTGCTGTGTTCTTTTCGAACATGGTTCATCATCTTAATTTCTTTTAAAAAACCAATTCACTTCCTTTCCTCCTCCCCGTAAAAGCTCTTTGGGAAGTTTTGCCTTATTGCTAATGGCTTTCTTTATAACTGGATGATCAATTCAACTGAGATTAATTGAGCATGAAGCTGGCAGCATCTGCGAAGCCATTTATCAGGGAGAAGGAGCCGGATCCCGCCAGAGCCCAGGAGCTGTCATTATCTGCGCTCCCGTTCCAGCAGCCTCAGGCACACCTGAGCCTCAGGTGGCCAGCAACATGTTCACTGAGTACGTGAGCAGTAAGGGGAGAGGCCTCCTGCACTCCCCCCTCCCCAGCAGAAAGGCTGTGTGTCTGCAAGTGATCCTCGCAAGCCCCAAAGGCTGAATTTATTCCAATGTCAAGCCAGCATATTGCTCTAACACTGTTTACTGAAAAAAAAATTAATTTAATTTAAGACAGATATGATCTGGATCCTACCCAATGGAGTTCCACTGATGAAGTACTAAACGTAGGGGCACCTGGGTGGCTCAGCGGGCTGAGCGCTGGACTTCGGCTCGGGTCATGATCTCATGGACCGTGAGTTCGAGCCCCGCATTGGGCTCTGTGCCGACAGCTCAGAGCCTGGAGCCTGCTTCGAATTCTATGTCTCCTTCTCTCTCTGACCCTCGCCTGTTCATGCTCTGTCTCTCTCTGTCTCAAAAGTAAAATAAAACATTAAAAAAAAAATGAAGTACCAAAAGTATACATCTTAGGAGGCTATATCCAGCATGGGCTCTGCAATACTACATTAGCAGAGTTTTGGTCTTTGCTTACGAGTAACCATGGCAACCACTGGCATGCGTCATATAGATGATGATGATGATGATGATGATGATTGACATTTCTAGGACTTATGTGCCAGACAATCTTGTAAGCACTCCATAGCCACTATCTCATTTATTCCTCTCAGCCTAGGAAGTATGGGTTCTGCTACTTCCCAATTTTACAGATGAGGGAACCAAGCACACAAGGTCAAGTAGCTTGCCCGCAGTTACATAGCAAGTCAGTGGCAAAGCTGGATTTCAACTTGGTAGTATGGTTCCCAGCCCGTGTGCCAGCTAACCTTTCTATTATGCTGCCTCACGTGTGTGTGGGGACATACTTTTCACAAACACACACAAACACACACACACACAAACACACACACACACACACACACACACACACACACACACACACACCAGCTAACTGTCCCTTTCAGCACCTATGCAAATCCAGGGATGCAGGACGTTCTGCAGCTGGCTAACATTAGCTTTTAAGAGCTCTGAAGCCAAGGTTGTTCCTAATCCGTTATCCAGGCCCGGGCGTCATATCCTTTACCCACCCATTTTTTTAGGCACAAATCACCAAGGAGATACTCTCCCCACCCAAGACTTGCTCTTCATTTCTTTCTGCCCAGGGGGAGTTCAATTCACGAGTGAGTGTGTGTGTGTTTTAATTGTTCAACATTCACAGGTACCCATAATATTCCAGATACTGTACCCCACTGTAATGATTAATGTTATGTGTCAACTTGGCTGGACCACTGTACCCAGATATTTAATCAAGATATCTCTGTGAGAGTATTTTTAGATGAGATGTAAATCTAAATCAGTGGTCTCTGAGTAAAGGAAATTGTCCTCCACAATGTGGGTGGGCCTTATCTAGTCAGTTGAAGGCTTCAATGCAACAAATGACTGATCTCTCCTGAGCAAGAGGGGATTCTGCCAGCCGATGGCCCTCAGACTTGAACTGCAGCATTAGTCTGGGCTGCTGTAACAAAATACCACAGACTGGGGGACTTACCAACAACAAATTCATTTCTCACAGTTCTAGAGGCTGGAAGTCCAAGATCAAGGTGCCAGCATGGTTCGGTGAGGGCCCTCTTCCTAGCTATAGACTTTTCATCCCACGGAAGGGGTAAGAAGTCTCTTGGCCTCTTGCATGAGGACAGTGAACCCATTCACGATGGCTCTGCCTCCTAACACCATCCCATTGGAAGTTAGGATTTTGACATATGAATTTGGGAGAGACGCAGACATTCAAACCACAATACTGGGTCTTCAGGCTGTGACCCACCCCGCAAATTTTGGACTTGTCTGCCTCCATAATTGTGTGAGCCGATCCTTAAAGTCAATTTCCTCCTATATGTATACATATCCTGTTGATTCTGTTTCTCTGGAGAAGCCTGACTAATGCACTCACCCTCACTCAGATGTGCTCAGAGCACACACTCTCATTTAGCAGCACAGGGAGCAGGAGGGGGTTCTGCTTTGAGAAGGAGGCGGAGCTAAGTGACCTTTCAAGTTTTTACAGAGCTAAAAACCTAAGACTTGGTTATTCCAGTACTTGGTACTTCCCTTAGTGCAGATTCTAACCTCAAGGAAAACACCTTGCACTCATGTGACCAAATACCAAAATAGAACAGAATGAGGGCTCTTGTCCCAACATTTAAAGGGACAGGCATGTGAAGCAGAAGGTTTCACACAAGAAAGAAACCAAGGCTATGACCCAGATCCTGCCACTAGCCTTTTAAACTCTGAATCACAGAATTCACAAAGGGAGGGGGATTCTTGTCCCTCCCCCACTGCATGCTTTTTCCTAAGCAAAAAAAAAAAAAAACAAACAATGACCAAAGGAAATCCTTTGTGGGAGACTTCCTCCCATTCCTTAGCTACCATTCAAGGAAAAAAAAAAAAGTTCACGGAACTGGGCCACCCCTCCTGGCAAAAGTCAGGCATTGAACTTGACCAGGGGTCATTTTGCGCTTTCTACCGAAGCTATTTTGCAACTGGCCATGGTCACCATCACCGAGCTTCCTAGTGGAGGACGTGTTCAAAGATAGGGTGCCCACCTAAACGTCTCTGACTTAAAGACCATTTTCTGTGCTAGCTCCCCCTGAAAGGGATCTGTCACCCAAGGGGACACCGAAACGGCAACCATAGTCCTAACCAGACGTCGCTATGAGAAAGCACACAAATATGGCCCTGGGAATTGATGACACCTCTCGCCTTCCCACGACATAATTAACAGGACAGATTCTTAAATGTCAGTCTTCAGCACAACGCTAACTGGGAGTCTATTTCCCTTGACTTCATTCGGGATGTTGGGTTACCTCAACCCCAAATTCCCAACCAATTTCTTAAAATGTAACTAAGACAGTATAAAACGCCTATGTATCCACATATTTAGGATATACACGGTAAGACGCTCTCAGCATTGCTTTCTGATCACCGAAAAATTGCTGTGTTCATAGCAAAGAGTTGCTTGATATGCTATGGCCTCTCTCTTAGCTCTAACAACCATGGTACACACACCCCATGCTGACACTCCACTGGCCTTTAAAGGACTTCTGACTTTCCAGGAATTGCTTTTAGACTATCATTCAAAACTGTGCCTGCAAATCATTCAGTTTAAATGTTGTGTGGAGTTTGGAGGTCATATATGTATGTGTTTTTCTAGATAATCATTGACCAAAAAGACACTGTATTAAGAGACACATACATTCTATGAAATTGGGCTTTAGTAATTCAGTGGCAGTCTATCGAGGAAATGTTCCCTGGGGAGACGTTGTGGAGGATATTGCTATCATTTATTTGTTTGTCCTATTTATTATCTGTCTCCCTTCACTGAACTGTAAGCACACAAGAGTAGAGATTTATTTCTGTTTTGCTGCTATGTCACCAGTGCCTAGAAAGGACCTGACTCACAGGAGGTGTGCAGAGCATTTTGGGTAAGTTAGCAACTGTCAGAGGCTGAGGGGAGATGGGTGGATTACTAAAATCCCCATCATTTAACAGGGAGAGACTGTGAAAATAGCCCTACACCAGGAGCCAGGAGAGCCGAGTTTTGAGTCCCGGACTGGCCACTCAGTTACTCAGTGAGGGACCTTGAGCCTCATTTTCCTCTCTGGGCACTGGATTCTCAACCCAGCCCCCATCTCCTTCCTGGGGCTCCCCTGTCTGATTCTGTGGGGATAAGCCTATCCAGCTCTCTAACGGGGCGGGGGATGGGGGAGGCGGGGGGGGAGGGGGAAGGCAGCCCCAGTCACTGCTGGGAGGAAATTGGGGGCGGGCAGCAGAAGCCGAAAGAAAGCACAGAATTTGGCTTAGAAATCTAGTGAGGAATCGCCTTGCCCTCCCTCGGGGCGCTCCCTTCTTGTTACATCACGTTATACATCGCATTGCGGTGATGCTCAAAAACAAAAAGACCATTTCGGAAGTACCTTGCCGTGTTCCAGGGGGGCAATCCGCATTCCCTCTCACAGCAATCCCGGCCTACAGAAAAACAGGCGGTTGGGCTTTCCAGCAAAGAGCTCCGAAGCTGTGGTTTCCCCCTGAGGTGTCACCTACCCTTTGATGCAGAGTGCCAGTAGGTGTGTCCCCAGCCTCTATTCCTGTCAGAGGCCCCACAGAGTAAGTACAGTCAAGATCACAGAGATCAACAAGGGCTGTGTGGCTTCCGGGGCAGGGAGAGAGCAAGCAGAGCAGAGAGGAGGAGCCCGCACCCCATTCAGGACAGAGGAGGACACTGGGGGACGCGCCCGCCCCCCGCCCTCGATGGACAGGCCACTGGCAAGCAGCCATCCTTCCGAGGCGGTAACGCTCAGAAAGTACTTACCAGGCACTTTATTTTATGTACCTTACGGAACTCGGTATTTCCAATAGCCTTATGAGGGAAGTCCCATTGTGGCAGATGAAGACATTGAGGCTGAGAGGGTTTAAATGACTTGCTGAAGGTCACACAGCCGGGAGAAGGATGGGGCAGGGCTACCTTCACACAGTCTGACCATCACATGGTTCCGCTCCCTAATGCCCACACAGCATCGAAACACGTTCTGGGCTTGCCGTAAGGTGGGGGGCACCTTCCACTCCTTAAACCCTGGAATCCACTCCCATCCCTGCTGAGAGGCCTCAGCTCCCCAAGGCACTCAGTAATATTCGCTCTTCTCTCTTTCATCTTCAATGTGCCTCCACACCAAAGTCCTCTGGTTCCAGGAGGAGCTCTTTCCTGCCACCATGGCCAGAACTCTTTAGAAAGTTCACAACGCTGTTTTCTCTTCTCCTCCTCTCTACTCCCTCCCTACACCGGGATTATCTAGAAGCTTCTGACTTCACCATGATTCCCAACCATCCCCATGTTGTTTATTAGGCTTTTTTTTTTTTTTTTTTAATTATTTTACTTGATTTCTTAGCCTCTTTTACACTGTTAACCATGACCTCAACCTTCAAACCTGCTCTTTCTTTGGGAACCTACTTTACTGCCGCCTCTCCTGGTTCTCCTCCCAGCTCTCTGGCTACCCATCCCAGTTGGGCTCAGGTGCCCCTGCAACTCTGCCCATCCCTTAAAGGTTGAGGATTTCCAGGAGTGTCCTGGGCTCTGTCTTCTCACTCTGGACACTCTCTGGGAGGGATTTCACGAATTCTCAGGACTGTGATATCTATACACAAGAGATTCCTCAATCTTTACCTCCTGCTCTGTTCTATCTTGTGAGCTTGAGACCACATACTCAGCCTGCCAGTGGTCCACACCCTCACCACCAGGAGGAACAGATTCTCTGCAGGACCCGGCCGTGTGGAGTTCATCTGCCTCATTTCTCCCACTAAATAGTCCAGCCCTCTGAACTATTGACTCTTCCTCTTCTGAGCCGCCACACGGCCGGGCCCCCTCTTCCGGGAAACTCCTTAGCCCTCCTTTTCCTTGGCTCAGTTCCACTCACCCTCCAGATCTTCATGTGGATATCACTTCCTCCGGGCAGTAGGGAGGCGTCAGGCCTGGGTGAGGTCTCACCCGCACCCCATCAGAGCACCTATTCCATTTACTGCAAGGACCTATTTCCCCTATATCCTCCATACACTAGTTTACTATTTAATCCCCACTAACTAGGGTAGTTCTTGATCCATGCCTTGTAGGCATTCAATAAATAGGGTCAAGTGAATGAAGGATGAATGAATGAATGAATGAATGGGAATTATAGCATCATTTAATCTGGTCTCAGAACCAGATGGTGACCCCATAACTCCAAGAATTCATGGTGAGATGGGGTTGTGATCTGTGAGCCCTGCTTCCTTATGGGACCTCTTTGCTCAGAGCAGGTGATATTAGCTCCCAAGAACTGAAACTTAAGCCCGTCTTCTGACTCCCATTCATGTCAACCACCTTGACTACCAAGATGCTTACCACTGGCCTGATCCCATTCTCATTCTTTCTCTGAGCGTGCTGTCCTACTGTGTGCTCTTGGTGCCACTGTTGCCTGTGCCCAATACTGGTCACCCACCGTGCATGGGGTGGGATGGCTCAATACGCTGAATGCTATGGATCTAGGAGTCTGTTGCCTGACATCCTTCAGTCCCAGGGGGAGCCTTCTCTCTGCAACTCCTAGCTTGCAGTCTCTCTGGATCCACACAAGCAGCCTCAGACGGCATTCGTGTGTATTTATGTGTGCACGTGTCTGGTAAACCACAACTCTGGCCAAATCTAGCCTCTTCCAAACCAGGGCAACCTGTGGGGAATGTGGCGACAGTTCATCTCCTTCCTCCTGACCAAGCTGTTCCTGGCTGGGGCTGCCCAAAGGTGCTACGCGTGTAGAAAAAAACACAAGCCTTTCCACTTACCACCCAGATGCTTCTAGATATTGTTGTGTTTGTGGATCGAAATCATCTAGATGTTGATTGACCCTGCAGAAACTTCTTGCCCAGATGCTTGTTGTCATATAAATTACTGACAGTCATCTTTCTTTTCACCTCCAATCTGCCAGGTCTTTCCCTCCACTGCCATTCCAGAAGGCGCATTCCAGGTGCGATTGTCATTCCGGAGCAAGGGTGGCTGACTCATCCCAGCAGAGTTCCGAGAGGATCTTCCCAGAGGATGGGCGGCAGGACTTGGCCCCCTGCCAGCCAGCAGAACCCTTGGTGCCAGCCAGAGGCTCCCTCACGTCCCCTCACACCGGGGCTGCCCTAGAAGTTCCCACACACTGATGCCTCTCACTGCCGCTCCAGGGGGGCCAGAGCCTTTTTGGTAGAGAAAAGCTACTATAAATACAAAACAAGACACTGTTAGGATACGACCCTCTTATTCACTAACCAATGCACTTTTCCTGTGCCATCTGTGATTTGCAAGTCCTTTCATGATAAGGAACTTGTTACAAATTTATCATATCAAGGGGCGCCTGGGTGGCTCAGTTAACTGACCGACTTCAGCTCAGGTCATGATCTCACAGTTGGTAGGTTTGAGCTCCGCGTTGAGCTCTGTGCTGACAGCTCAGAGCCTGGAGCCTGATTCAGATTCTGTGTTTCCCTCTGTCTCCGCCCCTCCCCCACTCATGCTGTGTCTCTGTCTCTCAATAATAAATAAAAATGTTTTTAAAAATTTACAAATTTATCATATCAAAATAACTCTCAAAATGGACTGCATTGATCAGTATCAAATTTGTCTTTCTGTTTATCAATTTATCAATAGACCGACTCCATAAATATTCACTTTGCCTTTACCGTAGGACAGGCGTTGCAGCATATGATAAGAACACCAAGAGAAAGAGACTTGAACTGGTCCTCAAATTGCCTACCATCTGTATCAGTCCACGACGGCTGCCATAACAAAATACCACAGAGTGGGAGGCTTAAACAGCAGAAATTTATTTTCTCATCGTTCTGCAGGCTGCAAGTCCAAGATCAAGGTGTCAGCAGGTTTGACTTCTTCAGAAGCCTCTCTCCCTGGCTGGCAGATAGCACCTTCTCCCTGTGTCCCCACTTGGCCTTTCCTCTGTGGGCACTCCTCCCTGTGTCTCCTCCTCTTTTCACAAGGACACGAGTCAAACTGGGAGCACCTGGGTGGCTCTTGATTTCGGCTCAGGTCGTGATCGTCTAGACCGTGGTTCTAGAGTTCGAGCCCCACATCCGGCTCTGTGCTGACAGTGTAGAACCTGCTTGGGATTCCCTCTCTCTTCACCTCCCTGCCCCTCTTCCCTGCTTTCTTTCTCTCTCTCGCTCAAAGTCAATAAGGAAACTTAAAAAACACAAAAAACAAAAAACAAGGGCACAAGTCAATTTGGATTAGGGACCCACCCTAACTGCTTCGCTTTTATTCAATCACTGTTTTGAAGAGCTTATCTCCAAATATGGTTACATTCTGAAGTACTGGGGTTTGGTTGGGCCTTGAACAGATGAATTTGGCGGGGAGGAGGATAGGGGGACACAATTCAGCCCCTAAAACCATTTAATTGGAGAAGTGGAGAAATTAAAATGTGATTACAATTAAGGATACCAAGGACTATGTTAGAGGAGATACAAAATGATTCTGAAGCATCAAATAGGATACCTCGCCCAGCGTGGGGGAGGATGGGGAGCAGTCAAGGAAGGCTTCCAGGAGGAGGAGACGCTGCCACACTGAACCAAAAGTGGCACACACAGAGACCTAGAAAGACAGTGCAGCTTATATAAGTAATTCCATTTGACCAAATCATAAAGCACAAGAGTAGAAGCAAGAAGGGAGACGGGAGAGGATGGTAGGGCCAGGAGAGAGCCACCTAAAGGAGACTGGGCTCACTCCTATAGCAATGGTGTGTCAAAGAAGTACATTCTGGGGATGGGTGGGAGTGCTTACACAACCAGATGTGGGCTTTATAATAGATCATGGCATTAACTGGGGATAGATCAGGGCTTCTGCCAGACTAGGGGCTGGGCAAGCAGGTGGGAAGCTGACAAAATTATCCACTTGAAAGATGATAAAGACCTACAGTGACCCATTAGTAGGGTGGACAGAGAGGATGGGGTTCAGAGAGGATCAGCACTGAAACTGAAGCCAGGAGGAAAAAGCAGTTTCCTCCAGGAGAATATGCAGAGTGAGTAGACTGGAGACCAAGGAGGAAACCGTGGGGTCATTAGCATTTAAGGAAAGCCTAACAAACAGGGATACCACCCAGGCTGGCAGCAACATGAACTGTGAACACAAAAGGAGAACGTGTCCAACTGTAGCACACACGTCCATCTAAATGGGGCGGCCACAGCCCAGCTCCAGCAGAGGCTACCAAAGGTGCATGTCGCCCAGGCGTGCCCATCTTTGGATTCTTCAAGAAAAGTGATACTGGTAAACCCAAGGGTGAAATCATCCCGCTTTTAAAGAGTAGAAAGCAATTAGAAAACCCTAAACAGGTCAAGCAACATGAACACGTGGGCTGTATCTAATATGCAAATCTGAATTTAGGGGATTAAGCACTACCAACGTGACAGGGAAGGGGGACAGCAGAGAGAAGGCAGTTTTGTAGTGGAGTGGATTGTCACCCTGCCCTCCCTGGGAAGGAGCCCGCATCACACCTCATTGACATCAGGCTGGGCCATGTCGCATGCTTTGGGCAATGGAACGTGAGCACAAGGGACCTGTGTCATTTCCTGGTGGAAGCTTTAAGAGCCAGTATGTGCTTCTCTGTGATCTCTTTTTTTCCCTCTGCCAGAAGAGGGAACACATGCCACAGAGTTGTCTTCATCAGCCCAGGTCCCAGAATGAGGAGGACAGAGAGCAGACCTGTGGCCAACCTACAATGAACATGGAGCACGAGTGAGACATAAATCTCTGCCTCTGTGAGTACTGAGACTTGGGGATAATCACTGGGTTACTGCTGCGTAATCTGGCCTATCCTGACTGATGCAGTCACAGAAGCCCCAGGGGAAAGGGTTCTCGATGCATGTTGTCCAATGCTGCAGAGCCGGCTCAGAGAAAATCTGCATTCCCAGGCAGGATGGGAGACAGACAGTGGAACAGGATCCCTGAGGCAGCAAGAGGGACAGATGAGTCTCAAGGGAGGGGACTGGTCTAAGACATGAGGAGGGGCACTTCTATTTCCTCCATGAGACTTAAGGAAAGAAAGACAGCATGGGTGTGGTGCAGGTACAATTTTAGGAGGCAGGTTGGTAGCAAGTTGGGTGGCTTGGAATACTATAAAATCAACAAAAAATTAAGAACCCTATGCTATAATAATGAGGCGCCTGGGTGGCTCAGTCGGTTGAGCGTCCAACCTCAGCTCAGGTCATGATCTCGTGGGTTCGTCGGTTTGAGCCCTGCATCGGGCTCTGTGCTGACAGCTCAGAGCCTGGAACCTGCTTCAGATTCTGGGTCTCCCTCTCTCTGCCCCTCCCCCACTCACGCGTGCACGCTCTCACCCTCTCTCTCTCTCTCTCTCTCTCTTTCTCTCTCACTCATAGAAATAAATAAGTAAATAACCATTGAAAAGAAAATCTCTGTACTATAATAATCACAAGGAAGGTGGTGTCACTTTCGCCTGGGGCAATAAAGGTAGATGTGAAAGAAAAGAATTTGAACCGGATTTGAGGACAGATACTTTATTAAGGTGCCCTGGCTACCCTAAGACATAAGTCCCAAATGTGGTAGCTTGGCCCAGTAGTAATTTTTTCAAACACATGAAAAGTTCAAAACCACGGGGGACAGACTCTGTGTTACTCCCTCTTTCAGGGATAACACAGATAACACTCTGCCGTCTTCCATATTTGACGTGCATAAGAGCTGTTCTGATATTTACATACAGTTTGCAGGCAGACGAAGACAGGAGGGGAGAAGTAAATTGGCAGGTTTGTATAAGCAAGGCCTGGAAGTGGTGCAAATCAATTACACCCACTCCTAACTGCAAGAGAGGCTGGGAAATGTAGTTTGCTGTTAAATGAACAGATAGCCAGGGTCTGCCCAGTTGGAGGACTCTGCTTGTCAGAAACAGACCAAAGGAAAGCTCAAAGCAGAAAAAAACGGCATAAGCAGGGGCAGAAATTTTCAATATGTATTCAGAGACTAGAATTAATTTAAAATTGCCTACAATATAGAATTCATGCAGGGGCCTATTGGGAGAGAAAGCTACAAGGGAGGCTGGATGAAAATTGAACAAAGCTTTACATACCTAATGAGAGTATTAAGTTTATCGTAGCCATCAAGGACCTAACAAAGACTCTAAGATGACATTTCACTAAGCGAGATTTTTCAAGTAGGTAGAGGTGAAGCTATCCATTGATGGGGAGCAAAGAGATACATGGAGCAAATATGGTTAAATCTTGGTAATCCCTGAATCTGGATAAGGAATGTCTGTACCTTAGTAGGTTTTTTTTGAAAGTCCTAATGATAAAAATGTTTTTAAAAGATAGTAAGGGCCCTTCAAAAAATCTTTCATTATGTATGCCACAAGATAATAAAACCAGTAAGGAGGGAATAGGTTTTCCATCTGTTTGTTCACTAGCTTGTACTGTGAAAGCTACTAGTTGATGTGTACCCACTTTGGAAACTCTAGGACCATGAAACTGTTAGTCAAAGGTATTATTTGGGGGGAATCTACCTACTATTATCAGTACAGGAATGGTTTATCCCTGTGCTGAAAATCACAGGTACTTGATTCACTGTTTCTTCCCTGAATGTGTCAGAATTAACTTTGCAAGCAATGCCAGCCTTCCATCAGCATTGTAAATTCCGTAGATAGGCTGTGATCAGAAATGAATTCTTTGAAAGAGTCACAAACTCTTCTGTAGCATCATGATTTGTTGTTTTTCATCACTCCTTCTTAGCCTGAGTCCTACTGGAATCACCAACACTGTATTTGTTCATAAATCTCTTTTGTTTCAAGGCCAAAGATGCCATCACCCTCACATCTTTTTGCTAAGAAACACTCAAGGAGGACACATTTCAGGTTATTTCCAATGCAGGCAGATGCATGGCTTTACCTCCAAACATTTAGGATACTTTAGATTTGTCAAGAATTTTTAACAACTGCTTTTTTCATAAAAGGATAGAATTTTTCTGGGCTTATACTTTCGAGTTCTGGAGAGATAACCATGTTATTCTTTGCAAGCTAGCAAGACATTTTTTTTTGCTTTTATGGAGACAGATGATGTCATGGAAAATACACACACACACGCACAGTGATCAGACTAATGTGAGCACCAACAGCATTTAGCAGCTGTTGACCTTGGGAAAGTTACATAACTTCTATGATCCTATGACATGAGAATAATAATACCTATTACTATGATCATTATGTGGGTGAAATAAGACAGCATGTATCAAGTACCTAACAGTGCCTAGCACACAGTTGGTGTTATGGTGTTAATACACGTATGTTTCCTCACATATACGCCACTTCCCCCACATACATTATGTTCAGATCCTGGCCTTGCCTCTGATGAGCAGAGCACCGTAATCCAAATGTGAAAGCCTACCTTACGTCAGGTGGGGTGGCACCGCTGTGCTGCATGTGTGTGCCCTCATGTACAGATACAGCACTTCCTGTGTTTTCTATTCTTTGCACCTTCTTTCTAGCACAGTCCCGTTGATGATGATTGGCCCCTTGAAACTTCACCTATGCTGGCTGCTATGCCTTGGTGGAGACACACAATTGCCTTCATGGGCTATTAAGCACCAAGCACAACGAAGAGCTATGATGCTTCCAGGGGCCTCTGTAGAGGGACAGCTGAAGAAACTGCTTGTTTGACCTTACCCTGCTGCCTCCAATCTTGACTTTTCCGAAGATGGCAGAGTCCTTCCAGTCAGCGATTTTTCTGGCTCTTCCTATTGTGAGGTCAGCTGCAAAGTTTTTCTCCCATGTTTTCTTTTAGGTGTTTACAGTTTTAGGCTTTACATTTAGATCTGTGATCTATTTTAAGTTAATTTTATATAATGTTAACTAGGTTTTCAAGGATGCCTTTTATCAGAGGAAGTTCCATTCTACTCCTGGTCTACAGAGAGCTTTTTTCAACTATAGATGTAGGATTGTATCCAATGTTCTTTTTTCCTGCATCTATTGAGATGATACTATGTTTTTTTCCTTTTTAGTTTGTTAATATGGTAAATTAAATTGATTGATTTTTGAATGTTAAGGCAACATTTGTGGGATAAATTCCACTTGGCCATGATATATTATCTTTTTTTACACATTGTCAGATTAGACTTGCTAAAATTTGCTTTACATTTTTTGCATCTATATTTATGAGTGATATGGGTCTGTAGCCCTCTTTTCTTATAACGTCTTTACTAGTTCGGTATTTGGGTAGCACTAGTCCCTGACACTGTTGGTAGGCATTTCTTTCACTTCCATATTCTAGAAGAGTTTGTATTGTTGGTATCATTGCCTTTTTTAATGTCTGGAATAATTCCCCAACAAAATGATCTAAATCTGGAGTTTTCTTTATGGAAAGATTTTAAAACTACAAATTCAGTATTTTAATAAACATATGGTTATTCAGGCTATCTATTTTTAAGTGAGTTTTGGTAGCTTCTGCCTTCCAAAAAGTTTTCCCATTTCAATTAAGTTGTGAAATTGGTTGGCATAATGTTGTTCATAGCATTCCCTTCTTCTCCCTTTTATTATCTATAGAATCTTGGGTGCCTGGGTGGCTCAGTTGTTAAGCATCTGACTTCGGCTCAGGTCATGATCTCGTGGTTTGTGAGTTCAAGTCTCACATCTGTGAGCTCGAACCCCACTTCAGGTGAACACAAGCCCTGCTTCAGATGAGTCCCACTTCTCTCTTTCTCCATCTCTCTCTCTCTCTGTCCCTCCTGAGATATTCTCTCTCTGCCCCTCACTCACTTGCACCCTGTCTTTCAAAAAAGAATTTATATATATATATATATATATATACATATATATGTATATATATAAACATATATATGTATACACACACATATAAATATATATACATATATATGTGTATATATATATATATATATATACACACACACATATATAATCTCTAGTGATACCACCTTTCTCATTCCTGATATTGGTAATTTGAGTCTTCTTTTTTTCCTGATCAGCCTGACTATACTATATGTTTATCCATTTTATTGGTTGTCTCAAAGAACCAGCTTTAGGTTTCATTGTTTTTCTTTTTCTTTTTTTCTACTTCATTGATTTCCAGTCTGATCCATATTATTTTCCCTCTTTTGCTATGTTGAGTTTAGTTTGCAGTCATGCATTTTAATTTTATATATGTAATAAACACACATTGTTATCATTTTTGTTTAAATAGCAAATATCCTTTAAAGAGACTTTAATAAGAAAAAATCTCACTCATGAATTTCTGGTACGGGAAAATTCATTTTCATGTACAGTCAGACTTCTGACATTATTTTCCTCTGCTTGAAGAATTTATTTTAAAATTATTTATAATGTGAATACGCTGGTAATGAGTTGCTTCAACTCCTGAATGTCTGCAAAGTTCTTTATTTGCCTTCATATCTTAAAAGATATTTCTGTGGAGTATAGATGCTAAATTGATGGATTTTTTTTTCTTTCAGTAAAGATATTGTTTCGCTAACTCCATCCCTGAATAATTCCAAGAAGAAATCTGTTATTGTTATTATCTTTCTCCTTCTTTATGTAATATGCCCCTTTTTCCTGGCCACTTTTAAGATTTACTCTTTATCATTGATGTTTTACTCTTTATCATTGATTTTGAGCAATTTGATTAGGATGCGATGATGTAGTTTTTATGCAGTTTTCTTGCTCTTGGGGTTCATTGAACTTTTTGAATCTGTGAATTGACAGTTTTCATCAGATCTTAAAAACTTTGAGCCATTGCTTCTTCAAAAATCTTTCTACTCCCCTCTACTTTGGAGGATTCTAAATATAATCCAAATATACTGCTTAAACTTACTCCACAGTTCACTGGTGCTTTTTCTCCCCAGTTTATTTTCTTTAAAAAAAAATCTGTTTAATGTTTTTTATTTCTGAGACAGAGCATGAGTGGGGGAGGGGCAGAGAGAGAGGGAGACACAGAATCAGAAGCAGGCTCCAGGCTCTGAGCTGTCAGCACAGAGCCTGACCCGGGGCTTGAAGTCACAAATCATGAGATCATGACCTGAGCCACAGTTGGTCACTCAACTGACTGAGCCACCCAGGTGCACCCCACCCCCCGGCCAGTTTATTTTCTGTGTTTCACATTGGATAGTTGCTGCTTAATGCCTTCAAATTTAAACTCTTTACTTTTGCAATGTGTAATCTACCTTTATTCTATCCAGTGTATTTTTCATCTCAGACATTGTAGTTTTCATCCCTAGAACTCTGATTTGGGCATTTTATATTTATCATGTCTCTAGTTACCTTTTCTAACATATAGAATATAATTATAATAAGTGTTTTTAATGTCCTTGTCCAACAGTTTTAGCATTTTTCAGTTGTGGAGTAAGTGTGTCAGTTTCAACTGATCGGTTTTTATCTTCATTTTGTTTGTATTTTACTTCTTCTTTGCATGCTTGGTAATTTTTTAATGGATACCAGACATTATGAATTTTACCATGTTTCTGAATATTTTTATAGTCCTAAATTCTTATATTTTGTTCTGGTACATAGTTATATTAATTGGAAAAATTCTTGTTTGGGGGTCTTGCTTTTAAGATTTTTTAGACAGGACCAGAGCAATACACAATATACAGCTAGTTAATCCACTACTGAGGACTTTTCTGAGGACTCTACTTTATGTCCCACGTGTTATGAGTTTTTCTAGCCTGGTTGGTGTGGACAGACACTATTCCTGGCTCTGTGTGAACAATGGGCATTGCTTCTTCTAGTCTCTTTGGATAGTTCCTTCCCTCACTGCAAGTGGTTTCCTCATTTGTATATACTGACCAGTACTCATTTGAATGCTCAAGGGGACCCCCTGCAGATCTTTGGAGTTTCCTTTCTGTGCAGCAATCTCCTCCCTTGTGCTCTGCCCTCTGAACCCTGGAGAACTTTCAGCTCTGACTTTTCAACTCAGGGAGACCAGCAGTCCCCTCCTAGGTTCTTCCTTTCTACACCACAGCCTAAAAACTCTCTTAAGACATAACTTGTAGAAATCATAGGCAGAGCCACTTTACAAGCTCAAAATTTTTTAACAGAAGGGACCCCTCTCACACTGTTTATGATATGATATCCAACAAGGAGTAGATTCTCAACTAATACTTGTTGAACTGAAAGGAAATTGTATGCACTCTCCAAAGTGAGATAAAGTAAGACCCCATGAGATGCATGACCTTCTCTAACTCATATTCCAAATCCCTTCTTCATCCCTTTACTCTACTTGCTTATCAGGAAAATTCCAGAAGCTAGTCAGGTCAACATGCATTTTATTTTGTTGTATTTTGAATTAAAAGTCAAATATGTGTTATTTTTTTCCCCCTCTCTTCTCTTTGACAGTTAGAAACAGATGTTCTAACATTCTGAGGAAGCCCTAATATGATAAGACCTTAAAAAGTGAACATTATAGTATCACTGAGAACAGATAAATGTAAAAACAAAATGTTTCAGCTCCCAAAAGGCCAAATTCGAGGAGATGGAAGTAACAAGAGGAACAGGAAATCGCATTACTATCACTCTTAGCCATTTCCCAGGATGTTTCAGAGGATGAGATGACTCTAATGACCAGCAGCAATTAATTACTAGCCAGCACTGCCCCTCAAAAGTTCTGAGTTTGGGGAAAAAAATGCACCTTACTTCAGCAAGTCTCCTGTAAATGTGACAGTCATCACACTCAAGCAAGCAATCTTATAGAAGGAAAGGATGCTTTGGCTTGCTATTATTTATTTATTTATTTATTTACTTACTTACTTACTTATTTATTTATTTATTTATTTATTTATTTATTTATTTATTTATTTATTTATTGGAGTTATCTCTACACCCTACAAGGGGCTTGAACTCACAAGCCTGAGATTAAGAGTTGAATGTTCTTCCAACTGAGCCAGCCACGTGCCCTGTTGGGTGCCCAGAAATATTTCCTCCTGAGAGCAGCAGTGGGCCCATTGACATGGTGCTCTCCTTAGCTGCGTCACAGCACCATCAGTCTCTCCTGGAAAGATGAAAAACCAGGTGTGTTGGCGAGGCTATACAATTTAAAGTCAGACGATGGATGTTCACATCCTGCTCAGCCCTGTAATATATGTTTGATATTGAAAAAAAAAAAACCTCAATTCTTATATTAGTCGGCTAGGGATGTTACAACAAAATACCACAGACTGGGCATCTTCTATGACAGAAATTTATTTTCTCACAATTCTGGAGGCTAGAGTTCTTAAACTGTGCTCACCAAGGTGTCAGCAGGTTTTGATTACACCTGAGGCTTCTCTCCTTGGCTTATACATGGCCATCTTCTCACTGGGCCATGACATGGGCCTCTCTCAGGCTATTTGTTTCTCTATGTGTCCTAATATCCTCTTCTTCTAAGCACACCAATCAGATTGGATTGTTTATGGCCTCATTTTAGCTGAATTACCTTTTCAAAGCCCCTCTCTGCCAACAGTCGCATCCTGAGGTACTAGAGGTTAGGACTTCAACATAAGAATTTTGAGGCGGGGTTGGGGGGGGGAACACAATTCAGCCCACAACAGTTTTCAGAGTCACATTTTCCCCAGTCAAAAGAAGGAGGTAGCAAGAGTTGCCTTGAAAGTTTGTGGTGAGTAAAAACTCAATTTTCTTGAAGTACTCACACAGGAAAAATTACAGACCATAAATATACAGCTCAATGGGTTTTCATAAAGTGAAGAGTTTTATCACCAACCAAACCTAGAAACAAACCCAGAGACCCTTTTGCCCCTTCCACAAGGTAATCACTAGCTCAATTCCTAATAGGATAAACTAATTATGCTTGTGTTTCTATGTATTCTTTGTGTCGGGCTTTTCTCATTCCATATTGTTTGTGAGAGTCATCATGATGTTGGGTACCATTGCAATTCCTTCATTTTTTCTTGCTATATTGTATTCCCTTGCATGAATACTGCAGTCAATTTATGCATCTATTATTAAGGAATATTTGAGTTGTCTCCAGTCAGGGCCATAACTAGAAGTGCAACTATGAATACTTTTGTACCTGTCTTTTGCTGAACACTGTACACATTCTTCTGGATATATACCTGGGAGAGTAATTGCTGAGTCATAGGGTATGCCCATATTCAACATTAGTAGATATTATCTGACATTTTCCAAAGTAGTGGTATGAATTTTTACCCTCACTAGAAGTATATGAGAGTTCCAGGTACTCCACATAAGGATACAGTTATTTTTAATACAGAAAACTTGGAAACAAGCTATCAAACAATAGGGAATTAGTTAAATAAATCATGTTTCCATGCAGTGTCTAGAAAATAGTCATTAAAAATATTACTCTCGGGGCGCCTGGGTGGCGCAGTCGGTTAAGCGTCCAACTTCAGCCAGGTCACGATCTCGCGGTCCGTGAGTTCGAGCCCCGCGTCGGGCTCTGGGCTGATGGCTCAGAGCCTGGAGCCTGTTTCCGATTCTGTGTCTCCCTCTCTCTCTGCCCCTCCCCCGTTCATGCTCTGTCTCTGTCTGTCCCAAAAATAAATAAACGTTGAAAAAAAAAAAATGTTACTCTCAATAATGTATTGAGTGAAAAGATCAGGTCACAAAACTCTGGTACAGTTTGTGGCCAATGCTGTTAAAAAAAAATTAAGTGCATAATTTTATCTATGTTAAAAGAAACCAAAGGTTGACCCCAGTTTTCTCTGAGAGGCTGGATTACAGATGATTTTTTTCTATTCATAGTTTTCCATATTTGTTTTCTAAAATATTTTTAAATGACTGTTTATTGCATTTATAATTAATTGGGAAAAAGACAATAAGGATTACAAATTATATCATTCTCTCTTACCTACTTCTCAGGTTATTTATGAGACACAATGAGAAAATGCTCATGGAAATTCTTTGAAAAAAGGCCAAGCACTATTTGAATGTTTATTATTATTATTATTATTATTATTATTATTATTATTATCATTATCATCATCATCATCATCACCATAATTGCTTCTGCCTATTTTCTAACACTGAACAGAAAGTTAGAGATGCACAGAATGAGCTGGAAATGACACAGCCACAGGGGTGAGCAAGTGATGGTACAGGGTCAAGGCTCCACTTGAGTTCTTCACAATTCTAATTGCACGTTAGAATCACCCAGAATCACCTGGGGAGTTTTAAGAATATAGAGCAAGTTGGGGCGCCTGGGTGGCGCAGTCAGTTAAGCGTCCGACTTCAGCCAGGTCACGATCTCGCGGTCCGGGAGTTCGAGCCCCGCGTCAGGCTCTGGGCTGATGGCTCAGAGCCTGGAGCCTGTTTCTGATTCTGTGTCTCCCTCTCTCTCTGCCCCTCCCCGTTCATGCTCTGTCTCTCTCTGTCCCAAAAATAAATAAACATTGAAAAAAAATTTTTAATTAAAAAAAAAAAAAAAAGAATATAGAGCAAGTAAATAAGGATCTCCAGGTACAAAGTCAGGCATCAACATTTCCCAAAAGTTTCTCTGTAATTCTGCTGTACAGCCAGGTCCAGAACTCCTAAATGCAGGCGAGCCCCTGCACTTTAAGCCACCATTTTATTGTTCATTGGGAGTGAGAGACGGAGATGAGGGGGCTGGGATATAGTCAAACCTGAGAGAAAGGTCTGAATGTCCTAGGGTCTGAATGTCCTAGGGTGCAATCGTTTGTCCAGTCATATGTGTTCTAATATCAACTTGACATTTTCCACTGGGTGGGGTTGGGAAAACTAAATTCTGAGGGCCCCCAGAAACTGGTCTACTTCCCTTACTGGAAAATGTCCTAGTCTATGTGGCACAGACAAATGACGACAATAAGCATTTCTACACCAGATTAAGGCTATCAATGCAGTTTCCTGGGCATTATCTCACTGGGGACTTGTGATCTCCCCACTTTTGTCACATTGGTGGATACTTATTCCAATATTTTCCCATTTAATAACTTTAGTAAGGTAATCGATATACAATAAACTGCATATTTTTAAGCATATGTATGTTCTGTGGAACCATCACCACATTCAAGGTGGTGAATGTACCCACAACCCCCACAAACCTTCCTCATGCCCCTTCATGATCACTCCACATTGACCCCGCCCCCAACTCCAGGCAAACCCTAATCTGCTTTCTGATTAGTTTATATTTTCTAAAATTTTATTTGGATGAACTTGCACAATATTTGTCTCTTTTTATTCACCATAATTATTTTGAGATTCAGCCAGGCTGTTGCTCACTAGTATTCCATTTTATAGACATACCACAATTTATTTATCCATTCTCTTACGAATTGGACATTTGAGTTGTTTCCAGTTTGGGGCAATGACAAATAGAACAGCTGTAGATACTCATGTGTAAGTCTTACAGGGATATATGCTTTCAGTTCTGTTGGGTAAATACCTATACAGCTAGTTTAAGTGTATGTTTAACTTTTTGAGGCAACTATCAAGCTGTTTACCACAGTGGTTGTGGCATTTTCATTCCCAACAGGATAGTATAAGGTTTCAACTCTTCCAAATCATCTTTAACATTTGGTATGGTCAGTCTTTAATTTTATCTAGTCTTATGGTTATGTAGTGATAGCAAATGGTGGTTATTTTACTAATGATTAATGATGACCTTCAACCCTGACCTCACATGGTACATGTACACACACACACATGCACACACCCATGCATGCAAGATGAATGATAGACCTGAGCATAAAAACAAAAATTATAAAACTTCTAGGAAAAAAACACAGTTGCAATACACATTTGGGTGGGCAAAGATTTCTTTAAAAAATTTTTTTTTTTTCAACGTTTATTTATTTTTGGGACAGAGAGAGACAGAGCATGAGCGGGGGAGGGGCAGAGAGAGAGGGAGACACAGAATCGGAAACAGGCTCCAGGCTCCGAGCCATCAGCCCAGAGCCTGACGCGGGGCTCGAACTCACGGACCGCGAGATCGTGACCTGGCTGAAGTCGGACGCTTAACCGACTGCGCCACCCAGGCGCCCCAAAGATTTCTTAAACAGGACACAAAAGGAAAAATAATGTTCATAAGATAATGTATTAAACTTTTTCAAAACTAAAATCTTTTGCTCTAATGATCTTATTAAGAGAATGAAGCAGGAAGCACAGTCTGGGAGAGATTTTTGCAAAGCCTTTATCTGGTAAAAGACTTCTATCTAGAATATGTAAAGAATTCTAAAAACTCAATAAAAGAAGGCAATCCAGTTTTTTTTTTTTTTAATGGGTGAAAGATTTGAAACGTTCCTTCCCCAGAGAAAGTATATGGCTAGCAAATAAAAATCCAAAAATATGCCCGGCCTCAGTTCTAGTAATCACTTTTAAGGTAAGCGGAGTAGGTACCATTATTGTTGTCATTATTCCCATTTTGCAGATGAAGAAACACAATGAATGAGGCCACATGACCTAAGTTTACACAACTAGCAAGTAGAAAGCCTGGATTAAAGTCTGACTCCAGCCCAGGGTTCTTCCGTGACACAGCCAGTAATCTGGAGAGCCAGCAGAGAATCTAAGGCAGCATCTTGTGAAAACAATTAGGGGTGAAAGGGATTGGTCTGTGGGGTCATCACACAGAGACAGTGACACATAAAGGAGATGAGGTGAGAAGGCAGGGACCAGAAAGTGTCTGGACAAACCAGGGTCAGGAGCACACCGGACCCAAGGAGCACGGATGCCAACAGACAGGGTCATAGCCGAGTGTGGAGGCAGGTCAGCAGTCAGAAGTCAGAAAGGGACATGTGTGCAAAGGCCAGTGCAAGCTGAGAGCCAACCCCCAGGCAGGCAACCCACATTGCAGATTGGACTTCATGCTGTCTGTGGTGGACAGTTCCAACCCAGAAAGGAGCCTGGAAGCCACACTGCAGCAATGAATAGATCACTGTGACCGGAACAAAACCTGAGCCACGCACAAGCCCAGGTACGTCAGAGGTGGCAGAGATAACACGGAAGACGTCCTGCTTGACCACTGAACACATGTAGGGGCAGGAATTGGAGGGTGTGGCATCAGTGTAAGCAGGCTGCCCTGGAGACGTGACATGCAGTTGATCTTGGAGACTGACGCATAAAAAGTCACTGGTAGGAGCTGAGGGTCAAACGTGATTTATTTTGGCTTCTTTAATTTCAGTTCCCAACTTCTGTTTTAATTGTACCTTGATTAAATGGGCTTAAAATGAATAACTGAATGTTTTAAGATATTACTCATCTATATGCCTTCAATCATATCACTGATCTCACTAATCAGCAGTCTTGCCCTGTGCCTGATGATGTTGTCTTACAGATACTGTGGTAACTCCAGAGCCAACAGAGACGCTCCAAAACCCGAAAAGGTAAACGAACATTGGTACTGCTCGCTGAGAAGGAAATGCGAGGGAGGGGTGAGACAAGGCAGAGAGGGTTTTAAAATGCAATGTCCCAGTTAAATATACCAGCTATGGTGCTTATTCTAAACTGCACTGGCTCTCTTTTCCTAAAAGTCAGGGCGTGTGATACAACAGAGTTAAGGCCAAACGTCACAGTAAAACGCAAGAGCCCCATAATAGACAGTTTCTGTGCATTGGGTTTCAGAGTGCGCCATTACAATCACTCATTTCTTCTGCGAGGCGGCCTCCCAAGTCCAGCCACACCAGTCCACACACGAAGCTACCTTTCACCATCCTGCCCCAGAGGCGCCGTGCTAAGCTGAGTCACAGGCTGGAGAAAGTTACAAAGGTTTCCAGTGATGTTCTCGTACGATCAGAGTCCAGGCCAGGGCACCCAGGAAAATCACTCACACAAGTCAAAGACAGTCTTCTGTAAGCACATCCAGCTAAGAGCCTCGGGCTAGTGGACTTTGGACCCAGAGCTAGGCTGTGAGCAAGGCCAGGCACAGCCCGGAGCAAGCACCTCTTCCCCATCAGTGCCCAGATACGACCTTATATCCTTTGCAATCATTTCAGATTTACAAAAGGAACCATTTTCCTCAGGCAGTGCATTTCTAATAGGTTAATAGCCCCAAGTCTTTAGCCTCTAGCAAGGGGGCATCACAGAATACTTCCCTGGCTTCCCCCACCTCCCAGAAAAATATAAATGTAATTCCAGAACAAGAGGGATGTTTAATAAAAAGTCTCCATTATGTCAGTAAATGTATCATAACTCAAAAATAGCATTTACCATTATCACAGGCTTGAAGCTTTCGTATGATCTTTGGCCTCATTCTCCAAACTCCAGCCAACTAAACTTCCTGGAGGTCATCTGCCACTGTATTTTCCACAACGCCATAAAAGTTACAGCTGTTTAGAGCTGGCTGGAACCACACAGATCATCTACGAGATGATCTACACAGATGAACAAGGACAGTAAACTTTTAGTGACCATGTACTACATCCCAGGAACCATGTCATGCATGTACGTAGTACCTCTTTGGGGGTGCCTGGGTGGCTCAGCCAGTTAAATGTCCCACTTCAGCTCAGGTCATGATCTCACAGTTCATGAGTTCGAGCCCCATGTCGGACTCTGTGCTGACAGCTCAGAGCCTGGAGCCTGCATCTGATTCTATGTCTCCCTCTCTCTCTCTCTGCCTCTCCCCCACTCACACTCCATCTCTCAAAATGAATAAACGTTAAAAAAAAAAAAAAACACATAATAAATAAATAGTGCCTCTTTTAATCTCCCGTCAGCCCCTCAGAGTTGGTACTTTTATCATCCACACTTGACACAGGAGATTTTAAGGAGGAAGTTCAATGTCACACACTGAGGAAGAGACGGCATTTGTCTGTATGTCCACCGTGGTCCAGTGAGCTCCGAACCACTGCCATATATTGGCTGTTTCTCCAACCAATGAGGCTACATGAACTTGCAGACTCCAGAATCTTAGTGAGACCCTCTTCTGACTGGAGCCGGCCATTCCCATACACAGTAGGCCACGTACAACCACAGAAAACATTGCATCCACCTGCACTACAAGCCCAACACAATACTCACTTCTTAATGTTTATGTTACATCATAAAATGTAAGAACTGCAGAGGGGCTTTGAAGGCCATTCAGTCAAAATCAGTTTAGAAATGAGAATGCAAATCCTGGAGAAGTGAAAAGGCTTTCCTAGAATCCCACAACTACCTCAAAGGCAGAGCAAGAATAATGTTTTAGGAGTTAAAAATAGTATGCTGACAACGGATATTCCCAAGACAGTAACATAGGTTGTTCCTGACTTTGCTCCTCACACAAGAACTATCAACTATTCAAGAATAAGACACCACTGACATAATCTTAGAACATGGAGATGAGGCTGAAGCCCCACCCTGCACCTCAGAGACCAGGCCAGATTGCAGTAGAGGATAAGACAAGCAGCTACACATTGACCACACCGCCCCTCCCCCAGAATAGCACAACACTATGTGGAGAGGTCTTCCGTGAGCCTCCGATTCCTCCAGTGGGAAAAGAAAATCCAGGGGGGAATCTCAGCTCCCGCAGCATTTTGGGTCACTCTGTGGGAGCCCCTACTCTGATCTCACACCACAGGGATTACAGGGGAATCATTGGGACCCATGACAGAGAAGGGGGAAAGGGCTTGCAATAACCAGCACTCAGGGATCTTGGCAGACTGAGTTTCTATCTGCAGTGCCCAAGTAGTAACCCCAAACAGCGACTTTGCTCATCTACAGAACCAAGTTGAAGGCACACTCTGACCAGGAAACTCAGTGTGATACAGATCTGCCTGATTTGGATACTCAAATGAGGAATTTTGCTTGCCCTAGAGCCTAGTTTGCCCCCATCCAGGCAAGGGGCCGAGCCACAGCCCCACCCACCAGGAAAGTGCCTTCCAGATCCATAAAACCAGAAGGGCTGGTGAAAACACCTGAAAGTTGTGTGGCCCAGTGGCACTCGAGCTGAGAGAATGGCAGACAGACCCAATAGTTTGTACAGCAAAGTCAATGGCCCTGTTCATCCAGGAAACTTCAGATGTGGGTCAGCCTGTGTTAAGACAACAAAGAGCTTCACCAGTTTTCGAGCTGCTTCCCCTGCTGCACCTGAGCAGGGAATCTACTTTGTAGCCCAGGTCATGACTGAATATAGCCTTCAGCCTATCTGACCAGGGAATCTAACGAGAGAACACAGCCCATGGCTTCCCCTCGCTGCAGAACAAAACTAATGACCTCACCTGACCAAAGAATTCAAGGCAAGAATTTCACACCCAGCAAAGCTGTCCTTCAGAAATGAAAAAGGGATACAGACTCCCCTCCTCTCTGCAAAAAAGCTGAGGGAGCTCATTGCCACCAGAACTCCCTTACAAAAAAATGCTAAGTGAGTGCTTTGAGTAGAAGTAAAAGAACACCGATTAACATCAAAAAAACACAAAAAGGTAGCAAAATCTCACTGGTAATGGTAAATATATAGTCATAGTTAGATTCTGCAATGTGGTAATAGTGGTACATAACTCACAACTCTAATTTAAAAGTTAAAAAAATTAATGTAGCAAAAATAACCATAAATACAACAATCTATTATTAGTTACACAATATAAAATATATGTAAGTTGTAACAGCAATAACCTAAAATGTGAAGGGGAGAAGTAAAAGTGTGAAGTGGAACTTCTATTGAAGCTATATAGTTACCAGTTTAAAATAGGGTGTTATAAGTTTAAGATTTTATATAAGCTTCATGGCAAACACAAGGGAAAAACCTGTAGTAATTACACAAATAACATGATAAAGAAGTCAAAGCATACAGATACCAAAAAACATTAAAATACACAAAAAGATAGCAGGATAAGAAACAAGGAAAAATGGGGCACCTGGATGGCTCAGTAGGTTAAGCGTCCAACTCTTGGTTTCAGATCAGGTCATGATCTCATGGTCATGAGATCAAGCCCTGTGTCAGGCTCCATGCTTAGCATGGAGCCTGCTTGGGATCCTCCCCCTCTCTCTGCCCTTCACCCACTCCCTGTCTAAAAATAAATAAACTTGAAAAGAAAAGAAAAGAAAAGAAAAGAAAAGAAAAGAAAAGAAAAGAAAAGAAAAGAAAAGAAAAGAAAAGAAAAGAAAAGAAAAGAAAAGAAAACAAAAGAAAACAAAAGAAAAAAAAAGAAAAGAAAGGAAAACAAGGAACAAAGGATCTATAAAACAACCAGAAAACAATTAACAAAATGGCAATAGTAAGTCCTTACCTATCAATAATCACTTTAAATGTAAATGGATAAAATTATCCAAAAGACATAGAACAACTGAATGGATTAAAAAAAAAAAAAAGAAAGAAAAAGAAAACCAAGATCTTGCAATATGCTGCCTAGAAGAGATTCACGTTAGCCTTAAAGACTCACATAGGCTAAGAATGAAGGGATGGAAAAAGGCATTTCAAGCAAATACTCATCAAAACAAAAACAAAAACAGAAAACAGCAAAAGCAGGGGTAGCTTTACTTATATCAGATCTCAAACTAAAAATGGTAAGAAAAAAAAGAAAGTCATTATATAATGATAAAGGAGTCAATACATCAAAAAGAGAACAATTATAAATTTTCATACACCCTATATTGGAGCAGCTAAATATATAAAGCAAAAACTAATAGAGCTAAAAAGAGGAATGAACAATAATATAATGATAATTGGGGACTTTAATACCGTACTCTCAACAATCGATAAACCAGCCAGAGAACCAATAGGGAAACAGCAGATTTGAACAACACTATGGACCAAATGGACCTAACAGACATATACAGAACATTCTACCCATCAATAGCAGAATACACATTCTTCTAAAGCACAAGTAGAACATTTTCTAGGATAGATCATATGTTAGTCCACAAAACAAGTCTTAGAAGGGATGCTTGGGTAGCACAATCGGTTAAGCATCCGACTTTGGCTCAGGTCATGATCTTACAGTTTGTGGGTTTGAACCCCGCATCGGGCTCTGTGCTGACAGCTCGAAGCCTGGAGCCTGCTTCAGATTCTGTGTCTCCCTCACTGTCTGCCCCTCCCCTGTTTGTACTCGGTCTCTCTCTCAAAAATAAATAAAACATTAAAAATTTTTTTTTAAAATAAACAAGTCTTAGAACACTCAAGAAGGTTGAAATCACACCAAGTATCTTTTCTTACCATAATAGCATGAAACTAGAAATCAAGAAGAAGAAAACTGAAAAATGTATGAACTCATGGAAATTAAACAACACTCTCTTGAAGAACCAAGGGATCAAAAAAGAAATTAAAGGGAAATAAAAAAGTTTCTTGGCACAAATAAAAAATGGAAACACATATACCAGAACTTACAGAATGCAGCAAAAGCAGTTCTGAGAGTGAAGTGCATAGCAATAAATACCTACATTAATAAGAAAGGCCCCAAGGCACCTGGGTGGCTCAGTCGGTTAAGCACATGACTCTTGATCTTGACTCAAGTCATGATCTCACAGTTCATGGGCTTAAGCCCCATGTCCAGCTCTGCGCTGATGGGGTGGAGCCTGCTTGGGCTTCTCTCTCTCCCTCTTTCTCTCTCTCTCTGTGCCCCTCCTCCATACTTGTTTTCTCTCTCAAAATAAATAAACTTTAAAAAAATTTTTTTAAAAAAAAAGAAGAAAGGTCCCAAATAAACATCTTAACTCTGTTCCTTAAAGAACTTGAAAAAGAACAAACTGAACTCAAAGTTATCAGAGGAAAGGAAATAACAAATATTAGAGCAGAAATAAATGAAATAGAAAACAGAAAAATGAAAAAGATGAACCAAACTGCTATTTCTTTCAAAAGATAAGCAAAATGGACAAAACCTTAGCTAGACTAACCAAGGAAAAAAGAGAAAGAATCCAGATCAGCAAAGTTATTAATGAAAAAATAGACATATAATTGATCCTACAGAAATTCAAAGGATCATCAGAGGCTACTATATGACAATAAAGTGGACAACCTAGAAAAAAAATGGAATAATTCTTAGAGACATACAACCTAATGAAGACTGAATCAAGAAGAAATAAAAAAATGTGAATAGACCAATTACTAGTAAGGAAATTGAACCAGTAATCAAAGATCTTTCAATAAAGGAAAGTGCAGGCCCACATGGCTTGTGGCAAATTTTACCAAATATTTTTTAAAAAATGAACACCAATCCTTCTTAAAACTCCCATATTTCAAAGAGGAGAGAACATTCACAAACCCATTTTGTAAGGCCAGAATTATCCTGATACCAAAACCAGAAAAGGAGACTACTAGAAAAGAAAACTTCAGGTCAATATCTCTGATGAATATAGATGCAAAAATTCTCAACAAAATACCAGCAAAGTGAACTCAGCAACACATTAAAAAATCATTCACCATGATCATGTGGGATTTATCCCTGGAATGCAAGGATGGTTTAACATATGCATATATCACATATATTAATGTGATACATCACATTAATAGAATGAAAGAAAAGGATCATATGCATTCAACAAAATTCAACATCCACGCATGATAAAAACTTTTAACAGATTAGGCATAGGTAGAACATATCTCAACATAATAAATGCCAATAGGACAAGCCCACAGCTAACGTCTTGCTCAATGGCAAAAGAATGAAAGCTTTCCCTCAAAAATCAGGAGAAAAAGACAAGAGTGCCCACTCTCATCATTTCTATTCAATATAGTACTGAAAATCCTGACTAGAGCAATCAGGCAAGAACAATAAAAGGCAACAGAACTGGAAAGGAAGAAGTAAAATAGTTCCTATTTACAGATGACATGATTTTATATACAGAAAATCCTAAATACTCAACCTAAAAAAGGCTAGATCTAACCAATGAACTTAGCAAAGTTTCAAGATACACAGTTAATAGACAAAATCTGTAAAATTTATATATACCAACAATGAAATTTCTGAATAAGAAATAAAGAAATTGATCCCATTTACAAGAGCATCAAAAACAATAAAATGCTTAGGAAAAAACAGAAGGAAGTAGAAGATCTCTACACTGAAAACTACAGGACATTGATGAAGGAAATTGAATAAAACACACAAGTAAATGGAAATATTACTGTGTTTGCTGATGGAAAATTAATATTGTTAAAATGTCTAAACTACCAAAAGTAATCTATAGAATCCTACAGTAATCTAAGTGATCCTTATTGATATTTCAAAGGCATTTTTTTTTCCACAGAAGCAGGAAAACACACCTAAAATTTATATGGAACCACCAAAGAAATCCTGAATAAAAACAAAACAGGAAGCATCACATTTCCTGATTTCAAGCTACAATATAAAGCTATGGTCATCAAACAGCATGGTATTGGCATTAAAAAAAGACAAGCAATGAACAGAAGTGACAGCCCAAGAACAGACCCAAGCATATATAGTCACCTAATATCTGACAAGGAAAGCAAGAGTACTCAATGATGAAAAGATAGTCTCTTCAGTAAATGGTGCTGGGATAACTGGATATTCACATGTAAAAGAATGAAACTCGACCCATATCTTACATCATTCACAAACATTGACTTGAAATGGATTAAAGACTTAAAATATAAGACCTGAAACCATGAGACTCCTAGAAGAAAATATAGCAATAAAGCTCCTTGACATGGGTCTTGGTAATGATGTTATGGATAGGACACTTAAAGCACAAGCAACAAAAAATTAACAGATGGGACTACATCAAACTAAAATACTTCTGCATAGCAGAAGAAACCATCAATAAAGTGAAAAGATAGCCTACAGAATGGAAAAAAAAATATTTGCAACTCATATATCTGATAAGGGGTTATTATCCTACAACTCAGTAGCAAAAAAGACAAGTAGTCCAATTTAAAAATGGGCAAAGGATCTGAACACTTTTCTCCGAAAAATATATATAAAAAGCCAACAGGTATGTTTTAAAAAAATGCTCAACACCACTAGTCTTTAGGGAAACGCAAGTTAAAACCACAATGAGATATTACCTCACATCTGTTAGAATGGCACCATCAAAAAGACAAGAGGTAACAATGCTGGCGAGGACGAAGAGAATAGGAACCCATGTGGACTGTTGGTGAGGTTGTACACTGGGACAGCTGCTATAGAAAACAGTATGGAGGATACTCCGAAAGTTAAAAATAAAACTGTATGATCCAGATATTCTACTTCTTGGTATTTATCCAAAGATAACAAAAACACTATCTTGAAGAGATATCTGCACCCCCATGTTCATAACATTATTTCCAACAGCGAAGCTGTGGAAACAACCTAAGTATTCCCCAGGGATGAAGTTGTGGCAGATACATACAACAGAATATTATTCAGCCATTATAAAAGATAAGGAAATCCTACCATTTGTGCCAACATGGATAGACTTAGAGGGCATTCTGCTAAGTGAAGTAAGTCAGAGAAGGACAAGTACTGTATGATCTCACTTATATGTGGAATCTTTAAAAAAGACAGAAAAACTCATAAAGAGATCAGACTTGTGATTACCAGAGGCAGAGGGTTGGAGGAGAAGGAATTGGAGAAGGTGGTCAAAAGGCACAAACTTCCAGTTATAAGATAAACAAGCACTACGAAGGGGATGTACATGATGACTATAGCTATCACTGCTGTGTAACATATAGGAGAGTTAAGAGAGTGAATCGTAAGAGTTCTCATCACAAGGAGAAATTTTTTTTCTTCTTTCTTTTCTTTTTATTGGATCTATACGAGAAATGGGTGTTAGCTGAACCTACCGTGGTGCTCACTTCACAATACATGTAATCAAACCATCATGCCATACGTCTCAAATGTATACAGTGAAGGATGTCAATTATTTCCCAATAAGACTAGAAAAAAAGAGAAAACAGTATACTGTTTTATTTCCTCCATCTTTTCCTCCCCTAAAAAGGCAGTTGAACCTACTAACCCAGTGTTAGAAACTTATGAGAAAGGTCATCATCCCCTCATGGGAAAAAAAAAAAAAATTCCCTCTCCAGTTGAGATTATTAACCTTTTTATTCCAGAATTTATGGAACATGCAGCTCAAGGGTATAGTGTGACTTAACTTGAAAAAGGTCAGTTCCTTCTTCGGGGCTTTCTAGCAATTTTACAATAATGTTGTACATTCATATAGCGCATTTTCTGCTAGGGAAATGGAAGCACCAAAATTTAGTAGCTGTCAGTTATTTTTTGAAGTGATCGGTTAGTTTACCGGTAGACGGTCAAGGTCCCAGCACTGGGGGATATGTGGGAAGGAGGATGCAGACAGAGGGAGCAGAAGACTCAGACTCTGTAAGCAGTTTAGCACCCTTGCGAATTCCCCGCCCCCTTCCCTGCCATAAAACCAGACAGCAACCAAAAAACTGACAGCTATCTGCATTCTTGGAGAAAATTAATTATAGCTACAGAAAAGAAAATGAGAAGGGAGGAAATAGGAAAACAATGAGAGGAAATGAGAGGAAACAGGGAAGAAGAAGATAAAAGACCATCAATAAGATGAAAACAAACGGGCACTTGGGTGACTCAGTAGGTTAAGGATCCGACTCTTGGTTTCCGCTCAGGTCATGATCTCACAGTTCATGAGATCGAGCCCAACATTGGGCTGTGCACTGACAGCACAGAGCCTGTTTAGGATTCTCTCATTCCCTCTCTCTCTCTCTCTCAATCTGTACCCTCCTCTCTCCCCCTATCCCTCTCAAAGTAAATAAATAAACTTAAAAAAAAAAAAAAGATGAAAAAACGAGGCAACAGCACCACATCCTAGCACAGCTCAGGTGTGGACAGGTGTGGAAGGTATGGGGAAGACCCCCGAGTTGGCAGGCAGAACCCTCAATCCAGACTTAATGGCAAGGAGCTAAGCCCCAGTCTTTCAGGCAGGCAGTGACCGTTTGTTATCTGAGATAACAAACACTTGAGGGATTGGACATCTTCCCAGCAGGCCCTTAAGGGCTAAGTCCTCATCCTTGGGACAAGAGAGGGGCAGATAAGAACAAGATGAGCCCTCTGCCAGCGACCAATACAAGCACTCAAGCCAAGAAACCAGGCCTCTGTCCTGGTTACCAGAACTGGGGCCACAGGGAGCTGCACTTTGGAACGAGGCCCAAGCACATTGATGAGAATCAGGTCACTAGGTCAGGGCTGACAACGCTTACACGAGGTTAAGCTGTAGAACATTGGCTCAGACTTTCTAAATCCCTCTTGTCTGTGATCACAACTGGTCCTAGAGACCCCGCCAAGGCTGAGTGGGCAGGGAAAATATAGAAGTCAAAGGCCTTGAGGTGGGAGGGGGTCCGGTACAGGAGGATAGAACTGTGGGGCTCCTGGGGGCCAAGGGCTACAACACCCAAACTGACCTTGTCGAATGGAAGTCCATGCAGAACGAGAGAATCCCAAAGGTAGTAAGGATAACCTCCAGGCCAAGCAGGATGGTTAAAGAAAAGTCTACCCTAGGGAAGCAGTAGATGAATTCAGATATTTCAATTCCATGTGAAAGAAAGTCTAGATGCATTCTGCACACAAAACTGAGCCCACAGGGTGCAATTCCCAGGGAGCAGTTTTTAACCTCAGCCTAAGGACAGCATTCCTACAGCCTGCCTCTCCTGGCTCCAGAAACTCATTCCCTCTGTATTCATTCAGCAAGCACTTACTGATTAGGGTAACTACTCATCCTGGTTTGCCCAGCACGGTGGCATCTTATGCTGTAGTATCCTTTCCCATCAGGTCAGCACCCCCCATTCACTCTTTTTTTTTTTCAATGTTTATTTATTTTTGAGAGAGACTGAGACAGAATGTGAGCAGGGGTGGGGCAGAGAGAGAGGGAGACACAGAATCTGAAGCAGTTCTCCAGGCTCTGAGGTACCAGCACAGAGCTGGATGCAGGGCTTGAACTCCCAAACTGTGAGATCATGACCTGAGCCGAAGTCGGACATTTAACCGATTGAGCCACCCAGGTGTCCCATCCCCCTTCACTCTTAAAGAGTCTTGCTTTGATAATAAATGATATGGCCCCCTACTCAAGTGAGCACTTGCTACATGCCGGGACTGGACTGAGAGCGTTGAAGACACAACGAAAATACAACCCCTCACTTTGGTGAGCTCATAGTCTAGGTAGAAAAGGAGATATTGAAAGAACAAATTAGGGGTGCCTATGTGGCTCAGTCACTTGAGCATCCAACTTTGATTTCAGCTCAGTTCATGATCCCAGGGTCATGGAATGGAGTGCTGCATTGATCTCTGCACTGAGTGTGGGGAGCCTGCTTGAGATTCTCTCTCTCTTTCCCTCTGCCCTCTCCCCCACTCACGCTCTCTAAAATAAAATAGATGTAGATAGATAGATAGATAGATAGGGAAATAAAGAAAGGAGAAAAGAAAAAAGAAAAGAACAAATTAGAGTATAATGTGGTGGGGTGCCCGGGTGGCTCAGTCAGTTAAGTGTCCAACTCTTGATCTCGGTTCAGATCATGATCTCATGGTTCATGGGTTCGAGACCACATCAGGCTCCAGACTGATAATGAGAAGCCTGCTGGTCTCTCTCTCTCTCCCTCTCTCTGCCCTTCCCCCACTTTGGCATGCTCTTTCTCAAATAAATAAACATTAAAAATAGAATATAGTGTGGTAAGGGGTGTATAAATAAAAGTGCTAGAGATTGAGACATTAATTTTAATATCAGAGATGAAAAACAGTTCACAGCTCATTCAACACACTTGCTCATTTAATAAATACACACTATGTAGGTACCACTGATAAAATACTAAAGAAAACAGAACTCCTTCTTTCTCTCCTAAAAAGGTTATGGCAAATGAGCCAAACTTATACAAATTTTCTCTCATTTTTGAAAAACCTACTTCGTGGATAGCCCTTTTTACATATATTTGACCTAATCATGCATTCAGAAACTTCCAATTATTGGTTCTAAACCTGATCGCTGATGTCCAATAAAATCAAACCCATTTTCTACTTGGAAATTTTTTTAATTTTCTTTTAGAGCGAGAGTGTGGGTGAAGGGGAGGGGCAGAGGGAGAGAGACAAAAGCAGGCTCCGCGCTCAGTGTGGGTTCGCTTCAACACAGGGTTCGACTGCATGATTCTGGGATCATGACCGGAGCCGAAATCAAGAGTCAGGTGCTCAACCAACCGAGCTACCCAGGCGCCCCTGGACATTTTTTACATACATAAAGACATCGAATCCATTTTCCTCAAGTGTTCTATTTTCCAGGCTAAATATTCCCAGTTCTTCCATTCAGTTTTCCTATGAAAACTATGGACGTTGGACTTTTTACAGTTCTGGCCACTGTTATTCTCAATTGCCCTTATCCCTCTGAAAAAGCAAAGCCCAGAACAATCTTCAAGTTCAGGTGTGCCCTGGCTCATGCCCAAAGAGTGCTACCTCTGTGTTTCTCCACTCTCCACCCTTCCCTCTGGGCCAGTCCCCCTCTCACAGCGTGGGGCAAGCTGACTTGCTGCTAAGCCAGTATTTGTGTTGATTTCTTTCTAATCTGTGTTCCCACAACACTGTTAGTACCAGCAATATAGCACCTGTTCCTACTTTACTTCATCTTATTAGTTTAGGAGCCCGTGGAGTTATAGAATGTTAGTGTTCAGAGATATGGCAGATCTTCCAGTCAAGTCCCACAGTCCACAGGTGCAGTTACCGAGGTACGAAGAGCTCATAGGAGAGTCTTAAATCACAGCTCATTGCATTCCAGCCTGTCAGGACACAGATTCCATCCCTCTACATAGAAACATCGGTGCCCTATGTAACTATTTCCTTTCCCTTACTCCTTGAATGCTACAACGAGGAAGGACCTGCCCTCTAGGAAATATCCCTACTTCCAGGATCTCCCGATTTTCAACCCATTCTCCATACTTACCAATTATGCTACATTTTTGAAAAAAGTTAAAATGATGTAAAAGTTCCCCATCATATAGCCGCTCCTACCATGGCTTAGAAGACCGTATGCCTTTCTAGCCTGTTATTTATTCTTCCCTGATGCTTTTTTTTTAATGTTTTTATTTATTTTTGAGAGAGAAAGAGACAGAGCACGAGCGGGGGAGGGGGGGAGAAAGAGAGAGACAGACAGAATCCGAAGCAGGCTCCAGGCTCTGAGCTGTCGGCACAGCGCCCGGCATGGGGCTCGAACCCATGAACGGCAAGATCATGACCTGAGCCGAAGTCGGACGCTCAACCGCCACAGCCACCACGTGCCCCTCTTCCCTGATGCTTCTGTTGTCAATTTGAAGAAGTGCCTCTTCCAAATATGCCACATCTGTTCAGCACCCTCCGAACTCCTACCTGCCGATCTCTCTTCTTGGACCGCATTCCACACTCGGCCCGCTCTGAGTCCCCACTTCGAGGCTTGCCCTCGTGAGAAAGACCTCCCCCAGTTCTCCCCAGGTATACCATGCCCCACCACCCCACCCCCCAAGCCCCTGCAGCAAGCTCACTGCTCCCTTCACTGCGTTTCACGTAACACTCCGTACAGGTGCCATTTGTGCCCATAACACGTGGTGGTGTTTTCACTGCCTCCTCTAAAGAATAACCCCTTGAGGACAGGTATTATCTCTGCCATCTAATGAATATTCTACACCTATTTCATTTCATTTGCTCTACAGACATTAACTGAACCTATTTGATGCCGGGCTCTGGCACATGGGGTGAACAAGATCCATGAGGGCATCTCCCTTATGCCCCTCAGAGCAGGACAGACGTTCACCAAACACAAGTAAGAAAGATGGAGTCTACCGAGCGTATTAACCGGGGACGTACTGTGGGCTATGGGTCCGTGCAGGAAGGGGCCCAATCTAAAATAGGACTCACGGAAGCTCTCTCTAGAAAAGTCACATTTAAGCCAAGCCCCAAGAAATCATCCAAGTGAAAGGCTTGAGATTGGGTCCAATCTACCAAGCTTATCTCCTCTCCAAATAGCATTTTCTGCCATTTCTTTAAAGTCATTGGCTAGGAAGAGGGACAAGGATAGAGGTCTGTGGAAACTGGCTGGAGATTTTCCATCAATCAGTATTATGGAGGATATGCCTATGACCAGGGGTGATATTCCAAATATTTAACAACAGGTACAACACAGACATCAACCAGACAGAATGGATACTGACCACAGGCAACCAGGCTGCCTACCCCCACGCACGTAGGCTAAACGCCAGCCCCGGGCAGAAAAAGACAGCCTTCGGTGGATCTCTCTACCTGGAGGAAGGCACCGACAGCAGCTCTGGTCCACCCCCTTCAGCAGAAGGCTTTAATTCTGCCTATCGAGGACACCAGGCACGTAAGTGGGACTTCGTACAGCTTGTCTGGAAAATCTCTCCTAAATACACACACCGCAAACCTGGCTGTGTACCCGCCGTCTCCTACGAGGACTATCTCTTGAGTCAGCTAAAGTCTCTGGCTGCTGTTTTCACATACTCTTTCCTGTTTAATGCTCCTTTAATACCCAGAGTTAAGTTCAAAAGTGCCCACTGTCTGCCTTTCTTGCTTGGGGCTTTCTTTGCCCGCCTTGCAGTTGACTGAGGAATTCTAAACATGTGTCTGTGGCTCGGTGAGGCCACTGGTACATCAGGCCCCACGTTTGATTGGGGTCTATATCCTGAGAGGGATACCAGAGGGAAACTCCACCTCAGATGTCTACCAAGAAAAAAATGGGAAGGAAGAAGGTATTTGTACCACTGGTATTACTCCAGCCCCTTTCTTTGTTGGCTTTATAGCAACAAACCTACCTTGGACAGGCGAAACGTACACAGCAAGAAGTGATAAGAAAATCACCTCAAGTTTTCTGCAACTTTATAGAAGCAAATGTTTTTGGTTCATAGTAAAGCTCCCTTCTGAGGGGTAGAGGCTTCTGCATTTATCCCAGCGTGGAAAGAATGCCTTATGTAACTTTGTTTTTGTTCCTTTTCCATATATTCATTCAGGGAGTGTTTTTGGAGTGCCTTCTGCATACAGTACACTCTCTTCGTTTCAGAGAGCAAAATTGTCATCCCTAAACTTTGCAGGATCACAAACCAAACTATATTCCAGGAAAACAAGGAGCTATTTCCATCACCCTTTATAAATTTGGGGAATTCAACTATTTATCGCTTCATATTCCCAATGGCATTGCTTGGTGTTAATGACCCTGGTTTTGTTGCTAGAGGGGTTTTCATTTAGCTCTTGCAGGAGGTGTGGCCGACCTGAGATTACACGGAGTCCTTCCTAGCCCTCTCCTCCCAGACTGATCCCACAGCACCATAGTGCTTGGGGGCTGAGGCAGGTGAAACTGTTGCAGATTTGTGCCATCACCCTCCAAAGACCGGAAGGCCAACTCCCGCCCTTCCCTCCTTCTCAGAGCCCCTGGCCAGGCCAGCCTCCTGGCCAGGCTGTTGGTTTCCATGGTACCAGAGGAGGTTCTGGTTGCTTCCAGGCCTAGGCTATTTGGAGTGTGCTTAGGGTCATCTCCAGGAGGTGACTTTTTTGGTTTTTTTTTTTTTACCTTTTTTTTTTTCTTTTTAAAATATAATCTATTGTCAAGTTAGCTAACATACAATGCATATATACTGTGCTCTTGGCTGTGGGAATAAATTCCCGTGATTCACTGCTTACATACAACACCCAGTGCTCATCCCAACAAGTGCCCTCATCAATGCCCATCACCCGTTTTCCCTCTCTTCCCCACACCCCCCATCCACCCTCAGTTTGTTCTCTGTATTTAAGAGTCTCCTATGGTTTGTCTCTCTCTCTGTTTGAAACTATTTTTCCCCTTCCCTTCCCCCACGGTTCTTATTAAGTTTCTCAAATTCCACCCGTGAGTGAGAACATATGATATCCGTCTTTCTCTGACTGACTTATTTCACCTAACATAATACCTTCCAGTTCCATTCACGTTTTGCAAATGGCAAGATTTCATTCTTTCTCATTGCCAAGTAATATTCCAGTGTATATACAAACTACATCTTCTTTATCCATTCATCAGTTGATGGACATTTGGGCTCCAGGAGGTTACTTCTGAACATACACCTTAATGTCTCCCCAGTACTGCCCTTTGGCTCTATGATCTCAGGTGAGATCCTTGAATTTTTTTGAGCCTCAGTTTCCTCCTGTAAACATTGTGAAGAATAAAGGTTAGCCCAGGGGGCTGTTGTGAGGATTAGATGGGTTTGCCCCACGTGGACTCTACCCTCCGTCCACACTCCACTCCACCCCTAGGAGACGGGAGAGTGATGGGACGTCAGCGAAGGTATGGAGTAACAAATGTACTATCTGCCCAGTTCTCTGTACCAGGACATCTGGTCACATTATCCAGCAAACTCATCCCAAACACTATCATTCACTGCCCCAGCCAAACTGGACATACTGAGCACTTAGTCTCTGCCCAACTTGGCTTTGCCAAATAGGTGACTAATGCCACCAAAGTAGCTTGCGAGTTCTGCCAACTGGCTACTTGTCCCAACATCTCATGTAGAGCTTCAACATATACAGCAGGTAGGAGTAAATTGTTCTGATTTAAGGAGATATTGCTGGTGATACCATGCACCCCCCCATCTCCCCTCACCCCCCTCCACCTTCAGGACTTTCTGTGAAACTCTGAAAGCCATTTGAAAAGTCCCACCCCAGAGCACTGCACTGAGTGCCCTTCGGTGAGCTGTGACTTTCACTGCTCATAACACCCAGAATCTAAGCTCCCGAAGGCAGCCGAGAGATAATATATTCGACACTTTCCCAAACCTTCAGCAACAAGAACATTCAAGAGACATAGCTCACACCAGTTCCTTCTGTATAACACACAACTTCTTTTTTATTTTTTCCTGCTTCCTATCTGGATGAATGTAGGGGGCTCCAGCTGTTGCTGTCAATCAAATCGCCAGTATTTCCTTTCTGGGAATACATTTTTTCCTGAAGCAGCGTTTTAGCACCAGATTAGCACCTGATGCATTAGGGCTTTTTATCAACCTAGCAATGTTTGCCATCCAACGGGCTGAGCAACGCAGTTACCATCAGTTACCATCGCTCAGGTTATATTTGTTTGCTGCTCTCCTTCCATTGTCTCACCGTAACCTGCACTCGACTCACACGCAAAAAATGGCCCCTAAGCAAGAAAGTGAAGCAGCATTAACGGTCAGAAATCCTTAGTCACCGAGCTCATCTCTTTCTCTTCACTAGCGTCCGTCCCCTTCTGCACCCCTTTTTTCACCACAGACCCAATTCTTCAAAGAATTTCAGTTCCTGGGCACGTAGCAAGAGTTCAGTAAATATTTGATAATCTGCTTGAAAACCCTGGACATAAAAGGTGTGCAGAGGTTCTCATCACAGAATTTTAGACCCAGCAGGGAACTTGGAACTGACACAGAAGGAGCTCTTCGTTTTGTAGGTGGGGAAACCGAGGTAAAGAAAGGTGAAGGGATTCACCCATGTTCCTACCCAGCTGTTACTATTATTGAGTCCTCCTACTTTCAATCCAAATGGCATCGTGAGTATGAAAATGCTTCTTCTCTCACTCTGTTCAAGGTCCTCGTGTTCCAAGTTTCCAACTGACACACGATGCTGTTTTGCTATCACCTTGACTCTAGAAGTTTGGTTAAGGTTACCTTTTCCTTTCAAAGACAGAAGATTTAAAAAGCTGGAAAATTAAAAACTAGAATTCCTTTGTTTGCCCAAGACCGTTCATTCGAGATTTCGCAAACCTGGCTGTGTGTCAGAACGATCACCTGGCTGGGTTTCAGAATCATCGTTTCTCTACGAAATCAATCTCTGGGCTTGGCAAGACTTGGGACTCTGCCTGTTCGTTGCTCATTTGGGGTTTGTTTGTTTCTGTTCGCTCTCCCAGAGCTTCTGCTACACATCAGGTTTGGAGACTGTAGATCTAATCAGCGTCCACTCCTCAATCACACGCACACGCGGATGGCGGAGAGTGCGTACTTTATGACATCTGAGGAGGAGGATGCTACGGGTGCCCTCCGAGAATCACAGCTAACGTCACCCATCAAAACACGAGTCAAAAATAGCCCATGATAATAACAACGTCGACTATAAATCCCACTCGCTAGATCACTGAAGGTAAGGAAGTTCGCTGTGGTCCCGGGTGCCCTGTCCCCTGGTGAGCACCCCCCAGATGCTGCCCTTCCTGGCACACAAACAGCCGGGGCTGCTGGTGCTGGAGTCTTGGATGGCGGCAGCAGCAGCCGCGGAATCACGAGGCAAGTGTAATTTAAAACCTGCGTATTTAATTAGACAAATTCTTGTCAACATATAGTTCCAGCACTTTATCTCTCTTTTGGCTCCGATTCCCTCTTACCGCCCCCTTTCCAAGTAATTCCATGAGTTCTGGGAATGTCCAGAACTGCACATGCCCAGGACTAGCACCAATTTATCCTGAGTAATCTGTCAAGCGGCAGCTCATGCTTTTCCACTGGTGTAGGTTACCAAGCAACCTCCCTGTCACCCAGGATAATGACCTGACTCTAATTCCAGGGGACACAACACAACGTGGGATCCTGGGTGCAGGAACACCACCGGTGTGGGACCCATGCCAACCTGTGGGTGAAGCCCAGCTCTGCAGTTGCCCGGGTCAACTTTTAGCCTTTGTCTGTAAAATGGGAACGGGGGAACAGCTCCCCAGATGGCTAGGATTTGAGATAATGTACCTAAAGCACGAGGCAGCTTTTGTTTAGCATCAGCCTGAGAACAGGAATGAAATGGCAGCAGGGAGTGAGGTGTGGGAGGGTCACTGTCAAAGGAACAGAGAGCAGATGATTCTGCAGCCCTCCAGGCCCCCTGCTCTCCCAAGTCCCTCTGGAGAAGTGCAGAGATGGCTGGCCCTATGCTTTTGTTGCCACAGTGGGACTGGGGAATTTGATGGGTCATTTCTGCAAAGCCTTGAGCATCCAGGAAGCTTAAAGCTGGCCATGGGAACTGGCCGCAACAAGACCTGGTGTCAGCCCCAGGCTCGGCATCAACAGCTCTCTAAGGCCATGGCCTTCACAGTTGCCTCGGCACTTAGTTTATAAGCTCTGTCCATGACTCGGGGCCAATGCAGCTGGTCCTTTCTCAGCTCCAATGTGGCCACTTAACATGGGGTATTGCTCCCCCACTGAAAAGCACTGGTGGGGAGGGTGCAGAGGGAGAAGCCAGCCAATTGCATAAATTTGCTCTCAAATATTTCTGCCCAGGAAAGCCAAAAAGTCAAAAAGAGGTTCTGGCTCCTGGAGCACTCAAAGCTTTTGTATTTGAACAGGAGGAGAGGCTGATTTAGAGGATTTACGAATAAACTGGAAACCAGAGCAGGAACTCCTAAGACAAGATTTACTGACAGTTTTCTGTGACCAGAGGCCTACCAACCTCCATTAATGTCTTCAGGATCCTCTTGGAGAAGAAGGGGCGGGGGGTGGTGGGGGGTGGCGGGCAGGGTTTCTCTCTGTGAGCCTGGTGATCATGAGATCTGGCCCGGCAGTTTAGGAAACTAGTCCTGGCTACCAAAAGGCAGGGGCCCCTCATCCAGGAGGTGGAGACAATTTCTCGCAGCCGTAGGAACCAGGAAGGACACAAGGAAATAGAGTCCCCCCTGGAGGCCGAGCAGACAGGAGGGCACCCCCGCGGCCCGGAATGAAACACCTGGTGAGGCTCCTTGAGGACATTGTGCTCTTTTGCAAAAAGCTCTCCCCGGAAAGGATGCCTGGTTCACCTTTGTGAAAATGCGTGCTGTTAGAGCTACAAGGACTCAGATTCCAGGACCTGGACGTTTGTAAGGGTCCTTCACTCTTAATCCGTAGAGCAGTCAGGAGGAGGGAGGTTCCACAGAGCAGAAGCGGCACCAGAATGGCAGCGCTGATGGAGGTGTCCCGGTCACGCACGCTGGCTGACGGCACAGTCCCCTCACAGAGTCGGAGCCTGCCAGGACACACGGGCTGCTCAGACCAGACCCGTAAGCCCAGCAGCCAGGGGCTTGGTTGGGCTTTCATTCGGGACTGTGTGGATGGTGTCTGAATAAGGCAGGAAGATCCCGGGCTCAGAGTCCAGAAGCTGTCCTGGGGTTTGGCTCCAGCTCCCCTGACTGATTTGCACCCAATCCTAAGAAAGTCCCAGACCTCCCTCTACAGTCTCTGCCTCTGTTAACTCTTGATTCATTTTGTAGATACCACGAGAAGCTTTCTGAGCTCCCAGCGACCTAGTCCAAACTGTGACCTGGACCACTCATATCAGAGCCATTAAAAATTCAGATTCCTGGGCCTGGGCAAGACCAACTGAAACCGAATTTCTGAGGAACTAAGAAGTCTGCATTTTAACAAAATCTGAGGTGATCCTCACGCATGATCAGGACTGAGAGTCACTGATTTGGATGGTGAGTCCAAACTGCTGAATATGGTTCCCGGGCCTTTACGCTCTGCCTTTTGAGTACCATTCCCAGCATCCTCTCTGCTTCTACACCACTGGCTGACATTCAGGTCCACATACCAAGGCCAGGTAGTGGGCTAATTAAATGAATCCACTGAATCCCCAGAGCACCTCTGCAAGCAAGTTCTATTATCATCCCCAGCTTATAGAGGGGGAGACTGAGGCTTACAGAGGCTCAGTAATGTGACCAAGATCCCACAGCAAGTATGATGCTGAGGTCAGAGTCATATTTCTATCTGTGGGACTGTAGAGTGCTCGCTTTTAACCACCACCAGTTTACTACATTCTGCATTCCCTCGACGTGCCCAAGCGCCCGTGCCTGTGTGCTCCAGCTCAGGTTGGCCCTGGCCTCACATGCCTCCCAAGACTCTTCTCCTCTGCAAATACATAGAACTTGAATGTTTCCCAACCCCCCCCCCCAAGTTTCTGTGCGTTAGCTTCTCCCTCCTTCGTGCTCTGCCGTTCTTTTTTCATACCTCTACTTCACTGTCAGGACTGTACTATGATTATTTATGTTCCAGCCTCCTCTGAGACGCGGGACTTTTCAGGCACTTGCGCCGTTCTGAATGATACTGCGACGGGGGATACGCGTCATGGTACATTTGTCAAAACCCACAGCATGTACCACACCAAGAGGGAGCCCGAATGTAGACTGTGGACTTGGGTGATCAGGACGTGTCCATCTAGGTTCATCAGTTATAACAAATGCGCTACTCTGAGGAGGGGTATGGATGGAGGGGAAGCTGTGATAAGTGAGGTCAGGCGTACACAGAAACTGTACTTTCCACTCAGTTTTGCTGTGAACCTAAAACTGCTCTAAAAATAAAAGTCTACCTGTATTATTTTAAATTTCTAGGATGCCGTTATCCATCCCTGTAACCACACTGCCCGGCGTGAAGAAGAGGTTAAACAAAGGTACGCTGAAGGGAAGCCTGAATGGCGGGATAGCCCTTTCCCATGGGACTGAGAAAAACAAATCTGAGGAACTGCCTCAGCCGTGACAAGAGGCCAGGAAGAGACTACGAGAAGGTGGCAAGTAATGGGAATTTCGGAGGAAGTAGCGAAAGAAAGGAAGAGGGATCGGGCGCTGCGTCGCGGGTCCAGAGGACAAGCTGAAGAATGGGGGCTGTGAGGGGGCAGAAGGCCACGGTGCTGAAAGGAAGAGCCAGAATGAAGAAAACAAGAAGGAAGGGCAACGGGATAGAGGCAAACCCAAATGTCCCAAGGTGCTTTGCATGCAAATGCTTTTGAGCCCCAACCACTCCAGAAGGCAAGCAGGGCCATTAGAAGGTTAAAAGAAGACCCACGCAGTCAGTCTCTGAGGGCAAGAAGGCAGATCCTAAGAGCGTCAGGGGACCGTTCATTGTCCAAACGCAATGCAAGGGAAAATATCAGCAAGTGGAATTATGCTGCAAGAACCTCGACTATAATGTCACGGGGAATGAGTCCAAGAGACGTTTTAATGACAACTCCAATGCCAGGGATCAAAGAGTATGACATAAGCTTTAAGAGCAGGGCAATTAACGATGTGTTTTGGAAGGAAAATCTGGAAGAAAAAAACGCGTACTACCAGCTGTGGTAATGCCGTTGAGTAGACCAAGGAGGAAAATAAACACATATAGTTAGAAATAAAATCGCTGCAAAAGAGACCTTGCACTTATAAATGTTGGCTAAACGAGAGGTTAGAGAGATCACTCTATCGTTCTACCAAAGCATGCCCGCAACTGAGACCAGATTTGGCATTCGACGCCCTTGGGTTGAAAACCCAGGTCTTCTACTTACCACCTCTGTGAACGTGGGTGACTTTCTCAAGCCATTGAGAGACTGTTTGAGACTCCGCTTCTTTATCTGTGAAAAGAAGATAGTAGTACCTACTTTATGAGGGTTGTTGCTAGGATTAAAGGGCCTAAAGTATACCTAGTGCTTCAGAACAGTGGCTTTACAAAGATTCTATAAATGATGGCAGCGGTAGTGGGGTCACGGTTAGTACCATTCAGTTTCACGAAGATACCCTTTTCAGGTACCCATGCCCTGTTCCCCCAAGTAGATTTTACCCTCCAAAGGAGCCGTGCAAGTCTGTCAGATTAGCCCGACCGAAACAACGCCAGAATCTGGTCTCTTATTCTGAGGTGTCTGTGTGCAAGACATCGTGAAGAGCCCGATTAAGGTGCTCAAGCCAGGATTCCCATTCCATGGTCCCTTCCATTCCAGTGCCAGAAATGAGGCAGCGGACCTCCCTGTGGCCCAAGGCAGACTTGCAGGAGCGCCACGGGAGCATCACAACCAGTGGGCCCGGGGTTAGCGGAGGGCACAGTCATTCACGGCTAGCACCGTGGAAGGAGAGGCAATTTACCAGACAGTCCTGACAAAATGACTGAATGGATCCCAGAGACACTGAGCCCGGGTACATCCCTCATAAATCATAGTTGAAGGACAAGTGCAGATGACCATGGTTTGTACAAGTATCTCTGGTCTGGGACAAGGGGTCCAGAGGAAACAACCCGCTGCCCAGCCAGGGGAGAAGAGAAGGGCCGAGGCAATCAGATGTCGTCCAGGCAGATAGGAGTCAGGGTCTGTGGCAAGACTGAGCCAGAGGCATGAAGACAGACTCTGAAAGGCAGGCCGGATGCAGTGTTGGGGCCAAGGCTGACTTTTGTTAGGAGAGCGCCAAACCTGGAAACGAAGCCAGGAGAGAAGTAAACATGTGAAGAGAACAACTGCATTCTTTCAGAGTGAGAGAGAAGGATTGAGAAAGAAAGACAGACAGGAAGACAAATGGAAGGAGAGACTGACCAACCGAAAGAGAGGGACTAACGGGCAGACTGGTCGACGGAGACTGACAGAGACAGAACAGACTAGCCTGGCTGGCTTTCCCTTCCTGGGTCCCACGCGTGGTGGAGGCATGGCTGCGGAGTTGGGGAACGGCTCCCCGAGAAGGTGGGGCAGGGGCTGGGCATGCCGCAGCGGGGAGACCAGATGTCAGGAGAGGGGGGCCCCGAGAGTCAGAGCTTTCCTTCAAACTTCCCAACAGTTTCTTGAACATAATTATAGAAGCAACGCAGACTCCAGCCCGGCATCTTTGTTTTCCTTGTGCCATGCTGTTCTCAGGGCATCTGAGTCCTCAGCAAGGAACTGTCACATTCATTTCATTCTATAAGAAGACAGAAAGCTTTGATGGCATTCTGCTAAGAAAGCTGGAATCAGGATACAGATCTCCCAAATAGGATGAGTATTTTTTTAGGGTAGTTGTTCAGCAGAGGCAGGACAGTGGCTGATGTCACCACCCCAGTGTGAACAGCGCGTAAGCAGCCCTGCTCTCTGCTCCTGCCTTGGCCACAAACTAGCTGTGATCTTGGACAACTGACTTGACCTATCTGCAGATCTGTCTGTAAATTCACAAAACGAGGAGATTGAACTGGCTGTCTTTCAGGCTTGCTTGCGGTGCTGCTACCATTTTAGATTCTGTGGTCCCACAAACCCCTAGTTATTTATACATCAGGCTTTTTCGCAACACCTGAATAGTATTGCCAACTATGTCAATAATATTTTATTTATTATATTACTATGAAGTGAATAGGTTATTTATCTTGTCCCAGGACAACTTGTACTTGAATACAATTTCAACATGCATAGTAAATCTCTCCTCCTGTGAACTCCAAAAGCATTTAAATCTAGACACCTCTTGGTACTCACCACATTCTGCTTTAGGCTATGCTTATTCAGGAACATGCCTTATTGTCCATTACTAGATGTTAAGCTCCCCAAACGCTACCTGGAAACCCAGCTGCAAAGAGAAAGAACAGAGCTACCAAGGCCGCTTTCACCTTTGCAGGTCCAAGAGCATACGCGGCACGTTCAGTGCGTGTTTGTGGAGCAAACATCTATTTGGAAAGGATGCAAAACTTAAAAGGAATTCATCAAATGAGCCTAATGAAATCCCCTCCTTAGCTGCCCCCACCCCAACACAGCAGCGCGGCTAACCTAACACCTTTGCCTAGAACTAATAAACATTGACCAACTTGAACGCAATGGCCTCTAGCCTCAATGCTGCCGAAAAGTTTGGGAAGCCCACAGAATACGGACAAGAGATGTCGCTGCAGTGGGTCAGTGGGGAAAGAGGCGGTGGGACGCTTTGAATTCCCAGTCATTGAACGTGTTTGCAAGATGCCTGAAGTTACACAAAAGCTAACGTTATAGGGACCTGACGGAACCAGATAGCGTCAGGTTGGCTGCTGAAGCATGTTTTCAGCCGAGAAGGTGAAAATGAGAGGAAAAACATAGGGGGAAGGGACAGAGAACAAAACTGTCTAGGGTCTTCTTAAGGCAAAGGTCCCTCCAACCATAGTTTCTAACCATCCTGCAAGAAAGTTTAGATAGGGACCCAGTGGTTCTACTTCAACAAGATCTCCACCGTCCTTTTAACGTCCAGCAGGCTTCCTGACCCCGTGTCCTCTGCCTCTTGCCTAATTCCCAAGGAAAGCGCAGCCCTCCCCCGACTCACCAACCCGAGCTCTGGGTCCCTGTTAATAACCTGCTTCCAAACGGTGCCTCTGTGTCCTAACTACGACACCTCCCCTTCCCGCCTCCCCCACCTCTGCCCCACCTCCAGTCCTCACTCCCCTACCCAGCCTGGCCTGGGGACACTGGCCTCCCTTGTCACCCAGCAGGCCCCTGCACTTGCTGGGGTCAAAGGCCATCGGGGCACACTTCCTGTTTCTCCCCTTCCACCTCAGCAGCCCTCCGCCATGCTGTCTCACATTCCAGGCACCCTTTCCCTCCCTCTTTGCCTTCTTCTTGCATTACTAATGCCCATTCTAGAAACTTGCTCAGTCGGGACTGTACTAGCGAGTGACTGAGGGTGTCCTGCACCACCCAAGTGCCCGCAAGTCTCGATCGTGTTATAGCTCAATTTCTGTTTGTGTTAGCTTGCTTGCTCTTTTACTTCCGTGTTCATTCACATTTACCGAGTTCACATTCTGGAGGAGGGAGGGAGGTTTACTCGACTGAGGCTGGACGCGGCTGTAAGGATGGCCGGAGAGAGCCTTGAACCTGCCATTGCCGGACAGGATGCACTTAATCTCCAGCCTGCCGAGGGCACGGGGCTGAAGCGAGCCTCTTTTCCAGCAACTGCCCTCCAAGACAGGCCGCTCCACAGACTGCAAGGCTGCTCACTTCTGGCTGAAAAACTCCCGTGGCTGACTCTCTTGGAGGAGCAGGAAATGAGAAGCTGTTAACGAGTGGAACCGCTGCGAACTGTGCCAAGAATTCTATGCCACACGGTCGCAGCATGCTCAAACAGGCTGAAGAGGCCGGTCTCACCAAAGAGTTAAACCAAGGCCGCATCGCCAGGCCGTTAATGCCTCCTGCTTTCCGAGCTGACAGGAACAGGACGTTCTAAAATGGCTACACCCTTGAACCACAACTCATCAATCACAGCGCGGAACATCGAGCTTGGGGCTCCGACCGGCTCCTGCAAACTCCCTCTCTCGCCTCTCTGCCAGGCTCCTGCTTTGTTACCAGCCTCCTCACTTGCTCTCCGGAAGCCAGAACCACTCTCGGGTCTCGTGTCCCGCATACCCGTGTGCCCCCCCCCCCCCCCCCATTGGCCCGTGAGGCCCAGAGCGCCCACGAGCTCACGGACGCCAGCGTGATCGCCCGGGTTGGCCACTGCTTATTCATCAGTCCTGCTAAGTGGCACGTGTTCGGGCTGCCACACAGGTCGCCTCAAAAACATCTGGCCGGCTGTGTACCTCCCCAGCGGCGTAGCAGTGGGCCCCTCTCTGCCCCTGTCTCCCTTCAGCCTCCGAGGAAAAGAAGTCCAGCCTCCTGCCTGGCATTTCTTCCTTAGCTGCGTGGAAATCAATTTGCACCAGCCTTGCTTTGGCTGCTCTAAGCCGCCCCTCCCGGCGGCCCACTCGGCTCCTCGATTAGCTCGTCCCCATGTGTGCAGCCACAGCCCTTTCCGTCCTGACCCTGTCCCTTTCCCCGGCCTGCCACCTCTTCTCCTCATTTACCTCTCCGGGGCTCTTCCCGGACCTCTGCGCACAAAGGCCCCGCCCCCTCTTTACCTTTTAAACGCGCTCTTTTGCCCACAGGTGCCTTCGGCCCCCCACTTCCCGCCCACGTGCAATCACCTGGCTTCTTGCTCACCTGGTGCCTTTCCCACCCTCTGGCTTTCCTGCCACGCCTTTCTTCCCGAGAGCTGCCTTCCGTCCAGGGACTCATCCGCCCCACCCAGGCTTCTGGGTGGGCAAGTCTTCTAATCAGATAGTTTATATTTCAATAAGACGAACCCGGATTCCAAATTACCTCCCTGGCCGACGGTGAGCGCTCACCACGTGACTATCGCGGATCCACATTTTTCTCCAGCAGATACCCCCTCCTTTCCTCTGTCCCCGACCCTGAACCCCCCACCTTGCCTTCTTCAGTGAGGTCATATTTACCTTCCGAGTGAGAACCCAGCATTTTCAGGAAATTGCCAGGACTAATACGATCTGCTCTTTGCCATGTATTTTCTTTTGATTCAGCCACTGCTGCTGGTGCCCACCCAATTCCCACCCTCACCCACCCTGCTCACACGGTGATGAGGACAGCTAGCGTTTACTGAGCCATGCCTGTGTGTCAGGCACTGCTCCAAGCGCTTTGCATATAAAATTCCCCGGGTCTGCCCTCTGCATCTTATTTTAGCTTCTTTAAACTCTTAACTCACAGGAGGAAAGCCACCAAACTGGGCAGAGGGGAAGAAGCCTTAAAATAACCAACGGGAACAATGTAAACATCTCTAGATGTCCCAATTAGATGTTTTAGGATCTTTACTCCTTTAGGTATAATTCCCACTCATTCAAGCTGGTACATTCCTGGTTCTGAACATAGAAACTTGCTTTTAAATTAAGAAGTATTATTGCATTTTTTCAAGCTGCACATTTTGAGAGAGATCTCTGCATTTCCAATGGTAAATCTAGAGAACACAGATTTGGAATAAGTGATACGTATGTTTAAGTCATGTCTCTGCCCATCACTAGCTTTGTGATTCTGGGTATGTTTCTTCATGCTGCTGAACCTCAGTTTGCTCATTTATAAAATGAAAATAGTACAGACCTTGCAGATTTTTTTTTCCAATCATAATAAGTGATGTGTGCAAAGTACTTATCACTGTGCCCAGCACCTAGTAGATGCTATGCAAATATCCCCTCATGTTCTAAAAATACTTATACTGTCTCGGTGCGGTGGGTGGATATGAAAGGCACAGATTTCTTTGCTGTCATATCTTCTTTTCTTGGTGCAAGGTCTCTCCCAGAAACCAAGGGGGATCTCTCCACATGACATACGAAAAAGAAATCACCTTGTCACAGCACACCAGGGGCAGCTTTAATAAGAAGCTAACAAATGTTATATATCATGCCCCAGGCAAATTGTAGGTCTGAAGTCTTACCCTCTGTCCCTCTTCCCCAACATCCTTCAGTGAGTTTACCTTGGGATCTTTAATAGGATTTGTCTTCTGGGTTGCTCATCAGGTTCAATGTCTTTTCGACCCCAGACAATGCAAGAATGCTCCCTGGGCCCTTGAGAAAACCAGTTCTAAAGCAGTGATCCTCCAAATGGACGACTGGTGGTCCATCCAAATGGTGGACCAATGGTGGATTGGTCACCTCCAAATGGTGATTGATGGACGAAATCATCTGGGAGCTTGTTAGAAATGCAAATTCTCAGGCCCTATGCTAGACTCACTAAATCAGAAAGTCCAGGGGGAGGGCCCAGCAAACTGTGTTTTAACACTCCCTCAGGGTGATGTTGATGAAGATACAAGTTTGAGAAGCAGTGGGTGAGATATTAACATGGAAATTTCCTCCTAACAGAATGAGTGGTGAAAGTTCCAGCAATATGGCAGCAGATTAAAGACCACAACCTGGCGAAGTACACCTTTGGCTGCTTCCGCATGCAAGGTCACTCATCAGGGAAGGTGTCACCGTGCCTCATCACAGAGAAGCATCACCCCTGCCCCCCACCCCCCGCCAGCCTCACTAGCATCTCTCCCTGCTGCTCCAGTCTAGAAGAGACCAGCACAACTGCAAACAGCTGAGAGCCCAACCCAGGTGCACCTGCTATCGCTCAAACATAAGGTTTGGTATCAACTCCCCCAAGGACCACCTGACTCATCCTGAGACTGGTGAAACACCTCCCACCTCCCTGCTTACTCTCATTCAGCATTGAGTGGAAGAGATAAATTTAAGGTGCTGTCCGTCATCACACTGGCCACCCACTCTCTCAGGGGGACCTGTATCTTCCACAGCCCCGTGAGCCTCATTGACCAGAGAGCAGTGCTACAATTCTTTCAAATCAGCACCAGACCTCAGAACTCTGACTGTGATTAACAGCCCAAAGGATGTATCTCTCGCTCCCTCATTCCTCCATAGAAAAATGTTCCTTATCAAGACTGGGGATGACCTTTCACCCAAAGTCCAACGGACTCTACTGTCAGTAGCCCATTGCTTTCCGCCTCAAACCTAAACTACTAAGGACCTCTTCTTCCTCTGACGTACATGCCCTGTCCCCCCCTGGCCCTCGACATCACTGCCCACCATTTCACCTGATACTTCAGGTAGGAGAAAGTCACAGTCCAGGTTTAAAATTAGCCAGTAGCTATCCCAGCAGACCACAAGTTTCAGTGGAAATGAAGTTATAAGGCTGGCCTAAGACGACATGAGGAAATTGTTAGAATGATTCTGTTATCAGAGTTGTTTTTTTTTTTTTTAAGCAGGAAATTTAAAAACTAAAAATTATGGAATTGACAATACAACTGAAAGGGAGTCATGGCCACCTTCTATTCCCTAATTTCTTCATTTCCCACTAAGAATCTCTGCTGAGCCCTCTCTCCTCAGCTTTTGCTTCAGTTCCATGAGCCACCAGTATCCTTCCAATGAATTAATTAAGGGAGCCCAAGCAGGTTTCTCTCACCTGCAAAGGGCCTGATGGACGCCCCATTATCAGAGCTCCACTCGGCTCCCAGCTCCTCCTCAGACCTCCTCACAGAGCTCCTTCGTCCCTCGGTTGGATACCGCCTAGAATCCTTCACTCAACGTAGCTCCATATACTTATATGTGCACGACCATGTGGTGTCAGGAAAACCAGGCAGCATCAGAGAGACCTGCCTTTGAACCATCTGAACCTATTTAACTCTGTCACTGGGGGAAGTTATTAACTTACTCTCTGAACCCCAATGTTGTGGGGATAATATATCATTATAAAGAATAAGCAAACAGCAAACGTAAGGAGCTCAGTATACCCTCTGCCAACTACTGGGTACATACCCAGTGCTCCCAGCTTCCCTGTCCACTTGATATCTCCAGTTTGATTGTTCTTCTTGACTTATCCCTCGGTATCTAATCACTTAGTAGGCGTCCTTTGTCTGTAACGTCCTCTGCTGATGCTAGATCGTGATCCCAGCCGTTCCCTGTGGAACCTTTAGAATCTCCTTTAAACTACAGGAGCACGTTTAAGTTCTCTAATTACAGTATTATTGACTATAATTTTATTTGCTATGAGTTGTATTTGGAGCAAATGTCTCTAACTATATTTTTAAAAGCTTTGTTTTGGTTGCTATTCTATTAATATGCAGCTCCAGAAAAGCTAAGAACTAGAAAAGAGAAAACTATAAGAAATCGGAAGCAGGATAAAATTCTATCCAAGTGTTTAATCACCCTTAGAGTCACGTTATTCTTAATGATGATCCAAATTTGCCTTGCTACAATTTATTCTTATTTTCTGTCACACTCTACATTTTGCATAAAATACTTGGAGATAGTCTTTGAGCCACTTTTAAGCTTTTACCTACGGCATTTTTGCACTTTTCTCATATCGGCTCACATTTATCAAAGGATAGCTACATACTAAGCACGAGGCTAAGCACTTCGCACAATTTTTTCCAGTAAATTCTTAGAATCATTCTGTGACTATCCCCTATATGTACTATGTAAACATTATCATTACGTCCACATTATGAATGAGAAAATGTTGAAGTCGGCCAGGGTCGCCCAGCAAGTTAACAGATGGTGCCACCATTTGTACCTGGGTGGCCTGGTGCCAGTATCCATACTGCCTCAGAGATTCTAGTTCCTTAACTTTTGAGGATTTCATGATTTTCCTGGGCTTTCTCCCACTTCTCTTCATCCATCTTAACTATTCACCGCCACGTATGAGAACTATCTGGATGCTACAAATGGGCAAAAGGTCTTCGTGTCCGAGGGGACCCTGTTCAAAGCACAGAAGCGCCCGTGGTGAGGCATTAAAAGAGTTTGACTTCGTGTAACTAAAGACTTGCCAGAGTTACTAGACAAAGATTGTGGCAGCAAAAACCCAAAGCTAAAGCTCATCACCGAAGAAACCACTGCTGGTAATTGAGAGTCACTCTGATCCGCTGAGTACCTGCAACATGCAAGGTGCCTTCTAACACCAGGTGTCCTGAAGCGTGGTGCTTGCAGATGAAGGAATGGGAATTCAGAGAGATTAAATGACCTGCCCGCAGCCGCACAGGGCAGATCTGGTATCTGTTCTATTTTGCTCTCTAGTTTAGCCCACTGTTCTCATCTCAGTAGCTGAAGGGTTCTGGCCACGTATTCTCCAGAACCCAATGCAAAGGATGGTCGTTGACAACCGTCCTTGTCCACCCCAGGGGGCTGGTGGGACTGTGGGGGTGCACAGTCTCTTCCTGTGGCAAAAGGAATTTGTTCGTGCCACATCGGCCCACCCACATATCAGCCTTGTACCGTTTCCACACACTTATTTGGTGAGTAGAAACCATATGTTTAACACCTTATATTTATAGAAGGCTTTGCAGGTCATGGAGGCATTTTCAATAAGAAGCTCGGCTGAGGTTGGTAAGTTAGCAAAAGGCTTCTAATTCCTAATCTAGTACTCTCTTCCCATTTTGCTTTGCTCTCTCTGGCAAAACATGTGCTGTCTGAAGAAAAACAGTCAAATAAAATGAAATTGTATTGCAGTGGGTATTAGTAGAAACAAATTAAGATTTAACTTCTCCTATACCACCTGGGATCCTTTTTAGTCTTTTTACACCATGGTGAGGGGACAGTCTACAAAGTATTTACTTAGAGTTACGTCCCCAAATCCAATTTGTGAAAACACAACTGCCATTGTGCCCCGTACGGCTTCCATCAAATATTGGACATTGAAAAAGTATGTATCCATGTGACTACAATGCACATGATCACCCTTCCATTTGTCTTTCGTCCCGTGGGAGACCATGCTGAAAGGCTCATGGTGTCAGCTTGCACGTCAGTCTCCATGAGTAGAAGCAAGTAGCTAACTAGCAGAGAAAAACAGAAACATTTTCAAGGGCTTACAAACATGGGATTCAAGTTTCTCTCCTGGGGGCCTTTGAAATCAAGGCCTCTCATCAAGCAGAAGAGAGTCATCGGCTTTCTCATTGGGGTCTATGGGCCGGGTCACGTGTTGGGTGTTCCTTCTGCTGAGATTGAGGAAAGAGCACTGCTTCAATGACATAAAAGGGAGTTTATCCATAGGAGGCATCCAAAATAGAAATGTTGCTGTAAAAGTAATTAGACTTGAGTTTAAAAGGATCAGTTTCTCATTAAGGGTTTCCCTCTAAGGCTTTTTACAAGCTTAAAGCTTGAATCTAATCTCCAGTGTCAGCTGTGGAAGGAAGGGAGGCACAGATGCATATTCACATACTAACAAGTATGTGCCCTGGTTTCGCTGATAAAGCACAATAATGATTTCACTGTACATAGATATAAATATATGCTCACCACCGCCATCTCCTCCCCACCCCTGCCACCACCCACTGGAGATGGAGACCCTGGAGATCAAAGGCAAACTTGGCACTCATAAAAGCTGGAAGCAAACTCTTTAACCATGATTAGAATTAGAATTGGTTATTCCCAGCAGCCCCAAATGTCAACGGAAACCCTTCCCTTTCCTCATTCCTTGTAATTCAATTCCCTCTCGGCTTGTAGTGGATATGTATCTGGTCTTGTTCCGGGTTTGAGAATACAAAGATAGATAAGACCCATTCCTGCCCCATAGGAATGCAGAGCTCAAGCAGGGTTTCTCAAAGTGTGTACCAATCAGCACCCACACGGACCTAAGGGTTCCTGCCAAACAGTCGGAGTCAAGTCTAGTTTTCAGATCATGTGCAGAACCACTGAGTTAGAACTTAATCAGAAGCTCTAAGCGTGGGCTCAGGAATCTTTATACAAGTCCCCCCCCCCCCCAGTGATTTCTATGTACACAAAAGTAACAGACACCCTAATTTCAAAGCATTTGTAAATAATTTGTGATTTTCTTCTGAAAAGTCTTGAAATTCCAGGCCATGGGTCACAAACCCATCTCTTAAGAGAGCAGAGACAACCATCTCCACGCTCTGAGATCTTTGCGGGGTGCTGTGAAACTGGACTCCTCCGGCTGATTACGGGAGGCCTTCTAGAGCCTCCCTCTTGTCAGTAAGTCTCTACACCAGCCATCCTCCACAAGGCCCCCACCTTGTTCACCAGTGGGAAGCATTCTGGGTGAGCAAAGGTTGAACACGTGCTAGAGTCGGACCTGGGTTTGGATCTCAGCACTTTCACTTCCTGGTTGTGAAACCACAGGCAGAGTACCAGGCCTTTGGTGTCCTTGTCAGTAAAATGAAGAAGGCAACAGTATCTAGCTCTCAGGATGACCAGGATTGGATGAAACAATGCATCCAGGAAGCACACATACGGGTTGGCATACATTAAGCATCGAATAAATGTTGTTACTGTCATTACCAAAGTCCCTAGTGGAACTCACTTGGGTTAATGTCCCAGAGCTCAAAAAATCACCCCAAATTCACAACAGACTAGCTTTCTCCCTGAAAGAGACCTCAAAATCCATGACATGTAGACACACAACTCAGTGGACAATGATCTACTTCTAAACTGTGCCTTAGAGTCTGCAAATGATAAGATAGTATAATTTGTGGCTAATTTTCCTCATTAAGCCTTTGAGGGAAACCCTTAATGAGGAACTGATCCTTTTATATTCAAGTCTAATTACTTTTACAGCACCATTTCTATGTTGGATGCTTCCCATGAATAAAGCCCATTTTGTGCCATAGATGAAGTGCTCACATGTAAGTGAGAGGAAAATGATATAACTTCTTTTTTTAATTTCTTTTAAGTTTTTTTTAAATGATTACTTGTTTATTTTGAGAGAGAGAGAGAGAGAGAGAGAGAGCACAAGCAGGGGAAGGGTAGAGAGAAGGAGAGAGAGAATCCCAAGCAGGCTCCACACTGTCAGCATAAAGCCCAATGTGGGGGCTTGAACTCATGAACCGTGAGATCATGACCTGAGCCAAGATCAAGAGTCAGACACTTAACCGACTGCACCACCCAGGCACCCCAATGACATAACTTCTAAACTGTGCCTTAGAGTCTGCAAATTAGGATAGTATAATAATTTAGGGAGGGTGAAAAGTGGGTCATATATAAAATGAACATTTTTTTCAAACTGAATTTACAAAATACACAGGTGTACCACACCTAAAGCAAGCCAGATGTATAAAAATCTAGATTTATTATGCATGCCTTTATCCAAAGATAGACAGCTCCCTAAAATATTTAATGTATCATTTTGTTCAAAAAAAAATCTTTATCCAAACACAAAATCTCAGGAGGGCATCTATTCCATCGATTCCATAGTCCAAATAGGGTTACAAGGTTTGGCAAATTAAAATAGACCCAGTTAAATTTGAATTTCAGATCAATAAGAAATAATTTGTCAGTATAAATATATCCCATGCAATATTTGGCAACCCTAACTACAGAGCATGACTGTTTTTCACAGAAGTTCATGACTTTCATCCAATGTCAAAGTATGTTTTATGTTAGGAGGAAGAAAAACTGATTAGAAATGAACTCATGGGGTGGCACCTGGGTGGCTCAGTCAGTTAAGCATCCAACTTCGGCTCAGGTCATGATCTCGCGGTTTGTGAGTTCGAGCCCCGTGTCGGGCTCTGTGCTGACAGCTCAGAGCCTGGAGCCTGCTTCAGATTCTGTGTCTCCCTCTCTCTCTCTGCCCCTCCCACACTCATGCTCTGTCTCTCTGTCTCTCAAAAATAAATACACGTTAGGGGCGCCTGGGTGGCGCAGTCAGTTAAGCGTCCGACTTCAGCCAGGTCACGATCTCGCGGTCCGTGAGTTCGAGCCCTGCGTCAGGCTCTGGGCTGATGGCTCAGAGCCTGGAGCCTGTTTCCGATTCTGTGTCTTCCTCTCTCTCTGCCCTTCCCCCATTCGTGCTCTGTCTCTCTCTGTCCCAAAAATAAATAAACATTGAAAAAAAAAATTTTTTTAATAAATAAATAAATACACGTTAAAAATTAATTAATTAATTAATTAATTGAAGAAATGAACTTGTCAGGGTGCCTGGGTGGCCCAGTCAGTTAAGCGTTGGACTCTTGATTTCGGCTCAGGTCATGATCTCACAGTTCCTAAGTTCAAGCCCCACAATGGACTCTTCACTGAGAGCTTGGGATTCTCTCTCTCCCTCTCTCTCTCTCTCTCTCTCTCTCTGCCCTTCCCCCACTTGTGCTCTCTCTCCAATAAATAAACATTAAAAAAAAAAAAAAAGAAATGAGCTTGTCACTGGTCAGGTGAATGAATGAAGTTTTAAGTTCTATGAGAAATGAATAAAATCAGACCAGTCGCAGGGACCAAATGAAACCTGAGGTTTTCTTCAAATGTTAGAATGTCCCTACAGGCCTGGAGAAATTCCTGCTGTAATCTGTATGTTATAAAGTGCTATGCTAGTACTGGAGAAGTCAATGGAGGAAAAGTTAACTTAGGGGAAATGAATTAGTGAGATCAGGAGCCAAGGTTCATTCTGTAATCTGGGCTCAAGGTTCAAGCGTGCTCTTTCCTCATGAAGAGACCTGACCCCGAGCTTCTTGCTGCGATTGTATGATAACCACCCCCCCACACACACACATTTTCATTCCTTCCTTTCATTTCCTCTCACATGACAACAGGTAAACTGCCTTTTCTTTGATTTATAATACAAGAAAAAAAAAAATCTCATTCTGGAACTGCCAAATAGTTTCCATGGTGAAAAGTTGTGGTTCTTTGACATTTTTTAGACTTCAGTAAGCTTTGCGAAACAGTAGGATGGGAAGTGAAAATGAAAAAAAAAAATATCCCAGGACCCTTCGTGAGGCTTTATATTTTTAAAAAATGCTTCTGCCATGGATGTTAAGGCTGGTGCATTTTTCATTCTGCCCCAACTGGTAGGCCATAATAATTAAGAAATGATTCCACTGGAAATGGAAGTTCTGCAGTGGTCAAAGGGAACGGAGATCAGGCGGTAGCAGAAAGAACAGTAAAGTCGGAATCCGAACGCCTGGCTTGCATCCCCGTCTCAAGCCGTGCACGGGTCAGTTTCTCTCTCTGGACCTCCGTGTCCTCCTCAGGAAAAAATTACTTTTTGTAATTTGAAAGTCTATGATTCTCAGTCTAGTAATTTGAATTTAGATCTTTTCTCTCTCACCGACTGCAGTATTTTGAGAAAATGTCTCGCTTCCCTGTTTCTGGAAGCCCACTCACTTCCCTCAGCCCATTCCGAGGATGCACCCAGGTGATCTTTAGAGGCCACTTCGGAAATAGCTGTCATGCAGCACAAGGGACTATTAGCAACATGTACAAAGACAGAAGATGGCCTTCGACGTCAAGTAAGGAACAGTAACACTTGTCATAATAAGGAAGAAGCACGTCAGAGAGCTGTTGTTAGAACTCAGGCTTGAGCCATTGAAAACCGCTCGAGGTTGAAAACCCAGAGTTGGCAAACGATCAGAAAACAAGGCCTATGAGGACCTGTGGGGGAAAACGAATTGACCAGTAGGACAGGAAAGACGTGATGGCCGCCTTCTCAACTCATGGGGCCGCTGCGGCTCCGCCACCACCCTAGCCTCACTCCCAGTTCAGAAACTAAGGCCAGCCAATCTGAGACCACCTCTAGGTGCCCAACTCCAGGTGGATGAAGGGTGAGGGCCAATGCTTGGCTCGGGAAGCCCTCCCCCGCTGCACTAGGGACGACTTCCCCTCTGTAATAATCTGAGGGACTGAAGATAGTTCAGAACATAAAACAAATAAAGGGTGCTTTTTTTTCCCCTTTCTCAAATTCCTGAACAAAAAGAAGTGCTACCCCTCATAAACTATGTGTCCTTTGCGGTATTTCATCAAGGGTCATTATGAGTTGCCTGATTCACACTGGGTGTCAAATCAGTTGAAGGACAACCTCTAACCCTGATTTCATCATTCCGCCTCCCCTCCTTCTATCCTCCTGAATCTTTCTCACAGCAACTGAGAAGAAAGGTAAGATATTCCTCCTTTTAGGAAAATTTGACAGCAGTAAAATAAGAAAAAAGGAAGAAAGAGAGAGAGAGAAAGCGAGAGAGAAAGAAAGAAAGAAAGAAAGAAAGAAAGAAAGAAAGAAAGAGGAAGGAAGGAAGGAGAGAAAGAAAGAAAGAAAGAAAGAAAGAAAGGGAAAGAACAGAGGGAGAGAGGAAGGAAAAAAATGAAAAGAGAGAAAGACTGACAAGCTGGGGCTTTTTAGGGTGATTCTGGAAGGTATCCCTGTACTATAAATAATTTCTGTTCATAAGGAACAGAGACATAAGGCAAAGTAGTAGTGTGGTCTCTTTTAGAAAGATTTCCATCCAATATGACTGAGAGAGAATTCCAGTTTCTGTGCTTAAAGAGATAAGCAGCAGCTATTTGACAGTGCTTGTCTGGGACGACCATCGTGGAGCACGCGTGTCCTGGCTAAGTGGATGGTGACAGAACTCTTGTTCCCCTCCACGTGCCTCACAGATGCGATGTGCCGAATCTATGATCATGTAATTTTGTCCTTCTGTCTATTATTCTTTATAGGCTTTATGAGAAGCAACAGACACTGACCAGTATTTCTGAATTCTCAAGGCTCACCTCAGAGAAGGGCTAAAGGAAAAGCAGGTCATGGGAGGTGCCAGCCAAGGGGAAGGGTTTCTGGGGGAACCCAGAATAGAGGCACATTTCTCTCTCCTCCCACTAAAAAAATGTACATATGTCTCCATCCTCCTGGCTCAGCTCAGCAGAGCTCTTACCCCTTTTTGGAAGACTTTTCTCCCAAGGAGTCCTTCAAGCTTTTATGCAGCCTACAATCTTTGAAAGATTTGAGTCAGTTTCATGATTATTTTTCATTTTTAATGTCTGGACCAGATGCTGGTCATGTTCCTTCATCGAGCCGAGCTTATCGTTTTGACTTTCATTGTCATTTTTTGAGAAGTAAATCTTTGCAGGGGAAACATCACAAAAAAATCTCTTGATCACTTTAAAAAGTGAACAAAACCCGTCTGATAATTTTTTTTTTTTTTTTTTTTTTTTTTGTCCCTAGGTAAGGAGACCTCTTGCGCTTTAGGAATAGTTTCATCTTTTCGTGTACACAATGGTACTCAGTCACAGAGAAGTTTACCCACCTCCCGTCCTCATGGTCAATGCTATGTTACAAGTGGCACAACGCTAGTGTGACAACGCTTGCTTAAGAAATGGAAGAGGACGCAGCTGATGAGGCACATGTCCGTGGGTTCCAAAGCCGCTCAAAAAGACAGATACGTATTGCGATGTTAAAAAAGAATCCACTCTCCTTCTCTCTCGCTGCTGGCCCATTTGGTTCGGGCTGTAGATTCCCAGCTGTCCGGCAGCTGTCATTCTGCTTGCTTATAAAGTCAGCAGCTTTTAAGCAAGGTTCCACCGTGGCAGAGCCTCCTATGAGGCCACTCTGGAGGCCCCTCGGGAGCAGGGACTGTGCATTCACTTCGTGCCACGCGGAGAGACGGCTGCGGGAGCACAGAAGCAACAGGAAGTCTGCTGTGCTGTGGGCCATGGCAAAACGAAGTCCTGATCACTCTGCACATAGATTAAAGTAGGCCTTGGGACCTCCCCCCCCCCCCCCCCCCAGGCAGAAAGGAGAATCTCAAGCCCCGGCTCTGTCAGGCATTTGATTTGCGGTCCTGGATTGTACCTGCTTGTGATACCACTAATTCTCACTAGCTTGTCACTCTGAGAGAAATAGAAGTCGCGGTGGGCTACCTGAGGACCAGGTCCTTTATATGTCCGGGATTGTGTTTTGTGCAAACTTTGTTAGTGCAAAGTTCCCAGGGCAGGTAAATGTGATGGAAAGATGGAGGAGCTACGGGAAAGAAGACAGGCTCCGGAATGAGCCCGGGAGTGTCTGGAATCCCCACTCGGAGGCTACTAGCAATGTAACCTTGAATTAGGTGGTTCACCTTCACGTGTTCCTGTTCTCATGAGGGTAGAATAAGAACACACACAAGGCAGTGGTCCTCAGTGTGGGGTCTCTGGACCAGCAGCAGCAGCCTCACCTGGGAACTTGTTGGAAATGCACATTCTTGCGCCCCACCACAGAATTATTGAATCAGAAACTCCAGGGATGCAGCCCAGCGTCTATGTTTTAACAGGCCCTCCAGGCAATTCGGATGCGGCTGGGAACCACCATTTAAGGTCTCTAGCACAGTGCTTGGCACACGATAAATATTGGTTTATCCTTGTAGAAATTCCGAGTTTCTGAGGAAGTATTGATTTGGAGCCTAAAATACATAAACTACGCATATTGCTAAAGCTCGATAGAATCTCCACTCTCAGGAGTAGAATTTCTCTGGCTACATCCCTCCTTGTCAGTCTGCCCTTGGGACAAATTAGCTGAGGCACAAGTCTGAGTGATCAGTAAGCACCTATCAGTGGAGACGGAAGTGACCTAAAGCAGCAGCATTTCAGACCCTGCCTCTCTCCCTCTCCCACCCCACCCCCACCCAACGATTCTCTGCGCCAAGTGCCGGGAGCCCCGGGGAAGCACGGGGAATATGGCCCGCTTCTCTGATGCAGCAAATGTGAGAATTCCAAGGTTCTGTGGGAAGCTGTGCGTCCACCTGGCTTTCTCCCTCGGCCGTGGAAGCCCGAAAGACCCTCGCCCGAAAGGTGAGCCCGCCAACGCTTGCCATTTTTTGTTAGTTTTCTCTGTGGCTGGTTTTAACTACATGCTGCCCAAGAATTCTTTTCATCCCTTGATGAAAACGATACCCACGTTGCTGTCATGGATGCCTGAAGTCCAGAGAATGTGACATGACAAATCTGTGACTCCACTATATCACTCTCTGGGCTTCAGGCTCATCCCGTCATTTCTGGGAGATGATGGATCACTGGCCGTGAGTGGAAGGCTTCCTGACAGTGTGAAGAGTGTCTGTCTTGAAGAAAAGATTATTGGCTTCTCCGGACGAGGGGTATTCAGGATTTATTTTTTAAGGAGAAAAAAATGGTCTGCTTTGGAGATGACAGAGGTGAAACATCTCATGTGGCAAATATGAAAAAGTCAAGTGCCAGGCAGGAAGGAAGATGTTGCTCATCGTAGGCCCCGGCTATAAATATCGAATCCAGATGTGGCCTGGAACCATGAGCCAGGAATCTTCACCAAATAATAAGAGTCAGCAAACAACCCGTTTCATATGAATTGAATAAATAAACATCAACCATCCATTCATTAAACAAATATTTGTTGAGCACATGCTACATCTTCGGCCTGTGCTGTGCCCTGGGGACACGAGGGGAACTGGAGAGACACAGTAGACGAGCAATGACAAGGGAAATGAGGGGGTCTGTGCCCAGGGGGAGCTTCCCAGAGGAAGCAGGCCGAAGCTGAAACGGATGTGCAGGATCAATGCCATTAACCAGGCAGCCAGACAGGAGCAGGGACAGAGAGTGTCCTCCCGCAGGGCTGGCACCCCAGAGGAAAGGTGAGGGATGTGAACGGGCACGGCGTGGACGGGACGAAGTCAGTGCGGGGCAAGAGCTGGGGACCGTGGCGGAGGACGTCCTGGGCACGCTCGCAGCCAGAATGTATGCAGGGACCCGGGTGAGCTACCTGCAGCTGATAATCTGTGATCCAACCACACAGGCACAGCGTGGCATGGGACGGCACACACAGGCCGAGGGTTCAGAACTGGTTCTGAACCCCAGTTCTATCACTTCTCCACTTGTGTCCTTGGGTGAGTTTCTCAGCGTCTCTCTGCTTCGATTGTCTCGTCTATAAAATGAGGGTTGTGTTACCTTACAGGGTCGCAATAAGGAATAAATGAAACAAATGTGCATATAACACTTAGCACAGTGTTTGGGATTTAGGAAACTCTCAAATATTAACTGCTCTATTATTATTATCATCATCATTAGTGTAGCAGGACAAATATTAGTAACTTGGGCGTGTCGCAGCCTTTGCTCCACCCCTGCCCATCAAAGAGAATTCTAACAGAGGGGAAGGGAAGCAAAAGTGAGATAAAAGCAGAGAGGGAGGCAAACCATAAGAGAGTCTTAAATACAGAGAACAAACTGAAGGTTGCTGGAGGGAGGGAGGTGGGTGGGGGGATGGGCTAAAGGGGCGATGGGCATTCAAGGAGGGCACCTGTCGGGATGAGCACTGGGTGTTATATGCAGGTGATGAACCACCAAATTCTGCTCCTGAAATCATGATTACACTATGTGTTAACTAGTTTGGATTTAATAAATAAATAAATTAGAGAATTCTGTCAAATACTCCCCTTTTTGTCCTTTGAGCAAGAAAGGACTCTCACTCTCTGGAGTTGGCGTGAAGCAAGTCGCCCGGTCTCTCTTAGATGACGGGGCTGGGCCCTGGGTCATTGCGTGTGTCATCTCCAGGGTGCACGAAAGTGTCTCTCCTAAAAAAGAGCTGATAGGGAGTGCTCCAGACAAGGCCCTTCCAAGATCAGTTTTGGTGGGAAGAAAACTGGCCAGCTTTAGCGGGCAGGCAGGGAAAGAGAAGAGAGAAGGAGAGGGAGCCATGAGGAGTCGTGAGGAGCCCAGGAGGGGAGAGGGGTCTGGGGGAGTCTGTGACACGCCAGGGAGCAGCTGTGGGTGAGAGGAAGGTAGGTAGTAGAGGAGAGGAAATTCAGCGAAGAGCTTCATTCGGACGCCCCGTAAGTTTTCTTCTCAAGACATAAGAATGAAATTCCCTTTTAATTACTTTGGCTCTTGTCCCGTGTTTCTTGAAAGTTGATGCTCCGAGGAGACAGAGCCGTATCGACTCCTTCACCAGGATTTAGCAGGGCTACAGTATTAATGCTACAAATAGGTATATAAGTACCTACCCCCCCCCCCGCCCCCGCCAGGGCTAGTCTTAGGATTAAATGTGGTAATGGGTGTTCTATCTACCACCTTTTCCTGGATTATACTGCAAGAAGCTCCCAAATCTCAGTGGCTTATAACAACAAAGGTTTTGTGTCTCACCCTTGTTACATGTTCTTTGTGGTTTGGCCGCACGTCTTTATTCTGGGAAGGAGACGGCTGGATCCGCCCCTCTCTGGGCCTGGCAGGGCCGGCCAGTGGGGAAGAAAGGCAGAACCCGAACCCACCATGGCTCTCAGAGCTTCTACGCAGAAGTCTGTCACTTCCAATCCCATACCATTGGCCAAACTAGTCATACGTGTCGTCATCAGGGTGGGGAGTGTGACTGTCCCAATGGGGCGGGGCAGCAAGTACTCGGGAACAAGAACAGAGCCTGCCACAATCATGGGGTGCTTAGGACATTGCCTGGCATGCGAAAAGACCTCAATAAACTCTGAAAATCATTCGTAACAATCTGTAAAATGGGGGAAGTAATAGTGCCAGCCTCATAAGGGAGTCTGAGGATTAAGACAGATAATGCACACAGGGCCTGACTCACTGGCTCCATAAGCGGCAGCTCTCGGTGACTCCCCCAGGGCCAAGAAAGGCAGACGATCCGGCAGTTACAGAAAGCCACGGCCAGGGAACATGTGGTGACCGGAAGCTATAGAGGACCTCTGGGGCCCCGATGGGAAAGGATGTTCCTGTCTCAGGGGGTCAGAGACCAGAGCAGGACCCCAGAGAGCCAAGGGCTGCATGGGGGCAGGAAATGCCAATTACTGTCCTGCCAAAGGGGACACCTGCAGACCACATGCAGAGCAACAGAGAGCCTGCTGTTCTCCGGCCTTTCCTGGGCCTCGGGGCCAAGCCATGGGCTCGGACAGGAAGCCCAGGGCCGCCTGTGTCAAAGTGGACCTGGAGCCATGCCCGTTCCCTGCTCTGGGGCACCACGGCTCACACGCCAGTTCCCCATCCCTTTCCCACACCAGAGAGGGAACTCTGAGCTTCCCAGACACCCAGTGACTGTCCATTCAGGCCAGCAAGGCTGCTCACCTGGCCAACAAGGCAGGGCCAGGTCGGAAGCAGGGTCCAGGGGCCGTAGGCCTCCAATAAAAATATTTCCAGAGCAAGTTGGTGTGGAGGGATCCCTCCTATTCCTTTTAACCCCTGTCTCTTCTCTCGCCCACCACCTGGTTCTCGTCGGGAGCTCGGTACCCCTCCCCAAGCTGCCCTTTCTGCCTGTCTTCTCACTCATTCAGTCAACAGTGTTTCCTGGGGGCTCTCCAGGTGGCAGGGTCAGCATGGTGCTGGGAACAGAGCAGTGCTGCCTCTGTTCCAGTGTGTGCTCCCTCTGTTCCAGTGTGTGCTCCAGCGAGTGCTCCAGGGTATAATCCAGTGAGCGCTTCAGTGCGTGCTCCCGTGCGTGATCCAGTGAATGCTCCAGTGCGTGCTCGAGTGTGTGCTCCAGTGTGTGCTCCAGTGAGTGCTGCAGTGCGTAGTCTAGCGAGTGCTCCCATGAATGTTCCAGTGCAGGAGAAAGACGAGAGCCAGGAAGAGAAAGGAAAGCTTTTCCTCTTGGTCGATGGTGAGTGGTAAAGAGCAGAGGGATGGATGTGGCACAGAAAACGAACTAGGGTCAGGGTAGCGGCAGCCAAGTCAGCTGAGGCGGGGGCGTGTATTCAAGGCTTCCTTCTTCCCCAGCTGACTGTCCCCTGATCTCATGGCTACAGGTTAGGAAAGCGGCCATGAGCATTCTGTGTGGTTCTGTTTCGCACCGGAGCTCAGCTTCTGGAGCCATGTGACCACACTCCTCCAGATGTCTGTGGATGGCCAAACCGAAACAAGAGTCGTCTGCTGGAGCCTGTGTTTCTGGCTGTGGACTGGGAAATCTGGGAGCCTTGGAATCAGACAGGCTTGAGTTCGAATCCTGATTCTGCTGCACTCATCGGCTTTGGCGGAGCTGTGGGTGGCCTGCCCATAGCTGTCCAGCCCACCTAGAGGTCATCGGCAAGCTAAGAGCTTCCTGTCCCTCTGCCTGAGAGGATGTCTTGCCCCAAGAGTGCACCTGGTCCTCATCAGGGCAGACTGGAGGCGCTGGGGAGCAACCTCACACAGCTCTTGGGCACTCCCCCATACTCGGTGGTCTGGTTTTCAGCCTCGGAGGGCCCTCGGCAGGACAAAGGCCAGGTCCCTGCAGTGAGTGTCATGAATGCACCTGACTCACTTCCTTCCCTTCCCCAGCTTATGTCCCCATCCTCTCCCAAATAAACAACCCGCAATCAAATCTTCGTCTTGGGGTCAGCTCTGAGGTAAACTCAGACGAAGATGCCGGACATGTGAATCTGGGAAAACGATGTAAGCTTCTGCGTCTGTTTCTTCATCTGCACAGTGGAGACGGCGAGAGCATGGGCAAGGAGGAGCAAACGACTAAGGAGGCGTAAACAGGCACAGAGCAGGCACGCAGTAACAAAGGACTCTGAGGAGCAAATGATATCACGTACGTGAAATTGCCTGCATCCTGCAGGTGCCGCTCCAAATGCACGCAGGCAGCGTTGTGATGACTTAAGAGCATGCCCTCCAGAGTCAGAACCAGCCCTGAGACCCGAGGCAACTCATCTCACCTCTCCGAGCCCCGGTTTCCTTGTCTGTTAAACAGAAACAGTGATAGCATCAATCGCATAGGGCTGCAGCAAGGATTAAATAAGTAAGCACACGTAGCGCGTCTAGAACTGTCCTGCTTCCTGACAAAACTATGGGTTTGTCATGTGATTTTCATCAGTGACTGTTTATTATTTATAGGCTTATTATTATTATCATTACCTTATTTTTATGCTATACCAAAAATGCCAGTCTTTTAGCTACCACCGCTGACACACCACTTTAGCCGCCCGCGCCAAATGGTTTAGTTTGTCCTCGTGAGATTTTTTTAATTGCATAAATAATTCATGAATATGCTCCAGTTGAAAAAGTTAAAGTGTACGGGACAAAACTTAAAGTCCCTTCAACACTTACGCCCCCCACCCTCCTCCCATGTCCACAGCATGGGGCCCTCTCCCCATTCCTTTTATATATAGGTGTCATACACTTTTCTCCCTACAGAAGTGGTAACATACTAGACTTGCATTCAAATTTGTTCTACAAGTTGCTTATTGCTTGTCAAATAGATTTGGGGGATTTTCCTAGGATGATACAATAAGTCTACTTCAGTTTTTAAAATTCTTCAGAATAAGTATACCTTAATTTGGTTTAACAGATCCCCTATTGATACCCGTCCACGAGGTGTACAATTTCCCCCCTTTGAAGGCCGCGACAGTCAACATCTTTGTGCATACATCTTCACTCAGGCACATGAATATTCCTTAGGATGGATTCCAGGAAGTGGATTTGCCGGGTCAAATGATGTGTGAATTTTTTGTTTTGCGAAATACTGCCAAATTGCCTTCTAATTTACACTCCTACCAGCCTTGGGGGGAGGTTTGTTTTTGTTTTATTTATTTGTTTTTGTTTTAAAGACTTACAGGAGGGGTTTTGTTAGGCAGTTGGTCTCAGCAGAGGAGGGCATCATGTTTTTTCCTGACAACTAAAAACAGCAGTGTGTTCCTTTCCTTTCTGGAGATCCAACCTCCCAGCTGCATAACCCCTCTTCCTCCAACCCTTCCTCCCCACATCTCACACACACACACACACACACACACACACACAGAACAACCATAATGGAGGAGAATTATCTCCGCCTAAAATGTTGCTGCCTTGATGGACTGAACCTCCTCCACTGTGGCCACCATAGAGTTTGTTTTTTCTGAGTAGGGTTGCCTACCCAACACTCCTGCTTCTGTAGAAAGAGAACTTCATTACTGCTGGAAGGATGACCTCTTGGTGGCCGCAGAACTACACTTCCCAGCCTGCACTGCAGTAGGAGCAGCCGATGAGCTGTAAGTGGACATTGATGGGGCAGGAGGGCTTATGGGTCAGGTTCTATAAAGGAGGCCAGCTTACCGGAAGTGAGCTCCTTTGTTTGCACTCCTTTCTCCCTACTTGGAACTGGGGATGACTTTGAACATGTTCAACCATTCACATGGACATCAGCCTAAGGTGCTGGGCAGAGTCCTAGAGGATCCTGCTGTGGCTTGTGTTAACTCTTTAGCTGATGGATCTTGGAGAAGATCCAGGGATGCCAAAAGGCATTGGCACTCATTCTGAAATATGTTGACATTTTAACAACTAATTGGCTATCTGTTTGCCTTCTGACTGAATTTCAGCCCTGTCTGAAATGATAATGTGATGGTTGGAGCTCCAATTGTCCTGTGGGACCATGAGGTGATCTTCAAGATGGAAGCCAGGCAGTAAGGATGATGGACAAGACAGAATCTAGGCGTCTAAAGAATGTGGAGCCACCATACCTGCCATCTAGACTTCTTTTCTAGAAAGTACTTGGCTTAAACCCAATCCATTCCTGGCATTCCTTCTGCCGTGTTTTGATCCATTAGGACTGAAAAAAACCTCAAGTCCCCACTTCCTATGGCCAAAAAAGCAGCCTTCTTTCTACAAAGATAGAACTGCTTTGAGGGCTCCCTTGAAGAACCCCACACCCTATGGCATTCTCTAAACAAACCACAATTTGCCATTCCCCACTACACTTAACATTAGATGTTTGTACAATTCTGTAGATATGGCCCGACACTTTTTGTTCTGGACACTATTCATCCAGATTAAAACTGGGTTAATTTGGGACACACCCACACCAATCTGTGAGCTCCAGGATCCCACCCCTGCTTCCCATCAGGCAGCTGAGCCCAAATGCACATTATAATTCCTGCTCAAATATTGTCCAGAAATTCGACAGTACAAGACTGAAGTTCACGCATGGCATAAAACAGGACATGGAAAAGTTTCTACGGGGATCTTCAGTTAAGTCTTGTTTATAATAGTGAAAAAAAAAGTCCCACAATAGAAAATTAAAGAAATTGTGGTAAATCTATGCAATGTACTACTAAACAACTATTTAAATTATGACATAGAAACTTGTCAGCAATGTTCAAAATACATTAAGTGAAAAGTATGTATTGAATGATCCTTTTGGTAAAAATAATTTTGCATAGATATATGTTTATGCATTTAAATTTTTTTTTTCAACGTTTATTCATTTTTGGGACAGAGAGAGACAGAGCATGAACGGGGGAGGGGCAGAGAGAGAGGGAGACACAGAATCGGAAACAGGCTCCAGACTCTGAGCCATCAGCCCAGAGCCCGACGCGGGGCTCGAACTCACGGACCGCGAGATCGTGACCTGGCTGAAGTCGGACGCTTAACCAACTGCGCCACCCAGGCGCCCCTGTTTATGCATTTATATGTATCTGTACAAATGCAAATAATAATAATGCCCAAAATCTTTATACTGGTTATTCATAGGTGATTTTAAATTTTATCCTCTGTGACTCTCTCTCTCTCTCTCTCTCTCTCTCTATATATATATATATATATATTATATATATATATATATATATATATTTCAAATTTCCTACATTGTGTATTTTTTATAATCAGGAAAACACAATCCAAATGTCTATCTATTGCTATCATTATCTATCTGTATCTATATATCTATACCTGTATCTATACCTATATCTATATCTATATCTATATCTATATCTATATCTATATCTATATCTATCTATATATCCATATCCATACCTATATCTATATCTATCTATGTGTTCTTAGAAATAGGTGAAGGTTTAGCTTATAAGAAAACTCTAGTCCGGAACTTTAAGTTCTTGGGCAATTCTTAAATCCATTGTTCAAAACCAAGGCTGTCTCAATTTTGGAAACCAAACCTTGTTGAACTTTCCTGGCATTTCCTAAGTTGTGTCACATGCCCCAATGATATGCCCCACATGACAAGTGTCCAGTTCTTGACAAAGGCTACAAAAGGCCATTTGATGGCCTTCCTCATCTCTGGTGATGGGTGGCCAGGCCGAATGCCTCCTGTGCCTCCTCCCCTCTCCCTTATTCCTTCAGCTCATGCTTCCCTCCCACTGACTTGGCACCTCTCTCCACCTCTGCCCCAGATCCTCCCCTCCCCTCCCCAGGGAGAATGTGTCCTGCCAGCTCTTGCCCCATCAAATGAGGAAAGGGAACTTTCCCTGCTGCTGCCCCATCCTGGGAGGTTTGCTCACGAAACCAACGATCCCCTCGGACCTCAGACAAAGGCTGCTTTGACGCAGCCCCGGATGGGCTTCTGCTCAGAGACAGGACTGGCACACCATCTCAGCACCTACCTCGGGTCCAACGCCCTCAGCCCTCAGAACCAGCCCCATCTCCTCCTGTCCCACTTGGCTTTGCTGGAGGATGAATTCAGGCAGAATCTTACGGTGCACATCAGAAGAGCCAAGGACAATTAAGGTCTGCCCGTCAGTTCTGAAGCCTGAACTGAACAGCTTGTCTGCGGGTGACCTGTAGCCGGGGCAGGTGAGGAGCTTACCCTGGACCTCTCAGCTGGCAGTCAGCCATGTTGACTGCTTGTCCCTTTCTCCCACCTCATTTTCTTTCTTTTTTTTTTTAATTTTTAAAATGTTTATTTATTTCTGAGAGAGGGAGTGAGCACGCACGAGCGGGGGAAGGGGCAGAGAGTGAGGGAGACACAGAATCCGAAGCGGGCTCCAGGCTCCCAACTGTCAGCACAGAGCCCCACGTGGGGTTTGAACCCATGAACCATGAGATCATGACCTGAGCCACCCGGGTGCCCCTCCCACCTCATTTCCATTAGGACTCAGAGAAACCAAAACCACTCCTCACCAGGGAATGCTGCTTTACAGGATGACTTATGTCCCCCTCAAAATTCATGTGTTGATGCTCTAAACCCTGGTCCCTCACAACGTGACTGTATTTGGAGAGCGGGTCTTTGAAGAGGTAATTAAGCAAGTTTTTTTAAAAAAAGAGGAAGAGCTACAGTAACAGAGAACTTAGAGAACAGAGGGGGAAATTGTACTCACGATACTGACACCAGAACACGAGAAAATGTAGTCTTGTTTAAAAAAAAAAAAAAATACAGAGCAGAAATGAAGCTAAAATGAGGTCTTTGGGGGCAGGCCCTCATCCAACAACCCTGGTGTCCCTTTAAGAAGGGGAAATCTGGGCACAGGCACGCACAGAAGGAAGACCACGTAAAGACGTGGGGAGAAGATGGCCATCCACACATCGAGGAGAGAGGCATCAGAAGAAATCAACCTTGCCAGCACCTTGATGGTGGACTCCCAGCCTCCAGAACTGCGAGAAAACACATTTCTGGTGTTTAAGGCACTCTTTCTGCAGTGCTCTGCTGTGGGAGCACAAGCAAACTACCACGGATGTGGAGCAGGCCATCGCTCAGCTGGCACATCAACCCTACAGCCTAAGGTCCGATAAACTTGAAAACATTAAGCCTGCCGTCTTACCCTCGGATACGTAAACCCTCTGCATCTCCCTTTGCCTTTTTCGCTGACCCCCCGAATTACGTCTACCTTCCAGTGAATAAAACCAGAAAGATGGCGTAATTGTGGAGCTAGAAGTAAACCGAATTACTCACTTGGAGACAGACACAGTCACTCCCTCTGCCGTATGACCACCTGCCCTCCCTTGCCCCTCCCCCAGCCAGGCGGTGCCTTTCTGAGAACATCACTCAGCAGTTGTTCTTCCAGACAGGCTTTCTTCGAACCCCTGAACAGTCTCGGCCCAGGGTCACCTGGAGCAGGCAGGGGCTCTGGGCACAGCATACAGTCCTGCGGAGGCCCTTTGGGACTGAATGGTGATGACAGAGCAAAGCGTGCAGAAGGATGCTTTTGTTGGACCAGGCAGTTCAGACTAAATCGGCCTTCCCGAGGACGCGGGAAAGGCTGATATCCATCAGGTACCCTCGCTTTGCCACTTATCAGCAGAGTAACTGTGCCCGTGGTTTGGGCTCTGTAAGCCTCAGTTTACTCCCCTATAAAATGGGCATAATGTCAGTAGTTACCGAAGGAGAATGCTGGGAGGATTCAAAGAATTAATGTTTGTCAACTGCTTTGCAGAGACTAAGTGCTTTAAAAAATGTCAGGAGTGGGGTGCCTGGGTGGCTGTGTTGGTTAGGCGTCTGACTCTTGATCTCATCTCGGGTCTTGATCTCAGGGTCGTGAGTTCAAGCCCGGCACTGGGCTCCACACTGGGCACGAAGCCTGCTTGATATTCCCTCTCTCTCCCTCTCTTTCTACCCTACCCACGCACTCTCTCTCAAAATAAATAAACATGCTTTAAAAAAAATTAACAAGGCTTCCTGAACGTGACAAATAAAAATGATTACCTTTCCTACCTTTAAAAAATAATAATAATAATAAAGTTTATTGAAAAGCACTAGTCGTGTGGCAATGGTAGTGATGGTGACCGTAACCACCACCGGCACCTTCTGAAACACCTACAAAACCAACAGGCCAAGAGCAACTGAACCACCCCCAGACCATACCCCTCTCCCCCCGTGTCGGCCCTCTCACAGCTGGAAAAAGACCACTTCCATGGACAGGCAGAAAGTGTGCCCAGAACGCGGTGTGATCTCATTAAATGTTCGAATAACGGGATTTTGGACAGATCCTCCCCAAAGGAAACTCAAGCAAGTGCCCTGCTCACAGAGGGCGGTGGGATCCCCTCTGCAGCTGGGAGCACAGTGGCCCATGAGCAAGGGCTCGGCCAGGCTGGCTGGGTATATGGTGCTGGCTCCGTTTCTCACTTCTCCTAAGCTGCCCTTCTGTGTTTGCTCGTCTATGGACTGGATACCGTAAAAATAGCACCTACTTCATAGGGTTGTTTTCAGAATTAGATGCAATCCTGTCCACGTAAAGCAACGGAGTCGGCACCTCCACATAGAGTTAATGTGCAGTAACATTAGTTGTCGGTATAACGGTTTGTTTTCAGAAGGCACGACTTTGATTCCTGTCACCTATCCGTGAGGTTTTGAGCAAATTGTGGTCTCCTCCCTAAGCTTTGGTCACCATACGCACAGGGTCGGAGCAAGTCTGTGAGAGCGTCGTGTGCCGCCCTCACCCTTAAATTACTTGCATCTCTTACAGAGCCAGGCACAAAAATGCTTGTGGAATAAATGAATACAAAACCCCATGGTATGACTCTTACCTAACTGCCTGATGAACATTTCAGTTAACATTGAAGTAGTCCTGAGCGGTTCGGGACCTGTGGCCCATCAGATGCAGTGGGTTCGGTTGAGCTCACAGAGCAGCAACCACCTTGCTTCTGGTTTTCAGGATGATTGGCTGGTGCCATCAAGCTAAACGCATCGCGGCAACACCGAGCCTCGATCTTGCCTCCCCAACATCTTCCTGAATAAAGGTCGCCTTTGTCCATCTAAGAGATTGAGTAGAGGATATGCTGTGGCAACCTGACAGCTGTGTCGTCTGTGGATAGGGTCAGTGTCAAAACAAATAGCGAGCTATTTTCTCTTCATATAGGAGCGCACAAAGTCTACTCCTTCAGATGTGGCTCAGCTTTCCTCCAACTGTGCTCTAGCTTTGTGCCTGCAAGTTCCTCTTCTTAACCAAACTCGTCCCCAAAAGTTGTTCCTTTTAATGGCCCTGGGTCAACAGTGCCAGAAGGAAGGAAGGAAGGAAGGAAGGAAGGAAGGAAGGAAGGAAGGAAGGAAAAGGAGGAAAGAAGGAAAGGAAAGGAAAGGAAAGGAAAGGAAAGGAAAGGAAAGGAAAGGAAAGGAAAGAAGGAGGAGCAGAGAGAAATTATGGTTCAGGGGAATTTTGATTCCATGGATTAGTCAGAAACCATTAATACTGACTAATCGTGTCTCAACTTGCCCCCTCAGAACTCTGGAATGAAGCAAATCCCCTTGTGGGCTCTACCGGAGCATGTTAATTCTAATAAGATGAAGTGGCCATTCCAGTAATTCATCTCAAGAAAACTTTCCTGGAAAGCTCTAGTTTCTTCCACAAGAAAATATGGTGAAAATGTATTAAGATGCTTAAGATTAGGAAGACTTTTCGACATGCAGGCACCCTGAAGGCACACTGACTTTGCAGCCAGCGCTTGCTTGCCGTGTGGGCTCACGAGACAGGGCTGAACAGGGACCCGACGGGTCTCTGGCCCTTCTCGGGTCTCTTTCCTCTCTTCAAAATGAAGCCCAGGGATTCTGCCAAGGTCGAGAAGATCAAGTGCATAGAGTGCTTTGAACTCCTTAGAGATACAGCCTTCTTTAAATGCTGTTTTATCATCAGATACCACTTTTAAATCTGTGCTTGTCTAACCAAGGGGCCCTCCTTGAGGACTGCCTATAGCCCTAATGGTCAGTGTTTACTGGGAGGCATTCCACTTCCCAGCTATCGCCTCCACCTTCTCCTACTGCCCTACTGCCCAGCTGACAAAGAACTAGGGAAAGCCACCACAACAAAGAGTAAAGGACATAAACATCCGTGGGCTACCTCGCCCTGTGAGAAAGGGATTAGTATCACCATACCCTAAAGAAATGGGCTCAGGAAGGTGAAGTAATAGGCAGAAGTGTAACCAGGTTTTCTGGGGCACCCAACGGTTGATTGCTCTTCATATTCAACAATACCACTGTCCCCAAAAGAGCTCCAAAGATTGCCCAGACCGCCCCGTCAGAGGTGAGAGGTGTTGGCCAGGACCTGGTTAATGAGCTGGAGTCATAAACAAGTGCAGGTTTGTTTGTTATTACAAAAGACGACATTGCTCATCAGACTGAAATTTCATTTTCCAGGGGAGATACTGACTCGTCCCCCAGCCATTCTTAACCTAGCTCTGGCCTCCTCTCTGGTGACTGGAGGTGAGCCCATCTCATCCCCCCAAGACTTTGTGCCCTGCAGACAGGCAGTGAGGAAACAACAGGGGTGAAGGGAAATTGTTCTGCAACCTTGCCTCTCTCCTCTCACACCTCACACGTTACCTCCTTGGTTTTCCATGACTTCCAGGCTCTCCCCTCTCCAGCACATTCTACAAACAAGGACCCTCACTAGGGCTCAGACAGATCTACATGGAAATCCATGGCCCTCATGCTTGGACATGCTCTTTCACTATGTTTCACTTTCTTCAGCTGTAAAATGTTGGGGAAGACGGTTGCCGGGAAGATTCAATAAGAAAATACATCTATTATATCATATGTTTTCACTCATATGTGGAACTTGAGAAACTTAACAGAAGACCATGGGGAAAGGGAAGGGGAAAAATAAGTTACAAACAGAGAGGGAAGCAAACCAGAAGAGATTCTTAAATATAGAGAACAAACTGAGGGTTGATGGTTTTGGGGGCTTGGGGGGTCGGGGAAAACGGGTGATGGGCATTGAGGAGGGCACTTGTTGGGATGAGCACTGGGTGTTGTATGGAAGCGATGAATCATGGGAATCTACCCCAAAAACCAAGAGCACACTGTATACACTGTATGTTAGCCAACTTGACAATAAATTATATTCAGAAAGAAAGAAAGAAAGAAAGAAAGAAAGAAAGAAAGAAAGAAAGAAAAAGACAGACAGAAAGAAAATGTATCCATTAAAAGTACTTAGCCTAGAGGGGCGCCTGGGTGGCTCAGTCGGTTAAGCGTCCAGCTTCGGCTCGGGTCATGATCTCACGGTTCATGGGTTTGAGCCGTGCATTGGGCTCTGTGCTGACAGTGCAGAGTCCGCTTGGGATTCTTTCTCTCCCTCTCTCTGCCCCTTCCCCACTCTCTGAAAATAAATAAACTTTAAAAAATAAAATAAAGGTACTTAGCATAGTGCCTGCACGTATAAAATAGTAACTGTGTATGGTGATTTCTTTTTTCGGAAGCCTACAATGGTTATTACCCCTCAATTAAAACTCATTATGGCTTTTAGGCTCTTCCACAGGTGGACCTTTTCCTCATATTCGTTTATTCTTTCACTCATCAACTGTTGAGTATCTGCCACATGCCTGGCGACAGCAGCTAAAAACACCTGCCCTCATGAGATCTAGACCAGAGTGGACAGGACTAGAACAAAGAATAATAAATAAGAGAGCAGAGATTTAAAGGAAGATGGAGACAGAGTCATCCAGGTATGTGGGGGAAGGGGGAGCCAGGAAAGGAGAATGGCATGAGCAAAGGCCCTGCGGCTGGAAAGTACTTGCCATGTTTAGAGCGCAGAGTGAAGGTGGTGGACTGTCCAGCTGGAGGAGCACAAGGGCACAGTGGGAGGACCCGAGGGCAGGGCCGGGACTAGACTAGCGTAAGGAGAGTGAGGCATTCACCTCAGGGGGAACAACGAGGGGCACCCAAAAGCTCGGTACTCAAGATAAATTACATTTTAATGCAATATTTATAAAAATCAAAATTCATGCAAAAATCCATGATAGGCAAAATATAAGTATTTTTCATAAAGACAGGATCAGTACGAGCAACTCTCCCTTTTGCCTCGGGCTCTAATACTGGTCTTGGCCCAGGCACTGGTGTCACTGTTCCTGTTTATTTAAATTTTGCACTGATTTAGAGTTTTAAAAACAGTTTATTAAAACTTGACTCATCTTGATAACGGAGCTTTTTGGCTCCTCCTTAAACTTGGGCCTGGAGCAAAAGTGCTACCCTCGTCCCAGTCGGGTGTCCGAGAGGAGCAGAGGCCCCGCATGTGTGAGATACGAGCTCACGTGGACCTCACCCGCTTTAGGGGCCTCTAGTCGCTGTCCCCTACATGTGAGCCATCCTCAGTGCTCCGTCACGGCACACGCTATGGCCCCTGTCCTCCTTCCCCAAACTCCCCATCCCAGGTCCAGAGGCGGCTTTGTCTGCGAGGCAGTAGAATTTATAACAAAATGTGATTATTGGCACAGGGCGCATTCATTCAACAGGACCTGCTGGTAAGCACCTCCTACACGCCAGGCACCAGCCAAATCAAGGGGGTACGACAATGAGCAAGACATCCGTGGAGTCCGGGCCACCGGCCCCTCATAACCCCAGCTGGCCTCACAGAAGAAACTGGACGCCGAGTCCAGATGGCAGCCTCGGGCTCCCGGAGGCAGGGGAGCCAGCAGCCACAAGATGTGGCTTCGGGAACCTGGCCGCCCTGCCCTGCGAGAAGCCGCGGGTCCCGGGTGCGCCCTCATCCGGAAAGTGGAGATGACCAGACCCACCTCACAGGGCTCTTGTGAGGTGTGGGGTGCGGGACATCCGTGAGGATTCTTAAGGCAGCGCTGAAGAGCTTTCTCTCTCTCTCCTGACCTACAGTGATGCCTCTTTGGATCACCGAGCGTAAATACGAGCTGGGGAGCGGACGCCAGGCTTCTCCAGCGGCGCCCGGCTCCCGCAGGGAGGCAGACGGCAGCAGACGTAAGGAAGCCGGGCGGCCAGGACTGATCAGAGGGCTGAGATGCTGCCAGCTTCACTCTCGGGGCTTGTGCATGAACTGTCACATCTCAGCTCTCACCAGCTCTCGGTTGTGACAGACGGGTTCCTGCAGGCGCAACACCCTCTTCCCTGCCACCCCCGACGTTAACACCTCCAGCTGAAAAATCTCATGCTGCGCAGGAGAGCGGCTTTCCAGACGCTGGAAGAAATCCGCGAGCACCGGGTCTCCCGGCAGGGTAGGGTGGGAAGCTGGCGCCCACATCTGTAACTGATCGTCTGCTGAATCACAGAGTTTGCAGCAAGATTCCCTTTGGGGAGCAGAGAGGACCTACGGATCTCCAACCTGAGTGATTCGGATTGGCAAGGAGCCCGAGCCACCTGTCCATTTTATGATCTTCAGTTTTGTGTGTCTCCACCTCAGAATTTCAGACCAGTGAGAGGCCAGAGCCCCTCTCTGGGGTATGTTTGGGGAGAGCCAGAAACAAGGATGCACGGGGTGCTGGGCCTTTAGAACTGGAAGGCCCCACAAAGGACAACTAGCCCAGTCACTTTCAAATATTCTTTTGAGCGGGGTAAACCTCTTTAGCCCAAATAGAATCATATGTATAAACTTCATGTGTATGTTTTTATTTATTTATTTTTAATATTTTTAAATATTTATTTATTTTTGAGAAAGAAAGAGAGAGCGCATGGGCAGAGGGAGGCAGAGAGAGGGAGACACAGAATCTGAAGCAGCCTCCAGGCTCTGAGCTGTCAGCACCGAGCCTGACATGGGGCTCAAACCTTGAGATCATGACCCCAGCAGAAGTCAGACGCTTAATGGACTGAGCCATCCAGGTGCCCTTCCATATGTATATTTTTAAAAAGAAGGAAAAAAAAGGAAGAAGGAAAAGATGCTCTCTTCTGTGTTTCTGGACAGTGATGCTATTGAAAATTTGGACACAAGTCTTCATTTGGTGGGGCAGTCCTGTAAATATTAGGATATTTAATATCCCTGGTCCCCATCTCTACATATCAATTGCTCCTCGCACCCCAAATGACTGAAGCTCTAACGCTCCCACTCATTTCCAAATGCCCTCCACAGGTACCGCTCCCACTCGAGAATTCATCTAATTGTGGGTGCACAACTGGGTTTGTGGGGCAGGGGCGACTTTTGACCTGAGATGATGCCCCTGAACCTGGGCTCTGCAGAACACCCTCTGAAAACCACACCCACCCTTTGACAACACCTGATGTAGCCACCTTCTCTCTGTGCCGCCAGGAGTAAGCCATTTAGCCTCTCTGCGCCTCAATTTCTTCTTCTGCAAAATGGGGATGATAATAATGGGCTTTTGTGAGGACCAGATGAGATGCTGTATAGAAGCTTGCTTTGTAGACTCTCCAGCCCTCTGCTGATGCCTGGCATCGCCCCTCATACTACCCTGGGCATGTAAAGGACACTGTAATCCTAGTCTTTTGAAAAGACTTACCATGGAAACCAAATAATAAAAGCAAAAAGCTCAGTCGTGAGGCTTCCACTGAAACCTGCTTCTATTCACGTTCCTTGTACACACAGCCCCGAGAAGACCATGGTGGTATTCGGCTCCCACTGAGACACCTACTTTCTCTTTTGTAAGCGGCCACGACAATCCACCAGCATCGGCCTGCAGCAAAAGCTCAGCCAGCACGTCTCCAATGCCCACAACTTAGAGAACACTGCTTAGCAGACCTCAAGGGCTTTCTTTATTACCCCAACGGGTGTGGAGGACTTGAAAATACACCAGGAAAAAAGGTAGGAACAGATGCCCTCCCCCAACTTCATACCTGTAACCCGGTGGTGATGTCACCAATTTGTTATCAGACTTTTGATAGATTGGAATCTAGTTCGCGAAAAAAGGTTGAGATTTTCATTGAAAGGGGAATCGCAATGACATCACATCATTGAGGACTTTTCTCCCCCCACCCACTCCCCATATAATCTGAAAGGCACTCTTTGAACGAGAAGATTGTACAAGTATATTTTTCAGGATGAACTGAACAAAGAAATCCATTGGGACTTCATCCCAAACTGGAGCCGACCTTTTTGAGTTCCAGATCTTATTAGGTGATATAGTTAGGCTTATTTATTTCTCTTTTCCTCTATTTCTCATTCTTATGTTCAGGGTCTGCCCCGAAAGGAGGAGTGTCCTTCACACATTCCCAAGTAAGCACGAGGAGGAGGGCTTAGGACCAGCTTTGCAGAGTAAAATCTCACAACACCACCCCATATGCCTTTCCTTCGGCCTGCTCCACCCTCGGCAACGGTTCCATCTAGTTCGGGCTAAATACAGCTTCTGGGTTTGAAGAGAAAACGCTTGAAATGGCTTCGCTGGCTTCCTCAAGACACCCAAGAGAGTCTACAAGGGTAAATCCAACAGAAATACGCAGCACATGATCTGATTCCTATAGAAACATACCTGCGCTTAAGAGAAATAGAAACGGGGCGCCTGGGTGGCTCAGTCGGTTGGGTATCTGACTTTGCCTCAGGTCATCATCTCAGAGTTCATGGGTTCAAGCCCCACGTCGGGCTTTGGATTCTCTGTCTCCTTCTCTTTGCCGCCCCCGCTGCTTGCACGCTCTCTCTCTCTCTCTCAAAAAATAAATAAATATTAAATAAAAGAAAGAGAGAAATAGAAAAGGTGCTTGGCTTGAAACATTCTACTTCAGAAAGAAATAGTGTGAATCACTGAAGCAGATCAAAAACAACAGCCTGGGATCATCAGACCCAAATGAGAAAAATACCAAAAGGCAAAGGAAAACCTAAGTGAAACTTGCATCTTTCACTCGCAGTGGGGGGCTCAAAGAAACTAACACGCAGCTGAATTGCTGAATTTCTGAAGGTCACGGGTGGCTTCCTTTATCCCCTACGGCAGCAGAGGTCTGACGATTTTACCCACTGACCTGGGGCAGCCTCTCTGTGGCTGGCGGGTGTCTGTCCCCACTGATGTATTCCAGCTCATTGCCAGGGAAAAATGAAACAGAGGCCCAGAAGCAAAATGCCAACATGGCAGCAAAAGAAAGGAGCCCTGTTAAAGGTCTCTGCTACTCCATTACATTTGCTGCTTTTTTAACACTAAATCCTCTAAAACCAGATGCTATGCTAATAAAGGCCTATTGAATAAGCAATTCAGAAAAGGTACAAGGGCAAGTCTCCTAAGGGGAAATGCTGATTAACACATAATGGGCAGTCCGCCCTGCAAACAAAAGGGCCTGGGCTCTAAGCCGCAATACCACTGTCTTAAGCACAGGTCTCCAGAGTCACCCAGACCAGCTCGGGCCACTTGCTTTCTGTGTGGCACAGGACAAATCAGTCTGTCTAATTCTCATGTGTGGCATCTGTCTAACGGGATTAATAACTATGACTATCTCGTGATTTTTGTATACCTTGAAGAGACAATCCAGATAAACACTTAGCACAGTTCCTCATACAAACTAAGTTCTTACAAGTGGTAGCTGTTATTATTCTTATCAGAGACTTGAAAACGTGCCATAGGAAGGGTAGGTGAAATACTTTCTCTAAATCATCATCTAAATCCCAACTAGGCATAACCTGAGCTATCCTCACCGGCTACAGAGCTTAATTATCATTTTTAAATATCAGCTCCCACTTCTTATGTACTGTTAAATCTGGTAGAGGTGGAGTTCCTCTGGGCAGCTCACCAGCCCCCTGCCTACATCTGGACCAGGGCATTGCGTGGATATGAAGAGCATGGCCCAGAATTCCCATGTATAGACCAACAGCCTCACTCAAGCCAGCATGGCCTACACCAAGAGCTGGCCAGTCTCTAAGAGAAATTCTTTGTCTCAGGGAGCAGATCTAGGGATTTTCCACAAGCTCCTTTTCCAAGGAGGAGCCTCTCAATGAGTAACCTTGCAGTGTGCTCATATTTACACGGTAGGCATGCATGGTGCCCAAGTTTAAAGGCAGCTTTGGGCATTCGGGTGCCAACAGTTAAGTGGGTGGTAGCAGCCGTATCCCAGAGCACTGAAAATGCCCTCCATGGACTAAGGGAGGTAGTCCAGTCTGGAGAGAAGCACTTGACTGCCTGTTCTGCCCCCTGACATAGGGTACCAAGTCCTGCCTGGGCAGCACCAGCAGGGGCCCTGCCTCCCTCGCCTTTCTCCATCTCCCACATACCTGATCTGTTAGCTCTCACGAGATCGTTGAGGGCTTGCCACATTATCCGGCTTTTTAATTTATTTGTATTTGGGAGGCTGAGTGGGTAAGGTCATTTGCCCGCTCAGAATGAGGAATACGAAGTTCCCGCTCGCAGCCAAGACTCACCGGCCTGCTGCAAAACAGGAGATCCTGGGACACCTGGGTGGCTCAGTTGGTGAAGCGTCACGCTCAGGTTACGATCTGCCGGTTTGTGAGTTCGAGCCCCGCGTCGGGCTCTGTGCTGACCGCTCAGAGCCTGCAGCCTGTTCTGGATTCTGTCTCCCTTTCTCTCTGCCCCTCCCCCACTCACACCCTGTCTCTGTCTCTCTCAAAGATAAATAAACATTAAAAAAAAAATTTTTTTTAAACAAAAACAGGAGATCTTGTACATTCAGGGGCTCCTCCATCAGCCAGCCAATCCATGGCTTAGTCAAAGCAGGAGAGTATTTGAAAGAGTGCCAGCGAGATGGGGAGTTACTACTGGTCTCTGCCTTCTCCCCTCCTCCAAACTCTGGGATACCACAGGAGCAGGAAGGAATTTGGGTGAGGCCACAAACCTAAGATCACAACAGTGATTCTCACCGGGGAGCAAAGAATGTGTCTGGGTCACTGTGTGGAGGGGAAACGGCACCCTACATCAAAAGAGAGCCAGCACCACCGATGAAGTCTAGGTGGCAAGGAAAACTTTCAGTTTCTGCCCTTTTGTTTTCCCAAAATTGTCCTGGGAAGATCAGCATCTGCCCCATTATCCAAATGGAAGAGAAACAGAGCAATGCCAGCCCAGCCCAGTGCCCACTAGAACCGAAGGGTAACGTCAGAGCAGCCAAAGGTAGAGAGAAGAGTTCCCTGGGGAGCGAGGTCACTGGGTTAGGGAAAAGGTACAAACAGAAAATGGCTCTTGATGTATTTCCAAGGGAATGTGGTTCACGGGGGGAAATAACGAGCCGTTAAATAAGAACAACAGCTTGCTGAACAACCTACACCAGAGGAAGCAGATTTAATGAACACAGAAAAAAGAATCTGAAAGAAGCAGAGTAAATATCCTCAAAGAGATAAGGGAGGATATTGCAATTATTCAGGAGCAGGCAGTTACAAATTTAAAAACTGAGAGAGTAGAGCTAATGGGTGTGTCAGTCAGACTTCTCCAGGAAAATCGGAAACTACAGGGGAGAGAGACAGAAAGACAGAGAGAATTTACTTTAAAGAATTGTCTCATGTGAGTGTGGGGGCCGACAGGCCCCAAATCTGCAGGGCAGTCCAGCAACCTAGAAACTTAGGAAAGAGTTAAAGTCAGCCTTGAGTTCGAAATCTGTAAGGCAGGCTGGCAGGCTAGAAACTCAGACAGAACTTCTGTTCCATCTTGAGGCAAAGTTCCTTCTTCTCTGGGAACCCTCAGCTTCTGTTCTGAAGGCCTTAGCTAATTCACATTGTTGAGGGTAATGTCCTTTACTTATGCAACTGTAAACATTAAGAACATCTACAAAATACCTTCACGGCAACATCTAGACAAGTGTTTGTCCAAACCACTGAGCACCATGGCCTAGCCTAGGTGATGCATAATTAACCAGCACACTGGGGATGAAAGTATTTTAGCTTAAATAAGGGGCTATCAATAAATGGATTGGAGAGCAGTCAAGGAACAAACTACTAAGCCAGAAGATTGAGTCCAGGGGCATTTCAAGTGGACCTCAGAAATGACAAACAGAAACCGATGATGAAAGTTTAAGAAGATACGGAGCATAGAAGTGGAACAGCCAATGCTCGTATGGTAGGAGTCCCTAAAAAGAGAGAAAAAAATAGAGGGAGGGAATATTTGTAGAAATTATTACCAAAAATCTCTCAAAATTGAAATGAACTTATAACACTTCGGATAGAAAGCTCCCCTGCAGTGCCAAATGGGTTACATAAGACAAAACTCATATGTGGATGTGAAACTTAGGGACATCAGAAGTGGAGAGAAAACTCAAATAGCTTTTGAAAGTAAAAATGGATTATATCCAAAGTAAGAAGAATCAGATTCACAAAAAAATTCCTCTTCAATAACCCTAGAAGGAAGCATTGAAGCAATATTTGCAACGTGCTAAAGACAAAGAAATTCAGATAGAGAATTTCGTGTCCACAAATTGTCATTTATGGTTGAAATAAAGATATTTTCGGTAATACAAGGGCTTAAAATTTAACCAAACATAGACCCTCTTTGAAAACACTCCCAGAAGAAACACTGTAGCAAAAAAAAAAAAAAAAAAGAAAGAAAGAAAGAAAGAAAAAAGAAAAAAAGTAAATCCAGGATGATGCCATGAGATATTAGAAATAAAGATGAGTAAATAACTCAGTAAAGTTGTCTAAATGAAAACAATTTTGTGGGGCACCTAGGTGCCTCAGTCAGTTAAGTGTCCAACTCTTGTTCTAGGCTTAGGTCATGATCTCATGGTTCAGGAGTTCAAGTCCCATGGTTCATGAGTTTGGGCCCCATGTCAGGCTCTGTGCTGTCAGCACAGAGCCTGCTTGGAATTCTCTCTCTCCCTCTCTTTCTCTCTGCCCCTCCCCCATTCATGCACATGCTTTCTCTCTCTCTCAAAATAAATAAACTTAAAATTCTTTTTCGAAAAGAATAAAAACAAAAATATATTCCTAACAATCCATAATTAAAACTCCAGATGATGTCAAGATGGCATTGTAGGTTAATAAAAGTAATTGCCAAAAGAAATCAAAAGTGTATTAAGGTAATTATCTTGCTCAAGACAAAAAATAAAAATAAAAAGATAAAAAATATAGATATGATTAGCTTATGAAATTATAGGAAAAATGAACCTAAGTATGAGTTTGGATAAGTTAGGGGTAACTTAAGAAGAGCATAAATAAAATTAATGACTTTAAGTCAGCACAAGAAAATTCCACGGAAGGAAGAAAAAGAAATAAAAATAACAACGCATAATTAGAAGACACAAAATAAAGTAGCAGAAATAAGTCCTAATATAACAGTAACTGTACAAATGTAAATGAGTTGAACTCACCAATCAATTTTGTATTTCTTAAATCTAACATTATACAATTTTCAGGGCACACTTTTTTTTTTGAGGGGGGGCAAGGGGCAGAGAGAGAATCTTAGGCAGGCTTTGTGCTCAGGATGGAGCCTGATGTGGGGCTCGACCTCACAACTGTGAGATCATGATCTGAGCCAAAATCAGGAGACAGATACTTAACCAGCTGAGCCACCCAGGTACTCCAATGCACACTTTTAAAAAATCATTAAAAAAAAAATAAGATAACCAAAAAAATCTGAACCAAAACTAAGCCAGCATAATTAATTATCACAAAATAGAATTTAATGGGAAAAGAGGGACACTAAAGTGCACAAGAACAAGAAGAAAAAATGAATGTGAATATATATGCACTTACCAAAGTGATCTCACAACAGAAAAGAACAAGTCTGAAAAGAATGCAATAAAACAATAGCCGTGGTTCGAAATTGCAATAATATCTTTCAGAAACTGATAGAGAAAACAGACAAAGAAAAAGTAGACAAATATCAAAGGTTTAATAATATAATTGATAAGCTCAAGTTTAGATCTACAGAATTGTACCTGAAACACAGAAAACAGTCTTTCAAACAATCATGAAATATTCTCCAAAATCTGCTACCTGCAATTTCACCAAAGAAGCCTCAATAAATTTCCAAAAATCATGCCCACTGTGTTCTCTGAATACTATGAACAATTGTATCCCAACAAACTAGATAACCTATAAGAAATGGACAAATTTCTTGAAACGTACAAATTATCTAAACTAATTCAAGAAGAAATAGAAAATCTCAACAGACTCACAAGAAAAAGGATTGAATTAGTAATCAAAAATCTCCCAACAAAGAAAAGTCCTGGACCAGATGGCTTACTGGTAAATTCAACCAAACTTGAAGAAGAATTAACACCAATCTTTCTCAAATGCTTCCAAAAAATTGAAGAGAAAGAACACTTCCAAACTCATTTTATAAAGATAGCACTATCCTGAGACCAAAGCCAGAAAAAGACACTATAAGAAGAGAACATTACAGACCGATAATTTCTTATGAATATAGATGCAAAAATCAACTAAATACTAGCAAATTGAATTCAACAGCATACTAAAAGGACTGTGTACAATGACCAAGTGGGATTTATCTCAGCAATGCAAGAGTGGTTCAACATATGAAAATCAGTTAATATATTACATGAATAGAATGAAGAAATAAATCCACATGATCATTTCAGTTGATATAGAAAAAGTATTTGACAAAATTCAACACATTTTCATGATAAAAACACTCAAAAAACTAAGAATAGAAGAGAACTTTATCAACATATGAAAGCCAAAAAGAAAATCCCACAGCTAACATCATACTCAATGGTGAAAGACTGAAATATTTCCCCCTAAAATCAGGAACAAGAGAAGGACATCCATTTTTGCCACTTTCATTCAACATAGTACTAAAAATTCTAGCCAGAGCAATAAAACAGTAAAAAGAAATAAAAGGCATCCAAATTCAAAAGTAAGAAGTAAAATCATTTCTTTTTAAATTTTTTTTTTCAATGTTTATTTATTTTTGGGACAGAGAGAGACAGAGCATGAATGGGGGAGGGGCAGAGAGAGAGGGAGACACAGAATCGGAAACAGGCTCCAGGCTCTGAGCCATCAGCCCAGAGCCTGATGCGGGGCTCGAACTCCCGGACTGCGAGATCGTGACCTGGCTGAAGTCGGACGCTCAACCGACTGCGCCACCCAGGCGCCCCAAGTAAAATCATTTCTATTTGCAAATGACATGATCTTATATGCAGAAAACTCTAAAGAATCTATTTAATGATTATAGCTAAAAAAAAATCATGAAAGTAGTAGAATATACAATCAAGAGCAAAAAATCACTTGTATTTCTATATGCTAGCAATGAACAATCTGAAGGGAAGTTAAGAAAACAATCCCACTTAAAATAGCATAAAAAAGAATAAAATACTTAGGGATGAATTTAATCAAAGAGGCACAAAAGTTGTACACTGAAAACTGCAAAACATTACTAAATAAATTACAGAAAACCTAAATAAATGGAAACATAGCCCATGGTCATTGGTTTGGAAAATTTAATATTGTTAAATGATAATATCCAAAGTGATCTACAGAGTCAATACAATCGTTATCAAAATCCCAATGGCAATTTTTATAGAAATGGAAAATGTCACCCTAAAATTCATATGGAATTTCAAAGGACTCCATATAGCTAAAATTATCTGGAAAAAGAACAAAGTTGGAAGATTCACATTTCCAAATTTCAAAACTTACTACAAAACAAGTTTGGTACTCGTGTAAGGAGAGATAGGTAGGCCATTGGAAGAGAACTGAGAACCCAGGAATAAACTCTTACATCTACAGTCAATTGATTCTTCACAACAGAGTCAAGACCATTCAATGGGGAAAGGAATAGCCTCTTCAACAAAAAGTGCTGAGGAAATTGTATATCCACATGCAAAAGAATGAAATTGGACCCTTATTACCTTACACTATACACAAAATTAACTAAAAATTGATAAACATAAGAGCTAAAAGTATAAAACTCTTAAAAGAAAACAGGGACAAATCTTCATGACCTTGGATTTGACAACGGTTTCTTTAAAATGACACCAAAAGCACCAGTAACAAAAGAAAAAAATAAATTGGACTTCATCAAAATTAAAAATGTGTGCCCCAAAGGACATTATCAAGACAGTAAGGAAAAAACTCACAGAATGGGAGAAATTGTTTGCAAGCCATTTATCTAATGAGGGTGTAATATCCAGAATATATAAAGAACTTCTATCACTCAACTACTAACAAATAGCCCAATGTAAAAATGGGCAAAGATCCTGAACAGACATTTCTCCAAAGAAGATATACAAGTGGTCAACAAGCACACAAAAAGATGCTCAGTGTCATTAGTCACTAGGTAAATGCAAATCATAACCACAATGAGATACCACTTCATATCTAATAGGATGGCTTTAAATGAATGAATAGATAGATAGATAATAAGTGTTGACAAGAATGTAGAGGAATTGGAACCCTCTTACAATGCTGGTGGGAATTGAAAATTGTGCAGTCACTGTGGAAAATGGTTTGGATACTCCTTTAAATTTTAAATATAGAATTACCATATGACCCAGTAATGCCACTTGCAGGTATATACTTAAAAACAAAAAATTGGGGACGCCTGGGTGGCTTAGTCAGTTAAGCATCCGACTTCAGCTCGGGTCATGATCTCACAGTCCATGAGTTCGAGCCCTGCGTCAGGCTCTGGAGTGACAGCTCAGAGCCTGGAGCCTGCTTCAGATTCTGTGTCTCCCTCTCTCTGCTCTTCCCCTGCTCGCACTCTTTCTCTCTCTCTCCCTCAAGAATAAATCAATATTTAAAAAAAATTTTAAAAATGAAAACACAGACACAGATACTTGCACACCAATGTTCATAGCAGCATTATTCAAGATAGTCAAAAGGTGGAAACAACCCAAGTATCCACCAACAGATGAATGAATAAACAAAATGTGATATATACATATACGTACTATGGGATATTATTCAGCCATAAAAAGATGTAAGTTCTGACACATGCTACAAGATGGATGAACATTGAAAACATTATGCTAAGTGAAATAAGCCCCACAAAAAGAACAAATACTGTGTGATCCCATTTATATGAACTATCTAGAACAGGCAGATACACAGAGACAGAAAATAGATGAATGGTTACCAGGGGCTGAGGGAAAGGAGGAATGGGAGAGTTATTTCTTAGTGGGTACAGAGTTTTTGTTTGGGGTGAGGAAAAAGTTTTGCAAATAGATAGTGGTAATGGTTGTACAACATGTGAATGTAATTAATGAATTGTACACTGAATTGCACTCCTAAAAATAGTTATAATGGCAAATTTTATACATATATATGTGTATATATATGTGTGTGTGTGTATACACACACACACACACACACACACACACACACACATATATATATATATGGACATAAATACACACATGACCAGGCAAAAAAGAAGAAAAGACTGGTCAGGAAGCCAAGAGGAAAATAACAGAAACTGGCCTAAAGGAAATTCCCATAACGCAGTTATAAAGCATTGACTTTAGCTATGCTTAATATATTTTCAGAATTAAAAAAAAAAAGAGTACGTTGGCCAAGAACTAAAACAACATTTTATAAAAAATAAATAAATAAATGAGAAGTGAAAAATGTAATGGCTGAAATTACGAAATTATCTCAAAAGAGAATTTATTGACTAGATAATAGAAGAAAATATCCAGATTGAAGAAAGGAAAGACAAAAGGAAGGAGACTACAGAAGAATATACAAAGAATAGAGGTATAGGAGAAGGTATAAGAAAATGGCCTCACTTGTGTGGAATCCCAGGAAAGACAGAAATAGCTGAGAATTTTTCAAAAAGTTATAAAAGATATCAAACCACACACTCAAAAACTGCTACAAACACCAGAAACACACACACACACACACACACACACACACACACACACACACACACAATGTATCTTTGCACATAATGAAACTACTTAAAAACCAAAGACACGGGGCGCCTGGGTGGCTCAGTCGGTTAAGCTTCTGACTTCAGCTCAGGTCATGATCTCACGATTCATGACTTCAAGCCCTACATCAGGCTCTCTGCTGTCAGCACAGAGCCTGCTTCGGATCCTCTGACAGCCCCTCTATGCCCTTCCCCTGCTCACACACTCTCTCTTTCAAAAATAAACATTAAAAAAAAAAAAAACACCAAAGACATAATCAGTCAGAAGCAAATAAAAATAGTTTGCAGACAGATTACTTCTCAGAGGAAATAATGGAATCCAGAAGACGATGGAATCTAAAAGCTGTTGAAATAATATCTTTAGTATTGCCAATCTAGAAGTCTATATTCAGGAAAAAAAATCCCTCAAAAATAAAGCTTAAGTAAAGATATTTTCAAAGTAAAGCTGAGAACATCAGCAGCACATCAACTCTAATGAGGACACTAAATGCTTTTCTTTAGACAACAAGAAAATGATCCTGGGCAAAAGCTCAGAATGTGGGAAAGAAGTAAGAACAACACAAATGGCAAATCTAAATATTCAACACAATTTATGTAAGTCAAAATAAACACAATTGTCTAAATAAACATTGAAAATATCAAATAACAATGGTCTTATGGGATTTAAAATACATATAAAATTAAAATACATGACAACAATAGTACATACATTGAAAGTGGGATTAATGGGAGTTTAAATGTCCTAGGGCTTGTTGTATCTGGGAAACAGTAACAGTATGAATGTATGTTAGACTTTAAATTGACAAGGATTCACGTCAGGGGAAGGGCAGAAGAGGGAGAGAGAGAATCTTAAGCAGGCTCCACACCCGGCACAGAGCCCTACTCAGGTCTCCACCTCATGACCGTGAGATTATGACCTGAGCTGAAATCAAGAAGTTGGTTGCTTAATCTACTGAGCCACCCAGGTGCCCCGAAAGATGATATTTCTTTTCCTGAATATATTTTAATTACATTAAATGCAAGCTGACTAAACACTCCAATGGAAAGACTGAGAAACCAAAACAAAATCCAATTATTTATTTGATGGCTGCTTACAAAAGACTCATTTTAAATATATAGAAATAGAAGTGTTGACAGTAACAGGACGGAAAAGATTTACCATGCAAACACTAATCCAAGGAAGCTGATGTGGCTGTGCTAATATTAGACAATATAGACTTTAAAGGCATGAAGCACTTCTAGAAATAGAGACAGTTCGTAAGTATAAAAGCTCCTGTCTACTTGGAAGACAGCCACTCTAAATTTCTAATCACTTAACATCATAGTCTCAAAATATACAAAGCAAAAGGACCTTTGCAGGAGATTTTAACACAACTCTCCAAGCAGACATAAAATCAATAAAGATATAAAAAATATGAACTATGTAATTAATAAACTTGACCTGAGACATATTAAACATTGTACCCAACAACTGCAGAATACATACTCTTTTGAAATACGCAGGAACAATTTATTAATATAGAGGCATCTTAGTCCATATAGCAAGTTTCAGTACATTTTCAAAGGATTGAAATCTTATAGTGTATGTTCTTTAACCAGCAACAGAAAGGTAACCAGAAAATCTCTAAATGCTAGGAAACCGAGCACGACACATACATACTCCAAAAACTAATTATTCTTCCAAAATACGTGCATATCTAAAAATACATGCACACAACAAATTACAGCAGGTGTCAGGGGGCCGGAAGCGGGAGATGAGAAAAGCAATATGAGAAAATATAACCAAGAGAGTGGCCTTGCACGGCATGATGATTTTGGTGAAGCACGACCCAAGAAGTATATGGAATTTAACTCTGTCCACCTGAGGTAAAAAACTAATTACATAAAGCAGTAACATTTAGAAATCAGAAAATTTGAATTCTAGCATGCGCCAAATTTACTGATAAATTAATGTCTTCGGACCTCATGTTTGATATGAGATAAATACTAATATTAATAAACAGTACTTGTACTTCATCCATTAATTCAACATGCATCCATGGAACACCTCATGTGCCAGAAATTGTGCCAGGTGGTGGGGATACAAAGTCACATGAGACACAGTCCCACCTCTCAAGACACTTACTCCTCAAGGGAGTTGATGTCATATGAAGCAAGTAGAGAAAATATTGTAAGGATCATCACAGAGCAAAGTTGCACAGAAACCACAGATTACACAACAAAGTAGCAGGTATTTGGTCATCAATTTTGACTTAGCTGAGAAGGACCTCCCCCTCTCATCTTGAGCTTGCTATTTAATGTGCAATTCCTCGAGGGCAGAAACGAAGGATTATTCCATTGTACGAGCCCAGTGTTTAGCAAAGAGTACATTATGTTCTGGTTGAATGAATGAATGTAAAATGGATGACAGTTTGAGTCAGTGTTCCAAGTTCTGTATTTTCACATCAAAAACCCAGGTACACAAAGCAAGTGGAGCTTATATGGAGCATGTGGCTGGAAGCAGAATCCACAAGTATGTGAACATGATTAGGTATTGAACTCTGATTAACGTCCAAACCCACATATGGTCATAACTCCAGGACCTGCTGAGGAGGCTCCGTGAAGAGTACTGGAGAATTTCACTATCTGTGTCCGCTGTGAATCAAACCTATACCATGCTCAGAACGAAGCACCCACCGTAAAGTCCTAGATGACAACCAACTCTCGAACACAGGTGCAGGAATAAAGGAGCACATCTGTGGTGCTCATCTGTCAAATGGGCAGGATGATAACCTTCCAGAAAGATTCTTGGAAGAATGATACCTGATGTAAAATGCCTGGCAATTAGAGTTGTTAAATGAATAAAGAAATAGTGGGCGTTCTGCAAGTATGATTTTTCCTTCTCCCTCCTTCCTTCCATCCCTCCACCTTCCCAACAGAGGCAGGTAGTCATGAAATAGAGAAGTATTTTAAGGACTTCCATGCACCGCTCTGACTGGAACTGCAGAAAAACACCACCACAGTTACAGCATGTAGAGGCCAACACAGAACTGCTAAAGAAACAGTACTGCAGGCAAAGGCTAGGATGGGGCCATAGAGCAAATGAGAAAAGACTCTGGAAGCATCGGCTACGAATCAAAGGCAGTCTTGATGCACATACAATATGGTCAGCTCCAAAGCCTCTACACACAGACAGGCTTACCTTCTTAGTCAACAGACAATAACATGACCTCACGGGCCACACCACACACCCCATAAGCGATCTCCACGGCACCCACCATTGCTTTTCTTCCCTTGGTGAATTAGATATCCCCAGCGTCCATGCAGTTTTAAAGATCGGTTTCTTCAGACACAGTCAAGTAATCAAGTAATCTGCAAAGTACTTTGCATTTATAAAGTGCATCAAAATGCATTTATCTATAGCGGGGGGCCTGGGTGGCTCAGTCGGTTAGGCGTCCGACTTCGGCTCAGGTCATGATCCCGCGGCTTGTGGGTTCGAGCCCCGCGTCGGGCTCTGTGCTGACAGCTCGGAGCCTGGAGCCTGCTTCTGATTCTGTCTCCCTATCTCTCTGCTCCTCCCTGTTCACGCTCTGTCTCTCCCTCTCTCTCCAAAATAAATAAACATTAAAAAAATTTTTTTTTTCATGCATTTATCTATAGCCTGTAACGTACTAGAAGTTTTGCTGGATGCTGTCTGCACAAGTTAGCTACATATTCTCGGGCTCAGGCTTTGAGGAATCTGGCTTCCACAGACATCCCTTTATAAATATTGCCCGCCGGCGGCTCCCTGACCCCCAAATCTAGCAACCTTTCCTCAGACCTCACTGGCTTCCGCCTCTCTACAGCTCCTGGCCTCTCTCTCTTCCCTCCTCATTCTCATGGCACAAAACTGCCGTGTCTCCCCACTCCGTCTCCAATTATTTCTTCTGTTTCCATTGGTTCCTTTTCTTCCTGAGTCCTAAAAGGAGACACTCCTGGGGGTTTTGCTCTCTGCCCTTTTCTTTTAGGTCTACACTCTCTTCCCTGATGATTTCTTCTACCCACAGCTCCAGCATCTCTCGCTATGTGCTTGCCTCCAAACTAGCTTCCACCCACCCTGCAGCTAGCCAACACCTCAAGTCGGCAAGGTTAAAGTAAAACTCCTTTTGTCTCACAAACCAGCTCTTTCTCCTGGCTTTTATGTTGCGGGCACTTGAGTCCAGTGACATGCTGGTAAGCTAACTCTGTGGGGGAAAGAGATCAGTTTGACTTATAGCATTTGTTGATTTCCATAGAGTTCCCATATTCCCACCATGGCCAATTTCAAGCTACCTACATGAAGTCACTGAATGCAGCCTGGGGAAGAGACCAGTTCAGCACAGGGACAGGAAACCATCCTCCAAATATCTCTTTCAAACCTTTTCCCTCTCCCACATCTTCACCAAGGCACCTTATCTGCTGCGAAGCACCATTGAGCCTCTAACACGGATTCTGCCATCCAGCCTCTTCTTTCCATTTTCCCTACCGTCACCTACCTGAGACTGTCATTGCCATCTGTCCCGCCCACTGTCAGTCTCCTGACTATTCTCCCTACCTCTGGGCTTTTTCATTACAATTACATGACCGGAAAGTTAATCTTCCTAAAGTGCATTTCCCCAAACCTTCAGCAGTTCTTCTATCATCCACCGAATAAAACGTAATTTGGCCTTTAGTGCCTAATTCAATACATAGTGCCTGTATCAGCATTCTGTATCAGTTAAGATGAGGTTGGCTGCAATTCAGCTTATAGATCCCAAATAGTAGTGGCTTTAAAAAGGCAGAAGTTTATTCCTCTCTCGTGTGAAAGTCCAGAGGTAAACAGTCCAGGGGTTTGAGGACTCTGTGCTCCATGTGGCCCCCAAGCACCCATGTGCTGCCCGCTCACCATCCTGCCAGGTTTGCTCATCTTCCAAGATGGCAGCCATCACCTCAAGTTCCAGGCAGCAGAAGAGCAGACAGAAGAAAGGACAAGGGGCACAAGCTGGCTGGCTTGTTGGGAAGTTTCCAGAAAACCCCACAGGACTTTTTCACTCAGACTTTGCTTGCCAGAACCTAGTTACATGGTTACACCTAGCTGCGAGGAATGCCGGGTGGCTGTGGGGATTCTGGAAAAAGGGAAACTAGATTTAGGGGAACAACTACCTGTCTCTGCAAAAGGCCTCGATGTTCATTCGAAAACTTATTTCCTATTTCCTTATTTCCTCTGCCTGAACTTAAGAACAACCAAACCTTTATATAAATCTATGTGCCAGGCACTGTTATAAGTGCCTTGCGTACATATAACCGACTTAAACCTTACGCTAGTCCATGAGGCAAGTACCATTATTATCCCCCATTTTATAGGTGGGGAAGCTAAGAACCAGAGCGATTAAGAAGTCCAGATTCTCAAAACTTCTTGGGAATCAGCACGCTGGGAAGCTTATTAAAATGTAGAATTGCATGTTCTACACTAAGATGAAACTACTGGAAAAAAAAAAATTGAGGACTAGGAAGAAGACCAAAAGTGGAACTCTGGGAACCAGCAGCGACATTTATGGGACAGCCGTAGGAAGCAACTGACCTCAAGACTTAATGTATTGAGAGGTGACAGGGTGCTGCCTCGGAGGTTCAAGGGAAGAGGTCACGTCAGCCGGGTCAGGAAAGGTATTGGGAAGTATTTGCTGGCATTGGCAATTAGGAAGTCACTGACGACCTTGGTGAGAAGCGTTTTAGTGGCATGATGGAGGAAGAATTCATGTCTTTATCCTCAAATACTTTGTAAGACCCGCCAAGGAAGCACCCTCCCCCACCTTCTTCATTGCATGCGTTGTGCCTAGGACCAGACCTATGTATAAAAAGTGCTCATTTGGGGCGCCTGGGTGGCGCAGTCGGTTAAGCGTCCGACTTCAGCCGGGTCACGATCTCGCGGTCTGTGAGTTCGAGCCCCGCGTCGGGCTCTGGGCTGATGGCTCAGAGCCTGGAGCCTGTTTCCGATTCTGTGTCTCCCTCTCTCTCTGCCCCTCCCCCGTTCATGCTCTGTCTCTCTCTGTCCCAAAAATAAATAAAAACTTTGAAAAAAAAATTTAAAAAAAAAAAAAAGTGCTCATTTTGCTGACTTTGCCACCGCCGAAGAGGGTGAAGCGACACCATTCCCAAAACTGCCGTTACGAAGTCAAGAATAAGACGGTGTGCATGTGAGATGCGATGTAGAAACGTGGAGGCAGGAGGCTCAGCCTTCGGTTTCCAGGAAGTAGGACAGGTGTCCTAGAGGAGGAGGAGGCCGGCAGACAAGAGCGTCTTCCACTGGCAGAGATCTAGCCTTGGGATGGCCCGCGGACGGTGACCCAGTCCGCTGAGACGCAGAAGGAGACCACAGCTCTCAGAAAATACACGCAGGTGTCCCCCTTCTCTGGAGAGGCAGGGGCCAAAAACCGAAGAGATGGTTCGTGGTCACTGAGAGCCCAGAGCCACCCTAAATGGTGTCCCTTCATCTGCCTCCAGTCCCTTCTAGGCGGCTCCTACGGCAGCGTTCTCAGGAGTTACAGACACCCTCCTACGCCTCGGTGAGAAAACACACAGTTCCTCCTGCTTGTCAGTAGTTGAGGGAGGCCTATGGAAGCGGACTCGCTCCCACAGCTCCGGGAACATCGAGCCTTCAAAAGAGGAACTACTTACACTGTCATGACCACAGCGGTCCCTTCTACAGGATTTCTTTTTCCGAGACAGCACTGGACGGACGGGCTTGGCTCACGCCTCAGGAGAGAGGAGGGCGTCGCAAAGACACTGACTCATCATCGTCCTGCCCTCCCTCATGCCCTCCGCAGCCTCCCCTTGCCGCACTTCCTCCTCCTCTGAAGTTAAAGGTCAGCCTCTCATGCTCACGCCAAGGTTTTTTACTCACACTCACACACACACACACACACACACACACACACGGCTTCCAAGAGGGTAAATTTTTTAACGTGAAAATAAATAAGGAAAGGCACTCTCAAAAAATAAATTTAAAAATAAACAATCCTTGGGGCGCCTGGGTGGCGCAGTCGGTTAAGCGTCCGACTTCAGCCAGGTCACGATCTCGCGGTCCGTGAGTTCGAGCCCGGCGTCGGGCTCTGGGCTTATGGCTCAGAGCCTGGAGCCTGCTTCCGATTCTGTGTCTCCCTCTCTCTCTGCCCCTCCCCCATTCATGCTCTGTCTCTCTCTGTCCCAAAAATAAATAAACGTTGAAAAAAAAAATTTTTTTTTAAATAAAAATAAAAAAAAATAAAAATAAACAATCCTTCTCCCAAACGACTTAATAGTTACAGGATGATAAAATTTTCCGATCGCAAATGTGTAAAGAACAAAATAAAAGGAATGAATGCCCCACTGTATTAATGGAGGTCTTTTAAAAATGACCCTAATTTCTTCCAGAAGCCTCTGTGGGGTAAATTGCAAGATTCCCCTTCATATAGAAGAATTCCAAGACTAATAGATTTGCTTGTCTTCCCATGTCTTTAGCACTAATGTGAACACAGCAACATTTTACAGTTGGCCTCCTGTACACGGCTGCTCAAAAATGCTCTCTTCCAGAAGGGCCACAATCATGCATTGTGCATTTGAAATGCCTGTTGCTAAGAGCCAACGTCAACCCCGGGACGACCCCACTCGGCAGGCCCAGCCAACTCCCACCCGGGGCCACCACAAAGAGCTTCCTACTTATGGCCAAATACCCCTGCTTCTGGTAAGAGATAAGCAGCCCATTGAACCCTCAGACCCAGGCAAGTGCCCAAGGGCTCCTGGGCGGGGCTGTTGGAGAAACTTTCAATCAAGATGTCTCTGCCTTCATTAACTTCTGCCTCCCATTCCTCATTTGTCCCAATTTAGGAATTTATGCAGCCCTTTAATAAACCAGGAGGCCTGGGTGGCTCAACCATTAAGCATGTGACTTTGGCTCAGGTCGTGATCTCACAGTTGGTGAGATCGAGTCCCACATCGGGTGAGCTCATGCCCCACTTAGGGGGAGCCCGAGCCCCACTTTGGTAAAAACATAAGCCCCAAGAAGCCCCACTTCTCTCTCTCTCTCTCTCTCTCTCTCTGCCCCTTATGGGATTCTCTCTCTCTCTCTCTCTTTCTTTCTCTGCCCCCTCGCTCACTTGCGCCCTCTCTCTCCCTCTCAAAAACATAAAAGAAACAAACCAGGAGGCCTTCGTTGTCAAGAAGTACGTGGGTTAGACAGCGGGAATTACAGGATGATTCCTATTTTCCGGATAAAGAAACTGGCGCCTGGAGGTTAACGGCACAGCTCATGAGTGGCAGTGAATGGAGGAAAGCCCACGGCTTCTGTATCTTACCACTGTCTGAACTTCCCTCCAGCCCCCTTGGGCAAGAGGCCAACCCAATGCTCAAAACAGGGTCTGACCTGGTGACGACAGGAGCCTGAGGCGCTTTCTCTTCCCTCCAGGCATCCCCGCCCTGTGCTGCCAGGTCCCTGACCTGCACACACACTGTGTTTTAGCCACTGCTCCTTTTACCTTTCCGAAACCAACATCTAACTCCGTGGCTCTGTTTCCACGACTCCTGCTTTTCCCAACGCCAGTGACAACCTGCTTCAGATTGATTTTAACAATTTTCTCTGGAGATTTTCCCATCCTCCCACTCCCCCCCCCCCCCCCCCCCCCCCCCCCCCCCCCCCCCCCCCCCGGCCAGCCAAACACCCAGGGAAAGGGATGGGCCTGGTGCCGGCCCAGTGCCTGGCAGAGGGGGACGCAGTAACTGGGTAACCTCCTTCGTGGATTCAGTAATTTGCTACAATGGCTAACGGAACATTACTTATGCTTACTGACTTACTATGAAAGGATACAGCTCAGAATAGCGAGATGGAAGAGATATGTAGGGCAGAGTACGAGGGAAGGGGCAGGGAGCTTCTGTGTCCTCTCGAGGCTCACCACCACCCTCTCAGCACCTTGATGTGCTCACAGCCCAGAAGCTCGTCAAATTTCATTGCTCAAGAGTTTTTATAGACCTTCAATCCCCAGCTGTCCTTCCATCTCCATCCCTAGTGGCTGATGGGTGGGGCTGAAAGTTCCAATGTCTTAATCATTGAGTCTTTCTGGTGATCAGCCCCATCCCAGGCTATGTAGGGGTCTCGCCCTGAGTTACCCCGTTAGCATAAACTCAGGTATGCTCAAAAGGGTTCTTGATAAAATAACAAGGAGCTCTGTGTCCGAAACTGGGTACAAAGGCCAAATATATTTATTATCATACCACAACATCAGTTTCCTAAAGTTTGGTTAGTATCAGTCTGTCTCTGAAAAATCATTATGCAAAAAACAAACAAACAAACAAACAAACAAAAAATCAGACCAGTCCCTGAACCAGAATGAGGTCACCAAGATTGCCTTCACCTTAAGAGGCTTCACAATCACCATAGTGAAGGAAGAGTGAAACCTTTCAACTGATGTTAGTTTCTTGTCTCGTGATTTCTGATTTATTCCAACCAAGAGGACAAAGTGAGATCTCACCTAGGATGAGGTGGTCTTCACAATTTTATGATCTCAACATAGACAAATTGAAGAGCTCAGCAGGAAAACACACTGCGATTCATTGGTGACGGCTGCCAGGGCACGGAAAGGAAGAAATGACCACAAATGCCATCTATCTGCTATCCCTCATCTCGACAACCTTTTGTCTTCATTTTCCCTGGAATGTTCAGACACCTCTTCAGAGTTGCTGATTATGGAGCACCATAAAGATCCAATCAAGAGTGCCCTCTCTCTTCAGGGGTTTCTACATCCCTTGCCATGTTGCTTCCTGGATGGTAAATGTAGGAAAAGTTACTTTTCGTCCTTCGGTTCCTACCAAGTCGATTTCTTAGTTCATAGAGAGCCCCCTGGACTATTTCAGACCCTCCAGTAGAAAACTATGATCTATCAGTTGTCTATTTACAAAACCCTGTGCACCTTCGTTCCATAGCCCAGCATTCAGAGCGAGAGTAAGAACATGCCATCTCAACTTTTCATTGGAGTCATTCACGTACGCTCAAACACCTCTCCTCACAGTCTGCTTCTAAAATTAGGCATCAGAACAAACGCCATTCCTGCCTCTGACGGGTTTGTTTGTTTTCTTATCTCACAGGTCAAGGGGACATCCTCCACTCCTGCTTCCTGACCCCCTTGTACTACCTGAAAAAAAACCAACAACAACAACAACAACAAAACTCAAGCTTCTTATCACAGGCCAAGTTTCCTCACTGAGGGCTGTAACCCTCATGTGACCAAGGAGAAGACCAAAGTGTGCTGCAGCTTAGGGAGCAGAAAGCCTTTCAGGAACCAGTCACTAAATACAACTCAAGACCCATAGCTTAAGTCTCGGGGTGTGATTCAATCTCACTTCCCTTTCTTCCACTGATGGACCTGGAGAGCTTACCTGAAACTTCTGGTCGGGGAGCCAGCTATGTGTGTGTATCATAACAAAGAATGACATCGTTTTTGGTTTTTTTTCTAGAAAGTTTGTCTCAACCCAACCTTTAGCTTCAAGAGGTCTGGCTGTGAAGAGGAAAGGCCAGACTATCCAGGGAACCTAGTGTGCACTCAACACAATGACAAACGAAGCAGATGCCTTGCCCTGTATCTGTATCTAATTCTCAGGGAACAGCAACAAAAAAGTTTCAGTGTTTTCTTTCACTTTGGCCTCTAAGGCTAGATAGTTCCACGGATGTCTCACCCTTTCTTTGTATTTCTTACTAAAGTAAGAATATCTATGCCTGTACAGTCATGACACATCTGTAGGGTAGCCATGGTCATCAATTTATAGACGGGGACTGGAGACAAATAAGGTTTGTCTGAACACCACTTAGAAGTGTAATGAATTAATTAACTAAGTGAATACCAAAGGGATGATCTGACTCTGAACCTCAAAACAAACAGTTTTGAAACATGACTTGAAAATCCACAGGGGGTAATATTTCCTTTCCTTCGGGTACTAGGAACATTCCATTTCAAGCCAGTGTTCCCAATTTCATGTAACTCCTACCCCCATGAAGGTATATCATGTTAAGTCACATCATGATATGGTCTCAATATCCAATAGACTGCAAAAAGGAAGGCATAAGAACCCCTTGCAAAATGAAGAAAACACAATTTCTGAACATAGTATGAGTAAGGATCATCAAACTAAGGCACTAGTAAATATTCAAAAGGAACTAATATCTATCGACTGTTAACTATGAGTTAAGCATTGTGCAAGCACTCTATATAAAACATCCCACTTAAACGTGTTCATTTCTACTTCCGATGGCGTAGATTTTTTTTTTGCATATTATCAATCTTGTAGAGTTTCAGATCCAGATACTTTGTGACATGGTCTATGAATAGAAATGGGGAAGTACACACACAGTTGATTATTCCCTTCTTCCCTTTAAAAAATATACACTGTAAGAGCTCTCAACTGTGTAAGTTATTTTTAAATAAACACAAACATTTGTGAAAAGGAGGAAGGCAATAAAATTTCTGTAACATCTCTAAGGCTAATGGCACCTGCACTGTTCAGAATCATGTTTATGAGCATTTAACACTCAGCAAATGTACAATCGGGAATTATTTAAAAATGACTCATTAGGTCGATGCGCTCCTCTTAAAATGAAATAATCTATGGATTATTTGAAGTGTGCGTGCAGAAGCTGATCAGGCTGTAGGCAGATACCTCAGATCAGAGTCCCTGAGGCCAAACAGCAATTGTTTGTTGTTGTTTTGTTTTGTTTTGTTTTGTTTTGAACACCAGGCGGTAAGTGGCTCAGAGTACATGATGCCCTTACCAAGTCAAAAAACAACACTTCATTTGCAAGAAACTAGAGTGCTTTTTATAAGTTTGGAAAGGAGTTCCTTAATGGAAAAATCTATTCTAGTCAATTAAAAGACACACTTTGATACTTGCCTGCTTTCTCATCAGCTTCCTTGAGTGGGAGATGCACTGACCCCATTTAAAGTGTTTATAGCTAATCTAACAGATACCAGGTATTAAGCACATGCCATATTTTGGGTGATTAAGTAACTTAATTCTTCACAGTCTAACCTTAAGAAGTAGTATTATTCTCCCCCCACCCCGCCCGCCCCATTTTAGAGATGAGGAAATGGAGGCTCAACGAGATTAAGGAACTTGACCAACATCACACAGACAGAAAGTTGCAGAACTGGAATCCTCATGCATTTTGGTCCCCAGGCCCATACCCAAACTGCGGTGGACCACCATCCATGGAGACACCTGTTGGTTCTTCGGAGCCAGTAGAGCTACAGAACAGAACGCGGGAGCTCTGAGTGTGCAGCCGGAGGGTGAGTTACTTGGAGCCTGGTGGAGCCGTCTTGGGATTTGCTGGGCCGGAAAGAAGCACCCTCCTTCACAGAAGGGTGAGGTTTGTCGCAGAATGAAAGAAGTAAGCAGAACGACCAGCGAGGGAGAAGCAATGCCCGTGTTCTTTGAGCAGTTTGCAATGTGCTTCCCTACTTCTGGACACTAAGCAGCAGAGGAACCACCACCGCTAACCTCACCAGGAACACCGTCACTAGCCACCCAGCTTGTGCCACCCACGGGCACAAGCATCACCAGCTCACCACCACCACCTGTGTCTCTTTTGTTCACTCATTCTTTGTGGGGGTTTGTCCGATGCCCTCTTCCTTGGCTGTCTCCCACTAGTCAACAGAAAGGCAGGAAGGTTCTTATCCCAGTACGGACGAAAAGAAATCATTGTTTCCTGTGGAACACGCACTCGGGTCGTTGGCAGGAGTGTGGAACTGAACTATGATGCTGATCATATACTCAGTAGTTAGGCCAAACTGGGATCCGAGCCCAAATCTGCCACCACAGCACTGACATGGGACAAGTTTTTTAATGTTTCTGAGCTTGGGGCACCTTGTCTTTGAATAGGGATAACAACTCTACACGTCACAATCATTGTAAGAGTAGATGTGAGGGAGGGGGTGCTGGCACCGTTCCAAGATAGCTGAGTCTGCGACTGAACCTAGAGATGGCTGAGTGCAGGGCAACCTGGCGTCTCCTCTACAGCTGGCTACCCTGGAGGCTGGGTCCCTTCCTGACTCTTGCCACCTGGGAATGGAGCGACCACTGGCAAGAAAGAGTGAGAGAACCAAGAGAATGAGGCATGGGGATGACAGAGAGGGATGGGGGAGGAATTGGTCATTGAGGTGGGGGGTGGGGAGGAGGAAAGGCAAATTTCAGCAGGCCTAACATTCATTTGTGAAGGCCCAAAACCTAAACACTGCTTATTTCCATCAGATACAATGCAGGAAACGTCATTTCAGGCATATCAAACAGAAGGAGATTTAATATAGGGAATTGGGTACTCACAAAGTCTCTGGAAGGGCTGACAGAAATGGCTCCCAGAACAGTGATGACTGATCTGCCAGACCAGCTGCTTGCTATCCTGAGGCTCCTACTGAAGTTATGGGTTCCAGACCCACTCCCATAGCTGTAACCCAGAGACCAGGAGGCTAAAGACGGCACACTGCAGTGCTGCTGCCGGGCACCCTCACCAAAAAAGCGAAAGCAAGCCAGAAAGTAAGATGGCCTCCACCTCACTTCCACCTTTCTTCATATAATTAGCAGAACCCAGGCGCCTGGGTGGCTCAGTTGGTTAAGCCTCTGACTCTTGGTTTCAGCTTAGATCATGATCTAATGGTTTCTGGGTTCAAGCCCAGGATCAGGCTCTGTGCTGGCAATGGGGAGCCTGCTTGGGATTCTCTCTCCCATTCTGTCCACCCCTCCCCTGCAAGCACTCTTTCACGCTCTCTCTCAAAATAAATAAATAAACATTAAAAAAACTTTTTTTTTTTTTTAATTAGCAGAACCCCATTCACATTCAGAATCCTAGCTGCAAAGGAATCTGGCATGTATTAGTGTTAGATTTCCAACGTCTATTTGCAACTAGGAGACTGGAATAGGGATTGAGTGAGCAATCCACAGCAACCTTTGCTTTGGAGACATTTGAATTCCACAGGTTGTGACTCTGACTTTGCCCAATCTTCCTTCCCACTACCCTATCTACTTTTCAGTGTCCGGAACCTAAGACCTTATACAATCAAGTCACTTTTTTCTTTTGTAGCCCACTTTATCATTTTGATTAAAACAGCCTTCTTATCCCATTCCAGTCCATTTTAAAGTTTAACTAAATGTATGCCCATCTTCTCTCTTTTACGTAATATGTAAATTTACCTGTTTTTCAAATGTGAATTTCAAGGTCTAACCAATAAACTTCCAGTTTAACTTCAGAAACTAATTTGGCACTCTGTTTATATAAACAACACTAGGCAATTTTTCTTTGGCTAGTCACACACAATAGCATTACTGACCTTCAAATGATATAGGGGTTGAGAACACGACTGGAAAATTCCTTATTTTATCATAGGATTGGTACAAAGAAAGCTTCTTTAATATCACCTGATTTATATTCTGTTCAATAAGTGGATTTGTGTTCAGATTTTGTTTTTAGTGACCCAACACCTTAGCACAAGAAATACCAATAACAAAAATAAGCATATGGCTTTCATTTGATGTAGTCATGGACAGAAGGCATTTTCACACCAATCGTCCTAGGCTACAATCTTTTTTTTTTTTTTTTTTAATTACAGCCTAGCCTGTCTTTTGTATGTTATCTTTAATTCAGGAAATTTTCTTTTTTCTTTTTTTTTTTTTTTTTTAAATTTTTTTTCAACATTTTTTATTTGTTTTTGGGACAGAGAGAGACAGAGCATGAACGGGCGAGGGGCAGAGAGAGAGAGGGAGACACAGAATCGGAAACAGGCTCCAGGCTCTGAGCCATCAGCCCAGAGCCCGACGCGGGGCTCGAACTCGCGGACCGCGAGATCGTGACCTGGCTGAAGTCGGACGCTTAACCGACTGCGCCACCCAGGCGCCCCAATTCAGGAAATTTTCAAACTTCTACAATAACAACTGCTTTTAGTTCATTTTTACTCCCACAAAACCAATTATTCTAAAGCAAATCCCAGAAACCATTTTGTTTTTTTTAAATATGTAAATCTAAATTGCCACTAACATACTTCTAAAAAATAACATTAATTCCTCAACATAATTAAACACTGAGCAATGTTCACATTTCCCTTTTTTAAAAGTTCTTATGATGTAGAATTTTGAACATACACCAACGTAGACAAAACATCTTCTCTATGTGTATCACCTGGGCCCACCAACCATCAACTCATGGCTAGACTGGCCCTCATCTCCCTCCAGACAGACCACTCCCCGTAACCTTATGCTTTTGCAGCAAATCTCAGACCCCATATCATTCTGTAAATATTTCAGTATGTGCTTTCAAAAAATAAAGATTCTAACATAACCACAATACCAGTATGACATGTAACAAAAGAATAATTCCTGAGAGAGTGTTCAAATTTCCTCTTCTCATAAATGTCATTGAACATTTTTATAGTTTTTAAAAATTAGGATATTAAAAAAAAACAGTATCTAAAGAAGATCCATGCATTGTAATTCACTGATGTCCTTTAAATCTCCTTGGATCTTACAGGTTCTTAATCCATCCCCCATTTTTTTTTCCTTGCAATATATCTGTTGAAGAAAATGGATTGTTTGGCCTATAAAATTCCCACAACCTGGATTTTGGTGATTGCAGCCCTGTGGTATAGTTTAACACGTTTCTTTGTCCTCTGTATTTCCTATAAATCGGTAGTTGCATCTAGAGGCTTAATCATATTCGGGTATTTTTTGTGAAGACTATATTATGGGGTGCTATGTTCTTCCACCGAGGTTGTCTCTACTATTGTAATATTAGTAGTTCTTCATGTTCAAGGTCTAGATCCATCAATTCATCAGTGTGTACAAAATTTTAATATTCCTCTTTCAACTATTACCTCAAATACTTCTGCAGCTAGAAACTTCCCCTCTTCCATTTGGCTATTATATGACACCATTCATATTAGAAAGAAAGAATAGATGTTTGATTCTTTCCCATTTTTTTCCGGGTTTCAAATAATGAGCTAACCAACTTTGGCATCCTCTGATGATGACTAATTAGTTTTTACTTTTAAAAATTTTTTTAAATGTTTATTTATTTATTTTGAGAGAGAGAGAGAGAGAGAGAGGTGTGCAAGCAGGGAAAGGGGCAGAGAGAGGGGGAGAGAGGGAATCCCAAGCCAACTCTGCCCTGTCAGTGCAGAGCCCAACTTGGGGCTCAATGTCATGAACCATGAGATCGTGACCTGAGCCCAAATCAAGAGTCAGATGCTTAACCAACTGAGCCACCCAGGCTCCCCTAGTTTTTACTTCCTAAAGTATCATTATAAACTCATACATTTAAACATATTTCTACCCAATGCTGTGGTTACTCTTATTGATGCTCATCTTTCCCATCTCTAGCCAAGTTGGTGCTCGAGGTCTTTCTATGATGCGAGTAGTCTTCAATACTTTCCTTGCTATCCGATTCGACAAGATTTTTTTTAACTCATAATGTTTATCATGCACGGAACTGGCCAATTCTCCAAGTAACCCTGGTTCCTTTCAGTGAAGAGCAATATTAAAGCCCACAATCTGAGGTCAGTGGTGCTTATTGTTAGTGGACTGGCCTAAAGTGACTCCAAGCTATAAATCTTTTTTTTTAATTTTTTTTTTCAACGTTTTATTCAGTTTTGGGACAGAGAGAGACAGAGGATGAACGGGGGAGGGGCAGAGAGAGAGGGAGACACAGAATCGGAAACAGGCTCCAGGCTCTGAGCCATCAGCCCAGAGCCCGACGCGGGGCTCGAACTCCCGGACCGCGAGATCGTGACCTGGCTGAAGTCGGACGCCAACCGACTGCGCCACCCAGGCGCCCCCAAGCTATAAATCTTTTATGTAGTTTGCTTATTTGAACTGGAATTCAGGTAAGCTTTACTATCAGTTGCTACATATATTAATTCTCTTTTTAAATTATAGGTTGCCCCATTCATGTTTCCCACCTGTTGTTATTGTTGTTGTTGAAGGAGGAGGAGGAGGAGGAGGACAGAGAGGAGGAGGGAGAAGAAGGGAAGAGGAAGAGGAGGACAAGGGGGAAAAGAAGAAGCAATTAGATTATTTATTCTTTAGTTTCCTATATCTGAGTTTTACTAATTATATCCCGTGGTGCCTTTTAACATATTACTCTGTTTCTTGTTTTTCTATAAATGGTCACTGGATCTAGAGGCTTGATTAGCTAAGACTTTATTGACCTTATTTTCTCTCCTACTTTTCCATTCTTTCAAGTTTTATATAGCAAAAGAAATACATTTGCTTTACTTACCCCACAGTAGCAAAAATTCCAAAGAGAAAGGTGGTTTTAAAAGAACCCCACTCAATATTTATTTCTATGTGTTTCAGTATAAGTTATCTACCATGAATTCCTATAAAAATAAAACAAGGACCAGTAGGTAAACAAGACTGAAAATGGCACAGCATCACATGCAGAGATTCCTTTTGCCTTTCAACACACCACTTTGCTTTTCTCTAAATCACTGTAAGAACTGGACATTTTACTTAAACAGCAGACTCTGCATGACCTTCCCCACTCCTTCACCCTAGTATGTTCTAATTTAGGGCAATTGAAACATTCACTTTAAGAGAAAGAAGTTGAGCAGCCACACTTGTGCCTTCTGTGGTCATTCTCTACCCCAAATGAAAATAAACTCCATTTTAAAAAACAAACAAACAACAACAACAACAAAAGACCTTTGCTCTTTACAAAGATATCTTGTCATCAGCCTCCTAGAAAGCTGTTAGATATTAATCTGATGCTGGAGGGCTGGGACAGGGGGTGGGGAAGGGAGGAGGACGTGGAAACTTCCAATCAACTGGACATGAGCATGATCTACGATCATGGACTTCTATCGAGAGGCATAGTGGGCCTGGAGTCTTAGAGAATATAATGGAGAAAAGGCACTCTTATCTACAAAATATTTTGCAGAATAAAGAGGGCTGTGAGTGGGTATTAAATCTGAAGGGGACTGAAGTCATGCAGCAGTCTAAACCTAGCTCAGAGTATCATCAGAAACAGAAGGCTGCCACTTGAATAGCACACATTTCCATGATGAGCTGACTGGGTCCAACATGAAAGAAGAGAATCTAGTCAAGTGGGCTCAGAACATTCCATGGAGCCTGACACAGTCTGGCATCATTGGCATTGCTCATTGCACTCAGTTGGCAGTGCAGGGGTGAAGCAGGGAAGGCAGAAGGAGCATCTTGAGTAGGCCAGCTCTGTGGGCTAAGTTGTGAACCCTACATACAGTCTCTGTTGCTTATAGGCCTCCGTGACCCACAGTTACAAGGTTTCATTTCTCCTGAGCTTCTGCCATGCCCAGTACCTAATAAACACTGATGAATTACAGTATGTTAACAGCCTCCAGCCTCTCTCAGCTGGGTCTTGGAATGGGTGAAGCAACCGGTATCCCAGAGTATCAAGGTACCATGAACACCCGGATATCCTCAGTCTTTCTATCTCTAACTTTAGCAACACATCCCATAGCACTAGGCCTTTGCCTCAGTTTTAATTGCTTCCCACTAGATCGTGTTTGTCCTGACTTTCATGTGGCTGGGCCCTGACACTCTCCTGTGGATGCTGAATCTGGTTCTCCAGATTCTGTAGTCCAGTGCTAGTCTTTTAGTTGTTACCAGGGGAGAGAGCACTGAACCACAAGTCTTGGGTTCAAGCTCCACAAATGTCATTAAATTTAGTCATTAAACCTGTGAATTCCCATGTCTTCATCTGAAGGTTAAGGCTACTCTTAACTACCTCCCCACCTTTGAGGGTGGTTAAATACAAGCAAAGTATAATGTATTAGATGGTGTTGCCTACCTCCTGCCCAGGGGTTGTCTTCCCACCAGCTTTCTGAGCTCTAGACATTTACCAAGAAACGGCCTGTGAAAAACCCAAAGACTTTATATCCATACAGTGAGCTTAATGAGAATTCTGAGCCAGTCATTCTCTGCAGCAGCTTCCTACATGTCCACTGGGACCCTGGTAGATCGTCCAGATGGGCTGTTACATGACTTAGAACATCCTGGAGGAGGTCAAATGGCCAGAAGCATAGCAAGAGCCTGGCTAGACCTCCAGGCAACTATCAAAAGAAGAAAGTTGCCACTGGTGACAAATTCTTCAAATCTCAGAAATAGCAGTTCACCCAAAACCAAGTACACATGTGCACAGAGTGAAAAGTCTAAAAGACCCAATACTGGTCTCATTCAGCTCCAAGTCACGCCTACTAAAACCACTGTCAATAGAACCATCTTTGGAAACAACAGGTAAAATTAAAGACAATTAACTATATCTTTGTAATGTGGCCAAACAGTAATGTGACTGATTTCACAACGCATTTGGCAAAACCAAATGGGTATGGTTAAAACATTTAGAGAAAGTTGCTCCAAAAGGACATACAAACAAAAAAGCATACTGTTCAACAATGTAATTTAATATCCAATATACTGCAAACAAATCAAGAGGAATAGAGTATCCCAACAACCAATATTACTCTTTTCTAGGAAATAGTTTAAAACCGGAATCTCTTGTCATGGAACAGAAGTTCTATTCTCCACAGAGGAATGATGCTCAGCTGATGGTGAAAACATGCAAATGCTGCCCATCAGGCATTGTGCTAGGGACCTGTGTCCACTTTCTCAGTTAATTCCCGTAGGATGCCATGTGATGAGGAAACCAGCTCAGACAGAATTAGTGATGTACCCAAGGGTACATCGCCAGCAAGTGTGGGAGTTAAGGACCTTTCCATTTCAACCAACTGACTTATATGCAAAAGGCAGATCAAAACAAAGCCCTTCCTATTCCAGCCCACCCAGCACACCTCATACATGTACAGTTGTCATAGTGGGGGGGGGGCGGCAAGAGATGGGGACGGTACAGAGAATGTCAGAATGAGCTATGCTTCTGCTTTCATTCATGAGTCATGGTGACCATTTTGTGCTTATGAAACCACACTCAAAATGGTATTCTATGGGGTAATCTTTAGACTTTAGAAGGTCAAAGATGGTGCCTCTACCTTGCACAGCAGATTCTAGACCTAGGATTCTATCACTTAAAATTATCAAAATGCAAATCCAACCAAGATGCTAGCTTAGCATGGTGGTGGTGAGTATGTAAATTAGTATAAACTTTTTGGTAAAAGCTATTAAAATTTAAAATATGGACATCTTTTGACCTAATATTTTCTTACCTAGAAGTTTAACTATAGTCATGCCATATAGTATCCAAAGATATAGCTATATAAGGACATTCATTTCAGGACTGTTTATAAACAGGAAAGACTGAGAACAACCCACATATCCACCAGCGGGAATTGACTAAATAAATTATAGTACATACATAAAATGGATTATTCTTTAGCCACTAAAAAGGACAAATGTCCATTGATACGAAAAAGATGCCCAAGATATGTCACCGAGAGGGGAACAAAAAGCATATTGTAAGTCAGCGTGCATAAAATTACCCCATTTTTGTAAATAAGAAGACATATGGTTGTATATGTGTAGGGAAAAGATCTGGAATGATATTCACCAAACTATTCACAGTGGGGTTTTTTTCTAGGGGAAAAGACTAGGAAGGTTCCTACTTTCTACGTTTTAGATTTCTACATTTTTAGAAATTCTTATTTATATGAATATTTATTGTTTTGTCATAAAAAATTAATAATTTTTTTTTATTCTAAGTGTTAGTCTGGGGCTTGGTGTTTGTGATATGAGAACCTAACCAATATTTCAAATCTGGAACTAGAAAGGAGAACAAAAAGAACAGAACATCTCCAAAATGTGATTCTCATGTGAGCCATACTTGAGAAGCAACGATTTATAAGGGAATGGATTTGCTGGTAACTTTCAAACACACAGCTGCAGATAAACTATTGTTGACGACCCAAAATTTTCTTCGACATGTCTGGGGAAAATGGCAGAGTTATGTTTGTATGACGCCTCTTTGTAAAATTCAATAAAATAAACAAAAATGTAGTCCATTTATGGTTGGGTCTGCAAGTTTCTCACTTAAGCCATCAAACTTATTTTTAAGGAGAAGATTTTCTTACGGGGTGTTTTGGGGCCTTCGATCTTAATGTAAAGACTTGTTAGATCGTATATACGAAGCTACCTGTGTTTCCCAATTAAATCTATTCCTGGAAGCATCTGAAGGTCACATGTTAAGGGCACTTGTACAACACACAACCTTCCACAGCAATGCTGAGTGACAGAGCCTGGGGAAAGCCTGTGATTGGCTGGCTGGCCGCCCAAAGACCTCACAAGGTGGCCGCCAGCGGGCTCCAGGAGTGAGTCTGATTTCAACAGCACACTGAGAATGGATCCATCTCTCATGGGTGAACCTACGACCCTACAGAGTCCGGTTCAGATAACTAGATTGCTAGAGAATTAATTTGCAACGAGAATGCTCTTCTATTATACAGGTGAATACGTATGATAGCACATGATGGCTTTCTCTCCTTTTGAATGATCTATTGGCAAGTTCAGTATTGTCAGAAGGTTATAGTGCAAGTACGACTTCACAGCAGAAGCAGGAAGTTATATAACTGGAAGGTGTAAAGGCATCTGGCCCAAACAGCCTGGTGGGCCCATCTCCACAGTATAATTACATCTTCCAAAATGCCCAGATGCTACTCCTCCATTCAGCCAGGACACCCTCTCTCAAGGACAGGACCAACTTCTGGCTGTTCATCTCTCTTTTTATATCCCCCTTCGGAAACACAGTACATCACGACGGATTAGATTTCTGCTGTGTTTGTTTGTTTGTTTGTTTGTTTATAATCACATTCTATTTCTGCCTCGTGAGCTCATTCTTTGAATCACCTTGAATGTGATATCTGATGCCTGCAAATTCTCCAGATAGACCATTTCTGACTTTGCTCTCTCGGATGGCTAATCACATCCATTATATGCATATTTTACGGGCTTTACTGTGAGAAGACATAGTAGTCAGGATGGGACAGGCTATGCTGAAGTAACAGGGAAATCAAAATCTCAGTAGCTCAGCAATACAACTTATTTCATACTTTTGCAAAGTCTGTCGTGAGATGGCAGGGCCCTCCTCCCATCTGGTGAGACTGGATCCAGGTCTTTATTCTGTCATTTACACATCAATGCAGGCTACAGGATCACTGCAGCAAAGGAGACAAAGATGGAGGGGAGAGTTGGCTCTTAAGCACCTCTGTGAAAGTGACATCTGATGTCCCATGTTTCATCCGACTGTAGAGGAGTGTGGGAAATATGGTGGACCACTGGATTATTTGGAGAGTGCTAGTTGTGACTGAAACAGAAAGTTCCCGTATTTCCAGGTGCTTAAAAGTACTTTACTGTCACTTTATACCAGTAATAGCTAAGATCAGAGAGCATTGGATGCTTCAGAATTGTTCTTAGTCCGTTTCTAATGTTACTCATCAATATGATCCAGATAATTTACTGAGGGTCTAAAAATCTGGGTTAGACAGGGATAGAGAGTAAACCCAGTTTTACCTTTGAAAAGTGCATAATCTAGTAATGAGGTATTATGTTAACAAAAAGCAATGCTGTTGTATGCATATAACACAAAACATAGAATATATACAAAATATAATATCAATATCAATATATAAGATATACATTTAATGATATATAACCGTAATACAGAGAAAAACTAAATGGGAACTAGACTAAATATACAAATCAAATTTCGTGGGAGAAATGATTTCCTTTTGAAGAATACAGGTCATGAACCCAGAGAAGGCAGAATTTTCAGTCCTTTAACAAAGGCTTGTGAAAGGTAGAGACAGGTGAGAAGCATATATGAAGGCAGGGGGTGTGAGATTAGCAGTATCTCAGGTCAGTGCAATGTGATGTGTCTGGAACCTAGGTTAAAGCAGGAGAGGAAATGGCTGGAGATGGGCTGATAAGGTGAGTTGAGGCCTTGAATGCCACTAGGTGGGCTTGAACATTAGTCTAAAGGTAATGGGATATACCGCTGGTCTAGGGAGAAAAGAATAGCTAAACCTCCTTTAGAAAACTCGGTATCAGAGTAGAGACCAGCCAAAAAGTTATCACAGCCACTGCAGAGAAGGGACTTTTTCCCAATGGCCCATCTCTCACTGGGACCCCCCCCCAAGATTTGAACCTCCTGATGTGTCCATGGCCTTGGAACCTTCCCAGACGTCCCCATCCTAGACCTGGCTGGTCCTCATCTGAACAATTCATTCCTTCTCTGCCCCCTGCTCAACAAATCAGCAAACGCTGTTGGCTCTACCTTCTGAGCATATCCCAAGTCCAAACACTCCTCCCCAGCTCCTGCACTCCCACCCTAATCCAAGCTGCCCTCCCCCAGCATGGTCCTTTAAGAGCCTAAATCAGAATTCCACATCCCACAGGGGCTCTCCACCCCACTCAGAATGAAACCCAAAGTCTGCCCCCAGTCTCTGTCCTTGCTCTGCTCATCCCAACTCCACACCTGCTCCCACTCTAGCTTCGGGGCCTGCTGTTCTCTGTGCATTTGGGCCATCAGGTGCCTTCGCTGAGCCTCCTGCCCAAAGAGCAATACACCCACATCCCTCCCCATGAACCCTTCCCCCGTGGCTTCAACCCTCTGAGCTTTCCACGGCTGCACTCCAGACCTTCACTGGAACCTGGCACCCAGGAAGCCCTCTGGAATTATGTGTTACATGAAGCAGTGAATAAATGGCAATTTTTGTAACATCAAGTGGGATAAAAAATGGGACTATGGGGTGCCTGGATGGCTCAGTCAGTTAAGTGTCAGACTTTTGATTATGGCTCAGGTCATAATCTCACAGTTCATGGGACCAAGCCCCGCATCTGCGCTGACAGCACGGAGCCTGCTTGGGATTCTCTCTCTCCCTCTCTTTCTGCCCCTTCCCTCCACTCTCTCTCTCTCTCTCAAAATAAATAAATAAGCTTAAAAAAAAAATGGGGCTAACAGCTAAGAGAGAGGCTGCTCTATTCCTTCCTTACAGAACTTAACAAAAATCTCAGACCATATTCTCATTCCAAGCACCTCTACTCAAGTTAACTTGCTCGGGTAGAGGCTCCCACCTCTAAGGCAGGACAGGAACATTTATCAAGAGTGATAAGTGGCCAGGGTGCCTGGGTGGCTCAGTCAGTTGAGCATCTGATTTCAGCTCAGGTCATGATCTCATGGTTCATGAGTTCAAGCCCAGCATCAGGCTCTCTGCTGTCAGATCAGAGCCTGCTTTGGATCTTCTGTCTGCCCCCGCCCCCATCTCTCTGCCCCTCTCCTGCTCGCTCTCTCTCTCTCTCTCTCTCAAAAATAAATAAATAAACTTAAAAAAAAAAAGAGTGATAAGAGGCAAAGGAAGGGCCTGAGAGTCCCATGGAGACAAATCAGCTACATGGCAGGTGCGACCCCTGCACCCATTTCAGGGGCTGCAACCACTGAGGCCAGTGGGGAGGGGGCAGGGGGTAGAGAGGGCCCAGGATGCTAGGTTTCAGGGCTTATGTCTGCTCCCTGCCTGTAAGTCATTTACCCTCTCAGACTCCCCCCACCCACCCACCTCACTGCCACCACCCAAGTATTATGGTAAGTGAAAGTGCTGGGCTGAGCCCCTACCCACAGGGTCCTCAGTGATGGAACTGAGCAGTGTGGGGGTGAGCCGGGAGTACCCTAGGCATTGCATGAAAGTGTTTGAGGGGTTCCACTCAGGGAGGAGGGGCAGGAGCCCCTCACCACGCCACACCCCCTCCTTTCCAGCGCCAAGGGGAAAGGTAGAGCTAATACTTAGGGAGCATGGGGAGAAAAGGCTCACTTGCAATCCTGTTCAGAGCCAAGGAATGGTTTCCATGCTCAGAAAGACTTGAAAGTTTACATCTGTGACGCCGCATGTTGTTTTGACAGAATTCTTTTCGTAAGCTGGAAAAGGGGAGCAGAAGGAAATGTGGCCCTTAAAAGAGTAAATTAGCGACAATGCCTTTCGAAGTCCACAAGCCCCCCGCCCCGCCCCAACAAACAGAGGTTCCAAACAGGCCACCAATCTATTGGCATGCCCAGGTCTGTGAGGTCACAAGCCACCCAGGAGCCTCGGGACAGGACTGAGTCCTGAGTTCACCTCTACCTGTTTCGGGCATCTGTCTCTTAAGATTTAGGTAAGAATGACTCAACAAAGATGACAAGAAAGACAGAATGGGGATGGATGAGAACAAAGGGGAGAAAAAGTCCACGTTTCTGTGCTGTAGGAAAAAAGTCCATTTCTTTGCCCTTCAAAACCTGACCCAGTTTTCTCCGGCTGAAAGGCAGGCGTCTCAGGAACTCCCTGAGTAGAAATTAAGAGCATTGGAAACTGACTAAGGAGTGGCCTCAGATCAGCAGCAGTTATCACCCCAGGATGTGCTGTACGATACATATGCTCTCCTTGCTCCGCCCCAGAAATGCCAATTCAGGGTACGCGTAGGTGTGTGTACAGGTGTGTGGGCACCAGAACGGGCCATATGTGCATTTTCAATGCCCCCAGGTGGTCCTGACTCACTGGAGCGTAAGGTACAAACCGCTCTAACAGAGAAGAGTCTCTGGAGTGACGCCTGCCAAAGAAGATTCTGCCCACTGATCAAGATTCCTTCTGAAAGAATCACTTATTAGCCCTGCCAAGCTCCAAGGTACAGAGAGGCTCACAGGTCCCCAGAATACTGGCCTGAAAACTTTAGCCACAGTCTTTATCAGTAGCAGCTGTGAATTTGAATATTGACTTGAACTTCAATAGCCCACTCCTTCCCACTCTCAGCCTCTCCTGACTTCCATTCATTTGTCAAGTGCGTGTTGAGCACCTGCAATGTGCCAGGCCCCGGGGATACAGCAGAGAACAGCGCCTTTCCTCGTGGCACATGTGGCTCAAGAGGGAGAGAGACAGGAAGCAGTGACCCACGGACAGCTGTCTAACTATAATTGTCAACACAAGCCAGCAAACACACAGGACGGTGTAAAGCTATGTGACAAGGGCCTGCTTCCCCTCGGGGGCTCAGAAACACCATCTTGAGGAAGGAGCCCTCAAGCGGAGGTGAAAATCACAAGAGTAGACAAGCCAGAGAGCTTTGGGAAGGAGCACACGGCACACCTTTTTACCTATATAATAGTCAGGAAGCTTTGTCCCTAAGAAGAGACACTCACCCACTTCCCCGTAGTGATCCCCCAGAGATAAGGCACTCAGGGCAACCAAGTGGGGCCAAGGAGCCCACACAGGCCCTCAAACCATCTCACATTCTAGCCACATAGTGACCAACGGGCTGGGTTTGCTCTGTCTGCTTCAGGCATTCATTCATTATTCACTCAGCAATTTCTTGAACGACCTTTTTTTCTCAAGCACTGTGCCAAGCACAGAAGGTGCAAAGCTTAATCGATCACAATCCCTAGCCTCTAGAACCTCACCACCTGTTAAGGGAGACACACTAAATGTGATTCTAAACTAGACTGAAAAGTGGGAGCAATGGTGATATGTTGCGAGATGAACTGAGCAACACGCAAGCACGCAAGCCGCTGGGAAGAGCACCTGGCACGTAGTCGATGTTTCATAAATATGCGTCATCGTCATTAGAAGAGGATGGTGTGTAGGATACCATGCGGGGTAGAACGGAGTATAGGAGCCACCTAACTGGGATGGTTAGGAACAGTGGGGATGACACCTGAGCTGCGTTTCAAAGGATAAATAGGAGCATCAATCTGTATCATCTTAATTAAAGTACCTTACTAATAATAGCTAACCTATACGGTGTGCTAACCACGCATCAGGCGCTGTGGGAAGTGCTGTCCCCATTTTACAGACGAGGAAGCTAAGTCCTCAGAAGGTGAAATAACGAAGGGTCCCGCACACAGCAAGTGGGAGAGCCAAGATTTGAAGCCAAGAGGATATGATTCCAGAGGCCAATCTTTTTTCTAGTAGTCACATTTCCAAATTTCAAAAAAATAAGTAAACTTCAATAAAGAACAAGGAATGGGTAAATACCTATGGATCCATAACCTGAAATGTATGTAATCATTTTCATATTGGCCTCAGTTATTTTTCCGTAAAGGTGCTGAAGTAACTTTCCTTCCCCAAAGATCACCATGGTGGATCTGGTGTGTGCCCTTGTAGTCTCATAGCTTTTACTTCTACCACCCGTATAGATATCCAGACACAGTAAGATATCTAGAATAGCAAGGGGTTTCATTGTGTTTTAAATATCCTTATAAATTGCTTCTTTCTCTATGTGTTCTCTAACTTGCTTCTTTTTCATGCAATGTTATGCATTGCATGTACTGCGATGATACTTACTCACCCAACTTGTTCACTTTAACTGCTGTACATTATTCCATCTCATACCATCACTGATGTGTCTGTGGTCCTAACGATGAACACTGAGTCGTTACCACCTCATCACCATTAGAAATAGTGCTGCACTGGACATCCTTGCACAAGGCAAGAGTTTCTTCGGAAGCTGAACCCCTACCCTCGATATGTCACCAATTCCCCAGAAAGATAGTAAGACAAAAGATGGAGATAAAGTACAGTCTGTAGGTGCCCTAGAGTGAGCACTAATCAAAACCCCTCCTGGCTACAATGAAATTGTAATGGGAAATTTGCCATCTTTGATAGAATGGGAAACTGAATGGGAAAATTTGCCATATTTGATAGAAATCAGCACAAATGAGCTGTAGCCTCATTATTCTTTTCAGAACTTAGAGTTGGTTTTCTTGGCCATACGTGAGAATCACCTGGAAAGCTTTCAGCATCACCAGAGATTCATGATTTATTTGGTGTGGGGTGTGATCTCAGTGTCACCACCCAGTTCCTCACACCTGGTGGAAAGCACTGCTCTGATAAACATGTCCCGAATTCACTCTGACCTTGGGACAGACAGGACCACTCCTTTCCCCTCTTCTTGGGACTCTTCTCCAACCCTCACATCTACCCCACCCCCACCCTGCCCCACCTTGTTCTACAGAAGGACCCATGTTGACTTCCCTGGGTACACCAGTCTTCCTCTGCCTGCCTTGACAGAAACTTTGTCACACTGATGCTGAAAGAGCATCTTTTATGACTGTCTGCCATGCGTGTGTGCTACTGGAAGCTGAGAAGGAAATGCTAATCAAGAAAAAAAATAGCCTGGGTGGCTCAGTTGGTTAAGCGTTCGACTCTTGATTTTGGCTCAGGTCATGATCTCGTGATCGTGAGATGGAGCCCCTTCCTGGTTGGGCTCCACGCTGGGAGTGGAGCCTGCTTGGGATTCTCTCCCAATGTCCTTCCCTAGTGCTGTCTCTCTCTCTCTTACTTGTTTACCTCTGTTCCGTCATCTCTCCATGCAATGACTCATTGTACCAACACTGACATTGCTGTCTGCTCAGTGTTCGGGCATTTATATCAGGCAAAATATATGGCACTTCTGTCTAGAAAGAACGTCACCCTATGAAAACCGAACAACAATGCTGCTGGGGAACCTACGTGAGTTTATGTCCATTTCACAAAGGAATAAATGAGGTTCCAAAGATGAGGTGACTTGAATCAGGGTTCTCAGATTTTGGGACTTCACATATCAGTAAAAGAAAAAATTTTAACAGTGAGCCCCGTACCTTTATTTTGTCTGTTGGCATTTTTTAAATACCGCCTACTATCACTATTATTTAAAAAGTAAAGAAGAATACTTCAACAACATTGACAAAAAGAAAAGACCTTTATCTCAGAATAAAGTCCTTAAAACTGAATAAATTTAACCTTAGGGAAAACTGAATCCATTGTGCTGATTCTTCTGCATTTTAATGCAGATGGTGAAACTCTGTCCTAGACCAGCATGGTCCAAGGACCCACATCTGGGAACCATTGAGTTAGAGCATAGAATCTTAGAATTATAAAATATCTTTAAAGTAACCATGTTCAACCACCCCTGTGATGCTTGAGTTCCTTGTATAATATACTTGACTAATGTGTGTCCAGCTAGTCGTAAGAACGTGTTGATGAGGCCGTTTTGACACATGGACATCTTGACATGTGGAATATAAAATTGTAATTGAGGGTTTTTTTTGGTAACGGCAGAAAAAAAAATCAGCTACTCCAAAACACAAATCAAGATGCGAATGCTTTCCATAGTTTCAGCTCTAACCCCAGCCTCACCTCAGAGACCTGTCACTGACCTTCAATGTCAGCAGATCCCCTTCTAGGCTAATCAAAAGGGCCAAGTGACAGGTAGGTGGGGCCCACAGATGTGTCAGGAGTGGGGCCTGGGTCAGAGAAGAGCTGTGGGTCAGGAGTAGGAGGAGGCTGAGGGAGGGGGTGAAGAAATGGGCCAAAAGCATCAATCTTGCACCCAGCTCAAAAAAAGAAGAAAGTTTAATGGTAGGAATGAAACTATGTTCTGCTGTTGACCAAAGAAAATTGATTCTCTCGGAAAGGCACGTCCAACTGCTCATGGTGTTAGTATTTTGCAACATTGCACCGAAATTCCCATGACATCAAACAGCCATATCAGAATTGCAGAATGTGGTATGATCATTCACACTAATGGTCATCTGAGGTGTATCTTTTAAACCTTTGCAACCATGAGAAAAATCTTCCCTATAGACAACTAAAATGTATTTCTCCTTGGTTCCTGCTGCAGTCCCAGACCTTGCCTGTAGGGCCCCACCAAAAGAATCTAATTCCTCTTCCCCGTGACAGCTCTTCAGAATCACACCTTCCCCCCGAATCCCTTCGTCGGCCCAGGGGCTTCAGTTCCTCCACGAGTTCCTGATGTAATGTGGTTTCACATCCCCTGCCTGCCCTGGCCGCCATCCTCTGAATGTATTTATTCTGCCTTGTCTCCAGTGCTTTTCAAGGGTGGCCCACAGATCTGAATTCAGTCCTCTGGGCATGGCCCCACCGGTGCCTCCATCGCCCCCTCCATTCTCGCTGCATCCTAAAAGCCACCAGGGCTTTTGCGGCCCTGTCACACCACTGATGTTGCAACTATGCTGTTGGCACATGGGCCCGGACCTGAGGCTTGTAAGTTGGGGCATTCTCCACTGCACCACGCAGTCCTGAGGCCCCGCCGTGGCACCGTCTTAAAGGGGAAGGATGATGGGAGCCATCGCGGCTGGTACGTGGCTCCAGAATGAGACAGGGACATTCAGCTTGAGGTGCTCTCCTTTCCTTGGCCTCAGTGAGCGTGGTTAGACATCCTCTGAGCATAAGCAGCGTGGCTTCCAGCTGCCTGCAGCACATGCAGTCAGCCCTATTGCCAGCCGTGATCCCCAGGGCACAGCGCTGCTCGGAGGAATAGAAACAGTTCTCCAGGAACTGTGTACTCGCCTTAGCCTCTCCACCCCCACCCCCATATCGCCCTTGCGAGTTGCCTGCCTGGGGACAACACACAGGTGTCTCAACCCCTCCAAGAGTCACAAACAGCCCTGGGAACAGCAGGGGGATTTGACATCGTGACATTCAACGCTTGAATAAGCAGCAAAAATTAGAGAAACTTCCAAGGGGGAATGGAATCAGTAGGAGACACATCATCCACCACTTTTGACTGACTTTCCCACAGCGTGAAAATTTCTCTTCTGCTATGAAAGAAAGTTTCCCTGGCTCTGCCCCCACTTCCCTCACTGTATTTCCCTTTAAAACACTTCATATGGTGGATGAGACAGTCATTAAGACATTGAAATTATGAAATGCTTCATGGATACGCATTAAACAATGGATTCTTGCAGCAAATCTTCTAGCAGTGAATTAATCCTGCTTAAACTGGCTGTTGACTACAGATCCCTGTACATAAACATGCGCGCGCACACACACACACACACACACACACACACACACACACACCAGCTGTAAAACCACTACAAGATAGATTTTTCCCTTGAACCACACCTGTGGCCGTGAGAAGTTCCCCATTAGCAGTAACAATGCCCGGCGACAGTGATCCACCATATCCCTCATTTAGAACAAAATAACTCTTACGAGGGTCCCAGGAGGATGCAGTTCGCGCACTATCAGAGTGAATCTCGAACTTCTCAACCATTCATTCCTCCCACCCCCCCTGCACACACACACACACTAATTCTGGGTTCTGCCAGAACCCAGCCTCCCTAATTCTCATTATTACTGTTAATATTAATAAAGATGGTGGTGCTAATGAGAAGAAAATGTGTTTCAGCACAGAGACCATCCACCCACTGCGGGACAGGCTTTAGCATTCAGATTTCATTAGCATTAATGTGGCTTCTGCCAGGAGACGATTTGCACATGGAGACAAGGCTCTGCTTAGACACATATTGTTTTCCTCTCATTATATGGACATTTTCAAGAATATTCAAAATGCAACACAAATTAGGTATGTCATGAGGCTACAGAACTCACGGCTCACTGTGAAGGATGTCAAGTTGGCTGTGGATGAGGCATTTGTGGGTATGGCAGTTTCCTCTCCTGCATGGCAGAAACTGGAATTCATACACTCCCTAGGGATTTCTGCTTGGTTACACAGGCTTGGAAAGCACCTTGCCCAGAGACCTTGGCCCGAAGGAAACCAGACAGCCGGAAGCCGTTCTCTGTTCTTCAGCCTCTGTAGACAGGAGAGGAGAGAGAGGAGTCAGGAGGCCCAGTCCAGGCCTGTCTTAGAACAGCTGCGGGAACCAGGCTCTCTGAACATACAAGCCAGAAAGACCTGTCCAGGAAACTGAGGCTAGAGCTCTGTAGAGCCATGTACTCCAGAGATGAAAGCACATGACTTATCGTGCAATTCTTGAAGTCCACTGAAATCGCCAGTTATTATCGCACGTTGTAGGCTGTCCCCAGAGAAGAAGTTGAGTCAGTCAGGGTCCACTCACGTGGTGCAGGTGTGTGTGCAACATCAGGTTCTCACCTGCCTCACTTTCTCCCTGGCGAGCTGCTGTGTTTCTCCAGGTGCGTGTGTGAGAGTGACAGAGAGACGAGGGTCAACACAGCTAATGATGGCTAGGGTTGGCTGCAGTGATCAAGCCCCAAACCATGGAACTTGGACTTGTCATTCATACTGCTTCCTGAATATCTGAGCCGGGTCATAATGTTGTGACATACATGCACATGTGCACGTGTACCGGTGCATACACACAGAGAAACTGGCTGAGAAACAGATTTACCCTAGTTTGCCTCGGCCTTTGGGAGGACAGGGAAGCCTAAGATAGAAGTGAACTTAGGGTGCGTTCCTGGCCACCTCTGCCCATTCTCTTCCGTTTAAGGTGACCTTGTACATGCTCAGCAGGCTTGCATTCCTTTTTTATGACAAATGACATCATTCGTGCACCGTGGCAACAATAATGTCCTGTCCTGTAGGTCTTTGGGTGTTGGCAGGTGTCTCATTGGTCAGAAATCCCAGATCACTTTTGTCTCCTGGTCCTAGATTTTTGAACTACTAAGTCGATTTTGCCCCTACCATCTGGAGACCCAAGAAAGCTGGAGGGAAAAAAAGCAGGGTTGACTACAACTCCATTCTTGAGTAAACAGCCATTTACATACTAAAAAAGTAAGACAGAATCCTATCCAGCAGCATTCTACCATGCTGTGCAATGTTGCCATTGGCCTACATAACCTGAGTTCTTGAAAAATTCCAAATGGGCTAAACCAAATAATACAAAACACATTCCCATTATCCCAACTGATAGTTGTCTTTAGATAAAATGTGCTCTCATGTTTAACATCATTAAAATAAGAATTTAAGTTTCCATCCTTCACTACTCAAGGTTATGAGTTAACAGAAACAGACCAGATGAGCTCTATTTCGGTGTCTATGTTTATAAAGTAAAATGCACATGAAAACCAACATTAGGCAGAGTTCTGATTGGGCCTGCCTGCACTGGCAAAACAAAATCAGCATTTGAAATATCACCTGGATAATCCAGTCCTGAGACAATGAAGCTTTCTCCCTGTGAGGCTAGTTTAGTGTCAAGACAGGCCCGACAAGCAGGAAATAAATATTCAAAAAAAGATACAAATTAATTCACAATCTTTTCACTAGTGGATATTTTTCATGACATTAGCAATTTAACCACTATCTAAAAGTCAATATCTACTCAAATTTGGGTAGAATCTAAAATTTGAGTGGGTGAGTCTAAAAAATTCTTGAGTGAGTCTAAAATTTGCAAAAGTCAGTGCTCTGAGCTGGCTGAGTTCTTCTCAATGGAAAAAGTGGCTTCCCCACCACTCAGTTCTCCCTTCCTCAACTGGGCCACTTAACTGAGCCCTTTAGATACATAACAGTCCAAGAAAATGCCCAAAGACTTGAAAAGAGAAAGTATTTCACACCTGCTAGCCCAGGGAGAACCACTCACGCTCAAGTGTAAGTACAGGAAGAAGCCAAAAATGGCTCTTAAACAGACATCCCCTAGGGAGGGCAAGGCTGTGTCTGCAGCCAGGAATCTGACTTCCCTTAGTGTTGGTCAGTAATACTCAGATCACAGCTCTCCAGATGCAAGCAGATCTGTTCACAGGAAAACATTTGGTGAAGCCCTCCCTTTCTCTATGAAAAATATATATTTTACCTCTCTATGAAAAATATGTATTTCACCTCTTCTTCCAGGGCAGGATCAAGTGACACTTTCATTCAGTGGTAATTGCAAATATGATTCCTAGCATGTTCACCTCTGAGGAACACTGATGCGAGGCCAGAGTCAGCTACTCTTAACATGTCATAGAAATTACTTTCACTCTCACCTTCTCCCGGCCCCTTTGCAAACTGGAACCCTTAGCTAGGTACTGACCCATCAGCCATGATGGGGTGAGGAAAAGAGGAAGGAATTTCCTAATCCTATTCTACTTGAATCATACCAGCTTCTCCAGGGAAGGAGCCCATGAAGGGGGAATATTCTCACACAAGCCCAAAATGTTTAAGGCCTCATTGCTTGTCTGAACTGACACTGTCTCAGCAGAGACTCAGAAAAGTTAAGTAACTTGTCAGAAGCCACCCAGCAATTAAGTGCCATGACTCCAACCTCGTTCCATTGTACTCCAAAGTTCATGATTTTTCCATTATGTAGCACTGCTCAACATTTTTCTTAAGGGTTCTCAGGAACCATATTAGTTAAGGTAACATCCACTGCTACAACAAACAAGCTTAAAACTATATAATGACTCAAACAGGATAGTTTGTTTAACGCACACATGAAGTCTAAAATGAATATTCCTTATGGGGGCCTCTCTCCTGGAAGTTGTGATTCAAGGTTGAATGAGGCTCCTTCCACTTTGTGACTCTGCCATTTCAACCTATGGCTTCCATGGTGGTCATGCTCACCTTCATCGAGAAGGTCCAAGAGGAAGCGCATAGCGGATCAAACATGAACCAGGCCTAGAAATGGCATACAATGGGCCACCTGGCTGGCTCAGAAGAGCACGCAACTCTTGATCTCAAGGCTTTGAGTTCAAGCCCCATATTGGGCATGGAGTCCACTTAAAATAAATAAATAAGTAAAAATTTAAAAAAGAAAAAAGAAATGGCACACATCGATCACTTCTTCCCACACTCTTTCATCTAGAACTCAATTACATGGCCTCTTTTGAGAGATGCAGCCTAGCTGCACACCTGAGGAAAAGAGAAAATTGGTTTGGTGAACAGCGGACTGACCTTTTTCACAGAAGCTGAAATATTTAATATTTGAAAAGAAAAAAATACACATCTCAACAGAAGCTTGTGGCACAAATTATTTGTGCTTTAAAATACAATATCTATTCATATAGTTATGCGCATCAACCAAAATTAAGGTTTGAAAAAAACTTCTCAGCCAGGACCTGTGATCAGTAAACATTTTAAATCTTTAAAAGGGTTACAAATTGGGGCGCCTGGGTGGCGCAGTCGGTTAAGCGTCCGACTTCAGCCAGGTCACGATCTCGCGGTCCGTGAGTTCGAGCCCCGCGTCAGGCTCTGGGCTGATGGCTCAGAGCCTGGAGCCTGTTTCCGATTCTGTGTCTCCCTCTCTCTCTCTGCCCCTCCCCCGTTCATGCTCTGTCTCTCTCTATCCCAAAAATAAATAAACGTTGAAAAAAAAAAAATTAAAAAAAAAATAAATAAATAAATAATAAATAAATAAATAAAAGGGTTACAAATTAATTCGCAGTCTTCACATTACTGGGTATGTTTCAAGATATTTAGCAATATAACCAGCCTCTGAAAACAACTCCTGCAAAAAATGGAATCAATAATATGAAAGGGTCAGGTTGCCCTCACTATTACACCATCCATAAGAACTAGGCCTGGCCCTAAAAAGTACCTTCCTACTAAGATTGACCCTATCATTTTAACAGGAGAGATGCTCCCTGAACTCACAAAGCAAAGTGCCCTGTAAGGAAGGTAAACTCTGGTTCTTTACTGTTGTTGGCAGTAAAGTACATAAGTCACCTTGTAAGCCCCAACCATTCTTGAGCATCGATGTCTGAGATTCCATCTATATCTGCCCACATTGTTTTTACCACTGATGACTTCTCCCAAGAGACCCTTTGCAGCAGCAAGACACAGAAGGTCTTACAATGACAGTGACAATGCTCTAAACACTTTCCTTGGTGCAAGAGTTGGGCAGTAACCACGGGGGATGAAACCACATCTCCTCCATGCCTGTTCATGGACTCTGTTCCAAATGTCCAGGTGCATATGGCAATATTTGGAAACTGAAGCTATGAGCACCCTGAAGAATGAATTAAACATCTACGTTCTCAAATAAACTTTGGGTATATAAAAGTGAGATGCCTGGACAGGAAAACATAGACACTCTTTGTCTGGTTTGTTAGATGTGGTCGTTCAATTAAATGCCTCTGCTACTCCGTTCGCAGCCCTTGCTCTGTCCCCACCCCTATTTTAGCTTTCTTCTTGGCCTTCTGAAGAAAATCAGAAGGGTGGGAACCAGAGCGTAACACAGAGTCTGGCAAATGCCAAGCGCTCATTTCAACTCCTCCAATATGTATGAAGCGTCATTATACACAGGCAACCATACACAGTATCGGGGTTGCGATATGGTCCCATTTTGAAAGAGGTCCCACTCTTTCGGAGAAAACAAAGGTGCATATTCTTTTGCACGTAGTAGAAACTCTGAGACTATTTGTTGCATAACTGAGTGAAAGATCAGACCCTATAGTCATACTGTATGTCAAGGAAAGACCCCAAGCTTTTTCTAAAACTGAAGAACATATCAATTTTGGTGAATTATTGACCCCCGTTTCCTTCAATACAGTAGGTAGACTGCACAATTTTCACTGATAACGGTGGGTGAGAATGATATTAGCAGAATTTCTCCATAAGAAAATTTCATAAAATGATCATCAAAAGTACTTGAAACAGGAAAAATTTTTAAATATTCTCAACGTTCAGCCTTCCCTGGTTTGTCCTTTTAAAGAATAAACACACATACACACCCCTGAGTTATAAGAAGTACCACTTTAATGCAAGCCTACGAAAACTACGGAATGGTTTTTAGGTTACTATTGAGAGCCAATAAAAGTATTATTGTCAAGTCAAAATTCATTTCAAATCTCACCAAAGATTCTGATCCCTTCTATAATAGAGATAAATTGTCATACACCCCACGGAGTCCATTTCTCTTCAACTACATTCTGCTATAAAATTAAACTGGGAAAAATGATAGCACATCAGACACCAAAGAGCCTGTGACGCATGAAAAGTGGTGTGACCCAGAACAAAGGACAAACACATATGGTAGCTGGTTGGATCATCCTGTTGAGTGTACCTCTCATCGTCATCACAGTCTCTCTGAAGCCAAACCTTGCACCCAGTAATTCCCCGTAACCACTATGTCCCTCCATAGAGCAAGAAACTGCCTGACCCAGACAGAGGTGCCCATTTTAAGTAGAAGAGATTTTACCCTGCATGGTATTTTATTCAAGATGCATGCCGATTTATTTAGAGATCCTTTCTTAGAGTTCATGGTCTAAATCTTCATGCGCGCTCGTGTGTGTGCGTGTGTGTGCATGCACACACATGCGGTCATGCCAACGTGTATGGGTGTGACAGCTCTTTATAATTTCGGGGTTCCTCCCCAATTGCACAAATGCATACTTCAGATGACTTTGGTAACTTCATTTTCATACCCTGAAATGCAAGTACACCAAACCTCAGTTCAATACCCTTCACCCACTTAAAAGTCCATCCACCCTCCAAAGGACATCCACGCCTAAGTCCTCCACCCTCCAAATTTATGTGCCTTCTGTTCCTATTTCCTTTTTTTTTTTTTTTAAGTATAGAGGTTTATTAAAGAAGCTGCAAACATCTTTGTTCTTTTGATGGCATTATTACTGGCTCTCCATTCCTGCCTAATGAAGAGGAGAGGTAACATCTTCTCTTGCTCTCTCTCTTGTCCTCTGTCTTCTGTTACAAAATATTTAGAGACGACTAGCCTGCAATAGGGTTACAATGCTAAACATCTGGCTGCACTTAAATCCATACTTTAGTTAGTCTTTTGTCATTCTATCAAGCATTGAGTTGGACTAGAATTACCTCTGCCCCCAAGTTCTCTTCAGCCAGTTGACAACGGCTGCCTGACTCTCGCTATTATTGATTTAAACCCAAAAGACAGCCATGCTGTTCCTGTTCAGCACCTCCTGGTTCCAGAACAGTGGAAGCAAGCACACATTTTCCAAGTTAGACTTAGAAAACCACTTTCACTTTCAGAAGGGAAGCCAGATCCTTCTACTGCATGGAGCAGAAGACCACAGGCAATTGAGTACTTAATAAATGTCTTTGATAAGGATTTTGAAGATTCTTAAACAGAAGGAAAGAGGGGACAAATGAAAGAGATTGAGAGAAGAAATGGTCCTGCAGTCAGAATGATAGAAATGCACAAAGACTCTCATGGCCATTTCTTTTTTTTTTTTTTTTTTTTAAATTTTTTTTTTTCAACGTTTTTATTTATTTTTGGGACAGAGAGAGACAGAGCATGAACGGGGGAGGGGCAGAGAGAGAGGGAGACACAGAATCGGAAACAGGCTCCAGGCTCCGAGCCATCAGCCCAGAGCCTGACGCGGGGCTCGAACTCATGGACTGTGAGATCGTGACCTGGCTGAAGTCGGACGCTTAACCGACTGCGCCACCCAGGCGCCCCTCTCATGGCCATTTCTGCGAAAATGTTAACCCCGAACTTTTATGAGAGACATTCTCTGCACCACACGCAGTGCTAAGTCATTGATGTGGATTAGTGATTCAACTAATCAGTGACTCAACGACCCAGGTATTACCATTAATCTAATCCTACTTTACAAAGGAGGAAATAGGCACGATAAGATTCAGTAACTAGTCTAACATTGAGCTCAAAGGTGTGTTAAACTCCAGAGCCTTCGTGCATACCCGCTTGATGTCGGTTACATGGGGCCTGGAGCTTCATAAGGCATCAAAAATGCCTGTTTCCTCTCCGACCCTCCCTCCTCCTAGCCCTTTCTTGTTCTGCGTTCCCAACAAACTTGTCCCTTGGGGCCCAGATTCCAAGTGTTCCACCACTTCTACTGCCGCCTTTCCTTGCCCATCCTGAGCTCTGTTAGCCACTCAGCCACATCCTGAGCTCCTTCCAGTCCTGATGTCTTCCTTAGAAATCTAGCTCTCTAGGACGGTTCGCTAAGGTTCAAGCCATCCTGAGGGTGCAGGGGAGAAGGTGAGAGGCCATGTGCCAGCTGGCCAGGAACTAGAGGGACATGGCTACAGCAGCTAGCAGGGGCTAAGTCCCTCAGATCTAGGCAGTTCCACAAACTCAGCTGCACTGAAACTGGGGCCGCAATGCACCCTGCCATAGTGCAAATTTGGAACCGTGATTGGCAGTTGGCTTGCAGACCCCTGGGCACTGACCAGTTTCCCGCGTAGGCTCATCCTTGTCATATGTGCCTTCTAGCCCACACTCCACTTTACGTGCTAAAGTCTTTTGGATGCTTCTCCTAGTGCTATTGCAGCATTATAATAGATCACCGCCATCAAGGGAACACGGGTGAAACCCATTTACACAAGCACACACACACACATGCAGGCGTGCCCATGGACACATACGCATCTGCATGGCCGCTGCCCCTCTTTTCCTCCCTCATGTTTTTATTATAATGTTTATCATAATTTGATTCTATCTCCATAGAAACAATACTATGATCATTTTAATGTGTATCATGTATTAAGCATTGCCTCGTGTAAGGCAATTTCTATGCAATCATCTCATTGGATCTTCACAGCCACCTATGAGAAAAGAATCATCACTCACATTTTAAAGACACTGAATATTAAAGCTTACAGAGGCTCAGAGACTTGCCCTGGGACATTTGGTGAGTTACAAGTGACTGGTAGACATGAGTTTCAGACCACCTTCCCTAAGACGCTAGTAATCTCTACACATGTGTAGAGGGACCTGCGCCCCATGACCTTCAGGGAAACAGTACTAAAGGGTAACACTTTGGAGAAAAATCGCTTTTCCTAATAGTTCCTTTAAAAAATATACGTATTTATTTATTTTGAGAGAGAGAGAGAGTGTGTGTGTTTGTGTAAGCGGTGCACGAACAGAGAAAGAGGGAGACAGAATCCCAAGCACGATCTCAGGAATTGTGGGATCCTGGCCTGAGCCAAAATCAAGAGTCGTATGCTTAACCTACTGGCCTCGAGGCACCTCCTGATAGTTTCTTTTTATTGGGGCTTTCCAATTTTCCGTGGAGAAATATAAAGGAGGCAATTGACCACCTCTGACTGTTTACCTGCCATCATTTGCCCTCTTGTTCCTCAGAGACTATGTTAGCTCCTAAAACAGCTTACGAGGCACAGACACAGGTCAGACCCAAACGCCAAGGGAAGGAAAAGGCTCTAGATAAGAAAAAGGAAGTAGGAGGAGAAAACATGCCTATTTTATTGTAGTGGGGAATCACTCGAGTTAACCTTGTGCTTTTCCGAAGGAGCGTTTCAATAATCTTAGAGGGGCTAGAGCAAGAGCGTTTCCATTAGTGGTCTCCATTAATTTCCAATGGCCTCCTTCTGAGGGGTTGGGAAAATCAGCTGTTTGTGAGCTTCTATCACTGCCACATTTCCTTGCATTCAGAGGGAATGAAAGTCTAAAAAGCACTCCTGTCTCTCATGTAAACAGTTCCACACCCAGCCACAGCATTCAAGAAAGGTGGGATATGTTAACATCTCTAGAGAACTCCATGAACACAATCTGTCCAACTCTGAGATGTGACAGGATCTATACAAAAAGAGTAAAAAGAAATCACCCTCTGAAATGCCTAAAAACACAAACCAAAGGGCGTTCTAGGAAAAAGGTTTCCTGCTAGGGACTACCTGCAGGAAATCACAAGGTAGGTGACTCACGTGAAAGGGATTAACCTTTGGTATTTAGATTGAAGTCCCAGATGGCGCTGGCCACTGGCCATTCTTACCATCTAGTGCTCAGAGGGTGCCAGCCGTACAGGCTCTGGAGGTCAGGCTGGGGCAGGACGGAGGTGGCAGCCTGCCAGGCCTTACCAAAGGGTTGGCAAGCTATTTGATATGGGAATCGGAGGTTCCTTTTTGAGTCTCCTGAGCCCCAGGCCCACATAAGTATCCTCTGTTGACAAAGGGTCCTAACCGTTGAGTACATACCACCGTGTTTTCTCCACTGCAGCTAAAGGCGTTAACACAGACTAAAGGCGTTTTTCAAAACTAGCATGGTTTCATGGCTTCTCTTCCAGTATTCCTCGGGTTTAATCAGGAAAACATGTGGTCATAACTGTTCACAGACAGACCCCTTTTTGACATGATTGCCCATTTCATCAGTTTGATACTACAGGCATTTCTGGATTCAAATTAAGTAAATAGATAATAGAGACTGACCATGGAGAATCGTATCAACTGATGCTTTAGACAGATTTGACCCTGTTGTGCATATGCAAACACGGGCACAGAGTCTTTTCTAAACCTGTCTTCGTTTGGTGCTACCTATAAAGAAAAACATTATCCCACGTGACAATACTCGCTTGTAAAAAAAACTTCCCATCACTTTCATCAAATAGGTACGGAAGCAAAGTCGCAAATAACTGTATCAGCAAAACCCTACGTTGATCTCAAAGAAGATTCTACTTAAGGGCAGATCTAGGTGCATCTCAAATACAGTGTGTAATTATTGACTCCCCAACACATGCTCAGGGTTTTTTTTTTGTTTTTTTTGTTTTTTTTTTATCAGGCTCAATGAGATTTCTCGTGCACTTTCACTTCTGGCAGTAAGTCTGGAATTTACTTCAGTTGATCGAAAGAATTTGCGAACAAGCATTTTATGTCAACTGTCACCACCCTCCAGCAACTGGCTGGGGCTGAAAGGTGTCTTCAACTGGATGGCCGGGGGAGGCAGGTCCGTGAGACGCCCCCAGGTGTCTCGTCACTCAGCACGGCCACTTCATGAGAGTAACAAGACCAGCCCTGGCCACTTGACCATGGGCAGCATGGCAGGATTACCCCAACCGCCTCTCCGAAATCTCTGATAAGAACTGACAAATTGAATAAGGATGTGTGCCGAATGCCATTCTATCAGCACCCCCACTTGGCTCAAAATCCGCAGGGGTGAGAATCTTTTGGTATAACTCATGCCGCGGTAAGAGTGAAACCTTCAAACAGCAAAGCCCTGATTGAGAGGCGTTGGTTTTTTCTGTTGTTGTTGTTTTTGTTTAAAAGAGGCAGTTTACAACTCCGGCTGCTACAGTCAGGGGACCAGTTAACAATGCGGAAGAGAAAAGAACCCTAGAAAAGAAAACAGGATTAAGATGACAACAACTTAGAGGAGAGGATCGTGAGCAATTGTAAAACACCTTCCAGTCATTTTCGGCTCAGAGGATGTCTTTTCCTACGGCATAAAACAAGGAGGCCTAGAAATTCCCTCTCATTACAGTGTCACGGGCATGGGCCGGATATTTTACAGAGTCCATATACATGAAATTTGATCTTCTGGCTTCCGCGTTTGCGCCAACGATGGCAGTAGTAAATGGGAACAGAAGTGGCTAGAGCTACAGAAAATGATGAAGCTTGGTCAGGGCAGGAAAACGAAGATTAAATTCTGAATAACCACAGGCAGAGGGCAGAAACAAGTATATATCGGCTCTAAAATAAAGAGGTGAACTGTGATTAGCCATAAGTGACCATGGATCAGTGGGTGACAGAAGGGGTAAAGGTACATCTGATAAGCCACCTTACTTAGTGTGTGTGTGTGTGGGTGTGGGTGTGTGTGTGTGTGAACATGCTCATTTCCCACCATGTCCACAAAGAGTTTGAGCATCACCAATTCCCTCATGAGGAATCCTGGGTCTGACAGCAGACCCATACTCTACATATACCAATATATACTTTATGATTTAGGTTGATGTATGCACACACACTTTATCAAGCTATCGATAAGCCATCCCATGGGAGATATTTATATAGTCTCAACCAATTCTTTTCTTACATTTCTAGAACTTTGCGCTTTAAAATATTGGAATGCCCCATAGATCTAGTTAGGAGACACTTGAATAGGGTGGCCACTTTCCTGGGAAGGAAACTTTCTTGCCTTTATGAGAGTTTCATCAGTGGCCCCCTCCACCCCTGGGGCAGATGCTGGAAAATGCAACGGCAAGATCAGCTGTAGCCATGTGACCTCTCACCCCAGGAGGACACAAAGCCAAGAGCATCACAGGAGAAGGGACGAGACCCACTCAGTTCAGTCTACCCTAAAGCCAATCTGCATTCTCTGAGCTTTTTAAGAATACCACTTTTAAGGGCACCTGGGTGTCTCAGTCAGTTAAGCGTCTGACTTTGGCTCAGGTCATGATCTGGGGTTTGTGGGTCCAAGCCTCACGTTGGGCTCTTTGCTATCACCACAGAGCCTGCTTCAGATCCTCTGTCCCCTTCTCTCTCTGCCCCTCCCTCACTCATGGTCTCCCCCCGACCTTTCAAAAATAAATAAATGTTTATTAAAAAAAAAAAAGGAATACCACTTTAATGGGTAACATGAGGTATGTCGCCAGGTAAGTGAAAAAAGTGATTATTTAAAAACCTCTATCCGCCATTCATACATCCCAGCAGCTGCCTTCAGGGGGCGGTTTCTGTGCCTGCTCAGAGCTGGGCCTGTGTGGAGGGAGCATGTCAAGGCCCTGCTTAGGACCCGCCTCCAAAGACCCCCTCATCCTTCTGCATCTGCAGTTCCCCTTTCTCCGCCTCTCTCCATCTCTTTGCTGCTTCAACACCTTTCCTTTACTTCATCAACTTTAATGAAACATACAAACAGGAAATTCACATAAGTAACAGGGGAAATGGTTTACAGATTGCCTTTGACGGTCACATTTCTCCGTGTTGTTTGATTTGGTTTTCCTACCATGGGAGGAAACAGTCCTACACGCCATTTCACAGACAAAAACCTGCGGCCCCCGTAGCTGGGAGACCCGCCAAGGTCATGTAGCTGCCCTGGGGGCGGCAAAGGGCCCCAAACCCAGGTCACCTGTGCCCAGCCAGGTGTGCTTTCTTCAGAAGAGAGGTTATTCAGAAGATCCGCTGGCTCTTCCCTGTGGCTGACTAACCGGCCACTGCTGAATGCTTGAGTCCATTCAGACACTGAGGAGACAGGCATGCTTCACAAAGCACAACCTTGAGAGCAGCCGGGGGGGAAAAATGCCCTGACAAATCTTGCTTCCTTTCAACAGTTCTCTGCCCTACATTGTTCCTAGCATTGTCTGCACTTCCCCGTTAGTCACTCGGTGAGTCAAGAGCTGGCCAGGGCCAGCTGCAGACACGCACCACTGGCTCCCTCCATCAGGGGCCCAACCACGATGCTGCCTTCCTCCCGGGCCCTGAGGAGGCCAGGCTCCACAGGCCAACGAGCCACAGGGGACCTCCCAAACCACCTGTTATTGTGACCATGTGCGTGGCCTAAGCGGTTTGTTTTGATCGGCGTCCCAAAGAGGAAACAAAGCCTATATTTATGTTTAAAAAAAAAAAAAAAAGCTCATTTGCCCAGCCCCCTCTGTAATATTTGGAATTCACTGGGCCTTTCCTAAAACCCACTGGAGATCTGAATGAAAAACACCTTCCCACAGTGAACGTGAACTCCCAGTTTTAGGGGTTAAACATGGAGTCTATTGGCATCTTTTATGAAACTACTTTTTTTAGCCAGGAACTAAGCCTGTGAGGAGCTAGAAAAATCCAAGAGGAAAAATGACTAACTCTCATGGCTTACAGGGTTTGCTATCCAATCATAAAGAGGAGAAAACCCAAACAAACATATGTGAGCACATATAACAGACATTTCAGCAAATTCATGAGTTGTGAGGTTACAAGTTGAATTACGTCTCTCCCTTCCTCCCCCAAAAAAGATATGCTGGCATCCTAATTCCCAGTATCTCAGAATGTGACCCTATTTAGAGATAGGGTCTTTACAGAGGTAATCAAGTGAAAATGAACTCATTAGAGTTGGCCCTAAGCCCGAAGGACTGGTGTTCTCGCAAAAGAGGAACATTTGCATGCGGGCACTCACAGGGACAACGTCATATAAAGAAGAAGGCAGAGACCCACAAGCTAAGGAACACCAAAAAATTCCAGGAAACCCCCAGAACAAGGAGAGAGGCATGGAACAGCTTCTCTCTCACAACCTCAGAAGAAACCAACCTTGCCAATGCCTTGATCTCAGACTTCTGGCCTCCGGAACTGAGGTGGTGAATTTCTGTTCTGTCAGCCACTCAGGGTGTAGCCCATTGGTACAGCAGCCCTATGGCAGACGAGTATGGGTGATAACGGTACATTCAATCCACACAGGTTCCTGTACTGGCTCCACCCGATGAGGGCCTTCGCACTAGGGGTTTCCCCAAATCCATTCGTGGTTAGCTCCTTCTTGCTATACAGACTTTAGCTTATATGATACCTCTTCAGACCCTTCCTCACCACCCATGCTAAAGAACATCATTCTGCTCCCCCACCACTGCAGCACTCCTTCCCACTCCCTAACTCGTTTTCTTGGTGGCATTGGTCACTCTCCTGCTCAGTGCTTTTGTGGGTTTACCATCTTTCTCTGCTCCTCCACAATATAAGCTCAGAAGAGCAAAGTTCTCATGTGTCTTGGTCACAGCTATGCATTTTAGTGGGAGCTGAATACATTTTTGTAGAGTAGGAGCACACAGAGAAAGGAATTAAGGAATTAGAAATGGGGGGAAATCTTATTTATTCATGTTTTCATTCAGTTTATTCAGGTACCATTTATTAAGAACGTATGAGTGTCTAGAACTCTACAAGACTCTGGAGAAATTCAAAAGACCTTCAAGTCCTATCTATTGATAAACATGGGAAACTTCCAAAAATAGTCCTGTGCAGTACAAGATAACTAAGAAAGTCAGATTACATCTTAGAGCATCTGAAATTGATTTCGGCATTATCACCACTTCCCACCTACCCTCTTTCTTCCTTCACCTTTCTGTGTGAAAGCAAGGGTCTTAAGAAAGAAGACAATGGAAACACAATGTACCTAGATTCTCCCTGAGGGGTAAATTCCCTAACTGGCCCTTCCATTCTGCACTGTGAAACTCCCAACCCCAAGCGCCTCAGGAAAGTCTCAGCAGCTTCAGCAACCTGTGGCTCCCACCTGAGTCTCTCCCTTCCCACCTCCCAGTGAGACACTCAGGGACAGACTGACTTGAGAGTAGAATGAACATTTGTGATGATGATGTCTTATGCCGTTCCTCTACCCAAATTAGCCTCTAAACACTGACTAACAGTCAATGGCCCTTGCAGTTTATAGCTTGGGGCTAAATGTTACTGCTGTCCACTCCTATCTCTCGCTCCATAGAATCTGCCCAGGCACAGGTGCCCAATGGATTGGATCAGGTTGCAGTTGGACCAAAAGATGTTGCCTGTTGTCCCTTTAACCCCAACCCTTGGTCCTGTGCTAAGAAAGTGTTTTGGTTTGTGAATCCTAGTCACTGTCTATCCACTCACTAGGTGTGTAAACTTGCACAAGTTCTCTAAATAGTCTATTTCCTTCATAGGACAGTGATGATCCCTACCTCACACCAGTGCCATAAGACAGAGCATATATAAAAGCACCAGTAAAGTGCCTTTTCTATACTAGAAACTAATAATAAATATCAATTAAATATGAACCTTTTCAGTTGTATGTATGGAGTGTGCATCCTTCATAACTATAGATAAGAATCATCTTTTATATAGCATATGTCAATGAAGAGGTTTTGCCAACATTAATTTTCATGGGCCACAGATTATCTAAGACGAAGTTAGGCAGGAGATAAATGTCAAATCACCCAGGCCTGGAGTGGAAGGGGTGGTCAGGATCCCAAGAAAAGGCTGAGGAAGGTAAAGGGAACCACACCACGAAGAGGACAAGTTCTGGGACACCACTGAGCCATAGTCTAAAGAACAGCAGTGCAGCTGAGAGTCTTACAGCTGTTGACAAGGTAGCATGGCCTGGATTCAACTGCTGTACCTGGAAACAAAAGGAACACTTTTCTACAAGGGCCAAAAACATTTACATAGAGCTCTGACTCAACTGTGGCAGAAACAAGATGAAACTAAGAAGAGAAACATAACTTCTAAAGAAGGCTGGGTTAGGACCCCATGGTTCTGACAAAAATCCCAAGGAACCTATAGGAACCAGGCAAACAATACAAAAGGGTGAAGCAAAGGGTAGAGGACAGAAGCAGGTATAAAGTGCTTGCATTGTGAGTAAGCACATTACCTGCCTGGTGACATTGCCTTTAAAGCACTGCCATATGACCCAGAGGTCACAAGTTCATGATCTCTGCCGGCAACCCACAAATTTCCTATTTATATATAGTTTGTGACCCCAGATTCTTCACATTGCAATACACTAGTTTCTTAGTGGAATGGCTTGGTGGGTAGGCTGTTGCTGACAATGCGAAACAGATACAGAGACAAGAAACAATTGATCTAGCTTCTAGGTGATGGCAGAAGGCTTCTATTAGGGAGTCTGGAGGTTCCATCATTGATGTGGGAGAGGCCTCACCAGGCTCTGACCTTTCAGGTCAGTCAGCTAAACCATTTTTCATGACTAAGGCACGAATTAAAATAAAAAATCCACAAACACGAGATCATAAAGTGTTAATGAAAATTTTCTTATGTAAAAAAAGGGAGTGGGGTCTAGTTCTGAAAGATGTCACAATTGTCTTTCTGGGGCGCCATCTTTACCTGCTGCCTAAGGAGCCATCGCTGGGTGGAGAAGCACGACTGCAAGCTGGTGGCATGAAATGCACAGGCCCGACTGACAGAGCTTCAGAGCAGAGACCGCCTGTTATGACATAATCACGCCACATCTCTGGCTCAACTTGCCCACATGCAACTGGCATCCATGCAGGCTGTGTGGGAACAATTTCATCAACTAGTTTTCAGCAAGCACATGAAGCAAATGACATATATTTATGGGCCCCCAAATTAGAACATCCAGGAAAGATGATGTGTTTCTTCCAAGTGTCTTGGTGGCCCTCATGCTCTTGTCCAGGATAAGAAGTCCTCCCTGATGCATAAGAGGTCAACCCCATCTTCCAGTGGACCTTTCATTTGCTGAATGGTCATGGCCAGGTCTCTTCACACCTATACCTGTTTCTCATTTGCAAAGAGGATGACGATCTCTTCTGATCTCATTCTGGAATGACTGGAGAGGACTATAATGATATCCTAATTCTCTCCAGACTATGGAAGTGCTATGGCACTTTGTCATCAGCATTGCCATAACAAACACACTCCTGGGATTGATAATTAAGGTACACTGAAATAGTTAAATATTTCCCAGTGGCTTTTCTAAAAGTGATAGAAACACAGAGGTAAAATTAACCTTACAGATAAACAACAAAATGCCAGATTCGAAGAAACTTTCATTCGAGGGGTCAATTTTCTCCCTAGGTTTCTACTGCATTGTTACATCACAAGCAAATAATATGGAGCATCTAAGTATTAGTAGCCATGTGGCTGGAATAAGCTACCTGGTCACCACCGAAGGCAGATTCCGGATAAAACTGAACAGTTGAGAACATCATCTATATTGCCTTGGGTTTGCTTACTGTTCCTCCTGAGTAGATGAGAGAAATTAAAATAATAGAAACTTCGACAATAAACCCATTAAATCAAGAATACAAAAACACTCACTAATAAAATGGAAAGAACAACTACACCAAAAAGCCTTGACCTCAGATAGTTGAAGTAAAAGATATAGCTCAAACTTTCTGTTCTTTCTGTATTTGCTGTTCTTTCATAAATTTTTGAAGTTTCTGTTTCTGAATGCTAAGGAAGATATTCAACTCTGAAATTCTCAGCTTTAACCTTTTAACAAAATTAGATGTTCCAGGAAAGTAGGATATGAGTAGATGTGACCCAGATTTTGAATTTAGTGTACATTTTTGCCTTACTTTTATCTCTCTCTACCCCAACCATCAGACAATTAAAAAAAAAATTTTTTTAAGAAAATGTAAAGGAGATTATCTTACAACAATGACCATATTGTCTCAAATGCCTGCATTTTCTTAGCCCTCAATTCTTCTACTGTGATCTTCCAGGGAAAAGACCTTGGTGGTTTGGTTGTCCTCGTTTGACACATTAGCCACAAGCCTTTCACATACAGAAAACCGGAGTCATGTATAAATAAGAGTTCATGGAATCCCTTTCAAAACACTCAACACTGCATTTTCAGAGAGCTGTGTCTATCATAGGCCCATCAATTACTGTAATCACATCTCCCACTGCCTGGACACCAGTCAGAACATATTTTAAGAATTCAAAGGCCACTCTGTCAAAGACAAACCAGCTTGACTTCGGATCCAGCATTCAGATGGGGAGCCGGCAGTGTCTGGTAGTCCAGGAGTTCACCGAGCTGTCCCAGGGGACAGTTGCAGGGGACTGACCTCATTGTGGTTCCTCAGCCACAAGAGGAATCAGGCAACTGCCTGATTTGGCACAAGTTCTCATTTCCTCCCCGTGTAGATCCTGAGGCTCAAGGCCTTGTTGTTCAGGACACCATTCGAAGGAGGAAGTGGGGCGCTGTTCCCTGTCATAGGACCCCTTCAACTGCAGACAGGCCGGCGGAAACTCTGACCCTGGCCTTGGATTCCACAGTGAACCAGCTTGATTTCCATCTTTGTATAGCGTAGGCTGACAAGTCTTCCTGGGGACAGGCTGTGCATACACAGTGGTCTTCTCCTCTTTAGCCAGGCTTAACCCTAGCGAAGAAAATGAGCTTCCATCTATGATGATACCGCATAGCTAGAGGCAGAGCCATTTTCTCCAGCCCCTTCGAAAGTGGCAAGGGGAGGAACCTCAAAGAAAATGGCCACTTTGAAAGCCTATGTGTTTGAGTGCTTTGGTTGTTTTGAGAAACAACTTCCAGGTCCTTGTCCAGGCATGCTCCAAAGCTAATGCCAAGAGATGCAGCCTGAGGAAGGCAGTACTATTCCCTTGCACATATCGCCAGAGCTATTACAATGTACTTCCCCAGGGGTGCCCTAATGAAGCCCATATTTGGAAGACAAGACATACCACAAGGTCGCACTGGGTCTCATTTATGATATGCCTAACTTCACAGCCGAGGTGCCTTGAACCCTGTAGTCAAAGGAATCATTCAGGTGTGTGCTCTATGAAATGGATCATCCTGTTTAATTTGGAACTACCTCATGAGCGCTCCATCAGCCTATGTTATTATGGCCTTCCTTTTCCAACTAGAGACCCAATTTTCACTTAGCTGTGAAACTGTGCTATGAAAAAACTTAGATATTTCAGAAACTTTAGAAGAAGCATGTTCACTTAACTCACAAGTTTGCTTAGAATAGAGGGTCTCAAAGAGCGTGTCCAGGAGCGTCTGCATCTCCTGGGAACTTGTTAGAAATATAAATTCTCAGACCTGGTCCCAAACCTACTAAATCAGAAAGCCTCATGGTGGGACTTGATGATCTGTTTTTTAACAAGACCTTCCACTGATTCAGATGTAGGCTCAGGTTTGAGAACCACTGGCTTAAAAGAGAGATCTCTCTTCACCAGTCAGAGAAGGCAAATATATATCCATATGAAATGGCTGAGTCGCATCTGAAGGTACAATCATTTTTCTCATGAAAGTAGAAGAAAAAACATGGGGTAGAATTTCACTTCATGGATCATCTTCCAATATGTTTCTCTTGGAGCAGAGTTCTTAAGCAGGCCTAAAGAACAGAGTAGAAAACGTCCTAGAAGATGTTTTAAACACCGATTATTTTGGCAAAGGATGACATATCCTTTACCCCTCAGTCACCTCTGAGCGTCCTTACAACAGTGTGCAGCTCTGGTCAGAGAACTCACTCAACCAGGCTGATGGAGAAAGGGGACCTGTTTGGTTTAACTCTTCGAGGGCCAGCTCCAGCAATGCCATTTTCAAGGTCCAGTAAGAAAGACAGTTGGTGAAAAATGACAACTATATAATCTTTGCCAAAAAATAGAAATAAAACACACTCAGCCTTCTCTGGTCACTTCTCACTGAAAGCAGGGGTGCAGACACACAGAATTTCCTTGATAACAATACAGAATACCATGCCTGGCATCTCCCTCTGAGAAAAATGGCGGGTAAAATAGAAAGCTAATATTTCTAATGTTTGATTCTCTTCTTTTTCTCATAAAAGAAGCAAACTGAAAGTCCAGTTATCCCTTAGAAATTTGCCAGTGGTTTTATGATTTTCATTGAGAGGCCCCTGGCCTAGTTGAGAACTCAGCAACTTGAGAAACCTTAAGTCTCTCAAAGGATAGGAGTACCCATTTTGTCAGAAACACCAGACTTGTTTAAGTGAGGATGTTCAGTTTTTTGTTTTTTGGTTTTTAAAATTTTTTTTTTTAATGTTTATTTATTTCTGAGACAGAGAGAGACAGAGCATGAGTGGGGGAGAGGCAGAGAGAGAGGGAGACACAGAATCCGAAGCAGGCTCCAGGCTCTGAGCTGTCAGCACAGAGCCCGACGCAGGGTTCGAACTCACAAACCGTGAGATCATGACCTGAGCCGAAGTCGGTCGCTCAACGGACTGAGCCACCCAGGCGCCCCGAGGATGTTCAGTTTTAAAAGATACGAATAACATGTGAGTCCTTTTCTTATGTCTGATTTCTTATTCATTCAAATTAGTTACTATTTTTGTATCCTAAAACTAACCAATGAAAGGAAAAGAAGAAAGTTTTCCCTTCCTAAGTGCCTCTCACCATCATTTACAAATAAAAGAATTGCTGTTCAATGAAGTTCATAGGGTCATAGGGTGAGTTGCCAATTCTCATATTCCACTTTTGTGGAATAATACTCACTTATCTAGGGCATAAAAATGGAGCAAATTTAGCAAATTGAGGCAAGCTTCTTGTTTTTTTTTTTTTTTTTAAGATTGTATTTTTGAGTAATCTCTACTCCCCAACTTGCAGCTCAGACCCACAACCCCAAGATCCAGAGTCTCATGCTCTACCCCACGGAGCCAGCCAGGTGCCCCAAGCTCCTTGCTTTGAAGCAAAGATTCGCTATGGCCACGAAAGAGAATGGGGATAAAGTTCAAGCCTAAAGGAGCAAAGGATAAAGGGAAACAATAGAAGTTGGATTTTAGAACCAAGCAGACTTGAAAAAAGAGAGGGGAGTAAAGACAGAGGCCATCAAGGACACATCATCTACCTGTTCAGCCCAAACCTTGTATCAATGCCAAAAGCTGGGCGCTTACCTGGCTGTGTGCTCTCTCACAGTCCCTTCTAGACTGCTGGCTCCCCCCCCTTCTCCAGGGAAAGCTGCTGGTGTTCTCCTTACGTCCAAGTCTAACTACTACCCCAGAATTGCCTCCTGCCAGGGGAATTAATTGACATTAATTAAGTGATATTAAGTTCTAGGAGCAATTAATTGATATGAATTCATTTCTGTAAGTTCTGTCCTAATGTAACGTAACCGACTAACGTGTTAACCCACTAATGCGTTAGGTACATAGTTTAAATTTTCAAAACCCAGCCACGTGATATCTGAAACAATAAACTCATAGATTTCTCAGAAGTGAAATTGGAAAAAAAAAAAGTTAGTACAAATATGCAAAATTGGGAATGGCAAGATTGCTGTGAAGAAGTTATTTTATTACATGGAAACTATGGGCAACTCTCTGCTAATAACTCTGAAAACAGGTGGCTTGGGGAGATGACTTACATTGAATTGAGAATTAGAACATTTTAAGATACAGATAGTCATGACAGAAATGGACAGTATTCTCAGAGAATTGCCTCCCTAAAAAGTCTGACCAGTTCATTTTATAGGCAAATTATACATTTTTTTACAAATAAATACTACTTGGGCTCTATCCAGTCCCATAGAAGTATCTTGATAAACTTCTCCATTCATTCTATGACTCTACCATAACCCAGATTCTACCACCTAACAAAAAGAACACAAAATGAAAAACTGCAGATCACACTCACTTACAATGTAGATATGAAAACATCTAAACAAAATAACAAATCTAGTGCAGCAATACGACAAAAAAGTAAGAAATGACCCAATATGGCTTCATTGTGCATGTGTAGGTGGCTGAATATTAGTAAATCAACTCCTATAATACATCACTTCCAGGACATGGGGGAAATAGAAGATCATTATTTCAACAGATATCAAACATATAAGAACCATTCCTCAATTTTGAAAAAGAAGTAGTTAGCAAACTACTAGTAGTAAGTAGTTAAGGTAATACTACCTTAACATTCCAAATAATACTATTTTTCAATCAACAGGTATTTTAATTAATAGTGAGATGCCCTGGGTGCCCTCATAAAAATCAACAGAACGAATAAATAAGGGACATATAAACACAACAACTCATTGTGTATCTTCTAGCCAATGCAAGATACCAAACAAATAAAACAGATGCATAGTAACTAGAAAAAGATAAAATTTCTTTTCAATGTATAACTGTCTATATAAAAAGAAAACAAGGCACACATGCACACACATGCATGAGCAAAAGTAAAAAATAAAAACAAAAACTCAACAGCTTTTACATTTTTATATATTATTATAAATATGTACACATACATATAAACAAAATTGGAAAACGTAAGGAAAAATTATCTAATTCATAATAACAGCAATACATAGACTGCATCAGTACAGCCTTAAAAATAAAGCTGTGTGGGACATGTACAAAATAGATAATGCTTTATGGAAGGACATAAAGAGAAAACAAGTAATCGTGTAAATGTTATAAAGATATCAGTTCTTCCCGAAGAGATCTATAGGCTCGAAGTATTTGGGATAAAAATAAAAAACAAAACTCTAATATCCAGTAAGCAATTTTGCGTCCTCAGACGAACTGCTTTGGATAATTTAAGGTGCCAAGCAAGATAATCCACTGTGAACTATTCAGGCAGATGCCCAAAAGAACTTCAGCTTCATCAGGCAACATTTATTGAGCTCCTAACTTGGGACAAGCAATAATTATCAACACTGGCAATGAGACGACTGTGCATGCCCCTAGAGCACCTGGCCAGAATCCGGAGGCACCGGCAGGTGCTCAGGTGTGCCACCAGTAATGAGGACAGCTGATGCCCAGTGGGGAGCAATTGTGGGGAGTGATGACTGTGCTAAGCAAGTTGTTCTCAGCTGGCCCCTCACGTCAGAGCCCAGCGAGAGCCGTCCCCACTGGAAAGTGAAGGGCTAAGGAGCCACCGCCTGAGGCTCCTAAAAGAGGGAGTCTCTGTGGACCCTAGAAATGGTGAAAAGACAGCCCAGGGCTTAAGGACGCTGCTAACAAAACTCGGAGAGGCAGAACTTGCAACGTGTTGACCTCCAAAAATGCAAGGTGTGGAGCAGGAGAGGGGGAATTGAGTACAGTCTTACTTCTCAAATTTGACTAAGTGCCCACTGTGATGGTGAACTCCTGTGCCTTCAGAGAAGGAAGAGGGATGGCCAGACTGGTTCCCCACCTGCCCCAAGCACAGCCCTACTGTATTATAATAACCATAGGCTAAGTTCCGAAAGAGAAAGCAGATCGGGGCTGCCCAACTCCACGGCCTGCCGATCTACCATAGCCTATAAGGCCAATGTGAATGCTAAGACAGAGAAGAGAGCAGAGTATTGGCTGACTCGTCAGTGGGGCAGGAATGGGGCTTGCCCCACAGGAGCCCACAGCTGGGCTCAGCCCTCCGCTGGTGTCCGAGCACTTCCGGCACATCGGCAAGACCATGCTCTCCCATACCCTGCCAGAGAGGAGAATCCAAGAGGGGAGCGGGGAGTGTATGAGGTCTCTGGTTTATTGCCTGAATTCTGGCATTCCTATGACCTCTGGCGTCAGCTGCAGCTGCAACCCCATCCCTCCTCCGCTCCTCTCAACGCTCTCCATCTTTCAGGGCTCAGTTGAAATGCCTGCTTCTTTTCCGTGAAGTATTCCCCAACTCCACCCTGGCCCCATGAAGGCAATTCTATCAGAACGTGTTGCCTTGAACCCCACGTTCCCGAGCACTTTGCTTACATCTCCAACACAGCATTTGTCCCACATTGCCTTTGATTCTAGTCAGTTGAATTCCATCTGCAGACTACAGACTGTAGGAGACAGGTGGGACCATCTCCTCTTTTGATGGGGAGAACAACAGTTTGCTCAGCAAATCGGGATACTCACTAAATATTTTTTAAGTGAGCCTAACTGGTACTCAGCCGGTGATGGGGTTGTTGAGGGGAAGAAAGTTCCATGTGTTTTGGCAGCTCCCTTCAACCCTTGGGACACAAAGCAGTTACGGTGCTGTGCCTTCATTAACTGAAGAATAGAACCCAGCCCTCAGGTTTCCTGGGTTTTGCCCGATTATGCTTGTCTGGCTTCACGCAACAATGTCAGAGCAGGTCCCCCCCATCGGCTTGCCCCAGTTCTGTGTTCATTCCGAACACTTGCCAGAGACCAGCTTAATTTAATTTTGCTCTGACAATATGATGTTCGCGCAAAAATTCTTGAATGTTTCACACTTGCCAATGTTTGAACATGGATTTCTTTCACACTCTCTGTTATATTTTCTTCTGGAGGCTTAGTTTGGCAAATTCTGCCATCTCCTTTAGGAGAAGTGCTATCCTTGCCAGTAAAAAAGTATTTTCAAGCCAAAATTCCTTCCTTCCACACACACATACATTTATAGTGTATACACCTCATGAAAAGCCCAATACAGGGTCTCTCTGTCCCCCATGCAGCACACAGAGAGGGAAGAAGATTGGTGGGCCTCCCTCCTCATGGGACATCAGCCTGGGGGGACACAGGACATGCACAGCCAGGCTCTCCAAGCCTAGGCAAATGCAGGGTGGGAGGAAGCACTGTAGAGCCCTTTACTACTTCAGGGATCTTGTCATTCCAACACACATACACACACACACACACACACACACACACACACACACACACACACCCCACTCTGCCACGTGCCTGCCAGAGAGCAAGAAAGCTATTCCCAGCTGCAGGGGAGCCAAGAGAGGAGTTACCACAGCAGCCAGGATGGTCCCGAGGGAGAAGGAGCGGAAAGTGGCTCCTCTCTCAACCAGGAAAGGCATGTCCTTACCTCCCTCCCTGGCCTCAAGGGGCGCACCAATGCCTGCTGCAGGCAAAAAAGAAAATCCACACATCAAATCCACACGTCAAATGAATTCTGGTGCAAGAACCAAAGAGGTCCTCCTGTCCTCAGAGCTATTCAGTGCAGGGTGCTGTAAGACAATCCACGCATTCGGTAGGCAGGAGACTCCGTCGCAGAGAGGCAGCACTGGCTCACAGGGAAGAGTCCAGCACAGACAGCACAGGTGCAGCCCCCAGGGTATGGCCAGCCAGGGAGTCACCTGCAGTTTACTTCATGGTTTCAGATGCCACGTGGGCATCAGAGTCAAAAGTCCCCTCCTCATTGCCTTCGAGGCAATTAGACAAAAAGACATGTGAGTATAGTTCATAGCAAAGTGCCCTGACAACTAAAAATGATAAATAGTAACAAAGGGAAGGAAGGCAGGAAATAAGGGACAGAGAGAGAGAGAGAGAGAGAGAGAGAGAGAGAGAGAGAGGAGGGAAAGAAATGTAAAGAATGAAAGAAGGGGGGAGCAAATCGGTGAAGGACATCAAGAGGTACCAACTCCCAGTTATAAAATAAAGAAGGCGTGGAGATGTAGCACACAGTATGGTGACTACAGTTAATGACACCGTACTGGACGTTTGAAAGTTGCTAAGAGAGTAGATCTTAAAAGTTCTCGTCACAAGGAAAAAAAAAACCATAACTATGTGAGGTGATGGATGATAACTAGGCTTACGGTGGCAATCATTTCGCAATACTTACATATGTCAAATTATTGTGTTGTTCACTTGAAACTAACATAATGTTAAAAAAAAAAAAGAACGAACAAAGAAAGCAAGCAAGCTACCGATGTTTAACTCTCTGCCACATGCAGACTTGAGGGCTCTGGTGGAAGAATCATTCTCTCTTGTCAGGAATAAAGTTGGCTGTGTCCAGCGGTGGGAGGCAGAGGTCCTGGGTTGACCGCAGCCCACGCGGGAGTCATCCAAGAAGGAGACCACTTCTCCCTGTCGGTGCTGCGGAAAGATCCACGGCTCTTCCTCACATCCTTAGATCCCACCCCCCTGCCCGTGGAAGTGGCCGTGGGACCGGCACAGGGTTTGGAGACAGAGGGCTGAGGTTTTGAGTCCTTGTTCTTTTCTTCCCAATTACTCAGTCAGGAGCAATTCCTTAAACTCTCTGAATCCAGCGTCACACCGGTGGTGGTCCAAGGGAAGCAGAAAGTAAGAGCGGGAAAGTCAACTGGGATGAATAGTATCAATGCACCAGTCGGCCAGGCCGAACACACTGGCTCCCATTCTCTGATTATTATGCCTCTCTTTACCTTGACTCATCAGCATAAAGTACAAGGGACCCACTGCCGAGCACACCCCACATCTGCGCCCCTCTGGGGTGCCCTGGGCACACCAACTAAACCAAGCTTGAAGAGTCATTTGCCAGAAGCTGAGGCACATTCCCCTGGGGCAGCTCTGATTATCCGGAACAATCCTTGCTCATCTCAGCAAGGACTGGGAGGAGTCCAAATACCCCTGGTGAGCCGACACAATGTGGTGGGCAGAGCCCTGTTGCTTTCTTTTTTTTAATCAAAGGACCTTATTAACCTTAGTTTTGGTTTTCTAAACAGCTTTATTGCTATATATTTGGCATGTGATAAACTGTACACATTAAAGTATACAAAGAAGTTTTGACAAAGGTACGTGTGAATAATCTCCATGTTTTGATCGCCAGAAGCTGTGACTATGTTAGCTGGCACAGCAGAAGAGACTTTGCAGATGCAATTAACTTAAGGATCCTGAGATGGAGAGAGAATCCTGGATGATCTACATGATGGGCTGGGTCAGGCTTCTTGTGACTAGTAGAGTCTATTGGGTCTACCAGCCCAGGCAGATCCAAGGTGGGAGGAAGCCAACATATGAGGGCAGCCCCCAGAAACTGGAAAAGCAAGAAAACCGAATCTTCTCTAGAGCCTCCAGAAGAAACAGGCCTGCCAACACTTTGATTTGAGCCCCATGAGATTCATTTCATATTTCTGACCTCCAGAATGATAATAAGAAATATCTGTGATGTTTTGAGTCACTACACTTGCAGTAATTTGTTATAGCAGCCATAGAAAACTCATACCGTATCTATCTGTCCCCAGGCCACCATTTATCTGCTCTCAGTCAGTACAGAACTAGTTTTCATTTTCTAAAATTTCATATACATGGAGGGGTGCCTGGGTGGCTCAGTTGGTTGAACATCCAACTTCAGCTCAGGTCATGATGTCCTGGTCCGTGAGTTTGGGCCCCATGTTGGGCTCTGTGCTGACAGCTCAGAGCCTGGAGCCTGCTTCGGATTCTGTGTCTCCCTCTCTCTCTGCCCCTCCCCACCTGTGCCCTGTCTCTCTCTCTCTGTCAAAAATAAATCAACATTTAAAAAATTTTTTTAAAATTTCAAAGACATGGAATCATATCATATGTATTCTTGATTTTCTTTTCCCTTTGGCATAATTGTGTTAAGGTCCATCCATGTTTTTGTGTGTATCAATTGTCTACTCCTTTTTTTTTTTTAATTTTTTAATGTTTCTTCAGTTTTTGAGAGACAGAGAGAGTGTGAGAAGGGGAGGGGCAGAGAGAAAGAATCCGAAGCAGGCTCCAGGCTCTGAGCTGTCAGCACAGAGCCCAACACGGGGCTCGAACTCACGAACCATGAGATCATGACCTGAGTTGGCCCCTTAACCGACTGAGCCACCCAGGCACCCCTGTCTATTCCTTTGATTGCTGAAGAGTAATCCAATGTATAGATATACCACAATTTGTTCATCCATTAACCTGTGGATGGTTATTTGCATTGTTTCCTGTTTTCAGCGATTATAAGTAAAACTGCTCCAAATATTCACATTCAGACTTTGGATGGTGTTATGGGTTGAACTGTGTCCCCCAATAAAGGATATGTCAAAGTCCTAATCCCCACTACCTCAGAATAACCGTATTTAAAAGGGATGCTGCAGATGTAATGAGTTCAAATGAGGTCACACTGGTGTTGGACCAATATGACTAGTGTCCTCATAGGCAGGTGGCCATGTGAAGACAGATACAGAGAGACACCATGTGACCATGAAGGCAGAGATTGCAGTGACACAGCTGGAAGCCCAGGAATGCCCAAGATTCCCAACAAATCCCCAGAAGCTAAGGTTTCGGAGACAGGGTTGCCCTGCTGACACTTTGATCTCAGCCTTTTAGCCTCCAGAAATATAAATCCAAATATATTTCTGTAGTCTTTAAGCCACCCAGTTTGCACTACTTTGTTAAGGCAGCCCTAGGAAACTAATATAGATGAACAGACATACACTCTCATTTCTCTTGAGTGAATACCTAAGAGTAGAAAACTGGATCACATGATAAGTCTATGCTTCATTGCTCAAGAAACTGCCAAACTGTTTCCAACATGGCTGCGTCTTTCTACATTTCTATCAGCAGGTATGAGAACCTCAATTTGTCTACATCTTTGTCAACTCTTGGTGTGATCAGTCCTTACGATCTTAGCCATTCTAAAAGGAGTGTAGTGGTAGTTCACGGTGGCTTTATTTGCATTGCCCACATGACTGATGATGCCGATCATCTTCCTTAGTGAAGTGTCAAGATCATTTGCCCATTTTTTAATGGGGTTGTTAGGTTTTTTTACTATTGACTTTGAGATTTCTTCATATATTCTAGATACAAGTTCTTTATTAAATACAGGCTTTCTAAATATTTTCTCACACTCCGTGGCTTGTCTTTTCATTCTCTAGCCAGTGTCTTTCAAAGAGCTTCCAAATTGGGATGAAGCCCAAGGCAAGGCCTTTCTGAGTACTCTCCCCAGTGCCCTAGGTACCATGAGATTGTCCAGCCCAGTGGGAACAGGCAATCCTCACAGCCCAGTGTGAGTGCTGGGTGCTGTTCCTCCTGAGCCTCTCATGTGGTTCTTGCCTTGGCCTTGTGTGGATCCCTACTTTGCTGAATACACAGCGGAGCCTCTGCAGATCTCCAGAGTCCCTCTTTTCGTAGATCTCTTCTCGAGTACTCTGTGCTGCGACCTCTAGCCCCATGAACTTAATCTCTCTGGACACTCTGCTCTATCTCTTCACCTTAGGGAGTCCGCTGAGTTCCCCTTGGGTCACTCCTCCCTGAACCATGGTCTGGAAGCAAACATCAGGGGAGCAAGGGTGAGGAAGCTTGGTCATTAGACTGTTTGATCATCGGAGACTGCGTAGGATATTTCTACTGCAAGTTGAGATTATTGCCAATGGTCTTATCTCCTAGGGGAGGGACTCACCCCAGAGGGAAACTGGGGCTGGGGAGGCAAGATTAACTCGGGGCTCACGGAGCCATTTGCTGGCGATGCTCCACAGTTTCATGGAACTGAGGTCTGAAAATATAAGAGGAAACCGAGAGTCTATCAAAGAGATGTCTTCACCAGTCTCATGGAAGTTCCTCTCATAGACCACATCTTCACCCAAATGATGCCCAGGTTCCCGGTAGGAAACCTCGTCCCCTTCTGAGGAGCTAGCAGGGCACATAAGATAGAGGACCTCATGGACTCTGGGTTCCTGGCTCCACAGCCTTCCAATAGGGGCAACTCTGCCATTTTCCCTCTGGGTACATGCCCCAATCTGGAAGCAGGAACTGGCCCAACTGGTTATGACTCATTCCTCCAACAAGCACTTATGGAGTGTCTTCCACATTCCAGGTACTGGGCTAGGATTCCGGAGACAGAGAAATGAATAAGGCGCCATTATCACCTGGTTGGGGAGAGAGATGCATATAACAAACAGAAGACAGGTGGCAAATGCATTCCAGAGAGAGACTCAGGTGAAGGCAGCTGAACACTACATCTTAATAACATAAAAAGAAAGTGAAATAGTTAATATTTATTACAACTCTTAGGCCACCCAATGGTTAGAAAGTTCTTCTGCTTCTCAATGACCTCTAATCACCTACCAGCGCTAGATCTATCTGCTGGAGATTTCCAGAGTAAGTCTGCTCACTTTTCCATGTAGCACATCTTCCTTATTTGAATTTAGCTTCTCAAATCAGCTCTTCTACAAGGAAAATAGCCACAGTTTCCACAAGCGGTAGTGGGGACTGGTTGGCCTTTGGGGGTTAGATGGAACTGAACTGGACTCCAGTCATTTGTTAGCTCTGTGACCTTGGGCAAGTGATTTAGCTTCTCTGTTTCTGTGTTTTCATGTGTAAAACAGACCTGCATCATAATAGTATTATGAGGAAAGAAGGAGATCATGTACGTTAAATCTTTAACACTAAGTACAGCATCAGTAAATTCTCAAGAAAAGGCAGCACCACCAGGGTGAAAAATCTTAATGTGATAAAGTTTGAAACTTCTAGGAGCATTTAAAACAAGTCTGCAGGATAAGAAGATAGGCTCTCTGATTGCCCCTTTACTTAGTCTCTAGAGCATTTATGCAGCCAACTTGCGTTCCTATGGCAATTGGCACATGGCAGTCACATGAGGACCAGGACCCCTCTTCCCTCTCCTATGGCGCCCAGGACGATGCTGTGAACACAGGAATCTTATCGGAGTTACTGAGTGAGGAGTAAACATTCTGAGCAGGCCAAGTTTCCTGGCAGGCTTTCCCCGGCTTTCCTTCTTGAATTTGCTGGGAGCGTGAGGAAGGGCATTTATTTTCCATGAAGCTTGTTTTTCTTCTCTGTTCCGTGGAAGCCCTGGTCTAAGCTAGTTTCTCAGCATTTGGAAAAGGCAGCATGTGAAGACTGAGGACACAGGTGCCATTCCTGCCTTTTGTCTCTCTCCGAGGTGCCCAAGGTAGCTGCCCTAATTGGGCAGGAGAACACAGCTCTCCAGCAGCTCATTCTATAGCAGTTTAAAGAAATGTGAACGTGAACTCACCTCCAATTCTTAAAAAATATTAGAGAGATACATGCTTATATTTGTGTATGTGTGCATGCGTGCTAACGTAGCACGAACACTATAAATATACACAACCAATTGAAAGAAGATGAGGTTAAAAATAAAGACAAATAGGAGTTTGGACGCTTTCTCCCCACACCGCAACATCTGCACATCACAGTGGTGATTTCTGCTCTGCACCATCTTAGAAGAGACAGGAAGAGAGAAGAGGTGCCAGCAGCTACGACACTATGCATGGCAGGCACTGAGCTCGACTCAGAACTTGACAGGAACTCTCTCTCTCTCCATTCTGCTTGTCCACTACAAATCTCTCCCCGAACATTCAAAGACAAGTTGAAGTTTTCTCTACTTGTGGCACAGAGAGGGGAAAAGGTCTTTCTGCTCTACCTTTCTAAGTTCTCGCCTGGGACCCCGGTCACAGAAGACAGGTTAACAAGAGAAAAGCATACCTGTCTATTTCATGTCAGTTTTGCATCCACAGAGGAGCCTTCACGAGGAGTCCTGAAGAAAGCGTTCAACTTGAGAGTTTTCCTGCTAGGCTTGCTGAAGACCGGAGAATCATGGAAAGACAAGGTAGACCAAAGCCTGTGAGCCGAGGGTAGTAAACTGAGCAAGACCTGTTCATTCAAATACCTCTGTTCCTTCGTTGTCTTCTTTAGCAGTGAGGATGACCCTTTCCTCAGGTACAGGGTGGGCACCTCTCACATGAGGGTTTTATGACCTGCTTCAGGGGTAGGTTCTTCCTGTACATGCCATTTCTCACAGTCCTTCAGCCCGAAATAGTCAATATGTCAAGGTGCCTTACTTTGGAGGAATGCATCCTGAACCGCATCAGAAGCAAAAGGCTGTCCGGCCAAAGTTCAAGATAATTCTCTGAAGTGGTCCCAGAACCCCATTTCTCAGCCAGTTCCCATCAAAGTGCTGCCTGGTATGTTTGCTAACATGATGCTAACTCCTGTAAAGACTTTGAGGGTGAGGCATCCCAGAATGGTGAGTCAGTGTCTTCGCAAAATGTCTCTGTGTACCCGGGCATGAAAGCTTCGGAAGCTCGCTCGTTGGTTCACCTGACACGGGGAGAAGAACACCGCCCAGCCTTTTCTTTCCCCTCCAAGAAACGCTTCTCGTTTTCCAGCCCACACCACTTTGTATCAGTGCAGACCTCGCCTGGGAAAGGTGTGTGCATGGGAGAGCTCATTTCACTGGCCAGGCAGATGCCGCCTGCCTTCCTCCCCCTCTACCACCCCCGCTGCCAACACACACAAATGCATGCACACTCACACACTCATGCCTCCAGGCACGCACACTCACATACGCACAGATTCAAATATAGGTGCACAACACATGCCCTCACATACATGTACGTACACACACGCCCCCCGCCCCCACCCCAAACACACATCCTGGGCCTGAGGTTCTCTTCCCCAGCTGCCTGCGCCTTAAGGAGAAGTGAGGAGGAGAAAGACTCCAGGGTTTCATATTTCTGGTAGATGGAGCCCAACTTGGGAACGGGAGCAAAAGCCAGTGTGGCTGGTGTTCTGGCCGGCCTCCCTCTGAGAACACCCACAGTTCTGAAAGCCTAGTCAATAGCCCATTGTTTGCTGCGAAATTAAGAAGATAAGAGAGTAGAGGAACTTAGTCTAAAATGCTAAGAGGCAGGCAGCTACTATCTTAGATCTTTAGCAGCCAGGCTCCTGCCAAAGTGTTTGCCATTAAAAGCCAGATTGCATCTGCGATCTGAAATTCACATTCCAGAGCCACTCTCCCCCACCACTTTCTCCCACACCTCTACCCTGCCAGCCCTCCCTGCCAGCATCCTTCTCCTCTCTCCCCTCCTCTTTCTTCCTCTCTCCCCTTGTGGTGCTCCCAACTGCCCCACCCTAGGCGACCTGTCCTGTTGCCGGGCCTTGGGGGTCCTGGATGGGCCGGGCCCTGATCCTTTCCGTGAGCTGAGTTCTAACAGTAGGCAAAGGAGAGCAGAGGACCTTGGGCAGGTTGATCTATCTCACTGAGCCTCACACCTGTAAAGCAGAAAGCTCCATTTTCATACACTTATAAAGAAAATTTTAAGCACTAGGTTAGATATTGTCAAGGTTCCTTTCCAACTTTACGGAGTTATTTCATATCTTTATGAAACCCAGGAAAGAAGGTTTTCAGAATCCCATTCTGAATCAAAGCCTAGCCTTGACTTCATAATGAGGATTTTGAATTCGTTTTCCAAACAGAACTAAATGAGTAGTCTGACCCCTGGCATAAATCCTTCCCACCTTGGGTGTAAGGAGAGGTGGTCATGGAGCCATAAGTAACTCATGAAAATTCCCACCAATTCAGTAACCTATAGCACCAATAGCACAAAGCTTAATTTGGCTTCTCTGAAGAGAAAACTTACACTTTACCAAAAAAGGTATTTGGAAGTCTTTGCGATATAGACTGATTCTCCCAAGTCAATTTGGAATGAGGCCAAAAGTCTTTGGTCTAAGATTTAGAAGGCAAATGAAATTGCGAGCATTAAGGAGAAAACTTGTGTCTAAGGATTCCCTTGATTTCTCTCACAAGACCCAAGATGGCGGAAGAGGAGAGGGAAGGCCAGGTGGCCTGAATCCACCTTATGAGGCTCACGGAGGTCACGGTGCTCTCTGCTCAATTCTTCCATTGCTACGCTGAAAAACCAGAGGGAAACAGTCATGCCAGGACCCGGGGGCAAGGTGTTCCAGAAAGAGGTAACAGAAAAAGCAAACATCCTGAGCCAGGAAAGAGCCAGGTGCTAGAGGGGCGGAAAGGCCAGAGTGGCCCAAGCATAGTGAATGGAAGGAAGACAGAAGGGGATTGAGATGAAGGAGGCCAGCAAGGCCCAGGTCGTGTGGGGCTCCGGGCCTCAAGGGAAACGTTGAAGGTGTAGGTGCGTGTGTGTCTTCTGTGACAGGGACTGACACGATCTGACATGTTTTAAAGCTCTCGCTCGGAGACAAGGGTGACCAGTTAGGAACCCATAAAATAAAGTAGGCAGGAGGTAAAGATGCCTTGGGTTGGGGCAGTGTTAAAACATCAACGGAAACAAACTACAAACATCAAGAGTGTGTTGAAGCAAAATGAATTTGAATCAGGCAGGGCCAAATGCGAGGCGGTTGGAGCGCTCCAGTGACAGAAGCTGGGCAGAGACTTTTACAGAGAAAAGACAGAAGCAAAGCAAGGAAATTATTGACCTGCTATAGCTCCAAGCGTCGGTGGTGGTTTATGAGTGGTTGTCCTTGGGGTTTTGATTTTGTAACCTTGAGGTCTTTTCGGGCTTGGATTTTGGTCTGCTGACAGGAGGCTGCCAGGGCATTAGAGCCACCTGAGTCCGATGGCCTCCTTGTTTAATGAATTTAACGGTAGTTACAGAGTGAGCGGCACCTAAAGGTCCTACTTGGGCGATACCTTGGGGGTAGTTAATAATACTGTATTGTCTATCTGAAAGTTACTAAGGGAATAGATCTTAAGTTCTCGCCATGAAAAATCAAGAATTTTGTACCTATGTGAGGTGATGGACATTAGCTAAACTTACTACGGTGATCATTTTACAATATATACCTATGTCCAATCATTATGTTGTACACTTTAAACTAATTTAAACCGATGTTAGATGTCAGTTGTACCTCAATAAAACTTGGAAAAACGTAATTAAGGAAAATAATAATGAAAAAGAGAAGGCAGATCCAGTAAAACTTGTTAAATGATCGGATATGGGGGAGAGAAACACAGGAGCCATTTGAGACCAGGACCTGGGTGGAGGAGGGAAAGCGAACTCAAAGTGGGGAGACAAGGGACTGAGTCAAGGTCAAGATGCCCGGGTGTGCGATGCCTGTTACCCATCCAGGTGGAAGATCAGCAAGCGGGTCTGGGGCTCAGGGCAGGGGCCTGGCTGGAGCGTGGCGGTGAAGTACTGTCAACCAGAGACAGGGAGGGAAGAGCGAAAACAGAGTCCACAGAACCAAAGAAATGTTTTATGTTTTTTAGAAACTCTCTTTTTTTAGTTTACTTATTTTTTGAGAGAGACAGAGAGAGTGCAGGCAGGGGAGGGAACAGAGAGAGAGGGAGAATCCCAAGCGCCCTGCCCTGTCAGCTCAGAGTCCGGCTCGGGGCTCGAACTCACAGACTGTGAGGTCCTCACCTGAGCAGAAAGGACGCTCCACTGACTGAGCCACCCAGGTGCCCCCAAAAGAAATGTTTTAGAATGAAGAGTGGCTGGAGAGGTTTCCTGTAGGACTGAAGTGCGATCAGAGAGGGATTTTTATGGAACTCAGTTTTAAGTCTTAGTAGGTTCGAATAGATATTTTCATTTCTTGTTTGAGTCCCTGCTAAAATGGAAATGTGGCAAGGTATCTTTTGTTCTTATTAACAACTCCTAGAGTTTCTGGAAGTACGGTCCTCATATCACAGAAAAGAATCACAGAGAACATTTTATTAACCATGCAGATTCCTGGGCCCTACCTTAGGCCAACTGAATTAGAGTCTTAGGATTTGGGGCCCAAGAACATGCATTTTAAACAAGCTTTCCAGTGCTCTTTTTTTTTTTTTTCCTGAGATTTTATTTTTATCTCCACACCCAACATGGGGCTTGAACTCATAACCCCAAGATCGAGAGTCACATGCTCCACTGACTGAGCCAGCCAGGCGCCTCTCCAAGTGCTCATTTTTAATATTAAAAAAATAGATGCCTCGCCAAACTGGGGTAGGGAGGAGGGGGAACAGGAGAAGGGTTTAAAACCCAAAGAAGAAATAGGAGAACATGGGAGACACACAGCACCCACTCCATCATTTTGTCACCAGCCAGTGGGCATTTGTTGAGTACCTGCCATGTGCCAGACGCTGTGCTAAACACTACTTGAGCTTTATTCGTTTTAACCCTGTATCACTCAGTGAGGGACACACTGCTACTGGTCCCATTTCACCTTTGAAGCACCAGCCTCAAAAAGGAATTGAATAATTTATCCAACAAGATCCAGCTGCAGAGTGACAGGGGCCATATTGGAACCCAGGTCTTCCAGCTCCAGAGCACTTAACAATACTCCATGCTGCCAACCCAATGACACCACTTGCTTTCCCCAAATCGGCAACGTGGGTTTAAGTTTTCGGTTTTGGTGGAGGACGTAGGGCCAGCTGACTGCAGCACCAGGTGCCCACTGGTGACCGGCAGGGGTCTGGCCGATCTGTACCCTCACTCAGGGGTACAACAGGTGAATGGGGTGGTGTTTCTGAATCACCAGGCTGGAAGTGGTAAGGCCCGGTGGTTTTCAATGGTCCCAAAGAGAAGGGGAAAGCAGTGACTCCATCAAAGACTCCTTGGCCATCATCCTGGAGACACCTAGGCCCCCAAGCTCTTGGGAAATCTACAGGTGAATGGTTAAACTCACACACCGTTAAAGACTAGTACTACTGCTCAAGGAATAGCTTGACCAGTGATAAGCCAGAAGAGGCTGAGAGGGAGAGAGGGAGAGAGGGAGAGAGGGGGAAAGGAGAACCTAGGTGCCCCAATCTCCCACAAGTGTCATCTCCCCGGCCACCTCCTCCCATTAGATATTAAATTCAACGGTGGCTTAAACAATAAATGTGAGACTTCGTCTTCAAAAATTCCCAGGTCCAGTATCTAGAAGGCTTATATCCGACAAGAGACCTCACACTGGATAAAAATAGCAGCTGATATTTAATGAACGCTTAATGATCACATTAATGATATTTAATGTGTATCAGGCACTATTCTAAGTGCTTTCTACATATAATGACAGCAACCCTGTAAGGTAAGTTCTATTATCATCCCTAGTTTTCAGATGAGGAAACTGAGACACAGAAAGGTTAAGTGAATCGCCCAAGGCAACTCGGGTAGCAAAGGGCAGAGCACAGATACGAGCCAAGAGTTGTTAGGGACTTCCTGAAGACCTGTGTTGTGAAGGAGCTGAAGCTGTATCTTAGCTCAGAAAAGAATGCTTTGATCAGTCAGAAGAATATACCCAGGGACTGGATCTCCACTGTTTGTGAAAATGCCACAGCCGAGCTGGGACATACAGCAATCAGATGGGGTGGCTCAATGTGCAAGCCCAGGACAGCCCCCAAGCCAAATCTCGGTAGGCGCAGAACCTTCCAGAAACAGCCCCAGATGTTAGACAGGTGTGCAAAGATGAGTAAATAATTGTGGCTCACTCAATACGCTCCTCAGTGTGGATCATAATGCCAGCACCAGGTCTTGGGGAGCCTTGAACGCAGAAACTTACCTTCAGAGACACTCTTCCCCCTTCCCAGACTCTTTCTGCCTTTTGTGGCAACCTCTGTTAACACCCACATCCAACGTATTCCTTTTCTCCCCCCCCCCCCACCCCCAACGTCCTCAGCCAAAGTGAGACACCCCTCCCAGGCACCTTCACAGAAAGAAAGGCAACTCTGTGGAATTCACGTACCAGCCAAACTTGGGTAGAGCTGCCGTTTCTTGAACATTTGCTTTGTGTGCTCAGCTCTGTACAAATATTATTTCATTCAGTGCCCCCAATATTGTCAATTCCAGGCTTCACCCCACTTGACCACCAGTAGCTTTGGTACAGCTCCCTTTAAACTTTCTCTTCAGCTGGCTCCCCCAGTCCCACTGACCTTGTCCTCCCTCCCACCCAACTCGCTGCTGCTGCGACAGTTCCTCCTCCTCTTTGACCCCCCCCCATGGTGGAGGGACCCAGGGCACAGGCCTGGTTCCTTCTATGTCTACACCAGCCCGGATGTGATGTCATCTGGCCCCAAGGTTTTATTTTCCACGTCTGTTGTCTCCTTCCCAGCTTCACCGCTTGAGTCCCAGTCTCTTTATTTCCAATTTCCAACCTAACATCTCCACTTATATACCATACAGGCGTGCCGTCTGACTGAAACAGAACTCCTGACCCCATCTGCTTCTCCCCCGCCTCAGTAGACAGCAGGTCCATTTTTGCAGTAGCTCAGCCAACAGAAAAAGGAAGACTGGAGTCATCTTTGACTTCTTTCTTTTTCATCCCACACCCAACACGTCAGAAATCAGGTCGACGCCATCTTTAAAACACTTCCAGAATCCGCCAGGCCCTACCAGCGTCCTACCATTCCACCGCGGAATTCCACTCAGACTCCACCATCTCTCCTAACCACTCCTCCTGCTGCCACTTCTGACGTCTCGGTCTATCTTCAACCTAGAAGCCTGAGTAATCCTTTTAAAATATAACTCGGATTTATCACTGCTCTGTTCAAAACCCTATAATGCTTTCTGGGCTGACTCCTGATAGATCCAAAGTCCTTACAATAGTCTAGAATATCTGGGGTAGGGATACTTCTTTCTGGCTCCCAGAAAGGTCTCTGTCCCCAAATCCTACCCCTCTCCCTGCTCATCCCCCTCCGGCTAATTTTCTACTATGTTAGAGTCTTTGCACTGTCCCATTTTTCAGTGCATTCGGGTGTCAAGGGCCAGTCCTCAGGTAGACTTTCCTTGGACACACTATCTAAAATAGCAGCTGTGGCGAACACACACACACACACACACACACACACACACACACCGCCATCACTCTCTTCCATCACTCCACCTGGCTTTTCTTCATATTGCTTATCTCACCTGACATCGTATGAATTTATCTGATTGTTGTCCTTGTTTATTTTCTATCTCAGCCCATTATAAGTTCCATGTAAGCAGAGATGTTGTATCCACAACATCCAGGATAGAGAGGTTTTCAACAAATAATTATTGAATGAATGAATGAATGAACATACTGTACAGATGAGGTAACTGAGGGTCAGAGCTTACATAATTTTCCCAAGTTCTTGCAGTAGGTAAGTGGAAGAGTTGGTATTCTAGCCCAGGTCTGGCTAACTTGGCCTCTCAGAAATCATGACACATAGGGAAACCCTGATAAATCAAGCCCTGACCCGTTAAACACAAATGCTTGCAGATATCAAATAGCGCATTCAAGATCCAAAATAGTTACTTCCTGAGAGACTTCACCAAAGACACTACCTTAATGGACTGCATAGACGAGTGTTTCCTACTCGCCACTTCTTTGTCTCTTCAACATCGAAAAGTATGTCCTCACGTGGTCCCTCTCTGAAATGCCTGGAATTAACCAAAGCAGGCACAGCCCCTGCCCTTTGGAGGCTGAAATCTAGAACAAACACTGATGCACACAGGGCTGGTCTCATGAGCTGGCAACCACATTTTAGAGGCTAGGAGAGCTTAGTCCAAAAATATCTTCCCCTCCCAAATGCCACAGTGCCTGAAATTCCACTATTAGAGAGATTTCTGGGGCTTTAAGCACCATCTCTGATTCTGAGTCACTTTGTTTTAGGTGTACATTTTTTTAAGACAGTACATGGTTGTATTTAGGGTTTGTTTTTGTTTTTTTTTACCCATTCTATGAGTTTATTTCTTTTAATAAATGAGTTGATCTCATTTATATTTATTATTATAATACATTTGTCACAATGCTATCATCTTAAATATCTTTTCACTTTTATTTTCTTAGTTTGCTTTTACTATACAGTCTGAATTGTAGTTCCAGGAGTGATTAATTTTTCCATTTTAAAAAAGATGCTTAAATTTCTATTTTTCAATGTGCCTCAAAAGTTAAATAGTATCTATTATCTCCCAATGAAGAAAGATGAGAAAATTAATGATCTTATCTTTCCTCCCATATCTTTTTCCACTTCCCCTACACCTACCTGCCCAATAAGCACGATATTCTCTTATTATGTTATTGAATTTTCCCTTCTTAAGGCTATATTATTATTATTATTATTATTATTATTATTTTGCATTTGGTAGTTGCTGGGTTTTTGTCTCTTTATGGACTTCTTTCAATGCAATAAATATCTAGAAGACGCCACAGTCACGAGACGCCAGTATCTCTAGATGACTTAAATATTCAAATTAGTTTTATTTATGTAGTAGGGGCTTCAAGGCTGTATGACAAGGAAGAAGGTGGGGAAAACACAAAAAGGGAAACTGGATGGAGGGTGGGGAAATACACAGAAGGCAAAGTTTGTCTACTTCTCTGTTTGCCTCTTGTCGAGCATATAAAAAAAAAAAAAAATAGTGGAGACTAAATAAACCTTTTCCAGAAGGCACTGAGAAGGCTGATGGTCTTCGGGTATACAAGAGGACAGAGATGGGACGGCTGAGCACACCATCAAAGGCTGGAACTGTGGGGGTTGGCTAGGGAGGAGGGGCGGGTGTGCTGAACTTCCCAGGGAGTCCTCCAAATGTGTTCCTTGACATCACAGGCTTCAAGAACTCTCTCAGCTACAAACCGTACCCCACATTGCGTCATGTCCTGTCCGCACTCTGTCCCTGGCTGTGCCTGCCTCTCCTTGAAGAGCAGGGCCCTGCACACAAAAGAATTGCCTCATGCTCGTGCAGGCTCGATTCTTTCTGCAACTGCCCTGGGTTTCTTTATCTCAACCCCTTGTGAGAACACAGGAAACCCTGCTTCCCCAATCCTGAAATATCTGCCTCAGGAAGGAAGGTATATCGTCTTTCCAGGGCCTCTGTTTTGCTTGTGAACCAATTCGATAGCCTGCTTTGTAAATGCACTGCAAAAGCAAACCAATTCAGATCTTCCTTGGAAATGGCATGTTCAAAAGATAATGCCCAAATCCATTCAAACAATGGGGAAAATGTTAGGTCATAAAACCAGGTACGAACTTTGTACAAACTGGACTAAACACAGTACCGGAGAGGTCTTTTGTTCTTGTTTTGCTTAGTTTGGTTTGTTAATTTGGGAGAGAGGGGGCAGCTACCAAGAATTGTTCAGGAGAAAAATCATTCATTTTTTCTTCAACATTCTTTTTTTTTTTAATGTTTATTTATTTATTTTGTGACAGAGAGAGAGAGAGAGAGAGTAGGTGGAAGGGGTAGAGAGAGAGAGAGAGAGAGAGGTAGCGAGAGAATCTCAAGCAGGGTCCGTGCTGTCAGTGCAGGGCCCAACACGGGGCTTGAATCCACAAACTGTGAGACCATGACCTGAGTCGAAATCAAGAATCAGACGCTTAACTGACTGAGCCCCCCAGGCACCCCACTCTTCTTCGACATTCTTACAGAACTTAGGAAATAGTCTGTTAATGTCACCTTTTTTTTTTTTTTTAAGTTTATTTATTTATTTTTGACAGAGAGAGAACTCAGGGGAAGAGCAGAGAGAGAGGGAAACAGAATCCCAAGCAGGCCCTGCACTGTCCGCACAGAGCCCGATGTGGGGCTGGAACTCACGGAACTATGAGATCATGACCTGAGCCGAAATGAAGAGTGGGACGCTTAACCAACTGAGCAACCCAGGCGCCCTTCTGTTAATTCACCTTTAATCAAGTCCACATGAAATTCATTCCTTACGCTTTATAAAAACATGCAAACCTTCATCTAGTTCAATATTTTACAATCAATTTTTATAAATAAATAGGCTAAGTAAAGACTCCTTCAAAGGAGAATATAACTAAATTAGACAGCTACCATGCCCCCTATGAAAAGATTTCAATTAAAAATATTTGCTGGAGACGCAGGGCGGGGTGGACCTGTGGGAGTCGCCTCGCGGTCCCGGAATTCTGTATTTCTATAAGCAGAAACGGCATTTGTGTTTGACAATGATTTCTGGACCATCACCCATGATTTCCAAGCTGGACCCCACTATTAGTATGCTCACGTAAGCCTCAGACGGCCTTTATTTCAGAGCTGATGACAAACCCACCTTTCTGTGAAAAATTGTCCGTTGAGGCCTTGAAATAATTTTTTTTTTTTAACTATGTCTTGAAGTCACTAAATTCCAGGGCAATTTCTCCTTCTGTCTGCTCCTAAGGACCCATCACCACAGATCCGAGGTGTTGTTTGTATACCAAATACTGCAGCGCAGCTAAAAAAATAAAAATAAAAAAAGGACAAGCGCTCTTTGCCTCCAACCTCTGAAAGCCGGCTATTAGGCCGTGTTTCTCAATTCTGAAAGGCTTTTCCGAGGAACACTTTCCACGTTTTCCAGCCGCCTTCAGGCCCCCTCCCTGAATCCTGCCTGGCCTGCTCCCTCCTGCTGCCCACCCAAGTGGCCCTGCCTCAAGTGCCCTCCCGCTCACACTGTGCCTCTCGAACGGCTCCCCGACGATGTCCCCATTGAGGAGCGTGAACAAAAAGAGCCTTTTACAGCATCTCCCAGGCGCAGCAAGAGCGAGGCAGGCTTTGAGGAGCCTGCCAAGGAGGGCAAAGGCCTTGCTTTGAAAACGCTTCTCCAGTTTGCTGACTCGTGGGACTTGGCAGGCCCAGGGAACAGAGCTGCCGGGAAGAAAGCCCCTGGTCGGGCCTCCCTGGCGGGCACCCCTGCTCTTTTCACTGGGCCCCATGTGACGCCCGTGAGGGAGCTGGCGGCAGAGCCGGGTGAATGAAGGCTGTTTGTCAGGGCCCCCTCCCCCGACTGCAGCCCATACGTCAGGACACACGCCTCCCGACTGCTAAATAATGGCCGGGAAAAGGACAGCCCCCTGTCACCCAGAAGGCCCATCCACCGTGCCATTCTGTCCTTCTGGTGTCTCCCGTCGGGCCCATCTGCCCCGGGGTTCCGAGTTTGTACGACATGCAGGAGTGGCCAGGCAAGCACGGGGATCAGTCAGGATCGAATAAGTAAGAAAAGGGAGGAGTAAAAACCCACCGACCACAGGGGACTGTGCTCCTTTGCGCCCAGGCAGCAATAAGGCCCCACGAGTCAGCACGAAGCGCACTATACAGCCGCCCAGGTTGCATTCGGCTCTGGGTCGACTGCAACTTCGATGTGTCGCTCCGTTTTTTCCTCTGTAAAACAGGCCTTCGAGACGCGGGCCCGTGGGAGGTGCTCCATAAAGCCCTATTGTTTAATCGGTTGACCAACTGCAAATCCAAGTCCTAAACACTTCATCTGCTGACCACCGGTGATGGGTGAGTAATGAGAGCAAGAGCTCAAGGGAGGCCACCTCGCCCATCTGTTTATTTTTCCTGCCTGAGTCTAAAATGGCTTCAAGGCCCTAGACTCTCAGCGGTCATGCCTCTTCCCGTGGCAGCCGGAGAGGGTGCAGAGGACAGTGTTACCCAAGGTCATTTGAAGGCGGCAAGGACCTACCTACCACAAAGGGCTGTTGTGAAAAACGCAGACGCCCAGAAGCAAGGATCAAGGGCAAGATTCCCACACAGGAGGCAACCCAGGGCACCCTGTTGCTGAGATTTTAGGAGCAAAAAGAAAAGTGTGGTCACTTACAGAAGGCAGAAGCCAAGGCAAAGCCTTTCTGCGAATCAAAAAAAGGCGCGCCCTCCGGCTGAAAGAATTACAAACATTTCCTCTGGGCGGACAAGTGAAGAAGCCGGGTGCCTGTGTAGGCAATCCAGGTAGGACGCGGCATCCCTGTTTCCCAGGCTGGGGGTACGGTGAGAGCAGCCCTGCCTAGAGGTCAGCCCCAACTTCCCTTGCCTGTCTGGACACCCTCACACACCCTCCCGGGCCCTGCTTTTACCAGCTCCAATGCCTGACAGAACTGTCAAGGTCAAACTCGAGCTCCTCACAGGTGCAGGAAGGAACACCAAAGCATCTTCTTAACAAGTAAACAATGTGGCCTGATTTAGCTCTAATTTTTTTTTTTCTTTTTTTTCTGAATGGCTTTGAAGTGGCAGTTTCTAGGGAAACCCCTAGTAGTCTTTAAGGGGGAGAGCAAGGACTCCGGCATATTGCAGCGTAGATACAGAAGCCACTGCCAGGCCTAGGTGCACGCGGTAAGCGTGCAGTCCACACACCGACGCGGGTTGGCACAGCCCTCGCCCTCTGGGAGCTTACAGTCCAGGGCCTTAGAGAGCCCAGCAGTAGCACATGGCAGAAGGAAGTAAGGAGGTGCAGAGAAAGTGCTGACGGGCAGAGAGGACCGAACCACGCGCTGATTTTAAGGGAAGCAAAGGCGGCTTCCAAGGGGAGTCTGCTTCTGACTTCGGGTAGGATTCCCATGCCTGGAACAGCCACGTTAAGGGAAAAGCAGAAGCAAAACCAGGAGCCAGGAGAGCTTGTGATGTGGCCAGAGCACAGGGTCGGAGTCTGGAAGCCAGCTGGGCCAACTCTGGAAAACTGAAAACACGGAGGGGTCAGAACATTGCTAGGTCAGGGGAGGTGATGTCTGGGGATAACTCTGACGAGCTGTGAAGACTAAAGCTACTAAAATCATCTGGAAGACTTGCCATGACCCAGGAAGGAGACTGAGGCATGATGGCCAGGACAATAAGCACAGAAAGGAGGAAGTGGGGATGGGAACAGGGAAAAGGTGACTCTGAGGTCTCTATATCGGAGGGGTCGGAGGTTAGCAGTGGATAGTGAGCTCATGTACCTGAAATAGCACGAGAGTGAGAGCAGGTTTGGAGGAACAGCAAGGAATTTAGTTAAAGAGAATCCCAGTTTGAGATGCTAACAACTCAGTCTTGTAGAAATGTCTAACAACCAACTAACTAAAATTAGGCCATTTTAAAACTGAAAGGCTGGGGCACCTGGGTGGCTCAGTCAGTGAAGCATCCGACACTTGATTTCGGCTCAGGTCATGATCTCAAGGTTCATGGGATCGAGCCCTGTGCCCGGCTCTGCTCTATTAGTGCAGAGCCTGCTTAGGATTCTCTCTCTCCCTCTCTCTGTGCTCCTCCCCCACTCGTACGTGCACTTGTCTCTCTCAAAAATAAATGGGTAAACTTTAAAAAAATAATAATAAATAAAAGATGTAAAATCTTAAAAAAAAAAAAAAAAAAGAAAGGAAAAAAAGCTGAAAGGCAAAGAGATTGTTACTGAACTAGGGAGATGCAAACAGGTCCCTGCCTTGCCCAGGTGGCTGTGGAAGTGACCAGGTCAGGGCAGCAGTTCTCAGACTTTGGGGTGCATCAGGAGCACCTGGGAGCATGGTGACATAGCAGGTGCCTTGACCTAGCCCCCAGTCATTGTTCAGAGGCTGGTGGCAGTGCCTAGAGATGGGAAAACAGATTCTACCCACTCGGTAAAAAAAGTAAACGTCAAGGAGATTCCTTTCAACTTTTAACTTCTTTCTCATTAATTAACTAGAATATCTTCATCTGTTTACTTTTAGCTAAATAATCTCTTTAACTGATTAACTGAAGTCAATTCACCTTGCCCAGTAGGAAGGTCAGAGAAATCAGCCTCAGGGGAAAGCATCTAGGATCACAAAGGCTATTTTGTCAGAGGTGAGAGTTGGTGGAGAAACCGAGAGATAAAGACGTGGTGGGCAGGGCTAAGAAGAATGGTTGGTTTGAGCATTGTTGGCCAACACAGCTTAGCACTAGGGGGTCGTCACTAGAAAATGCTGTGAGGAGCCAAAGTGGAAATAGGAGAGCCCTGGATCCTATCCTCAGGGAAGGAGCACGCTGCAGGGAGTCCTGGGGCTCCCGGAGCACAGGCCTCCCGGGCCCACCCCCAGATAAGACCCCAGTGGGGCTGGGTGCTCCTGTCCCAGACTGTCTCAGCAGAGGGCTGCTGAAGGCTTTGCTGCTGTTAACCTCTGACCCCATGACCTACGTGACCTGTGCAGAATCATTTCAAAGTTGACCGAGACTTGGCTAAATTATCACATGAAGAAGAGACAACAGGGACTGGAAAGCATAGGAGAACAAATGCAAAATCCCTCAGATCCTACCGGTCACAGAAAAGTAATATCCCAAACCAATCTTGGAATCAAGGCCAGGTTCGACAAAACTTCAACTATTGGCATTTAATACGAAGTGTCATTTAGAAACAAATGACAAAACAAAATGACAAAACTGGGTGGCTCAGTCAGTTAAGCGTCTCACTCTTGAGTTCAGGTCATGATCTCACGGTTCCTGAGTTCGAGCCCCGGGCTCTGCGCTGACAGTATGGATCCGGCTTGGGATTCTCTCTCTCCCTCTCTTTCCCTCTGCCCCTCCCCTTCTTGCTTGCTCTCAAAATAAGTAAATAAAGTTTAAAAAAAAAAAAAAAAGAAGGAAGCCAGTAACAAAAGAAAAACACGTGATTCTTCCAAGCTGATTCGCAAAGGGCCAGAGAAAGGAGGAGGGGGAAGAAAAAAGAAGGCTATATTTTCCTTTCGTCGGGAACCTACTAGACTAGGCACGAACCCAACTGCCCTGACTCTAACATCCCCGGCTGCAAGGGAAGGACGATAACCGTCCCAGGTGTCCCCCACTATCCTTTTGGGGCAGTCAAAATCCCATGTCCTGGGAACCCCTCAGTCGGCTGATCACCTGGGTCCAGGTCTCAGGAGAATCGGGGCCTGCAAAGCCAGGGTGCTGGGGCCATGAAGGTATGGAGTTTGGAAAGGAGACAGACCCCCCAGTTCTGTCAGCTCCTGGACTGCCCTTTCCTGGGCAGTGTTCCAGCACAGAGCACACAACGCCCCAGAACTCTAAAACTGGGGCTTCAAAAACCCACTTGATAGGATTAAAATATAAAGGAACCTAAGGCACACAAGTGTTGGGCACGCGGTGAGCCCTCCAGTCAGAGTGAGCTGCGACATGTCTGTGGGCAACAGCACTACCCGGGGCGGGTTTACCCAGGGTGATGGCCTGTAGCAGGAAGGGGGAGGACGTGCCTGGACCCCTCGCCGCCTCCCCTGGCCCATGTGCAGTCCCTGTCACGTGTGGTCCTGGCCCAGGCTCCCCACAGGAGACGGCGCTCGCTCGGGACCCTGGGCGTGCTTGAGAGGCCTGCTCAGCCACAGAGAAGTCACTCAAGGAAGCCACAGGCCCGGGCCACCCAGGCTCCCAGAGGCAGGGAGCAGCCCAGAGAAGCAAGCTGCCAGCGTTTCTCAGTGCTCAGTGACAATGAATTGCCTTCCCCGTGGGGACACTCCACGGCACGGTCAGCGACAGCAGGGACTCCCATCCTGCCCTCCCCCCTCCCCCGTCCTGAACTCTGGCGGAGCTCTGGGCGTTCCGTGGGCGCCTGGGCCTTCTCAGCTCCTCGGGGGGCCTCACGCAGAAAACACTGCCCCTGGCGCTGCGCTAATGGCAAGGAGATGAAATAAGACCCTTTTCTTTTCCATGATTTTGTGAGCGTCCTTGAGCCGCTCTGCGGGCTTTTTCAGGGGCCGTGCCACATCTACAGGCAAAGGGCAGAGAGGCAAGGCGCGCCGACCCTGGTGCGGATGCGTTTTGTTCGCTGAGCGGTCTCCGCTGGGCTCCTACGGGGTAGCAGCCTTTCGGTGACACTCTGTGCTTTGCTCCCCAGAGCAAAGAGGCCCGGGAGGTAGACTCCACCTAGACGCCACCCTCTTCCCCCCACACCTCCCCCTCCAGCCCCACCTCGGAAGGCGCATGCGAAAGCTCTTTTGTACTAAAGTACAGTTATTATAAGGTGTGGTCGCCTAGACACTGCCCTCTCTCTATTTTGACAGCATGACTTCCTGTGATGTGACCGAATATCTCCTGTCGTCTCAGTAACAAAGGCTGATACCTGGGTGGTTTTTTTTTTTTTAACTCCTCTCAACAGTATACTTGACATTTAATGCATCATCAAAAAGTTTCTGAGGTTTTGGGGCTAAAACTCTGAAGTATTACTTCCTGTCCCGGCTGCAGCCCAGAGACTCTGAAGTAGGGCTGCTGCTCGGCTACCGGCTTCGCCAGATGGTCTCCAAGGTCTCCGAGCGGGCCAAAAGCCCATCCTGCCCTCTGCACCCTTGCAGCCGTTGAGAAATGCGCTCCAGACCAGAAACCAAAAGGGCCACTGGTTCCTGTCCTTCAGTTCCAGGGTCCCGGAGCAAGTCACTTAATCTCCCTGCTCCTCAGATGGGTAGAATTATGGAGTTGTGCAAAGTGATCTCCAGAGAATAGTCTAGCATTCCAATCCTCCGGGGTCCAGAGACTCAAACTGCCCTTAGGGCTATAGGGTGGTCTGTAGTGATACCACTCATTTTTCATAGAGGTAGGAAGATACCTTGGTTTCTGCACCGCATCCCCCCCCCCTGCCCTGAATCATCCCCAATGGCCTGGCACCATGGGAATTTGCTGGGCCTGCTCTATAAAAGCTGGAATTTGCACCCAGCAAGGCAGAAAAGCATTTACCATTTAGGCAACTCCTCATTTCTTCCACAGCATTTATGCGCACGTGCTCTTTGCCAGACCCAGTGTTAGGCTTGACAATATGAGAATGAAGACGGCAAAGCCCACGTCCTCCGGGATGGCATGTGAACCAAGAACTGCCCACTGGTAGTGCTGGGAAAGGGCTGAGGGGCACAGGAGGGGAGCCTTGAATTATCCTGAGGGATTGGAGAGAGAGGGGCAGGGAGGGAAGGCTTCCTAGAGGAACTAATGCTTGAGCTGACTCAACGTTTCAGTAGTGCTCGAACAGCTAGACATTCCAGGCAAAGGCTGAGGAAGGGCCAAGGTCTCCCAAGACAGGGCACGGTGGGTAATGCCACACTGGTCAACTGGGCTAGACCGTGGCGTACATGGCCACCAGGCTGAGGCTTCGACAACTGCTGAGGCACATAGCTCTTTCTTATTTCAGGTTTTTAAGCGGGGGAGCACAGTAAGACTATATGGGTGGAGGATCGGGGCACTGGTTTTGGGGAACAGCCAGACCTGACATCGAATCCCTGCCCTTACTGACGGTGTGACCTCCGGTGAAACGCTTAATCTGTCTCTGCCTCCGTTGTCTCATCTGCAAAATGACACGAGGACACCCACCTCCTAGGATCGTTGTGAGGGTATATAACATAATAAATGTCAAGTGCTGAGCACAGTGCCTGGCGTTCATTTATAGCAGAGAGGTGAGGTCTCGTTTGGGGCTTTCCGAATTCTTACCCTAGCGCCATCTGGAAGGTGGATGGGAGGGAGTATGACAGGTGGCAGGGACGAAACCAGGGCACGCACACGCACGTCACTCGATAGTGGGGTACACTACATACTACGGGGAAGGTGTGATTTAATTTGAAGGTGAAAGAGGGGAGGAGTCAGGAAAGGGTTCACAGAGGAGGCGACTCCGGAAATGGGTCTTGTTGGAGGAAATGAGAGAACAGCACAGATGAGAACCCAAACGGTAGTTCAAGGTGTGTAGGAGCAATGACAACAATCCATACCCACTGGGTCCACACTCAGGAGGAGGGCTGGGGAGGAAGGCCTTCATGGGTCCACACTCAGGAGGCACATGGGACTGAGCACTGTGTCTGAGGGGGCAGGGCTGTGATGATGAGCTGGGCCAGATCCTGCGTCCGTGAAGGCCATGCTAAGGAATGTGGAATGCACTCCGTAGGTAGCAAGAAGCCTCCTCCTTTATTAGAATGATGCATTTCCTGCCCGCTGATCCACAGAAGGTTTTCAGAAAAGGAGGGAGGCGGCAGTAGAAGTCTTCCCACCCCAACCCCCCCCCCAGCTCTCCCCTGTTCAAGGGAAATGAACCGAATCTCTTCATGCTCCGTTATAACCAAGGCAGAGTGTCCTGTCTCCCCCGTGCATGCTAGTTAATAAGAACAGCTGAGTTGGCTCTGTCTGAAGTACTTTGACTGCCTTAACTCATCTGATCCTCTAAATAAGAGTGATGTTGTTATTTTCCCACTTTATGGATGAGGAAACGAGACACCAAGCCATTAAGGAACTTAGTCAATGTCACCCAACTAGTGATGGGCCAATGGGCAGTCCAACACAAAAGCGTGCAGAAGAAGGACCAGGGGTTTCTCTGCTAACAAGGGAAAGGATCCTGGCACACAAGTGGCCAGCGTGCCCCAAAGGGAAGTCAAATTGCCATGTGAGGACTCTTGGGGACAGGGCGGTCAGAGGAAAGGTGCCTCTCACTACACTGGGTGGGCATAAAAACATTCAAACACCTCTCTCCACCACCTGCACAGAGGGAGGTCTGCCTTGTGTGGGACTAAACATCAGGCCTCCCAGAGAGAGGGCACAGCAGCCTAGAAAGTGTGACCCTGCCTAAATGAAGAGATTTCTTCTTGGGGTGGGGGGGTGGTGCAGAGGGGAGGGCACCTTTCAGCATGGAGGTGAGAGGAGATGGGGCCAGCCTAGAATACTGGGGATCACACAGCCAGTCTCCTCTCTCCCCTCCAAGAAAGACACACTCTGGTGCAACTTTAGGAACTGATGCTGGGGAGGGGCACTTGAGTGCTCAGAAGCCGCTTCTTTCCTCCCTGGGTGGACACATGTCTTCCACCTCCACCTTCTGGCCTCAGCCCTGTGACTGTTCTTAAGATATCAGTGCTGCGGGACCGCGCCAACCCAAAGGTTGTGCACAGAGATGGGTGAAGTCACTCGGACAGAGCTTCTCAAGGTGACCTGAGAAATTCACAGGCGACAAGGACATCTGCTGAGATTCAGGGAAGCCTTCAGTTGGAAAGGGGGGGGCCTGAAATGAAGAGCAAATTCCAGGTGAGACTGGAAGTGGAGAAGGAAACAAAGAAAATCAAACAGTGATTTGGTGACAGCCATTAACAGCCCGTGCCAACACTCCACGTCTGTTGACTCGTTTATCGCCTCCATTCTACAGACGAGGCACAGACACGAAGAACCATTTTCCCAGTCACTGGAATGGCCCAAATGTGAAGGAGGAGCAGACCGGTTCCAAAGCCCATTCCTGCACCTGCCACCCTACCACGTGAAAGGCCCTTTTCCCAGCACACACTTACTTTCTACCCAACAGTAGGGAGTAGGACCGCCAGCCCCTCTGCTTCCTGACCCACGCAGAAGAGAAACAATCCAGAAAGTGTGTGCCAGGGACAGGAGCGCTTGGCAACAGCACTCCTCCCCATGCTTTCTCTCCCTCCCCTTCTCCATCACAACCGCTGGGCATCTGACCAGGGGCAACCTTCCTCCCAAGCCTTCCTTACTTTCGAGGGCTGAAGGACCAAGCTCAGTGAGGACGGGGAAAGAGGCAGCGACCTCTCTCCTTTGCTTCCAACTGCCTGAGCCTCTGGCAGATTCAACTTCTTCTGACAGTGGTTAGGCAGACCTCTCCTCTACCTAAGAAGCCCTTAGGATATTAGCTGTGGCAGCTAGGTACACCCTGGGAGGAAGCCAGACACATTACATTGAAAACCTAACTCTGTCTAGGAGACCAACTTCCCCCGGGTCCCTGGGGGAGTCATTAAATGTCTGTATCTTCATTTCCTCCAAGGTAGAAAAGGGGTAATAATTCTGACCTGCCTCACCAGAGTGCCGTAAGTAGGAATAACTAATTAACGCTAGCGAAGCATTTTAAAAGTAAAAAGCACTTTGCAATAATTAACGTGGTTTCTGCTTTCATCTCCTGCAGTCTCATAAATAGAAACGAGGTCCCAGATAGCTACAGACGGCAAGAAGCATGCCCAGGCAGCGGCTTTCCCGAGGAGGTACAAGGGCGGATCTGTCAGGGCCATCAAAGTTGTCTCGGGGCTCCCAGCCACCGGAGACCGTTCCAAGCTGACAATTCTAAACCCATTTGCATCCACTTAGCTTTCTAGAGACCGAGGCCTTTTTCAGTTACAGCAAACAACCATGAATGTGAAGCTCCGAGCAGAGAACACGGAGCAAGAAGGATTGGAATATCTCTGGGGCTGCTGCTGACTTGTCTTGAAAAATCAAAATGAACTTTTTTCTTCAAAGGCTTTGCTTTTATTCATCATCATTATAAAAACAGTCAAGTCCTTGAGGTCTGCAGATGCAGCGAAAGCATGCAAAACAGGCTTTCTGTGAAACACACACACACACACACACACACACACACACACACACACACACACAATAGTGCTCTAACACTTCTTGTGAGCAATAGGCAACAAGGAAGTCTGAGTTTGGAGTACAACTTTCACCCCTATTGGGCAAATTTTGCCAAATAGTGTGTTTGCCCTCTCCCAAAAGGCACCCCCTTCATGAGGATGTTCATATCCGGTGAGGAGCCTTACGGAAGGTAGAAGTGTCTTTATTTAATTCTTTTTTTTTTCAACGTTCATTTATTTTTGGGACAGAGAGAGACAGAGCACGAACGGGCGAGGGGCAGAGAGAGAGGGAGACACAGAATCGGAAACAGGCTCCAGGCTCTGAGCCATCAGCCCAGAGCCCGACGCGGGGCTCGAACTCACGGACCGTGAGATCGTGACCTGGTTGAAGTCGGACGCTCAACCGACTGCGCCACCCAGGCGCCCCGGTAGAAGTGTCTTTAACTGTGCAAAGGGCTGGCCCCTGGAGAACTGTACCCCCTCTGTCAGCTGTCGCCGCGACAAGGATTTCATCAGTGTGTCACAGAGCTTGTTACCGATGGGGCTGGATGTTGCCGACCTGGTTTATTAGTGTAATACCTAAGGGTGGTCCTTGTGGTCAAAGGGTGTCTGTGGGTTGGGCTGAGAATCACCATGCCCAGTAGTGTTTCTTAGGAAAATAAGCTCTGATTTCCAAGTAGCTGCCTTGGGGTCTGGAATGCAAGCTGTTTGTAAGAAGGGAACTGCCCTGAAATATTAGACACCGTTTTCCCATTATTTCAGAGGTGAAGAATGTGGTTATCTTGAATTTCCTCTGGATAGACGGTGTTCCTTTTCTCCTGCTCCCTGCTTCCTCTTTTCCTTCCTCCACGCCATTTTATTAGCTGATAAACCATTGGTGGGTCACACGGACGTCCCAGAAGGAAGTTAGGGATAAGTTTGACCAGGAAGGGGCTGAGAGCAGATGACAGATACCATAGTCCTGACTCAGGCACTGTGTGGAAACAGGGAAGAGTAAGACTAAGCCTCAGGGCAGTCTGGCGTGTAAGCCCCCCCAAGTCAAGGGCTTGAGAAAGAGATGCAAAGAGATAGAGAAAACCTTGGGGGCCCCTTCTGACAAGCAAGTGGTGCACCGTCTTTGGGGAGCCAGACTGTTGCAGAGACAGAGACCGAAAAGGACAATGACCTGGTCCAACAAGGTCATGGGTGACCTTGTCATCCATCATAGACATCCATCATAGACAAGGTGAATGGATGATAAAATTTCCTGATAGTTTGGGTCGGCTCCAGTGAGAGGAGAAAGTAGCATATACCAAAGGCATAAAAAATTGGTCTGATAGGAAAGATGAAAAGGCCACCCTCTCCTCTACAAGAAAGAAGAAATTCCTTCCCTGAGAGCCATGTGACATTCCTCAAGACCCCCCCCACCCCCACGCCGGTCCCAAGGGAGGGTTCCCAGATGGTAGGTCTGTGGAAAAAGTGGCATTCAGGCACGGCCTTCTCAAGTCTGGACTCCCCAGCCATATCCTGGAGCTCCCAGTCATGACCCCTCAGGAAGCCATCCTCCCATGTGTGGTGAAGGCCAGAATACAGAAAGAGTCAGCAGAGATGCCTGCCTTCTACCCTGATCAGTTGTGTGCAGGGGTGAGGTTGGAGACCACACCACAAACTCAACAGCATAGGCACCAGCCAGCCCGAATGCACGTGGCTATGGACAACAGGCCAGACTGACCCTGGGAACATCGGCTAAAGATCAGCCCTCTCAGGCAGCCTTCACAGAGGCAGAAGTCAAGTCCTCTTCTTCCAAAGAACATTTTAAGATTAAAACAACACAATGCATAAGTGACGGTGTATGATACCCTATTACAGGCTTTGCATTAGGTCATTCTTACAATCTTGTGTAGGATGGGCTTCCTGGGGGTGTGACCCGTGCTGCCACAAAGGACTCCACAGCAAAGGACCCCATGCCTGGTTTAATGCTCTGCCATCACTGTCTGGATCGTCTCAGTCATTTTTTTTAATGTTTTTATTCATTTTTGAGACAGAGAGAGACAGAGCATGAGCAGGGGAGGGGCAGAGAGAGAGAAGGAGACAGAGAATCCAAAGCAGGCTTCAAGCTCTGAGCTGTCAGCACAGAGCCTGACACGGAGCTCGAACTCACAGACTGTGAGATCATGACGTGAGCCGAAGTCAGACGCCCAACCGACTGAGCCACCCAGGCGCCCCAGTCTTAGTCATTTTTGAACAAATAGCTCCACATTTGCATTTGTCACTGGAGCCCCCAAACTATGTAGCCAGTCCCGGGTTGGTGAGGTAAAACACACACGCACACACACACACACACAAACACACACACGTATCACAGGTATTACCAACATGCCCATTTTACAGATGAGAAGACTGAGGGTTAGTCAGGTTAAATGGCTCTGCTAACGTCACTCCGTTAGTAAGCAGCTAACTGCAGCCCCCAGGCATTCTACCTCCCAAACCAGTGTTTACTCTGATTTCTCAATGCAACGGGCGCATGGTCCAGTACCTGCCCAGCTCACCATGACAACTTTCCATTACTGCCCCCCGCTTCTATGATGACCCTTCAGCCCTGTTTATACCACTTGAGATCACCATCCCCAGCCACAGCGGATGCCCAAGCTGGACCAGGCTGGGCCCATTGGACTATCTCTTCCAAGAATCTGGAATTGGCAACCAAAGGGACCGCAGAGGGAGGTCAAATTGGGAAATCAGCGCAATAGCTGGAACAGAGGATTGGCAGGCCCAGGCATGAAACGACGTGCACCTTCCACTCTTTTGTCTCCACACCCCGAGTGTGAATTCCCAGAGAGACGCAGTCTAGAAGGGCTCAGGTGCTACGATGCGGCCGGGTGAGAACCATCCAGGAACCTTAGGGAAATGGCTTCATGTGACCTTGCCAGTGGTTGAGAACCTGCCAGGCCTGCTGGTCACCGCAGTTATACGAGGATGGCAACTCGTGGCTGGAAACATTTCTCCTTCGAGCTGCCACTATTGTTTAATGTAGAAGAAACACACAGAGCATTTATGCACCGGGTACTGTTCTGAGTGTTTTACAGAGCACAGCTCATTTAATCCTCCTAATAACCCGATGAGACAGATTAGTAGCATCACCTCCATTGCACAGGTAAAGAGAGATTCTGTAACTTGCCCGAAGTCACAAAGTTAGCACGTCATAGAGGCAGGATTTGAACCACACGGGCTGGCTGCAGAGTCTAGGTTCTGAACCCTCTTTCAAGCTGCCTCTCAGAAGGGGTATTCTGGCTGGTCTGAGAGAAACAAGGCAACATGCAATTTCCATTTTTAAGTTTCATTTTACCTTTTCAAGATGCAGTCACACAAAAGTCCTCGCTCACTGGAACCAATGAGGCCTTTGAGCAGTCAAGAGGGATGTTACAAAGAGTACACACGACAGAGTGAATGAATACTCAGTCTCTCAGATTCCCATTCCACACGGGTTTTCTCTGTCTCTGTCTCTGTCTCTCTCTCTCACACCCACATCCCCCCCACACACACACATACACACGCACACACACATCCCAAGTGGCTTTGTTGCCCACTTTCTTTTTTTTTTTTTTTTTTTAAATTTATTTTTGGGACAGAGAGAGACAGAGCATGAACGGGGGAGGGGCAGAGAGAGAGGGAGACACAGAATCGGAAACAGGCTCCAGGCTCCGAGCCATCAGCCCAGAGCCTGATGCGGGGCTTGAACTCACGGACCGCGAGATCGTGACCTGGCTGAAGTCGGACGCTTAACCGACTGCGCCACCCAGGCGCCCCTGTTGCCCACTTTCCAAGCACACAATAAATTAGAAGGAAATGTTGGGGCGCCTGGGTGGCTCAGTCAGTTAAGCGTCCTGCTCTTCATTTCAGCTCAGGTCACGATCTCACGGTTCGTGAGTTCGAGCCCCGCGTCAGGCTCTCTGCTGTCAGCCCAGAGCCTGCTTTGGAACCTCCATCTCCCTCTCTCTCTCTGCCCTGCTCCCCTTCTCAAAAATAAATAAATAAACGTTTAAAAAAAATTAGAAGGAAATGAAAATCTACTGCAAGCTGGCAAGCTGACAGTATTAGGAAAGCATTACTATGAGCCTGGCAGTAAAAGAGACAGAAACACCCTAAGAGCAATCATAAACCTTATAAAGAACAGCAGCTCAGCTTTGTGTAAGAACATTCAAACAGCCCTAAACATTTTGACCCTCCATCCCAACTTCTTACACAAACAAATGCCCTTTTCTCAGCGTGTGAGCCATTCTCAGTGAGGTTATGTATGATTTGCACATGAAGGCATCCTGCCTCCAGGAACAATTGAGATATTTTGCTATATTCGGTATACTATGTTTAAGAAGTAAAGACGGCAGAGGAGTATGTAACATATTTTTGAAGACAACTAAAATGGTTACTTTTTTAAGCTTATGTATTTATTTTGAGACAGAGAAAGAGAGAGCGCATGAGCAGGGGAGGAGCAGAGAGACAGGAGAGGCAGAATCCCAGGCAGCGCAGAGCCCGATGCAGGGCTCGATCTCACAAACCATGAGATTATGACCTGAGCCAAAATCTAGAGTCTTGGACACAACCGGCTGAGCCACCCAGGTGTCCTACTTTTTTTTTTTTTTTTTTTAATAGCTTAAGTAGGTAACCAGGAATCAGACATTTTTATTTCTTTATCGTTTGGTGGTTGGTTAGTCTGGGGGGAGGTGCTTGCACTGAATGGCAACTTTTTTTTTTTTTAGTTCACTACTCTTTAAAAGGTCATGTGGGGGCGCCTGGGTGGCTCAGTCGGTTAAGCATCCGACTTCAGCTCAGGTCACGATCTCGCGGTCCGTGAGTTCGAGCCCTTCGTCGGGCTCTGGGCTGTTGGCTCAGAGTCTGGAGCCTGCTTCCGATTCTGTGTCTCCCTCTCTCTCTGTCCCTCCCCCATTCATGCTCTGTCTCTCTCTGTCTCAAAAATAAATAAACGTTAAAAAAAAAAATTTTTAAATGTCATGTGCTCTATAGCTCCCCATGGTCCCCACCATTCCTTTTTCCAACTGAATTTTTATTTGGAGATAATTGTAGGTTCACATGCAATTGTATGAAATAATGCAGAGAGATCCCATGTTCCTTTTCCCCAGTCTCCCCCAGCGGTGACATCGTGCCAAACTCTCGTACCACAACACTACCAGGATACTGACATCGGTGCGGTCAAGATATTGACAGTTCAGTCACCACTGGGTGACAGTATCCCTCATAAACGCCATCCGCATCCCGTCCCCACCCCCATTCCTGACCTTTTAGTAAACTCTCATCTGTTCTCCATTGCTATAATTTTGTCATTAGATCTGGTCCATGGTACGGATGAACCACAGTTAGTGAAGGATATATCCACCTTTCTTTTTTCCTTTATACATAGACTGTCTTCCTCCTTTATATGACCTGCTTCACCCTGTGGGCATTTGAACTTGTTACCGCTGGGGTAGAGTCTCCTCTGAGATCTTGAAAACTCAGATATCCAGAATGACTAACTTCCTCTCATCTCTGTCTATTCAATCTGTGGATTATACACGTCCACAGTTTTGATGCCAGGAAGGAAAAGTCCCCCAACACAGAGCTGGCTCTCATCCCTTACTACTCACTGGTGTGCACTCAAGAAATGTAACATTGAAAAAAAAAAAAAAAAAGAAAGAAAGAAAGAAATGCAACATTGGAACCCGTATAACCGGGGACGCATGCTGTAAAACTGAAAGACAAATGTGGAATTCTTTAGAGGTCACCCCTGCTTTGTTTTTTGCCTTCTGGTAGCTCCTCTTGTGAGCATAGATATGAAGGGTTAAGGGACACCTGGGTGGCTCAGTTGCTTAAACATCCAACTCCTGATTTCGGCTCAGGTCGTGACCTCATGGTTCGTGGGATCGAGCCCCACATTGGGCTCTGTGCTAGCAGAACGGAGCCTGTTTGGGATTCCGTCTCTCCTCTCTTTCTGCCCCTCCAGCATGCGTAAGTACACTCTCTCTCTCTCTCTCTCTCTCTCTCTCTCTCTCTCTCTCTCTCTCAAAATAAACATTTAAAAATTGTTTTTTAAAAAGAAGGGTTAAATCCATTCAGAATTCTCAAGTACCTTATCTTGTACCCCCCCCCCCCCACTCAGCCCCTTTAGAATGTTCCTGTGCTTAAGTACTCTTTCTCAGTTAATCTCCACTTTTTTATCTAGCTAACTTCTGTAACATAGCCTCTTTGTTTTTAAATATCTCATTCTTGTATGGTAAAAATTCTACTAGCTCTAAGATACTTAACAGCTCCAAGTGTCTCATATAATATACTTTGTTCAATAAATGTTTTTTGAGCACCAACTGTACGTCATGACCATAGTTAATGATTCTATATGCCCTCGTATCATAAAATAAATTATTTAAGCCGCTAACAGAGTTGTAATTAGGGTACTCCAGAAATTTTGGGTCTTCCCCCAGCATCTCATTCATAGCAAATGCTTTAAAATGTTCTTCACTGAGGGGCGCCTGGGTGGCTCAGTCGGCTGAGCATCTGACTTCGGATCAGGTCATGATCTCACGGTTCGTGGGTTCGAGCCCCACGTCGGGCTCTGGGCTGACAGCTCGGAGCCTGGATCCTGCTTCGAATTCTGTGTCTCCCTCACTCTCTACCCCACTCATACTCTGTCTCTGTCTCTCTCTCTCTCTCAAAAAATGAATAAACGTGGAAAAAATTTTTTTAAAAATAAATGAAATGTTCTTAATTGAATTGACCTGCTAGGATGTCTTTCTGAAATTGGACGTGTGTGGTTTGGATCAGTGTACCCAACTATTAGCAGCAATAACCTTCTCTTTCTTCCATGATATCATTTCCTTTTATTCTTTCCCCTTCTTTACTTAAATTCTGAACCCTGGACTACTGCCAATACCACCCTAAATAACAGCTACAATCAGTGTTGCTCACTTGTCATTCCTTGACATTCACTGAGGATTTTCTGTGCACTGAGCACTAGGAATCACAGCAAGAACAGCCATTCTTCTTGTCCCCAGGACGTAAGTATGGTGAGTATGATGTAAGGTGAGCACGGCTGCAAAGTAAGTATGACTTCTTGTGTCACAGACGAGGCACCAGACATGGCATGGCTTTCTCAAAATCTCTGAGTTGATAAATAACAGAACGGCATTCAAACTCAGGCCTATCTGATGTCAAAGCCCATGCTCCCAGGACGTGGCCAGACCACGTTCCAGGCTCCGAAGCCCCAGAGAAGAACTTCATTCAACTCATCGATAAGATCAGTTCTTACCACTGATTTTCCTAGAGGAGAAGAAGCCGTTCAGCTACATCCTCTCTCCATCGGCCAGGCTCATTTCCTTAATGCTGCAGATGAGCTTCCGCGGAAACAGACTTCGGATGGAGACGTAGGTCCAGGAAGGTTCATTAGGGGTGCTCGGTGGATCGAGACCTGTTGGGAGGCAAAGGAAGTAGGACCGTGTAAAGGGAGACGTTGAACTTCAGTGTCATCAGAATCCAAGCCTCGGCTTACCCATGGGGAGGTCAGAAATGTCCCAAATTAAGTCAACGGGCCATGCCCACAATGATCACTCATTGGTGCAGACTGTCCCAGGAGGTGGGCATGACCTTGGCCCTGGCAAATCCCAGAGAGGGACTCAACAGAGAACTGTCGGCCACCACCGCTCATGGGGTGGAGGAAAGGACAGCTATCTGAGCAGCCACCCTGGCATCTTTACACATAACTCGTTCTCTAGCCTCCTTTTCAAACCTCCCACTTCTCTTAGAAGATTTCCAGATTGGGTCTGAAGAGAAAGCCAAGCCAATGTGGTACAGTTTTCCTATACTCTTCTTCCAGGGATCCCTGTCTTATTTCTTAATTTATTTGTTCCTTTTTCCCAATGAAGGTAACAAAGTTTATCTCCACTGCCTCGGCTCACCTGAGAACAAATTCAGGGGATAGCTTCCCTGGTTCTTCAGTGCCCTCCTCTGAAAGAGTGGTCTGGGAATCAAGTCCTGCTGCTGGAGCTAGGGTCAGCCTCTCTTAGTTTGCCTCAACAGCCCTTTTCTTGAAACCTTTCTTTTCCATTCCAGCCCTCCACTCTATCACCAGCACTCAGCTCACCTGTTCTCCATACATGGACTTTGGCCAAGTCTCCTATCTGCTCCAAACTTGCCCTCTCAGATGCACCCCCACTCACCTCCTGCTGCCCAGGTGACCCTTCTAGATGTATACCTACCACGTGAGTACTCTTTCCAGGATATGTGTTAAATTCTTTACTCTCACATTCCAGGCGTGTCTGATCTGGCCAACCTCTTCAGTGTCATTCAACAGCTCCTTTCCTCACCCACCACACACACACACACACACACACACACTCACACACAAGCTAGCAATACTCAACTGTGTGTGGTTTTTCCTCATCTATCACATTATTCCTACCTCCATGCCTTTTTGTACACTGTTCCTTCTGCCTGGAAACCTTCCTACAGCAGGTTAATTCTTTCAAGACCCAATGAAGGTGTTTTCTTCTCCAGGAAGTCTTCCCTTCCACCAAGAGCTGGGCTACAGCGCTGTCACCCTCAGCCTTGCCCCACATCCTCAGAAGTTATCCGCCATCACTGGCCTGTGAGACCCAGCAGACAGGTCGGAATCTTTCCTTGCCCATGCCTGGCGCAGAGCAGGAACTCAAGATAAGCTTGGCGAGTTGAACAGATTAAACCCCCTCCTTAGTGACTACACCAACTCTTTCCTTCATCGCCTACAACTCTCCAACTCCTTGCTTTTCAAAAGAATGTTTTTCCCAAATACACTCATTTTCTCTATTTTAACAAGGTGATTACCAAGCATAGGTGTGCTCACATGAAGCAAACTGGTGTTAGGAAAAATCTGTATGGTAAAAGAAAATTTGGGGTGATTACTTGTCTTTATAAAAGGCTGCTAGCCTAGGTTTCTTTAACTAGGGAGCTTCAAATATCTGCACAAAAAGCATACACAAGACAGAACGCTGGTCTGCAAACTGAGAGTGATGATTACCTTGGAGTTCTTTTGCTTTCTTCTTTACGTTTATATATATTACTTGCATTTTACATAATGATCAGGCCTTATTACTTAAGAATCAGAAAGAAAATATAAACCCACGTTCATTGTGGAAGAAACAAGGAAACAAGTAGGCTTCCAAGTGATTTTTTTCTCTTTTAAAGAGGTAAAAAGGTAGAGTTACAAAAACAAACAAACAAACGAACAAAACACCGCAAGTGCCTTTATCTCCAAGCTTACTGGCAAGAATAAATTGCACATTTGTAGGACTTTATGCCAAATGCATTTTGAGTCGTTCAATCTGAAAATGGTTTCTTTCTCTATAATTTCCGGGGGTCCATGTTTTAGAAACTGAGTTTCATATCAGGGCACTATTGTGAATTTAAAAAGGCAGACGTGTACCATGCAGCAAGTTCACAGTCAAGGAGCCTCAAATTCCAACCCCCACCATAAACTAACTGTTGGTAAGTCAGTCAAGTTCTCTGAGCCTCCACTGCTTCAAGCGTAAAATGGGATAATCTCTGCACCACCCACTTCACAGGTTTCCAATAAAAAGGAGCAAATGAGACAATATATGTACACTCGCTTTAGAAAGTAAGAGGCTGAAGATACCGTGTTAATAAGTGTTAGAAGGGGGGCGCCTGGGTGGCGCAGTCGGTTGAGCGTCCGACTTCAGCCAGGTCACGATCTCGCAGTCCGTGAGTTCGAGCCCCGCGTCAGGCTCTGGGCTGATGGCTCGGAGCCTGGAGCCTGTTTCCGATTCTGTGTCTCCCTCTCTCTCTGCCCCTCCCCCGTTCATGCTCTGTCTCTCTCTGTCCCAAAAAAATAAATAAACGTTAAAAAAAAAAAAAAAAATTAAAAATAAGTGTTAGAAGGGTGATGATTAATAATCATATTTGGAGGGCAGTCATTTCCCCCTCTCTTGGAGTCTCTGTCCTGTTCCTCTTGAGGAACAGCCACTTCTGTGAGGATTCTCCTTCTCCCTTTTGGGATTCCCTCCAAGGGCTGTTTTCCATCACCAGGACCAACTCTTAGGCATGTGCTTTTTGCCCAACACTCCCTGAAATATTAACCCCCAGGAAGACGCTGAGTGTTTAAAACAATAGGCAATTATCATCAGCTAAAAAGCAGTCCTGAAATCACACACTCTTCCTGAACATGTACATGTTTTTCTTTGTCCTTTTTCATATTCTTTTTTTTAGGGAAGAGTGTCTCAAAAGATTAATGTAATGAAGCATTTGCTTGACCAATCTGGAGAATCTTTCTCTTAGCAAGTTCTTGAGCAGAAAGAGCCATACAACCCATTGGCTTATATCATCCAAGAGAAAAATAAAATCACTTCTGCCTAGGGGCGCCTGGGTGGCTCAGTCGGTTAGACGTCCGACTTCGGCTCAGGTCATGTTCTCACGGTTTGTGGTTCGAGCCTTGCGTCAGGCTCTGTGCCGACAGCTCAGAGCCTGGAGCCTGCTTCGAATTCTGTGTCTCCCTCTCTCTGGCCCTCCCCCGTTCGTGCTCTGTCTCACTCTGTCTCTCTCAAAAATAAACAAACATTAAAAAAAATCACTTCTGCCTACGTTATTACAGGGTGGGAGGCAAATTTTCTGATATCTATTAGTTTTCCAAGTGATAGGTCATCAAGTATCTTGGATTTGATCACATAGTCCCTGAGTGAGGGTGCTCAAGCCAGAATTAGAGTCTCCATACTAGAACTGCTTAGCTCATTAGACAGTATTTCCCCAGTAGCTAAAGAGAAGAGGAGAAAAGAAAAAGGAAAAAAAAAAACAAAAAAAAACCTGTCTGTTAATGACAAAGGAGGTATGATCTTTAAGATACTCTCCAGGACCTGATAGAAAATACCCCATTAAAAGAAGACTGGATTCTCAATTTAGCTTTCTTTTCTTTCTTTTTTAATCTCTGAGTTACATCTTCTAAGGCAACAAATAGCATCTTTGTTTAGGGGGGAAAAATCTAGTTTATTTATATGGTTTGATACTTATCTGGAGAGGACAGAAGTAGAGGGTAGTCAAGGTTCACTGGTATTATGAATTTCTCTTTTTTTTTTTTCTTATGTTTATTTATTTATTTTGAGAGAGGGGAAAGGGACAGAGAGAGAGGGAGAGAGAGAATCCCAAGCAGGCTCCACACTGTCAGCACAGAGCCCAATGCAGGGCTCTATCTCATGAACCATGAAATCACATCCTGAGCCCAAATCAAGAGTCTGACGCTTAACCAACTGGGCCACGCAGGTGCCCCAAGGTTCATTAATATCATGAAATCAGGGGAACAGAATGATTGAGAGTTAGGCTTTCAAGTATGAAAATATGGGTCCCTTTCCCAGCACAGCCACTTGTGCACCGTGCGAACACACACTAGTTATTTATCCCTTCATTGTCTCAGTGTCCTCACCTATGGAATGGAGCTAAGGATACCTGACCCACTGCGTGGTAATGATTAAATGAGCTAATGAATGCAGAATGCAAAGCAGACAGTCTGGTGCATGTCTGAGAGATGAAAGAGGTTATTTATCAAATGTGATGATGAATTTAAACATGTTCTAGAGGGGCACCTGGGTGACTCAGTCAGTTGAGTGTTCGACTCTTGATTTCAGCTCAGGTCATGACCTCATCGTCATTGAGATCAAACCCCACATCAAGCTCCCCACTAGGCATGGAGCCTGCTTAAGATTCTCTCTCTCCCTGCTTAAGAGTCTCTCTTTCCCTCTCTCTTTACCCCTCCTCGACCTGCACTCACCCTCTCTCAAAATTTAAAACACACACACACACACACACACACACACACACACACACACATTAAACGCATTCCAGAGACAGCCAGCATGATGGTCATCTTTGTGAACCACAAAGCAAATTGTACAGCATAAGTATTAACTTCTAACCATAAAAGTAATCCCACTAACTAGTTTAAGAAGGAGGTAAGAGCAAAGATGGGTCCGTTTGCCTGGATATTTGTAGTTGGATGCTCTATGCTCGGGTTGGTTGTTTCTTAGGAGCTGGCCCACAACCCCACTGAATAAGAGGCTTAAAACCAGACTAGGCTTACTTCTGCTACTTTAATTTCAAAGTTCATAAAGCCAACATTATGGCCTGATGATAGCCCCTGTCACATCAACTATAACTCTCTATGGAACTTCCATTTGCTTATCTGGCCCTTTGTTTTATTTCCAAACAAGGGAGTCACGTCACCTAGTCTTGTTGACCACCACACAGAACAGCCCGTACCTCATAACGTAAGAATGTTCTGCCCTATTGGTACAAGCCATTAAAGTTTAAAGCACAGAATAGCATTCATGTCTCCAGCTTTGGAAGAAGATAAAGCACTGACTTCATGGCCATTTGTTTCAGAATTTACTCATATTACAGCCCTGAAAACATTCCACTGTTTTGGCCCAACTGGCTTTCTGGAAGGAGGAGTGCACGCTTTTACAGCAGAACCACTGTGTAAATTCTCAGGGTTAACCGAAGTACACTCTGGCTTTGGCAAGATTCCCAACAGCTGGTGCTATGGCCCCCAGATTAAGGGCCAGTACTGTGTCAGCCATCCTCACCATCCGTGTGGCAGTGGACCAGTTTGGAAGGAGCCACTGGAGGGTTTCTCGCTTAATAGATAGCCGCAAGATTAGTAACAGAGAGTCGTAACCTTTACTGAATGGTCCAAGTACTTCTACTCATCCAGAGACCCATGAGGCAGCCGACCTCGATGTGCTGAAAAGCTGAGTGAAGGGATAATAGATTTGTTATGAGACAGAAGGTCTTGGAGCTCACAATTAACTTGCTCCAAACATTCATCTTTGTTCCCAGTCCAAAATTCATTCACATAATTCAGCCAACACCAGCTTCCAGAGAATTAACAAGTAGCTGCCAGTCCCTGCTAGGTCATTCTTTGTCAGAACATAATTCTATAAGCCCCCTATTAAATTTACAAAACCTGGGTGGGGGGACCGTGTCTTCTGTGCCCTTACATTTTAGTTCCTAGCCCTGGCGAGCAGCACACTCACATAGATATTGGTGGACTGAGTTGAATAAAGGTAAGCGACATACCCCAGGGCTTGGTTTTCTGACGAATCCCCGAGCTTTTGAGGAATGACCTTATGGCTCCAGTCACACCATGACCTAGAGACGAATATTCCGCTTCACAAACACACACCCCCTTCCCTCACCCCAGGCCCTCTTGTTTCCCCAAACCAGAAGTCAAGTGCTAGGATGCAGGTTGTCTGGAATGCACCTCCCTGGAACTCCCAGCATATGTTGACTCAATGAGTAACACATAGACATTGACTACCACTATCTACCATCAGATAATATCTTTTTCCTCCCACTGGCCGACTGGATTTTGAACCTGAAATACCCTTAGAAGGATATTTTCATTTCAGTTCCTAATCTGGCTGCAGGCTCAGCCAGGCAGGCAGGCAGGCAGGATACAAGGGTCACCACACATTCCTCCTGGCTTCGGGAGGCAAAGTACAGGCCTCTCATCATCAGGAGCTTGCCAGCCAGCATCCACCCATCACAACAACATCCATCTCTCTAAAGGCCTTACTCACCAGCCAACTTCCTCTTAAGCCTATTATTGTGAGGTAGTCAGTTCTCCCTTGTTCCTGTGGCGGGGGAGAAGGGGGGGGTGGTGAGGGGGGGAGGTGTGGGAGGGGGGCTACGTCGGTGGCTATTTTCTACATGTCACAACATTGTGCTTCATTTTCTGTGTTCTGGCACCTAGCTACATGACCTGGTTTGCCACTCTCTCTTCAGCAGGGTGCTTTAAGAATTTCTTTCCCGGATGTGTCTTCCAAACACCGGTCCCCAATTTGGGGCAGCAGATAGAGATTTCATGTCAAAGGCATTCCACTACTGAAAGGCAAGTGCCCCCTTGCTCTCCATGGACTCCTCAAATGTGGAGTAGGCAGAACGGGAAGAAAGCTAGAACGGGATCCTCTGGAGCAAGGGCCCAGGGCAGAAGCCCATCTTGCTGGGGTCTGGGATGACATTAGATTCATTCCTCTTCGTTAATTAGACTGCCAAGAATCCAAGGGTGTATCCATTACTTGTTTTCAATGAGTTTATCTTCCTAATGTGTTGTTGTTTTTAACCCTAATTTGAAATTTTTTGTTATTGTTGCATATGCTGCATCATCACGTACATACTCAATAGAACTATTTTGATGAGGCATTGATGAGAATTGAATGCTCAGCTTAAAATTTTACATATCTGATAATTGGAATAATTTATCACAGGGTAGCTTCTGGTTCCTTCCATTCCAAACCTTGATTATTTTCTATTACCCACATATTTCTAGCACCGTGCCTTAGAGCCTATCCACATTGAGTATCAGCTCAGTCATGGCACTGGTTGAGTCACTACAATGGGCATTGGCAGTATTTCTGGAAACCACTCCTAAATAAAAGTGGCTAGAGATATTTAACTGTACACAGAAGTGACTGGGAACCTCATAAGTAAACCCCTCTAACCTGAACTAAATGTTTGTCTAACTCCACTTCCCTTAGTCTGGTCCCCAAATGCCTGCCGCCACCAATTCAACAAGTATAATGGAGAGAAGTCACACTGGAAAGAGGCAGTGGTCTTAACTAACTATAGTTAATTTAGCTTAGGTGTACAAATTTTACAAAAACTTATGACTACATGAATGAACACTTTCCTAGGGCCATCACACAGCTGTGAAAGTAAAGGGCTCTGAAGCTGAGGCTTGATTATCTTTATGTGAATCCACTCCGGCACCAACAAATCACAATAGACGCTGGGCATGAACAACCAGCTCCATCATTTGGCACATACTGGATGAATGAGCATCCCTGAAGGCTGACTACTGACGTTCACCAATATCTATAGTTGATAAATGCTCATAAAGACCAGATTCTCATTCGAACTTGTTACAAGTTCTGTTTTACCATCCTTTTTGTTGGTTAAACAGTTTGTTCTCGCCTTCCTTTAAACTCTCATTTTCTGTATTCCTGGTCTCTTTCATTTTTTATGATCTTGCAGCTTGATCTGATCATAGCAGACGTTTAAAAATATGTATTGTGTTAGAGGGATTTACAAAGGCAGGATCACAGAACAACCTATCTCCAAATGAGGACCTAAGAGTAGCTTGAGATAAAAGGCAAAACATGTAGATCATGCAAAGGAAGGTATTAAGCAAAACATTGATGACCCCAGCCAACCAAGCCATAGAGAATCCATTTACCAACCCATTTCCCACCCACAAATTGGGTCAGGAGCCAGACGTAAGGGTCTGTTCATTGGGTTTTTCCTGCACTGGAATGTAAGCGTGTTGAGAGCAGGGACTTCCCTCTTCACCTCATGTGTTCAGCATAGTACAAGATCAACGATCAACGGTGAATGGACGCACAAGCAAGAAATGGTTCTATTTTGTTGGTGGTTAGGAGCCACTGGAAACTTTGGCAAGTTGATTCTGGCAAAGATGAAGCAGAGGAAATCAGATCAGAGAAATTCTGGAAGAGTATTGTTTACTAAGGAAACTCATTGTGGATGCATGCTGCAGGATGTAGGGAGAGGGGGGAAGGGAAGTGCAGCTGTAAACAGGGCCGAACATCTGGGTTTTGTTTTATACAAGAAAGTATCCAAAAAGAAGGGCTAGAACCCAAAGTAGGGAAGGGAGCTGGGGAGCAGGAGGCAGGAAAGAGAGGCATCAAAATGAGGGCTGCCATAAACCCAGTGACTTAATGGGTCTGTATGAGGTGGGTCCCAGATCATTTCACATGAGCTTCTTGGCCCCTCATAGGAAAACGTTTACCTCACGGGCCATAACACCAGCACAGTGAATGAATTTCCTGATGAAAAGGAGTGACTTCACAAGAGAGACTCTTCCACCTTCCCCTGGAAGGGGAAGTTAAGGTTGTCAGAGGCACAAGGTGATGGGAGAGAAAGCAACACATAGCACTTACAGATGGCAATGACAGAACTGGGATGTTTGACAAGGCACTGACAGGTCACGAGAGGCATTCTGGCTCAGCCATTTAATTAACGCGACACACTTTCTTTTACACTTTCCTCTAATCACAAATCATTCATTATTTTCTTCAGGGTTCTCCAGGATTGCCATCCTCCCATTTCCCTTGAGGTTTCCTAAACTGGACAAAATTATTGTACGGGTTGGAACCGTGCTGGTGATCAGTGAGCGAAGATACAACCCAATTGACTCCATTTTGAATCTGTAGTTGCATCTGATCTTTTCCTGCCCTTCTACTCCAAAGGTCACAATAGTCCTTCCTTAGATGGGTGCATATTTTACCTAAGGGAATACTCTGGGGTTATAACCTTTTGATTTCATCTTAATTAACTGCATTCCCTTCCCTAATTGACTAGGACTTTATTGAGAGATTTTTGTTTTTTGTTTTTTGTTTTTTTACTTTTGAGAGAGAAAGAGAGAGTGAGAGAACTCAAGCAGGGGAGGGGAAGAGAGAGAAGGGGACAGAGGATCCAAAGTGGGCTCAGTGATGACAGCAGAGAGCCCGATGTGGGGCTCGAACTCAAGAACAGCAGGATCATGACCTGAGCCAAAGTCTGCCGCTTAACCGACTGAGCCACCCAGGCGCCCCAGGACTATGTTGAGTTTTTATGTAACTCTCCAAGGTGCCAGCTAACACAGTGTCACACACAAATTGAATGTCCACACTAAACACTTATTCCGGTACAAGAACCAGAGAAAAGGATCCTCATTTCCTCTTAAATTAGCTCTTTCCACTTTTTTTCTTGATGCCTATTTGATTCTTTGACCTCAACACAAAGTGAACACAAATCTAGAAAGAGTGAGAGAGAAAGAGCAGTTCATTCTGGAAGCAAAAGACAGAGCCTTTTCTATTTCATTAGCTGACAGTAAATCCTGAAATGCCATTGCCATGTTGCCTGGCAACCTAGGAAATATTGTTCTGATTAAACAAAAACTATCTGGAGTAAATTCACATTGAAATGGCTGACAAGTATTATATCATTCTGCATTCCACCATTAATACATTAGCAGCAGACACTTTGGGACAGTTCACTCCCAAGAAAACAAAAACAAATATATTGACATCACCAAGAGGCAGTCTGGGGACCAGGAAAAAAAAAAGTCCCAAGCAAGACTTAGAACCTTTGGGGAACTCAGTTTTTTTTTTTTTTCATCTGCAAAAAGAACGAGGGGAATTAATAGACTCTGACATTTTGCGATTCGAAAGTAACAGTAAAAATGGAGAGCAAAGTACCTGTCACCTTTTAGAACTGCAACATTTATTATACTTGTGTGGGCCGCGAACAGTGATACACAGACTTAAAGAGTGAAAATCATCCATCTTAACTTTAAATAAAATCCACAGTGGGGATTTGTTGGTTTCCTATAGGCTATTGATACCCTTATTATTATAAGAAACTTCCTTAATTTAGGAAGGCAGATGTTCAGCTTACGAAGTCTGCTCATCTCATTAAGACAAAAATACCTCCTAGAAATTTCTTGAAGACTATTATAGTGAGAAACCCCGGAGTCAAGGCGCTCTGGCAAAAATTAAAGCAACTTGTCTGTGGATATCATAAGTGAATAGATTATAAAGCTATTCATAAAGAGAAGCTGCGGCTGAAAACTGTAAGCTGCAGCAACAAAGCTTTGAAGAGTATAACACGGCAGTCAAGAAGCAAAGACTCTGGGTTCAAATTCTAGCCCTGTTACTTACGGTTCGGCTGCTATTTAAACTCTCCACGTCTCAGTTTATCCATCCATACGTAGGTATAAAGGTAATAACACACCTCTCTTATGGTTATTGCAGGAATCAAATGAGTTACCAATGTCATTTGTAACATGACAAACGCGGCTGACATTTGTGGCTGACACGTAGTTGGCTGCCTTTGTTATTTAGGGCACGAGCCAGTGAACTGTTCATAGGAGTGCTAGAGTCAGATGGGCCTGGACGTAAAGCCCCACACCACTGGTTGTCAGACATGGTCCTTTGGGTAAGCTCCTTAATCTCTCTAAGCGTCAACTGCTTCATCTACAAAATGGGAATGATCCTAACCCATTTCTTGGAGCTTTTGTGAGGATTCGGTGACATGATGCTTGTGACAGGCACAGCACAACGTAGCTGCATTCAACCATGAATCCCTACAGTCCAGGATTCACCAAGAAATTTCTCTGCGCTTTCTTTAGCTTCTCATTGTTGTTTTTTCCACGTCATAAAAAATAACGACGTACAGCAGTCCCCTCTTATCTGTGGTTTCAGTTTCTGCACTTGCAGATCCCCACAGTCAACCGCGGTCAAAGAGTAGTGACCTGAATGTATGTCACAATGCCTACACTGATCATCTCAGTGTGTGATCATCTCATCACAGAGGCATTTTATCATCTCACATTATCACCAGAAGAAGGATGAATAGAGTACAGTAAGATTTTTTGAAAGAGACCACATATTCACACAGCTCTTATTACATTATATTGTTATAATTGTTCTATTTAATTAGTAGTTAGTGCTGTTAACCTCTTACTGTGCCTAAATGATAAATGAAACTTCATCATAGGTATGTACATATAGGAGAAAACATAGTATATATAGGGTCTGGTCCTATCCAGCATTTAGGGCATCCACTGTGTGTCTTTGAACATATCCCCAATAGATAAGGCAGAACTATAGTATGCTCAGACAATTCAATGAGGAAAAAATCTCAACAAATAGCTGGTGAGAAAACTGAATATCTACATGTAAGAAAAAGAAGAAGAAGAAGAAGAAGAAGAAGAAGAAGAAGAAGAAGGTGGACCCCTTGCTCACACCATATACAGAAATTAACTTGAAATGGATTAAAGACCTAAATATAAGAGAATATTATTAAACTCTTGGAAAAAATAACATAGGTATAAATCTTCGTGGCCTTGGATTAGGCAATGGTTTCTTAGCTATGACACCAAAAGCACAAGCAATAACAATAAAAAAAATAGATAAATAGGATATCATCAAAATCAACAACTTCTGCCCTTGAGCTGACACCATCAAGAAGGTGAAAATACAACCCACAAAAATACTTACAACTCATATATCTGATAAGGAAATTGTATCCAAAGTACATAAAGAACTTCTATAATTCAATAATAAAAAGGCAAATAGCCCAATTAATAAATGAGCCAAGAACCTGAAGAAACATTTCCCCAGAGGAAATATGCAAAAGGTCAATGAGCACATGACGAGATGCTCAACATCCCTAGCCATCAGGGAAATGCAAATCAAAACCACAATAAGACATCATTTTACACCCACTAGGATCAATAATATAATTAAAAAGGTAGAAATAACAAGTGTTGGTGAGGATGTAGAGAAATCAGAGATGTCATCTATACCACTAGTGGGAATATAATATGCCACAGCCACTTTTGAAAAACATCTGGCAGTTTCTCAAAGGGTTAAACATAGAGTTACCATATGTCCCAGTAATTCTACTCCTAGGTATATACCTGAAAGAAATAAAAACTAAAACTTGTATGCTAATGATCACAGCAACATTATTCATAATTGCCAAAAAGTGGAAATGAATGTCCATCAATGGATGAATGGTGAAATAAAATGTGTCATATCCATATAATAGAACAGTGTTTGACTCTAAAAAGAAATGAAGTACTGATAAATTCTACTGGAACAAAGCTGAACACCTTGAAAGAAGCCAGTCACAGAAGACCACTGGTTGTATATGTGGATTCCATCTATAAGAAAAGTCCAGAATGGTGATGGGTCCATTAGCAATAGAAAAGTGAACAGCGGTTTCCTAGGGGTGGAGGCGTGGAGGAAAGTGGTTAGGGAGAAATGGGGAGTACCCATTAATGCTAATAGGTAGTCCTGTCTACCAGGAAGAACATTTTTGGATGGTGAAATGTTCCAGAATTGATTGTGGTGATGGCTACACAACTGAATATACTAAAAACCAAATTTTGAGTATACTAAAAACTGAATTTTACACTTTAAATAGGGGAACTACATGGTGTGTAAATGGTATCCCAATAAAGCTGTTATGAAAAATAATAATGAAAATTTCACAAGCCTCCTCAGCTTAGAAGATTAATTCTGTAGAACTTCAGATGGCCCCAGACCATGTTCCAACAGAACAGTAGAGGCCCACAGTGGAACTGTCTAGATAGCCCCAGGGATAGACAGCAGCTGAAAGAGACTCCAGGGCCAGTTGCTGAATGCATGTGAATTCCCTATACCCCTTCCTTTCTTCAGTTTCACAGCTGGAGATTCTGTACAGATGCAGACAAGCAGAGCAATGCCCGTCTTCCCCCCCAACAAAACAGAACTGGGTCACGCCACAAATGAGGATTCGTTTTCCTTGCTCACACCCAATCACGAGTCCCGTCTACCTAGAAGAACCCTCAAAAAAGGCCACAAGGTAGACTGTGTTTTGGAGAATGGTGTCCCAAGGAGTTGGGATTCAGGAAGTCAGAGAATGAGCCCACTGATCAACAGTGTGCAAATTGGGAAGATTCCAGTGGTGTGGTATTTGAAGATTTGCCTCAAGGGTCACCTGGGTGGCTCAGTCGGTTGAGTGCCGACTTTGCCTCAGGTCATGATCTCATAATCCATGAGTTCAAGCCCTGCATCGGGCTCTGTGCTGACAGCTCAGATCCTGGAGCCTGCTTCGGATCCTGTGTCTCCCTCTGTCTCTCTGCCCCTCCCCCCCTTCTCTCGCTCTCAAAAATAAAAAAATAAACATAACAATTGAAGATCTGCTTCAAAAAGAAGTCCTGAAGCTTTAAGTTTTTTAAATAAAACACACTGTTTTCACACAGTATTGTCACAAATTCCTCCTAAGCCCTAGTGTTTAGTTAAATTTTTTGGTGTGTGAGAAATGTGGGGAAAGACCTTGCAAGTTATACTGCAGCAGAAAACTACAGACTCATACAGAAATGGAAATTTTTAAAAAATCTTTCCATTCTTTTCTTTTTAATGTTTATTTATTTTTGAGAGGAAGAGTGTGAGCGGGGGAGGGGCAGAGAAAGAAGGGGACAGAGGATCTGAAGCTGGCTCTTCCCTGACAACAGTGAGCCTGATGTGAGGCTTGATCTCAGAGTCATGAGGTCATGCCATGAGCTGAAGTCAGACGCTCAACCTACTGAGCCGCCCATCTACCTCCTCCCTTCTTTTTTATTTTTCCTTGATTTAGTCTTATTTCTTCTCCTTTCTTCCTTTGCCCTTTTTCCCTCTTCTTCCCTCCCATTCCTTTGCTCTCCCTTCTCTGGTCACCAGAATTTTCAATAAGAAGCTGGTGAGCATGTCAGAACACGCGCTTTGCTCTATCTTTATGCTGGTACCTTCCACGACACCTCACAAGAAACGAGCTCAAAGATAATCCTGGTTATTGGAGTTAAATGCTGCTGTACAGTGATTGCTAGGCAGACAGGTTGAGCCCAACCTCTATGGGTTTATGCTGTCTCCTTGGTTTTTGAAGCAGGAGAGATGTATCCTAGACCCCCGGCCCAGATATCTGGCTGGTGGTTTTCCAGACCAATATTCTTCATATTCATACTTCTATTCTTTCTCAGGGTTCTTCTCTGAAAACACATGAAGGCATTTCATTCTGCTAGGTCTGAGTCTGTAGCAGGCCGTATTTTTCCAAAGATGGCCACACCATCTATCCTTATATGTTCTATCCTTATAATGTGATGTTGACACTTCCCAATAAGAGATGGGGTCTATGTTCCATCCCCTTGAGCCTAAGTGGACCTTTGTAACAATTCTACCAGTAGAGTATGGCTATGTGACTTCTGAGGCTAGGCCACAAAAGGCAATGCTACTTTCATCTGGCTCTCTTTCTCCTGGGACAAATGCATTGGTATGCATGAGCCACCATACAAGAAATCTGGCCCTCCAAAGCTGCTATGATGGAGAGACAATGACAGCGTAGGCTCTACAACATGAATGAGTGAGCCTTCAAATGATTCCAGCCTCCAACCTTCAAACCACCCTATTCAACACAAAGTGAAACAGAAAGGAGCTATCCTTGTGCAGACTGAAGATTGTGAGCAAAACAAATGTTCTTGTTTTTTAAGCAGGCAAGTTTTCTTTATGGAGCCTCCTGGCACAGAATGTGTTACTATGGTGCCTCCGCCCTCTGTTACCCTTAGGCAGAAGCTGTCCCCCAGGGCTTCGATAGATCAGAGAGAAGGTTAAGTTGGCTCCTCTGAAATGCATCCAAGGTGGCATCCGAAGGACTAGACATCTTCCTCCTAGATGTCTCCAGCCAAAGGTGCCTTCTGCCCACAAAATGGAAAGGGCCAGATCGTATTCACGGCCTTTTCTATAAAGGCAAAACCAACCACAGTGGATGAATTTTTGAAACATACTGCTGAATTAAAAACATATATAAGGAGAAAGAATACATACAGTATGACATCATCTTTATACAGCTCAAAACCAACAAAACAAAATAACATTTTATGGATATTAACAGCTAGGTTAAAATTCTGAGAAAAAGGCAAGAAAATAGTCAACGCGAAAAAATGCAGAGCAGGGATGAGATCAGGCGCATGGGTGTGATTGTAAGTGAGTAAGTGGTAAGTGATAGGTTCAAGGGTGTTTATTTGACTATGATGTTTCATAACTTACATATACATTACCTATGTTCCTGTGTGTGTGTGCGTGCACGTGTGTAAAATACTGCATAACAAAAGAACATGATTATAAAATGGATGTTCAGTTAATAAATGTTTCCCATTTTACTTTTGTAATCTTTTAAATTTTATTTTGAGAGAGAGAGAGCTCGAGCGAGAGGGGAGAGGGGCAGAGAGAGAGAGAGAGAGAAAAAATGCCAAGCAGGCTCCACACTCAGCACAGAGCCCAACTTGGGGCTTGATCTCACAACTGTAAGCAGAAATCAAGAGTATGATGCTCAACCAACTGAGCCACCCAGGTGTCCCTAAATGTTTCCAATTTTAAAAAACAAAACACTTGGCATCATCCAGTGAGCTGCCCAGTCCTCCCCTCACCACATGTTATGTCTCATGATTATTTATGGGCCTTATTGCCCCATCTACATGGGCTCTGTCCACTTTCCAGACCTGCACCCTGCCCCCAGCACCCCTGCTGCAGCTTCCTAATTGGACCCCTGTCCATTTCTTCCTCTCACCCTACCCAGTTTGTCCAGTGGACCTTCTTAAAGCATAACTCTAATCCTGTTTTTCACGGCTCAGTTCCCTTCAGTGACTCCTCCTGGCTCTTTTACTAAAACCCAGAGCCTGACTCTCTTAGCCCCTAGAGTCCATTTGCTCAATGCTCGGTAGGCTCCAGCCAAACCTGCTGTTTCCCATTCATGCCTCAGATCCCCCATCTTGGTGCCTTTGTCTTGTGGTTCTCCTTGCCTCTTTCCTATGTCTCCACATTTCCATCCTTAAAAATCTAGTTCCGACATCTCCACCATCACGAGGCCTTTCCTGACCCATATCTGGGACAGACGTAGACACGGCTGTTCGCGTATCTCGGCTCTGCTAGGGCTCTAGGTATTACCAAATGGGATAGCCATCACTTTTTGCCTTGCAGAATGAGTATGTTGGGTCTGTTCACTTCCCCTGCGAGACCATGGGTTTCTTTCAGGTGGAGACCGTATCTGATTCATTTCGTGTGTGTGTGTGTGTCCTCACAACTCCTTACACATATCAAACGTTCAACATTTTTAGAATGTCTATATTGCAAAATGAATAAGCTCCACATTAAGATGTCTCCTAGGCAAAATTATAAATTGGAGCAAACTTGTCTTTGGTGTCTCCAGCCTGCCTACTCAGTGGTCCTCCCCTCTAGGAGCTATGCCTCCCCACATAGTTACCCAGTAACTTCACACCTACTTGTCCAAACAGAACGTAGTTTTGGAAAAAGACCTGATAAATTCATACACACTACTGTATAAACTCTTTTCCTGAGAAGCACTTCTTTCGTTAACAGAAGATAAAATCAAAGAATGTATCCGTTCTGGGTTGAATGGTGTCTCCCCAAAAGTCATGGCCCCTCAGAACCTCAAATTGTGACCTTGTCTGGACATAGGGTCTTTGCAGCTGTAACTGTTAAAATGAGGTAATACTGGACTGGGTTGGGTCCTAAATCCCATAACTGGTGTCCTGATTAGAAGTCCATGAGAGATACAGAGACAGAGGGAAGACAGCCAGGTGAAGCACACAGGGCAGTGAGGCAGCTACAAGCCAAGGAATACCACAGAGTGCCAAAGGCCACCAGAAACCAGCAAAGGGCAAGGAAGGATTCTCCCCTAGAGCCTTCAGAGGGATTGTAGCCCTGCCAGCATGTTGATTTCAGACTTCCAGCCTCCAGAACTCTGCGGGAGGGCATCTCTGCTATGTTGAGCCACACAGGCGCGCAGGTCCTTTGCTAACCCGGGAAATGAAAACAACATCTGAAATGCTGGATTCTCGGGCACCGCTTCACCACTTAATCCTGGGAGAAGATTTCAGGGCCCCAGGAGAGACCGACACCACCTAGCCTACCTGTCCCAACCGTGGGGCATGGCAGGGGAAAATAAGGAGCAAGACTGAGATGTGGGTGAACTCGTGATCATCACTACCGACACCTTGCAAAAACGTGAAGAGCTGTGACGCCCACTTCTTTCTGCACCGGGTGTGTTCGGCTGCCTGCTGGTGGGGGCGGGGGGGGGGGGGAGCTGAGACCAAAGTCAGGAGCAGGGCTGTGAATACACGAATTAATGCAGTGGCTATCAAATTTTGGGGTCATCGATCCCTTTGGGAACATGGTACGATCTAAGGACCCTCTCCTAAAAAATACATGCACGTACCCACCAACATTTGCAAAAACTTTCAGAAGTTTCGCAGATTCCCTAGGGTAAGAGCCTTTGATCATCTAATACAGGAATGATGTGGCTAAAGTTAAACTTACAGAAGATACGCACTTCCAACGATGGTGAGTAGTTTGGTGTCTGTATACACGTGTTCAATGCAGGGTATGGGCACCAAATCCTTGGCATCAGATAGACCTTGAGTCAAATGCCAGCACTCCCCTTGACTAGGAAATGCCCTAAAATCTCTCAGCAGCAGGTGTCTCGTCTGGAAAATGAGGGATAGTAACGTCCACCTCCCAGGGCTACCGTGAGAATGAAATGAAGTAGTGTAATGTCAGTTACAGGCTCCAAAATGCCCCGGACCGCCCCTTCATAAGGCTTCTCTCCCTTGTAATCATTTAAATAAGCAGTTGTTCAGTGGCTGTCCACCGCACCCCACCCCCAAGGGATTATAAGCTTTGGGAGAGCTCTATTCACAACTGTAGTCCCAGGGGCTCTATCATTGTTGACAGGATTGCAATTTTGCTCAGCATGGTGCCTGGTGCATGGTATAGGCTTAATAAATAATGGCTCCTATTAACAGCCAACTCAAACTGATAAAAACAGGGAAAAATAGCTAGTCCACGAAAGGTTATCTGCCAAAAGCTTCGACCTCAGAAATGTATTGAGAAAATAAGAGGAAGGGGAAAAAAATGTTGTGTCCTCTGTTGCCATCCCTAAGCAAAGAAGTAGGGGCTTCAGAGATTCAGAGTCTACCCCTCCTACAGTCTACCAGGAAATGAGATTCTTCCCCTAGTTGGGGTCCACACAGCAGCTTTTGAAACTCAACACGATCTGTGAGTCTGAATGAACAAGACACCAACTGCTGAGTGGGAGGCAACATGATCTGTGGCTAGAAGCCTAGTCCTTGCCCAGAAAGGTGTTACTTTTGATCTCCTTCAAGTATGATCAAGGTGGGTGAAGTGGTAGCTGTTGGAAGGCTGGGTGAGGTATGGGTTGGCTGAGTCAGTGCTGGCCAGGTTCCCCTTGGGAAATTCCCATGGGGAGGGGAGCGGGTGGCAGTTGTCAGCTGGGAAATTAACCAGGTGTGACCTCAAGATCAATGGGGAGATTATACTCTGCCTGTGGAAAAGCCTGGGTCTAATTAATGGATAGGATGCTGGGGTGGAAGTGAGATCTTGTGTTTGGAATGAAGTCCTTCGCCTTGGCTCTCTCGGTTTCCAAATGATACTATTTCCTACCTGTCTAGCTCATAGGAACACTGTTAAAATAAATAAAATGATAAACACACACTTTGAAAAACTGAAAAAGTACTTACAAAGTAGACAAATGAAAAATTATAAAATAATAGAGTGGGTTTTCATAGTGCGGTAGTTTCATAAGCAAAAAAGATTATAATAAAAATACTACTGAAAAATCTTCATGCATGGCATTATTACTATTATTATGAATATTATTATTATTATTTGCCTCCACTTTGCACCAAGGAACAGATTCCCTAATTTTAGAGACTAGACCCCCAGCCAAGGAATCGGATCCTTGGGTGATCCCTGTGGCCAACAGATCCAAAGGAGCAAACAAATGTAAGAGGCCAACCCAATGATAAAAAGATGTCTTAAGCTTCCTCCCATATCCTCATCTTTGAAATAAACACACATTTCAAGTTCTCAACCCAGGTCCTAAACACAGACTGGTAAATGAATCTGCATAAAAGGACTAAAGGATAGAAGTTCAGGGTGAGGTGGGACCCCATGAAAGATATCTAATGACAAGAACTCTTTCCTTCCAGACACAGATAAACTCCCAGGACAAACTTCTCCCACAACACAGCTCCTGCCCTCTGGTTGAGTGACTGACTGCTGCGATACAAGACAAAGGATTCTTTCCCAAGACAGGAAAATGAGCAGCTTTTAATTAGTAACGATCGTCATTTTACCAGACATCAACTATGCACTATTAGTTTCCAACCCTATAACTGTGTTATTTCTAACTCCGTTTATAAATGAGATTGAATGGACACAGATGACATAGAAGATCATTCTCCTTAAGAAAGGTGGCCCAGGGTTTGAACCACGGCCTGCTTGCTCTATAGGCTCACCCTTCCTTCAGCCACAGTCTCTTACAGTGAAACCAGCACACCTGGGAGGATGAGCATAATAAGATGGGGGTCCAGCCGGGCATTTTTGCAGGCTGGGCTATGCCTCTTCTCTAAACTAGAACACTTAACACTGCCAGAGGTCCGATACTGAACTAGACAACCCCTTATTTAAGCTTCTATCCAGTAAGATGAAAACTGAAAAAACCAGACATGAAAAAAAAAAAGTATTGTAACTTTTTATTATGGAAAAAGTTCAAACACTCCCAAAAGTCAAGAAAGTGCTATAATTTAAGTCCCCTGTACCATGACCCAGGTCCATCTACTATTGACATTTTGCTATCATTGTGTTATTGAGTCCTCTCACTTTCTGGAGTATTTTAAGCCATTCCCAGACCTTATATTATCCTATCCGTAAGTATTTCAGTATTGATCCTAATATATAAAGACTTAAACTTAACATGACAACAGATCCATTGCCACTCTTAAGACAAGCAATAATTGGGGCGCCTGGGTGGCTCAGTCGGTTAAGTGGCCGACTTCGGCTCAGGTCATGATCTCCTGGTCCGTGAGTTCAAGCCCTGTGTCCAGGCCGCTCAGAGCCTGGAGCCTGCTTTGGATTTTGTGCCCCCCCACCACACCGTCCCATGTCTGCCAGTCCCCAACTCGTGCTCTGTCTTGCTCTGTCTCTCAAAAATAAATAAATGTTAAAAAAATTTTTTTAAAAAGAAAAGCAATAATAATTCCTTAATATTGTTTCTTAATGTACTCGATTTTCCCCAATTGTCTCTAAAATGTCTCTTTCAGTTAAGTTACTGAATTCAGTTCCCATTTTACAGAAATCTGGTCGTTTCAGTCCTATACAATTTCTTTTTTGGGGAAAAAAAATGTCATAAGTAAGGGAACACTATAGGTGGGTGGTCAAAGACGTTCCTTCCGTGATGAACTCAGGCAGCGAGAACTCAGGCATTATCCAAGCAGTGTACTTCATGTGGGTTGAAATCATTCCAGTGTTATGAACTGATTCCCGTCTCCACTGCAGGCACAGGGTGGATTTTCATTGTAATGAACAATGCGTGGACGGATGAGGGAAACAGAATGTGCGTGGAACGGGTGAGAAGTGAACTCTGTGACCACCTCAAGAGTCCATGTGGTTGCTCTGAAGTAAAAGAAGTGTTTCTTAAAAATAAATAAATGAATAAATTTATGCAGCACTAACAATAACTGCAAACTCTCAGCTGAAATATGCAAATACTTTATAAAGAATAAGTTTGATCCTCTCCTTCTTTTAGAAAACAAGAAGTGTGGTGAAGTCATTTTGTGTTTTGTAACTAACACAAGAGAAAATGAGTAACAGATAAACAATATTTGCACTCCCTCTGGGCCTCAGTTTCTTTAGCTTCAAAATGGTGGTGTTGAACATGGGAGTGATGACCCATAAAAAGCTCCTCCTGTTAACCATCTGTGGTGGGTACTGAGCTGTGCCACTACATACCCCCTTCAAGACTGGGACACTCCTTCCCCAGGTGGCCTGGAGCCTTGACTGCTGCTGATTCACAGCCGAGTCCCTCCCCAGGATCTACTCTTGGCTCAAATTCGTATCTCTTTTCTAGGGGCCGCCAACAACCGTTGACCAGATGATGAGGAAAGTATTAAGGCCCTGGCCACACCCCTCAACAGAGAAAACCCTAAAGAGCATCCTCTTTTAGGATTGCCATGAGTTCTGTTGCCACTGCATCACAGTCCAGCATCTCCTTCTGTCCAGTCCCACCCCCGCCCCTTAACCCTAACAGGTAATGTCCGAAGGAGTGCTCCCCAATAAACCTCCCCACACAGCTTCAGAGTCCGTTTCCTGGAAACTAACCTACAATAGTATCTGTGATTCCGTGATGTACGGGTCATCAGCTGGGGCCCTGGTGCACTTACCTGACTCCTTAACCCCAACATCGATGGCTGAAGTGCAACTGATAACAGTCAGGAAGTAGGTGGCTCCCTTTTGAATATAAGAGTTCTGAGGCCACCAAAGCTGAGAAAAACACACTCAGACCAAGTTAGCAACCCAAATTCCTCAAGGGTCAGATTATTTTCACCATCCTGTGCAATTAAAACTGTCATCCACAGTTGTGAACCCAGAAAGAGTGATTAGCAAAACTACTGGAAAATGATAAGGCTGACAATATTTGCACATAATAATCAACACAACAGTCAGGGTGAGCCTGTAAAACCAAAGTCAGGTCGCATCACCCCCTATGCCCAAAACCCTCCAAAGGGAAGCCATGCTTCCTATCTCACTCTAAATATAATCCCAAATTCCTACCTTGGATTCTAAGACCTAATAGGCTGAATGCCTCTCTGACCTCATAACCTACAACTCTCTCCCTTACTCACTCCGCAAAAACTAACCCTGGCCTCTTGCTACTGCCTGGACATTCCAAGCCCACTCCTGCCTCGAGGCTTTTTGCCTTTGTGGTTCCTTCCGCCTGAGTGCTCTTCCCCCAAAGAGCTCCACTCTCACTTCCTTCAGGTCTCCCATGAAATCCCTCTTCCTGCCTTCCTGCCTCTTCCATAGAAGGTTCTTCAAAATAGGTCACACACCTCCAGAAACACAAAATCTTTCCAAGGATTACCTAGGCACTTACACAGTTTTAAGGAAATGCTTTTCAGAGCCTCCAGTTCTACCCGCATCTTTTCTTAAACTGTTCGACTTGAGTTTGACCAGGATCGAGTACCTTACAAATTCCCTCTACTCACCTCCTCCTTCATAATAAATCTTCCTGCCACTTTACAAAAGAAATATTTACTTCTCCCTCATCCCAAATCTAATAATGATGCATTGTCCATGCAGAACCTCCAGCTTGCCTGGTGAAGATCGATCTACTTGAAATGTTGAGTTTGTGTTTGGGAAAGTGCATGATGCTTGCAATTCAAGTAGTTTCTAAATCATTGATTTCAACAAAAGGGAAGGAGTTCCTGATAGAGTTATTCACTCTAGATATCTAAAAATAATTTTTGATGAAAGATCACCAAGTGATTTTTGGCATTTAACTCAGGAGATCAGAGAATTGAGTGACATTGCTCTAACAGAACCCTTTCACTCCGATCTGCTTATGTATGCAGACAAGATTTCTTAGCAATTACATCTATAAAAATAAAAAATAGTAACAGAATTGATGGTGACTCTTGTATCATTCAGGCAATAAGTCATATTCAGCCATGGGTATTTGAACTAATTGTGATATTAAAAGGGGAACAAAGTCTCTTTTATTACAAGATATATTTACAATAAAAATTTTGCTTTATATTTATAAGAAAGTATTAAGATTTTTAAGCATAAAAATATGTTATATTAAGATAGAATTCTGAGATGGAAATACAAGTTCAAAGAGAAAAAGAAATGATAAATATTCCAATAGTTAAAAATGAGCTTGTTTATGTAGTTTTAAAATGGATAATGGTAGTTTTAAAATGGATAAATATAAGAAAAGAAAAATACAGACCAATACCTCTCATAAACATAAGCACAAAATATTAGCAAATCAAATACAACAGTGTATAAAAGGAATTATACAGCATAACCAAGAAGGGTTTCTTCTACATACGTAAGTCTGTTTCAGCATTCAAAAATCAATGTAACCTACCACATCAAAAGACTAAAGAACAAATACATGATTTTATCAATTGATGGAGAAAAAGCATTTGACAAAATCCAACACTCAACTCTCAGCAAACGAGGAATAGAGAGAAATTTCCTCAACTTGATAAAAAGCATCTACAAAAATCTCGCAGCTATTTTATTTAATGGTGAGAAACTAGATGCTTTCTCCCTAAGATTAGGAACAAGGTGAGAATGTTCCCTTTCACCACTCATAATCGGCATCATACTGGAAGTCTTAAATAATGCAATAATATGGGAAAAAGGAAATAAAAAGCATGCAGATTGTGAAGGAAGAAATAGAACTTTGTTTGCAGATGACATGATTGTCTATGTAGAAAAATCCCAAAGAATTGCAAAAAATCTCTTAGAACTAATAATTGAGTGTAGCAAGTTTGCAGGACATAAGCTTAATATAGAAAAGTCAATTGTCGGGGTAGGTGCCTTGGTGGCTCTGTCAGTTAAGTGTCTGATTCTTGGTTTCAGCTCAGGTCATGATTTCAAGGTTCATGGGATCGAGTCCTGCATCAGGCTCTATGCTGACAGCATGGACCCTACTTAGGATTCTCTCTCACTCATTCTCTCTGCCCCTCTCCCGCTCTAAATAAATAAATAAATAAATAAGCATTTAAAAAAAGAAAAGAAAAGGCATTTGTTTTCCTATTCCAGCAATTAGCAACTGGAATTTGAAGTTTAAAAAAAAAGTCATTTACAAAAGCACCAAAAAGAAATGAAACATTAGGTATAAATTTAACAAATTATATTCCTTGTCTATATGCAGAAAACTATAAAACTCTGATGAAAGACATCAAAGATCAAGATCTTTCATGAATTGAAAGACTCTATATTGTCAAGATGTCAATTCCTCCCAAACTGATCTATAGATTCAATGCAACCCCAAATAATATTCCAGCAAGCTTCTTTGTAGATATTGACAAAATGCCTCTAAAGTTTATATGGAAAGGCAAAGACAGAACAGCCACCACAATATTAAAGAAAAAGAACAAATTTAGAAGACTAGCACTGTCTGATTTCAAGTCTTACAACAAAGCTACAGTAACGAAGACAACAGGGTATGGGCAAAAGAATAGACACATACACCAACAGAACAGAATACACAGCTCAGAAATAGACCAATACAAATATAATCAGCGGATCTTTGACAAAGGAGTATAGGTAATCCAGTGGAGAAAGGACAGTCTTGTCAACAAATGGTGCTGAAAGAACGGAACATTCATATACAAAAACACAGACCTAGATATAGACTTTTTACCTTTGACAAAAATTAACTCAAAATAGAATACAGACCTAAATGTAAATGCAAACAAATGTGCAAAACTGCTAGAAGAAAATCTAAGTGATCTGGGATTTAGCAATGAGTTTTTAGATGTAACACCAAAGCGTGATTCAAGTGAGAAAACAAATGATAAACTGGGCTTTATTAAAGTTAAAAACTGTGAAATACGCTGTTTAGAATATTGAAAGATGGGGTGACTGGGTGTCTCGGTTGAGCATCCAGCTCTGAATTTTAGCTCAGGTCATGATCTCATGGGTTCATGGGACTGAGCTCTCTAACCCCTCTCCCTCTCTCAAAATAAATAAAATAAACTTTAAAAAAATCAGTTAGGAGGTTGGGGGACACCAGGATGGAATTCAGAATGTGACAAAACAATCTAACTGTATCATGAATGTATAAAATTACCTCACTTAAAGGGGTGTGGGAAGATGTTGTCTCAATAACTTTGGAAAAGAGTGGAATCTGTAAGACTAAAGGCAAAAGAAATTGCTAAGCACGGTACATTGGTGGTTAAAGCTGCTTCCCACATGAGTACAGGATAACAATTTTGATATTTCTATATATCTATACCAGAATTAAACAATTAAGTAAATGAATGGTGGATGATAGAGGTGCCTGGGTGGCTCGTCTGTTAAGTGTCTGACTCTTGACTAACAGTCAAGACTGTTAAGTGTCTTGACTCACAGTTCATGGATTCAAGCCCCACGTCAGGCTCTGAACTGTCAGTGCAGAGCAAGCTTGGGATCCTCTCTCTCTCCCTCTCTCTGCCCCTCCTCTACTCGCACTCTCTCTCTCAAAATAAATAGATACACTTAAAAAAAATGAATGGTGCGGGGCGCCTGGGTGGCGCAGTCGGTTAAGCGTCCGACTTCAGCCAGGTCACGATCTCGCGGCCCGTGGGTTCGAGCCCCGCATCGGGCTCTGGGCTGATGGCTCAGAGCCTGGAGCCTGTTTCCGATTCTGTGTCTCCCTCTCTCTCTGCCCCTCCCCCGTTCATGCTCTGTCTCTCTCTGTCCCAAAAATGAATAAACGTTGAAAAAAAAAAAAATGAATGGTGGATGATGGGAGCCAGGTTACTGTTATACACAAGCAAGGGGAGTGATCCATGAGGTAATGGACTAGAGTTGGAGATACCAACAGAAACTCGTGTTTGGCCTAATATGGATGCATATGGTTGTACAGAGAATTGTTATTGGTACGTTTATGTGCACGGCTTAGTATACACACATATATTCCCTGCTCTGTCACCTTAGATGAGTGATGACACACAGAGGCAACAAGTACACCAGTACCCAGATCTCGGCTTCATTGTTTTAAAGGTCAAACTGACAAATAAATCATAAAATATTTGAAGTGTACCATGTGACGACAGGGTATATGTATACATTGTGAGACGAATACCCTCTCCTTGAGCTAATCAACACATCCTCACATACTTTGGGGTTTTTTGTTGTTGTTGTTGTTTTGGTGAGAACATTTTTCTATTCACTTAGCAAATCTCAATTGTACGACACAGAGCTATCAGTTACAGTCACCATGTTATACATTAGATCCTTAGGCCATATTCATCTGATAACTGGAAGTTTGTCATCTTTTACCAGCCTCTTCCTATTTCCTCCACCCCCATCCCCTGGTGACCACTTTTCTACTCTCCATTTGTGAGTTTGGCTTTAATCAGTTTTTCAAATTCCACATTTCAAATTCCACTGCATGATACCATGCAGTGTTTTTCTTTCTCTCTCTGGCTTATTTCACTCAGCTCACGCCCTCCAGGTTTACTCATGTTGTCACTAATAGCAGTGTTCCCTTTTTTTTTTTTAAGTTTGAATAACATTACATTGTAACGATAAGAAAAAAATTTTGTAACTATGGTGACAGAAACTAACTAGACTTATTGTGATGATTATTTTGCAATATGTACAAATACCAAATCATTATGTTGTACACGTGAAACTAATAAAATGTTATATGTCAATTATACCTCAATAAAAACCCTTACCTCAGTTAGCCTACAAAATGGGAGAATATATTTGCAAAAGGCATATCTGATAAGGAATTAGTATTCAAAATCTATAAAGAACTTATCAAACTCAACACCCAAAAAACAAATAACCCAGTGAAGAAATGGGCAGAAGACATGAATAGATACTTTTCCAGAGAAGACATCCAGATGGCCAACAGACACATGAAAAGATGCTCAACGTCACTCATCATCAGGGAAATACAAATCAAAACCACAATGAGATACCAACTCACACCTGTCACAATGGCTAAAATTAACAACGCAGGAAACATGTTGGCAAGGATGCAGAGAAAGGGGAACACCCATGCACTGTTGGTGGGAATGCAAACTGTTACAGCCACTGTGGAGAACAGTATAGAAGAACTTGAGAACGGTTTCCTCAACAAACTAAAAATAGAACTACCCTATGATCCAGCAATTGCACTATTAGGTATTTACCCAAAGGATGCAAAAATACAGATTCAAAGGGGTGCATGCACCCCAATGTTTATAACAATAGCCAAACTATGGAGATAGCCCAAATGTCCATCAACTGATGAATGGGTAAAGAAGATTTGGCATACATATACAATGGAATATTATCCATCCATCCAAAAGAATGAAACCTTGCCATTTGCAGTGATGTGGATGGAGCTAGAATCTATTATGCTAAGTGAAATAAGTCAATCAGAGAAAGACAAATACCATATGATTTCACTCGTGTGAAATTTAAGAAACAAAACAGATGAACATATGGGAAGGGGGTGAAGAGAAGAGAGGGAAACAAACCACAAAAAAACTCTTAATGATAAAGAACAAACTATGGGTTGATAGAGGGAGGTGGGTGGGAGATAGTCTAGGTGGATGATGGGTACTAAGGAGGGCACTTATGATGAACAATGAGTGTTATATGTAAGTGATGAATCACTGAATTCTACTCCTGAAACCAATGTTGCACTGTATGTTAACTAACTAAAATTTAACTTTAAAAAAGAGGAAAAATAAAATAATGCTTAAAAAAAAAAACCCTTACTTCACACCATACACAAAAATTAAGTAAAAATGGATCCAAGACCTAAATATGAAAGCTAAAATTTTAAGACTTCTGGAAGGAAGCATAAAAGAAAATCTACATGACACTGGGGTAGGAAAAAATTGGGAAATCACCCCAAAAATATGATCCATAAAAGAACTTTTAAATTAGGGGCGCCTGGGTGGCTCAGTCGGTTGAGCGTCCGACTTCGGCTCAGGTTACGATCTCGCGGTCCGTGAGTTCGAACCCTGCATCGGGCTCTGGGCTGATGGCTCAGAGCCTGGAGCCTGCTTCTGATTCTGTGTCTCCCTCTTTCTCTGCCCCTCCCCCGTTCATGCTCTGTCTCTCTCTGTCTCAAAAATAAATAAATGTTAAAAAAAAAATTTTAAAAAAAATAAATAAAAGAACTATTAAATTAGACTTCACCAAAATTAAAACATTTTGCACTTCAAAAGACACCATTAAGGAAAAGAGAAGATAAGCCCCAGTATGGGAGAAAATATTTGTAAGTCATATATTTGATAAAGGATTTGTATCTAGAACATATAAAGAACTTACAGAACTCAATCACAAGAAGATGAAAACCCAATATCTAAAATGAGACAAAAGATTTAAATAGACATTTTGCCAAAGAAAATATGCAAATGGCCCCTAAGCACTTGAAAAGATGTTCAACACTAGAGCAATGCAAATTAAAGCCAAAATGAGAAAACACCTGACGCCCACTACAATGGCTATAATCAAAGAGTCAGATCGGAACAAGGCAAAGTAAATGTTGGCAAGTGTGTGGAGAAACTGGAACCCAGATACGTGGCTAGTGAGAGTATGAAATAATACAATAATTTTGAAAAACAGTTGGACAGCTTTCTTTTTTTTTTTTTTTAACGTTTATTTTTGAAGGAGAGAGAGAGTACATGTGAGCATGAGTGGGGGAGGGACAGAGAAAGAGGGAGACACAGAATCCGAAGCAGGCTGCAGGCTCTGAGCCATCAGCACAGAGCCTGATGCGGGGCTCAAACCCATGAACTGTGAAATCATGACCGGGGCCAAAGTCGGATGCTTAACCGACTGAGCCACCCAGGCGCCCCTGGACAACTTCATAAAATGGTTGCTTCAAATGTTGAATATTAACTTATCAGGTGACCTAGCCAATTCATACCTAGGTGTCTGCCCAAGAGAAATTAAAACATATGTTCATAGAAAGATGTGTATGAGAATATTCATAGCAGCATTATTCATAATGGCCAAAATTTGAAAATAACCCAAATGTCGATAAGCTGGCAAAAGATACACAAAATTATGTTATATCCGCGTAATGGAACACTATTCAGCAGTAAAAAGAAACAGACTGCTGGGAGGTGCCGCGACAGGGATAAACCTCAAAAACATTATGCTACGTGAAAGGAGCAAGATGCAGAAAACTACCTACTGATGACTCCATTCATATAAAATGTCCAGGTAAGGGCAATCTATAAATAAGCCAGAAAGCAAAATCATGTTTGTTTGGGCCTGGGGATTGAATGCAAACTAATAAAAGAATCTTCTGAAAGTGGTAAAAAATTTCAAAATTGTATCTTGGTGATGGTTGTGCAATTTTATATATTTACCAAACATCATGTAATTGTACATTTAACATGAATGGACTTATGACATGTAAATTATACCTCAGTAAAGCTGTTGAAAAAATACTTCCTAAAAATGGAATTTTAATAAAAGCAAATAAACCCAAATTTGTATGCTTTAGTGGAGTACTCACACAAAGAGATTATTTCCAAATGACTTTAAAACTCAGTGATATTATTTGGGGCACCTGGGTGGCTCACTCAGTTGAGCCTCCGACTTCGGCTCAGGTCATGATCTCACAGCTCATGGGTTTGAGCCCTGCGTGGAACTGTGTGTTGACAGCTCAGAGCCTGGAACCTGCTTCGGATTCTGTGTCTTCCTCTCTCTCTGCCCCTTCACCACTTGTGCTCTGTCTCTCTCTCTCTCTCTCTCAAATATAGTAAATAAACATTTAAAAAATTAAAATGTTAGTGATAATTACTCTTTATTCCTTAGTAGCATGTCACTGAAAAGGAAAACAAACAAATAATTTTAAAAAGCTTAAATTCTTGGGGCACCTGGCTGGCTTATCAGAAGAGTATGAAACTCTTGATCTCATGGTCGTGAGTTCAAGCCCCATGGTGAGTGTAAAGATTACTTAAATAAGTAGGTAAGTTTAAAAAAAAAAAAAGCTTAAACTTTTTAGTAAGCATAGTGTTGGTATAGTTCTAAGACTGTAATTTGGGCTGATAAAGCAGATAAATGATTATATTTGTGTATAGTTGACCCTGTAACAATGCTGGGGATGGGGGTAGGGGTTCTGAGTGTATAAAGAATCAAAAATCCCCCCAAACTCTGACTCCTCCAAAATTCAACACTAATAGCCTACTGTTGACTGGAAGCATTACCGATAACATGAACATTATCACATATTTTGTATATTTATATGTATTATCTGCTGTATTCCTACAATAAAGATCTAGAGAAAAGAAAATGTTATTAAGAAAAGCATAAGAAAAGAAAATACATTTTCAATACCATACTATATCCAAAAAAAGCTACGTATAAATGTGCCTATGTAGCTCAAACCTGTGTTTTTTGGGGGCCAACTATATTTTGAAAATGGGAATTTTCAGTGTGGAGGAAGGAGATACAAATGTACAGTCAATTATATTAAATTAAAAACGTTGTGATCCTGAGTTTGAATTGGAATTAACAGTATGAATGAATAGTCTCAAACATTTTTTTTCTAGCTTTGTCCATTAAAAATCCTAGTGAAAAATAACCTATCCTGTAGTAACGAGCCTCCTAGAGCCCAGACTATGATCTCTGAATATAAAAACATTTTCTACTTTAAAGAATACGTACTCTTTAAAGAAATGACTGATTCCAGATCTGTGGCACAAAATTTACCAGGTAAGCCCCCCAAATTTTTGTCATACCACAAAAAAAGAAGCTACCAAAAACTACTAGAGTTGTGTCCAAAAGGATAAAAGTGCCAAGTTGATTAAATTCCAACTGGCCAAATGGAATAACCAAATATCCAAGAAGACCATATCCACCATAAACTGAAACACTTCGAGTACTTCTGAATCTGACTTTATAATGACACTAAGAAGCAAAACAAAACCCAACGCTTGCTCTGGAGGATGCTGGTGAATCAACCCCTTACTTTGAAAAATGGTAAATAAGCATTTATGCTGCTTTCACGTTCAAATTCAATCTTAGGATACCAAATGGTTTAAGAGGACAAGTTTCTCTTACAGAAGCATTCCAGGTAATAAAGAAAGAAGGAAAAGGAAATTAGAAAACCACCAGTTTGCAGTAATAATGAAATAATGGAATTAGGCGATAATTATCAAGGGTTGCTAAAGTCAAGAAAAAAGATAATCACACACCATGGCATCCCATTGGAAGTACAGTACACCATCTATAATATAACTTTGTTAAAAAAGAATTGGAATCTGGGGCACCTGGGTGGCTCAGTCCGTCGAGTGTCCAAATTTGGCTCAGGTCATGATCTCCAGGTTTGTGAGTTTGAGCCCCACATTGAGCTCTCTGCTGTCGGCAAGGACCCTGCTTCAGATCTCCTGTCCTACTCTCTCTGCCTCTCCTCCACTTGTACTGTCTCTCTCAAAAATAAGTAAAAAGCATTAATATTTTCAGAATGCTATGAAACTCGAAATCAGCCACAAGAAAAAAATCAGAAAGGTAACAAATACTTGGAGACTGAAGAACATCCTACTAAAGAATGAATGGGCTAACCAAGCAGTTAAAGAGGAAATTAAAAAGTATATGGAAGTCAATGAAAATGATAACACCACAACCCAAAACCTCTGGGACGTAGCAAAGGCGGTCATAAGAGGAAAGTATATAGCAATCCAGGCCTTCCTAAAGAAGGAAGAAAGATCTCAGATACACAACCTAACCTTACGCCTTAAGGAGCTGGAAAATGAACAGCAAATAAAACCCAAAACCAGCAGAAGACAGGAAATAATAAAGATTAGAGCAGAACTTAATGCTATAGAAACCAAAAAAAAACAGAACAGATCAATGATACCAGAAGCTGGTTCTTTGAAAGAATTAACAAAATTGATAAACCACTAGCCAGTTTGATCAAAAAGAAAAAGGAAAGGACCCAAATAAATAAAATCAACAATGGAAGAGGAGAGATCACAACCAACACTGCAGAAATAAAAGCAATAATAAAAGAATATTATGAGCAATTATATGCCAATAAAATGGGCAATCTGGAAGAAATGGACAAATTCCTACAAACATATATACTACCAAAACTGTAACAGGAAGAAATAAAAAATTTGAACAGACCCATAACAAGTAAGGAAATCAAATTAGTAATCAAAAATCTGCCAAAAAACAAGAGACCAGAGTGAGATGGCTTTCCAGGGGAATTCTACCAAACATTTAAGGAAGAGTTAACACCTATTCTCTTGAAGCTGTTCAAAAAATAGAAATGGAAGGAAAACTTCCAAACTCTTTCTATGAAACAAGCATGACCTCGATTCCAAAACCAGACAGAGACCCCACTAAAAAGAAGAACTATAGACCAATTTCCCTGATGAACATGGATGCAAATATCCTCAAAAAGATAGCCAACTGGATCCAACAATACATTAAAAAAATTATTCACCACAACCAAGTGGATTTATACCTGGGATGGAGGGCTGGTTCAGTATCTGCAAAACAATCAATGTGATACATCACATCAATAAAAGAAAAGAACCACATGATCCTCTCAATACATGAGGAGAAAGCATTTGACAAAATACAGCATCCTTTCTTGATAAAAACCCTCAAGAAAGTAGGGATAGAAGGAGCATACCTCGAGATCATAAAAGCCATATATGAACGACCCAACGCTAATATCATCCTCAATGGGGAAAAACTGAGAGCTTTCCCCCTAAGGTCAGGAAAAAGACAGGGATGTCCACTCTCACCACTGTTATTCAACATAGTATTGGAAGTCTTAGCCTCAGCAATCAGACAACACAAAGAAATAAAAGGCATCCAAATCGGCCAGGAGGAGGTCAAACTCTCACTCTTCGCAGATGACATGATACTCTATATGGAAAACACAAGAGATTCCACCAAAAAACTGCTACCATTGATTCATGAATTCAGCAAAGTTTCAGGCTATAAAATCAACGCACAGAAATCGGTTGCATTCCTGTACACCAACAATGAAGCGACAGAAAGAGAAATCAAGGAATCGATCCCATTTACAGTTGCACAAAAACTCATAAAATACCTAAGAATAAATCTAACCAAAGAGGTGAAAAAAATCTATACACTGAAAACTATAGAAAGCTTATGAAAGAAATTGAAGAAGACACAAAAAGATGGAAAAAGATTCCATGCTCCTGGATAGGAAGAGCAAATATTGTTAAAATGTCGATACTACCCAAAGCAATCTACATATTCAATGCAATCCCTATCAAAGTAACACCAGCATTCTTCACAGAGCTAGAACAAACAATCCTAAAATTTGTATGAAACCAGAAAAGACTCCAAATAGCCAAAGCAATCTTGAAAAAGAAAACCAAAACAGGAGGCCATCACAATCCCAGACTTCAAGCTATACGACAAAGTTGTAATCATCAAGACAGTATGGTACTGGCACAAGAACAGACACTCAGATCAATGGAACAGAACAGAGAACCCAGAAATGGACCCACAAATGTATGGCCAACTAATCTTTGACAAAGCAGGAAAGAATATCCAATGGAATAAAGACAGTCTCTTCAGCACGTAGTGTTGGGAAAACTGGACAGCGACATGCAGAAGAATGAACCTGGACCACTTTGTTACACCATACACAAAAATAAACTCAAAGTGGATGAAAGACCTCAATGTAAGACAGGAAGCCATCAAAATCCTTCAGGAGAAAGCAGGCAAAAACCTCTTTGATCTTGGCCGCAGCAACTTCTTACTCAACATGTCTCCGGAGGCAAGGGAAATAAACGCAAAAATGAACTACTGGGACCTCATCAAAATAAAAAGCTTCTGCACAGCGAAGGAAACCATCAGCAAAACTAAAAGGCAACCGACAGAATGGAAGAAGATATTTGCAAATGACATAGCAGATAAAGGGTTAGGATACAAAATCTACAAAGAACTTATCAAACTCAACAAATAATCCAGTGAAGAAATGGGCAAAAGACATGAATAGACACCTCTCCAAAGAAGACATCCAGATGGCCAACTGACACATGAAAAAATGCTCCACATCACTCATCAGCAGGGAAATACACATCAAAACCACAAGGAGATACCACTTTACACCGGTCAGAATGGCTAACATTAATAACTCAGGCAACAATAGATGTTGGCGAGGATGCGGAGAAAGAGGATCTCTTTTGTATTGCTGATGGGAATGCAAGCTGGTGCAGCCACTCTGGGAAACAGTATGGAGGTTCCTCAAAAAAACTAAAAATAGAACTACCCTATGACTCAGCAATTGCACTACTAGGCATTTATCCAAGGGATACAGGTGTGCTGTTTCGAAGGGACATATGCACCCCCATGCTTATAGCAGCACTGTCAACAATAGCCAAAGTATGGAAAGAGCCCAAATGTCCATCAATGGATGAATGGATAAAGAAGATGTGGTATATATACAATGGAGTATTACTCAGCAATCAAAAAAGAATGAAATCTTGCCATTTGCAACTACGTGGATGGAACTGGAGGGTATTATGCTAAGGGAAATTAGTCAGTCAGAGAAAGACAAAAATCATATGACTTCACTCATATGAGGACTTTAAGAGACAAAAGAGATGAACATAAGGGAAGGTAAACCAAAAATAATATAAAAACAGGGAGGGGGACAAAACAGAAAAGACTCATAAATATGGAGAACAAACTGAGGGTTACTGGAGGGGTTGTGGGAGGGGGGATGGGCTAAATGGGTAAGGGGCACTAAGGAATCTACTCCTGAAATCATTGTTGCACTATATGCTAACTAATTTGGATGTAAATTTTTAAAAATAATAAAATTAAGAAGATAAATAAATAAATAAATAAATAAATAGCATTAAATAAATGAATAGGGACACCTGGGTGGCTCAGTCGGTTAAGCATCCAACTTCGCTCAGGTCATGATCTCAATGGTTCCTGAGTTCGAGCCCCATGTCGGGCTCTGTGACAGCTCAGAGCCTGGAGCCTGCTTTGGATTCTGTGTCTCCCTCTCTCTGCCCCTCCCCCGCTCATGCTCTGTCTCTCTCTCTCTGTCAAAAATAAATAAACATTAAAAAAAATTTTTTTTGAAACACATCAACCAATCACAACATATGAGCCCTAATAAAATTCTGGTTCAAACAAACCATCAAAAATGTGTAAGTGTTTTAAGACTGGACTGTGTGGATGTTTGCACAACTGTCTAAATTTACTAACAATCGGGGCGCCTGGGTGGCGCAGTCAGTTAAGCGTCCGACTTCAGCCAGGTCACGATCTCGCGGTCCGTGAGTTCGAGCCCCGCGTCAGGCTCTGGGCTGATGGCTCGGAGCCTGGAGCCTGTTTCCGATTCTGTGTCTCCCTCTCTCTCTGCCCCTCCCCCGTTCACGCTCTGTCTCTCTCTGTCCCAAAAATAAATAAAAACGTTGAAACAAACAAAAAAAAATTTAAAAAAAAATAAATAAATAAATTTACTAACAATCAAATTGTATCTTTACAATAGAAGTTTATAGTTTGTAAATCATACCCCAACAAAACTGAAAAAACAGTGTGTCAGATGGTCAGAGAAACAAGAACACTAATGGATAATAAACAATCATTGTTGATTTTTTAAGGCATGATAATCAGATTGCAGTTTTTTTAAAAAAGAGTCCTTATGTTTTAGAGATTAATACTTAAGTATTTACAGACAATTGGAAACATGTGCTTCAGAATACCCTGGTGTGGTGTGAATGAGGGCTGTAGGTGTTAGGCTAGGCCATATGCACATGGGGCCATTATACTAGTCTCCATTTGTGTCTGGTAGAAATGTTCTATGATAAAAAGAGTGAGATATACACGGATGATTTGACAAACAAAACCAAACAGTGAAAAAGAGAGGATTTTAATGAATCCATTCTGTATCCCTTAATTATTTTCTTCTTATCTCTCCACCTTTGATATTAATGCAAATGCCTTGTGGCAAGTGCTGGCATATGAATAATAATACTATAACTCAGGTCCCATATCTTCCAAACTGTATAAAGTGTGGGGCTGCTGCCTCCCACCCCAGGGATGTCACAACGAAAATGGAAAGCAACCACCAATAGATGGGTTTGACCCCATGATGAGAGCTGAACTTCTGAGCAATGATGTGATCATGTTTTAGTCGTGGGTTACGCGCCTCCCAGTGCACAGATGTCCTATCGTTTACTATAGTCTAACTGGTGAAGTGAGATCCTCAGTCCCATTAAATGACTTCTTCTTAGAGTAAATATTTTACCTTGTTTCGGGAAAGTCAGAGCATACACATCCGTGAATAACATTACAGCAGGAAGATTCTGAGTAGAGGTGCGCTTTCCCTGCAAAATTTGGTCAACTAGCCCCACCAAATCCAAAGCTCTCACCATACCTCTGCATAATGGCTGCTTATTGGTTTATGGTTAGTTCTGTTCCAACGCCCTTTTCCCCCTGAATCCTGGATTCTCTGTTCCAGAATCATCAGTCCAGGAAAAACATCAGGCGACGCCGTTCTATGTATAACACTGTTAGTATGTTAAGTCACCTGCACCGGCCAGGAGCTGTGTGAACCATGGCCTGGGTTGGGTTACACCTGTCAGGTGCATAATGGGCTTTTCCATATCTGAATGTGAGCACTCAGTCACTTGCCCTTGACACTAGGCTTAGGAAAACCTCTAACGTTTCCTCTGGATTCATCTGAGTTAGGCAACACGGTATGGTGGTTAAAGAACACGGCCTTCATAGTTAAACCGGCTCTGTTCAACAAGCTGGAGTCGATTCTTAACCTTTCCTAATCCTCAGACTCCTCGTCAGGGAAATAGAAAAAAAAACACCTTCCTCTCAGGATTGATGCAGGGGTTAAATGAGATAATGCAGGTAACGCTTTTAGCACTGTGCCTGGCACAGAAGACATTTTAACCAAAACCAGTCACCATGATTGTTCCTGACACAGAGACTTGCAGGGATTGAACTGGAGATAGGCCTTGCAGCCTGTCTCACTGGCAAAAAAAAAAAAAAAAAAAAAAGAAAGAAAACTTGAAAATAAAGCACTTGGGCTGCTGGATGACCTGGCAGGGCACATGTCTGATGAACAGATTTTTCCAGGGATGATTCTGCAGTGGCAAAGCTGTTTAAAAGGGCTTCAAAAGCCAGCCGCGGTCTGTCGGAGCACATACCGCCCGCCCCTTCGGCCTTCAGAGTCCACAGTGCTAACCATCAGGCTTCAGAGCAGGCCTGGCGATGGAGAGGGTGCGCTGGCCGGGGAGTCACACGGCCCTTCTCTGCCTCCTTGGCCTCCTCCTCTGCAAAGGAGCACCCCCCTCAATGAGAAGGTGGCTGTCCTCCGTGCCCGGCTCGGGGCAGGGAGCTTACAGGCACTGTGGTTTTTAAGCCTCGCGACAACCCCCAAAAGAAGGCATTCATTATTATCCTATTTCGTCAGGGAGGAAAGAAGGGCTCAGCTCGGCGAGGCGCCTGCCCGAGGTTGCGTAAGTTCGGCGAAAGAGCCAGGAGTTGACACAACACTGAGAACATCATCGAACCGTTCCTCTCTCCCGTGTCACTCGGCACCCCGCCCTGGACGCAGAGAGGCCCAGAGGCTGCCTGCCTGTGGGACACAATGTCTCAAGGGTCCACTAACCCCTCTGACCTCATGAATGCCTATCACGGTTACACAGAGGAAGGGGTAGCAGGGCCTGGCTCACCCCCCCCCACCCGCCCCACCCCTCTAGATTTGCTACCAGCTCTCCACGCAGGACCTAGCTGCACCGCACACAAGGCGAGCAAGTGAAAACACCAGTCCCTCGTCCCCTGAAGATCCAGGGGAAATTCATTTGGCATCTAGGGATCAACTCCTGGGAGAAAAAATACGGCAATACATTTCAAGTCCGTTTCTTCAGAAAATTAATTAATGGAAGGGCTGCTCTCTCTTAGCAGAGTTTCCAGAACCGCATATGCAGACCAGTGAGAGCGGTGTGTCATTGCTTGAATTCCTTAAAGCCGCCGTAGTCTCAAGACTCCGGGTCCAAAAGTCCTGCAGTACCTGATGTACATCACAGCTGCTACACTTTATAGCTGCTGTCAGACTTTTCAAACATCAGCAGAGCCAAATATCCCCCCAGCTAGCACTGCCCTGCTCCCCCAGATCACGGGCTATGGTTTCCATCACGCCTGGCCATAAAGTCCCATTTGGGCCTGTCATCCCAGGGAGCCATGTGACTGCAGGCACCTTCCCGGGCTGCCCTTGCCTCTTCCCTTGGGACAGAGCCTCTCGGCAGAAAGGCCACAGTCACTTGCTAACATGAGTCAGAAGTTCCCCAGATGTCCTGATGCCACTTGGGGGCAAGGGGAAAGAGGGACAGCAAATAGGCCCAGCGGGGGCTGTCTAGCCATGACATAAGAACCCAGCACATTTCTGAGGAGGAGCATTCATGCCTTTACACACACCTGGGGGAAGCTCCAGAGCCAGCATTTCCACCGGGAGGGACAGGAGTTGGGCCAAGCACCACACAACCCTGCAGGGCACTCCAGACGTCCAGCGAGCCCACAGAAGCTTCCCTGGCACCCGGGGCCCAGTGATCCCGTCACGCCAATGAGCTGGATCCCAGGAGGTGGGAGAGTCTGACGAGGCGCTGGTTTTCATTTTGAGCAGGTGAGGTTTCACATCACAGCAGGACTCTCCTTGCACTGCAGGACGCACAGTCCACACGACAGCCCTGTGACCACAGTGTTCACAGAATGAACGCCCCTGCGGGATGGGAACCCTACCCCATGTCTCTGCACACGCTGGCCTCCCAGTCATCCGTTCCCTTACTGAGGCCTCGACCTCCACAGACGCCTTTAAAAGACACCAGGTGTTGGGGCGCCTGAGTGGCTCAGTCGGTTGAGCCCTGACTCTCGAGTTCAGCTCAGGTCATGACCTCGAGGTTCCGGATATGGAGCCGAGCACCGGAAGCCGCACCAACAGTGCGGAGCCCCCTTGAGATTCTCTCCCCCTCTCTCTGCCTCTCTCTCGCTCTGGCTCTCTCTCAAATTGAATCACCTTCAGAAAACTAAAACGCGCCATTTGTTCTCACACGCCTTGAGCTGCTCTTGAGGCAATGGGAATAGGTTCAGACGGTGTCCCGGATTCCGTCAGGGGGTGAGCCGCCCCGGTGCACAGCTAAGCCGTGTTCTCGGTGACGTCAGTCTGGCTTCCAGCTCCCCACACTCCTGCCGCACTGAGGGGCCTGGCCACTGCCATCCTTCTTTGAGGCTGCTGAGGTCCAACCCAACCTTCCGACGCTCACTCTTTTCCTGCCCCTTCGCGCCACTGTGCTTTGGTCCAGACTTTTAAAAGACCATCCACCTTAAAAGCCTCACCCACCCTGTCCAAACCTGCATATCACAATTCTCCCCCCAGGCTTTGCGGCCTGGCCGAACGCTCCCCTGCCTGAGAAGGCCCCCCTAATTCCCCGTCCTCACCCTCCAGTCCAGGGGCACACCTCACACCCCAGGGCTAGTTCATTCCATCCTGGCGCCCCAGGGGGGATACACTAGGAACGAACTTTACTTCCAAACTCATGGCATTTACTTTTGACCCTTAGCTATTACACGCATATACTTCCGAAATCTTTCTTTTTTGAGATAATTGTAGACATACAGAAGAGCTGTGCTGGTAATACAAAGAGTTTTTGTACACACTTTTTCCAACTTCCCCCAACATTAACACCTTATGTAACTACAGTACAATAATCAAAACCAGGAAGTTAACACTGGTACAGTCCTATTACCTAACCCACAGGCTTTAATTTTGGTGGCTTTTTCCACCAATGTCCTTTTTCTCCATGACGAGACCCAATCCAGGGTCCTCTACTGCATTTAGTCATCAAAGTCTCCTTCCTGTCCTCCAATCTGTGATGTGAGTTGACGCTTTGGGAGCCGTACTGGTCAAGTATTTTATAAAACGTCTCTTAACCTGGGTCGGTCTGATGTCTTCTCACCACAGGACTGAGGTCGCTCGTTCTCAGCAAGAACACCACAGACAGGATGTGCCCTTCTCAGGATATCATGTCAGCAAACGCTGATGTCCACGGGTCTTATTACTGTTGATGTTAACCTTGATTGTTTGGCTAAGGTGGCATCCACCAGGATTCTCCACTATAATCTCGTTATGTTCCCACTCCATAGTTAGAAAATATTTGGGGGAGACACTTTGAGGCTCTGCAGACATTCTGTTTTTCCTTAAACTTGTGCCCTCTAATTTACCATTCATCAGTGGATCTTCCTGCAACAATTATCACTATGATGTTCTAATGGTGACCTTTACTTCCCTCATTTCTTCTATATTTATTCACTAGAACTTTTCTGTAAAGAAAACTTGTCTCTCCTCCTCACATATTCATTTATTTCAGTCATTTATACTTCTCAGAATATTTATTTTATTTAAAAATTCATATTAGGGGTGCCTGGGTAGCTCGGTAGGTTAAGCATCTGACTCTTGATTTCAGCTCAGGTCATGATCTCACAGCTCATGAGTTCGAGCCCCACATCGGGCTCTGTGCTGACAGCATGGAACCTGCTTGGAATTCTCTCTCTCCCTCTCTCTCTCTCTGCCCCTCTCCTGCTTGCTCTCTCTCTCTCTCTCTCTCTCTCTCATGCACAAAGTAGATAAACATTTAAAAATAAATAAAATTTATTTTTTATTTATAAAATAAATAAAAAGCCACTGGGTGGCTCAGTCAGTTGAGCGTCTGACTCCAGCTCAGGTCATGATCTCACAGCTCGTGAGTTTGAGCCCCGCGTCGGGCTCTGTGCTGACAGCTCAGAGCCTGGAGCCTGCTTCGGATTCTGTGTCTCCCTCTCTCTCTGCCCCTCCCCTGCTCATGCTCTGTCTCTCTCTGTCTCTCGAAAAATAAATACACGCTAAAAAAATTGTTTAAAAATAAATACAATTAATACTGAAATAATTAGGGGCGCCTGGGTGGCGCAGTCGGTTAAGCGTCCAACTTCAGCCAGGTCACGATCTCGCGGTCCGTGAGTTCGAGCCCCGCGTCGGGCTCTGGGCTGATGGCTCAGAGCCTGGAGCCTGTTTCCGATTCTGTGTCTCCCTCTCTCTCTGCCCCTCTCCTGTTCATGCTCTGTCTCTCTCTGTCCCAAAAATAAATAAACGTTGAAAAAAAAAATTTTTTTTAAAAAAAATACTGAAATAATTATATTATGTATTACATCACAGAATATATAATTATAGTCTTCTATCATTATAAATCATGTATAATGTATTATACAGAAATTATATTAAATTATACAAATTATAGTAAATATAAATACTACCATTATTTTGTTGCTCAAATTGTTCTAGCTTTGGCTAGAACAGGCATTTGCGTTATGATGATTTGCTTTACTAAATTATAAGCTTTTGAAGAATCATGTCTTACTGGTTTTTTGTTCCCACAGCCCTCAACACAATGTCACAAATATAGTAGATTCTCGACAATACTACTTGATATTTTTACACATTTGTTTTTAAAATGCTTTCAGATCTATTATTGTTAGAAGAATGTATGCATGAATAATGACCAGCGTGTAATTCATGATTTCTGTGTATATCCCAAAGAGGTAGCTAAGTTGAACTCACTAAGGAACTCAACTTTAATTTTTTTTAACTTTTTTAATGTTTATTTATTCTTGAGAAAGAAAGTGAGAGAGAACAGAGCAGGAGCGGGAGAGGAGCAGAGAGAGAGGGAGACACAGAATCCAAAGCAGGCTCCAGGCTCCGAGGTGTCAGCACAGAGCCCGATGCGGGGCTCGAATCACGAGCCAGGAGATCATGACCTGAGCTGAAGTTGGAGCTTGACCAACTGAGCCACCCAGGCGCCCCTAGGAACTCAACTTCAATCTGCTTTTCCTTACGTGAGTCTACAGCCACTATTAGGCAAAATGCTTGGTCATTTAAGCTATGTCCCGTCACCACTTCTGACACAGGCTAATTATGTTTCGATTTGTGTGTTTGTGTTTCAGATCAAGCTGAATTTCCCTTGTCCCTCCTCTGGCCTGGACGGTGCTGGTCTATTATCATACACTGAGATAGCTGTCTGAAGTGAACAGCCTCCTCTTAATATTTTTCTCACACACTCTTAATATCACTCTCCGTCACCAGACAAAAACTTCTGGAGCATGATACCCAGTCATGAGCACCGGGCCTCACTCGGCAAGACTGCAGCTCAGATCCGTGTGGGCAGGCTAACATGAAACATGTTGGTTGCCATGTACTTGGGAAGCCATCTTGGAATGAGCTGCCCATTAGTAAACTTGGAGTGGCTTCAGATGAAAAACAGTTATCAAAAGTAGCAAGGCTGGGAAAGAATGGTGGGGCGGGGGAGGCACTCTCCATCTTATTGACTGTATCAGGGGGAACAGTCACAAAACGCCAGTTTCTTTTATCCAGGAGGAGCCAAGAGGACTTTTGCTCACGTCCATTGCTTCATACCTGAGCCTGAAGAAAAGTAATGGGTGAGTTATCGTGTATAAGTAGGGCGGCCACGTGACACATCCAGACCAGGACACGTTTGAAAGTCAAAGAGGATCCTGTTAGTAACTACCATAGGGCGACAAGTGTATGTTGAGGCTGTCCTGAGAAAACCAGGATGCATAACCATTCTATGGGAAACAGAATCCCTAGCTTAACACAATGGGGACTGGTAAGCTTTCATTAAATATGTGTGTGTCTTCAAACAGATGAACATAAGGGAAGGGAAACAAAAAGAATATAAAAACAGGGAGGGGGACAAAACAGAAGAGACTCATAAATATGGAGAACAAACTGAGGGTTACTAGAGGGGTTGTGGGAGGGGGGATGGGCTAAATGGGTACGGGGCACTAAGGAATCTACTCCCAAAATCATTGTTGCACTATATGCTAATTTGGATGTAAATTTTAAAAAATAAATAAAATTAAAAAAAAAAATATGTGTGTGTCTTCAGGAAAGCCCACAGCAATCCTTGGTGAGGTTTTGAGGAAAAGCAGATTGTTTTATAACTGAGTTAATGTGCAAAGGGATAGGAACCTCTGGGTATGTTTATGGAAGGGCATCAAGGGCCAGGAAACAGAAGGAGGCACAGGCAGCCCTAATACACGAAGACCAACCCCCTCCTCCGATGGAGAAAGAGCGCAAACCCCTGCCTATGAACCAGCTGAATGGTGTGTGTCCCTCCAAAAGGGACTGCTATGCAGCATGGCTCATTAGTCTTTCTAATCTTAAACACTTTCTTCTTTCAAGTCAAAGCCAATTTTAAGTATTTTGTTTAATAATTTCCTTCAGACATCTAGTCCCTTAGGTCATTTCGTTTTGAAAGACACAAAGCTATGAAGAAGGAAAAATGGGGACTCTCACCAGGGAGGGTGTGTTCTCTGGGATAGTGCTCTTCTATGTTTATTTGGAAGCAGTTACAAACCCCACCATCCACCCAAGCTGTCTCCATTTGGTCTGTAGTGGGAAACACCTCTTTGGCAACAAGTCATAATCCGGTATTATTTTTCCCATTCTACCAAGGAGGAAATGGAGCCTTTGTAAGGGTCAGATGATTTAGTTAAATTTCGGGCTGGAGTCAGTACGCAGCCAGAGTCAGGATTACTCATGCAGGAGCCGCAGTCCTTCTCTTTCACCTTTAATGGGAATAGTCAACATCCTATTATAGGAGTGTTTATCCTGAATTCTTATTTTTTTCACACTGGGATAGGCACCTCATGGTACCAATCTTTTCAAACCTAAATAGTTAAAGGAGGAGGAAAGCCTTCCACATATCCATAGTGAAAGCAATGGCCTACAAGAAACCCACATGGAAGATCAGAGATCATTAGATAAATCTATTATTTTATGGTAGAAGCTAGGAGGATCTGAGTAATCATTTCTACCTTGGAGTATCTGATGAGCGACGCACAGAGTACTTAAGTTAGAACCTGCCCCCAAAAGTGCTCAGCAGAGAGTGATTATTACTGCTATTGCTGTAAATATTAATAAGGAACAGCTTCACTCTAATGCTATGGGAAAACTGAAAACAGGTGATACAAAGTAGGTTAGTGGCCTGCTAAAACCATCAACATCCCTGGGATTGTTCCAGGTAAAGTCCATTGGGCACCCACATAGTTGTTTCCCTTCATAGTTGGTCTCTTCATTATTTTCAACTAATGTATTTAAAGGAGATGATACAATTTCACCATTTTTATAACCCCAATGAAATAAGCATGATAACAATAATGATCAGTGGCTGCTAACACCATAGAGAAGAGATACAACGAACATCATGTACTTCCCACCCTATATATTCACAGAATACTATGATGCCCTCTTTACAAAAAATGAACCCGAATATGATCACAACTCTAGATCTAACTACTAAATTTCAGGATACCCAGGGGATGAGAAATATATTAAAAGATCCCATGAAGATACAGTCTGCAAAATCCAAACCATGGGATACTTTACAAGACAAATGACCCAGTTTCTTCAACAGAGTGAAAAAAAAAAAGGCAAGATACATAAATTAAGAGAAACTCTTAGAGACATATCAAAATATCAATATGTGAATGTTATCTGGATTCTCATTCGAATTTTAAAAAACTATAAGAAGTTAGAAAATACTTGAGAAAGTTTTAATATTGTGTTGACTGGGTCCTTAATATTATGATTGTTTTATTCTTTATGTGTGATGATGGTATTGCTATTATGATTTTGTTGTGGTTATTTTAGCTCTTGGTCCTATAGATAAAAAATAAAATTATTATTAGATGAAAACATAAGAAAATACAGGGGTGGGTAAAAATTTTTTGGTGAAGACACAGAAGGCACAAGCCATAAAGGAAAAAAAATTAATAAGCTGGACTTAAAAGTACTATTTATCAAAAGACACTATCAAGAAAATAAGTAGCAGGTTGAGAGAAAATATGTGCTACACCTATATCTGGAAACATAGAAAAGTAGATGATAGACAAGTAGAAAAATACCTATATCTTGTATCCACAATATATAATATATAATATGTCACATATTATATATCATATATAAAGACTTCCTACAACTCAATAATAAAAAGACAAACAACCCAATCAAAAAAAAATGAGTAATACTTGAATAGACACTTCACAAAAGATGTACAAAAGGCCTGTAAGCACAGGAAAAGGGATCACCATTATTAATCATCAGAGAAATGCAAATTCAAATTATGATGAGACACCACTATACTATAAGCAACAGAATGGTTAAAATAAAAAAGATGAGGAGCGATTGGGTGGCTCAGTTGGCTAAGCATCCAACTTTGGCTCAGGTCATGATCTGGCGGTCTGTGAGTTCGAGCCCCACATTGGGCTCAGTGCTGTCAGCACAGAGTCTGCTTGGGATTCTCTGTCTCCCTCTCTCTCTGCCCCTCCCACACTGGCGCTCTCTCTCTCAAAAATAAATTTAAACATTTTTAAGAAAAAATGAAAAAGGTGAAAAATACTAAATTTTGGAGAGGATGGGGAACAATCAGAACTCTCACACATTGCTGGTGGAAGTGTAAAATGGGACAACCACTACGGAAAACCATTGGCATTTTCTTAAACAGGTAAACATACCTATGACCCTGCAATCCCAGTCCTAGGTATTTACTCAAGTGAAATAAAAATATATGTCTAGAGACACAGCTTTATTCACACTAGTCAAAAACTGAAAACAGCACAGAACAACAGAAGAATGGATCGACCGATTAGCATATCTATACAATGGAATACTATCAAGAATACAAGGGACCAAAATACTGATACAAACAACGACATGGCTGAATATCAAAAATAATACACTCAGTGAACTAAGCCAGGAGCTACAAAGTACAGAATTATGATCTCACTTATATGAAATTCTCAAATAGGCAAAAATTTCCAGTAGCAATAAAAATCAGATCAATGGTTGCTTCTCAATGCAGGGAAATGACTGAGAAGGGGCACGAAGGGACGGGAAGATAAAAACGTGATGTACCTTGACATGAAGTTGTCAAACCGAATGGTTTGAACGATCTGAATGTATGTAAGTTACAGGTCAATAAAAATACTTTAAAACTTAAAAGAATCCTTACCTATATAAGTAGATAGATATACATTTTAAACAGGTGAAATTATGTGCTCTATGGAGTTTTTTTCAAAATAACCCAGTGTTATTAAGGGTGGGTATATAGAAAACAAGTCTGGCCATGAGTTGATCATTGTTCAACCCAGGTGATGCATACGCAGAGGACCATTGTACTTTTTATTCTCTCTGCTTTTGTTTACGTTGGAAATTTTCCATGACAAAGAGTGGGGGGGGCGGGAGTGAGGGACAGAGGGAAAGAGAGGTGAAGGGAGGGAGGGAGAGTCCAACACCAAGATCTGTGTCAACAGTCCTGAGGACATCTCTGAACACCAACTTGGCTCAATCACACATATTGCTTGTGATGACCCTGCCTCATCAGAAAAGGTCAAACGGAACTGGATAGGTTCTTTTTGCAACAGGAGATTTATGTCCTACTTTTGGGGACACTCTTCAAACAAACTAGAAAAAGTCCAGGCAGCCATAGGGGCGGCAGCTTCCAGTGATCTGGAATGTTCCCTTGTATGGAACAGAGCTCAGCCTGAGGACACCACCCAAATGAAGTTGTCAGTGGATCATCATGATGGGGTGTCTGACCCTGACCCAGGGCTGCTCACACTGTGGCCCTTGCTCCTCACCAGGGCTTTGGAAGAGAGGCTCCCTACCCTGGAGCTGCAGCAGACCCAGCCCAGGAGCAAGGAGCTGCTGGCCCAGCCTGGGCCACAGTGGTCTGTGGTGCTCATCTTAGCCACACCAACTGGGTCCAGCTTACGTTCCTTCAGAGATTTTGCAAGATGAGCTGTTTCTCTCCTACAGCTATATATATATATATATATATATATATTTTTTTTTTTTAATTTTTTTTAAAGCCTCATTTTCAATGGAAAACAGATCCTTCACGGACTAAGTTATTTTCCTCAGACCTGGAAGCATTTAGCTCAACCATGCGGTCACTCTGGATCAAATTGGCTGTGTCTCCAGGTCTGTCTCTTGGTTCAAGCTGCTTGAAAGCCGCTCTACAGCATTATTCAGGGATAGAGCTTCATGCTGGTGAGAAGCCGAACCAGGCCTTGACTCGTAAACACTAGAGGACAGGGGCCAGTCTGGTCAACCCATTTACCCAGCACTCACCACAGGTTAGGCAGATAATAAAACCTTTGATGGATGATGGACATTTTAGTTTCAGGGTCTGTTATCAGCTCAGTATTTTTCTGATCCAAGTAGCCTATTTTTAAAGAATACTTCCTGACGTCTTTCTGGTAAAGTCAACCTGATTCCGCAGCTGAAGACAGTAGGAGACTTTGAGCCTCATGAGGGTGGCTGACAGGTCTGTCCCTGTCCCGTTCACCACACAGGGCTTCCCTAGCACTCTACAGAGGGCCTGAGACATGGGATATAACTAATTTTATCGGATGGAAAATGAATGAATACCAATAATACCAATGAATATTACAGCAACTTCATAGACTGGTGGTGGTTCCCAAACAGCACTGTTCATAAACATCACCTGGAATAGTTAAAATGCAGATTTCTCGGCCATCACACCCCCACTACAGATTCTGAGCCCACGGTTCTGGGAAAGAGCCCCAGAAGTGGCACTTCTCCAAATCTTTCCAAATAATCCTGCTGCCCACAGTCAGTAGCTCCCCCTCTCAGTAATGCTGTGTCTCACGTAGGCAGGTTTCCTCAGGGTCTCCACTAACAAAACTCCCCTACCAGGGGGACATTTTCCCCTAGTCCAGGCTCCATATACAGTGGGTTTGCTCTGCTTTTAAATAATTTTTTTAGATTATTTTTATTGTTTTTATTTATTTTTAAGTTTATTTATTTTGAGAGAGACAGAGAGAGAGAGAGAGAGAGAGAGAGAGAGGAAGGGGCAGAGAGAGGAAGACAGAGGATCCCAAGCAGGCTCTGCACTGTCAGTACAGGTCCCAAGGTGGGGCTCGAACCCACGAACTGTCAGATCATGACCTGAGCTGAAGTCAGAGGCCTAACTGACTGAGCTGCCCAGGTACCCCATTTTTATTTTTTATTTGTAATCTCTACCCCCCATGTGGGGCTCAGACTCACAACCCCGAGATCAAGAATAGCATACTCCACTGACTGAGCCGGCCAGGTGCCCCTCTGCTCTTTTTAATTCAAAGGGAAGCAAAGGAACCTACATTGGCAGATGCTGGGGATCCTCGGATGGAAGGTACTACAAATGCTAAGTGCTACTAAGCTCACAAAACCTTCTGAAAACAAGCCTTTCCTAATAACCCATCCACTTTTCTTAATTATAGTTTTTCTTCCACAAGTCTTAGAAATGTCCTGGAAACACACACACACACACACACACACACACACACACACACACAATTGGCTCAGTTCGCAGAGAAATACTCAATTCCAACGCTTTCTTTGTGCCAGTCAATGACTAGCACTGCTACGTTCAAACATTTCATATTTGGGACTTCTATTCTCTGGGATCTCAAAGATGACAGAAGACCTCCCCCTGTCACTCACATTGGCAAGCTCACCCTCCAGTGGCACACCGGCAGCTCCCTTCCCAAGCAGGGACAATTAAGACAAAGGCATGCTTCATTTCAAGACGTTTAGGTCAACCAGCATCTTTGGGACCCATAGCTAATCCAAACTTCTTTCTGCTGTCAACTATATTAAGAAATTCTAACTCTGGAGGGAGGGTTATTGCCCATAATAAAGACCGAATTTTCATTCACTCAATTCAGATCAGTTTCTCCGACACTCAGATCCAGGAGGGGGAAGATGGCTGGGTGTTGAGCCAACTCTTTCAGCAAAGGAAGGTAACTCAGACTCCAAAAGTGTTACACAACAGAATGCCCAGTCCTGGAAACATTCCGAAGCCTTTTTTTAGTTACCCAGAAATGACAAAGGAAATTATTTACTCCAGGAAGGTTTGCAGATTGGTGTGGCCGCAAGATCCAAGAATGCATTTTTCTTATGTCTTCCTCCCTAGCCCTACTCTTGCCAGTGACCAAGTGACAGCAGAATTATTGCTCGTCATCTATTTTTTTAATCATGTGATTTTCTCACAAGAGACAAGGACAATTGTTGTTTCCAAAAAAAAAAAGGCACATGATGGTTACATGAGATTCCATACAGCTGTTAAATGCTTCCAGCCTGTCCTATTCAGGGTTTTGAAAATTATTCATGCTTTTAATGGAATATCAATTATTTAAGACAGAAAAAAAAGAAGTCAGAAGGGAAATGGAACCTTAAAGAGAACACTAATTAAAAGTATAGCACATAGGGCTTGAAGCATTTTGAGATCTCCTAAGATACATTTACAGGGGAAAATGACATTTTCTATTCAGGGTATGTTTTAGCCCAACTTCACCAGGATTTCTAAACAAAATTGCCTGACTTCAGGAAATGTCTCCCTTTTACCAAGTCATTGTTTCGGTGTGGTGAACTGAAGTAGGAGAAACTTTTTGTCTTGTAAGGGAGAAAAGTACCTTCCTTTCAAAATATTTTGTTTGAAAAATATCTGAAGAGGTCCAATTAATTTCAAAATGATATTCTTAAAACTCAGAACGCAAAATCCCCACGTTTTATCCAATTCCATTTGGTAGGGGAGAAGTAGAGGCAGCCCAATGACACAACACTTAAGGCAAAAATTACAAATGACAGTGTTTCTTTCTTTTCCAGGTGAGGTTCTGTGAAAACAAATTAGCAACTAAGGGGTGAGCAGTTGGCCTCTCCCCCTCCTCCCCCCCCCCCCCCGTTTTTTTAAACTGAGAGAATCTTTTAGGATTAGCACAACCTGTTTCCACAGCATGCAACTCTTCCTGGGGGTGGGCCGATGAACTGGCATTACGTTCTCAATGGCAATTTTGGAGGTGGGTGCCGTGAGGAAAACCAATCATCTCTTACAGGCATTTCGTCATTGGTCATAGCCCGTCTCTCGCCTTTGAGCTTCCCTTGGTTGAAGAAAGCAAATAGCACCTCCAGACTTGTCAAAATACCTTGGACTTCTGGGTCTGCTTTTAATTTGTTGGAATGTTGGCAGACGCAGATTGGCTCATGAAAGAACGCCTTTGGCTGTGTCTAGTGGTCAAGTGCGCAGGCCAGTTGCTTTAGGCTCACAGGGAGCTTGGTGATGGCCCAAGTCAGTCAGGCCTGGCGCTGAACTTGTCGGTAGGATGGCTACAGGCCTGCCTCAGGAGGGCTACTGAGGATTATTATTATTCAGCTAGAGCTCAACACAGCCACATGTGTGTATTGGGGAAAGGAGCCCTGAAACTCAGCTAGCCCACCTGTTCAAGTCACTCCTCTGATAGGAGAGGGTGGGGAGGGCTTGAAGGGTAGGGAAGGGAAGGCTTTGAGCTGTACCTTGGTTAATAAGGAAAGGAAAAGGACATTCCCGATTAACAAACCTTCCAGCAGGTGAAAAGGCTGGTGGAGAAAGGCAGGAGAAGGAAAGAAAGGCTGGGAAGGACCTTACATGCTTGAGATTAAACTATGACCTTCTGGCCCAAGGAAGCTTCTCCCGGGGGCAGGGCCCCTGAGGGCTCTCACCCACAGGGGTCTCTTGGTACAACCATTGTGAAGTGAGAGCTCCAGGAAGTAAAAACCAAGCAGCGGTTATTCACTGGTGGAGTGAACATACAATCAACTGCCCAAACCTGAACCCTTCGGAGTGGTAAGAGCAGCACTAACAATTACTCTGGGCACAAGTTGCCCAAACCTGTCTTGGGCAAACCAGAATGTTTGGTCACCCCAATTTCGCGAGCTCTGTGTGCCAGGCGTGGTGATGGGGTCTTCACTCGGGCCATTGAATTTCCCCCACTCATTCCAGTAAGTAGACCCCTGGGTAACAACCCTTGAGGGGTCTCAAACCAGAACTGGAATCCTTCTGCCTTCCACTTCCAGCTCCAGAGTCTTTTTCTTCCAAGTTTAAAAACCCTCTTTTGATGCTTGGGGCATCTAGCCACTCTATCGTGTACCTTCCCAGCCACTGATCCAGCTGTTACCTGCCTCCCGTTTTCTCCCCAAAGTTACATGCTTTGGCCCTTGAATTTGAGACTGCCACTGCACCCAGGTCCTGCTGCTGCCCCTCTCGTTGGCTCAGTCTAATGCGCACGCCCCACGCGACTACCAGGCCTTATCTCCCCTGACCTCTTCCACTGCTGGGCCCGGTACCTCACTGCCATCCAGTCACCCACTGCGCTGACCACACCCTGGGCCTCACCACAACTTCCTGTTCTCCGTCTCCCCTATTCCCATTCTACCCGTTTGTTCTAGGTCACCCAAACCTCCGGTCCTCTGGTGCCTTTATGACACTGTCAGTGGTGTGCTGGTCAATATTTAACCCGCTCTTTGGAGAAGTTAATATATGCCTGGATAGACGTAAGTTTATGATGAATTTACCACCATGAAGGATGTGTAGCATTCAATTCACACATAATAAAATATACCATCCTCTCTACTGTAAGTTCTATCAGGCCAATTGATTCTCGCAAAATGCTTTCATAGGCTGTTGCCAAACTCTTTTACTTGGAGCCAACATATCATGGCGACTCGGCCGGGATTTGATGAATGGACTTCCATCCCAGTCGACTCCTTTCTCAGTAAGTTTATTTTCTCAGCAAATTTAACTGATATGACTTACCTTGAAACCTTTTCTCACCTTCATTCAAATTATATTCATTAAACTGAAACTGTGTTCAGCTTCAGCAGAGCAGTAGCAGGCCATTAAACAATAATCCCACCAGACAGAGACAGGTAACATAAATACCTCAAGGGCAGACGAGAGTACACTGTCGTACATTAGGACAAAAGTCATTAGTGATGAGTTCTGAGCATTTACTCCTTTTTCTCAATATGAATCAACAGTAAGTTTATCTAATCTGATTGTGAACAATGGTGGTATTTAAAATCGGCTCTCAAACTTCTGGCAAATTTAACCATCAATTCTCATGAACCAGAAGATCAGGCTCCTGCACATCACTGTGGCCTCCTCAACATCAGGCTTCTCCTCTCTGCCCTTCTCCCTAGCACACAAAGGCATGGCCTAAAAGGGGCACATAGCGTTGGGGGCCTCCACGGTCTACTGGGAGCACACGACCAGGGTGAGGTCAAGGTCAAGAAGCCTAAAATGTCTTTAAATTTTCTCAGTATGGGTCCATGGAGAACTTCATGGGCAACCATGATCACAGGTAGTTTGTACTGGCCACATTATCGGTTTACAACTTACTAAGCACTTCTGGAGTTACCAAGAAAAGAAAAAGTACGGGTCTGGCCAACTGTCCACACTCCCCTGCTGAAGAGATAGAAGAGTGCAAATAAAAATGCAGAGAGAGGATGGAAATGAACCCAGTGGCTCTCCCACTCATCCTGCAGGAAATGCTGACTGTCCAGAAGCCCCATTAAGGAAACAAATCCCCAAAGCCTACTATTACCTACACTGACACCAACTCACATGTACAAGGTCTTTCTCCCGGACACAGGAAGCCATCTGCAGACATTACCTCATCCTCTAATCCTCGCATCAAACCTGGAAGGCAGGTGGTAGAAGGTATCCTCAACTTTCCTTATCTACAGGCCAATCGCTGCCCACACATCAGAGCAGATCGCATTCTGCAGGCGTAAGTGTCCTGAAACCAGCACAGACCAAGCAAGGGGCACTTCTGCTCATGTTCTGCAACCAGGCACTGAAAGGCAGAACGGACCTCCTGTCTATCCCAATACATCAGAGGGAAAGAAAACTTGGGTTTAAAATGGGCCACTGTGAGCTCGATTCTAAGCAGCGATCTCAACTAAGGTCATCCAGCCGTTTCCCTACGGTTACAGTCCCAAGAATGTTTGCAGAAACTCTAGCGGTACAAAAACCCAACACGGCTCCCAGGCTACCATCTGCCACTTTTAAGTTTCATGGCAATTCTGAAAAGTTGTTCACGGAGGGAATGAGACGGAAAGAATGAGTGACTTAGCCCTCACAAAGCTGCCCTCTCTCTTCCTGGAGGAGGTAAATCCCTGCTTTCCACCAGTGGTTTCCAGTGCAAACTTCTTGCACTTTTCGAAGACACCACCGTGGTAAAGGTACTGATGCCAAGAAATTGCATTTAGCCTTTTGAGTCCATGGGAGACTGGGAGGCAGGGGTAGGGGGAGCAGATACTTTCCTGCCACCAGTCAAGCTGAGAAAAGTTGGCCCCGATCTCCTTTCCTTCCTTCTTCCTGTAACAGCCACATGCTCTCAGCGTGGCGCTTCCCCCTCTCACAGCCATACTGCTAAAGCCAGGCGTCCGCATAAGAAAGCCTCCTCCCCCAGCCACCTGCAGTAACTAAAAGTTCTCTTGAACTTCTGGATGTCCGTGCCACTCTGTAGGCCCCCAGCCACCTGCAGTAACTAAAAGTTCTCTTGAACTTCTGGATGTCCGTGCCACTCTGTAGGTCCCTGTAGTCAAAGCATCCAGACACCTTCGGTTCACACCTCAGCTGTCCCCATTTCACATCTGGTTTCCTGATCCATCACCCGCTACCAAGGGGACTCCTTGGCCTTCTCACACTCCCACCAGCTTACATACCTCCCTCCCTTTCCATTCCACAGAAATGTCACTCGTTTTCCAGTTTAAGTAACCGGAAAACATCCTCGAGTCTGTGTACAGAAGTTATCACCAGTGTCATTTTTACACCAATAATGAAATAGCAAAATTGGCCTAAGGACACCTAGGACTACACCCCCTTTTAGAGGTCACGGCCCAACCCAGCTGCAGGTTCATGGGCCTGTAATGAGCACTAACAGATGATAAAAAGTTCAACGTGTATGCGATGGCGTCTAACTCAGAGACTGCCACTTAGTGCAGATACATGTCTGAGAGCAGTACTCCACCCACCTAACCACACCAACCAGTGTACGTTTAACCAGCACCTGTTAGGGGTCTGCTCAAACATGAAGAAACGGGAGCTAGGGCAGAGTCCCTCAGCTGGGGGCAGGCTCGGTGGCCAAGAAACAATCCTAGGTACACATCCCGATCCTAGTGTCGGCAGCCTGGTCACAGCAAGGACCTATATGCCACCAAAGAAGTTTCTCCTTTTACGTTAAAATTGAGCTCCAGCCCAGGATTCCGTCTGCGAAATCTTCCTGCTGAGTTGCTTCCTCTTATCAAGTGATGTTAAACCTTGGGAACTGGTCCCGATACGTGACATCAGATACACGATTCTGTGTATGTGTGTGGAGGGCTATGAAAGGAGCCTGCCGGCTTGAGTCCCGGTGGTACAATCAGAGCATTTTTCTGCACGTGGGCTAGGTGCATGAGCCCCAGGGTCTGGGAGAAGATGCCTTTCTTTATCTGCTCTATGCTCTGGGCTATCATGTGTTTTAAAGAAAGGGTTCTATTTGCTGGAAGGAAGGGGAAACAAACAAACCCTGAAAAGCTAGACTGACCTTCTGGTGTCTAAACAGATAAACATTAGAATAACCTATTTCCTTGTTGCTACTCTAACCCATTCATTCACTTGCCTTGTAACTGAGTCAGAAGCAAGGAGACCGGGCTTTTCCTGGTTTGAAAATGCGTTTTAGGGGCGCCTGGGTGGCTCAGTTGGCTGAGCATCCAACTTCGGCTCAGGTCATGATCTCGTGCTTTGTGAGTTCCAGCCCTGTGTCAGACTCTGCTGACAGCTCAGAGCCTGGATGCCTGCTTCGGAATCTGTGACTCCCTCTCTCTCTGCCTTTCTTCTGCTCATGCTGTCTCTCAAAAAATAAATACATGCTAAAAAAAATTGTTTTTAGTGCAGTTTAACCATGTTAATCTAATCCTAGCTCATTCCTCAGGCACGTTCTGAAAAAAAGAAAAGTAAAACATATAAACCTCTAATCTGTGGCCACTTAAAGGAGGACACAATCCTCCCTCCCCCTTCGGCAAGGTGTGTGAGGTAGGGACGCGCACGGCCCTGGAAAGCCACTGCTCCCCGCACACCCGCTAGTGCTCGGTGCCCTCCTAACTTGCCCTTCAAGTGTTTTTCCCTTTAGCATGGTCCGTCTGGCATGAGATTTAACATGCCTAGGAATTATTGCACAGGATGTCGTCGCAGACATTCCGAAGATGCGGTACTCCCGAGTTGTTCCTTATTCAGGGATTTTACTTGTTCTTCAACTCTCGGGACTTCATTCTCAGATGGACTGTTTCCTCCCCAACCCACCCCCGCCCCCCAAAGGAAATACCAGATTTGAAGAAACCATGGCACTGTGGCTGACAAGGCTTAACTTAAGGTGAACATTAAAAAACAACAAAACACTAATAAAGAGCTTATTCTGCACAATTAGGAAAGAAAGACGCCAAACCATTGAAACAGAATTTATGTACATTTATGGCTTTATACAATAATAGCAAAGATTGTTCTTGTGTCTGTAAGTACATCAGCATCATCAGGCACTTCTCAGAGAGTATCGGAACAGGAACGTGGAATCTGTGCTGTTACTGAACTCGAGTAGTGAAATGCGGGGGGGATGTGACCGCATCCCGACAGGACTCCGGTGGCCACACCTGGCCACACTGCCAGGCCGTGCACACCACCCTCAAGGAGGAGGCCAAGAGTAATGCAAGGCTGTTTTGTTTGCATAAACCACACTGCCTTTTTTTAATGAACAATTAACTCCCAGACCAAAACCACAAGAGAAACTTCTCATTTAAAAGTCAGTTATAAATTAAGAACTCGTAAGAGCTGAGTGTGAGAGTTTCAAGTAAGTCTGGGGGGAGGGAGGGAGGTGTTGGTAACATATACCCAGCAGTTGAACATGTCCAAATTGTATACCTTTGGAAAACTTTTTTTTTTTTCCCATTTCAAGTGTCCTTCTCCTCTTCTCAGTATGCTCCATTGATTTACTGCCCACTGGGATACAACATTTGCTAATTAATTTAGACTTTGTCAGTTTGTCGAAGCGGAACTTTGCAAGTAATACATCTAATTACCTAAATATATTCCATACATCTATATTACGGAAACAATACTTTATATTTAAAATATCAGAATAGCTCTATAATACAATATGCTTTTAATAACAGTACAAACCAGAGGAAATAAATCAAACAAGGCTGCATAGGTGATATCATTTGCACATTTCACAAAGCAATCATGTACAATAACTGATATACTAATTACTCAAGAAAGTCAGTATTCGTACAGAAAAAGTATTACCAGAGGTCACATAATGTTTGTTTTCAAAATAGACAAGGTGCCTTTCACTGGACTTCACTGTACCCCAGAGAGATACTCAAGATTCATGAGAATTTCAACACAAAAATCTGCAGGAAAAAAAAAAAAAAAAAGAGGTATTTACACAGACTCAGGAGGAAGAAACATCTTTTTAAAAGTTACTCTAGGATGTAATAAGATTTTAAGAGTGATTTCTGCTGGAGTTGCCTCTTTAATGAACAAACAGCGGCTCTGAGGCTCACCACGTGATGGCATAGGAGGAGGAAAGAAGCTGGACACAGTAGAGAACCCAAGTACTCTGGCACCAACAAGTTCTATTACATATGCAGAAGGCACTGCTTAGAGGAACTAGGGTTTCCAAAACCAGACATATTTTGGAGTGGCTAGCAGTAAGGATGGTTGGACAGGTGGCTGTTTAATGAACTTTCAAGACAGTAGAAGTCACAGTGGGAAGCTTACAACAGAGCTGGCCTCCTATAGGAAATCTTTCAGGAACACTTGTGTTCTCGTTAAACATGTAGGAAAGACCAAGCCAACAGATCGGCAATTCACATGCAAGACAAAGCAAGTGTGATCTGGGCTAAGTACACAGAAAGAAATCAGAGCCTTCTCAAGAAGGCAAGAGGAACATTTTTGTGCACCTGCTCCTTTTATTGTGCTGACTTAGGGCATTCCACAAGACTTGAAAATACTGACGGATGCAAAGCCAATTAACCTAGTCTGTCAGTTACAAGTAATTGCAAAATATTAAAACATAATGATGCAGCATTGTAGTTTAGGTTGCTAAAGGCTAAGGAAATTCTCCAATTCTAACTTACCATAAGAGGTTTTACAATAAATTCAAATATACAACCTACAGCTGGTTTGTTGGCTTTCAAATTAATTGCCCCAATTTTTAAACAAGCTCTAGTCCATTTGGTAGCCATCTGCACTCAGGGACACAAAGCATTCTGCAAATCACTGAAGTCCTATTTTAAATTTTCCTCCTTCCACCTAAATTTCCACAGTGTGCTAAGTAATCTGCAGGACAGAAGGGAGAGAGGAATGAAGTGTGAGTCTTAACATAATCCTTCAAGGCAGAGCTATCAAACCAACCTCCACCTAGACCAAAATAAGAGCACAGAAATAGGAGGGAAAACATTTGCTGAAGCTCAACTCCAAAAGGTTAAGTTGATCCAAACTCCCAGTTTGAGAGAGGAGCATGGTTTTAGACTCGGGTCTCCCTTTCTGATCTACAAACATCACGAGGCCCCTCAGGAGTCCCTGAAACACCGTGCACTTAGTTCACGGGATAATAGGAGCAGATGGAATTTCCTTAAAACACATACATAAAAGCTTACTAAGTTCTCCTAAGCACGAAACGCAAAATGTCCATAACTAACCATCACTCTCCTGCCAGAACAGAGCCAGAAACGTGGAGTATGCAAGGACTAATTACAATGATTTTAAGATTAGTCAGAAACAACACCAAGTAGCATCCCCAAGTGTACAAACCAGTTAAACACGTATAAAATTAGTACTAATCCAGTTAGAAATACAAAATGAAAATTATGGATGCTGCCTCAAATATCTGGGATTCCACAAATTTACAAGCAGACTATGTAACAAAGTAGACTCTAGTTTTAAGAAAACATTACAGTTCAATATCTATTCCAAAAATGTCCCAACGATAACATCAAAAATCATTTATCTGGAAATTAGAACCATTTAGATGTTTGTACAAATTTGCAAATAACAAAATAAACAAACAAAAAAATAGAAAAGACCTGTACAAGGCTGGCATTTAATCTATTTTTTCCCCCGAAGGTGTCTGACAAGTCCATTAATTCAGCAGATTGATAACAGGCTATTGGTTCTCATGTGAAGTGGCCATGTGAACAGGCCCAAAGCTGTCCCTTGGAGGCGCAGGATGGAGAGCTTGGTTCTCTGTGGTTCGTCTGTTCAGCAGAACACAGGTGGTACAAACAAAAGTTTAACTTATCAAAGACATGAGACCATCACAGTATTACAAAAAGAGTATAAACTTTCCTTGGACCAAATGGATATTTTTTAAAAAACAACAACAACAACAACAACAAAAACACACACAAATACAGTTCTGTCGCTACTGCTTATGTACAAAACTTGAAAGCACACCAGGATCTGAATGTCTTTTCTGCAATTATATGGTGTAGTGAGTTTGGCACTTCATTGTAATGAAATTTCCAATGGCACAGTCCTTATCTACAGCGGCACATAACCTGCAAACATCGGGCAAACATCCTGTACAGGAAAAGTGTCTTCGCTGCCAAGTCTGACGAAAGGAAAAAAGAAATTCGTTTTTTGTTTGTTTTTTTTTGTTTTGTTTTGTCTTTTTTTTTAATCAAGAAAACGAAAAGGAGGGGTGAAGGACATCTTTGGACTGCTTCTCTCAGTTCCTGCTGTCAGACAGTCTGAAGTACTTTTAAGTGTAGCCTAGAAAAAACACACAATGAAAATACAGCCGAATTAAAATCAATTTGATTTAACGTATTAGAGTGACAGACATACTTGGGGGGGGCGGGGGGATGGGAGAAGCTAGAGCTTTCTCAAACAGCTCTGAAATCTTTCAATGGGGAAAATTCCACTTATAAAAAAAACCTGCAGCATTTGATTTGTATCAAACGTATTCATTTATTGAAGAGTTACTGAAAAGATGCAGCCATCTAACTGTCAAAAGAAATCTTTAAAGCAGTCAGAGGAAAATTCCTTATGCTTAAGCTCAAAGAAAAAAAAAAATTATAAGCTGAAAAAAGGGCAAAGAAAGAATGATAAAAGATGCCTCTCTGCAAGGAACAGCCAGCTGACATCAGGAAAAGTCCCAACCATGGAAGATATGTGGCAAGTTACCGTGTTCCTCTCTTTTAAGTCCTGGCTTCACAAGGTCTTTTGACACGGGGGTGATCTTACCTGTTCACTAACTCACTCTTAGCCTGACACCCAGCTATGTGTCGTCGTCTTGACGCTGTGCGGGAAGCTTTGGTTGGGCAATACATTGTCAAAGTTAAAATCCAACGTATCTCCATCCATAAGATCGTTCCGAATGATGGACTCCATGTCGCAGTCCAAGCGCTCAATCAACATGCCATCCAAGTCACTTGGGAGCTTCTCCTGGTGGAGAAGGCCCATCCTGCCATAGCCATTGCAGCTGCTCACCGAGGAGTAGGCCCCCAGCGCGTTCATCTGCATGGTGTGGGACAGAGGCACTTGTAAAGCTGTCTTCACGGGGGCCAAGCGGTTCATACCCGAGGTGTGGGGCATGGTGTTGACCGCATGGGGCAAGGCACGCCCATTAACTGCGGATGTTGGCTGGGTATGTCCAGGGTGGGTGTGGGAGCTGGGGTTCATCATTTTGTTATGAGATGCCTGGCTGCCATAGGTTGACATGACCGAATTAGGGCCCATCAACACATTCTGACCAAGGACCCGGCTGTTGGGTTGGGCGATCCCAGGATCAACTGCTGTCATAATGTCATTGTGGGGAGGAGAGTCAGAAGTAAGCAACTCCTTCAAGAGTCCTGGTGCACAGTTATACTGATTCATACCTCCATAGCTCGATTTGTTGTCCTGAAGTGTTTGCATAGGCATCTGGGGCAAAGGGCTCATGCTGGACTGGCCATATGTGTATTTTTGGTAGTTTGGGCTGGGTGAATTCAGACTGGTGTTTGGAGGTGCAAATGAGTAGCATGGTGTCTGCTGCATCATGGTGCCAGGTGAAGACTGGGTTGAAACAGTTAATGGCGTTGGTGATGACAGAAGGTTGAGATTATCCAAAAGATTTTCCATATTTTCAGGATTGCTTATCTCAGACAGACTGGGTAGCGTAGAAGCCATCTTTGCAGCAGATGGTGGGTACACCAGAGAATGCACATCCCCATCTCCAAGATCGTCCTGTTCGGTCATAATGGGAGAAAGTCTCCCACTAATAGTACTAGCATTTGAGCTAGTTCGAGGGCGAAATGTACTCCAGTTATCAAAGTCATCATTGCTGTGAGAGCCAGGGCTCGCAGGCCATTTAGAAAACTGAGATCCTGGGCTGTCCCCGGCACCCTCCTGGCCAGACTGCAGGGATGCTTTTTTCTTAGCAGCTCGGCCCCGGCTCTTAGCAAATTTACTGTTGTTGTCCATGGACGCAGCTCTTCTCCGAGGGGATTTGCCACTCTTGCCTCCCTCTGGATTGAGCATCCACCAAGAACTTTTTCCAGTTCCTTCATTCTGCACACGAATGAACTTGCTGTGTAGGGACAGATTATGGCGAATTGAATTCTGTAAAGCAAAACATCATGTTAGAAATAAGTACTTCTCCTGTTGGAGTACTTACTGTTCAGTAAAGATATATGTTAATGGAAGACAAGTAAACGTCTTTTAAAGTTTGTGGTACAGATTTCAACCTATACCATCAGAAGGGTTCTGAACTCCACTATAAAAGAGCTCCAAACCAGTACAAGAGAAATAGTATCTTATCTTAAAAACAGGCACCTGTAGGAGTGCCTGAGTGGCTCAATCGGATGAGTGTCCGACTCTTGATTTTGGCTCAGGTCACCATCTCACGGTTCAGGAGATCGAGCCCCACGTTAGGACCCACGTCCAGCTCCATGCCGGGCTCTGAACTGGGCATGGAGCCTGCTTCAGATTCTTCTCTCTCCTTCTGCCCCTCCCCCGCTCACGCTCTCAAAACAAACCAAAACAAACCCAGTGTCTGTATCTTAATGTAATGAGGAGACAAAATTAAATAAGCATTATTATAGACACCTTCTTTTACATAGCTGTATTTTACAGGAAATCACAGGAACTCACTTTAAAACCACTTAAATTTTTGCTTAGCTACAATGCTACGTAAATAGCAAAAACCGTTTCCATTCTATCACCCCTAAAACTACTGCCAATTCTCTTCAGATTGAACATATGCCATTTACACAAGTGAGAAGTTTTAGATTACTGGGCCCACGTGATTATGGAAAAGAAAGAAGTGAAGCAGGATATATTCTTAGTCAAGAATTAAAAGCCTGAAAACCAGTAAGACCTAGATTCCTTTCTACCTTTCAAGTCCATTAGGCTAATATAGGTGAATATACGGCAAACAGGGTCATATTTCTTATTTTAGAAAGTTGAACTGCCGAAAAAGAGAAAATTTAGATCCAAGTGCTGTTCACCAACCCCTCCTCCCACAAATAACCGGCAGTATGTGCCAACTAACTCCAGGTCACTGCATCGGAGGGAGGTCATGCTCTATCCAAAAAGACACGGGGGAGAGGGGTGGCAATACAAAGAGCTCCAGGCTTCAGTCACTCAGTACAGTTGCTCCACAACTAAACTGTGCCATGTGTATTTCCAACACAATTAGTAAAGAAAATCAACTTAACTTTGGGAAACTGCTTGGCCCCTAGGTGCCTTAAGTTTCCTTATCTATAAAACAGAGATAAGTAATAGACCCATTTAGGGCTATGAGGGAGACAGAGTTTATAAAATGTTCAGTGGTGCCTGGCACATGGCAAGCAGTTCCCAAGAAGTAGGGCCTAGATCCCAACTTTGAGGGCACGAGGATATTGCCATTTTGAGCCCTGCTCCCCTCCTCCTACCTCCTATTCACTGGGGTGTGGGCAGGAGCTCAGAGGGATTACAAACACAAACCCACAACTCCCAATATACAGTGAAGGAGGCCAAAGAGAGTCTCAAGCTCCAGCAGAAGCAGCAAAGCCAGGCTGCAAATAAGGAACCCCCAATCCAACTCCCCTAATGGACACATATGGGATCACCAGCATCTGGAGAGCCTCTGGGGACATATGGAAAAGCAAAAATGGGCTCCAAAGGAGGGCCCTTGTCTTGTAGCTTTTTGTTCCACATCTAGAACAAGGCACAGAGCAGACTCCCACTACCTGCTCATTCAGCAGCCTCTGTCATCAGGGCCCTGAGGCCAAGTCCAGGAGCAGGATTCTGGATGTCCTAGACCCCTGGGAACAGGCCCCTGTGCATGTCTCCCAAGCTTCCCCTGGCTTCCTCTGCCAACTGGGGATAAGGCTTAGCAGACTGAGCCCCCTGGACCTCTGGGGCCCCTCACCCTGACCACAAAAAGGCCCTGGCTGGATTTGTGGTCACCCAGGGATGCAGCCACAGTGCCCACATCCTCATGCCATCAACGTGGGATGCAGATGCTTGAGTGCCAATCGCTGCGCCAGAAAAAGCCTTTGCACAGACAAGGCCCGGGCTTCAACACAAACCATGAATTCAGGTTCTTTCTTATTAAAAAAGAGATTACAAACATGCGGGGAAAAAATCTGTCTAAAAGGAGATGGGATAGTCCGAGTCGAGTCAGGCCGGATAGCCAGGGCTGAGAAATCCGTATTTCAAAATGCCCTCTGACCCTCTGTACTACATTCCACCCAAGGATTGCAACAGAGGAGCAACGTGACAGACCCTTCTGCCAGGGCACACAGCGCGGGCGGGTCAGATTCGGCTCTGAATGGGCCTTCTAGGCTAGATGCTGTGCAGGTGTCCAAGTGGATGGCATGAAGGTTTCTTTTGTTCCCTAGACTTTCCTCTTCCTTCCCATCTATTGATCTATGCCCAACTCAAGAAAAGCTTTGAGGAGGACTTTAAGTACACACAAGAATCCCTAAAAGAGGCCAAGTACTACATTTTTCTAATGGCCTATTTCATTTCCATAAGATTCTCCAAACCCCACGGAAAGGTCTTAAACACACACCTATGTATGCTCCAAGAACCACAGCCTCATCTCCTGGGCCCACCAACACCAGCAAAGCAGGTTCTAAATCTGTCCTTAAAGAGGCAGGCCTGTCCCTGGGGAGGACCTGGAAAGGGGCTGAGCGCTCTGACCCTGCGACATGTTCTATAGGCTGAAAGTCTGGGCGTTTGCACAATATTCCATCTTGACTATCTTGTTCTTGGAACACAACAGACACATAGATAAGCCACGATGAAATCTCTAGAGGAAAGGAAGCTTGACTCCTGTCCCTGTCACATTTAGTTAATGATAAAGGGGGGAAGATCCTCCTAGATAATGGCTTCCTGGTTGTCTGCACTGGCTGGTGGAGAGGGTGGTGCAGCTCTGTAACACTCATAATTAGATCAGGTCATTTGTAACTGCAATTAGGGGACATTTTTAATGAGACTGCAGAATATGTAATGATGAAATCTTTAAAAAGTTCAAGAAGCGTTCACTAAGCCAGGTGGGACATACACTAACTCACCACTTAGACTTACCCCCCCTCTCCAAAAGGGTGGTAGGGGGAGGGTCCACAGCAATACCCTACTTATCAAAACATCATGCTCCATATTTTTCTAAGAGGACATTTCAGGTCACTCTTTGAGTAACAGAGCTGTCTTCTAACTTTGCCAACAATTAAAAAAAATTTTTTTTCCAAACAGGAAAAGGTTTGCAGGGCTTGTTACAAAAATTCCTGTTTTTCATACAGCCAGCAGGGCTATGATAGGGAGCGGGGGCGGGGTGAATAGGTAAATCCTGCAAAAATATGTGTTGCTATTAAGGGTATTATGTCTGCAGACCCCTGCGGGACACAACCATGGCCGGAGGAAACTGTGGTTCTCCCGCAAACTCTTCGACTGTCAGTGCTTGGAGATACTCAGTTTTTTGACTACAAACAGAATATTACCTGAGAAATAAGGCAGGTTGTGAAGACAGAAAACTCATACACTGCAAGCTACTTAGCCAAATCACAAGCTGCTATGCCATTAGACTCCACCCACCCCCCACCCTCACCCCCCAACCAAGGACACATGAGCAAATTTCCTCTCCAGCAGCTGTATTTCTCTGCAGCCTGGGCTCTTTACTAATGCTGAGCTGGATTTCCTCTCACATACCCTCCCCACAACCTGCCCCCCCAAGCAGGGCGGCACGTTCTTCTTGGGAAGCCTGACCTGACCCGGGACATTTGGGCGGGTCGCGTCGGGGGCAGAAGGAGCTGCACAAGGTATGTGCTTGCTTGCTCAGCCTGCCTCCAAGTCCCAGGTGCTCTATTTCAGGAGTTCTATGGATTCCAAGCTCCTTAAAGAACAAGGGCGGAAGTTTGGTTTTATTTCCTAATCTTGAAGCCCCTAGAAGAGTTCTGTGTACACGCATGCACACGTGCACACACACACAAAGATGATGTGCACACAAGAAAAAGCCAAGGAATGTTTGCTGACTGACATCCCAAACACACTACAGGGAAGGTGTAATGTCTTACACATCTTTTGGCCATCTGTTCACATACCAATTCATGCCAAACCACACTTATTGGGACCTAGTTTGTGCTAGGTGCAATGAAAGACAACAGAAGGAATTAGGCAGAGTCTGCCCTCTAGGTGTTTTATGATTGACCTGGGCCAAGAACAAGTCCACCTAAACAGCCACATGGGACAGAAAATGATGCACAAACCACTGTCCAGGAGCACTGACATTTTCCTATCAAAGGTTGCCATCCCCACCTCCTCCAACTTCTCTCTGAGCTCAAACGTCCCTTCCTTCTGGAACCATCCCATCCTACCGCTAACACAGGACCTTGGTTACTCACCACAATTATGATTCTGCTATGTGTGGTCCCCTGGGGGCATGTGTGGCTCCCCACTACACTGTAAGCTGCATGAGCTCAGGACCTGGTCTGTCTTCTTGTACAATGTATCCTCACAGCTCCATCACCAAGAGGCACTCAAGTATCTGTTAAATGGATTAATAGGCTCTACATTGACAGGGCTGTTGTGGAGATTAAATGAGAGAACACATGTAAAGTGCTTACCTCAATCAATATTAGCTGTTACTGTCATTATTAGGATAATGGCATCTATAAAATGTCTGTGTTTTAGACACTTATCTGTACGATAACCATCAGTCTAATTTACTATCATACCTTGCACTGTTGCCACTAATAAGGTGTTACATGTTAAGTACTGGAAAAGTAGACCAGCGTTGAGGTAAGACTTAAGATGTTTTCTCTCTGCACCAGACAGTACCTCAGATGCTGTGAAGAGACGTTAATAATAAAGGAACTCAGATACCAAAGCTGGTCTGTTACTGCCCTTGCCAGTAAGTGTATCAGAATCCTGAAGTCTTCTCAAGGTGCTGCCATGGAGCCTCGCGCGTGGGCACCACACACAGCTGTGGCCTCTCAGCTCTCTGGACTCAGCCAGTGTGCGACAAGGGAAGGAGTGGCAGGTATTACCCGGGCCACAGTCAAGAGACCACAGTCCTGTGTCTCCTTGGGGGGGTGGTTACAAATGAGCCCTGCTGGTCCCCTGCCTCTCTGGCTGGCAGAAGCTAGGCTCTGGAGCTGGCCCCTAGAAACCCTGAGGACACAGGACAGGAACTGCCCCTCCCTAAGAGGCTCCCAGCCCCGCTGTTTAAAGCAATAATCGGAGCGTCGCTGACGCACAAGAAGAAATCTTCACATCTTTCATTTGCTTTAAGTTTTTTATCTCATTTTTAAATCTATATTGGCAAAATGTGTTATATAACATACACAATCTATGGCTGTAGTACAAATGAATAAATGTGACATCAGAAAGGATATGTGATTTTTACAAAAAACATTTGGAGACCCCTACTCTATTGCAGTAGACTTCTAGTCTACTAGAAGCCTGAACAAAGAAAACCAAGGTTGTTGAACTAGTCCTAGAGTGAAGACTAGCAAGCTCTTTGGCCTACCAGACCTGGGCTGAAGAAATGCTCTGATCTGGCCCTGGGTTTGCACCTCTCCTCCCCTACCCTGCCCCGGGCTCCTTCCTGTCCATTTTTCTGTACCCCGGACACTCATCACTCTGAATCCTGCCTTCTGACCTGAGCTGCCAGCTTGGTTCCATCTAGCCTGTCCACTGGTGTGCGTGGAGATCACCACCTTCCAGCCATAGGTCTTGCCATCACTCCATTTTTCTTTCTGCTCGGCAGTTCTAAGACTACTCGGGTCTTTGTCTTTATAACCAAAAATAAAAGAAAACCATCAACTTGGGCTGAGTACATCCTGCTCACGAACCCCGGGCCTTCATACTTTATGTCTGCATTTTACTTCATATACAAACTGCGTTTAATCCATCATCGCATTCCACACTTGAAAGATCCCTATAAGGCAGGGATTACTGGCCTTGTTCTAGACATGGGAAAACTGAGGCTCAGAAAATTAATTGTCCAACTAGGGCTCAGACCTAGGTTTCAGGAGTCTGAATGCAACACTGCTGCCAGCTAAAAAACCACCTCCTTCGCTCCGCCATTGTGAAGAATCACATTGTGAAGGAACACACTCAAGACTAAGGTTACATGAACGCATCTTGAGGGAGCAGAAATAATTGTTTACAAATACTAGTGTACAAAACGAATTTTCTGCCTCACTGGGTAAAACAGACTGACAAAATATGATTTGCCTTTAATTCTAATGGTGACTCTTTATGGCAGGAAACCATAACAGCTGAAGTGTGAATTTCAGGTATGAGCATCGCTCTGGGGAAAGCATGTGTAAGGAGGCTGTGGGGACCCACAAGGAAAATGGAAAGGCCCCAGGGGCCCCTGCAGCCTAGACCTGCCCGTCACCTTGCCACACGGTGGGGGTGAGCAGTAGTCACCAAATCAAACAAAAAGAACTTCAAACTTAAGACACTGGAACACATGACTAAATGAATTTGTTGTTCTAGAAATTCTAGAAATTCTTTCAAAATGCTAGACAAACTAGATTTTTCCAAAAGCATTTTATCTCATTTCTGTGAACTCTTTGTCAATGCATGCAATTGTTTTGTAGACTCCCAGCATGGACTTTACTCCCTCCTCCTGCTTCCTCTCTTTTACACCATCTCTTCCTGCACTTCTACGAGTGAAAACAAACTAAGGAGAAAGTAGAAATAATCTCTATTCAACAGAGTTCCCATTAGTTGCTAATAAAACAACTTTGCAAAATAATCCATTCTGCTTGCAAACGGAAGGAAAATATGTGACCGTTTGCCAATTGTTCTTTTTACAAGTGATGTCAATAGACGCCATATAGGTTCAACTTTTCAAAGTGTTGTAATAGAAGATGTATGGTGAATGGCTAACCTACATGCTTACACAATAGGCCCCAGCAGTAGCTCTTCTTCCTCAGGCTGATCTCATTTTCCAGAAGCCTGTCCTTCTTGCCTGAACATCAATGACCCCACAGCACACTCTCACCCCCCAGTTTGCAATGAGGACTTGGGCTTCTCCAGTGATCCCAGGGCTGGGAAGAAAAGACTTGCAGCCTCATGAAATGTGCAAACTAGAAGGCACTGGGAAGGTCATCTGGCCCAACACTCCCATTTCCTATTACAGAAAATAGAATTCAGGAAGATTAAAATCCAGATGAGAAACTTATACGAAACTTATACAAGAGCTCATTTACAAAAAGCACAAGCACCTGGGGCTCTATTCCTAGAAGAAATATAGAACAAGTATCAAGAGCATGCAGGGTCCCTCCCCTAATCAAACCAATTCTTAGCTATGGATTCACAAATGGCTATCAATACACTCTTAGCTCTAAATAGCTTTCTCTCTGACTCAAATCTTTCCAAAGAAGGAAAACATGACTACATTAAAGAACCTCCAACAACAAAAAAAGCATATGGGAGATTATGCTCTCATGTAAGACAGTACCAAAAAGACAACTGTAAGAATTCATGAGCACCATGAAAAGTTTCAGCACACGGACAGGCAGAAGCCAAGGTCTAGCTGACTGCAGGGCCACCTTGAGGGAGCACCTTATCTCACTAGGCCTCAGTCTTGCCATCTGTGAAGCAGTAACTACACAGGACTGTTACACAGGATGGTTAGGAACTGAACAGCATAACATATATGGGAAGTGCTTAGCACACCCCTGGACACAAAGATGAGGAAATCAAGGCTGGCCTCTTTCTGATAGGAAGCAAAGGGATATATAAACAGGAATTTGAAAGCGATCGTGAATGGTTACAACTTGATTAAAAACCATTCATCACAAACTTCCTGTTTAACAGTCTTCCTCAAGCTGGTTTCCAGGTCCTCACAACTGAGCCTGCAATCCTTCTTTTACAGAAAAATCGTTTTCTCCCCTTGCGAGGATTTTAAATGTAAAAATGTGATTAACTAGCGTGCTCTGTCAGCTTTCTGGACGACCCATGTCAGAACATATGTGGGTCCCTGAGGTTGTTCAAGGAGACAGACCAGCTGACGGATGACAGACTACATGCAGGAGGACAGTTACAGCAACGCCCCTTCTACATCTCTTCTCACACACCGCTCACTCACCACTGTTTACTTTGCAGAGAACAAACCCTAAAAGGGGCCTGAAGAGGTGACGGATTTCAAGAACATATTGCAGGACCAAACATTTGGTGAAAAGGTGAGCTACAAGTGAATGGGACTATGGTCTTAGGAAACCAAGAGGGAAGAGGGAAGCACCCCCAGCCTGAGAGGAGGGGCAGGGAGGAAGCCCTGCAGTGCAGAAAATGACCCCATTGAGATGACCCCGGTGAGAATGCGGGACGACGCCTGCCTGACCTTTGATAAGCTCTCACATTAGCCAAAAGCCTAAGTATTTCAGAGTAACAGGTCAGCCAACAACCTCATCGGGGTGTAAGAAAAAAATCTCCACGGATAGAGCAGAAAATTTACTTTGATTATATCAGAACTATCCCATGCTTTTATTTCTCAGAAGGTGCTAATCAAAACAACACAGTGCTTCCCCTTGCTGTGTCCTACAGGAAAACCCCATTATCAAAGAAAGCTGTTTTATGAAAGAAAGGGCAAAGCCCCTCAATTTTCAGAACGTGAAAAGGAAAGTCTTTCCAACAGCATTTAATGCCCCATGCTTTTCACACTATCAGAAACTAGGAAGCCCAAAGACAAAACTCCAAAAATTCCAGGTGAGGTTGAAACCTTAGGTACAAGCATCTTTCCCTGTGTTCCAAATCATGGGGTATTGATGTTAATCACTCTCTCTATATAACTTCCATAAAAGTTGCTAACACAGGGTGCCTGTGTGGCTCAGCCAGTTAAGCTTCCAACTCTTGATCTCAGTTCAGGTCCTGATCCAGGGTCCTGTGTTGGGCTACTCTGTGCCCAGCTTACTTTAAAAAAAAAAAGAAAAAAAAGTGGCTAATGTAGACCCCCATTTAAGTCAAGTCTGGAAAACAGAACTACCTCCTGCTGTCACACACTTTGGCCTGAGTACATTGCCACAAAAGCCAATAATGCCAACTCTCAAATGAGTGTCATCAACTCTGGCTAATTAGGTCCCAGTGGTGGATATAGATAGACTAAATTTCATTTAGCTAGAATTCTCTTAAATGTGTGGGGTTTTGGGGTTTTTTTTTTTGTTTTTTAAGGCTAGCTAAGGATTTCAAAGTGGAGTTTGTGTCTCCTGGGATTAATTTAGTTTCTGTGCAGCATGTGGGCATCCCTATCGATCCTTTAACCCACTCACCTCCCCCTCCAGGGAGGCATAAAGACCGCGCACTGCCAAGTCCCAGGCGGAGAACTTCAACACCCCATCCTGACCATCTGGTGGCCTGAAAGAGCCCATCCTTTCTGAAACTTCTATTTAATTAACTGCTCAGAATATGGACTGTCTCAGACACAGAAGGCCACACCATAGCATAGTATTAAGAGGAAACTCATTTGTTGCCGAAGTGCTCCTGCTGTTTCCTAATGAAAATTTGTGTCTATTTTATAGGCCATAACATTTTTCTCATCTTCAGCGGCTCTACAAATGCACTGCTTTACAAGCAATTAATTAACTAACTCTGTATTTGGCTACCAGAAGAATAACTACTGGTGAACTTGGCTACCAGAGTATGGCAAAACAAAGTAGAAACCAAAAACAAAAGAACACTTGAGAATTTATCTTCTTCTGATGAATAACTCAAATTAGGCATCAAAATGAAACACAGTGTGTAACAATTTGATCAATGTTCAAGTTTTCTAAAGTTATTAAAGGATTAAGTAAATTTTGAAGTATTTTGTGATGAGCCCTTTAACCCACTCATATTAGGTGAATGTTTATTCAAGGTATGAGCCGGGGTGGCTCACTTGGTTAAGCAACCGACTCTCAGTTTCACCTCAGGTCATAATCTCATGGTTTGTGAGTTCAAGACCCGCTCTGGGCTCTGTGCTGACAGTGCAGAGCCTGCCTGGGACTCTCTCTCTCTCTCTCTCTCTCTCTCTCAAAATAAATCAGCTTTAAAAACCAACAAAACAACAACAACAAAAAAACAAAAACAGGGCATGTACCCCAACTGTTTACAAGAGCCAATGAAAAACTCTATGAATTGAATATAAATTCAAAGGCAAGCACACCTGAAACTTTGAGAGATTAAAATCTCTAGGATAATATCCCATCCATAGAATGTACTATACAGAATTGTTTTTTGCCCTAAATATGTTCACTGTCTGAAAATCTAGGCGAACATGAATCCACTGAATGCATAATCTATTTACCAAGAAATGCTACCCTTAGTAAACAGAATTAAGAAGTATGAAGTCAAAGTGGGTTGGGGTTTTTTTGTTTTGTTTTGTTTTGTTTTGTTTTTTGGAACTCAAATGTAACAAATCCAGATTATGAGAAGAATGGAAAGAAACTGCAAAAATATAATATTCTGAATTATATATCACGTGCAATGTAAAGTTTTCTTAGTTATATAGAATCCTGAAACTAGCTTGCTTGCCGAATACTCTGGCTAATCAGCAACGATTTGTGACTGCTGAGCACGTGTACTTTTTTGTTTAGGGGCCAGCTCACAAAAATTCTTGTCCCAAATCAAATAGCTACTAAAAAATCACTGGTTGACCTAATACTAGCAAAATCATTTGGGCCCATTTGCTCCACGGTAAAGCAAAACCCCCCAGCCATGGGAGGCAGGGGCCAAGCCAGGGCTGTTTCCAAGCATCCTGCAGACATCGGGATCCAATTCAGCAAGCAGACCACAGAGACAGTAGGTGTGTTCGCTGGATAATGGCCCTACTCTCTGCACCTTCCTTCCAAATAACTGAGGCTCCTTCAGCACCATCAGGTGCCCACATCAACAGCGCAGGGTCTCCAAAAGAACCCCAAACACGTTTCAGAAATGCAGCTTTTGTGGTTACCTAAAGGCCTACAAACATCATAGCCTTCAAAGCCTTCCACAACGTGTCCACCCTAAAACCACACCTGCCCACCAGCACAGATCCTGTGTCCTAACACGAGGCTACACCTGACATCTCAAAACAGCATCTGCACACAGGGCTCTCCAGACAATATGGCGCTGTGCTTAGTTGTAAAAACAGCTTTCCTCCCCTGTGTAAGCGCCCACGCTGTGAACAACAGCCCCTGCAAAGTCTCACCCCTGCTCACCCCTGCACAGTCACAGACACTCCACCAGAAGTAAGCACACTTAGGTTAGTGATACCCACAGGATTTGCAACCTCAGTCAGGCCTCAGGTCGAGATGAAAGCCAGCCCCGGGGGAAAGTGCTTCGCCAAGACTATTCCTGGGCTCAGGGGATGCTGGAAGCTCCAACTAGAGTCTGTCCTGGAAGCAGATTTAGATGACCTGAGGACATTGCCTGCTAAGTATCCTTTGTGTTTCACAGTTTTTGAGCTCAGCCACAGGGCTAGGCAGGTTCTTATTCCAGAGAGAAGAGACAAAGTCAGGCAAGACAAAAAAAAAAAAAGGGTGCCCCAACCACCTGGTGATCCTCACTTGAGCAATTAGCAAACCTTACCATCTGGAAAGTTCTCCTTGCATTGAACTTTTTACTCTAATGCTGCAGCTTGAACTCATGTCCTCTTTGGAAACATGAACAACACTGCAGCCAAGAATGAAAAGTACAAGACTGTGTTTATAAATCCCCAAAGACAAAAACCTCACTGCTACTTTTAGTAGTTATAAATATCATTTCTACGAAGGCATTATCTTTGAAAATGCACTTATTACACATAATATTCATTTCTTGTTTGGGGCTGAGAAAGCAAAGGGAGAATTCTGTACAGTTAGCTCTATCTTAAATACTTAGAGGGAGACCAGTGAAGAAAAAAAAATGAATAAATGAAGCATTTCTTGGGATGATTCAAACCTGAGAACTTCTCATCTGAGCCCAAAGTACCTTAACCTCCTCTTTGGAACTTCAGTGTTCATTGTTCTCAGTGTTATCACACTTTGAATTTCCTCCAAAAGGGGACTGTGAATAACAACTATTGTGACCGAAATCTTGCACACAGTACAAATGTTTTGTATCTCTTCCAAGCTACTGCATTCAAGGATACTTTGAACCACAGCTAGGAATTCCACCATGATATATGTATTTAGTATATTCAGGGATGCCCTTTTCTCCACCTTCTTTAAAAAGTATGCATTTGCCAATGGAGTTCAGAATTAAGGGTCTTCCCAGAGGGCAGGTCCTGTATTCAGGTTCAATTTAGGTCACTTACTCCCACAGGTCAATCAGACAAGTCAGATGATGTCCTGGTGCCTCACCACCACACAACGCAAAGGGGCACAATGCAGACCAAACGGGAACATGTTTTGAAACCACACAGAGTACCCAAACTGTAAAAGATGCTACCAGTCTGAAGCATATTAGAGAATTTTTCTGTAAATTCTTGATATTCTACAACAAAGGTAATCAGTTTCTCTAGAAATTATCATCCCTGCTATCACAGATACTTAACTACATGCAGGGACGTCAGCCTAACAGACCACTTCAGCATTTCTCCAAGGCCATTTCCAATGGCAGTCTCTTTGGTATTAATTTGTTTTTTATTACTGAGAAAAGTAATGTAGTCAGATGCTGACAACCTAGTTAAGACTGTAATAGCTTAGAATTGTTACTGGTTGAACAAAGTTTAAAACAATCATTCTTTAGTGCAATCCTACCCCCAGAAGGTTAAGTTTTGCATTTCAACCATTTCTAAAGCCACAATATATTTCTATTAAACAATTCATGAAGACGGACACCAATATATTGGATAACCATTTTAGTCCTTAAAGTAGCTATAAATTAAGCTAGAGTAGCATACAATTGTAGAACAAAACATTTTCTTTTTTCAGTTTTCTAGGCTGGGTTATTTATTGATTTATTTACGATACATACATACCTACATACATACACACACGTGACTGTTCCAAAAGGACCACAGGGTGAATGGGGGCTGGAATAAAAGGTGCTGAGTCACCTTTTAGTCACCGAGGAGCCTGCATTGCATTCTACATGCAACGTACAGGAGAGCAAAGAAGATCAGAAAAAAGGACGATGTGGAACCTGGAGGAAAGTGCCAACCCGTCTTCCCACAAGATGGTGGAAGAGAAGGAGAGTCTGTGTCCTGCTTGAAAAGCAGAGATTTTTTCACCTACCCAAAAAATTTAAGTGGGTGTGGGTGTATTTTACCATGCACATAAATTTTTGTGGATGAACAAAAGCATCTCCAGAAGGTGCTGTTTGGCACGGTTCTTCCCCACCCTGAGAGGTGCCCGCGGTTCCGCCCTCTAACAGGGCTCTGCTGCAGCTTGTGCGGAGCCTGGTGTGCGGGAACAGCCTCACAAGTGTCATCTTCAGGACCGGATTGATGTCTCTGAACATGATCACCGAAGCAGCTGTTTAGCTTCTGTCTCATGACTTGAATGCTACTTGGTTGTTTTGGAACTCATGGCATAATCTCAGATTTTCTCGTAGTCACAGGAGGGCAGGATCCTGGGGCAGGGACCATTTGTTTTGAAAACGAGTTTTTAAATTCTCCCTTCGTGAAGCCTAGTGTGTTTTCATACTTTTATCCCCCGTTCACGACATTCAGCATACAAATTCAGTTCTCGCTTTTTGAAAGGTTTATTTTTGTTTCTTGAGGTCATTGTCTGGGCTTGACCATAACATCTTTCAGGTTGTTTTGAACAGCTAAAGGGAAATTAAAGGAAATAATGCCCTACAATGTAACCATAGACCATTTGACATAAGCATGAATACAGCTACAACACATTATTCACTAGTTAAGTCAGTGCCCTGGTGGGGGCACATGGAATCCAGGGCCAAGAATGGCCCACCACAGCTGGACTGCAGTGATGTGAGGGTGGCCTGAGATGGCATCTGGCTCTGGGCTTATCACACACACAACACTCCCTCCCACCCCACCACACCTCCCCCATTCTCGTGAAAGGCACCCCCCCCCCCCACACACACAGAGGTCTAAACCTTGGGAACTTAATTTTTAATGGTTGATTATCCCATCAGGATTTGACTGTAAAAGCACACAACTGTGGGCATAAACCCCACCACCTATGGCCAATCCCACTGACGTTCTTCTGTGGCATAGATACCCTGGCCTCCATCTGTGTCCCGTCTCCTTTCCTTTCTTGCCCAAAATAAGTTAGTGCCGTGCAACTTACAGCCAAGTTTAAAACTCACAAAGTCACTAGCAAACAAAGAAACAATAGCAGGGAGTTCAAACATTTTGTAAAGCTTAAGTCACACAGTCTCATGCTTTCTCTGATCACTTTTCTGGAGGACAGCTGAGAAACCCTTGCTGCGAGAATTAGGTTCTCTTTAGGTTGTTGGCTTCCCCATCCATTTCACAGCACTTTCTCCCAGCCATTCCTCCTACTGAGGTCATTCTCCCCACCACAACAATACCAAACCAAACACTTCCCAGTAATTCAGAGTTTCTACCTTGATTGTTAAAAATACTGTATTGTAAACTTTCGATCTATACTCAATTCCTGGAACAGCTTAGGATGAAAGCAGATAGATCCTCTGTTCTTAGGAAGGAGGGAAGGAGAAAAGGGGAGGGGAGGGGAGGGGAGGGGAGGGGAGGGGAGGGGAGGGGAGAGAGAAAAGAAAAGAAAAAAGAAAAGAAAAGAAAGAAAAGAAAAGAAAAGAAAAGAAAAGAAAAGAAAAGAAAAGAAAAGAAAACACAAGACAAGACAAGACAAGACAAGACAAGACAAGACAAGACATCAAGTGTGATGTCCAAGATCAGTTCTAAGAAGCTAGACTTGTTTCCTTGGTTTGAGATTTCAGTGGAAAATAACCCATCATTTCTGCCTGAACAATTTACTTCAAAATACAAGAGTTTTGTCAAGTTCTGCTTCTGCTAAAAGGAAGGAGGAGAGCTCAGTAATGAGATGGATGCAGAATCTGCCATTTGCACCTTTATCGTCACGCCCCCCCCCATCATTAGCCAATCTAGTAAGAGTAACAGCAAGTGCAAAGTTGAATATTAAATATTAAAGAAATGCTGGGGGTAGGCAGGTTGAGGCAGATGGCTTCACACAGGAAGTGTGCCTTGTCAAACGTGTGCCAAGATGCAGCAGCATGCTGTTCTGGGTCCAAATTTCTTCGGTCTATCTTTGCCAAAAACAGTGCAGCTGTCATTCAGGTTACAGTTACGGATCTTTACCTGACAACGCTGACAACTGGTCCTAGAATGCTGGTCCTGCTGCTGAAGAACTGTCCTGTGCTCTGGTTTAAGCCCTACTCCATAAAGCTCCTACTGAACTGACAATGACATGATGACAAGGATTCCCCATGGCCAGCCTCCCACTCCACCCGCAGGGTAGTCTTTATTCCCAAAGCATTACCCCCAACCATGCCCATGTAACAGCATCCCCTGGACTTTCCCTTCAGGTCCCCAAAGATTAGATTTCCCTCCAACCACTGAGGTCTCCTGGAACACCTCCAAAGTAAATCCTATGCGCATATTCATACACAAAGCAACAAAAACAAAATACTCTCCATTAGACTTTTTTGTTTTGTAGGTGTGATCACGTGTACTCCTCTACACACACACACACACACACACACACACACACACAATTTCCCTGATACTTCTTGACAGACTCTGCTGTGAAGCCAAATTTCAGTGGCACACACTTTGGAAAATGCTGCCCTAATGGCAAGATGGTGGTCAAGTGGAAGACCTAAGTCTGGCTCTGTCTTTGTACATGTAACTTTGGACAAATTTAATGTCCTATGTATCTTAGCTTTCTTGTCTACAAAGTGGAAAAAATAATGCCTGTCCTACCTGCCTCCCAGGGTACAACTGCTTAAAAAAGCATTAAAAAAGTTCTAGGCATTTGTGAGGTTTTAGGATTGTGCCCCAGGTAGAAGGGGCAGAGCTGCCCGAGCTCCCAACCAAACAACCACCTGTCCCAGTTACCTTGGAAAGCCCAGGTGCTCTGGGAAACATACTTCTTACCCTTTGAAGAACGGACTGTCCAACCAGGCCAAATCACTCTGTAGGAAGGAGGTCTGGCATAGGCCCCTCCCCCAAACATGACAGAGTAACAGTCAACAAAATGCACAAGGCAGAGCTGGCTACCAGGGGAGAAGAATGGACCCACCCTTAATTTCATCTCCAAATCCCTCCCACCTTCCTAAATGTTTTGTGAAAAGGAAGAGGCACACAAGGTAGAAGGGGAAGAGGAAACAGGAGGAGTGTAGTAGGCTGATTTGCTTAGAAGACAAGTGAAATAGAAAAATAACAAAGACTCCTGAGACTTCTCCCGGGTCAAGCTTTGACTGTGACGCCATTCCTCATACTGTGAGAACTGTGATGTGAGCAGAGGGTCAGTTTCTAGGGTCATGAAAACAGTACCCGCACGCAGTCTCTCCCTGTTAGCATAATCAGTAGCAGAACTGGTGTAGGACCAGCCTGGGCAAAAATAGCGACTAGGATTGGAAAGTCTACATAAAACATTTGACAATGAATGTCAATTATGACATCTCTGCAACCTCTAGAGCACACTTTTTTTTGGGTGGAGGTGGGTGGGGGGGGGCGGCGGGAGGGGTTTGTAGCTAATATAAATGGTGCTCTTTATTACCAGTGACATGAGATCTATATGGGCAGTTATTTCTTTTACAGACATTTTCATGAATATGATGATGCTGTCTCTGGATGGTGAAGGTAATGAGGGTTTTTACTTTCTAGTTTACCTCTGCATGTTGTCTTTTTTGCTGTTGTTTTTAAAAGAAAGAGCATGTAAAAAAAAAAAAAGCACGTATAATATAGCTTTTATTATCTGAATAAAGCTACTTCCTTTGGTGGGGGCAGAGGACAAACAAAAAACCCATGCCTGTTCTTTCAGGCTTTCATTCTAAAACAAAAACAAAGTAAAACTGATTTCCTATCAAGTGCCAGGACCTGTATCATGTGATACATACACATGCACACATAAATATTTACATAATCAAAGAAGATGAAGTTCATAAACCATATCCTAAGATTTTTGATTTTCCAGAAAACAATAGCTCTTTCCTAAAGCAGAAGTGGAAAAAAAACAACAGTGTTACACAAAACTAGTACGGTACAGTGGTTGAGGAACAGGGCTTGTTATCAGACAAACCTGGATCTTAACCCACTCCTGAGATTTAGCAAACGTGTGACCCTGGCTGAGTCACTTAACCTCTCCAAGCTTCAACTGCCGCATCTGCAAAGTGGGAATGATAGCCACTACACCAGGTTTTTATGAGGATGAAAATGAGATAACCATGCGAAGCACTTACAAAATGTCAAGCAAATGTCTAGCCTCTGACTACAGGCAAGGCTAACCTCATCTGACCTCATGTCACCTCCCTGCACAAATTCAGAAAGAACCCAGTGCTGATTTGTTCTTCAGGCAAAACACATCCAGGGCACTTGGTCTCAATGTTTATCCAACCTTTATTAGCAGTAGCAACAGAAGATGCTGTCATTTCAAGGTGAAAGTCATCCAGGGCACAATCAAGCAAAGTAAGGTCAGCCAGAAGCTCAAAGACACTTGGGTCCAAGACAGTCTCCACCGCACCTCTTAGCGCTTCCGTTAGATAGACATGGGCCTTCCTGGCTTATAGCCTGGGCACCAACATTTTTAAATCCATCAGGAGAGGGTTTGGGGAGAAATACAAAATGCAACATTAAATCAAACACTAGGGCACTTTCCTGGAGGATACCGAAGAGGATTCAGGCTTTCCCAAGGTAGAATAGGTGTCCAGAGTGGATGGAGCACCACTGAAAACTGTGGCCGGGTTTTGTGGTCTTTGACAAACTCTGAAGAGGTACCGCTTGCAGGCAAAAAGGTGAACAAAAATAGAGTGCAACAGCCTTCCCACTTGTTGCTGTAACACATTCCTTCACTTTAGAAAGATACTCATGAAAACTTGCAGAGGGCTGCCCTCAAACAACAGTACAAATTGCGTTTAAATCGGGAAGCCAGCTGCTCCTTGATCAGTCATCCTTTTACCAACAACAGAACTTTAATTAGCCCCCATCTGCTTCCTGTTTTAGGCCACAAATCTTAACTTTCACCTGTTTGGACCAAACTGCAATAACTATACACCCACAGTAAATAAAAACAATTAACTTTTCATACAACATGCAATTCATTCTCACTGAGCTGATACTGAGCTATTCAAAATAGTGCGCAATTCAAATCAACTATTTTCCCATAAATAACAATGTTCTATACTAAAAACTCAACAGAAATTCTCTCCCACCCACATCATCTTGAATTTTTTCCATTAAGAAGGTTTTCAAGCTGTCTGGCTTCAATTTCCTGATTTTACTGTTAAGTATGCGGTCATGTCGGGTCATGTAACAACAATGGATAAATCTCACAAAAACATAATGCTGACTTAAAAAAAAAATCAATTTGCAGAATGATACCTATGACATTCTGCAATGTTAACTGACAACACTGATTATATTTAAGGTTGGCAGGTTCCTACAGAGGTTTAATGGACCCATGTATATCAGCCCAGCCAGGAGGCAGACTTCTTGAAGAAACCGTCCAACACAAGAAGGCTTAGAGCAAGATGAGTGACATCTGTTAAAACCTGGCGGTGTCATGTGGATGCTATGTTAGCCTCCATGCTTTCCTAGATGTTTAAAATATTTGAGAAGTTGTAAGAGAAAGACAAATGGAGGATGGCCAGTAGCCAGCAGGGGAAGAAGGAGAGTCGGGCCCTGTACTCCTCTGGCCCCACCACACAGGCACACGCCCATCTGATTTGCTGGGGCTTGAAAAGGCTCCCCAGATGATTCTCATGCCACCCCCAAATTCATCCCTTGAGAAAGGCTGAATAACAATCTACTCTCAAGGGCCGGGACCCTGCTCACTCATCTCGAAACTGCCCACACTCACCTACTGGTCAATACCTGAGATGTAAACATTATTTGATCGAATCAATAGATAAGCAGAGAGGATTCTTTGTTCTGCTATGATCTAGCCCAATAACCAAGCACATCAAGTCAATTTTCCTTTCCTGAAGGCATCTGAACAGATGAGTGGCTATCACTCCAAACTGATGATCAGACTCTTCCAGAAAGCTTGCTGAAAACAGAAACACTAATAAAGCCCTTAGCTCGGAGGCTGGGATTCAAGTATGAATGGAGTGGGGCCAGGGATCTGTATTAAAACACTCACGATATTGAGGGTCACCAGGTTTGGGAACAATTGAACTAGCTTGATGACTGACATTCCTTTCAATTTTGATATTCTAAGAAAATAACCTACTGTGTCATTTCATAGAGATTCTGATTCAACAGGAAAAGGATGAAATCCCAGAATATTCTTAACAAGTATCTCACATGATAGGCAAGTTTGAGAAATGCTTTGTTAATGGTACTTTGGGTCATTAACACCAAATAATAGAAGGCTATTTATTAGTATGATGTTATTTAACACATGATTAAGAAAGCATGTTTAAAAATATAATTATACGGCTATGGATAAAAGCCAGTTCATTCTGAGATCAATATTTAAATCATCATTGTTTTTCAGAAAGAAAAACAGAAGCATCGTTGGTGAATGAGGACGTGTCAACCTCACCTTTCAACTTCCTGGAATTTTCCTCCCCCGCTTTCCCCTTTAATATTTCCCTTGGACATACACACAGCCAACTTCACAATGGACTCTTTACAAGATCATTGCTCCAGATACCAATAGGCCAGTCAGGGTTTCAGCAGGAGAAACACTACTGTAGACTGATCACCTCTGCTTCAACAGCTCCTGCTATGCAGAGAAAGGGTAATGATTTCTTATCAAACACTGACAGCACCTAAAATTCCTTTACATTGATGACCACACATCCGATTCCAGGGTGAAGGTGGACTGCACATTTGCTCTAAGGAAATGAACAGGGGAATGTATTTTCATGGGATCCAAGATTCTGCAGACAGTTGAGCACAGGTCAGGTGAACCCGAAGTTAATGCAGAAAAACAGGAGTGTGAAACCCCACCCAGCAAAGTGGATCCAACTAGCCACCTGTTTCTCAAGGGTGGAAGGTAAAATCTAAATGACAAGGATGTCCAGGTAAGTACAAAACTATCCTGGCTAGTTTGTCACGCCACAGCTCAAATCGCATCAGACGCCTTCTGGGAAGCGTTTCATTTAGCACATGATTTTAACTAGTTCCATGTCTGAGACCAATCCAAAGAGGCACGACTTTCTTAATTCAGCCCAAATCCTTCAATGTGCATCCACGTGAATCATGAATCCCCTCCTCCTTGCTTCATGCTTGTGGGCCGGTCTTCCAAATGGATGCATCCACTTCTTCTCCCCTAACGCCACTGCCGCTGCCATGACATGAAGGCCTTAAAAGAATAAATGTGGGAAATGGGAAAGCCCTCAAGCTAAAAACTCTGGGGCATAATCCATAAAGCAGTGACATCAATTTGCAGCACTGAGGCCAGCATTTTCAAATATTAATAAAATAGAACAAATCTCACGCAAAAGGGCAAGGACAGTACTACCTTGTAAAACTCTGGCATGTGTGTGCACAGGTACATCGAGTCATACTGTAAAATGGATTTCTTACTGTTGCTCAGACTGGGGGAAAAATGTGGAGAAAGCCACAGTAACAGAAAAAAATGTACTACTTCCTAGAGGACACGCTTTCCTGCTCTAGGAAAGGCTTGCTGACAAAGCCCAATCAAATGGTAGTACGGCTACCCCGGGGTTTCTGGAAATGTCCCATAACCTTCAGGGAGCTCCCACTCTGCACATGCAACAGAGGGGCCGCCTTCTCAGTGGCCCACTTGGCAGAAGTGATTCTTACAGCCTGGAACAAGGAAGGATGTACAAAGGGCTGCACAGTAACATGTTGGAGAATTTTTAACCAAGCAACTTCTGAGCACAACTTACCTTATCAACAGAATGAACATGACATGTTAAACCTTCACAGTCTGACTTTAAAGTACAATTCTTTAAGCCTTCTATCTATCCTTCCATCTTTCCTTTGGGTGGGTGCAGCTCAAGGAAACCATGGCTCAGACAAGTGAGAAAAAAATGAAATTTGGATTATGTTTACAGCCAAGGAAAGGAGGAAAGGAGACGCGTTGAACAATCCTCTACTGGAAACATTGCTAAAGTGTTTTTAAACTGAAGATTATACCACCACTTAAGATATTTTTTCTCTACTATTTTGCCCAGCATATTACAAAACTGCATCTAGGACTGAAATAGCAGATTGCCTCAAGAGCAAATGACAATATTTGTACCAGAAATGTTGGCAACCAGTGGCGCAGATGGGTTTCTGCACAGCAATCTTCAAACTGGGGCTCCAAGAATAACTCCACCTACTGCACCAATGCTAAACTGCTGAATCCAAAGTCAGAAGGGCTCATTATTCCATATTTTCCCACCACCTCCTTCCCAAAGGCACGTGTACCTGCCTGACCTCCTCTGCCTGGGAAAAAGCTCAAAACAAAGAAGAAAATGAGCAGACCAGCAGGAGAAGTTCCTCAGGCATCAACAGTGCTGGATGGTCAATGATCCGCAGAGGCAGGACCCAAAAATGATGGCAAAATCCAGATAAGCCAGTTATTTACATGAATAGTTTTAATCTTCCCCTTCAAATACAAAGAATAAAAATAAAGATTTATCCAAGTTCCATCTTCTTTCCATGGTTGGGTACTTTGGTCAAACAAAAAGTCATTTTTGTTCAAAGAAAAACTCAAAAATGGAGGGACGAACTGGTACCAACCATAATAATTACTAGGGATGTTCCCGAAGGCTGTCAGTCAACACCTACAGCACAGCTCACTAAACCACAATTCGAATCTCCTTCAAGTGCTTGAAGAAAATAGCCACCTTCAAACAAAGGAGTTGGCACTTCCATAGTCTGCTCTTAGTGACTGCCAACTGAGATGTGCTGTTCTTACCCTGTTTCTTTGCAATTTCTACCAAATGGTCTAGAAAGGCAAATTAAACAGAAGCCTTCACTTAAGGAGGCATTAATTATGAAACTCATCCAATTTAAAGTGTTGTCTTAAGCATACATCCCTACCTTTGAAAATGGCTAGGGGTTTGGTAAAAATGGAAACGAGTCTCTCTGCCTCTGTGCAGACCATGGGGTCTTCCACACAAAAGAGAACGAATGCACAAACTTTTTCAGGATAGAACAGTGCTTCCCGGGAGGTGCCTGGGTGGCTTAGTCGGTTAAATGTCTGACTCTTGACCTCAGCTCGGGTCATGAGTTCAGGCCCCATGCAAATAAATAAATAATAAATAAATAAACAAACAAGCAATCTCAACAACAGTGCTTTCCAAATTACCTTCAAATTACATAATGCAGAGTACAGAATACTGTGTTTATTATGCTCCATAGCCTCACATCTCCTATGGTATACAGAAAGCCTAAAATTTCACAGAGTAAATTCAACTAACAGAAGGTTAGGGGTTCAGGCAAACCCAATCCCACATTTAAATAAATGTTAATTTAGGAGCACCTGGGTGGTTCGGTCAGTTACGTGTCCACCTCTTGGTTTGGTCTCAGGTCATGATCTCCCAATCATGAGATAGAGTGTGGAACCTGCTTGGGATTCTCTCTCTTCCTCTCTCTCTCTGCCCCTCCCCTACTCATTCTCTCTCTCTCTCTCTCTTAAAAAAAAAAAAAAGAATGAATGAATGAATGAATGAATGAATGTTAATTTAACCCTAAAGAAACTGAGAGAGGATTAAGGTAGGCGAACCTCGCACCTTTCCTCTCCAATGGTTTACTGTGTTCCTAAGACAGGCCCTGGCTAGAATTCCCTGAAGTATACTTCTCAGCAAGGTCAGGTATGCTGGAGAACAGAGCTCCACTTTCATTACAACACCCTGATTCACCAGAATCTGAATAAGCCAAGTGATGTCACGAGTGAAACTGAATTCTCTGCCAACCTTTTCATCTTCCACTGAGTTAGCTGGTGAAAATAAGGGTATTAAACCCTCCACAATTGGCCAAACAAATGCTCACAGAATCCCAAAGTCCAGACCAAAAAAAATTATAATAATAAGCTTTGAAATACATCTTCCTCCTTCTGTTTGAAGGAGTGGGGAACAGATTTGCTCCAAGCCAAAAAGTCACTCTAAGAAGACCCCCACTGAAAAAGGACTGGGGAATGGTATGATTATTTCCCCTTTGTCCACCTAATCTCCTCAGCTCACACTGGTAGAAGGTACCAGCCTGATCAGAGCAGTCTCCAACCAAATCGTCTTTAGCAAATTCAGAGTAAGCAGCTATGTATGGAGGTTTCCTTGGTAAAATAAAGGGCAGACCCCTCACCGTCAAATAGATGATGGTGACTCAGAAGTCCACTGATGCACACTGCCCAGAGGACAGTCAAGGAAGATCAACAAGCAATGAGAGCAAGAGTGTTCAACACTAAAAGAAATCTCATCTATTCCCATCCACTCTGATAAACTGTTCGATCCGATTCTCATCAATTCTAAACAAAAAGAGACTGGCATGAAATTCACATTTTCTCCCCAATCAAGGCCCTCCCCACGAATGACACAATTTAAAACCAAAACAAAGACAACAGAAAAACTCACATAAACACAGTTAGCATTATTTTTAGAAACAACTTTCATTTCCATTTCAACTTACTTAAAATTCAAAACTTGCTAATAATAGAAACAGCATTTAATTGTCACTAAAACCGGAAGTTGCTGCAAAATAAAATATACTATTTCAGAGTCAAACTCAAGGATCTGTGTGTTGTAAAATATTTGGTCTTTGTTACTCTCTCAGCATTCAATTTGTAAAAAGGAAACATGTTCTAGTTTGGTTAATTAACCACTAACATAAGTCAAATAATGAGCGCGGCCGCCTCCTAAGTAAATCAGAATAGATTAACGGAATCCTTTGAGTGTATTCGTCTCAGAGCAAATTTCAAAGCCACCACGGTAACTCTGTCTGGAAGTTCAGAAAGAGGAAATGTGCTTCTGTGTGTCAACAGTAGGCGAGTCTTCAAGGAGCCCCATTGTTCCCGTGTGCTGGGAGCTCGGCTGGTCAGAACTGGCAGGAGTCGAGACAGGAAGAGCTGTCAGGCTTCTGGGGCTGGTCACCAGAGCACGACTGGACCAGGCCCGAAGCAGCAGATGGTTGAGGGGTGCTTGGAAACAACAATGTGAAGACGGAGATACAAGGAATCTAAAGAGCCGCAAGTCCTACTCCTTTGCCACAATCTGCAGTCAAGAAGCTTTAGCAGAAGCCTGCGATTCGGTCCTATGGCAGGCTCTCTCCGCTCTCTCCCCAGTGTTCATGGCCCTTACCCAACTCCTCCTGGTAACGACAGTATTATCTTACAACCCCTACGGCATGCCTGAAAACATAGCAGAGAGATTCAAAAGCCATCGTTTCGGTCCAAGAACGACTATTCCGGCACACTGACAAAGAGAAGCCCACTTAGATCAACAAAAAACCTATTTTCACAAAACAAGGAATTGGATGAAGCTAGTAACATCTAACAACATCTAAGCCAAATGATGCAAACAAAACACCATGAGAGAAATTTATACCATGACTTAAATGGCACCAACAGGGAAATCCTCTCCTTGCTGAGACTCTTGGGTCCTTTCTTACATAATGACTCCTGGCAGCTACTGTCCCTAAAATAGCTTTCTTTCCAAAATGACCATTATCCAAAGGCCCACTCCTTCCAGAGCTAAACTGACTCAAGTTTTAGAGAAGTGTTCATCTGTCAAGGGTGTAGAATGAAGACAAGAGACTGCCTTCGGCTTGCCTGCAAGGTGACGCAGCTGGGAAGAAGCACTGTATGTGGGAGAGGATACTGAGCTGGGAGCCAAGAAACCCTGCTCTATCTGGTGTCACTAACCAGTCTGGTGACCTCAGGCACAGCCTTAACCTGCTACTCACCCAAGAGTTTCCCTGGAGTAAACGGCTGGCCTCCAAAGACCCTTCGAATCCTATAAGGGTCTGTGAGCCCCAAATAACAGGACCCCACGTTAGTAATCCCACCCAGTCTGAGGGAGTACTGTTAGGGACCTAACCACGCTCTGCAGGACAGATACCAACTAACAGCGGCAGCCCAGCAAGAACTGAAATATGTCAACTCAAACGCAGAATGAGCGAAAGCTAAAGATGAACCAGACACAGCACAAACCCAGAAAATGCAACAGATAAAGCTTACCTTCCGATCTCCGCAGCACAGGTTACCCGGCATTCTGAAAGTCTAGAACTTGCTGCGAGGGCTCAGACTAGCTGGGAAGCATGATGAGGAAGTGGTGATAGGTGATAGGCTGAAATTCCGTTCCAGTTTAAATAACATACCAAGAACTGTACTAAATACCTCCTGTCCAGCTTTTTGCAAGAAAATCAAATTGTTTGGGGAAGGAGGTGGGCTTAATTTAACTAAACATTTCACCCGACACACGATAATTTTCACTTAACATTCCGCTTCATGTACTGGCCAGCAAAATCCTCTTCTACCTAATGTCCACGGTTTTCTTCCTTTTATTCCTTTCTGGTTTCTAAGGTGGTAGGTATTGCAGAAACTACAACGCAAAGGCTCAACAAGACCTCTGGAGGTATGGAACGTGACTGATGAAGACACAGGATGAGTCAGGCCACGAAGACTAGCAGTCCCAGCAGAAAGGGAGGACCACTCAAGAAGTTTACCGAAGTCTATTACTTCTGCTCTGCAAATCAAGTGAGAAACAAAGAGGCCCTGGCCCTTCTGCCAACCAGTAAGGGGGAAGGGGGAGCCCTGAGAAACCTGAGACGGAACACTCGCCTCGGAAGAGGGCAAGCCGGCAGCTTGCTGCTGAAGGATGGCAGTGTTGTAGGAGAGTTTCCTCACGGCCCCCACCTTCCAGACACGCAGCGCTGCAACTGGGTCCAGGCACGGTCCAGACAGGCAGCGGCTCATGGAGAAAGCAAGCCTCACAAAAGGAAGAAACCATTACTGGCAATCACCCTCAGCCAAACTGAGCAACTGTGAGGAACCGAAGCCGCAGAGACCGCCAGGGGTGGAGGCGGCGACCAGCAGGGTAGCGTGCGGGGCAGCCCGAGGTGGAATGGCCCCGAACAGGAATCCTAGTGCTGTCCTGACCCAGCAGGCCAACCAGGTTCTGGGAAGGACAGACAGCAGAGTGGAGGCTGACACAAGAAACAGCCAATGGGGCCTATGATCACAGAAAACGTAAAACCATTAAAGACCATTCACTCTGTAATTTCACTACTGTTTTGTTATTTTTGCCAACCGTCACTTCCCTGTGATGTGTGCTATATTTGACTGAAAAACGGGATGAAAAAGTCAGGAAATAGTTTCTTTTTCCTCCTTAAAGGGCAGGATGAAATGCAGCTACTGAGAGACACCACACAGCGGCCCGCCTCTAAGAAGCCCCAAGGATCTCCTCCTGATACTCAGGCCCTGCGACGTCTCCTCCCCTGCAGGCACCCAGGTAAGCTGGGCCCCAGATTCCTGACCCACAGAAACTGTGAGATAATGACTGTGTGTTATTTTACACTGCTAAGCTTCAGGGGCACCTGGGTGGCTCAGTGAGTTGAGTGTCCAACTCTTGGTTTCGGCTCAGGTCAGGAGCCCGTCTGTGATTCTCTCTCCCTCTCTCTACCGTTCCCCCACTCCTGCTCTCTCTTGTGCTCACTCTCTCTCAAAATAAATAAGTAAACTTTAAAAATAAAAAAATAAACTGCTAAGTTTCAGAATACATTATCCAGCAATTGGTAGCAAAAATATTCCATTTCATTAAAGCCTTCAATATAAAAATTTAAGCAATTTATGTATAAAACTATCCAACTCAGTAGCAGCTACTTTTCTTATCTTTGGGATCAAAGACTTCATTAGGGCCCAGTATCCTAACAGAAGGACATAACGTGGTCAAGAGTTGATACTGTATATTCTTTCTTAATATTTATTTGTGATGAGGAACTATATGTATGTGGTGCAAAATTCAAAAGATCCAAAAGAAGACCTCATCACATTAGGTGTCTGCATAAATGTACCCCAATAAGGCCACCCTCAAATCCAGGGTCCCCCCACTTTCCATGCTTAACTTTTTCCAAAGCACTTTTTATCCTTCTCTCCTACTGGGACTGTAAACTCTACATGGGTATGAATTCTGTGAGTGGTGTTTACTGCTGGGCCTCTAGCCCCTGGGACTATGCCAGGCATAGACTTGATATTTAGTATACAGTGACTCAATGAGTAAGAAGGAGATATGGTAAGAAAAGTCTTTGCATATTCCTGAGATGGCCACTGTTGTGGGAATTCATATATGATACTAGAATTAAAGTAACTTTTCATCCTGGATTTGTTACTTTTCATCTCTTTGAGAGTTCCAAAAGAAAGGACTTTTCTACAAAAACACTGAATCTTGCCCTGGAACATCTCAGTGTGAAATCATCTAATGGGGGCACCTGGGTGGCTCAGTCAGCTAAGCATCCAACTCCTGATTTCAGCTCAGGTAGTGATCTCACGGGTTCATGGGATCGAACCCTGCGTCAGGCTCTGTGCTGACAGTGTGTAGCCTGCTTGGGATTCTCATTCTCTCTCTCTCTTGAAGGGAGGGAGAGAGGGAGGGAGGGAGGGAGGAAAGGAGGGAGGGAGGAAGCAAGCCTCTAATAATGAAGGCTTTTTTTGTTCAGTGACTTTTGTGAAACACTACGTGCTAAGAGGTTCCAATGCATGTTTTACCTGAAGTCAAAACATTAGATATTTCAAAGTGTGACCACATCATCTTTCCAATCACTGTATTGTTTAACCAAGTCTTATAAGTCTTCTATGGGGAAAAAAGAACTTTAAAATTGTAACTAACAAGAGAAGCTGTAATGTGCTTCATGTACTAATATTGGAATGATACAGAGATTAACATGATCCCTGTGCAAAGATAACAAATTTATGAAGCATTTCACGTTTTGGGGGGGGGGGGGTACAATTTATAGTAAATTAAATGCACAGATCTTAAGAGACAGTTGAGTCTGGCTGTTGCATACACTCATGAAACCACCAGTCCTATCCAGAAGAGGACATTTCCATCACCTCTGAAATTTCCCTGTGTTCTTTTCCGATTGATCTAGCATTCTGCCAACCCCTCCTTCCCCCAACAATGGCAGCCTCTACTATGATTTTTATTCGCCATAACTTATTTCCACTATTCTGGAACTGCACAGAAAATGGTGATACAGTTATAAACAAAAAACAGGGCTGCACATAAACGGTCATATAGTTAAAAAAAAACAAAACAGGGCTAACACACACACGCACATGTGCACACACATAGCCATGAGGCTGTGCATATAAGGGTGGAATGGAGTTAATCAATCTCTCTCTTATTTCTCATACCGTCCCCACTAGCTGCTGGCTATGTATTATTTCCCAGGGAAAACATGTAACTCTATAGCGAAGACGATTCCAAATTGTTGGTGGCTACAGGTCAACAAAGAAGTTAAAGCTTTCCAAGTATATTAAATGAAATAAATCATTAGGCTTGCTGAATGTTCACAAATGGACATCTTCATCCAACAACACTATGTATGTCTTACTCTTCAAAGCTGGAGGCACCATAATGTGCAATGCCTGTCTCATTTAAACCTCATGCTATTCTCACCTCCTCCTCCAACAGCGCTCAGAAGACTCAACTCCAGACAAATTAATTTGAGAACCTGTGTACCTGGTCCTCCATTTAAAAAAAACAACAACAGCAACAAAAAAAACACTTATCAAAACTCAGGATACAGACAACGTTCCTTCCTGCCTGCAATCTGCTTTGTGAATCAGGCCTACAGTACCTTGGAGGCAGTTACCTTAAATTTTGAAAAGCAACAGATCAATCCATATTTCAAAGATCCAGAACAAAGAACGCTCTCTTTTTGAATGGCACTGAAAGCAAGGCAGAAGAAAGGCTGACAGAAGGATGCCCTGATTTCTACATGCCTCAGGAACATTTTCTGAAGAGCTCCAATTCAGCGACTAGAACTCTAACATCAGGTGAGCCCTGCCTTGGATGTGAGCTACTGAAGGACTGACACTCTCACCCTGGTTCATCTTTCTGCAGTACTTAGCACAGCCAGGAAAACCAAACTTTTAATCACCAGAAAGAATCTACAAGCTATTCTCTCTTGTTTTACACTTTCCATAACCCCAATCCCCGTTGTCCAGTCCCTTTTATTACCTACTGCTTAACAATGATGGTGCATCCCTACTGTCCTGCCACGAAATATTAAAGGAGAACAGAGGGGGCATTTCTGGGTCTCACATTATTAAACACAACTAAAAGGTACATAGCTTGTGGTATTACTCATCTAATAAGTAATAATTTCACAGCCTATACAACAATTATGTATATAAAACTGAACGCTGCTAAAGTATCAACTATGCCTCAAGAACAGAAGGCAGCATTCTGAATAGTACTATTTAAAATCTAAGATTCCAAGGAGGAGGAGTATAGAACCTTAAGTGATACATGTAATACAGTGATTAGAAAACAGTTCACTTCCAGGGTCATAGGCACCAGTTTACAATCATTCCAAGATGTTTCTGTTTTCTCCTTACGGAGGGCTTAAAAAAGCTTAGCAAGATAATTATACATGAAGTGGAGAAAAGCGTTTACCATTGTATAGTTTGCTTAAAAATATTTCAAGTTCAAATTTGAACCCTGGTAGTACGTAATACAATCTACCGGACATTCCAACCCATGAGCTGGTTCTATTTATTCCACAGGTAAAGAAAAGGGGAAAACCAAGTTTTTTTATTGTTTATAAAGAATCCTCCAGTAAAATCCACCGCAATATAACAAAAATTCAGGACTCTGGATCCTTCTGACATCCTCCTTTGCTCCTTAATTAGATGTTTCATTGGCTTTCAAGTGAAACTCAACTACTGGCTCTGAGATCATTTACATTTAGTTGGACATTTTAAGCTGCTCTGTCATCATTATAGAGCGCTGCCTAATGAGGTCCCCTTAGACAGGGCTGGCCTGACAAAAACCCACAGTTGATACTAAAATGATCCAAGATACCCTACTTCCTCTGAATTTGAAAAGGACTTAGTGGGCCCTCCTCCCTAAAAACAGGAGAGCCCTCCTCCCTAAAACAAAACAAAACAAAACAAAACAAAACAAAATTCATGAAGGGCTAGTTCTGCTTGAAGCACTCCCAAGGGAACTGTATAATCAAGTGGAGATACTATAAATTCACATAAATTCCCAAGTTCAACTCTGAGTCCTTGAACATGGAATCTCCCTCCTTGACAGTGCACAAAAACCGCATACTGATCACTTCTATGCTATTCTGGAGTTTAAGGAGGTGAGTGAGGGCAGGAGGAGCCCAGGGGAAGGCCAGGGCAGCAAGGGTAGAGAAGGAAGAAAAGGGTAGAAAGGAGAGGTGTCAGAAACACGGGCAGAAATGACCACGGGTCATGAAGAGCTGAGCTGGCTGCAGAGGGTAAAAATGGGTTGGTGAGTTTCTCCAGAATGTACAAATCCAACACCTTCATTTTGGGGTGAAGAAAACGGAGGCTGTGATAACAAAGCCAGTAAGTGACAAGAATCAGGCCCCGGTTGCCTGCTGAGAGGGCAGGAGGCATAGACAATAACCAAAGAGGTAGAGCACCTCTGTATACGTGCTCACATAGCAACTTTTTATATGCCTCACCCTCCCCTCTAAGAAAGAGCACAAGCTGGAGGAAGAAGTAGTTGTGCAACTGGAGGAAGATATCTGGATAATACAACTGCTTAATGGGCTTCTATCTTCAATGGGATCTACAGGAGATCATCATGTTTGTAATCTGGTTGAGATTTCTACACTCAAAAGGCCAAGATTAACTCCTCTCCCCAAATAAAGGAACACCACACTAGCTTTGCATCACAAATGGTATACACAGTACAGAGAAAAATTGAGACAGATGAAGAGGTTTAATAAATAAGTCAGACTTGGCTACAAATGGCAAAATGCCCCTTGATGCTAAACAGCTAAACCTGAGACAGCTGTTCTTTAGGGCCCAGGTCCAAAATAGATTTGATCCCTGAAATGGACTTTGTAGAGAAGAAAGAAGCCTAATCATTAACTTGGAGGGGGTCAAGTACCATAAATACTTGATATTTGAACATGCACAGGAATCACCTGGAATCCTGTCCAAATGCAGGTTCTGATTCAGTATACCTGGCATCAAGACTGAGATTCTAACAGGCTCCCTGGTGAGGCTGATGCCTTTAGCCCAATCCATGGACCATACTTTAAGGAGCAAGGCCATAAAAAACATGAGGTATGAAAGTCACATTTCAAGGTATGTTTATTTCACAACTTGGTCTGCAAGCCACACAACAGTGACACGTTGAGTCTTTTTCCTTCTGGTGATTGACAGACTCCATGAAATGTCTACATAGTCTGGAGGTGGGCAGCGGGGGGAGGGAGTTTAAGCCCAATTAAGTATAAAAGCATTGTGATTATTTAACACAACATAATTTGCTCTGGGCTCAGGGGGGAATAACACAGTCTGTGTGTTTTGTCCTGCAACAAAGGGACAGTAAAGTTGATAGTTATGGAACCTGATTTAAGTCCTCTCGAGTGGCCAAATGGACCAAGTGTTCATTTGCATGAAAGCTCATCTTTCCTTACATGGAAAGGAAATTAACCCCCATCTGCTCTCAAATGGTCACTATACTGTTTTCCAGGACTCCTGAGGCTTTTGTTCTGACACCTCACCAGAAAGCCCAGGCCAAGACAAGGAGCAGCAGAGTTGCTCTAATCCAGGTAGGCCATTAGTGGTAATTTCTTTCCATAGTCTGGTGAGCCTCAGTGAAAATGTAAGCCTTTGGAAGACTATCTTAAAGTCTTTGTGGGCTATTCCTCGTATGAGGAATAAAATTTTACATTTATTTCTTTTCAAGAGACACAGAGAGACAGAGCATGAGCAGGGGAGGGGCAGAGAGGGAGACACAGAATCAGAAGCAGGCTCCAGGCTCAAAGCTGTCAGCACAAAGCCCGACGCGGGGCTCGAACCCACGAACCATGAGATCATGACCTGAGCCGAAGTCAGACACTCAACCGACTGAGCCACCCAGGCGCCCCGAGGAAAAAAATTTTAAAAACTAGCCTTATGAAACAATGTGGCCTTCTTTGGAGATCTCGACTCAAATCTCTGCCAGTTACTTGTTATACGACCTTAGGCAAATTACTTAAGCTTTCTGTTTCCTCCACCATAAAATGAGGACAATAGTTACCCGAGGTTCCAGTAAGGTCACGTACTTTGAGCGTGGAGCAGCTCAGTGGCTGGCCCAGTGAGATTCAAGGGTAGGGTTATCACTGTTACCATCAGGGCCACCTTCTCCAACTGACCCAACCAATCCCAGTTTGCACTGTACTAAATACACACATCACTGGGTAGGCTCTGTTCTCAGCCAGCTTACATTCCAAGCCAGCAACACATAGAAGTCACACCCACTTTTTAAACATTGCTGATAATTCTTGATTTCTTTGTAATCATCTAAGCATTATGGTATTCAGGAAAGAAAGTCTACAAGATGCACAAGCATTCTCTTCACTGTCCCCAGTGCCATCTCACCATCAATCCTTCCCTGTCTTTCTGGTCACCCTCATTCTGTTAAAAAAAAAAAAAAAATAGCATAGCATCCCAAAGCACTCCCTATCTCCCCCAGTACAGTGCAAGCAGGAACGGACTGCCCTTTTTCTGCTGACTTAGTCCTGAACACATGGGGAGGACCATTTACTCAAAGCAAAACCCTGGAGGACCATTATTTTACAAATAAGTATGTGATTAATACTTTTGAGTCCATAGTCTTTCCATATATATTATCTCAATCAATCCAACAATAACTGTGTTTAGTATTTAGGGACCACTATTCTTATTATCAATACAGATAAAGTCTCAGAGCTTGAGAGAAAAGACATGTTCATGGCCACCCAACCTTTCTGTATGTTCTCTGATTTTCGAAGGCAGAGATCTCCCCAATAAGAAGGTGATAGGGAGGTGAAGGTATTTTTGTTATTGGAACCATCTACATAATTCAATTACACACGATTCTGACAGAGACCACTGGGGCCCATTCTTACCAGTGTGAGCTGCGCCCCTCTAAGATATCAGGGTTTGTAAACCACAGCCCACAAAATCTGAAGGCCCTCAATCATAGCTTAAACAAGATCTCCTGTGTCTGAATGGCAACATTGAGTCAAGGCTGAAGCTGAACCCCTGCATTCTCCCCTTGGTAAATGGTCCTGCCCTATTAAGAACCTTCCCTTGAGCTTGCATCGGTCCCCTTGCCAATTCAGGGCTGAAAAGAAACAACCGGCCTTGGAGTACTCCCATGCATCCTGAGGGTCACAGAGGACCCCGTTCTCGAATGTAAAAGCTCCTCTCTCTTCTCTCCTCCCTCCCTGCCCCCATACACGCTTCTGGGGCTGAAACGGCCTTTTCAACAGAATTAGAGATGTGCTACAAAATCTTCATTAAGTAATTCAATAATGTGTATATCTCGTACTTACTCTGGTCCCAAACAGAAAGGAATGTGCCCAGAAGCCAGCAGGCAGAGCCACATTCTTCCTGTCACCCTGTAACAGCAGGCAGGCTAGTGGCGGGCTGGCGGGCACTGCTCTGGGGACAAGTCCCCAGACAGCACTGCTTTCCCGACATCAAAGGGCTGGATCTCCTCTTCAATTTGTAACTTGGATTTTCCTCAGTTTCAAATCATAGCCTGACAGATGTTAAAGTCTGACAGAGTATAAAATCATCCTCTGCCGAGTCAAGAATATGACAAGCAAGAGGGAACAACGGAATAAAAGAGGTCCCAGTTCAGAGAAGGGGAATGGAAATCTACCCACAGCGAGCAGGAGAACATGAAGCAGTGAAATTGGCTCTTCACATGGCATTCGGCACAGCGGTGGTTATTCTGTCAAGTATTGTTCACGGAACATGGTGACAAATGGGGAAGGGCTGTGCCTTGCCAGTGGTATTTAGTTTAGTTTTTCTGTTTTCTTTATTTTTTAGGAGGGGCAGTCACAAATGATTCCAAGTTATTTTTAAATTTCTTTCCCTAAAAATTCTGATTGGATTCATGACCATTTCAACTGATACAATGTTATTTTCAAGAGGGAACAAAAACAAATTAATGAAATCAACCAGTCTGGCCCACTAACGTGGGGGGGGGGGGGAATCACATAATACTAAAACTTTAAAAGAAGACTTAGTACTTTCTTGAATGGGTTCTTTCAGTTATATTCACACAAACATGGCTCACAGGGTCACTATCCACCCAAATTGGTGGGGTGGTTTTTATAAGCTAAGTTATTCTTGCTTTGCCCTTTGTAATGTCACTAATTCTGGGCTACTCAAAGTGTGTCAGGGACCAGCAGCAGCACCTGAGAGCTGGTTACAAATGCAGGACCTCAGGCTTCCCCCCAGACCTAATGAGTCAGAACCCACATTTGTACAGAGGTGATTCATGCACACATTAAAGTTTGCTAACCACCATCTTGCAAAACATTTATTATTTAAAAATCATTTAAGCCCATTTTAACAGCCCTGCCAAGAAAGTCTTCCCCAGAACAGGCCAGCCTTCCCCTAAGTCCCATTTATGGATGCTTCCCTGGTAACCAGGGAAATAACTCCAAACTTAAGCTTGTGTAAAATACTTTTAAAATAAACTCAAAATCCTTCTTTTGATGTATGCAACATTCTGGGTGAGGGGAAACATTAAAACTATTACAAGCTTTCCACAAAACACCACACCTGCCACTATTACTACTGATGATCAAAAATGTACGCTAAACAAAAATAGAAACAGGTATCCACATTCAACCAACAATATCAACCGAGCAATAAATGTGGCAATAAAGATTCAAGTGAAGAATGTAATACAAAAAAATGGTCTTCAAGGTCAAATTATTTGCAAAATTAGTCTTGTTGAGGAATATCTGCTACACAATTCAGGAGAAAAAGAACTCTGTCCTACTGCAGCATGGGGATTTTTCCCCACACAGCAGTCTCTATGCGCAGCATTTTAAACTCATTATCGAATTTAAACCTATCACAGCCTTAGACGGTGCACACTGTTTTAGTCTATGTTTTATTGATGCTTAATTTACATAGAGCCAAGCACTGGAATCTGCTGTGTACAGCTCTATGAATTTTTACATTTGTATATCCCCGTGCAACAACCACCCAAATCATTTCCAGCACCCTAGTAGTGGGTGGCCCTCTCACGCCCCACCTAGTCGGCCGCCCCTTCCCCATAGGTAAGCACTATTATGACTCCTAGCTCATACACTACTTTTGCTTGTTTACTGGAATTCATACAAATGGGATTGTGCAGAACGTACCTTTTCGGGCCTGGCTTCTTCCACTGAATAGTCCCAGAAGGATCAGTGTGCACAGAGAAAAAGGCATGCCCTGCTGGGTGTGGAGAATAGTAAAACAACTCCTGGGGGAGGAGAGTATCTTACAGCACGGAAGGTGCGCTGGTACAGGAGTCCGCAGGAAAGGAAGCTAGAAAGATGGGCCTTTCAGATGGTAAATGGCCTGGAATGCCAGTACAGACTGTCTGAAGGTGTCTGAGATAAATGCTCTAATTCGAGTAACATGTCAAGGGATCTGACATGGTAGCCTGTCCAGAGCAGAGTGAGGAAGAAGGACACTGGGCGCAGCAAGCCCAGGGTAGAGGCCCAGAGATGAGACAGTAGGCACCACAGGGGAGAGAGGTGAGACCCCAAGGGAGTTTCATCCAGATGCTCCACCAAGGAGGCTGGAGTTGATGGGAGGAGTTTCCATGGCTCCAAAATTAGACTCTTGAAAGAGTGGCAGAAAGTGCTATTCAAAACATAATGAAGCAGTGGGGGGAGCTGGTTTTAGGGAGGAAGATGAGTTGGTTTGGTCACCAGCTGGTTGAAAATTAGACTAAAAGTTGGGGAGAAAGATGTGGAGAGGTAGATACAGGAGATTATGGGAGGTGAAGAACAAGACAGCAAGAACCAAGTGGTCTCCAGAAACCACGTGTTGTCAAGGCACCGGGCTAAATCCGGTGAGAAGAGAGACCATCACAAAACAGCCTGAGGTACAGGAGTGAATGAACCCTGGGGAACACTCACTCACTCAGAATAAGAAAAAGGAGTTTTGCAAAAAAAAAGGGCCAGGGATAGGACAGGAGTGGGATAAAAACCAAAAAATGGGAGCATAAATTTAGCAACAATTCCTGCAATCAGCATTCGATTTAAGGACACTTGTTCTCCAGTACAACCACTAGAAATGCTGACACAGGTTCTCCAAGAAAACACAAGGTACTTCAGAAGCTTCATTAACTCTTTCCAGCATCTTCAAGGTATTACTTTGCAAATTACTGTCTGGGTATGCTAAACTTAGTAAATTATTGTTTGGGTAGACTAAATACCAACCTAGTATTCAGAAAGAGTTAATGGAGCTGCCGAACTGTCTCATTTACTCCAAAGGTACTTTTCTTATTCAAGACTCTAACTCAATTTGCATATCACCAATGATGATTAAAAGGCAATCCAAGAAACTGGGCATTCAAATTTCTGTCCAAATCAGATCTAACAGATCCAATACTTAATTTAGACTTCCTAATCGTCACAGATTATAGATGATTAGCAACCAATCAACAGTGGTCCTGCCTAAAGAAATCCACTACAAATAAAAGCTGAAAAGAGAGAAAATCCTAGATCAATGTCTGCACAGGAACGAGGTCTGAAAACATGAGCCCGAGCCACGTCCAGTCTGTGCCTAAAATTATCCCACAGGCACAGATTATAACTCAATCCGCCTCCTGTTTGCCTTCGCTGCATTTGTCTCCCTCCCCCTTCACCAGACTACAACTTCTACCAAATGACAAATGATAAACTGGTTTGCTAAAGCCCAGCCTGTGGGAGATATTCAATAAGAACCCCTAAGATGAGGCATGCTTCTTTTCTCTAAATGATGACAGGAGATAATATGAAAAGAGGAATTTAGCTTTTGACTTGAAGCTAATTAAAAACAAATTTTTTTTATGTTTATTCATTTTTGAAAGACAGAGAGACAGAGCACGAGTAGGGGTGGGTGGAGAGAGAGGGGGACACAGAATCCGCAGCAGGCTCCAGGCTCTGAGCTGTCAGCACAGAGCCCGACGCGGGGCTCGAACTCATAAACCGCAAGATAGTGACCTGAACTTGGACGCTCAACCGACTGAGCCCTCCAGGCGTCCCAACTTGAACCTAATTTTTATCTGCTCAAGCCACTTCCAGTTATGCTGCCAATGATATTTTATATTATTCTCTAAATGAACTTACTCTATTAATCAAAAGCAAGTTGGCAAGTGTTATGCATAATATTAAGCAGTGATCTTTAAAAGATAATGCATATAAAAAAAATGGAAGCACTACTAAAACACTTGTATTTGTTTCACTAAAGTTATATAGCCCACTGCCCTATTTTTCAAATTTTAACCATATTTTTTAAATTATAAATACAAATTTAAAGCCAAATTTGTTCTCATCAAGTCTCCAAGAAACATGAACAAAATCTTCTGAACTGCCTAACACATTAAACACGAACACTTCCCTATAACATCATTTCGAAATTCTTATTAAAATTCTCAATGGTTAAATGCCTTTTTTGTCAGACTGGCACTTTCTGGCACATGTTTTACAAGATGTCATTCATGCTTTGCTGTTCTTTTGAAAAAGATACAGCAATAACTAAAAGCATGTCTTTGTACAAGCACATTTTTATCATTAACATCTTGATTTGATAAATACTTTGAAACAGATATATCACCAAAGATCCTCAGTTCAGACCTATTATGTGTAATAAAGAAAAAGAATCATAAGAATTGTGATTAGGGGCACCTGGGTGACTCAGTTGGTTGAGCATCCGACTTCAGCTCAGGTCGTGATCTCGTGGCTCATGAGTTCAAGCCCTGCATTGGGCTCTGTGGTGACAGCTCAGAGCCTGGAGCCTGCTTCGGATTCTGTGTCTCCCTCTCTCTCTGCTCCTCTCCTGCTCTTTCTCTCAAAAATAAACTGGGGCGCCTGGGTGGCGCAGTCGGTTAAGCGTCCGGCTTCAGCCAGGTCACGATCTCGCGGTCCGTGAGTTTGAGCCCCGCGTCAGGCTCTGGGCTGATGGCTCGGAGCCTGGAGCCTGTTTCCGATTCTGTGTCTCCCTCTCTGTCTGCCCCTCCCCCGTTCATGCTCTGTCTCTCTCTGTCCCAAAAATAAAAACGTTGAAAAAAAATTAAAAAAAAAAATGAATACACATTAAAACTAAAATAAAAAAGAATTATGGTTGAAAAATAAGGTGGCCCTCCTTGCTGGTTCAATTGATGGAGCATACAACTCCTTATCTAGGGATCATGAGTTAGAGATTCACATGGGGCACAGAAATTACTTAAAATATTTTTAAAGTTTGTTTGTTTGTTTGTTTGTTTGTTTATTTATTTATTTATTTATTTTGGGGGGGGAGAGAGAGAGAGAGAGAGAGAGAGAGAGAATGAATGAATGAATGAATATGCATGTGACAGCGAGGGAGGGGCACAGAGAAGAGGAATAGAGAGAAAAGTCCCAAGCAGGCTCTGCAATGCACGCTCAAGAACTGTGAAATTATGACCTGAGCCGAAATCAAGAGTCAGACGCTCAACAGATTGAGCCACCCAGGAATCCCAAAATAAAATCTTTAAAAAAGAAAAATAAAAAAAAGGTAACTGGAACTCTATGGAAGTACATACATTGTTAATCATGAAATTATATATACATAACCTCCAAAGCCAAGAGGCATTGGTTGAAATCACACACAGAAAAATTCATGTAAACTTTAGTAAAAGACAAGCATTCTGGTTTTCTTTTTAATTTACTTTCAGTTCCATCACCATAGGAACAAATTAAATTTTTGACCTTTTTTTTTTTGGTAAACTAGCTATAGATTTAATAACCTACCTACACCTTAGCTGTTGCTTATGCTTCCCCTAACTTTCTGAAGGTGAATGTGAGTGACGGAACCAGGAAGTGAACCAAGGAATAGTGAAATCTATTCTCTGTCATTTAAACTCGTCATCTGTAAAAAATCAGGCCTGCTATACACTTGAGAAATTTTCAAATGACAGAGGTATAGGAGATAAATAAAAGCTCTCAAAGGAAATATGAAAAACCTTTTTCTCCCCAGTCTCACTTTTGAGAACAAGAAAAAATTTTTTAAGTTCAAAGCCTAAAACTCATTAATACAGATCCCTTAGGGATTGAATGAGAAGAACACGGGAAGATGCATAATCAATGTACATGTTTCATGTAAAAGAGAATGAGATTCACATAAGCAATATAAAAGATTATTTCAAACGCCATTGGGGAGATAATTTATCTTTAATGGTTAATACAGTTTTTTAATGCTCATGATTTTTTCTACACAAAAACACTTAGAGGGGCGCCTGGCTGGCTCAGTGGGTAGAGCATGAGACTCTTGATCTTGGGGGTGTGAGTTCAAGCCCTACACTGGGCCTAGAGCTTACTTTAAAAAATAAATAAAAGGGGGCGCCTGGGTGGCGCAGTCGGTTAAGTGTCTGACTTCAGCCAGGTCACGATCTCGCGGTCCGTGAGTTCGAGCTCCGCGTCGGGCTCTGGGCTGATGGCTCAGAGTCTGGAGCCTGTTTCCGATTCTGTGTCTCCCTCTCTCTCTGACCCTCCCCCGTTCATGCTCTGTCTCTCTCTGTCCCAAAAATAAATAAACGTTGAAAAAAAAAAATTTAAAAAAATAAATAAATAAATAAATAAATAAATAAATAAATAAATAAATAAAAGTAAATCATTTAGAATTAAAAAAAAAAAAACTGGTCTTTTAATTTCATCCCAATACAATGCATTCTATCTAGCAGGCATGATTTACAAAGTCCCCTAACAACCATGTTTGACCACCAACTGCCAAACATTTTAAGGCTTTTCCAGGGTTTGTTGCCAGAGATTGACAATATATCCATTTTAGCTGATGCATCTAAAAGATGGTCCTAAATACAAAACAAAACAAAAACATACTATGAAGCTCACTGACTTGATAAGCACAATTTTCTGCATGAAACTCACACTACCATAAAATCAGTACAGAGTTCAAGGTCCCAATCTAGAGGCAAATTTGTGTGAGATGAATAAGGGATAAATGTGAACACAACACCCACAACACACACTGAAGTCACCCTCTCACTGTCTTAGTCACTCAACAGCTACACCACTGTTAGGGCCATTTCCTCAACCATTTTAATGGAAGGCCCTGGCAACAACCTTCCAAGCCTCTTTCAACTTCTTACTATACCTATGCTTTTTATTCCCATTTTACTTCTACCTACCACTTCAAAACAAGGTGATAAGGAGAAACAAGATGTATCACAAATCAAGTAGGTTAGATGTGGCTTTTTGTGGTTGCTGATGTTCTTAATAACACTGACTGTAAGGTCAAAACATGTTTGTTATCCAGTTGAATCCAAACCAGATCAAAACCCTAGTTGGAAAAAAAAAAAAAATTAAAAAAAAAAAAAACAACCCTAGTTGGCCAATTTAGGAGGGAGGGAGGGAGGGAGGGAGGGAGGGAGGGAGGGAGGAAGGAAGGGAGGAAGGAAGGAAGGAAGGAAGGAAGGAAGGAAGGAAGGAAGGAAGGAAGGAAAGAAAGAAAGAAAGAAAGAAAGAAAGAAAGAAAGAAAGAAAGAGAAAGAAAGAAAGAGAAAGAAAGAAAGAAAGAAAGAAAGAAAGAAAGAAAGAAAGAAAGAAAGAAAGAAAGAAAAAGAAAGAAAGAGAAAAGGAAAGGGAAAGGGAAAGGGAAAGGGAAAGGGAAAGGGAAAGGGAAAGGGAAAGGGAAAGGGAAAGGGAAGAGAAAAATGGCAAGTGAGGGGTGCTGGGTAGCTCAGTCAGCTGAACGTCCGACTCTTGGTTTCGGCTCAGGTCATGATCTAAGGGTTTGTGAGATGGAGCCCCCGTCCCAGGCTCTGCACTGACTTCATGGAGCCTGACTGGGATTCTCTCTCACCTCTCTCTCTGCCCTTTCCCCACTCTCTCTCTATCTCAAAATAAACAAACATTAAAAAGAAAAAAGCAAGATAAAGTACAGAATTTCTTTAAAATGGTATATAGGATTTAAATGTTTACCTTAAAAATATAAATGTAAATGTGCTTGAGATAAAAGAAAAACCTGTGAGATGTCATCCTCTGGCTGGATTTCCAGTCGTTCTTATAAATCTACGTTGCATTGTCACCAAGTATTTACATTTGCCATTTCTTTACAGTGAAGAAGGAATCTTCCCATAGCACAGCAATCCAACTACAGAATTCTCCATGGTCTCTCCTCCTAATCTTTTATAGGGTCTGAGCGCACCTAATTTACCAACAATCTAAGTATTCCCAAAATGTTCAACTTCATTTTCCTAAAAACAAGTATTTTGTCCATATTTAATGGGTTCATTTGTTAGTTAATTAATTGGGAAAACCAGTACAACTGCAAACCAAGTTCCAAGAAAAAGACAACTAACTCCAGGCACCAGAGGCTAGCTCAAGCAGTCAGAATGCCACATTCAACCGGTAAGGGGCTTTAGGAGGGCGTGGGTTAATGTGTGTTGGGAAACTGAAGGTCAACTGGGGAGCTGCGACAGTCTCCATGCTGGTGTTGATGCTGGTGTTGCCACAAGGACGTCCCCTGAGGCTTTTGTGCTAGGCAAGGGTAAAGATTTTTTTTTTAATGTTTATGTTTAATATGACAGAATTAAGCTGAATTGTTTCAACTTCGAATAAAACACACACACACACACACACACACACACACACACACACACACACACACACACAAAACTTGCCACCCAAGAAGCACTTATATTAACACTTTAAATGTGTAAGAATTGAATGTCATTACTTGTTCCTACAAGTCCATCTTCTGGAAAATCTGAATGGTGGTATTATATATATATGTGCCTGTATGTACATGCTAGTTAATGTGCACATATGACTGCATGTAACTCCCAATTATCTCATAATTACTGATGCCAGATAATTTTTTTTTAATTCTCCTAAGCTTTGGAATACACAGTATTTTCTGTATGTGGCTCTCTTAGCATGTTTATCTTCCTATGTGATCTACACTCCTACATTAGAATTGATTTGGACATTTTCAGCCTAGTGTCAGACTGGTCCTAGTCAAGGACACCAAGCCACCAGCATCACCAAAAGGGCAGACATGTAACCTATACTGCAGATGACTGAAAGGTGATGCTATTTAATCATCACGAGCCTTTCCCTGCGGGAAGCTCTCTTTGAAAATGTCATTAACAGGCAATACAGTTCTAAACCAGACAGCTCTGCATTTGCTCACATATTTGTAAATATTACTGTCATCCCTAAATACAGTTCTATGTGGAAGAATAAACCACAAACCGCTGGGTTAAAATAATATCCCCCCCCCCATACAGAAACCAAAAGTATACTTATTTAATATTACGGAGAGTTAAACAGCTATATGTTAATTCCTTTCTAAAATCCAACTGGTTCCTCTTTGACAGAACTGCTTTCCTCTTAAACTGCTACAGGAATGCAAATTTTGCTATGAATAATCATATTTGTTAAATGCCATAGAAACCTGAATTATTTGTTTCCAGAATTTACAAACTGGTACATTATTTCGTGATTTACTGAAAATCAAATAAATAATACTGGGTAGTGATATTCTTTATCATTTACATATATATATCTATATATAGATACACATATCTGATATACATATATATGTGATTTAACATTTTTTTAAACTTGAAGTTTGTAACAGCAAAAGCAAAGGCAATCCTAAGAAAACTAACTATGCTGTTATGTTAAAGTACTTTTAAGCATGCTTTCAGATTGACAAAATCAGTAACTTAAATTTTCCAAAATGATTAATACACACATACACACTTTTGATCAACTGTAATCCAGTCCCCACTTTTAGCCTGCAAAACCACACACTGTAGAAAAAAAAAATAGTAAGAGTCAGTTACTAGTACATGTCTGCAGAAGTACAGCAACAATAAAACTCTTAAAATCCACTGTTTAATCATATTTTATTCCCTGATCATGGAATAAGTGGATGATTTCCGGGATATTTTGAGGATAATTCCAATGTGTTTACAGATGCTCCATTACAATTTTAAGTCCACAGCGTCACAGTTGGTGCTTAAAACTTTAACAGTATTATTGTCACCGATACACATATGAAAACTCCCCTGCCCAACAGCACCCTACTCTTAAATACAAATGATGGATGAGGACATGCCCCCCCCCCTTTTCCAGCATTACCTCTAGTAACCCAACTCCCACTACACTGTCCTTCTTGATCCCCTTACCAGCTCACCCTCTCCCACAAGCACCCTCCAGTCACAGGTGCTCCCACCACCCTGAATTTCCTCCTTGCCTAGCCCAACAACTGCCCTAGCCTGTTGAAATTCTACCCACACTTTAGCACCCATTTAAGAGCGAGGGCAGTATTCTTCCTGGTGCTTCTGACCCAACATGACCTTTCCAGTCCCTGAAACCCCATGACATTCCCTTTCACAGTTCTCTCCAGTCATGTGCCCACCATACTTATGGATCAGTAGCTCTAGAAGCCCTGACCAGTTGTTAGCCACTTCAAGAAGAGGCTGTGTCATCACTGACTACACAAAGGGAAAGAACACCACCACTGGTGACTAGTGAAGGTGCAGGGCTAGCAAATACAAGCAACTAATGTGTAACAGGATACCCCAAATTGTACCAGTTATACTGCCAACCCCAACCACGAGGAGATGCCTCTTAACATCAGTTGACAGGTTTAAAGCTAATTATGAACCTAATAAGCTAGACGACGTGCATGAGTGAATTGTGAAAATACCAACAAATCCGGAATAATAGAAAAGATATTCTGACACAGTAATACAGTGGAATTTACTGAAAGGCATGTTCTACTTAACCAAAATAGTGCAAAAGCCATTTTTCTAAATGTTTGATGGCAAGATAAAGCAAACGTAAAAACTGAAGATCAAAAGAACATCCATTACTTTAGTGACCAAGGTGGTTTCCAACACACCAAGTTGACGATTTACCCAAGTGAGGTTATAACATCCTTCAACACCGAGACTACACCACACCCATCCTGTCACCTGAAGCTCTCTAACCTAAAACAAACTGCTTCAAGGACTAGCAATATTTCAGAAGCAGTGCACCAGCTTCTGTCAGCTTATGAAAAAGGAGTTTTAAGTGGCTACACATGATGCTTTCTGGGTTTTTTTGGAAGGGCAAGGCACCAACAGGGAGAGGCTGAGGAAGGCTACGGAAGTGGATGTTCATGCTAGACTACTCGCCAGGTGTCCCCCTGTCCCTCCATTCTTCCCAAGCCATACTGTCATCTGGGAGCCCTTCATCCCCACCATCCAGCTTCCCTGCTGCCATTCCTGTTCCCCACTTTTCAAAAAAGCACCTCTGATCACATCCTCGGCCCTGCGGAAAACCCCTTTTTGGCTTCCTTTTTCCAGGATGGAAAAGTAAAGATCAACATATAGATGCCACCAGGTAAAGATCAGGTTCAGGCCAGGCTCTCAAACCTGACCCTGCCTGCCTCTCTACAGCCTTGTCTCACCCTTCTGACTTCGTATGTGGGCTACCAAAACATATTGGGTCATTTCACGCTTCCCAGAGGCTCTCCATAAACCCCTCAAATCTGCTCCTGACCAGAGGTCACTGTTGCCTCCCACCACGTCTCTCCCATGTGTCTTGTCTTTCTGTTACAGAAAGAGGCACACGGTTGCAAAACTCTGCAACAACTGGAAAACTGCAGCACAGCGGTTGTTTCCTTCTCCTACACCCAGAGTACCTAACGGAGCGCTGCAGACACAGCAGGGAGTCAAAGAGTGGATGGCGTCTACATCAGTGCTGCAACCCTCGGACTACTGTAACATTCCAGATCCCCAGAGGCAACAACTAGGCGATGAAGAGGAGCTCCAGAAAACCCACATTTTTCTCGCAGACTTTCAAGCTATACTTGCATGAATTTCCCATTTGAAGCTTTTTACAGCTTGCATTCATTCCAAATGGGCTCCGCTGCATGTCAGGCACCGTACTTGGCACTATGAATGAAGGATAAAGTAAAGCACAGTCTCTGCTCTCAGGGAACTGAGATCCTGCTGGAAGATTCTGTAACCACAAACACAGCACTCAGCAGTCACTACTCCATTCTACTTAGCCGAGGACACACAAATATCAGTCCCCATACATTCAGTGTAACCTGTCCACTACTTAACCTCCTTTAGCATCTAAAGTCATTTCTGTTGTTCCTGAGCATTTCCTAAAGTCTTACACCCTTCCAATACATGGCCACATAAAGTGGACTGAAGGGGTCAATAAATGAAACCTGCACATATAGACAGGGAATGAGGGGCGCCTGGGTGGCGCAGTCGGTTAAGCGTCCGACTTCAGCCAGGTCACGATCTCGCGGTCCGTGGGTTCGTGCCCCGCGTCGGGCTCTGGGCTGATGGCTCAGAGCCTGGAGCCTGTTTCCGATTCTGTGTCTCCCTCTCTCTCTGCCCCTCCCCCGTTCATGCTCTGTCTCTCTCTGTCCCAAAAATAAATAAAACGTTGAAAAAAAAAAAAAAAAAAATTAAATTAGACAGGGAATGAAATCTAAATCCTAGTAGAAGGAACTACAGAGACAGAATAGCCCAATATATTCATTTTACAGAACAAGGGCCCAAGGCAGAGACAAATTATATGAACTGCCTAGGGTCCTTCAACAAGGAAAGAGCTAAACCAGATTTAGAATCCAAATCTCCTAAATCTCTGCTCACCCCTTACCTGATAGGAACATGCCCTCCGTGACGTGTTAAATTCAGTCCACAGTCACACGCAAACCCAAACTGGTATTTCTTGGAGCATGGGAAATGACAAAAGCCAAAGACAACAAGGTAGCACCATATAATCTCATAACCAAATGCTTCCTTCAGCTGCTAACGTTTTTAGCATTTGTGGTAAATAGAATTGTTGGTCCCAATTGTTCCCATGCGGTTATTTCTATGGCCTCTTGCTGGATGAAGTGCACTTTCCTCCTCCCTGATTTCAGGCTTAGTCATATGATTTGTTTTTGGTCAATGGTATGCTAGGGACTCTGGCACTGGCAGAGGCTTGAAATGAGCTTGCGTAGTAAGGCTCCCCCCTTCCTGAGCATCTGACAGCATCATGAGGAGAACTTAGCCCAGAGAGTCACTGACCTTCCAGTCTGGGCCTCAAAGTGAGAAACGGAGTGAGCTGCCCCAGGCAACGGAGCAAGAAATAAATGCTTGCGAGGTGTGAGCCAGTGTGAGCCACCGGGATGTTTTGTTATTTTGTTGTTTGTTATGCAGCAAGAGATGACTGATGTACGCTATCTTATCCTTCAAGTCAAAACCCATACTTCTGGTTACCTGTCACTGCTGTATCCCCTTAGAGTATCAGCTTGCTGTTAAAGTAGCAATGACTTTATTCTTTTTTATTTCCATTTTACTAATTCCTCAGGGCCATCTTTTATTTGAATTACCTTCAGAAAAGAAAAGGTCTCCAAATTACATTGTCATCTCCAAATGTTTTACTGATTCTTAAGGTAGGTATTATATAAGTGGGAGAAAACCGTATCCTGTCAGTATCACCTCACAAAAAGCCTTCTTCCCCCTTCAAAGCAGTAAGATTTGTCACAATCACAGCTAATTTATTGAAAATAATTCTCAGCTCCTATGATGGATCCTAAAGATAGGTGGGAAGGAGTGCATCTATCTTTCAGTGCAGGTACCAAAGACTTTTAAAACGCTGCTTTAAAATCCTTAACTAGAATTGATGTTAAAATAAACCAATTTCTGGTATTTTTAAAGGGCCTCCAAAACAGGATAACATTAAACAATAAGACCCAATGTAAACATCCTTCAAGTTAGCCATCTCTTATTCCAGCACATAGCTCAATGTTGTTAAAACTGCTACAGCTTAATTAATTATAGTTCTTATTTGTAACTTTGGAAGCTGAGTAGACTTGAAATAAAATCACGTCTGGACCAACAGAACACACTATGCAGCAGAGTCATCTGGAGGATGGAATACCAAACTAGGAACCTACCACAGATCTCCTTCTGCTTGTCACGACAAAGTCAACGTGTTTCCTTTCTTTATTCTTCTGTCTACAAAGTGACATACTTCCTCTTGAAAGGATGTAACTTCCAAGTTCATGTAGCGGTATATACAGTATCATACGCCTGGAGTGTGTATAGAATTACAGGAGTTCGTGTACCTGTGAGTCCGTTTCTGCAACAGCGCAAAATACACAGGTTTGAAGGCATCTATTTTTTTCTGTCAAATGAGTTGGTAATCTCCTTTAAAAAATGAAGGCTACTCGTTTGTCCATTTTGGACTACACACAGCTCATTAGAATTTGGCCAGGAAAACAAAGTGAAACATTACTCCTCGTTTTTGAACCAAGACCAGTAGAATAGCATTATCTTCAAGGAAGACTGTATTTGCATATATTCAAACTGACATCTAAAGATATTCTTCAGCGGAAAAAAAAAAATCCCTCAAAGCCAAAGTTCTTAGCATGGAGCAGAATTCAAGGGATTTAGTAAAGTGGTGGGCAACAAATAACATGTATTTTTATTTTTACTAAGCTCTCATTGAAATTTAGCATTTCTTGCAATTATGAAAATAGGCAATGGAACACAGTATTAGCAAGAACCTGTGACTTTGACACGACTGGAAATTTGGATCTTCACATCAGAGTTGCTATCAAAAATTCAAAATATTTATTTCCAGTGAGTACCTCAAAATTACAGTGACTCACCAGAAGAGCCTGTTATTTTAATACATTGATAAAGAAGCACAACGAGAGCCTGGGTGGCTTGGTCAGTTAAGCGTTCGACTGTGGCTCAGGTCATGATCTCACCGTTCGTGGGTTCAAGCCCTACATTGGGCTCTGTGCTGACAGCTCAGAGCCTGGAGCCTGCTTCACATTCTGTGTCTCCCTCTCTCTGTCCCTTCTCCCGCTCACACTGTCTCTGTCTCTCAAGAAAATAAATAAACATTAAAAAACAAACAGCCAGAAGAAGCATATCTATTCCCATACAATAAGTCTACTGGCTATAACCGGCTCTTTGTAATGTGTTGCACCCATGTGCCACATCCCTCTCTCTCCAGTCCTCCTTAACAGAAGACATCCCAAATGGGGAGGCAGACAGTACACTGGGGGAAGGGAGAGGAGATAACCTGTGTGTGTGTGTGTGTGTGTGTAACAGTGAAATTAAAAAATGGTAATTATGATGAGACATCTGTCTATTTGGCACCATCTAAAACCAGCAAGCAATAATTGTACAACAAGGGGGTGTTTAGTGTGTGAGGTTTAGGACATTGTGCCAGAAAACCTAAAGCATCCAAGTTGTAAAACATTGTAATAAGCAGGTAATCCTAGGCCCAGCGTCCAAGTTTCTGCCCTAACCTGTTCCTTGTGATTATGATTTTAAAACATCCCAGTGTCAGCAGGTTCACTGTGAGTCAGACCTGAAATAATAAATGGCTTATTTTCCATCCTGATGGAGGAAATACATCATGGCTCATTGTGGCTCACTTAACTGAGGCTGTTTTTACAGGAAAATATAAAAATAACTAAGTCATTCTGCCTTACCATTTTTATTTTAATTTTTTTTATTAACAAAGCTCTATACTACAATCCACTTTAAAAAGAAAAAAAAGGCATGTTTTCCACATACGCTATAAAAACAATACCTCGCAAGCAACTAGAAGGAAAAATAATATAAACACCCAGAAAGAAAATTAAATTTTTGACCAACAAACACCCTGGTGGGCCAAGATAACCAATTAAATGCCTTCACTTCATCAAGATAAAGTGCCGCTTATTTAAACTGTCAACCACATCATAATACTATTAAAAGACAGCCAAAATCTTTCACCACCATTTGTTAAGGCTGCCAGGTTTGATAAAACTGCATTTATTTATACACAAATATACACATACATTCCAGAACCCAGAGTCTTGGCTGTTGCAATTTCTCAAACTAAAAGTTAGGGAGAAAGTGACACCTTCACCAAAAATGAATTTCTATTCAATGACATGTACACGGCATATAAACCATAAAGCCCATTATGTCTGCAGATAAAATAACCAGAATGAGGGAGCAGCATATTCTAGGAACAATGAGTTTGTTCTCTCCTGCTATTTAAACTCATTCTATGTGACCTTATGGGTTCTAGAGACCAGTGATGACACCACTTCAGAACGTGATCTTGTTTGTTAGCCAGAACTGTGCTAGAGTGGGTTCAGTACAAACAAAACAAAACAAAGCCCACAAAACTCTACAAGACATCATCACCGTAGCCAATATTAGGTACATTCAGTGTGTTGGCAAGATATGACCAATAAATTTAGAATTCTGGAAGACTCGGTGTAGAACACATAGCTCCACTGACTGTTTACATTAAGGGAGTTAAGCCACCTTCCATCTCCTCTTGAAAGGATGCTCAGAGGTAGAAAACCCCACCAGGTGTTCCCACGGACTTACATGCCTGTTCCCTTCTCACCTGACTCTCCTTATGCCCCTAAACATGAATAGGAAGATGCGGAAAGGCAAACAGAAGGCATATTTTGATGTGTTGTTCTCATTTCCAAGACTTTTATGGCACAAACTCTGTGCTCTCTCATGAGCCTTGTTATCTCACTCCTCCCCATCACAGCTATAGAATTATCAATACCAAAAACCTCCTAAGAACTAGGGGGCTAAATTTTGCCCTGCCTTCTGCAGAAATTACCAAGGGCAGAGCCAGTAGACTCTCAGAGGCCTGGCAGTGAAATACACTTGGGTGTTCCCACTCTCCATCTTTGCATTTTTTAGCAGTCACTCCGTGGAGACCTCGAGTCTCATCCACAAAACCTGGGGCTTCACCACCTCTCCCATGGGGTTCTACAAAGCTCAAATGGGATAGAGCAGGGCAGGCACACGGCACATCACAGACGCTTAAATATTAATATGCCATTAATGGGGGAGAAAAATATTACAGTCTCCATGAATCTATAAAATTAAGTACCAGGATGACACCTCAGGATTTCACACTTAAAGGAAAAATACAGAAGGGATTCTTTATATATGCATGTGTGTTACACATACGAGCACACGCAAACACACACACACAAGTGCAAGCATACCTAAGGAGGTATCTTGTAAAAAACAAAGTTGACCCTACAATTTCTGTGGCCAAAATATTTTAAAGTCCTAGGCACAAGGGTTGCCTGTTTTTTTCAAAGTCCATTCCATCACTGATATCAAGTAATCTAGAATTCTAATGGCAACGTTTTAAAGAGGAATGAGCCACCAACTCTGCTTTCCCATACTCCTTTCACTGGCAACACCGAAGGCCGAGAAGTAAACTTTCACCAGCCACAATTTTAAGAAATCGGCCAGATGATCCCAAGGATCTGAACCTTGGGATCCCCATTAAAAGAACACCTAGAGGCACCTGGGTGGCTCAGTGAGTTGAGTGTCTTGATTTTGGCTCAGGTCGTGATCCCAGGGTCATGGGATTGAGCCCCGTGTCCACGCACAGCACGCAGCCTGTTTGGGATTCTCTCTCTTTCCCTCTCCCCCTCTCTTTCTATCTCTAAAAAAAGGAGGGGGGGGGGGAACGGTGTGCCTGGGTGGCTCAGCCAGTTGAGCATCTGACTTGATTTCAGCTCAGGTCAGGAACTCATGGTTCGTGGGTTCGAGCCCCGTGTCAAGCTCAGCGCTGGCAGGGCAGAGCCTGCTTGAGATTCTCTCTCTCTCTCCCCGCCCTCTCTCTCTCTCTCTGCCCTCCCCCACCTCAAAATAAACTTTTAAAAAAGAGAGAACAAGAAAAAAGAAAAAGAACACCTCATGCATATAAACTCATTTCTCCATTAGGATGATCGCTATAGGTCGTGACACACAACAGAGTTAAAAGTGTCCTCTTTTGGGGGTTGTGGCATGTGTGTTGGGGGCAGGGTCTGTGTGATGAACAAACAGCTAGAAGTAGAAAGACACAGTGAAAAGGCCAGTGGCCTGTCATCTCTCTCTTTCTCAGGCACATAAGAATGTGACATAGTTACATGTGGTTTGCAAGAGGCCTCCTCCCTTTACAAGCTGCTTCTCCAGCCCATCCCCAATCTAAATCAATTTTTATTTTCAGTTTGGTGTTAAAAAAAAGAAAAAAAAGTTACCACACACAGAGGGACTTTAAGTCTGAGACTTTAATCACATCAAAGTCTGGAACTTCAAAGTTGCAGTTCCCACAGCAACAGCAACTCTGCGCCCATCTGCAATTTGAGTGTTACTGTATATGACAGTCTCTCTGATTTAAGACCTTGATATGTGTGTGGGCAATGCGGCCAAGTCACAGGCACTATGAATTTGAATTTCCTGGCTCTCACTTGGGTGAGTTTAGTGGGTGATTATGGGGCGTTAGCATCTGCATTTAAAACAGGTCCCCAAAGAGGAAGCACATTCAGGTCACTTGAACAAACAGGAGTGTGGGCCACACCAGAACCATCTGACTGACCGCCTGGCAGACCCGTCTCTACAGTTGTACAGTCTTCAACAGAATCCAGTGACCAGGACCGACAGGATGGCGCTCCCAGGATTTCAAGTTGCGCCCTAATGGCTGGCACCATTAAATGGCTCGTTTTTGTTTTTTTTTTTTCTAAGCGGCTGTGAAGAGCTTTAACAGACTGAAGAGAAAGTAAATCAAACCCCCTCTTTAAAGAGAAAAAAAAAACAGAAGGAAAAAAAAAACTAGCATCAAACCCAGCATTTGAACAACTGGCAGTCACCTTTCCTCTACCATGCAACACAGTGGTTTCCAAAGGTATTTTCCAACAGTCTAGTTCCTGATTTCAGTGGCCACTCTGTTTCAGGAATAAGAGCAAAATTCAATACGAAGACGAATGTTGGAAAAGTCCCCGGGGAACTAACTCAGCACCAATGGTTATGTGCAAGTTCAGCCGGCCACGCAGGTGCTTCTAAATACCAAAGTGTTTGCTGTATGCTTGGTCCCTACTAGCCCCATGTCCTTCAGTGGCAGAAAATGTTGAGGCTAGATACATTTAATCATCAGAGTATGTGCTGACCATGAGCTAAGTCCACTTTAGAAAGACGAGGGCACTGATGGGAATGTGACCACCATTTCAAAGCACATCCTGCAGTCTGGTGGCACTGCATTTCATTCATCTGAAAACACTACCCAGAGAGCAGCTCCCTGACTCAAGATCCCTGGTAACTTAAAAGACTTTTATTAAAAATACAGTCAGGCCCCCTCACTTTCCAAACAGGCCAAGTAAGGAACAGAGGGCTCCTTAGAACAAATCTTCATGGAGAGGATGTTGACACTGAGACTGATGCTAGAGGGATTTCGGCGCTGTGCACTCAGCAGAAGCCCCAGGCCCCAGGCCCCTTGGCTGAGAAACACTGCCAAGTATGGTGGCAATATCCTCTTTTCTGCCGGCCAGCCTTCCTGCAGAAAACAGACTACCTGGACAACATTAAACCAGAAAGTCAGGGCAGAAAGAAAATGACGCAAGTCAAAAACTAATCTACAGACACAGAGACCCTCTCAGGCCCTCATGGGGAGCTTGCTAGATTTAAACTCTGTACAAAATAAGGTCAGTTATTCAACCTGTATACCCTGTTTATACAGGTTCTCCTGAGAACCGCATTCCTTCCTAGCTTGAAGACCAGTTTTAAGGAGCTAGGAGACCAATCGGTACACAGCTGAAAAGAGGGGTTTCAAAAGCCTTATGACACAGAAAAGGTGGATGTTCCCAATGACCACCCCAATCACCCCAGTAAGGTAGAAGGCACATAGTGAATTCAGAGGTATAGGAAAAGTATACTCATGCAATAAACAGTTGCTGGGCACCAACTATGTCCTGGGTTCAAAGGAATGAATGTAACAGAAAATGCTTGCCTTCATGGAGCCCAAAGCTCTAGAGGGGAGACAGACAAGCAGAATACACGCAGTAGGTCAGGTGGCAATAAACGTCACAATGAAAAATAAAGGAGAGAGGAAAATGGTGGGGAATGTACTGGGGATGGGGGAGATTACAATTATCAACAAAGTGGTCAGGGAAAGTCACATAGAAAGGAGGACATCTGAGTAACAAAGGTGAGGTAAAGAAGTCGGCCGTTCAGACACCTGGAGAAGAGAGTTACAGAGGCAAAGGACAGTGCCCAAGTTCTGGGGCAGAAGGATGCTTGGCCTGTAAGGAGGTCAGTGTGATCAGAAGGATACCAAGGGGAGGGATATGAGGTCAGAGAAATGACTGGGGGGTCAGGCCATCGGAGCCCCATACGTCACTGGAGGAATCTCAGCTTTTTTTTTAAAGATTTGATTAATCTCTACACCCAACATGGGGCTCGAACTTACAACCCCTACATCAAGAGTTGCGTGCTCTACCAACTGAGGCAGCCAGGCTGATGGGAAGCAAAGGCAGAAGCGGGAACCCAGTTAGGAGACACAACAAGCAACTGGTGAGAAATCATACCGCTTGGACCAGGGGCCAGCAGTAGAGGAAGAAAAGTAGAAGGAAATCTGAACATATTTTGAAGGTAGAAAGGGCAGAATTAGCTAATAAAATTGCACATGGGGTGGAGAGGGAAAGGAAAAAGGTCTTCTTTCTGAATTCAAAAGTATTAGTTGGAATATTTACTTGAATGGAACACAAATATCTTTAGCAGACCATGCTGAATTCTCTCAGATAGCTCTACAAAGACTCTAATGTTTGAAGAAGTATGAAGGAGAGAGATGGAAATATTGATAAAAAGACAAAAATCAAAACAGTTACCTCTAGAAAGTTCTCGCGAAGGAAATGAGTCTTGAGGATGAAAGAATGTAGGTCTAATGAAGAGTAAGGGAAAAAAAAATTCAGATGAAGAAAGCAAAATACACATGGGTTAGGACAAGAAGTCTATCAGTAAAATCATAGGTAGGAGTAGCAGAAAGGACATTTCGTAATGGAGAGACACTGGATGGTACAAAAAGGGTACGACAGGGAATATTATTTATTGTAAGAGGTAAACGTTAGAAGCTACCACATAGGAGCCTGCACTACAGAGGGGAGAGATGAATGAAGCTTTGCCTCTGTGCTAAGGACAGAGCAGATCAGTGAGTCAGGGTGGGCACAAGGGTAAAAAAACACAGTAAAATGAAGACCTAAAAAGAGACCCAAGGAATGAAAATAATAAACTGGCATTACTTGGTAGTCCGGGTGGGGTCTGGAGGCAGAGGAAATATGTGGAAAAAGCAGCAACTAACCTCCAGTTCCAACTGCAATTCACTGGTACTGGTTGCTCAACTGTTACAGGAAACACAAGACAAATTCCGAGTTTTTCAGGTGTTCTTTTTTCAAGTTATATCCCTTCTGTTCTAGAGTGCCTGCCCTAACACACAAACACATACACAGACATTCCCTACCTACCTTGCCGAATCCAAATCACTTTAAATATTAAAAAAACTTCAGGGGCGCCTGAGTGGCTCAGTCGGTTAAGCATCTGACTTCAGCTCAGGTCATGATCTCACGGTTCATGAGTTCGAGCCCCGCGTCGGGCTCTAGGCTGACAGCCCAGAGCCTGGAGCCCGCTTCAGATTCTGTGTCTCCCTCGGTCTGCCCCTCCACTGCTTGCACTCTGTCTCTCGCATTGTCTCAAAAACAAATAAACATTAAAAAAATTTTTCTTAAAAATTAGGCAGGGGCACATGGATGGCTCAGCTGGTTAAGTGTCCAACTTTGGCTCAGATCATGATCTAGTGGTTTGTGAGTTCCAGTCTCCCAGGCAGTCTGCTGTCAGCACAGAGCCTGCCTCGGATCCTCTGTCCCACTCTCTGCCCCACCCCCACTCACTCATGCACTCTCTCTCTCAAAAATAAACTTTTAAAATATAATAAATAAAAAACCTAAACAGACTTTTAAAATATTATATATACAAAAGTACTCATCTTTGCATTGGACACTTCAATTAAAATCTCTACATGGAATCCAAATGGGATAATAGGAAGAGAAACTGTATTTTAGGGAACAGTCTATCCCTAATGAATAAGGGAATAGAAAGGTGAAAGGGTACTAAGAGTACCCTAAGGGTACCACTAAAAGGAAAGGGGACATCATGCAGACCTCAGACTCTTTGGACAGAAAAGAAGACCAAATAACATGTTCCTGGTATCCAAGGGCCAGATGGGAAATATAGCCCCAGTCAGTACAGACAACGGAGCCACAGTACTCAAGCCTCAACAGGCCAGCATCTCTGCTGTCCCTCATTTATATTTGGATGAAGGAACAAGAGAAAAAATATCAAATGAGTGGTTAGGAGGAGAAGAAACCATGATCTGAAAATAGAAGAGTCCAGTAATAATGCTGAATGACTAAGAAATTAATTTTTAATTTCAGAGTTTCCTAAGCGATGAAAGCGTGGATATTCTATGCCATATACGGCACAACAAATGACATATTTGAAATGATCTGGAGAGAATGAGAGCTCTAGAGTATAAGCCTAAAACTACCACGAACGAGAAATGAAGGGGTCTAGACCTCTCACACACTTTGGGCCACTGAACAAATAACACCACTTCAGCCTCATTCTTTCACGGAAAAAATAGAGACCAATGTGTTAAACACCTGTCAAAATGACAACGTCCACATTTCCAGGTATTTCTTCCAGACAAGTTCAAGAATTAAGAACGTTAAACGTACAAATATAAACACCACTTCATAACAAAATAAAAGCTCTTCATTCTTCTAAGCTCCCAAGAGCTATGTTCCATGTTGCAGGATTATGTTTTGGTGGGTGATTTTGCTCAACTGGATGATGAAGGCAGAGAGAATAGAACTTGTCATTTTACTGAAGACCAGAGTTACAAAACTGAAGACAGTATAACACTTGAAACTAAGAGCTTTGGAGACTGGCCTGGATGTGATTCCAGATTGTCCTTTTTATTAACCACATTACTGCCTGAAATACCGAAGCCTTGATTTCCACTTTAAGGAAGGGCAATACTGACATCATCTACTTTATATGGCTCGACTAAGAGTTAGAATTAGATATGCCCTTACCATCTAGTACAAAATAAGCACTAAAAAGCAGCCATCTCATTAGCTCGTCTATACTTAGGCTCAATTTTTACTTCTATTGGCATTCCAGCAGTAGAAAGCAGTAGAAAAAAACAGGGTTCTTCCAAATCCTTAAAACCCTGAAGCACTCTGTGAGACTGGCAGTTGTTCAATATTATTGAATAGCATTACATAATTATTTGTATATGGTATTATAAAAGATTTGTATCCTAATTAATGAGCATGACATTTGTCTCTTTATAGAACAGCCCATATTCCATTAAAGACTTTTCCTTCATTCTAAAATTAAAATCTCAAATTTCACAACTGTGGGAAAATGGTACACTTACAAAGAGGGTGTTTATTAAAACACAAAACAAAACAAAACAAAACCAACAACTCTGAAATGGCTAAGTCTCACCATGACACCCTTGAGATACAGAACTCCTGAATACCAGCTCACCCATGAAGTTTCTTTTCTGGCAAAAGGCAAATCTAAATCTGCCTTTCCCAAATCAAAGATACCTAAACAAAATCACCATACCTTCTGCCAATTCTGCCTAAATCCACTATTCCCTAAACCCATTTCCTCAACTACAAAACAGGGTTAATAGCAGGTAGTTATTTCAGGATTATATAACGATTAAAGAAAATAATACACATAAAGTGCATAGTTCTTTGCCAAACATACAAAGCGATTAAAAAAAACAAAACAAAAAATTAGCTTTTTGTTATTACTACTGAAAAACTTCAACCCTTTGCAAATTATTTCCCAGTTTAATCCTATCTTACCCATTCCCCAAGAACTATTAGAGCTGTAAGTGCGGGAGGGGGAAGGATGCTCTGCACATTAATAATCTCCACTTAGGGGGAGACTCCCCAGGGCATTCTCTGCATCCAGGGTTAGATTCAGAAGTTTAAGCCTATGTCAATCATTTTATCTGGCTTTAAGTATGCTAATGGTTAGCACATTTACACAAATTCTTAACTGAGAGAGTATCTTTTATCAAGAGTACTACTAAATCAAAACAAACAACCTAATTTGCATTTATTCACCTTTCCTTGAATCCTCCAATGGGAAAGTTAAAAAAAAACAATGAAATGTAGGGGAAAGGGGAAAAGGAACAACGAAAATGGGAAACCGACTTCTGAAAAATAACACAATCATATTGAAATACATGTTTCCAACGACCAAAAACATGACCGTAAAACATTAATCCACTGGTAGGCCACTCCATGAACACGGGCTTTTTCAAGTGACCCTGAGGATCACTGTGGAGCATTAGTTTTTTTTTTTTTTTTTTTTACTGTTGCCCTTATTAATAAACCTTTTCTCGGGGCGCCTGGGTGGCGCAGTCGGTTAAGCGTCCGACTTCAGCCAGGTCACGATCTCGCGGTCCGTGAGTTCGAGCCCCGCGTCAGGCTCTGGGCTGATGGCTCAGAGCCTGGAGCCTGTTTCCGATTCTGTGTCTCCCTCTCTCTCTGCCCCTCCCCCGTTCATGCTCTGTCTCTCTCTGTCCCAAAAATAAATAAACGTGGAAAAAAAAAATTTAAAAAAAAAAAAATAAATAAATAAATAAATAAACCTTTTCTCCATCTGTGTGTATACCATGATAACCCAGAGAAGGCAGAGCAGCCAACTTGACAAGAAGCAAAATGAGACCAGCCAGAAAATCAACAATAGAATTAAATTACACTGACAAGTTAGAACGCTGGGTTAAAAATCAAGATGAAATTGAAAGTTCAACAGAATTATAAAACAAAGAGGTAGGTAACAGAAACGTTTGCTGACTGCAGGCTTCAAATGAACCATCACAGTGATACAGATACTCAACAAGCTGTCAGGGTCTTAGGCTGCATTAACCCAAGTATAGTTTTGAGATCACAGAAAATTAAAATCGTATTGTGCTCAGAACTGGCCACGTCATAGCTAGAGGATAGCTGAGCTCTTTATTAGCACGATCTAAGAAGGACAGTGATAAATGAAAGTGCATCCCATAAAAGAAATGGAGGCCAATACTGCAAAGAAGTCCCACATCTCCACAGGAGATGCTGAAAGGAGATATAACCTAATCTCAAGTCTAAGATTTCATGCACCTGGGAATTGTCACCACATTGCAGCCCGATAGTGTCATCCACAGAAAGCAGATTAGTAGTGCGATCAAAGCTACTGGCAATGAAATCAAAAACACAAGAAACACGGGCACCTGGGTGGCTCAGTCAGTTAAGCGTCTGACTTCAGCTCAGGTCGTAATCTCACAGTTTGTGGGTTCAAGCCCCACATAGGGCTCTGTGGTGACAGCCCAGAGCCTGCAGCCTGCTTCGAATGCTGCATCTCCTTCTCTCTCTGCCCGTCCCCACCCTCTCAAAAACATTTAAAAAAAAAAATTTTTTTTTTTAATTAAAAAAACCCACAAGAAACAACAAGTGTTGGTGAGGATGGAGAGAAAAAGGAACCCTCATGCACTGTTGGTAGAACGCAAACTGATACAGTCACTTTGGAAAACAGTCTGGAGGTTCCTCAAAAAATTAAAAATAGAACTACCCTATAACCCAGCAATCACACTACTGGGTATTTACTTAAAAAATACAAAAGCACTACTCCAAAGGGATACATATGTTTATTGCAGCATTATTTACAATAGCCAAAGTATGGAAACAGCCTAAGTGTCCATCAATAAATGAGTAGTTGAAAATGTAGGGTGTGTGTGTGTAATGGAGTATTATTCAGCCACAGAAAAGAATGCAATCCTCCCACATGAAACAACATGGATGGAGCTACAGACTAAAATGCTATATAGCATACATACATATAATGTTGGAATTACCCACGCTCCCATCTAATAGATTTTTGTAAACATGTGAAAGAATATAGAATTACAGGGGCACCTGGGTGGCTCAGTCACCTGAGCATCTGGCGCATCTGGTTTTGGCTTAGGTCATGATCTCATAGGTTCGTGAGTTCGAGCCCCACGTCAGGCTCCCTGCTGACAGTAGGAATTCTCTCTTCCTCTCATGCTATCCCTTCTCCGCTCACACACACCAAGTGGGCACAAACGCACACGCTAGTGCGCGCTCTCTCTCTCTCTCTCTCAAAATAAATAAATAAACTTTAAAAAAAATATATGATTACAACTTTCAATGGGATTCTTTCAGTAATGGAAATAACTAGCTCACTGAAGAGTTATGTATAGTTTTTTATGTATGTAACAGTATTTCTGGCAATCTCTTAGGTTGAAAATTTAACAAGGGCAGTTTCAACATTAAACATTTGTGTGTATATCCTAAAGCCCTTTGCCAACCAATTATAAAGCTAAGTTTCAAATGCTATATGCAAGTAACGAAAGTCTGGTAATATATAAAGTTTTGACTGGATAGATTTAAGTCAGTAGACGCCATTAAAGTACCATATACTGGGATTAAGCGATTTGTTAGTAAAGATAAAACTGCTTAACGCTTTAAAATTTTTTTTTTCAACGTTTTATTTATTTTTGGGACAGAGAGAGACAGAGCATGAACGGGGGAGGGGCAGAGAGAGAGAGGGAAACACAGAATCGGAAACAGGCTCCAGGCTCTGAGCCATCAGCCCAGAGCCTGACGCGGGGCTCGAACTCCTGGACGGCGAGATCGTGACCTGGCTGAAGTCGGACGTTTAACCGACTGCGCCACCCAGGCGCCCCGAAACTGCTTAACGCTTTAATGCAACAGAATTACCACACTGAATTGAAAGAAAACACAAAATATAATAAATTATCAATCTGGACTCAAAAAAAAAAAAAAAAAAAAAAAGAAAAGAAAAGAAAAACATTAGCACGAATACCATACATGTGGCATATTGCTAAACTATTATGATCTAGAACCAATTTGGCAGGGCACAAACATACTAATGATTAAATATGCAACGTGTCATCTAAAAACTCTAACTCAAGGGATCTCCTTCCTATTTAAATAAAATAAATATATTATCAACAATTTATACTGCTTGTGGTCTCCAGTGCTAATAGATTACTTTTCCAACAAATCCAGCAAACTCTGACTATTGCTCAGTAGGTGCCCACAATTTCCCACCATAACACTTAAAAAGATAAGACTAGATGGGCGCCCGGGTGGCTCGCGTTGGTTAAGCATCCAACTTCGGCTCAGGTCATGATCTCATAGTTCATGGGTTTGAGACCTGTGTCAGGCTCTGTGCTGACAGTTCAGAGCCTGAAGTCTGCTTGGGATTCTGTCTGTCTGTCTGTCTGTCTGTCTCTCTCTGACCCTCCCCTGCTCAAGCTCTGTCTCTCTCAAAAATAAATAAACATTAAAAATTTTTTTGATAAATAAAGTGTTGAATATCTCATGTAATTTACTGAATATTGTACTGAAAGTGAAAAACAGAGTGGTCATATGGGTACAGATGATTATAAGTGTATCTATTGTTTAGCCCCATAATCATGTGGCTGACTGGGAGCCACTGCTGCCCAGCTGGGAAAAGATCCAAATTCAAAATTCAAAGTACGGGTTTCTACTGAATGTGTATCGCTTTTGCACCATTGTAGTGTTGGAAAATCAGAAGTCAAACCATCGTATGTCAAGTGCCATTTGTATTCTACTGAAACAGAGTAACAGAAAAATCCTACCAGCACATATTCTAGTAATAAGATGTATTCTTAACTAATCCCACTACTTAAAATATTGTAAAAACTTTAAAAGATATTTCCAACTTCCTGACAAAGTTTGCTGAACTTAGGTGGTTATGATGGTTTAGTATAAAGCAATAAACATTTTACAAAATTGAAAATGTAATGCTGTTTCTAAAGCTATCAGTCAGAGATATCCTGCCCCAAACCGCACAATGTTCTTTGCATCCCAAGGGTTATAAAAATAATTCTATGCCAGTTTTAATACTTTCTTTTAAATAATCTCTGCACCCAACACGGGGCTCGAACTCATGACCCCAATATCAAGAGTCACACGTTCTGCCAACTGAACCAGCCCGGTGCCTCCCATGTCAGTTTAGATTCCCAAGTTTTCTGGATTCAACTATACAGAAGACCCAGAAGTTAACTCCTTGTACTTAGTGAACTATTAAATACCCAGAGAAATAAAAACTAGGCTATATAACAAAGTTGTAAACTCCACCTCCACCTCTCTCCCTTCCAAATGTCTGTTTTCTGAGTTGTGGAAAGATGCCTAGTTTCATGGCAGACATGAACTTCCCTAAAACTAGGTAGCCAGACTCTGCCACCCAAGATGACATTAGCCTGGATTCCTTTCAGGCAGCAGACAAACTTCCCTCCATCCAAAGATGGAGGGCTACCAGCTGTCAACAGGCACCCAAGGGGGACACTTCACTAGCAACTGCCATTCGTGCAACAAACTTCTATCTTCTATCTATCTGGCCACAAGGTTCAAAGCCCCTAACATTTCACAACCAAATCTTTCTACACAAAGTTAGCACCTGCCAGAGGCATATGACGTCAAGAATTAAGAAATGCATATATATAACTTGGGGACATGAACCTGCCCTTGCCCAATCTTTCTTTACTCCTCCCTCCTCTTTATTTCAATTTGCTAGATCATGAGTGTTTCCAGAACCCTGCAATCTCCTCTGCTCTTCCCCAGTTCCATCCACAGCCAAGCAATTCTATTAGCATTTCCTCCACCCTAACCTAGACCTCCTGAAATCACAGCAACAAGGCTGCTGCCCCAGACCGTCTCTCTATCACCCCTGAACCCTGTGTGTTCATCTTCCCTGAGCCCTGAGGAATCACTTCAACAACTTGCTCAAAAACCTCTGACATTCTCTAAACTAGCCACTGTGTGTTCTCTCGAATTGTCAATTGCATGAAAGATGAAAATTGAGGAACTGTTCCAATCAAAGGGGACTGAAGAAAGGTAATACCTAAAAGCACTGTGGGACCTTTCACTGGATCCTGTTCCAGGAGAAAAAGAAAACTGCTATTAAAGATGTTACTGGGGGGGTGCCTGGGTGGCTCAGTCGGTTAAGCGGCCGACTTCGGCTCAGGTCATGATCTCACGGTCCGTGAGTTCGAGCCCCGCGTCGGGCTCTGTGCTGACAGCTCAGAGCCTAGAGCCTGTTTCAGATTCTGTGTCTCCCTCTCTCTGACCCTCCCCCGTTCATGATCTCTCTCTGTCTCAAAAATAAATAAATGTTAAAAAAAATTAAAAAAAAAAAAAAAAAAGATGTTACTGGGAAGCTGACAAAAAGGAACATGGAATTTAAAAATGGGATAAAAAGCACCATGTTAATGTTAAATTTGGGAAGACACCTGGCTCAGTCCAGAGAGCATGCAACTCTTGATCTCGGGGTCATGAGTTCAAGCCCCACACTGGGGGTAGAGATTACTTTTAAAAAAAAAATCTAGGGGCGCCTGGGTGGCGCAGTCGGTTAAGCGTCCGACTTCAGCCAGGTCACGATCTCGCAGTCCGTGAGTTCGAGCCCCGCGTCAGGCTCTGGGCTGATGGCTCAGAGCCTGGAGCCTGTTTCCGATTCTGTGTCTCCCTCTCTCTCTGCCCCTCCCCTGTTCATGCTCTGTCTCTCTCTCTGTCCCAAAAATAAATAAACGTTGAAAAAAAAAATTTTTTTTTAAAAATCTAAAGAAAATAAGGAAAATAAACATTAAAAAATTTAAAAGGGGGGGGGGCGCCTGGGTGGCTCAGCTGGTTAAGCATCTGACTTCAGCTCAGGTCATGATCTCAGTTTGAGTTCAAGCCTAGCATTGGGCTCTGTGCTAACAGCTCAAAGCCTGGAGCCTGCTTCAGATTTTGTCTCCCTCTCTCTCTCGGCCCTCTCCCCAACTCGTGCTCTGTCTCTCAAAAGTAAATAAACGTTAAAAACATTTTTCTTTTAATTGTTTAAATAGAACAGGGAGACAAAATGGTAAGTTCCCTAAATGTGCTAGCTGTACCAATGTTACGTAGGAGACTACTCTTGTTCTTTGGAAATATACCCTGCAACATGAAGGGATGAAGCCAAGAAGCCAACACCATTTATATAAGCTACTCCGGAACAGGTCAGGGGAAAATGTTTGTATAAGATGTATGTCCATATAAATACACACATACAAATGCACAGATCCATAAGAATGCAAGCAAATGTTAAAAATTGATGCATCTGGATAAAGTGTACACAGAAATTCTTTATATTTTTAAGCTTACATTTTTAAAATATTTCCAAATTAAAAAAAAACATTTTTTAAAGTCCTTTGAAGGTGCATAAGGAAGTTTTTCAGTGATAGATAACGTTCATTATCTTGATTGTGGTAATGTTTCGTAAGTGTGTATGTACGTATCAAAACCTATCAAATTGTGTACTTAAAATAAATGCAGTTTATGCCTGTGAGTTATACCTCAGAAAGCGGTTTCTTAACAAAACACACACACTGGAAGCCTTCTGAGGGTTTCAGTGTTCATAGGCTCTCTGACAACCTGTCTTAACACACCTTGTAACCGTGTGGCCCTCTTGTCCCTGCACTCTTCACCCCTCTTTCCCACAATCCTGAAGAACTCGCTGTATTATCTGAGCTTGTCTTTCTTCTCTTTGTTCATTCTACTACTGTTTCCTGGAAAAGGATTAAGAGAATTTGGACTCACGCAGGCTAGACTCAAATCTGTATCAAGTCAGTTCAAATCTAAGCTGCACCAACAGTAAGTAAATAAATAAACAAAACTTAAAAAGTCTAAACTGCATCAGGTCACCTCAAATCTAAGCTGTATCAAGTGCTCAATGAGAAGCCCAGTCCTTCATCTGTGAAACAGAGATTAGGGTCACCTGCTGACAAGATGCAGAAGGGAACTGGCAGGGCGACTGAGGTCCAAGTAACTGAGGAGGAAAGTATGACAGTGCTGCATAAACTGAAATAATACAAAATAACAGAGTTGAGTGCCATTACCTCGAAGCATCTAAAGCCCTGCAGGCTCGACCTTCTTCCCCAAGTTTCCCCCCAGGCACCTGCTTGGAAACAGACTCCCCTCTCCCCTGAATTCAGACAGTACTGTCACAGATACTTTGCAAGGCCACCTACAGTCTACCACATTCATCAAAGTGCACCTCCTGAAGGAGATACACCTATGCAAACAAGTGTAACAACCTCATCTTTATGTGCCGGCTGTGCTTCCAAGAGCTCAATATCTGAGGTCACTAACACACAAACTACAGTGATTAGACTGTAATCACTTAAGGGGCGCAGCCAGTAAGTGGCAATGAGTGGTTCTAGTTCTAAGCTGCCTACGACTTCATTCACAGTCTGTAGAGACGAGGCTGGGTGTGGGGCCCACCCACCAGAGGCCCTCCTTTCACATTTTGGGCTGTGAGCCACAGCTAATGCCTGGGAAGAGACCACAGACCCAGTTTCCCTACAGGGCACTGGCTCCACATGACTCTCCCAGGGCACTGTGTTCTGTAAGAGGAAGCTACAGACGATAGGATTCAGGGCGATTCAGTGAGTGCTGGTGCAGTGAGCATACATCATTCTGAAACCAGAGGACCTAGAAGGCAGATAGGAACTGGTGATCAGGAAGGCTCCAGAAACACGTAGCGGGTTTATGCTTTTCTCATGCTCAGCACTCAGGCTGTCAGTATGTAGTGTGAGAACAGCCTTTAGTTAGGTCACGTTTAGTATGTTTAACTTACTAAATAGTGCTTACCACTTAAAAATAAAATTGATAAGGAGCCCCTGAGTGGCTCAGTTGGTTGAGCCTCTGACTCTTGGTTTCGGCTCAGATCATGATCTCATGTTTGTGAGTTTGAGCCCCACATCGGGCTTGTGCAGAGCCTGCTTGGGATTCTCTCTTTCTCTCTCTCTCTCCCTCCCCTGCTCACACTCTTTCTCTCGCTCTCAAAATAAATAAACTTTAATTAAAAAAAAAAATGATAGGGGTGCCTGGGTGACTCAGTTGGTTAAGTGTCCAACTCTTGATTTTGACTCAGGTCATGATATCCTGTTTCTTAAGCACTGCTTGTGCTCTCTGTCTCAAAATAAATAAATGTTGTGTGTTTTTTTTTTTTTTTTTTAAACCTGATTAACAGTAGGGTTCCTGGGTGGCTCAGTGGGTTGAACATCGGACTACGGCTCAGGTCATGATCTCACAGTTCATGAGTTCGAGCCCCATATCGGACTCACTGCTGTCAGTATGGAGCCCACTTTGGATCCTCTGTCCCTTTGCCCTCTGCCCCTCCCCGGCTTGAGCTCTCTCTAGAAAATAAACATTAAAAAAAAATTTGTTTTAAAAACTGGTAATACCTCCTACCTTTCTACCTCCAAAAATTAAGAGAAGGGGGTTTTGAAACATAATTAGGTGAACCAGGAACCCCAGACCTCCCAAAATGCTAGGCATTTTGTTCTAGGAATTCAAGCACTATTAATTTAACAGCAAGGGGAACTGAAACCCTGAGATTCTCTGATTATACCGAAAATCTGCATGTAGTTTATACACACCCAAGGCAAGGGGAATCCTTCAAAACAGTCTGGGCTGTTTTGTTTTTGTTCCTACTAAAGAGCAAAACTTACTTGACAATACTAGAAAAACCAGGAAAAGGCTTGTCATCTAATGATTGGTCTGGTAAAAGAAAAGGGCCTAAAACAATCTTATTTTTCCTTGAGGTACTGTGAAGGCTACACGCTTTGGCAACACCACTCTGTCATTTTATGTGTTTAAATCTTTCAAATTTCTTAAATGGGAGGGAAACTGCCTGGAGATACCACACTAAGCTCCTCTCCCGGCACACAGCATTCAGCTAGAGTGTGGTTCAGAAGAGAACAAAAGGGACAATGCCGCCACATAGGTGTGACTTCCGATTCCCAAAGAGGCTCGCTGAGGGGGACTTCTCTGCCTGACATAAATTACGCTGTGGAGATAGATCAGTGAGAAAGAATGAAGCCATTATGATGAATAAGGAAAAATGAAGAGGATGCAAATTAATTAACTGCCCGAGTCTTTGCTCCAGAGTTCCCACTCCTCTGGGGCCAAGAGAGGGCGGCTGGGAGTCCACGGAGGAGGAGGAGGCGGGGGAGGCGGCACCGGGGTGAAGGGCTCCCTGCCACAGGCTTTTAAGCGCCAACCTCGCAGCGTAACCGAAGCAGACCGAACCACCGGAGGACACGCTGAGAGCCACCAGTCCACAAAACAAGAATATGGCTTCACTCAAAAGGTCAAACACCTAAATGTAAGAACTAATGCCATTCAACTCATAGAAGAAAACACAAGTAGGGATCCTTGCGACCTTGGAATAGGCAATAGTTTCTTAGACACACCACCAAGCGTATAAGCAACAAAAGAAAAAAAAACATAAATTGGATCCCATCAAAAACTTCTTAAAACTCGTAATTCAAAGAACACCACTATCCCCTCTACGATCCCCGTTCATGGCAGCATTATTCACAGTAGCAAAAACTGGGCGCAACCCAAGTGTCTCTTGGCAGATGAATGGAAATGGGGTATATACACGCAAGGGATTATTCAGCATTTAAAAAAGCACATTCTATTACATGCTACAGTATGTGCTTGAAGACATTATGTTAAGTGAAATAAGCCAGTCACAAAAGGACAACCGTACGATTCCCCTAGTGAGGTGCACAGAGCAGTCAAATTCAAAGACACAAAGTAGAATGGTAGCTGACAGGGGCTAAGAGGTAGGAAGGTTGGGGGTTACATTCAATGTTCAGTTTTGCAAGATGACAAGAATACTGGAGACGGACTGTGGTGATGGCTACACAACAGTGTGACAATACTGAATGCCAAGGAACTATGTACGCTTAAAAATGGTTAAGGTGGTAAGTTTACGTGTAGTGTACCGCAATTTAAAAAAATAAAAGAAAAAACACTAAGAAAGTGAAAAGACAATCCACAGAATGGGAGAAATTATTTGCAGATCATATATATGATAAGGGATTTGTATCCAGGTTAAATAAAAAACCTTAAATCTCAAGAACAAAAACATAAATAGGGGCACCTGGGCAGCTCAGTCGGTTGAGCATCTGACTTCGGCTCAGGTCATAATCTCGCGGTCTGTGAGTTCGAGCCCCACGTCAGGCTCTGGGCTGACAGCTCAGAGCCTGGAGCCTGTTTCAGATTCTGTGTCTCCCTCTCTCTCTGCCCCTCCCCAGCTCATGCTCTGTGTCTCACTCGGTCAAAAATAAATAAACCTTAAAAAACTAAAAAAAAATAAAAATAAACATAAATAACAATTTATTTAAGATTTTATTCTTAAGCAATCTCCACACCTAACATAGGGCTTGAACCCACAACCCTGAGATGGAGTCACACACTCCACTGACTGAGCCACCCAGGGCCCCAAATAACACAATTTTAAAATGGGTAAAGGAGGGGTGCCCGGATGACTCAGTTGGTAGAGCACGGGACTCTTGATCTAGAGATTACGAGTTCAAGCCCATGTTGAGGTTGAGCACAGAGCCTACTTTAAAAAAAAAAAAAAAAAAAAAAAAAAAAAATGGGTAAAGGATCTGAATAGACATTTCTCCAAACAAGATATACAAATGGGCAATAAGCACATGAAAAGATGCTTAACAACATTCACCATCAGAAAAATGGAAAACAAAACCACAATGAGATACCACTTCATATCCACTAGGATGGCTAGAAACACAGTAACAAGTATCGAGGATATAGAGGAATTAGAATCCTCATACCCTCTTTGTAGGGATGTAAAACGGTACAGCCATTTTGGAAAAGTTTTGCGGTGCCTTGAGGTACTTGGGTGGCTCAGTTGGTCAAGCGTCTGACTCCTGATTTCAGCTCAGGTCATGATCCCAGGGGTTATGGGATGGAACCCGCATCTTAAGAATTAAGATTCTTGCTTTCCCTCTGCCCCTCTCCCCAGCCCACGCATGCTCTCGCTCTCTCTCTCAAAAAAAAAAAAAAAAAAGGCTTGGCAGTGCCTCAAAAGATTAAAAAAGGATTACCAAATGACCCCGCAATCTGACTCCTAGGTATATATCCAAGCCAAGAGAAATGAAAACACGTGTCCACACACAAAAAAAACTGTACATGACCACAGAACATTATTCATAATCATCAAAAATTGCAAACAACCCAAAGGTCCAGCAACTGATAGATAAATAAAAAGCAGCATATCCCTACAACAGAATCCTATCTGGCTGTAAAAAGGAATAAGGTACTAGCACATGCTACAACATGGATGAACCTTGAAAATGTTATGTCAAGTGAAAGCCAGTCACAAAAGGTTGCATATTATATTATTCTATTTATATGAAATGTCCAGAATAACAAAGTCCGTAAAGACACAAAGCGGATAAATAGTTAGTGGCTTAGGGCTGGAAGGTAGGAGGCAAGTAACTGGCAACGGTTATAGTTTTTTTTTTTTTTTTTGGGGGGGGTGATGAAAATGTTCTAAAATTAATTATAGTGATGGTTACACAATTCTGTGGATATAATAAAAATCATTGAATTGTACTCTTTAAATGGGTTAACTGTACGCTATGTGGATTATAACTCAATAAAGCTATTATGAAAAAATATGAATGTGGATGTCCATCCATTCCATACCTAAAAGAAAATCAGGTCAGAGTAACTCTCGAGTGGAAAAGGAAAGAATTCACAAGGCTCCTTACAATCAGGTAACAATAGCCCGGGTATATGTACATCAGTGGAAATGCCTACTGTATGTATTATGCCGAGCACCTAGGGTCATAAAAATAAAGTTGCAAAAGTACTGTACCAAGTAAAACACTCACTGTATTAAGATTGGAGACTTAATTAGGAAAAGTTTCCTTTACAATCTAGGATTTGACAACAGCTCTTCAACATCAAACTATCTGCCCACATGAGAGATAGGTATGGGACAGGATAACAAGGCTGGATGTACCAGCTATATGATTTGACAGCAAAATGTATAAAAGCTCCACTTTTCTAATAAAACTACCCAGGACAAAGTCCCCTGAGAGTTTTCCCAATGACATCACAAAGCCTTGGTCCATGTTGGGAGTAATCTGCAGGAGAAGACTCCACAATTTAACTAGTTCATGTTTATACAACCACATATGTGCACATATAATTGTCTTGCCGCATCGGTAATAACAAATCTCACTTAGACATTAATAAATGAGCAGTCTGACATTCAATAAACTGAACATAAACCTAAGAAGCTGCAAAGAAAATGTACAACTTATAAGTCACTCTAGTATTACTAAGAAAAGTGGCTTTGGTCTTAATTTCTAGAATAGAAGAAACCTCTACAAATTCATTGTGAATTTAACACCATTCACTAAAATCTAAGCCTCTAAACCTAACTCACAACATTCATGAACCATAACCAATTAAGTATATAAATCATCTACCTTATGGGTCACCTGGCCTTGTTCTTTCTGCCTGAAATGAAGTGTTAGACATCAGAAATGCTTACAAGAAAGAGCCTTCAATCAAGAAACCATAAAGCCTAATGCCATGTTAACAACAACAACAACAAAAAGTTTAGGAAAAGAGTGGTTCGCATTTCACTGTTTCCACAATTCCTCCTAGGAAGAAAGGAGGAGTAAATTAAAGATGATAAAACTTTTCTGTAGGCTACCAAGTATCTGCAGCTCTGGAGAACCATTACACTATAAGCTCCTAATATTTACAAAAAATTCAATTAAGTTTCTAATAAAAGGCGCTTTAATACAAAAGGGCAACATTTAAAGACTTAATTTATAGTTTAATTCTGCAACCCATGGGAACAAGGAAAAGGTATTTTTATACACCACCGAGGCCATTTAAAAAGAAAAAAGAAATCACCACAATCCAGTTTTTTACTCAGCTTCATAATCTGCTCATCAAACACTACTGACATTTCTGTAATCAGGTTTATTATAATCCTTGAACAAATACCCTGTTAAAACTATCATGAAAATATTTTTATGACAATCTGACAGAGTATTTGTAAACCAAGGACAATTTAGAAGATGTAATGTCTGGGTAACCGCTTTAACTCTATTTCTCTCACTGCCCTCCACAATTAGGCAGGGCCGGGCGCCTCCTCCAGGAAGGGCCTCTGGCCATCAGCCACACCCTCTGACGAGGACAATGGCTGCCAATCTTTCACCCTCCACTGGGGGTTTACCCTACCCACTCTCAGGGGTGTGAGTGGTCCTGGCCACCGGGATGTCCCAACTACTGCCCCCTCCCAAGGACCCAGTATATGCATCTCAGGACCAAAGTAGCACATGTCTGTGCAAAATGTCAGTTAAACATCAGAGGGGTGGAGGCACCTGGCTATTCAGTTGGAAGACTCTTATTAACCCCAGGGTGTGAGTTTGAGCCCCACATTGGGTATAGAGATTACTCAAATAAAACTAAAAAACAAAAACAAAAACATCAGGTGGGTCAGTTAAACCCATTTACAACTGCCACAAGCTATACAATCTTGGGCAAGTTCTTCTAACTGTCTGGGTCTCCTGGTGATAGTACTCACTTGGAACGGTTGCCATGAGAACAAAAGAACATCTCTACAACAATCCTAGCACTGTATCTGGCACCAAGTAGAAGCTGAATAAACAACACATCTCTTAAACAATCAGAAACAACGGCATTTCTTGAGTCCAGACAATGTACCAGGCACCATTCTTCAAGCACTTCAAATGAATTAACTAGTTCTCCCAACAACCCTCTCTCATTATTATCCCAGCTTATAGATGAGGAAACTGAGGCATACAGATTAAGAACTTCACAACTGGAGAAAGACTGGATTCAAAAATCAGACAGACAGCAGCTTGCCTTGTAGCTGTGGTCATATGCAATGGCGGCTGATGCCAGTATAAACGCTTACAACAGGTCCACGTGGGGATTTTACCCTTGACTTGAGTCTTCCCATCTGTCAAATTTTACCCAACTCAAAAAATGTCAATCTCCTTCCTGTTTTCGGCCTTCCATGAACTGTTCTATGCTGAAGTAATGATAATAGCAACCGTTTATAAAACTTCCTCCATGCCAAATACTGCACTGAACAGTCCGTATTTTAAGAAATTCTCACAACTTCTAAGAGAATTGCTAGTCGCATTTTTCAGATGAGAAAACTACAACACAGTGAGGTGGGTTGCTCAAGTGACAAAGCTGTTAAGTACAAAAGGCAGGATTTGACCCAGAGAGTGTGACCGGCAAAACCCAAGCTCTTGGCCCCTCAGGTATACTGACTTCTCAGCAACTATTAACTTTATGAGAATAACTTAAATCTGTGGTTTAGATAACCAATACTACAGAATTTCAGAAATATTTTGTTTCTCTATAAATCAATTACAGGCAAGTCTAAAATTCTGAAGCATTTTAGACTCATTTCCAAGTTACAATACACGTTTTTACCACCAGTCCACCTACTTCATTAATAGTGGTATGTCTGCCTACTTTAACTGTATTTTTTGCTTTTTAATTCTTGAAACTTGTTTTTTTACCAGCACAGTTCAGTGGCAGAAAGGACTGGGATACTCCCTTCCTTTCTAAATTTAAGAAATCGTATGGATTAGGTTAGGTTAATACAATAACAACAGTGAACCTGGTAATTTAAGGACCTAATAATTTAAATGGTTGCTCTAGAAAACCATGTGAAGCCAGATGAGAACCTCTGATGATGACATCATCATCATTATATAACTTACAGAGGAATATTAAAGTAATATGAGGAAGTCATCACATGAAAGAATAAAAATAGTGTTCATATCCTCACCAAGAAAAATGTAATGTGGGGTGCCTGGAGAGCTCTGTTAGTTAAGAGTCCAACTCCTGATTTAAGCCAGGTCATGATCTCACAATTCATGGGTTCGAGTCCCGCATCGGGCTCTGTGCTGGCAGTGTGGAGCCCACTTAAGATTCCTTCCGGCCCCCCCCCCGACACTCCCCCACTCATGCTGTCTCTGTCTCTCTCAAAATAAATAAACTTTAAAAAAATTTTTTAAAAACTAAACAAACATTAAAATAAAAAGAAAAAAATGTAATGTGTTATTTTCCAAATGTCTGTTTTCATGCCCCCTTATGTGTGAGGAACTAGACTCAGGTGTTTCCCAGGACCAGGAAAGAGAAGGGAAGAATTCTGCCCCAAAGAGCTCTCGCAGTCAGATGATACACAGGAAGCAAGAGACAAATACAGAAATTCCATGAGAAAGCACACCTGTTATGAGGAATCCAAGGAAAGAGAGAGATCCCATTCAGCTGGAGGAAATCAAAAAAAGCTTCATAAAGGAGGTGGCAAAAGAGGTCACGTGGGAGGAGGAAGGAAGCACAGTGTGAGCAATGCCCATTCCGTGAAGGCGGGAGGACTGGGCCTGGGATGAGCGCTTTGCTAATATACATCTGGGGGACCTAAGATCTCAGAGAACAGCAAGTGTCCTGAGAAAACTCTTGCCCTCTTAGAGACAACGATGAGAAAAATTGAGGCAAACTCTATATTCACGCCAGTCTAAGTTTTGCAGTCACTTAGTAATCAACAAACAAGGGATTTTAGTCCAAGAGAGATATATAAGGTAATTTTGCACAGAGCAGGGTTTCTCAGCCTCAGCAGTACTGGCATTTGAGGCCAGATCATTCTGTTAGGGGGCTGTCCTTAGCACTGCTGAATGTTCAGCAGCAACCCTGGCCTTTCTCCTCTGTAGGCCAGTAGTGACCCCCTCCCACCCCATTCTGACAACCAAAAGTGTTTCCCCAATTGCCAAATGTGCCCGGGGCAGGGGGTCAAAATCCTCCCCAGTTGAGAACCACTGGCCTAGACTTTTGTATAAGAATGTAGAAATACTTACAATTTTTTTCCTTTCTCCCTTCTACCTGAAAAATCTCTGCAAATAAAATGGGTGGAGGACACGGGAGACAGCACCCTGTCTCATGCAGCAACGCCAATCTCTTGGCCCTCACAGCCATCCCAGGAAGTATTCTTCTCATTTTAGAGATGAAGAAACCTATACCTAGATATGAACTTGTCCAAAGTTCTAAGTTCAACAAGATTGAATAAATCTGGTGACAAGACTCAAGGTTCTAAACATTACTTATTGACCCAAAGGAGCCCTTTAACTTAAACAGATATCACTTTAATAAAAAAAAAGTAAATATTAATCATCTTCTACATAATCTCATGCTAAATTGGCACAAATCCTGTCCACCTATTATGAACTATTTGTTCAGGAAAATCTAAAATGCCACCACTTCATACAAGGAACATACAAAAGCAGTTCAAAGAAAGAATCGCTGTAGGCGGACATGATTTCTTAAGGGCTATATAGGAATGAACACTCTTTGAAAGCAGGATCCAAAAGCAAGTAAGTAGCACCTGACTCTGAAGCCCAGACTATCACTGCCTCTGAACCACGCTACTCTCTCCATGCATCTTGCAAAACAAAACCAAAAGGCTTTCTCTAAACAAGGGAAATCCCAGGAGTTATACAGGCCAACTGATGATCTAGCAAGAAGGGCAGCTTTGGCATTCTGCCACTCCTACAATGCCAGGAGGAAGGTCTGGAGCAAGCACAAGGCCTTCCTTGGCCTTAGTTTCCTACCCATGCAATGGAGATACGGCCAAATGGTAAGGAAGACTAACCAGCACTTAGCAAAGTTTGGATGACAGCTTAATTAAGAACTTTACCTCATCCTTGCCCCTTAAATAAGGACACAATAATCTTTCTGAAGCTTAAGCTCACACCAAGAGCAGTCTTTTTTTTTTGTCCAAATGGGTATTTGTTCTATTTGTCAACCAAAGAGCATCAGCAAGCCAAGTCTATCTCCCTGTGAAAGTAAGTACTTTTCTTCCTAAGCAGTGTGTGGAGGGAGTTACAGAGCCCATAGTACGAGAGACTAGAGTCCTCTCATCCACATACTGAGAACATGGGGCAACTCCTTTTGGCCATACCGTAAGCCATGTCTAGGTCACTTGGTCAGCCCCTCCCGACCACTCATTAATCATCACTACAAATGCACTCCCTCCTCTCCTCAGAGGTGCAGAAAATCCACTAGCCCAAAGGTTTTCTATAAAGTACTTTGTCATCTTTAAGAATCTAGTTAACTAGTTGGATGGGCCGACAGAATTTGTCTTGGGACTGCCAGTATGTGCATTAACCATTTAGATTCTGTTAATTAACTTATCATTTATCCATTAATTGTATTCTGCCTTTGTATTTCCAACTTTAAATTTTTTTTTTCAATGTTTATTTATTTTTGGGACAGAGAGAGACAGAGCAGTGAACGGGGGAGGGGCAGAGAGAGAGGGAGACACAGAATCGGAAACAGGCTCCAGGCTCTGAGCCATCAGCCCAGAGCCCGACGCGGGGCTCGAACTCACGGACCGCGAGATCGTGACCTGGCTGAAGTCGGACGCTTTAACCGACTGCGCCACCCAGGCGCCCCATGTATTTCCAACTTTAAATTGAAGTCCTAGTTTTTTCTTCCAAGATTCCAAAGGTAATCATGCTCTCTGATGTAGTACAGTGAAGTGGTTAAGAACCTGAGATCTGCAATAATAACCCAATGACCTCTTGGTTCCACCACTTACTATGTGACATTGGGCAAATTAACTTTGTGCCTCAGCTTCCTAATCTAAGGACTGGGGATAGAGGAGCACCTGGTTGGCTCAACCCAAGGAGCATGCAACTCGATCATGGCTACGAGTTCGAGCCCATGCTAGGTATAGTGATTGCCTCAATGAATAAATAAAAACTTTAAAAAATAGTAATTAAAAAATGGGGATAGCAACAATACCTACCTGGTATGTTTATGTAATTAAGTAATAAACATAAAGTCTAATTCCAGTCCTCTTCTCCTCCCTATAATAGTGTAACTAATCAGGGGCACCTGGGTAAGTGTCCGACTTTGGCTCAGGTCATGATCTTGCAGTGCGTGGGTTTGAGCCCCACATCGGGGTCTGTGCTGATAGCTCAAGAATCTGGAGCCTGCTTCAGATTCTGTGTCCCTCTCTCTCTGCCCCTCCCCTGCTCGTACTCTCTCTCTCAAAAATAAACAAACATTTAAAAAAATTAAAAAAAAAAACAACAGTATAACTAATCAACACTTGCTTTAATCCAATATTCTCTCTCAAATAGGAATGGAAAACCACAAAGTTCATTTTCATTTCAAAAACTTTAAATGCTTCTAATGTGTTTGTTGCTTAAAATGTGAAAAGTCAGTCAAAAATAAAGAAAAAGTAGGGGTGCCTGGGTGGCTCAGTTGGTTGAGCATCCGGCTTCCGCTCAGGTCACGACCTCATAGTTTGTGAGTTTGAGCCCCGCGTTGGACTCTGTGCTGACAGCTCGGAGCCAGGAGCCTGTTTCAGATTCTGTGTCTCCCTCTCTCTCTGCTCCTCCCCCACTCGTGCTCGCTCGCTCTCTCTCTCTCTCTCTCAAAAATAAATATTAAAAAAAATTTTTTTAATAAAATAAAAAATAAATTACTTATATTTATACAATCCAAATACGACCCACCATTAACATCTGGATATACTTCCTTCCAGATATTTCACATGATCTGAAACTGAAAGATATATCATACAGTCAGATCAGTTTACATACAATTTTATATTCTGCTTTCCCATGTTGCTGGGTATTTTCCCATGCTATCAGAAGCTCTTCCAAAACACAAAACAAGTCTTTCAGAATGTCCCTATCAAATCTGTTACAGCATTATTAGGAAAGATAGGTATTTTGGCTCTCTCTTTGGTTCTGATCTGCGCTTTTTATCTCAAAATATTCTACATAATCCAGAAGCCCATAAATAAAAATATGAAAGCCCCAGATGCTCAGCTACTTTGAATTTTAAGGCCAAGAATTTTGGCTAATGCTAAAATGTGTGATACTGCATAATTATATAGCTCCTGCTCTGAACACCTCCATTTGCCCTGCAAGTACTTCCCTGTGGTATCACTAACCCCACTTTACAGATCAAGAAGTTAATAGAGCAGTGATGTGACTTATCTAAATATGAATTATCTGGTTACCAATCTAAAAACAGAATCCAGGGATCCTAATATTTACTGCAAAATCATAAACCTGGGAGAGGCTCATGAAGGCACTATAAAAAGCCAATGTTAGAGGGAATTCTGATGAGAATCAGTTCTCAAACATGCTGGTGATCTAAGAACATCTTCCCAGGGGTGTTAGAAAATATATCTAACCGAAGATCTCCAAGCAAGTTTTGTAGACACTAGCACTGGCTGGCCAATTATCACTGTCCAAAATTACAGGTGGGAAAACCGAGGCAGAAGGAAACTGAAACACACATCCCCAACATTTTGCGATCAAGACAGGACTAGTCTTCCTTTCCCATCTCAGCTCAGCCCAAAGGAAGCCAGGTAAGTAGGCCAAGTTTCCATGTAGACTGACAAGGAGAGCAGGGATTTTACTGCTCTGAACAGGAAGAAAAATGGTAGGAGGTATTGGGGAGATGATGACGAAGGGAGAGAGGGCAACGAGAAAACAGAAATAGGATGAGTACCCAATCCAATGAGGTTGATGTAAGATGTGCGTGGGTCCCAAAGCATGTACCAGGTCACACATGCAGGGTTGGCTCAGATACTTCCCAAGCAGTGTACAGGAGCTGGAGAACCCAGCTCCATAAGCCTGGACTGACAGAGTCAAATCTCTGTAACCAACAGATAAAATGTCTATGGAATTATTCACCCAGAACACAGGGATGGCATCCCTGATCATCCTCATCAAGGCACAAAAACCATGCAATCCTGAGATTTTTAACTCCTTTTACTAACGTGGAGACTATGGTAATGTAGAGACATGTCAGAATGTGAAGTCAGCTAACACCACCCATCACCAAGTCAATAATTTCCACGTTTAACACAGATGGAGCGGAAAGACTACAAAATCTGCCAAGCCTGATTATGCCTACGGAGTTCGAGATTCGCCACTGAACAGCATGAAGATACACTTTTAGTTCAGTGAAAACAAGTGATGACAACATGCACCTAGAGGGGCGCCTGGCTGGCTTAGTCAAAAGAGCACGCAAATCTTGATCTGGAGGTGAGGAGTTTAGGCCCCACACTGGGTTACAGAGATTACTTGAAAATAAAAGGCACCTAGAATTAACACTGATATGGCTATAATTACTCATCTTATCCTTTGGTACGGTTCTCTCTTCCCAAAAGTCAAATATAGGTTAACTATACATCACATAATGGGATGGATTTAATGGTGCAGATTCAGTGGAAATTTACGTCTATACATCCAGACTATCTTATGCAGGGAGAAGCTGTTTCCTTCCCCCCTTGTCTATTTACCAGCACAAACTAAGGTTAGTAAAAATATCTTTTAAGACAAACACATACTCACAGGTTTTTTTAGCTTAAAGACTAAAATACACAAAGTTGTTTCCATTTAGCTTACTCCCCTCAGTCACTCTCTTCTCTATGGGTGTTGCTTAATGTGGAACTTGCTCCCGTAAAGCACAATACTACCATCCTCCAGACACTGCTTAGAATCAGCACAGTCCCCTATGGCCCTACACTCTTTCGCAGCTCTTCTGTGTCAAAGGGTGACACAGCATCCAGAAACTAGGACAGGTTTTCTCAGGCCACCTTTCAAGAAGCACAGTGTCCCTGGACAAGGGCACTACCGACCCGACCCCACTCTGTACTCCACTGGTCACTCCCCATCCATAACAGAAAAACCAGGTTTGGTTTGGGGCGCCTGGGTGGCTCAGTGGGTTAAGCATCCAACTTAGGCTCAGGTCACGATCTGGAGGTTCCTGAGTTCCAGCCCACGTCAGGCTCTGTGCTGACAGCTCAGAGCCTGGAGCCTGCTTCAGATTCTGTGTCTCCCTCTCTCTCTGCCCCTCCCTGCTTGTGCTCTGTCTCTCAAAAATGAATGTAAAAAAAAAAAAAAAAAAAAAAAAAATTTGTTTAAAAAAAAAAAAAAGAAAAACCAGGTTTGGGATTCTGTGTTTTGTCAACACATAGAAATCTAAGTCCTCTGAAAGGTTGATTAAAGAGTTAAAACCGGTTAGCCGGGAAAAGAATACTGGTTAGCTGTAGAAACTGGCTTCACGTACCTGAGGAGGAAACAAACTGAGCCAATTCCAGGTGACTCCCAAAACCAGAACCAGAAGCCAGCCAGGGGGCAGGAGATGGGGAATTACAGGCGAACACATGGGGTCAATACAGAAATAAACTTTATAGCAACGTGGGAAGTGACAGATTCTCAAGTATCTCACAATGGCCAAGCAGAGGCTTCCATATCAGGTGGTAGTTTTAAAATTTGAGATTATACTTAAAAATAAAGTTAAATAAATAAAGGATACTCCATGATTCATCATGCCTTCTGGTACACAAAGTTTAATGAACTTGAAGGCCCAAACCCAAACTCAACAAGGAAATAAATGGGAATACAAACAGTTTAAGGTAACTTCTACACTATGTGAGACATTAAATCTACTTGTACATCCCTGTGAATGGGATTGTATCTATTAATAATTTAGAGACCATTTCCAATGGCAGTAGTTAATACAATAGGGTTGTGGTGATAAAGTAAAACTGCACCAGTAACCAGCAATAACCTCTGAAGAAACTTTTCACCTGATTTACATCAATCGGTTGGAGAAATTTATTCAAATTGAATAAACCAGGGGGCTGAAAATGAGAAAGAAACCGAAGAAGAAATGAACAAGTATGGAGAGGGAGTAGGGGGTGATCAAAAAGACACTTTTAATATAAGTCATTTAGATCTGTGCCCTCAGAAGCTCAGCAGACTATGTGGCATTCTTCACTTAGGGAATAACTGAGAACAGATCAGACAGACTCCCTACAACCCACGTTTTTAACTAATCTACCCCAGCTATCAGCCTCAGATGAGAAATGAGAAAATTAATGAACAAAAAGTAAACCTATTAAAATGAGGGGGGTGGTCATTAATAGATGGTGATTTTCAGTTTAAAGCAGTTCAGGCAAAAGCTAACTTTTGTCACTCTCAAAAGGTAAACACTGCAAAACTCTGGCTTCCACATTTCTCTCCACCTAATCAAACTTTTAAGACATTTGAATTGGATGACAATTCACTGGGGATCATTACTGATGGTGGTTCTGACTCCTGGTGATTCAGTACACAATCACACATTTGTAAACTTAGTAAGAGCAGAACATTCCCTGACTCAGGAGAAGTTCATGTATGTTCTTTTTCGCAGCTTTCTGTGCTGTCAATGGCATACTTAGGACATAAAAGCATCACAAAAAGTCAGATTTTCTTTTTACCATGTGTACTTAAATGCAAGAGCTCAAAGACCCTAACATGTCAAACTATTCAAAAATTAGACCCAGATCACAGAAAATAAAACTAAGTATCATTATAGTATTTTCTTAATATTCTGCACTAGCTAAATTATTTTGTAGGCTCAGACTCCTACAGAAGCATGCCAGTGTTGAACCACACCCAACAGAGATAATTAATACCCTCTTTGTGTGTTCCAATTTTATTTTATTTTTTTCCTGTCTTCCTCTACCTCTGGTTGAAAGAGCCAAAATGTGTACTCCCTACACTATCACAGGAAACAAAGCAAGGGAATTCTATCCAAATTGAAGGATGTCAAATTCCCAGGCATGGCCAGGCAGGATGTCAAAGGTCATGCCCCATATTTGGCGAAAGAAAGATACTATTAATATATTTATAGCCAGAACGGGTAACTATAAATCCAAAAGCTATAACCTGATGAAAGATGGAAAAGGCATTAAATTCAAAAGTTTTTATGCCCACACAGGAAGGCTGTCCTGATGACATTTAAGTTCATCTGCAAAACTGGTGTGGTCTAACAAGTCGACGCTCTTATGGCTCTTACCTGTGGGCCCTGTGCGGGTCTGCAGCAAAGTGGCCGCCAACTTGTTTCAGGCCAGAGTAACACAATAGCAGCCCCAGGGAGCAGGGAGACCTCACCAAGAGAGATGAGATTTTGTGCAAAAGGCAAGTCCCAGACTGGAAAGTTTGCTTAATAAAATTCAATGTCATTTTGTTTTAAGTGAGTCCCTGAAACAGTCTAGGCAAGCCTCCTCAGAAACATGCTTAATAGGGCATGTGACTAAAGGGAGGGCTCGCCATTTCAAATCCCAGGGGTATATTCACAGTTAAGGATCACAAAGAATTTAGACAGGAAAGGAATCCCTCTGATGCATTACTTTAGAATCTGAGATGTTTAGTTTTCATTTTATGCTTAGACTTCTTTACTTCTTCCTCCCAGTCCTCTTTAAAAGTTATTTGAAACACAAATGGGGGTGGAAAGTGTGAATGAGGCTTAATTGGAAGCCCTGAGCTGTCAATCCCAGTAGAATGATCTCAGCTCTTGACATCCGTGATTGAATGTGTTTTCCTTTTTCTCTTCTTGCCTTTTATATAAACACAGGCGGAAGTCATGGTTAGTCTAAGAACCATGGCCATCAACAGTCTGTCTTTGATTAAAAGGTCTACATAATTTCATCACAAAAGAAATTAAGCAGGGCCTTTCTATGAATACATTCAGCATTTGATATAACCCAAAATCATTTACACTGTTCAACAGGATCACATGGTGTAAGTCATTATTTTAATTTTTTTTCCTAGAAATAGAATTTATAAGGCATGCAATGGAATGGTAATGAATTCTGAAATTGACTTTCAAACATGCAACCTCCCATAGTTTGTGGAGCAGAAATGATCAGCATAAATGTGAGCTACGCATGTATCAATGTAATATTCTCTACATTATATTCTGTTTCTCCCCCATATTCTCCATCTTTAGCTCAAAATAAAGCAAAAATAAAGCAATCACACTAAGGAATGAAATGGTACAAACTTTAATATCCCAACTACCTATTAAATGAAACTCAATTGAGTTATTGAAACTCAATAACCTGGAAAGATGACTCAAGAGTATTTACTTCTGGGGGCACCTGGTCTTAATTTTCACTCAGGTCATGATCTCACGGATTCATGGGTTTGAGCCCCGCATCGGCCTCCTCGCACTGACAGTGCAGAGTCTGCTTGGGATTCTCTCTCTCCCCCTCTCTCTCTGCCCCTCATGCACACGCTCTCCTTCAGAATAAATAAACTTAAAAATATTTTTTTTACAAAGAATATTTACTTCTGAGTTAGACACCACACTGAGAAACTCAGGCTGTAAACTCTGAAAAGATGGATACAGACAGCGTGGGGACTAGCCTTGAAATACAGGGAACCATCTAAACACCAAAGTGTGGGCACGGTAATTCTTAAAGCTGTGACAACCATGCTTCTAAATTTCTATTTCAGTAACCCCAAATCTTGGTGTTTTGTTTGGTTTTTAGTATGTTCCATGTAACTATCAAAGATATCAAAATGGCATTTCTAGAAATATAAAGCACCTTACAGAAAACATCCCAGGAATACGGGGATATAATATTACAGTGCTACTACAAAGCAGAGTGATCACAGCTGGCGAAGTATCCATTATAGAGGCAAAAAAGATGATGCAAATCACATCAAAACACACCTCATTACAGGAATTTTTAACCCTAAAAAGTTTCCTTAGCATTAATTTTTTAATTTTCCTAAGTACTTCAGAAGAGAACAAAAAAAGCAATAAAAACCATTTGGTGAGATCGTCTAAAATGTAAACCCATCAAATACTGTGTTTAAGATCAGTGTTAACAGCAACAAAAAAAATAATCTGAAAGCACGCATCTTAATACAAATACAAAATAAATATAAATCTAGACCCTATATAATTAATTCTATTTCATGAATTCTAAGAGGTTCAAGAAACCAGTTGGGGCACACAGGTAACAGAAGAAAGTATAGGAATCTTTCACATTCAATGTATGCAAATGTAATAATGGGACACTAAAAATAGAAAGTTAAATTCTAAAAGGTTGAAGCAGAGACCAATTCAAGTTGCACAGGTTACATAAAATTCTCTCAGCAGATGGCCCACAGGAAGCTTTCACATTCATTGCATGTAAATTTCATGATGGCATGCATATCTACCCATCCAGAGAGAAAAGGTTTACATTCAAGTTTAGAGAAATGCAACCAGCTTGGTACCCAGTACACAAACAACCTTAGTGATATTTACAAGTTCGGCAAGTTCCTCTCAGCCTCTCCCCCTCCCCCCTTCAGAGCTGGCCCTGCAGGGTGAGAGAAAGGGAAAGAGGTCTCCAGATGCAGACAGGTGATATAAAACTTGCCTTAAAGTAGGAGGGTTCTCCTACATTCAGTCACAGTATGGTGGGCTGAAACTGACGCTGAACCCTCACTGGTGGGACAAATGGATGATTCTCCAAATTACATATCACAAACTCAAGAAACTACGTCATCTCTGATACAAAATCAGGATGACTGAAGGTACCTATCTTGATGCATTTATCCCGATGCAACCTACACTTAAGGTTATGTGAGAACAACAGGAAAAAAATTCCTTTTATGTCAAAATAGTACAATAAAATCCACATTTGACTGTCACTACCTCAAGAATCTGCCAAAATAAGAGCCTCTAGCTAAACCATATGCAAACCATTTCCTTTGACCTTGCTTCCAAGCAAACGAACTATCTGAAGTATTTGATATTTACTTGTATAGACCATTCCCAAATATTTATGCGGTTATTTTGTTTTCAAGCTTTGAAGGACATGTAATATTTACAAGCCTAGGAATTATGTAATTCATTATAATTTCACTCTCCAAATTACATTTGAAATCCAAATACATTTCTTTTTAAATACGGAATGTAGAGTAAGCCCTTTTCTTTTCCCAGTTACCCTCACCACCACTGAAAAGATAAAGACCCTCCCATTCTGTATGCAGGGATTTCTCACCTAGACAAGATGGGTCTTCCCTCAAGACACCCGCATGGCAAGCTCCTGGGGTATGGAACTGGTAGAGGAAAAGCACTAATTTTCTACATTAAAAAAGGAAAACTGGGGGCACCTGACTGAGTCAGTCAATATAGTATGTCACTCGTGATCTAGGGTTTGGGAGTCCAAGCCCCACGGTGGGCATAGAGCCTACTAAAAGCAAAAGGAAACCTACTATGGGGGCTGGGGAGGAACTGAGGAGGCAAAGTTAAATGCCTCTGGGCCTCAAATAACTATTTGAGAGATACCGAAAAGATCTTTATCTTCCCACATAATCCAAGCTGGTTCTCATCTTCCTCCTTCCTCCATCAGACCTTCTCTCTTGGCTAGAACCCAAACAAGACTCAGAGGGTTCATCATGCTCTTCGAGACTTTCCTACTGCAGTTATAAAATAAATGCAGCCACGGAGGTCCCCTCCCCTTCCTGATGTCAGGTTTGCTTAGCTCCTTTCAAACTGTTAACTCAGCAAACCAGTAACAGGAGGCCTCTCACCAGCCACGCGAAAGCAGTTCTAGAACAACTTCAGGATCAGGGTTGTAAAGACAAAAACATTTTTTCCCAACTCTGCTGCATATCAAATCCCTAATATAAGAGATTCACAAAACCATGACCCATTTTCCAGATCTGCGAGGAGTGGCGATTGAGAAAAATCTATTTATCCAAGAAATGTATTTAATCACACAAAAAGAAAATGGGCCACACTCTCTTCCCACCCTCTTTCACATAACAGCACTGCCTTACTCAGGGGAGTTAAGCAGCAGCTCCACACCCTTCAAGGTCACAGGATTTAGCATGAGGGTCACTTCTGTAACTTAAGACCAATATCATCTAGGGCGAAAAGTTAATCAAGGCAGAGTAAGATTTTGTTAGGTCTCAAGGATCCACATTAGAGATGTTAGAACCAGGTCACACTCAAAAAGGTGGCAGTCTTGAGACTTCGTGTCTTTGCCCAGCAGCAGTGTGTAAGAGGAGCGTGGGTTGTCAGAGGTAACAGCACATCCCAGGTCACGGGTGCTGCAGTGCAGACCAATGCAGCACAGGCTTTAGAGGTGTCTCTTCTGAGAAGACACATGTGCCACCCACCAGCCCTAAGAATTGAAGAACCCATGTGACGTAGTGTCCACAGGGGACAGGCTACCTTAGAAAAAATGACCTGTCCTCCCACAGATCTACAAATTGACTCTGCCTCTCCTCCCAGGAGATAAGCCTAGGAATAAGCCTACACTTCTCCCCTTCAAAATCAGAACTAAGATAAGACATAAGTCATCGGATGAAGAGGTTTTACATATCTCTCTAAAGACGGAATGAAAAGACCAAAGATGAGCGGCAATTCTGAACCTCACTGGATCCACAAACATTAACAGTGGGAAAAAATCAGACTGGCCAATTACATACTGTTTCCTAGTGCTTCTGATCTCTAGCAATCACACAAGCATGATATCCTGGTGTGCTGTGAAAGCTACTTTGTCCATGTGTTAGGTAACTTACAAATTTAGTAATTCCTCCAAGTGAGCTCTTTCTTCATCTGTTGTTTCCCTGTCCCTCGCTCCCCAAAGACACCTTCTAAATGATACCGTCTGCTACCATAAATATGTACATACCAGCAAAATAGCTTTCTACATTTCTCCAACACTTGTTATTTCTAACATGGCCAATAAGCTTAAAGATCTGTATCTGTGCCTTTTTGCTATGCCACAGTACAGTTTCGATTACATAAATCTTTTGGTTCTCCATGAGCTAGCCAGGCTCACTCACAAGTATTTGGAATGCATTCAGTTATATATCGGCCTGACATCAGTTTTGGGTTTAGCCTATCCAGATTTAACTTCCTCTGGATCCACTGAACAATCTCATTATAACATTCATTCCTATACAAGGTTAGTGAGTAAAGACAAACTACAATGAGAAAGCTATCGAGGATTTCTAGGATTTAGCTAATGCAATATTAGAACTGACATTTAAATCTGAAAGCATCTTTTTAAGCCAATATAAATTTTCTTCATGATTGCCCTAAGTATATTTTGAGATTGCTAACTCCAACTTTAGAATTTCTCTTTTTTCAGGGAAACCTAATGCACTTTTGGTGCAAATGTAAACTGGTGCAGCCATTATGGAAAATGGTATAAAGGTTCTTCAAAATATTTCCAATAATGATCTAAAAAAAAAAGGAATTTCTGTTTTTTCAAAAACACAAGAATTATGCTCAACAATGACCCTTCTTTATTTAAATCACTCTGCTCCCAGGACAGGACAGTATGAAGGTTAGGTTTTGTTGTTTATTTGTCTTTTTAAGTAAACTCTACCCCCAAGGTGAGGCTCAAATTCACCAGAATTCACCACCCAGAGATCAGAGATCAAGAGTTGCATGCTCCATCCACGGCCCATCCTGGTGCCCCTGAAGGTTAGTTTTAAGGAACAGACCAAGCAAAAAGCTAAATATTTTGGAAATACCTACTCTTCATGTTAAGTCAATTATGTAATATGTGCCATGTTTCATTATCAAATTCTGCATGTAAATTTTAAACCCAATGCAGTACACTGGCTTTACTTGCATTCCATGGGTTTCTATATTCACAGGAACATTTCTACAAAATTGAATTTTTAAAACTAAAAATGTGACCCTATTTTAATAACTTCTTATATTATAAAAACATATAATTTCATAGAAAAATTTGTTCTAATACATATAAAGTTCAATTTCCATCTGACGATATTCTACCCTATACTTTTTAAACTTCCTGTGTGTCATATAGCCATTACTCAGAGAAACTGATGCTTCCCTTATTTTCACGCCTTTATAAATGCCAGTTCATCATTTTGAAAATCAACTTAAAGAATTATCTGATGTATAGAAAAGTGGATATGCCAATGGATAGTTACTTGATAAAACCAAGTATAATAAAATGATAGTAAGTAGAAACTAGATGGCAGGTATACAGATGTTCAATGTAGAATTCTTTCAACTTTGCTGAACATTTGAAAATTTTATAATGAAATCTTGGGAGACTAACATCCCATTTGCAAGGTCCACCTCAATAGCCAACACAGAACTCCATTTTTCTCAAAGACACTTAACCCTCTCTACTGTGGACTAACTACACTGATTTATGTGCCATACCTAACCTGCCTACAGGATCACATTCGAATCATTTTTCTATCGTTCAGATACATCTAATATGACATCTTGTATACAATAATTATTCAATAAATAGAAAAAAATTAATAAAAATACCGTGACCATCTGTGGAAAATAATCATTGTTCTTTAGTAATACTAATAAAAACATTATCACATTTTGAACACACAGAAAGCTGAAATATAAAAGACCCATGGTTCAAGAAAAAATTTCTTCCCAACCACATATTTACTATATAATGGACATGATATAACATGCAGACATTAAAGTCAAATTACAATATACAGCAACATGAATTAAGAAATCATCAGACATTCACTAAGAAAAGGCAAAAATGCCTTCAGGCAGGAACCAAGACTGGAAGTTGGTGGAAAGGACATGAGCTTTGCAGACTAAGCAAAATTTTCAGAACTTGCAGTAAAGGCACAAGATGATCCAAGTGCTGGGGACAGGATGGTCTGGACCTGAAATAAGAGGCCTAACCTAGGGGAATGAGTGGAGGTCGTGAAAAGAATGTCTCAAGAGACTGAGACAGAAGAGCTGACAGACTTGGGGGCACCAAAAAGCATGAGAAGAATATGCTGAAAAGGGCATCCAAGCCTGAAAACTAGGGAAAAGGTTAACCAGACTATTGACCAAATCAGGGAACTCAAGATGGGAACCTTATCTGAGAGTAAGAGGAAATATGGCATGCTTGGGTTTAGACGTGTTCAATTTGAGGTGAAAGTGGGACATTTATGGCCCTTAAAGTAACTGGAGACACAGGACAATAGATGGAGTAAGTTACCTAGGAAAGAGCCAGAGAAAAAGTCCACAACTAGTCCTGAGGTTATCTTTAGGATTGAGCACAGAAGAAAAAAAATGAATGAACCAACTGGAGGAGAAAGCAGTATGAAAGTGGGGGAGGGATGAAGACAGTCCAATGTAACCCAGTCTCCAATAAAGGGATTTCTACAGAGGGGGTGGTCAACGGAAAACTGAGAAAATGGAAGGCTTAGACACTCCCCTGCCAGCCTTGGTGAACTCTGACCATAAAGACTACAAGCTCGAGCAATCATGAGAAACCAAAAATTGGGGGTATAGAATAGAAGCTCATCACACAGTCCCATCTCGTTTTTTGTTTTTGTTTTTTTTTTTGTAATAAATATGGCCTGAAATAAAGGACACATATTGAGTGTATGTCCTTATTTAATATTAATAATGCATCAAGGTGAAAATTCACCAAATAATAAACTGGAAAGGGATTGCAGATTTAGCTTTCTAATCTTATTTGGCACAATATCAAAAATAGTTTGCTTTTTTTTTTAACAGCTTATGTCAAAGCTACATGAGGATGAATGAAAAAGAGGAAAAAAAAAAAAGGGAAAGCAGCCCCAAAGCTTTCCAAGTGGCAAGAATAATTCAAACCAAGCCTCAATATTTGCAGTGCTTAACCCACAAATTTATAAACCATAGGTAGACAGAGTGGAGTGGGATGCCAATAGGAGGGTGGATGTTAAAAACTGAACCATATGAAATCACTAATGTACAAAAATCCATTTTCTTGTTTCATATGTTCCTTAGAAGACCACAAATAACAAGCAGTAATTTTCTGCAAAGAATTTATGTGCCACTGAGTTCTGTTAGTCTTAATCAAGAATTAGCAAAAAGGGACAATTCTTCCAGTCTTCAGTACACTTATATACAGCATATCCACTGGAACACAAACCATCACCCCTCAGACACCAAAAGAAACACTTTCTCAAGTTCATCCAATCCTGTTTGACAACTGAGGAGCAGCCCATACCAACTTCAGAATTTTGTACACACCAAGAAAAGGTGGTTATCTAACCCAAGGAAGGTCCCAGGGGATTGGGGCAAAGGCAAGTCTCTGCAAGCTGTTACTAAGAAGGCCGAGGCAAATGCTGAACTGCAGAGACGCAGGGCTAAATCCACTTTGCTCACTCAATGCTCCAAGGCTCAGTACAACTACAAACTGCTCTAATCACCATGGGGTTTATCCTGCCTCTCCAAGAGGATTCCAGGAAGCCCCAAAGTTACGGCACACGCAGGGAAAAAAAAAAAAAAAAAAAAAAAAAACCCAGCCGATTAAATTCCCATGATGCCAAGGTACTGGGTAGTTTCCAAGGGCAGAGTGTTCTAGAAAAATGCAAATAATTCAGGCTCTCCAAAGAAATTCCAGGCAAATACAGACAGCTGCTGTCTTAGAAAAATCATACAGAATTGTAGTTTAGGAGGCTGGATGAAAAGGCACAAGGACAGAGAGAACATGTCCAGCCTGTCAGGGATTCTAACTCACCACTGAGTATTCTTTCCCTCCTCCCCAGTTTATATGTCCCCTTAAAAGATTCCCTGTGCAGTGCATGGTATCCTAGCCACATTTGTGGTCCACTGCCAATGTGACAGACTCTCAATAATGGGGGGGGGGGGGGGGGGAGTTTGTCTCAATGAACTTTAACCTTCTTTAAAATTTACATGAGAATTAAAAATGCCTTCTTCCCAGTATTCAAATGTTTGCCACCCTAAGAAAATAAAAGCTGAGAAAAGTCAAAAATAGAAGTCACCACTCTCTTCCAAGGATCTGCCACAAATCCACAGGTAAAATAAAAATAAAATTCTTATAATTATTAAGGTATTCACATTTGACATCAATTTTGGAATTTCTGAAAAAGAAACATGCCAGCCATAAGACCTGTTACGTCAGTCCCACATACCTTTTTCAGCCTTTAGTAAATATGATATCACACGTGGCTGCATAATTCCCTTACTCATTTTTAATTCTCTTACCGCATGCTCCCTTCCCCAAATACAGATATTGACATTTTCACCCCACTGTAAAAAAAAAGGTTTTCTTTTAAGGTAATTTCAGTAACAATCTAGAAGCTGGCCTCACCTTTAAAGAGGTCATTTTTAAATCAAATGTGACTGCAGCAAGAAAGCATCTATCATCCCTGTGCTAGGGACTTTGTGGCTATTTAAATAACTCACCTGCAGATTACAAACCCGAATTACAAAATATGAGTTTTTAAACACAAAAAGTAGTACTGTCAGTTCATAAGCCAAATGAAAGAAATGTCATTCCAAAATAAGGAACATCTGAGATACCTCACTTGTCGAAGCATTCTTTTAACCAAAGTGCTCCAAATAGTGTCAAAACAAAAAACAAGAGTCAACTTAAAACTGCCATTAAAAAAAAAGAGGCGGGGAGGGACGGACAGAACCAGAGCTCACAATACTAGTTCCCAAGCTCTAGAAAGCTTTCTATGTGGGAGGGGAAGAAAAAAAAAAAGGTCATGGAAATGAAGTTTCACTATTTATAAATAGTGTACATGGTTTAAAAGATCCTGGGTTTTCCAAAAGTCTTAGCTTCCACTTTGAGTGTAACCTTATGATAATTATAGCCGATATTAAAACAACTGTAAAGCACATGTAAGGTACCATCTCCATAAATACAAAATGCATATCTGACAAATATAACCAGTGTCTAAGGAACTATAAGTTTCTGAACTCTTTAACAGCTTCTCAACTATTCTGTCCATGAAAACCACTTTCAAATTCTCAGGCAGGCCCCAGAAAGTAAAGCACAAGCAACTATATTTAATTAAAGAGTCAATCTAATTCCCACCAGTAAATCACAGGAAATATTTAGTTCCAAAGCAGCCTCTCCTAAGTTTTAAAATAGTTAGGTTTTGGTTGATTTGCATTTTAGGACTCGATTTTTAAAGCTAAAAGTCATAGTAAAATTTCTCCCTTTTACGAACCTTTAAATCAAGGGAGTCTTTCAAATCTGAAAAACTTGGTTTTAACAAGTAACTCATTTTTATGAAAACTCGAACCAAAAGACTAGTTATGACTTAGAATACTTAAGGCTGTTTCTTTTCTTCTTAAAATATCCCTTTACTCAAAGTGAAAATGCACTTGCTGTAGTCTGACTTCCACCAACGGACTCTCATTACACCTGAAACATTTACTCACTTGAGAACGGCAGCCCGCTCCTCCCAAAGCCCCACTTGGTTGCCACTGGGAGCAGTCACTGGGCCTCCAATTTTGAACAGATACCAACGATTCTAATTGCTCTTCGAGCTCTGAAAAGTGTATTTTTAAAAATAAAATTATAATTGCATTTTGGCAAAAAAAATTATAACAAAAACCTAATAAAAATGGTTGGGGGTTTGCTTCGGCCTTAGAATCTTTGTTTTGTTTTGTTTTTAACTTGAAAGTTTAGGTTGTATTCCTAGTTTAAGAAGAATAATCTGATTTAAAGCCATATGAGAGGCAAAACTAAAAATAATCCCAAACATCGCCCTTCTCCATCTTTGAAGAAAGGCACTCCAGCAAGCTGAAGCAGATTGTATCCATTTCCAAGGACCTAAAAGAATGGTGTAAGTACACACCTACTTTGAAAAAGTTTTGTTTTTTTTTTTTAATGGCAAACGCTTTATAAATAAATAGCTCAAGTAGGATTGATAGATGAGCAAGTCAGGTCTTAAATTCAAATGTTAAGTAAAATTGGATTTGGCAGACAATCTTGATTTTGTGACTTAAAAGAATACATATCAAGCTTAAAAGAAAGCACTTTACCTTTCTGAAACACTTGGTAAAATAACATGTTAACGCCTAGTAATGACATTATTAAGTGATACGTTTACTCTAAAACACACTTGGGAAAAAATAATATCCTGGCTCCTTCTCCAGGAACCTCAATACGTTAGGAGTATCTTAAACCTTTTGACACACATTAACCACAGGCATGACAGTGTATGTAAAACAACCGTGGTGTAACCAATTGCGCAGCAAAGATCAATCTTTATTAGGCTGTACAGTCAGGATTAGGGGTGAGGAAGAAGTTCCGAGGAGTGAGGAAGTCCTCCACTAAACTTTCACATCGATCCCTCCACCTGGGACAGCGAGAAACTGTCAGCTTCAGAAGGCCAAAGGAGAATGCACCCCCGGGAGGCCTCCCCACAGCCTCTCCTCCTGAGAGCCCCGGGGTCTTCTCAGTCTCCTAGTAGGGAAGTACCTGCCCCCATCCTGCGTCTCTCCGGGTCTCCCTCTCTGAAAGACAAAAAGGACCAGAGGCCCCTCATCTACGGTCCTCTCTTGTGGCAGGACGGCCCTACAAACTGCTTTGATGCGCACCTCCACTCCGACTCCCCGAAAACACTTGTCACAAAGCCCCCTGCCTGCCTCTGGGATCTGTACCTCCACGCTCGGTAACAATGAGGCGGCAAAGTGAGAAAGAAGGTACACACATCCCCAGCTCTGGTCACCCAAGGCAACCTCCCCGTGCCTATGTAAAAGCCTCAGACCATGGGCGAGGCCAAGTTTGGGGACACTTCCCTGCGTAGAGAAGTACTGACCTCGCAGCCCCGCGGCCGGGCCGGGAACCGCGCACCGCCCCGGCGCACTGGCCCTTTAAAGACGCTCTCTTCCTACGCCTGCGGCCCCTCCCTCGCCGTCGCAGCTCCCGCTCCCGCCTCCGCCCCCGCCGAGGGTCACACTTGAACTTTAGCTCGCCCGGCGCGGCCCGGCGCCCGCGCTCCGCAGGCGGTGGCCGCCTCTTCGCACGTGTCGGATGCACTACCTCGGGCTCGTTGCGCCCGACCCCCTGCACTCGAGGCCACTTCGGGTAAAATCAAAACAAAGCAAAATGCACACCGGCCTCCCAAAACTGCGCTGCCAAGGGCCGACTCGCGACCTGTCCTTTCCACCTACAGATCGGTCCCCCGGCGGCGGGGCCCCGATGAGCCTCCCGGCGCCCTCCTCCGCCCAGTGCGGCGGAAACGGCTCTTCGGCGCAGCCCAAGGCTGGGGGGAACGCGCGTCGCGGCGACGGAGAGGAGCCGCCCTCACCCCCTAAAGGTCCTGGAGTAAAAGAAGCGGTGACAAGAGTCCTCGCCGGCCGTGGGGGAGCAGCTCCCAGTAAACCCCTTCCTCCTTCCACTGGCGGCGAACTTTTCGGCTCGCTCTTATGTCCACTTCTTGCCGTTACTTTTTTTCACTCCCTAATTCCCAAATGAGCCCCTTTTCCCCGTCCCGCTCCAACTCTCACTTGAGCGCGCGCACACACACTTATTCCTGTCCCCCGACAGGTCCTGGGCAAGCCCACCACTCACATCTGCCACTTCTCGAGCTTTCCCTGCACGCGCTGCCCGCGTGCCCTGCACTTTCAGCCCAAGCAAACTTCCACAGGCGCCCTCTCCTCTGCCTCACCACGACCTCAGGTGGAGGCAGAGTCCCCGCGCCCCCTCCCAGTCCGGCTGTGCGTCCCGAGGCCACTCACCTTCCAGCCCGCGGAGCTGTTGCTGTCACCCTTATCCTTGAAATAGGGCACGCTCTTGACCATCCACTCGTAGATCTGCGACAGCGTGAGCCGCTTCTCGGCTGAGCTCTCGATGGCCTTGGTGATGAGGTCGGCATAGGACAGGTTGCCCCACGCGTTGCGGCGGGACGAGCTGCTCTTTCTCGGCTGCCCTGCAAGGGGGCCGGCGGCGGCTGGGGGCACCGGCGGGTGCTGAGACAGCGGCCCGGGCGGCGGGGGCTGCGGCGGCGCCGGGTGCAAGCAGCCCGCCTCCGGGCCCTGGAAGTCCCCGCACAGCCCCCCGGTGGCGGCAGCTGCGGCCGCCGCCGCCGCCACGGCTGCCGCCGCCGCTGCGGCCGCCGCCACGGACCCGGGCGCCTGCTGGAAGTCCCCGCTCTCCTCCAGCAGGCTCAGGTTGCTCATGAAGTCGGCGTTGACAGCGGCCGCCGAGGCCGAGGGCAGGCCCGCGGCGGCGTCGGGGTTCGCTGCCGCGCCGCCCGACGGCGCCGGGCTGGAGGTGGCCGAGTTGGACTGGCTAAACTCCGGCCTGGGCAGCGGCCAGGTGCACGAGCGCGGCCGGGGCAGCGGCTCGAAGTCCGGGTCGATCTCCACCACCTGGGGCGCTTCGGCCATGGTGACCCCCACCCCTCCCCCAACCGCGGGAGAGCCAAAGAGTCGAGAGCAGCACAGGGAGCCAAGGGGGAGAGGGCGCGAAGAGCCGGTCCGAGATTTGGGGGGGCGAGGTCGGCGCCTCGAGCCGACGAAAACCCGGAGGAAGGCGCGGCGGAGTAGTAGCGCGAGCCCAGAACTTAACTTCGCGGGTCCATCAACATCTAGGCTCTTCCAGATTCGCTGCACGGGCAGGACTGCAGGCCAGAGTCGCCGGGTCGGGCAGCAGTCGGCGCCGAACTCCTGCTGACAGGGCCTGCGGACCGAAGGAGGACGGACGCCGCGGGCCGCTCGCTCTCCCGGCGGCGCGACCGCGGCGCTGCTGCCTGTTGAATGTGGCGGCGGCGGCGGCTGCTGCAGCGACTACGCTGCCGCCCGACTTACGGGATCTGCCGCCGCCCCCCGCCCGCGGCGGCGCGCGCGCCGGCCCGCCCCTGACTGACAGCGCACGCGACCAATGAGCGCGCGGCGCCGCCGCCCAGGCAGCCAGTGGTCGCCCGCCTGGGCGGGGGCCGGTTTTCCACCCGGGAGGCGGCAGTGGTTTGGTGGGGGGTAGTGGGATGTTTTTCTCTTTCACACTCTCTCTCTTTCTCTCTCTCTCTCTCTCTTTTTTTTTTTTGGATCTCTGTTATTATTTTCTGGTAATTCTCAAGTATTTCTGTGAGTCTCTCGCCCTCTCAGTGTTTTGATTGCTAGGAGGCAAACCAGCGTGGAGGCGGCGGCGACACTTTGTTTACTACTGAAGAGCAAAGCCGAGTACTCGAGAAGCTCGAGTGGAACAAGTCGCTCGCTTCTTCGCCTCGACCTCCGCTCCGGGCCCGAAGTGGGGCGGGGCGGGGCCCAGGGGGACGCTCCTCGCTTCGCGGGCACTGGGTGGGCGGGCGGAGGCGGCCTTGCGGAATTCTACTCTATCGCCCCCTTCTCGACTCCACCCACGGTTTTTTGCAGAGAAACGTGGGGAAGTCGGTGGGTTTTGTTTTTGTTTTTTGTTTTATTTTCCTGCGATCTGTCAAGTCCTCCAGCCCCCGCGCGGGCTGCACAAGCCCCTCCCGCACCTGGGTCCCGGCGGTCCAGTCCGCGCGGCGGGCTCCGTCCCCGCCGCCTCCGCGCCTCGAGCCCACCTGTTCGTACCCTAGAGCTGAGCCTCTGCAGGTTCGGTCTAGTCGGGGGCCAGGCGTCCAGCCCAGCGGCAGCTCAGCTGGGTTGACGCCACACTTGACCTAAAAGGCTAGAAATGAGGTAAAGGGACTCAGCCGGGCCGAAGAAGCATCCTAGACTTCAGTGCCCTCTGTGGGATCATCTTCCCCTGCGCGGGAACCTCAGACTCTAATGGTCCAGGGGCGGCGGGGAAGGGGTCAGAGAAGAGCATTTAGAGAGAACCTTGTCACTTTATTATGTACCCCTAATTAAGTTCAACGGCTTGCTTGTCATTTCTTTGCTATTTAGGATAGAAGTAGTGAGATTTCAAGTAACGGCGCAAGAGGGGTAAAACCAAAGCCTGGGTGAGCCCTGCCCACCCCCAGGTTCCTTTAAATTGCCTCGAGTGTCAGTCAACTTCCCCCCCCACCCCACCTTTCCCCATCTGGGCTCCAGGTCCTGGACGTCCTGTCGAGATCATTGGGGCCAAAGGCAGAAAGACAATGGCCCTTGTGTCTCGGGGAGCAAAAGAAACAGTTTTCAAGAAACAGTTGTTTTGTTTTGCCTATTTAGGAGGCATAAGGAAGGCATTTCCTTTCAGAGGGATGGGATCACTTGGGATGGAAGATTGACAGTAGGGTTTTAAATATCTTGTCCAAAATGACAGCTCCCAAATATTTTTCCAATCCCCTTTCTCTTACAGGTAACTCTTCAATTGAAAAGTGGCATCTAAAGAAAATTAGGCCTCATTTACGAAAGTTTGAAAGAACTTAGATTTACTTCTTCTTTACATTCTCGCTATCATCTCCCTAGTTCAGGCCCCTGTTTCTTCACAATCCACTTATCACAGCTTCCTACTGATAAATGGGGGAGAGGGGCAGGGAAGAGGAAGGTCGTGAGCCTGATGGATTAAGGATAGAGGTGGTTCCCACCCTCCTCCTCTTGTGGTCTCTGCATTTACTATCAAATTTAGATGGTTCAGGCTTCCTCTGCCAGCCGCTAGGGGACGTCAGTAACCCGGACGACGAGCTCAAAGGAAGGCACTAATGCAGAACTGTTGATAGCCTCAAGTAAGCTCTGCAGAGGCAGCCCCCATTCGGATGGCCGCACCCTACAAATAGGCGGTGCCCTAGTGCATCATTCTTGGCAAAGGAAACCAGCTGCAAATTTGGCCTTGCCTTCCTTTCAATTCCGGTTTTTCATGGCTTCAGTCGGAGGAGAGTATTTGGCTAAGGCAGTTTTCTTACAGACTTTCCTCAGGTCCTTGAAATCTGGACTATCCTGCCTCGTTTGGATGTTACAGTGGTGGGTTTTTTTTTTTTTTTTTTTTTGGTCTTTTTTTTTTTTTAAAGTTGAGTTGAGGGGCACCTGTGTGGCTCCATCTGTTGAGCGTGGGACTCTTGATTTCAGCTCAGGTCACCATCTGGAGTTTCGTGGGATGGAGTTCCATGCCATGCTCTGCGCTAACTAGTCTGGAGCCTGCTTGGCATTCTCTCTCTCCCTCTCTCTCTCTCTCTCTCTGCCCCTCTCCTTCTTTCTCACTCTCAAAATAAATAATATTTTAAAAATAAAAATAAAAAATTTGACTTGAAACAGGCACAGAATACTTATAGCGCCAATGTCCCAGACACATAGTTCCAAAAAACTGAAGGTATGATAAAAGATGTTTCTAGCTGCCTAGGGTACCATTGTATGTGTCAATTTACTGAACCTTAGGGTGCTGGTGAACATTTGGCTTGTTTCCAATCTTTAGTTTGTAGGAGCTATTCAGTAATGAATAACCTTACATAACTCATTTTGCATCTGTGAAAGTATATACACAGGAGGAATTTCCAGAAAAGAGATCACTGGGTCGGCAGTTAAATGCATTTGTAATTTTGAGACACACAGTCAAATTGCCCTCCATAAGGGTTGTATCCAGCTAAACTTTCTTTCCAGCTAGAACCACAGAATGTTACAATTGAAAGTAGACAGGGGTCACCTCGGTGGCCTCCTTTACTTTCTCCACAAGGAAACTGAGCCCCCCCCTCCCAACCCCACCAGAGGCTGATTTGTCCAAGGTCACACAGACCTGAGTGGTGCTGCCAGAGCTGGAACCCCAGTTTCCGGCCTTCCCATCAATAATCTTCTGGACACACAGAAAATTAGAAATACCTGCAGTCCCAATATAGCAACAACCACTATATAAAACTCTGCGGTATATTTCCTTCCAGTGCATTCCACAGATTTTAGTAATTTTAGTTAAATGAATTGCACTGAACTAAATGAAGTTTTGATTTAAAAGATTGGAAAAGCAGACACAAAAAGATGATGGCGACAGGAAGATAATGAAAGGAAGAAGATTACAAGAAGTGGTTTGGGGTTTTTTAGTCAAAAACGCACCCGTTTTCTCTCTGTGAAGGATGCCAAAGTATTTAGGTTGGCATTGGTTCTGCTTAAGAGAAAGAAGTTCATTTCTTTTCTTCAGTATTTTTTTGTGGTAGCCCTTTGCTTTGAAGGCTGTTTCTAATGATTATCACTCACTAGTTGGCACATATGGCCCAACTGGGCAGAAAAAGGTTTCGTGTCAGGTAAGAGCAATTAAAATGAAAAAGGAAACGCATCATCACAAAGCCCATCTCACAAACCAATGTGTTCTTTTCTCTGCCTGGTTTGCAGGGTAATTATTGCCTCATCCTTGATGGGAAGACGGAGGGATGATTGCCTTCCATCAATTCCCTGGCAGAAACTCCTGCATTTACCCCTCACCACCAACACCCTGATCTCTGGTTTCAATTCTTACATGTCAAAATAGGTCATTTAAGTCCAATTTAATGAGTAAATGAAAGGTCTGGATGTTTATTTTTCAGGCATGGTATTTAGCTTCATACTTCACATTCCCTTTCCCCAACCATTGCCCATTTCCACCATTTTGTCTACATTATTAAGAGGTACTGCTATCAACCTAAAACAGCCTTTCTTCACTTTGTCCGTAGAAAATAATCTGAAAAAACACAGCTTCAGGTTCTTAAACCAATGTCCTGAAACCTGACATACTAAGCGGTAGCTACGGCAACGGCAGAAGGAGTCATTTCTTTTTCCTGAGGGATAATTTCCTTTGGATTTTGTTATTGTTCCAACAAATATTTATAGAGTGCCTACCATGTAGATACCAGGTACTGTGCCTCTTAGAGTACATCGTTTTGATGGCAAATTCCTTGAGTGCACAGTTTATTTTCTTTTCTTTTATATGATTGTGATGTCAGAGTTAAGGCTATGATACTCTTAAATAACCAATGCAGGGGCGCCTGGGTGGCTCAGTCGGTTAAGCGTCCGACTTCAGCTCAGGTCACGATCTCGTGGTCCATGAGTTCGAGCCCAGCGTCGGGCTCTGGGCTGATGGCTCAGAGCCTGGAGCCTGCTTCCGGTCCTGTGTTTCCCTCTCTCTCTGCCCCTCCCCCGTTCATGCTCTGTCTCTCTCTGTCTCAAAAATAAATACACGTTAAAAAAAATTTTTTTTTTTAAATAAAAAAATAGGGACGCCTGGGTGGCTCAGTCAGTTAAGCAGCCGACTTCGGCTCAGGTCATGATCTCGGGGTCCGTGAGTTCAAGTCCCACGTCGGGCTCTGTGCTGACAGCTCAGAGCCTGGAGCCTGTTTCAGATTCTGTGTCTCCCTCTCTCTGACCCTCCCCTGTTCATGCTCTGTCTCTCCCTGTCTCAAAAATAAATAAAACGTTTAAAAAAAATTGAAAAACAGTTTTAAATAAATAAATAAATAAATAAATAAATAAATAAATAAATAACCAATGCATATTAGCAATATTTATTTGGAGGAATTACACACACACACACAAAGTATTTGGTCGATACTAGGAATGCTAAGGCAGGAAAAAATTGAAATATTATCATCAATTTCGAAGAAAAATAAGACGAGCTAGAAAAGCTAAATAAGGGGCGCCTGGGTGGCGCAGTCGGTTAAGCGTCCGACTTCAGCCAGGTCACGATCTCACGGTCCGTGAGTTCGAGCCCCGCGTCGGGCTCTGGGCTGATGGCTCAGAGCCTGGAGCCTGTTTCCAATTCTGTGTCTCCCTCTCTCTCTGCCCCTCCCCCGTTCATGCTCTGTCTCTCTCTGTCCCAAAAATAAATAAAAACGTTGAAAAAAAAAAAATTAAAAAAAAAAAAAAAAAAAAAAAGAAAAGCTAAATAAACTGTGCCGTCCACAGGCATTGGGAGTATGGGCTTTGGCCACCAAGCTTGCAGTTTAGATATCTTGCTTCAAACGGACAAAAGCCACAAGCTGCATCAGGTTATTTGCCTGCCACAAATAAAGACAATGCTTACTAACCTGTAACTGGAGAGAGGCATGAACCAGATCATCAATATTTTCAGTTATGAAGAGCCAAAGTTTGTTACTTTCAATAAACTTTGTTCCCTCACTTTGAAGTGTTAGGGAGAGACAACTTGTGGATCTCTACAGGAATACTAAAATATATTTGTAGATAATTTAAATGAGCAGCAGTACAGAATGGTTAAATGACTAATGGCATCTCCATAAGGTAGAATCTTATGTAGTCGTTGAAAATACAGTGAGGGGTGCATGGGTGGCTCAGTTGGTCAAGAGTCCCACGTGGGCTCAGGTCATGATCTTTTGGTTGGTGAGTTGGAGCCCCACATCGGGCTCTGCACTGACAGCACAAAGCCTGCTAGGATCCTCTGTCTCCCTCTCTGTCTGCCCCTCTCCCGTTCACATTCTCTCTCTCAAAAATAAACATTAAAAATAAAATAAAATAAAATAAAATAAAATAAAATAAAATAAAATAAAATAAAATAAAATAAAACAAAATAAAATAAAATAAAACAAAATGAGAGGTGCCTGGGTGATTCAGTCAGTTAAGCATCCAACTCTTGGTTTGGGCTCAGGTTATGATCTCACGGTTCATGAGATCAAGCCCGGGTGGGTCTCTGTGCTGAAGGCATGGAGCCTGATTGGGACTCTCTCTCTCCACCCCTCCACCCCCTGGCTTGTGCACCCAAGCTCGCTCGTTCTCTCTCTCTCTCTCTCTCTCTCTCTCTCTCTCTCTCTCTCTCTCAAAATAAATAAATAAACATTTAGAAAATAAAATAAAATAAAATAGACAAAGCATTTGTAATGACATTGTGACTATGTTGATACTGGGGATACAATATTTAAAAGGTTGGAAGAAATGTTAGCAGTGATTGTATCTGGGTGATGGATTTCTAGGTGATCATTGTTGATACAACACAAACTCCTCCTTTCACACGTAAGAAAACAGAGACACTGAGAATTTCAGTGATTAGCCCAAGGCTGTGCAGTTACTGGGACCAGAATTCAGACCTCTTAGCATTCAGGCCAAAACTGGTTTTCATGCATTGGTTTTCATGACAGTACCTTTCTAACTGGAGATTTTCAGACTGTTTGATGAAGTTCAACCTACTTTAACTAATCAATTAGTTAATTAATTAATTAATTTAAAATTCAACCTTTTTTTTTCTTCTTGAAGTAACCTCTCTGACCAGTGTTGGGCTTGAATTCACCTCTCAGAAATCGAGAATCGCATGCTTTACCGAGTGAAGCAGCCACCCCTTAAATTCAACCTATTTTAAATAAACACTAGGTCTTTATCTTTGAGACAATAAAATAACTCTCCCAAACTCCAAGCTGTGTAAATGGTACCATTAAATTTTTTTTCTAACTTTAAGGACTCATAGAATTGCCATAAAATTCACGGATGGCACATGAAATCCCAATTCTTTGAATGTCACAAATCTGAATGTTGCATCCATGCTTAAGCACAATGTGTTTTCACTATTTTATTTCTGTTTTGTGTCATATTAAAGCTCTTCACATGCTTCCAAAAAAGGGGGGACATATGTATTAAATAAGAAAACGCTGCCATGTAGAACACAGATGGTAATACATTTTTGGCAGAAAGGAAGTTTAACGAGGCATTTTACTTATTTACTTGGAAAACTAATATGTCTGAATGTTCAAGTTAAGCAGTAAGAATTAATTGCTGCTTTACAATAATCAGTTGTGGTTTTTTTTTTCGAATAAAATCTCCCTATTTCCATAACATTAGAAAGGAAAGGGAATCAAAGCTACCCCTGAGAGTCCTTGACAGTAATAAAAGAATGAACAAGAAACTGTTAGCATTTTATGCTAACTGACCATGTTGCTTGTCATTTGTTGATAAGAATCAATAACAAGAGGTAATGACTGTGTAGAGTACATGTGTTTTTAATGATATGTATAGTCACTGACTGTATCAGTTAAGGTGTAAAAACAGGAGGTAAGAGTTTTATCAAATTTCAGATTTGGCTGACTCACAGGGCCCACCCATATGCAACGTCTGCTGTGCCAGAGAGTAAACATAGATGAATAGTGAGTATTTTTCTAGGGTATCAGGTTTCTATTTGGTGGTAAATACAGCCTTTAAAACACATTGAAATATTCTATATTCTAAGGTTTAACATTTAAAAATGGAATTTCTAATGAGTTGATCACTGATATCATGCTGGAGGAGAAATTGATTTGTCTCATACGATGCCATGTGTGCTTTAAATGAGTTTGTGTTTGGACAACAAACTAAAAACGGAACATTTGACAGCTATATTGCATGTCTGCACTCTGGAAGAATCCAACAGGAAAAACTCCTTCCGCAATCCAAGACTAAGCTTGGTGAGATCTCTTCCTCCTGTTTTTCAGATTTACATATCATCTGAAACAAGATGATATATAAATTGACAAATATAAACATATATTTTTTATTTCAAGATATGTTCATATATAAGCCATAGATGACTTTTTACCCAAAATCAGAATATATACATAAATGTTATTTTCTTTTTGCCCCAGGGTTAATAAAAATGACTATTTTTTTCAACAGATTTCATCTGAATGAGTCTTCAAAACCACCCAATAATGTAGGAGACATTATGATTTGCATTTTACAGAAATTGAAACAGAGGTACAAAGACCTAAGAAACTTACTTTTGGTCTTATCTTACATATTTATCTAATTATAGGTAGACCATTATCAAAACCCAGAGCTTATCTCCTGTTTAACACTAAATTTCTGCCTCCATAAAATGTTGGGATTCTTTTAAAGAGAACTAGAAATTAACCAGAGATTAATTCAATGATTCAGGGTTTTTTGGAACAGAAAATTGACTTTGCGACTTTATTTTGGTGGTGGTGGTGGAGGGGGGTTATCTGCAATCGGCTCTGCCTGAAACCAGTTGAGTTTATGTTAATGAGAGAAGCCTAGAGATAGAACATAAATAACAATAATAATGCTGATGTTTGCATTTGTATAACTCGAATGATGTGGGGGATTTCAAGCCATTAGCACTTGCTTATTTGAACGGACCATATACAATAAGAGCGACTAGCCCTTCCGGAATGGTTGGCTTATCTGGAACTCTTTCCAAAGCTCTTCTTATCCTGAATAAAAGCACATCAAACCAAATTGAACCACTAGATTGAGCTCCATCCCTACCTACCGAAGAAGGTCATTTGCATTGGATTTTTACCTAAAAGCCTTGTTTCATCTGAGTTTCAGAAGCTTGGATTTAAATTAGAACACGTGAACATGTATTTTACAGTTCAAGTGGAGGCCTTCCTCCTATATTATTTAAAATCCAGCTCCATGGCTGAACCTGCCGGGGATTGGTCAAAGCCTTAAGGTCTACTTTCCTGGGACAATAAACAATATTATAAGCAAAACAAATAAAATCCTGTGTTCCTTTCTATTTTAAAGTCAACTTAAAAATGAATTGGAAAGTGCCTCCTCCACCATTAAGTGAGCATAAAATATCAGAAACATTTGTAGAGCTCCCTACTGTGGGAATGGTATGGGGTCATATCTCAATGCCCCCAGTTCTCATAAGCGTGAATAAAACCTTTAGCTAAGGGTTTAGGGTGCATTCTCTTGTCACGGGGAAGTAAAGCCCCCTCTACAAACCACAGACTACCGGTCAGTATTAGTCAGAAGAACTTATCTGTGGCTACCTTCCTTTCAGCCAGGAACAGTTTCAATTGCCTATGAATCACAAAAGGCAAATCACTCCTCACTGCTTTAGAATCTCCAGGAGATATCCTAGTTTTAATGACCCATTGAACTTGCTGTGAGAGCCAGCAAATGTTGAAGATTAGTGCCAATCTTTGTATGATAATCAAGGAAAATCAATCATCCAAATACATTATCTCTTTTCTTTAATAGCCCTATATTTTATCTTTGATTGGATTTTTCACTTTTCATTATAGACACAGCCATATCAGAACCCTGATAAGGCCTGGGGAAGCAGGATGGAGAAAGGAGCCGAAAGCCTCCACCTGAATATAAAAGTACGCCCTGCTGTGTTCCTGGGGTTGTGTCGGACCGGGGCTCGAGTGAAGTGGAAACTGTGGAGACGTAGTGGCTCTCTTACAGATTTGGTAGCCGTTTTATCGAGGGTGCTGTGATGCTTGTTGGCCCTACATGCAAAATATGATAAAGTGAAAGCACCAATGATCTTCCAAGAAAAGCAGAAAATCAACAAGGCGTGATCAACTAAGAAGCTCTTTCATTCCCTACGCAATGTTCGATTTATTGTGCATTTTGAATTTTTATCTCGGTATGACTTGCCACCTACATACCTCAATGAGGTAAGGATTAAAATAATGTCTTAAAGTGCTTTGAAACAGGGATGAAATGTTTGTTCTTTGACATCGGTACAACCTCGTGGGTAGGTTTTTCTTACGTTGAGAATTATTTTAACTTAGGTAAACATATAATTTCTAAATCACTCACATTTGTTCTAAAGCCTACGATGGCTCCTTCATATTTGAGTGTTATGAGCATCGTTTGCCCAAATCCAACCGATTTTTTGTGAATTCGGAAATAATGTGTGTAATACCCATGGAATATCATAGCACGAATTTAGGAAAAATCTCAAGCCAGGGATTTTTACTACCTATCCGTGCCCTACAGCTGAGTTTAAAAAGAAAACAATATATAAAAATGACTTGAGGATTCGGAACATTTGATCCACCTTTTAATTTGGTCTAATATACCAAAACTTTGCTATAAATGCCTTAGAAATCTTATTATTCTTGATAGTTTCAGCAGACAATTAAAAAGCAGTTAAAAATAAAGTTAGCTGACTCATTTTGGGAGTTTAGCTGATGATGTTACTGGCAGCTTCAACTTCAACAGATAATGTTATCACAAAAGGCAGCCCAACTTTAACAATAGAGAAAATTTCTCTAAAATAATCGCAATAGAGAATTGATACAATATATTCTTTAGTAGTTTGTGGTTCTTCTTTACAATAGAATTCTTAAAAACTAAACCCACTTAGACACCTCAACATATTTTGTAAGAGGTAGATGTTGCATCTAAGAAACATAGAAACAGAACACAAGTGACTTTCTCATGAAGAGAAAACAAACAAAACATCCTACAAAATCGGCCTGCTCAAAAAAAGAAAAGAAAATCTACAGAGCAACAATAACAGTAAGTATTCCACTTAAATAGATTTGGAATATAAGGCTTCTAAGTCCTGGATCCTTTTTTTTTTTTTTTTTTTTAGTATGATTTTTTAAAGACTATTTAAATCTTATTTAGGAAGGAGTCAATAGCTTAATTTTAATATTCACTTTTGAAATGAAAAAGGACTCATGTCTGTTCATGTAGACAAATTATTTCTAAAAAGAAACACCACCTGTATTATCAGATTCTGCAGTTATTCCTAGATTAGTTATTCTTGGCAGTGGTGCTGTAAAACGACATGTCAGTGTGTGTGTGTGTGTGTGTGTGTGTGTGTGTATGTGTGCATGCATGTTCCTATGTGTTATGTACCAGGATTCTATTAAAAGATCACAAATCGCCACCTTACTTTTACAACCCAATTAAAACATACAGCAAATTTAGTCACTAATAAAAAAAAGTTGATGAGAACCATGGAAACCTCTTAAATTAGAAGTCAGGTGGACCTGAAATTTAAAAAAAAAAAAAAAAAAGTTGATAGAATCACACAGTCAAGGTAGGAATTTGTAATGTAAATGTTATCCCAAAACATTTAAAGACATAGAGGTTGGTTTTTAGTAAGGGTCTTCTTAGCTACCTTTGCCACCAAATTCTTAAAGTGGTCATAATGGAAAAATTATTTTTAAATGGGTCATGATGGAGAAATTATTAAAATAGTAATAATGGGTAGGGGCACCTGACTGGCTCAGTCAGTACAGCATGCAAGTCCTGATCTCGGGGTTGTGAGTTCAAACCTCACGTTAAGGGTAGAGATTGCTTAAAACTAATTTTTTTAAAAATATAAAATAAAATAGGGGCTCAGTCGGTTAAGCAACTGACTCTTCACCTTGGCTCGGGTCATGATCTCACAGCTCATGAGTTCGAGCCCTGTGTAGGGCTATGTGCTGCCAGTGTGGAGCCTGCTTTGGGCTCGCTCTCCCTTCCCCTCCCCCACTCTCACCTTCTCTCTCAAAATAAATCAGTAAACTTAAAAAAAAATGACACATGTTCCATTCTTTGATTGATGTAACCTCATCTGGATTTTTTTGTTTTGTTTTTGCTTAACGAATCTGTAATGGGCTGAACTGTGAACCCCCACTGTAAATCCATATACTGAAGCCCCCAGAACCTTAGAATGTGACTGCATTTGGAGATAGAGTCTTTAAAGAGGTAATTAAATTAGTTGTTAGGGTGGTCCCAGATCCAATCTTTTAAGTGGAAATTTGTACACAGGAGAGACCCCAGAGGCATATGTGCACGCACAGGGAAAGATGATTTGAGGACATAGAGAGAGGAGGGCATCTGCCAGCCAAGGCCAGAGGCCTTTGAAAAACCAAACCTGCTGATCTTGATCAGCCATGATCTTGGACTTGCAGCCTCCAGAACTGTGAGAAAATTAATTTCTGCTGTTCAAGCCCGCCAGTCTGTGGCATTTTGTACGGGCAGGCACTGAACTAAATGACCAGTTCTGTTTTTCCAACGGTTAGGTTAGATTTTTAGCATTCCATTGAGGAACTAAAGGGCCCTAACCCAGAAAGACAGTTAAGTCAATGAACCACAAATTTGAGAGCCAAGGTCTCGACCAAATCCATTCGGCTGATGTTAGGTTTATTAACAAGCAGCATGGTCAGCATCCGAAGGAAAACTATGCCAGGTAATTGTTCTAAGCACAGTACTGTATAAACTCATTTCATCTTCACAAAACCCTAGGTTGGGGGGGGGGGCAGGGAGTATTACTGTCTCACAGGTGAGGAAATGGCGGCACAGGGAGGTTGAGTCGCTGGCACAAGGTCACCTAGCTAGCAGGTGTGAGAGCTGGGATACTAACTGAGGCAGTCCAGAGAATCTTTGCTCTTCACCAGTAATCTAAGTGGCTTCCTTAATTAGGAATCTAATACTTCTTATCCTTCCTCACCAACCCAGCACACATCAGGTAGAAGTCAGAGGGGAAGTTAAAAGATCCGAATTCAAGCTCAGCCCCTTATCTCTCCAGGTAGCTTCCTTATCTGAATGATAGTGATATCCCTTTATGGGAAAGATAATGCCTACCTGCTGTGGGGGTCAGCTCAGACAATTAGATGAAGGTGCTTTGCAGGTGGGATTAGCCCCATGCATTGGAGGCGTGTTTACAGGGCCTGTGATTCCTTTTGAAAATATTTAGAGGGGTTCTCTGTTGAGTGGGAATCCATGGTGGTCTTAGTTCCACCAGGGGTTTATAGCCCCTATCGGTTGGTCTTACCTCTACAGTCCATGAGGGCTCAACCATGCCATCCACACAGGTCCACCTTTGCCTCCTGGAAACCATTTTGTGGGCAAGTAAGGATGGGAGGAAAAAGAGGTCCCCGCTCACCTTTTCCTAGCCCCTGGAGCCTTCTCTCTAGCCTCCCCTAGGCTTCTGCAAAGCCCTTAGAAACACCAGCTTTAGGAAAAGCAGAGTCTTTGGAGGAAAAACATAGGTGAGGGGGGCTCTGAGAGAAAAGGAAGGCTGGGGTGCCTGACTGGCTGTCAGTATAGCATGCAACTCTTGATCTCAGGGTTGTGAGTTCAAGCCCCACATTAGGTGAGGATTTGCTTAAAAATTAAAAAAAAATTTTTAAGAAAAAGAAATGGAAGGCCAACCTATTGAATAAGGCAAGCACAAGACCAGATGTTATGGCAGCGCCTTGTGGGATCCTACTAAACCGGCCCGAAGCTCCTCCCTCCCACACCCAACTTCCCAGAGTGCATTCAGGCTCATTGCCCTCCATGGTCCAAGTGGCCGTGAGGCACTCTAAGGCCACCAGTCTTCCCCAGAGTGGGCCTGGGACGTGTGAGTGTTAGACCCAGTCCACCCAGGTTGTAAACACTGGCCCTCCAGGTGAACTTCTGTGGCTTCCTCCCAGGCCTCCCCCAGCTTGGACCTTATGGAATCGCACTCGGTAATGTGAGTTGTCAGGCAGTCACCCCCATCTCTGAGCCTTGGCCACAGCAACACTGTCCATTCCTCTGCCATATACCTGTTTGGGCTGAGGAGAACATTTACTTAATTCCCTTCCTACTCTTGATCTTAGCACAGGCCTCCTCGGGATGAGAAGAGAAAAACTCTTCGGAGAACCCACTTTTGAAATCGACACTCCCTACAGATGGTTAAAGCAACCAGCTCGGTTAAAGCAACCAGCTCGGTTATTGTAGCTACTCCCATGTCAGGATCTAAACCTCTCTCATCTCCTGTCCTCTCATCTCCTGTGAGGTTGAGGCTTAATTATCTTGTGGAGAGAGCTCTTAACATCTTGGCAGGCACAGAGCACCAAGCTTACCCCCACAGGAGACTAGCAAGGCTGGGACTCGTATTTTGGTTTTTTTAAGTTTATTTATTTATTTTGAGAAAGAGGGAAAGAAAACAGGAGCGGGGGAGGGGCAGGGAGAGAATCCCAAGCAGGCTCCTAGCTGTAGGCACAGAGCCTGATGCTGGGCTCGAGCCCGTGATCTGTGAGATCATGACCTGAACTGAAATCAAGAGTCAGATGCTTAACCGACTGAGCCACCCAGGCACCCCAGGCTGGGCAACCTATTTGAGCTAAATCTTAACATATTCAGAGCCATAGGAGTTTTTTCCCTGTGCTGTTGGCTTCTTTCTATGCTACTAAAACTTGTAGAACAAAGGACAAAATGCCTCAGGCTGGGCTACATACAGCACACGTTCTCTAGCTGTGTGGCATGGCCAAAGGGAAATGCATGGGTTTGATGTTACCTCTGTTCTCATAGAAATACACACTGCAAGAAATTGAGCCCTCTACTTTTTTAAGATGTTCATTTACCTCATGGTGCTGGTCATCCCAGCCAGTAGTGAAGGCCCCCAGTAGTCCAGCCTTCCCAGGTAAATATGGCATGCAACACCCCAGAATGTCATCTGGCCATTCTTCCTACACTCTTGCCACTCCTCAAGTGGACAGCTAGATGTTCCAGGCCCAAACTACCATCTATCTGAAAACGATTCCAATCTAGTATTTTTTAAAGTTACATATTCTAGGGGCGCCTGGGTGGCTCAGTCGGTTAAGCATCCGACTTCGGCTCAGGTCATGATCTCACGGTCCACGAGTTCGAGCCCCGCGTCGGGCTCTGTGCTGACAGCTCAGAGCCTGGAGCCTGTTTCAGATTCTGTGTCTCCCTCTCTCTCTGACCCTCCCCTATTCATGCTCTGTCTCTCTCTGTCTCAAAATAAATGTTAAAAAAAAAAATTAAAAAAAATGACATATTCTAGACCATCAAGAGGTGCCACTGACCACATGCAATCGAGTCTTGCCATTTGTTTCCATTTGGGGGATCCTCGTGCGTAATTGCCTACAGTCATTGTGGGGCATCAGAGAGCTAGCATCAAGTTTTATGTTCATGAGACAGTCACTAATACTGAACATACTAAACATAGTTGTGCTGCTTTTTACACAGAAAATGAATCTTTTCAAACTCAGTTATGGTTATTTGCTAGCTTTGATCTTCTACCTGAACAATGTTTCTCTCCCTTTCCAATGTCCTTCACTGTTTTCTGATGAATGAGAAGGGGCAAAGAAAAATTGCCAAAATTCCTTTTTTCACTTTGATAAAAAGTTTTAATGATGTTTAAAAGCAGTGTTTTAGTGCCCCCTACTGGTATGTAACATTAGTAGTCCATTGGCAAAAAAAGTTTTGCAAAAAAAAAAAAACAAAAAAAAAAACCTCAGAGAAAAGTTTAAAAAAAAGTCTTTTATCAGCCTTTTAAAAATTGTTTAATTTGGGGGCACCTGGGTGGCTCAGTCAGTTAAGCGTTGGACTCTTGGTTTCAGCTCAAGGCATGATCTCATGGTGCATGGGTTTGAGTCCCGAATTGGGCTCTGCATTGACAGTGCTGAGCCTGCTTGGGATTCTCTCTATCTCCGCCTCTCTCTGTGCCCTCTTTCTCTCTCTCTCTCTCTCTCTCAAACAAATAACTTAAAAAAATTTTTTTTAAAGAAATTGTTTAATTTTTTCAAATTTATTTATTTATTTTGAGAGAGAGAGTGTGCATGAGTGGGGGAGGGGCAGAGAGAGAGGGAGAGAGAATCCCAAGAAGGCTCCGCACTGACACAGGGCTCAATCCCATGAACTGTGAGAACATGACCTGAGCCAAAATCAGGAGTCAGTGCTTAACCAACTGAGTCACCCAGGCACCTCGAAATTTTTTAATGTTTTAGTAGGCTCCACACTCAATGTGACGCTTGAACTCATTACCCTGAGATAGAGTTGCACAGTCTAGCAGGTGCCTGAGTGGCTCAGTTGGTTAAGCATCTGACTTAGACTCAGGTCATGATCTCACGGTTTGTGATTTCAAGATCCTCGTTGGACTCTGTGCTGACAGCTCAGAGCCTGGAGCCTGCTTCGGATTCTGGGTCTCCCTCTCTCTCTGCCCCTCTCCCACTTGCACTTTATCTATCTTGTTAAAAAGTAAGTAAACATTAAAAAAAAAAAGCCTTGCATACTGTATCAACTGAGCCAGTTAGTTCTAAACGATTAGAAATTACTTAATTCCTTTTGAAGATTTTTCTAAAATTATTTATTTATTTTAGAAAGGAGAGAGAGTGGGAGTGGGGGAGAGGGACAGAGAGAGAGAGAGAGAGAGAGAGAGAGAGAGAGAATCTTAAGCAGGCTCCACACTCAGTGAGGACCCCGATGTGGGGCTCAATCACATGACCCTGGGATCATGGCCTGAGCTAAAATCAAGAGTCAGATGCTCAACCCACTGAGCCACCCAGGTGCCTGAAATTGTTTAATTTTTAAAATATCTTAAGGGTAACAAATACTCCACAACTTTCATTATTATTCATAATATAGGCATACTTTAACGTTAAGTGTCTTGAAATCTCCATTAATTTTTTATTCAGTCTAATCTTTCATTTTGGGGGGGAAACTATATCAATTGCATTTTTGGAAACTGGGTCAATTTTACTTAATACATAAATATACTTATTAAAAGAAAATTTTCCTTAGATCTTCACAACCCTGAAGCATCTTTTTTTCATTAATCTAAAAATAGCATTGTTCTGCTTGAGGAAAAGGGAGGAAGTAGGCTTTGAGAATGAATCCATCTTTAAAGGAAATTTATGCCTCAGGTTTTCATAAACAATGATGATCATGGAAGTATATTAATGAATAGCCATTATGATAAAACCCCAAATCCCTAGAAGGATAACAGACAAACACTCCATGACACATGAGAGACTATGAATGAAAGGGAGAGGAACTGAGGCAAACAGGGTGGGTGGTCACTTGGAACTAGGATGACGATTAAATGGGGAGAAAGATTCGGGCTTCTGCGTGGTTCAGTTGGTTGAGCATCTGACTTCTGCTCAGGTCACGATCTCACAGCTTGTGAGTTTGAGCCCCGCGTCGGGCTCTGTGCTGACAGCTCAGAACCTGGAGCCTGCTTCGGATTCTTGTCTCCCTCTCTCTCTGTCTCTCTCCAAACTAGGCATTAAAGAAAAAAATTTTCACTGGTGCTCTGTCTCTCTCTCTCTCAAAAATAAATAAATATTTTTTTTTTTAAAAATGGGAGAAAGATTTTTGTCCTTAATAAAGCAAGCCCTGCTATAGATAGTAAAATAATTTTGCAACATCAATTTGCACAGAGAAAGCATTTTTTTCTCATTGCGTTTGGGTAGAATGTACAGCCAACTGGGGCAAAAAGGACCCCCTATGGCCTACAGCTCTCTGTCCACTCTTAGCCAGAAGGAAGAGGAGAAAACGTTAAGGCAGCGTCCAAGCGCCCCTCCACAGCCAAGTGGAGCCTGATCTGCAGTGATGGGTCCCAGGGGCCCATGGAGGGGAAAGACACTAATTTAGGGGTTTCCACTTTAGTTGTGGATAGGCGGGCCTGTTTTTGCAAAATCAGAGGGAACCTAGAGACAGATTCATGTCAAAAATACGCCAAGTGAAATCATTTCACTTATCACCTTGTGCCAGATTTGAAAGATTAGCCCTGACAGTGAAAAACACTGAGTATTATGTCTTCACAAGGAGCAAAGCTTCCCAGGAAATTTAAATTGCCTAAAATACTCTCCTGTTAGTTCCTCAAGGATTTGCTAAGCTGTTTTCAAATCCTCTAGACCTGATCTTCTCATGCTTTTTATCCTCATCCTAATTTTAATTTTAAAATTCGTTGGAGGAGAGCCTTGGAGGTACGTTTGTCATATTCCTCTTATTTCTGTCACTTTTTTTCCACCTCTTGCTTTTAAAATCTGTTAAGTGAGAAGCGGACGTTTCACCGAGACATATACTTAAGGGTCCAAAACTGTGGAATGTCTCGATGTGTCTCGATTTCTGCCAAAGTCTTAATTCTAGGTATTCTGGCTTCAATGTTAATAATGACCATTATTAGTCATACTGTAGGGAGCAAGCTGCCTTAACTGACAGTTCTCCTGAAATCAAACCTACCCGTTATAACTTCACAGGACTTAGACAACTTGGAAATCCACGCTTGACTCCAGGGTTTATATTTCTCATAAGGTCAGAAGCACATGATAAATTTGAGCTATACATCTCAGCTCAAGCTCCAGGGGAGGGGAAGGGACAGGACGATTTTTTTCTTTTTTATAAGCAAGCCTATTAACATGCAGATCATTCTCATGAAGGAGTTCAACTTCACCTGCATTCCATAGTTTGACTGTAATACCTAGCTGGAAGAAAGGGTAAAAAAAACCATCCCCCACAAACACACTACGGCTTATGCGGTCTTAAATGTGCTTTAAAGGCATAACTCCTACAGGTCGGGAAAGTTGGAAACCCTGATGTAAAAAGCGGTTGTCCTAATTTTTTTTCTTTACTTTCTTCTTTTTTAAATTAGAGTAGGGTCGACGCACAACGTTACATTAGATTTAGGCGTACAATGTAGTGACTCAACAAGTTTATGCATTTTGCTCTGCTCCCCACAAGTATAGCTACCATCTGTCCTGATTTTCTTTCTTTCTTTTTTTTTATTTTTTAAACGTTTATTCACTCCTTGACAGAGAGAGACAGAGCGTGAGTGGGGAGGGGCAAAGAGAGAGGGAGACACAGAATCTGAAGCAGGTTCCAGGCTCTGAGCTGACAGCACAGAGGCCAACACCGGGCTTGAACCCACACACCGTGAGATCATGACCTGAGCCAAAATTGGATGCTCAACTGAGCCACCCAGGTGCCCTTGCCCTGATTTTCTTTATGCTGAGTTCTACCATTAGCTTAGGAAAAACCTAGGATTACATGATTGTTCAATAAGAAATTCACTGAAGCTTGCTTATGCACAATGTTTAAGGCTATAGTAGAGATATATGAATAAGGGCTAACATTTGGTTCGTGCTTCCTATGTGCCAGGTACTTTATTCATCTTATACAACATATCACAAGCACCCTACAGGGTAGGAACAAGTTTTCCAATCACTATCAAATAAGCGAACTAAGGCACAGAGATGGGAAATCATTTATACACAATGACGGAGCTTGTCATGGGGCTGGGCTTCCTGTGCTTGTGATCTAAGAGTCGTGTGCTGCATTGACACTGTCCGATGGGGGCAAGGGGGAGACGAGGGCCAGCTCTGTAGGGAGATCCTGGAAGGGAATCTCCGAGCAGCCACTGCTAAGCTGTGTCTTTTGGAAATGGTAAGGTGTTTCTCAATTAGAGAAGGAGGTCTGTGCTCCAGACATGGAATAGCACATGGAAAAATAAAAATGTTTGCCATTTGGGGCACCTGGGGTGTCTCAGTCGGTTGGGTGTCCAACTCCTGATTTCTGCTCAGGTCATGGCCTCACGGTTCATGGGTTGGAGCCCCAGGTCAGTGCTGTCATCACAGAGACTGCTTGGGATTCTCTCTCTCTCTCTCTCTCTCTCCCTCTCTCCGCCTCTCTCCTGCTCTCTCTCTTAAAATAAATAAATAAACTTTAAAAATGTTTGCCTTTTAATCAAAGCAAGGTTATGGAAGGCTTGGTGGGGGAGGTTGGGTGGGAGAACTATATTGAAGAGAAGCCTGTCAACACCGTGTTTTTAAAAACGAGATCACTCGAGAAAGTGTGTGATCTATTTTGGGTTCTTTTAGTTATGCACAGAGAAGCAAATTCATCCTCATTTTTCTAGAGGAGACAGGAATGTGATGCTTCAGGAAGAAATGCAAAGTGTTCTGCTATTATCTTCTTGTAGGACTATGCTCCAGTAAATTATGTTTCCATTAGGGGAACCCCTCTTACCTAAATCTGGATTTAGCCCACTGGGTGCTTATAGATTATAGTATGATGTCACAGACTTGAATATGCTGAGCTGGTATTTGCAAAGGTGGTGAGGACTGAGAGAGATCAGAGGTTTGATCCTTTCACCACCTGTGCTGGATACAACACTGGGAAAGGAGGCTGGGCAGCCTAGCATACGTGGGGTTGGGCTGTCAGTGTCTCCCAAGTTGGGGAATCAAGAAAAAGGACCTGACGGGCCTCTGGCTGGTTCTGTCTGTACAGTAGGTGACTCTTCATCTTGGGGTTGCGAGTTCAACCCCCATGTTGGTGGTAGAGTTTACTTAAAAAAATAAATTAAAAATCGAAATTAAGAAAAAAAAAAAGAGGGGCACCTGGGTAGCTCAGTCGGTTCAGTTGATTTTGGCTCAGGTCATGATCTCGAAGGTTGTGAGATTGAGCCCCGCCTGGGGCTCTGTGCTGACGATGTGGATCCTGTTCGGGATTCTCGACCTCTGCCCCTCCCTGCTCACACACTCTTTCTCTCTCTGAATAAATAAAGAAAGAAACATTAAAAAAAAAAAAGAAAGAAAGAAAGAAATATGCTGCCACTGTATTTCCGCAGGGGAAATATAGGCATTTGGGGCAGTTCAACACGCTGGACTGTCCTGTGTATTACAAGGTGTTTATTTAGTAGTGCTGCCCCCCCCCCACCACCGCCCCAGTAACACCACTATCCCCCTGAGAGTCATGGTGACAACCAAAAATCAAAAACTATCCTCCTGACACACACATTCCCAAATATCCTCTGAGTGGGGTGCTACCATTTCACAGTGAGTTTAGATAGAATTTTAAGTTAATGTCCTGAAATGTCCATATATCACCTGCAGTAAAATAGAGAATTAACTGGTTTTCAAAAAAAAAAGGATACCACATCAGAACAGGAAATCATGATTCAGATTGCAATTAAACCCCCCCCAAAATCCGCCCATGTCCCCAAAATTCATATATGGATTTGGAGGAGTGTCAACTGTTCAAACTATATAGTACTTAGCACAAAATAGGCACTCAATAAATATATATGGTACATACGTGTGGTATAATTGGAAGGATACATAATCTGATTGGGTTAAAATATACTGAGCTCTGATGAGTATTGTTTTATAGCTAATTATTTGCATGCCTGTCTTCCACTCCAGAATGAAGCTATTGTAGTTAGGGATCATAATTTATTCACTTTTATCTCCCACAGTAGACCAGTAAATAACAGGAAGTATCTTGAACACAGGAAAGGTCAATATCAATGGAAAGATAATAAGTAGTTGAATTAATTGGTAGTATTGCTAATGCGTTGCTCCCATGACTCCTGGCTGTATTTCAGAATCATCTGGGGAGAGGGAGTATTGTTAAAATTCCAGATTCCCAAGCCTCACATCAGACCCTCTGAAATCAGAGTCTCTGGGGCTGAATCGGCAGCATTTGTATTTTTGTCAGATTCCCCAACTGGCTCCAATATGCCTGCCTTTTTGGGGGGGGAGATCTGCATTAAGCAACATCCCAGGTGATTCGCATAACCTATCAGGATTACTAGTTTAAAGGAAGCGCAGCTGCATCCAGTCCTCATGCTGGGCGCTGGTGCCCCCTTAAGGTTTTGAGGCTGGTTGTTATGCAGCATGTTATAGCAAGAACTAACCAATACTCCCTCAGAAAGTTATTGAAGGAGGCGCTTCAGCAAAAGATGAAGTAAACTAAGAAAGAGGAATATGTAAGCAATATAGGAAGAAATATAAGCAACATAGGAGAGAAGTGCCCTTAGGAAGACATGAACAGAGATCCCAGGATAGCGGTATTCACCATGTGCATTGCACAACCAGTCCAGAGCAGGTGAAGAGCTCCCAGGGAAGCCTCCCTCAGGAAGCTGAAACGGATAACACGAGAAGCATCTCAATATCTTCAGAGGAGAGATCTAGACCTTTAGGGAGTTTTCATTTGATTTCTCTGTTATTGGTACAGTACCTCTTACCAAAGCCTGGTATCTTCCTGCCCAAACCTTTTGTTTTACTTTCTCTGGAACACATCTCCAGAGGTAGGTGACACAGGCACCTAGCTTCCAGTGTTTGCTGTTATTGTCTTTTTTTTTTTTTTTTAAGTGAACACTACCCCCAATGTGGGGCTCAAATTCATGAACTTAAGATCAAGAGTCACATACTCCACCGACTAAGCAAGCCAGCCAGGCGCCCCACCTGGCTTCTTAAACAGATTTTCAACCAATCTTCCTTACTTTACCTGTTTCCTTCTACCCTCGCCTCCAGAGGAATCTGGTGCAATCAACCACCGATTGGGGGAAGTGGGTAGATTCTGTAGCATAAAAGAGGTTGGTCCCATTTTCCTGGTCTGCTAATACCTTATCACTCACCCATTGTCCATCCAGCCTCCAAAATGTTTTCATCTCTTCTTCCATTCTGTCCAACTTTATGCACTTAGGCCTCTTTTTATTATTATTATTTTTAAAGTTGTTTATTTATTTTTGAGAGGGAGAAAGGGAGAGAACGAGGAGGGGAGGGGCAGAGAGAGAGGGAGACAGAGAATCCAAAGCAGATTCTGGGCTCTGAGCTGTCAGCACAGAACTGAATATGGGGCTCGGATTCACGAACCGTGAGATCATGACCTGATCTGAAGTTGGATGCTTAACTGACTGAGCCACCCAGGCAGGGGCCCCTGGCCTCTTTTTTTTTTTTTTTTTTTTTTTTTTTTTAGGTTTTTTTTTTTTTTTTTTTTCAACGTTTATTTATTTTTGGGACAGAGAGAGACAGCATGAACGGGCGAGGGGCAGAGAGAGAGGGAGACACAGAATCGGAAACAGGCTCCAGGCTCTGAGCCATCAGCCCAGAGCCCGACGCGGGGCTCGAACTCACGGACCGCGAGATCGTGACCTGGCTGAAGTCGGATGCTTAACCGACTGCGCCACCCAGGCGCCCCCCTTTTTTTTTTTTTTTTTAGGTTTTATTTTATTTTATTTTTTTTCAACGTTTATTTATTTTTGGGACAGAGAGAGACAGCATGAACGGGCGAGGGGCAGAGAGAGAGGGAGACACAGAATCGGAAACAGGCTCCAGGCTCTGAGCCATCAGCCCAGAGCCCGAATTTTTAAGGAAAAAAAAAATCCTTTTACAGTCATTTAGTGACGTTTCAGGAAGGAAGGTAGATGGCATGTGTTCCGTCTGTTATCTTTAGACAGAAACCCCGGTATAGATTGCAAGTATGATATATTTCAAAAGTTTTTGTTATGGAAAGTTTGAAATATATACAAAATACATATAATGTTAACAACCCATCGCCACATTACCTATCACCAGTTTCAACAACTACCAATTCAAAGTCTATCTTGTTTCAATCCACATCCCTACCTATTTGCCCCACCTCCTGGATTATTTTGAGGCAAATCCCAGGCATTATATCATTTCATCTGTAAATCAGTGATGGATTTGAAGTGTTTGCATAACTACCACAAGTAATGAATTTCTGATTAGGGTACTTCAAATGCTAACTAATCCCTCCCCTAGAGAGTGGGTTCCTAATTAGGGTACTTCAATGTGCACAGCCTCTAGGGTGTAGATTAAAGTTAATTTATACACCCATACATCACACACTGTTAATACTAAAGTATTGTAAAATAAATCATTATACAGACAATTCGATGCAGTGAAACTCAGAGGTCTAGGAGAATTAATGTGTTTTGTTGGCCAACTAGACAAAACACGCAGAGCTGACAGGTGCATTTTGCCCTTGGGAGAAGAAAAGAGAAATACAGTAAAACCTTGGGTTGCGTAAAATGTATGCAATAAAATGCATATATCTATTATAATTTATATATACATAAATGTATGTATGTATATATACACACAAACATGGGTGTATGCATACATATATGTATGCATACATGCACATATATGCATATGTGTATATATACACATTTATTTATTTATTTATTTATTTATTTATACATAAATTTATTGCATAAATGCATAGAGTTGGGTTGTGTAAAGTGTGGGAACAAGGCTGTGGCAGTGCAAGTGATGAGTCTGTTTAACGACAGACAATGCGATTTCACATGTCCACGAAATCCTCAAGAGGAGGCAAAAGCAAGCGTGACTGGGTAGGTTCCTTGTTATAGTTGCACAAAAAGAAAAAGATTCCATTGAGCCAATAGATCGGAGTGATTCTGTTACTGATAGTGAAAGTCATCTACACAATAACCTTCCTCTCTCTCGTCTCCCTCACACCAGCCATGAAGGTTTTCAAAGGTAAGGGTGGGTTTAATTTATCTTTCTTTATATTTTGTATTTTCTTTATTATTTAGTATCATATTGCAGTAGTGTAATCATTTTTATAGGAGTATTTTGGGTTGTGAAATGAACATCTGAGTTTCCATTATTTCTATGGAGAGATTCGCGTTGATACACAAGTGCTTTGGATTACAAGCATGTTTCCCGAATGAATTACACTTGCAAACCAAGGTTTTACTGTATTAGGAAAAAGAGGTAATTGGCAGAGAAAGATGGAGAGCTTGAGATAATGTTGGGCACACCACAAGAAATAAAGACAATCGTTACTACAGGATTAGGGCTCAGAGAGGGTCAGCCTGGCTATTTATATTTAATAATTGTTCTTATGGAAGTAAGAATTGAAAACCTTAGAGCAAGGAATTTGTCCAACGAAAGACAGTAGAAAGAGACCAGAATGTACCGAGTTGGGGGATGGGGAGAGTAAAAGTGGTACCTATTTGACAGGAAGGGAGTTGGGTTATGATACTTGCAATTTCCATTACGATACTTTATCATGGAGAGTGTAGTATAAATTTTGTATAAGCTATGCCCTCAGAGTAGGGTTTTTTTTTTCTAAAAATTTTTTTTAACATTTATTTTATTTTTGAGACAGGGGGAGACAGCATGAATGGGGGAGGGTCAGAGAGAGAGGGAGACACAGAATCTGAAACAGGCTCCAGGCTCTGAGCTGTCAGCACAGAGCCCGACGCGGGGCTCGAACTCACGGACCGCGAGATCGTGACCTGAGCCGAAGTCGGCCGCTCAACCGACTGAGCCGCCCAGGCGCCCCCCTCAGAGTAGGGTCCTTAACCACTTGTACCATGGACCTTTTCTTTAGACTTCCTCTCAGAATAATGTTTTAAAATGCATACACTAAAATATATAGGATTATAAAAGAGCTAATTATGTGGAAATATAGTTATCAAAATATTTTTGAAATGTAATATAATAATAAGAGTTCTTACTTTATTGACACATTAAATAATAAGATCTAGTGGCGGGTCTAATAATGACTGTAATTTTCAAATAGTAATGAGCATAAATTATATTTTGAGATATCTGCAACAACATTCTAATGGGATATGAAAATAGCTGTGACTTCTGTGGGTGGCAAAGTCATAGTACTACTATTAAGCCTGTGTTGGGGGGCACCTGGCTGGCTCAGTCAGTTAAATGTCTGACTACAGCTCAGGTCATGATCTCGTGGTTCATGAGTTCGAGCCCCACATCAGGCTCCAGGCTGTGGAGCCTGCTTCAGATTCTGTGTCTCCCTCTCTCTCTCTCTCTCTGCCCCTCCTCTGCTCTTCCTCTCTTTCTCTCTCAGAAAATGAATAAAACACTAAAAAATTTTTTAAAAACAGACTGTGTTGGGATGTACACATTAATAAATGAAGGAAATGCTAATTTTCTGTTAGAGGTAAGTGGAAATAAGGATATTTTTTCCTCTCTAAGTTCACAGACACTCCCCCACCCTGAACTCTTTCGCAGACACACCTCCTCTCTTAAAAAGACCCTGACCTCAGATTGAGACCCTACATTCCAACAACAGACAGTTGAATATAGCTGAGCCTTGAACAACTTGGGGGTTAGGGGCACCAACCCGGTATATGTATATGAAAATCCACATATAACTTTTGACTTCCTCAAACTTAGGGGCACCTGGGTGGGTTAAGTGTCAGACTCTTGATTTCAGCTCAGGTCACGATCTTACGGTGTGTGAGTTCGAGCCCTACATCGAGCTCTGTGCTGACAGCACGGCCCCTGCTTGGGGTTCTCTCTCTTTCCCTCTCTCTGCCCCTCCCCGGCTCTCTCTGTCTGTCTCTCTCAAAATGAATAAATAAACATTAGAAATATTTTTTAAAAACATACTAATTGCCTACTGCTGAGCCAAGCCTCACTGATAACGTAAACAGTTGATTAACACATATTTTGTATGTTATCTATATAGTACATGTTCTTACAAAGAATTAAGATAGAAAGGAAAGTGTGATTAAGAAAATCATAAGGAAGGAAAAAGGGGGAGGCACCTGGCTGGCCCACTGAGTGGAGCAGGGGACACTTGACCTCAGGGTTGTGAGCTCCAGCTTCACGTTGGTCAGAAAGCTTACCAAAAAAAGAAAAAAAAAAAAAGATGAAAGGAAAAGACACTCATAAGGAGGAGAAAATACATTTACAAAAGTGTACTACATTTATTGAAAAATTCCACGTAGAAGTGGACCCCGCAGCTCAAACCTGTGTTATTTAAAGGTCAAATGTATTTAATTCAATAGCTGTTTATTCAACACCAGTCTGTGCTAAACATGAAGAAGAAAAGAGCTGCGAGGTGGGGCGCCTGGGTGGCTCAGTCGGTTAAGCAGCCTACTCTTTTTTTTTTTTTTCTTGTTTTAGTGTTTATTTTAGAGAGAGACAGAGTACCAGTGGGGGAGGGACAGAGTGGGGGAGGGGCAGAGTGGGGGAGGGGCAGAGAGAGAGAGGGAGACACAGAATCCGAAGCAGGCTCCAGGCTCCGAGCTGTCAGCACAGAGCCCGACGTGGGGCTCGAACGCACAAGCTGTGAGATCATGACCTGAGCCGAAGTCGGACGCCTAACTGACTGAGCCACCCAGGCAACCCTGCAGTCCCTTCTTAAGCCGCTCCCCTATCACTCCATCTTAATCTTTGTGTCTTGGAAAAAACCTTCTTTCCTACCCTTCGTTTTACAGCTTCTTCTTGAATGTCCTCTCCTCACTTCTGACACATACACACACATACACTTCACAAGGTCTATTCCTAGTTCGTCTTTTTTTTTTAAGATGATATTTGTAAGTAATCTCTACACCCAACATGAGGCCTGAACTTACAACCCTGAAGTCAAGACTCACACACTCTACCAACGGAGCCAGTCAGGTGTACCCTATTAAGTTTTTAGTTCACAACTTAAACAGGCTTCTAGGAAGTCTTCCACAACTCTCCCCAGCTGCACAGTACAGTGAGTGCAAAGTATTTAACCAGCCCTCTTTCGTTTTTAAAAGATCTTTTTAAAGTAATCTCTAGACTTAACATGGGGGCTTGAATTCACAACCCCAAGATCAAGAGTCCCATGCTCCACTGACTGAGCCAGCCAGGCGCCCAGAACCAGCCCTCCCTTGATGACATTTTAAGTGGTCTCTCCGGTTTTTCATCAATCCCAGCAATGCAGACACACACACACACACACACACACACACACACACACACACCCCATGTCTTTTTATACTTGTACTAACATCTCTGATAGATCCATTTCTAGACGTGAAACTGCTAAGACAAACGTACGTTTCACATTTCAATCAACACTACCTGTTGTTCTCAAGAAGGTGCCATAGAGGACCTGCTTTCTCACACTCTTAACAATACTGGATATTACCAATCTTTTCAATATTTGTTAATATTTTCGTAGTATGGCAATAACCACATTGCTAACTTTGCATATCTTTGATTATTGATGAGATTGAACATTTTACCATCTCTTATTTAAAATGTAAGATGTGGGGCACTTGGCTGGCCCAGTTGATTACATGTCCAACCCTTGATTCTGGCTCTGGTCATGATCTCATGGTTTGTGAGTTCAAGCCCTGCATTGGCCTCTGTGCTGGCAGCTTGGAGCCTGCTTCAGATTCTGTCTCTCCCTCTCTCTCTGCCCCACCCCCACTTATTCTCTCTCTCTCTCTCTCTCAATAAATAAGTAAGTAAATAAATAAATAAATAAAATGTAAGATGTGATTACTTTGTCATTATAGATAGAAGGCTATGCTACTGAGAGGAGAAGAAAATTAATCTTTCTACTAAAGAATAAAGGAGATGGGGGTGCCTGGGTGGCTCAGTAGGTTAAGTGTCTTTGACTCAGGTCATGATCTCACAGTTTGTGGGTTTGAGTCCCACATCAGGTTTTGCACTGGTTCAGAGCCTTTTTGGGATTCTTGCTCTTTCCTGTCTCTCTGCCCCTGCCCCACTTGCATTTTCTCTCTCTCTCTCCCAAAATAAATAAATATACTTAAAAAAAAAAAAAGAATAAAGAAGATGGGGCACCTGGGTGGCTCAGTCAGTTGAGCCTCTGACTCCTGATTTCGGCTCAGCTCATGATCTGGGGGTTGTGGGATTGAGCTCCGAGTCGGGCTCTGTGCTGACAGTGTGGAGCCTGCTTGGGATTCTCTCTCTTCTCTCTCTCTCTCTCTCTCCCTCTGCCCCTCCCCCCCCCACTTGCACTCTCTCTCTCTCTCTCTCTCTCTCTCTCTTTCTCAAGAAAGAAAAAAAGAAAGAAAGAAAGAAAGAAAGAAAGAAAGAAAGAAAGAAAGAAAGAAAGAAAGAAAAGGAGCATTTTAGGAAGGAAAAGCACTTTCCCAACTTTGATACAAACGGCATTCATGCCCAAAGCACCTCTTGGAGCAAGCAGAACATTTTAAACCACATTAAAGCTAACCCATATATATTTGGCCACTCTGCTTCGGAATTATTACTGAAGAGACTGCAAGATCCTATAATTGGTAAATTTTCTGATATGTAAGCTTTACGATCATCAAAGAATAAGCTTCCACCGGTGTGCACATCTTGGGTTCTAAATTTTATTCTCCAGTAAGAGAAACCAGGGTTTCTGAAAGAAATGATTGATTCTGGGCTAGGGTAGGGACAGGATGAGCCTGGAGCATCTTACGGTACCAGACAACAAGGAAATACTTTAAAAGGATGGGAACATGTCAAAAGGACACAAGAGCCAACCCGAGAAAGCTTCCAAAGGCTAAAGGAAGAACAACTTGAGAAACAAATAAATAATAATGGTGTTAATACTTTGGTTTCTCTTCAGATCAAATAAATCTTTTGCCTTTTACTAAAAAAATAAGAAGTAAATAATAATAGTGTTAGATTATAAGCCATAAAAGAAAACAAATATCCCTAGGTCCATCCTGATGTAAATAATTGAATACATGAACGCGAGAGAGAAGGCCAACTCATCTCTCAGAAGAACTGTAACTACTAAATGTAAAAGGAATGAGGAAAATACAGAATCCCCATTAGACCATCTTGCTTCAGGCTAGACCTCAGATGGCTGTTACAATCAACAGGCAAGAGTTTGCGGAGATAGGATGTTAGCAGTCTCAAAGCACCTCTCCAAGATAGTTATCATGACAAAGAGAAAAATCTTAACGTTACAGTTGGCAAACTGGTCAGATCCTACCTTAACCAAGTGATCAAACTTCACTAGTAGTAAGTCATGTTGACATCGTGTACCCCTAATATGAAGTAACGAGAAGAGTACTTCACCTCTGATATGTTCTTCCTCTGAGCCTGTAACCTCACTCTAACCATGAGAAAAACATTGGACAAACTCAAATTGAAGGATATTCTAAAAATGGCTGACAAGTACTCCTCAAAAGAGTCCATGAGAGACAAGCAAAGACTGAGAAACCAGCACAGATTGGAGGAGACTAAGAAGACGCAGGAACTAAATGCAACATGGGATCTTGGGTTCTAGGCTGGAACACGAAAAGGACATCGGGGGGGGGGGGGATGGTGAAACTCAAAGACAGTCTGTCGCTTAATTGATAGTATTGATCCATGTCCATTTTCTGATTTTGATCGTGAATTATGGTTATATAAAATTTTGACACTGGGAGGAAGCTGGATGAAGATGTATGTAAACTCTCTATTACTTTAGCAACTTTTCTGTTGGTCTAAAATTATTTTAGAAAAAAATAAAAATAAAAATATTAGTTACAAATAAGAATAAGCCTCATCTGAAGAGTACTTTTCATAGTGCACATTAAAAAAACACATGCTCCTGGGGCACCTGGGTTGGTTCAGTTGGTTCAGCGTCTGACTCTTGATTTTGGCTGAGGTCATGATCTCACGATTCATGAGTTCGAGCCTTCCATCTGGCTCTGCACTGACAGAATGGAGTCTGCTTGAGATTCTCTCTCTCTCAGCCCCTCCCCACTTTCTCATCGCATGCTCTCTCTCTCAAAAATAAATAAACATCAAAAAAAAATCTTATTAAAAAAAATGCCACATCCTCCTGATCATGGCTGTGCGGAGGATTTGAATCTTATTCAGAATTTCCCCTAGTACTGGAATGCTCTTTATCTAAACTATGTGCTTTCAAAAAATGCTGAAATGTCTTTTTAAATTTTAATTTTTTCTTTTTTTTTAAGTTTATTTATTTTGAGACAGAGAGAGAGTGCACGCACAGGGAAGGGGCAAAGAGAGAGGGAGAGAGAAAATCCCAAGCAGGCTCTGCACTGTCAGCGTGGAGCCGGATGCGGGGCTCGAATCCACAAACCGTGAGATCATGACCTAAGTGGAAATCAAGAGTCAGAGGCTTTTTTAAAAAATTAAAAAAAAATTTTTTGATGTTTATTTTTGAGAGACAGAGTGTGAGGAGGGGAGGGGCAGAGAGTGGGAGACACCAAAACCGAAGCAGGCTCCAGGCTCTGAGCTGTCAGCACAGAGCCCAACATGGGGCTGGAACTCATGAACCAGGATCATGACCTGAGCTGAAGTTGGCCGCTTAACCACTGAGCCACCCAGGCGCCCTAAGAGTCAGAAGCTTTAACCGACTGAGCCACCCAGGCACCCCTCTTCTGTCATCTTCTGAGTTTATTGAGTCCCTGTTGTTCATTCAGAAAATAATTCTTACCAACTTGAACTAATGTATGACAGAGCGGACACGTCCCTGATCTGGGATCTGAGGCTCTTGTTTTCACTCTGCCATAAATGAACAGCAAAACCACTGGCAAGTTACTCCCTCTGGGCCTCAATTTCCCACACCTATCCAGTGGGAGAATTAGAAGAAGATATTTGTCTTTCTCAACTTGAGAATCCGTGCTTTGTTCTTCATAATTCCCGACTTGGCTTGGCCTTCCCCTTCGAGTGAGGCTAACAAACTTTGGCCTAGAAGTCACTTGCCAAAATATAAATGCCAGATTGTGGCTCAGTATGTCAACACATTAACCAAAATCTATTTATGTGGTGGAGGTAATCAGAGCCTTAATCTGTAATAGCTCAGAAAGTTTAATAAAGAGCTCTCTTTGAAAGATCTTAATCTCATTGAAATCTCTTGATGTGACACAGTAATGAATAGCAATGAGCTACTTTCACATGGTGAAATTCGACCCATTCAAATCAGAAAGTTCATTTTCGGACATTGCAGACTCCCTTCCTATGTAAGCGTTACCAGCAGTCAGAAGTATGGCACACCAGCTCCTTTCTTTTCTCTTTGTTCCCTGATCCCTGTTGGTGACGGTATAGGGGATAGAGACAGACTCCAAGTCAGAAAAACCAGTGGCCTAAGTCACCGATCTCTGGATTATCACAAAGTGACTAGTCTAGAAGAACAATTTTCCATGTGCCCATAACGACACTGGAAAAGTTACTTCCCTTTCCACTTGCTGTTCCTCACTTACCAGCCCATTTTTAAAATTCTTTTTTCATTGTGGCTACTGTGGCATCTGTTCCACTGAGCTTTCTGGCTTTAATATTTCCCCCCCTCAATCTGTCCCAAAAAGCCCTACCAATTAGCCTCCAGGAACTCTTTGATTGCACTCTTATGTCCACTCTTTAAACTCTTTAATGATTTTTCGTCGAAACATTAACTACCATTCCAAAGTTCCTATGTTTGCCGTCATCCCATTGGTACATCTCACTAAACCCTAATGAAGAAATTCCTATTCCCTTTACTCCAGATTATCCATGTAATTGTTCCTAAAATCTACTCCTAAGGGGTACTGGAAAAATACTTGCGTTTTGGAGTTGCTATCTAAGATTTAAATCCTGACTGCATCATTTATTGGCAACCTTGGAAATTTTATTAAATTCCTGCAAATGGGAGTAATACCTACCTCAGAAGATGTTCCAAAAATTCAGTGAGATAATATATGTGAGGGACATCGCACCAGGCCAGTCAGTTGAGAAGGACCCTTCTCTTATGATGGTAGCCGGGACACTAACCATGATAATGAGGATGGTAATTACCCAGAGACTCGTATGAACAGAGCAATGCCCTCTGCTGACCTCAGTCACCAGACCATACCCCTTCCCCTTTCCTGCACCTTTAGCTAACATGTGCTCTTTTCCTGGGATGTTATGTGGTCCTCTGTGGCTTGAGAACAGAGCATTCCTCCTTCAAATGTTTGGAGTATCTTTTTATAATTTGATTTCATTTTATGCATCCTATTTTATTGTTTTTATTTTATTGCTTTTAATTTTTTACAGATTTATTTATTTATTTATTTATTTATTTATTTATTTATTTATTTATTTATTTATCTAGAGTGAGCACGAGCAGGAGTGGGACAGAGACAGAAGGATAAAGAGAATCCCAAGCAGGCTCTGCACTATCAGTTCACGAACTGCGAGATCATGACCTGAGCCGAAGTCACGAGTCACATGTTTAACTGACCGAGCCACCCAGGCTATTTTTTTTTTTTTTTATTTTACAGAGGGAGAGTAAGCATGAACTGGGGAGGCACAGAGAGAGAGGGAGACAGAAGACCTGAAGCAGGCTCTGGGCTCTACCCACTGAGTCAGCCAGGTGCCCCTGGAGTATCTTTATGATGCTCATGGTCTGCACTTTATCATACAATTTTTATTGTAGTAAGATCTACCCCTTAGCCATTTTAAGTGCCTAGCTCAGTGCTATTAAGTACATTCACAACTTACTATCACCGTTAGCCAGAATTTTTTTTTCGTCTTCCCAAAAACTCTGTACCCATTAAATAATAACTCTCCACTCCCTCCCTGCTGCAGCCCCTGACAACCACGATTCTACCTTCTGTCTCTATAAACTTCACTATTGTAGGTATATCACATAAGCAGAAACCTACAGGATGTGACCATTTGTGTCTGGCTTATTTTACTTAGCATAATACCCTCAAGGTTCGTCCACTCAGCTCTTCTTAGGGCTGAATTCTATTCTATTGGACATATATGTCACATTGTGTTGATCTGTTCACAGACACTTGGATTGTTTCCACCTTTTGGCTATTGTCATTTTATTGTATTTTACATTGGACAGCATTTATTGAAGTATTTTTTTAATTTTTATTTTTTTAATTTTTTATTATTTTTTTTACACAGATCTTTTTTTTTTTTTAATGTTTATTTATTTTTGAGAGAGACAGAGACAGAATACGAGTGGGTTAGGGGCAGAGAGAGAGGGAGACACAGAAGCAGAAGCAGGCTCTAGGCTCTGAACTGTCAGCACAGAGCCCCATGTGGGGCTCGAACTCACAAACCGTGAGATCATGACCTGAGCCGAAGTCGGACGCTCAACCGACTGAGCCACCCAGGCGCCCCCTTTAATTTTTATTTTTGAGAGAGAGCGTGCAAGCTGGGGAGAGGCAGAGAGAGAGGGAGACAGAGGACCTGAAGCAGGCTCTGCACTGACAGCAGAGAGCCTGATGTGGGGCTTGAACTCACAACCCGTGAGATCATGACCTGAGTCGAAGTCAGACGCTCAACTGAGCCACCCAGGCATTCCTACAATCTGCAGCATTTTATATCTTTATTTTCACACCTGTTATGTTTCATCACACCAATACACAGAATCCCAGGAAGAGAATTAGGAGAGAATTTTTATTTTATTTTGGGCCATTTACTCATTTTGTGGCAACCACAGAGACTGGGATTTCTGAGTAGACAATGTTAAGTCATCTACCCCCCACTTTAAAAAAAATTTTTAATGTTTATTTATTCTTGAGAGAGAGACAGAGCACTAGCAGGGAAAGGGCAGAGAGGGAGAGAGAGGGAGACACAGAATCCGAAGCAGGCTCCAGGCTTTGTTTTTTGTTTTTTTGTTTTTTTTAATGTTTATTTATTTTTGAGAGAGAGAGGGAGAGAGACAGAGTGCAAGAGAAGGAGGGACAGAGAGAGAGAGAGAGACACAGAATCCGAAGCAGGCTCCAGGCTGTTTTTTTTTTTTTTTTTTTAATGTTTATTTATTTTTGAGAGAGAGAGGGAGAGAGACAGAGTGCGAGTGAAGGAGGGACAGAGAGAGAGACACAGAATCTGAAGCAGGCTCCAGGCTCCGAGCTGTCAGCACAGAGCTCACGAACCATGAGATCATGACCTGAGCTGAAGTTGGACACTCAACCAACGGAGCCACCCAGGCGCCCCCAGGCTCCAGGCTTTGAGCTGTCAGCACAGAGCTTGATGTGGGGCTCAAATTCACAAACTGCAAGATCATGACCTGAGCCAGTCGGACACTCGACCGACTGAGCCACCCAGGCACCCCAGCCATCTACCCCTTTTGTTTTCTTTTCCAAAAGAGAAAAAGCATATTCTTCAAATATGATGTCAGTGTGATCTATTTTTTTTAAGTGATAAGAGCAGAAAAAGGACACATAAGGAGTGGATACTTCATGAAAAAAGTAGGGGAAGGGAGTAATAAATAGTGTGTTTCTTCCCTCTCCGAGTTCTAAACCATTCATGAGATACACTATAAAAAGTATGGCATATGGAGACTGCAGTATTACGTTTACTAGGAATAAGGCTGATTTTGGAGAATGCAGCTTTTCTCCATTTGCGGGTAGATGGCCCTCTGAATTCTGCACCACAGATTTGGGCCGATCTACCCAGCCACTCACAGACAGTGCTGGCCTGACACAGCTCTCTTCCTCCAGGAAGTTACACATTTCAGCAGACATGCAGTCTGGTTAAATGCTTGTCTTTTATATCCCCAACCCCTTTCTCGGCCAGGGCATCCATCACGCTGTACAGCAATGGAATCTTTCTCTCTTCTCCACGAGCACGTGCCATTGTCCATTCTTCTCCTCAACCAAGTGGCTTCATTAAGCACCTATTTGGGAGCTAGCAATATGCTAGGTCTTGGGCACAGGCAACTGTGCTGACACAATCTCTATTTACCCTTAAGATCAGGATCGGGAATACCGTAAAGGAAGTCAACAGAGTGCTGCGTTGTCTAGACAGGAAGCGGGGAGAGAAGGCTTTCTTGGGAAGTGACTTCTAAGGTGACACTTCAAGGCCAGGGAGAGCCTCCCTGGTGTATTTACGTTCTGGTGTCTAGCAGAGGCGTGGCATATGGCAGAGCTCGGCAATGCTAAACGATGGATGAGTGATAGCTGTAAAGACACTTCATACGCTATAAACACAGAGCCCAAGTGTTAACCGTTCTCATTTGCTGATATGGGCAGATCTACTTTTATTCTACATCCCTGGGATACCCAAAGCGATGTTGAGACAGACCACAGGAAAAAGACATTCATTAAGGATCTGCCCATTTGGACAGAACAGGGCTCCTTCTCACCAGGAGTGAGCCTGGAGCTGTCAGGTAGAGAACTGAGCCCCCAGCCACCAGAGAGGAGGCCCTTCTATCCCAACATCCGCCTGTCCCCATTGCTACCTGCGAAGGCAGGAGTCTACTACACAGTGATGACGATGGTAATTAAGACTGTTTATGGATCTTGGAGGATGTGAGGATAATGCATCATAAATAAAATGAAGTATTCCGTTCCACTGATGGATGGTAATGGTAGCAGATGAGATACCGTAAAGGAGCAAGCTGCCAGTCCCAAGCAAATGGTGGATAGCGAATGGCGCACTAAATGTCCTTCCTGACATCAGGGCCCTGGGGAGGAGGACAGAGAAAGGAGACGGACACTATCTTTGAAGTACACAGGATGCGCCGGTCACTGTGGTGGACGTTGCCTCTTTCGATTCTAACACCTGCAAGTCCAGCAAGATGGGAATTAGAAGCCTCATTCACAAGGGAGGAAACAGGCTGAGAGATTAAGCCGTGTTCTCAGGATCACAGCTCCTACTGACAAAGCAGGGATCTGAACTGAAGCTTCTGACTCCAAAGCAGAGAAGAAAACCAAAGAAACGAGAGAAAAGTACAGGATGGGCACTGCAGAATTGTCAACAATTCAGGAGCTGGCGAGCAAAGGAATCATCAGTGCATTTGTTTGCTTCTTTGCTCTCTGAACTATTCAGTAAATACAGCATACAAAGCTAACTATTTTAGACCAGCTGTTGCTTTACACTTACCTATTTTTAAAAAATGCCTCCTGTATTTTTATTACATTTTAAGTATTTATTTATTTTTAATTTTTTAAAGTTTATTTATTTTTGACAGAGACAGAGTGCAAGCATGAGCTGGGGAGGTGCAGAGAGAGAGAGAGGGAGACACAGAATCCAAAGCAGGCTCCAGGCTCCAAGCTCTCAGCACAGAGCCGGAAGCGGGGCTTAAACTCAGGAACCGTGAGATACATGACCTGAGCTGAAGTACGACTGAGCCACCCAGGTACCCCTAAATATTTATTTTTGAGACAGAAAGAGCGCATGTGTGCAAGTGGGGGAGGGGAAGAGAAAGAGGGAGAATCTCAAGCAGTGCAGAGCCCAAGGCGGGGGGGGGGGGGGGAGGCAAACTCACAAACCGTGAGATCATGATCTGAGCCAAAATCAAGAGTCAGTCGTTTAACCAACTGAGCCACCCAGGATTCCCTGTTGCCTTCCATTTAAAAGCAAGACAGGAACATTAAATTTGTTATGATTAAAATTAGTACAGGTAAACCACTATCAGATATATGAAACGCTCCCTTTTAGGGGTACTGTGCCAGAGACCATGACCAAGTGTACTGTTCAACAGGAGCACCCATATTTCATTCTCCACAAAAATACTACTGAAATCTCAGAAAACATTAGTCCTTTCTTGTGCAGTGAACAGGACTTGAAGAGGCTCTAAATTACAAGCGTACGCCAACAGCTGTTTGCTTTTCCTAACACAGGACAAGCTGCTTCCCCTTCCCTGCCACCATCACCGATATTCTAGTTCAAGGAGATATTCAGAGACACAGTGAATTATTCACTTTGCAGAAGTTGCTTAGTCCTTGAATTAATATATTCTGGGAAGCACGTCTGCTTTAGCCCCTATGACTCTGTTACTTAGAATGAAATCTTCCTAATTTAATAGTCAATTTGCATGCATGTATGAATGCATGGATTTTAAAAGCAACTTTAGGATTAAGAGGATTTTGTTGTCTTTATTTGCATAATTTAAAGTTGATTACTCAAAGAAATTTTGGATCAATTTTAAGAATGGTAACAAGGCAAGAATCTAAGGACAATACATTCTTTAGAACCAAGAATCTAAGGATAATACATTCTTTAAAATCAAGTCAGTAAATGGCCAAATAAAGGATGTGTTTATCATGAGTCTCAGCTGCGGACTTATCATCTGTATCATCTTTCGCTACTATTGGCTAAGCTCTGCCTATCTTCCAGTTATTTACCCATTTCCGTTCATTCCTTAAAATATTATGAAATGTTACATACAAAAGAATATTTGTAATATAAGTAATATAAAAATAAAGCACAATAAGATGACCACCTGTGAACCTATCATCCAGCTGACTAGATTGTTAGTATTATTGAAGCTCCCTGTGTGTCCCTCCTCAAGCACATGGCCATCTCTCCTGCCTCCCTGAAATACGGTGCTGTGCTCACAATTCCCATGCTTTTTTAAATCCAAGTTATGGTGTCAGGCAATATATTCAAAATTTGGCTTTTGAATTTTATGTACTTGGACCTGTATTATATGCATTCCTCTGTAACTTATTTTTCACTCAACATAGTTTCTGAAATCATCCATGTTGATGTGTATAGCTCTATGTTAGTAATTTTCATTTCGGCATAGTGTTACATTGCATAAATAAGCTATAATTTATCAGTTCTCTAGGCGACGGGCATTTTCTCCACTGTTTTTTATTACTTTGAACAGTTTTTTTTTTTTCCACATTTTAAAAGTAAGCTCCACGCCCAACGTGGGGCTTGAACTCACAGCCCCGAGATTAGGAGTTGTATGCTCTATCAACTCAGCCAACTAGGTGCCCCTACTGTGAACAATATGTACATGCTTCTCAGCACATATCTACAAGGGTTTCTTTGGGTGTGTACTCCAGGAGAAATTGATTGTTCATAAAGTTATATAATTATACATGTAAAAAAAATTTATATACACACAATTGTATGTATTTATATTATGTATATATACGTATACACGCAATTGCTATGTGTAGAATTGTTATATATGTATATTATGTAATTCCAAAAGTGGTTGCCAATTTATACCCCCTCCAACAGTGTATAAATGACATTGCCTTTTAATTTCTCACCCATCTAAAGAGTACACAAATGTTATCACGATATGGTTTTAATTTGCATTTCCCTGAGTATTCTTTCATATATTTGTTAGCTGTTTATATTTTCTCTTCTATGAAAAGCCTATCTTTGTCTTTTGGCCATATTCTTTTGGTTGATTTGTTTCCTTCTATTTGATTTTTAGGAGCTCTTTGTATATTCTATATACAAATTATTTCGTGACTATATGTAAGGTACTTATCTTTATGTTTGATGCTTGTCTTTTCACTCGTGGCACTGCCTTTTTTAATTAAAAGGTTTTTTTTCAATTTTTTAAATGTTTTTATTTTATTTTTGAGAGAGAGACACAGTGAGAGTAGGGGAGGGGCAGAGAGAGATAGAGACACAATCTGAAGCAGGCTCCAGGCTCTGAGCTGTCAGCACAGAGCCCGACATGGGGCTTGAACTCACAGACTGCAAGATGATGACCTGAGCCGAAGTCAGACGCCCAACTGACTGAGCCACCCAGGCACCCCTAAAAGTTCTAAATGTTAACAGTCGGGGGGCGCCTGGGTGGCTCAGTTGGTTGAGCGTCCGACTTTTGATTTCAACTCAAGTCATGATCTCATAGTTTCACGGATTTGAGCCCTGTGTCAGGCTCTGTGCTGACAGTGTGGAGCCTGCTTGATATTCTCCCTCTCTGCCCCTCCCCTGCTCTCACTCTCTCTCAAAATAAATAAACAAAGTTAAAAAAATTTTTAAACAAATTTATGAATCTTTTCCTTGGAGACTGATTGCTTCCCATCGTGGGGGTCGAACTCACAACCCTGAGATCAGGGGTCGCATGCTCAACAGACTGAGCCAGTCATGTGCTCCTTTTTTCCTATTTATTACGTACTATGTTTCATTAAAGTCTTTTTTTTTTTTAAGTTTATTTATTTTGAGAGAGACAGCGCATGCACAAGTGGGGAAGGGACAGAGAGAGAAGGAGACAGAATCCCAAGCAGTGCAGAGACTGTTGTGGGGGGGCTCAAACTCCTGAATCGCAAGGATGATGACTTGAGCTGAAGTCCGACGCTTAACCGACTGAGCCACCCAGGGGCCCATGTTTCATTAAAGTTTTAAGAAGATTGCTTCATAAAGATCCTACATATCTAAGATTTTATTCATTTACACTTTTGATGCTACTATAAACAGTATCTTCTAAATCACATTTTATCTGTTGCTGGCATGTAGAAACGCAACTGCAAACTTGCTAAGTTCTATTAGTTCTTATAATTTATAGATTCTTTTTTTCCACAGAATCATACTGACAATTTCGTTTCTCCTCTTCTGTATCAATTTTCCACTGGTGTATGACAAATAACGTCAAACTTAGTGGCTTACAACAACATGCACATTATCTCCCAGTTTCTGTGGGTCACTCAGCTGGGTCTCTCTTCAAAGTTTCACAAGGCTGCAAGCCAGGCGTCAGCTAGGCTGTGTGCCTTTGCAGAGCTTAGGGTCCTCTTCCATGGTTGTTGGTAGAATTGTTATTGGAGGCTGTAGAACGGAGATCCCCATTTCGCGGCAGGCTATCAGCGGGAGGTTGCTCCCAGCTCCTGGTGGCCCTGCAGTTCCCCGCCATGTGGCCCATGCATAGGCCTTTTCACGATATGGCAGCTTCTTCAAAGCCAGTAGAATTCTCACTCGGTTGGCTAACAAGGAGTCTTACGTAATGTACTATAATCACAAGAGTGACTAATTCTTTCGCTTTTGCCACAGAACATAACCCAACGAAGGGAGTCACCTTTACCATAGTCTATTTGCTAGAAGCAAATCTCAGGTTCTCTCCACACTCCACTGTGAACTGAAGTCTCTCATAAATTGTAAAAATTTTGCATCCATGAACTATCCAAAGACAAATTCTGACCCATTTCTTCTTTTTTTTCTCCTTCTGGAAATCTGATTGCACAAATATTACTTTTTTTTACTTTTTTAAAAGTAGGCTCCATGCCCAACATGGGCCTTGAACTGAGATCAAGAGTCGCATGCTCTACTTACTGACTGAGCCAGCCAGGTGCCTAACAAATGTTGCCTTCTTATACCAATCTTTACCTTGCTTTCATACTTCTTTTCTCTTTTCTTCTCTCCACTACATATGGATTTCTTGAGATCTATTTTCCAGTATCTAATCTGTTGTTACACTTCTTCACTAAATTTTTTTTCCAAAATCCAATCACTTTCGTCTCTTGCTCTATACTTTATCTTATATATAGTTCATAGTATGAATATTTAAAGGCTTTACAAAGTCTGCTTTTGTTATCTGTTTCTGCTTGTGTGCAATCACGCTGCTTTGTTTCCTTATATGTTTTATAATTTGAATCCTGAGTTTATGATGGGTTCCTTCACAGGATTTTCATTTGCCGGGGGCCTGAAACACTACTAGGCTGGGGCTGCTGTAAACTAAATTCTGGTTTTGAGTCTTTTAGAATCTGCAATCCTTTGAGTTGTATGAAATTGAGTCACAATGCTAAGCACCATAATAGAAAAATAAACAGTTCTAAGTTTGGCATGAAGACCTAAAGGGCTAGAGGGGGTTAGAATAAGCTGTTTATTTTTACAAGGTTGCTTCTCGCTGGTGACCCAGACTTACACAAGGGTCATTAATTTATGGTGAAATATGTAAAAATATATATGTATATATATTCAAATATATAAAACATATGTGTATGTAGATATACATATTCACAGCATATAAACCTGTCTATAAATCATCTCAATTGTTACAGCATCCTGACATCATCAGATATGTGGTTAATAATATTTCAAAGAAGTATGGTCACTGAAAAGAAAAATGTTGGAGAAAGCAGCCTTAAACTTATTACTAATTCTAAGATATTCTTCTTGTTAAGAATTACTAGTTGATTCTGTGAATGTTGACTTTTCTTCATGCAAGAATATTCTTCATTTACTATTATATACTTTTAAGAAATTTAACATTTATACCATTCAAATCAGATGTAATAATTAACATAATATAGGAAAACTTCTAGTAAAATTATTTAATTTAGTTATAGTATCTACCTCCAGCTTGAAACAAAAATTTCCATGGTCTTCAATTGAAGTGTATGCCACTTTCTTTTAGAATGTCTTGTTTTTCATTAAAATAATTTCTAAACCACTCTATATGTTCAACCTTCTGTTTAACACTCAGGTATGGATTTTTGGAAAGGCCACAGGTCACCAGCTCCATGAAGTGGCGAATTGGTCCTTGTTTTGGAAAATCTTCCAGATATTTATCCAGAAATACATGTTCATGAAATTCTGAACCATCATCATCAAAACCTAGGAAATGAGATAAAAATACATTACGATTTTCATGTAAAACCTCTCTCATAAAATTAAGATTAACGGGTTTACAGTTAAAGGCATGAACTCTGTAGTAAGACCTGGGTTTTCCCACCAATTTAACAACCGTGTGATTGTGCAAATTAAGTAAAGTTCTCCGAGCATCAGTTTTCAGGTATAAAATGAGGATTAAAATAGAACCTTCCTCAAGGGGTTTCCGTAAAGATTACATAGACACAAAGCTTATAAAACTCTTTTATAAGGCTTAGCATATAATACATGTTTAAAGGGTAGCAGCAGTTACTGCTAGTGAGTATTTTAATACCTAAAGCAACTACTAAGAAAACCATATAATTAAACTAAAAAAATTTTACATAAACAAAACAAGATAGAATCCTAAAACATGTTCAAGCAGCCCACAGGAAGCTAAAAAAAAAGAGGAATGAGAAATGGAGAAAATGAACAGAAGACAACTAATAAAATGAGACACTTAAGTCCTAACAAATCAATAATTACTGTTTTAAAAAAGATTTTAAGATTTATAATAAGTGGGGCTTGAACTCACAACCCCCAGATCAAGAGTCACACACTCTACCAACTAAGCCAGCCAAGCACCCCAATCAATAATCACTTCAAATGTAATGGTCTAAATACACCAATCAAAAGACAGAGATCGGCAGAGTGGATATAAAAACATACATGCAACTGTGTGCTTTCTATAAGAAGCTCACTTCAAATACAACATAGGTAGGTTGAAAGTAAAAGGATGAAGAAAAATATATCCTGTTAACGTTAATGTTTAAAAAAAAAAAAAAGAAAGCATGAGTGGTTATATGATTATCACGTAAAATAGACTTCAGAGCAAAGAAAATTACTGGGGAGAAATAAAAACATTACATAACAAATGGGTCAATGCACCAAGAAGATACAGTGCTCTGAATTATGTATGCACCAAACAACAGAGTTTCTAAATATGTGAAAGAAAAAAATGATAGAAATGAAAGAGAAATAGAAAAACCCAGTGATAGTTGGGCATTTCAAAAGTCCACCGTCAGCAATTCTGAGAACTGCACAATAGAAAATTAGCCACGACAGAGAAGAAGTGAACAATGTCAACAAACGGTATCAAACTGACATCTACACAACACTCCACCAAACTATTTCAGAGGACAAATTCTTTTCAAGCATTCACGGAACATTCACCTAGCTAGACCACATCCTAGGTCACAAATGAAAATAACTGGAGTAATACATAGGAGATTCTCTGATCATAATGGAATCAATCCAGAAATCAGTAAGAGGAAGACAATAGGAAACAGTTAAAACTTAAATATACTTAAAAAGAACTCATAGGTCATAGAAGAAATCTCAAAGATAATTAAAAAAAAAAAACTCTGAATGAAAATGAAAACACAACATATCACAATTTGTGGGACACAGCTAAAGCAGTCCTAAAAAAGGAAACACACAGCACTAAATGCACTTACATAAGAGGAAAAGTCTCAAATCAATCATCTTTTTAAATTTTTTTTTTACGTTTATTCATTTTTGAGACAGAGACAGAGCATGAATGGGGGAAGGCCAGAGAGAGAGGGAGACACAGAATCCGAAACAGGCTCCAGGCTCTGAGCTGCCAGCACAGAGCCCGACGCAGGGCTCGAACCCATGGACCGCGAGATCATGACCTGAGCCGAAGTCGGATGCCCAACCGACTGAGCCACCCAGGTGCCCCCAAATCATCTTTTTTTTTTTAACGTTTATTTATTTTTTTGGGAGAGACAGAGTGTGAGTGAGGGAGGGGCAGAGAAAGAGGGAGACACAGAAATCGAAGCAGGCTCCAGGGTCTGAGCTGTCAGCACAGAGCCCGACAGAGGGCTCAAACTCATAAACCGTGAGACCATGACTTGAGCCAAGTGGCCCACTCAAATCAATAGTCTAAGTTCCACCTCAAGAACCCACCAAAAGAGCAAAATAGTCCAAAAGCAAGCAAAGGAAGGAAGTAAACATTTAAAATCGATAAAATTGAAAACAGGAAAATAGAGAAAAGTCAGTGAAACAAATACTTAGTTCTTTTTAAAAAAATCTTTATTTTTGAGAGCGACAGAGAGAGTGCAAGTGGTGGAGGGGCAGAGAGAGAGGCAGAGAGAGAATCCCAAGCAGGCTCCTCACTGTCAGCGCAGAGCCAGACGTGGGGCTCGATTTCAGGAACCATGAGAACACGACTCGAGACGAAATCAAAAGGCAGATGCTTAACCAAGTCGGTGTCTTAATCCACCCAAGTGCCCCCAATACTTAGTTCTTTAAAGAAAACCAGTAAAATTCATAAGTCTCTATTAAGTCTGATAAAGAAAAAAGGAGAGGAATGAAATAGAAATGAAAAGGGGATTATCACTACAAATCCTGAAATCATTCACAGCATAATAAAAGAATACCACAAACAATTATATACTAAAAATTCAACAACTTGGGGAAGAAAAAAATGGACAACTTAAAAATCGATTAAACTACCAAAGTTCAAACCAAAATATAGAACCTGAATACTTATAACTATTCAAGAAATTTGTAGTTTACAAGGTCTCAAAAAAGAAATCCCTGGGGCGCCTGGGTGGCGCAGTCGGTTAAGCGTCCGACTTCAGCCAGGTCACGATCTCGCGGTCCGTGAGTTCGAGCCCCGCGTCGGGCTCTGGGCTGATGGCTCAGAGCCTGGAGCCTGTTTCTGATTCTGTGTCTCCCTCTCTCTCTGCCCCTCGCCCGTTCATGCTCTGTCTCTCTCTGTCCCAAAAATAAATAAACGTTGAAAAAAAAAAATTAAAAAAAAAAAAAAAAAAAAAAAAGAAATCCCTAAGCCCAGATAGCTTCACTTGAGAATCTTATTAAACACCGAAAGAAAAACTAACATCAGTTGTACACAATCTTTTCCAGAAACTAGACCCCTCCAAACTCATTGTATCAGGCCAGTATTACCTGGTTACCAAAACCAGACAAAGACACAACAACAAAACAAATAAAAAGAGAGGGAACTACGAGCCATTATCTCTCATGAACTTAGAGGCAAAAACTTTAAACAAAATTAGCAAACAAATCCAACGATGTATAAAAAGATTTATATGCCAGGATTAAGTGGGATTTATGCCAGCTATGCAGGGTTGGTTCAACATTTGAAAAACAATGTCATCCATAGCAACAGGCTGAAGAAGAAAAGTCATGTGACACAACACCCATTTTTGATAAAAACTTTCACCAAGTTAGAATAAGAAAAACAGTTTCAACTTGATAAAGAGCATCTGTAAAAAATCTATAGCTAATATCATACTTCATGGTGAAAGACTGCAGCTTTTCCCTTAAGTTCATGAGCACAAAAACAAAGTCAGCTCTTACCAATCTTACCCAAAACAGTACTAAAAATCTTAGCCACTGCACTGAGGAAGAAAAGGCATAGAGATGGCAAAGGAAGAAATAAAACCATCCCCATTTGTAGATGACATGTTTGTCTACATAGAAAATCCCAAAAAATCTACAAAAAAAACCTCCTAGAACTAATTAGTGAGTTCAGTAAGGTTACAGGATACAAAATCAACACAAAAAATCAATCACATTTCTAATTAAATGTAAATTGGAAGACTCAACCTATTAGGATGTCAATTCTCTCCAAATTTATCTATAGGTTTAATGCTCTTCCTATCAAAACCTCAGTGAGGTTTTGCTACAGATAAGTCTATTCTAAAACTGGTAAGGAAAGGCACAATCTTGACAGAGAAAAATAAAATAGAAACAATAATGCTAAGACTTACTGAAATAGCTATAATAATCAAAAGCATCATATTGGCAGAGGGACAGACACACAGATTGATGGAACAGAAGTGAGGGCCAGAAATAGACCCTGTTATGGACTGAACGGTGCCCCCCCAAAATCAATAGGTTGAGGTCCTAATTCCCAATGACTATATTTAGAGATAGGACCTTTAAAGAGGTAATTAAGGTTAGATGAAGTTGTAACAGTGGAGCTCTGACCCAATAGGACTGGTGTCCTCATAAGAAGAGGAAGAGACACCAAGAATGCACAGAGAGGAAAAAAAATCACGCGAAGATACAAGGAGGAAAGTATCTGCAAACCAAGAGGGCCTGGAGAAACAAAACCTGCTGGTACCTTGATCTTGGACTTCCAACCTCCAGAACTATGAAAAAATCAATCTGTTGTTTAAGCGAGCCATCCATGGTATTTTGTTATGGCAGCCCTGCCTGAGTAAGAACAGACCCACACAATTAGGCCCAGTTTTTTGAACAAGGGCACAAAAACAATTCAATGAAGAAAGGGTAGCCGTTTCAACAAACGGTGCCAGAGCAACTGGGTATCTATTGACAAACACACAGAAAGAACCTCAACCTACACCTCACACTTCATACAAATGAACCCCAAATGGATCATGAATTTAAGTCTAAAACTATACATCATACAGAAAAAAAATAGGGGATGGGTGCCTGTCTGGCTCAGTTGGTGGAGCAGGAGACTCTTGATCTCGGGGCTGTGCATTCGAGCCTTATGTCGGGTGTAGAGATTACTTCAAAATAAAATCTTTTTTTTTTTTTAAATGTTTATTTTTCAGAGAAAGAGAGAGAGACACAGAACATGAGCGGGGGAGGGGCAGAGAGAGAGGGAGATACAGAATCCCAAGCAGGCTCCACACAGGGCTTGAACTCATGAACCACGAGATCATGACCTGAGCCAAAGTTGGACGCTTAACTGACTGAGCCACCCAGGTGCGCCTAAGTTTATCCATTTATTTTGAAAGAGAGACAGAGAGAACCAGCAAGGGAGGGGCAGAAAGAGAGGTAGACAGAGGATCCAAAGCAGCTCTGGGGGCTCAAACTCACGAACTGTGACATCATGACCTGAGCTGAAGTCGGATGCTTAACAGACTGAGCCACCCAGGTGCCTCAAAAATAAAATCGTAAAAAAAGAACAGAAGAAAACATAGGGGAAAATCTTCTGGTTCAAGGGCTGGCAAAGAATCTGACACCAAAAGCACCATCCGTAAGAGGAAAAACCGGACCCCATCAAAATTAAAAATTTTCCTCTGTCCAAGACCCTGTTAAGAGGATGAAACAACAACTATAGACAGGGGAAAAAATATTTGCAAACCGAATATTCAAGAAAGGGCTAGTATCTGGAATGTATATATAAAAAAACCTCTTAAAACTCAAAAGTAAGAAAACCAGACACCCCAATTAGAAAATGGGCAAAAAACAGAAACAGACATTTCATTGAAGAAAATAAACAGATGGCAAACACACACACACAAAACACGGTCAACCTCTGTAGCGATGAACGAAATGCAGATTGAAACCATAATGAGCTATTAATATTAATCAGAAGGTAAATAAGTCTAAAGACAACAGTGACGACATCAACTGCTGGTGAGAATGAGAAGCAAGGACTGTTCACACATTGCTGGAAGGAATATAAAATGGCACAGCTACTCCAGAAATCAGTTTAGAAGCTTCTTTAAAAAGTGAACATGCAACTACCATATATGACCCAACAATTTCGCACCTAAGTATTTACCCTAGGGAAATGGAAATTTGTATTCGTACAAAACTCTGTACACGAGTATTTATAGTACCTTTATTCATAATAGCCCCAAACTGGTAACAACCCAGGTGTCTTTTATCAGGTGAATGGCTAAACTATATGGCATATTCAATTAAAACAAACAAACCCACAAAAGTACCGATACATGCAACAGCTTGGATACATCTCCAGAGAATTAATCAGGCGGGAGTTGAAAAAAAGCCAATCCCCAAAGGTTACACATTATATGATTCTATTTGTATCTATTTTTAAGTCTATTTATTTATTTTGAGAGAAGAGAGAGAAAGAGAGTGCTCGTGCAAGCACACAGGGGAGGGGCAGAGAGAGAACCCCAAGTAGGCTCCAAGCTAATGACGTGGGGCTCAATCTCAGGAACCGAGAGATCATGACCTGAGCTGAAATCAAGAGTTAGATGCTTAACTGACTGAGCCACCCAGGTGCCCCTGTATATATTTCCTGAACTGGGAAAATAATAGGAAATGTAGAAGCGTTTTAATGATTGTCAGGGATCCAGGACAAAGGAGGGGAGGCAGTGGATGGCAAACGGGTGCGGCCATAAAAGGTGTATGTACACAAGAGCTCCTTGAGTCGGAGCTTGACTGGGGTGGTGGTCACATGACTCTACATGTGTGATAAAACTGTACAGAACTAAATATGTACATACAAAGCACTACTTGTAAAACTGGTGACATCTGAACATGGTTGAAGAACTATCAGTGCCAATGGCCTGGCTGTAATGTTATATGTAGTCTGGTTATGCAGGAAGTAACTATTGGGAGAAAACGGGTAGAGGCTGTCCAGGATACTTATTATTTCTTCAGTGGCATGTGAATCTACAATGATCTCAAAATAGGAGGCTTGAAAAATGCTTTCCGGGGCACCTGGGTGGCTCAGTAAGTTAAGCATCGACATGGGCTCAGGTCATGATCTCGCGGTCCATGAGTTTGAGCCGCACCTCAGGCGCTGTGCTGACAGCTCAGAGCCTGGAGCCTGCTTCGGATTCTGTGTCTCCCTCTCTCTCTCCCTTCCCCTGCTTGCACTCTGTCTGTCTGTCTGTCTGTCTCTCTCTCAAAAATAGTAAACATTAAAAAAATAAAAAAATGCTTTCTAATCACACTTGGAGTTAGTTTATGTTTACTGAGAGATTTTTAAAAAATTTATTTGGACATTTAAAGATCTATACGTTATTTTTATTAAAACAAATGTAGGGGCGCCTGGGTGGCGCAGTCGGTTAAGCGTCCGACTTCAGCCAGGTCACGATCTCGCAGTCCATGAGTTCGAGCCCCGCGTCGGGCTCTGGGCTGATGGCTCAGAGCCTGGAGCCTGTTTCCAATTCTGTGTCTCCCTCTCTCTCTGCCTGTCCCCCGTTCATGCTCTGTCTCTCTCTGTCCCAAAAATAAATAAACGTTGAAAAAAAAAAAATTAAAAAAAAAAAAAATAAATAAATAAAAACAAATGTAAATAAAAGGGGCGCCCGCGTGGTTCAGTCAGTTAAGCATCCGACTTTGGCTCAGGCCATGATCTCACAGTTCATGAGTTCAAGCCCCGCATCGGGCTCTATGCTGACAGCTCAGAGCCTGGAGCCTTCTTCAGATTCTGTGTCTCCCTCTCTCTCTGTTCCTCTCCTGCCTGCACTCTGTCCCTCTCAAAAATAAATAAACTAAAAAAATTAAAAAAAAAAAAAAGTAAAACAAAAGTAAATAAAAAAAAAAAATCAAGGTGGTAGATTAACAAATGGCTATACGTCACCCCTATGTTTCTATTCATGCCCTTTACAGTGTGACTTTGCCATTCTTCCCATAAATAGGTGCAGCCTGTCTCTCAAACCGATGAATTCAGGGTTGGCCAAGTGACCTGCTTTGCCAATGGGGTATTACTAAACACAGTGCAAACAAAGGCTTGAAAAACACTTACACATCAATCGTTGCTCTTCCTTGCTGTTAGGAACTCTACCGCGGCCATGTGAAGAAACCCAAGCTGGTCTGTGAGATGGTGAGTGACATATAACCCAGGTATCTCCATCTTCCCTGACAACAGCCAGCACCAACAGCCAGACATGTGAGACCAGCCACTCTAGAAGGACCCACCCTCAGCTAAGCTGCCAAAACCATCCGGAAAACCCCAAAATTCATGAGCAGTTCCAACTTAGTTGTTGTTTTATTAAGTTTTGGGGTGGCACATTATGCAGCAAAAACTCATACATTTCGGAACACGATTTGGTGGCATATGTATGGCTAAAGAACATTCAAGAGCAAGACTGTTAACTGGGTACTGGTAAAAATATGATTAAGTTTAAAGTCAAAGTCAAAGCTAAAATAAAAATGTTTTTATTATCAATCCAATATAAAATCACTACTACAATATCTAAGTGGTAATAATGCCACCTAACTGCTCTTGCAAATCTCTATGCTGGCAAAGCAAAACAGAAGGGACAAACCAGTTCTTAAAATAAACAAACAAACAAAAAAAAACCCCAAAAAAACTGAAAAAAGATACTTCAAATCAGAAAATAATTTATATGTTTTACACGGCAAAACAACAAACTGCAATTTTTTTACATAAATGAAAAACACAACACTGGGAAACGAAGTTATAAACACAGGACACGTCATTTTGTCATTTTCAGTATTACGTTCAGAAACCGGCATGGCCTGCCCCTAGAAATAAAACCCTTTCCCCAAAAACATCAAAGTAAATCTTCATAAAGCTAACTATTAGTAGAGACAGCATAATGTTTTATTCATCTTAAAATTTAAAAATAAGAAATCTAGAAGAATCTTATTGAACTGCTGAGGCTCCAAATTCTAATGCCAGTCTCTTAAAGTATTCTGAAGTTCCTAAGTGTATATTGAGGGGAGTGATCAAAGTGAGAAAGTTTCCACAGTTCCTTTCCTGTTTTTCATTCAGATAACAATTGGCTTAAGGAGCTGGAAATGAGATACCTCCCTTTCCCACCCTGAAGCATCAATAATATGTACCATGTGTATGGAAACTTGTCACATTTATCTCCCCAACCTAACCAAAATACATGTTTTTTTCCTTTTGTAAAAAATAAACTCTCTTACAAATCAGGTCAAATTTAAGATAAGTTCCTGTGGAGTATGGACATTCAAGATTTTGATGATCTTAAGTGTTTTACTGATGACAATGTATACCAACCCATACTTTCCTATTACCCTACTTGGTGGTTCCTAGAAAATACATATCCTCACTAATAGTTTAAGATTTAAAATCCTTACAGTAAAATCCTCTCACAATATTGTTGTAGGAACAGGGAATGATGAGGTTGATGATCCTTTACTTGTATAATAACCTCACTTGTTTCTCAGAAGAATCCCATAAAATAAGTCCTATTATTGTTCCCATCATTTCATAGACAGGAGAAGTGAGGCTTAGAGAGGTTAAGCATACAACTCACTCAAAACTGGAACCCTTAACCACTGTCTCTCCTAAATAAAGTCACACTTATTCTACCTCAATATTGGGTTTTAAAACCATGTTTTTAACTGTGAGGACTTGGAACATCCAAATTTCATCAAATAATGAAATCTTCCCTTAATGTTACATACTGTATTCTGTTAATTTTTTTCTCTAAAATTAAAAAAAAAATTTTAATGTGTATTTATTTTTGAGAGAGAGAGAGAGAGAGAGAGAGAGAGACAGACAGAGTGCAAGCAGGGGAGGGGCAGAGAGAGGCAGACACAGAATCTGAAGCAGGCTCCAGGCTCCAAGCTGTCAGCATGGAGCCTGACACAGGGTCTGAACCCACAAACCGCGAGATCATGACCTGAGCCGAAATTGGACACTCAACTGACTGAGCCATGCAGGTGCCCCTCTCTGAATTTTTTTAATGTTTATTTTTGAGAGAAAAAGAGCACAAGTGGGGGAGGGGAAGAGAGAGAGGGAGACACAGAATCTGAAGCAGATCCAGGCTCTGAGCTATCAGCACAGAGCCTGACGTGGAGCTCGAACTCACGAACCGTGAGATCATGATCTGAGCTGCATGCAGGTGGTTTCTTAACCAACTGAGCCACCCAGGCCCCAGTTCTTTTCTCCTTTTAAAATCCTATGTTCATACAGGAGGGGAAATGAATTAACCTTTATTCACATGTCTTACATGCCAAGAACTGTGCTGAGCAAACCAATAACTTTGTTTTATTTCTTATACTCTTCCAGTGAGGTATCTTTAATTTTACAGATGAGGAAACTAAGGCTCAAGAGGTTAGTTTCCTCAAAGGCAAATGGCAAAAAGCAATGGGAGAGTTCAGATCTGTACTCTGGTTTGTACAACTGCAAAGTCCTTGGGGTTTTTTTCCTGACACCTACCAGAGTATGGAAAGCATAATACTTTGGCAAATATACATGTTATGTAACAGATGAAACACAGCATCCTTTATTACTGCATATACCACACAAATACACAAAATATTACGAATTTGCTGAAGAATTGTTAAGTCTCTAAAAAGTTTTCCTAAACAAAGTAACACTTCATCAAGATAGAAGACAAAATATTTCTGATATTTAAGTTTCTGTTCCATTTATTAATCCAAACAAATCAAATGTCATCAAAAAATAAAATATTAAGGTGACTGTATAATACTACAAAGGTTAAAATATGGACTATACTTTCCCAAGATTTACTGAGGTGTTTGCAACTCCTACCTAATTGTACCATAAAAGTAAATGAACCTCTTCTAATTGAAAATACATCTAAAACGTTTAGCTGATGATAATATAAAAAATACCACAAAACGTAAGTAGCAAAGTAATACTGTTTTCCTTTTGAGTGAGGAAGAGGTATCATCTCCAGAATAATCTCCAGGAAAGTAGGTAATAGCACCAAAGCATCTAGGTATGCTGCCAGAGTTCCAAGAAATTTCGAAGCCTTCCAACATTTTTGCTTTGAGTAGTTTTCAAGTACAAGAACCTTGCACCTCATTAATGCAATGGTTTTATGAGTAAAAGATAACCAGTTAAGGCTTTGTGAGAGTTGTAATGTTCTCTAAAATTGAAATATGATGTCATTCCCAGGATTAAATGTATGAGATTTTCCAGATAATCCTGGCTGAGCAACCAGAGAACTGTCATCATTTGCAGTCAACACTTTCATGTCACAAAGCAATTCATGATGCATTTCTGCCATATAATTTTACTTCTTTAGTTTCCTTATCAAACATCTAGAATTAAGGGAAGTTCTAACATTCCTTTTATTTTATTTTCTAAAGATTTTATTTTTAAGTAAACTCTACACCCAACATGGGTCTTGAACTCACAACCCTGAGATCAAGAGTTATATGCTCCATTAACTGAGCCAGCCAGGTGCCCCCTAACGTTCCTTTTAAAAACATTGTGAAATTTCTTTTCAGACACCACGAAGAAATTTATACAAAGTTCTGAAATTCATGTAAGTATCCAGACTCTATGACTGAACACCTGCCAGATTTAATCTCCATCACTGAATTGTATAAAACTCTGAAATTAAGATTTACCTGCTTCGTTGTTAATCGGAAACTCCCACAGTTTCCCCTCTTTGGTCCACTGGATCATCTCTTCAAAACCATTCTGAAGGGGCTGTTCATTTACCTCAGCTAACTGCTTAGCAAATTCCACATCCCAAAGTGAAGGTGCTGTCTCTGTATAATAAAAACATTTCAAATAATCACAAGTCAATGCGTATATATCTTTATTTTTACAAAAATGTTATAATCAACTCCAAATTGGTGAAACATTTCAGGTCCTGAGGGATATACATAAACAGTATATAATGGAAGGTCATTCTCTGAGAGCTCAAACTGTTCAAAAATGACATAAAAAGCCTGCAGCAACCATAATTGCAAACCTTGGCTTCTGTTTTACTACACTGCTAGGCAAGCAAGCCCTGAAGTCTCACTGCCCCCTCTACTGGAAAGGAAAAAAAAAATATGTATTTTGTTTAAGGATGTTTCCATGAATGTGAATATTTTTTATAAGACATGTGACTTTGATATTTATAGTCCAGCCTGTTTACCTTTTAGTCTGTCAAGATAAGTCACCAATATACAACTAATAAAGACCAAAGAAATTAAATTAACATAATAACAATACTACTAACGGATACAGAGCACTTACTCTGTGCTAATGCTTTTTCTACATTAGTTCATTTAATCCTCACAACCAACCCTCTAAGTAAGTTAATATCATGTTAGCTTATAACCACCATCATATCACATTTTAATCATTTTATTCGCTTTGGAAATGTAAGACACTTTTCAAGAATGAACTGCATTTCCACCAGTCACTGTTGGTGGGAGTGTAAAATGGCACAACCTCTTTGAAAAATAGTTTGGCGGTTACTTAAAAAATTAGAAAATACACTTCGCATACAACCATTTGACTCCTAGATATTTACCCAAGAGAAAACATATGTCCACACAGACTTGTATACGAAAATTCATGTACAGCCACGTCTGACTGCACACTGACTGCTAGATATTAAGTATGTTGGCCTAGAACATCTCATACAGAGAAAAGATCATAGCAGTTAGGCTTAATTAGCCACATTTCCAGAGTAATCATAACAGTAAAATAATTATCATAGTCCCATTTTATAGATTTATTCAGTGGACACTGATGAACCTATGTCTTTTCCATGATCATCAACACCATCATCATTACGTTTTTTTCTATTTAAAAATTTTTTTTAATGTTTTATTTTATATTTGAGAGAGAGAGAGAGAGAGAGGCAAAGCGTAAGCAAGGGAGGGACAGAGAGAGAGGGAGACACAGAATCCGAAGCAGGCTCCAGGCTCCAAGCTGCCAGCACAGAGCCAACGCGGGGCTTGAACTCACAAGCAGTGAGATCATGACATGAGCTGAAATCGGACACTTAACCGACTGAGCCACCAGGTGCCTCAACGCCATCATCGTTGTTGCTAATAGCTGCATCTATGTACTGAATGTCCATTGTGCTCCTGACACTTCAATTACACATTAGTTCATTTAAGCCTTGAGAGGTATGTATCAGCCCTATTTTACAGATGGAGAAAGGAAAACTCAAAGAGGTTAGTATGCCAGAATATGAATTTGAATAATCCACACCTATCAAATACTGAAACTCCTTCCATTAAGCTATCTGGCCTCTTGGCTCTAGATTACTCCAGGATAAGCAGTAGGGTCTATGACTATATCCTTTGCAGCAGTGGCAGGAACATGGAGGGAGCAAAATGCGGGAATCCTGGGATAGAAGAACTCATTCAATCAATAATTACTGAATGTAAATTATATGTCAGGCATTATTTTAGGTGATAGGGAAACAGCAGTGAATAAATGCTAAATTTAAGTCTGCATGTTGCTGCTACTGTATTTAATTGGGAACAAAAGACGTTCTTTAGACTCATGCAAGTATAACTTATTAAACAGTACCTTCATTAGAGTAAATTTTCATAAATTTGCATATTACTTTCCTTATTAAAGTACAATCATTTTATACTGTTTTATAAAATTTAAGTACTTCCTTGCCAGCTAATTTCAGTTTTAGGAACAGGATTTCTGATCAAAAAAAGCAAATTGGCTTCTTCAAGAATACAAGTGCCTCTTCTGGTTGTTCATTAGGTGGACAACAGTGACTGCCCTGACAGTAAATTCCCTTTAAAAAAGAAAAAAAATGTTTATTTATTTGAGAGACAGCAAGCTCAAACAATGCAGTTTTCACATAAGAGAAAGGAGGTTGTTCTCTTAGCTTTCTTTTCAGTTTTAAATGAACAAACACTGATTGATTAATGTAAATATCATATTAAAATTAGATAAAGTGATCTCAAATCACTTGAGTTTTCCTCTATGGATAGATATTATATAGCTCAATTTGTTCAAAAAAAAGCATTTACAATTTAACATAACTAATTCCTATGATCTGTAAGCCACTTGGTTAGGTGCTGCTGGGTATACAAAAGTCAGTGAAACCTAGGCCCCAACATCTAAAGGTTTATTGAATATTGGGAAAAATCAGATGTTTATATAAGTGATAGATTAAATGAGACACTGGAGGCTGGCCTCAGAACTTAAAAATCAATTATAAAATTATTTCTATGAAGTCCCAAAAGCTAACTTAGAATCTTTGGAAATGAAAGTCACTTGTAAGCTGAAGACAATTTGCACTGAATTTTCTCATCTATTTTAAGTTATCACTAAACCATATTTAACGTCAAGCAAGACGACGTCTCGTATCTCTTTGAATTAGACTTCAAATGATGAATTTGAAGGATTTAACTTCTTACCCAAAGAAGAAAGGGGGAAGAGTAAAGAACAAGGACTAACTATGTATTAAGAAAAAAACATGAGACTGCTAAATCGATCTCCTGAATGCTCTTCTTCCCAGCTCCGAAACAATCTCCAAATCACCTCACTAAGTCACTTCTACAAATGCTATCTCCTCTTCTGGACAGCAAGCTGCTCTAGGGCCGAAGCCACAGTTTAGCTTTTGTAATAGCACAGCTGCAGATGGTAGGTGATCATTAATGTTCTAACCCAAATCAGCAGCCAACTGACAGCTCTGGATTCAGGAAGCTGGTAGGAGTTACCTCCCGCTGTCTCATAGCATGCAACATTTCAAGGGACACATCTGACCAAGACTGGCAATGTCAACAACTACGTTCATAAGCAGGACCCAGGTCAATGACAGGATGGCTTATTAAAATACTTGACATTATGTAATCAAAACGTGAAGGACGTTGTTGAAAGATGGAATGTTTGTATACTTGAGAAACAGTGTTGTTCTTTTTTCTATGTTTATTTTTTTTTTTAGAGAGTGAGCGAGAGCACGCATGCATGGAAGAGAGAAAGGGGGAGAGAGAGAGAGAGAGAGAGAGAGAGAGAGAGAGAGAGAGAGAGAGTCCCAAGTAGGCTCCGTGCTGTTAGCACGGAGCTTGATGTGGTGCTTCATCCTGCAAACTGAGAAATCATGACCTAAGCCAAAACCAAGACTTGAACCCTTAACTTATTAACACTCCAGCACCCCCCAATTGTGTTGTTCTTAACAAACCTGTTTTGGGTGCCTCTTCAGTAACGGCCTTAAGGTCAAAAATATTAAGTCTCTTCCCCTTGAGTATATTTTTCCTAAGGCTGGAAAAGAAAAAACAATTTAAGTTAATATTTTTATACACTGCCAACAAAAAATTCTTTAGAAAAAGAAAATTGTATATGAAATACTCAATGTAGAAGTTTAAAAATATTCCACTGACTCACACCCAGACATTTTAACTAAATTTCTGCATCTTTAGAACTGACAACGAAAAACCGGAACAAATGCACTTGAAGTTTTGCATCATGATACAATAAAGCGGGTTAAATAGTTTAATGTCTAAAACAGCTAATTGAAAAGATTAGTTTGAATTGCCATAATTTTTACGTGATCCATTTCATATTAAGGTTTTAGAAAACTCAACATTAGACAGCTATTAAAATATGCTAAATTAAAAGTTGTTGAAGTCAATGTTTGTCTCAGTTTAAGGGCAGAAAACACTGCATGTTTAATTACAAACTATAATTATAAAAGATGGCACAGATAAATCAAAACATTCCCACTTATAAAGCAATCATTCTGTAATTTTAACATAATGATTAACTTTCTTTATATAACATTTTTAATTAACTATTGAAATTAATGTCAGAGAGTTAACAGATAACTTTTCCTTGTATATTTTAATCAACTGCTTCATGTATCACCTTACATTCATACTTACATAAATTTACTGGCAGATTAAAAGCCAGTTTAAAAAATGGACAGTTACTTTTAAAATAATTTTGAAGGGGCGCCTGGGTGGCGCAGTCGGTTAAGCATCCGACTTCAGCCAGGTCACGATCTCGCGGTCCGTGAGTTCGAGCCCCGCGTCGGGCTCTGGGCTGATGGCTCAGAGCCTGGAGCCTGTTTCCGATTCTGTGTCTCCCTCTCTCTCTGACCCTCCCCCGTTCATGCTCTGTCTCTCTCTGTCCCAAAAATAAATAAACGTTGAAAAAAAAAAATTTTTTTTAAATAAAAAATAAAAAAAAATAAAATAATTTTGAATACTTTTCTGGATCACATTACTTTTTTCTACAATATCACACTAACTGAAAAAATGCAAATACCATATTAAAATTAGATAAAGTGATCTCAAATCACTTCAGGTTTTCGCTAGCAGGTCCCCAAGTATTTTAAACAAAGGTATTTATGCTCCAGAACCATCCTCAGGGCTTGCATTCTTCTCTGCACCCAGCAGTCCCCAACTTTGCATCAGGTCAACAGGATGATGGATTAAGGTGACTCATGGTAAAGAGGGAATGATCTGGTAAAGTATGGAATTTTAGAAGGTACTAAAGGGGAAAGGAGGGGAACAAACGTTTTCATTGCATCTACTATATAGAGTCTGCACATCCCTTTCCTATTTCTCAAGAAAGCCATTTAAGTTAGCATCTCCTAGATGAGGAAACAGACCAACGAGGCTATGCAAGTTGCCGCAGTTCCGGGATTGGTCTAGCACAGTGCCAAGACTCTGAGGTATGCTAGGGCCAGTGCTCTGTGCCTCACACTTCTCTGTTCTCTTACTGAAGGAATCAGCCCAGGGCATATTAATGGTGGATTGTCTCAGGCTGTCCCAGGACAGAGCAGGGAGAACAACTTGGTGTCTTACCACTGCTTTCCCTAACTCTAGAGTCCTTCAGTCAGTTTTTTAATATAGCCATTATATGCACATAAACCCCGGTCCTACTTTTTTAGCTACTCCCTTCCCACTTTCTAATTTTTCTTTTAAGATTTTACTTAAAAAAAATTTTTTTTTAATGTTTATTTTTGGGAGAGAGAGAGAGAGAGAGAGAGAGAGAGAGCGAGCAGGGAGGGACAGAGAGAGAGGGAGAGACGCAGAATCTGAAGCAGGCTCCAGGCTCTGAGCTGTCAGCACAGAGCCCGACGTGGGGTTCAAACCCATGAACCATGAGATCATGACCTGAATCCAAGTCGGACACTTAACTGACTGAGCCACCTAGGTGCTCCTGTAAGATTTTACTTTTAAGTAATCTCTACACCCAACTCGAGGCTTGAACTCACGACCCCCAGATCAACAGTCACAAGCTCTACTGACCGAGCCAGTCATGTGCCCGCCACCTTCTAGTTTTTAATGACAGCTAATATCATTAAGAATCAAATTATGATATAGCATTCTGACATAATTGCATGGAATCATGAAATCATTTCAACAAAGAATGATTCAAACAAGACTGAAATTAAATATTCTTTTTTAAAGTAAGTTCTATACCCAACGTGGGGTTTGAACTCATGACCCCAGATCAAGAATTGCATGCTCTACTGACTGAGCCAGCCAGGCGCCCCTGAAATTAAATATTCTTGAGGAATCTTAAGTAAAACTCCAAGTTTTATCTAATATTTATCTAATATTTTATCTAATATTTATTCTATTTTATCTAATAATATGTCATAGGTATAACATCACTTTAAATTAGTAATTCAAATAATTTCCCAAAGTCATTGTAACCTCTTGAACTTCCTTTGTTAACTGCTGACCATCTTTTACAATTTTCCTGTACAAATTCATAGTTTAACTTCTGAAAAGAGCTAACTCAAGTTGCTGGAATTATAATTAAAAGAAAATCCACGGAATACATAACACATCAAAAATACTCCACTGTAGGCACCTCCTCCTACAAAGATCAGTTAGTTTTTGTCACAGCGTGCTATAAATATCTGGTTCCCTGTCCCCAACTTTCACTTTATGGGCTTGAAGGAGAGAAAGCAGAAACTTTATGTGAATACAGACAGCTTTGTATTATAAAATAATTATGTAAAACATGGCTTAGCATCTTGAAGTCTGCAAATTACCAAATTCAAATTGCCACAAATATCTGCCACTTTCAGATATTATAATGGATCTTCCTTTCTTTTTTTGATGATGGCTTATTTCTCTAAGATATGAATAATGATAATTATATAGAGAAATATAAAGGTTATATGAATATACATTGTTATGTATGAATCAGAATGAAAAATAATGCTTCTCACAAAATGTTCATTTGTTCAGCATTAAATCAGCTTCACTTATCCTAAATCAGGAGACTTCTATTCATCGTGGGTAAATGGGAGAAAGGGCCCAACTTGATTAATGGTATAGAAAAGCGTAAGACTGCTAAACCCAGAACACCTTTTCCTCTGTAAGACATGGTACACGCAGAGTGAGAAAACGGTTATAATTTCATCTATAATGCTCAAACACCTATCAGCAATAACAGGCACAGAATAAAGTAAACCTACAGAGAAATAAACAAAACCAAAGAGCCTGAATACCTTTTTTTAAGATCATTGGTCTTCTTCTGGCCCACGTAATCGTTAGATCCTTCATCAAACTGAATTTGATGCACTGGTCTTGTACTAACTCTAGCTGTGGAAGATTTGGCAATTTTCATATCTGATATTATGTTACTGACACTGAAATAAGAAAAAGGTCAGTGTATTAGAAATTTTAGCTACAGAAGAGTAAAAAACTTTCTTACACATGAGATTCATATCACTTTGTTTATACTTCACTTCTATGCAGTAATATAGCATTAAATGTTATGTTTAAATGAAAGATTTTTTTTAAGTTTATTTATTTATTGGGGGGGGGGGTGGCAGAGAGAGAGGGAGAGAGAGAATCCCAAGCAGGCTCCACACTGCCAGCGCAGAGCCCAATGTGGGGCTCGAACCCACGAACTGTGAGATCATGACCCGAGCTGAAATGAAGAGTCAGGTGCTTAACCGACTGAGCCACTCAGGCACCCCTTAAATGAAAGATTACATGTCACACACACATTATTAACATTCACACTCCACAGACCACCAAGATTTATGTTTCCTTCTGAAACCTAACTTTTGAAGGTGTTCTTCAGAAATGTGAATTTAAAACATGAATTAAAAGTGTTGTTTATTTAAAAAAAAGTGTCACTAATGAAAAAGTATCAAACATCTGAAGCTGTATATCGACTTCAAACAGGGCATCAAGTATGAGACGAGAGGATGGATGGGAAGGTGTCAGCTAAACGTAAGGATAAGAGCAAAAACTGAAGGAAACAGGCCTGAAGACGATCGCACTCTGCACACGACCAACAGATTATTTAACGGAAAAAATGAATCTTCTCAGAGAAACTGTCTTATTCTGTATTTGTTTTTAATAACACTACCGAATTTACAGTTTCTTTTTTAGGAGCAAGAAATTGTATAACTTGGCAGAAGAAAACTTTAACCATCCCACTGATCTTTTACAAACTGCAATCTTACTTCAGATCATTTTTAAAAAACCTAGTTACTAACATTCCACTTAAAAGAAATATTTTATATAAAATATAAATGTATGAATATAATTGCGTATTACTCACCACTCACATGAAAACAGCCTATTTTGAGAAACCAGCATTACTGACAGAACTATTTGATCCACTAACCTAATTTTAGCTCTTTCTCCATCCTTCTGTGCCTTTGAGACTTCCTCGTGCTGCTGGAGCTGCCTGAGCAGCTCTGACTTGGTCATCTGCTTATCGAACGGGAGAACATCTGCAACAGCAGCTGCGGCTGCTACCAACTCAGGACTCAGGGACTTGGTTCTGACAAAGAAAAGGAAACGCAAGTGAGAAAAAAAGGAGGCATTACTTACTATGCCATTTGTTTAGTGGGAAGTAAAATGATTTTTTTCCAGAGAACACTTTTCTGTCATTCAAAAAAATGTCAGGGGCACCTGGGTGGCTCAGTCGGTTAAGTGTCCGACTTCAGCTCAGGTCATAATCTCATGGTTCGTGAGTTCGAGCCCCGCGTCGGGCTCTGTGCTGACAGCTCAGAGCCTGGACCCTGCTTCGGATTCTGTGTCTCCCTCTCTCTCTCTGCCCCTCCCCCACTCGTGCTCTGTCTCTCTGCGTCTCTCTCAAAAATAAATAAGAACATTAAAAAAAATCAATTTCTGGGGCACCTGGGTGGCTCAGGCGGTTGAACGTCTGACTTCGGCTCAGGTCATGATCCCACGGTTTGTGAGTTCAAGTCCCACATCGGTCTCTGATCCTCTGCCGCCCTCTCACTCTGCCCCTACCCTGCTTGTGCGCTCTTTCTTAAAAATAAAACATTAAAAAAAATCAATTTCTAACAAAATCAAGAATTTGTAAATATTAGGTGTTAGTTTTATATAAACTTTAAAATGTTGAAAGCTGAAGTTACTGGATACTTGTTGAAGCACAAAGTAAGGAAAAGAAAAATAAAAGGGGGAGGGGGGAGGGATCAGCCTTAATTATAATTTGCTGGATTTTTATTTTATTATTATTTTTTTAAAATTTTATTTTAATGTTTTATTTATTTTTGAGACAGAGAGAGACAGAGTATGAACGGGGGAGGGGCAGAGAGAGAGGGAGACACAGAGTCTGAAGCAGACTCCAGGCTCTGAGCTGTCAGCACAGAGCCCGACGCGGGGCTCGAACCCACGGACCGTGAGATCATGACCTGAGCTGAAGTCGGACGCTCAACCGACTGACCCAACCAGGCGCCCCTATTTATTATTTTTTTAAATGTTTATTTTTGAGAGAGTGTGCACAACTGGGGAAGTGGCAGAGAGAGAAGGGGACAGAGGATCCAAAGCAGGCTTCGTGCTGACAGCAGCAAGCCCATGATAATCATGACCTGAGCTGAAGTTGGATGCTCAACCGACTGAGCCACCCACGTGCCCCAATTTATGGATTTTTAAATGAGACGCCAATGTATTTCAGAAACTATACTGCAAGAAAATATTAATGTAGCTAAACCTATTCGCACATCATGATAAGTTCATATGATGGAATAGTTCAACTCACACCTACCACGTGAATGAAACAATGAAAAGTTACATTAAAAAAAAAAGAGTATGCATTGTACGATTCCATTTACACCAAGTTCTAGAATATGCAAAATTAACCTAAGGTGAAAAAAGTCAGAGTAGTGGTTGTCTCAGGACAGAAGTCTACTGACGGAAAGACAGAAATGAGAAATGCTCTGCATCTGATAAGCACATGGGCATATGCATTTGCCAGAATCCTACAGCTAAGATGTGTACACTTCAAAGTATGTAAACTTTACCTGAAAAAAAACCCAAAAACAAAGCCCAGAAATCATCGTTATCATCTAGCAGGAGACGCAAAGTAGGTGAACACACAGATGACACAAGAATGGCAAAATGATTACTGAAGCTGCGTAACAGGTAGGTACACTTTGTGTATGTCGTGTAGTTTAGGTACAAGTTTATTACATTTTGTTTCAAGTTTTCCGTAAGAAAACGCTAAAAAAACCGAAAATGCTACTCTTTAGTAAATTAGGGTAAATTAATAGAAAACTGTGCTAGACATAAAAGGAAATTGTCTACATTATTTACATATTAACTAAGAATTGCCATCTCAATGAGTGGGATTCAAGTTAACGTTTTACTATACTTGACTTTCTATATAAAGATCTGCTGTCTAATATGCAAATCAAAGTTCCCAAATCCCTGAGGTTGTTGGATAAAGATTTAAGGACTTCGCCTACCAAGATAGGAGAGATCTAGAATCTGACGGCCAAGGAAGAAAAATAGAATAAAAGAGGGACTATTACAATTAGTCAAAAATGAGCTACTTTCAAAACTGTTGCCAGTGAATAAGGTTTGAACTTCACTCCAAATCATTTTTTCTATTTTTATTTATTTTTTAAAGCTTATTTATTTTGAGAGCAAGAGAGTGCGAGTGGGGGAGCAGCGGGGGCGGGGGGGGAGAGAGAGAGAGAGAATGAATCCCAAGCTCGATGCGGGGCTTGATTTCACAACCATGAGATCATGACCTGAGACAAAATCAAGAGTTGGACACTTAACCGACCGAGCCACCCAGGTGCCCCTCTACACAGATTTTAAAAAGGTAATGAGACCTTGTTAAAATGTCTCTTAAAAATCTATTCTATCCTATAACTCAGACTATTTCATGAAAACATACTTTATACCCTTCTGTACTCCCTAAATTTCTTTAATATGAACTATACAGCATACACAATTTCAGAAAAGAAATTCTAATAAGGGGAAGGATACTACTGAGTGGACACAAATCACCGTAACTTTTGGCAATTTGATGACATACATTAAAAGTCTAAAATACACCCCAATCCTTTTACCCACCAGTTCCACTTCCAGGAGTATTTGTCTAAAGAAAATAAGCAGGTACACATAGAATTGGAGGGATCCTGCACACTCCAAATGCAAGGTCCAAGCAGTTCCAGCCCCTGTGCCTGACAGGCAAAGCATTTCTCAGATATCTGCATTGCTTTATCTATAACTTTATTTCAGGTCTTTGCTCAATCATTATTCTTCCATGATCCCTTCTTTAAAAATAGCACCTCTCTAACCGATCACTCTTATTTTTCCTCATGTTTCATCACCTAATGTACTATGTGTCTGTGTGTGGCGTAAAAACATCCTCTTCCACCCCCTGACTCTTCCCCCATTTGTAAGGAATAGAGACTTGTTTTGTTCAGTGTTCTACCTCCATCCCTTTGGACAGTGCCTGAGCTCTAATGGCAATCTAAAGTTGCTGAATGAATGAATGATGTTAATCATAGCATTATTTTGTACTAATGGAAAACTAGAAATAATCTAAATTTCTACTAGTGGATTCATTAATTAATAAGTAGCTGAATCCTTCTTACTGGTAGTTGCTTGGTTGAGAGACAGTTACAGTAGGACCTAGAAACTGTGGTCACTGCTGTTCTCCCCAGGGTTCTTACTAGTTCCACAACACATTCAGACTCAGGAGACCTTGGCCTTGCATCGGCTCTCACTAGCGCCAAGTGGGGCGGACACAGCTACCTCTGCCTACGCTGCAGAGATGCTGCAGCCAAGCTTTGGGATGGTTTGTTATGCAGCAACACTTAACTGGAACACATTTTGGTGCCTGGAGGTTGGGTGCTACTGTAACAAAAAACCTAAAATGTATGGAGGAGGTTTGGGTATTGGGCAGTGGGTAGAAACTGGAAAGACCTTGAGGCAAGTATTGATGAGAACTTAGGGCCTCAAAGAGACTTAGAGCTTGAAGGCTCTCAAAGCCACTGTGAGGGAGAGCTTTAGGAAAATCAACATTACTGGAAGCTACAGAAAAGGGGACTTCTGTTCAGCCGCATTGTTGCTTCTAGTAAGGTGGGAAACAGGAAACACACTCAATGAACTGGATGAGCCAGTCTAAGGAGACTTCCAGTGTTGAACCTTAGTTGCAGATGGTAAAATGTGAGAAGAGATAAGAAAGAACCGTTCCATATAAAGGAGCCAAGACTTGCAGGTATCCAAAAGAAAACATTTCTCATTCTCAGCCCCTCCAGACAGCAAACAATGCTAAAATTTAAAATGGTTTCTGAACAGGGGTGCCTGGGTGGCTCAGTTGGTTGAGCGTCTGACTCAATTTCAGCTCCGGTCATGAGATGGAGTGCCGTGCTAGGCTACGTACGTATGTAGAGCCTGCTTAAGAGTCTCTCTCCCTCTGCCCCTCCCTCACTGGCTCAAGCTCCTGCACTCTTTCTCTCTGAAAAAAAGAAATGGTTTCTGAACAGAAATCAAATTCAGTGCAGTGTCAGGGAAACTATAGGCATGACTGCAAAACCCTCTGTTAAGATCTTAGAAAGATTATTTTTTTGAAGATTTTATTTTTAAGTAACCTCTACACCCAACCTGGGGCTTGAGCTCACAACCCCAAGATCAAGAGTTTCATGCTCCACCGAATGAGTCGGCCAGGCACCCCAAGATTTAAAATGCTGCCTCAGAGAGTCTTTCAAACAAACAGGAATTCTAAGAAACTTATGGGTTTGGTCCCACAGCCTTGCACAGGGAGCTCAATGTAGAATATGATCTTGGTTCCCAAACTATGCCCTAAGGAACCCTGGAGCACTACAAGGAAATACAGCAATCTGTCAGTGACTGAACTACTAAGGCAAGGTAGTCATGGTTTTAACAGTAGACTACCGCATGCCTTTTGTTGACATCATCTTTGTGAAGATGGGTTTTCTGGCAGTTGCTATGATAAAAAGCGAGTACCCCTCAAAAGTCAATATGAAACAGGAAATGAGAGTGGCAGTGTCCAATCTGAGTCCAAGGCTACATCATAAAAACAATACAAATTCCTCCCGGCTCCCTTTCTCTTGGGACACTCGCCCTAGGAACCCAGCCGCCATGCAGTGAGGAAGCCCAGGCCACACAGAGAGGCCACAGGTAGGTGTTTCTGGTAACAGTCCTGGCTAAGGTCTCAGCTAACAGCCAGCTTCAACTGTCAGAGCAATGAATGAGCAAACCTTCAGATGATTCCAGCCTCTGGACTTGCAAGTCTTCTGAGTAAGGACAGCACGGAACAGAGATTACCCTCTCCACTGTGCTCTGCCCACACTGCTGACCCACAGAATCCATGAGCATAAAAAAATGGTTGTTTTATGCCACTAAATTTTGGGGCAACTGTTATGCAGCCACACTAACTATATCAATGGGGGTTCAGTATATAATACAAATAAAAAAACTAAAAAACAGGCCATGCATAGAGCAATGACAGTCATCATGAATCAAAGATGATTTACTCAATTCTGTGCATCTGGGATCCCTTAAAAAAAAAAAAAAAAAAGAGTGGGGAACAAAATCATTAAAAGATACATTAAAAATTTTTTATTAAGTAAACTCTATATCCAATGTGGGGCTTGAACTCATGACTCTGAGATCAAGAGTCACATGCTCTACCAACTGGGCCAGCCAGGCACCCTAAAAGATTCATTTTTAAAAACTCAAAACAAATAGGTCTCATTCACCAATCTTTTGATGTAGGACCAAACCCTCTCTGAATAGAAGTTCCAACATAGATCTTTTATATATACACTGCACCCATAGTACATCCTCCAAGAGTTCCAATTCTGGTTTCTTTAAAGCAGAAACATGCAGCAAGAACTTAAAAATGCTTACAAAGCAGTCTGAATGCAGAATTTTCTTGCATTTTTCTGAATGCCTCATTCATACCTAATTGGAAAGGAATTTTTAAAATTTCCTTTCCTGAGTCTTTGCAAAACATTCAGCTCATTTTAACCATTTCTATAACAGATAATTAAATTGTATAATTATAAAAAAAGCACAATGGGTCACAAACAGGTCTGCAAGCTTAAAAAAAACTCTTGGTAAGTATTTTTATACATGTGTGTCTGTATTATCTAATTCTGTGTACTTAAAAAAAAATTGGGGGGTGGGGGAGGGGCACCTGGGTGGCTCAGTTAACCATCTGACTTTGGCTCAGGTCCTGATTTCACAGTTTGAGTTCAAGCCCTGTGTCAGGCTCTGTGCCGACAGCTCAGAGCCTGGAGCCTGCTTCAGATTCTGTGTCTCCCCCACTCTCTACCCCTCCCCTGCTCGCACCCTGTCTCTGTCTCTCTCTCAAAAATAAACATTAAACAAAATTTAATAACAAAAAAAATTTTTTTAATTTTTATTTGAGAAGGAGAGTGCACGTGCAGGGCAGAGGAGTGGAGCGAGAGGGAGCAGTGGGGGGAAGAGGGGAAGAGAGATAGAAAGGGAGAGAGGGAGAGAGGTAGAGAGGGAGAGAGGGAGAGAGAGAGAGAATGTATCTTAAGCAGCCTCCAAGCTCAGCACAGAGCCCAATGTGGAGCTCAATTCCATGACCCTGGGATCCTGACCTGAGCCGAAATCAAGAGTTGGATGCTCAACCAACTGAGTCACCCAGGTGCCCCTAATTCCATATACTTTTATGTAGTATTTTTGCTTTATTTTGTTTCTAAAAGGGAGGGAGAAGATGGGGTACCTGGCTGGCTCGGTAGAGCATCTGACTCTTGACCTCAGGGTTATGGGTTCAAGTCCCATGTTAGGTGTAGAGATTACTTAAAAAAAGTAAAGAGAAGGAGGTAGCTTTGATGGCCACTCATTTTTTGAACTAGCTTTTTTCCTACCACCCAATTATGCTTTCCAGAGGTAGTTTTGATACAATATGATACAGTATAGAGACAAGAAGTTTCATGAAAATATTAAGTCGTTCTGGAAGATAGGAATCTACATTATCTGTTGATTCTGCTAAGAGAAGTCAGAGATGGGGATCTTCAAGCCACATACCTTATTACTTGATGGATGTAAGAAACACCATTATTTATCTATCATTAAAACAAAACACTGTCGGGGCGCCTGGGTGGCGCAGTCAGTTAAGCGTCCGGCTTCAGCCAGGTCACGATCTCGCGGTCCGTGAGTTCGAGCCCCGCGTCAGGCTCTGGGCTGATGGCTCAGAGCCTGGAGCCTGTTTCCGATTCTATGTCTCCCTCTCTCTGCCCCTCCCCTGTTCATGCTCTGTCTCTCTCTGTCCCAAAAATAAATAAACGTTGAAAAAAAAAAATTAAAAAAAACAAAAAACAAAAAAAAACAAAAAAAAAACACTGTCACTGAAACCACAACACAATGCTAAGATATTACTGATTGCACTTAGAATCAATGAAGTATAATACTCTTTTGACAAGCACAAATAATTACATGTTAAGGAAATCATGTAAGTAGAGAACACTGATAATTACTGGTCAAAGGAAATCATATACAACAGTTGTAATCAACATGCTTACATTCTATCCTAGGTGGAATTTTTTAAATGGAAATTTCAAAGAAACAAGTCCTTCAGAGACACGAAGCTACTTCCAAATCAGGAGATAAACAATTTGGTAATTAACAGTTTAAAGAGGCAATTAAGTGACAGTTAATAACACTGATGAATATGTAAAAGAATATGTGGAATTCTCAATTAGATCTCTACTTTTTCCTCTCTAGATTGTATGCACATGTTCCCTTCCTATTTAAATACAGAAGGGTAATAGTATCTTTCAAGTAAGTATTAAAGTCTCCGTGTTTACAAACTGATAATCTTCATGCAGTATCTCCCAGATCCTCTAATTTAAAATTCCTTTCTAAAAGAAAAAGGAGTTTCAAAAAGTACTTTCAACACAGTTGAAATTCCATTCAATTTACCTCTTTTTTGGGGCATCTTCCGGAACTTTGTGAAGCCTGCCAGTTGTAGCCTCTATACTCTTAAGTTGTCTTCTATTGGGTGGCCTTGTTGTTTGTACTTTGGCTGTGCTTAATTCAACTCGCATGCCCTTAATAATACCTAACAAGTCTTTTTTTGTGTTCTCCTTCACACTCTCTTGGGTCTCCGTTTCCTTGGAAATATCACGTGTTGGAGCAGACTGCTCATCTTTCTTGTTACAGATCACGTTGTTCGTGCCAAAATATCGGTGGACCTCATTTTTTGTCCTAGAAAGATGTGTTAAAGAAAAAAATGAAAAATACAATGCAAAATAATAAAGTGACTCAAAAGCACTGCTTCTGTTTTAAAATTTTTCCAATTCGAGGGGCGCCTGGGTGGCGCAGTCGGTTAAGCATCCGACTTCAGCCAGGTCACGATCTCGCGGTCCGTGAGTTCAAGCCCCGCGTCAGGCTCTGGGCTGATGGCTCAGAGCCTGGAGCCTGTTTCCAATTCTGTGTCTCCCTCTCTCTCTGCCCCTCCCCCATTCATGCTCTGTCTCTCTCTGTCCCAAAAATAAATAAATGTTGAAAAAAAATTAAAAAAAAAATTTTCCAACTCGAACCCTTCCCTTTTGCTTTTTATTATTGTCAGCAACCATAATGAAGCAATTTTAACATTTATTGAATACAGAATATGTGCCTAGTCTGGTGCAACATATTTTATGTGCATTTTCTCATACCCACATCAACTCCATAAGGCAAGTATTATCCCCATTCTGCAGATAAGGAAACTGGAAACCAGAGAAGTGAAGCGATTTACCCAAGGTCATGTAGCTTAAAGCTCACTAAGACCTAAGACATGCTGGTGAGTCACAAATGGGTACAGATGTGCTGAGATACTGATTGATCACCTTGTCCTTGGGGTAGCTGAGGGAGGCCCGGGCTGCTGGTGCACCTAACTGTTGCCTCCCTCCATTTACCTCAGGGTTTGATACAAAGATCATTTTCTATTTGTTCCATGACATTAAAAAAGGTCGCAACTTTCTGATCCGCTCTTGGCAGCGGAACGACTGCCGAGCTGCAGATTTTTGTGAAAACCCTTATGGGGAAGACCATCACTCTCCAGGCTGATCCCTCAAAAAGAAGACAAAACGGAAAGGCCAAGATCCAGGATAAGGGAGGAATTCCTCTTGATCAGTGGAGACCGATCTCCACTGGCGGGCAACTGGAAGATGGATATACCGGGCCTGTCACAACATTCAAAAGGAGTCTACCCTTGATCTTGTGTTAAGACTTCATGGCGGTGTTAAGAAAAGGAAGAAGTCTTATACCACTCCCAGAAGAATAAGCATAAGAGAAAGAAGGTTAAGGCAGCTGTCCTGAAATACTATTAAGTGGACGAAAATGGCAAATCAGTTGCCTTTGTCAGGAATGCCCTTCAGATGAATGTGGTGCTGGAGTTTTTATGGCTAGCCACTTTGACAGATATTGTGACATATGCTGTCTGACCTATTGCTTCAACAAATCAAAAACAAGTAATTGTTTACAGGTTAACAAAAGACAGGAACTAACATTTAAAAAAAAAGGTTGCAAAACACTGACAGGGTTAGTAAATTTCCATTTATTATTTTCAAACCCCAAACTGACTGACTGCCATGTCCTTAACATGATATAATAATACCTCTTTGAAAGCTATAAACATTTCTATTAACAAAGAAAGGTTACTTTCTTTAAAAAACATGTCTGGATAGGGGCTCCTGGGTGGAGCCCCTGGTTAAGCAGTCCACCTCTGGATTTCAGCTGAGGTTGTGATCTCCCCTGCATTGGGCTCCACAATGCAGAAGTGTGCTTGGGATTCTCTCGTTCCCTGTCTGCACCCCTCCCCCTCTCCACTCCCCTCCCACATGTGTGTTCTCTCTCTCTCTCTCTCAAGAATAAATAATTGTTTAAAAATAAAATAAAAAAATAAAAGGGGCGCCTGGGTGGCTCAGTCAACTAAGTGGCCGAGTATTGATTTTGGCTCAGGTCATGATCTCATGGTTGTTGAGTTCGAGCCCCATGTCAGGCTCCACGCTGCAGTGTGAAGCCTACTTGGGATTCTCTCTCTGTCCCTCCCATTTTCTCTCTGTCTCTCAATATAAGTAAAATAAACTTAAAAGATTAAAAAAACAAAAGCCATGTCTGGGTATTATTCTAATCTGATTAACTTTCTCCCTGAGCTACGTGTCATTTAACCAATCACCATTTGTAAACTAAGCTAAAATGGAACAAAAAAAGGATATTCAGTGGCTACTTTCTGCTTTGTTCATTAGATACATTTGTGAAAAAGAACAACACAAATGATTACATCGATTTCAAATTCATGCAAAAGATTTGCCGAATCTAAGTAACCCAAATAGCTAATTTTATTTTGTGATGTTAAAAACCTTTTGATACTTGATACTGAAGAACTTTAAAAACTAATCAGTGTGTTAGATTAAGAGAGTATAACGTATGAAAAGTCATTCATTAAACACAATGAGCATCTACTTTGTGTCAAGCGCTACCCTACACACTGGTGATACATTAGTAAATAAGAATTTCATGGTCGCTATCTTTATGAAGATAACAGGTTAGAACACTGTTTCTCAAACTTCAATATGCTTAAGAGTTACCTAAGTGACTTTTAAAAAACAGGTTCTGTGGTCCAACCAAGGAATCGATTCAGTAGCTTTGAAGAGGGACTCAGAGTTTGCATTTCTAACAAGTTTCAAGTAATGCTGATGCTGCCCATCAGAGGACCACATTGGAGGAGCTATGCTACGTATGTCATTTAATCCTTACAATCTTATAGGACCGGTTTTACTATTTGTATTATAGAAGAAGAAACTGTATTATAGAAGAAGAAACTTAACATTCAAAGATGTTAAATCAGTGGCTCTTAACCTTTAGGGATCATATGAATTACATAGGGAGCTTATTTAAAACATATTCCTGGGGCGCCTGGGTGGCGGAGTCGGTTAAGCGTCCGACTTCAGCCAGGTCACGATCTCGCGGTCCGGGAGTTCGAGCCCCGCGTCGGGCTCTGGGCTGATGGCTCAGAGCCTGGAGCCTGTTTCCGATTCTGTGTCTCCCTCTCTCTCTGCCCCTCCCCCATTCATGCTCTGTCTCTCTCTGTCCCAAAAATGAATAAACGTTGAAAAAAAAAAATTTTAAAACATATTCCTGAGATTCTTAGTTGCTAAGTTTGGAATGGGGCCCAAGGACATGCCTGCATTTAACCAAGATGCCAGGTGATTCTGATATAACTCATCTCAAGACCCTACATCAGACCCTGGGTTACTTATTATACCAAGTTCTCAAAGCTAGCAAACGTGAGTACCAGGCTAGGGACCTTTTAATGAAAGACAAAATGGCTATTTCCAAAAATGCGGAACCAAATTATCTGATCTGCTTATAAAAATTTCAGAGGTGGGGCGCCTGGCTGGCTCAGCTGGTGAAGCATGCAACTCTTGATCTCAGAGTCGTGAGTTCAAGCCCCACGTTGGTCACAAAGCCTCTTTTATATGTGTGTGTGTGTATACAGACACACACACACACACACACACACAAATACATGCATGTATGCCAGAGGCTCAGGTGTGTGGGTGGCTCAGTCAGTTAAACGTCCAACTCTTGACTTTGGCTTAGGTCATGATCTCAGGAGTTCATGAGATCAAGCCCCATGTCAGCTCAGCACTGACAGCACAGAGCCTGCTTGGGATTCTCTCTCTCCCTCTCTCTCTCTCTGCCCCTTTCCCGCTCCCATGAGTGCTCTCTCTCAAAATAAATAAATTTTTAAAAAAATGACAGAGGCTATCAAATCAGGCACTTAACTAGAATGCAAAACCAGGCACATAACTAGCATCCTCATAATCAGTACACAGGACCTTCATCATAATATCATTCACCATGTGGTACAATTCAATTTAGGAAAATGCTCTATTATTTTGTATGTACAAGTTAAATTAACATTAAAGGTGTTATAACAGAAAGGTGTCAATCAGGAGAATGAATCTCATTAAGTTTTCATAATGATGAGAGTTCTCAGAGAAGAAATACCAACATAAAGTATGCATAACTACCCTTTGTTGCCTGGCTAGCTCCAACCCTTAGTTCCCCTCCACAGTTTATCAGATTTCTTTTCCAGAAAGGATACTCTGAACCTTTCTTTCCTACAATGGTTAGCTGTCCCGACTTGCTCACCCAGCGGTTACTTGTATTAATAAAGCAGTCTGTGTTACCTACACCATCTCAGCTTTACTCCACTGTACTTGAATTGCCTGCCTGGTGGAACCATAAGCTCCGTGATGGCAGGATCGTTTTTTATTAGGGACTTAACAGCAGTATTGGTACATTGTAAGTACTTTCAATAATGAACCAGAGGATAAATGGAGGCTGGAATGAGACCACTATACTCTTGGCAAGTAATAAAATAAAATAAAATAAAATAAAATAAAGTAAAATAAGGCAACTTTACTTCTGGAGGCTGGATTGAATGAGGGGAGAAGTGGCAAGAAGTACGAGGCGCGGTACGTAGTAGAGAGCACAGGACAGACCATGCACGTATCCGTAGCTCTGTTTCTCACTCACATATGACCTTGGGCAAGTCATTTTACCTTTCTGGGATTTCCCTTTCCTCAGATGTAAAGCAACGGCTTTTAGGACCTCGCGGGTAGTAACATCGACCCCAGGAGAAAGGTCACTGAATACACCGGCGGGAGGCCAGGGGTTGCCTGAAGACCTGCGGGGCCCACAGCGCCGAAATGCGGTACCTGACCGTTCCGTGCGGAGCACCGAGTCGCACAATCGCAGCCGCCGGTGCCTCTGAGCCTCCAGGGCATAAAGGGAAGGGGGAGAGGAGGCGAAGAGGTATGATCGCGGAGACTCTTGGAAACATCGCCAAGAAGCAAACACAATCGCACACACAACAGAGTGGCGGGTCCCTCTGCTAAACACATCCCTCGCCCTCTCTTCCGTTCCCCAGCCTGGCGCGTTCCTTCTCTTCCGGTTCCGGTGGGCAACAGGGGCGGGTAACTGCGTTCCGGACTCGCCCGCGGGCGGCCACGTTGCGTGCGCTGCTTCCAGGCGATTCTAGTCGAGGAGGTAAAATCGATGCCTGAGTTCAGCTAAGATACGCTGGTTGAGGCAGGACCCAGATGGTGGAGGGAGGATGTGGAGGGGGGGAGTTACTGTGCAAATGCTACTTTGGGGGCCAGTAAAAGGAGGCGGAGAACTGACCTTACTGGGCGGTTTTGGGGGGAGAGGATCCACAGCGTTCATCACATCCTCTAGATGATCTGTAGCCACCAAGGTTAAAAAAAAAATTACCATAGGACACGCTGCCCGATAAATTAGTATTTCTTTTCAGGCACTGTTCTTGATGTAGAGTCAAGACATGTGAGACATACATGTTTCGTCTTTTCAAAAATGGTTTTACGTATAGAAATCTGCAAGAGAAAGGCTTGACTTTTTCCTGCCCTTCGTGAAGGCAGTGAACAGTGGATGAGCGGTGATCAAACTTGGAAGTGCGTGAGCATAAACCCTCTGGGAAGATGCCAGCTAATAGGTCACATGGGAACTTCTGGCTTAATGTTTAAGTTTATTTATCATTTTTTTCAATTAAAAAATTTTTAACGTTTATATTTGAGAGAGAGAGACAGAGCATAAGCGGGGGAGGGGAGAGAGAGAGGGAGACACAGAATCTGAAGCAGGCTCCAGGTTCTGAGCTGTCAGCACAGAGCCAGATGCGGGGCTCCAGCTGTGAGATTGTGACTTAAGCCGAAGTTGGAGGCTTAACCGACTGAGCCACCCAGGTGCCCATATTTTTTTAATTAAACATTTTTTATTTTATTTTATTTTATTTTTGAGAGGGAGGATCAGAGAGAGAATCTTAAGGAGGCTCTGCACCGTCAACGCAGACCCCCAACCAGGGTCTTAAATTCACAAGCCCCGTGAGATCATGACCTGAGCTGAAACCAAGAGTCAGTGGCTCAACTGGCTGAACCATCCAGGTGCCCCTATTTATTTATGTTGAGAAAGATAGAGAGCAAGCTTGTGCACACACTCGAGAGGCAGAGAGAGAGAGAGACAGACAGACAGACAGGGAGAATCCCAAGCAGGCTCTGTGCTGCCAGTGCTATGGGTGCTGAGCCCAACTCAGAGCTGGAACCCAGAAACCTGTGAGATCATGACCTGAGCTGAAATTAAGAATCAGATGCTTAACCAGTTGGGCCACCCAGGAACCTCTAGCTTATAGTTACACGTGGGCAGTTGAATGCTGACATTAACTTTTCCCCCACAACTTCAAAAAAGAATCAAGCTTGGTGGCAAATTTTTTTGTAATCTGAAATACAGAAGAGTGCACAAGTCATAAACATGTTGAGGAAAATGTGCTTAATGAATTATCTCAGAATGAATTTGCCCATGTGAACCACCACCCAGATCAAGACATAGAATATTACCAAGAGAGTATACTTAATTTGATATCACTTGATATCTGGTTGAAAATCCATTCATGAGTGTAATAGTCCATTAAAATCACATTAAACTTTTTTTAAATGTTTATTTATTTTTGAGAGGCGGGGGAGGGGCAGAAAGAGGGAGACACGGAATCCAAAGCAGGCTTCAGGCTCTGAGCTGTCAGCACAGAGTCTGATTCGGGGCTCCAACTCACGAATCGCGAGATCATGGCCTAAGCCGAAGTTGGGCGTTTAACCGACTGAGCCACCCAGGGACCCCCAAATCACATTTAATAGTTACTTCATCCTTTTTCCAATTTCTTATAATAACCCTAACTTTTTTTTTTTCTTTTAAGGTTGACAAAGGGGACTGAAACCGCCATCTCAGATTCACAGCTTCTCTGGAGGTATATCCTGTCCCAATTATCCTGATCCTAGTCAACTCTACTGCACTATCCATCCTGTACATTCCTTAACCTCTTTCATTGGGGCAGATAGGCTGTGACCTATATGAGAGTACCGGGCTGAAGGTCACAAGCAGGGATTGAAATTCAGCCTTGCTCAACTCTCTGACTCCTTCAACTGTCACTTTCCAAAAGAGGCTTTCTTTGACTTCTGTAGCCTCCTGTGCCATCCAGTCACACTCTCTGGCAGGGATTTCTGCTGTCTACCAGTCCCCGTTTGCTTCTTCCTCTGGAGCTTTAGCTCAACACATGGCCACAGAAGAGACTACATTTCCCAGACTCCCTTGCAGGCAGGTATGTCTGCATCTAATCAATAGAATGTGAATAGAGGTGATGTGCCCTTGAAAATGGGCACAAATTCCCCACAACCTTTTTCTCCTTCCTCCTAGTTGGAATATAGGCCAGATGAAAGGAGCTGAAGCAGCTAGGGGATGGAGAGATGAAGGATTTCGGAGATGAGGATGACAACCATCCTACCTCTGTCCTTACCCACCTCCTCCAGACAGTCACAAACAAAGGGGAGGGGGGAACCACTTCCATGTTATTTAAATGTATTTTTGAGTTTCTTTGTGGCAAGTAGTCTAGATTGTACCTTATCTAAGATACCCTCTATGTCAAAACCTTGTTTCATTTTCTACAGAGTATCACTAAGTGAAATTTATCCCATATTTATATGCTTAAATGCTTATTATCTCACTCTGACAGAATGTGTTCCATGAAGGAATGGACTTTGTCTTATTCACTGCTGCAACCCCAGTTCCTAGAACCATCCTGTCATATAATAGATGCTCATATTCGGTGAATAAATAATTTCCAAGTGCAAAGGGGAAAAAAATGGTGCAGAGAGTTTGAGTAATTTGCCCAACTTTCTGCAGCTAGTCAATGGCAGAGCTGGATTCAAATTCAGAGCCAATTAACTCTGATATTCTTGTTCATTTTGGAATACTTGACAGTTTAGGATTTTACTCATGCATAAAAGTCACGTGGAGGCACTTACTGATATACATTACTGAGTAGCTCAGAAGATCTGAATCTGAGATTCAGCACCCCAGGTGATTCTGGTGCTGGTCTTCAGACAAAACTTTGAGATATGCTACAATGACCCTATGGCATATTTAGCTGTTCATAGCTCTGTATACACTTAAAATGCACATAAAGAAAAAGTGTTGTAATTGGTGCAGCATTAAAGCAACAGCCAGATTATTACTTTGCAGGAACATCAGAGTCATTATGCTATGTGAACAGAGTGAGATCAAAGAGACCGCACTATATGATTCCACTTATATAACAATGTGAAGAAGACAAAGCTCTAGGGACAGAAATCAGATCAAAAGTTACCAGGAGTTGCAGCCACTCTGGAGAACAGGATGGAGGTTTCTCAAAAAACCAAAAATAGAACTGCCCTATGATCCAGCAATTGTGCTATTAGGTATTTACTCAAAGGATACAAAAATACAGATTCGAAGGGGTGCGTGCACCCCACTGTTGATAGCAGTATCAGCAGTAGCCCATCTATGTAGAGAGCCCAAATATCCATCGACTGATGAATAGATAAAGAAGATGCAGTGTGTACAATGATATATTACTCAGCTATCGAAAAGAATGAAATTGTGTCATTTGCAACGATGTGGATGGAGCTAGAATGTATTATGCTAAGCGAAATAAGTCAATCAGAGAAAGACAAATGCGGTGTGATTTCACTCCTGTGTGGAATTTAAGAAAGAAAACAGATGAACGCGGGGGGGGGGGGGGGGGGGGAAGAGAAGAGAGAGAAACAAACCACAAGAGACTCTTAACAGTAGAGAACAAATTAAGGGTTGATGGAGAGAAGTGGTTGGGGGATGGGCTAGATGGGTGATGGGTACTGAGGAAGGCATTTGTGATGAGCACTAAGTGTTGTATGTAAGTGGTGAATCACTGAATTCTACTCCTGAAACCAATATTGCACTGTATGTCAACTAAAATTTAAATCACAAAGAAAAAAATAAAGTAACAATGGTAAAAAAAAACACATTACCTCGAGGTGGAGCTGGAAGGAGATGACTGAGTATGACAGAATATGACGGAACCTTTTGAACTTATTGAAATATTATATATCTTGACTCTGGTGGAGGTTGTAGCTTTTCACAGTTACCAAAACTTAAAAACTTGTACACCTAAAATGTGTGAATTTTGCTGTATATAAATGATACCTCAACAAACCTGACTTTAACAAAAAAGGTAATTAAAGCAGTTCTAATTGGCCACAAATTAAGCCACAGGAGAATTTGAGTACATCCTAAGAAAAAGAAAAATAAACCTATCCTTTGAAGAAACATAACTTGTGCAACTGTCCAGAGCAATCATTTATGAGAGCAACAGAAATGTAGCCTGAAAGTAGAGAATGTTTTCCCTCCTTCTTCTATTCTGGCATTGACTCACCAGTCATTTTCTTCTCAGTGCCTCCTTGAAATGCACTTTCTAGAACAATGTACCTTTGGCAAGAGAGAGCAAATCAACTGAAATAGGTCCTGATATACACCAGTGACTTCTTCCTAAATGCCTCATGAAATTCTACACTAATTAACTCAATAAGCCTTCCATGAAAAGAAAAAACAAAATTATTCTATATTTCAGTTATCAATTGCTGCATAACAGATCGCCCCAAAAAAGTGGCTTAAAACAACAGTTTATTCTCTCTCACGGTTCTGTGGCTCACTGGACTCAGCTGTTGGTTTCTACTTGGGGTCTGTCAAGTGGTTGCAGTCAGAGAGCAGCTAGTTTGTATTGGATGTCCCAGATGTTGGTTTTTTTTTTTAATTTAAATGTTTGTTTGTTTGTTTGTTTGTTTGTTTGTTTTGAGAGAGAGAGACAGCGCAAGGGGGGAGGGGCAGAGAGAGAGGGAGACACAGACTCTGAGCTGTCAGCACAGAGCCAATGCAGGGCTTGAGCTCACAAATCATGAGATTATGACCTGAGTTGAAGTCGGATGCTTAACTGAGCCACCCAGGCATCCTTGCCCCAGATGTTTTTTTTTTTTATTCACATAGCTGATGGTGCAGCTGGGATGGCTGGAAGAAACAGGGCCTGGCTGAGTAATATTCTCTCTGTCTCTCTCTCGCTTGCTCTCTCTCCACATGGCCTCTGAAGTGTAGCAGAGTATGCTACCCTAGAATATGCCACTTCGGTATAAAGATCATCTTGAGCTGTGGACACTTAAGAAGCAAATCCAAGTGGAGCTCTCTACCTTCCCCCTATTTGCCTAAAAACAGGGCATAAATTTGTGAAGGTGTTCCCCCTTCCTTCTCTCCCGGGAAGGACAAAAGTTAATCACTGAATACAACCCTAGACCCTGGTCAGCCCGGAGATGACGCTGAAGAAATCCACATAACTGACTGTACTAACTAGCCGTTATCTTAGGTTAGCTCCCTCATGTATTTGCCTTTTTATGATTTGCTGGCCTAGAAAGGCCTAGTCCTTTGCCTTGGTGTTGTCACTTCTCTGAAAGCGTACTGCTGTTTTGTTAGCATGCTACCTAAGCCCAAATTCTAACCACACCTTTGAGTTACTCATCTCTGAGGGCTCCCATGTGTATGTGTAGTATACACATTAATAAACTTCTATTTGTTTTTGTCTTCTTAACCTGTCTGTTATCACTCTAATTTACAGGGTCCCACCCATTGAACCTAAGATGAGTAGAGGGAGAAGAGATCTTTTTCCTCCCCTACCCCTCTCTACCTGGCTAGCTTGGGCTTCCTTACAGCATGGCATCTTAGAGTATTTCAGTTTTTCACATAGAAACATGCTTGCCTTACATTGTGTGTTCCAAGAGACCCAGGCTAACTCTGCACAACTTTTTAGTACCTAGCATTGGAAATTACATAGTATCACTTCTGAGACATTCTGTTGGTAAGAAAAGAGTTGCAGGGCCACCCGATTCTAAGGAAGGGAACTATACCAGGAGTGTATACCAGGAGTGAATACCAGGAGTGGCTCATTGGGATCACCTTTGGGGACTTGCTTCCACCTCCTGACAAACTTTTAATTAAGTCCATTCATTTTATCAGCCTACTCTGCTGTCCTGTTTAGTCTTTTTTTTTTTTTTTTGATTTCCAACCATCTTGATTTTTTTTTAAGTTTATTTATTTATTTTGAGAGAGAGAGGGACAGACAGTGCGAGCAGGGGAGGAGCAGAGAGAGGAAGAGAGAGAGAATCCCAAGCATGCTCTATGCTGTCAGTGCAGAGCCCGATGTGGGGCTTGAACCCACAAACCATGAGATCACGACCTGAGCCGAAGTCAACAGGCAGAGGCTCAACCGACTGAGCCACCCAGGTGCCCCCTGATGGTCTTCTAAGAACTTCATATTTCAGTTTATATAAAATTTTACAATGAACGATCACATACATTATTTAATTTGATTACTGTGGTAATAATTGAGGCAGGCAGGGCAAGGGTTTTATGCCCAGTGTTCTAATGGGAAAAATGAGCCTCAGAGAAGTTAGGGGACTCACCTGAAGTCACATGACTAGTAACTGCCAGCCCGGAGCCTGCTGACTAACCAGGGCTCTTGGCTGGCTCTCATGCCTGCTTAATGGCATGTTTGTGTTCCTTTGGCATCTTTCCAGCCTGAATGTCAAAGTCCACTTGACAACATCCAGGTGCTGGTGTCAGCAAAGCCATGCTTCTGAGATTAGGGTGGTAAGACAAATTTTATTTTTTTTTAATTGTTAAAAAATTTTTAATGTTTATTTATTTTTGAGAGAGAGACACAGAGCAAGAGCGGGGGAGGGGCAGAGAGAGAGAGGGAGACACAGAATCGGAAGCAGGCTCCAGGCTCTGAGCTGTCAGCCCAGAGCCTGATGCGGGACTTGAACCCACGAATCACGAGATCATGACCTGAGCCAAAGTCGCTCAACCAACTGGGCCACCCAGGTGCCCCTGTGTGGTAAGACAAATTTTAAAAAAGGAAAGGAAATTTTAGGGACCTATCCACTAGAGACTGTCCATTTTAATGAAAATGTACTTCAGATGAAGATTGTAGGTGTTGATTGTGCTATTTAAAAGAAAAGGCTTCTTGATTTTGATTTTGTAAAATATGAGATAACCCTTTTGAAAAAAGTAGCAGTAAGTTTGCCATTATGCACTAATGTTAGAGCTGATGCCAAAGTAACCTAAAATAATACATAGACAAGTCATGAGTGCTCAAAGGGTAGTAAAGAAAATATTCTGCCTTTTGAGGTTTCAAATATTTGTATTGGTGATATTGTTTAGTGTTGGTGGTTGACAAGGCCACCAACAAATGTCACCACCAAGCAAATGTCAAAGTCAACAAAAAAAGGATATCCTGTTACATGTTACAGAGTTAACTTCATTACCTCCTTAATACCTGGAGACAGGCTGAGACAGGGCCCGGTACTATAAGCAGATAAAACTATTTGAAATGTGCCATGAGACATAGACCACCCACAAAATTCTCATAATTAGAGAAAAATAAACTCTAATACACATATTTATACTCTTCATAATTTTCCCAAGAAATTGAAAGTATAGAAGTGGAGAATAAAGCAGTCACACTTAAAACTCTATAGCTCAGGGTATGCCTGGCTGGCTTAGTCGTAGAGCATACGACTCTTGATCTTGGGGTGTAAATTCAAGCCCCATGTTGAATGTAGAGATTAGTTAAAAATAAAAGCTTAAAAAAGCAACAACTCTGTAGCTCAGGTATAATAGATGCAGCGGAATATAACGGTTCTGGGATGGACAGAGTGAGGGATTAGGCTCTGCCCCTTTCTTTGGGACCTTGGGCAAGTTTTCTTACCCTCTTTGGGCCTCAGGTGCCTTATCTGTGGAAAGGGAATAATAATAGCATCTACCTTCAAGGTGGCTGTGAGGATCAAGTGGGTTAAAATGTGTATAAGTGCTTATAACAGTGCCTAGCACACAGTAAGCACTCCAGAAGTATTTGCTACTCTCACAGTAAAATTTGAAAAGTAATATACTTTGAAAATTTAAAAAGCAAAGAAGCTGTGCAGAAGACAAGTCTTGAAGGCGTTTTTTTTGTGTTTGTTTTTTTTTTTAAAGTAATTTATGCCCAATGTGGGCCTCAAACTCACCACCCCAAGATCAAGAGTTGCAGGCTCTACCAACTGAGCCAGCCAGGCACCCTGACAATTTTTTAAATGAACTTTCTATGTTTAAATAATTGTAGACATAGTGAAAAAATTGTAAGAACAGTACAAATATTTCCCTTACGTCATTAACCCAGACTACCCAAATGTTAACAATTTATCACATTTGTTTTTATCATTCTCGTTCTGTCGCTTACTATTTTTTCACAAAACACTTGAAAATCTATTACAGAGACACTTTCCTTTACGTCTACATAATTTGGGGGTATATTTCCTTAAAAAAGGACATTCTCTTTACATGAGGACAGTACAATTTTGAAGTTAGGAAATTAACATCAATACAATACCATAATTCAATCTACAGACCTTATTTAAATTCTATCAACTGTCACAGTGATGTCCTTTATAACAAAAGAGAAAGTAACTCTTTCTGGCCCAGGACCTGATCAGAAGTCGCAGGTGGCATTTAATTCCATGCCTCTTCGTCTACTTTGATGCAGTTAAGTTCTTCAGTCCATCTTTGTCCTTCATGACGCTGACTTTTTTTAAAATTGTAGTTGATACACAATGTTAGAGTAGTTTCTGGTGTTTGACCTTGACAGTTTTGAAGAATTCAGGCCAGTTATTTTGTAGCGCACCTCAATTTTTTTTTTGTTTCCTAATGATCAGATATAAGTTATTAGTTTCTTAGCGGGAGAACCGCAGAAGTGAAGTTATAGTGTTCACTGTGCGTTATATCAAGAGGCATCAGTGTTTATCTGTCCCATTACTAGTTCTGTTAAAAATGAACAGCTGGATGGGATGCCTGGGTGTCTCAGTCGATTAAGTGGCCGACTTCAGCTCAGGGCATGATCTCGTGGTTCGTGAGTTCAAGCGTCAGGCTCTGCGCTGACAGCTCAGAACCTGGAGTCTGCTTTGGATTCTGTGTCTCCCTCTCTCTCTGTTCCTTCCCTGCACACGCTCTGTCTCTCTTGCTCAAAAATAAAAAAAGTTAACAAAAATTTTTTAAAAAAATGAATAGCTGGATTAAGAGGTACATAGGGAAAGGTCTAGAAGGGTCCTGAGCACAGGAACTTTTGTCCCATTGGCTTGGAGTGTGCCACCCTCCTGGCACATAGATGTGTTTGCCAAGTCTGAAGCTCCTGCAGAAAACCATTTTGATTGAAGATGTTAAACTATCTAGAAGTCTAATTAGCACTGTTCTTTATAAGGATGTCTTCTGATTTCAAATGTAGCACTCCTAGAGAACACCAAAGGCATTTTTTTGAGCAATTACCACTTCTGGACTTGACAGTGAACTTTCATGAGTCAACTCATACCAGAGAGTCCAGGGAGAATATATGGTTATTGTTGTTAAGAATTTTAATACATTAACACATACAGGTGATGAAGAAAAGGGAATGAAATAATTTTAAGGAATAAGGAGAATACTCTTTCCAGCCAACACATGGTGCTGCAGATCTCTGGAATCTATGATTCAAAGGCAGAAATCTAAGTAAAAATATTACTGATGTTGTGTTTTATTTTTATTTTTATTTTTTAAAGTTTATTTGAGGGGCGCCTGGGTGGCGCAGTCGGTTAAGCGTCCGACTTCAGCCAGGTCATGATCTCGCGGTCCGTGAGTTCGAGCCCCGCGTCGGGCTCTGGGCTGATGGCTCAGAGCCTGGAGCCTGTTTCCGATTCTGTGTCTCCCTCTCTCTCTGCCCCTCCCCTGTTCATGCTCTGTCTCTCTCTGTCCCAAAAATAAATAAATGTTGAAAAAAAAAAATTAAAAAAAAAAAAGTTTATTTGAGAGAGGGACAGAGCAGTGGGGAGCGTGTGAGTGTGGGAGGGGCAGAGAGAAAGAGGCACTGTCAGCACAGAGCCTGATGTGGGGCTTGCTCTGTCTCAAGAACCATGAGATTATGACCCGAACCAAACCAAGAGTTGGACACTCAACTGACTGTGGCACCCAGGCACCCTGCATTCAGCTGTATTTTAAAGCAGTATGTACACTTAGCATTGGATGTTGAGAAGACCTCTTAAAATATTCTGAATTACAGCACATCCTTGGACAAGGCCAGCCTGAGAGTTTAGGAAGGGTCGTATCCTGAGACATAGATAGATATTCTTGGTTCTCAGCAATACGAGGGCAGACAGGAAGGTCCAGGGAGGAGAATTAGACCTTCCTCAGGTGTCACAGAGGTACAGAAGGGAAAGGATTGACCCAGCTACCAAATGCAGTATTTGAGGCCTATGCTTACAGCTAACTAGAGTACAGAATGGTAATTATATTTATTGTCATAACACACACACACACACACACACACACACACACACACACACTCCTCCCAAATTTTATATATCTAAAGTGCTCTGATTCCAAAGCACTCTGAATAAATGATCATTGAAGTTTTTTAGCTAATGAGTTGGAAGTGGAATTCAATGACTAGTGGTTCACTAAGCTGAAAAACAATGTTGGACATAATATTAGTTATACCAAGATATTAAAAGCAGGTGGAATTACCCAAAGTTACAAAATAGCAGCAAAGATATTTAAATAGCAGGTCAGCTTCATGGTAAAGGCGATTTCACCCCATCATAATGCACTTACTTCCATGCTATCGAATGTACCCCAGATTCATTTCATACATTATTTAACTACTGTGCTAATTCTAAGGAACACCTTAGATCTAAGTAAATAATACATCGTTGAAAAACTTAGAAATACTCTGCCAGTCTGCTGTTTGCTATGGATCTGTTCATGCTGGTGGACCACAACAGGGTAAATAGAGAAGCCACTTGTCTCCGGCGGGACAGGGAAACACAAAGGTCAGGGCACAGCTTCTGTGGCTGCTTGCCTGTGCCTTCATCAAAGTGTTTGCTGCTAGTTTTATTCCATTCTCCATCACACTTGCTCTGTCTGTATACACTTCATATGCAATCAAGTTTCATTTATTTATTAAAAAAATGTGTTAATGTTTATTCATTTTTGAGAGAGAGACAGAGTGCGAGGAGGGGAGGGGCGGACAGAGAGGAAGACACAGAACCTAAAGCAGGGTCCAGGCTCTGAGCTGTCAGCACAGAGCCAGACGTGGGCCTCGAACTCACAAAACATGAGATCATGACCTGAGCCGAAGTCGGATGCTCAACCGACTGAGCCACCGAGGTGCCCCTCAAGTTTCATTTATATTGTGAATTACTTTTCAGTCACTAGCATTACCTGTATATGTGATTCGTTTTCCAATAAATATGTTGCTTTGTTGTCCATTTTATACCAGTATTTGCTGATACCAATGTATTTATTTTTTAGCGATAGATTTTATATTTTATCTTCAGCGTTGGTAGATGTTACTAAATATCCAGAATTTATGATTCCATCTATCAATAAAAGAGGGTTATTTTACGTGCAATGCTTCAGTGTAAAAGAGTGCATAAGCCTTTTTCCAACAAATCTAGGAGGTACCATATATATCTGCAATATGGTAACTGGTGATAATAACAACACTAACTGCCATCACTGAGCACCAAACAATCTATAGGTCTCATTTAATTTTCTGAGTGACATCAGGATTATCCAATGCAAGGTAATTATGTGCCACAGCAGAGGGATGGCACCATGTAAGAAGGAGTCCAGGAAGAGTCGATCAATATTTGGAACTCCAACCAGCCAGGCTGGCAGTGGTATTGGTTGGTACATTAGGATTGTTCCTTGTGAAATATGCCTGCAGAATAAATCCACTTATCCAGCACTTTTAGCTAGTCATTTCAACTTACTTGTGATCCCACCAGCAAAAGTAGCAAATTATTATGAACACCTTTGCCAAGACGATGTACTGGCTGAAAGTTCAGAGGAGAAATGAGCCTAGCTCATTTGGGGCATAGCTTGTCACGACGTTTCCCGATTTGGGTGCAGGATGGGTGGGTGTGTATGGCAGAATGTCAGATGTAATATTTCCCTTCTTTTTTCATAGTTGAGGGAAGAGCTCTTTTGTTACCACACCTTCCTCCACAGGAAATTTTTATCTTTCCCTACTATATAAGTGTATTTCCAGCTAATCTAGGCTATAAACCTAGTCAAATAACAGTATCAAACACAGCCTAAAATAGATGAATGTATGTGTTTATATAAAATAAATGTAGATGTATTAGTATAAATAAGTAATACTTAACTATGTGAAAATCAAGTTGTGGTCTTAGAATACAAAGATGAGTAAGACTTCATCCATGCGTCCAGGGGCTGGTGACCTGGTCAGACTCACAGATAGGTTAACAGATAGTGCAATGTTATTTACAAGGCATTATGTTCAAAGCTGCACAGTCACGGGGGGGGGGTGCGGGGGGGTGCTGTGGGAGCCCAGGTGGAGGAGCTCCTGGGTCACGGTCGCCTCTTCACTAGGTCTTTAGTGCCCAAAGCTGAAGGACAGTGTAAGGTGGGAGGGGCAGGGAGGCACCTGCAGCAGGACACGTATGGGAAACGGGACAGAAGAGGAAGTGGTTTTGTGCCCTTCGGCTCAGACTGTCTAGATGCTTTGCTTTTCCCTCTCTCTGTAAAGTGATTCATTCTCAGCAGATTTATGTGTAAAATTGCTTTGGATCTCAAGTTTATGAAAGAGCAGGATCATGTCATTCTAACATGGATTGTGCGGCGTAAGACATAGAACCAGGATGAAACGGTGCTTAGCAAATAATTTCTGGAGACGACAGAAATGTTTCCAGGCAGAACTGTCCTCAGCCCAAATTCTGAAGCCTCTGAAAATTCCTTGGTTGCCCCACTCCCACCCCTTGCCTTTTCTTTTATATATATATATATATATATATATATATATATATATATACATGTATTTATTTTTGATAGACAGAGAGACACAAGTGGGGGAGGGGCAGAGAGAGAAGGAGACCCAAAATCCGAAGCAGGCTCCAGGCTGCGAGCTGTCAGCTCAGAGCCCGACCTGGGGCTCGAACTCACAAACGCTGAGATCATGACCAGAGCCGGAGTCGGATGCTTAACCGACTGAGCCACCCAGGTGCCCCCCCCAACCCCTTGCCTTTTCATTCTGTCCCTGGGGCTGTGTCTATGCTGCCTTCCGCTCCTCAGAGCCTCCCTGCTCTGGGCTTCACCCAGGCCTGGCACTCTGGCTAAGCCTCTCAAAATTAGGCTTCTTCTCTCCTCACCTACGTGTCAAACTGCCTCTCTCTCATTTATGCCCCAGAATGACAGCTATATAATTCGACTAACTTACCCTAACGGATGAAAGCCCAAATTGCGGTTTATTATAAAGCCGTTGCAAGGAAATTTAATTTTTTTTTTTAATTTTTTTTTCAACATTTTTTATTTATTTTTGGGACAGAGAGAGACAGAGCATAAACGGGGGAGGGGCAGAGAGAGACGGAGACACAGAATCGGAAACAGGCTCCAGGCTCCGAGCCATCAGCCCAGAGCCCGACGCGGGGCTCGAACTCACGGACCGCGAGATCGTGACCTGGCTGAAGTCGGACGCTTAACCGACTGCGCCACCCAGGCGCCCCGGAAATTTAATTTTTAAAAGAAGAGCTTTTACATCCCAATAAACAAAGACTGTAGCTCCAGATGAGATGGCCTTTGTTTTTGCTTTCCTGGCTCTCTCAAATTATGTCCTAGGGAAAGGGCCTCTCTGCCCTTGGGATGTATTTGTAAGGCTCAAGTGCCCTCTGGAGGCAGAAATAATCTCATGCTACATGAAACATTTATGCCCTGGTGTGGGTGTGGGTGTGTATGTGGTGCTGTGTGTGTGGAGGTGTATTTGTGTGGTGTGTGGTATTGTGTGTGTGGGGGGGGGTGGTGTATGTGAGTGTGTGGTCTGTGTGCGTTGGTGTGCATCTGTATTTGGTATGTGGTGTATGTGTGGTATGGTGTGTGGTGTGTGAATGTACATCCCCACCCAAGACTACAACTGATTGGCATCTGATCTGGGGGTTCCCTCCTACCTCCACCTCCCGTTCTAGGCCCCCAGTCCAAGCCACCATCGTCCTGGGCTTTGACCATTTTAAGTCACCTAACGGGCCCCCTTCCTGTCACTCTCACTCTCCTGCAATTTCTTCCCTACCCAGCCACCAAAGCGATCATTAATAACTTAATTCAGACCATCTTTTTCACCTGTTTCAAATCCTGAACTGGCTTCCCATTGCACTTTGACTATTTTTCCCCCAGAGGGTAAGATTTCCCTTCATTGTCACATCAGTCTGACAAATAAGCCTAACACAGCCGGGAACACTGAGCAGGTCAAGCGCCAACACAGAGGCCTGCCAACAGCAGGAGAGAGGAATCCAGTCTGTCTCCACGTCCCCAGCCTGGAAAGATAATTCTATTGGACAAGAGCGAGGGCAGCTGACAAACACAGTAATGCGCTCTGTAGACATTTCGAGCGGAGGAATAGAAAAGCTTCCCAGACGGATTCTGTGCAGGGCAAGGAAATGGGTCTAAGTGCCCTGAATGCCCAGCTCTTGCCTATGGCTCCCACCTCCTGCCCCAACTCTCTCCTCCCCTCACTCACTGCATGCCAGCAACTTGGGCCTGTTCTTCACAGGCACAACACAGCTTTGCTCTAGGATGTTTAGCTTTGGCACGGAATATCCTTTTACCCGGAACATTCTTCTCGAAGGTTGTCCCATGATTGCCTCCTTCACCTCTTTCCAACTTCACTCCACAGCCACCTTGTCAGTAGCGCTGCATCGACTGAAGCCAGTCTTCCCACTCCAGCATGTTCCCACTCCATCGTGTTGCCCGGTTTCACTGCCTTCCTAGTGCTCATCACCTTCTGAAACGATCTCCTTTCATCCACTCGACACATTCACTGAGTGCCTACAGTAGGCTCTGCCTCATGCGGTGGGGCTACATCCGGGCCAAACAGAGAAGCCCTGCCTCGTGGAGTATACACATCTTGTAACCCTTTTGTTTACTTATTTATTGTCAGCCTCCCCCACTAGAATATAAGCTGAGAGCAGAGACCCTGGGCCGCCTTGTTCAGTGATGTATTCTTAGAGTCTAAAACTGCCTAGCACATCATTCATGGTCAATCAATATTGGTTGAAGGAATAAAATGTTTAGATTTTTATTAGGGTACACGGACAACATTTTAAATTCCTATCATTGTGGCAAATTTAATTCATTCAATTAGTATTTAACTATAAAAATAAGGCAGGGACACCTCGGTTAAGTGTCTGTTGATTTTGGCTCAGGTCATGATCTCACAGTTCATGAGTTTGAGCCCCGCACCGGATTCTGTGCTGACAGCACAGAGTCTGGGATTTTCTCCATCTCCCTCTGCCTCTCCCCTTGCTTGTGCGTGCCCTAACTTGCACTCTCTCTAAATAAATAAACATTAAAAAAATAAGGCAAACAAGAAACCTAAGAAACCAACGACCTATAATAATTGTTAGCACTTATTGACCACTTACTATGTGTCGGGCACTGTAGCAAGTGCTTTATATTTTTTGCCTCATCTTACCTTAACAAAATTCCACGACACAGCTAGGATTGTTCTCCCCTTTTGTAAGATGAGGAATTTGGGGCTTAAAGAAGCTGTCCACCATCACAAAGCCATCGAATGAGAGCCAGTCTTCAAGGACAGAACAGTCTGGCTCCATAGTCCATGCCTTCAACCTCCTCTCTGCTCTACACCGTCCACATTTGCATCACAAAGAATGTCTATTCACTGGCTTCCTCTACCACCCTCTGAATAAACTCAACACGCTTAGCAGGGCGTATGGGACCCTCGGAGATCAGCCCTGCTCCTTGCTAGCCTCTTCTGTTACCCTCACCTCCTATCCTGCACTGAACCATCGGGGCTCCTAGACTGCCATGCTCTTTCTCCTTTCTTTTCTTATAATTGTATGGTTTGTTCCCTCCTTTGAAACTCCTACTCATAACTCCTTCTCATACTTTAAGACTCAGCCATTACCTCCTCCAAATATGGCCTTCCTGGTTCCCTGGGCTTGGTTATGTGCCCTTTCCCTGTTGCTCCCTGGCATTCTGAACATGCCTCTACAACACTCAGCCTTCCCTCGCTGCAGTCCCAGCTATTTGGGAGATGAAGCTTCCCTCTTCGCCTCTAAATTTTCAGTGCTTAGCACAAAGCTTGGAACAGAGATGTTGGCTAAATGCTTTGAATGATGGTTATTCATTTGGGGATTGGCTGAATGCCATGTTTTAGTATTTTACACACGGCAGGGAAAGAATCCTATCATAAAGAGAGGGTTGGGGTGCCTGGGTGGCTCAGTTGGTTGAGCGTCCGACTTCAGCTTAGGTCACGATCTCATGATTCGTGAGTTCGAGCCCCACCTAGGGCTCTGCGCTGACAGCTCAGGGCCTGGAGCCTGCTTCGGATTCTGTGTCTCCGTCTCTCTCTCTGCCCCTCCCCCACTCACATTCTGTCTCTCTTTGTCTCTCAAAAATAAATAAATGTTAAAAAAAATTTTTTTTAAAGAGAGGGTTAGAACGTGACGTGGAAGTCTTCACTGGTGAGATCACATGGGCATTGGGGATAGTGGGGATGGGGTAGTACACAGAGCATCGGTGGTAGAACCATATGTCTCCCTCATCCTCACCCCAGAAGATTTATTCTAATCATCCAGCTGGAAAAATAGATGCTGGGATTTTCCCCTCAGGCCATCTGACTCCAGAGCCTCCAATAATCTCTAGGCTATGTTGCCTCAAATATACTGGGCCTTCCAAAGAATGGGTGCATCCCTTGATTTATCCTTTCAGTGGTTGTATCTGTTTTTCCAGAACAATTTTCTGAAAGCACTTTTTATTTTCGCTTTTTAAATTAAGTTTAAAAAAAATCGAACCCAGGCATCTTTCTCCTCCTCCTTGTCCTCATCGTCCTCCTCTTCCTTCTTTCTCCTCCTCCTCGCCCTCCTCCTCTTCCCTCTCCCTCTCCTTCTTCTTCTTTAAAGTTTATTTATTTATTTTGAGCAAGAAAGAGAGCCCACGCACATATGAGTGGGGGAGGGGAAGAGAGAGAGAATCCCAAGCAGGCTCCACACCACCAGCACGGAGCTGGGGTGGGCCTGGAAACCCACAATCTCTGAGGTCATGACCTGAGCCGAAGTCAGATGCTTCACCAGCTGAGCCACCCAGGTGCCCCTAAAAGCACTTTTTAAATGTTTACAAATGACTAAGTGTCTAGTGATGGGTGCACAGAAAGATGAAATGATTTACCCGAGTGTATACACTACTGATAATAGAGCAATTTGCCTCTAGACTCTTAGACTATCTTGTCTTAAAAACAACTCAGCCATTCATTCAATTACTCGTTCTACAAATATTTATCGAGTGCCACAGCATGCCGACTATAGTTCTAGACCAGCAATGTTCAATAAAACTTTCAGTGATATTGAAATTTCCTTATCTATCTTGCCCAATATAGAGGCCACTAGGCACATGTGGGTATTAAGTACTTCAATGTGGCGGGTGCGACTGAGGCCATGAATTTACTTTATTTCATTGTGAGTTCAAGTTAAGTAGCCACATGTAGCGACAGGGTGCCGAAAGGGACAGTATCATTCTAGATGCTAGAGAAATCAGTTAAAAGCAAAGATCCTTGATCTTGCCGAGTTTACATTTTGGGGTGAGGGTAGAGGTGAGAGGGAAAGAGAAAGACAGTGAACAAGAGACATAATAAATAAGTATATGGTATAGCATATACAGTGCAGTATAGAGGAGCTGGTTTGCATTTTAAAGCAGAGTGGTCACATCAGTCTTAGAACTTTCTGATCCTTTGGTTAGGGTAATTAGGTCTGATCCAATTTCAGCTCCAATCTCTCTCCTTCTCTCCTTCCCTTCCTCTTCAGAGTTCAGCTCCCCAAAGATGAGGCAGGAAGGCGACAGAAAAGGCAGGCTTGTCTTTTGAACTGGCCTTGCTCTGGGTCCAGCTGATGCTACTGATCTCTGCCCGGGTGAGGGCCCTTCAGGGAAAGTGGGGTGGGGTTCTCTAGGGGATAGTGTGCAGGTTTCGTCTGGCCCCCTCCATGGTGGAGCACCCCCTCAGACAAGGGCGGCCATACTTCCCTTCTGCTGCCGTTAGCCTACCCCCAACACCTCCTTCAGGTGATGTATTACCTCCTTTGGCTCCCTGGGCAGCCTTTCTGTAACCATATTCTCCTTCATATGCGACCAGGGGGATGGCTGAGAACCCCGATGTCCTTCACCAGGCCACTATCCCTGCAAACCAGCTGGCCAAGCCTCCCTACCTTCAGAAATCTCTCTATGAGAAATAGGCATCAGTCCTTATGTCTGTGAGACTTGTACACTCCTGCTGCCCCAGGACACACAGCAAGCCCTTCCGAGACTCCCTCATCATGCTCACCTCTGCTTGGACAGTAACTGCACCATGGAGGGTACAGACTTGACAGCTCACAAGCCACCAGCTGGGGAGAGAACTAAATATATTCCCTTCCGTTTTTTAAAATGTTATTTACTGTTTTTTAAATCTATCTATCTATCTATCTATCTATCTATCTATCTATCTATCTAGAGTGAGAGAGCATAGGAGAGGGGCAGGGAGAAAGAGGGAGACAGGGAATCCCAAGCAGGCTCTGTACTATCAGCATAGTGCCTGACCCAGGGCTTGATCTCACAAACCATGAGATCAAGACCTGAGCAGAAAGCAAGCGTTGGATGCTTAACCAGCTGAGCCACCCAGGTGCCCCGATTCCCTTCAAACTAACTGGCTGGCTCAGTTGTTTAAGCGTCTGACTCTTGATTTAGGCTCAGGTCATGATCTCATGGTTCATGAGTTTGAGCCCTGCATCGGGCTCTGCGTTGACAGTGCGGAACCTGCTCGGGATTCTCTCTCTCCCCTTCCTCCCCTGCTTGTGCACTCCATCTCTCAAATAAATAAACTTAAAACAAGTTTAAAAAATTACTATTGAAGTGTAGTTGACATACGGTGTTATACTAGTTTCAGAGGTACAACACAGTGATTTGACAATGCTATGCCTCACACAACACTCAAGTGTTGTCACCGTCTGTCACCATACAACGTTATTACAACATTATTGACTCTATTCCCTATGCTGTACTTTTCATCTCTGTGGCTTATTTACCTGATAACTGGAAGTTTGCACTTCTCAATCTATTCCTCCCACCCCTCCCTGCAATCTTTTGGTGACCCACATGATTTTGTGAGGGGAAGGACAGGCATCTCGACAAGCACCCTGCACTCTCCCTGCACCTCTCAGTTTGTCTAGGACTAATGACAAACATGTCCCTGCCACCCAATCCATTTCTCCCCTGGTTCAGACTGTGACAGTGGAGCCTGGACAAGGACAGCTGGGCTGATGCGTGAGAAGGCAGTGGGTCGTGCCACCTCTCAGTCAACTCTACGAGGAGTGGTGCTATTCACTCATCATGGCTCTGTCTAGAAGGCATGAGGTTTAGCACCTCTTCTTAGAGTCTTAGCAGCAGGTTAGGACAAGAGGAATCAGCCTTCTATTACACTTCCTGATGTTAAATCACAAGTGTAATTTGTAACAATATATTAAGTGATCAGTTGATACAACATCCCTGGCACTATAATATAAAGACTTCTTTTTAAAAAAAGTTTAATTACTTGTTTTTGAGACAGAGAGAGAGAAAGGCAGAGAGAATCCCAAGCTGGCTCCGCACTAAACCACCCAGGTGCTCCTAAAGATTTCCTTTTTTAAGGGGCACCTGGGTGGTTCAGTCGGTTAAGCATCCGACTCCTGATTTCGGCTCAGGTCATGATCTAACTGGGAGATCGAGCCCCACGTTGGGCTCTTTGCTGACAGCACAGAACCTGCTTGGCATTCTCTCTCTCCCTCTCTCTCCCACTCACTCTCTCTCTTTTTCTCAAAAGTAAATAAGTAAACATTAAAAAAAGATTATTGTTCATCCTGGCTCTCAAGCCATATTTTATTATCACTATTTTCAAAAATGGTTATGATCTGACATCTAAATGAAAGTGTCAGTGAAGAATATGTATGTGCCTCTAAGAGTTAGTAACTACATACTTCCCATGTCTAAAACAAGTTAGCCTATAGAAAAGTATCCATTGCAGATAGGCCCATTTGTGGGGAAAGAAGATCACAGACACTTACAATGTTCATGGTGGTAAATTGTATGACAGTGATGCAATCCAGCAAATTTATTGCAACGATTCATTTTGACGAGAGTGCCTTAAAACCCACCATGGGCAAAGCCCAGGCCAAGTGAGGAATAAGTCAGTTCTTGTGCCTTAGCAGGGGGCACTAAGTAGATTCCACTACAGGGGGCCTCAGGGCTCAGCAGGTGGCTCCTCCCACCCATCCGGCTGAATCTTCCAGCACCTCTCAGAGCCAGACTGCTGCAATTCTCCAAATGAGTTGTGTTGCTTCCTGCTTTGCTGCCTTTGCACACGCAGTCTCCTCTGTTAAACACACACACACACACACACACACACACACACACACACACACACATCCAACAAGCCCCAACTGGAATCATTTGCCCCCCAGGACAGCAAACTCAGACTTAATCACAGTCTCAGCTTATCCCAGGAATGTGACCTTTCAACAGTCAATATGAAATTTCCTAATCAGCACTAGCAAGGTGATGTCTCCATGTTAAACCCTACTGTTCCATTTCCCCATAGAAGAAGACTACCTGGGCTGAAACAATCCTTTCTTTTCTTTTGCAAGTAACTTCTTGCGACACCTTTCTTCCTATAGAAACCTTCCATTTTGCACAATTCCTCGGAACTCTCCTCTACTTGCCAGATGGAATGCTGCCTGATTCGTGAATTACTTAAAGCCAATTAGATCTTCAGATTCACTTGTTTGAATTTCGTTTTGTAACACCTCTGATGGGAATGCTCAGCCTGTCTGGAGTGGACATGTGTCATGTTCTCTGGCTGCTTGGCATTGTTTTATTTATTTTTAAATATAATTTATTGTCAAATTGGCTAACATGCAGTGTGTACAGTGTGCTCTTGGCTTTGGGAGTAGATTCCCATGATTCATTGCTTACAGACAACACCCAGCACTCATCCCAACAAGTGTCCTCCTCAGTGCCCATCACCCATTTTGCCCTGTGCCCCACCCCCCATCCACCCTCAGTTGGTTCTCTGTATTTAAGAGTCTCTTATGGTTTGCCTCTCTTCCTCTCTTGTTTGCAATTATTTTTTCCCCCTTCCCTTCCCCCCATGGTCTTCTGTTAAGTTTCTCAAGATCCACATGAGCGAAAACATACGATATCTGCCCTTCTCTGACTCATTTCACTCAGCATAATACCCTCCAGTTCCATCCACGTTGCTGCAAATGGCAGGATTTCATTCTTTCTCATTTGCTTGGCATTGCTTTAAAGCCCTGCCTACATTCAGGGAGTTTCCTACCAAGTGACTCCTTCCTCTTCAAGACAAGCCAGAAGTCTCGCGTTCCCGGCCCCCTTTGCAGGTCCGGGTACAGGCACGTGACTCAGGTTCCATCCACCAGCTGCATCTACGTGATTTATCAATTTGGAAATGAGCTAGACAAGGCGATGGACATGGTCTGGCAGCGACCTGTCAGGCAAAGCTGGCGGCAAAGGTGCCCAGCAATAGTTCCCACGCAGAGGCCCTGGCACAAAAGGGACAGTGGTACAGACTACAACGTCTAGAAGCTCTGAAGGAGGTGCACCGTGGTTTCCACGGCAGAACACTTCTGCAGTGTGTTCTGGGATTAGTTTCAAGAAGTTCTTCAGGGTACTCCATCTTCTCATCCAGTGATGGTGAAAGTCACCCAGCATCCTTTTTTTTCGTTTTTGTCTTTTTTTTTTTTTTTTTTTGAGAGAGAGTACATGTGCATACGTGTGCAAGTGGGGGAAGGGCAGAGAGAGAGGGAAATAGGATCCGAAGTACGCTGACAGTAGAGAGCCCAATGTGGGGCTCAAACTCACCCAACTGTGAGATCATGACCTGAGCCAAAGTCCCACGCTCACCCAGGCGCCCCCACCCAGTATCCTTTTAATAAATTGTTCCTGTGCTCCAGAGCTGGCTTCTGTTGATGGCAACTAAGAGTTCTGAGTGACATATCAACAGGCTTTCCTCCTAAGGGGCCATTTGTCTTTCAAAACCCACCCTGACATGGGGGGCCCCTGGGGGCCTCCCCGGAAACCCTCTTTTCCATCATTTATTCCCTTCTCTGGGATGCCGTGCTACCCACACCCCTCTCGCTGCATATCCTCCCCAAATTCTAATTATTTGTTCCTTCCTCCTCTCCTTGGATGGAGGTTTCTCTGAGGCTAGCAATTGTCTCTTTAATTTCTGTATTTCCAGCACTTAGTGTGGGTTGACACAGAGCCAATCAGTGCTAAATGAACATTTGTTACTGATAGGAAGCAGTGAACGGATTTGTTTGGGAGAACTAGGGATCATGAAAAGGCTTTTGAGGTGCCTGTGTCTAGTACAGGTCTTGGTAAATAGCAGGGGGGGTTCAACAGGTAGAAATTGTTGGGACTCTCCAGTTGCAGCCCATGGGGACATACAGTGTGCTCTTTAAAAATTATTATATCCCGGGGCGCCTGGGTGGCGCAGTCGGTTAAGCGTCCGACTTCAGCCAGGTCACGATCTCGCGGTCCTTGAGTTCGAGCCCTGCATCAGGCTCTGGGCTGATGGCTCAGAGCGTGGAGCCTGTTTCCGATTCTGTGTCTCCCTCTCTCTGCCCCTCCCCCGTTCATGCTCTGTCTCTCTCTGTCCCAAAAATAAATAAACGTTGAAAAAAAAATTAAAAAAAAAAATTATTATATCCCTAAGCAGTTCCCCATATGCTTACTATGCTTTGGGGGACATTCCTGATTACCTAACAGAAATATGCCCCCCCCTTCCCACCTGGGTCTGCAGTGATGATGTTTTAGGCAAGGTGGGCCTCTCACACAGTCCCAAGTGGGTAAGTCATCATTGGTCAAAAAAAGGGGTCGACAAACCAAAGCCTGCTAGCCAGATCTGGCCTGCCATTTCTTTTTGTATGGCCCGAACCATACAAAATGTTTTTTAAAGTTTTAAAGTTGAAAAAAATCAAAATAAAATAATATTTTGTGACAGGTAAAATTACATGAAATTCAAATTTCAATGCTCATAAAGTTCTTCTCTGACTTATTTGGCTTAGCATGGTACACTCTAGCTGTATCCACATCATCGCAAATGGCAAGATCTCATTCTTTTCGATGGCTGAGTAATATTCCATTGTATAGATATACCACTTCTTTATCCATTCATTAGTCGATGGACATTTAGGCTCTTTCCATAGTTCGCCTATTGATAGCGCCACTATAAACACCAAGGTGCCTGTAGCCCTTCGAATCTCTCTTTTTGTATCCTTCGGGTAAATAACGAGTGGTGCAATTGCTGAGTATTAGGAGGTCACTTGTTGTAATGAACACTGGATGTTGTACGTAAGTGATGAACCACTAAATTCTGCTCCTGAAGCCAGTACTGCACTGTATGTTAACTAGAATTTAAATAAAAACTGGAAAAGAAAAATAAAAACTTTAAAAAAGTTCTGTTGGAACACAACCTACTTACCTCTTTACCATGTCTATGGCTGCTTTTGTTTACAACAGCAGAGTTGAATAGATGTGACAGGGATTGCATGCCCTGCAAAATACTTCCTGAAATATTTACCAGCTGGTTGGTCCTTTTCAGAAGTTTGCTTGCTGACCCCTGTTCTAAACCAAATATGGTAATTCCATTCTCTTCCCAGTGTTTATGTTTGGGCAAGCATGAGACTCAGTTCTGGGCTAATACAAGGGGAAGCTTAACAGGGGAACTCCGGGAAGGATTTTTTGTGTGATAAAAAGGATATGGACAAGGTTTCCTTCCTGCCTTTGTGTGTTGCATGTGAAGGTGTAATAGAGCTATGGCAGCCATTTTGTGATCATGAGCGAAAAGTCAAGAGAATCACAGAGAAGCTGACCGAGATACTTTTGAGCTATTAAATTAACCAACTCTGGAACTTCCTATTTCTAGACTTCTTTTTATATGCAAAATAAATATATTAACAGTAGTTGGGCGTTCTTTTACTTGTGGCCAAATATACCCTAAAACATATGATTTAAGAAAATTATTTTTTAAATTATGTCATAGTATTTCCTCTTATTGATGATCCATTGAATCGTATCCATTTATGGGCATTTATCCTAAGTCTTTGCTATTATAAATTATGTCTTTAAAAATATTTATGTGACAAATTCAAATCTAAGACTCGTGAAATATGCATCTCAGGTGATTTTCTTTCTTTCTTTCTTTCTTTCTTTCTTTCTTTCTTTCTTTCTTTCTTTCTTTCTTTCTTTCTTTCTTTCTTCGCTTGCTTATACCCTTAAAAGCTGTCAAGGAAAAGACAAAAGAAATTCCCCCAACCTTAAAATATTGTCTTAACAAAATCTTTCATGGTATACAAAATACCCTCTTATTCCACATAGATGAAAAAATCCAAATCCATGTTTTTTGCAAATACAAACTCTACTTGATTCCAAAAAAGATTTGAGAGAGTCTTCAGTAAATGTTACATCAGCAGCCAACAATATTCAATGGGATTTGTGTAATGGGAGTTGTGTAATCAAAGCATTTGTTCTTCATTCTCATTAATTAAAAGTACCCTTGAATCAGAGATGATTTACATTTTTGAATTATTTGCAACTCCAATTAACACTTTGTTCAAACACATCCACATGGTATTAGGGCCAAAACGCTTTAAATAATGAAATTATTTCTCCTTTTGGTATCATTAACTAGTGCATTGTGAAATACTGTTGAAATAGCAAAGTCTCCCTTCTCCACGTTAGCTACTCTGTCCCCTCACCTCTGACCTGCGTTACACCTGCCCCCCCAGCACACTGTCAGCTGCACTAATGCCCCTGGATTACACAATCCCAAGTGCAGCAAACAACCACTGGAGGAAAGGGGTCAGTGCACCGACTTGCTTGTTGTTTGGAACCCAGATCTGAGATGTCACTGGATGAACCTACCTATATTGACAGCAGGGATGCAAGAATCTAAAGTCCTTGTTCTCAAGAGGCCATCGGATTCCTGGGGAATTACCCTCAGAACAAAGTTCGCGCGGTCACTTTCATGATTTAATGCCAAGCAGGTGATTTTTTCCAATCAGTTCTCTCTCAGCTTCTGTGAGCTGTTAAGCTTTTCAACACCTTGTAACTGTGCCTCTATTCCTAAAGCAAAGATAACAGAAGGAGCCACTCCTGTGAGGGATTTTCAGCTGCGGAGGTGATTTTATACAATATCATGCAGGGAGACCTATTTCAGGAGAAACAACTGGTTCCTGAAACCCTCTGGCTTTTAAGAGGAAGCCTTCTGGGAGGTATTACTGTGGAGGGTCACAGTTACGAACATCAACTTCAGATTGGACAGAACTTTGTGGAGTCCCAGCTCTTTCATTAGTACCTATATAAATTTGGGCAAGTGTTGAGCCTCAGTTTCCTTCACGAGCATCATTGGTGCCAGCCAGGGGTAAGGCACCAGGATGCTGCAAGGAAGACAACAGGGCAGAGGCTATCGGGTGAGAGTTTGTGCAAAAAAGGTAACTTCGTAAGTTAGGGGTTAAAATGTTGCACAAATGTTTCCTGGTTGTTTCTCTTAAATTCACGGGAATAAATGGAAGCTAAGGTTGTTGAGGAGAGGCGAGGGAGAGAAGAAATGTAGCAGGAGCGAGGAGAGCCTGGAATAGCCTTTGAGAGAGTAGAAGAAGAGGCTCAAGGGAGACAGGACAAAGCATGAGACTGGCTGGGCGCTCAGCAAGGGTGCATGCGGTGAACTGGAGAAGCCTCTGCCCTCACGGTGGATTGCCCCAGCAGGCTCCCAAAGCAGCAGTGGCCCACGTGGTGGACTGTTCCTCCAGGATCACAGAGATCAGAGGCCGTGACGCTGTCGCGTGAAGGCTGGGGTTTGAAAAGGTTAAATGGCTCATTAAAAGTCATACAGATTTTTACCAAAGTATGCTGGCTCCAAGTTCAGTGCTTTTTCCAATCTGTAACTGCGGATCTGGATCTGCCCTTAATTAGGGTTCCTTTGGACCTCATTCTAGTTTGCAAAAGCCACTGGACCAGGGGATACTGAAAGTCCCTTAGTCCTATGGGGTCTTCTAACTGTAGGTTCTGCTCCTTAGTCTGCTTCCCACCAGTTACGTCACAAGCCACTTTGGACAAGTATTTCAAACTCCCTGGCTTATTTCTATAATTGCATTCTGTTTCAGAAGTTTGACTTCTAAAGTGCTGATTCTGTGAAAAGTCAGTTTTGTGCTGTTTTGAGGAGTGCCCCCATTGATCAGGGGTCTGGTACCTTCATGGCACCACCTACCAAAGGAAGGTCTAGTCCCTCCTGCATTCACCTTAAGCACTAACACAAGTCACGTGGAATATTTGAGTCCCTGCCTCCTGCCCCCATCACTTTAACTTACATTGGCATTAGCCACATGCCGCATCCAAACAGGGCAAACACAGATTGTAAAAGAAAAAGACAGCATGGTTTAAGGAAGAAAACAGTGTAGAAAATGAGAATAAACGCATGAAGACTGAACCAAAGGAATCAGAAGGCTATGACCGAGTTACACTGAGCAGCTGGAAGCAACGCTAGACCAAGTTGTTTCCAATTGAGTAGGTGTTGGCTCTTTGGTTTAGGACACTAGAGAAAATTCCTTTACTCCCAGTATAAAAGATTCCTTGAATAGTGCTTTTTCATAAAATGTCGGAGAGCCATAGAAATAGCCTATAATTCATTAGAACTAAAAGATCAGAGAGGCCGACTGACAGCTAGCTTTCATCGGTGGGTGTACTTTCTCCAATGTGATTGGTGAAAGTGGAATTCCGTGCGGTAGGCAGAATGGGAAAAATTGTGTGTGTGTGTGTGTTTATGGCAGTATACGAATGTGTTTTTATCACTACAGTTTCCAGTACTTTTGTACTCAATTATAGTTTTTTTTTTTCAATTATAGTTTAAAATTGAGGCCTTGAGCCCCACCAAGGTAACCCAGCCTAAAGACTCAGTGGGTCCTCCTAACTCCTGACACCCCCAGCCCCCGCCCCGAGGTCTAACTGTGGTCTTGCCTCTCACGAGGGACCCGGGAACCTGGAAGAAGAAAGGCAACCGGGACTCCGAGACCGCTGCCCGCCCGCCCGCTCCCGCGCTCCCGGCGCCCGGGACCCGCGAGCTGCGCGGCCCGAGCGCGCCCGCCTCCGCCGCGGACTTCCGCTTCCCCCGCCCCCCGCCGCCGCCGCCGCCGCCGCCGCCGGGGCGCTCCTGGGCCCGCGGGGTCGCCGCCCCGTGTGCTCCCGCGCGGGAGGGCGGGGCGGAGGGCCGGCCTGCGGCCGCCGCGAGTGTTAAGCGGCCGCCCCGAGCCGCGGAGGTAGAGCCGGGAGCCAGCGGCGGAGCCCGAGCACGACGCGGCCAGCCGGCGCAGCGGTGAGCGCAGCCCCGGCCGGCGCTCCGGGCTGCAGGGAGCCCGCGGGGAGGAGGGAGCGGGACTCGGACGGGCCTCCGCGCCCGGGCGGCGTGACCTTCCCCGGCAGCCGGGCAGGGCTCAGGGGTCCGCGGCCCGGCGCGCCGCACACGTGCCCAGGGACCCGCGGGAGCTGCCGGCCGGGGCTCGCCGGAGACTCGCGGGCTCCGCGGCCTCCTCCCCGCGGTGCTCACCTGCTGGGAACGTTGCCCCCTTTGCTCCCTCCGAGTATCATCAGGCCTCCGGGCGCCGCGCCGCCGGTGCTCCAGCCCGGGGTGGGGGTTGGGGTGGGGGACGGAGGCGCTTATGAATGGGAGACTCCTGCAGGTTGTTGGGGGCAGAGTCAGCGAACGCTGAAGCTGGGAAGAGAAAGTTGGGAGCGGTCTCCCTGAGCTGCCCCTGTGCCCGCCAGGACCCCGAGCCCCGGAGCAGGAGCGCCTGCCTGGCCGGCGTCCCAGCGGCCAGACGGGTGGGCATCGCAGCGCCTGGTGCCCCGGCTCTAGTGACCTGGCGGGCGGGCGGCCTCCTCCCGCGCCAGCTTTGGCCTGAGGCTGGAGTCTTTCCTCAGTGCGCGGAGTTACCTGGCGGAGAACGCGACCTCAGAGGATTCTCCCGACCGAGAAATTAATTTCCCCAGGGAACGAGACAAGGCCTGTTTGGCTCTGTTGTTTGTCTCTCCTGGAGTCGGACTCGCGTGTCCTTTGCAGGAGGGGTAAAGGGACGCTGAAAGGATTCAGCTTTTCAACAGGCTCAGGAATGAGTTTTAACTCCTGCTGACCAGTCTTGCCTCCCTCGGGGCGAGCCGTATGTCCTCTTCAAGACTTCTTGAAGCCTTCTTAAATTACACAATAATTTAAGTCCGTTGCCCACGCGTTCTGAGTTGGTCTGTTCCCACCACTGTTTAGTGTCCTAATCTAGAAGTCGTTATTTGTAGGATTCAATGTGTTTAAGTTTGGCTTACCTGCAGGGGTTGAATTCACACTGACGACACAGTACGGTCTATGCCTGCCTTTCTTTGTGAATTAAGAAATGTCCACACCCAAATAATTGACCACTCTGAGAAGCCACATTGGTTGGGCCCTGTGGGACTCTTCTCTCCGTGTGCTTCCATTTTTCCTCTAAAACGCAAGGTTCAGTGTTTATTTTTTTCCTTTTTGGTCAGGTTGGAATACTGTGGAATTAAATACTGGTTGGTAAGCACAGACCCAAAAGGCAAGACTTGAGTTGAGGCCACTGACTACTTATAAAACCTTGGAAAAGCCCTTGCTTACTGGCCTCAGTTTTCCATCTGGAAAAGGGGGAGATTGGATTAGGACCCTGATATCCTTCTCGAGGTACCGGATGGCCACCACCTTATCAGCTTTATTTTTTCCTTAACTAATCCCTATGCCTAATGTGGGGCTTGAACTCAAGACCCTGAGATCAAGAGTCCCCTGCTCCACGGACTGAGCCAGCCAGGCTCCTCCCACCTCATAAGCTTTAGTTATTGATCCTGCCTCTCCAGTCTTATCAACACAAAACCCATGTCTCGTCTAACTTAGTTGCTTTTTCAAGTCCAGTACTGTGCTTTTGTGGTTGCAGTTTTTGGTAAAGAAATCGAGATTCTTAGTGTCTGGTCATTGGCAACATGCTTCAAGTGGCTAAACTTGTGAGTGGATAAAATTCTTTTCTGCTGATGTTTAGGCTGACATTGGCCTTCATTAATGATCCAGCCGGCCCACCACCCTCTGAGAGGTGGCCTGATGAGCACAAAGGTCTTTAGTGTGATGAATAAAAATTGTTCTTTGTTATTCACAGATAAGTCACTTACATAGCTTGAAAACCCCACAGAATTGGTTGCTGAATTGGTTATCTTAATATTCTGTCAATGAGCCACCTTTCCTTTTTTTAATCCATATTTATAAAGTCCCTCCCTCTGCAATAGGTGATTTTTGTGTAAAGGCAGAGGAGTAAACTCTAGTCCTCCCAAACTTCTTGGGATCTAGCACAAGCCTGCTGAATCATGATCATTAGCACAGAGGCCTGGGTAACTGAGTATTAAGTGCCCCAGTGATTCTTATCAAGCAAATTGAGCACACAATTGACCAGGTGTTACTTTTCAAATGTGGTTGGGGGCTCAGTCATTATCAGCCTCCTCTCGCAGCTCGTCATGACTGGCAGGGTTTCTGGTCCCGCGTGAGGCCTATCTCATCAGAATCTAGTTTCACGAGGTCCCCAGGTGATTTGTGTATACGTTTATGGTTGAGAAACTCTGGAAGGGACTATGATGATCATGTTTGGTGCTATGCTTCATAGCTCTAAGAACACCTGTCCCATGTCACTATTTGTGATTGCCTTTGTATTATAATACTTCTATTACTCACTTTTTATATGTGGGGACCCCTAGCTTTAGGGGCCCAAGGGGCCACACTGCTGGTGGCAGAGCGGGCATTCAGACCCAGGCATGTGTCACCCTCCGGTGCTCCTAACCCATTCCTTTACAGACCTACCGTTTCGTGACTTCCTTTTAGGGACCCAACACAGGCTGCTGTCTGAATTTAGAGCTGAGCCTAGTGGACTGATAGCTCCACTTAGGGCTCTGAAAAACTAGTTCGATGTGGCTTGGGTGTCTGTAGTATTTGGCATTAATTTGTAGGCTTTTCAGAAAGGTCGGTTGAAATGCCCCTCCCCCCACCCCTCCCACCAGTGGCTATAGCATTGATACTCCATTTTTTGACTTGTGAGTTTTTTATGAGGAGGTGGTGGGTGGGGAGAACGGGAAGCCAATTTCTAAGCTGCACTGACACTTTTGGCTGCCTTTCTTTGGAGAAATGTAGAGCCGATCTCCTGGCTCCCAGAAGTTGAGGTCCCAGTAGATGGTGAGCTGCGGAGGCCCCACTGATGGAGAGCTCTTGTCTCCTCTCAGGGATATGAGACATCCATCATAAGCTCCAGAGAGTTGCCTTCTACGGAGCCCAGCAGAGGAGTGGGCAAACATGAAGTCCAGTCCTGCCATCCAAGCTGCCATTGACCTTACAGCGGGGGCCGCAGGTAATTCCAGGGAAAACCTCATCCTCTATTCCTCAAGTACCTGCTACGAGTGAGCTCCAGTGAAAGGGCGAAGAAAAGATTACCTTTGCCACTCCAGAAGCAACAGGCTTTCGCCTTGGAGTGGATCCATTTAACGGATGTGTAATACTGTGTTCCAAGAACGGCAGAAGGTAGAGTAGTTCCCTTACAGTAAAACTTTGAGTCAGGGTGCAGAGTGGGAATGTCCTCAGTTTACAGCCAGAAACCCTCACAGCTCAAAGCTGAAGTCGCTTGTCCATTGTCACACGGCTGGGATATGCAGGTGATATGGGATTTTACTCCAAGCCTGGCAATCAATCTGCAGAGCCCTTGTAGTCCCGGATCACACTGTGCCACCTCTCCAGGGAAATCCCAGTTACTGCCCTTATTACTGCCAACGACAGGAAGGAGGACACCCTTTAGAAATGTCTTTGGTAAATGAAATTGATATTTGATGGTTTCTGCAGCCCTAAAAGGAAAGGAGAGGCCCTAGGATTTGCCAGGGAATGGTGGGCTGGACTGGGGCCGAGCCCCAGAGTCGACTGCAGCCCCATAGGGCACAAGTACTCTTGGGCTGTGCTTGTAACACACAAGCCACTCTCTAGAAAGATTACCATTGCTCAGCCTGAGGTCAGTAATTGGAAGTGCATGTGTAGTAACTTGGTTCTCTAGGTTCCTGTGTTATTTTAGGGGCAGAGAAGTGCTGGGATGCTATTTCCCAGATGAGAACCCTGGTTTACCCTTGCCCCTTGTACTGATTCTTCTAATGGGTCGCAGCTCCTGGGAGTGGAGAGGCCAAGAGGGGTGGGTTGCCCATTGTCCTCTTATCCAGTGGGACCTCCTGGGTCAACACACCAAGTGGGCTGCCACCTGTCATCCTGTCATTCCCTTAATTGTGAAGAAAGTCACAGTTCTGATGAACCAAGGGTCGACCGAGGTAGGCTAACAAGGAAGGCTATAGACCGTGCATTGTAGACACTAGTAAGTACAGGCACCAGCTTCCAGGTTGAGACCCCAGGAGGGTCCTGGTCCAGGAGTAGGGGAAACTAAGTGCTGCCTAGGTTTTGCCCCGCTGGCCTCTTGGCTGCTGAGTGCCTTTGGGTCGGTCCCTTCCCCGACTGCAACCCTTGACCACATGTTCCATCCCCCACCCCACTCCCCACGCCACATTGGGAAGGCACCATGGGAACGGTGGACCCATTTGCCTACCTCTGGCACCTTCTTAACAGTCCTGTGAATGCTCTGGGCTCAGTTTTTGTCTCTGTCACAGGAGGGTATTTAACCACATGAAAAATTCTCAGCTTTTGGAATTAAATGTCCCTCAGTCAGTCTATCAAAGATGTAGAATCTGCTGTGATAGGATTTTCTTTTTCCTATGAAGGCTTTTCTGTGTGGACAGGTGTTTGGGTGCCACATTTATAATTTACAGTACATTTAAAAAAAATTTTTTTTTTAAGTATATTTTTGAGATAGAGACACAGCATGAATGGGGAGGGTCAGAGAGAGAGGGAGACACAGAATCTGAAACAGGCTCCAGGCTCTGAGCAGCCAGCACAGAGCCCGATGTGGGGCTCGAACTCACGGACAGTGAGATCGTGACCTGAGCCGAAGTCAGACGCTCAACCGACTGAGCCACCCAGGTGCCCCCCTTTTTTTGTTTTAATTTTTTTTTTAAGTTTATTTTTGAGACGGAGACAGAGCATGAACGGGGGAGGGTCAGAGAGAGAGGACAGTATATTTTAAAGATCTAAGTTGCAAGGGTATTGTTGGGAGTCTAGCGTGTAAGGCACTTGCTGGTGGACATGCTTTGTTTTTAATCATAGTATTAACATGTTTTGGGCCCTTACGTGTATAGCATTTAATTATCCTGATGACTATGTAGGATTTCTTCCTGCACTGGTAACACAGGGTCACCCCTCACTGATGTAGATTGCCCTGTATTTACCTTTAGAGGACAACAGGCTCCTTTGCAGGGGTCTGTGCTCTAAGCCAGCAGTGCTGGCAGAGGAGGCTCCTGTTAGTGATCTGGGAACTCCCTCTGCTGGGAGGTGTGTGCAGTGCCAACAGGAGGCCACAGCCCCACTTTGGAGGGGTCTCAGTCTCCCAATGATGGAGCTAGAAGGGCCTTTAGAAGAGACCATTGGTTCTAACGCTCACTGTATATGTAGAAAAGAGACCCAGAGAGGGACAGTGGATTTGGTCATGATTGCACAGCTAGATGGTGTCAAGACAGTGCTAGGACCTTGGATGCTTGGTTCCTTGACAGCCCTATTGCCTTTGTTTTAATACTATGTAATGGGCCAACAGCCCTCCTGGGGGTAGAGGTTAGTCTGGAGCCTTTGCCGCCCGGCTCTCTGGATAGGACATCGGGCCATCGTGGTCTGAGGTGATCTAGGTGTAGCATACCTGTGTTCTTCTCTGTGTGCCTCCTTTTCTCTGAAACAGACCTCTCCCATCTGGCAGGTTTTGGGTCCAGCTCATCTACTGTAAAGTGCTGGGAAGCTGTCACTGCCTGTCAGAAGCTAGTATAGGAGAAATTCCAGGAAGAAACCAAGAACTCTAAGCAGCTAGGGTGGGGGAGGGTCTGGAGAAGATAGTTAAGTAATTGGATGATGTTGAAATGAGGCAGTGTGGAGCTCAAAAGTTAAATTGCCTTAAAGGGTAACCTTGGTCTTCCTTGACTGCTCTGTTGCTGTCTGCCTTAACTAGTGTAGTTTGGGAATGTGACATTTTCGATCATTGGCATTTATCCTCTCAAATGCCAAAATTAAAAATAAGCCAAAATCCTTTTTTCCTTATTGAAATATGGTTAACATCTATTAATTTCAGGGGTGCAGCATAGTGATTTGACAGTTGTATAGTGTGCACCATACGTGTGGTCAGCTTCTGTCCCCATACAAAGTTGTTAAAATATTATAGACTGTAATTTTCATCTCCATGACTTATTTTATACATGGAAGTTTGTATCTCTCAGTCCCCTTACCTGTTTCGTCCACCCACCTCCCCTCTGGCAACCACCAGTTCTCTGTATTTAAGAGTGTGTGTATGTTCTTTAGATTCCACATAAGTGAAATGGTATTTGTCTTTCTCTGACTACAATTTCACTTAACATAATACCCTCTAGGTCTATCCATGTTGTCGCAAATGGGAAGATCTCCTTCTCTTTTATGGCTGAGTAATATTCCATTGCATGTGTGTATATATATGTGTGTGTGTGTGTGTGTGTATATATATATATATAGGCAATTAACCCATTTTTACTGTAGAAAGAAACCTAGGTAAAAGGATTACTTCACCTAGTCCTGCCATTCATAATTAGTTCACACCGAGTATGTATCTTTCCATATTTCTGTGGACATACACATGTATAAGTACTTGTACAAAGATAGGAACATACTATGAATATCTTGGTGTCAGTTTAAACCTGTATCTTATTGTATGTGCACATAGGTCTGTACGATTAAGACTGCATTCCTACTGCTGTAGGGATACACCAAAATTTAATTACTCGTCACTGGACATTTTTGTTTCACGAATATTTACACATTGTAAACTCCCTTAAAACAATATCTTTGTGGTATAATTATTTCCTTAGGACAAAGTCCTAGAAATGGAATTGCAGGGTTTAAGAGATTATGAGCATTTGTAAGGCTTTATAACCTCTTTGGTGTGTATCTGTTTTCTCTCTTCCAAACAATTTCCTCTCTGCGGTGAATACCCAGTCTACAGCTTTCAGCATAGGTGAAGACAGCCCGAACACCCCACTGACACTTGTGTTCAGTCCGTCAGCCTTCAGGTAGTTGAGCAGCCGCCACATGACCTGGAATGCAGATATGTTGTTCTCTTGACACCACAGGGGCAATATGGAATATCCTTCTCTTGAGGGATATTTTCACCGAAGATCCAGATGGGTGCAATCCCTCAGCCATATCTGAGAATCTGTTCTGGCTCACGGGCTATTTTACTTATTTATTTTTAATTTTTTTTAATCTTTATTTTTGAGAGAGAGAAAGAGACAGCACAAGCGGGGGGAGGGGCAGAGAGAGAGGGAGACACAGAACTGGAAACCGGCTCCAGCCTCCAAGCTGTCAGCACAGAGCCTGACGTGGGGCTGGAACTCCCAGACCGCGAGATCATGACTGGAGCCAAAGTCCGATGCTTAATTGACTGAGCCACCCAGGCGCCCCTCAAGGGCTATTTTATTTTTAAACTTCTGGAAAATTTTATCTTCCTTGGATTTTTGTTTTGCCATGGAATCCAATTCTTCAGGTATTCATGGTTCCCATAATTTCTGATTCATTTGCTTTTTCAACAACTTCAGGTGTAATCTCATCTTGTTTCTATTACGATTCCAAATTCTGGAAAAAAGTTGTGGTCTGGAATTGTTCTGTCCAAATAATCTGATTGTGTGTAAGCCTGCTTATGTCCCAGTCTCCAGTCTAAGGGCCTGACGCTCCTTGTGCAATAATGTGCCTTGGGACGTCTGGAGCATGTTTCGGGGCCTACACAGCCACAAACCCTTCAGAGATGAGCATCAGACTTGAGCTGGAGGCACACAGACTCACCTGTCTCTGGATGAAGTGTCCTCAGAAGGTGGCTCATATGTGTACAAGTCATTTTTCCAAGGTAGCTGATTTCTAAAAACAATTGATTAACTCAAAAGCTGGGGCCCAGAATGCGCAAGGGAGCGGGGTGGGGGTGGGGACCGGGCGCTGCGCGGGACCACGCCCCCTTCACCTTGGCTGGCCCCTACCTTGCCAGACCAGCCGCCTTCCCTGCCTGCCGCGTGGGCCTGCGCATCATGGTGGCGCCCGGCAGCAGAAGAGGAAGAGGCCGCGGCGGAAGGCGTCGGTGCAGTCGGCAGCTGCGGTGGAGCGGCAGCGAGAAGGCCAGCTCCTCTGGCCCTGGCAGCCCCGCCTCCCACCTTGCTTGGGAACTGCCGGCTGCCACGTGGGCCCTGCCTCCGTGAAGCCTAACTCAGGCGGCGGCCACTGGCCGCCACCATGGAGCCTGAGGGGCCACCTTTATCGCCACCTCTTTGCCTCTTCATCCGCCAGTGGGCGCTTGGGTTATCCATATCTTGGCTATTCTAATAATGCAGGGAACCTAGGGGTGTATGTATCTTTTTGAATTAGTGTTTTTGGTTTTCCTGGGTAAATAGCCAGTAATGGAATGGATGGATCACATGGTATTTCTGTTTTTAACTTTTTGAGGAACCCACCAACATGCTTTTTTCCCTTGTGGCTGCACTGATGTACATTCCCACTAATAGTGTTTAAGAGTTTCTTCGTCTCTACATCCTTGCCAACGCTGGTTATTTCTTGTGTTTTTGATTCTACCCATTCTGATAGGTATTAGGTCATATCTCGTTGTGGTTTGGATTTGCTTTTCCCTGATTAGTGATGCTGAGCATCTTCATGGATCTGTTGGCCATTTAGCTATGTTTAGAAAAATGTATATTCAGGTCCACTGCCCTTTTTTGTTTTTAATGTTAGAGTGAGCGAGAGAGAGAGAGACAGAGCGTGAGTGGGGGAGGGCCAGAGAGAGAGGAAGACACAGAATCTGAAGCAGGCTCTAGGCTCTGAGCTATCAGCACAGAGCCAGATGCAGGGCTCAACCCCAAGAACCCTGGAGGTCATGACCTGAGCCGCTTAACAGACTGAGCCACCCCGATGCCCCCCCCCCATTTTTTTGATGTTGAGTTCTAGAAGTTCTTTATGTATTTTGAATATCAACTCCCTATCAATATCATTTGCAAATATTGTATTCTCTTCCATTTAGTAGGTTTTTTGTTGATGGTTTCCTTCACTGTGCAGAAGCTTTTTTATTGTAGTGTGGTCCCAATAGTTTATTTTTACTTTTGTTTCCCTTGCCTTAGGAGACCTATCTTGAAAAATGTTGCTATGACCAATGTCAAAGGACTTACTGCCTATGTTTTCTTCTAGAAGTTTTATGTTCTCAGGTCTCACATTTAGGTCTTTAATCCGTTTTGAGTTTATTTTTGTGTATGGTGGAAGAAAGTAGTCCATTTTCATTCTTTTGCATATAGCCATCCCTTTCCCAGCACTGTTTATAGAAGAGTCTTTCTTTTCCCTATTGTATATTCTTCCCTTCTTTGTCACTGAGTAATTGACTCTATAAGTGTGGGTTTGTTTCTGGGCTCTCTGTTCCGTTCCATTAATCTATGTGTCTACTTTTGTGCCAGTACCATACTGTTTTGATTATTACGGCTTTGTAGTATATCTTTTTTTAAAAGAAAAGGTTTAATATAAAGATTCAAGATTCACATTAATACATATGATAAAATTAAATACCTTCTTGATAAGAGTTCAAGTTTCACATTTTTTTCTATTTATCCTGCCATATTTTTCCTGTGCTTTTTTTTTATTACTTTAACCCCACCTCTGTCTATAGTTCAGAAAGTCTACTTCTACAGAAGCTATGATGATTAATATTAATTTTAATATACTCTTTAACTTTCCCAACATCTGGGTAGTATCTATAACATGCTTTTCCCCTACTTCCCAACTACTTTAGCTGTCCATCCTCCTAGGTAGAAATGTGACATTTTATTTTCCAGTTTTCCTTGTTTACTTTTGGTGTGGGAAGAAGATAATGTATATTGTGTGTATTTATAGTCACCCTAGATTGAAAGAATTGTTGGAGTATATATTTAGCAAAGCGGCGGGGGGCGGGGGGATGCAAGAAATAAACTTTGCGGATGCTTTGGTATCAAAACATGTTCTTGTTGTACCTTCAGCGTCAAATGCCAGTTTGGCTGGGTATGGCATTCTAGGTTTAAAGCCTTTTGCCTGAAGAACTTTTATGATATTGCTCCGTTTACTTCTAGCATCCAGAGTATCCAATAAGTCTGCCATCAGTCTGATTCTTGTTCCTCTGTACGTTCTCTCTTCTCTTTCTGTAAGCCTTTATGATTTTTTCTTTATCATTGGAATTCCAAGATTTCACCGAGATGTGTCTAGGAGCAAGTCTGTTTTCGTCAGTCTTCCTAGCTACTTGGTAAGCACTGATCCTCTCAAAACTTGAATCTTTCTTTACCTCTGGAAAGTTTTCTTCGATTATTTCCTTAATTATTTCCTCTGCTCCATGCTCTTCATTATCTTTTTCCTGGAATTCCTGTCAAAATGGATGTTGGAGCTTCTGGGTCTATCCTCTGTGTCTCATGATCTTTTTTTTTTTTAATGTTTATTTTTTTTGCAGCATGATCTCATTTTTATTTTCATTTTTAACATTAAACTTTTTAAAAATAATTTATTTTTAAATTTACATCCAAGTTAGCCTATAGTCAACAGTGATTTCAGGAGTAGATTCCTTAATGCCCCCTCCACATTCCCTCCAGCAACCCTCTGTTCTCTATATTTAAGAGTCTCTTATGTTTTGTTCCCCTCCCTGTTTTTATTTTTGCTTCCCTTCCCTTATGGTCATCTGTTTTGTATCTTAAGTCCTTATATTAGTGAAGTCATATTTGTCTTTCTCTGACTAATTTCACTTAGCATAATACCCTCTAGTTCCATCCACGTAGTTGCAAATGGCAAAATTTCATTCTTTTTGATTGCTGAGTAATACTCCAGTGTGTGTGTGTGTGTGTGTGTGTACCACATCTTCTTTATCCATTCATCCATTGATGGACATTTGGGCTCTTTCCATACTTTGGCTATTGTTGATAGTGCTGCTATAAACATTGGGGTGCATGTGCCCCTTCAAAACAGCATACCTGTAGTGCTGATGCATAGGGGCACTTGTACCCCAATGTTTATAGCAGCACTTTCAACAATAGCCAAAATATGGAAAGAGCCTAAATGTCCATCAACTGATGAACGGATAAAGAAATTATGGTTTATATACACAATGGAACACTACGTGGCAATGAGAAAGAATGAAATATGACCTTTTGTAGCAATGTGGATGGAACTGGAGAGTGTTATGCCAAGTGAAATGTCATACAGAGAAAGACTGATACCATATGTTTTCACTCTTATGTGGATCCTGAGAAACTTAACAGAAGATCGTGGGGGAGGGGAAGGAAAAAAAAAAGGGGGAGGGAGCCAAACCATAAGAGACTCTTAAAAACTGAGAACAATCTGAGGGTTGATGGGGGGTGGGAGGGAGGGAAGGGTGGGTGATGGGTATTGAGGAGGGCACCTGTTGGGATGAGCACTGGGTGTTGTATGGAAACCAATTTGACAATAAATTTCATATTAAAACAGCATACCTGTATCCCTTGGATAAATACCTAATAGTACAATTGCTGGGTTGTAGGGTAGTTCTATTTTTAATTTTTTGAGGAAGTTTCATACTGTTTTCCAGAGTGGCTGCACTAGTTTGCATTCCCACTAGCAGTGCAAAAGAGATCCTCTTTCTCTGCATCCTTGCCAACATCTGTTATTGCCTGAGTTGTTAATGTTAGCCATTCTGACGAGTGTGAGGTAGTATCTCCTTGTGGTTTTGATTTGCATTTCCCTGATGAGGAGTGATGTTGAGCATTTTGTCATGTGTCAGTTGGCCATCTGGATGTCTTCTTTGGAGAAGTGTCTATTCATGTCTTTTGCCCATTTCTTCACTGGATTATTTGTTTTTTGGGTGTTGAGTTTGAGAAGTTCTTTATAGATTTTGGATACTAACCCTTTATCTGATATGTCATTTGCAAACATCTTCTCCCATTCCATCAATTGCCTTTGAGTTTTGCTGATTGTTTCCTTTGCTGTGCAGAAGCTTTTTGTTTTGATGAGGTCCCAATAGTTCATTTTTGCATTTGTTTTCTTTGCCTCTGGAGATGTGTTGAGTAAGAAGTTACTGCAGCCGAGGTCAAAGAGGTTTTTTCCTGCTTTCTCCGCGAGGATTTTGATGGCTTCCTGTCTTACGTTTAGGTCTTTCATCCATTTTGAGTTTATTTTTGTGTGTGGTGTAAAAAAGTGGTCCCGGTTCATTTTTCTGCATGTTGCTGTCTGGTTTTCCCAGCACCACTTGCTGAAGAGACTGTCTTTATTCCATTGCTTGTCAAAGACTAGTTGGCTATATGTTTGTGGGTCCATTTCTGGGTTCTTTATTCTGTTCCATTGATTTGAGTGTCTGTTTTTGTGCCAGTACCATATTTTCTTGATTACAGTTTTGTAATACAGCTTGAAGTCCAGGCTTGTGATGTCTCCATCTTTGGTTTTCTTTTTCAAGATTGCTTTGGCTATTCGGGATCTTTTCTGGTTCCATACAAATTTTAGGATTGTTTATTCTAGCTCTGTGGAGAATGCTGGTGCTATTTTGATAGATATTGCATTGAATATGTAGATTGCTTTGGGTAATGACATCTTAACACCATTCTTCCTATCTAGGAGCATGGAATATTTTTCCTTTTGTGTGTGTGTGTCTTCTTCAGTTTCTTTCATAACCTTTCTATAGTTTTCAGTATATAGATTTTTCACCTCTTTGGTTAGATTTATTCCTGGGTATTTTATGGGTTTTGGTGCAGTTGTAAATGGGCTCGTTTCCTTGATTTCTCTTTCTGTTGCTGAATGTAACTTATTCCTGTGCATTGATTTTATATCCTGTGACCTTGCTGAATTCATGGATCAGTTCTAGCAGTTTTTTGGTGGAATCTTTTCGGTGTTCCATATAGAGTATCATGTCATCTGGAAAGAGTGAAAGTTTGACCTCCTCCTGGCCAATTTGGATGCCTTTTATTTCTTTATGTTGTCTGATTGCTGAGGCTAAGACTTCCAATACTACGTTGAATAATAGTGGTGAGGGTGGACATCCCTGTCTTCTTCCTGACCTTAGGGGGAAAGCTCTGTTTTTCCCCATTGAGGATGATAGTTAACATTGGGTCTTTCGTATATGGCTTTTATGATCTCGAGGTATGCTTCTTCTATCCCTACTTTCTTGAGGGTTTTTATCAAGAAAGGATGCTGTATTTTGTCAAATGCTTCCTCTGCATGTATTGAAAAGGTAATGCGGTTCTTTTCCTTTCTTTTATTGATGTGATGTATCACATTGATTGTTTTGCAGATATTGAACCAGCCCTGCATCTCGGGTATAAATCCCACTTGGTCGTAGTGAATAATATTTTTAATGTATTGTTGGATCCTGTTGGCTTGTATCTTGTTGGGGACTTTTGCATCTATGTTCATCAGGGAAATTGGTCTATAGTTCTGTTTTTTAATGGGGTCTTTGTCTGGTTTTGGAATCAAGGTATTGCTGGCTTCATAGAAAGAGTTTTCCTTCCGTTTCTATTTTTTGGAACAGCTTTAAGAGAATAGGTGTTAACTCTTCTTCAAATGTTTAGTAGAATTCCCCTGGAAAGTCATCTGGCCCTGGACTCTTGTTTTTTGGGAGAATTTTGATTACTAATCCGATTTCTTTACTGGTTGTGGGTCTGTTCAAATTTTCTATTTCTTCCTGTTTCAGTTTTGGTAGTGTATATGCTTCTAGGAATTTGTCCGTTTCTTCCAGATTGCGCGTTTTATTGGCATATAATTGCTTGTAATATTCTCTTATTATTGTTTGTATTCTGTGTTGGTTGTGATCTCTCCTCTTTCATTCTTGATTTTATTTATTTGGGTCCTTTTTCTTTTTGATCAAACTGGCTAGGGGTTTGTCAATTTTGTTAATTCTTCCAAAGAACCAGCTTCATTGATCTGTTTTACTGTTTTGTTTTTTAGTTTGTTTGATTTCCTCCCTAGCTCCATGCTTTGAATCTGGTAGAGTTTTATCCATTTTTTCTTAAGTCCGATATCGTCCTCCTTTTTTTCATTTTGTGGGCATGTATCTTTCAGTAATTATTTTATAAATGATTTTTGGCTGGTAAATTTGCAGAGCCTTTGCATATCTGAAAATGTCCTTACTTCACCATGCTTAATGCTTAAATGCTAATTTAACTTGGCCTAGAAAGTTAGGTTCAAAATCATTTTCCATTAGGATGTTGAAGACATTGCTTCATTGCTTACTAATGTGCATTGTTGCTGATGAAAAGTCTGCTGCCATGAGTATTGCTCCTTCATCTTTACCAGAGGTTTTTTAGAATTTTCTGTTTGTTCTTTAAATTCTGAGGGATTTTTTTTCCTGTTATTCTTTGACCACTTCATCCTCTTCAATCTCTCTCTTTCTCCCCTGTTACTTCTGCAAGGTGCTGCAATCTCTGCATCCATCACTATATTGCTGATGGCTTCTTCCACACTTCTCATGACTTTGTGATTTTGTGATTCATCATGGGACAGTTCCTTACCTTGGTTTGTATCGTACACTTTAGCTTCACCTAGCTTGCTACTCAGATCACTAATTTCTTTGAAAGTCAAATTTTCAGGGCACCTGGGTGCTCAGTTGGTTAAGTGGCTGACTTGATTTCAGTTCAGGTCATGATCTCATGGTACATGGGTTCAAGCCCCATGTTGGGCTCTGCGCTGACATTGTGGAGCCTGCTTAGGATTCTCACTTTCTCCCTCTTTCTGCCCCTTCCTTTCCCATGTTCTCTCTTTCTATCAAAAATAAACATTCTTTTAAAAAGTCAAATTTTAAATATCCTCAACTACTTTAGAGTTTGCTCTTTCTATTTTCTTTATCTTGTTTTTTGTGTGGCTAAATCTTTGTTGCCACTCCTTTTTGGTACTGGAGTTCTTTGGATTTTTCATTTCAGATAATGTACTTTTTATTCCTAAAATTTCCTTTAGGTCATTTTTAAGAGATTCCCTTATCTCTTTAACCAGCAAGGCAGATTTTCCATCAGGCCTTTAAATTTCATAATTATTGATATGTCTTTGCATTTTTTTTTTTTAAATTTTTTTTTCAACGTTTTTATTTATTTTTGGGACAGAGAGAGACAGAGCATGAACGGGGGAGGGGCAGAGAGAGAGGGAGACACAGAATCGGAAACAGGCTCCAGGCTCTGAGCCATCAGCCCAGAGCCTGATGCGGGGCTCGAACTCACGGACCGCGAGATCGTGACCTAGCTGAAGTCGGACGCTTAACCGACTGCGCCACCCAGGCGCCCCTGTCTTTGCATTTTTAATTAATTTTTTATTATTTTTTTTGCGTGCATGAGTACTTTATTCATTTTTTAATTTTAATTTACATCCAAATTAGCATATAATGCAACAATGATTTCAGGAGTATATTCCTTAATGCCCCTTACCCATTTAGCCCATCCCCCCTCCTGCAACCCCTCCAGTAACCCTCTGTTTCTTCTCCATATTTAAGAGTTTCTTCTGTTTTGTCCTCCTCCCTGTTTTTATATTATTTTTGCTTCCCTTCCCTTATGTTCATCTGTTTTGTGTCTTAAAGTCCTCATATGAGTGAAGTCATATATTTGCCTTTCTCTGACTAATTTCACTTAACATAATATCCTTCAGTTCCATCCACATAGTTGCAAATGGCAAGATTTTATTCTTTTTGATTGCTGAGTAATATTCCATTGTGTGTGTGTGTGTGTGTGTGTGTGTGTGTGTGTGTGTGTGTGTGTGTGTGTATAAAATCACATCTTCTTTATCCATTCATTGATGGACATATTTGGGCTCTTTCATACTTTGGCTATTGTTGATAGTGCTGCTATAAACATTGGGGTGCTGTCCCTTCGAAACAGCACACCTGTATCCCTTGGATAAATACCTGGTAGTGCAATTGCTGGGTCATAGGGTAGTTCTAGTTTTAGTTTTTTGAGGAACCTCCATACTGTTTTCCAGAGTGGCTGCACCAGCTTGCATTCCCAATTAATTTTATAAATGTTTTATTTATTTTTGAGAGAGATAGTTTGTGTGTGGGAGAGGGGCAGAGAGAGAGAGAGAGAGACAAAGAATCCGAAGCAGGCTCCAGGCTCTGAGCTGTCAGCACAGAGCCCAATGCAGGACTCAAACTCATGAACTTCCAGATTGTGACCTGAGCCAAAGTCAGACGCCTAACCAACAGAGCCACCAGACGCTCCTTCATGTCTTTACATTTTAAATCTAATACCTAAATCATCTCCTGGTCATTTTCATCAACTGAATTTTTCCCCTATAGGTGATATTTTCCTATTTCTTTGCAAATCTAGAAATTTATGGCGGTACACAAGACATTGTGGCTATGTTGTCAAAACTGGATAGTTTATTTTCCTGAAGAGTAATTTTTGTTTTTGCAGTCTTGCTAGACCTTCCCAAACTCAGGAAATTAAAAAAAATATATATCATCCAGGGAGGATCATTCACCTGGGAGGAAGTACTCTGCAGAGTAGGATTTGGTCTTCTGTACAGCTGTGTCTTAGTGCCTGGAGAAGGAATCCCGCCTGAGGATGCACACATGGACCAAGGGCTTTGTAGTATATCTTGAAATCTGGGATCATGATGCCTCAAGCTTTGTTGTTCTTTTTCAAAACTGGTTTGGTTATTCAGGGATGTCTGTGGTTCCTTACAAATTTTAGGATTATTCTTGTTCTGTGAAAAATGTTGTTGGTATTTTGGTGGAGATTGCTTTGAATCTATTGATTTGCTTTGGGTAGTATTGACTTTTAGTCAATATAGTATTGACTATATTTGTTCTTCCAATCCACGGGCATGGTGTGTCTTTCCATTTGTGTCATCTTCAATTTCTTTCTCAATGCTTTATAGTTTTCAGGAGTACAGGTCTTTCACCTCCTTGATTTATTTCTAGGTATTCTTTTTGGAGCGATTATAAATGGGATTGTTTACTTAATTTTTCTTTTTTTTTAATTTTAAAATTAAAAAAAATATCTCTAATACTTTGTTATTAGGGCACAGACACGCAACGGATTTCTGTATGTTAATATTGTATCCTAAAAACTTACTGAATTCATGTATCAGTTAAACTAGTTTTTTGGTGAAGTCTTTAAGGTTTTCTATGTGCAGTATCATGTCATCTGCAAATTAGTGACAGTGTAACTTTTTCCTTACCAGTTTAGATGCCTTTTATTTCTTGTATGATTGCTGTAGCTAGGACTTCTAGTACTATGTTGAGTCAGTAATAAGAGTGTACATCCTTGTCTTGTTCTTGATCATAAAGGAAAAGCTCACGATTTTTCACCATTGAGTATGATATTAGCTGTGGGTTTTTCGTACATGGCCTTTATTATGTTGAGGTGTATTCCCTCTAAACCTACTTTGTTGAGAGTTTTCTTCATGAATGGATGTTGTATTTTGTCATACTTTTTTCTGAATTTATTGAGACGATCATGTGGTTTTTATCCTCTTGTTAATGTGATGTATCCCACTGATTTGAGAATATTGAGCCATCCTTGCATCCCTGGAATAAATCCTACTTGATGGTGCTGAAGGATTTTTTTTTATTGTTTTGTTGAATGTAATTTGCTAATATTTTGCTGAGGGGGATTTTTGCATCTCTGTTGATCAGAGATATTGGCTTGTAGTTTTTCATAGTGTCTTTTTTTTAGTGTTTATTTTTGAGAGAGAGTATGAGTGGAGGTGGGGCAGAGACAGAGGGAGACACAGAATCTGAATTAGGCTCCAGGTTCTGAGCTGTGAGTACAGAGCCCAATGTGGGGCTTGATCTTGTGAACTGAGAAATCATGACCGGAGCTGAAGTCAGATACTTAATTGACTAAGCCACCCAGGCACCCCTACATGGTGTCTGTCTTTGTTGTTGATATCAGCATAGTGCTGGCCTCATGGAATGAATTTGGAAGTTTTCCTTCCTCTTTTTTTTTTTGGAATAGTTTGAGAAGGATAGGTATTTCTCTAAATGTTTGGTAGAATTCACCTGTGAATCCATCTGGTCCTAGAATTTTGTTTGTTGGGAATTTTTTGTTTGTTTTTTTTTTTTTTAATTCAATGTCATTACCAGTAATTGGTCTGTTGGTCTGTTCAAGTTTTTCTGTCTCTGATTCAGATTTATAAGATTACAGGTTTCTAGGAATTTATCCATTTCTTTTAAGTTTTCTAATTTGTTGGAATATAATTTTTCATAATCTTATAATCCTTTGTATTTCTCTGGTGCCCATTTAAAAATTTTTTTTTGGTTTTTAGCCTTTTTAAAAAAAATTTTAACTTTACATCCAAATTAGCATATAGTGCAACAATGATTTCTGGAGTAGATTCCTTAATTCCCCTTACCCATTTAGCCAATCCCCCCCACAACTCCTCCAGTAACCCTCTGTTTCTTCTCCATATTTAAGAGTCTCTTCTGTTTTGTCCCCCTCCCTGTTTTTATATTATTTTTGTTTCCCTTCCCTTATGTTCATCTGTTCTGTCTCTTAAAGTCCTCATATGAGTGAAGTCATATGATATTTGTCTTTCTCTAATTTTGCTTAGCATAATATCCTCTAGTTCTATCCACGTAGTTGCAAATGGCAAGATTTCATTCTTTTTGAATGCTGAGTAATACTCCATTATGTATGGGTGTGTGTGTGTATGTATAGACATGTATATACATACACACACACACACTCTCACCACATCTTCTTTATCCATTCATCGATGGACATTTGGCCTCTTTCCATACTTTGGCTATTGTTGATAGTGCTGCTATAAACATTGGGGTGCATGTGCCCCTAAATTTTTTTTAAAGTAGGCTCCATGTGCAATGTAGGGCTTGAACTCACAACCTTAAGATCAAGAGTCATATGCTTTACAGGCTGAACCAGCCAAGCATCCTAGTGGTTTTAGTTCTTATTTATTCCTTCTCATTTTTGATTTTGAGTTCTTTTTTTTTCCTTTAAAGTTTATTTATTTTGAGGGCGAGAGAGAGTGCAAGCAGGGGAGGGGGGCAGAGAGAGAGGGAGAGATAGAATCCCAATGTGGGGCTTGAACTCACAAACCAAGAAATCATGACCTGAGCTGAAATCAAGTGTCAGATGCTCAATGGACTGAGCTACCCAGGTGTCCCAGAGGCCTCTTTTTTTGTTCTTTTTGTTTTTAATGAATCTGGCAAAAGGCTTATAAATCTTGTTTATCTTTTCAAAAGATTAGCTCTTCATTTTATGTATCTTTTATTTTTTAGTCTTTCATATTTCTGCTCTCATCTTTCCTTTTACTGTCTTTGGGTTTCATTCTTTTTCTAGCTCTTTTAGGGTGTAAGCTTAGATTGTTTGAGATTTTTCTTGTTTCTTTAGGTAGGCCTGTATTGCTATAAATTTCCCTCTTAGAGTTACTTTTGCTGCATCCCAAAGATTTTGGATCATTTTGTTTTCATTTGTCTCCATGCTTTTTAAAATTTCTCCTTTGATTTCTTGGTCAACCCAGTCATTGTTTAGTAGCTTATGTTTAGCTTCCCTGTATTCGTTTCTTCTTTGTCTTGTTTTTGTGATTGGTTTCAAGTTTCATACTGTTGTGGTCAAAAAGATGCTTCATATGATTTCAGTCTTTTTAAATTTTATTTTGAGAGAGCGTGTGCACACACATGAGTGAGTGGGGGAGGGGCAGAGAGAGAGAGGGGGAGAGAGAATGCCCGAGTAGGCTTCCTGCTCAGTGTGGAGTCCATGTGGGGCTCGATCTCACAACTGCAAGATCATGACCTGAGCTGCTCTTTAGAGTTGGACGCTTAACCTACTGAGCCACCCAGGTGCCCTGATTTCAGTTGCCTTAAACTGTATTGAGATTTGTTTTGTGGCCTAACATAAGATCTATTCTGGAGAATGTTCTATGTGTACTTGAAAAGGATGTGTATTCTTCTGTTTTGGGATGGAATGTTCTGTGTGTATAGGTTATGTTCAACTGGTCTAATGTTTTATTCAGAATCACTGTTTCCTTGTTTTCTGCTGGGTGATCTGTTGATGTAATTGGGGTGTTAAAGCCCTCTACTATTATACTCTGTCAGTTTTTCCCTTTATGACAATTGCTTTATGTATTTAGGTGTTCCTGTGTTGGGTGCATAGCTCTTTATAAATGTTATATCCTTTTGTTGGATTGATCCCTTTATCGTGATATAGTGCCCTTCTTTGTTTCTTGCTACAGTGTTTGTTTTACAGTATTTTGTGTAAGTATTGCCACTGCAGCTTTTTTTTTTTTTTTTGGCCTTATTTTGTATGTTAAATGTTTTTCCACCCCTTTATTTTCAGTGTATGTGTGTTTAGGTCTGAAGTGAGTCTCTTGTAGGCAGCATATAGATGTTTTGTGTGTGTGTGTGTGTGTGTGTGTGTGTGTGTGTGTGTGTTATTGATTCAGTCACCCAGTGTCTTTTGTTCTTTTTTTAATGTTTATTTATTTTTAAGACCGAGAGAGAGACAGAGCACTAGCAGGGGAATGTCAGAGAAAGAGAGAAGCACAGAATCTGAAGCAGGCTCCAGGCTCCGAGCTGTCAGTGCAGAGACTGATGCAGGGCTCAAACTCACGAACTGTGTGATCGTGACCTGAGTCGAAGTCGGGACGCTTAACTGATTGAACCACCCAGGCGCCCCCTCTTTTTTTCTTTAAGTAAACTCTGCACCTGGCATGGGAGTTGAACTTACAACCTTGAGATCAAGCATTACATGCTCTACCAACTAAGCCAGCCAAGCCTCCTTACCCTGTGTCTTTTGATTGGAGGATTTAGTCCATCAAGAGCATTTTTCATTAGAATATTTTAAAAATGCTATGCTTCCAGTGCTGTTAAACAGAACATTTATTGAGTGCTTCCACTGAGTTTGAGATTCTCTGTTTTGCATAGGTGGACAGGGTGGTCAAGGGTCTGCTTTTTGGTCTTTAGCTCTATCTTCCCTACTTTCACCACTGACACCATCCCTGCCCTGCCAGTCATTGCTGACTCAGTTGTGTAGAGCAGAGAAAACCCACAACACTGACCTTGGTGAAATGCAGAGTGTACCATGGTCTGAGTGCCTGTCTTGCAGAATAAAATGCAGGGCCTGTTGGGATACCTACAAAAAAATGTAGATGCTGTTTCCACTTGTCTCTCAGGGAGAATGAGATGATCAGAGGTCTCTGCTCTAAGTAAGTGGAGAAATATTCCTGCAAATTATTCACAGCTTCGTGGATACTTGATGGGTATCTAAGCACCTACTAGGTCTCAGTGACTGGTGCTGGTGTTCAGAGTAGTCCTCATCCACATGAGTGGGGCTCAGCAGTGCCTCGACAGTGTCATTCGTGGTAAATTACAGGAGAGTCAACTTACCTCCGTAGATGAGAGGAGACAATTGTTGTAAGCATTTGAAAATGTGCTAGCTTCCTACCTTCTCTCTGTTGGAAATGTAACTGTTACAGATATGCAACAAATGTGTCTATTAGCAACCTGTGATGTGGAACTGTTAGGGATGACTGGGTTAAAATATGGAAACTTCCAGTTAAAATTGTGATGCTCTAAATTGAATGCTTTATTCAGTGTATCTGCATCTAGGTTACCTAGATTACCTAGATTATGTATCCTCTTTAAACATGCTGACATTCACCTCCTCTTTTCAAATGATTGAATTATTTTTTGATTTAGGGTCTTATTTTATTCTTCTCAATACCTGGCAAAGAATAACCCTAATGGTAGTAACCTCTTATTGAATTATATTCTACTATTTCAGAACTACTAATTCGGTGGGAATGTATCATTACTCTCCTAGAACAAATGAACAGTGGGGAGAGGATCCCAGAGATCACACTTGTGATTGCTTAAGAGAAGAGTTCAGTTTTCAGAACTCCTTGAAAATGTCTTTTTATCTGCCAGTAATTACTTGGGGTTATTTGAGACAGGACCTCTCTTATCTTTGCTTTGCACAGTTTAGTTGGGGTAACTATGTGTAATGTCAAATTATGAAGTTGCATTCCTTAAATATTTAATGTAAGACTTCAGTTTTGATGAAGCTTTAAAAACTTCATCCGATGGTTATGTTTCCTGACACAAGCAGGGAATGTCTGAGCTACAGTGGCCTCTTAGGCCCCAGGAAGATGGAAGTCTTGCGGCATTTCACAAATGCTGACCCAGTCCGGGGTCTGGGATATCACAGGGTGGTTATAGTTCATTATTTCCCTTATGTTCAGAATTTTTATTGAAGTCATCTGACGCAGTTTTGATCTTGCTGTTTTCTAATGTCTTACAGTATAAAAGTGCAAAAATATGTGATTTGTACTGAGCAGAGTCAAAGTTTAGCTCTTTAGCGATTGGCCAGACTCTTTGTCGCCTTTACCTATTGCTTCTTCCTCTGTTTTTCTGATAATCATCAGTACGGCTGGGCATTAGGCAAAGGGGAGTGATTAGCTCCTGCCAGACTTTCCTTCCCTTCCTTTTATATGGTTGCATGTACACAGAGACTAAGTGCTATTTATTAACCACTTGCTCAGCAGCCGTTACGTTAAGTCTTTTCATCCATTTTTATTTAATCCTCGTGCTAACTGATTGAGGAACCAGGGCTCAGAATTGGTATTGCTTGTCTGGGATGTCACAGCAGAGCCAGGCCTCAAGCCCAGGTCCCTCTGACCCCAAGCTGACACCCGAGAACACACTCCACTCTTTTGCATCCTCTGGTTTTGACTGTTGAACACACATCAGTCTCCTACCGAGGGTGAGCTCTTTGAGGGCTGTAGCTGGGTGCCGGGCACATTGGGGACCCTGTGTGGTTTATTGGACTGGGCTCGAAGGTTTGGGGGAGGAAGAAGTCGAATGAACACAAGCGTAAGTAAGCCCTGGGGTAGGCTGCTCCCCTCTCGTTTCTGTGGGTATTTGAGGCTGCACTCTAACACACGTAGACTCGTGCTGGAGATTTCTGTCCTGGTTGTAGGGGGCACGGCATGTGTACTGACCGGGCAGCCCTTTGACACCGTGAAAGTGAAGATGCAGACGTTCCCCGACCTGTACAGGGGCCTCACCGACTGCTGCCTGAAAACCTACTCCCAAGTGGGCTTCCGCGGCTTCTACAAGGGGACCAGCCCAGCGCTGATTGCCAACATCGCCGAGAACTCTGTCCTCTTCATGTGCTACGGCTTCTGCCAACAGGTGGTGCGGAAAGTGGTTGGATTGGAAAAGCAGGCCAAGCTAAGGTGAGTCGTGGGCACTAATACCTGCTCAGTTTGTTTCAAAAGACAACATTGTTGGGGGCGCCCGGTGGCTCAGTCGGTTGAGCGTCCGACTTCGGCTCAGGTCATGATCTCACGGTTCGTGGGTTCAAGCCCCACGTCGGGCTCTGTTCTGACAGCTCAGAGCCTGGAGCCTGCTTCGGATTCTGTGTCTCCCTCTCTCTCTGCCCCTCCCCTGCTAATGCTCTGTCTCTCTCTTTCTCACTGTCTCTAAAATAAACATTAAAAAAAACTCTTAAAGACAACGTTGTTGTATAGTCAAGATTTTTGTGATACCTTATGGGAAGGATGTTTCCTTTTTTAAAATAACCCACTTTCTCTCTGGTTATGGAGGAATACGTTGTCATCCTATAAAACTTGCAAACCACGAATTCTGCAGGACGAGGATTGCCTGTAATGTACCACGGAGAAGGAGACACCCTTATGTATTGGTGTCCTTCACGAAGATGCTTTTCAGACGCTGCAGGTGGTACTACTTCTCTTGTGGGCACAGGTGCTGGACCAGAGCCACAGATGCAGCCTGGGAGCCACGTTTGGGATTCCACTTCATCGGCAAAATGCGGAAGATTGGAAGAAGCTGCCTGAGCCAGTCTGAGAGACACTTGGAATTTTAGGAAGAGTCGGCAGCATCTCAGAAGATGGAGATGAACCTGTTTGGCCATGTCTGCCCCAAACGTCAGACTCTGCCATGTGCTTGGCCATCCCTTGGATATTTACGTACACAGCAACTAGGAAGAACTCGGGAAACACTGGGATGTGTAGCCAACCCTTTTCTGAACGTTGAATTTTTAAAAATCACTTAAATTGTATCAGCTGCATGGTTCTTTTTTAAAAATTTTTTTTTTCAACGGTTTTATTTATTTTTGGGACAGAGAGAGACAGAGCATGAACGGGGGCGGGGCAGAGAGAGAGGGAGACACAGAATCGGAAACAGGCTCCAGGCTCCGAGCCATCAGCCCAGAGCCTGATGCGGGGCTCGAACTCACGGACCGTGAGATCGTGACCTGGCTGAAGTCGGACGCTTAACCGACTGCGCCACCCAGGCGCCCCTCAGCTGCATGGTTCTTACGGGTTGTATTGGTAGGAATTGGAAACCCTATTGCAACTCGGGTCCCACTTGACTAAAAGTAGGTCCCTTTTGTCCAGTAGTTCCCTGGAGGTGCCTAGTGGTCTTTAAGACGTGCCCTTTTGCAGGCGGGAATTTTGTCTTGATGGATGGAACTTGTTTTTTAAGGGGACTGGATGAAATCACCCAGGGAGATAGCTTCTGTAGGGGGCTGCGCACTGATTCTAGGACCTTCCAGCACAGAGGGGTCAGGAAAAAGAGATGAAGTAAAGAAATACGCAAGAAACAAACGAGGAGAAGGTGGGATCTCATGATAGACTGATGGGAAGAACACTGTAGTGAGTGTCGCCCTCCCTGCTCAAGGGGGGAGACTTTCTACATGAGGAGACCTGGGGTTTAGGTCCCCTGCAGCATCTCCAGAGGAGAACGCCTTGCAGAGAAGACAGCAGCCACATGAGGTCCCGGAGGAAGTCCTGCAACAAAGAAGCCGGCCTATTTCACTTGGCCTAACCCAGCACCCTCCTCTTTTTTTGGTCTTGGCGTGGGAAAGGGCTGCTTTTTCATCATTCAGAACAGTGTGTAGTTATTGCCTGTTGGGAAAACGCTACCTTAGAGTTGACAGAGCTATGACTCCCACGGCTATCGTGGTTTTTTGGTTCGTTTTTGTTTTTCTTGTGTTTTTTGTTTTTGTTTTTAGCCCTCACTGATGTCCTGCGAGAGCAGCAAAGCCGGTGGATGGTGTTAATTGTGTTACAGATGGGGGGAATTTCATGCAGATCCTGACAGGCTTAGGATCATATTATCTGAGCTCATAACAGAGAGCAGGACTCAAACCCATGCCTTCTGGGCCCCCATCTGGTGTTCTTTCCCTAAGACCAGAGTCGGGGCTCTGGACCGTGGGTCAGGTCTAGAGAAAAGATAAATCAGCAGAAGCAGTGAAAGGAAAGCACTGCTTGGAAGAAACTACTGTGAATTTCAGCAAATTCGTAAATATTTGTCCGTCCATGGTTTAAATTCCACCCTGAGTCATGTTCTCCTTTGACCTTTGGCTGCATGGGGTCTAAACACGGCAGGCGTGTCCAGGTACTTGTTTGTTGAAGGGGTGACAAACAGCGGATTCTTACAAAACCCCATCCTAGGCCTACTGAAGCTTCAGTTCCAGTTCTGAACGCCTTTACGGCAGGTGCAGTCTTGGGCCGGCCTACCTTATTTAGTGCCCTGGAAGATGAGACTATTTATCGGAGAGCCAAAGTCTACTGCACACCTGATCTGCCTTGTTGTGCTGGAACAGCATGCTCGGTATTCCTTCAGGTGGCTGAGCCATTATTGTGTCTTAGATTGATAGATGTCCCCATTTATTGATGCCGCCTCTGTTCCGGCAAACTTGGCAACTCTGGTTAATGACCCTAATTGACTGTTGCCTGTCTCAAGTTGACAGAGAGTCCCTGAGGGAGACCAGGTATGGATCTGCAGGCTGGCTGAAAGACCACAGAAACCCCCTGAAGCTTTGGCGTTGACAACCAGCCAGGCAGGAGTAAAAGGCAGGGAAGGAACAGTGTGAGTGGTGTTGGGCACTTTCCACACACTAGAAGCTGAGAGCAAGGATAGTCGTGTGTCTGGCTCTCACCAGGTGATGGGCTGATATTTAATTCTCTGAAATGAAGAGCAAGTCTCTACTCAAAGCAGCGTCTTGCTCCTGGAAGAAGCCTCCCTCCAGGCCAGCTATTCTGAGACCTGGGTGTGCAGCCGACCGGCTGGACCCGGGGCACCCTCCTCCTGTCTGCCCGCAGCACCAAGGCCAGGTCACCTGGGGATAGGAGAGGGGGCTGAGATTGGAGGAAGCCCTTGATTTTATACTAACGTCTGATGTCAGTTTATGTAACTGTTGGACATAACTTGAGGATGAGTGAACATGTTAGGTCTATTAGGCTCTTGCTCATGGTTTGGAGGAAAATTGTTGGGATCTCTACCCAGGGCAGTCACCTGGGGGGCTTACCTCCCGGGGGGTGTCATCCCAGTTGTCCAGTGACAGTGGTATGCTGGCATTTAACGGGGGAGTGTCAGGGAGCCCACTGTCCTGCTGTGAGCCTCTTGCTGCTTCCTTGCCCAACCCCATGTGCCAGCTGAGCTCCTGTGGCAGAACACTGCCCGGGTTGGAAAGGGTCTTATTTTCTGGCCCCCATGAACACTCACAGAATAATTCCTGATGACCGATTTCTCAGGCTTCTCCCCATATTTTTGGACTCATCGGACCTCAGTTTCACAGCCCTGCTGGTGACTGTGGCCAGTGGTACCAAACCCTTTTGAGGTGAGGTGAATACTTCTGGTTTCTGTGCGTTCCTCCATTTAGATTTCCGACTTAGCCTTTTTGCCTCCAACTGTCGAGCTTGCTGACTGGCACTGGCTTCACCCCCTCCTTCAGTACTATTGCAGCCTCCTGGTGCCCTCTGTTGCTGAGGTCAGGAGGTCAGCAGAACTGGGAAGACACTTTGCGATGAGCAGCTTTATGGTTAAAAATTCATCCCGGGCTTTCATCTGGGCAGTTACGTTACATATCTGGTTGCTCCAGGTTGGATTTTTGGGCATGTGGGGATAGCCTTGGAACCTAGTTTTATAAAGCTTAGTGGCAGATACTCTGAAGTATTAATAACGGGTGCCTTTGGGGTGGTGGTGGGAGTATGGGTGATTTTTTTCCTCTCTCCTCCCCCCCCACCCCCCTTTTCTTCCTCCCCTTTTGATTTTGGTTTTTTTTTTTTTTTTTCAACGTTTATTTATTTTTGCGACAGAGAGAGACAGAGCATGAACGGGGGAGGGGCAGAGAGAGAGGGAGACACAGAATCGGAAACAGGCTCCAGGCTCCGAGCCGTCAGCCCAGAGCCCGACACGGGGCTCGAACTCGCGGACGGCAAGATCGTGACCTGGCTGAAGTCGGACGCTTAACCGACTGCGCCACCCAGGCGCCCCTTATTTTGTTTTATATGTCATTGTGTCTTACTTCTGGATGCTGTAACAAAATACCATCAACTGGGTGGTTTATTTTTTTTATACATATATATAGTTTATCGTCAAATTGGCTTCCATACAACACCCAGTGCTCATCCCAATAGGTGCCCTCCTCAATGCCCATCATCCACTTTTCCCTCTCCCCTACCCCCCATCAACCCTCAGTTTGTTCTCAGTATTTAAGAGTCTCTTATGGCTTGCCTCCTTCCCTCTCTGTAACTTTCCCCGCCCCCCCATATCCTCCCCCCGGTCTTCTGTTAAGTTTCTCAGGATCCACATATGAGTGAAAACATGGTTATCTTTTTCTGCCTGACTTATTTCACTTAGCATTACACTCTCCAGTTCCATCCATGTTGCTGCAAATGGCCAGATTTCATTCTTTCTCGTTGTCAAGTAGTATTCCATTATGTATATAAACCACATCTTCTTTATCCATTCATCAGTTGATGGACATTTAGGCTCTTTCCATAATTTGGCTATTGTTGAAAGTGCTGCTATAAACATTGGGGTACAAGTGCCCCTGTGCGTCAGCACTCCTGTATCCCTTCTGTAAATTCCTAGCAGTGCTACTGCTGGGTCGTAGGGTAGATCTAATTTTAATTTTTTGAGGAAACTCCACACTGTTTTCCAGAGTGGCTGCAAACTGGGTAGTTTAAACAAACCTTTGTTTCTCACAGTTCTGGAGACTGGAAAGCCCAAGGTCATAGTGCTGGTTGATTTGGTGTCTGGTAAGGGTCCACTTCCTGGTTTGTAGAGGGACACCTTCTTGCTGTGTCCTCAGTGGGTGGAGAGAGAGCTAGGTGGTCTCTTATAAGGACACTAATTCCATCCTGGGGGTTCTACCCTTGCGATTTCCTCTCCGTCTGATTACCTTCCAAAGTCCCTCCTGAAATACCAGCATATTTGGGATTAAGGCTTCAGCAGAGAGAGTTGGGGGTGGGGGATACATTCGGTGCATAGCACTTTGACTGATGAAGGAGCATGGGTTTTTCAGTCAGGCAGACCTGCGTTTGAATTCCTAGTATTGCTACTTGGTAGTAGCATGCGTTCTACGTATTCTGTGTGTTGTGTTGCCACATGACAGTTGGGGTGTTGCTGTCAGCCTCCCAAGGGTTGTGAGACCCTTAGATGAAACACCACGTGCAGGTTCCCAAGTGTTCCTCTCTTTGATGGTGGCTGTCCCTCACTGCCCGAGTGCTCTGCATGGTGAATGCTGAATGAATGAATAACTGCTTGTCTCCTTCCAGTGATCTGCAGAACGCGGCCGCTGGTTCCTTCGCCTCTGCCTTTGCTGCTCTCGTGCTTTGCCCCACTGAACTCGTGAAGTGCCGACTACAGACCATGCATGAAATGGAGTCGTCGGGAAAGATAGCCAGAAGCCATAAGTAAGCACTGCTTGGGCACAAGTGTTGGGTCTCTGTTGCCTTGCTGCAGTATTTGTATATTTTATATTGTACTCAAACTAAGTGAGAGAAATGGATTTATCTACTCCAAAATACTGTTTTCAGAACTCTTTCCCCTGCCAGAGGATAACTTTCTGGACGGACTGCCTGTGATGGCTGCACCCACCGCCACCCCCACATCAGAGCAGTCGGCAGATATTTAATAGCTGAGAAGTAAGCCAGGAGCTAATACTGCTCTTGGCGTGTTGAGTGCGTGAGGCATGATCCCCAGCTGTGTAGGAGGCACATAGCAGACAGCTTTGGAACGTGTCTGAGAGCTGAGCCTTCATAAGTATCAGTTTGGGCTCTGAGATGAATATTTGACGGCCATTCCCAGGTCTCACATGGGTGATCACCCCACATGCCAGGGTAACTTCCTTACTTCCCTCCCTGATCCTTCACATGTACCCACAGAGGGCCCATGTTCTAAAAAAAACTCCTCAGAGCCCTTGTGAGCTACTCTGTGACCATCAACCCACTCTCTTCCTCAGTCTTTTTTTTTCTAATAAATATTGCCTCATTTATTCATTTATTTATTTGAGAGAGAGAGAGAGAGAATCCCAAGCAGGATCCACACTCAGCACTGAGCCCGACACGGGGCTCAATCCCATGACCTGAGCCAAAATCAAGAGTCTGACACTCAATCAACTGAGCTACCCAGGTGCCCTTCCCCCTCAGTCTTTTAATGAGACCATATATTCATTTATTGAACATAGTATTCTATACATCTATTAGGCCACATTAGTTAATCATGTTTAAGTCTTCTTTATCTTTTTTCTGTAAGCAAATTCTTCCAAAAATTTTTAAAATTTAAATTTTAGTTAACATACAGTGCAGTATTGGTTTCAGGAGTGGAATTAGGTGATTCATCACTGACCTATGATGCCCAGTGCTCATCCCAAGTGCCCTCCTTAATGCCCATCACCCATTTAGCCCATCCCCTCACCCATCTCCCTCTGTCAACCCGTAGGTTGTTCTCTGTCATTGTCTCTTGTTTGTTTCCCTCCCTTCTCTTCCCCTGCCCTTCCCACATGTTCATCTGTGTTGTTTCTTAAATTCCACATATGAGTGAAATAATATAGTATTTGTCTTTCTCTGGCTTATTTTGCTTAGCATAATACCTTCTAGCTCCATCCACATCATTGCAAATGGCAATGTGTATATATTTACACACACGCTACATCTTTATCCATCAGTCAGTGGACACTTGGGCTCTCTCCATAGTTTGGCTATTGTTCATTATGCTGTTATAAACATTGGGGTACATGTACCCTTTGAATCTTCTTTTTATCCTTTTCCCCTTCAGTCTTTAAAATAGATTCTAGTTACCTCATGAGAGTGTGTCATATACAGTATGATTTATTTGGATTCTAAAGCAATTTATTGTCTTTGTTAATCTCAACACTTGTTTGTTTATCTTAACATCTGGCTGACCAAAGTTCTTGTCAGTGTGGTTTACTCAAAGTCTGTAAATCTGCTGGGAAAAAAACCGATAAATCAGCCATTTACAGAGTTAGTCTCCTAGTGAGGATGGTGTTTGTATAACAGAGCTCTATATCCTGTACCCTTGAGATTCATTACAGCCAGTTTGAATCTAGTCCTAGCTTAGGGGTCCAAAAATGCAAGTCTTTAAAACTTTTTATTGAACTATAATACATATGCAGAAATCATAAGTGTGGGGTTCTATAGTCCTAAAACAAACATAGTTGAAACCAGGGCCCAGATCAAGAGGTAGAATATTAACAACACCCAGAAAGTTGCTCTCATGCCCCTTAGTAAAGGTACTTTTAAGAAAGTAAATTTTGGGGCCAAAGACTTAGGAAAATGGATACCTTGCACAAAAGTAAATATTGGTTGACAGTATTTTAGGTGTGGCAGTGCCCACGCAGGGGTATAGTAGCTTAGGGTTAAAACTTGGATCGGAAGGCACTGAGTTGAATTACTTTGTTACATTCCCATTGTAGAATGGGAGCTGAGTTGCAGGAAGGACCTGGCCAATAGGTGATGCCTGAGGAAGCCTTCTAAAGGGCCTTTTATTACCTTCGGTTTGATCCTCCACTGGTCCAAGCCAGGGTCACCTGCTGAGCTAAGTGAGAAGCGAGGGGTTCTCTACACTGCACTGAGCAGGTGTTTCTGGTACTGTTTTTCTGATGGGTAAAGCCTGCCATGGTGCCCACCGTCAGGAAGAGGGGTCTAGCAGAAAGTGTCCTGCATCCCGGCTGCTACAAGGCTCTGAGCAGCTTGAAATAAAAATTATTACATACCTACTTCTTGAAAAACTAAATTCTTGGTGCTTCTTGCCCTACAGGAATTTTTTTGAGAGAGAGGGCACAAGCAGGGAGGGGCAGAGGGAGGAGACAGAGGATCCAAAGCCGGCTCTCTGAGGACAGCAGAGAGCTTGATGTGGGGCTCAAACTCACCAACCGTGAGATCATGACCTGAGGCAAAGTCAGACTGAGCCACCCAGGTGCCCCACCCTCCAGGTATTTCTAAGAATTTCCTTTGTCTTGCCTTCAAGTAACATTTACTCCGTTGTTCATTTCTCTGTACTAGCACAGAGGAAAACAAACCTGAAGCACCTGAACCAAATGCCTCAGTACACATCAGTTCAAAACAAAGGTTGGGGAGGGTAGGACTGGTGGGAGGTAGGGGCCTGGGCAAATACAACACCATTTTATTTTTGCTGAGTTTGTACAGCTCCTTATTGTAATTTCACTCATTTGCTGTTGGAAAAAGATGGGTATTGGCTCTCTTACATCTTTGATAACGACCTCTAGAATGTATGAATGCACTTTTTATTTTCTTTTTTTTTTTTTTTTTTTTTTTTTTAATTTTTTTTTTCAACGTTTATTTATTTTTGGGACAGGGAGAGACAGAGCATGAACGGGGGAGGGGCAGAGAGAGAGGGAGACACAGAATTGGAAACAGGCTCCAGGCTCTGAGCCATCAGCCCAGAGCCCGACGCGGGGCTCGAACTCACAGACCGCGAGATCGTGACCTGGCTGAAGTCGGACGCTTAACCGACTGCGCCACCCAGGCGCCCCTGCACTTTTTATTTTCAAATGAGGAACTAAGGAATTTGTTTATTGAGGGCCAGAGGATGCAAGCCATATAAAAATAAAAATAAAAAAAAGCTTATCTGGCTTTCACAAACCTCTCTTTCTCTGCTTGCCAAACGGGGTTGGATTTTATTTGCACATCTTCGGAGGGTCCTTTACATGGAGCGGGGGGGGGGGGAGCTGTGGGGCAGATTCCTGAAGATCCCCTCCAGAGAGGGGTCCTTGGGTGGGAGGGGTGGGAGTGGTGCCCGGTGCTGTCTGCGTCTTTCCCTTCTGTTTCGTGTGTGCTACACAAGTCATTGCATGTGATGTGAGACCAGCAGTTAGCCAAAAGGAGCTCTGTGAGCTCCCTTTGCCACGTCCGTTCTGGTCCGGGTCTGTCGCTTGTTTTGTCCACGGCCAGAGGCCCTGATTTTCCAAAACTCCAGGGAACTCCTTTTCCATGAGTACTCTCAGGCCCTCCTTTGCTGAGTAGGCTCGATCCCCAGCCCACTTGGGATGTGTGAACACCATGCTTCCGTGTGAGACGGGGTTCTGGCAGTCTGTTGAAATCTTGGCGGGGGGTGCGGCGGGCACACCCAGCTTTGTACAAATGCACTTTAATGAAATGTCTTTGTCATCGGATAGTTTATGAGAACACTGGTCCTAAAATAACTGCGCTTCTCTGAGATTTCCTCTCAGTAGAAGCCTTCTGTTCTCAGAATCCGGGTCCCTTGGTTTCTAGAATCAGCTGCTGCCTGCCCTAAGCGCGGCTCACTGTCTCCTCACAGCACAGTCTGGTCCGTGGTGAAGAGCGTCCTCAGGAAGGACGGCCCCTTGGGCTTCTACCACGGCCTCTCCAGCACTTTACTCCGAGAGGTGCCAGGCTATTTCTTCTTCTTCGGCGGCTACGAACTGAGCAGGTCGTTTTTTGCATCAGGAAGATCGAAGGATGAACTAGGTAGGTGTGCCCACGTTGACCCAGTGGGCTGGGATGGGCTGTGCCCCAGAGTGGCGTGGTGGCCAGGTGTGCTGTGGGAGTCTGTCTGGTGTTTCTGGAGGCCGGCAGGGAACTTGGCACCTTCCTGTCGGTGTGGTAATGTCCCCGGGACGGGGATGAAGCCGTGCATCCCAAACTTCTTTACTGGAATAACATGTGTTAGGGGAGAATATCAAAATTACCTTCCCTGTGGGAAATCTCCAATAAATGGGTGAATGGCCCATAAAGGATTTTGCAGTAAGCTTAAAACTTGGTAATAAATCTCGAGTGTTTCCAGAGCGCTGAAAAGTGTAGTTCTTTCTAGATAATCCTATTGAGCTGCTTGACTCCTGTCATGACTCATGACAAACAATGGCCACGTTTGGCTCTCATGAATGATTCCTTTTTTTTCTCAAACACCTCCCTTCAGTGTTTTGGACTTCACTCTGGGGTTCGGCAGGCTCCCAGGCTTAACCGTTGTGCTTAATAAGACAATTTGGGTTTTCATGGTAAAGGAAGAATCAGGGCCGTGAGGCATTAAAATATCGAAACACTTGAGAGTGAGAGAGGTGAAGAGATCGTGGCCTATGTCTCAGTGGCCACCGTTCTCATTCCTCCCGGCGGGGCGTGCTGCTTCTGTGTGGGCCGGCCCCCTGGAAGACAGGCCACAGGGATCAGCACGGACCTGGCACGATGAGGGGCCGACCCCGAGTGCCACAAGGGACCTTGTGCCCGCAGAGCTTTGGCCGCTCCTTCTGAGGACTGTGCTCTGCGCGTTAGCAATTTTATTTGCACCTGCCTGCAGCCGCTGCTACCCTGACCTCTGGAAATGCTGTTCTTGAGGCAAAACGCTGTTTGCTGATTTCCTCGCCCAGGCCCTGTCCCTTTGATGTTAAGCGGTGGAGTTGGTGGAATCTGCCTCTGGCTGGCCGTGTACCCAGTGGATTGCGTCAAATCCAGAATCCAAGTCCTTTCCATGTCTGGAAAACAGGCAGGATTTGTCGGAACCTTGATCAGCATCGTGAAAAATGAAGGTGAGTCCGCTCGTTGCAGAAACAGAGTAGGTGTGTCCAGTGTGGTCGTTTCTCCGCCAACCTTCCCGAGGTCGATCAGGGAGTGTGGTTGCGCTCTCCCCCTGCCGCCTGTCTCCAGCCCTGGTGCTGTCTTCACACCCTTTCTTTAGACTCCTTTCATTCTCAGCCATGTTTGAAGTTGTTATTCTTCACTTCTGGGCCAGGAGTCTTTGTTCTAAGTCACCTGGAGAGAATTTTTAAAATACGGTCTGTGTCCAAGGGGATGAATGTTTTGAAGCCGCACCATTTGTTTTACATAATACAGATGGGATCAGAAACGACCTCTAACAGAGACACTGAGGGATTTAAAGGAAGGCGCAACAAATGCTTAATGCTAAGTCCTCCGGAAGGCAATTTGCTATTCATTTTGAGAGTTATACAGGAATATAAAGACTCTCCAGGTGATGTTTGTATAAAGCCAGTTTCATGCCACTAGTGAGTCAAGACCTGACCTTCTGGCATCCACTATACAACTTGGGATGTGAACTTCCCTGTCTTGATTAAAAAAAATTTTTTTTAATGTTTGTTTATTTTTGACAGAGCACATGCAGGGGAGGGGCAGAGAGAGTGGGAGACACAGAATCTGAAGCGGGCTCCAGGCTCTGAGCTGTCAGCACAGAGCCCGACGCGGGGCTCGAACTCACGAACCATGAGTTCATGACCTGAGTTGAAGTCAGACGATTAACAGACTGAGCCACCCAGGCGGCCCTTGATTTTTTTTTTTAATGTTTATTTTTGGGGGTGGGGGCAGGGGAGGAGGGAGAGAGAATGAGAACACGAGTGGGGGAGGGCCAGAGAGAGAGAGAATCCCAAGCAGGCTCTAAACTGTCAGCTCAGAGCCAGACGCAGGGCTCAGTTCCACAAATGATGGGATCATGACCTCAGCCAAAACTGAGTTGGACGCTTAACCGACTGAGCCACCCAGGTGCCCTTCTGTCTTGATTTTGAGCGAGAGCACAGTTACGGTGTGTGGCAACAGTTTGGTTCGTGTCCCAAAGCTGCAGAACACTTCATAGTTTCACAGAGTCCTCCCACCTCCCTTACCCACCTGGATCTGCATAGCCACCTTGGGCAGTGCAGCAGTCGACACGGGACTCGGACTTAAGCGCCTGTGCTCTTCGCCCGATGCCTTATGGTCCCTGCCCCCTGGGGGCCCTGGGCTGCCAGGTGAGGCCTCCGCTCTGCCTGATCCATTTCCTGGGGATGAACCAGGCATGAGATTAGTGTGTGTTACCTGAGCATCCGCCAGCTTTGCTGGGAGGCCTGACGCTTGTCCTTGTTTCCATTAGTCCGTTTCGTTCCTGTTAGTCCAGGGAAACCTGGAAGGAAGTTCTTCCATCACCTACTGGTTTGTAGCACGTTGTCTGGATTTGTAGGTACATAGCCCTGTGCTCTGCAGTTTCACGTGATGTCTCAGACTTGGGTCACTTTTTGTCTTCTAGGAATAACGGCCTTATATTCTGGACTGAAACCTACTATGATTCGAGCGTTCCCTGCCAATGGGGCGCTATTTTTGGCCTACGAGTACAGCAGGAAGTTGATGATGAGCCAGTTTGAAGCATACTGAAGTGTCCTGGTGAACCTAGATCCAAGTATCGGCGTTTGAGGACGACAGTTCATCTCAGGGTTTCGTGGAGTACAAGACCAATGTAGAATTACTTTGGTTTCATAAGAATTTTATTTTTTGGTCTTCCCTTATCCTACCCTAAATCTTAAACTTTATGGAAGAGCGTCTATTTTATATCCTATAATTTTTGCCTGTAATTGAATAGAAAAGTTGCTGCTCTTGTCCTCGGTGGGGCATTTAGGGTGAGCCACTGGCCCCTATGTCCAATCTGAAAGGCTAAATATAGTTCTGTCAGGGCTTTTGCATAAACCTGTGTGTGTCCATGCAGTTTGGATGGTTGCATGTTGTTAAAAAAGAAAGGCTGGTTCCATGTTTAGTCTCAGATCTCACCAGAAAAACCCAGAGGTAACCATGTTCATGAAATGGCTATAAACGCATACTTGACTCATTGTAGATGTAGGGTCTCTTTTAAAATCTGCTTAGCACATGCACTACACTAAGCGGCTAAAATTTTAAAAAGTTTTCCTGTGGTGCTTGAAAACTAAAATATCAACCTAGAACTGGTAGAGGAGAGCACACTTGCATACTGGAGTGGCTTCCGTGTTACTGATACAAGTTTAGAGTAAGCATCTTGGAATTTCCCAGGATGTTCTGTTAAAATAGTGCCATTCATTTTCTAGATGGGGCCACATTCTAGGTGGGATCTAGGCCTAGAGCGGCGTAGCCTTACCTGTGCCGACTTCCCTTCTCCCCTCCCAAAGAACTTCCCCTCTGCTGGGCTTTAGGTTGAGGAAGGGGCTGAGGGGAGGGGACTGTGCTGCTTTGCTTTGTGAAGACCAATGACTGACAGCAGCCCTTAGCTTCTGTCTCTGGGTCCTGGCCTGGGTAGGATTCCAGAGTATTCCTTTGGACCACCTATGGGCTGTTGATCCACTTTTGAACACTCACTCATTGCCTCCACCGATCAGAAACCCTTCCAGGGAGCAGAGTGCCAAAGCCAAGAGAAGCCCTTTTCCCTGGCTGGTGACTGAGTGATGGTGCTCGTGGGCAAAGTCCTCTCTCCGATGGAACTGGACACAACGTAGTGCGTGTCCTCCACAGTGAGTGATGTCGGGGCTGGCCCTTTCTGAAGTTTATCTTGGGATCCGTAACTGCTTGCCATGTTTCTTACGGAGTTGGAGCCTTTTACATTTGGTACCAGCGGTCAGTGGATCCTCATGATGATTATATATAGGGGGTGACTTTATAAAGCAAGAAAACAAGCCGAGTAAGTTCTGCCATATGTATGCACTCACAACAACCACAGAAGCTCAGGTCACCTGGTCTAAGAGGATCCTTCTTGTCACCACTTAGGCAAGCCCCATCATTCCGTGCTGCTCCAAGACCAGCAAGGACTCTCTCGGTAACAAGTGTTTTTAAGCAGGCTGACCTGTGTCTGTCCCGTGTGCTTCTGTCATTGTTGGCACAATGAAAGCCTTGTGTGAAACCTCTGGTTTCCTTAAGCTTTGTGTTCTGCAAAGCTTCTGATATGCCCAAAGCAGGAGGGTCAGGGAAGTGACATGCTGACCCATGGGGGCTGCTGTGGACATTTGGGGAGGGGTGCTCAGTGTTGTGCCTGATGGACTCTGGAGCAATGGCTGGTCAGCCACCTGCGTTTTCTTTGAAAGAAAATCATTTTTCTGCCTTTTCTCTCCATACCTTAAGCGGTCAGTAGCTACTGAGTGGTGCTTCATCTGAACAGGCCTGGACCGAAGCAAAATAGAAAATGGGGCTGGCTTCCAGCAGGAAGTGAGCTACTTGAGAATCTGTGAGCCCATCTGAGTTAGGCCTGTTGGCAGGGGACCTTCTCATATGTTGTCCTTTTAAGATTCAATTAAACATCTGCAGTAGTAGCAGTCTGAGGCAAGGAAAAGAGTAAGGAATGAAACCTAAATCAGGGGAATTTTTTTTTCCATTCTATTTGCTTAATTCATGGTTCAGTATTTGAATACAATTTGTACCATTTCAGATCTGTACTCCAAAAATAGTAAGTTGAAGTTGTGTGTTTAAAGCAATTCTGGTGTTCTATCATTAAATTATTTACCTAAAATTTGAGTACATGAGTTGTTTTAAGTATTTTACATGCTAAGAACCAACTGTCGACTGCTTAAGAGTATGGTAAGGTTTCAAGGCGGTGGCTTCATTGCAATGAGCGTTTTTTTTTTTTGGTCAGCATCATTCCTGATGTAAAATAATTTCACTGTAAGTAAATTGACAAAAATGTGTTCTTTATTACACTGCAGTTGTGAAACTTGGCCCGCTAGCATTAATCTCCCTCTGCCAGGTGGTACCTGTGATGTTTCTGATGGGGCAGGATGCTGTTCTATTTCTAAAAAATAGTGAAACTTGCTATTCAGTTTTGGATAATTCTATTCTGGGTAGTAAATTCTATTTAAGAAAACTGGTATCGTTCTGATGTATTATGATGTAAGTCTTTCGAGTTGTTCGAAGGAAGTATTTACATTGGGTTCTAAGGTGGAAACTTCCCATAAAATCTCTTTATAGGAGCAAAAGCACGATAGTGTGGCACCTCATAAGGGCCAGGAATCTTGATGCACCTTAGAGGGTTAGAGAAGAGAAACCCCGGCTATGATATTTCAAAAAACAAGAGACTTAATGGGGGTTTCCTTCCTTCCTTCTTGCCAGTATTGAGAAGGGCTAGACCTTACTGCTCCTCACTGAGCCAGCTCGGTATTTTCCCACTGACCTAAGCCTGCCACCTGATCTGCCCGCTGTAGCTCACTGCTGCATGGGTTTTAAAGGATACAGTACAGGGGCATCTAAGTGGCTCAGCTGGTTAAGCATCTGACTTCAGCTCAGGTCATAACCTGGCCATTTGTGAGTTTGAGCCCTGTGCTGACATCTCAGAGCCTGGAGCCTGCTTTCAGATTCTGTGTCTCCTTTCTCTGCCCCTCCCCCCTTGCACTGTCTTGCTCTCTCTCTCAAAATTAAACATTAAAAAAATTTAAAGGAAACAGTACCAGCTGTTCTGCTGCAACACATTCCTATCACAAATTACAGGAAGTAATGTAGTCCTAACACGTTGAGAACTTGAAAGACTTTTCCTCCAAAAGGAGCCTTCAGGTAGGTTGCTGCACTGGCAGCTGGGACCCCTTGTGGGCTGACTGGAGGGAAAAAGTGAACCTTTCATGCCATGTTCATAAATAAGGACAGTCAAGGTACAATGACGGGGAAGGTACTTGGAATAAAATAGTAAGAGAAAACGATTCCCTGGGGACACAGGACTAACCGATATTTGCAATGCAAAGATGACCTTCCTTCACAGAGTTCCCTAAACTTAAGTGAACTTGGCTGTGAGCAGGGTTGGTGAAGAAGGAGGTGGACTTTAAAAGAATCTAGATCTCTCTAGGCAAACATTTCCTTGGACTTCACTCGTGAAGGCGCAAAAATAAATAGAATATTCAGTAACCGCTGCTTGTGTTTACCGAGATTCCTGTGCCCTCCCCGAAGTCTGCGTGTGTAATTAGCCCATGCACTGGTGGGTCTGCTTGTGTGCACAGTTTTCTGGGTTGAAAACAAGCAAGTCTTTGTGCCAATCTGATGTTTGTTAAGTAGTTTATAAATCAAGCAGAGGAAGAAAACAAGTGACCTTTCTGATCTGAGATTAAAATGTAAAACAAGGCAGGAAATACTTGTATTTTAGGTAAGTGAACTCAGATTATTGGGAGGAATCATAATTCTTAAATATTTTAAGGTTTGTTATTTAAAGGTTCTTCCAAGTGATAATTTGGAACATAGTGCATAAGAACGTTAGTTCTCGCAAACATGACCTAACTCCTTCAGAAAGTAAGAAGCACCCTTGAGATTTTACTTTGTATGTATTTAATAGATTTGGCAAAAACATATGTACATGAATGTAAATATAAGGATACCAGCAAGGAAGGAGGTTTAGAAGCTACAAATATGTGGCAGGGCTTGTGAAGAACCTGATTCTGTCCAAGAAAGGGAGCTACGCTTAATTAGGTACCAGCTACGACCTCATCAAAAAATGCCTCGACTGCAAACTCTGGACGGTAAATTTTCCATGTTTTTGGTTTATGGGGATTATCCAATTCCTTTCTTGAAAGATAAAGCCTAGAAAAGCAGAAACATCGTTGCAAGCACAGAAGGGTAAAAAAGGAGACCCACCTGCCACGGTGAGTCGCAGCCTCTGTCCGACCCCCTCTAGCCAGCTCCCCGCACCTCTCCACAGCCAACCGAATCTTAATCATCAGTAATTACACATCACCGATTCTTTTCCCATTGCCTTTTATAGGATTAAGGACATTTGACATTAATAAATTGCCATGTGAAATCCTCCAGAGAGACGAGGTGTGTATTAAAACCAAGTAATAAAATACCGAGTCTTTTAAATGAGGACAGAGGCATTTTTGACCGGTTAACCACCTTGCAGCTAATAAAACAGCTATACCAAGCAGTAGGGAAAATTAGATCACTTCTCTCCTTACTTTTATAGGTTTCTAACTCATTGCCTCTCTAGTATGATCAATGTGTTTTAAAGGAAAAAATTGTGCCCCGTGGCAAGAACCACTTTGGAAGAGTAACACCCAATGAAGTTTCACCCAGATCTCGACTGAGGGGCTTGGCTCAGGTTGGGAGTCAAAGTTTATTGTTTGTATACACCCAGGGAAAAATTGGTAAAAATTCCCCCATCAAATCCAAAGTTCACTCTATCCATTAAATAGGTGCATCAGAAGGATGTAGACCAGATATTCAACTTACTGTTGCCTTTACTGGACTCGAGGTGTGAGAGGAGGTGGTCAGATTTGAAGAAAAGGGTGGGATTATATGTAATGGGAACTGTCGATTCATGCCACATACAGTCACAGCTACCTCAAAACTCCGGTTCTGGAATATTTTTCCCTTTTTGTATTGGATGATGATTACGGTATGATGATAACAATACACCTCAAATTTTCAGCGCTGAAGAACAAATACTCCTTAAAGTACTAGAGGACTAGAATTCTAGAGAATGTCTAGACTCAGGAATGAGTTTCCAGACAAGTAGAAGTTTTCTTGGAATAATCTTCAGTCAATAATTACTTTTTTTAAAAAACCTTCCTAGGTGCCTGGGTGGCTCAGCTGGTTAAGCCTCTGACTCTTGGTTTCGGCTCAGGTCGTGATCTCCTGGGTCTTGGGTCAAGCCCCACTTTGGGGTCCGAGCTGACAGTGCGGATCCTGCTTGGGACTCTGTCTCCCTCTCTCTGTGCCCCTCCCCCACTCAATATACTTTTTAAAAAATAAGCTTAAAAATGATTTTCTAATAAACTGGGAAAGTTTTTTTTTTTTTTTCTTTTCTTTTTGAGAGAGAGCATGAACAGGGTAGGGGCAGAGAGAGAATCCCAAGCAGACAGCACAGAGCCCAATGCGGGGTTTGAACTCACAAATGTGAGATCATGACCTGAGCCAAAGTCAAGACTTGGAGCCACCCAGTCACGCCAAGAAAGTCATTTTTAAATGGGAGACTATTAAAGCGGTCTTCATTAATGCTTACTGTGTCTTCTAACTTCTGTTCTAGACCTAAGTGTGTCAATCACCTTTAAACTAGCTGAAGCTTCCCTAGAAGATGCCTTCCTTTGGAGCATAGAATTTAGTGGGTGGTCGGTCTAGGTAAATTAACACATTGGGAGGACCTCCCACAGGGTACTGAGCAGACTCCTACTAAACTTGCATGGGAGGGCTTTATTACCATACTCCAGATATGATCAGAACATGTTTTAACTTCTGTGAAACAGTCCTAGGGCACGGACCTTGAGGATAATGCAACGGTAGTTTCCAAGAATAGCCATATATTTTACATAACCAGATTAAGAGGAGAAAGGCAGTGAAGAATTGGGGAATTTGAGGATTCTTGGTTTCTGGAAATTGAGCATATGGCAATCAGCAAAAGGTTTGCCTTTGCACTTTACACAGACCTTGAAGATTAAGCTGTTTCTACTGGATTGTATCCGAGCCATACCTGTTATTTTGTATAAAAGATGTATGGAACCAGAAGAAAAATGGGCAGTTGTCATAGTATTTAGGAAGAACCTAAAAATTAAAAAAAAAAAAAGTTATTTTTCATAGTAAAATTGATACCAAAAGCTAATTCCAAAGGGATTAAAATTCCATTCATTTCTATATTTGTCAGTTGTAGCCATTAAGTACATAGCACTCACAGTGTATAACTTTATACTCATGACACAAAGGAGGAGGCTTTAAGAAATGGCTATTTCTATCAAAATGTAAGGAAATGTAATTTTTTCTGTACTTTTAAGCAATAGTCTTCTAATATAGTTTAGTTCTAAACAGAAACCTATACCAGTTTATGCCCGAAGAGAGCATCCATTTCTACAAGGAGCAGCTACGTTGATAATTGTCATTATTGGTGATAAAAATACCTAAACATTTTGAAAGTGTTTTCATCTCCTGGCTCTTGAAAATCACAAAATGACCAACATTGCTTGGGCCGGTGCCTGAAGCAGTGCTTCTGCTCAGAGACCACCGACTGAGAGAGAGTTCAGACTGGCTTCGTTATTCAAATCCAGTATGGGTCACTTGCTTCAACACAGATACTTTTTTCAGTACTGAATAGATTCTCCCACAACAGAGAGCAAGCAGGGCATGAAGGAGGGCACAGGATATACATTTTAAATTGATCGACATAGTTACTTGTTGGCAGTTCTGCTTGATAATTTTAATAGGAAAATGAAACTACTGACCTTTAGAAATTTGTTACATATAGAATAACACTCGTGCACTTTATGACTGCTCAATATAAATTATACACTCATGATATTCAGAGTAATGACTATGGCAAACATTCTCATTTTATGTAAGGCAAATATCGGATTAAAAACACTTTTTAAAAAAAAAACTTTCCTAGGTGCCTGGGTGGCTCAGCTGGTTAAGCATCTGACTCTTGGTTTCAGCTCAGGTCATGATCTCATGGTTTCATGGGTTCAAGCCCCCAGGTTCTGTCTGTGCAGAGCCTGCTTGGATTCTCTCTCTCTTTCTGCCCCTCCCTCACTCATGCTGAATTTGTCGATCTCAAAATAAACTTAAAAAAATACTATTTAAAATGAATTATATGTCAATCCAAAGGAAAGTAAAATCTCCCTTTTACCCCCAAGTTTTTATTTAAATTCCAGTTAGTTAACATATATGGTAAGATAGGTTTCAGCAGAATTTAGTGACTCATCACTTAAATAACACCCAGTGCTCATCCCAACAAGTGCCCTCCTTAATGTTCATCACCCATTTAGCCCATCCCCCCACTCAACTCCCCTCCAGCAACCCTCTGTTCGTTCTCTATTGCAAACACTTCTAATTAATGAAAGAAGATGTTAGTTCAAGGATGCTTTCTACACAGTATAGATTCATAGAGTTAAACGTACACATAAATTTACAAACAATGCTACCTAAAGGAAAGAAGGTGTTTGTTGAAAGATGCTTTCAACACCATAAACTACAAATTATGGGGAACAATGTGTTTTAGAGATATAAAAGAAAAATGTGATCACTGCTCTGCAATAAACATACCTTGGTTTGTTTCTTATTTGAAAATATATGCAAACTGTATAGAATTTAGAAAAAATGAGCAAACACCAGTTTAGGTTCTTTTTAAAATTTTTGTTATGGATCTGACTTGTTTTTCTCCCTCTCCCTGGCCAGGGCTTAACATCTCCTATTTCTTGCTGGGAATTGTAGGAAAGGAAATCCTAAAGCAGAATAATTCAAAAGACCAGACAAGAATAACACTGTTTCTTGATTACTCACTGAGGAAGAGAGAAACCGTACTTTCACATCATCATACAGAGGTGGACAGCTGGATAAATGAATTATTACGTTGTCTGTTTCAATATCATGAAGTATCTGTGAATGAACACATGGAATTCACAACCTTAAAACCAGCTGGTAAGAGAACAGTGAAGTTCATGGTCACAGATCAAGGCTTCCTGTATTTATCAAGTACGCTTGGTCTCATAGTCCAGTCACTACATGTAAACGTGAATCATCATTTCTATAAAGTTGCAATACTGTTACGTTTTTAAAAGGCCAACATGTTTGGAGGTCATTGTAGGGCAGTGGTAAAGAACAAAGCATTCCCATTTCCATTAGAGTTTAACCAAGTAAACATTACTGTTGAATGTGTGCCACTTGATTTTCATATGCTGGGATATGCTAACATGCTCAGTTTTGAAGCTAGCCTTCACATTCAAAAAGCAATACATAATTGGTCATGTTTTATCAAAAAGGGGTCAGCTGATGGGATCATGGACCTTGTCCATGGCTGACTGCTGGATGGAGTGACCAAGAATCGGCCAAGTTTCTGGAATGAAGGACTTTCTTGAAGCTATACTATTTCTTTGTTATTGATTACCCTTGTGTAATAGTGGCCCCCACAATAAGAAAAGTCTATGTACCTGTGCAATATAGAAAAGAAGGTGCAGACTCAAGGCATGCTTCAGGGAGCTACACGCACAAGAAGTAACAGAATGGCATAAATTACGTGTCAAGCTAGATGATGAAGACTTTGGAGAGGTTAAGGAGAAGCATAGAATGAGAAAGGTTCACAGAGAAGGTAGAAACAGAGTTGGGCATGGAAGGATTTGTATAAATGAGGAGCACTGAAAAGAGAATCCAGTGGAGGCAGGGTGGTGTGGGAGAGGGGGAGGAAAGACCAGAAAAAAACATGAAGCAGAAATTAAGAGTGTTGTGTTCCAAGGGCCAGAGGACACCCAATCTACTTGGAATGGAGTCTGCAGGTCAAGTACCTGAAGGAAGTAAGCTCAGGTCTCAGGTATGTTATGGCTAAGGTTCAAGAGCCAGGGAAATAAGAGTGAAGTTGAAGAATATGGAGAGGGGGGCATTTCCTATGTGACAAAGTGGCCTGATGATGATCACACATAACACTTAGCAATTTATCGCTCACAAAGAAACTTCACATATATTATCTAATCCTCAAAACACTTGGTATGTGATCTTTACTTTACAGATAATGCTGAGCCAAAGATATTAACTGGCTTTGACTACAGGCATGCCATGTGTCTTCTCTACTTACAGCTTTTCACTGTTGGAGCAATGAAATACCTGCATATTGCAGGACTCTATATACTGTATTGTATGAGGGGAAAGAAGAGGTAGGGAGACCGTTGTGGAAACCTGGGCATGAACAAACGAGGTGTTGGCAACAGGAACAGAAAGAAACGGAGAGAGTGAAGAGAGATTCCAAGGGTACAATCAACAGGAATTAGTGACTGACTGGATGTGCAGGCACAGCAAAGAGAGAATCAAAGATACTGCTAAATTTTAAGGCCTGAGTGAGAGAACTCTGGTGTCAGTTGCACAAGCAGAGGAAAAGCTCATTTGACAAACGTGGACTGACAAACACGGTTGGATTGTTGGGGCAGAGACCGTCCATGTTGTGGGTCCCGGTAGGTGCTCATAAACATGTGCGGAGTGGAAGAAAGAAAAAAGTATATAAGGCAGGGGAATGGACGGGCAGAACCAAGAGTAGGGTACGCACAGAGGTAAGAACAGAAAGCCAAGGATCAGAACTGGGTGAGGGCCTTCCGTGGAGGAGAGGGGAAGGAGTGGTGCTGGAGAAGTGACAGAATGGAGGCAAGCCTGCGAGAGAATTCTAAGAGTTTATATTTCTTGGATCTAGGAAGGTTTCTTATTGCTTCAGAAAAGGTTGATGATCTTAGGCATACCAGGTCCCATTGCTTTTGGGCAGAGAGCTACATCCAGCCAGCCACTTGGGTTACTCTTGAAGGTACAGACCCACAGGACATGTGAGATAGAATCACTTGGGACATTGCTAACTCGAGAGATTCCTGAGCCCCATTCCAGATTCCCTGAATCATATTTTTGAGGTACAGTCTTGATGTCTCCATCTTTTTAGTGTGCATGCCAATCACCTATAAGCTTATAATTTCAGAATCAGTACCATATTATAAAATGACAAGAAGAAGACTATTTAGCTAAAAATGACCAGATACATGAATCGAAAACTCTGATAAATTCCTGGGAACATGCTTGGCATTTGTGTAAAAGGGAAAGGCAATGCAACACACTGAACTGAAAAGATAGTTTGGAAAATGCCCTGAAAAGACTATTTTGAATAAGGAGTTTGTGCTCTGACTTGTATCTGAACACCGGGATGCCAAGTTGGATGGTAACCAGAAAACAGCATGGTCTTTCTTTGTGGTGAGTGACGGTCTGGGAGGTCAACATGCTGATTGACGTGGAGAATTAAAACAAATGCCAGCATTTTCAGTTTACGTGCTCTTACCCAACAGTTTTTGGAAGCAGAACTTAAAAAGACGATTTTGCGGTGCAATATTATTTGTACTTTTAGATCATTTCCATTGCCTTTTCCAACACCTGAATGAAATAAAATTAGGCCAGTTAGAGCAAAGATCAAAATGTCTTACCAATTAACATTATGGTTTAGAAAGAAAATTATTCCAGCTCACAATGTGTCAATACTGAATCATTTGGGTCTTGCATGAACTCTGTCTTTAAAAGACAAAGCTTCAAGCCCAACTTTGTCTCCCAAAGCCCAATTTATAAGGCTGGAGAGGGGGGAAAAGAAATATAGTTCAGCTTCTTAGAATTTTATCTCTTTCACCTTTCTAGGAAAAAAAAAAAAATCAGGGAATGGGACTTGTACCCTTTCCTGCTGATGGGTTGCATTTTTCAGATACCCAATACTGTTTCTTAATAATAAATAGCCTAAATTCCTCTTGCCGTCCTTTAACTCCAGTTCCCAGGGCAGTCTCCATGAAAATACTCGATGGCTATACCTAAACATTCCTGTGATGTTCAGTATACATATACAGACAAATGGTTTCTCTCCCTGTATTCAATTCAGAGGACCTTCTTTTAGTAGTTCCTAAAAGGACTGGTTTCTCAAGCCTTCAATTTTTAGTGCTTTCCTTTTATCCATGCAGGTCACAAATATGCACAGAGGTAAAGGTACAGAACTCAAAAAAATATTCTAACAAAGTCATATATATATATATAGATAGATCATTCTTGATGGTCATATTATATTTGCTTTGTTTCCACCAAACCCACATTATTAATTTGTAGTAGACCATCATCATTTCTTTGCCTGTCTTCCCCTGGCCCCATTCCAGCTGGAGAATCTCTTCCCACTGATGCCAACTGGATATCAGTGAAATGAACAACTAAACAAATTGAAATACTTGCTTTCTAAGCTTAGATTACCACACATTTAAAACTTTTAAAATGAAGCATATTTACACAATATAACTTTTAAAGTTTATTTTGAAGGAGAGAGAGCAAGCATGAGTTGGGAAGGGGCAGAGACAGAGGGAGAGAGATAATCTCAAGTAGGCTTTATGCTGTCAGTGCAGCGCATGATGGGCTCAATCCCATGCACCGTGAGATCATGACCTGAGTCGAAATCAAGAGTCAGATGCTTGACCTACTGAGCCACCCAGGCACCCCTATTTACACAATATAAAAGGTAGAAAAGACATGAAGTGAAGAGTCTGTCTCATCCACCCCCCCCATTTATTTCTCCAACTCCAAATAGATGTTTTTTATGCATATATAATCAAATATGAATACATACTCTCCCAGAAGTTTTCATGTACGTGTATATACGCAAACATGAATACATGTTATTCCCCACTTTTGTTTTACAGAAATCGTTGCATATCGTAACACTGTCCTGTACGCATACCATAGCACTGTCCTCTACCTTGCATTTTTTTAAATTCTTTTTTTTAATGTTTATTTATTATTGAGAGACAGACACGGAGCATGAGCAGGGGAGGGGCAGAGAGAGAGGGAGACACAGAATCCGAAGCAGGCTCCAGGCTCTGAGCTGTCCGCACAGAGCCCGACGTGGGGCTCCAACTCCTGAACCGTGAGATCATGACCTGAGCCGAAGTCAGACGCTTAACTGACTGAGCCACCCAGGCACCCCATCTACCTTGCATTTTTTTAATACACGTCAAAAATTTTATTTTACTCAATAAGAAACCAGTAAAATGGTACAGCTCATTCAAAGTACTGCACAAGCCACTGGGAAAAACAGTATGGAATTTCCTCACAAAATGAAATATTGAATTACCATATGGTCCAGTAATTTCACTCTAGGTATTTACCCAAAGAATATAAAAATGCTAATTTGAAAAGATATGTACACTCCTATGTTTATTGCAGCATTATTTACAATAACCAATATATGGAGGCAACCCAAGTGTCTATTGACAGATGCATGGATAATGAAGATGTGTACGTATACCATGGAATGTTGCTCAGCCATAAAAAGGAATGAAATCTTGCCATTTGCAGCAATGTGGATGTACCTAGAGAGTAGAATGCGAAGTGAAATAGGTCAGAAAGACAAATACCATATGAATCCCCTCATATGTGAAATTTAAGAAAATAAATGAAAGAAAAAAAGAGACAAAAGACCAGACTCTTGAATACAAATTGGTGGTTAGCAGAAGGGAGGTGGGTGGGGGGATGGGTGAAATAAAGGGGATTAAGAGTACACTTACCTTGATGAGCCCTGAGTAATGTATAAAGTTGTTAAATCATTATATTGTACACCGGAAACAAATATAAGCTAATGTACGTTATACTTAAATTTAAAAAAGTACCGCATTGGGGCACCTGGTAGATCAGTCAGTTGAAGGTCCAACTTCGGCTCAGGTCATGATCTCAGGGTTAATGAGTTTGAGCCCCACATCGGGTTCTGTGTCTCCCTCTCTCTCTCTGCCCCTACGCCACGCGCACTTGGTCTCTCTCTCAAAAATGAATAAACATTAAAAAAATAAATAAAAAATAGGGGTGCCTGGGTGGCTCAGTCGGTTAGGCGTCCGACTTCAGCTCAGGTGATGATCTCACAGTTTGTGGGTTCGGCCCCGCGTTGGGCTCTGTGCTGACAGCTCGGAGCCTGCTTCGGATACTGGGTCTCCCTCTCTTTCTGCTCCTCCCCCACTCATGCTGTCTGTGTCTCTCAAAAATAAAAATAAAAAGCATTAAAAATGTTTAAAAAATTACTGTACATTTATAGGCGGATTAAGGGCTGATGACATGAATTTACAAATAAATACAAAATGGCTCAATAATCCATTGCATTCCACCGGACACAACTAATTTGCATTTTTAGGTACAAAAATTATTTGCAGCATTACCAGTTTTCTACAACTTACAGTTATAAAATAGCTTAAAGACCACGAGAGGTGAAGATAATCCCAGAAGCGTCCACTAGACAATTTACTCTCATTTCAAATTCTTCACCCTTTCTTCTGACAGTCTCCCCATCCCCCTTCTGTTTTGATCATAACAATCTCAAAGGAAGGTTATTCTTATTCCAAAAGAAAGCTGGTGTTTCCAACACTGAGTCAGGAAAAAACAGGAAATCTGAACAGACCAATTACTAGTAAAGAAGCTGAATCAGTAATCAAACAACTCTTAACAAACTAAAGCCCGGGACCAGATGGATTCACAGGTAAATTCTAAACATTTAAAGAAGAGTTAATACCTATTCTCTGCAAACTATCCCCAAAAATAGAAGAGGAAGGAAAACCTCCAAATATATTCTACGAGGCCAGCATTACACCAAAACCAGACAAAAGTCACTATGAAAAAAAAACTACAGGCCAACCTTCCTGATGAACATACATCTAAAACTCAACAAAAATGAGCAAACCACATTCAACAATACATGAAAAGGATTATCTGCCACAGTCAGTGGGATTTATTCTGGGGACGCAAGGTTGGTTGCATGTTTTCAACTCAGTCAACATGGTACACCGCTTTAGCAAAAGGAGGATAAAAATCATATGATTGTTTTTCGTTGCTGGAAAGATGGCAGAGTAGGAGGATCCCGAGTTAAGCTCGTCCACAAACACACTGAGGTAACAGCCACATCAGTGCAACTATGAAAATGACCCAAACACTGGCAGGACAGACTTTCCACAGTAGAGAAGAGGCCATGTCGAAAAGGTTAGAAGGGGAGACAGTTGAGAACTGTCCCGGCAAGGCTAACCATAAACAGGAGGGAACCACGAGCTTAGGCAAGAAAATCAGACCCCACCGCAGGCACAGAGGGCCTGCACTGGGAAGATGAGTCCCTGTAACGTTTGGCTTTGAAAACCAGCTGGCTTAACAAGTTTTTATGACCAGAGGGCTTAACTCTGGGCACTTTAGTCAAGTATAATTAATATACAGTATTATATTTGTTTTAGGTGTACAATATAATGATTAAGGGTTCTATACGTTACTTAGTGCTCATCAAGGTCGGGGTTCTATTAATATTCTTTACCCCACCCCTTTTCCCTTCTGGCAACCACCAGTTTATTCTTTGTATTTAAGAGTCTGGTTCTTGGGGCGCCTGGGTGGCGCAGTCGGTTAAGCGTCCGACTTCAGCCAGGTCACGATCTCGCGGTCTCGCGGTCCGGGAGTTCGAGCCCCGCGTCAGGCTCTGGGCTGATGGCTCAGAGCCTGGAGCCTGTTTCCGATTCTGTGTCTCCCTCTCTCTCTGCCCCTCCCCCATTCATGCTCTGTCTCTCTCTGTCCCAAAAATAAATAAACGTTGAAAAAAAAAAAAAAAAGTCTGGTTCTTTTTGTTGTTCTGTTTCTTAAATTGCATTTATGAATGAGATCATATGGTATTTGTCTTTCTCTGATTGAATTATTGCACTTAACAATATACCCTCTAGGTCCATTCATGCTCAGATGGCTCAGATTTCATTTTTTTATGGCTTAATATTTCATTGTATATATATATATATATATATATATATATATATATATATATATACACACTACCTTTATCCACTCATCAGTTGATGGACACTTTAGTTGCTTCCGTATAATGGCCATAGTAAATAATGCTGCAATAAATATAAGGATGTGTGTGTGTGTGTATACGTATGTGTGTATGTATATACATAAAAGATGTATATACACACATATATACATATGTGTGTATGTATATACATATAAAGATGTGTATATATATACATAAAAGATATGTGTGTGTATGTATATATATACATAAAATATATGTGTATGTATATACATAAAAAAGTATATGTACATGTATATAAATATGTATATGTGTATATATGTATATAAGATATGTATATGTATATAAATAAGCTTACTTATTTATAAATGTAAGTATACATATGTATACATATATACATAAAAGACTTGTATATATACATAAAAGATACATATGTACATAAAAGATATGTGTGTGTATATATATACACATAAGTGTATATATATGTGTGTGTGTGTGTGTATATATATATATATATGTATATATAAACATAAGTTTACTTATTTGAGAGGGAGAGAATCCCAAGCAAGCTCCATGCTGTCAGCATGAAGACTGACATGGGGCTTGATCCCATGAACTGTGAGATCATGACCTGAGTTGAAATCAAGAGTTGGATGCTTAACTGACTAAGCCACCCAGGTGCTGCCTATATCATCTTTTCAAATTAGGGTTTTAATATTTTTGGGTAAATACCCAGTAAAATTACTGGATCATATGATAATTCTATTTTTAATTTTTTGAGGATAGTTTCCACAGTGCCTGCACCAATTTGCGTTCCCACCAATAATGTACGAAGGCTCTTCCTTCTCCAATTCCTCAACAGCACTTGTTATTTCTTGTGTTCTTGATTCTAGCCATTTTGATATGTGTGAAGCTATAGGTCATTGTGGTTCTAATTCATATTTCCTTGATGACTAGTGATGTTGAACATCTTTTCATGTGTCTGTTGGCCATGTGTAGGTCTTTTTTGGAAAAATGTCTGTTCAGGTCCTCTGCCCATTTTTTAGTCTGATATTTTATTTTTTGGTGTTGAGTTGTAGTTGAGTTATTTTTGCTTCCTTTCCCCTATGTACCTCTGTATCTTAAAGTCCTCATATGAGTGAAGTCATAGGGTATTTGTCTTTCTCCGACTAATTTCGCTTAGCATAATACCCTCTAGTTCCATTCACTTAGTTGCAAATGGCAAGATTTCATTCTTTTTGAATGCCGAGTAATACTCCATTGTACATATATACCACATCTTCTTTATCCATTCATCCATCGATGGACATTTGGGCTCTTTCCATACTTTGGCTGTGCATATGCATTGGCTGTACATTGGGGTGCATATGCCCCTTCGAAACAGCATACCTGTATCCCTTGGATAAATACCTAGTAGTGCAATTGCTGGGTCGTAGGGTAGTTCTATTTTTATCTCGAGATTTTTCTTGCTCTTGAGGTGACTTGTATTGCCACAATCTTCCCTCTTAGAACAGCTTTTGCTGCATCTGTAAGATTTTGGACTGTTGTGTTTTCATTTTCATTTGTCTCCATTTTTTGATTTCCTCTTTCATTTCTTGGTTGACCCATTTATTGATAGTAGCATATCATTTAGCCTCCATGTATTTGTGTTAAGTGTTTTCTTGTGATTGCTTTCTAGTTTCATACCATTGTGGTCATAAAAGATGTATGATAAGGTTCCAGTCTTTTTGAATTTATTGAGCTTTGTTTTATAGCCTAACATGTGATCTATTCTGGAGAATGTTCCATGTACACTCGAAAATAATGTGTATTCTGCTGTTTGGGGATGGAATGTCCTGTTACATATTAGGTCCATCTGGTCCTATTTCCTTGTTGATTTTCTGCCTGGATGATCTATCCATTGATGTAAATGGGCTGTAAAATCCCCTACTATTTTTGTGTTACTGTCAGTTTCTTTCTTTAGATCTGTTAGTAGCTGCTTTTTGTATTTAGATGCTTCCATGTTGGGTGCATATTTACAGTTATATCCTCTTGTTGGATTGTTCCTTTATCATTTAATGTCCTTGTCTCTAGTTACCATCTTTGTTTTAAAATTTATTTTGTCTAAGAATTGTGACCCCAGATTTCTTTCTTCTATTTGCATGGTAAGTGTTTTTCCATCTATTTACTTTCTTTTTTTAAAATTTATATCCAAGTTAGCATATAGTGCGATAATGATTTCAGGAGTAGATTTCCATCTATTTACTTTCAGTCTGCATGTGTCTTAGGTCTGAAGTGAGTCTCTTGTAGGCAGCATATAGATGGGTCTTGCTTTCTTAACCATTCAATCGCCCCATGTCTTTTGATTGGAGCATTTAGTCCATTTAAAGTAATTATCATTAGGTATATACTTATTGCCATTGTGTTACTTGTTTTATGGTTGTGTTTTTGTAGTTTTTCCCTGTTCTTATCTTCTCTTGCTCTCTTCCCTTGTGGTTTTATGGTTTTCTTTAGTGTTATGCTTGGATCTGTTTCTATTTTTTGCATTTCTATTGCAAGTTTTTGATTTATGAGTACCATTAAGCTCATATATACACATGTTATACACAGAGCAGTCTATATTAAGTTTATGGTTGCTTAAGTTTGAACACATTCTAAAAGCAATAAATTTTTACTTTGTACCAACCATGTTTTATGCACATGATGTCATACTTTATATCCTTTTATTTCACAAATCCCTTGACTGATTTTTGTAGACATAATTGATTTTAGTGTGTTTATGCTTTAACCTCTATACTGGTTTTATGATTAATCTACTGCTTTTATTATATGTTTGCATTTACCTGTGAATTTTTTTTCCTGTCATAATTTTCTTACTTCTGATTATGGTCTTTTCTTTCCACTCAAAGAATTCCTTTTAACACGTCTTGTAAGGCTGGTTTAGTGGTAATGAACTCCTTTAACTTTTGTTTGGGAAATTTTTTATCTCTCCTTATGAATGGTGGACTTGCTGAGTAGAGTATTCTCGATTGCAGGTTTTTTCCTTTCAGGTTGACATCAGCCTTAGCACCATTTTTCTAGATTTGTCTCCTCCAGTATGGGAAACAAAAGGAACGATAAGCTATTGGGACTTCTCTAAAGTGAGCTTTTTCACAGTCAAGGAAACCACCAACAAATTGAAAAGGCAACCTCCTGAGTGGGAGGAAATATTTTCAAATGGTATATCTTATAAGGAGTTAATATCCAAATATAAAGAACTTATAAAACTCAACACCAAAAAATAAATCCAATTTAAAGGTGGGCAGAGGACCTGAATAGACATTTTCCAAAGAGGACATACGCATGAAAAGATACCCAACGTCACTAACCATGACAGAAATGTAAATCAAAACCACAATGAGATATCACTTAACACCTGTCAGGATGGCTACAATAAAAAAGACAAGAAATAACAAGTGTTGGCAACGATGTGGTGAATGAGGAACACTTGTGCACCACTAGCTGGAACGTAAATTGGTTCAGCCACTGCAGAAAACCGTATTGACGTTCCTCAAGAAATGAAAAATGCAAATACCATATGATCCGGTAATTGCACTACCAGGAATCTATCCAAAGAAAACAAAAACAGTAATTTGAAAAGATATCTGCACCTCTATGTTTATTGCAGCATTGTTTATAATAGCCAAGATATGGAAGCTACTCAAGTGTCCACTGATAGATGAATGAATAAAGAAGTGGTATATAAATACAATAGAGTATTACCCATAAAAAGAAGGAGATTTTGCCATTTGTGAGAACATGGATGGACTTAGAGGGTATTATGCTCAATGAAATAAGTCAGACAAAAAAGGACAAATACCATATGGTTTTACTTATACGTGGAATCTAAAAAGTAAAACAAATGCACAAACAAAAAAAGCAGAACCAGACCTGTAAAAATAGAGAACTGATGGTTGCTAAAGGGGAAGCAAGTCGCGAGGTGAAGGAGAGTGGGAGAGAAAGGCTTCCAGCTATGTAATGAATAGATCATGGGGATAAAAGGTACAGCATTAGGAAATACAGCGAGTGATACTGTATGTGTATGATGTTGGACAGTTGCTACACTTGTGAACATAACATACAGACTTGTCAAATCACTAGGTCATATGTCTAAAACTAACATTTTGTGTCAAATATACCTCAATAAAAAAAGTTTGTTTTAAAAAAAGATTTTATTTTTGGGGCGCCTGGGTGGCTTGGTCCGTCGGGTGACTGACTTTACTCGGGTCATGATCTCACTGATTGTGAGTTCGAGCCCCATGTCAGGCTCTGTGCTGATAGCTCAGAGCCTGGAGCCTGCTTCGGATTCTGTGTCTTCCTCTCTCTCTGCCCCTCTCTCTCCTTCAAAAATAAACATTAAAAAATTTTAATATTTTATTTTTAAGTAATCTCCATACCCAATGTGGGGCTTGAATTTACAACCCCAAGATCAAACGTCACATGCTCTACTGACTGAACCAACCAGGAGCCCCAAGAAAAAGTTTATAAAAATAAGGAGAGACAACATGTAGAAGTCCAAGAATTGTTACTATAAAAGAATGGCAACAACAACAAAAATGAAAGCCAATGTTGCTGGAGCTAATTTATGGAGGGACAGAGTGGAAGGGATAAAATCAGAGAAGTGGATGGTGAGGGATAGAGATGGTGTAGTGAGACATGCCAGAGACATCCTAGTTCAAGACAACAGAGATTTACCAAGCTCCACCTATGTGTCATGGCCTGGGGGATTCAAAGATGAATGGATAATGGTCTCTGTCCTTATGCAGTTTGCAATATAGGCTATGTCCCCCGACTTAGACTATAGTGTTATAAATACACCTTAATAATAAGCAAATGGCCACCCATAGTTTGAGTTCTCCTAGAAGCAGACCCTGAGCCAACCATTAAGGTGCTAGTGATTTACAAAGGAAGTGTTCCTAGGAGGAACTCATAAGATCCAAGGAAGGGTGGGATTTCAAGCAACAGATTCAGCTTGATCCATGGGGAATTCTTTAGTGTAAATTGTACTGCTGAATTTGTCACACTTTGAAGCAACAGAGTTAGGTTTTTGTACACCTGCTAAATGGCTATGGGCTGCCCAACAGGGTGGTGTCACTCTCAGGCATTTTGGGTTCCATATAGGTGAATTGGCTCCAGTGGTAATTCTCTGAAGATTATAGCAAAGGGAGTGGAAGCTGGGGGGTGGGAGCACAGAGATGTTAGAGGGGATCCAAGGGGATGCTGATGGGGCACCAAGAGTCTCCACCCCCAAGGGCTAACAGAACTTCTTAGCCTAGAAGATAGGGCTTGAAGGACAGGTGGAGGATAATAAGTGAAATAAAACAGAAAAACAACAAAAGGCTGGTGTCATTAGCTGTGGCCTAATTATTTACATGGGTGCAGAAAGAATGTTAACTTACCATGTGGGCCTTCTTAAGTCAGCTCTGCAAGCCTGGGCCCACGTTGTACTAAACAACTGCTGAGGTTGCAACTTTGGAAGTCTACATGAGGAATCTCAAACTGGACGTTTATAATCCATTTCATGTTAGCCCAAGACTAGCAAACCAAACCCATGAAATTCTCTACCACTTTTCCCCTGCAGAGCTCCTACATTTGGGTCAGGTCCTTTGTTCTCCACATCTGTGCCTTACAGTTTTAACTACACAATGTTTCCACAGATCTTATCTAAAATTTAAAATATGAACAGAGAAATCACAGTCTTAGGATATCATATCAGACTGAGAAACATGAAATTGTAGAACTTATTTAAAACCTTTATAATTTTTAAAAATATTTACTTAGAGGGGCGCCTGGGTGGTGCAGTCGGTTAAGCGTCCGACTTCAGCCAGGTCACGATCTCGCGGTCCGTGAGTTCGAGCCCCGCGTCGGGCTCTGGGCTGATGGCTCAGAGCCTGGAGCCTGTTTCCGATTCTGTGTCTCCCTCTCTCTCTGCCCCTCCCCCGTTCATGCTCTGTCTCTCTCTGTCCCAAAAATAAATAAAAACGTTGAAAAAAAATTAAAAAAAAAAATATTTACTTAGAGGGAGCGCACATGGGGGAGGGACAGAGAGAGAGGAAGAGACAGAATCCCGGGCAGGCTCTGAGTTGTCTGTGCAGAGCCCGAGGTGGGGCTCGAACTCACAAACCATGAGATCATGACCTGAGCCAAAATCAAGAGTCAGACACTTAACCGACTGAGCCACCCAGGAGCCCCTAAAACATTTTTAAGCTTAGAATTTTGAGAAACTATTCCCACTCTCACTATTCATATTAGAAAAATATATTAAAACTCCACTGGACTGAATGCCTATTTGCCTGTTTAATACGGAGGTTTGTATAGATACTATTGGTCTCATTAACAAAGAGGAAACTGAAGCAGAATATACACGCAGATACAATCCTGGGTCTCATGCCACTGAGTTCGTTTTGTCATTGGGTTTATATTTCTCAGTGGAAGAAACTGCTCCTATGGCCGACTGTGTTGCTTCTCCGGCTGTAGAATAAAGCAGTTTACTCTTTCTCCAGGACCCCACGGAATGTGGAAAGGGAATGGAGCAAAGCGCTGCTGTCCCCCACCTTCTAACACCTGTTGCATAAGCCTGGTTCTACCCTGGGGAGGTCTCACAGCCGTGGAGTTCTGAGGTCAGCCATTAGGATCCGCCGGTAACCCCGTCCCTCCTAATTCACACACAGCCCCTGAAACAGTCCTGATGGACTCTGCAGGGGACTTTGCAGTCTGCAAAACCTTTTCACAAACAGTTGCTCATTTATATACATAGGCAGCCTTCTGCTAGAACAGGCTGTGTTTCAAGGGTCCGCCTGCACAATGCTTGTTTGGAAACCTAGACTCAAATTTCCCACAGAAACAAATGCTACTGGGTTGACACTTGTTTTCGCAAGCCAGAAACCTATGCGATCTGTTTGGGGTGATCCGTTAAAATTCCTCACCACCACCTCTATGTGTGTGGTGCGGAGGAAGGGACACATAAATAATTGGAAAAGAGCATTTTGTACTTTAATGAATTTTTTGTAATTTTTTGACTCTGCAGTTTTAAAAATGTATTTTAAAGGATTCTTTTATTTCTGAATAATTGGATGAAATGTTAAAAAAAAAAAAAGTCTAGCTCTTATTTTGTGTGACTCCCCAGAAGGCTAAAAATACTAGGCTGTCTGGATGGTTACCAATGCCCTGACATTGTACCAACCATGAGAGACCCAGCACCTCCACATGGTCCACAATCTGACTTTGGGGAGCCAGAGCATTGCCCCCTGCTGCACCAATGGCAGCGAGAATGAGGCCCCATCCCCGTCCCCACCGAGGGGGCCCTGCTCTGCCCCCTCCCCTGTGAGCAGTGCAGGAAGTGAGGTGGGTCATGTAGAAAGAGAGCCATGAGGACAATTCCTCCCTGCTCCTCTTCTCCCTCTCTCAAGCCCCAGAGATGGACAGTCTGACCAATTCTCCTTCCTCCCTGGGGTGATGGTGGATCCCAGTCTCTCCTGACATTCTTGAAGAAGGCGAAGAGTTTTTTTAAAAATTTATAAGGATTTTTACTTCCAGTAATAACTGATAAGACACCCCCATAGCACCCAGGGTTCTCCCAACTGTTTCTGTGTTCAGGTAGATTCAGGTAGACCTGGGTGCTGCTCCCTAGGAACCTTTCTTGACGGCCAGGGCCCAGGCTCTGTGTGCCAGCTTTTTATCTACATGTATTCATTCCTCTCCTTCTTAAGGGCAAGGAAACACTAGCATGGGACCTGGCCCAAAGCAGGCACTCGGTAGTTATTCATAAAAAAGAATTTGTGGCAACAAAATTCATTTGTTGTTTGGGCATTTCAGATGTCTTTGGGTATTTAAGACATAGGAAGACATCTTGAGTTGCTGGGGGGAGAGGGCTATGGATGGAGGAAGGAGGGGAGAGGGAGAAACCACTGTGATGAGACGAGGGTTTCTGAAAGGAACATGTGAGAAAATGATACAAGGGCGCCTCTGCCAAGATGCACCCTGAGCTAAAGGTGGGTATGAGGACCAAGTGGTCTCCAGGGCTCATGGGCCCTTCCTGTCTTCTCCATCAGAGATCCTATTCTGAAAAGTCTGCCCCCAGCTGAGGCCAAAGCAGCAATGAGAACAGGAGAAAAGGGAAGGGGAGGGGGCCCCCTAGTTGGTGGTGGCAAAGGAAAAGAGAGGACATGAAAGGGCTCTTGGGCTCTTCCTGGGGGAGGGGTGCCTATGTAAGGATGCATGAGAGGACAGCCATGAGTTAGGATTTTCGGTACAGATAGCTAGGAGCAACCCTCCTGCACTTGAAAACGAAGAACATCGCCCCCTCCCGCCCAATTCTCCAATTGTATGTAAAGCACTTACCGTGAATTGAATAAATAACGATTTTTTTAATCTTGAGTGTTTTTCTGGCAGGGAGATTCAAGTTGTAGATATTTTTCACATCCGCAAAATATCCAACATATCTACTCTGCAAAACAACAGAAGCCTCAATTTAAGTGGAGATGAAAAACTCGGCATTCCTGATTTTTCTTTTCTTTTTTTTTTTTTTTAACACAGAACTTAAGGCCAATCATTCACTAAGGAAACATTTGTTGGGTGTCATTATAGAACTAAGCATTTTCATGGTCGCTGCCTTACGACTCAATATCTACCCTAAAAAAAAAAAAATACTGAACTCAGTGCTGTGGGGAAGTAACAAGAAAGGAGCCAGGTGTTGCTTTTAGGCTGCTCATATCTGAGAGGGCATCTAACCAGAACCAACCGAGAGCTATGACATGACACCAAGATGTACCTGATGCAACTATGAAAAAGGTCAATCTGAGGGTGGAGCCTTCGCGGTGACTGAGTTAAAGGAAGCTCTGTGGTTTGGTGAGGAGTAGCCTCCCAGTCATGAAAGAACTCGAGAAGACCTCCACAGGCCATTAACAGACACATACGCTCTTATCCCTGTGGCCAGCTTGAGTTTACTCACTTTCCATTTCCCCAATTCTATTTTTGTAAGGAAGCCTTGGATTCTCTTTGCCGAGTCCTTCTGTGGCAAGCTGCTCACGGGGCCTCTCCTTGACTCCTTTTTTAAGATTTATTTTATTTTTTAGTTTTTAAGTAATCTCTATACCCAACACAGGGCTCGAACTCACAACCCTGAGGTCAAGAGTTGCAGGCTCCACTGACCGAGCCAGCCAGGCTCCCCTCTCCCCGACTCCTCCTTCACTCAAGAAGCGAAAGAGTTCTGACATGGAATCAAACGAACTTCAAAGTTCACAGATTCTTTCCCACCCAATGGGAAGGGTTCATAAGATTAGCTGCCACACTTTCCATTGGAAAGTGCCAGTCAAGAGAAACGCTCGAGCAAGTTCATAGCCTAGGGATGGATGAAGTGTAGTCCACAGAACGGGCCACATGCACAGCCAAAATGTGATGGTATCTGAAATTTGCCACCCCCCAGGGAGGGAACGCTGTCTTGGGGCCCTGAGGACACAGCGCTCAAACCTGAGGCCGAGTGCTGTTATGCCAGCGAATCAGAAGACAGTCCGTGGCAGCCTCTGGTGCGCGGGTTCGGGAGTGAGAGGGACCGCACGGCACAGAAGCGGTGGGGAAGGGAAAATGTACAGGGAGAGTCCTTGAAGGAGTCGCGTCTAACATCCCCTTGCTCCTGCCACCAGATTCTCTACTCTCCGCGGAAGGCTTGTCACGCAGCAGGGCCCTCAGGCTGCTTTTGCCCCCCCATCCTTCCTTCTCCTGGAGCTTAAAACAACAGGAGTTAATACAACGAACAGTGTGTTTACTAAGCGTTCCCTACAAACAGCACTTTGGGATGCAAAAGGTGCTAAGATGGGTAAGGCATGGGCCTTGCCTGCCCAAGAGGTAGGGAAGTCAAACAGCTAGAGAACAATGTGAAATAACTTCGTCCCCGGCCGAACACAAAAGTAAGAGCCTACTTTGGCTCTTATAATTGGCTTTGGAGTCTGACAGAGCTGGATTTGAGCTCTTGATTCAAAAAGTTAGTTTCCTTGAACCTCCATTTCCCAATCTGTAAAATGGGCACCATTTTACGTTCAGAGTTTTTGAGACTATTACAGGAGGTAATGAACATGCATGCTTTTTACAACAAAGTCTAGAATGTCGTAAGCTCTATAGGATAAATATCCTGGCTTCTGCAATGAACACATGTTAAGCTATAAAAGAGACAGGTGGGAAACCTATAACCTACAAGAGACTGAAGAGATATAGCAACCAAATGCAATGTGTGACCCTTGTTTGGATCCTGACTGAAGCAAACTACATTTTAGAAACATTTTGAGATGATTATGAAAATTTAAACACGCACTAGCCACTTGTTGTTATCAAGGCATTATTAAGGTCTAACATTTTTAGATTTGATAAATGGCTTTAAGGTGCTTTTTCCCCTCAAGAATCTATGTTGGATGTCATATTAAAATACTCGTGGGATAGTATGATCTGATGGCTGGGATTTCCTTCACAGTGATCCAGATTCAGAGAAAAAGTGGAGAAGGGGAGTGTGTGTGAGGAGATTGGGGAGGGAATGAATGATGGGTGATAAAATGATTGTTGAAGTGCTGTGAGGGCTATAAGGGACTTATTATAAGACTGTCTTGACTTTTTAAAAATTAATTAATTTACTTTATAAGAGAGTGAGTGTGAGTGAGCACAGGGAGGGGCAGAGACAGAGGGAGAGAATCCCAAGCAGGGTCCATGGTGACCGCATGGAGCCTGACACGGGGTTCGAACCCCGGGCACCCCTGTTTTGATGTTTTATGTTTGAAATTGTCCATCATAAAACAATTTTAAAAGGACAAAATAGGGTAACTGCATATATTTCACATGGGTTTTCTGAGTATTAAATGAGATAATATATGTCAAAGTGCAATCGTGTCTGGTATATAATACATTTCTGAAAGATATTCATTTCCCCTCTTCTTTCACTTTCAAAATACAGCAGCCTCTCCTCTGTCTCTTTCTCTCTCATACACACACAGACGTGATGTTCTGCAAGAGTTGAATTGCCCCAGTAGGGGTTTGTGAAAGACTTGAGTTCCTCTTTAAAGGAAAATCAATTTGGGTCATCTCCCTTTTCTTTTTGAGAAGCCTGGCTAGAGGTTTATCAATTTTGTTTTTTTTCAAAAAACCAACTCTTGGTTTCATTGATCTGCTCTACAGTTTTTTTTAGATTCTATATTGTTTATTTCTGCTCTGATCTTCATTATTTCTCTTCTTCTGCTGGGTTTAGGCTGTCTTTGCTGTTCTGCTTCTATTTCCTTTAGGTGTGCTGTTAGATTTTGTATTTGGGATTTTTCTTGTTTCTTGAGATAGACCTGGATTGCAATGTATTTTCCTCTCAGGACTGCCTTCGCTTCATCCCAAAGCGTTTGGATTGTTGTATTTTCATTTTCATTTGTTTCCATATATTTTTAAGTTTCTTCTATAATTGCCTGGTTGACCCATTCATTCTTTAGTAGGGTGTTCTTTAACCTCCATGCTTTTGGAGGTTTTCCAAACTTTTTCCTGTGGTTGATTTCAAGCTTCATAGCATTGTGGTCTGAAAGTGTGCATGGTATGATCTCAATTATTTTATACTTATGAAGGGCTGTTTTGTGAGCCAGTATGTGATCTATCTTGGAGAATGTTCCATGTGCACTCAGAAGAAAGTATATTGTGGAGTATTAAAGTATGTAAAGTAAGTGGAGTATTAAAGTCCCCTGCAATTACCACATTCTTATCAATAAGGTTGCTTAGATAAAATCATATATGAAAATGGAATTATCACAACCAATCCCTCAGAAATACAAGTGATTATCAGAGAATACTATGAAAAACTATATGCCAACAAACTGGACAACCTGGAAGAAATGGACAAATTCCTAAGCACCCACACACTTCCAAAACTCAAACCAGAAGAAATAGAAAACTTGAACAGACCCATAACCAGCAAAGAAATGGAATCAGTTATCAAATATCTCCCAACAAATAAGAGTCCGGGACCAGATGGCTTCCCAGGGGAATTCTACCACACATTTAAAGCAGAGATAATATGTATCCTTCTCAAGCTGTTCCAAAAAACAAAAACGGAAGGAAAACTTCCAGACTCATTCTATGAAGGCAGCATTACTTTGATTCCTAAACCAGACAGAGACCCAGCAAAAAAGAGAACTACAGGCCAATATCCCTGATGAATATGAATACAAAAATTCTCAATAAGATTCTAGCAAATCAAATTTAATAGCATATAAAAAGAATTATTCACCATGATCAAGTGGGATTCATTCCTGGGCTGCAGGGCTGGTTCAACATTCACAAATCAATCAGTGTGATACATCAAATTAATAAAAGAAGAGATAAGAACCATATGATCCTGTCAATCAATGCAGAAAAAAAGCATTTGACAAAATTCAGCATCCTTTCTTAATAAAAACCCTCCAGAAAGTCGGAATAGAAGGAACATACTTAAACATCATAAAAGCCATTTATGAAAAGCCCACAGCTAATATCATCCTCAATGGGGAAAAACTGAGAGCTTTCCCCCTGAGGTCAGGAACATGACAGGGATGTCCACTCTCACCGCTGTTGTTTAACATAGTGTTGGAAGTTCTAGCATCAGCAATCAGACAACAAAAGGAAATCACAGGTATCAAAATTGGCAAAGATGAAGTCAAGCTTTCACTTTTTGCAGATAACATGATATTATACATGGAAAACCCGATAGACTCCACCAAAAGTCTGCTAGAACTGATACATGAATTTAGCAAAGTGGCAGGATACAAAATCAATGTACAGAAATCAGTTGCAATCTTATACACTAATAATGAAGCAACACAAAGACAAATAAAGAAACTGATCCCATTCACAATGGCACCAAGAAGTATAAAATACCTAGGAATAAACCTAACCAAAGATGTAAAAGATCTGTATGCTGAAAGCTATAGAAAGCTTATGAAGGAAATTAAAGAAGATATAAAGAAATGGAAAAACATTCCATGCTCATGGATTGGAAGAATAAATATTGTTAAAAAGTCAATACTACACAAAGCAATCTATTCATTCATCGCAATCCCAATCAAAATTGCACCAGCATTCTTCTCGAAGCTAGAACAAACAATCCTAAAATTTGTATGGAACCACAAAAGACCCCGAATAGCCAAAGTAATTTTGAAGAAGATAACCAAAGTGGGAGGCATCATAATCCCAGACTTTAGCCTCTACTACAAAGCTGTAATCATCAAGACAGCATGGTACTGGCACAAAAACAGACACATAAACCAATGGAATAGAATAGAAACCCCAGAACTAGACCCACAAAAGTATGGCCAACTAATCCTTGACAAAGCAGGAAAGAATATCCAATGGAAAAAAGACAGTCTCTTTGACAAATGGTGCTGGGAGAACTGGAGAGCAACATGCAGAAGAATGAAACTAGACCACTTTCTCACACCATTCACAAAAACAAACTCAAAATGGATAAAGGACCTGAATGTGAGACAGGAAACCATCAAAACCCTAGAGGAGAAAGCAGGAAAAAACCTCACGGACCTCAGCCACAGCAATTTCTTACTTCACATCCCCAAAGGCAAGGGAATTAAAAGCAAAAATGAACTATTGGGACCTCATGAAGATAAAAAGCTTCTGCACAGCTAAGGAAACAATCAACAAAACTAAAAGGCAACCAACGGAATGGGAAAAGATATTTGCAAATGATATATCAAAGGGCTAGTATCCAAAATCTATAAAGAGCTCACCAAACTCCACACCCAGAAAACAAATAATCCAGTGAAGAAATGGGCAGAAAACATGAATAGACACTTCTCTAAAGAAGACATCCAGATGGCCAACAGGCACATGAAAAGATGCTCAACGTTGCTCCTCATCAGGGAAATACAGATCAAAACCACACTCAGATATCACCTCACACCAGTAAGAGTGGCCAAAATGAACAAATCAGGAGACTATAGATGCTGCAGAGGATGTGGAGAAATGGGAACCCTCTTGCACTGTTGGTGGGAGTGCAAACTGGTACAGCCACTCTGGAAAACAGTGTGGAGGTTCCTCAGAAAATTAAAAATAGACCTACCCTATGACCCAGCAATAGCACTGCTAGGAATTTACCCAAGGGATACAGGAGTGCTGATGCATAGGGGCACTTGCACCCCAATGTTTATAGCAGCCCTTTCAACAATAGCCAAATTATGGAAAGAGCCTAAATGTCCATCAACTGACGAATGGATAAAGAAATTGTGGTTTATATACACAATGGAATACTACGTGGCAATAAGAAAGAAGGAAATCTGGCCTTTTGTAGCAACGTGGATGGAACTGGAGAGTGTTATGCTAAGTGAAATAAGTCAGGCAGAGAAAGACAGATACCATATGTTTTCACTCTTATGTGGAGCCTGAGAAACTTAACAGAAGACCATGGGGGAGGGGAAGGAGAAAAAAAAAAAAAGGTTAGAAAGGGAGAGAGCCAAACCATAAGAGACTCTTAAAAACTGAGAACAAACTGAGTGTTGGATGGGGGGTGGGAGGGCGGGGAGGGTGGGGGGTGGGAGGGCAGGGAGGGTGGGTGATGGGCATTGAGGAGGGCACCTGTTGGGATGAGCACTGGGTGTTGTGTAGAAACCAATTTGACAATAAATTTCATATTTAAAAAAAATAAGGAAAATCAAAGGCTAGTGACTTACAATAATCTTCAAGGGTCTGGAATCTTAGAAATCAGACCTTCCTACTTTGGGAAGGGAATCAACTCTTGAACTCTGTGAGCAATGACCAATATAAAATGGACCACAGATGCCCTGGGAGAACTTTGTGTTTGCAGAGCACCAGGAGAGCCCCAGCTGTGGCTCTCGGGCCCTGGGAGGGATCAAGGCCTATCACAGGCACCAGAGTCAGGCTGCCTGATCGCCAGAGGAAAAGAATCTAAAATGAAACCAAATAATAGCTGCCAATCTTAACCAACTTCCCAAAGAATCCCCTTGTAAAAAACACAACTTACCTGAGAAGGAGTCTCAACTCCCTGATATTTAGCGCTGGTGCTTTTATCTGTTCGCCGTTCTCCAAAATAATAAAGGCTGTCCTACAGAAAAGGGGGCCACACAATCAAGGTTCGTCTGCATGTTCTTTTCCTTGTAAGGCATCCTTAAAAGTTCTGAGGGCACATTATTTCCTTAAGTCAGCAGCCTCTGAGCAGAGGCTGCCCCAAATAAAGTTAACAACAACAAAAAGCCACATGCAGGCTTGTTACACACACACACACACACACACACACACACACTCACACACGACTGAAACCAAAGTTTCACAAAACAATAGTTACCTGTTGCTATTTTCTATCCTAATCGATTCCATTTTGTTATTAAAAATGCCAGTCACGACCCAATGCAGTTGAGTTTACAGCTCACGGATCGATTGGATCCAGTTTGAAAAACACTGTCCAATACCCAATTTCCTAACCTGTGTGTCTCAAATTAGGAACAAAGCAGAAGGTGGCGCTAGAGGGCGGGCCACACGGACAATGTGAAGGCCCCTTCTCAGACTGTGGGCCAAGTGGGGAGCAGAACTGCTGGGCGCCCCTGTTCAGCGGGAGCTTCTCAGCAGGATCATGGTGGAATGAAGACTGAGAACCCCACTTTAAGAAATAGAAATAGCCCACCCTCTCTTCGCAGAAATTTCCAGAGGGCACAGACCCCACAGAGAGTGATTATGAGAAGTTAATAACACACAGGAGAGACTTTGTTCTGCATGGCAAAATGTACCTTTTATATACCTAGAACCTCTTTATTTTTCTTAAGTTTATTTATTTATTTTTTGAGAGAGAGAGAGAATGTGTGTGTGAGCAGGGGAGGAGCAGAGAGAGAGGGAGAGGGAGAATCCTAAGCAGGCTCCACACCGTCAGCATGGAATCTGATATGGGGCTCGAACTCACAAACGGCGAGATCATGACCTGAGCTGACACCAAGAGTCGGGCACTTAACCAACTGAGCCACCCAGGCACTCCTACCTACTACTTCTAAGGATGTCTGAAGTCCTTTAGAGAGCTTATCAAACCAGTCTTGATATTATTCTTGTGAGGAAGGAGGAAGTCCCCTAACTGGGGGCATAAGAGCGGGGCTGGGATGAGGTGAAGTGAAGGAAGCATTACGATTGTAGAAGTTTTTTTTTTTTTTTTTTGTACTTGGACTGCTTGACCCTACCTCATCTTAGTTCTGTCCCTATTTGTCCCTGTCTTTATTTACATATTTTATTAGTTTTTAAAAATTTATTTATTTATTTTCAGAGAGACAGCAAGTGCAAGCAGGAAGGGGCGGAGAGAGGGGGGAGAGAGAATCCCAAGCAGGGTTCGTGCTGTCAGCACAGAGCCCGACTTGGGGCTCAGCCCCACAAACCGTGAGATCATGCATGACCCGAGCCGAAATCAAGAGTCGAACACTTAACCAAAGGAGCCACCCAGGTGCGCCTGAGTCGTCTTTATTTAAAATGTTAGAATTATTGGTATGCCTGGGTGGCTCAGTAGGTTGAGTGTCTGACTCTTGGCTTCAGCTCAAGTCATGATCTCAGGGTCACAGCATTGAGCCTCACGTGGAGCCTGCTTGAGATTCTTTCCCTCTGCCCCCCTCCCCTGCTCTCTCACTCGCTCTCTAAAATAAAAAATATTTAAATAAAATAAAATGTTGGGTATTACCATGGATTTTTTTTGCATTAGTTTTGATCATTAAAAATAATGCATTAGATTATTTATCTTAATTACTGAAAATTTTGGCATTCCCTTAAATTTTGTGCCTGAAGTGAGTGTTTCACTGACCTCACTCTAGTCCTGGCTCAGAGTTAAGAAGCACCTAGGTCAGTTACTAACCAGTGCGAGTTAAACAAGGAAGTATCAAAACCAGGCTTTCTAATAACTGCTTCCCCAATTACAACTTTGTTAAGCGCCACAACTCAAAGAATCATCTTAACGTCCTACCAGTGAGGTTTCAGAACTATCGAACTCAATCAGCATAAGACAGAGCCTGCGGTCACATCTTTCCTACCTCTGCAGTTGTAAATATTTCACTGGCAATAAGGCAGGCACAAGCCATCGTTCCAGTTCTTCCTGGAAAAGAAAAGAAGTCCATGAACCATTGTTCGTGGCAGTACTTGGTATAAAAATGCTGTCATGAATATTCAGAGAGCTCAGTTTGGATTGATTTTCTTTCGCTCTGAAAGTGCTTGTTAAACATGTTTCAATTCAGGAATAGGCAAAGCTGTCTCGTGGGTCTGGAGCTGTCCCTGGAATTCTGTCCTGTGCGCAGGGACACACATGTGCACGCATGTAGGGTTCTTGAGTCGCTACGGCTGGGGATCACAGCTGCAGGCAGAGGCAGTGAGATCTATTCTGGGACTCGGAAGCTAAAGAGCTACTTACCAATTAAGAGCTAATTATACACTCTGTTTTTCTAACTAACCTAAGTGAAAGTACCTATAAAAGATAAAACGTGATCAGAACCCAAAACATGATGAAGCATTTACAACATCCATTTTTCCTTCTATTTTTGAGTTGGCTTTTTTTTAATGTTTATTTATTTTGAGAGAGAGAGAGAGAGAGAGAGAGAGAGAGAGAGAGAGAGAGCGCGAGCATGAGCAGGGAAGGGGGAGGGGCAGAGAGAGAGGGAGACACAGAATCCAAAGCAGACTCTGGGCTCTGAGCTGTCAGCACAGCTCATGAACCACAAGATCATGAACTGAACTGAAGTCAGACGCTCAACCAACTGAGCCACCCAGGCACCCCTATTTTTAAGTGTGTTACCAAACATGTAAGAAAGTAAAGAGAATAGTATAATGAACCCCCATATATCTGTTCCCCAGAGTATATCATGTTGTGTACTTTTCTCTCTCCTCTTCCCTCCCTTCTTCCCTCTCCCCGTTTTTCTTCCTTTTTTCTACAGCATTTTATTTTTAATTTTTTTTTTAAAGTTCATTCACTTTTGAGACAGAGACAGAGCATGAACGGGGTAGGGGCAGAGAGAGAGGGAGACACAGAATTGGAAGCAGGCTCCAGGCTCTGGGCCATCAGCCCAGAGCCTGACGCGGGGCTCGAACTCACGGACGGACCGCGAGATCGTGACCTGAGCCGAAGTCGGATGCTCAACCGACTGAGCCACCCAGGCGCCCCTATAGCATTTTATTTTTTAAAAAACTTTTAAATGTTTATTCATTTTTGACAGAGAGACAGAGAGCGAGAGAGGCAGACACAGAATCGGAAGCAGGCTCCAGGCTCTGAGCTGTCAGCACAGAGCCCGATGTGGGGCTTGAACTCACCGCGAGATCATGACCTGAGCGGAAGTCAGATGCTTAGTGGACTGAGTCACCCAGGTGCCCCTCTTCTATAGCATTTTAAAGCAAACCCTTGACTTCAGTCATTTCATCCTCAAAGTTTCTTATGTTTTATTCTAATTTATATTTTTGTCCCGCTATACAAAATTTGTTTTAAAAAATATGTTGCTTCTTTTATTTCCAGTTACTTCTAGCTTTTGTCTTAGCCAGTGCATGCTGAACTTTATGTAATTTCAAACTTACCTTTTTAACTTGAGATACATTCTATTTTCTTTTTTTTTTTTTAGTCTTACACTTTCCATTTTATTTATTTATTTTTTTAATATATGAAATTTATTGTCAAATTGGTTTCCATACAACACCCAGTGCTCATCCCAAAACGTGCCCTCCTCAGTACCCATCACCCACCCTCTCCTCCCTCCCACCCCCCATCAACCCTTAGTTTGTTCTCAGTTCTCAACAGTCTCTTATGTTTTGGCTCTCTCCCACTCTAACCTCTTTTTTTTGTTGTTGTTCCCCTCCCCCATGGGTTTCTCTTAAGTTTCTCAGGATCCACATAAGAGTGAAACCATATGGTATCTGTCTTTCTCTGTATGGCTTATTTCACTTAGCATCACACTCTCCAGTTCCATCCACGTTGCTACAAAAGGCCATATTTCATTTTTTCTCATTGCCACGTAGTACTCCATTGTGTATATAAACCACAATTTCTTTATCCATTCATCAGTTGATGGACATTTAGGCTCTTTCCATAATTGGGCTATTGTTGAGAGTGCTGCTATGAACATTGGGGTACAAGTGCCCCTATGCATCAGTACTCCTGTGTCCCTTGGATAAATTCCTAGCAGTGCTATTGCTGGGTCATAGGGTAGGTCTATTTTTAATTTTCTGAGGAACCTCCACACTGCTTTCCAGAGCGGCTGCACCAATTTGCATTCCCACCAACAGTGCAAGAGGGTTCCCGTTTCTCCACATCCTCTCCAGCATCTATAGTCTCCTGATTTGTTCATTTTGGCCACTCTGACTGGCGTGAGGTGATACCTGAGTGTGGTTTTGATTTGTATTTCCCTGATAAGGAGCGACGCTGAACATCTTTTCATGTGCCTGTTGGCCATCCGGATGTCTTCTTTAGAGAAGTGTCTATTCATGTTTTCTGCCCATTTCTTCACTGGGTTATTTGCTTTTCGGGTGTGGAGTTTGGTGAGCTCTTTATAGATTTTGGATACTAGCCCTTTGTCCGATATGTCATTTGCAAATATCTTTTCCCATTCCGTTGGTTGCCTTTTAGTTTTGTTGGTTGTTTCCTTTGCTGTGCAGAAGCTTTTTATCTTCATAAGGTCCCAGGAATTCACTTTTGCTTTTAATTTCCTTGCCTTTGGGGATGTGTCGAGGAAGAGATTGCTACGGCTGAGGTCAGAGAGGTCTTTTCCTGCTTTCTCCTCTAAGGTTTTGATGGTTTCCTGTCTCACATTCAGGTCCTTTATCCATTTTGAGTTTATTTTTGTGAATGGTGTGAGAAAGTGGTCTAGTTTCAACCTTCTGCATGTTGCTGTCCAGTTCTCCCAGCACCATTTGTTAAAGAGACTGTCTTTTTTCCATTGGATGTTCTTTCCTGCTTTGTCAAAGATGAGTTGGCCATACGTTTGTGGGTCTAGTTCTGGGGTTTCTATTCTATTCCATTGGTCTATGTGTCTGTTTTTGTGCCAACATTCTATTTTCTATTCGATTCCTTTTTTTTAATAACCTAAACTTATTTTGCAACTCATAGTTTGAAAAACATTCTAAGCCAAGTACTTCTAAAAAAAAGACTATAATTTTTTTTAAAAGTTTAGAGACAGAGTGCAAGTTGGGGAGGGGGCAGAGGGAGGGAAAGAGAGAGAGAGAGAGAGAGAGAATCTTAAGTAGGCTGCATGCTGCATATGGGGATCCTACAACCCTGGGATCACTACCTGAACTGAAATCAAGAGTCAGACGCTCAGCCAACTGAGTCACCCAGGCTCCCTCCCAAAAAAGACTTGGTACCACCCAATGCTATGATACATGAAGGCTTCTTGCTAAAGGAAATCCTGACTATTAACACCCCAGCTCTCAGTGGTATAGACTGTTAACATTTCAATTCTGGAGGACATCTCTGGATGTCTATACTGGTATCTTCCCATCTGAAAAACATTTTTGCAGATTTCATGCCCTTGTGGTTGTGTACAACCAAAGACACAGTAGATGCCCTCTCATCCAGTCAAGTCAGGTAGAGCAGGGAATCATGAAAATGATTGTATGAAAAGTATTACCTTTAATACTTAATTTTAACTTCAAACATAAATATACACTTATTCACTAACCTTCCGATACCGGACAGAGGTTTCAACTTTTTAAATATGAGTCTCCCCAGTTGGAATTCTTTCTTGGAAAGGCCAGGCCTGTGGTAGAAACCACTGCATCATCTATAATTTCTAGTTTCAGATTCTTTAAAGCAATCTAGGTAGAGAAGCCTCTTAGATTTTACTGCTGGGGTTTTTCTCCCCATGTTTTATATGAGTCTCACTTGCCCTTTTTTAAGCTTATTTATTTATTTTGAGAGAGAGGGAGGGGCAGGGGAGGAGCAGAGAGGGAGAGAGCGAATCCCAAGCAGGCTCCACACTGTCAGCACAGAGCCTGATGCAGGGCTGGATCCCACAACCATGAGACCATGGCCTGGGCTGAAACCAAGCATCGGATGCTTAACAGACTGAGCCACCCAGGTGCCCCTAGTCTTACTTGCATTTAATTCAGCTGCCATTTTTATTGTAACCGCTCAACTTCATTGAACCTTCTTGAAACTTTCAACTAAGGGCTCATAAAATTATAGCTTTCTGTTCACTCTGCCATTTTACAGATCTACAGAATATTTAATTCTTTGGCAGAAGCATAACAACAAGTAGAAGTGACAGACACTGGTGGAAGAAGAAACACACAGGCACGCTAAATTGAAGCTTACTAGTTGCAAGTTTTCAAGATGCCAGGGAACACCACAGGTGTGTTTATAAAGGGAATGGAGAATATTCACCAAGTTGGTTAGAGGGAGTCTGCGAGAGAGCCTTTGTTATCCTGAAGTCGGCAGAAGCTTCTTGCATCTCTAAATGCAATACAGTAATGGCTTTCATAATTATGATTAACACTTGGGTAATACTTTACAGATCTCATACAATCTTTACAATTTTGTGAGGTAAATACCCTGCATAAGGAGGGAGAAACTGAGGTTCTACACATTGAAGCAACTTTCACATTGTCAAAGACATCTTAATACCAGTTTATATGATCTCTTACAACAGTCCTTAAACTTTATTCTTTCTCAGCTGCATCCATTACCCTCCCTACAATGTACAATTTATACTCTATATTCTGGAATTTGTAAGCAGAGACTGAGGCAATGTTCCTGACCCCAGCTGTGTATATATGTGTGTGTGTGTGTGTGTGTGTGTGTGTGTGTGTGTGTGCGTGTCCCTTAGAGCTGCTTAAACCACCTAACATGTAGCTAAAAGAGGAGAGTTCCAGTCCAAGATGGCGTCATAGGAAGATCCTGAACTCACCTTGTATTTAGACACAACAAATCTGCACCTGTTTAAGCACAGTTCCACCTGCAGAAGAACCAAGGGCTGAATGAACAGCTCCCACTGCTCACAGGATAGAGACACCACACAGAGAACAGCAAGAGAGAGGGAGACGTGGTAATGAAGGGACTCCCCACCCCCAACACTGCAAACTGTGGTGGGGAGGGACGGTACTGAGGGACCGAGCAGATTCATCTGCCCCAGGGCAGAGAAAAAGTCTAAAAGAGAAACCAGTAGGGCATCTGGGTGGCAGTTGACAGTCTGACTCTCGTTTTTAGCTCAGATCATGCATCCCAGCGTCATAGGATCCAGCCCTGTATTGGGCTCTATGCTGAGCATGGAACCTACTTGAGATTCTGTCTGTGTGTCTCTCCCTCCCTCCCTCCTTCCCTCTGCCCTACTCTCTCTCTTTCTCCCTCTGCCCTACTCACTCACTTTCTCTCTCTCTCCCTCCCTCTCTCCCTCCACCCTACTCTCTCTCTCTCCCTCTGCCCTACTCTTTCTCCCTCTGCCCTACTCACTCACTCTCTCTCTTTCTCTCTCTCTCTCAAAAAAATTAAAAAAGAGAAAGAGAGAGAGAAACTAGTATACAAAAGATCCAGTCCCACAACTTCTCCCAAACAATGGGAGACCTGCTGGAACTCTCTCTGGGTCAGAGAAGCTGGTAAGCGACACAGTTTCTCCTTCCCCTCCACCTTGACACTGGGAATAGTAGCAGTGTACGGGTGCCCTAGATGGCCTGCCACCTCAATGAGCCCCAGGCGACTAATCCACTCCAGCCCCAGCTGTCCCACCAAGGCAGCCCCAGTGTTATATGCGCCGGGACACCCCTGGTTAGCGCTCACTATAACTCTGGCTGTTGTGCCAAGGTGATACAGATGCAAAGCACCGCAGAACACAAGCTTGCCCCATTTCAGCTTCAGGCAGCTTGTTAAAGCTCTGTTAATGCAGAGCACTCGGGGATCTCCCAATCCATACCTGCTTCAGCTCCAGCCACCCTGCCAGAGCACCCCTCCATGGGGGCACCCCTGGATACTGACTTGCACCCACTTCAGTTTCAACTGTCCTTCCAGGACACCCTCTGCGTGGAGAGCCCCAGGACTGCCCTGGCGTGCACACTCAGTTCAGCTACAGCTGTCCTGTTAGGGCATCTCTTGGGAAGAGTACCACTGGCCTGCATGCCACCTTGACTCAGCCACTCCAGTCCCCTACATGGAGTGTCCTGGGACCCCCAGCTTGTGCCTCAGCTCCAGGACCTAGAGTGAAGGGCACCTTCTACACAGACAGCCCCAGGATCCCTCCGGTTGCACCTATGGCTGCACCAATGGCTCCAGCCATTCTGCCAAGGACCCTCTGCGTGGAGAGCCCAGAGATTCCCTGGATTACACTCACTTCAGCCTCGCCATCCTGTCAGGATGCCCTCTGTGCAGGAAGCCCAGGGTCTGCCCTGGCCAAGGCCTATTATAGCTCTGGCCATGCTGCCAGGACAGTCCAGCATGGAGTGTTCTGGGACTCACAGCCCAGGCCCTTCACAGGTCCAGTCAGCCAAAGTCACCAGGCACACACAGTCTACGCAGGGAACGACCATACACAAGACCATCCCTTCAAAATTTAGAAGAAGTAGCTGTGTTGCCTAATTCATGGGAACAAATGCAGAAAGTCAAGTAAAATGAGGAGACAGAGGAGCATCCTGTAAACAAAAGGGTAAGACAAAGCCTTGGGAAAAGAACTAAATGAGACAGATATAAGCAATATGCCTGATAAAGAGTTTAAAGTCATAATCATAAAGATGCTTATTGTACTGGAGAGAAGAGCGAAAGAACTCCTTGATAACTTCAACAAAGAGAAAGAAAACAAAAAAGCCCAAACTAGAGTTGAAAACACAATAATTGAAATGAAAAATTCACTAGTGGGAATCACCAGATTAGCAGACGCAGAAGAACAAATCAGTGACCTGGGAGACATGGTAATGGAAAACACACAGGCTGAACGCAATTAGGAAAATTTTTAAAAAATGAGTAGGTTAAGGGATCCTCCGGATGACATTAAGAAAACAAACATTCACATTTTGGGGTCCTGTGTCAGGCTCTGTGCTGACAGCTCGGGGCCTGAAGCTTGCTTCAGATTCTGTGTCTCCCTCTCTCTCTGCCCCTCCCTCCCACAAGTACTCTGTCTCTCTCTCTCTCTCAAAAAAGTAAACATTAAAAAAAATTTTTTTAAAAAGAGAAAGTTAAGCATAACACTAAAAAGTTATAATCACAGGAAAGAGAAAAAGGGAAGAATAAAGGAACAGAGAAATACTATAAAAACAATTTAAAAAATTTAAAAATAGTAATAAGTACATGCCTATCAATAATTACTGTAAATATAAATGACCTAAATGCTCCAATCATAAGTCATAGGGTGACAGAATGGAAAAACCAGACACATCTATATGCTTCCTACAAGGGACTCGGTTCAGACCTAAAGTCACATACAGACTGGCAGTCAAAAGATGGAAAAAGATATTCGGTGCAAATGGAAACAAACAAAAAGCTGGGGTAGCAGTATTCATACCAGACAAAACAGACATTAAAATAAACACTGTAATAAGACACAGAAAAAGGGCATTACATAATGATAAATGGGTCAATCCAACAAGAGGATATAACAATTGTAAATATCCACGCACCCAACATTGGAGCACTTAAATAGATAAATATTAACAGACATAAAGGGATAAACTGATAATTATACATTAATAGAAGACTGTAACACCTACATTGATGGAGTGATTAACCAAGCAGAAAATGCATACAAAAACAGTATCTTCGAATGACATCGTTAGACCAAATGGACTTAACAGATATATAAACCATTCCGTCCAAGATCAACAGAATACACATTCTTTTCAAATACACATGAAAAATTCTCCAGAAAAGATCCCATATTAGACCACACACATACACACACACACACACACACACACACACACACACACACACACACTCACACGCACACACAGACACACACGCGCACACACACACCCTTACTAAATTTAAGAAGACTGAAATTACATCATGCATCCTTTGGACTACATCACTATGAAACTAGAAGCCAGTCACAAGAAAGAAAGTGGAAAAACACAAACATATGGAGGCAAAATAACACAGTACTAAACATCCAATGGGTCAATGAAGAAATCAGAAGAGAAATAAAATGCATGGAAACAAATAACAATGAAAACACAACAGTCCCAAGTCTTTGGGATGTAGCAAAAGCAGTTCTAAGAGACAAGTCCTATAGCAATACAAACAAACCTCCAGAAATAAGGAAAGTCTAAAACAAACAACCCAACCTTGTGCCTAAAAGAGTTAGAAAAAGAACAAGCCCAAAGCTAGTAGAAGGAAGGACATAATAAAGATTTGAGCAAAAATAAACAAAATAGACACTAAAAAAGAAATAGAAAAGATCAATGAAATGGAGAGCTGGTTCCCTAAAAAGATAAAAAAAATTGACAAAACTTTAGCTAGACTTTTCAAGAAAGAAAGAGATAGGACCCAAATGAATAAAGTCAGAAACAAAAGAGTAGTTAAGAACTGACACAACAGAGATATAAAGGATTGTAAGAGTATTACAAAAAAATTATATGTCAACAAATAATCTAGAAGAAATGAAAAAAATTCATAGAATCATACAATCTTCTAAAACTGAATGAGGAAGAAAAAGAAAATCTAAACAGACCAATTATAAGTAACTAAATTGAATTGGTAATAAAAAAAAAACCTACCAACAAACTAAAGTCTAGAACCAGATGGATTCACAGGTAAATTCCACTAATCATTTACAGAAGCATTAATATCTATTTTCCTCAACCTATTCCAAAAAATAGTAGAGGAAGGAAACTTTCCAAATATATACTACAAGGTTGGCATTACCCTGATACCAAAACCAAACAAAAAAAGAAGAAGAAAAGGAAAAGAAAACAAAACTACAGGCCAATATCCCTGATGAATATAGTTGCAGAGACCCTCAACAAAATATTAGCAAACTATATTCAACAACACATTAAAAGGATCATTCACCACAATCAAGTGGGATTTATTCTGGGGATGCGAAGATGGTTCAATATCTGCAAATTAGTCAACATGATACACCACATCAACAAAACGAAGAATAAAATCAAGATCATCTCAATAGATGTAGAAAAAGCATTTGACAAAATTTAACATTCATTCATAATAAAAACTCTCAACAAAGTGGGTTTAGAGGAAACATGCACAAACATAATAAAGGCCACATATGAACAACCCACAGCTAACCTTCTACTCAATGGTAAAAAACTGAGAGTTTTTCCTCCATCAGGAACAAGACAAGGATGTCCACTTTTGCCACTTTTATTCAACACAGTACTGGAAGCCCTAGGTACAGCAATCAGGCAGAATAGAAATAAAAGGCATCCAAATTGGTAAGGAAGAAGTAAAACTCATTATTTGCAAATGACACGATACTATACACAGAAAATCCTACAGATCCCATCAAAAACTATTAGAACCGATAAATGAATTCCCTAAGGTTGCAGGATACACAATTAATACACAGAAATTGGTTGTTCTTATATACCCTAGTGACAAAGTAGCAAAAAGAGTCATTAAGAAAACAACTTTATTTACAATTGCATCAAAAATCATTTAAAAAGCCCTGGGAATAGACTTAACCCTTAAGGAGGCAAAAGATCTGCACTCTGAAAACTATAAAATGTTGATGAAAGAAATTGAAGACACCACAAACAAATGGAAAGATATTCTATACTCATAGATTGGAAGAATTAATATTGTTAAAATGCCCGTAGTACCCAAAGCAGTCTACAGATTTAATGCGATCCCTATCAAAATACCAACAACGTCTTTCACAGAACTGGAACAAATAATCCTAAAATGTGTATGGAACCACAGAAGACCTTGAATAGCTAAAGCAATCTTGAGAAAGAACAAAGCTGGAGGTATCACAATCCCAGATTTCAGGATATACTGTAAAGCTGTCCTAAGTAAGACAGTGTGGTACTGGCACGAAAATAGACACATAAACCAATAGAACAGAAAAAAAGAACCCAGAAATAAACCCATGCTCACAGGGTCAGTTAATTAATGACAAATGAGGCCAAAACATACGATGGGGAAAAGAGAGTCTAGTCTCTTCAACAAATGCTGTTGGGAAAACTGCACGGGTACCTGCAAAAGAATGAAACTGGACCACTTTCTTACAGCATACACAAAACTAAACTCAAAATGGATTAAAGACCGAAATGTGAGGCCTGAAACCATAAAACTCCTGGAAGAAAATGTAGGCAGCAAACCCTCTGACATTGGCCTTAGCAACATTTTTCTACATATGTCTCCTAGGCAAGGGAACAAAAGCAATCGCTAAATACTACTCCTGAAACCAATACTACGTTATATGTTAACTAACTTGAATTTAAATAAAATCTTAGAAGTAAAAAAAAAAAAAACCAAAAAACAAAAAACAAAAAAAAAACACCCTAAAACCAAAAAACAAACACAACTATTGGGGTTAAACCAAAATGAAAAGAATTTCCATAGTGAAGGAAATCATCAACAAATTGAAAAGCCAACCTACTGAATGGGAGAAGATATTTGCAAATGATATATCTGATAAGGGGTTAATACCCAAAATATATAAAGAACCTATACAACTCAACAACAACAACAACAACCACAATCTGATTAAACAATGGGTAGAGAACCTGAATAGATATTTTTCCAAAAAGACCTACAGATGGCCAATAGACACATGAAAAGATGTTCAACATCATTCATTATCAGGGAAATGCAAATCAAATTCACAGTGACATATCACCTTATACCTGTCAGGGTGGCTAGAATCAAAAAGAGAAAAAATAAAAAGTGTTGGTAAGAATGTGGAAAAAAAGGAATCCTCAGGCACTGTTGGTGAGAATGTAAGTTGGTGCAGCCACTGTGAAAAACAGGATGGAGATTCCTCAAAAAATTAAAAATAGAATTACCATATGACCCAATAATTCTACTTCTGGGTATTTCCTCAAAGAACACAAAAACACTAATTTGAAAAGATATCTGCACCCCTATATTTATTTATTTTTCATTTATTTATTTAAATTCAAGTTAACATACCATGCAGTATTGGTTTCAGGAGTAGAACCCAGTGATTCATCTCTTGCATGTAACACCCAGGGCTAATTCCAACAAGTGCCCTCCTTAATGCCCATCACTCATTTAGCCCATCCCTCCACCCATTTCCCCCCCGCAGCAACCCTCAGTTTGTTCTCTGTACTTGAGAGTCTCTTATGGTTTGCCTCCTTCTCTGTTTTTATCTTATTTTTCCTTCCCTTCCCCTATGTTTATCTGTTTTGTTGATCAAATTCCACATATGAGTGAAATCATAGGAGATTTGTCTTTCCCTGACTTATTTCACTTAGCATAATACAGTCTAGTTCCAACCATGTTATTGCAAATAGCAAGATTTCATTCTTTTTGATCACTGAGGAATATTCTATTTTATATATATATATATATATATATATATATATATATATATATATATATATATATATATATGTCACATCTTCTTAATCCATTTATCAGTCTATGGATATTTGGGCTCTTTCCATAATTTGGTTATTGTTGATAGCACTGCTATAAACATTGATGCACCCCTATGTATATTGCAGCATTATTTACGATAGCCAAGATATGGAAGCAGCTCAAGTATCCACCCATAATAAACGGATTCAGAGGTGGTATAAACATACAATGGAATATTATCTGGTCATAAAAGGAAGATCTGGCCATTTGCAACAATATGGTTGGACTTAGAGTATATCATGCTTAGTGAAATAAGTCATACAGAGAAAGACAAATTCCACATAATTTCATTTATGCGTGGAATCTAAAAAACAAAACATAAATGGATGCATGTAAAGCAGAAACAGACTCATAAATACAGAGAACAAAATGATGGTTCCCAGAAAAGAGGGGGTAAAGGGATAGCAAAGGTATCCTGTAGGAGGTACAGGTTGCCACTTATGAAATGAACAAGTCACAGGATAAAGGGTACCGCATAGGGAATACAGCCAACAGTATTGTAATAGCATTGTATTTTGACAGATGGTAGCTAGCTCCACTTGTGATAAACACAGCATAACGTATACACTTGCCAAAATCAGTATGTTGTATACCTGAAGCTAATGTAACATTGTGTGTCAACTACACTTCAATAAAAGAAAAAAAATGTAACTAAAAGAATGTCTTCTTCAAGATATTCAAGTCAAAATAGCCTTTTGCCAGTTTGATACGGTGCCTCACTTGATATAATTAATATCTCAAAGAAAGATGTACCTTGTAGCATCCATTAAACCACTTTGAAAGAGCTAGAGAAGCTTAGACATTCACCTCTATAAATAAAAACATGCTGATTGCATATTTACTAGAAAAAGACTAAAGAAAGATAAGTCTGCTGTTAAAAGTTGACAAGTGTAGGTCTGAGGGATAATAATAATGGCCAATATTATTGAGCTGTTGCCACCTCCTGTCTGGTACTTTCCACATTTCATTTAATCTCCACAATAGGACTAGGAGGTCTGTATTTCAGCATCACATTTTAGAAATATTAGAAAACAAAGGCAGAGAGATTTTAAGTAATTCATGCAATGCCACACAATTATTTAATGGCATAGTTGAGATGTGAACCCAGATATTTTATTTCAAAGCCTGTGCTTATATATATATATATATATATATATATATATATATATATATATATAATTTATTTATATTGAGTGTTTATTTTTTTTGGGGGGGAGGGAGAATACAAGTGGGGGAGAGGCAGAGGGAGAGAGAGAGACACAGAATCTGAAGCAGGCTCCAGGCTCTGAGCTGTCTGTCAGCACAGAGCCCGACTCAGGCTCAGACTCCTGAATCGCGAGATCCTGACCTGAGCCCAAGTCAGACGCTTAACCAATTGAGCCACCCAGGCACCCCTACTTATTTTTAATTTACATGACATTTAGTTAGCATGTAGTGCAATCTTTTCAGGAGTAGAATCCAGTGATTTATCCCCCACATATAACACCCAGTGCTCATCCCAACAAGAGAATCATTATGTTTTGATAGATGGAACTTTTCAACCTTTTTTTTTCCCCTCAGTCTTTCAAACAGGAAAAAAAATCTAGTCGAAAAGACTAAACATTGGTGAAACACATCTGTAAAAGACAGCTAAGGAATCTGTGAAAATTCTTGGTTAAATTCCCATGTACTTACATTCTAGAAAACTTAAAATTCCTGAATGAATAAATTTACACAAGAGATTGCTCACCATCACTGGATATTCTTCACGGTGAAGAACATGAGAAGTGCTGTCACTTAGAGCTGACTTCATTTCCTACTTTGAAAATCAGGAGGTGGTACATTTCCCAAACCGTAAGCCATTAGCTTTGGTGTTAATTCAGGCAAAGATACTAAGGCAGATATACTTAAAAGGATTGGTTGTATACACATAGATGAAGAAAAGCCATGGTTACTGAGGCCAAATATGACTCTTCTAAGTTCTGGTAGATTTCATTTATTTCTTTGATAGTCCCATGATACACCTCATACTTTCTTGCATTCTCAGGGTACTCCTTGTATGGCATCTGCTCAAATGCCATTTTGTTGGTGAGACTTCTTGATCATCTATTTATATGTCAAATTAGCAACCTCTTCCCCACTTCATATTCTTCTTATCCTCTTATTTGTTTCTATTACACAAATCGCCATTTAATACATAGTTTCTTTGTAAACAATAGACTGTGGTCTCCATGGGAGCAGTACACGTGTGTGCTTCATACACTTTCACATACCCTGCACTTCACAGTATCTGGTGTTAAATGCATAAATGAATGACTATCTGGTCTTTCAATTTATCATGACATCCAGTCCCATGACCACTCCCTCAACCACCTAGATGCATGGTAGACAATTTCACTATTGGTTTTGTCAACACTGAAAAATCACTGCCTTTCTTGTTTCTGGGTTCTGTACCCACACTCTGTAAAAGTCTAACCCTGGGTCGGTTCGGGCACCTACTTCCCCTGTTCCTACACCAGAAATGTAGAGACACCAGAGTACAGAGAACCGCTGGAGAAAAATCATACAACTTTTCACACTGGTAATATAAAGGAACAGTTTAACACTCAAGCTGGACCCTCAATGCAGCCAAGACATTTCTATTTGTTGCCAGTCAGTTCCTTTTCCCGGTTCCCTCAGAATCCGGTTGAAAATTTCAATACAACATTGGGCTCGATCCCACCGCCCTGGAATCATGACCCAGGCTGAAATCACGAGTCGGACATTCAACTGACTGAGCCACCCAGGTGCTCCAACACTAGGGAATTTAAAATAAGTAATTTTTAAATAATCCAGATGTTTAAAAATCACTTCCAGATAATCTCTGTGTTTAAAAATCAGATGATTTTCAGGAGAATGATTTTTAGGAGGATTAGTAGAATCATGAATTTAAAAAAACTAAAAAACAACAAAAGTAGTCACTATAAAACAACTGAAAGTCAGCTAAAGCAGTATTAACAAAAAAACCCCATAAACTTTAAATAAGTCAGTCATACAGCTAAAAAATTAAAATTTAATTAGCTAAGTTTTCAATTCAAGAGAGTAGTAAAAGAAAATGAATCTACTAAAGTCAAAAAATGAAATAAGCATTAAAGAATAACTTAATGAAACAGAAAACAAAATAGTTTTTTTCCTCAAAAAATCAATACGCAAGTCTCTTATAAAACTGATTTTTAGAAAAGGAGAGGAGGCATAAATATTAGAAATAAAAGGGCAAAGTACTGTGCAGTAGAAATTCAAAAACATTGTAAGGATAACTTTAAGTCAATCATTTTCAAGACAGTATCAGTTTAAAAAACTGACTCATGGGGCGCCTGGGTGGCTCAGTTGGTTAAGCGTCTGACTTTGGCTCAGGTCATGATCTCATGGTCTGTGAGTTTGAGCCCCATGTCCGGCTCTGTGCTGATGGCTCAGAGCCTGGAGCCTGCTTCGGATTCTGTGTCTCCCTCTCTCTCTGACCCTCCCCCATTCATGCTTTATCTCTCTCTGTCTCAAAAACAAATAAACATTAAAAAAATTTTTTTTAAACTGACTCAAAAAGGGAAAATCTGAATAAAACAATAACACTGTGTTGAAAATATTTATAGTTTTTCTTACTACCTCCCTCCAAGAGGACAAGATGAGATTGCTACCAAATCTATAAGGAAGAAATAATTCCTGTCTTTTATAAAATCTTTTAGATCATAGTAGAGAAGAGAAAAAATTTTAGCTTATTTACTAACACCAGTATAACAAATGCCAATACTACAAAAATACAATAGAAGACAATTTTATACCAATGTCACTGAGGAACATAGATGTTAAAACTTAAAGTATTTGTCAAGTGAATCCAGCAATAGAAAAAATATATAATACCAAGTGCCATTTATCTCAGAAATGCAAGAATCCTCACTTTTTAAAAATTTTGCAGGGTTTATTTATTTTTGAGAGAGAGAGAGAGAGAGCAAGCGTGAGAGGGGGAAGGGCAGAGAGCGCGGGAGGGAGACACAGAATCTGAGACAGATCATGACCTGACGCTCAACTGACTGAGCCACCCAGACACCCCGAGAATCCTCTTATATCAGACACCTATATTAATGTAATTTATCATACTTACAGATTAAGGGAGACATACCTTGCAATCATCTCAATGAACATAGAGAAGACCATTTACTAAAATTCAGCATGTATTCATAATTTTAAGAGCTAAGAAAAACTAGGAAACTTCTTTAGCTTGATGAAGGGAATCTACCAAAATACCTTCCCAGGTATAGGGAACCCCCATTCTACACAAGTTTGCATGATGCCACATAGCTTTTATGAAAAATCTACATTAGTACCTATTTTGCTACCCAAAAAAAACCAAAAAGGATTTTCACTTTTATTTAAAAAAAAAAGGGAAAAAGCAAAAATACTGTTCCACTTTTGTTTTGCAGGGACTATTTACAGAGGCAGCACACACTCTGAGCAGTGAGAGTGACATTGCCCAGGTCCTTCCCTGGGAACTACACTTGGCATCAAGCCACCAGAGCTTTGAACTGTGTCTGTGAGCATCTGTGCTTTATCGTGATTTATTTTGTGCCTCCATTATCAAGATGTGCCCTAAGGTACCAGAAAAGTCTAAGACAGGTTATTTTTTCAGGTCTTGGAATGCTGCAAAAATTTTCCACATAAATTAATGGCAATTGCTTCTTTGTTTTACACCATTTTGGCTTACAAAAGTTCATGGAAATGTTCTACTATCGGATAGCAGGAAATCTGTACATCATATTAATGATGAAATGTTGACAGCGCTCCCTTTAAAGCCAAGAACTAAATAAAATGTCCATTATTCACTGCTCCTACTTAACATTATAGTACAGGGCTTAGTGCACTAAGAAAAAGAACAAAACATATAGGGATAAAAATAGAAGAAACAAACTTTCATTACTTGCAGATTAGAAAAAAAAAGTAAATCTACAAGCTAACTCCTAAAATTAATGAGAGTTCAGGTAGATTGCTACAAGGTCAACATAAAAAAAATCAATAGCTAAATGGAGGATATAGATTGAAATCTTTAATATAATTACTATAGGAATATCAAAAAGGAATATCAAAATAATATATGACTTCCAAGCTAATGGTGGGGTCAGGGGAGAAAGGTATTATATTGTAAAATTTCAATCAAACCAAAACAAAATGTCAGTAAGATTTGAATAAAGAATAAACAGAAGATTTGAATAAAACAATTAACAAATGACCTATTGGATACAGAAAACTGTTCATACCAAAGCATAATACACTTTCAAGTGCACAGAAAACATTTGATAAAATTGACCAAATCGTGGCAAGTATAAACAAATTTCAAAGAACTAAAAAAAATATGTAATATGCTCTCTGACCACAATGCAATACAACCAGAAATCAGTTGCTAAAAGAGAATTAAAAATACGTCTGTGTTTAAAAATAAGAAAGTGTACTTCTACGTAATACATGGGCCAAAGAAAGAAGTACAATGGAAATTAGAAAATATTTTGAATACCAATAAAAAATACTACATATAAACGTTTGTGGGATGAAACTAAAGAAATTCTTAGAGGGAAATTTATAGCCTGAAATACTAAATAGAAAACAAAAAGCCAAAAATCTGTGAGTTCATCATCCCTCTAAAGAAGTTAAAAAACAAGAACAAATTAGACCAAAGAAAATGGAAGAAAGGAAACACTAAACAATTGTAATTAATGAAGTAGAAGACAAACAAGAGAATCAATAAAGTAAAAAAACTTGGTACTTTGAAAGGACTAATAAAATCGATATATCGCTGATGAGACTAATCAAAGGAAAAAAAGAGAAGGCACCAAGAAAGTAATATAAGGAGTGAAAAAGGGAGCGCTATAGTCGACATTAGAATACACTGATATTTTGAACCAACTGATGCCAGGACATTTGAAAATTTAGATAAGGGGCGCCTGGGTGGCGCAGTCGGTTAAGCGTCCGACTTCAGCCAGGTCACGATCTCGCGGTCCGTGAGTTCGAGCCCCGCGTCAGGCTCTGGGCTGATGGCTCGGAGCCTGGAGCCTGTTTCCGATTCTGTGTCTCCCTCTCTCTCTGCCCCTCCCCCGTTCATGCTCTGTCTCTCTGTCCCAAAAATAAATAAACGTTGAAAAAAAAATTAAAAAAAAAATTTTAGATAAAATAGACATGTGCTTGGAAAAATACACCCTACCAAAATGTGCAGAATGAATACAATTATAAATAATTCTGTATCTAATAAAGACATTAAACCACAATTTTACAACTTCCTCGCAAAGAAAATGAGGCCAAACCCCCACACGGAGGCCAATGTGGCTTCACTAGAGAATGCCACATTAAAGAAAAAAAATGTCAATTTATACAAACTCACCCAGGGAATTAAAAAAAAAAAAAGAGGAAACACAACCCAATTCTGGCTTATGAAGCCAAAATTTGAAAAGAATATTATGAGAAAAGAAAAGCATAGCCAATCATACTTATGGCCTGGATACAAAAATTCTTAAGATTAAATTTTAATTAAAATTAAATATCCACCAATTTATGCAAAATAATAGAGCACAACAAAATTGTGTCTCTTCTAGGAATACAAAGATGGTCAACCAATGTGATCAATCAGATGAGTAGAATAAGGTAAAACTTATATCATCTTCAGGACTCAGAAAAACTGTCTGATAAAAATCTACTCATGAGAAAAACTTAGCAAATTAAAGGAATTTCTTAATCTGATAAAGAGTATCTAAAACACACACACACACACACACACACACACACACACACACACACACGCACACACACACGCATACCCTAAATTCATTGGTGAGAGACCTGGCAACTTTTCTGCTGAGAGCAGGAACAGAACAAGGATGAGTGCTATCACCACTTCTAATTCAACAGAGGATCAAAGATTCTAGCCAGTGCTAGAAAAAAAAATTGAAGAGGAAAAATTACAATTCATTATTTTCACACGATATGATCATGTACCATAAAATCCAAGAGCATTTATGGATAAATTAGAATAAGAAAGTTTGGTGAAGGAAAGAGCCTAACTGTCCACCAACTGATGAATGGATAAAGAAGATGTGGTTCATATATACGATGGGATACTACCTGGCAATGAGAAAGAATGAAATCCTGCCATTTGCAGCAACAAGGATGGAACTGGAGGGTATTATGCTGAAAGAAATAAGTCAGCCAGAGAAGGACATCATATGTTTTCACTCATATGTGGATCTTGAGAAACTAAACAGAAGACCATGGGAGAAGGGAAGGGGGAAAAAAATAGTTACAAACCGAGAGAGAGGAAGGCAAACCATAAGAGACTCTTAAAAACAGAGAACTGAGAGTTGATGGGGGGGATGGGGGAGCGGGGAAAATGGGTGATGAGCATTGAGGAAGGCACCTGTTGGGATGAGCACTGGGTGTTGTATGTAAGCCAATTTGACAATAAATTATACTCAAAGAAAAAAAGAAAGTTTGGCGAGGTTGTTAATTGAAGGTTAATAAGATCAACTGCATTCCAGAGCAACAATAAACATTCAGAAAATAAAAATTTTTAAGGGATATCATTTATAATAGTATCAAAGATATCTAGAAGTAAATCTAACCAAAAATATACAAGCTTTCTTTAAAAAAAAAAAGTTTATTTAGTTTTTAGTAATCTCTGCACCCAGTGTGAGGCTCAAACTCACAACGCTAAGATCGAGAATTCCTTGCTCTTTCGACTGAGCCCGCCAGGTCCCCTCCCCCAAACATACAAGGTATTTGTACAGAAAATGAAAAAGCATTATGAAGACAGATTGAAGAAGTCCTAATTAAATGAGGAGAAATTCCATTCATGGGTTGGAAGATTCAGTATTGTAAAGATTTCAATTCCTTTTTATCTACAGATTCAACATAATTTCAAACAAAATAACATCAGGGTGTGTATGTAACTTAACTAGATGATTTAAAAATTTATGTGGAAATACAGATGGCCTAAAAAACCCCAAACAGTTGTGAGAAAGGACAAGATGGGTGGGCTCCTTTGACTGGAAATCAGGACTTAGTAGAAAACTATGATAAGTAGGATGGTTGTGTGACAGGCACACGGATAGATGAAAATCAATGAACAGAACAGAAACTACAGAAACTGAACCATGACCCTCAGAGCAGTAAAGAAATAAGTCTTTCCAATCAGTGTGCCAAACAGCCATAGGGAAAGAATGAAACTTGACCCCGGTCTTATACCACACATAAAAATCAATTCCAAATAGAATAAACTGTCTATAAGATATCATAGGAGAATGTCTTTTTAAACTGAGGGAAAGATTTCTTAATCAGGACACAAAACCACTAGCCTTATAAAGAGAAAGAATGATATAGACTATGTTAGAACAAAGAATGTCTGTTAACCGAAGGATACTCCTAAGATACAGAAAAGTCAAAATACAGAGTGGAAAATGATTCTTGCAGTACATAAAACAAATAACAGGGTTGAAATCCGGAATACATAAAGAACTCCTAAAGTCAATTGGAAAAAAACAGAAATTCAGGAGAAAAGTGGGTCAGGAGAAAAAAAAAGGGCAAGGATATCAGAGTTGCTTCATAACAAAGGATATTCAAGTGCCTATAAGCCTGTGAAAACTTTCTTAATTTGGTTAGTAATAAAAGAAATGCAAATTAAACCCATAATGAGATTCAACTACACACCCAGTCAGTGGCTAAAAATAATAAGACTAAGATTCCAATTGTTGTGTAAAGAGATGGAACATGGAACCTTCATACACTGCCAGTGGAGTAGAAATTGGTTCAACTGTTTTTGGACATCGGCTATTTAAGTCTGTGATTCGTTACCCTAAAGGCTATTTAAGTCTGTGATTCGTTACCCTAAATACAAAACTTACAGTCCAAGTTACATAATCAACAGAAATGGGGGTACATGTGCAACAAGGAACATACATTTATAATGACAACATCATCCATAATAGTAAAAAGTGGAAATGATCCAAATGTAACATGAAAAACCAGCTTCCATTTGCAGGAGCAGTATGTCTAGGAATTAATGTAACAAAGATATACAAGGCCATAATGTAACATTGTGTGTCTACTAAAAAAATATTCAAGACCACCATGAAGTAGAAATTATTATTGAAAAACAACCAAACACTTCCGAGAAAGATGGCTGAGTAGAAAGATCCTAGGCTCAATTTGTCCCATAGATACACCTAGATAACACCCACAACAGTGTAAGTAAACCAGAAAATGACCTGAAGACTGGCAGAACAGGCTCTCCACAGCCAAATGTAGAGAAGAGGCCACATCGAAGAGGGTAGGAAGGGCAGAGAAGTGATTGGGAGCCAAAACCCTCAGGACTGTCTGTAGGAGGGAAGGACACCAGTGGCGTGGAGAGGGGAGAAGGGCAGATCCCCCACCAGGCACCCCAGGCACAGGAGGCCTGCACTGGGAAAACGAATCTCCCTAACATTTGGCTTTGAAAACCAGAGGAGCCTAACTTCACTAGCTCTCACAATCAGTGTGGCTTAACAGCTAGAACCTTAAAAGCCAACTGGATAGGCTCAGGGAAATCTTGAGGGCTGTAGGAAACTGAGTCCCCTTCCTTAAAGGGACAGCACAACAAACAGCTCAGCTGAGATACAGCATAGAAACAGTAGTTTGAAAAACGGATGTGTGGGAGGGAGATTTGTTTACTCATCTCAGAGCCTATGCTGCAGGGGGGAGGGATCTTCAGTAGAGTTTTCCAAGAACAAAAGAGCTGACAGGTACTGCTTCCCTCCCCAGCCCCCCAGCCTAGATACACAACATCTGGGGAATCAGTGTAGCAGGAACACTTTCCACTCTGCTTTTGCTAACGGTGCACCTCACCCCAGGCTCTTCTGCAGACCCACCAGAAGGAGGTTTCAGGGGGCTGCAGGTCCCCTCCAGCAGAGAGTTAGCATGGGCCTTGCTGGCACCACACGCTCCACCCTGCTTCTTCCGTGGGCCCACCTCATCCAACACGCCCGTATTGGATGTCCATCCAAAGTGGTGCCAGTGTACAAGCAGCCCTGACAGCACCACTCCAGAGGGACTCCTGCCCAGGGAGAGGGAAAGAAAACCACACACACACAGTTCGACTGTGGCCCCCAGCAGTGGGCTGGGGGCAGATATCGGGTCTGACTTTTAGTACCGCCCACCAATAAAAGCTTCTCCAGGGACAATACAGAGAAAGTGCCCTGCAGTTTGGTGCTACTGCATCTCTGGCAAATGCCTGGTCTGACTGAACTCAAGCCCAAGAAGGCTCCAGACTGGCCCACTAACACCACAGGAAACGCTGCCCACAATAGGCAAAGAGAGCCATTGTAGGTAACTGGACTGAAGGCAAATTGGCCAAGACACGACAGTAGGGCACATGCAACACATATAGGAGATACCCCTGAGGTACCAGGTTCTGGTGAATAGGGGACATTGCACTCAGGGCACTACAGGATCTCTTCTTCATAGGGCCACTACTTTCAAAAGTAGGGGACATAACTGACTTTCCTAGCACAGGAACAGACTAGACAGACAAAAAGAGGAGACAAAATAATATGTTGCAAATGAAAAAAATGGGACAAAATCACAGCAAGCGAGCTAGATGAAACAGAGGGAATATGCATAATAGAAAAATTAAATGGTCATAAAGATACTCACTAGATTTGAGAAAAGAGTGGAGGACCTCAGTGAGACCCTCAGTAAGGAGACAGAAAACATAAAAAAGAACCAGGCAGAGATGAAGAACTCAATAACTGACATCAAAAGTACACTGCAGGGAATAAGCAGCACACTGAAGGAAGCAGAAGAATGGATCAGTGACCTGGAGGACAGAGTAATGGAAACCAACCAAGCTGAACAGGATGAAGAAAAAAGACTAATAAAAAATGAGAATATATTAAGGGAAATCAATGATACCATCAGGCATAATAATATTCACATTGTAGGGATCCTAGAAGGAGAAGAGAGAGACAAGGGGGCAGAAAATGTATTTGAAGAAGTAATAGCTGAAACTTCCCAAATCCTGGAAAGGACACAGATATCCAGATCCAGAAGGCACAGAGAGTCCCCAACAAAATCAACCCAAGGAGGTCCACACCAAGACACATAGTAATTAAAGTGGCAAAAAGTAGTGAGAAAGAGAATTTTAAAAGCAGCAAGTTGGGCGCCTGGGTGGCTCAGTTGGTTAAGCATCCAACTTCAGCTCAGATCATGATCTCCTGGTCAGTGCGTGCAAGCCCCACATTGGGCTCTGGGCTGACAGCTTAGAGCCTGGAGCCCGCCTCAGATTCTGTGTTCTCCCTCTCTCTCTGCCCCTCGCCCACTCATGCTCTGTCTCTTTCTGTCTCTGAAAAATGAATAAACATTCAAAAAAAAAAAAAAAAAAGCAAAAGAGGGGCACTTGGGTAGCTCAGTCAGTTAAGCATCTGACTCTTGATCTCAGCTCAGGTCATGATCTCACTGTTCATGAGTTTGAGCCCCGTATCGAGCTTTCTGCTGACAGCATGGAGCCTGCTTGAGATTCTCTCCCTCTCCTTCTCTCTCTATTCCTCCCCAACGTGTTCTCTCTCTCTCAAAATAAATAAATAAACTTTAAAAAATAAAAAATAAATAAAAGCTTGCTGCTTTTATTCAGCTGATTTTTCAGCAGAAACTTTGCAGGCCAGAAGGGAGTGGCTCAATATATTCAGTCTGGAAAAGAAAAACCCACAGCCAAGAATACTCTATCCAGCAAGGCTATCATTCAGAATAGAAGGAGAGAGAGTTTCCCAGACAAGTAGAAGATAAAGGAGTTTATAACCAGCAAACCATCCCTACAAGAAATGCTGAAGGGTACTTTTTGAGTGGAAAGGAAAGACCATAAGCAGGAGAAAGAAAAGTCAGAAGCACAAAAGCAATGAAATTAAGTGTGTCTATAAAAATCACTCAAAGGATTCACAACATAAAAGAATGTAGAGTATGGCACAATGTACCTAAAACATGGGAGGGGGAGAGGAGCACAAATTTAGTGCTGTTAGAATGACAAACTTAAGTGACCATAAACTTAACATAGATGGCTCTATACATAAAATGTTATGTATAAACCTAATGGTAGCCACAAATAAAAAACCAGTAACAGGTATGCAAAAAATAAAGAGAAAGGAATCCAAGTATGTCACTAAAGAAAGCAAACTAACTGTGTGAGAAGAGAGCAAGAGAAGAAAGGAACAGAGAAGAACTACAAAAACAACAACAACAAACAAGTAACAAAATGGCAGTAAGTACATACTTGTCAATAATTACGTTGAATTTAAATGGACTAAATGCTCCAATAAAAAGACATGGGGTGACAAAATGGATAAAAAGCAAGACCCAGCTGTATTCTGCTTATAAGAGATTTATGTCAGAACTAAAAATATGTGGAAATAAGGTTGATGGAAAAGAACGTTTCTAAAAAATTAAATAAATAAAAAAGAACGAAAAACACATGCAGATTCAAAGTGAAGGGATAGAGGCAAATGGAAGTGAAAAGAAAGCCGGGGTAGCAATACTCACATTGGACAAAATAGATTTTAAAAACAAACATTATAACAAGAGACAAATAAGGGCACTATATCATCATAAAGGGAACAATCCAACAAGAAGATATAATAATTGTAAATATTTATACACCCAGCATGGAAGCACCCAAATACATAAAGCAGTTAATAACAAACAAAGAAAGTAATCTATAGTAATACAATAACAGTAGGGGACTTTACCATGCCACTTACACTGATGGACATATGATCCAAACAGAAGATCAGGAAGGGATGGATGGCTTTGGACACATTGGACCTAACATATATTCAGAATGTTCCACCCTCAAACAGTGGAATACACATTCTTTTCAGGTGCACATGGAACATTTTCCAGGATAGATCATATATTAGGCCACAAAACAATCTCAATAAATTCGAAAAGACTGATGTTGTAGCATCCATCTTTTCTGACCAACACACTGTGAAACTAGAATCAACCACAAGAAGGAATCTGTAAAGAGCACAAATACATGGAGGTTAAATAACACACTATCAAACCATAAATGGGTCAACCAAAAATCAAAGAGGAAATCAAGAAATGCATGGAGACAAATAAAAATAAAAACGCAATGGTCCAAAATCTTTGGGTTGCAGCAAAAGCTGTCCTAAGAGGGAAGTGTATAGCAATAGAGGTCTACCTGAAGAAGCAAGAAAAATCTCAAATGAATAACCTAAACTTCCACCGAAAGGACCTAGAAAAAGAAGAGCAAGCAAAACCCCAAACCAGTAGAAGGAAGGAAATAATAAATATTAGAGCAGAAATAAACAAAATAGGAACTAAAAAACAATAGAACAGATCAATGAAACTAGGACCTGTTTATTTGAAAAACATCAACAAAATTGATAAACCTTTAGCCAGACTCATCAAAGAGAGACAGACAGACAGAAAAAGAGAGAGAGAGAACTCAAATAAATAAAATCACAAATGAAAGAGGAGAAATAATCACCAATACTCTAGAAATACAAAGGGTTATAAGAGATTATGAAAAATTGTATGTGAACAAATTGTACAACTTAGATGAAATGCATAAATTCTTAGAAATATATAACTTCCCAAATCTGAATGAGGAAGAAACACAATATGTTTACCTGATTACCAGTAATGAAGTTGAATCAGTATCCAAAAACTTCCAACAAAGTCCAGGACCAGATGGCAACACAGGTGAATTCTACTAAACATTTAAAGAAGAGCATGCCTATTCTTCTCAAACTATTCCAAAAATAAGAAGAGGAAGGAAATTAGGAAATTTATTTATTCTATGAGGCCAATATTACCCTGATACCAAAACCAGACAAAGGTGCTACAAAAAAAAAAAAAAAAAAAGATAACTATGGGCTAATATCTCTGATGAACATAGATGCAAAAATCCTCAACAAAATGTTAGCAAACTGAATCCAATACATCAAAAAAATCATTCACTATGATCAAGTGGAATTTATACTTGGGATGCAAGTGTGGATCGATATTCACAAATCAACTGACATGATACATCACATCAGTAAAGAAAAGATAAAAACCATATGATCATTTCAACAGATGTAGAAAAAGCATTTGACCAAGTACAATATCCACGCATGATAAAAACCCTCAACAAAGTAGGTTTAGAGGGAACATACCTCAACATATTAAAGGCCATATATGAAAAACACATAGCTAACATACACAATGGTAAAAAACTGAGAGCTTTTCCCCTAAGATCAGGAACAAGACAAGCATGTCTACTCATCACTCTTATTCAACATAGTACTGGAAGTCCTAGTTACAGCAGACAAGAAATAAAAGGCATCCAAACTGGTAAGGAAGAAGTAAAACTCTTTGCAGGTGACATGATACTATATATAGAAAACCCTAAAGACTTCACCAAAAAACTACTAGAACTGATAAATTCAGTAAGATTGCAGGATACAAAATCAACATACAGAAATTCATTGCATTTCTATACATTACTAATGAAGTAGCAGAAAGAGAGATTAAGAAGAGAGTGCCATTTATAATTGTACTAGAAATAATAATATACCTTGAAATAAACTTAATCAAGGAGGGGAAAGACCTGTACTCAGAAAACTATAAAACACTGATGAAAGAAATTGAAGATAACACAAACAAATGTAAAGGCAGCCCATGCTCATGAATTGAAGACTAAATATTGTTAAAATGTCCGTATTACCCAAAAGCAATTCATAGATTAAATGTAATCCCTGTCAACATATATACAATTTTTCACACAACTAGGAAAAAACAGTTCTAAAATTTGTATGAAACCACAAAAGACCCCTAAATAGCCTAAGCAATCTTGAAAAAGAATGTATCACAATCCTAGATTTCAAGATATACTGCAAAGGTGTAGTAATCAAACAGTATGGTACTGGCACAAAAGGACAAACATAGACCAATAGAACAGAATAGAGGGCCCAGAAACCCACAGATATAGGGCCAATTAATCTAGGATGAAGGAAACAAGAATGTGCAATGGGAAAAAGTGTTTTCAATAGATGGTTTTGGGAAAACTGGACAGATATGTGTGAAAGAATGAAACTGGACCATTTTCTTATACCATACACAAAAATAAACTAAAAATGAATTAAAGATCCAAATGTGAGACCTGAAACCATGAAACTGCTTGAAGAAAACATTGGCAGAAAGCTCTTTGACATCAGCCATAGCAACATCTTCCTAGATATGTATCCTCAAGCAAGGGAAACAAAAACAAAAATAAACCTTTGGGACTACACCAAAATAAACTTTTGCACAACGAAGGAAACCATCAACAAAATGAAAAGCCAACCCACTGAATGGGAGAAGATATTTGCAAATGTCACATCTGATAAGGTGTTAATATCCAAAATATGTAAATAACTTACACAACTCAATACCAACCACCCCCCCCAAATAATTTGATTTAAAAAGAGGCAGAGAATCTGAATAAACACTTTTCCAAAGACATACAGATGGCCAACAGACACATGAAAAGATGTTCTACATCACTAATCATCAGGTTAATGCAAATCAAAATCATAATTAGATATAACCTTACACTTATCAAAATGGCTAGAATTAAAAAGAAATAACAAGTGTTGGTGAGGATGTGGAGAAAAGGGAAACTTTGTGCACTGTTGGTGAGAATGTAAATTGGTGTAGCCACCACAGAAAACAGTATGGATGTTCCTCAAAACAGAATTCCTTAAAATTCCTTAGGTTCCTTAAAAAGAGAACTGGCATATGATCCAGTAATTTTGCTACTTGGTATTTACCCAAAGAACACAAAAACACTAATTCAAAAGGATGTATTCACACCGCTGGTCACTGAAGCATTATTTGCAATAGCCAAGGTATGGAAGCAATCCAAGTGCCCATAAATAGATGAATAGATAAATAAGAGGTGGCATATATACACAATGGAATAGTACTCGGCCATAAAAAAGATGAGGTCATACCATTTGTGACAACATGGAGGGACCTAGAGGGTGTTCTGCTGAGTGGGATAAATCAGGGGAAGACAAACACCTATTATTTCAGTTAAATGTGGACTGTAAAAAACAAAAAGCAGAAACAGACCTATAAATACAAAAAACAAAGTGGTCATTGCCAAAGGGAAGGGAGTGAGGCTTTGGGTAAAATGGGTGAAGGGGAGTGGGAGATACAGACTTCCAGTTATGGAATGAGTAAGTCAAGGGGATGAAAGGTACAGCACAGGGAATACAGTCAATTGCATCGTAAAGCAATGTCAAAGGTATCATGAAAGCATTGCATAGCAATGGACCGGTAGCTACACTTGTTGGGAGTATAGCATCATGTACGGACTTGTCGAATTAGTATGTTGTACACCTGAAACTACTGTAACATATTGTATCAACTATACTTTAATAAAAACTTTTTTTAAATAAAAAATTACAGGGGCGCCTGGGTGGCGCAGTCGGTTAAGCGTCCGACTTCAGCGAGGTCACGATCTCGCGGTCCGTGAGTTCGAGCCCCGCGTCGGGCTCTGGGCTGATGGCTCAGAGCCTGGAGCCTGTTTCCGATTCTGTGTCTCCCTCTCTCTCTGCCCCTCCCCCGTTCATGCTCTGTCTCTCTCTGTCCCAAAAATAAATAAACGTTGAAAAAATAAATAAATAAATAAATAAATAAATAAATAAATAAATAAAAAAAAAAAATTACAGTTGTGTGGTATAAAGAACTCAGAAACAGTCCCAAACTTCTGTCAAAACTTGGTACATGACTAAGAAGGGGTTATAAGTCAATGAGGGAATAAATGAGCCTGCTATATATGGGGTTAGGACAACTGTCTGTCCCTATGAACAAAAACACCTCCCTCCCCAAATCTCAATTAGATTAGAGGCCTAAGTGTAAAAAATAAAACTTTAATATTTTATAAGTAATAGAATACCTTCACTAACTCAGTGTACAGCCTGGGTTTCTTAAACATGACAAAAAGCACAAACCACACACACACACACACACACACACACACACACACACACACACACAAAACATAACCACATACACACACACACAAAAACACACACACTGATAAATTTCACTACATGCAAAATTATAAATATTTATTTTTTTAATTGTATTTAAATCCAAGCTAATTAACATAGTGTAGAATGGTTTCTGTGACAAAATAAATCATAATCAAGTTAAAAGACACAGTGGGAGGAGATATTTATAATATAAACTACTAATAAAAAACAGCATCCATTTTTTTACGGCTGAGTAATATTCCATTGCATGTGTATGTATACACACACATACACCCCCCCCCCAACATCTCCTTTGTCCATTCATCAATAGATGAATATCTATTGATGGACATTTGGCTTGCTTCTAGATCTTGGCTATTGTACATAATGCTGCAATGTATATAGGGGTGCATAGGTCTTTTCAAACAAGTGTTTTTATTTTAACATTGTGTGTCAACTATACTAAAAAATTAGCATCCGCTTTATTTAAAGTAGTCTCATAAATCAATAGTAAAATATTCTGACTATCATGATACTACTGGTAATGTATAGGCACCAACCACCAAGAAGAGAGCAAAATCAATATGAATGAAAACTTGAAAAAAAGAGGCTATGGTGCCTACCACCTGAATGCCAGCCCCCAAGCAATCCTAAAGGAAAGTCAATGAAAGACATGTGAACACAGAACAGTTTTAAGTCCCCTCTCAGAAAAAAATTTAAAAATGAAATTTGAAATGAATGTTTATCCTTCAAGCAGGGAATTAGCTTTAATTAAAAGAAAACAGAAGTCAGTTGCATGCATGAGAGATAATATTTTAGGTTGAGCTACGTGAAATGACCATTTTTGTAAATAAGAGATGGTCAAAAACTGGCAATTCCGTATGGTTCCACCTATGGTCTTCATTTCTCTGTGGTATTATAAATTACATATCCAGAACATTTCAACCTATGGAACTAAAGACAGAATCTACCTACTAATTAATGGGCTTGAAATAAGTTTTCAGGTAAGACTAAAACTTGATTCTACTCAATTACATAAGGCAGTTTTATTTTATTTTATTTTATTTTATTTTATTTTATTTATTTATTTATTTTTTTTTTTACCTTTTAAGGCAGTTTTAAAGTATTGTGTTTTCCTGGAATACAATAAAAAACTGTTTTGTAGCCTACTAAAAATGTACTTCTTTGTCAAAAATTATAAAATATGCTTAGATGATTATTAAAGCCTAAAGCTGAATGAGAGAAAAATCTAACTCGACTTAAATTGATTGAATTTACAAAACTTTTTTTTCCATTTTACCTCACCAAAATCAACTTCTTTGTATCTCTATGCTATAAAAATTCCACTGATTTTTGGTTTCTGAAATAGCATCACTGTTGGCTCCTTAACTTTAAAAGGTTCTCACAAAATTTAAGAACAATCTTCAATAAAAGTGTTCTGAGTTTCTAAAATTAAACATGTTTTTATTTTCATAGATATTTTGGCAAATCAAAAATGAAGAAATGCAAGCAGTCAGAAACAAGAAAAAAATATGCTCAATCTTCCTTACTTCTGTTATTCCTATTTTCTTCCCTTCCTTAGTCTTTACTGTCCATCCTCCCTCCTTCCTCTTTCAGTCTTCAAGACCTTCAGTCTTGAAGCTAACATCAACAAATGTTAATAACTGGGAGGCCTATGGGGCGCCTGGGTGGCTCAGTAGGTTAATCCTCCGACTTCGGCTCAGGTCATGATCTCACGGTTCATGGGTTCGAGTCCTGCATCGGGCTCTGCGCTGACAGCTCAGAGCCTGGAGCCTGCTTCGGATTCTGTGCCTCCCTCTCTCTCTGCCCCTCCCCCTTCATGCTCTGTCTCTCTCTCCTTCAAAAATAAATAAACATCAAAAAAATAAAGTTAAAAAAAAATAACTGGGGTGCCTGGGTGGCTGAGTCAATTAAGCATCTGACTTCAGCTCAGGTCATGATCCCACAGTTCATGAGTTTGAGCCCCGCATTGGCCTCTGTGATGACAGCTCAGAGCTTGGAGCCTGCTTCGGATTCTGGGTCTCCCTCTCCCTCTCTCTCTGCCTCTCCCCCACTCACACTCTGTCTCTGTTTCTCTCTCAAAAAATAAATAATAAATATTTTTAAAAAATTATTAAATATGTTAATAACTATTAATACTAATTAACAGCAGTATATATCTTGTTCTTGTACTTTAATGTATTAACATTTAGAAAAAGAGAAATTTTAGAAATTTAGAAAAGAGAGTTTTTACCTTTGCCTCCCTTACAGTGAATTGCTATGATGTTTTCATCATCTTGAGCCATCCACTCATCTACTTCTTTGGTGAATGCCAACATCTCACTGATTTCAAATGCAAAATTTTTAGTTGAATTAAAATACACCCACAAATCAAGGCCAGGGTATTTAGCTTTCTTTTGACAGCCAACTTGGCATAAAACTTACCTTAGTGTGGGGACATTGTGATCATCAATCATGATTCGCCGGACCCTGTAATGGAAGTACTTAGGATCGTAGGCTCTTTCACCTACAAGAAATGATGCAGGGTCATATTTCTATGCCTAATAACATAGTAAAGGATCAAGTTATGAATAAGTCATACTTTTGTATTATAAATTCCTTATCCACCTTTAAAAGGTTTCTGACCGGCTCTTGCTGCTGTAAGAATATTAAGAGTCTGAAAAACAGAGATAGTAGTGGTTTGTCCACCTTGAGTAACCTAAGCACAACTTATTTGGGTCTAACAGACCTTACTTTTAATTTTCTATCAGGCTATTCATCATGTTATCATAGGGTAGAGAGACACCACAGAGCTGAAGCAAAAGTGGCCAACCCGAGTGCTTGCCTCCTGGAAATGTCTATTTAATATACAGGAAAAGTCAAGAGAGGCAGAGTAGTAAACTGGGATATAATCTGCTTTCTACAGGGTTTTGCTCTTTGAGCGTATTTCCCCTTGTTTATTGACTACTTGCATTTTTTTAAAATTTGGGCTTTGCTGTCCTCGTACCCCACTCCTAGTGAATTAGAAATGTATTCGTTGAATTGCCTGTCTTCAAAACACGAGCTGGCAGGAAAAATAGAAGTATTTTCCTAAACCTAATACCATTAGGGCAGATTCTACCTCCCATGGCTCTGCCTCCACTTAAGCCTCCTGCCTCCCTCACCAGGGCATGTATGCCGTTGATCGGTCTTTTCCTACCAAATAGAGCCAGTGCAACACAAAGATTTTCAAACTCACTTTCCACCGCCACCAAATACTTATGATTAAATGACATGTAAAAGCAGAATCATCTTCTTTTATGCAGTGATCTGCTTTCCGTTGATGGTAGCAAACTATCTGACTATGTACATACTGCATAGATTATAGACTTGATAGTGGTCTTGATGTTTGGTATCCAGGAACCGCACAACTTCCTAGAAAAAATAGGCACACATGTTACATAAATGCACATGGCACCAACATAAACCATTCCTTAGGAGGAAGCTGAAATGGTCATAACCTTTTTTTTTCTTTTGAAGTTTATTTATTTATTTTGAGAGAGAGAGAGAGCACAAGAGGGGGGTAGGAGCAGAGAAAGAGGGAGAGGGAGAGGGAGAGGGAGAGGGAGAGGGAGAGGGAGAGGGAGAGGGAGAGGGAGAGGGAGAGGGAGAGGGAGAGGGAGAGAGAGAGAGAATCCCAAGCAGGCTCTGCACTAAGAGTGCACAAGGCGCTAAAACTCATGAACTGTGAGATCATGACCTGAACCAAAATAAGCAGTTGGATGCTTAACTGACTGAGGCACCCAGGTGCCCTTGGTCACCTTTTATTCACTTGTCCCTCACTTGGCAGCTTTTAGGGGAGATTTAGGGAATATAAGAGTATGTAAATTCTAAGTCCCATCTCATCCACTGATGGTTTTCAAATAGCCTACAATGTTGTGCTTGACTACTCTGATTAACCTCTACTATAAATACACACTGTTTAAAGCTACCAGAGAAAGTAAACTGGCTTTAAGTAAATTTGTTCTGAATTATAAATTCACAGTAATATATGGTTCTTATTTTCTGAATAGGTTTTCTTAGATAATGAGTTGGATATTATAATTTATGTATGCACTGTTTAAATGAATAAATAAATGCAAAAATGTACAGTATGATTGCGTGTGATATGCATGACACTGGACATGTGTGATATACATGATGTGATATTGTATGATTATGGTATTATATGCATGATAGAAAAATAAATATTTTTATTATATTAAATTATTAATTATATTAAATTTTAGTTAAGTGGTGGCAATATGGAGATTTTTGGGGGGTCATCTGTGTTTTCATATTTTCTAAAATGAATACACACGTGTGCATATGTGCATATATGTATATAGACACAAATTTGTGCATATATGTGTAACTTTTCAAATAGACATAATTTAAAATGGTTACTATCACCATACTAATACAATATTTCCAGCAAATTTATCCATCTGAAATACACACATATGCATGTCTCTGTACAAAAAAAGGACTATAAAAAAGCTCAAAAATTGATGACTATAGTACCCTGAGCAATGTTTACTGGCTTCGTATTGGGGAAAAGACAAATTAAGATATCAAACTGATCAATTGGTTAAATTGTCAGGAGGAAATAGTAAGTCAAAAAGATAAACGCTTCAAGTCTGCATACTACTGGAACGGGGGGGGGGGCTAAATAGACTCATACACATCAAAAATTCATGAGCTCCTTTACACCAAAATAAAATCCAGATTGATTGAGGAATATAAAGAAAATTTAAGTGAATATTAACCAGTTCTTTGGATAAGAAAAAGCACTGTTAAATCAGTGGAAGATCAACAGACAACAGATTTAGGTTTGACTTTATAAAAATTTGAAATTTCTATTTTAAAAAAATGTTACAGTACAACAAACATTAATAGGGGAGAATATTTTTCAGATAAAAAATTGAGTGAAGGGGGACTATGCCTAGTATTATCTATACATTAGTTATACTAGTATAAACTAGTAACTTATAATAACAATTTAAATAGTATTCTGTCAACCTATAGACAAGTGGATCTAGGACATAAATAAAATCATAAAAGAGAAAATCTAACTGTGTAACAACCTACCTAGATAAATATTCAGCCTCACCAATAAAGAAGTCTAAAACAACAATAAAATCCCATTTTCACCCATGAAATTAGCCTTTTCCTTTTTAATGACAAAATCCAATGCTGGCAAAGATGGCATGAAAATAAAACATTTGATTCATTGTTAACACAATCCCTTGGATTTGGCAATATATTTTGAGAACCCTAAAAATACTCAATACTCCATAACCAGGTAACTTTACTCCTAGCAATCTATCCAGAAAAGGTTTTACGTCTTTGTGTCTTTATGCCTCTGTTGTGGCATTAGTAATATTGGTGACACCTAAATACCCAACATTCGAGGTTGATTACAGCACTAATGAAATATAATGCAACCATTAGAATACCGTCTTGCCCTTCATTCCTTCAACAAGTAAATATGTCACAGTGGTTACTTTATGTGCAACCTTCTTTAGTATACCCACACTTAATGATAGTATTTGATTTTTTATAAAAAAATTAATATGCCTGGATGGCTAAGCCTTGGGATTTAAAAAAAATCACCTTCAGAGTTCTCTATATGTCTAAAAAAACTCAAGAATTTGAGTTTTTTCCAAGAGTCCATTCTTGACTCAATACATAGACAATTTACTGCTGTGTTTTCTGACTTAAATAGTTTATCTGAAGACTCCAAATACCTCTTAAACTAATTAGCTGAATAGAGACAAAAAGCATATAAAAGAAAGTTCAACTCTGCCAAGAAGCACATTTTTTAAAAAATTTCAAGTTTTTAAATTCTAGTTAGTTAACATATATGGTAAAATTGGTTGCAGATGTAGAATTTAGTGATTTACCACTGACATATAACACTCAGTGTTCATCACAAGTACCCTCCTTAATACTTATCAACTATTTAGCCCATCCCCCCCTCATCCCTCCATCAACCCTCGGTTTGTTCTCTGTGTTAAGTCTCTCTTATGGTTGGTTTGCTTCTCTTTTTTCCCCTTCCCTCTGCTCATCTCTTTTGTTTCTTAAATTCCACCTATGAGTGAAATCACATGGTATTTGTCTTTCTCTAAATTATTTTTGCTTAGAATACACTCTAGTGTCATTCGTGTCATTGCAAATATCAAGATTTCATTCTTTTTGATGGTTGAGTAATATCACAGTGTGTGTGTGTGTGTGTGTGTGTGTGTGTGTGTGTGTGTGTACACATGTATATCTTCTTTATCCATTCATTGGCCAGTGGATTTTTTGGTTCTTTCCACAATTTGGCTATTGTTGATAATGATGCTATAAACATCGGGGTGCCTGTGCCCTTTCCAACCAGTATTTTTGTATCCTTTGGGTAAATATGTGGTAGCACAACTGCTGTGTCATAGGGTAGCTCTGGTTTTAACTTTTTGAGGAAGAAACTACATTTTTGAGGATAGATGGATAGTTTCCATCCTCAAACAGAATAAAGAATATCCAACTGAACCCCCGTCAAAAACTAAAAGATAACTAAGATTTTTAGGACTGTAGGTAAGGTAGATCTCCTTTTTCTCAATAGCTCAGCCTTTGCATGGGTTTACTAAATTTACAATTCCTGAAACTCTTCCTTGGGATGTGAAAGCGAAAAACGCTGTCTACTCTTTGAAAGCCTTTTTGTAACAAAAAGGCTTTGGGTATCCTGAATATGCCAAACCCTTCTCTCTGGTGTGTTCACACAATATTAACTCAAATATTACCTAAACAGAACACCTTAGACCAGAAGCCTATTGTCTACCTTAGCATTTTCCTTGATTTGGAGATGAAGGTACACCCTCATTGCTAGAATGTGGTGGCAACAGTGGCCAGGCTGTTGACACTCCCACGAGAATGCTTGCTTCTTCATTCCCACATAGGTACAATCCTTGCTACTTCTAGGCAACACTTGACATTTCTGTTAGCAAATTTACTACTTATGCATTTCCACTGTTTGCTCTGCATATTACTATTCACTGTTGTTAACAATATAATTCTGCAAATGTATTCTCTCTTAACAGTGAAGGGGAACCACATGATTGCTTAGCATTCTGTCGGGAGTTAATTATGCCAAGATCTGAATCTTGCACTCTTTAGTCAGACTTGGGTTAGATTAGTTTGCAGATGGCTTTTATCTTAAAAATGACAAAGGCATCCTCTGTGCAGGATTTGTGTTGTTATCATTGAACACGCAAGCACTGAAGCCGTTCCATTGCTGAATTCTCAGTCTGCCGAGGTAGCTGAACTAATAGCTCAGACATGAGCCTGCATTCTGGCAAAAGAGGGGGCCAAATATTCATATGCAGTCAAATGCTCTACCCCTGAGCCATATCCCATAAATATTCATATGGGTAGTAGATATGCTTTTGGGGTGGTTCATGATTTATGGATTTTATGAAAACTGATGATTTATTACCTCTTCTTCACATATGTTGATTGAAAATGATAAAAAGATCATGACTTATTAGAATGTCATCAATATCCTATGGAGATAACACTGTAATAATGGAAAAAAAAAATCAATAGTCTAGAGACCACCCTAGAAACCAAGAGTAATGTCTTTGCTCTGACTTACAAGCTAATGAAGTTTGTGGCTTTTTAACACCCTAGCTAATATTAAGTGTTGCTAAATTTATATTTATCACCATCAAATCGACAAAAGAAAAGTGAACCAATTTAGATGAGTTATAATTAATTCACAGTCATTAGCTCAACTTACTGAAAAGCAATATTGGCAAAGAATGCTTTATTCCTAGACATAGATTCTGGAAATTTGAGGATGACTGTCTTGAAGTGACATGATCCATCCAATGGGTACTGGTCAAATTACTCCAAAACTATTCCCATATGGGAAGAATAATGTAGTTTATCCTTTCATTCAACAGAGGTTTAGAAAATTTTTCAAAATTGGCAAAGTAGTAGAATCATGTCTTATTCATAAACAGCATAACATAGATAAGATACAGTTCACACTCTCAAGACCTTTTTGAACATTTACAAATGGATTTTATTCGACTGCCCCTATCTCAAGACTATAAATATGTACTAGTCATTGTTTGAAAAATTTTTGCATGTATAGAAGAGTTTCCATGCCTTAGGATAAGTAGAATGATTTCATTTATTGTCCAAATACTTTGTCCTTCCCTGCATCTACCTTGTATTGCCCTTGCTCTCCAACATTGTGCTCTATCACATGAGTTGGTTTAGTCAGTGGAATGCCACAATGCAGGAACTTGCAAAAGCCTTTTGCAAGATTCCACTCCACCTCTTACCTTTTGTCATCACATAAGAACACACCCAGGCTAGCCTAATGGAGGATGAAAATATGTGGAGCAGATATGAGGTACCCCAGGTAAGGTCATTGTAGACCAGCTGATAAGGAAAATTGAGATTCCATTCCAAGGTGGTGATATATAAGAAGACTCTGAACTCATCTTCTCCATGGACCATATTTATACATACTAATAAAATAGTTCCTCTTGCAGAACTGAGGGCTGACTGAAGAGCTTCCGCACAAGAAAAGGTAGACAAATCACACAGAGAACAGCAAGAAAGAGGGAGACACAGTAATGATGCTGTAAACTGTGGGTCCAAGAAGAGACTCATCTGCCCTGGGGCACAGAAAAAAGCCATAGTTTAAAAGGGCAACTAGAATATTAAACATCTAGCCCTAGAATTCTGCCAAATGATGGGGGAATTCCTAGAAATCTCTCTGGATTGGACAGGCTGTTCCATGTCATGGTTTATGTCCCCCCTTCACCTTGGTAGTGTGGATAGGAGTGGGGTCTGGATACACAAGCCGGTATATAACCCCAGTGAGCCCTGGGCCCCTAGCCCACATGAGCCCTAGTCAGCCCACCGAGGTGGCCCCAGTAAGGCACACACCAGGACACTCCTGGTAGGCACCCACTACACTTCTAGCCATTGCATCAAAGTCACATGGGTGCAAAGCATTCTGAAATACTGCAGGCCCACACTACATTGACCTCAGATGGCTTGCTAAGGCACCTGTAGCACAGTGTGCTCTGGGACCTCCTGGCTCATAACTGCTTTGGTTCCAGCCAACTTGTCAGAGCACCCTCTGCACTGCAGTGAGCACCCTGGGACACCCTGACCTACACCCACCTCAGGTTCAGCAGTCCTGCCAGGGCACCCTCTGTGTGGAGACCCTAGGACACCCTGGCTGGCACCCACTTCAGTAACAGCTGCCCTGCCAGGGTGCCACTTGTGTGGAGTGTCCCAAGACCTCCAAGTTTGTGCCCCACCTCAACCTAGCCACCCTGCCAGGGCACTTTCTGCATGGAGAGCCATGGGCACACCGGCTGGCACTGACTTCAGCTATCCTGCCAGGGTGCTCTGTGCACGTAGCACCCTGGGACCCTCTGTTTGCACCCATTTCAACTTCAGCTGTCCTGCCAGGGCACCGTGTGTGGACATCCCCAGGAATGACCTAGCTCAGATTCACTTCACCTGTGGCCACCCCCTTGGGCAGCCCCAGCATGGAGTGCCTTACCCACTGAACATACAAACCACAACTCTAGCCAGCCCCTCAAAGTCACTGCACACACACAGTGTGCACAGGGGTTGACCATACACAAGACCATTCCTTCAAGTTTAGAAGTAGCTGTTCTGCCTAACTCATAGTAACAAATCCAGAAAATCAAGCAAGATGGGGAGACAATATGCTTCAAAATACTGAACAAGACAAAACCTTGAAAAAGAATTCAATGAAACAGAGGTAAGAAATATGCCTGATAAAGAGTTTAAAGATATGATCATAAAGATGCTCATTGGACTGTGGATAAAAGTGGAAGACCTTGAAGAGAACTTCAAAAGAGAGAAAACAAAAAGGAACCAATCAGAGTTTAAGAATACAATCTTAAAAAATCAACAGTTGGCTAGCTAAAGCTGAACAGATCAGTGATCTAGAAGATAGAGAAATGGAAAGCACACAAGTCAAACAGCATAAAGAAAAAAGAATTTTTTTTTTGATTTTGTATTTAATAGAGTATTTTTTTTATTTATATATGAAATTTATTGTCAAATTGGTTTCCATACAACACCCAGTGCTCATCCCAAAAGGTGCCCTCCTCAATACCCATCACCCACCCTCTCCTCCCTCCCACCCCCCATCAACCCTTAGTTTGTTCTCAGTTCTCAACAGTCTCTTATGCTTTGGCTCTCTCCCACTCTAACCTCTTTTTTTTTTTTTTTTCCTTCCCCTCCCCCATGGGTTCCTGTTAAGTTTCTCAGGATCCACATAAGAGTGAAACCATATGGTATCTGTCTTTCTCTGTATGGCTTATTTCACTTAGCATCACACTCTCCAGTTCCATCCACGTTGCTACAAAAGGCCATATTTCATTTTTTCTCATTGCCACGTAGTACTCCATTGTGTATATAAACCACAATTTCTTTATCCATTCATCAGTTGATGGACATTTAGGCTCTTTCCATAATTTGGCTATTGTTGAGAGTGCTGCTAAATGAGGATACATTAAGGGATCTCGTGGTCAACATCAAGCAAGCAAACATTTGCTCTACAGGGGTCCCAGAGGAAGAGAGAGAGAAAGTAGAAGACATATTTGAAGAAATAATAGCTGAAAACTTCCCTAACCTGGGAAAGAAAGTAACATCCACATTCAGGAAGCACAGAGAATTCCAAACAGGATGAACGCAAGGAGGTCCACACCATAACACAGAATAATTAAAATGTCAAATGTTACAGATAAAGAGAATTTTAAAGGCAGCAAGAGAGAAGCAAAAAGTTAAATACAAAGAAAACTCCAGTAAGGCTATCAGCTGATTTTTCAGTAGCAAGTTTGCAGCCCAGAAGGGAGTGGCATGATATATTCAAAGTGCTGAAAGGAAAAAACCTGCAACTAAGAATACTCCACCAGCAAGGCTTTCATTCAGAACTGAAGGAGAGATAGAATTTCTCAGTCAAAGCAAAAGGAGTTCATCACCACTAAACCAGCTCTATAAGAAATGTTAAAGGGACTTTTTTTAAAAATGTTTTTTAACTCTTTTTAAAATTTATTTTTGAGACAGGGAGAGACAGAGCATGAACAGGGGAGGGTCAGAGAGAGGGAGATACAGAATCTGAAACAGGCTCCAGGCTCTGAGCTGTCAGCACAGAGCCCGACGCGGGGCTCAAACTCACGGACCACGAGATCATGACCTGAGACGAAGTTGGCCGCTTAACCGACTGAGCCACCCAGGTGCCCCATAAAGGGACTTTTTAAAGTGGAAACAGAAAGGCCATAATTAGAAGAAAATTATAAATAAAAAGATATAAAGTATGACAACATATACATAAAACATGGAGAAAGGAGTAAAAAAATTCCTTTAGAATATGTTAGAACTTAAATAATCATCAACTTAATATAGACGGTTATATACTTAGAATGGTATATACAAACTTCATGGTAAACACAAACCTAAAACCTATAATAGATACACAAGAAAAGAGAGCCAAGCATAACACTACAGAAAGTCATAAACTGAAGGAAAGAGAGGAAGATGAAATAACAGAGAAGAACTATAAAAACAACCAGAAAACAATAAAAATGCCAATAAGTTTACACTGAAAATAATTACTTTAACTGTAAATGGTCTAGGGGTGTCTGGGTGGCATAGTTAGTTAAGTGTCCAACTCTTGATCTCCGCTGAGATCATGATCTCACAGTTTGTGAGTTCAAGCCTGGCATCTGGCTGTGCGCTGATGGTATGGAGCCTGCATGGGATTCTGTCTCTCCTCTCTGCCCCTGCCTCACTTGTGCTTTCTCTCTCTCTCTAAATAAATAAATAAATAAATAAATAAACTTAAAAACAATTTTTTAAAATGTAAATTGTCTAAATGCTCCAATCAAGAGGCATAGGGTGGCAGAATGGATGAAAAACAAGACTCATATATATTTTGCCTACAAGATACTTCAGATATAAGGATACACTCAAACTGAAAGTGAATGGATGGAAAAGATATTTCATGCAAAAGGAAGTGGGAGAAAAATCCACAGTAGCAACATTTATATCACAAAGTAGACCTTAAAGACTAACAAGAGACAAAGAAGGGCATTGCATAATGATAAAGGAGTCAGTTGAACAAGATGACATAACAATTATAAATATCTATGTACCCAATAATGGAGAACCTAAATATGTAAAGCAATTTTTAATACATAGAGTAAGAAAGAGTAATAAAATGATAGTAGGAGACTTTAACACAGCACTTAAATCACTCTGGTAGATTATATAGGCAGAAAATCAATAAGAAAACAGTATTTTTGAACAACACATTAGGTCAGATGGACTTAACAGATAAATACAGAACATGCCGTACAAATACAACACAACACACATTCTTTTTATATGCACACAGAACATTCTCCAGGATAGATCACATAGTAGGCTACAAAACAAGTCTCAATAAATTTAAAAAGATTGAACCATATCATATGTCTTTTCTAATCACAATGGGATGAAATAGAAATCAATCATAAGAAAAAAATTGGAAAACCAAATAGGTGGAAGCTAAGCAATGTGCCACTAAACAACAAATGAGTCGACAAGAAAAACAAAGACCAAAGTTAAATATACATGGAAACAAATGAAAATGAAAATACAATGGTCTAAAATCTTTGAAGGGCACCTGGGTGGCTCATTCAGTTAAGCGTCTGACTTCAGCTCGGGTCATGATCTCACAGTTCATGGGTACAAGCCCACACATCGGGCTCAGTGATGACAGCTCAGAGTTTGGAGCCTACTTCTGATTCTGTGTCTCCCTCTCTCTCTGCCCCTCCCTTTCTTGTACTCTCTCTGTCTCTCTCAAAAAAAAAAAAAAAAACAAAAAGCAAACATTAAAAAATTTTTTTAATAAAAAAATAAAAGTTTTGAGACCTAGAGAAAATAGTCCTAATGGGGAATATTTATAGAGATACCAGCTGACCTGAAGAAATAAGAAAAACTTCAGTTTAAACTTACCTAAACTTACCTACTAGAAAAAGAAAAATAAAGCCCAATACTAGTAGATGGAAGGATTTAATAAAAATCAGAACAGAGGGGCACCTGGGTAGATCAGTCAGTTAAGTGTCTGACTCTTCATTTCAGCTCAGGTCATGACCTCACATTTGTGAGATCAAGCCCCATCTCTGGTTCCACACTGGATGTGGAGTGTACTTGAGATCTTGAGATTCTCTCTTCCTCTCCCTGTGCCCCTTCCCTACTAGTGCCTTTTTTGTTTTTTGTTTTTTTAGAGAAAATCATAGCAGAAATAAATGAAATAGTCTTAAAGAATAGAAAACGTCAATGAAATGAAGAGCTGATTCTTTCAAAATGTAAAAAAAAAAATCAATAAATCTTTAGTCAGACTGATCAAGAAAAAAAAGGAACCAAATGAAACTAGAAACAAAAGAGGTAACAAAAAACTCTACAGAGATACAAAGGATTATAAGCAAGTACTACAAAAAAATTATATGCTAACAAATTGGATAGCCTAGAAAAAATAAATGAACTCCTAGAAACGTACAATTTTCCTAAACTGAATCAGGAAGAAATGTGAATTTGAAAACCAAATTACTACTAACAAAATTGAACTGTTAATCAAAAAACTACCAACAAACAAAATTCCAGGACCGGATAGATTCACAGGTGAATTTACCAAATATTTAAAGAAAAGTTAATACCAATTCTCTTTAATCTATTACAAAAAATATCAAAGGAAGGAGAGCTTTGAACTACATTCTATGAGGCCGGCTTTACCCTGATACCAAAACCAGACACATTACAAGAAAGAAAGGAAGGAAGGAAAGAAAACTGCAGAACAGTATCACATAGAACATAGAAGCAAAAATTCTCAACAAAATATTATCAAACCACGTTCAATAATACAGTAAAAGGATCATCTGCCATGATCAAGTGGGATATATTCTGGAGTTGCAAGGATGGGTCAATATTTGCAGATCAATCACTGTGATATACCAAGTCAACAAAATGAAGTATAAAAATTATATGATCATCTTGGTAGGTACAGAAAAATCATGTGACAAAATTCAACTTTCATTCATGATAAAACTAAAAAAAAAATGGGGTTAGAGAGCACATAACTCAACATAATAAAGGTCATATATGACAAACATACATAGTGGTGAAAAACTGAGAATTTTTCCTCTAAGATCAGAAACAAGATAGGGATGTCTACTCTCACCACTTTTATTCAACATACTAGTTACTGAAAGCTCTAGCCACAGCAATAAGACAAAGGAAAAAAAAAGCATCCAAATTGGTAAGGAAGAAGTTACTGTCACTATTTGCAGATGATATGATACTACACATAGAAAATCCTAAATACCCTACCAAAAAGCTATTAGTATGTATGAATTCAGTGCAGTTGCAAGATGCAAAATTAATACATAGAAAGCCATTATGTTTTTGTACACTAATAATGAAATAGCAGAAAGAGAAAACAATTCTATTTATAATTGCACCAAAAAGAATACCTAAAAATATACTTAACAAAGGAGGTGAAGGATCTGTTTTCTGAAAACTATAAAACGCTGATGAGGGCGCCTGGGTGGCTCAGTCAGTTAAGCATCTGACTTCGGCTCAGGTCATGATCTCACGGTTTGTGGGTTCAAGCCCCATGTTGGGCTGTCTGCTGTCAGCACAGAACCTGTTTCAGATCCTCTGTCTCCCTCTCTCTCTGTCCCTCCCCTGCTAGAGCTCTCAATCTCTATCAAAAATAAATAAACATTTAAAAAAACACTGATGAAAGAAATTGAAGAAAAAAGGAGTAAATGAAGAGATATTCCAGGCTCATAGATTGGAATAATTAATCTTGTTAAGATATCCATACTCCCCAAAGCAGTCTAAGATTCAATGCAATACCTATCAAAACACCAACAGCATCATTCACAGAACTAGAACAAATAGTCCTAAAATCTGTATGGAACCATGAAGATCTCAAAAAGCCAAAGCGATCTTGAGAAAAAAGAACAAATCTGGAGGTATCACAATCCTGTATTTCAAGATACACTACAAAGCTGTTGTAATCAAAATAGTATTGTACTAGCACAAAAATAGACACATAGACAAACAGAACAGAATAGAGAGCCCAGAAATAAATCCACACTTATAGGGATAATTAATCTAGGAAAAAGGAGGCAAGAATATACACTGAGGAAAAGACAGTCTCTTCAATAGGTGGTACTGACAAAATTGGACAGCTACAAGCAAAAGAATGCAATGACCACTTTCTTACACCATACACAAAAATAAACACACTGGATTAAAGACCTAAATGTGAGACCTGAAACCATAAAACCCCTTGTAGAAAACATAGGCAATATGCTCTTTGACATCAACTATAACAATATCTTTCTAGATATGTGTCCTCAGGCAAGGGAAACACAAGCAAATATAAACCATTGGGATTACTCCCAAATAAGAAGTTTTTGCATGGTGAAGGAAATCATCAACAAAACAAAAAAGAAGCTACTGAATAGAAGAAGACATTTGCAAATGAAATATCTGATAAGGGGTTAATATCAAAAATACATTAAGAACTTACACAACTCAACACCAAAAAATAAATGATTCAATTGAAAATGGGAAGAAAACATGAATAGACATTTTTCAAAGACCAACAGATGACCATTCAGATGGCCAACAGACACATGAAAGATGCTGAACATCACTTATCATCAGGGAAATCAAAACCACAATGAGATATTTACACCTGTCAGAATAGCTAAAATCAAAATGACAAGAAATAACAAGTATTGATGAGGATGTAGAGAAAAAGGAACCCTTGTGCACTGGTGATAGGAATGCAAATTGGTACAGCCACTGTGGAAAAAAGTATGGAGGTTCCTCAAAAAATTAAAAACAAAATTACTGTATGATCCAGTAATTTCACTATTGGGTTACCTAAAGAAAACAAAAACACTAATTCAAAAAGATTATCTGTACCTCTATGTTTATTTCAGCATTATTCATAATAGCTAAGATGTGGAAGAAACCCAAGTGTCCATCAACAGATGAATGAATAAACAAGAGGTGGTACACACACACACACACACACACACACACACACACACACACACACACACACAATACTACTGAGCCATAAAAAAGAATGAGATCTTGCCATTTGCAACAACATGGATGAACCTAGAGGGTATTTTGCTTAGTGAAAGTCAGACTGAGAAAAACAAACACCATATGATTTTACTTGTGTTTTGAATCTAAAAACAAAACAAACAAACAAACAAACAAAAAGCAGAGCCAGACCCATAAATACAGAGAACAAATTGATGTTTCCCAGAGGAGAGAGGAGTGCGGGGATGGACAAAATACATGAAGGCAAGTGGGAGATACAGGCCTCCAGTTATGGAATGAGTAAGACATATGGATAAAAGGTACAGCATAGGGAATATAGTCAATGGTATAATAGTGTTTTATGGTGACAGATGGTAACTACACTTGTGGTGAGCACAGCATAACATACAGACTTTTCCAATCACTATGCTGTATACCTGAAACTAATGTGACATTGTATGTCACCTACACATCAGTAAAAAAAGAAAGAGGTGCCTGGGTAGGTCAGTCAGTTGAGCACCCAACTCTTATTTTCAGCTCAGTCATGATCTCATGGTTGTGATATTGAGACCCGCAATGCGCTCTGCGCAGGATATGGAGCCTGCTTAAGATTCTCTCTCTCCCTCTCCCTCTGTTCCCAGCTGCCCCCACTTGCTTGCTTGCTCTCTCTCTCAAAACAAAACAAAACAAAACAAAACAAAAAGAATGGGAAATTGAAGGTCAATATCTCTCATTAACATATACAAAAAGTTGTACATAAAATATTAGCCAATAGAAAGTAGTGATAAGTAAATAATATATTAAGACCAAAGGGGAGCTTATTCCAGGAATAAAAAAAGTTGGCTTTACATTTGAAAATAACAGAATAACAGAGAAAAACCTTTCATTATCTCCATACACATAGAAAAAGTATCTGACACGTTCACCAATTCATGATTCAACTCCTAGCAGAGTAGAAATAAATAAAACTTTCTTAATCTGGTAAAGAACATGTACAAAAAACTTCTGTAAAACATCATTTTAATAGCGGAATTTCTAATTCTTTCCATTTAAGTTTGGGAACAAGGAATGGTATCTGCTCTTAGTACTAGTCAACATTACAAGTGGAGGTCCTAGACAATTCAACAAAGAAAAAAACTAAAAGTATACTAAGAAAGTAATTTGATATGATTATATGCATAAAAAGTTCAAGGAATATACAAATTACTAAAATGAATCCATGAATTAACATTTTGTGATCTTTTGTTTATTTCTATTTTTAAATTTTAATTCCATTGTAATTAACAAAGTGTTATATTGGTTGCAGGTGTATAAATAGTAATTCAACAGTTCCATAATTCTCAGTGTTCATCAGGATAAGAGTACTCTTAATCTTCCTTACCTATTTTACCCATCTCCCCACTTGCCTCCCCTCTGGTAACAACCTGTATTCTCTGTACTAGCTCCATCCATGTTGTTGCAAATGGTGAGATTTCATTCTTTTTTATGGCTGTATAACATTCCATTACATACCCATATATCCACCAACAATGCAAAAGGGTTCCCCTTTCTCTGCATCCTTGCCAACATCTGTAGTTGTTACTTTTAGCCATCCTGACAGGTGTGAGGTATTATCTCATTATGGTTTGGATTTGTATTTCTCTGATGAGTGATGTTGAGCATTTTTTCACGTGTCTGTAAGCCATCTGGATGTCTTCTTTGAAAAAATGTCTTTTCATGTCTTCTGCCCATTTCGTCACTGGATTGTTTGTTTTTTGGGTGTTAAGTTTGAGAAGTTCTTTACAGATTTTGGATACTAGCCCTTTATCAGATGTGTCATCTCCAAATATCTTCTCCCATTCCCATAGGCTGCCTTTTAGTTTTGTTGATGGTTTTGTTCATTGTGCAGAAGATTTTATCTTGATGAAGTCTTAGTTCATTTTTGCTTTTGTTTCCCTTGCCTCCAGAGACATTTCTAGTAAGAAGATGCTGCAGCTGAGGTCAAAGAGGTTGCTGCCTGTTATCTCCTCTTGGATTTTGATGGTTTCCTGTCTTACATTTAGGTCTTTCATCCATTTTGAATTTATATTTGTGTATGGTGTAAAAAAGTGGTCCATTTTCATTCTTCTTTATGTTGCTGTCCAGTTTTCTCAACACCATTTATTGAAGAGATTTTCTTCCCATTGGATATTCTTTCCTGCTTTGTTGAAGATTAATTGATCATATAGTTGTGGGCCCATTTCTGGCTATTCTGTCCTGTTCCATTGATCTATTTTGTGCCAGTATACTGTTTTGATGACCACAGCTTTGCAATATAGCTTAAAATCCAGAATCATGATACCTCCAGCTTGGCTTTTCTTCTTCAGGTCTGTTTTGGCTATCTGGGGTCTTTTGTGGTGACATACAAATTTTAGGATTGTTTGTTCTAGATCTACGAAAAAATACTGGTAGTATTTTGATAGGTATTGCATTAAATGTGTAGATTGGGGTAGTATAAACATTTTCACAATGTTTGTTCTTCTAATCCATGAGCATGAAATGTTTTTCCATTTCTTTGTGTCCTCTTTCAATTTCTTTCATAAGAGTTCTATAGTTCTCAGAATACAGCTCTTTTACCTCTTTGGTTAGGTTTATTTGTAAGTGTCTTATTGTTTTTGGTGCAATTGTAAATGGGATTGATTCCTTGATTTCTTCTTCTGTTGCTTCATTATTGGTGTATAGAAATGCAACAGATTTCTGTACATTGATTTTATATCCTGTGACTTTGCTGAATTCATGTATTAGTTCTAGCAATTTTTTGGTGGAGTCTTTCAGATTTTCCACGTAGAGTATCATGTCATCTGCGAAGAGTGAAAGTCTGTCTTCTTTCTTGCCAACTTGAATGCCTTTTATTTCTTTTTGTTGTCTGATTGCTTAGGCTAATACTTCCAGTACTATGTTAAATTGTAATGGTGAATGGATATCCCTGTCTTGTTTCTGACCTTAGAGGAAAAGCTCTCACAGTTTTTCCCCACTGAGGATATTAGCTGTGGGTCTTTTGTATATGGCCTTTGTGATGAGGTATGGTCCATCTATACCTATTTTGTTGTGGTGCTTTTTTTTTTTTTATCAAGAATGGATATTGTATTTGTCAAATGTTTTTTCTGCATCTATTGAGAGGATCATATGGTACTTATCATTTCTTTTATTAATGTGGTATATCATGTTGATTGATTTGCAAATATTGAACTACTCTGCAGCCTAGGAATATATCCCACTCGATCATGGTGAATAATTCTTTTAATGTACTGTTTGATTCAACTTGCTAGCATCTTGTTGAGAATGTTTGCATTCATGTTCATCAGGGATTATTGCCCTGTAATTCTCCTTTTTAGTGGGGTCTTTGTCTGGTTTTGTAATCAAGGTAATGCTGGCCTTGTAGGAGAGAGTTTGGAAGTTTTCCTTCCACTTCTGTTTTTTGGAACAGTTTGAGAAGAATGGGTATTAACTCTTCTTACTCTGGTAGAATTCCCCTGGGAAGCCATCCAGCCCTGGACTTCTGTTTATTAGGAGTTTTGAATCCTGATTCAATTTCTTTGCTGGTTTTGGGTCTGTTCAAATTTTCTATTTCTTCATGTTTTAGTTTCGGTAATTTGTATGTTTCTAGACATTTGTCCATTTTTTCCACATTGCACAGTTTGTTGGCATATAATTTTTCATAATATTTTCTTATAATTGTATTTTTTGTGGCATTGGTTGTGATCTCTTTCATTTGTGATTTTATTTATTTGGGTCCTTTCTCTTTTCTTTTTGATAAGTCTGGCTTGGGATTATCAATTTTGTTAATTCAATTTTGTTAATTCAAAGAACCTGCTCTTAGTTTTGTTGATCTGTTTCTGCTTTGTTTCTCTATTATTTATTTCTGTTCTAATCTTTATTATTTCCCCTGATGGCTTTGGGCTTTATTTGCTGTTTCTTTCCTAGCTCCTTAGGTGTAAGGTTAGATTGTGTATTTCAGAGTTTTCTTGCTTCTTGAGGTAGACCTGTATGGTAATAGACTTCCCTCTTAGGACCACCTTTGCTGCATCCCAAAGGTTTTGGATTGCTGTGTTTTCATTTTCATTTTCTTGTATGTATTTTTTTTTCTTCCTTAATTTCCTGGTTAACACATTAATTCTTTAGTAGGTCGTTCTTTAACTTCCAAGTATTTGTGATCTTCCCAAATTTTTTCTTGTGGTTGACTTCAAGTGTCATACAGCATTGTACTCTGGAAATATGCATGGTATGATCTCAATCTTTTTGTACAAAAAGGGCTGATTTGTGACCCAGTATGTGATCTATTCTGGAGAATGTTCCACATTCACTCAAAAAGAATGTGTATTCCGCTGCTTTAAGATGAAATATTCCAATTAGATCTGTTAAATCCATCTGGTCATTGTGTCACTCAAAGCCATGGTTTCCTTATTGATTTTCTGCTTAGATGAGCTGTCCATGCTGTATTAATGGGGTATTAATGTTCCCTACTTGTATTATTATCAAGGGGTTTATGTTATTAATGGATTTATATATTTGGGTGTTGCAAGTTGGGGGCACCAATTTTACAATTGTTAATCTTCTTGGTAGACCCCTTAATTGTGATATAATACCCTTCTTTATCTCTAGTTACAGTCTTTGGTTTAAAATCTAATTTGATATAAGTATAACTACTCCAGGTTTCTTTTGATGTCTATTAGCATGACACATGGTTCTCCATTCCCTTTCAATCTCCAAATGTTTTTAGGTCTAAAATGAGTCTCTTGTAGGCAGCATATAGGTGGGTCTTGTTTTTTTTAGTCATTCTGATACTCTGTCTTTTGATTGGAGAATTTAGTCCATTTACATTTAGAGTGACTATTGAAAGATATGAATTTAGGGCCACTGTGTTGCCTATAGGGTTGGTGTTTCTGGTGACCTTCTCTGGTTGTTTCTGGTCTTTGTTGTTTTTGGTCTTTTTTTTTTTTCTCTAAAGAGTCCCTTGAATATTTCTTGCAGGGCTGGTTTAGTGCTTACAAACTCCTTCAGTTTTTGTCTGGGAAACTCTATCTTTCCTTCTATTCTAAATGACAGCCTTGCTGGATGAAGTATTCTTGGTTGCAGAGTTTTCCCATTAAGCATACTGAATATATCATGCCACTCCATTCTGGCCTGTCAAGTTTCTATGAACATATCTGCTGTGAACCTGATCTGTTTTCCCTTATAGGTTAAGGACTTTTTTCCCCTCGCTGCTTTCAGGATTCTTTCCCTTTCTGTGTATTTTGTGAATTTGACTATGATATATCTTGGTGATGGCTGGCTTTTGTTGAATTTAATGGGAGTTCTCTGTGCTTCTTGGATTTCAATGTTTGTTTCCTTCCCTAGATAAGGGAAGTTTTCAGCTATAAATTGTTCAAATAAACCTTCTACTCCTTTTTCTTTCTCTTCTTCTGGGACTCCTATGATACAAATGTTATTACACTTTAAGGAGTTGCTGAGTTCCCTAAGTCTACATTCATGATCCAATACCTTTCTTTCACTCTTTTTTTCAGCTTCATTATTTTCCATAATTTTATCTTCTATATCAGTGATTCATTTCTCTGCTTCACCCATCGTCAATGTCATTGCACCATTCAGTTTTGCATCTCAGTTATAGCATTGTTTTATTCCAACCTGACTCATTTTTTAGTTCTTTTATCTCTGCAGTAAGGGATCCTCTAGTGTCTTCTATGCTTTTCTCAAGCCTAGCTAGTACCCTTATAATTATTCTTTTAAATTTTGGTTCAGACATCTTACTTGTATCTGTAATGATTAAACCCCTGGTTGTGACTTCTTCCTGTTCTTTCCTTTGGGGTGAATTTTCTGTCTTGTCATTTGTCTGGCTCACTGTGTGTGTGTGTGTGTGTGTGTGTGTGAAAGAGAGAGAGAGAGAGAGAGAGAGAGAGAGAGAGAGAGAGAGAGACTGTTAGGAAAGCCTGTTGTATTCCTGCCCCTGAGAGTAATGGCTATATTAATAAGTGTCCCCCCCCCCAAAAAACAAAAAAACAAAAACACGGAAGCTAGATACTAGTTGTGCTTTGGTCTGCTTGCTAAAAGAAGCTAGATCTCAAAAAAAAGAAAAAAGCTACATTCTATTTCCCCTAGAGTTGAAGTTTGCAGCAGCACTCTGTGATCACTAGACTTGGTGCATGCAAGGGGTTTATGCGGGTCTTCTGGGGGTGGGGCCTGCTGCACCCATTCTCAGGCTGACGTGCCCTAGTGGAGATGCACCTACAGGGTGCAGGGTGGTTGGGTTTGGTGTAAACAGCTTCAGCCTCCATTGGGAGGCGCTGTTTTGCTCACTGATTTGGTCAGTGCTGATGGGGGGAGGGGAAAAATTACATGACCCCACTCTCTCCTCCCTGGAGCATGGAGTTCATGCCTGCTACTCTTCAGGGAGCTCACGCAGAAGAGCCAAACAATCACTCTCTTGTGTCCCTGACTTCTGCTAGATCCCTGCACCAAAGTTGTCTGTCTGCCAGGTAGCAGAAGTCTGTGTTTTATCTCAGGCATGTAGCCGGGCTCCAAAACTCCAAATTTTAGATGTCTATGTGGGGTAGACCCATACTGATTCTCTGAGGGAGGGTCTCACTGAGTTGTGGCCAGTGCTGGTTTGTCCAGAAATCAGTTGTGTGACCATGCAGCAGTTTGGAGTTTATGGTAAAGTGCAACGGAAAGCCAGCACCAAGGTTTGCTGCCCTCAGCTGGTATTCTTTGTTCCTACACTAGGGTATAGGGCAGCACTTTGGTGGTGCCAGCTCTTTTTTCCCTGGAAAGGCCATGCCACCTCTCCCAAATGCACTCTAATCAGGGCAACTGTTTACCCCTGTGTGATGCAGGGGATCCTCGGACCGCACTATCCACTCACAGGTCTCTGCCCTCCTTCCTCACCAGAGCAACTCCAAGTCCACCAGGCATGATGACCCTGGTGCTGGCACGGACTCCAAAACTTCAGACTTTGCACTCCATTGCTTATAAAAACTTGCAGTAGTCAGTCCCTCTTCCTTTTCCAGTCAATGGTTTTGGGGAAGAGTTTTTTCTTGAGCATTCCTCTGCGTGCACTTTCATTCTTTCTCTCACTCTGTTTCTCACTCACTCTTCTCTCCATGATCAGGGCTCCTTCACCTTCATGGCCCCTGTAGTTCTTTTCTCCCCCAAATCAACTCTCCGCAGGCTCCTACCTTCCACGATGTGGCTATTTTTCCATCTCTAATTGTGCAGTTTTGCTCTCTAAGTCCTCAGATCAATTTCTTGGGTGATCAAAATGATTAGATATTTATCTGGCTGTGCTCAAGGGTCAAGGCAAGCGTAGGGTCCCCCTAGGGTCCTCTGCCATCTTAACTCCTCCCCCTAAATGCAGTATTTTCAATTCACATGTTTAAAGTCATGCAAGCTGTATGACTTCCCTGTCAAAATTACTGGTTGCCAAATTTATGCTTGTTTCTTTAGCTGTATCTTTTTTGAGTTTTATATTTTCTGTTATGTAGATGTTATAGAATATAACACCATTGCTGTCTTTGTGACGTGGTGTATGATTGTATGATTTCTGTATGTAAACTGAATGCTTAAGCTTTTGATACAGGATTCTAGAAAGCAGTTAATTTTAGTGTTATAGTGAATAAGTATAATATATAAATGTTGTAAGAACTGTACAAAAATATCGAATGTATCTCAGATTTGGGGCATAAAAAGCCAGTCAAAAAAGAAGTATTTTATGATTCCACTTATGTGAAATTCAGCAATAAGTAAATCTAATCTGTGGTAACAGAAGTTAGAATAGCAATTACCTCTAGTGTGTTGGGATATTGACTGAAAAAGAGCAAGAAATGTTCTACATATTGTTAGGGGTGTTGGTTACATGAATATAGACCTATATATAATCTCATCAAAATCCACTTAAGGTAAGTGCAATTGACAGTATTTGTTATGCCTTGACAAAAGTATAATTATACATGCATGTATATATGCAGACTTATATGTAGACGTATACATATATGTACGTAATTACACCGTATTAATATATAACAAAAATATGAATTACGCTAATGAATACACAGCCACACACATATGCAAACTCCTTAAACAATGGCTTTTAACTGGAGTTTCATATTACATATCATTTTATGTTTGAAATTATTTAATACACAGACTCTAAAGCAGTATGCCTCCACTATAATTTAGGATCTCAACCTAAGAACACACATTTTATCTAAAGAATTCCCATCCTTCTCCCCATGATAGACTACGAAAAATGGCCGTAATTTGTTGCAATTCCTGCCAGCAAGAGATGCGGTCTATTCTACGCCTTGAATCTGGACTGAGTTGTAATTTGCTTCGTACCATAGAGTGAGGTAGAAGCCATATAATACTAGTTTTGAACCTGGGCCGTTAGGGGCTCTGCATTCTTCTGTCTGCTACTTGTGGGATCTTTGCCACTGCCACCATGTGAACAAGCCTCCAACTAGTCTGCTGGAGAGTGAGACATCACGTGGAGCCATCCAACCAGGCCATTTTAGACCAGCCAATCCTCTGATTCCAAGTAGCTGCCCATAGATGGATACATTAGCCCAGCCGTGATTAGTTACACCTGGCCCTGATCAGCAGACCCACTCAGTTAAGCCCAGCCCAAATTCAAATTCGGAAACCCCATTATTATGAACTAAGTAAATGGTTAATGCCAGAAGCCATTAAGTTTTTGCACGCTTCATTACATAGAAAAAGCTAATTGCTATCAATCCTTTATAATTTTTTACCTGGGAGAGCAAATTTTTACAACACTGCCCTCTCTGAGCCAGTGGTACACTTACGACTCTGTAGTCTATGTTTAGTGAGAAATATGAACATTTGTTGTGTAAATATCCTCACCTTAATGGGATTCCTATAGAAAGACTGCTGTCCAGAAGATGGGAATGACATGGCAATAATACGCTCTGGAAGTCAAAAGAGTCATTATTATGAATGTCATTATAGATGTGAAACAATATATGAGAGCTTATTATATATGTAATCAGACTTCTTTTTCATAGAAAAGAACTTTCAGGATTGAGAATGACAGAACTACCTTTCAGATAACCAAGACAATGTATTAAATTATCCAATATAATGACCATTAAACTCACATTGTGTTCCTAGGACTCAACTGGTTCCAGCCATATGTGACAAATTTGTGTTGACCTATAGTGGGAATTTATTTCTTATTTAAACACCAAAGAAAAATGAGAGATCTGGGCTCCAGGAATGGTGGCATTGGTGCTTTCCAGTGCTTCTGACTCAGAAACCTTGAGACCCCTTATTCTCTAGGGTTTGAGGAAGAGAAGAGGACTCTCTGAAATCCTTGCAACACAGGAAAACAACTAGGACTCAAATTCCAAACCAAACAAAGGGAGCCAGCTGGAAATCCATTCAATTTCCTGTAACCAAGCAGCCCGGATTTGAGAGATCAAAGCAGATTTTCCATTGTCAGGAGGAGTAAACTACAAATATGTTGCACTACCACAGTGGCTCATATCTTCATGGGTGAAGAATGCTTTGAAATAACATGGCTCCTCAAAATAAATAAATAAACTTTAAAAAGGTCGGGAGGACACCTGGGTGGCTCAGTCAGTTAAGCGCCTGACTCTTGATTTTGGCTTAGGTAATGATCTCATGGTGAGATTGAGCCCCACATCAGGCTCTGTGCAGACAGCATGGTGTCTGCTTGGGATTCTCTCCCTCCCTCTCTCTCTGTCCCTCCCCCACTCACACATGAACACGCTCTCTCAAAATGAATAAATAAACTTTGAAAGAACATGGCTCAGACAAAACAAGAACAAAATGAACATAATTACACACAAGAAAGATTCGAAGTTAATATAAATAAACAGTTGAACTTTACAAACCAGTAACATAAGTGAGGTCTAAGTCAAATCCATCCTTCTTGTATCGCCGTTTGTTTTCTGAAACCTAAGAGTTTAAAACAATCATTAACTTGCAAAACAAAAATCAATGTAAAATAAAGAATGTTATATAGATAAGTACAACCCTTGCCAGTATTTCCTGAAACAAACATTTTCTGAATCATAAGTATGTTTTGGCCACCTACCAGCCTTCTGGTCAGCATTTCAAGATGTTTCTTTTGATGAGCCAGATGGAAAACTCTTATCAGAATAATAAGTCGTAGAGATTGAAACAAAATTGCCAATCTAACAGTAAAAAGAGCAATTTTTGCTTTAGAAACAGGATTTTGTCAATATGGACCAAGTCCAGAGGACTTGTTCTTAACCAGGGTGATTTTGCACATACACAACCCCCCACCAAGTCTCCTACCCACCCACCTAGGGAATACTTGGCAATGTCTGGGGATATTTTTCATTGTCATACTGTGTGTGAAGGTATGCTACTTGTATCTAGTGGGCAGAAGCCAGGAATGTTGCTAAACACCAATCAATGCACAGGACAGCCCCTATAACAAAGAACTATCTGGTCCAAACTCTCAATAGTGCTGAGGTTGAGAAACTCTGGTAGAGAGAGAAATAGTTATAAGATAGACTTAGAATTTGTGTACTGAACTTTTGTGGCTTAAGACAAGCATTTGTCAGTCATTTTCCCATCAAAAGAAACTGAGCGTTCTTGTTCACCTTTGTTATTCCCATCCGTAACAGAGGCTCACTACAGCTGCTAACATACATCGGGCAGGCAGCAGACTGAGATACTTCCCAAGTGTACTAGCTCATGTCTCTCCTACCATCAGAAAAAAACATGGCAGAGCACTGATGATTTGAATATGTGCTTCTCTAGCTTGAGTGTGCACATAATTCAGTAGGCCTGGCATGGGGCTGGAGATGTTTTTCCTTTTGCATTTCTGGCAAGTTCTTAGGTGATACTGAGGTTGCCAGAGGACCATACTGGATCCACTCATTTCAAAACAATTCCAAAAGCCTGTCATGTGATATGAAGTTTTGTTGGGACCTGAATTAAAGTCCTGGGTTACTGGAGTGCAGAAAGAAGGTGCTGGACTAATGAGCGAGCCATCCAACATCTATATCCCAATACACATCTCCTTCCTTTTCCTCATTGCCACAGTAGCGAGAGGAAGAAAGGAGGGAAAGCCATCAGTCACTTATACACATTTTAGTTTCCTGATAGCTAAGCAGTTCTAACTTTGCTTCAGCTTTCTTCATTTCGACTAGACTGGAAGTTTCCACCTCCATGGTGCTACCTATATGACCTTGGTTTCTGTTCTACTTGCTCCTTTTTAGGAGAATCATGATGGGAGTCTCTCAAATTTTGCATATGATCAAACCAATACTCTGGATTACAGGAAAAACCCAGGAATTTCAGGTAAGGAACTTGTGATTGAACCTCAATGGGAATTTCAAAACGTAGAAAAGTTAAATTAGGTACAAGAGGCCAAGTTCCTAGTTTGTTCTTTCGGTGTTCCATGTTCTTTATTCAGCTAAAGGTACTTAATGTGTACACCCTTCACACTTCCCAATAAACAACCATGCTTTAGTGTCCAAGTAGGTGGAAATTTTTCTAAATATTTCAGTTTTGGCAACTTAATTGGCTCATATTCAACACATTCAGACTTTGAAGGATTATACAAATGGAAAGCCACAGAAAGGCACCCCCCCCCCCCCAGAAAAAAACAAAAGGGAAAAAATGAAAACTTTAAGAGAAATGATTATATGTTTCTTACCTGGGGATATCTTTAAGAACCTTAAGGTCATAAAACATATAAATTATATCAACCAGTAGAGTCACTACAATGATGACAGCATCTAAGCAGTTAAGTATATCAGAAAAATACAGTCGTATCCTGTAGTACAAAACAAAAAACATTAGTTTATGCTCCTTCAAAGAGGAGATAGGGATATTTTAAGAGCACAAATTATTTGACTCATCCCATTAAGAATTTTACTTAATGGATTCTTTAAAATGCATTTACTAGACTAGACTAAGAGGGGAGACATCCAAATTCTATCCTACTTTATACATACAAATGACAAAAGCATCAATGTAGCAATTCAAGTATAGTAAGAGATATGACCAAACCACTGAACAAGACGCAAGCATTGCTTTCACATATTGGACAAGAAAAGTGGGATATTTGGCAGTCCTGCTGAGCAATAGAAGCCAAATTTGTCACGGCCTTAGAGGCACTTGGCTGTGATGAGTGTAAAAGAGGGGTTTGTGAGAGAGAGATGGGCCCCCTAATTTGGCCTGTAAACTCATCATCTGGCTTTATATCCACAGTAGAATCCCAATGGGCTAGTGGCCTCCACTGTACAAAGCTGAATTTCCATCCACTTTGCCTTCCTCCCCAATACTGGCTCCCTTCAGGCAAGGACACGATGTCCCAGGGAAACCTCCTTCCAATTCTGAGGTAACCCCTCTCAGGCTCTGAGTAATCTGGAGGTAAAAAGTCCTCCCCTAAAGTGTGTGTATAGCAGTTCAGCAGGAGAGGAGACAAGCAGGCTTCTAAAATGCTCTGGATGAAATGAGGCTGGGGAATTAGTCCCTGCCTCCCACAGCTGACATGATCCAGGGCTTGGCTCACTTGATCCACCTTTTCATAAAGCCAGCAAGTAGAGAAAAACAGCTGCTGCCTCGCCACCAAGCCTTGTTGATGGGATGAACATGCTTCAGAGCTCTTGTGTAACTTTTTGGGTGGGGGGAAACTTTATAACTTATCTTTTTCTTTATTTTGATTCAAGTTAGTTAGCATATAGTGTGGTATTGGTTTCTAGAGTAGAATCCAGGGATTCATCACTTACACGTAACATCCAGTGCTCATCCCAACAAGTGCCCTCCTTAATGCTCATCACCCATTTAGCCCATCCCCCCACCCACCTCCCCTCCAACAAACCCTCAGTTTGTTCTCTCTAGTTAAGAGTCTCTCATGGTTCGCCTCCCTCTGTTTTTATCTTATTTTATTTTTCCTTCCTTTCCCACATGTTCATCCGGCTTGTTTCTTAAATTTTACATATGAGTGAAATCATGTATTTGTCTTTCTGATTGACTTCTTTCACTTAGCATAATACAGTGTAGTTCCATTCACGTTTTTGCAAATGGCAAGATTTCGTTGTCATGGCTGAGTAATATGCCATCGTGTATATATCTATACCACATCTTTGTCCATTTATCAGTCAATGGACATTTGGGCTCTTTCCATACTTTGGTTATTGTTGATAGCACTGCTATAAACACTGAGGTGCATGTGTTTTGAATCAGCATCTTTGTGTCTTTGGGATAAATACCTGATAGTGCAATGGCTGAGTCATAGGGTGGTTCTATTTTTAACTTTTTGAGGAAACTCCATACTGTTTTCTGGAATAGCTGCACCAGTTTGCCTTTCCAGCAACAGTGCAAAAGTGTTCCTTCTTCTGCATTCTTGCCAACATCTGTTGTTTCCTGAGTTGTCGCTTTTAGCCATTCTGACAGGTGTGAGGTGGTATCTCATTGGAGTTTTGATTTGCATTTCCCTGATGATGAGTGATGTGGAGCATCTTTTCATGTGTCTGTTAGCCACCTGGATGTCTTTTCTGGAAAATTGTCTATTCATGTCCTCTGCCCATTTCGTCACTGGATTATTTGGTTTTTGGGTGTTGAGTTTGATTCTCACATACCTTAACATAAATATTTATTTTAACTGAGGTAGGGGTTGTTCAGACCTATTATTTAGTATTTAATACACTGTCAGCTTTTATTTAGATTCAACTCTCAGGGAGAGTTTACATTTGTACTTCACACACATATTCCTTTTAATAATGTGCATGTAGGGGCGCCTGGGTGGCTCAGTTGGTTGAGTGACCGACTTCAACTCAGGTCATGATCTGACGGTTTGTAAGTTCGAGCACCACATCGGACTCTGTGCTGACAGCTCAGAGCCTGGAACCTGCTTCGGATTCTGTGTCTCCCTCTCTCTCTCTGCCCCTCCCCCGCTCATGCTCTGTCTCTGTCTCAGAAATAAATAAACATTAAAAAAATAATTAAAAAAATAATGTACATGTAGACACATCAGCTGCCTGGCTCTACTTTGCAAACCCTTTAAGCTTTACCTGTTGAAGGAACTATCCATAATAAGTTGCTGGAAACTAGAGTATCAGTTGCAACAATAAAATTAAAGCCCACTCTAGTAGAAATTGGGATTTGGATTGTTTTCTCATGGACCATGTGGACCATGCCTCCTCTTTAACAAAGAGGAACACATTCACATTTGGTTGGGTTGGCTTGGTAATTATTTTGGGATGCTTCTCAGAGCAGTACAAAACAGCTTTATAATAGGTAAAAAAAAAATCAGTGAAACTTACCCTTCTACATATACTCGAAGAAGAACATCCAAGACAAAAAATAAAGAAATAGCTAAAGAAATTAAATGGATTTCCACAGGAATATATATTGCGTTTTTAGTGACAAGCAGGTCTGTAATGACGAGGGACATATCCACAAAGATAAGCAAAATTCCAAATATTCTACAACAGATAAATAGAATAAAGATAAAATGGTTTTCACTCCTAAAGTTAGACCATATTTAGGTCAATGATCTGATAACAAAATGTAATTTAGGATTAAATTATCCACTGGTAGGGAATACTGTGTTGCCTTAAAATATCAAAAAAAATTACTAAGTTTTCACCCAATGGAAGCAGTTATTAGAGAATTAAAATCTCCCCCACACCATTTCATGTTATCATGTCCTTTTATAAAAGACATATCAGACTAACCCTCCAAGATAGCACAGGCAACCTGAATTAAAATTACACGTCCCCACTTGTGAACTCTTCTTAAAATCTGAGAATTTTTTAAGGGGTTTCTACCAATTTCTCATAAAAAATAAAACCACATTCATACTGATTAACTTTTACAAATTTAGCAATAAAAACCAAGTGAAAGCATGACTAACATAACCTTAAAAGACCTCTTTGACCACTACGATGTTTTATCAGTGAGATTTTCAATAAGTATATGATTATATATTAATAGATGCTTCTAGCACAGTGCTAGGCACATGAGAAGGAATCATACTATATAGATGATTAAACTCTAAAGTACCTCCTAAGCCTTCCTCTCATATATTCTAAACACATTCTTCATAAACTGAGTACACTACTTGTATAATCTATGAAGATACATTCATTAGCCTTCAAAATACTTTTTAAAAATTACAATGCAAATTAAAATATTATAAATTTAAAAGGAAGCAAGTATATTGTGTGACTCTGTATCATAGCATGAAATAAATCTTACTATCATGTAGAGAAGAAGCCTGAGTAAAATGGTCCCAGAATTAAGGAGTATTTCTAGACAAATAAAGTGTCTAATAAAAACACTTAAAGAATTTTTAAAAGCATGCTTCATTATTTTTACTTTTACAGGTAGAAAAAACATACTAATATGTTACTATTAGGCTTAGGTAAATATCATTTCTTTGAATTTCTCAATGTTCAGCTGAAACTAAAATTTCAATACAAATTATGTTACATAAAATGGGGCACAAGAGCTATTTAGCAACATACTGACAGTGAAAATGTGTTTCCTCCTCCCAGGTCCTTTATCATTAAAAATATTAAATATTATGCATATTTAATTTCCTCCCTTTCTAGGGTCTCACATACCTGAATGTGAGTGATGATACAAGTGAGTACACAATTCTCTTAATCATGCTGCAACAAAAAGAAGTAAAAATTAAATTCCAGAGTCTTCAAATTTATCACAGATTTCTTCTAATATGGAATATGAATTTAGCCAATAAAAAAGGATTCTAGAAACATAGTTTTAAAAGAAAGTTCTTCAGAAGTTGCATAACAAAATGCTGTTTACTAGGATTTTCATTGTTCTGCTTCATGATTTTTAAGTTTTCATATGTGGAATAAATTCAAATAAAACTCTAAACTGTGTTTAGTAGTATTTCCCTTGCCTGCAAAGCCCCAATCCCAATTTTATGGTAATATTAAGTTGGGGTCATCAACTAAAGCAAGATAATGTAGAGACAGAAAGGCGTGGTAGAGAGATAGGCATTCCAGCTCTCCCATAGATGAGCTGAGGGATCCTGTGCAAGTTATCAAACCTTGGCCAGGTCTGTTTCCACAGCAGTCAAATAAAGGACTTCAGGGATAGGTAGGGAATAAATGATACTCTTGTCCTATAATGTTCATCTCTTGCAAAAAGATATCCCATAACACAACAGTTAATCATTAATGAGAATCACATTGGGGGTGCAAGTGCACTTTGGAGATAAAGAATTTTAGTAAGATATATTTCAAAGGAGAAACACCCTAGAGATTGGGCTCCTTCCATTAATAGGAGGAGGAGAAGCCTGTTTGATGGGGCCTTCAAGTTATGCTTCATTTTACTCTATGGCTGGAGACAAGGTAGCCACTGGGGAGCAATTTATTGCCCTGCAGATGCCTACAATGTGGGACCCAAACTCCACTCTGGTGGCATCAATGTCAAAGCAGTGTTCATAGCCTGTACCCAAGACTGAACTAAACAATGGAGTGAACATATGCTGAATAGAACTGGGCACTCCCAAAATTGGCCACAGATGAATGGCAAAGCAGAGATATAAGAGCTTCCTCCTTTCTGCAAATTCTCCCTCCTCCACCTGCATCCACCACCTCTGCCCAGGCTTAGGAAGCTCAGGATAATGTGGATGTGTGCCTGATTGGCCAAAAGAGGTGAATTGCATAGAGGTTGCCTTTTCTTAAAACATGCCCTTCTGCTCCCACACAGACCGGATCTCCGGGTAGTGAAGAAATATTATGATAAACTGGAACTTGCTTGACAAAGTGACTACAGAGAACCATGCAGAGAATCATGAGGCACAAAGGGGGTGCTTTAATTCCCCTGCCTCTTTCAGGGCTTCCCCAAACTACTTCAAGTAAATATACAATTGAGATTTTTAAAAAAGAGCATGTTAAGTGTATAGCTTTAAACAACGTGTGTGGAGTTTGCAGGGAAAGAACTGTAACTCAGTAATTCTATAGGAGAACTGTTCACATTTGAAGGAGAAGCACTGTTCATATTTGAAAGGAACAGAAAAACACCCCCCAACATGCCACAGTTCAAAACATAGCAGGCATGCGTCTCTCCTAAAAACAATTACTCAAAGAAGTGCTCAACTGAGCGATGAATCAAAATGAAGAACTCAGAGGAAGAATGAAGAATAAGGAAGATACCTCACAGGGAAAACGTTTAAGAAATCATAAAAATTCAGAACTAAGTCTAAATAATCATTGTTAGTGTTGCATGTAGCAATGTAAACAAATGATTCTAAAACCAAGGATAAATAACATGAAATTCTCCATAATAGCATGGCTTTAATATTGCAGGTTATCTAGAGACTTCTAGGAAGATGTTGGAGTAGGAGGATACTCAGCTCACCTTGGGCACACCAGGATAGCAGCCACATCAGTGTCACTAACCCAGAAAATGACCCAAAGACTGGCAGGACAGACTTTCCACAGTTCATTATAGAGAGGAGGCCACATTGAAAAAGGGGATATGGAGTGAGATGCAGATGGGAACAAAAGTCCTGCTGAGACTAACCACCAACAGGAAGGATCCTGCCTGGAAAAGGGAGAGGAGCAGACTCCACAGCAGGTGCCCCAGTCATGGGGGGCCTGCACTGGTAAGATGAGTCTCCAAAACATTTGGCTTTGAAAATCAGTGGGGCTTAACTTTGTGAGTTTGTACAACCAGCAGGGCTTAACTCAGAGTACTTTAAAAATCAGTGGGCTTAGTTCTGGGAGAGCCAGAGGGTGATAAGAAACTGAGTCCTTGCCCTTAAAGAGCCAGAACAACAAACAATCCCACCGAGATAAGCATAGAAGCATCAGGTTGAAAAATACCTGGGGTACAGTGAATGAGATTTATTTACTAATCTCAGAGTGTGTGCTAGAGAGTAGGGCTCCTTAGTGAGATCCCTGGGAGATCCAGGGAGAGTGGGACCATTTGCCCCCTCCCCAGCCTAGATGGCCTGGCACTTGTGGGAACCAGTGGGAACACTCTTCACCTGCCTTGCTAACACTATGCACCTGGCCCTCATGTTCTCCTGTGAATCTGCCACATTCAACATGCCCCACTCAGAGGGGCTCCCTTCAAAGCGGCATTTGCCCTGAGGAGAGGGGAAGAGAACTACACACACCAATTCCACTGCAGTCCCAGCAGTTGAAACTTATAACTGGCAGTACAGAGTGCCCTGTCAACCAATGTACATGCCACCTGAGCAGATGGACTGGGGGCAGGCATCTGATGTGATTGCCATCCACCAATAAAAAGTTCCCAGGGGGCAGCACAGGAAGAGAGAACAGTTTGGGCCACCGCAGTTCTGGTGGATAAACTGGGGGGAGGCATTTAGATAGTCTGCAGGCCCCACCCACCAACCAAAGTTTCTCACAGTACAACACAAGGCGAGTGCCCTGAGTTCAGTGTGACTACAGTCCCAGCAAATGGGTTGAAGCCAGGCATCTTTTCTGACTGCTGACACCACTCAACTGCAAGTCCACAGCGGCCCCAGACTGGCCCCTTAACAGCAGAGGAACCACACCCTGCTTACTACAGGCAACATAGGCCATTGTAGCCAACTGGACTGAAAGGAAATGAGGCTTAACCACAAGAGTAGAATGCATGCAATCCACGTAGGAGATACCTATTTTTGGTAAACAGGCACTATGGAACCTATTTTTGGTAAACAGGCACTACGGAACCTCTTATTCATAATGCCACTACTTTCAAGGTCAAGAGACATAACTGACTTTCCTGATACATAGAAACAAACACAGTGAGTTAGATAAAGTAAGGGAACAGAGGAATATGTCATAAATGAAAGGACAGGACAAAACTACAGCAAAAGAGCTAAAACGAAACATAGATAAGCAATATGCCTGATAAAAAAGTCAAAGTAAGGTCACAAAGATACTTACGGGAAAAAAAAAAAGACTGGAGGACCTCAGGGAGAACTGTAAAAAAGATATAAAATATAACAAAGAACCAATCAGAAGTGAAGAACTCAATAACTGAAATTAAAAAAAAAAAAACACTAGAGGGAATAAAGAATAGAGGCAGAAGAATGGATTAGCAAGCTGGAAGATAGAATAACAGAAAGCAACCAAGCTTAACAACAACAACACAAAAGAATAAAAATGTGAATAGGTTAAGGGAATCAAGCAAAATCATCAAGCATAGTAACATTCACATTATAGGAATCCCAAAAGGAGAAGAGAGGGACAAGGGGGCAGAAAATTTATCTGAGGATATCATAGTTGAAAATTGCTCATATCTGGGGACAGAAACAGGCACCCAGATCCAGGAGGCACAGAGAGCTCCCAACAAAATTAATACAAAGAATTCCACACCATGACACATAACATTTAAAAGGCCAAAGGTAGTGATAAAAAGATTTTTTAAAGCAGCAAAGGAAAATAAAGCAGTTACATAAAAAGGAAATCCCATAAGACTATCAGCTGGTTTTTCAGCAGAGACTTTGCAGGGAAGAAGAGAGTGGTATAATATATTCAAAGTGCTGAAAGGAAAAAAACCTACAGTCAAAAATATTCTACCCAGCATGGCTGTCATTCAGAATAGGAGAGAGCAAGAGTTTCCCAGACAAAAGTGAAAAGAGTTCATTACTACTAAGCAAGTCTTACAAGAAATGTTAAAGGAAATTCTTTCAGTGGAGAGAAAAGGCCATTATCAAAAGTAAGAAAATTATGAAAGGAAAAAATTCCACAGGTAAATACAAACATAGTAAGTAGACTAGTTACTTATAAAGCCAGTATGGAGGTTAAAGCAAAAAGCAGCAAAATCAAATATATCTATAAAAATCATTCAAGGGATTCACAAAATAAAAGGATGCAAAGTATGACATCATATACATAAAACACGGGGTGTGTAAAAATTTAGTGCTTTTAGAAAGGGTTCAAACTTAAGCAACCACCAATTTAATATAGACTGCTATGTGCATAAGATGTTATACATGAAACTAATAATCACAAATCAAACAGCTGTAATAGATTATGCAAAAAATAAAGAGAAAGGAATCCAAGGATATCACTAAATGAGACATCAAACCACAAGGGAGAGAGCAAGAGAAGGAACAGAGAAGAACTACAAAAACAACTGTAAAACAAATCAAACATCGATGAAAAAAGGAAAGCAAACAAATGGAAGCCATTCCATGGTCATGGACTGGGAAAACAAATATTGTTAAAATAGCCATACTACCCAAAGCAATCTACATATTTAATGTAATCCCTATCAGAGCACCAAAAGCACTTTTCACAGAACTAGAACAAATAATCCTAAAAATTTGTTTGGGACCACAAGAGACATCGAATAGCCTAATCAGTCTTGACAAACAACAACAAAGTTGGAAGTGTCATAATCCCAGATATCAAGATACACTACAAAGTTGTAGCAATCACAACAGTATAGTATTGGCACAAAAACAGACAGGCAAAGGGAACAGAACAGAGAGCCCAGAAATAAACCCATGCTTTTATGGCAAATTAATCTACAACAAAGGAGGCAAGCATATACCATGGGGAAAAGATTGTCTCTTTAACAAATGGTGTCAGGAAAACTGGACAGCTACATATAAAGGAGTGAAACTGGACCACTTTCTTACACCACACACATGAACAAACTCACAACAGATTAAGGGCCTAAATATGAGACCTCAAATTATAAAGTTCAATGAAGAAAACATAGGCAGTAATTTCTTTGAGATCAGCCATAGCAACATTTTTCTATATATGTCACCTAACGTGAGGAAAACCAAAGCAAAATGAAACAACTTGGACAACATCAAAATTAAGAGCTCTTGTAGAGTCAAGGAAACAATCAACCAAATGAAAAGACAACTGTCTGAATGTGAAAGGATATTTGCAAATTACATACCTGAAAAACAGGGTTAGTATCCAAAATATATAAAGAACTTATACAAGTCAACACCAAAAAACCCCAAACAATCCAATTAAAAAATGGGCAGAAGACATTTCTCCAACAAGACATACAGATAGCCAACAGATACATGAAAAGATGCTCAACATCACTTATTATTAGGGAAATGCAAATCAAAACCACAATGACCTATCTCCTCACACCTGTCAGAATTGTTAAAATCAAGCACACAAGAAACAGGTGTTGGTGAGGCTGTGGAGAAAAAGGAACCCTCAAGCACTGTAGGTGGCAATACCATCCGGTGCAGCCACTGTGGAAAACAGATGGATGTTCCTCAAAAAGCTAAAAATAGAATTACCATATGATCCATTAATTCTACAACTGAGTATTTACCCAAAAAATATGAATTTGAATGTTTACTGCAACATTATTCACAATAGCCAAATTGTGAAAGCAAGCCAAGTGTCCATTGATAGATGAATGCCTAAAGAAGAGGTGGAATATATACAAAATGGAATATCATTCAGCCATAAAAAATGAAATTTTGCCATTTGCAACAACCTGGACAGATCTGGAGAGTATAACGCTAAGTAAAATAAGCCAGAGAAAGACAAATACCAAATGTGGAATTTAAGAAGCAAAACAAACAAACAAACAAACAGAGACAAGGGGTCCCTGGGTGGCTCAATCGGTTAAGCGTCTGACTTTTGGTTTTGGCTCAGGTCATGATCTCACAGTTTGTGGGTTCAAGCCCCGTACTGGGCTCTGCACTGGCAGTGCAGAGCCTGCCTGGGATTCTCTCTCTTTCCCTCTTCCTCTGCCTCTCCCTAGCTCTCTCTCTCTCTCTCTCTCTCTCAAAATAAATAAACCTAAAAAAATTTTTTTAAAGAAATAAAGAGACAAAAAAATCAGACACTTAAATATAGAGAACAAACTGATGGTTATAGATGAGAGGTAGGTGGAGGATGGGTCAAATAGATGAAGGGGATTAAAAAGTACATTTATCATAACGAGAGCTGAGGAATGTATAGAATTGTTGAATCACTATATTGTACACCTGAAACTAATATGACACTATATGTTAATTATACTGGAATTAAAAAAAAAACTTGTTCCTGCAGCAGTTATTAGTAAAATATCCATGTCCCACCACCTCAAAGCAGTTGCAAACTTCCCGAGGTTTCTTAGGGTATTCGTGTCCCTTTATCCCTCACTTGGCTCAAGTGCTTCAGCCCCTTCACAGATTAGTAAAAACGGAATCCCAGTGGGACTGGTCCTCAAAGGAAAGAGAAGCATTCAAGCCAAGGTGGCTGTTAAACAGGTCCAAGCCTTAGGTGTTTGTGTATAGGGACAACCATTTGAATGGATGCAGCCGGTCACCCAGAAGGGGTTTAGATGGAACTTGTAGCAATGGCAAGGGCACAAATGCATACTGTTAGGTTTCCAGTCACAGTTACGGAAAGAAGCTGCAATGTGGTATTGCATTTTAGAACACCTGTGTGCTACTTACCAGGCCTTACAGCAAGTAGAAGACATGACTAAAAGAATCCCGGTGACCATTCGCATTCAGTACCCTAGAGCAGGATGGCTAAAGGATACATTTCAAGAGTCCAAGTCAGGCATTGCCCAAAAATCCAGACTGTAGCCAAATGGCATGTCTTCTTGCAACAACATAGTACCCTGATAAACATCCCTCTTATTGTAGATCTGTACTCCATTCTTGGCCTTGTGACTCATGTCACCTCTGAAGGACAGCCATTAGCTAGCTGAAGCAGCAAAGCCACCGCAGCTGCCACTCTTTATGCAGAAAGGAGGTGGACCGATCCCTGAGCGTGCCTGTACATTGAAGAGTCAACAAGAGGTGACCCCTGCACCTTGACAGCTATTGCCATCCAACCCTCAACTGAAAGTATCTGGAAAGATTCTGGCACTGGACACAGTAGCCCACTGCAGTGAATTGCAAACAGCATAGATGGTATTGTTCCATGAGCCTGATTCCACTGTTCTATGAATAGATAGCTGGGAATCTACAAGGGACCAGCCATTGCCTTCTCCAATGGGAGGCACAGGACTAGATGGTGGCAGGGTGACCACTTTGGGAAACAACATGTAGAACTCCAATGCACATGAGGTAAACATTACTGTTTACCATGTAGATGCACACACCCCACCTGGTAACCGACAGGCTGATGAATTGGGCTGCATCCACCTCCTAGAAGACATTCCAATGGAAGACACTGCCACCTGGCTACACAACATGAGAAATCGAGGACAACAGACGTTGTGGGCCATTGCTAAGAACTGGGGCTTGCTGCTGCATTACAAAGACATTGCAACCATCTGCCAAGAAGGCCCAACCTGTGCCCAGGATTGACTATGACCTTTACTGAGAGACACCAGACAGATAGTGGAGAGGGGGGCACCCCATTCAGAGATGGCAGATTGACTATATTGGTCCCCTGCCTCTGATGGCTGCTGTTACGTTTTGACATGTGTGACACTTATTCAGGACACCTGCAAGCCAACCCCAGTAAATGTACCACACAGAGGGCCACCATCTGTGGCCTGGAACAACTGTGTGCTGCATACAGGGTGCCCACTGACTCTGACAGCAAACAAGGCTCCCACTTCAGAGGACATGAAGTGCAAGTGCGGGCAAAAGCTCAAGACGTCCATTGGCATTTCCATCTACCATACAATCCCACCCCAGCTGGGTTGATAGAATGCAGGAGTGGCCTGTTGAAACAACTAACTAGAAACCCATTCACTGGCCTTTTGGACACATCACCTGTAAACAGCTATATGGACATTAAACAAACATGTACATTCCAGTCGACCCAGTGCTTATACTCATGCAAGGGCCTGATGTCACCCTTAGAAATATAAGTAGACAGCATGCAGGAAAGATGTTCTTTGCTGCAGGTAGGAACACAAGGGAACCTTTTACTGCCCTTGCCACAAGATATATTTACAGGGGAACATGTAATTGCCTGTCCCTGGAAATGGCAAATAAGTCCACAGTGTTTTGGGTTTTTGGCCCTATAGGGATAGGGATAGAACAGGTCCTAACCATCACCCCATTTCTTCACCCCACTCCACTGAAAACAATGAAAACATCCCTAGGTCTCTCATAAAAAAGGGACACTATCATAATTGCCTTATGGAGCATTGTTTTACCCCCATAACCTTTTCAGATTTGACCCACCTTGTAGCAGAAGGGGAACAAACAATTTGGTACTGCAAACCTGGAGCTAAACTGCAGCCAAGGGTGGGGTTATCTCAGAACACCACCACTTCCTGCATTCTATTAGACAACTGGGACTTTCCTTTTCTGGTGCCTACTCAACAGCTTACTTTTTGCCCTTAGATTCTGCATAAGAAACCTGTTTACTGAGTGGGCCCTGACTATAGCTTCTCTACAGAATAAGACCAACTGTTGGGTGTATAGTGAACTCCCCCTATCAGTGACCGTGGGCCTCCTCTGGGGAATCCAAGCCACCAACCTCAGCATTTGGGAAGGCTTCTACCCTTGGTGTAACACCTTTAGGGCCCCTACCCGGACTGACCCATATTCGCTAAGTGTTCAGGCTTCCCACCCAGGAAGACACAAAGGACAAACTTTTCCAATTGATATGGGAATAAATAAGACTCTGCCAATGGAATATGCCATTGGGATGGCTTGGGATGATTAACTGCAACCCAGGTGCAAATTATGGGAGTGGCCCCATGGTGCATAGTGAGGCACAACAGGACCACAAATGCTATAGGTCATAACGTAGGATGGACATGCACACAACAGTGCAATTAACACTGTACTCATCACTGCTGATACTTGGCTGTGGAAACAACATGCATCCGTTCCTGTGGGTGCCTTCCTCTCTCTGTGGGGATGGCTCTGGACATGTGGTACTCATGGCTGTCCCTACTTAACCTATAACTAGACTAGGTGCTGCACCTAGGGGTGGCCCTACCTGCCAGGCTGTATACTCACCCAGTTACAGAAGAAGCCTACCAACTGGGAGGTGGTCAGGGCCCGATATAGAACCAACAGATCATCTTGATGGTTCCATCCCCTGTCCATTCTCTCCCCTCTGTGGCCACAACTGACATAAAATGGTGGGTACAGACCTTAGCCAAATGCATGGTTGCCACCTTTAATTCCACGCATAAGGTAATCATCCTCCTTACCGGGGAGGGTTTCCAAATGAGAAAAGTAGTTCTGCAAAGTAGGATGGTTTCTGACATATGTCATCATCAAGGCAGATTGCAGCACGCATATACCTGACTATTCCACATCTCTCAAGCCATGGCTAGTTTAAGCACAGATATTAAAGCTATTGATTCCCTGGACACTGGTCTTGTTAGTGCTTGTTTAAATAAAGCACTTGCCTTCTTCCTGGAAAAATGGTTTTTGTAGTTTCTTAGCTATTTGTGTTCTATTATTTGGATGTTGTGGCTTATACTGTTGCTGTGGGATTTGATTGCAGGGCACCTCAGCATACCTGGCCCCAGGAACATCATGGAAGAGGAGCACGTAAAGAATGTACAGGCCATTCAGGGTGTGCTGGGATGGAGTATATGGTACATGCTGGATAGCTAGTTCATGCAAGCATAACCCAAATGCCTGTTAATCACTATCTTGAGAATGTAGAGATCCCATCCTCCCTCCATATTCCTATCAAGCAGAATATGCAGAAAAAATGCTGTTCAGTGTTCAAAGTCAGGGGCTCTGGGGCACCTCCCTTATAATGAAGGGTGTCCTGGTGGCAGGCCTCGATCTCCTCAAAAACACTGGCCATGCAAGGAAGGGAAGGACCAGTGGTGGCTGCGGATACTTAACTGACTGATCCGCCCAGGTGGTGATGCCCCAAGATTCAGCAATTCTATTCCTCAGTATTCACCAAAGATAAGTGAAACTTATGTCTACACAAAGCCTTGCTCACAAATGTTCATACCACATTATTTGTAACAGGCCCAAACAGGAAATAATACAAATGGCCATTAATGACTGAATGGATAAGAAAATATGGTTATGTTCAAATAATGGCATACAAGTCAGGAACAAAAAGAGACTACTGACACATGTATTAATATGGTTAAATCTCCAATACATTATGCTACATGTAAGAGGCCAATTTTAGTTGGCTACAATTGTGCTCAAATCCATTAAATAACATTCTGGAAAAGGTAAAACTATAAGGACAGAAAACAGATCAGTGATTGCCACAGGGTGGGTTGTAGGAGGAGCTGAACACAAAGGGACTTGAGAAATTTTAAGGGCATGTTAGAATCATTCTATCATGATTATGGTGGTGGTTACATGAATGTATTAGTCAAAACTCACAGAATTGCCGCAAAATGCATGAAATTCATCACATATAAGTATCTTAAGTTAAAAAAATGTCTTAGTGTGCTGTAAATTATACTTTAATGTGTGAAAAGTGTACTGTTTTCAACAGGCTAGTAAAATCATGGAATAAAATAGATTCTGGAAGCAACATGTAAAGATTCATAATATAATAGAAAGGGATTTAAAAATCATTGAAAAAGATAAATTTTTTCAATAAAGGGTTAATTGATTCAACCAAACTCATTGAATGCCTACTATGTGCCATGGAACTGCTTTAGACACTATACAGATAGCAATTAAAATAGAAAAAATTTTATTCCTTTATTGTGCTTGCATTCTTGTTGTGAAGATAGACCATAAATACAGTAAATAAGCGAGTATCATCGTAAGTTATAGGGTGATAAGCACAGTAAAGATAATTAAAATGGGGCAAAGAAAATGGAGGGTGATGCAATTTTGACGTGGGAAAACTAGTAGTCACGTGGGAGAAAAATAGATTCCTACACTTTATACCTTAATGCAAAATAAATTCTGGGAAGATGTTTCATTTAAATGTAGAAAATAATTTCAAAATATAGTAGAAATTTTGGTGTATATATGAAAATCTTGAGTAGATACTTTCTAAGTATGACCCTAAAGGCATGAATCATAAAGTATAGATATATTCTATTGCATGAAAATTATAAGTTTCTGTATAGTGAAAAGCTAGAGAAACTGGGAAAAATTACTTGCCCTATATAGGATATAATAAAGATCGATATATTTAAGTTTTCAATCCAACAACAGAGATACAAAACACAATTTTAAATGGGCAAAGGTATTTTGCCAATAAAGAAATTCAACTCTATGAAAAAAGTATGTCAAAGAGATGTACATTAGAACAAACATATTTACTAATATTGATAAGATCAAAGATGACTAGTGTGGGTAGGGAGGAAATGCATACCTCTGTATCTTGGTGTAGGAGAGCTTATCAATATCAATAGCCTCATAAGCATTTCTTCTGACACAGAATTCCACTTCTAAGAACTTATCATAAGGAAATGATAACACACAGAGATTTGGTCTCAAATATTTGTCACTTTTTGCAACAGTAAAAGTTGTAAACCATGTCCAGCAATATCTATTTAAATAAATTATGGCACATCTATGCCATGACAAATTTATTACACAGCTGTTAAAAATGTTAAAGTAAATCAACTCAGCTATTGGCAGAACCTCAGTAAAAATTTTGAAATGTTAAAAATATATAATCAAATGTATATGTGTATTTTATTAACCTGGAAATATATTCATAATACATCACTAAGGAACAAATGTATTTTTAAACACATATAAGCATGGCAAAAATAAACTATTGGGACTACATGAAAATAAAAAGCTCTGCATAGCAAAGGAAACAATCAACAAAACTAAAAGGCAACCTATGGAATGGGAGAAGATGTTTGCAAGTGACATAGCTGATAAAGGGTTAGTATCCAAAATATGCAAAGAACTTCTACAACTCAACACTAAAAAAAACAAGTAATCCAATTTAAAATGGGCAGGAGATATGAACAGACATTTCTCAAAAGATGACATACAGATGGCCAACAGACACTTGAAAACATGCTCAACATCCCAAGGCATCAGGGAGATGCAAATCAATGAGATAATACCTCCCACTGTCAGAATGGCTGGAATCAATAACACAAACAACAAGTGTTGGTGAGGATGTGGAGAAAAAGGAATGCTTATGCACTATTGATGGGAATGCAAACTGTACAACCACTCTGGAAAACAGTATGGAGTTTCCTCAAAATATTTAAAAAAAGAACTACACTGTGATCCGGTAATTGCACTATAGGGTATTAGCCCAAAGAATATGGAACACCAATTTGAAAAGATATGTGCACCCCTATGTTTACTGCAGCATTATTTACGATAGCTAAGATATGGAAGCAGCCCAAGGGTCCACTGATAGATGAATGGATAAAGAAGATGTGTATATACATACAACGGAATATTATTCAGCCATAAAAAGAAATGAAATCTGCCCTTTTGCAATGACATGGATGGAGCTAGAGAGTATAATGCTAAGTGAAGTAAGTCACAGAAAGACAAATACCATATGATTTCACTCCTATGTGGAATTTAAGAAACAAACAAAGGGGAACAAAGAGACAAACCAAAAAACAGACTCTTAACTGGATTACCGGAGGACAGGTTGGTGGGAAAATGAATGACCTAGGTGAAGGGGATTAAGAGTACACTTATCATGATGAGCACTGAGTAATATATAGAACTGTTCAATCACTATATTGTACACCCAAAATATAACACTGTATGTTAAGTACATTGAAATTAAAAAACTTAATAAAAAATGAATGTAAGCATGATACCTTATCCATAAACAAAACATGTATAAAGAACCTAAAATAACAGGTTTCAGAAATTAAGAATTACTATTTATGGGTAGATTTATTGCTTGTCTGTATTTTCTGATTTTCCTAATAGAACTTTTGTTGTGTTATTTTTGGCTTTTAGCATACAACTTATTTATGGTGCTTTAGTTTTAAAAACACTTTTACACCTATTATTTACTTTTATTATTAGTTTTTAATTATGTAACACCCAGTAGATAGGTACTGTAGATAGAAATGTACCAGTTTACAGATGGATGATCTAAAGTTTAAAGAGATTTAGTGAGTTCCCAAGTGCGAGGTGAATCTTAGATGCCAAAGCCGAGCATTAATTTCAGCTCCTACTCCAAATCTAATAACACCTCCCTGGCTGAAAACACCAGTGTATCTCACAGGGATTAATGCAAATACCAGTATCTATGCAATAAGTGTTTGCAATTTAAAAAACAAAACAAACAAAACCCCACTTTATTTTGTTTGGAGGAGGTAAGAAGGAAATGCTTGCCTTGCTCAGTCTATTCAAAATTTGCCCCTCTCTTTTTTTCCCCTTTGCGTGTTTTGTTTCTTAAATTCCACAAAGGAGTGAAATTGTATGGTATTTGTCTTTCTCTAACTGACTTACATTGCTTAGCATTATATTCTAGCTCCATCCATGTCATTCAAATGGGAAGATTTCATTCTTTTTTATGGCTGAATAATATGAATAATATGAGTAATATTCATATTATGTAGGGGTGTGTGTGTGTGTGTGTGTGTGTGTGTGTGTGTGTGTGTGTGTGTATCTTCCACATCTTCCTTATCTATTCATCAATCAATAGACACTTTGGTTACTTCCATAATTTGGCTATTGTAAATAACACTGCTATAAACACAAGGGTGCATGTATCCATTTGAATTAGTGTTTTTGTATTCTTTGGGTAAATACCCAGTAGCGCAATTGCTGGGTCATAGGGTAATTCTATTTTTAACTTTTTGAGAAACTTCCATACTGTTTTCCACAGTGGCTGCAAACAGACTTTTAACTGAGGGGAGGTGGGTTACCAGAGGGGAGGTGGGTAGGAGGATGAATTAAATAGGCGATGGGGATTAGGGGTGCATTTGTCATAATGAGCATAGAGAAATGTATGGAACTGATGGATCATTGTATTGTACACCTGAAACTAATATAACACCATATGTTAACTACAGTGGAATTAAAAACTTAAAAAACTTTGCCTCAGTCCTGGGCAGTCTTATTGCAGAAAATGTATAGCTAATATCAAGACCTAAAATTTAATTAAATAGCAGAGTTTACTCTTCATTAATGGCCCATGATAAAAAGTCGTAGAAAATGGAAATGAATTCACGGGTAGCCTGGAGTACTATTTGGATTCATTAGTTTCCCCCTTATTTTCCATGTAATCTTTGTCTAGATAGCAAACAAATTCCAGCAGTGACCAGTTAATTTCCTCTTCAGCACTACTCACTCTCCAACATATTGGCACAAGCTGCTAAATGGTCAAATAAGTGGCCAAGAGGAAAGCAGAAGAAAAATCTCATGAATATTTCTGCAGTTCCAACACATGTGATTCTAAGAACGTATTGTTACCTTGCCATGGATACATAGTAAAAATGCCTTCAGGTCAAGTGCAATAGGAAGTACTTACTCTCAGGGAGATTACTCAGAAACAAGTCAAAATTAACAAAATTCCAGTGAGCATGAAGAGGCCTTTAATCAGAAAAATGTGTTCACTTGTGTTCTGGGTCCCATTTGCTCATAGACAAAATTAACAAAACTGGGAACCAGAATATATCCAGAAAAAAAAATGAGAAAGGAACACAACTAAGGAATAAGTAGAATTCTGCAATCCTCTGTTAAGAAGAAACTTTATAATAAAATTAGTGTCTATTCAGAATATTTTCACATTTTTTAACTAGATGAACATTTATTTGTGAATGTGTGAAAATAACTCTTTCAAGCATGGTACTTACCTGCAAATTGAAGTTGAGTCATTGTTGTGTACTCTCCCTCTCAAACATTTTGATACCTTTCCATAGTTCTCTTTTGCCTCAACACAAGCTCTACCTTTGCAAAGATAAGAGATCCACTGATGACCCCCCTCCTCCAAACTTCAAACTGACTTACTCATATGAATTGAGAAAGCCAATGTCTTCATCATCATCATCATGGAACCTGGAGAGTCGTTCCATTATACTTTAACCACCAACAAATGCAAAAACATGTCATTAGAAATTTGCTACATGGACGAGCGTTGAGAAAATGTATTTGAACAAGAATTCCTTGAATCTAAAGGATATAGCAAACATGACTTAGCTCACTGGATGGCCTAAATTTTTAGGAAGAATTTTAGACTTATTGTCCAGAAGACTGTATTCTCATGGATACTTCCAAATCTCTCTAGTTTTCTCTTCCCCTCCCCCATCCCGTCTCTCCCTCAATCCTACCCTCTACCTCTCTCCTTCCCCTTCCCTCCCGCACCCCCCACTTTGTTTCCTTTCTGTCTCTGCCTCTTTCATCCTCTTTGTCTGTCTTTCTTGGGTGTGCGCTCGCTCTCTCTCTCTCTCTCTCTCTCTATGTATATATATATCACTGATCCAAATAAATGACATCAGTAGTCTTTAATGCACCATCGTTGAGAGGTAAAATATATCACAGTAGTCAAATACTTCCGATGCCACTTTATTCAAGTCAGTGTGAAGGATTAAAAATGTACATAGAGCTAAGTGAGTTCATAGACTTACTTTTTTTGGTTGAAATTGATACATTTGCTATAGAATATATAAACTAATTGAACTCTTAAAAATATGTCAATTAGTTATTTGGAATCTGAGTCCCTCCCACCACCTTCTACTCTTCACATATCATGGATAACTTGGATAGGATGTACATAATTGTTAGAAACAAGGACTTCATAACTAATTTGACCTCATAAACTTTAGTATACCCCTTCCTCTCTCTGTATATATTTATATCTCACCTTTCCTTGGGCGCTTTAACACAGGTTACTCTTTTCAACTCACTTGAGTCATAGCTAAGGGATTTAAAATGCACATTGTAAGACTCCATGTCTTTCTAGACTAATTTTTAAATGCAAATTAGTGTCAATTACTCTAGATTTATAATCTGGCTGACCTAAGAATATAACATCCTAATCAGTTCATTGAAACCAGGTATATAATATTTCCCTAGAAACTAACTTTACATGTTTGTAATGAAAATCTTAGTCCTGTAGAAAAAATTAATAAAATCAAGTTTATGTATACTTCTTTTAATCCCCAAATATAATACCATTTTGTGGTTAAATTTGCTTCAAATTCAACCTCAGTCTGTAGATACTAATCTTGCTTGCCCTTGTAATTTTGTCTTAACTCCCTACACCACCTATTAACTCTTCAAGAATCATAGAGGTCTTTCCTGCACCTCAGAAAGGATCAAATAACTCCTGACCTGAGTTAGGGGCTGCCTCCAGTGTGATAGTGGGTTTGGGGTACCACCCTCACATGGTGGCAGCACTCTGGAGGGTAAGAGGCATATCCAGGGTCTACAAGCTCCATTTTTTTCTGCTGAGGGTTCCTCTGCTCCCTGTCCACTGCTGATTCCTCCTTGCTCCAAATTCAATTCTGTCCTCTCTTGGCCCCATACACTCAGGGGGTATGTCATCTCATACCTGGGCAATTTCATAGTTTCCTAAGTGTTTTGGCTGCTACAAAAAGTAACAGACTATTTCCTTTTATGACCTGGTCTCCTTGCCCCAAATAGACCCAGAAAAGAAAGTTACATTCTGAAGCTTGCAAAGACTTGAGATAAAGTGTCAAAGAAACTGTGTATTGCCATGAGCACTTTCCTGAATGAACTTCACAAATCTCAGTATCTCCCTTCCTCTATCTCCATGTATTTCTATCTCACCTTTCATCAAAGGGTCAACACCAGTTACTTTTTTCCCCTGACTTGGGTCATTGCTAAAGGATTAAAAATGCACATTTTAAGACTTCACGTGTCTCTCTAGATTTGTTTAATTTTTATATGAAAATTAGGTACAATTTGGCTACAATTTGTACTCAAGTGGATTAAAAACAATTTAATCAGCCTTTGATACCTGGCATTCAATGTTTCCCTACAAATGAGGCTTTATATGCTTAAAATGAGACTCTTACTCCTGTGGACAAAAACTTAATAAATCAAGTTTGTGTACATTTTCTTGACTCCTGAATCTTCTCCTTGCTCCAAAATGGGTTTATCTCCTCTCTTGTTCTACTTTATTTTTTTAAGCTTATTTATTTATTTTGATAAAGAGAGCACGAGAGAGCATGAACAGGGGAGGAGAAGAGAGAAAGAGAGAAAGACAGAGAATCCCAAGCAGACTCCATGCTGTCAGTGCAGAGCCCAACACGGGTCTTAATCCCAGGAACCATGAAATCATGATCTGAGCAGAAATCAAGAGTCAGATACTTAACTGACTGAGCCTCCCAGGTGCCCCTTTGTTCCGTTTCCGTTAGAGTCTCATACATGGGGCATTTTGACAATTTCCTAGGGGTTTGGGTGGCCACTAGCTAGGGCTGACAAACAGGAGAGGAATAAGATGCATCCCCTCATGACCTGTTTCTCTTTTATCCAACTCTGTCTAAACTGGAGACAAAGTCACTTTTGTATGCCACAGTAATTTGGAAATGGTGTCAAAGACTCTCAGTGTCTTCTGGAAAATAGTATGGAGGTTCCTCAAGAAAATAAAAATAGAACTACCCTACAACCCAGTAGTTGTACTACTAGGTATTTATCCAAAGGATACAAACATGCTGATTCGTAGGGGTACATGTACCCTAATGTTTATAGCAGCACTATCAACAATAGCTAAAGCATGGAAAGAGCCCAAATGTCCACTGTTTGATGAATGGATAAAGAAGATGTGATGTGTGTGTGTGTGTGTGTGTGTGTGTGTATATATATATATGTATATATACACATACATATACACATATATGTGTATATATACACATACATATACACATATATGTGTATATATACACATATGTGTGTATATATATATATTTATATATATATATTTGAATATTAGTGACCAAAAAGAATGAAATCTTGCCATTTGCAACAACGTGGATGGAACTAGGGTGTATTATGCTCATTGAAATAAGTCAGAGAAAGACACGTATTATATGATTTCACTCATGTGGAATTTAAGAAACAAAACGGATAAACATAGGGGAAGGGAAGCAAAAATGAGATAAAAACAGAGAGAGAGACACAAACCACAAAAGACTTAAATGCAGGGAACAAACTGAGGGTTGCTGGTGGGGTGTCGGGTGGGGGATGGGCTAAATGGATGGTGAGCATTAAGGAGGGCACTTGTTGGAATGAGCACCGGATGTTATGTGTAAGTGATGAATCACTAAATTCTACTCTTGAAATCATTATTATACTATATGTTAACTAGGATTTAAAAAAAAAACAAGGAAGACACAGAAGGAAAAAAAAAAAGACACTGTAATGTCTTGAATGCTCCTGAAAATGAACCTCCAAATCTCAGTCTCTCTCCCTCCCACCGTCTCTATATGTGTCTTTATACATGTATAGTTCTGTTTACATCTCTATTTATATCTCACATTTCGTTGATGATTTCACCAGAAGTTACTGTTGTCAGTTCACTCAAGGCAATGCTAGGGGATAAAAATGGGACAGAGTCAGACACTACATGATATTCTACATTAAATACTTCAGGTCAGTTAGTTAAAATTACTCTCCAAATTACAAGATAGTTAACTCTTTTAAAATTTACATATAAATCAGTTATTTGAAACCTGGTATGTCGTTTCCCCCTAGAAATGAGGCTTTTTGTCTTTGTAATGAATACCTTGCACCTGTCAAAAAAATTAATGACTCAAGATTTAGGTACAGTTCTTTACTACTGAATCTGACTCAATGTGTAACATTCTTTTTGGGTGGGATTTATTTTTTTACCTCGGCGTAGGAATACACCTCTCTTGACCAATCTAATTTCCTCATTTGCAAGTCTTTCCAACCCATCTGTGCTTTTTAGGAATCATGGATGTCTTTCCTGCCCCTCAGCTAATATCAGATCACTACAGGTCTGAGTCAATGGCTCTATCCAATATGATGGTAGGTCTGGGCTTGGGGCACCCCCCAGCTGCAAATGGTGGCAAACATACACAGATCCAAGTCTATAGGCTCAATTATTTTCTGCTGAGGCACCCTCTGCATCCTGTCCCCCCGTGTGTTTGCTGTTTATAATTTACTAGTATTCTCCTTCCTACCCTAGTACAGACTCAGACACAGGCAATCTGAAAATTTCCTATCAGTTTGGCTGCTCATAACCGAGGGTGAAGACTGGGGGTGAGAGAACGCCTTCTATAACCCATTCATCTTTCTTCTACCTTGATTCAAAAACCCTTGATTCTATATTACATATAGAAGCTTACCATGAGAAGACTTTACAAACAATATCAAGAGAACTGTGTATCCCCACGGGGAGTGAGCATCCCAAATCCCATCCCAAATCCCAATATGTGTGCGTACAGACACATATTTATGTATGTATTCATCATAGCTCACTTTGCATTGGAGAGTCCTTTGGAGGATACTGCTGTCCATTCACTCATGGCAGTTCTAAAGGATTAAAAGTAGACATAGTTAGACACCACATGACTTCTAGACTTACTGATTTAGTTCAAATTGGTTACAATTACTCTTGAACTTATAAACTGGTTGATACTTAGAAAATTTGCCTGCAAATTAGTTATTTGAAATCCAATATCTCATTTTTCCTAGAAATGAAGCTTTATATGTTTGCAATATGTATTTTAGACCTAGCAAAAACATGAGTGATTCAAGAGTTAAGTACAGATCTTTTCTACTGATGCTGGCTCAGTGTGTACCAGCCTTTCATGGTGGAAATTATTTCAATTCAACCTCAATTTGCAGGTATACATCCTTCTTCCCTCCCAAATGTTCTGCTTCTCAAGTCCCTCCTTCATCTCCTTTTACCACTCTTGCCTTCTCTGCCCTCAGATAGTGTCAAGTAACTGCAGGCCTGAGGCAGGGGCTCCCTCCATGTGACTGTAGGTTTGGATCTGGGACAGCAGCCTCATATGGTGGCAGAACTCTTGGAGGGTGAACGATCCAGGTTCAATTAGCACCTTTCTTTCTGCTGAGGGCTCCTCTGTCCCCTGGGTACTGGCACCTCCTCTTTAGTCTTAGTAGGATTCTGTTCCCTCTTTACCCAGCCTAGTAAGACTCATACATAGGCACGCTGGAAATTTTCAAAGGTTTTGGCTTCTAGACACTAAGAGGAGGAAGGATTCCTCTTAGGACCTGCTCCTCTTTGATCCAAACAGATCCAAAAAGATAGGAAGTTACCTACAGGTGCTACAGTGAGAAGATTCAGAAACAAAGACACCGTATTGTCATGGATGATCCTGAGAATGCATTTGGAAACCTTATCCCTTTCGCTCATAGTATTTGTTTTTGAACGTGTCTTTGTGTGTCTGTGTGCATATAAATGTATACATACATATGTGCATATAAATATATATTTATCTTTATTCATTTATATCTCACATTTCACTGGTGAATTCCTCATAGCCATCTGATTTCGATTCAGTCAGGGCCGTGCTAAAGGATTAAAGAGGTACATAATCAGACACCATGTGTAATACTAGACTGACTTTCCTTCATTTAAATAACTATAATTGCTCTATACTTATGAACTCGTCAGTCTTTAAAAATTCATGTATTTACCACCTAATTGAACCTGGTAGGTCATTTTTTTTAGTAGAAATGAGGCTTGGGGTGCCCCTGGGTGACTCAGCTGGTTGAGCGTCTGACTTTGGCTCAGATCATGATCCCATGATTCCGTGAGTTCAAGCCCAGCAATGGGCTCTGTGCTGACAGCTCAGAGCGTGAAGCCTGCTTTGGATTCTGTGTCTCCCCCTCTCTCTCTGCCCCTCCCTCCCCTGCTCATGTCTATCTGTCTCTCAAAAATAAACATTAAAAAGATTTTAAAAAAGAAAGAAAGAAATGAGGCTTTATATGAGATGTTAATGACTACCTTAGGCCTATAAATAATGCATCAATCTGTAAGTTCTTTACTGTCACTCTAAACTGATCATGTAACAGCCTTTTGTAGTAGAATTTATTTCAAATTCAACTTCAGTTTGGAGGCAGCCATCCCTCTTATCCATTTAAATTCCTGGTTCTGAGGCCCTTCCCTCTTCTCCTGACTTTCATCTAAGGGTTTGGCTGCTAGAAAGGGAAACAAATCCACTCAGGGTAAGAAGTACCCCTCTTATGTCTTCCCCTTTTATTCAACTAAATCTAAAAAAAAAAAAAAAAGATAGAAAATTACCTACATATACTACAGTGAGAGAACTTAGAAGCCGTATTGAAGACATTCCAGGGAGGAGTTAAGATGGGAAATGATTAGGGAGACCCCAAGCTTGTCTAGTCCCTTGAACACAGCTGGATATTTATCAAATCATTCTGAAACCAAAGAAATCAAACAGAGGTTTGAGAGAACAAAACTCGCGAGACTACAAGTGGAAAAGTGACCACCCTTTAGGAGGTAGGAGTCGTGGAGAACTTAATGGGGGAGCTGTTGTTCTGGGTACAGCTTGGGGAGGGATCCTGCTTGGAGAGGCTACTGCAAAGTAGTATAAGTAGCGGAACACAGAATCTCAACTTTTAGCAGTCTGCTACCATGGAGGAAGTGCCCGGCTTAAAGGTGCTCAAGTGGTGAAGTGGAGCAGAATCCCAGGAGTGACAGTGTGGTCTGAGAATCCCTTGGGGCACAAGAAAGACACACGCCATGCCAACATACTGTGCTGTTTCCAGGCATAAGAGAGGGGACTCGCTCTGGCAGAGGGCAGCAAACAGGAGTGCTAGCTGTCTGCTCTGACATAAGCTCTGAAGAGCGGTATATTCATGCCACTGTTTTTTTGGCACAGGCTGGCAAAAACCTGGCGAGACCCTCCCCGGGAGGAACATTGTGGGTCTGCCTCCACAGGGATCCCTAAAATTTGGGAGTTTTAAACTCAGTTGTAAGCCTGAATAAAAAAGCTTGGACATAGGCAGGGTGAATGCAGGGTTCTGATGAAAACCGGGGACACAAGAAGGGTGATTAATTGCTCTTCTGTGAGGTTTCCCTGAAGAGTAAGTGGCGCAAGCATTTAGCTCCAGGGCTATAGAGCAGGGAGCTGCCATTTTCAATCCACTCTTCAGAGCCAAAAGGCTTCAGGGAGCAAAACAGCACCACCTAGTGGAGGTCAGAGCCACTTACACCAAGCCCCTCCCCCTCGCACCCTAGAGGCGAATTTCCGCTCAAACAAGTCAGCCTGAGAATTAGTGCAGCAGGCTCCTCCTCCAGAAGACCAGCACCGACAACTCACTTGCACCAAGTCTACTGGGCAAACAGATCTAGGAAACATAGGATCTAAATTCCATTTTACTTTTATTCTTTATGTTTTTATTACTTTTTTCATTCATTTTCTTATTTTTTTTAAATTCATCTTAAAATTTTTACTTTTTTTGGGTTGCCTGGGTGGCTCAGTAGGTTGAGCCTCCGACTTCAGCTCAGGTCACGATCTCTCAGCTTGTGAGTTCTAGCCCCACGTCAGGCTCTGTGCTGACAGCTCAGAGCCTGGAGCCCGCTTCGGATTCTGTGTCTCCCTCTCTCTCTGTCCCTAACCCACTCACACTCCGTCTCTGTCTCTCTCAAAAATAAATAAACATTAAAAAAAGAAAATTTAAAAAAAATTTACTGTTTTTTTTACATTTTATGTATACATTTTTATATATACATATCCTCTTACTTTTTATTTTATCGTTTGTTTTCATTTCATTTCATTGCATTATATTATGTTTTTTTTTTTTTTCAACGTTTATTTATTTTTGGGACAGAGAGAGACAGAGCATGAACGGGGGAGGGGCAGAGAGAGAGGGAGACACAGAATCGGAAACAGGCTCCAGGCTTTGAGCCATCAGCCCAGAGCCTGACGCGGGGCTCGAACTCACAGACCGTGAGATCGTGACCTGGCTGAAGTTGGACGCTTTACCGACTGCGCCACCCAGGCGCCCCTCATTATATTATGTTTTAATTTGGGTCTAGACTCCTAACAAGCCACCCAAAGCACACCTAGGATCTAGGGTGGTTGTTGTTTTTAATTTTTTTTCTTTGTTTGTTTTCTTTATTTTTTCTTTTCTTTTATGGACAAAATGACAAGATGGAGAAACTCACCCCAAAAGAAGGAACAGGCAGTAGAACTCATGGTCAGAGATTTAATCAAAGCAGATATTAAGTAAGATGTCTCAACTAGAATTTAAAACCACAATTAAAAGGATGCCAGTTGGGGTTGAAGAAAGCATAGAAGACAGCAGAGAATTCCTAAACTAAAATCTTGTCAGCCCCAAATTAAAAATGCTGTAACCAAGGTGCAATTTCAAATGGATGCCATGATAACGAGGCTGGATAGAGCAGAGCAGCGAATCAGTGATATAGGAGATAAAATTATGGAAAATAATGAAGCTGAAAAGAAGAGGGAAACAAAGACAAAAGATCATAATACAAGACTTAGAGAACTCAGTGACTTATTAAAGAGGAATAACATTTGTATCATAAGAATCTCAGAGATGAAGAAAGAGAAAAGGGGGCAGAAGGTTTATGTGAGCAAATTATAGCTGAAAACTTCCCTAATATGGAGGACATACATCTAAATCCAAGAAGCACAGAGAATCCCCATTAAATTCAGCAAAAGCCAACCATCGCCAAGGAATACCATAGTCAAATTCACAAAATACACAGACAAGGAAGGAATTATGAAAGCAGCAAAGGAAGAAAAGTCCTTAACCTACAAGGGAAGACAATTCAGGTTTGCAGCATATCTGCCCACAGAAACTTGGCAGGTCAGAAAAGAGTGGCAGGATACATTAAACATGCTAAATGGGAAAAATATGCAGCCAAGAATACTTTATCCAGCAAGGCTGTCATTCAGAATAAAAGGAGAGATAAAGAGTTTCCCAAACAAACAAAATCTAAAGGAGTTCATGACCCCCAATCCAGCCCTACAAGAAATTTGAATGGGAACTCTTTGAGTGGAGAAAAACAAAACAAAACACCAAAAGCAACAACCAGAAACACCAACTCCACAGGTAACACAATGGCACTAAATTCATATCTTTCAATAATCACTCTGAATGTAAATGGACTAAATGCTCCAATCAAAAGACATAGAGTATCAGAATGGATTAAAAAAAAAAAAAACCAGATACATCTCTATGCTGCCTACAAGACACCCATTTTAGATCTAAAGGCACCTTTAGGTCTAAAAGTGCCTTTTAAAAGTGAAAGTGAGGGGATGGAGAACCATAGATCAGGCTAATTGAGGTCAAAAGAAAGCTGGAGTAGCCCTACTTATATCAGACAAACTATATTCGAAACCAAAGGCTAACATGAAATGAAGAATAGGTCTACCCTAATCATAATTAAGGGGTCTATCCATCAAGAAGATCTAACAATTATAAATATTTATGTCCCTAACTTGAAAGAACCCAAATATATAAATCAATTAATAACAAACATAAAGAAACTCATTGATAATAATACAATATTATTAGGTGACTTTAACACCCCACTTACAACAATGGACAGGTCATCTAAGCAGAAAATCAACAAGGAAACCACATCTTTGAATGACACACTGGAACAGATGGACTTATTCCATCAGATATATTCACAATATTTCAACTTAAAGCAGGAGAATACACATTCTTTTCAAGAAAACATGGAACATTCTCCAGAATATATCATGTATTGGGTCACAAATCAGCTCTCAAAAAGTACAAAAAGATCAAGCCCATATCACACATTTTCAGACCACAGTGGTACAGAATTTGAAATCAACCACAAGAAAAAATATGGAAACAACATGAGTACTTGGAGATTAAAGAACATCCTATTAAAAAATGAATGGGCTAACTAAGAAATTAAAGAGGAAATTAAAAAGTACATGGAAGCCAATGAAAATGAAAATACGACAGTCCAAAATCTTTGTGGTGCAGGAAAGGCAGTCAGAAGAGGGAAGTATATAGCAATCTAGGCCTTCCTAAAGAAGAAATGAATGTCTCAAATACACAACCTAACATTACACCTAAAAGGGCTGGAAAAAGAAAAGCAAATAAAGGCCTAAATCAGCACAAGAAAGGAAATAATGAAGATTAGAGCAGAACTCAATGATATCAGAAAAAAACAAAAAATGTAGACCATAACAGTGAAACTAGGAGCTGGTTCTTTTAAAGAATTAACAAAATTGGTAAACCCCTAACCAGATGTCTCAAGAAGAAGAAAGAAAAAAACAAAATAGATAAAAAATAAGAATTAAAGAGGAGAGATCACAACTAACACCACAGAAATACAAACAACTATAAGAGAATATTATGAGCAAGATATGCCAACAAATTGGGCAATGAGCAAGAAATGGATAAATTCCTAGAAACATATAAACTATCAAAACTGAAATAGGAAGAAATAGAAAACTTGAATAGATCCGTAAGTAGTAAAGAAATTGAATCAGTAATCAAAAATCTCCCAACAAACAGGGTCAGATAGCTTCCCAGGAGAATTTTACCAAACATTTAAAGAAGAATTAATACCTAATCTTCTCAAACTATTTAAAAAAATAGAAATAGAAGGAAAACTTCCAAGCTTATTCTATGAGGCCAGCATTACCTTGATTCCAAACTAGACAAAGACCCCACTAAAAAGGAGAATTACAGACCAATATCCCTGATAAACACTGATGCAAAAATTCTCAACAAGATACTAACGAGATACTGGCACAAAAACAATCAATGGAATAGAATAGAGAACCCAGAAACGGACCCTCAAATGTCTGGTCAACTAGTCTTAAAGCAGGAAAGAATATCCAGTGGAAAAAAAGATGGTCTCTTCAACAAATAGTTGAAGAATGGGAAAACTGGACAGCAACAGGCAGAAGAATGAAAACGGACCACTTTCTTACACCACACAAAAATAAACTCAAAATGGATGAAATACCTAAAGGTAAGACCATAAAAAATCCTAGAAGAGATAGCAGGCAGCAACCTCTTTGACCTCAGTGGCAGCAATTTCTTAGACATGTCTCCCGAGGCAATGGAAACAAAAGCAAAATGAACTATTAGAACCTCATCCAGATGAAAAGCTTCTGCATAATGGAAGGAAACAATTAACAAAACTATAAGGCAATTGATGGAATAGGAGAAGATTTTTGTAAACCTTCTGATAAAGTGTTAGTACCCACAATCTATAAAGAATATATCAAACTCAACATGAAAAAAACAACCCAGTTCAGACGTAGGCATAAGACATGAGCAGACACTTTTCCAAAGAAGACATCCAGATGGCTAACAGACACATGATGCTCAACATCACTCATCATCAGGGAAATACAAATCAAAACCACAATGAGGTACCACCTTGCACCTGTCAGAATGCCTAGAATTAATGACTCAGGAAACAACAAACGTGGGCAAGGATGCAGAGAAAGGGGAAGACTTTTGGACTCCCGGTGGGAATGTAAACTGGTGCGGCCACTCTGGAAAACTGTATGGATGTTCCCCCAAAAATTAAAAATAGACTACCCTAGGGGCGCCTGGGTGGCGCAGTCGGTTAAGCGACCGACTTCAGCCAGGTCACGACCTCACGGTCCGTGAGTTCGAGCCCCGCGTCAGGCTCTGGGCTGATGGCTCAGAGCCTGGAGCCTGTTTCCGATTCTGTGTCTCCCTCTCTCTCTGCCCCTCCCCCATTCATGCTCTGTCTCTCTCTGTCCCAAAAATAAATAAACGTTGAAAAAAAAAATTTAAAAAAAAAAATAGACTACCCTACAACCCAATAATTATACTACTCAATATTTATTCAAGGATACAAAAATGCTGATTTGAAGGGGCACATGCACCCCAATGTTTATAGCAGCACTATCAACAATAGCCAAAGTATGGAAAGAGCCCAAATGTCCATCAACTGATGAATGGCTAAAGAAGATGCGGTACACACACACACACACACACACACACACACACACACACACTGGAATATTACTTAGTCACCAAAAAGAACGAAAGCTTCCATTTGCAATGACGTGGATGGAACTAGAGTGCACTATGCTAAGCGAAAGAAGTCAGTCAGCGAAAGACAAAAATCATATGATTTTACTCATGTGGAATTTAAGAAACAAAACGGATGAACATAGGGGAAGGAGAGGCAAAATAAAATAAGATAAAAACAGAGAGGCAAACCTTAAGGGACAACTAAATATAGAGAAAAAAACAGGGTTGCTGGAGTGGAGCTGGTGGGGGGATAGATTAAATGGGTGACAGGCATTAAGGAGGACATTTGTTGGGATGAGCGCAAGGTGTTATATGTAAGGGATGAAGCACTAAATTCTACCCCTAAAACAAACACTACACTATATATCAACTAACTTGAATTTAAATAAATAAAAAAGACACCCTGTGGATGCACCTGTCATTTTAAAAATCTCATATCTCTCTTTGTTGTTTTATGTGTGTATGTGTCGAGATTATACGTACAATTTTAAATTTATTCATTCATATCTCACATTTCATTGGTGGATTCCTCATAGTTTTCTAATGTCAGTTCATTCTGGGCATGGCTAAAGAATCAAAAAGATACATAGTCAGACACAATGTGTAATTCTAGATTTTCTTTTTTCCATCCAAATAGCTACAATTATTCTACAATATGAGTTGGTTGAGTTTTAACAGTCCATGTGCAAATCAATAATCTGGAACTTGGTGTGTCATTTCATATTAGAAATGAGGGTTTATATGGTGGTAATGATTATCTTAGGCCCATGAATAGTGAACACATCAAGACTTAGGTAAAGTGTTCTTAGTCATTACCCTAACCCAATATGTAACTACCTTTGGTGGTAGAATTTATTTCAATTTGACTTCAGTTTATAGGTTTATAAGTACATATCCCTTTGACTCCAACTAATTGCATGATTGGCAATTTCCTCCATCCCCTGCTTACTCTTCATGCTTCATGGCTGTCTTTCCAGACCCTCAGACAGGTTAAGTAACTAAAACCTGAGGCAGAGGCTCCCTCCAATATGGTGGTGGGTTTGGGGCACTAGTCTCACATGGCAGCAGAGTTCTGGAGTATGCAGGACAGACCCAGTTTCAATTAGCTCCTTTCTTCCTGCTGAGGGCTTCTCTGTCCACTGGCTAATGCTACCTCCTACTTTGTCTTAAGTAGGATTCTGTTCCTTCTTCACCCAATCTAGTAAGACTCATACATGGACATTCTGGAAATCTCCAAAAGGTTTTGGCAGCTAGTTACTAGGAGGAGAAAGGATTCTTCTTATGACCTGCTCCTCTTTGATCCAAATAGGTCCAAAAAAGGCAGGAAGTTACCTACAGGTGCTACAGTGAGAAGATTCAGAAACATTCAAAGACACTGTATTGTCATGGATGATCCTGAGAATGCATTTGGAAACCTCATCCCTTTCATTCATTGTATTTATGTTTGCATACATGTCTTTGTGCATCTGTGTTGATATAAGTATATACATACATATGTGCATATACATATATATAAATCTATATTTATCTTTGCTCATTTATATCTCACATTTTACTGGTGACTTCCTCATAACTGTCTGATTTCCATCCAGTCAGGGTTATGCTAAAAGATTAAAGAGGTACATAGTCAGACACCATGTGTAATAAATACTAGACTGACTTTTTTCCATTTAAAAAGCTACAACTGCTCTATACTCAAGAACTGGTCACTCCTTAAAAATTCATGTATGTATCACCTAATTGAACCTGGTAGGTCATTTTTGATAAGAAATGGGGCTTTATTTAAGAGTCTTTTATGGTTTGCCTCCCTCTCTGTTTGAAACTATTTTTCCCCTTCCCTTCCCCCATGGCCTTCTGTTAAGTTTCTTAAGTTCCACATATGAGTGAAAACATATGATATCTGTCTTTCTCTGACTGGCTTATTTCACTTAGTGTAATACCCTCCAGTTTTATCCACGTTGTTGCAGATGGCAGGATTTCATTCTTTCTCATTGCTAAGTAGTATCCCATTGTATATATAAACCACATCTTCTTTATCAATTCTGCAGAGGAGAGGGGAAAATGCGTGATGTGCATTGAGGAGGACACTTGTTGGGATGAGCACTGAGTGTTATATGTAAGCAATAAATAATGGGAATCTACCCCCAAAACTAAGAGCACACTGGGTACACTGTAGGTTAGCTAACTTAACAATAAATTATATTAATAATAATAAAATAAAATGAAATGAGAACAGCTCCCCCAGAAAGAAATGAGGCTTTATATGGGATGCTAATAACTACCTTAAGCCTATGAAAATTTATGCATCAATCTATAAGAAGTTCTTTGCTATCACTCTAAACCCAGTGTGTAACAGCCTTTTGTAGTAGAATTTATTTCAAACTCAACTTCAGTTTGGAGGAAACCATCCCTGTTATCCATTTAAATTCCTGATTCTGAGGCCCTTCTCTCTTCTCCTGACTTTCATCTAAGGGTTTGGCTCCTGCTAAGAGAAACAAATCCATTCAGAGGAAGAAGCATTCCTCTTAGGCCCTCCTCTTTTAGATTTAACTAAATTTAAAAGAAGTTACCTACATATACTACAGTGAGAGAACTTAGGAGCAATATTGAAGATACTCTATTGCTGTGGATACTCCCGAGAATGTTTTTTACAAATATTAATCTCTCTATTGTTTTATGTATTTGTTGAGATTATACATACAATTTTAAATTTATGCATTCATATCTCACATTTCATTGGTGGATTCCTCATAGTTTTCTAATGTCAATTCATTCTGGGCATGGCTAAAGAATCAAAAAGGTACATAGTCAGACACAATGTGTAATTCTAGATTTCCTTTTTTCCATTCAAATAGCTACAATTATTCTACAATATGAGTTGGTTGAGTTTTAACAATCCAAGTGCAAATCAATAATCTGGAACTTGGTGTGTCATTTCATATTAGAAATGAGGGTTTATATGGTGGTAATGATTATCTTAGGCCCATGAATAGTGAACACATCAAGACTTAAGTAAAGTGTTCTTAGTCATTACCCTAACGCAATATGTAACTACCTTTGGTGGTAGAATTTATTTCAATTTGACCTCAGTTTATAGGTTTATAAGTACATATCCCTTTGACTCCAACTAATGGCATGATTGGCAATTTCCTCCATCCCCTGCTTACTCTTCATGCTTCATGGCTGTCTTTCCAGACCCCCAGACAGGGCTAAGTAACTAAAGATTTGAGGTAGAGGCTTCCCCCCAGTATAACAGTAGGTTTAGGATGGAGTCTCAGCCTAATACAGTAGCAGAACTCTTGAGAGTCATGGACACATCAGTCTATTATCTCCATTGTTTCCTCCTGGCTTCAATGTGCTTCCCACTGTAGACTCTTCCTCTCTGGCCCACCCTAGTAGAGTCTGATATACAGGCCATCTGGTAATTTCATAAGGGTTTGGCTGCTACCCACTAAGGCTAACAAACATGCTTAGAGGAAGAAGCATCCCTTTCATGACCTGCTCCTATTTTATTTAAGTGAATCTGAAAATAATAGTTATCTACAATGTTAATGTGAGAAGACTTAGAAAAAGTGTCAGACACTCTGTATTGCTTTGGATGTTCCTCAGGGTGAATTTCACAAATTCTATTTCTTTGTGTTATATATCTGTGTGTGTGTAGGTGTATGAGTGTTGTGTGTTCGTGTTGACAGGAGCATGTAGATGTGTGTGTGTATATATTATATACTTATATATATACACATATCTTTATGCCTTTTAAGCTCACATTTCATTGTCGTCTTCCTCATAGGTTTCTGATGCCAATTCATTAGGGTTTGGGCTAAAGGATTGAAAAGGTACATGATCAGATACCACATATAATTCTACACTTATTTTTTTTTGTTCAAATAACTGTAATTTTTCTATTTTTATGAACTGTTTGATCTTTAAACATTCATGTAGATATCAGTAAATTTAACCTGGTATATAATTTTTTATTAGAAATAAGGTGTTAGACTTCTGGGCAAGATGGTGGAAAACAAGGATCCTGAGCTCACCTCATTCCATAGATACACCTAGATAACACCCATATCAGTATACATAGCCCAAAAAATAACCCAAGACTGACAGAGGAGACTATTCATTCATAAATGTAGGGAATAGGCCACATCAAAGAGGGTAAGAAGGGCAGAGACACAGTCAGGAGCTAAATGGACCCACAGGACTCCTCATGGGAGGGAGGGATGCTGTGGGCACATCGAAGGTAGAGAAGACTTCACACCATGCACCCAGGCATGGGAAACATGTACAGGAAAGTCAAATCACCAGAACATTAGGCTTTAAAAACCTAGTGAGGGGGGCGTTGCGTATCAACCTTACTAGTTCTTAGAATCAGTAGGACTTAACACCTGGAACTTTAAAAATCAGTGGGCTTGGCTCTGGGAGAGCTGGAAGGCAATATGAAATAAGTACCTGCCCTTAAAGAGACAGCACCACCAACAGCTTCCCAAGATAGAGTGCAAACACAGCAGTTTGTAAAACACCTGGGGTATACAGGAAGATTTACTTACTCATGTCAGAGCATGTGCTCAAGGGAGAGGGACCTTTGGGAAACTTGTCCAGGAACAAAAGTGCTGGCAGGTGCCATTTCCCTTCCCCACCTCTCAGCCAAGTTACATGGATACCTGCAGGAACCAGTGCAGCACAAACACTTTCCACCTAGCTTGCTAACTGTGCCATGCACCCATATTCTCCTGCTGATGCTCCCCCACCATCTCAGACTGGACAAGAGTTTTCTAGGAGTGGCTGCAGGTCCCTTCCCACACTGGACCATTGTGGACCCAGTACCCCTCTCCCGCATTCTCCTGCAGACCTACCCTCAGCAGGAGTCCCTCCAAAATTGTGTCACAAGCAGTATGCAAGCAGCCCTGACAGTGACCAGCACCACTACAAAGTGACTCTTGCCCTGGGGAAGGGAAAGATAACCACACACACCAGTTCAAGTGCACTGGCAGGGCAGGCCCCGCCCACCAACAAAAGCTTCTTGGGGAACAACAAGGCAGAGTGCTCTGCAGTTTGGTGCTACAGCAACTCTGGCAAATGCCTGGTCTGATCCCCTGAAGCCCATGATGGCCACAGACTGGCCTACTAACAACACAAGTAATACACCCTGCCCACAATAGGCAAATAGAGCCATTGAAAATGACTAGGCTGAAGGCAAACACAGCTCAGTCACAACAGTAGGGCACATGTAACACACAGAAGACACCCCTGAAGTGCCAGGTTCTGGTGAACAGGGGACACCACTGCAGCACACGATAGGACCTCTTGTTTCAAGAGCAAGAGAAGTAGCTACTTTCTCAACACATAGAACAGACTCGGAGAGTTAAACAAATGAGGAGAGAGAAGAATATGTCCCAAATTAAAAAAAAAAAAAAAAGGACAAAAATCACTGCAATAGAGCTAAATAAAATAGAGATAAGTCACATGCCTAAGAGAATTTAAAGTAATGGTAATAAAGATACTCATTGAACTTGAGAAAAGAGGTAGGACTTCAGAGAGACCTTCAAGAAAGAGAAAGAAACCATAAAAAGGAACCAATCAGGGGCATCTGGGTGGCTCAGTTGGTTGAGTGTCTGACTTCAGCTCAGGTCACAATCTCATGGTTTGGGAGTTTGAGCCCCGCATTGGGCTCACTGCTGTCAGCACAGAGCCCACTTGGGATCCTCTGTTCCCTCTCTCTTTGTCCCTCCCATGCTCATTCTCTTTCTCTCAAAATAAATAAATTTTAAAAAAGAACCAATCGGAATGAAAAATTCAATAACTGAAGTTAAAAGTACACTAGAGGGGGGGGCACCTGAGTGGCTCAGTCAGTTAAGCATCTGACTCTTTATTTCAGCTCAGATCATGATCCCAAGGTCATGGGATTGGGCCCTGCATTAGACTCCACACTGAGCATGGAGTCTGCTTGGGATTCTCTTTCTCTCTCTCACTCCCTCCCCCACTCACACACTCACTAAAAAAAAAAAAACAACAACAACAACAAAAAAAAAACAACAAACAAAAAAACCACTAGAGGAAATAAGTACTAGAAGAAGAAGAGTGGATCAGCAACCTGGATGAGAGAGAAATACAAAGCAATCAAGCTGAACATGAGAGAGGAAAAACAAACAATAAAAAAAGGAGAATATATTAAGGGAACCAGTGCCATCATCAAGCATAATAACATTTGCATTATAGGAATCCCAAAAGTAGAAGAGAGACAAAAGGGGGCAGAAAATCTATTTGAAAAAATAATAGTAGGAAAATTTCCTAACCTGGAGAAGGAAACTAAAATCCAGATCCAGGAGGCAGAGAGAACCCCCAACCAAATCAACCCAAGGAGGTCCACTCCAAGACACATAGTAATTAAAATGCCAAAAAGTAGTGATAAGGGAGAATTTATAAAGAAGCAAAAGAAAAATCAAACAGTTATATACGAAAGAAACCCCATAAGGCTATTAACTGATTTTTCAACAGAAATTTTGTAGGTTAGAAGGCAATGGCTGATATATTAGTTCTGAAAGAAAAAAACTTGCAAGCAAGAATACTCTATCCATTAAGGCCATCATTCAGAATGGAAGGAGAAATCAAGAGTCTCCCAAACAAAATGTTAAACAAATTCTACATCACTAAACCAACCCTACAAGAAATTTAAAGGGGACTCTGAGTGGAAAAAAAAAAAGAGATCATAAGCAGGAATAAGACAAGTAGGAAGCACAAACGCAGTAAAATTAAGTACATCTATAAAAATCAGTCAAGGGATTCACAAAATAAAAGATGAAAAGTATGACACCATATACCTACAATGTGGGGGAAGAGTAAAAATTTAGTGCTTTTAGAATGGGTTCAAATTTAAGCAACCATCAACTTAATATAGACTGCTATATGTATAAGATGTTATATATAAACCTAATGGAGCCACAAACAAAAACCAGTAATAGATATGCAAAAAATAAAGAGAAAGGAATCCAGGTGTATCACTAAAGAAATCCAACTAACCATGAGAGAAAAAGGAAGAGAAGAAACGAATAGAACAATAAAACCACTATAAAGTAACAAAACGGTAGTTAAGTACATACGTATCAATAATTACTTTGAATGTAAACAGACTAAATGCTCCTGTCAAAAGACATAGGGTGATGGAATGGATAAAAAAAGCAAGACTCATTTATTGGCTGCCTACAAGAGACACATGTCAGAACTAAAGACACATGTAGATTCAAAGTATAGGGATGGAAAGCATTTGTCATACAAATGAAAGTGGAAAGAAAGCTGGGGTGATAATACTTATATTAGACATAATAGATGTTAAAACAAAGACTGAAAAGAGACAAAGAAAGACATTACCATAATCATGAAGGGAACAATTCAACAAGAAGATATAACAATTGTAAATATGTATGCATTCAACATGGGAGTACCCAAATACATAAAGTAATTCATAACAAACATAAATTAATTGATAATAATTCAGTAAAAGTAGGGGACTTCACCACCCCACTTACATCAAAGGACAGATAATCTAAACAGAAAATCAAATAAAGAAACAGTGGCTTTAGTCCAGATGAATCTAAAAGATCTTTCAGAACATTTCATTTCATCCTAAAACAGCAGAATACACATTTTCCCCAATAACACATAGAACAGTCTCCAGAATCAATCCCAGGTTAGGCCACAAAACAAGTCTCAACAAATTAAAAAACACTGAATGCATACTATGCATTTTTGACCACAGCACTATGAAACTAGCACATCAACCACAAGAAGAAATCTGGAAAGAACACAAATACATGGAGGTTAAATAACATGCTACTAAACAATAAACGGGTCAACCAAAATAAAATCAAAAAGGAAATTAAGAGGGGCACCTGGGTGGCTCAGTCAGTTAAGTGACCAACTTCAGCTCAGGTCATGATCCCCAGGTTTGTGGGTTCAAAGACCCACAATGAGTTTTGTGCTGACAGCTCAGAGCCTGAGCATTCTGTATCTCCCTCTTTTTCTGCCCCTTCCCCGCTCACACTCTGTCTCTCCCTCTCTCAAAAATAAATAAAACCTGTAAAAAAGGAAATTAAGAAAGTAGCAGAAAGAGATATTAAGAAAACAGTCCCATTTACAACTGCACCAAAAATAATAAAATAAAATACCTGGGAATGAACTTAACCAAGGAGATAGAAGACCTGTACTCTGAAAACTATGAAACACCTGATGAAAGAGACTGAAGATGACAAAAACAAACAGAAAAATACTCCATGCTCATGGATTGGGAGAATATTGTTAAAATTTCTACCCAAAGCAACCCACAGATTCAGTGCAATCTCCATGAAAGTACCAACATTCTTCACAGAACTAGAAAAAAGAACCCTAAAATGTATATGGAATCACAAAAGACCCCTGAGTAGCCAAAGCAATCTTGAGAAAGAATGAAACTAAAGGTATCACAATCCCAGATTTCAAGATATACTACAAAGCTGTAGTAATCAAGAAAGTATGGTACTGGCATAAAGACAGATACATAGGTCAGTAGAACAGAATCAAGAGGGCAGAAATAAGCCCACGATAATACAGTCAAATTAATTTTCAACAAGGAGGCAAGAATATCCAATGAGAAAAGAGACAGTCTTTTTAAGAAATGGTGTTTGGAAAATTTGACAGTTACCTGCAAAAGAATGAAACTGAATAACTTTGTTATTCCATACATAAAAATAAGCTTAAAATAGATTAAAAACCTAAATGTGAGACCTGGAACCATAAAAATCCTAGAAAAGAGCACAGGCAGTAATTTCTGGTATTAGCTGTAGCCACATCTATTTAGATATTTCCCTGAGGCAAGGAAAACAAAAGAAGTATAAACTATTGGGATCACACCAAAATAAAAAGCTTCTGCACAGTGAAGGAAACAATCGACAAAACTAAAAGACAACCTACTAAATGGGAGAAGATGTTTGCAAGTGACATATCTGATAAAGGGTTAGTATCAAATATGGTCAAGTAACTTCAGGCCTAGGGCAGGGACTCCATCCAATATGTGAAGAACTTATACATCTCAACACCAAAAACCAAATAATCCAATTAAAATATGGGCAGAAGACATGAACAAACATTTCCCCAAAGAAGATATCCAAATGGCCAACAGACATGTGAAAAGATACTTAACATCATTAATCATTAGGGAAATGCAAATCAAAGCCACAATGAGATATCACCTCACACCTGTCAGAATGGCTAAAACCAAGTATCTATTGATAGTTGAATGAATGAAGAAGGTGTGGTATATATACACAATGGAATATTACTCAGCGATAGAAAATAATGAAATCTCGCCATTTGCAACATGGATGGATCTAGATGGCATAGTGCTAAGCAAAAAAAGTCAGAGAAAGACAAATACCCTATGATTTCACTCATATGTAAAATTCAAGAAACAAAACAAACCAACAAAGAAAAATGAGACAAAAAAAAAAAAAATCAGACTCCTAAACCAGATTCCTAACTAGGCCAGAGGGGAGGTAGGTGGGGGGTAAAGGGGATTAAGAGTACACTCATCATGAGGAGCACTGAATAATTTACAGAATTGTTGAATCACTATATTGTACACCTGAAACTAATATAACACTGTATGTTAAATATACTGGAATTGAAAAATTGAAAAGAAGAAATGAGACTTTGTATGGTGGTAATTAATATCTTAGGACTGTGAAAATAGTAAGCATCAAGGTTTAAGTAATGGTCTTTACTTTTCCCTAATCCCAATAACTAACAGCCTTTTGTGGTGGCATTTATTTCACTTTAACTTCAGTTTATTAAGTACACATCCCTCTTACTCCATCTAAATGCCTGATTCTCAAGTCCTTCCATCACCTCCTTACTTTTACCCATCATGGTCATCTCTCCTGCTTCTCAGACTGGGGCAAGCCCTACAGGCCTGAGGCAGTGGCTGTATCCACTATAGTAGTGGGATTGAGTTTGAGGGTCACTTCACATAGTGGCAGAGCTCTGGAGGGTATGGGGCAGATTCCAGTCCACTGCCATCATTCTCCTTGCTCCAAATAGGAGTCTCTCCTCACTTGTCACATACTATAAGTTGGATATAGTCCCATCAAAACTGAAATGTTGAAATCCTATTTCCTGGAACTCAGAATGTGACTTTGTCGGAAATAGGGTTGCTGAAGATGTTATTAAGATATAGTCAAACTGGTTTGGGGGGCTCCTAATCCAGTCTGACTGGATAGCCAAAGGAAAAATTTAGACACAGACACACATACTTCACCCATGCAGAGATTAAGGTAGTAACTGGAGCAATGATGCTACATACCACAGAACAGCAAAGATTGACAGCAATCACCAGAAGCTAGGAGAGAGGTATGGACTAGATTCTTTCTCACAGCTCTCAGAAGGAAACAACCTTACTGACATCCTGATATCAACTTCTAGCCTCTAAGACTGAGACAATAAACTTCTGTTGTTTAAACTATTCAGTTTTATGATATTTTATTACAGCATCCCTGGCAAATGAATACAGCCCAATCTAGTAGAATCTCATATACAGCAATCTGATAGCTTTCCCAAGAGCTTTGGCTGCTGGTAACTCAAGACAGGAGGGCCTGTTCCTCCTCTATCCAATTAGATAAAAAAAATGTTATATACAGAAGTTGATATTGCCAACACTTTAGAAAGAGTGTCCAAGAAACTAAACTCTGCACTGAATATCTTGTATTTTTACATATACATATACCGTACATATACATGTACACACACACACACACACACACACACACACACACACACACATATACCACCTTTTACTGGTGACTTCCTTATCAGTTACTGATGTCAATTTATTTCGATCAGAACTAAAGGATAAAATGTATCTGATCAAACACCATGTGATCCCTTACTTACTTTTTTTCATTCAAATTAGCTACAATTTATCTACACTTGATAATGTGGTTGAACCCTCAAAAATTCTTATGTAATTTGGTTATCTGGAAAGAAGTATTTCATTTTCCCCCAGAAATGCAGCTTTATATGGTAGAAATGAAATTCTTAAGCTTGTACAAGAATCATTCATGGATAAAGATTTAAAAACATTTCTTTACTACTGAACTGAACCCCAGTGTTTATGTGCCTTTTGTGCTTGCATTTATTTCAAATTCAACTATATTTTCATGCTTCATGAAGTTTTTCTTGCTCTTGCACTATGGGCAAGTAACTTCAGGCCAGGGCAGGGGCTCCATCCAATATGATGGTGAGTTTGGGTTTAGAACAACTAGCCTCACAAGTAGCAGAGCTCTGAAGGGTGATCTCTTAGCTCCTTTATTTTCTGCTGAGGGTGCCTCTGCTCCCTGTCCACTGCTTTCGCCTATTTGCTTCCCAGTAGTATTCTCTCCTCCCTTGTTCCACACAAGTAGAATGTCATATACAAACACTGTGATAACTTCCCAACTGTTTTAAAATTTTTTTAATCTTTTTTATTTTTGAGAGACAGAGTGCAAGCGGTGGAGGGGCGGAGAGGGAGAGGGAGACACAGAATCTGAAGGAAGCTCCAGGCTCCGAGCTGTCAGCACAGAGCCCGACGAGGGGCTTGAACTCAGGAACCGCAAGTTCGTGACCTGGGCCGAAGTCGGACACTCAACCGATTGAGCCACCCAGGTCCCCCAGTTTCCCAAGTGTTTTGACTGCTAATCCCCAACGCTCACAAACAGACCCATAATAAATGTTCTCCCTCTTTGATCTGTTCCTTCTTTTTCTATTTAGATCCAAAGCAGAAAAAAAATTACATACAGAAGCTGATAAGCTATCATGAACAAGCCCTAACGCCACTGATGCTTCCAAGTGGTTTTCCCACCCAGATGACAGAAATTCAACTCACCTATTGTTGATATTGTGGCCAGAGGACACCAAAGAGGACATTGGAGTGTTGTTATGTCTGCCAAAGGGAAAAAAATACACAAAAAATAAAGTCAGATGACGTGGAAGGAAATCTCGCTCTTTCCTGAAAGGAATTTCAGACACGAAAAGTAAATCACACATCACAAATCCTGAAGAGAGGTGACAGAAACTGAAGCAACAGCTTTGAGTTACCACAGTGTAACCTGTAAGCCAGTCTCCAGTTTTTGTGTGTGTGTGTGTGTGTGTGTGTGTGTGTGTGTGTGTACACAGGTACATATTTACTGGAAATAGAAGCAGCAATGATGATTAATATCCTTGCTTCTTTCCCAATTTCTCTGCAATTCTGGAAACTGCTGAATAAATTTGGGAAGAGAGACAGACACACAGACAGACAGACATGAGAGTATATGGATGGGGAGGTGGATCCAGCTAACGGTTGATGAAAGGATACAGATTTAATGGAAAGAAATGCCCAAACAATGAGAATTTCAATGGCAAGGCCAGTCCCTAGTTGCTATTTGGTAGGGTAGAAACAAGAATATGCCTAAATTATGTTCACAAACGTTTCTTGAAAGTGGAGCACATCATCAGAATGACTTTTCTTGCTGTTAATCCTTTAACAACTTTTTTTAATTAAGGTGTAATTGACATACATTATATTAGTTTCAAGTGCACAATAATTTGTTATTGTATATATTACAAAATGATCACCATAGTAAGTCTAGTTAACATGTGTCACCTTAGAGAATTTTTTCTTGTGATGAAGACTTTTAAGATTTACTCTCCTAGCAACTTTCAAACATGCAATACAGTATTATTGACTGGAGTCACCATGCTGTATAGTACATCTCTATAACCTGTTTATTTTATAGCTAGAAATTCGTAACTTTGGACCCCCACCACCCAAATAGAGGAAACAATCAATGAATTCAAATACAGGGCAGTGCAATTCATCTAATCAGAGAGAAAAAAAAAAAGAATGAAGAAGAGTGAAGATAAAACAATGATAAAAAACATCTTAGGGGCACAGCAAAAGCAGTACTAAGAGGGAAAGGAGTAGCAATATAAATCTACCTCAAGAAACAAGAGAAGCTCAAATAAAAAAAATATATCCTTACACCTAAAAGAAACTAGGAGAAGATTTTAAAAAGCCCAAGGTGGGGCGCCTGGGTGGCGCAGTCGGTTAAGCGTCCGACTTCAGCCAGGTCACGATCTCGCGGTCCGTGAGTTCGAGCCCCGCGTCAGGCTCTGGGCTGATGGCTCGGAGCCTGGAGCCTGTTTCCGATTCTGTGTCTCCCTCTCTCTCTGCCCCTCCCCCGTTCATGCTCTGTCTCTCTCTGTCCCAAAAATAAATAAAAAAACGTTGAAAAAAAAAATTAAAAAAAAAAAAAAAGCCCAAGGTGAGTAGAAAGTAGGAAATAAAAACTATCAGAGAAGAAATAAATGGCATAGAGACTAAAAAATATATATGTATATGTATATATGTGTAAATATGTATATGTATATATGTGTATACATGTATATACATTGTGCCTGTGTGTTTATATATCAATAAAACCAAGAGTTGGTTCTTTGAAAAGATCAACAAAATTGACAAAACCTCAGCCACTCTCAAGATAAAAAAAAAGAGAGAGAGGGAGAGACTCAGTTAAAATCAAACAAAAGGGGAAAACTGACGCCACTGAAAAAAACAGAATTATAAGAAAATACTATGAAAAATCACATGCCAACAAATTGGACCACTCAGAAGAAATGCATAAATTCCCAGAAACATACAATTTTCCAAAACTGAATTGGGAAGAAATAGAAATCTGAACAGGCTATTACTAGTAATGAAATTGAATTGGTAACCAAAAAATTTCCCCCAAATTAAAGTTCAGGCCAACATGAATTCACAGGTGTATTCTATCAAACATTTAAAGAAGAGCAAATACCTATTATTCTCAAATTATTCCAAAAATAGAAGAGGACAGAAAGCTTCCAAATTCATTCTATGAGACCAGCATTACTCTGATACCAAAATCAGACAAAGACACCACAAATAAAGAAAACTACAGGCCGATATCACTGAGGAACACAGATGCAAAAGCCCTAAACAAAATGCTAGCAAAATCACATTCGATAATACACTAAAATGATCATTCACCACGATCAAGTGGACTTTATTCCAGAGATACAAGGACGGTGCAATATTCACAAATCAATCAATATGTTACACCAACTTAACAAAATGAAGGATAAAAACTATCTGATTATCTCAACAGATGTAGTAAAAGCATTTAACAAAATTCAACATCGTTCATATGAAAAACTCCCAACAAAGTCGGGTTAGAGGGAATATGCCTTAACATAATAAAGACCATATATGAAAAACCCACAGCTGACATCATACTTAATAGGTGAAAAACTGACATTTCCTCAGAGATTGGGAATAAGTCAAGCATGTCCACTCTCACCACTTCTACTCAACATAATAGTGGAAGTCCGAGCCACAGCAATCAGATAAAAGAAAGAAAGCAAGCAAGGAAATAAAGGAAACAAATAAGAGACATCCATATTAGGTAAGGAAGAATTTAAACCGTCACTATTCACAGATGACATAATACTATACATAGAACTCATAGAGACTCCACCAAAAAAAAAAAAAAAAAAAAGCTATTACAAGTAATAAATGAAGTCAATAAAGATCCAGGATACAGATTAACACCCAGAAAGTCCTTGTCTTTGTGTGTGTGCTCCCTAATCCATCCATTAAATACAAGTCAGAAAATTATAAATTTGATAACATATTTGATGGTACGAGGAGGATCTAGAGAGATGGGGAAAAAGGGTATGTTCCTTAACTTAACCAGAACTGATGATTAAATCACTTATGTTTGGGACCAGAATATTTGAAAAAATTTAAAATAGGCCCCATGATTTCTGTTTAGGATCTTGCTTTGGATGTGAATTATGCACACATGGAGTAATTAGAGAGCAATTTGAAGCAGTGTGTGGACACAAGAAGGAGATAAATATGCTGGGCATAAATGGACTGTAGAGACAAGAAAGCAACAGAGGGAAAGACAATCAGTTGTGCAGGAAACACAGATTACTGAGGAGATTGAGAATATTGGAGAATGAAATATGAGCAAGAGCACAGAAATGGGAAATAGGTGATACATCAATGGGCCATTGGTAGGCATGTGTGCCACTAACATAGAAGGTCCAGAGAGGACCAGGCCTTGAGTTTTTTACCTCAAGATGCTCACAGTCAAGCAGGGGGAATAATACGCAAACCACTCATTGTAGCATTAGTGGTTAGTGAGGATAGAAGGAAAGTAAAAACTTCTCTGGTGGAGGGAGTCTGGGAAGGCTTCTCGAGGGGGAGATAACATTTGAAGAAGGAGACAGGGACTTTCAGGCTAAGAGAATACCAGATATAGTTGGATGGAAGGGAGATCTCTGGTGGGAAACAATCTTCCACGTACTTTGAAATCTAGTATCAATTATTTCTAAATTTATCAAAAGACCTACTACTTTATGAGACTTTGTTGCACAATAGCTTTCAGACTTCACATTTCAAGTATTTGTGAAAATTGGTAACGATTCAAGTATAATAGAAAAATAATTTTGGGGCACCTAGGTGGCTCAGTCAGTTGAGCGTCTGACTTTGGCTCAGGTCATGATCTCGTGGTTCGTGGGTTTGAGCCCCACGTTGGGCTCTGTGCTGACAGCTCGGAGCCTGGGGCCTGCTTCGGATTCTGGGTCTCTCTCTCTCTCTCTCTCTCTGCCCCTCCCCTGCTAATGCTCTGTCTCTCTCTCTCTCAAACATGAATAATTTTTTTTAATGTCCATACTAACCAAAGTAATCAATAGATTCAATGCAATTCCTATGAAAATACCAACAACATTTTTCACAGAACTAGAGCAAACAATCCTAAAACTTGTATGGAACCACAAATGATCCTGAAGAGCCAAAGCAATCTTGAGAAAGAACAACAAAGCTGAAGATAGCACAATCTGAGATTTCAAAATATACTACAGAAGGAAACAATCAACAAAACTAAAAGGCAGCCTACAGAATGAGAGAAGATATTTGCAAAGAACATAACTGATAAAGGGCTGGTATCCAAAATCTATAAAGAATTTATCAAACTCAACACCCAAAAAACAACCCAGTGAAGAAATGGGCAGAAGACATGAATAGACACTAATCCAAAGATGACATCCAGATGGCTAACAGACACATGAAAAGATGTTCAACATCACTTATCATCAGGGAAATACAAATCAAAACCACAATGAGGTATCACCTCACACCTGTCAGAGTGGCTAAAATTAATAACTCAAGGAAACACCAAATGTTGGCAAGGATGCAAAGAAAGGGGAACCTTCTTGCACTGCTGGTAGGGATGCAAAATGGTGCAGCCACTCTGGGGAACAGTATGGAAGTTCCTCAAAAAATAAAAAATAGAACTACCCTATGATCCAGAAATTGCACTATTAGGTATTTACCCAAAGGATACAAAAATAGATTTGAAGGAGTACATACACCCCAATGTATATAGCAGCTTTATCAACTATAGCCAAACTATAGCAAGAGCCCAAATGTCCATCAACTGATGAATGGAAAAAGAAGATGCGGTATATGTATATATATATTCAATGGAATACTACTCAGCCATCAAAAAACAACAACAATGAGATCTTTCTATGTGCAATGATGTGGATGGAGCTAGAGTGTATTAGGCTAAGCAAATGAAGTCAGTCAGAAAAAGACAAATCTCATATAATTTCACTCATATGTGGAATTTAAGAAACAAAACAGATGGACATATGGGAAGGGTGATAAAAAGAGAAGAGAAAGAAACTAAACAACAAACTCAATGATAGAGAACAAACTGAGGGTCCATGGAGGGAGGTGGATGGGTGATGGGCATTAAGGAGGACACTTGTGATGAGCACTGGATGTTGTATGTAAGTGATGAATCACTGAATTCTACTTCTGAAACCAATATTGTACTGTAAGATAATTAAATAACTAAAGTAAATAAATAAGAAAATAAATAAATAAGAAAAAAGCCAAAATATACTACAAAGCTGTAGTAATCAAGACAGTATGGTAATGGCACAAAAATAGACACATAAACCAATGTAGCAAAATAGAGATCCCAGAAATAAATCCATACTTATAGGGTCAATTAATCTACAAGAAAGGAATAATATGCAATAAGGAAAAGACCATCTCTTCAACAAATGGTGCTAGGAAAACTGGACAGCTACATGCAAAAGAATGAAACTGGACCACTTTCTTACACCATTCACAAAAATAAACTCACAATGGGATTAAAGTCCTAAATTAAGTAAGACCTGAAACTACAAATATCCTAGAAGAGAACATAGACAATAATTTCTGTGACACTGGCCATAGCGACAATTTTCTTTGTGCTCAGACAAGAGAAACAAAAGCAAAAATAAACTATTGGAACTGCACTAATGTAAAAGCCTTGTGCACAGCAAAGGAAACTATCAATAAGTCAAAAAGGCAACCTGTTGCATGGGAGAAACAAATGTTATGACTGATAAGGAGTTAATATCCAAAATATATAAAGAACTGATACAACTCAACACCCAAAATAATGAATAATCCAACTTAAAAAGGGGCAGAAGACATGTATGTCTTCTTCGAAGAAGACATACAGGTGGCTAAAAACACAGGGAAAGACACTCAAGGTCACTAACCATCAGGGAAGTACAAAATAAAACCACAATGAGCTATCACTTTATACCTGTCAGAATGCCTAAAATACAAATGCCAGGAAATAACATGTGTTGGTGAGAACATGGAGAAACAGGAACCCATGTGTACTGGTGATAGTAATGCAAATTGGTGCAGCCACTGTGGAAAACAGTATGGAGTTCCCCCCAGAATTAAAAATAGAATTCCTATATGATCCAGTAATTCCACTACCAGTATTTACACAAAGAAAATGAAAAGACTAATTTGAAAAGATTTACATATTCCTATGTTTACTACAACATTATTTACAATAGCCAAATTATGGAAGCAACCCAAGTATCCACTGACAGATGCATGGATAAAGAAGATGTGGTGTATATATACAATAGAATATTATTCAGCCATTAAAAAAGAATGCCATCTTGTCATTTGCAATGACATGGAGAACCTGGAGGGTATAAATAAGTGGAATAAGTCAGAGAAAAACAAACACCATATAATTTCCCTCTATGTGGAATTTAAGAAACAACACAAAGAAAAAAACAAACAAAAACCTGGACTCAAACACAAGAACTGGTGGTTGTCAGAGGGGAGGTTGGTGGGAATTTGAAACAGATAAAGGGGAGTAAGAGTACACTTATATTGATGAGCACTGAGAAACGTATAGAAGTATTGAATCGTTATATTGTACACCAGACATGAACACTGTATGTTAATTATACTTGAAATAAAAAAGTAAAGGGGCGCCAAGGTGGCTCAGTTGGTTAAGTGTCCAGCTCAACTCAGGTCATGATCTCACAGTTTACAGGTTTGAACCCCGTATCAGGCTCTGTGCTGACAGCTCAAAGCCTGGAGATACTTCAGATTTTGTGTGTGTCTCTCTCTGCCCCTCTCTCATTCGTGCTCTCTGTCTCTCAAAAATAAATAAATATTAATTTTAAAAAAAAATAAAGAATTAATAACAATCTCAAACTCTTCCAAAAATAGGAGGAAATACTTTCAAACTATTTTAAGAGGCCAGCATTATCCTGATACCAAAGCCAGATAAGGACATCATAAGAAAAGAACTCCACAGGCCAATATTCTTGATGAATGTGGATGCAAATTTCCTCAGTAAAACATTTGCAAACTGAATAAACCAATATATTAAAAAGATCATATGCTGTGTCTAACTGGGATTTATTCCAGGGATGTGAATATGGTTCACTATCTGCAAATCAATAAGTGTAATACATTACATTAATAAAATGAAGGATAAAAAACATGATCATCTCAAAAGATGTAGATAAAGCATTTCACAAAACCCAATACCCTTTCCATGATAAAAACTCTCAACAAACTGGATGTAAAGGGAATGTACCTCAACATAATAAAGTCCATAAACACACAGCTAACATCATACTCAACAGTGAAATTATGAAAGCTTTTTTTTTTCTAAGATCAGAAACAGGACAAGGGTGCCTACTCTCCCCACTTTTATTCTACATTTCACCAAAAGTCCCAGTCAGAGAAATCAAGTAAGAAAAAGAAATAAGAGGCATCCAAACTGGAAAGGAAGTCCAACAGTATGTATTTGCAGATGATATTATCTTATATAGAGACAATGCTAAAGAGTCCACCAAAAAACTGTTAGAACTAATGACCAATTTTATTGTTTGAATCAAAGTTGTAGGAGACAAAATTAACATATAAAAATCAGTTGTGTTTCTATAATACCAACAACAAACTATGGGGAGTAGAAATCAAGAAAAAATCTTATTTACACAAGGGTTAAAAGGAATTAGATACTTAAGGATAAGTATAACCAATGAGGTGAAAGATCTGCACATTGAAAACTACAAGACACTGATGAAAGATGTTCAAGAAGACATAATTAAATGGAAAGATATGCTGAACATGGTGGAGAAGTAGGGGGACCTGAAGCTCCCTCGTCCCTCAAACACAGCAGTATTGAGGTGAGAAGACTTGGAATTCTAGGAATCCTGGCTACAGACTGACAGAAACATCTCCGGGGGCCCACGGGGACAATGTGATGGGACCTAGGTGCATGATTGAAAACCGGGAGAGATAAAATGGGCAGCATAGGAATGGAGGGGAGGGATCTCCTTCTGTGGAGACAACAGAAAGAGAAGGAGAGGCTGTGGAAGTGTAGGATTACATTTGGACAAGAGAAAAACCACAGACTGGGAAATGGAGAAAGAGCTAATTTCTCATTGTGAGGCTTTTTCAGCCCTGTTCGTGTGCCTGGAAAGGAGGGGAGCCAGCCCCAGGATCTTTTAAGGCATCAGGATTTGAATCCCAGCAAAGCACCTGGGAGGCATGGGAGACTGTGGAGTGGAACAGAACTGGCCCACTCAGGCCACTGTGAAAATGGCCTGAACAGAGTGGTTTGGGACACCCAGCGTGGGGAGGAGAGACAGGGGTGTGTCGCCATTTTTTTACCCATCACCAACAAGGTGGGATTTCAGGGAATGGACAATGGGCCCACAGTGGAGGTGGGACCGCTTACCCCAAACCATGCCCCCTCCCCTCTGTGCCTGGTAACTGCATATCTAACAGGCAAGATTGACACTGACAGAACCAGACAGCCCCTCCTCCAGACCAGGGCAGCCACCAGTTCCAAGTCACCATCAGATATCAGCCCAGTGGTTTTGCATTCTCTGATTTGATTCTTGGTCAATTCTTGTTTTATGTGTGTATACACACACACACACACACACACACACACATTTTTTTTCTTCCTTTTCTTCCTCTTATTTCTTCCCTTCTCTAGTCTGGTTGTTCTGGTTGTTCTGGTTTTTGGTTTGTTTAAGCAGACTTTTTTAATCTATTCTTTTTACACCTCTTCTGTATCTCCTTCTTTATTTTCCTCTCTCTCTCTCTCTCTCTCTCTCTCTCTCTCTCTCTCTGGACTAAGCTATATAGGTTCTCTGATTTTCTGCCTGCTCAATTTTTTTTTCTTTTCTTTTTCCCTGCCTCTGTCATTTCTCTCTTTGTATGGGATAAGGCCTTTTCCATCACCTCCCCCATCTTATTTAAACTTTTCCAGATATATTTCAATGAACAAATCAAAGCACAACTGGTGGAAGGTTCAAACCACCACTATGAGTAGGGAGATAAAGCAACCAGAGTCATAACAACAGAGAGCATGAAACACACTCCAAAAACACCTCCTAAAGAGCCAAGCCCTGAACAGCATATGATCCCTTTTTAATATAGTAGTGATCACAGGTGCAGGACACATAACAAGCTATTAAAACACATAAGGGACAGAAAACTAGCCAATGTGATGAAATGGAAGAATTCTCAAAAGAAATTCCAGGGATAAATTACAGCTAGAGAATTGCTCAAAACAGATATAAAAATATAACTGAGTGAGAATTTAGAATAATAGTCATAAGATTAATAGATGGGCTTGAAAAAAGCACAGATGACAGCAGAGAATCTATTACTGCAGAGATCAAGGACCTAATAAATAGTCACTACAAATTAATAAATGTTGTAAATGAGGTGCAAGATAAACTAGATGCAGTGACAGTAGGATGGAGGAGGCAGAGGGGAGATTAAGTGAAATAGAAGATAAAATTATGGAAAATGAAGCCGAGAAAGAGATAAGTAAATACTAGACCATGAGGGGAGAATTAAAGAACTAAGTGATTCAACGAAATGTAATAATATCTGTATCACAGGAGTTCCAGAAGAAGAGAGAGAGAAAGGGGCAGAAGGTCTACTTGAACAAATTATAGCTGAGAACTTCCCTAACCTGGAGAAGGAAATGGATATCCAAATCCAGGAGGCACAGAGAACTCCCTTCAGATTTAACAGGAATAGATCTTCTCCACGGGATATCATAGTGACACTGGCAAAATACAGATAAAGAGAGAAATCTGAAAGCAGCTAGGGACAAGTGGGCCTTAACTTACAAAGGTAGACACATAAGGGTAGTGGCAGACCTATCCACTGAAACTTGGCAGACCAGGAGGGAGTGGCAGAAAATATTCAATGTGCTGAATAGGAAAAATATGCAGCCAAGAATCCTTTATCCAGTAAGGCTATCATTCAGAATAGAAGGAGAGATAAAGGCTTTCCCAGACAAACAAAAACTGAAGGAGTTCATGACCACTAACCCAGCCCTACAAAGAGATCCTAAGGGGAACTCTGTAAGTGGAATGCTACAAAGATTACAAAGGACCAGAAACATCACCACAAGCATGAAACCTACAGATAACACAATGACACCAAATCCATATATTTCAGTAATAACTCTGAATGTAAATGGACTAAATGCCCCAAGCAAAAGACCTAGGTTATCAGAATGGATAAAAAACCAGATCCATCTATATGCTGTCAACAAGAGACCCATTTTAGACTTGAGGACACCTTCAGATTTAGTGAGGGGATGGAGAACCCTCTATTTTGCTACTGGAAATCAAAATAAAGCTGGTGTAGCCATACTTATATCAGACAAACTAGATTTTAAACTAAAGGCTGGAACAAGAGATGAAGAAGGGAATTATATCATAATTATGGTATCGATCCATCAAGAAGAGCTAATAATTGTAAATTTTATGCTCCCAACTTGGCGGCACCCAAATACATAAGTCAATTAATCACAAATATAAGCAATCTTATCGATAAGAATAAATTAATTGCAGGGAACTTTAATACTCCACTTACAACAATGGACAGATCATCTAGGCAAAAATCAATAAAGAAACAATGGCCCTGAATGATACACTGGACCAGATGGACTTGACAGGTATTCAGAATTTTTCACCCAAAAGCAGAATACACATTCTTCTCAAGTGCACATGGAACATTCTCCAAGATAGATCGCATGCTGAGTCACAAAAAGAGCCCTCAATTAATATAAAAGAATCGAGAGCATACCATGCATATTTTCTGATCACAACACTATGAAACTTGAAATCAACCACAAGAAAAAATTTGGAATTCCTCCAAATGCATGGAGGTTAAAGAACATCCAACTAAAGAATGAATGGGTCAGCCAGGTAATTAAAGAAGAAATTAAAAAATATATGGAAGCAAATCAAAATGAAAACATGACAGTCTAAACCCTTTGGGATGCAGCAAAGGCAGTCCTAAGAGGAAAATACATTGCAATCCAGGCCTATCTCAAGAAACAAGAAAAATTCCAAATACGAAATCTAACAGCACACTTAAAATACCTAGATGCAGAACAGCAAAGAAACCACAAAGTCAGCAGAAGAGAAATAATAGAATAGAGCAGAAATAAACAATATAGAATCCAAAAGAAAAACAAACAGTTGAACAGATGAGTCTAAGAGCTGGCTTTTTGAAAAAATAAAATTGATAAACCCCTAGCCAGACTTCTCAAAAAGAGAGAGGACCCAAATAGATAAAATCACAAATGAAAGAAGACAGATCACAACCAACACCACAAAAATACAAACAATTATCAGAGAATACTATGAAAAATTATATGCTAACAAACTGGACAACTTGGAGGGAATGGACAAATTCCTAGACACCCACACACTACCAAAACTCAAACAGAAAGAAATAGAAAATTTTAACAGACCCATACCAAGCAAAAAAATGGAATCCGTTATCAATAATCCCCCAACAAATAAGAGTCCTTGGCAAGATGGCTTCCAGAGAGATTCTACCAGACATTTAAAGCAGAGTTAATTTCTATCTTTCTCAAGCTGTTCTATAAAATAAAAATGGAAGGAAAGCTTCCGGACTCATTCTATGAAGCCAGCATTACCTTGATTCCCACACCAGACAGAGACCCCACTAAAAAGCAGAATAACAGACCAATATCCCTGATGAATATGGATGCAAACATTCTCAACAAGATACTAGCAAATCAAATTCAACAGTATATCAAAAGATTATTCACCACGATCAAGTGGGATTCATTCCTGTGCTGCAGGGCTGGTTCAATATTCGCAAATCAATCAATGTGATACATCACTTGAATGGAAGAAAGGGTAAGAACCATATGATCCTGTCAATAGATGCAGAGAAAGTATTTGACAAAATACAGCATCCTTTCTTAATAAAGACCCTCAAGAAAGTTGGGGTAGAAGGAACATACCTCAACATCATAAAAGCCGTATATGAAAAGCCCACAGCTAATATCATCCTCAACGGGGAAAAACTGAGAGCTTTCTGTCTGAGATCAGGAATACAGCTGGGATGTCCACTCTCACCACTGTTGTTTAACATAGTGTTGGAAGTCCTAGCATCAGCAATCAGGCAACAAATGAAATAAAAGGCATTCCAATTGGCAAAGAAGTCAACTTTCACTTTTCACAGATGACATAATACTCTAGATGGTAAATCAAAAGACTCCACCAAAAAGCTACTAGAACTGATACATATGAATTCAGCAAAGTCACAGGATACAAAGTCGATGTACAGAAATCAGTTGCATTTCTATATACCAATAATAAAACAACAGAAAGAGAAATCAAGAAATCAATCATATTTACAATTGCACCAAGAACCATAAAATACCTAGGAATAAACCTAACCAAAGATGTAAAGATCTACATGCTGAAAACTACAGAAAACTTATGAAGGAAACTGAAGAAGACACAAAGAAATGGAAACAAATTCCATGCTCACGGATTGGAAGAACAAATATTGTTAAAATGTCAATGCTACCCAAAGCAATCTACATATTCAATGCAATCCCAATCAAAATTGCACTGGGTTTCTTCTCAAAGCTAGAACAAACAATCCTAAAATTTATATGGAACCACAAAAGACCCTGAATAGCCAAAGTTATGTTGAAAAAGAAAACCAAAGTGGGAGGTATCACAATCCTGGACTTTAGCCTCTCTACAAGGCTCATCAGGACAGTATAGTACTGGCACAAGAACAGACACAGACCAAGGAATAGAATAGAGAACCCAGAATTGGACCCACAAATGTATGGCCAACTAATCTTTGACAAAGCAGGAAAGAGTATACAATGGAAAGAAGAGGCTTTTTTTTTTTTTTAAATGTTTATTCATTTTTGAGAAACAGAGAGAGACAGAGCATGAGCGGGAGAGGGGCAGAGAGAGAGGGAGACACAGAATCCGAAGCAGGCTCCAGGCTCTGAGCTGTCAGCACAGAGCCCGATGCAGGGCTTGAACTCACAGACTGTGAGATCATGACCTGAGCTAAAGTCAGACGCTCAACCAACTGAGCCACCCAGGCGCCCCGAAAAGAGTCTCTTTAGCAAATCGTGCTGGGAGAACTGGATAGCAACATGCAGAAGAATGAAACTAGACCGCTTTCTTACACCACACACAAAAATAACTCAAAATGGATGCAAGACCTAAATGTGAGACAGGAAGCCATCAAAACCTTAGAAGAGAAAACAGGCAACAATCTCTTTGACCTCAGGCACAATAATTTCTTGCTCAACACATCTCTAAAGGCAAGGGAAATAAAAGCAAAAATAAACTATTGGGACCTCATCAAGATAAATATCTTCTGCACTGCAAAGGAAACAATCAACAAAACTAAAAGGCAACCAACAGAATGGGAACAGATATTTGTAAATGACACATCAGATAAAAGTTAGTATCCAAAATCTATAACAAACTTACCAAACCCAACACCCAAAAAGCAAACGACCCAGTGAAGAAATGGGCAGAAGATATGAATAGACACTTTTCCAAATAAGATCACCAGATGGCCAACAGACACATGAAAAGATGTTCAACACCAGTCATCATCAGGGAAATATAAATCAAAACCACACTGAGATACCACCTCATACCAGTAAGAGTGGCTAAAATTAACAATTCAGGAAACAACAGATGTTGGCAAGGATGTGAAGAAAATGGGAACCCTCTTGCACTTTTGGTGGGAATGCAAACTGGTGCAGCCAGTCTGGAAAGCAGTGTGGAGGTTCTTCAAAAAATTAAAAATAGAACTACCTTATGACCCAGCAATAACTCTACAAGAACTTATCCAAAGGATACAGGAGTGCTGATTCATAGGCATACATGTACCCCCATGTTTATAGCAGTGCTTTCAACAATAGCCAATTTATGGAAAAAGCCCAAATGTCTATCAACTGATGAATGGATAAAGAAGATATGGTTTATATATACAATGAAATACTACTTAGCAATGAGAAAGAATGAAATCCTGTCACTTGTAGCAACATAGATGGAACTGGAGGGTATTATGCTAAATGAAATAAGTCAGAGAAAGACAGATATCATATCATTTCACTCATAAATGGAACTTGAGAAACTTAACAGAAGGCCACAGGGGAAAGAAAGGGGAAAAAACAGTTTCAAACAGAGAGTGAGACAGACCATAAGAGACTTTTAAATACAGAGAACAAACTGAAGGTTGATGGTGAGGGGGAGGGAATGGGTGATGGGCATTGAGGAGTGCACTTGGTGGGATGAGCACTGGGTGTTGTATGTAAGTGATGAATCATGGGAATCTACCCCCAAACCAAGAGCACACGGTATACACCGTTAGCTAACTTGACAATAAATTATATATATTAAAAAAATGTTTATTAAAAAAAAAAGATATCCCATGTCCATGGATTGGAATGATTAACACTGTTAAAAAGTCTACACTACTCAAAGCAATCTATAGATTCAATTCAATCTATCAAAATTCTGACAGCATTTTTCACAGAAATAGAAAAAAAAATCCAAAAATTTGCACAGAACTAAAGACTCCAAACAGCCAAAAAATCTTGAGGGGAAAAGAACAAAGTTGAAGTCATTCCTGATTTCAAACAATTTTACAAAGCTAGGGTAATCAAAACAGTATGGTGTTGGCATAAAAAACACATAGATCAATGGAACAGAATAGAGAGCCCAAAGATAAACTCATTATATATAGTCAAATTTCAGGAAAGGAGCCACAAAAACTTGTGTTGAGAAAACTCTATAGCTACATGTAAATGAATGAAACTGGACCCCCTATCTTATGCTATACACATAACTCAACTCAAAATAGATTAAAGACTTGAATACCTGAAACCATAAAACTCCTAGAAGAAAACATAGGAAGTAAGCACCTTGACATTGGTCCTGGCAGTAAGTTTTTGAACGACACTAAAAACAAAGACAACAAAAGCAAAACCAAACAAGTGGAACTACATCAAACTGAAAAACTTCTGTGCAGCAAAGAAAACCATCAAGAAAATGAAAATGCAACCCATGCAATAGAAGAAAATACTTGTAAACCACATAACACATAAAAGGTTTATATCCAAAATATTCAAGGGACTCATTCAACTCAATAGGAAAAACCCAAATAACCTAATTAAAAAATAGGCAAGGGGTGCCTGGGTGGCTCAGTCAGTTAAGCATCTGACTTCGGCTCAGGTCATGATCTTGTAGTTCATGAGTTCGAGCCCCGCGTCAGGCTCTGTGCTGACAGCTCGGAGCCTGGAGCCTGCTTCAGATTCTGTGTCTCCCTCTCCCTCTGCCCCTCCCCCGCTCACATTCTGTCTCTCTCTCAAAAATAAATATTAAAAAAATTTTTTAAATAGGCAAAAGACTGAAATAAACATTTATTCAAAGACCTACAAATGGACAACAGGTACATAAAAAGGTGTTCAACATAATTAATCATCATAAAGGAAATGCAAATCAAAACCACAATGAGATCACATCATACCTGTTTATCAAGAAGACTAGAGATAACAAATGCTGGTGAGGATACAGAGAAGAGGAAACCTTTGTACTGTTGGTGAAATGTAAACTGGTACAACCACTATGGAAAGCAGTATGGGGGTTCCTCAAAAAAATAAAAATAAAACTACAATATGATCCAGTAATCTCACTTCTGGGTATACCTCCAAAGGAAATGAAATTATTATCTCACACAATTATACGTACTTCCATGTTCATTGAAACATTATTCAAAATAGCCAAGATATGAAAGCTTAACTCTTCACTGATACACAATGGACAAAGAAAATGTGGTATATACATAAATAAAAATGGAGCAATACTCAACCTTAAAGGAATTTTCACCATTTGTAATGACATGGATGAACCTGGAGTAACGAGGCAAAAAGAATTACAAAGTCATAGGATGCTCACACCCAAGTTTGAGTAAACAAAATCAGGTAAATAAGTATAGAGGGGGCAGGGCCAAGCCCCCCAGGATAGACAGGGAGGGGCAAAGGCCCCTGTGCAAAGGTATTAGGTATTCAGGGCAAAAATGTCTGGCAATTTAGTACTGTAGCAGAAAGCTGCTTTCACTGGAAGGAAGGACCAAAATAGGGAAACAGGTAAATAGGGCTATAGACAGCTGTGGGTGAAGCTGCCCAGAGAGAGCTAATTAGCAAAAGAAAGGTGCCTTGTTAACCCTGAGGCAGCATGTTCTCTGTCTTATCCCCTGGGCTGGCTAAGTAAACAGACCTGGAGCCTCCTGTTTGCAGTTATCATCCAACTGCCCGGAGGGGCCAGGATTTTGGCTTATATTGACCCAAACCCCTAACACCGTCTCTCTTCAAAACCCCCTTTCCCTCCTGCCCATGAGTTAATGTTCACAGATTCATTGTCTCTTTGTGCACACCCATCACGTTTGCAAGTAAGATGAATTAGGGTGTGAGGACCTAATGTATAATTGGTGACTATAGTTGATAACACTATATTGTATAATTAAAATTTGCTAACAGAAGTTAAATGATCTCACACATAAAGTAAATATGTGAGGTGATGGCTAGGAATAATCCTTTCACAATGTATAGCAGATCATCATTTTGTACATTTTAAATATCTTATATTTTTGTCAATTATACCTTCATAAAGGTGGAAAAAGGTTTTAAATGCATATGTAGTTTTATTAACTAGGAAATATATTCATGATATGTCATTAAGTAATAAAGTTATTTTTTTTTAAATGTGTGATTGGGGCACCTGGGTGACTCAGTTCAGAGTCCGAATTGGGCTCAGGTCATAATCTCAGGGCTCGTGGGTTTGAGCCCTGTGTTGGGCTCTGTGCTGACAGCTCAGAGCCTGGAGCCTGTATCTCCTCTCTCTCTACTCCTCCACCTCCCCCTCTCAAAAATAATAAAATGTTAAAAATATTTTGAAAGAATGTGTGATTTAGTACCTAGAAACAAAAAATGTATATACCTAAAAAACTAGAAGGGTATGTATCAGATTAAGAATGACTATTTGTGGATAGACTTATTGCTTATATTTTCTGATTTTGCTATAATGAACTTGTGTTCTTTTGGTTGTTTTATTTTTAAGAGCACCATTGCACTTATCTAAAACAGGCAAAAAGTAACTTGCTGATAGGTATGGTATTGCCTGGTTCTCCTTTCAGAGAGACCTTAGAAGATAATGTTGCCTGGCAATTTTAAAATACAAAGTTGTAGCGCTTTATAGCACATTCATTCGACAGTTTTCTGAGTGCTTCATGGCTCCAGATATGCCAGAGCAAAGAAGAAACAACCCCTGTGATCCCAGTTCAGGATGCAGGTGGCACCCACATTAGGAGATAGTTGTGTTTTGTTAGTTTTTAAAGACTTTACTTTTAAAACATTTTTATCTTAACAGCAAAATTAAGATGATGGTACAGAGATTTCCAATATGCCCCATCCCCACATGTGCATTGCCTACTCTATTAGCAACATCGTCCACCAGAATAGTACATTTGTTATCCACCGACATATTATGATCAATGTGCATAATTTCTGGTTCACTTTTGAGGCTGTACATCCTATAGGTATGGACAAATGTATAATGACATGGATCCATCATTATAATATCATACAGAGTATTTTCACTGCCCTCAAAATCCTGTGTGTTTCTCCTATTTATCCTTACCCCCCTTTTTGAATATTAGCATAAAACTTAATTACGGTGCTTCAGAGTTTTCGAAGCACTTTCACCAACATTTTTTTCCACTTTTACTGTTAATTTTTTATTATACAATTCTCAGTAAGATAGAAACCTCCAATAGTATTACCACCAGTTTACAGATGAAGAAACAAGTTTGAAGAGGTTTAGGGACTTTCCAAGCATCGAAACCAGCTCTTATTACAAATCCAAGACCATCCCTTAAGTCAAAATCATCAGTGTTTCTCACAGGGAGTACTGCAAATACCTCCTTTCCCTATATAGTAAACTTTTGTAATATTAAAAAAACACAAAGAAAACCACCCCCAAATCTATTTTATTTGGAGTTGGGTGGGAAGAAGAAAATGCTTGCCTTGCTCAATCTATCCGAATTTTCAATCCCATTGCAGAATAAGTGTAGCTAATATGTAGACATGTAACACATCCACTGCCTATTCTCATATCATCAAAAAAAGGAATGCCAAGTTATTTTCTGGAAATACGTTTTGGAGAAAATGGATAATTTGGTGATTAAGGAAACAGATAAAGACTAACCATGATACGGAGACCTATGTACCACCCAGGGTCCTATAATGAGGAATCTGAACTGAGACCAGGTCATCTGTAGGCTTCTTGTTGGCCAAACTATTCAGATGTCCCTAAGGGAGGGAGCAACTAGGCCAACTAAGGAGAGATTCCCAAGACTGAGATTCTGCCCATGGGAAACTAGATGAAGAAAAATTCAAACTGAATTCCACATCCCTACAGGTTTCGATCAGACACAGTTGCATCAGCTTAGCTCTGTACCTCTTACAATACACCAGAATACTTCCTGTGTTCTTGTAAAGTAATCCCACTGTGTGCTGTGGTTACGGGCTTCCTTCCTTCCTTGATTTACTTAAAGTATGTACCAGTGTATCACTATGTGATGATGAGCTATACTTTTATTTTTGGCATCATTTTCCTAAATATTTTCATTAAGTACAACTTTGGCTATATTAAAAATTGGTTTAGAATACTTACTAATATTTTCTTAGAAATCCAGTTTCTGCATAAGGAGAACAGGGTTATAGATACTACCTAGCAAGAGACTTTGTTCCAGGGACATATTAAAATCAAATATCTAAATAAATAGAGCTGGCTAGGCAAACTGCCTGACATAGAGTATATATTCAATAAATGCTGACTTCTGTCACTACCCCAGTCCATAAAATTCATGTGACATACTCCAGGACCCTTAAGTGGCAGAGTAAACTCTCCATTGAAGACCCATGATGAAAGAAGTCATGAAAATGAAAAATCATGGATTTCCAAGGAAGATGGTGGAGTAGGGGGATTCTAGGCTCACCAGGTCTCACAGATAAACCTAAATAACACCCACATCAGTATACATAACCCAGAAAACAACCTGAAGACTGGAAGAACAAACTCTTCACAGCTAAATGTAGAGAAGAGGCCATGTTGAAAAGGGCAGAAACATGGTTGGAAGTCAAAGTGACCTACAAGACTGTCCTTAGGAGGGAAGGACATCATGGTCACAAAGGGAGAGGAGCAGACCTCATACCAGGCACCCCCAGGCATGGGGGACCTGCACTGGGAAGACAAATCCCCATAACATTTGTCTTTGAAAACCAGAGGAGACTAACTTTTGAATTTTTATAATCAGTGGGGCTTAACACCTGAAACTTTAAAAACCAGCAGGCTTAGCTCAGAGAGGTGGAAGGCTATAGGAACCTGAGTCCTCACCCTTAAAGAGACAGTGTAACAAACAGCATGACTGAGGTACAGCATAGAAGCAGCAGTTTGAAAAACACCTAAGGAATACAGGAACGACATTTGTTTGCTAATATCAGAGCTTGTGTTGGAGGGGGTGGGGATCTTTAGGAGAACAAAAGAATTGGCAGGTACCGTATCATCCCCTACTCCCCAACCTAGCTATATGGACAGCTGCAGAAACCAGCACAGTGCAAACACTCTATACCCAGCTGTGCACTCTACACCCACACTCTTGTGGACCTGCCCCCTCCACCCTAGCCTCGCCAAGAGTTTTCCAGAAGTTCCCCTACCACAGGTGAAAACCACATACCTTGCTGGCACTATATAACACACCCCTATATTTTCCTGCAGACCCACTTCATCCAACATGCCCTGGGCAGGCGTCCATCTAAAGAGGATGTGAGAGTGAGAAAGCAGCCCCAGCAGGGGCCAGCACCTTCCCAAAGCAACTACTGCCCTGGAGAAAGGGGAAGAAAACCAAACCCACATACAGTCAGACTGCGGCCACAGCGTTAGGCTGCAGGCAGACATCTGGTCTGACTTCAAGCTCTGCCCCCCAAAGAAAGCAGCTCAGGAAATAACACTGGGAGAGCATCCTGCAATTTGGTGCTACTGCATCTCTGGCAAATGCCTGGTCTGACTGAACTCAAGCCTAAGGTGGCCCCAGACTGGCCCACTAAGAACATAGGCAACAAACCCTGCCCGCAAAAGGCAAAGAGTCACTGCAGACATCTGGATTGAAGTCACAATAGTAGAGTATACACAACACACCTAGGAGGCACCCCTGAAACAACAACAGATTCTGATGAAAAGGGGACATTGCATTTCAGGGCACTAAAGGACCTCTTCATAGGGCCACTACTTTCAAGAGCAGGGGACACAGCTCAATTGCCAATCACATAGAAACAGAGACAGACAAAATGAAGAGACAAAGGAATAGGTCCCCAAACAAAGAAGAAGACAAAATCACAGCAAGAGAGATAAATGAAAAAGAGATAAGTAACATGCCTGATAGAGAATTTAAAGTCATGGTCATGAAGATATTCACTGGACTTGAGAAAGGAGTGAAAGACCTCAGTGAGACCCTCAATAAAGGGATAGAAAACATAAAACAGAACCAATCAGGGTTAAAGAACTCAACTGAAATTAAAAATACCCTATAGGGAATAAATAGATTAGAGGAAGGAGAAGAATCGATCAGCAACCTGGAGGACAAAGTAATAGAAAATAGTCAAGCTGAACATGAGAGAGGAAAAAAAAAAAAAACAATAATAAGAAACGAGAATATATTAAGAGAACCCAGAAACACCATCAAGCATAACAACATCCACATTATAGGGATCCCAGAAGGAAAAAGAAAGAGGGAGAAAATTTGAGTAAATAGCTGAATACTTCCCTAACCTGGGGAAGGAAACAGAAATCCAGATAAAGACGACACAGAGAGCCCCCAACAAAATCAACCCAAGGAGTTACACACCAAGACACATAGTCATTTCATGGCAAAAAGTAGTGATAAAGAGAGAATTTTAAACGCAGCAAAAGAAGACAGTTACATACAAGGAAAATTCCATAAGGCTATCAGCTGATTTTTCAGCAGAAACTTTGCAGACCAGAAGAGATTGGCATGATATATTCAAAGTCCTGAAAGGGAAAGATGTGCAGCCAAGAATTCTTTATCCAGCAAGGCTATCATTCAGGATAGAAGAAGAGATAAAGAGTTTCTCAGACAAAAACTAAAGGACCTCTCCAAGAAATATTAAAGGAGACACTTTGAAAGCAAAGGAAAGACTGTAAGTGAGAGTATAAAAAGTAGGAAACACAAAAGCAGTAAATATGAGCATATCTGTAAAAAACAGGTGAGGATTCACAAAATAGAATGTAAAGTAGGACACCATATTCCTAAAATGGTGGGGGGGTAGGGGAGGAATAAAGAATGGGTTCAAACTTGAGCAACCATCAACTTAATATAGATTACAATATTACAGAAGAGGATATATAGAAACCTAATGATAAACACACATACAAATGCTGATTCCAAGGGGCATGTGCATCCCAATGTTTACAGCAGCACGATCAACAATAGGCAAATTATGGAAAGAGCCCAAATGTCCATCAACTGATGAATGGATAAAGAAGACGTGGTGTGTGTGTGTGTGTATATAATGGAATGCTACTCAGTGATCAAATAGAATGCATTCTTGCCATTTGCAACAATGTGGTTGGAACTAGAGTGTATTATGCTAAGTGAAATAAGTCAGAGAGAACACAAGTATCATGACTTCACTCATATGTGGAATTTAAGAAACAAAACAGATTAACATGGGGAAGGGAAGGAAAAAGAAGATAAAAACAGAGGTAAACCAACCATAAGAGACTCTTAAATACAGAGAACAAACTGAGGGTTGCTGGAGGGGAGGTAGGTGGGAGGATGGGCTAAATGGGTGATGGGCATTAAGGAGGGCACTTGTTGGGATGAACACTGGGTGTTATCTGGAAGTGATGAATCACTAAATTCTACTCCTGAAACCAATATTGCACTATGTTAACTAACTTGAATTTAAATAAGTTAAAAAATTAAAAAATTTAAAAACCAGTTATAGCTATGCAAAAAATAAAGAGAAAGTATCCTGAGTATATCACTAAAGAAAGACACAAAAGCAGGAAAGAGCAGGGGAAGAAAAGATTTTTTTTAAAAAAATCACAAAAACAACCACAAAACAAGTAAGAAAATGGCAATAAATACATATCAATAATTACTTTGAATGTATGGCCAAACACTCCAAAAGAGATAGGGTGACAGAGCAGATTAAAACAAGACCCATCTGCCTGTCAGACACCATTTCAGACCTAAAGACATCTGCAGATTGAATGTGAGTGGGGAGAAATATTTATCATGTAAATGGATGTCAAAAGAAAGGGGTAGCAATACTTAAAAAGAGTATTTTTCCCTATATAAGTTTTTATTTAAATTCCAGTTAGTTAAGATGCAGTATAATACTAGACTCAGGAGTCCAATATAGTGATTCAGCACTTCCATACATCACCTGCTGTTCATCAAAACGATTGCACCCCTGGGATGCCTGGGTGGCTCTGTTGGTTAAGTGGCCGACTTTGGCTCAGGTCATGATCTCAAGATTCATGAGTTTGAGCCCCACACCGGCATCTGTGCTGACAGCTCAGAGCCTGGAGCCTGCTTCAGAGTCTATGTCTCCTTCTCTCTCTGCCCCTACTCTGCTTATGCTCTGTCTCTCAAAAAAAATAAACATAAACTTTTGTTTAAAAGTGCACTCCTTAATCCCCACTACCTATTTAACCCACCCACCCCCACCTCCCATCTGGTAACCATCAGTTTGTTCTGTAAAGAGTCTGTTTCTTGGCTTGCTTCTCTTTTTCCCCCCTTTGCTCGTTTGTTTTGTTTCTTAAATTCCATATATGAGTGAGATCATATGGTATTTATCTTTCTCTAACTGACTTATCTCACTTAGCATAATACTCTCTAGCTCCTTCCATGTTGTTACAAATGGCAAGATTGCATTCTTTTTGATGGCCAAGTAATATTCCAACACCACACACACACACACACACACACACACACACACACACACACACTCTTTATCCATTCATCAATCTATGGATACTTGGGCTGCTTCCATATCTTGGCTATTATAAATAATGTTGCTATAAATATCAGGAGGCATGTATCTCTTCGAATTGGTATTTTTGTATTCTTTGGGTAAATACCTAGTAGTGCAATTGCTGGATCATATGGTAGTTATACCTTTTGCAGAACCTCCATACTGTTTTCCAGAGTGGCTGCACTAGTATGCATTCCCATCTACCATGCAAGAAGGTTCCCCTTCCTCTACATCCTTACCAACACCTGATTGTTTCTTGTGTTGTTGATTTTAGCCACTCTGATAGGTGTGAGGTGGTATCTCATCATGGTGCTGATTTGCATTTTCCTGATGAATAATGTTGAGCATCTTTTCATATGTCTGCTGGCCATCTATAGGTCTTTTTTGGAAAATTACCATTCCTGTCTTCTACCTTTTTTATTTTTGTTTTTTAAATGTTTATTTATTTTGAGAGAGGGACAAAGGGCAAGAGCAAGCAGGGGAGAGGCAGAGAGAATCCCAAGCAGACTCCACCATCAGCACAGAGCCCAACACAGAGCTCAATCTCACAAACCAGGAGATCATGACCTGAGCTGAAATCAAGAGTTGGATGCTTAACATACTGAGCCACTCAGGCACTCCTGCCCATTTTTCAATTGGATTGTTTTTTGGGTGTTGAGTTGTATCAGTTATTTATATATTTTGGAAACTAACCCTTTATCACATATATCATTTGCAAATATCTTCTCCCATTCCATAGGCTGCCTTTTAGTTTTGTTGACTGTTTCCTTTGCTGTGCAGAAGCTTTCTATTTTGATGTATTCCCACAGTGAATTTTTGTTTTGGTTTCCCTTGCCTCAGGAGACATATCTAGAAAAATGTTGCTATGGCTGATGTTAATTAAGTTACTACCTGTATTCTCTTCTAGGACTTTTATAGGTTTCAGGTCTCACATCTAGGTCCTTAATCCATTTTGAATTTATTTTTTGTGAATGGTGTAAGAAAGTGGTCCATTTTCATTCTTTTGCATGATGCTGTCCAATCTTCCCAACACCATTTGTTGAAGAGACAGTCTTGGAAGAAATAGACTTTAAAACACAGACTGTAACAAGAGACAAAGAAGGACACTACATAATCATAACAGGAACAGTCTAAAGAGAAAATATAACAATTGTAAATATTTATGTACCAAACATGAAAGCATCCAAATATATAAAATAGTTAATAGCGAACATAAAGGAACCAATTGATACTAATACAACAATAGTAAGGGACTTTAACACCCACTTATATCAATGGACAAATCATCAAATCAAAAAAAATTAATGAGGAAACAGTGGCTTTAAACAACATACTGTACCAGATGGATTTAACAGATATATTCAGAATATCCCATCCTAAAACAGCAGAATACATATTCTTTTCAGGTGCACATGAAACATTCTCCAGGATAAACCACATATTAGGCCACAAAACTAGTCAACAAATTAGAAAATACCGAAGTCATAGTATGCATCTTTTCTGACCACAACACTATGAAACTAGAAGTCAACCACAAGAAAAAAATTAGGAAGAGCACAAATTCATGGAGGTTAAATAACATGCCACTAAATAATGAATGGGTCAGCCAAGAAGTCAAAGAGGAAATCAAATTAAAAAAATACATGAAGACCAATGGAAGTGAAAATACAATGAGTCAAAATTTCCAGATGCAACAAAAGCAATTGTAAGAGGGATATTTATAGCAATATGGTTCTACCTCAAGAAGCAAGAAAAATCTCAAACAACTTAACATTACACCTAAAGGAGCTAGGAGAAAAAGGAGCAAATAAAACTCCAAACCAGAAGAAAATAATAAAGATAAAAGAGGAAATAAATGATATAGAAACTAAAAATTGAACAGATCAATGAAACCAGGAGCTGGTTCTTTGAAAAGATCAACAAAACTGATAAACCTCTAGCCAGACTAATCAAAAGAAAAAAAAAGAAGAAGCGCAAATAAACAAAATCACAAATGAAAGAGGAGAAATAACCACCATAGAAACACAAATAATTGTAAGAGATTATTATGAAAAATTATATGCTGACAAACTGGATAACCCCCAAAAGATGGATAAATTTCTAGAAACATATAACCTACCAAAACCGAAGCAGGAAAAAATAGAAAACTTGAACAGACTGATTACCAACAATGAAATTGAATCAGCCATCAAAAAACTCCCAACAAACCAAAGTCCAGGACCAGAGAGTTTCACAGGAAAATTCTACCAGTTAAAGCAGACTAAATACCCCTTCTTCTCAAACTATTCCAAAAAACTGAAAATAAAGAAAAACTTCCAAATTCATTCTATGAGGCCAGTATTACCCTGATACCAAAAATCAGATAAAGACACCACAAAAAATGAGAACCACAGGTCAATATCTCTGATGAACATAGATGCAAAATCCTTAACAAAATACTAGCAAATCAAATCCAACAATACATGAAAAAATCATTCAACAATCAAGTGGGATTTATTCCCACAATGAAAGGGCGGTTCAATATTTGCAAACCGATCAACGTGAAACATCACATCAGTAAAAGAAAGGATAACAACAATATGATCATTTCCATAGGTGCAGAAAACGCATTTGGCAAAGTACAGCATCTGTTCATGATTAAAAACCCTCAACAGAGTAGGTTTAGAGGCAACATACCTCAACATCATAAAGGCCATATATGAAAACCCACAGCAAACATCATACTCAATGGTAAAAAACAGACTTTTTCCCCTGAGGTTAAGAATAAGACAAGGATGTCCACGCTCACCACTTTTATTCAACACAGTGTTGCAAGTCCTACCCACAGCCATCAGACAACAAAAAGAAATAAACGGCATCCAAATTGGTAAGGAAGAGGTAAAACTCTATTTGCAGATGACATGATACTATATAGAGAAAACCCTGAAGATTCCAACAAGAAAATACTAGAACTTATAAATTCAGTAAAGTCACAGTATACAAATCAATATATAGAAATCTGTTTCATATCTATATACTATTAATGAAGCAGCAGAAAGAAATTAAGAGAATAGTCCCATTTACAATTGCACCAAAAATCATAAGATACCTAGGAATAAACTTAAGAGATGACAGGTCTGTACTCTGAAAACTATAAAACACTGATAAAACAAATTGAAAAGGACACAAACAAATGAAAGATATTCTACGCTCATGGTTTGGAGGAAAAACATATTGTTAAAAATGTGTATATTTTTTTTAATAAATAAACTTTTAAAAATGTCTATATTATGCAAAGCAATTTACAGATTTAATGCAATCTTTATTAAAATATCAATAACATTTTTCACAGAACTAGAACAAACAAACCTAAAATTTGTATGGAACTACAAATAACCCCCAATAGTCAAAGCAATCCTGAAAAACAAAACTTGAGATATCACAACTCCAGATTTCAGGTTATATTGCAAAGCTATATAAACACACAGATCAACAGACAAAAATGGACACACAGATCAACAGAACAGAGAGGCCAAAAATAAACCCACAATTATATAGTCAATTAATCTTTGACAAAGGGGAAAGAATATACAATGGGGAAAAGACAGTCTCTTCAACAAATGGTGATGGGAAAACTGGACAGCTACATGCAAAAGAATGAAACTGGACCACTTTCTTATACCATTCACAAAAATAAATTCACAAGGGATCAAAGCATCAAAGTTCTAGAGGAGAACGCAGACACTAATTTCTGTGACATTGGCCATAGCAACATTTTTCGAAATATGTGTCCTCAGGCAAGAGAAACAAAAGAAAAAAATAAACTACTGGAATTACACTACAATAAAAAAATAAAATAAAAAAACTTTTGTACAGCAAAAAAAAAAACCATCAACAAACCAAAAAGGCAATCTAGGATATATCCGATAGGGGGTTAATATCCAAAATGTGTAAATAATGTATACAATTCAACATGCCCAAACAAATAATCAAATTAAAAATGGGGCAGAAAACTGCATCAGACTTCAACTCAGGTCGTGATCTCAGGGTTTGAGAGCTCAAGCCCTGCTTTTCTCTCTCCCCCTTCCCTTCTCCTCCCACCACTGGAATATTATTCAGCCATGTAAAAGGATGAAATCTTGTCATTTGTAATAATATGGGTTGATCTAGAGGGTATAATGCAAAGTGAAATAGTCAGAGAAAGATAAATACCCTAGGATTTCATTCATGTGGGGGATTTAAGATGCAAAACAAATGAACTAAGTAAAAAAGAGACAAACCAAAAAAGAAACCCTTAAATAGAGAATAAAATGATGGTTACCTGTGGCAGGAAGAGGGGGTCAGGTGAAATAGGTGAAAGGGATTAAAGAGTACACTTATCGGGATGGGCATTAAGTAATGATAGAATTATTGAATCACTATATTGCATACCTGAAACTAGTAACGCTGTATGTTTATACTGGAATTAAAAGAATTTAAAGGGAAAATTATGGATAATCTGAAGTATCTGTAGTCATTAGTTGGCCCTTTATGTTCCATGTAATCTTTGTCGAGACAGTAAAACAATTCCAACAGTGACCAGTTAATTTCCTCTTCAGCACTCCTCATTCTTCAACATTGACACAATATTAAATGGTTGAATAACATGGCCAGAAAAATCCCATGACTCTTTGTGCAGTTCAGACATACGTGGTTTCAAATATGTCTTCTTTCCTTGGCTCGAGTACACAGTAAAAATGCCTTCAGATCACAGCAATATCAAGTATTCTCAGTCAGATTACTTAGAAACAAGTCAAAACTAATTCCAATGAGCAAAAATTTAATCTGCAAAACATGTTCACATCTATTAGTCTCATTACTCATAGACAAAAATCCACAAAATGGGGAATCATAATACATCCAGCAAAAATGAGACAGGAATATAACTGAAGATTAACCAGTAGCCCTCATTTCTCTATTTTAAAGACTGATAAAATTTCAAAAGATATATTCACATTTTCAACCTAGAACATTTAAGTGTGGTAAATAGAAAAAAAAATTTTAAACATGGTACTTTTCTATATGAATTATTGTATGCCTTTCCCTCCCACACATTTTGATACCTTTCCATAGTTCTCCATTTTCTTCCTAGCTCAGAACAAGCCATATCTCCCCCCAAATAAGAGATTCATCAATAGCTCCCCTCCCCCAAGACTTCAATCTGATTTTCCTAATTCATCTGAAATTGATGTAAATCAATGTCTTCATCACCATCATTGTGCCTAGAAAGTTGGTCTAGCTTACTTTAAACACCAACGAATGAAAAAATATCATTAGAGACTTCCTACATGGAGCAGTGAGGTGATCAATTTATCTGAACAACAAAAACCCCTTGAATCTAAAATTTATAGTCAACATGACCTAACTCACAGAAAGCCCTAACTTTTTAGAACGAATTTTATTTTAGATCACTGTCCAGAAAATTCTATGTTGCCATGGATACCCCTGAGACTGAATTTCTCACCATCCCCCAATATATTATACCTTACCTTTCATTGGTGGCTTCATTAGAGATTCCTGATATGAATTCATCTAGATCATCTCTAAAGAATTAAAAATATGTATGATCAGACCCCAGTGGCTTCATAGCCAAACTTCTGTTTTAACTTAGCTTTGTTGTTGTTGTTGTTGTTGTTGTTGTTTGTTTTTTAGAATTCAACCAGCTCACAAATTGAAGACTCCCTGTAACTATTTGTAAATTAGTTATTTGGAAACTGGCATTTCCATTTTCCTTAGAAATGGTTTTTTTTTTTTAAATAGTAGTAATGAAAATCTCTGGCTTAACAAATCAAAAAAACCTAACAAATCAAGGCAAGTACAATTCTTTACTGCTAAATTCAATTCTCCTGAAACTGCACTGAGGTGGAATTTACTTCAAAATATAGCTTCATTTTGTAGGTATACAGCCTTTCAGCTTATTTCCTGATTATCAAGTTTCTTCACTGTATCCTTACTCTTCGTGTGTCATGTAAGTCTCTTCTGTTCCTGAGTTTGGTTCAAATAACTGCAAGCTTGAGTCAGGGGCTTCCTCAAATATAATGGTGGGTTTATATCTGAAACACCAGCTTCAGATGATTGTAAACCTCTGGAGGGAAAGGGGACAGACCAAGGTCTATGAGCTCCATCCTTTTCTGAGAGCTCCACAGTTACCTGTCCACTGCCACCTCTCGCTCAAATAATAGGATCCTCTCTTTACCTGCTCTACTCTAGCAGAGTCTCACACACATATATTATGAGAGTATCCTAAGAAACTCTGGCTTCTGGTTACTAAGGGTCATAAATTATGAGTAGGAAGTCTCCCTCTTCTGACATGTTCTTCCTTTTATCCCCCCGACTTAGACCCCAAAAGAAAGACAGTTATTTACAGAAGCTTACAGTCTCTTATGGAAACATCTTATTGCCACCAATGCTCTCTAATACCTTTCAGCACTCAGATCAGTCAAGTCAACTCACCCATGGTCATCACTGTTGTCAGAGGAATCCATAATTCTGCTAAAGGGTAAAAACATACAAAAAATAAATTCAGACATTCTGGAAAGCAATCAGTTTCTTCTTCCCGACAGAATTTTATGACAAGAAAAGTAAAATCATGAGGAAACATGACAAAATGACAGAAACATTGTCAGGGTACAGCAATGAGGCCTCTAAGATAGCCTCTTGGCTGTGTGTGTGTCTGCCCACTGGAAAGAGAAGGGAAGAATTAGGGGAGGTATAATTTTTGTGATTAAACCTCCTTCTCCATTTTGTCAACCATTCACATATTCTGGAATCAGTTTGGGAAATAGGAATGATCTGAGCAAAAGGATGGGGAGGGAGATCCAGATAATAACTAATGAAAGTATACAGAGATAAAGAAAATGCCACAACAATAAATATTCCAGTTTCAAGGACTAGTCCCTGATCACCATTTGGTAGAGAACAAACTAGTAGGTAGGTCAAGAATTGCCTAAATAATGGGGCACCTGGGTGGCTTCGTTGGTTAAGTGACTCCTGATTTCAACTCAGGTCATAATCTCATGGTCCATGAGATTGAGCCTGCATTGGGATCTGTGCTGACAGTGCAGGGCCTGCTTGGGATTCTCTCTCTCTCCCTCTCTCTCTCTCCCCCTTTCCCTATGCTCTCTCTCTCTCTCTCTCACTCAAAACAAACAAACAGGTATTCAGAATGGTTTCTTTTTCTCTCAATTCATTTTACGAAAAGGTATCTGGTTAAATTATCCAAAGTCAAGACTCCTCACCACCAAACCACTGGCTTGGATAACTTAATTTCTCTACAATTTAAATTTCTCATCTGTAAAATAAGACACAATGAAAATGCACTTTACATTTGTCCAGGTCATAAAATCATGCTGTATGTTCATCATATCACAAACATTACTGGTTTTTAGGCAGCCTTCCCTCTTCACCAAATGTTATACCAAAAATACCAATGTGACAAACAACATGGAAAAAAATCATAAATTTCAAAAACACTTCAAGATTCTCAAAGTACTAAATTTCCATAATTTCCTAGGAAATCTTGGATTCCTATCCATAGGAGAGTCTTCCTCCCAAAACTATAGAAGTCAAACTGAAGTATGGATTTAAAAAACTAACAATAACAGAAACCCTGGGAGAAGCCAGAAGACTGAGAGCTGTCTCCTGTGGTGGACAGACTGAGGAAAAAGTCTGATACAGGCAGTCTTGAGGGGCTTAGCGGGAGGGAAATTTTTAAGATCTTTTCTTGCTTTTCCTCTGAGTTGCTTGGAGACAATAACTGCCATTCTCAGTAGAAACCAGAAGCCACTACCCAGATGTAGTTAGGATAAAATTTGGGTAGCATTATGGCACCTGGGTAGTTCAGTCAGTTGAGCATCTAATTCTTGATTTTGTTCAGGTCATGATCCCAGGTTTGTGGGATCAAGCCCTTTGTTGGGCTCTGCACTGAGCATGGAAACTGCTTAAGATTTTCTCTCTCTCTGTCTCTCTCCCTCCCCCCATCCCTCTCCCCCACTCACATGGTTTCTCTCACTCTAAGATAAAAAAAATTTTCATTGGCATTAGGTTACTGATGAAAACAGGGAAGGGCTAAAGAGCAATCCTTGGGCCTTCACTCTTCCACCCTTTTACCTCCAAAAGTCCCAGGTGAACAACATAGAAGTCTGCCTTCTCCAATGCTGCTTTTGTCCAAGACCTTAAAGGTAGCATATCTTGACAAGAGAAATTACCTGGATCACAGTGTTTCACCATTATGCAGAGTCTCTGTCCCCAGGCTATCACCTCCCTTCATGTTAAATTTACTGAGAAAAACATACCTTAGGTCCTAGCTTTCAACAACAGTTACTATATAAAATGTCACCCAACCCAGGATACTTTTGAAAGTGAAAAGGATATGTTATTAATAATTTTGCTGAGACAACAGCCACGATTGAGATTTTCCCAAGAAAATCTTCAGTCCTTCCCTAATACAATTTACCAGTCAGAGGGCTCAATGGCCACAAGGAATATGAGCTCACAAATCAAAATAGTTAGATACCTGATGAGTACGACTGAAAAAGAGACACAACAAACTGAACAACATATACCATCTGAAACAGAACTATTGGAATATACTGAACAAGGTTTTTTTTTAACATGAAATTTATTGTCAAGTTGGTTTCCATACAACACCCAGTGCTCATCCCATCAAGTGCCCTCCTCAATACCCATCACCACCCTCCCCTCCCTCCCACCCCCCATCAACCCTCAGATTGTTCTCAGTTTTTAAGAGTCTTTTATGGTTTTCCCTCCCTAACTTTTTTTCCTTCCCCTCCCCCATGGTCTTCCGTTAAGTTTCTCAGGATCCACATAAGAGTGAAAACATATGGTATATCTGTCTTTCTCTGTGTGACTTATTTCACTTAGCATAACACTCTCCAGTTCCATCCACATTGCTACAGAAGGCCATATTTCATTCTTTCTCATGAACAAGATTTTTAAGTAAACATGAGAAATACACTTAAAGATACAAGGGAAGATGTTAGTAACATGAAATAAGAATAAGAAATCGTATTGAAAAACCCAAGAGGATATCTTAAATGTAAAAGTCAAATTGTTGAAATAAAGAATCACTTCATGGCATAAACAGTAATTTGGATACATGTCGAAAGCAAGTTAATCCAGAGTTGGAAGAGGAGGTTGAGAAATCCCCAGAAAACAGAAGAGACCACAAAAGAAAAACCAGTTGATATAAAGGATAAAAACAGATCTCTAACACCTGGACTCTAGATAACAAAATATATATATATATTTTTAAAATAAATTTCCCCAAATTAAAGAAAATATCAAAAGTGATGTTTCATCTAACAAACATTTAAATGGTATTTACTAAGTGCCAGATATTGTCCTCATGCTTCACAAATATTTCAATTGGTCCTCAACCTTCAAGATAGTTACAATTATTATTTATTTTAACCAATTCACAGATCTTGAATAGTCATGTTTCTAATATCCACCATACTGATTTATAAGCCACTCATTGCTAATAAAAATTTGTGACCCTCCCTGTGGTAATTTACAGTGTTTCAGGTATTGATTGAAATGGGACAATGGAAGCCCTTGCAATGACCATCTCAAAATGGTCATCCCCCACCAGCCATGGACAGAGCATCCCCCATAAGGGCATCCAGCTGTCCTAGAGGGAAAGCTTAAAGTGACTGTAACTGGCATATGCATATTGTTAATGGCATACTGTCTAAGCAGTAGTAGTATAGGAAATTGTAAGCATAAAACAGTGTCTTTAAGTTGTGAGTTTGCCGAATTTCATTTATGTATAGTTTACGCTCATTATGAAAGAAGGTGTATATATATATATTCCCTATTCAATTAACCTTGAATTGTGCTTAAAATTTGGTAAAATTTGCATCTTATTACTTACTTATTATTTCTTTGATGCATGAACCAGAGATATAAAGGGTTCCTCTTTAATCTCTGCATGGTATTGTCTTGTGGACAACCACAATCTACAATTAATCTGAAAAAAAAAAAAAAAAGAAAGAAAAGCACATATGATTTTATATTCAGGATTTTTAAAATACATAGGATACTTGCCCTGTTAGGAAGAAAGTCACACATAGAACCTACCAGGTATGCATTGGCCTTTCTAAAGTCTTGAATCTACAACTTATAAGATCTACAACACTGTACAATTTTATCATTCCTCTGAAATATGTATTCTGTATTTTATTTTAGTTCAAGGAATAGAAGAAAAAGTTTTTTGAATGTTCAATAAAATTTAAGTTTAGTTCAAAGACAGAATACTTTAAAGACTGCTCTCTTGGGGCGCCTGGGTGGCGCAGTCGGTTAAGCGTCCGACTTCAGCCAGGTCACGATCTCGCGGTCCGTGAGTTCGAGCCCCGCGTCAGGCTCTGGGCTGATGGCTCAGAGCCTGGAGCCTGTTTCCGATTCTGTGTCTCCCTCTCTCTCTGCCCCTCCCCCGTTCATGCTCTGTCTCTCTCTGTCCCAAAAATAAATAAACGTTGAAAAAAAAATTTTTTTTAAATAAATAAATAAAGACTGCTCTCTTGCTACATAGGACCCGGCAAGTGAAATAAAATGAATTTCAAACCAAATTTACATCATCATAGTGATTTATGATATTTCCATCTTGAAACATTCCATAGCATAAATCAAAGGAGTGGTAAAGCAAAGATATGTCCTTCAACATTTCACATAGCAGATTCGTGGCATGCAAGGGAACTGGAAGTCACTGGAGAATAAGACATTGCCAATTACATTTCCAAGTTACCAAATAGGTAGACTGAAATGTGCCACAAGGCCCTAAATTCTTGGCAAAGAGCAAAAAAATGAAAACAAACTGAAAAATACTTTTTTCATAAATAAATCAATTGGGGCATAAGTTTTTATTTTGAGTTTTGGGCTTGAGAGCAAGCCACCTGTAAATGCTGTATCTTCAAGAGGTATCACCTCATGGACAGTGGGAGTAGGAATCCCAAAGTTCTTTTCCAGAGGTGGCCAGGAAAACCAATGTGGACCAAGACAGAGCCACATATCTAAGGATCCTCTGTCCCTGCAAACCTCAGATCTGCTTACCTACAGGTAGGGCTGCTTTCAAGGGGCCACAGCAGAAGGGAGGTGGAGCACAGAAGGACTCAGATCTTGGGACTTGAATACAACTTTTCCTAAGTGGAAGCAAATATTACTCAAGATCCTATTATCAGTATTCTTTCCTGGATACTGCCTTTAACTTCTTTTTCTTTTAAAAAATTTTTAATTTCCCCAGACCAAGCCCGTTAAGTCAAATCTTGTCCCAATTCCTGGCCAGCAACAAGGTTACTGCTTTTTGGTCCTATATTGGCCTAGTACACCCCCATCCCTGCCCACACATCACCATCTCACATCCCCTCCACCTCTGGTTCCCTGGGGATGAGGAGGTTCTTTCTGGAAGGTCTCTGGGAAGAAGTGAACATTTATTAATCCCCCACAGCTGAGCACAAGGCAAAACTTGCCATCTATGGCCACAAAGACCCCCACCTGCCCCTTTCCCCCCACCTTCAGCCCTCCCTCTAAGACATTCTTCTGTCTTTGAGGATGAAGGACAACATTAGCCAACATAGAAGGCAGAGGATGGGATGCCTTTGTCCAGAGACACCCTGACACCCTTAGGTCTTTACCTGGTGCTGGTAACAAGCTAGTACTGGAGTAAGAACTCCGTGTCCATGGCAACCCCAAACAACAGATTCCAAGTGGTCCTGTGAGTGTAGAAGAGTGGGGAATACAATGAACTTGGTTCCACACTGATTCCAGGTAGTTCTGAGATTGTAGTAGTACGGTGGGGAATACAGTGAACTTGGTTCTAGGCTATAGGGTCTTAAAAACAGATGCTGTTCTCCTTAAAGATGGGGGTACCAAGATCAAAGATCCCAGGATAATAATCTCAGAGATTGTCTCACCTTATACTTTTTATTTTGCAAGAAAGAGAATGATCAAAGAGCTAAATGTTTTCTAATATAAAATTTGACTAAAATATGCAAGGTTGACACAGGACCCAGGACAAAAATTATTTCCACAAACTATCATTTCATGAGATTCAGAAGAAACAATCAAATATTATTTGTGAATTTAAAATACACCCATTTTCCTGGTAGAGTAAATCTGAGAAGGTGGAAACAAATGCCAAAAAACAAAAACAAATATAGAAAGTTTTAAAACTCTAGATGAGGAGAGCCTGGGTGGCTCAGTCGGTTAAACAGCCGACTTTGGCTCAGGTCATGATCTCAAGGTTCGTGAGTTCGAGCCCCACGTCATGCTCTGTGCTGACAGCTCAGAGCCTGGAGCCTGCTTCAGATTCTTTGTCTCTCTCTGTCTCTGTCTCTCTCTCTCTCTCTGCCCTCCCCCACTTGCTCTCTGTCTATCTCTCAAAAATAAACATTAAAATTGTTTTAAAAAGCTAGATGAAACATTAGAATTTTCTATATGAAAATTATAAAAATTACCACAAAAATAATTAAGAAAGATCTGTTTGGGGGCGCCTGGGTGGCGCAGTCGGTTAAGCGTCCGACTTCAGCCAGGTCACGATCTCGCGGTCCGTGAGTTCGAGCCCCGCGTCAGGCTCTGGGCTGATGGCTCAGAGCCTGGAGCCTGTTTCCGATTCTGTGTCTCCCTCTCTCTCTGCCCCTCCCCCGTTCATGCTCTGTCTCTCTCTGTCCTAAAAATAAATAAACGTTGGAAAAAAAAATTAAAAAAAAAAAAAAAGAAAAAAAAAAAAAAAGAAAGATCTGTTTGACAGTTTGTGTTGGTACATGTTCTGATGCTGAATAAATAGTCACAGTAGAAGTCATGGAAATGAGATTAAGGTTGTATTTATTTAATATTTCTATAAGTAGTTTGTAAGATACAAAAATGAATAAAACATGGTCACTGACTTCAGTGTCACATCGATGACCTCAAGGCCAGACCAGTTTGAAATATGCCCAGAGCATTCTGTTCTCTGTGAGAAAGACCCAGCCTAAAGAGAAACTACCAGAGCCTTGTCTGATCTAAGGAAAGGCCAAGAAGACAACCTTAGCCCCTTCTAGCCTTCCTGTCTCACATAGGAGGATGGAAAAGAGACAAAGAAACTCTTCTGAAGGTCACAGCCCTTGTTTCTTTTCATGTCTTAGTATTTTATTGAAGATTGGGCTTTTAAAATAATATAACAACTGCAAATCAGATTTTTCCCTTTCCCCAGGGTTTATTGTTGGTTTTTTTGGTGATTTTTCTGAATTCTAATTAGGAATTTCTAATTCAAAATTCTGTAAAGTCTCTATTCTTTGCAGAGTGTGGAAATTTTTCGATTCTTTGGAAAGTGTGGAAAGTCTCCATTCTTTGCAGAGTGTGGAATTATCTGCACTCTATTTTGTGTAGTCAGCTTGATTAGCATAATGATCAGCTAATAAAAGGACACAGATTCCCTCAGATGCCTGGAACCAGTAAGTCTCTTAGTAGAGACAAAGGAGTTTCATGTACATGCTTGAGCATGTTTTTCACACAGCAGGCAGATTACAACCCCACCATAACCTACATTTCCTTCTATGTGCAGAGCCTCAAGTTTGGTCAGAGAGGAGAGCTTTAGGTCTTTCCAGGTCTTTCTTAAGTTTGCAAAATCCTAGACACGTGTACAGCCTTAGATATGCAGGTGGTCTTCTAGAGTCCCAGGAATAGGTTTCAACTTTTCAAAGCTCCCTATGGATAGCTCATAACACAACTTTTTCTTTTGCCTCAACTATTATCTGTACCTCAGGCAGCCATGATGTTCAACAGTTGTCTTTGACTGACTATCTTCAACCAATGTCCCCAGGGCAAAGGCTGGGGGAGCTCCAAGTCAAACAAAATGAAGACAGTCTTGTGAGTGGGGTCTTGCCGGGACCCACTAGATAGATCAAATAAGGACATTATCTGGGAATAGACCTTTGAAGGAGTTCTAACCCCATTCTGTCCCCTCCATTGGCCCTCAGGTGGCTGGCTTATTCCATGATTGCAGGATGTTGGTCTTCAAGGCTGCCACAGAGCTGAGGAGAGTGTGACGGGGATGGTGCAAGTTAGAATACCACAAAGTTCATGATTCTTACCAAAATACAGCCTATGTTCTTAAATAAATGCTCCCCAGATTGCTGAAAGCCTTTGATTAATTTCTAGAGTTCTGAAAAAGGTGATTCTGATCATTTTTGCCAGTATTCTTGGTAATTTTATAAAGGAAGAATTTTTGGAGATCCCTATTTTGGCATTTTCACTGGCATTATTTCTAAACTTACTTTAAAAAAAATTTTTTTTAACGTTTATTTGTTTTTGAGACAGAGAGAGACAGAGCATGAACGGAGGAGGGTCAGAGAGAGGGAGACAGAATCTGAAACAGGCTCCAGGCTCTGAGAGCCCGATGTGGGGCTCGAACTCACGGACCGCGAGATCATGACCTGAGCCGAAGTTGGCCACTCAACCGACTGAGCCACCCAGGTGCCCCAAACTTACTTTTAAATACATTGCTAAATTCAAAAGAAAGCAAGGGAATTACTAAGTGATCACAGGCACATAAACATACACATACATACATGCATACATACACACTCTGCTACTGAAAGTAAAGTGGTAAATGACAGAAGCTTGGAATGCTCTGGAAGTATGCCAAGCAAAAAAAAATCTAGTTTTGTTGGTTAACATTGTGGCTGCCTGAAGTGGCAAATAGGATGTGGGGCAAACAGTAGCCTAACCAAAATGGGGGTAGGGCGAAGGAGGGAGAGAGACAGGGTGAGGGTGTGCGAGGGAGAGGGGGGTGAGGGTGTGTGACGAGAGGGGGGTGAGAGAGAGAGAGAGGGGGGGTGCGAGAGGGAGAGAGGGGGGGTGCGAGAGGGAGAGAGGGGGGGTGCGAGAGGGAGAGAGGGGGGGTGCGAGAGGGAGAGAGGGGGGGTGCGAGAGGGAGAGAGGGGGGGTGCGAGAGGGAGAGAGGGGGGGTGCGAGAGGGAGAGAGGGGGGGTGCGAGAGGGAGAGAGGGGGGGTGCGAGAGGGAGAGAGGGGGGGTGCGAGAGGGAGAGAGGGGGGGTGCGAGAGGGAGAGAGGGGGGGTGCGAGAGGGAGAGAGGGGGGGTGCGAGAGGGAGAGAGGGGGGGTGCGAGAGGGAGAGAGGGGGGGTGCGAGAGGGAGAGAGGGGGGGTGCGAGAGGGAGAGAGGGGGGGTGCGAGAGGGAGAGAGGGGGGGTGCGAGAGGGAGAGAGGGGGGGTGCGAGAGGGAGAGAGGGGGGGTGCGAGAGGGAGAGAGGGGGGGTGCGAGAGGGAGAGAGGGGGGGTGCGAGAGGGAGAGAGGGGGGGTGCGAGAGGGAGAGAGGGGGGGTGCGAGAGGGAGAGAGGGGGGGTGCGAGAGGGAGAGAGGGGGGGTGCGAGAGGGAGAGAGGGGGGGTGCGAGAGGGAGAGAGGGGGGGTGCGAGAGGGAGAGAGGGGGGGTGCGAGAGGGAGAGAGGGGGGGTGCGAGAGGGAGAGAGGGGGGGTGCGAGAGGGAGAGAGGGGGGGTGCGAGAGGGAGAGAGGGGGGGTGCGAGAGGGAGAGAGGGGGGGTGCGAGAGGGAGAGAGGGGGGGTGCGAGAGGGAGAGAGGGGGGGTGCGAGAGGGAGAGAGGGGGGGTGCGAGAGGGAGAGAGGGGGGGTGCGAGAGGGAGAGAGGGGGGGTGCGAGAGGGAGAGAGGGGGGGTGCGAGAGGGAGAGAGGGGGGGTGCGAGAGGGAGAGAGGGGGGGTGCGAGAGGGAGAGAGGGGGGGTGCGAGAGGGAGAGAGGGGGGGTGCGAGAGGGAGAGAGGGGGGGTGCGAGAGGGAGAGAGGGGGGGTGCGAGAGGGAGAGAGGGGGGGTGCGAGAGGGAGAGAGGGGGGGTGCGAGAGGGAGAGAGGGGGGTGCGAGAGGGAGAGAGGGGGGTGCGAGAGGGAGAGAGGGGGGTGCGAGAGGGAGAGAGGGGGGTGCGAGAGGGAGAGAGGGGGGTGCGAGAGGGAGAGAGGGGGGTGCGAGAGGGAGAGAGGGGGGTGCGAGAGGGAGAGAGGGGGGTGCGAGAGGGAGAGGGGGGTTGAGAGGGAGGGAGGGGGGTTGAGAGAGAAAGAGAGAGAAAGAGAGAGAAAGAGAGAGAAAGAGAGAGAAAGAGAGAGAAAGAGAGAGAAAGAGAGAGAAAGAGAGAGAAAGAGAGAGAAAGAGAGAGAAAGAGAGAGAAAGAGAGTTATAAAATGGCATATGAAGAAAGGACTTTGAAAAACTCTAACATAATCCTGGGAATCTAGAGTTTTATTGTTTAGCTAAGTAATGGGATTTGACTTTGACAAAGTGGTAAGCTGAATCTAAGATCTGCACACAAATCCAGGCATCCCAACTAGCTATATATTTAGTTGAGAAGAAAAACTTGGAAAAAATCTATATGCTGACAGAGTGACCAAAAAGCATATCAGTTTGTCTCTATTGGCATTGGGTTTAAAAATATTAATAATTTTAATTTAATAGTCTTTCTTAATGTTTTGTAACCAGCTCTACTCTCTTCCTGGAATTTGAATTTATACCACAGTCTACCACCTCAATCCAATCAATTAAATTGAAATGGTTCTTGATTGGTAGTGATCCCTAGCACTCAGCACAAACCAAGGCGAATCATCTCAATTTAGATAGCTAAATTTAGGATTCCCAAAGCTAAAGTTTGGTCAAATAGGAGCTCTTAAAAAAATTTTTTTAAATGTTTATGTATTTTTGAGAGATACAGAAAGAGTGTGAGCAAGGTAGAGGCAGAGAGAGAGGGACACAGAATCCAAAGCAGACTCCAGGCTCTGAGTTGTCAGCACAGAGCCTGACATGGGGCTCAAACTCATGAACCATGGGATCGTGACCTGAGCCAAAGTAGGACGCTTAACCAACTGAGCCACACAGGCACCCCATAGTCAAATACGAACTCTTAACACAATCTAGGAAACATGTGAGGAATCACACCCTCATGAACAGAAGTCAATAGAAATTATAAGAAGAAAAAAAAAATCAAAAGACTATAGGTATTAAAGTAAGAAACTTTATGCTCAGGAAGTACGTTTAAAAGTGTGTTTGAAGTGAAAGACATCAACACTACCTGGAACAGGAAGAAGGGCTGTTGACCTGCTTTGGAACTTCAAGCTGATTTTTTGAAGGAGAGGATTCTTGGACTTGAAGGACAGTAAATAATAAGCCAGGAGGAAATAAAGTGGTGAGAAAACTCCAGACAGAAAAATCATAAAAAAAACAATTACATGGAAGCATTGAACAGCATGCAGACTTTAGGGAAAACAGTAAACATTATTACTCCCATAACATGCAGAGCAGGGAAGAGCAGACATTTTAAAAATAGTCCCATACACCATATTAAGAAGTACAGACTTTATACACCAACAAATTAGACAACCTAGAAGAAATGGATAAATTCCTAGACACATACAATCTTGTAAACTAAATCGGGAAGAAATATAAAATCTGAACAGGCCAATTACTAGCAATGGAATTGAGTCAATAATCCAAAAATTCACAGCCAACAAAAGTCTAGGACCAGATGAATTCACAGGTGAATTCTACCAAACATTTAAACAAGAGTTAATGCCTATTCTCAATATATCCAAAAGGAAATAGAAAGAAGTATACAAAAATAGTCTATGAGCATTCTCCAGATATCAAAACCATACTAAGACAGTATAAAAAAGTAAACTGCAGGCCAATATCTCTGATAGAGATACAATAATCCCCAACAAAATATTAGCAAACCGCATTCAGCAATACATTAAAAAGATCATTCATCACCATTAGGTGCGATTTATTCTGGGAATGCAAGGATAGTTCAATATTCACAAATCAATATGATATACATCGACAAAGGATAAAAATCATGTCTCTCAATAGAATTTTGTCAAATGCTTTTTCTGTACCAACTTCTGTTCATGATAAAAACTCAACAAAGTGGGTTTAGAGGAAACATACCTCAATATTATAAAGGCCATATATGAGGGGTACGTGGGTGGCTCAATCAGTTAAGTGTCTGGCTTCAGCTCAGGTCATGATCTCGCAGTTCATGAGTTTGAGCCCCTCGTTGGGCTCTGCACTGACAGCTCAGAGCCTGGAGCCTGCTTCGGATTCTGTATCTCCCTCTCTCTTCCCTTCATCCACTCACACTCTGTATCTCTCTCTCTCTCTCTCAAAAATAAATATTAAAATTTTTTAAATAAAAAAATGAAGGCCATATATGAAAAACGACAGCTAAAAATCATACTCAGATGTGAAAAACAGCTTTTCCTCTAAGATCAAGAACAAGGGAAGGATGTTCATTCTTACCACTTTTATTCATAGGCATCCAAATAGGTAAGGAAGACATTAAACTGTCACTATTTGCAGATGACATAAATACTATACATAAAAAATCCTAGACTCCGCCAAAGAACTATTTGAATAAAGGAACAGTAAAGTACTAGGATACAAAAATAAATACATAGAAATTGGTTGTGCTTCTGTACAATAATGAAGTACGAGGAAAATTAACAATTCCATTTACAATTGCACCAAAACAATAAATAGATAGTAAAAAACTTCACCAAGGAGACGGAAGACATGTACTCTGAAAACTATAAAACATTGATTAAAAAAAACTGATGATAGGGGCGCCTGGGTGGCGCAGTCGGTTGAGCGTCCGACTTCAGCCAGGTCACGATCTCGCGGTCCGTGAGTTCGAGCCCCGCGTCAGGCTCTGGGCTGATGGCTCAGAGCCTGGAGCCTGTTTCCGATTCTGTGTCTCCCTCTCTCTCTGCCCCTCCCCCGTTCATGCTCTGTCTCTCTGTCCCAAAAATAAATAAATGTTGAAAAAAAAATTAAAAAAAAAAACAACTGATGATATAAATAAATGGAAAGATATTCTATGCTCACTAATTGAAAAAATTAATCTTGTTAAAATGTCCATACTGCCCAAAGCAATCAATAGATTCAATGCAATCCCCCTTAAGATACCAACAGCATTTTTCACAGAACTAGAACAAAGAATTCTAAAATGTGTATAGAACCCAAAAGACCTTGAATAGCAAGAGAATCTTGAGAAACAGCAACATAGCTGGAGTTACCACAATCTCAGATTTTGAGATATACTACAAAGCTGTAGTAATCAAAACAGTATGGTACTGGCACAAAAATAGAACACAGATCAGTGGAACAGAATAGAGAGACCAGAAATAAGCCAACACTTAAAGGGTCAATTAAACTAGGACAAAGGAAGCAAGAATATACACTGGAGAAAAGACAGTCTCCTCAACAAATGGTGTTGGCAAAACTGGACAGCAACATGCAAAAGAATGAAACTAGGCCACTTTATTACACCATACACAAAAATAAACTCAAAATGGACTAAAGACCTAAATGTGAGACCTGAAACCATAAAACTCCTAGAAGAGAACACAGGCAGTAATTTCTTTGACACCAGCCATAGCAACATATAAACATATGTATGTGTGTGCATATATATATGTATGTATGTATACACACACACACACATATATGTACCACCTCTTCTTTATGCATTCATCTGTTGATGGACATTTAGATTGCTTCCATATTTGGGCCATGGTAAATAATGCTAATAATACACATATGCATAAAAAAGGATAAAATCTTGTCATTTATAACAACATGGATGAACCCAGAGAGTATTATGCTAAGTGAAATAAGTCAGACACAAATAGACAAATACCGTATGATTTCACTTATACGTGGAATCTTAAAAACAAATCTTAGAAACAGACCCATAAATACAGAGAACGAATTGATGGTTACCAGATGGGAGGGGGGAGTGGGGGGATGGGCAAAATGACTGAAGGGGAGTGGGAGGGACAGGCTTCCAGTTATGGAATGAATAAGTCATGGGGATAAAAGGTACAACATAGGGAATATAGTCGATGGTATTGTAATATTGTTGTATGAGGACAGATGGTAGCTACATTTTGGAGAATAGCACAAGGGATAGATTTGTTCAATCATATGTTGTACACCCAAAACTAAGGTAACATTGTATGTCAGTTATACTTCAATTAAAAAAAAAAAGTACATTCTTTGACATAGGCCATAGCAACTTCTTTCTAGATATATTTCCTGAGGCAAGGGAAACAAAAGCAAGAATAAACTATTGGGCTACATCAAAATAAAAACCTTCTGCACAGCAAAGGAAACAATCAACAAAACTAAAATGCAACCTACGGAATGGGAAAAGATATTTGCAAATTACATATGTGATAAAGGATTAGTATCCAAAATATGTAAAGAACTGACACAATTCAACATCCAAAAAAATGAATAATACAATTAAAAATAGGAAGAAGTCATGAGTAGACATTTTTCCAAAGACCACCTACAGAGGGCCAATAGACACATGAAAAGATGCTCAACATCACTTATCAGGAAAATGCAAATCAAAACTACAATGAGATGTCACCTCACACCTGTCAGAATGTCTACAATTAACAACTCAGGCAATAACAGGTGTTGGTGAGGATGTGGAGAAAGGAGAAGCCCCTGGCATTATTAGTGGGAATGCAAACTGGTGCAGTCACTCTGGAAAACAGTATGGAGATCCTCAAAATGTTAAAAATATAACTAGCATACAATCCAGCAATTGCACTACTAGGTATTTACTCAAAGAATACAAAAATACCAATTCAAAAGGATACATGCACCCTGATGTTTATAGCAGCATTATCTACAATAGCCAAATTATGGAAATAGCCCAAGTGCCCACTGATTGATGAACGAATAAAGAAGATGTGCTATAGATATATATAGATATAGAGATATCTCGCCACAATAGCCTATTACTTGGCCATAAAAAAGAATGCAATCTTGCCCTTTGCCATGACATGGATGGAGCTAGAGAGTATTATGCTAAGTGAAATAAGTCCGAGAAAGACAAATACCGTATGATTTCACTCATATGTGTAATTTAAGAAACAAAGCAAATGAGTGAAAGGGGAAAAAAGAGAAAGGGGCAAACCAAGAAACAGACTCTTGCTGTAGAGAATAAACTGATGGTTACCAGAAGGGAGGTGGGTGGTGGATGGGTTAAATAGGTGATGGGGATTAAGGCGTGCACTTGTCGAGATGAGCACCAGGTGTTGTATGAAGTGTTGAATCACTATATTGTACACCAGGAACTAATATAAAACTCTCAACTAATGGGAATTTAAATAAAAACAAACAAAAAAGTAAAGACTTTAGTAGGCAATCCAGGGTCAGCTGAAGGATTTTAAGCAAGGGCATTTCATGATCATTTTGTTTTAGGTAGGCTGTCTAGCAATAGTGAGGGAAAGAATTTAAGAGGAACAACAGCTTAGGTGAGAGACGATGAATGCTGAAAAACCCAGAGTAGTAATAAGAATTGAGAGGAGACACAGACTGAAGAAATAACAGCCAAAAACTCTGTAAAACTTGTGAATGACTAGTTATGTGGAAGATGAAGGGGGAAATGGCTCCCCGGCTTCCTCCTTAGATGACTGGGCGCTCCTTACTGATACTGGAAATAAGAAAGGAGAACAAGTTGGTAGAGAAAGATAATGGGTTCAGCTGTGAAGGTTTTAGGCTTGGGGTACTTGTGGGAAACCAAGGGTGGGAATGTTTAGCAAGCAACTGAAACTTGAAGCTCAGAGAAGTCAACACTGACAGCCAACGGCTTGAGTGGATGACTCACCCAAGGAGACTCTCGGAAGAAAAAGAAAGCAGCATCTATGGGTTGTACCTTGGGTTTTCCTGAAACGCAGGAAAAGCTGGATTCTTTTTAGAATAAGACAGTTTTTAAGCAGACACAATTAGGTCAAAAAAATGTAAAGCGATTCTCATAATATCAAAATATTAAAAACTACCTAAATGTCAAAGAAAACTAGAATGGTTAATATGGTATATTCACCTCCGAGAATATCAGTTCTTTTAAGTAATGTGTAGGTAGAGTTCACATAAATGTGTTTAAAGGTAAAAAAAAAAAAAAAAGTAACATTTAATCATACTTCAAAAACTATGTATTATATAAATAATGTAACAAGATGTATAGTAAAGTCTGGAAAGACACAAATATATTAGAAGTAATTTTTCCAAAAAAAGTCATTTTTTCAAATTATTCAAAGTTCTCCCCGTAATATTCTTATAATGGGAAAACAACTCTTAAAAACACATTTTTCCACAAGGAGAAAACACCCCGCACAGTTGGATGGCTATCATAAAGATAGACAGACTAACAAGTGTCGATAAGGACAGAAGTAACTGGAACCCTCATAGGTTGCTGGTGGGAATGCAAAATGGTGCAGCCACCTTGGAAAACAGTTTGGTCATTTCTCAAAAGGTTAAACAGAGAGCCACCATATGACCCAGCAATTCTTAGGTATATACCCAGAAGAAATGAAAACATATATCCACACAAAGACTTGTATGTGAATGTTCATAGCAAAATCCTAATAGCCAAAAAGTAGAAACAGTCCAAGTATTGATCAACTGATGAATGATTATTTTAAATATGTGATATCCAAACAATGTAATATTATTCAGCAATAAAAGGGAATGAAGTACTGACATGTGCTACAAGTTGGGTGAACCTTGAAAACATCATGCTACATGAAGGAAACCATACATAAAAGACAAGTTGTCAGATTCCACGTATAGGAAATGCCCAGAATAGGCATGTCTATAGAGACAGAAAGTATTTATTTTTAATTTTTTTTCAATGTTTATTTTTGAGAGAGAGAGAGAGAGCATGAGCAGGATAGGGGCAGAGAAAGAGTGAGACACAGAATCTGAAGCAGGCTCCAGGCTCTGAGCCGTCAGCACTGAGCCCGATGCAGGGCTCGAACTCAACGAACCGAGATGATGACCTGAGCCAAAGTCAGACACTCAACCGACTGAGCCACCCAGGTGCCCCAATAGAGACAGAAAGTAGATTAGAGGTTGCCTAGGTCTGAGGTGGAGAGAGGGGAGGAGGATTAGGGAAGATAAGTAATAGTCATGGTGTTTCTGGAGTGATGATGATGTGGAACTCTATACTAAAATCCATTGAACTGCATACTTTAAAAGGGTGGATCACAGGGTATGAGTTCTATCTCAATAAAAGCTTCTAAAAACAAAAAAAAAACCACGTCATTTCCATCTACCCCCAGGAGAGACAAACACAGCACCACATCCTACCCAATACCATGTCTGATGCACGGTAGGCCCTCTGTAAGTGCAGAATGCATCCAATGAAGAATGAGGGTGCTGGCCTCTGATTTCCTGCCTTTGTACACGGTTGGTCCCCCAACCCCCAGTCCTGTCTGCTGCCAATGTCACCACAGCCACAGGAGACATAGTCCCGAAGTCTGCAGGGTTCATAGCCTTGTCTCTGGTCTTAAACCTGGGGCCTCACTGGGCACCAGGGAGATTCACGGAAGATCAGCTTTCCTGGAAGCAAGCCCCAGCAGGACTATGCCCTGACATGGATCCTCCACATTCTGGTTATGCATCCTGCAAAGAAAGTTCGGGATAGAACCCCTCAAAGGGGGGCTGGGGCAAAGGCTGAGGTCCCAGCTTCCTTCTGACCAGTTCTGACTTCCCTCAGGGTGGGAGGAGGCTGTTCCCCAACACCATGTGGCAACAGCAGCAAGGCCATAGGCCAAGCCCTCCACTCTGGTACTGTCTAAAGCACCTCTCTGGTTTGTTCTCTGTCTCACCACATTTGTATTAACCGACAGATGAAATCTTGGCCTTAGGTTCCCAGCTCACCCAAGCCCAGGAGGGTTCTACAAACAGTAGTCAATATTATTATTACCTTATTTCCCTATGTCCCTGGGATTCCAGCGTTGGGGGTCCACACCCAAGGGCTCCCGCCCCTGGGCAGGCTTTGGAGCATCTGCTGAGGCCTGGAAGAGCAAGAGCCCCCAAGAGCTCCAGTGACAACAAACACCTCCAGATGGTGAAGGCTGATAGGACCCTCAGGCATCCAGAAAGCCTGCCTGACTCTGATCTGGGAGGTTATGTGCCCAATTCTTGTGTCGTGGAAGTGACAGTGGTGCCGATCAGTACGCTCAAGGGAAGTCTGTGAAAACCTCCACCATGAAGCTAGAGGAGGGCGCCTATAAGGCAGGGATCCTGGCATTGGCCCCGCCCCAGGACGTGCTGGGGGAGGTCCTCCTTCCAGAGATCCCTCCTGTGGTTTACAAACTCTCCCGGTCATTGAGGGCCAGGCACGGCACGTGTGGAGCGCCAGGTGCAGGGGGCAGGCAGTGAGTGGGCAAGACAGAGAACCAAGCTGAAAGTTACAACAGTGTGACGGAGAAAGGAAGGGACAAGAAAGGTCTCCCAGAGGGCCACCACTTTCACAATATAAGGAAGTAAAGAGGAAAGGGCTGGCATGTGAGTATCATTGATGGTTTGTTGATGAAAAGCTCCCATCTGATGGTTTATGATTCTTCTGTGAAGTGGGTGCTCCAGCCCATCTACTCGGGGAACAAAAATTTGAGGAAAGTGGAGAATATTTGAAATGGTCTTAAGTAGGATGGAGGAGGAAGTGACTAAGGAGAGGATGATGTGAGCTCCAGAGGCAGGAAGCTTTGTGCTGGGTTCACAGGGGCTAAAAACAGTGCCTAGCACCTTGAAGGTAGTTAACATCAATGTAGTAAATGAGGTAGTGGGTGAATGATTTTCACGTGGTGTTGGCACAGGTTACTAGTTGTGACCATGAGCTTATGGTAGCACCAGTGTCCTGGTGGGTGTGCTTTTATCAAATAGAGCTGAACCACTTCTTAGAGGGCGGATCTGGAAGAATCAGAGTTGGGATTTTGCCAGGTGGGAATGATGAAAGGGGCATGATGGAGGTGATGTCTGGTAAGTGATAAACCTTGAAATATACCACAGACGGAGAAAATTAAGACAAGAAGTTGCTGATGATCAAAGGTGTCAGTGGAAAGGTTGATAAATTGAAGACCCTGACAAGCTTAACAACCCTGCTGTGTAAAGCCAGTCCGTATCCAGACTTTTCAGTGACACAAGTCAATATATTCTCTTTTGTATAGAGACCACTGAATTGTATTTAAATCTCTTACACCCAGATTATTCCTCATAATACCAGAAGGGTCTCCATCCCTGGCTCCTGCTTCTGAACTAACTTGATAAATGAATATTAACTTTTCTGTACCTCAGTTTCTTTTTCTGTCGAAGGGGATGAACAATACAGAGTTGTAAGATTAAATGGATGATAATTTTTTTTAACGTTTATTTATTTTTGAGAGAGACAGAGCGTGAGTGGGGGAGAAGCAGAGAGAGAGAAGGAGACATGGGATCCAAAGCAGGCTCCAGGCTCTGAGCTGTCAGCACAGAGCCTGACGTGGGGCTCAAACCCACGAACTGTGAGATCATGACCCGAGCCGAAGCCAGACGCCCAACCGGCTGAGCCACCCGGGCACCCCTGGATGATAATTTTTTTAAAAAAAACATACATTTGCTCCACAACATTGAGATGCAAAAATCATCCCATTAATTTTTTTCCAAACAACAATTAAATCTGGCTCCATACCTGCATTTCCTATAAGAAGACACCCAATATTATCATGCTTCGAGGCCCCTTTCCTTCTTCTACACTTGCCCTTGGAGTTCGCCAGTAGGGTTAAGCCCCAGTTGGCAAGAGTGACAACTTGCTTGATAATAGATCCTTTATCTGTTGCCCTGCTTTGCCTTCCTCCTCTCCTTTTCCCACTCCCCAACTGGTGTTTTAAATCCTGTTCCAGGGCTCACTTCTGTGAGAATCTAAACTAAAATAGTCTTCTAAAAAAAATTTTTTTTTAACATTTATTCATTTTTTAGAGACAGAGAGAGACAGAGTGTGAGTGAGGGAGGGGCAGAGAGAGAGGGAGACACAGAATCTGAAGAGGCTCCAGGCACTGAGCTGTCAGCACAGAGCCCGATGCAGGGCTTGAACCCATGAACCATGAGATCATGAGCTGAGCCAAAGTCTGATGCTTAACCAACTGAGCCCCCCAGACACCCCTAAAATAGTCTATTCTTTTTCATTTTGGCCACTGTGGGGAGTAATTAGGGAAGAAATATGTTTTAAAAGCCTTCTAAGGTGATGAGGTAATAATGAAAAAAGGTTGAGAAACATTGGCTTAGATACATGTACCATCTCAAATTTATTTACTTATTTATTTATTTATTTATTTATTTATTTATTTTAATTTTTTAAAAAATATTTTTATTTATTTTTGAGACAGAGAGAGACAGAGCATGAGCAGGGGAGGGACAGAGAGAGAGGGAGACAAAGAATCCGAAGGAGGGTCCAGGCTCTGAGCTGTCAGCACAGAGCCCGACATGGGGCTTGAACTCACAAACTGTGAGATCATGACCTGAGCTGAAGTCGGACGCTCAACCTACTGAGCCACCCAGGCGCCCCAAATTTATTTTTGTGTACAGTGTAAGGTAGGCCTCAAGTTTCATTTTTTTCCTTTTACATATGTTTATCCACTTTCAATAGCACCATTTGTTTTAAAGACTTTTTTCCCCCATTAAATTGCTTCAGCACCATTGGCAAAAATGATCTATCTATATCTATATATATGGGTCTCTTTCTGGACTCTATTCTGTTCCATTGGCTTCTTTGTCTATTAATATGCCAATACCACACTGTCTTGATTATAGGAAGTCTTAAATAGTATAATCTTCTAGCCCTTTTCTTCTTTTTTGAGATTGTTTTGGCTAATCTTAGTGCTTTGCATTTCCATATTAATTTTAGAACCAGCTTATGATTTTCTACAAAAAGTGCCACTTGGATATTATTGCAATTGTGTTCAATCCAGAGACCAATTTGGAGAGACTAACAAACTTGAATCTTCCACTCCATCAACATGACATACCTCAATTTATATAGGTTTGTGTCTTAAACAAGTTTATGTATTTGATGATATTGCAAGTGGTAATTTTTATTTCATTTTTCAATAATTCTTTTTTTTAAAGATTTTATTTTAAGTAATCTCTACACCCAACATGGGGCTCGGACCCACAACCCCAGGATCAAAAATCACATGTTTCCCTTGACTGAATCAGCCGGGCACCCCTCAATGGTTTCTTGCTAGCATATAGAAATACAACTGTTTTTCCTTTATAATTTATTGGGTCATGTAATTATTCATCTAGCTGCAAATATTAGATTCATGACCATAGTACCATTATTTATTTGTGTCACTATTAATACAAACCAAACCCAAAAAACTGATGAATAGAAATACTCACATTTGATTTGGGACATTCATTCTTTATATAAAATGTTGTCGGGGGAACAGTTACCAGTTCATACTAAAGTGATAGGCTGAAGGAAATACTATAGGACATTGCATTTTTAAAATATAGAGCAAGGATGATATTGAACTTTAAGTCTTTTGAATCCCCATATAAAAGCATTATAATTCATTTACCTCTTTTGTTTGCTACCAGACTTTCTCCACTGTCATATTCAAGATTCTTTTAGCAATATAATACACATTATATTTATGTATATGTATCTATTCATATCAAACAATGTTTAAGTTATACCGTTGCTTGAAGTTAAAAAATTTTTAAACATAATTTTTATTGAAGTATATTGTATGATAATGCTCTTAATAGTTATCATTAAATTTTGCCTTTATGAAAAACCATTAAGTATCACACTTAGATAAGAGTACAGAAGTAGAGTATATACAGACCTTATGTAGTAACTGTATTCATTTGTTATTTTTTTCTTTCTGTTTTTAAATGTTTTTCATTTATTCATTTTTCAGAGAGAGCACGTGTGCACGCGCCCAAGTGGGGGAGCGGCAGAGAGAGAGCGGAAGACACAGAATCCAAAGCAGGCTCCGGGCTCTGAGCTGTCAGCGCACAAGCCCAACGTGGGGCTCAAACTCACAAACTGTGAGATCATGACACGAGCTGAAGTCAGACGCTTAACCGACTGAGCTACCCGGGTGCCCCTTAGCTTTTCTTTCTTCTTTCTCCCTTTTTAATACATATCCTTATATGTTGGTGTTTCGTTTCCATAGGAGGTATTCTCAAAAGTAGTATTACTAGATCAATGAATACATTCATTTAAGTCAGGAAGCATAACAATAAAATAAACATCCATAAACCCAGGACTTCACACAGAATGAAAACATTTCTCATCCTGGGGAAGCTACTGGAGGTTCCTCCTTGATCCATTCCTCTTGCCTTTTTATAGAGGGTACCACCTATCTGACCATTATGTTCATAACCCCCTTGCTTTTCTTTATAGTCTAGATAGATAGAAAGATAGCTAGGTGACAAAGATTATTTTGTTATGTTTAATTTTAGCTTTATAAAAATGGGTATCATTATGAAATAATATTTACCTTGAAGCACATCTTGATTACTCAAAAACACACAATAAATATTAGTTGACTTAACCATTAACTGTTTGCATAATTTATACAAATGTTATTCTATAAAATATCTAAATAACATTCCATGTTAATAAATATCAATGGCTCTTTGATTTAAAAATGGTGAAATATAGGTGCCTGGGTGGCTTAGTCTGTTAAGCGGCCAGCTCTTGATTTGGCTCAGGTTGTGATCTCATGTTTCGTGAGTTTGAGCCCCGTCTAAGATTCTGTGCTGATGGTGCAGAGCCTGCTTGGGATTCTCTCTCTCCCTCTCTCTCTCTGCCCCTCCCCTGATCAGACACTCTCTCTCTCCCTCTCTAAACAAACAAACAAACAAACATAAAAAAAATAAAGATGGTGAAAGGCTAATTGTAAATGTTTTTCATACATCCACATTATTTTTCAGCGGCATTAACGCCGTCCAGATATTTAGAAATAGGTCATTTGGGCAAGAAAAACTTGCTGAACTCTGGAAAATACAAAGGAGTCACAATGGGAGATTTTTGAACCTGGAGAAGGAAGGATAATATTCCATAAATGATTTTTCATAGTTGTGGTTCTTACACTGAGAGACATTTTAATTGCTGTATTACCAATTTGCTTCACTAGATGGAGATATGAGGCATATTGCAAACACTTCAGAAAGGAAAAATAACTCCTGATATCAATATTTGTAAATTTTTTTAATGTTTATTATTTTTGAGAGAGAGAGAGACGAAGCAGGAAAGGGGCAGAGAGAGGGAAGCACAGAATCGGAAGCAGGCCCCAGGATCTGAGCTGTCAGCACAGAGCCCAATGCGGGCCTTGAACTCACAGACCACAAGATCATGACCTGAGCCGTAGTCAGCCGTCCAACCGACTGAGCCACCCAGGCGCCCCAAGAAAATATTTGTAGACGAGAAACTATCACTTATAAGGTGTCATCTTAAAGGGTTTAATCTTCTATAGAATGAATTATCAGCCCCAAAGAGAAACATTTGCTGGGATTTGACAATGAATAGTTTACTGGTTAATAATAGCTCATCAGGGAACTGAGTAGACTCCTTCGTTTATTCACCCATCCATTTGTTCATGACTTCCATTCACTGGCCAAGCACTTACCAAGCATCTACTGTGCCCAATATTGCTAGGCATTGAGGATATAGACACAAGAAGGAGACCATCCCAGCCCGCATGGAGTTCACAGGCTTGGTCAAGTAGGGCAGATTAAGTATACAAACTACCAAATAGAATACACCTGGGGCGGATTCACTGACTGGGTTAACACGAGTTTCAGAGGTGAAATAAAGAACAAATGGCTCTTACTGCCTCAGAAGAGAGGCCTGGGATGTGTGCTAAGGAACGAATGATTCAGAGACAATGGAAGATGAAAAGAAGATGAAAGCCATAGTCCAGACAAAACTTGGTGAAGGCCTGAATCACGTGGGTACCCATGGGGATAAAGGAGGAGAAAAATGGATAAATCTGGGGGAGGCAGAAGAGGTTGGACTTCATGCCTAGATGATTGTGAGGCTCAGAGCCGGGGGGAGGAGTTTCCTGGACAGTTGAAGACAAGTGCTCCGGAGGTCAGGATAAAAATTCAACATGAGTGTGAGAAATGGAAAATAATTTTAATAGAGCACCTTTACTCATATCTTAAATCGTAAGCTGCCTCCCCCCACCCTTTCCCTCTCCTGGAGATCTCCATTCTGTTTGCTCTGGCGTGTGAACCTATTCTTCCTGCCAAGTGAGTCAGTCTCAGAGTTGTGCTGACATGTATTAAATTTCCTGTAAAAGTAAGAAACTAGTATGTCACATCTCTCTCTCTCTCTCACACACACACACACACACACACCCACACACACCCACATACACCATACACATTCAAACCCACAGAGACACAGGGACATGTACATAGAAAAAGTATAGTGTCATTTGTAGAAAATTACAAAAACAAACACACGAAATGATTGTTCCTACAGCAGAAAAGCCATCTTGCACAGATAACAAACCCCAAGAAATTCTGCTTGTTACCCTTAAGTGTTCTTCCATCCTGGAATAGAAGGTGAGCTTTCCTGCAGGTATTTAAATCTTGATGCATACTGACCTGTTTGGAAAGACTTTCTAAGTGTTTTTTTCAGTTCTATTATTTTATACAAAAGATTAGAAATCTGGAATTTCTGTTTTCAGTAGTTTCTGTTTTCAGTCTTTTAATTTCCACTGTGAACCCAGCTCTGTTTTCATTTCACATCCATATGTTTAACTGCATCCACCCCTAACACAGAGGATAATGATACATACCCAGTGAGGGTGTGACTGCGAGAAGCAGATTGCCATGACCCATAAATCAGCTCAGACATCTGCTGGGGGCACCTTGAGAGGGAGAGAAAGGGAGGAGAGCTGAACTCACGAGGAGCACCTTCCCTACGGACACAGTGGATCAAAGCCCGGAGAAAAATGAAACTTTCTAAATTCTGACTCGCTTATGAAACTTGTGTGATTTTTAATTTTCATAGTGGTAAGCAGAAAGAATTTAGATGTGTATATTCGAGTCCTATTGAGATTCTCCCAGCCTCCTTCTCCATATCTTCGTCTGTATCCACAGCATCTCTGCCTACAGCTGTACCCTTATTCACACTCAAATCCGCTCCTGTATCTTCTCATCTGCCTGCTGCCTCATCCCAGCAGTACGAGTAGAGCGGACAAAGAAAGATTGGGACTCACCGCAGGCAATGCAGGCTGACTAGGACAAGCTCAGCAAGGACACACTCCACCTACCTTTACACTATATTTCCAGGAACGCTTAAAGGGCTCAAGTCACATTGTTTAAGAAGGCACTTGCTGGGAGGAGCCCTGGGTGTTATATGCAAGTGATGAATCACTGGGTTCTACTCCTGAAACCAATACTACACTGTTTTTTAAAAAATGCTTATTTACTTTTGAGAGGGAGAACCCAAGCTGGGGAGGGACAGAGAGAGAGTGAGACAGTGGATCTGGAGCAGGCTCTGAGCTGTCAGCACAGAGCCCGATATGGGACTCGAACTCATGAGCCGTGAGATCATGACCTGAGCCAAAGTCGGATGCCTAACCGACTGAGCCACCCAGGCGCCCCTAGGTAAATAAACGCTTTAAAATAGACATAACCTAAGAGGTTTATATCAAAAGGTCTTGGTTCATGAGTGTCCTTGGAGGAGTGCCTGATTCTAGAGCTGGGGTGGGAGAAATCTAATTGAGCCTGGAAAACCTTGTGTCTGAAAATAAGGAAACTCTGAAAACAGCAACCCCACGATGATAAGGCATGATAAAGGATGCAGGAGCCAATCTAAAGGAGTTCCCAATGGCCAAAGGTGGAGCGATTTGGGCAACAAAATAATGACAGTATAGCCTACAGAATAAAATAAATATCCACAAGTTCATACATATCAATATAACTACTCTACAAAGTTACTAGTAGGTGAACATCACAAGAATATTTGTTGCAGGTGAGATCTATCCACCGATAGATATACGAAAATCTGTGAGTGGAAGTCTGAGGAAAAACAAGATATGAGCATAGTCTCCATGCATCTCCTCCAGGTTATTTATCAATTACAAAGGGAAAAAATTATAAGCCGACAGTGGAGACACCGCCTCGACCAAGTGACCAAGGTTAACAACACAAGTAAGAAGACATAACAACAGTGTGTGCTTTCTGAAAAGATGCACTGAGAAGGACATTTCAACTCTGTGGTAGTCTTACCAAAAACATATAGCCTCAGTCTAATTGTAGGAAAACATCAGACAGACCCCAACGAGGGGTATCCTACAAAATGCTTGACCAGTACTCTCCAAAAGTGTCAAGGTCATGGAAGGCAAAGACCGAGAAACTCTCCCAGATTGGAAGAAACTGAGGAGACATAACAACTAAATGCAGTATGAGATTCTGAATTCAATCCCAGAATGGTAGACAAAAAGACACCAGAGGTAAAACTGATGAAATTCAAATAAGGTTTGAGTTTAATTAATAGTATTATAACAATGCTACTTTTCTGGTTTCGATAATCAAACTGTGGTTGTATAATTGTTACCATTAAGGGAAGCTGGATGAAGGGTATACTTGAACTCCAGGTACTACTTTTAAAACTTTTCTATAAATCTAAAGTTATTTAAAATTAGATGTTCTAATTTTTAAAAGCTTAGTTCAAATATCTGCTCCAAACCTTTATTAGTTCCATGACCTTCCTGGGCCTCATTTTCCTTACTAAACAGGAACTTAGGATGGATGGTCCCCAAGCCCGTTCTAGAGAACTATAGAGTTGTGGTCTGCCTTCCCTTCCTTCTGCAGACCAAATGACCATTGATGATCAGTTGCTGAAAGGAAGAATCCTGAAAACAGTCACGAAATGATCATTGTAGGTCATCTATGTCTTCAGTTCAAGCTTCCAATTTAAGGCAAAATTATACAGCACTGGAGAATTGTTCCCAGCTTGTTAGGGGTAAGGAGCTGCTTTCCTAGTTATGCCAAGAGGTAACTTACTGGCCCAAAAGAATTACTAAGAAAGAGAATTCTGGTCTAGAAGAAAACATAAACTAGTTAGAGGTTTGTTTTGTTTTGTTTTGTTTTCAGTTATTAAAGAATAGTGGAATCATGAGGAGTCATTTTGTTTCAAAGTTTCTTTAATGTCATCATTGTCTTTTTAGAATTAACAATACATCTGGGAAAAAAAATGCTTGTACTTGTAATGGAGAAGCATATTGTTGAAACTCGCCACCTCTCTAATCCTAGCATCTAGGGAGAATGTCCCAGGAATGCTTTGGCAGTTAAAAAATAAATCAGCTTGGCAGAGTTCATTTCCCTCGACACCCTCCCACACACCCACAGATGCATTTCTCTTGACCACTACGGACATTCCATGCTCTCTTTTTCCAACAGTATCCACCTCCCTGTTCTCATTCTCCTGTGGGCCATTTATCCCTACAGATACACGGCTTCTAATTCAGGCATGAATCTGAGCTCAAGGATACAATGCCTCAAACTAGAAGAGATTGCCTTTTCATGGTGATTTCCAGGTTCGGCGAACTTTTCTTTAGCTGCTGACAATCAGAAATTTTCATCCTCTTTATCCACTTTTTGCTCTCATTTCGAAGTTCCACTCATCAAGTTTCTCCTTCAATGCAACAAACAAGTATTTTGTTGTTGTTGTTGTTGTTGTTTGTTTAAGATTTTATTTTAAATAGTCTCTACACTCAACATGAGGCTGGAACTTACAACCCCAAGATCAAGAGTTGCATGCTCTACTGACCGAGACAGCCAGGTACAAGACAAGACAAGTATTTTAATACTCCACCCCACGTGGTACAGTTTCTAACTGTCATAGGAAGTTGAGTTTGTTTTTTAAAATTTCCTGGAAAATTTTTGCAGTCAAATCTCTGGAGAGTAGAAATCCCCCAGAAAACTCACTAGAAGCCCATTTAGAATGATTCACTTTCAGAAAAACTAGCAAGACTTTTCATGGGCCTTACCCTATGGAGTGCTCACAACCATATGCCCCAAGGAAAGCACATGTTTTCAGAATTACTCAGCATTGTTACAGCAGTAATGAAATTACATGTTGGTGGTAATCGTGTTAAGTCAGTACTTGTTGGGATTACATGACCCCTTTTTGTGTAGAACTCCACTCACCTATTTCACAGTAGTCATCTACTCAAAGGTGGCTCCTCTGCCACCAGTCGTGGCTCTACCAGGGAGTGGCTTTAATCCCTGACCGGGTTAGTCCACATATCTGAAAGATTTATCCTTTCAAGCACCAAAACAAAAATATTAAAGTATTCTCTATAGAATGTTCATGTATTTACCCATCCTTGCACTTAAAGTAGAGTATACTGGGGCGCCTGGGTGGCTCAGCTGGTTAAGCATTCGACTTGGGCTCGGGTCATGATCTCACGGTTGGTGAGTTCGAGCCCCACATTGGGCTCTGTGCAGACAGCTCGGAGCCTGGAGCCTGCTTCGGATTCTGTGTCTCCCTCTCTCTCTGCCCCTCCCCAGCTTGCACTCTGTCTTTCCCTCTCTCTCTCTCTCTCTCAAAAATAAACAAACATTTAAAAATTTTTAAAAATAATAGAGTATACAGCATATAAGTTAATATTTCTGGATGAGCCCTATTTTAATGGGACATGTATAGCATGTCTGGTTTTGTTTCAATTATTCCAAGCCCACACTCTTTTGAATTTCTAGGTTATGCTTTTCATTTTTCTTTTTCTCCTTCACTGTCAAGGTGTTAGCCTACTCATTGTTACCAATGTGCTGGCCTATGTACTTTTCACCTACTTCTAATCTGGTGTAAGCTTAAGAAGGAAATATCTGGGATCACAATGTTGCATATAAAATATAGAGCCAGAGGGAGACATAACCTCTTACGTTATTAACATACATGAGCTTTGAGTATGATTCGGAAGAAGTGAAAGAAGCTAGAAAGAAACTAAAATGATGCACTGGACTTGATTATTGAAAAAGTCTCCTTTAGGGGCCCCTGGGTGGCGCAGTCGGTTAAGCGTCCGACTTCAGCCAGGTCACGATCTCGCGATCCGTGGGTTCGAGCCCCGCGTCAGGCTCTGCGCTGATGGCTCAGAGCCTGGAGCCTGTTTCCGATTCTGTGTCTCCCTCTCTCTCTGCCCCTCCCCCGTTCATGCTCTGTCTCTCTCTGTCCCAAAAATAAATAAAAAAACGTTGGAAAAAAAAAAAAAGAAAAAGTCTCCTTTGAACGGCCTACAAAAATATGAGATTTTAACATTCTTTCATTGAGGTATATTTCATATACAATAAAATGCATAGATCTTCAGTGTATACTTCTGTAAGTATTCGACACATGAATATACCCATGTGACCCCGTTACTCAAAGCAAGATGTAGAGCATTTTCGTCACCCTGGAAGCTCCCTTGTATCCTTTCAAGCCAATGTCCCTCTTCCTGTCAACACACACGCGCGCACACACACACACACACACACACACACACACACACAGAGGCAGCAGGTGTTCTGATTTCTATTGCTATAGATTCATTTGCCTACCCTTGAACTTCTTGTGAATGGAATCATACAACATATACTTTTCTATATTTGGCGTCTTTAGTTCATTATAATGTTTTGGAGGTTCAGTTTGTTGCTATAGTCATGGTTAATTTGTTTTTATTGTTGAATATTAATCCATTGCACAGATATAGTACAATTTGTCCATTCTTCTGTTGATGGAATTTGGAATTCTAATTTGGAGTTCTAATAAGTAAAGCCTTATGAATATTTAAGTATAAGTGTTTTTGAAGGCTTATATTTCTATTTGTCTTGGGTAAATACTTAAGAGTGGAAGGTTTGTTTTTGTTTTTGCTGTTGGGGGGGGTTGTTTTTTTCCCCCAACACAATTTATTGTTAAATTGGCTTCCATACAACACCCAGTGCTCATCCCAACAAGTACCCTCCTCAGTGCCCATCACCCATTTTTTCCCCTCTCCCCCACTCCTCCATCCACCCTCAGTCTGTTCTCTGTATTTAAGAGTCTCTTGTGGTTTTTCTCCCTCCCTCTCTGTCACTAATTTTCCCCCTTCCCTTCCCCCATGGACTTCTGTTAAGTGTCTCCAGATTAAGAGTGGACTTTTTTTAATAGGCCCAATCTTACCACTTATTTTTGTGTTTATATATATACATGTTCATCCCTTAAATGTTATTGCTTGGCTTTTAAGTTTTAAAATTAACCTACAGAGAAAGCAAGTGAAACATAACTATAGTTCTAGAGAAAACAGTGGAGAAATGAGCTGGTGGGTAAAAGGAACAGCACACGTGAGGGCCCCAGGGAGGAAACTATTTGATGTACTTGAGGATCTGACTGAAGGGCATGTGGCTGGGGCCTAACGTTGGAAGGAACAGTGGTAGATGAAGCTGATGAGGAATGACTTGGGTTAGATCATGCAGTTTAGCAGTCTGCATTTAAGCATGCTGGATTGTATCTTAAGTGCGTCCAACCAATGATTTTCGGAAGCCAAGTAATATGGTCCATTGTTCTCCACCGAAGAGATGGAAGTGTAAAGGGAAAAGAAGACAGATTTCCAGCAGTAAAGTTCTGGGGAGATGGGTATGGCCTTCATTAGCTATAGATGGAGAAATATGGGCATATGTGAGACATAATTTGGAGGTAGAATTTGAACTCATGGCACCCACCCAATGAATTTCCAAGTAAAAAATAGAATAAAGTTAAACAGATTTCCAAGGACTACTTTTGAAATTTATCACCTTTTTGGTATGGGCTTATTTTCTGTGAGTCATTAAAAGGTATTTCCAGGACAGCTAAAAGAAATGAGACTAAAGAGAAAAGCTAAATGAAAAGCCCTCTCTCCATATTAATAAGCGTTTCCCAATCTTCCGATGGTTAAGCATTTTTCAAAGTCAGTCAGCTGTTCACTTGTATCAGAGGCAGTTGGGGGTTATTAAGCATGCATTCCCGGGTTCTACCCTAGACCTATTGAATCTCAGTCTCAAGGAGGCTAGGGATGGGGATTTGCATTTTAAGCTAATTCCCAAGAAGATTATGATTCCCGGACATTTTGAGAAGTACTGCTCTATGCTTCCCCAAAGCAGTAACAGCCACCATTCTGTACTAGCCTGAATCCCTTTTGCTGTTGGATGAGTGGGATACAGGTAGGTCTTGATGAGTCCAAACTCTTACACAGTAATATTGGAGAAGAGCATCTCAGATAAATGAAGGGAACTATTGACAGAAGCAAACATTTAGAATCACTTTTCCCAGCATAGAATACCTAAAAAATGCTACTGCAAAAAAAAAAAAAAAAAAAAAAAAAAAAAAAAAAAAAAAAATCTAAATATCCTACCGCAAAAGGCATATTTTTAAACGCTACATTGGGATAAAAATGAAACAACTAGTAAGAGAACCAGAAAGTACTAGAAAACAAATCCAAAGGAAAGGTTAACGTTTGTGCTGATCCTGGTGGCTGGAACATCCCAGGGAGCCAGGAAACAAAGCCTAAAAACTGAGCAGGTAAAAGTCAAACTGTATCCCCACATAAAGTCAGGTGGAAGAGGACAGCTCAGTGAATGAATCATATCAGTCACCACACTACGGTTAGATGTGAGTCTTTTAGAAGGGAATATCGTGAGCCCTTCCAGGGGCAAGACTCCTTAGACACCACTCCAGAAGTCACACATCAGGGAGGCAGGTATAACACAGTGGCTAAGAGTGTGAACTGTGGAGGAAATTGTCAGGGGTATGAGCTTGACTCCACATTTTCTTTTTTTTTTTTCTTTTTTTTAAATTTTTTTTTAACGTTTATTTATTTTTGAGACAGAGAGAGACAGAGCATGAACGGGGGAGGGTCAGAGAGAGGGAGACACAGAATCTGAAACAGGCTCCAGGCTCTGAGCTGTCAGCACAGAGCCCGACGCGGGGCTCAAACTCACGGACTGCAAAATTGTGACCTGAGCCTAAGTCGGCCGCTTAACCGACTGAAGCACCCAGGCGCCCCAACTCCACATTTTCTTAATGTGACCTTGCACAAGCTCTTTAACCTCACCGGGTCTCAGTGTCCTTGTCTGGAGACATATAGCTCACAAAATTGGCATAAAATTAAATTATTTAATACATGTCAAGTGCCTTGACCTGTGCCTCACACATAGCAAACTCTCCACAGATATTAGCTGGGATTACATGCACCGGTGCCCTCACAGCAAATGCCAAGCAGACTAGTTACTCTTTGGACTTACTTAACCTTTTAATGCCCACATCACACACATTTAGCTCTAGTATTTGGAAATCCAAACAGTGGTCCCTATTTCCCATAGAAACATTGATGAGTTATTTCTTTTAACATTCTAGAACACTATAATAAGTATAAATAATATATGGCCTCACAGCTACTTCTCCATAGATGTGTGATTCCACATGTTAATTTCAGGACCTAGCTTATTCCCACTGGATCCAGCCCCTCCCTCTTGTGTTCCACTCTCATCTCCTGCCTTTGGCCCATCACTGCCAACTCCAGACTCTGCCTCAGCATGGCTTCCAGCCCGTCCAAAACGCAATCATTCCCCAGTTTTGCTGCTGCTGTTTCTTACCAAAGATTGGCTTCTTTAATGCTTCCCGACATTTTGCTTTGCCAAAGCCTCTATTGCTTCAACACAGAGACAACAAACAGCTGTTGATTTTTATAGTCACCACACCCTCTTGAACGCTAGAAAACAAATTCCCTGAAAGCAAACTTTGTATTTTAAAATTGTTCTTAAATGAAAAAAACCTTCTTTCACTTGCGTTGAGTCTTATTGAGTGGGTCATAAATTTTAAACTAAGTAGCAGGACTCTGGATAGGTTTTGCTAACACTATCAGTACATCCTGCGTTATATGTATCTATTGATTATTCACCAATGTCATAGGCTGGAAATGAACGTTGAAAAATGAAAAGTGGTGTTACGGATCTGTGACAGCCCTTTTCTTCTTCAAAAGTGCCTTTAGTCTTAAACTAGATTTGAAATATATGGAAATTAAGTTAAGATTCCTCATTAACAAATTTCCTCTTTTGACTCAAATAACTTTCAAACAATTATTATTTATTACTTTTGAATATCGCCTCACGGAGCCTCAGAATCAATTGGTCTTCACGGAGCCTCAGAATCAATTGGTCTTTACAGTTAGGTCAAGCAAACTTCCTTTTCATAATGTTACATTTTACAACTGTGATCAAGGAACCCATAGCAAGTTCTGCTACCTCTTGTATTTTGGAACGAATTTTTCCTGTAAAATGTCAGACTTGAAATTTAAATCTTTTTCCTGACTCGCAATAACCAAAGTTTAATCTAATGAATAAGGGTGACAAGTTACTGACTGACAACACAACACAGAAGCAATAGAACTGTCTCCTAATAACAAATGGCTCAAAACAGTCAAAGTCCAACCTACATAAAACATTGCTCTGCCTTGATCTTCTTGAACAAGAAGTTCTCGCTGGAAAGCCTTCACTATAAAGACTGTGCTAGAAGGACATCTGGACTCACAGTGGCAGAGTAGAAACACATAATGACTGTGCAGAAGGAGAGCTGTGGCACTTTGACAGCCCAGAGCTGCTCACTCCACGTTTTTCCCCCTTGTTCTCCTAATCTAACAGGAAATAATAAATAATTAGGAAAACAAGGATATTGTTTTAAATGTCTCCATCTAATTAGCTTCAAAAATATTTTCTTGGGGCGCCTGGGTGGCGCAGTCGGTTAAGCGTCCGACTTCAGCCAGGTCAGGATCTCGCGGTCCGGGAGTTCGAGCCCCGCGTCGGGCGCTGGGCTGATGGCTCGGAGCCTGGAGCCTGTTTCCGATTCTGTGTCTCCCTCTCTCTCTGCCCCTCCCCCGTTCATGCTCTGTCTCTCTCTGTCCCAAAAATAAATAAACGTTGAAAAAAAAAATTAAAAAAAAAAATATTTTCTTGTTCTAGAACTCTCCAAAGAAATTGTACATTTGTATCACGGGGTGTCATAGTAATAAAACATTGAATGTCAATCAAAATATCAATAAAGATCATGTTCTCATCTTTATCCTATGAATATTTTGTTAGATTTTGAATGCAGGCTCGTGCTTACTTTGCTACATCCAACCACCCTTACCCCACCTTAGATAAAAGGCAAATACCTACAACATAGTTTATTGTGCGTATGTGAACTTTGGAGCCTGACAGCCTGGGTTCAAATCCTGACTCCGCCACTCACTAATTGCGCTCTTGGGCAAACAAGTTATTTAACTTCTTTGTACCTCACTCTCTTCATCTGTAAACTGAGAAGAATGCCTTCTAGGGTCGATGTATGAATTAAATAATAAATGTAAGCACCTACACACAGTGTCAGCACATAGTAGGCACTCACTAAATGTTAGCTGTCTTTAGTTTAAGACCTTACACAGACCTTTCTTGATGCTGATGATTTCTAGATTATGAAATTCCTATCCTTGTCAGTGCCCAGTGTGATGGGAAATCATGTGCTGCCTCAGGGACCTGTGGAATGGACTGGCCAACAGTGAATCTTCCTCAGCCATAGTGATGGTTGTGTGACCTTGAGCAAGTCCTTTCTCTGGGAGTCTCCCACGGCCATGCAAATTCAATGAATTGCCTTATACCTATGCACCCAGGCTGCTACACAGAGCTCACACAGTAAGCAGTTCTTGACTGGAAAGATGCATATCTGTGAGATCCTCTGGAAATTACTCATAGCAAGCCCTTCTTTGCTAAGTTCCCACAAGTTACCGCCATCAAAAAAGCTCTTCAGATAAATTAGATAAAGAAACAGTACCCAATGGTTCTGAAAGCTTGGTTAAACCAATTTTGAACACTAAATTCACAGTAGGCAAGTTTGGCGTCCAAAGGATGTCTCCCTCTGGTTTCTGCTTCCTGTAAACCAGGGGTTCCTGCCTGGAGGGAGTCTCACCAGTTATGTAAATGAGTGAAGCAAGCTAAAAGAGAGTGTTAGAAACTGTGAAAACGTGGATTGTAGAGGCACCAATAAAAGCATTCTATTTAAAACTTTTTGTCTAAAAATTATCTGTAGGCCAAAGTTAATCCTCGGGCAACCAGACATCAACTTTTGTGGTTGTTTTTGAATTTGTATCGCTAGCCAAATTGTAGCAAGATTCTCACACAGAGAGACGGGACACTGAGGCTCTTCTTTCCAGAAAGCAGCTTTATCCATGGCAGCATGGGCTCAGCCGGCTAAGACCCCAAAAAGGCTGAGCCCCGAGTGCAAGGGGGTGTAGCCTTTTATCCAATTTCTACTTCTTTGTCTCCTGTATCTGGTGACACATATAGTCTGATTGGACACACTCCAAGTTACAGAGTCGTGTCAGGGTTATGCTTACGGGTATAGAAGTTGATTGGGCCACGTTGCAGGTTGCCTTCCTTTGTTCTGAGAAAGCCTCCATCACGTTCCTTAGGGAGGGGCTCTACCACATTCCCCCCTTTGATGCTCAGACCTCGCATTTTGGGTCAAAGAGCATCATCTTGGTTTAGAGGTTTCTATTTCCATAACATCATCACACGTACGGCCGTCTTCCATTTTGAGTCTCCTGGGTTAAGGATGGCAAAATTAACGGGGTTACAGGATCCTGACTGGCAGTTTGACTCAGCCACACACTTCTGGAGGGCTGCTTTGTCTTCAGTCTGCCAGGTGGCCCAGGTGACACAGCTTCCATAAGGACAGAAAGACTGAGGTGGACGGGGTCAGTGACCACATAAACCAGACTCCTCGCACATGTGCTCGTCATTGCGCTGGTAGTCTCGATCCCATGCCAGACCTCCACGTGGCACACCACATGACAATATGTCACCCAGGCTGTGCATGCATCAAAGCATATAGACACCGGCTGGCTTGCATTGGGAATTTGAGCTTTGTTAATTAGTCGGCCCACACTGGTGGTGCCTGTCTTGGGGTGACTCCAGACCTCTAGCCATTTCTCCTTTGGGGAGCACTGTGGATCAAAACAAGTGTATTGACTTTCCCGTTGGTAGATAGAATAGGTGGTCTTATCGCGTTTGCAGGTCCCCAGGATCTTTCCCTGGCATGAGAAGTGGGTATGGTATAGTAAGGTCCAAGTGACTCCTTGGCCTGACCTGGTTATGCAAATGCGTGGGTCACATGATGAGGAATCTAGGTCTACAGAAGGGGTCCAGATTAGAAGCAACAGTACCAACGAAGCATCCTATCCACAAAAGGAAGGTGAGTGCTAATAGAAACCTCTCACCACACTCCCAGCTGGTCTGGGTGGCTTCTGCCAATCCTATGGTGAAAAGTGGAGCAAGGATCACAATAACAGCGAGAGACACAAGGGGTGACAGCGCATCACAGTAAGGAAACATATAGAAGATAAGGATGGTCTATTTGTTCCACCAGACTGTGGACTCCTCAAGCTTCTGCCGTGCATGGTCAGCTTCCAGAGTGACTAAAGCAGGGCTGCAGTCTCCCAGAGCCCCTGGAGTTGCAGATTGCTTCTTTCGTATGGTCAGCTTGCGCGGCGTTGATGAATCAGGAACGCACCTCTGCTACCTTTACTGTAGTAAGGCTGGACAAGGGGACAATGAATGGGTCTCTCCAGAGGGGCTTTAGGGGTTGGACATTCCATTCCTTTACCCACACAGCATCTCCTGGTTTAAAGGGGTGAGCGTCTGTGGTCAGACACAGGTAATCGCTCCCTAACCCAGTGGTGTAAGGTGGTTAAGATGAAGACAAGGGCCCGCATCTGTTGCCTCAGGGTTAGATTGCCTATCTCGTTTAGATCCCCCCCACTTATGCCCTTGATAATGGGGGGGGGGGGCACCCATAAAGGATTTTATAAGTGGAGAACCCCACTTATAAAATGGGGTTGACTGTTCTGGCTTCTTCAAGCTGATAAGGGACTGTGTCAGGGTACAGCAGTTAGAGCCTACCCAAGGGTCCGTCAAGTGGCCCATCGTAGGGTTCTGCAGAAAGGCTGACAGGCACGAGGCGGCACAAACATTGGCGGACACAAAGAGAAAAACACAAAGTAAAGATTATACTGACCAACAAGATGGCATCTTAAGATACTGTCCCCAGTTCCCAAATCAGTCAAAGAATCCAGGAGAGACCCTGACTTTGACCAATTATGGCCAAATGTCATCTATCAGTTCTAAGACTATGTGAGAATTATCAGTTATATTGAAACAACACATGTCAGGGAATCTCTCATAACCCAGGTGATGGAGAAGCAGTAATTAACAGTGGCTCTATTCTCCAAGAGTGGGGCCCTAACTTGATTTAATTATTTTTATTTAAAGCATCTAAAGCTTGTGAGGTGTTATTTAGAGTTTTGCTGAGTATAAGCAGATAGTTCGCCTTATTTCGAGGTATAAGACTTTTTCAAGAGCTGGGAGTCCTACCAGAGAAAGAGTCAAGGTAGCCATTTACCATTACTAATTCACAAACATTTAGGTAAGCTGAACCCGGGTATTATTTCACAAGGCAGAGCTTTTATTACCTCTTGTGCCTTTTCACTTTTTTTGTCTTGTTTTGTTTTTTAGAGGAAGGCCTCTACCCAATTAGTAAAAGTATCAACCCATCCCAACAGATGTTGGCATTCCTTCGACCTTGGCATATGAGTGAAACCTAATTGTCAGTCTTCCCTAAGCCTCCAGTTCCTTGATGGCCTGGGAGAGCCAGTTTGTAGTCGAGAGAATTGTTTCTAAGGCATACTTCACAGGCTGATACTACTTGCTGAACTGTCCTTGACAAATTTTTCCCAGTAAACATCCTTTGGGCCATTTGATAAGTTTTATTCCTTCCTAAATGAAAGGCCTGATGCAGTGCTTTATTGATCTTTTTTTTTTTTTTTTTAAAGCTTTATTGATCTTTTAGCTCTGTGAGCTCATTAAGAGTTACTGCCCCTGCTCTGTTTGTAACCATCCCGAGGGCTAGAGACAGGGTCCATGAGTCAGACCCCAGTTTATTTCCTTGGGAGAGTAGGTGGGATTGAGTCCTCTTTAAAAATTGATACAGCAGGCAAGCTATTTTCTGAACTCAGGATCGACAGCCTACCAAATCCAGTAATTCCCAGAAACTCACACAATTGTTGATCGGTCCTGGAATTAGCAGCACTATAGTCTCTGATTTTGTTATAATGTCCCTTCCTAGTAACGCTCTCTGGTAGTATCAAGAAAGAAGCAGAAAAAATTAGTTTTCCCCGTATGCATCCCAGGGGCTGAAAGAAAAATTTGGTTAAAAGTTTTCCGGAGATGCCTCTGATCATTATCCTACATTTGGATAGTTGCCCCGGAGTGGAAAGGAGGGCAGAAAAGGTGGCTCCGGTATCTAGAAGGAAATGAACCAGCCTTTTAGTCACCTGAGTTTTCCAGAGTTCCCCCAGGCTCCGAGGCTCCCCGGGCTTCCAAAAGACTGTTGGTTCCCAGGAGCCACCTCGAAGAGCCCCAGGCCCCATCAGTCCTTTTCAGGGACACTGGTTATCTGAGCCCTTACAGAGAGAGGTCCCTGAGGGCATTTAGACTTCCAGTGCCGGTCTCCAGATAAGGGGTATGGCTAGGAGGGCTTTGACTTCTGTGGTCCCTTCAGAGGGCAGCCTCAATTTCCAGTGCCCTGACTGGCCACGTAAGCGGAGTCTGGTCCCAGACCTCGGGAAGTCTGGTCTTAATGCATAATGCATAAGGCCACAATTAAGGTCTCAGATTTTTCTTAAGCCCTTTTCCTGTTTTTGTTTTTGTTTTTGTTTTGTTGTTGTTGTGGTTGTTGTTTGTTTGTTTTGATCTCAGTTGTAATAACCCACTTGTAAAAGCTCCTCCATGGTCCCTTCAAGGCCAACAGCCAATTTTTGCATTTTCTCTATCTAGGGTTGATTGAGTGACAAATTTGTCCTTTAAAATCATCTCAGCCTTAAGGGTGTCAGGGGAATAGCCATATATTTAATGAGAGCCTCCCTCAACCTTTCCAGGAAGGCCATTGGGCTCTCATTCTGTGTAAAATAGTGGCTAATTTAGCATAATTTAAGGGCTTAACCTTAGACCTCCTTAATTTCTCTACAGCACAAGTTTGGAAGTGGTAGCAATACCATTTCTTAATGGGATGGTCATAGTCCCAGTTAGAATCTTGGGATGGGACTACCTGGGCCCTGGTGGAAAACTCCAAGTTCCCTATAGTACCTCCAGTCCCATGATGATTAATGAGATGTTTTTTTATTGTTTGTTTGTGTTTGCTTGTTTTTGTTTTCTTAGAGTTTATGTATCAAAATCATCCCAGTTTTTCAGAATGCATCCCAAAGGAGTATTGGCCTTGGTTGGGGAATTGCCCATCTATAGGAAAAAGGAGGAAGAGGCATCCCTTAATTTTCATAGTTGGCCAGGAGAAGCCTCATCTCCTGGCCCTGCGTTTTGGCTGGCTATTCGACTGGCAGCCAAAAGCTTTGTCAGTCTCAAGAGGTGCTGGGAGCAGTCGCTCTTATCCAGGCTTGACCCTACCTCCGAGAATTGACCTCGGCTTTCTCCTATCTCTTTGTTTTCTGCCTGCGGGAATTTGGGGATATAGACTGTGGCCAAGCAAGACTTCCCTGGTTGTAGAGGATGCACTAATTTTATTTTGGCCCAACAGTAATCCTCTTTACAAATACATTTTAAAAGGCTGGGGAAAACCATTTTTGTAAGGATAAAATTGGTCATCAAGGGGGCTAAAAGGGCCAAAGTCGAGGTCTATTTCCTTGCCTTTTTCAGCAGTGCTCACATAAATACGTTCTAGCCACATGGATATCCACTTTAGAGTATCTAGGGTTACAAATTGGCACACCCTGGGCTAAATGTAGCAAAATGACTATATATTCCAGTAAAAGCCCTTTATATATTATAGTCATCTATCTCTTATATGGCACAGGCATCCCTTTCTTTGCTAGACAGAAACAACACAAATGTGGAGCATTTGGAGGCTGGCAGCAAGGACGTCATCACCTTCTCCCCAGCCTTTGGATCAAAGGAGGGGCAATTTCAATCAAGCCTTGAATAAAACAACTCAAAAGGACATGCTGTCCTGCCCTTCTGGTTAAAAATCATATTTTTTTCCATCTTTTTGGGCAGGCAAAAAGGGAAAACTTTGTTTACCTCTTTTTTTTTTTTATTAAAAGCATACCAACCATCTAAGAAAACTTTGCCTTTTTAACAAAGAGTAAAGCAGAATTTTCATCTTATACCAGCGTACTTTTAAAACCCATTTATTTTAACCTTAGTCCATTCTGACCACATATAAAATTTCTTTCCAAAGAATTCCCTTCACAAACCTTCTACAACTCTTCTTTGCTTTCGGATTTTGACCTAAGCCCTTTTTCTCCAAACAACCAGTCTCATTTAGGACAAAATTACTTTCTTTTACCTTCAACAAAAAATGTGTTCCCATTTCTTATACCTTTCTTACATATCTCCTACTTTTCTACATACGGAGTTACTTTTCTTATTTTTCTCAGTCTTAATTACATTTAGCAGAATTTTAACTCTTAGAAACCTTAGTCTCCAGTGAACACTAAGCAGTAACCAGTTGTGAACTGTTACATCAGAATTTTTTTTTTTTTTTTTTTTTTTTTTTTGGCCATAAGCTTTAGCATTCCATTCGATTTGGAAAAGGCCTAAATGTCCAATGGATTTAATTTAGTTTATTATATAAGCAAACCTTTAAGGCTTTAGGTTACCAAAGACCCTGAAAATTATCTTAATAATTACCCATGAAAACTTTGAGCCAGACAAAATGAACCATCAATTTAAGCCATGGTTTTTTTGGGTTGACAAATTGTAACAGAGGTATCTTAATTGTTTCACCTCTGTTTACTTAAAAGTCCACCATTGTCAATTTATACTTAGGGTACCAGTGAGGAAATCTGAGGTGGGTGGTGTAAGTCTAAGGGGATGTTCTTTGCTCTTTGACAGCAAGGGAAGGAGGCACCCAGATGGTCTAGGAGCCAGATATGGAAGCTGCGCCCAAGGTGGGGCAGAAACAGGATGGGGAGAGAAAGGCAGAGGAGGTAGGTGCCACCAAGAGGCCTGGAGGCAGATAAAAGGCCAGAGGGCAGAGAAAGAGGTCTCTTGGTCCTAAAGCCTGTCAGCTCAGACAGAAAAGCGGATGCAGATTTTTTCCACCGCCAAGGGGAATTAGGCAGTCCACATAGATCTAGAGAAGACAGTGAATTTCCCCGAAACAAAAGGAGTTTTGGCAGCTGCTTGGGAATATTCCTTAATGTCTCCATCCTGAGGTAGACTAACGAGAGTCAGTTGGCTCTAATTATCCTAGTCATTGACCCAGGAAATGAATGAGGGAGAAGCCCCCACCTACGGTTAGAGTTTCGGGAATGTACGAGGGGAAACAGTGAGAGAGAGTGTCAGTCTCCTTTGTTAGGGATGGCCTGTGTTTTGTTTTGTTTTGTTTTTTTAGCAACCTGGGTTAGGTGTTGGAACACTTCTATATATTGATAAGGGTTGTCTGAAAATTTGCCCAGGTGCTTTTTATTTGCTTAGAATCTTGCAAGGGAAATGGAACCTTTATGGGGCCAAATCCATATAACGCATTGTAGTCAATAGATACATTGAACATGCCTTGATTTTAGAGGGAGAATTTTTATCCCTGGCAATCCTGGATAAGGAGGTCATGAGGGTCTAACAAGTGGCTTTTCCTGAGGAGAGGCCTCAGGGGGTGAGTCTGCGAGTACTTGCCTTTCTTGGTCCCTTTAAGGCAACGAAGACGTGCAACATAAGGAACTTCTGACCATTTACCCTCTCTTCTACAATACGGATCTAACTGTAACATAACACTACACTGAATACTTCCCTCGGGAGGCCAGGACTCTCCATCCTCCAGGAGATACTTCAGGCGCGTCTTAGCATTGGCAGGTTCAGTATCAAGCCCTGACCCGGGTCAGACACCTGAGGAAGGTCTGACACCGCCTTGAGCCATACGAGGTCGCCAGGGAACCGCAAATCAGCACTCAACACCAGCTTTGGCCCCTTGATCAGGTTGGAAACTTTCTGCTCTCCTTCTCATTCACACACAGTCACACAGCAACTCCAACCCATCGCCGAACGCCCGGCACCTTAGAGTTGTGGTTTTGTTCCTTATTCCTTATGGGACTACTCAGGCAACTCTGGGAGGTGATCAGGCCCCCCCTTCTGCCTCTTAGGGACAGGTCTACCAAAAGGAACCCGGGGTCCTACCAGTCTGACATGTGGCGCTCCCTGAGCTGGTTGCTGGGCCTCACCGGTTCCATTGTGCGTCCCAGGTCCTCGCCCTGGCACACCTGGAGAGGCTAGTCTTCTACCGATCAAGCCGTCTGCTGGCACCAGGAAAGGTGGCTTCTCCCAGCGCTCTGAGGTTCGCACCCCAGTGACAAAGGAGGAGGAAACGCACCGTCTCCGAATCCTGGACGCAAGACCCCAAGAAATGTAGCAGGGTTCTTACACAGACGGGACACTGAGGCTCTTCTTTCCAGGAAACAGCTTTATCCGTGCCAGCACGGGCTCAGCCAGCTAAGACCCCAAAACGGCTGAGCTCCGAGTGCAGCGGGGTGTAGCCTTTTATGCAATTTCTACTTCTTTGTCTCCTGTTTCTGGTGACACATATAGTCTGATTGGACACAGTCCAAGTCACAGAATTGTGTCAGGGTTATGCTTACGTGTATAGGAGTTGCCTGGGCCACGTTGCAGGTTGCCTTCCTTTGTTCTGAGAAAGCCTCCATCACATTCCTTAGGAAGGGGCTCTACCACAGAATGAGGTTTACATTAGTTCTTTGTTAAACTACTATTACTAACTTCTATATGCAATACACAGAATTATTCAGTACCCAGGGTTACGTCCCACTGGTTGTAAAAACTCAAGAAATTAAGCCCCACCGGTTTTCAAAGCCAAATCTTATGGAGACTCATCCTCCCAGTGCAGCCCCCTCTGTGTCTGGGGTACCCTCTGTGGGGTCCGCTCCTCTCCCTTCTCCTCGCTTGTGGGGGGCCCCTCCTGTTTGTGGTTAGTCTTGCCAGGAGTTTTGTTCCCCACTGAATCTCCTCCCCACCTACCCTTTTCAACGTGTCCTCCTCTCTACAAAGAACTGTGGAAAGTCTGTTCCGCCAGTCTTCGAGTTGCTTTCAGAGTTAGCGGCTCTGATGTGGCTGTTATCTCCTTGTGTCGGTGGGACAAGGTGAGCTCAGGATCCCTCTGTTAGGTAGAAGCTAGATATGAGCAGTGGAAGGAACGACAGGAGGCAGAGTCCCAAATTTTTGAAGGGGAATGACAGACCTGAGCTTGTAGACCTAGCAAGGATGGTAAGAAATAAGCTACACATGAGAAGCCTGGGGCACGACAGCCTGACCTTGGGGCTGAAAGTTCAAGCGCCACAGGTGTGGAGCATGCGCTCTCCTCTTCCACCGCTGCCCCAGGGTAACCCCTACACTCATAATACATTTGCATAGCGGGACAGCCCTGCCCGCTGACGCTGACGCAAGTCTGCTCTGCTGGTTCTGGTACTATCTCGATACTAGGGTCAAAAGCTCCCCCCCTCCCAACCTGTGGGAGGAGTCCACCATAGGTTTGGAATCGGCCTCCATTAGAGACCACCCAGCTATGCGTCACAGCTCCTCCCAGCCCAGAGACTTGCAACAAATATCCAATCCCAAAACAACCTAGGGCCGGTTCCACCTTGAGGAACCTGTCTGCTCTCCCACCTTGAGAGTGTACTTTGGCTTTAATAAACTTTTTGCTTGCTACTTTCCTTCTGCCCCTCTTTATTCGAGCACGGATCCTCATGGAAATCTTCTCATGGGGATTCCAAGGGCCAAAATCTCCATTCATACAGCACAGACTGTCCCACCAGTAACACTCCTAACTCCATCCTCCCAGAAGTCCCCAAGATGTGCATTCAGGATTGGCCTTTCTCCTCCTGCACCATCTAACAACGAGCTAACACCACATATCTTGCAGCTGCCGGCAATAAGGCCCTAGGAGCTCACGGAAGCTCTACCCAGTGGAGTAACAACATTCGTTCAAGGAGTGCCTACCCTGCGCGTTACCAAACATCACAAGGGCAGCCAGGCAGGTTTTTCTATTTTTCAGCCCCTATTTTACTAAAAGGGTTTGGATTTAGCAAATCATGCCATCACTTTCCTTTCTTATTTCTTTAGATACACTGCTGCCTTCCCATTTAGCAAAAGCACAACATTTTTTCCTTGTTATTTACAATCACAGCAAATCTGAGTCTAATCTTGCCATTTCCAAGCCTGCTCTCTAAAGTTGTTCTGAACTCTGTTCAAGTAGCCTCGGCCAGTGTATACGAAGGCCCAGATACCCTGTTCCGCCCTAGGCAGAGGATTATAAGGCTTTTCTTCCTTATGGAGTTTTGCAATCTAAAATGACCACCTGTGACTCTGGTAGACATACAACAGATAAGAGAATTGTAATTGCGACACAAACACATGAAATACACGGAACTGAATTTGGAATGGTAAATTGGTTGTCACAACAGAGCTGTGACTGTTACTTTAGTTCCACTTACATTTTTTGTTCGAACCCCTTGTTCCTTTCCTCATTTTGGAGGTGAGGCAACTGAAGCCTACCCAGTTAAATGCTCTGCAAAGTCCACACAGAGCCAAGAGAGAACTCAGGCTCTTGACTGATAGGCTGTTCTCTGCAGTGCACATGGATGGCTTCCTTCTTTCTGCATATAATAACAACCGCCTAACTCTGGGCCATCCAGAGAGTGTTTTAGGAATCTATGTTAAGCGTGAGACGGTGATGAGTATTCTTTTTGTTCAGTCTAATAAATTTGAGTGAAACCTGTGTGCCGGCCACTATTAACAAAGTCGATTTTCTTAAGGAAGGCAAACATGTGAAAAACAAATGCGACTATGTAATCATCGCTGTAAGGGAGGTACTTAAAGGTGGGAGGGGACACAGAGGAAGCTCCTCATCTCTGCTCAGAAATATCAGGGAGGCCCTAAGTAGGAGTTCACCAGATGGACAAAGCATGGAAGGGCACCCATACTTCAGGAATAGCATTGCAAAGCCTAGGAAATGAGAGTGCGGCTTCTTTAAGGAACTGCACATAATGTATAGGATTATTTGTGTCAACGTAGGAAATCTGTGCCAGATCTTGAAGGGTCTTCCAAAGCATGCCGAGAAGTTTGGATGATTTCTGCAGGCAGCTAGAAATCACTACAGAGGTTTCCCTAAGGGGACTGTCACGGTCAGATGTGCACTTTAAAAAGAATGCTCTGGCTGCCATAGGTCACATGAATTAGAGGAGGGCAAGACAGAGGCAGGGGAATTTTGGAAAATTAATGAAGCAGTACAAGCAAGAAACTATAAGGCAGTGCAATAGGGCTGAAACAAGCAGGGGTAACATTGATACAGTTTTGATGACCTTCATCAAATCATCGGATTGGAGGTGAAGGAGCACAGCCAAGAGCTATAAATACATGTTTGAGAATTTTCATGGATGGTGGTTAGAGCCCTGAGTGCGGATAAGCCTGTCTGGAAAAGTATGGAGAGTGAAAGGAGAAAAATAACAAGGATGATACCAGGAGGACCAATATTTAAGAGTAAGAAGAAGAGAAGAAGCTGACAAATGGAAGTAAGAAGTGGTCTGAAAATAGGAGGACACCCAGGAGAGACTGCGGTTCTGGAAACACAGGGTGGCAAGTGTCAAATGTCACCGGGAGGCCAAGTAGGTCACAGTCTGAAAAGGAGACAATGAGTTTGGAAACAAGAAAGCCATGTATTTGTTCAAGTCAGCGAATATGCGTTAAGCACCTATTAGGTACACACACTATTCAAGGCGCTGAGGATAAATCCGTGAACGAATTAGAAAATAAAAATCCCTGCCTCTAGTCTTATTTCTAGTGAGGGACACAGACGATAAACATGGAAATATGTGAAATTTTAATATGCTGTATAAGTACTCTGCAGAGAAGTAATACAGGTAAGGAGGTCTGGAGTTGGGTGTGGGAGAGGTGTGGGTGCAGTGTGAATAAGGAGGTTGGAATGGTTTTGTGAGCAAGTGCGAAGGCCTTGACGGGAGAGTGCTTTTCGTCACAATTGGTTTCAATCTCATGAAAGTAAAAGCTGGATTGTGATGAACTGAAGAGTGAATGGGAAGGAAAGAAGGAAGGAGGTGATGCAAGAGAAGGAAGTAGAAAAAAGAGCTCCTTCCTGCTGCTACAAGGCAGGGATGAGAGGCTAAGCACAGGTACAAGGAAGAGGGGAAAGGTAGACAAAGAAAGGCCGGGAAATGGAGGGTGTTGTAGGGTGGAGGCGAGGAAGCGGGGCTGCAAAGTTGCACAACTTCACTTTGTGGGACTGTCTGTGGGACTGTTGCTCCCTGGTGTTGTGAAACGGGGTGTTCCAACTCATTCCCTCCGTTAATTCCAATGTTCTACGTAGATTCTACGTTAATTCATAGAATTAGGAAGAACATCTATTTTCTTTTTTTTTTCTTAATGTTTATTTTTGACAGAGAGAGACAGAGCATGAGTGGGGAGGGGCAGAGAGAGAGGGAGACACAGAATCTGAAACAGGCTCCAGGCTCCGAGCTGTCAGCACAGAGCCCGATGCCGGGCTCGAACTCACGAACCACGAGATCATGATCTGAGCCGCTCAACCAACTGAGTCACCCAGGCGCCCCAGGAAGAACATCTGTTTTCAAAAGACAGAGCACAGGGATGTCCTGGAAGGTTTCAACTGGCTGGGACACAGGCTATAAAGAAATAAATATGTAAAATGTATCAAAAGAGCTGAAGTCAGATATGGAAATGGAAGTTGAATCTAGGTGGCCAAGTGGCACTGAGAGCTTGGAGGACAGTTGGGCCACACACTGGGCCTTTCACTCACACCATCTCGCTTAATGTTATCACCAGTCTGGCAAGGAGAGACTATTCTTACTTGATGGTAAGAAAACACAAGCCCACGGTGCTGAGGCACCGTGCACGAGTTCATGCAGCTGGGAGGTAGCAATGCCAAGATTCCAGACAGAGTGAGCTTTCCCCTACAACACGCTGCTTGAGATACAAACAGGAATGGGATACAATCCCTGCTCTCAGCTCTCACACTCTATTGGGAATAAAAACATATAAACAACTATAGAACAATGAGATGAATGCAAAACTGGTTTATGAGCAACGTGCTGTGGGAATACAGGCTTGTAAATTCTCCCAGGCAGTTGTGTGTTTGTGGTCAGCCAGGAGGGAGAACAGGAATGACAGAGGGAAAATATGAATAAATTCTCATGATGACACAGTGAGTATCCTTCAATGCCACTTTCTTTTTACAATGTGTATCCAACATTTATCATTTAAAATCAGCAATTTCTTAAGGTTATATGTGGTTGGTTACTATGAGCCTTATATGCAGATTTTAAAAACAGACAGGTTAAGATGCATACTTGGAAAGTGAACTTCTTCAATATATCAAAACCTTCACATTCTGTGTAAAGAATGAGGGAAATAAGAACATAAATGCATAGATGTGAACATAGATCTTACTTCTGCATGAAGAAACATTGCAAGGACAAATCAGAAACCTCTCAAGTAGGTGTATGGGGAATGGGTTAGAAGGGATAGGATAGGGATGGAAGTGAGACTTTTCTGAGTATATATTTTTATAGTTTTTATTTATGATCCATATAAATGCTTTATTAATTTACAAAAGAAACAAGAAGGTTGTAAAATTAAAAACAGAGTGAAACAAACCAACCAAACTGTGTATCAAACTGATAAGATAACCACACAGAGATAAGAATTTTGAATGTTTTTTTGAATGTTTATTTTTGAGAGAGAGAGAAAGAGAGCTAGCACAAGTAGGGGAGGGGTAGAGAGAGAGAGACACACACAAAATTAAAGCAGCCTGCTGTCAAAATTAAAGCTGAGCTGTCAGCACAGAGCCCAACGCAGGGCTCAAACTCAAGAACCGTGAGATCGTGACCTGAGTCAAAGTCGGATGCTTAACTGACTGAACCACCCAGGTGCCCCTGAATGAATTTTTGAACACAGTGCTCTAATTATATACCTTATTACAATATAGTCTAAGGGCAAAAGAAATTTTGAAGATATCCTAAACTTCATCCTATACTTTGAGTTATAACACTCAATAGTTTTGACACTATTTTGTGTATATTCGGGATAAAGCAAATTAATATTTTGATATTTTTAGGAACCAAGAGGTTTAGCAAGAGAAAATGGTGTAAAAAAGTCTAAGAGTTTTAAAAAATATAATAATGTTAAAATCTGAATTGATTTATGCATCAAAGGACACGATCAGAGGTCAAAAGGCAACCTATAGAATGGAAGAAAATATTTATAAATTTTGTCTCTGATAAGGGATTGATATACAGAATATACAAAGAACTCCTACAACTTAACAACAAAAAAGCAAGATAATCTTACTTAAAAATGGGCAAAGTTCTTGAATAGATGTGTCTCTAAAGAAGATATACAAATGACCAATAAGTATATTGGTTCAACATCACTAGTCATTAGGGGAATGCAAATCAAAACTACACTGAGGTATCACCTCACACCCATTAGGATGGTTACTGTTTAAAAAAAGAGAAAGAAAATAACAAGTGTTGGTGAAGATGTAAAGAAAATGGAACCTTTGTGCACACTATCCACAGACACGTGAAATAGTGTAGCCACTATGAAAAACAGTATGGTGGTTCCCCAGAAAGTTAAACACAAAATTATCATATAATCCGGCAATTCTGCCTCTGGGTATATACTCAGAGGAATAAAAAGCAGGATCTTGAAGGGATATTTGCACATCCTTGTTCATAGCAGTATTATTCACAATAGTCAGACAATTTATTTTATTTTATTTTTTATTTTTTTATTTTTATTTTTTCAATATATAAAATTTATTGTCAAATTGGTTTCCATACAACACCCAGTGCTCATCCCAAAAGATGCCCTCCTCAATACACATCACCCACCCTCTCCTCCCTCCCACCCCCCATCAACCCTTAGTTTGTTCTCAGTTCTCAACAGTCTCTTATGCTTTGGCTCTCTCCCACTCTAACCGCTTTTTTTTTTTCCTTCCCCTCCCCCATGGGTTTCTGTTAAGTTTCTCAGGATCCACATAAGAGTGAAAACATATGGTATCTGTCTTTCTCTGTATGACTTATTTCACTTAGCATCACACTCTCCAGTTCCATCCACTTTGCTACAAAGGGCCATATTTCATTCTTTCTCACTGCCATGTAGTACTCCATTGTGTATATAAACCACAATTTCTTTATCCATTCATCAGTTGATGGACATTTAGGCTCTTTCCATAATTTGGCTATTGTTGAGAGTGCTGCTATAAACATTGGGGTACAAGTGCCCCTATGCATCAGCACTCCTGTATCCCTTGGGTAAATTCCTAGCAGTGCTATTGCTGGGTCATAGGGTAGGTCTATTTTTAATTTTCTGAGGAACCTCCACACTGTTTTCCAGAGTGGCTGCACCAGTTTGCACTCCCACCAACAGTGCAAGAGGGTTCCCATTTCTCCACATCCTCTCCAGCATCTATAGTCTCCTGATTTGTTCATTTTGGCCACTCTGAATAGTCAGACAATTTAAATGACCATCAGTTGATGAATGGATAAACAAAATGTGGTGTATGCATACAATGGAATATTATTCAGCCTTAAAAAGAAGGATAATTCTGACACAGGCTGCGACGCGGATGAACCTTGAAGACATTATGTTAAGTAAATTAAGCCAGTTACAAAAGGACAAATACCGTATGATTCCCCTCATATGAGGTACAAGAGTAGGTAAATTCGTAAAGACAGGAAATAGAATGGTAGTTGCTAGTGCCTTCGGGGAACTAGGAGGGACAAGGAGTTGTTTAACAGGTATAGAGTTTCAGTTTTACAAGATGAAAAAGTTCTGGGGATTAAGTATAATAATGTGAATATACTTAACAGTATTGAACTGCACAGTTAACAACTAAGATGGTAAATTTTATAAGTATTTTACCACAATTTTTACAAGTCTGAATCAAAATAGCATTATGACCTCATGATTTTTAAAGATGTGTTTCCCAGTACTATCCTTTGAAAAGGCCAGAAGCAAAGGCACCCTTGATCTTGGTTTCTAAACACTATTTCCTACCAAAAGAAAGCAGAACTCTTTAAAGACATGGCTGATTTCAGCCCTGGGCAGAGAAACGCAAGTTGAACCCAGGACATCTTAATGTGCCAAAAAACAAGAAAGCTCTAAGTTAGAAAGACTAACAGGGATCTGCCAAGAGGACACAGTAGCCAGTCTGAAGAGGCCCCCACTGGATAGATTCAAACAGTTTGGACATCAAAAGGAATAACTGATTATGAGCTATTACTTTGTTTTAAAACTCCATGAGTTAGTTCATGTATACAGAAATAATTATACTAGTGACTTACTTTAAAATTTAATAATTAGGGTGCCTGGCTGGCAGTGGGAATGCAAACCGGTGCAGCCTCTCTGGAAAAGTGTGGAGGTTCCTCAAAAAATTAAAATTAGAACTACCCTACGACCCAGCAATAGCCCTGCTAGGAATTTATCCAAAGGACACAGGAGTGCTGATGCATAGAGGCACTTGTACCCCAATGTTTATAGCAGCACTTTCAACAACAGCCAAATTATGGAAAGAGCCTAAATGTCCATCAACTGACAAATGGAGAAAGAAGATGTGGTTTGTATATACAATAGAATACTACTTGGCAATGAGAGAGAATGAAATCTGGCCATTTACAGCAACGTGGATGGAACTGGAAAGTATTATGCTGAGTGAAATAAGTCAGTCAAAGACAGATATCATATGTTTTCACTCATGTGTGGACCTTGAGACACTCAACAGAAAACCATGGGAGGGGGAAGGGGAAAAAATAGTTACAAACAGAGGGGGAGGGAGGCAAACCATAAGAGACTTAAATACAGAGAACAAACTGAGGGTGGATGGGAGGTGGGGAAGAGGGAAAACAGGTGATGGCATTGAGGAGGGCACTTATTGGGATGAGCACTGGGTGTTGTATGGAAGCGATGAACCACAGGAATCTACCCCAAAAACCAAGGGCACACTTCACACACTGTATGTTAGCCAATTGGACAATAAATTATATTTAAAAATAATAATAATTAGGGTGCCTGGGTGACTGAGTCAGTTGAGCATTCAACTTTGGCTCAGGTCATGATCTCAGGGTTCATGGGTTTGAGACCCACATCGGGCTCTGTACGGGCAGCACGGAGCCTGCTGGTGATTCTCTCTCTCCCTCTTTCTCTGCCCCTCCCCACTTGTATTCCCTCTCTCTCTCTCTCTCTCTCTGTCTCTCCTTCTCAAACAGATTGATAATTCATGGGGGGAAAGTAGGTTTTTATCCTACCTTTTTGTAAGGAACTGTAGTTCATTGCCAGTGGATGAAGGGAAACTCGACCAAAAACACAGTTAATAAATGTGGAAAGAATAATAGAAACACAAAATCACTATTTTGCTATCTCCAACAAATTGGTTGATTTAAGCAATTATAAATGGAATCTAAAACCATTAGGTAAAATGTTTTGGGGGAACAGGATGTAGACACAGTGCCCATGTATACCCTATCACCCACAGATTACTTAAGTAATTGCCAAGGGAAACATCAAGAATTGTGAAGGGTCTGAGAAAACCCTACTTGCAAATAGACAAATTAGTCTGCCAGTTTTTGGATACCTTAGTGAGGGTTCATTCCTCAAAATGTATCAGTATTTTTGTGCTGGTTTCCCCAAATCCACAGGGCAAAGTGAAGAGGGCCAGATGATACTGGCACACAGTAAACTGTATAACAATAAAACAACCCTGAGCTTAAGGAACCCTAACTTTTTATACCAGACAGTAAGCATGCCTTCCCTTGGCTGTAGATGGAGAAAGGATCTGTATCTTCCAAGGCTGCTTGCTATTCAAACTTCCTTGAAAAGAAGTGGGGAGGGGGGAGGAGTTGTGGGAGGAGGCAGTCAGTGCCTTGCTTATAAGTTGTACAGAAAAGTGAGAGACCATGGAGAGTTGTTTCCTCATTCATATTTACAGTGGAGAGATCTGGCCACTGCCTCCTTAATCAAGAGTTCAAACCTAGCGTCATTAATAATAGAATACTTGTGCCTCCTGATGTGATGCAACCCAAAATACAGAAACTCCTACGAATCTTCAGTTGAATTTGGTTAAGTCTTGAGACATAATTTCCAAGTTACAAAAAATACAGGGAATAGAGGAACAAGTTACCACCACCAGGAAGCAGTCAGACAAATCTGCACTGGACAAGTGACCCAATTTAAAAAGCCAATGTCATTTTTTAGTTTTCAAATTCTTTTAAAAATTTATTTATTTATTTTAAGAGAGAGAGAGAGGCAGAAGAGGGAGAGAGAGAATCCCAAGCAGGCTCCCCACTGCTAGTATGGAGCCTGACATGGGGCTTGGTGTCATGAACTGTGAGATCATGACTTGAGCCGAAATTAAGAGTAGGGCACTTAACCGACTGAGCAACCCAGGTGCTCCTCAATATCATTTTATAAAAAGAGTATGTGGAGGGATGATCTAGTGTAAAAGAAGACATAAGCAAATGCAATGCATAAATCTTGATTGCATCCTGAATCAGAAATAGACTCCTTGGGGGCAATTGGAGAAAATTGAATATGGATTGGATATCAGATTATTTTAGAGAATCGTTTTCTTAGGGGTGGTAATAATATGGGTTTTGTAGAATGTCATTCTTGGAAGATACATTTTGAGGGTCACGTAAACCTGCAACATATTTTCAAATTGTTCAGCAACACACACACCCAAGATTGAACTCTAGGAAATTGTTTCTATTCAACTGTTTCCTATTACAGTTTCATAAGGTTCAACCTAACAGATCAATGAAACAAATATACCAAATGTTAACAGTTATTGAAGTCTGGTGGTGGATAGATGAGTGTGACTGTACATGCCTTCAACTCTTCTGATTATTTGAACATTTTATTCATAAAATTTGGGGGAAAAAAATAAGAAAAAAGATCAGAGTTTGACATGAAAATGCACCAAGGCAGTGAATCCTGTCTTTGCCACTTAGTAGAGGTAGGAGGGCAATGATGCCAAGAGAAGGTTCTTGGAAAGGGAAGTGGAGGGGAATTGGGAGAGGCTTTATTCCATTCACATCTTCTGTGGGGCCCCCACCCACACCGCCCCACTAAGCACAAGCCTACCAAAGAGCAGTGTGCTTTAACCTAAGCCTCCTAAATACTAGATTTTGACCCCTAGGGCCCACCCACAAGAAGCTATGTGACCTGGGCAGGGTATTTAATTTCCCCAAGGCCTTAATACTGAGTAGATCTGAAGAATGAAGAGGAGGGAGAAGTTTAGGATGACTTCCAGATTTCTGGCCAGAGTGACACCTCAGAAAGAGGAGATGTAAACCTCCCTGGGGGTTTGGGAAGGATTTCAGGCCAAAGGATTCAAGGAGGAAAAAGAGGCTCTTCTTCAGAAGTGGTATGAGGGCTCAGGGTTACCTAATTTTAACACAATGGGATTTCTTTTTGTGCCCCAAGCTGATGACGATGAATGGAACAAGTACATCTATTTTTCAAATCTTCTATAACGAGCGTACAAAATGAACTTTGTTTTTTAAAGCAGTTCTGCAGTGTAAAGCTCAGAAACACCAAAAAACAGATATAAGGTTTTGTATATTTTGAGCTGTATTTTTAATTGAGTAGTTAGTTATACGATTGTGACCTAAATATTAAATTTTCAGTGCATGCATTTGAACTTATAAATTTATGTCCATCAATTAAGAAAAATAAAATGCTGCTTGATTGTTTTGGCAACAGCTGAGGGAGAAACTGACAACAGCAGTAACTTCAGGCAGGATCCTGCGGGGGTGGCATCCGGGGCAGAGGTGGGCAGTGAGAGACAAGTCTCACAGCTGATGCTGGGAGAAAGAGTAAACAGGACAGGGCAGCTGGAGGTAGAAGCCATCCAGATTCCCCAAAGAAGGGAAAGCAACAACAACAACAACAAAACACACAAACAACAACAAAAACAAAACAAAACAAAAAACAAAAAACAGGGTGGGGAGGGCCAAGGTCCAGCAACAACACCAGGAGCTAATTGTGCTAATGACAGCCACAAGATGGCTCACGGATTAGATTTCCAGGCATTAGTAATAGGTTATCCTGACCCTCACCATAACCCTGTAAGGTAGGATTGTTATGTTTGGGTTTTGTGTTAACAAGTGGGGAGGGGAAAATAGTACAGGAAGATTTACAACAAAAAGTTCCTTGCTTGTTAGTTCCAGCCTCTGTCTTACTTTGTACATGCAAACCTCTTTCAACTCCCTGGCTTCAAATTCTCTTCCTGGTGCTCTCCAACCATGCAAATATGACCGAACCACATTTTTCAGACATTACTTATGGACTCTTGCAATGAATGACAGGTAAAGATGCAGCTCATTTAATATCACCCCCCCCCACACACACACACACACGTTTCATCACTATTTTTAGTTCTATTTTTTATTTTTGCAACTTTAATTTCCTTAAACTTTTGCTTTCAGTTCTTTTAAATAGAAACAGCATCTCTGGTGCTGTGGAGGAGGATTTTTGTGAGAGGATATTCGAGCTCGGTGACTCTTAACAACTCCCACCTCCACTTCTATCTTTTTTTAAGTTTGTTTATGTAAGTAATCTCTATGCCCAGGTGGGGCTCAAACTTACAACCCAAGATCAGGAGTCACATGTTCTTCTGATTGACCCAGCCAAGCACCCCCCATCTCCGCTTCCATCTTTGAACATTTCGTAAAGCTGTGCTCTGAGCCTCATATTTCCACGACTGAGAACATTTACATTCCATTCTGTAACCATTATTGTCTTCTAAAGTTTGTGCTTAGGGTAGAGTCAGAGCAGTCTATAGACTATAGTCTAATAGACTTACTGTAATAAATGGCATTAACACAATTATATTTATGAAAACTTTCCTTCACAGCAGAGCCAAGAAATGTGACTCCTTGGCTGTACTCAGTGTTGCAACCCTGTACTACTCAACTGTTCAAAGTTGCTTAGTTTCCTTCTTTTTCTTTTCCTAGTGTTTTTTTAATCAAAGAGAAAAATCTGTGCCATCTTGCCCATGCTATACTTGGAATCCTCCAGCTCTATGCTCTATGAAATTCCTTTATTTCCTAGAGCCCTATTCTTCAAATATGAGACACCACACAGCTAATATTCTTGGTAACATGTGTTTCCTGATCCCATGAGCCTTTACTTGGCTATTTTACTAGATGACAGGCTCAAATAACTTCCTAAGAAAGGCGTATGGCCAGTAAGCTTTCTGAGTTTCTACGTGTCTAACAACGTGTGTGTGTGTGTGTGTGTGTGTGTTTTAATGTTTATTTAGTTTTGAGAGAAAGACAGAGACAGAGACAGTGTGAGCAGGGGAGGGGCAGAGAGAGAAAGAGGGAGACACAGAATCTGAAGCAGGCTCCAGGCTATGAGCTGTCAGCACAGAGCCCGATGTGGGACTCCATCTCATGAACCTTGAGATCATGACCTGAGCTAAAGTCGGATGCTTAACCCACTGAGCTACCCAGGTGCCCCTGCATGCCTAACAAAGTTTTTACTTTGCCCTCACAACTAATTTGACTGGGTATAGGTTTCCAAAGTTGAAAATCATTACTCCCCTAAATGTTGAGGCTATTATGCCACTGTTTCTAGTGGGGCTACTGAGAAATCTAATGCCACTATGATTCTTGTTTCTTGTAGGAGCTGCAGTTCCCTCACCCCAGGAGAATTCTTGGGATCTTCTCTGTATAGCTTGTTCTAAAACTTCCAAATGATGTGTGGCCTTTTCCACTCCCCCTAATCAAAACTCAGGAGGCCCTTTTTTTCAAACATTGTTTTTTAAGTGTATTTATTTTGAGAGAGAGAGAGAGCGCACAAGTGGGCGAGGAACAGAGAGAAAGGGAGAGAAAGAGAATCCCAATGTGGGGCTTGAACTCACAAACTGTGAGATCATGACCAGAGCCAAAATCAAGAGTCAGCGGCTGAGCTGACTGAGTCACGCAGGCGCCCCTCAGGCAGTTATCTTTGATTGAAAGGTCATATCTTTAGTAGTGGAATTTTCATTGTATTACTTCTTTAGGATCTTTTCCCTCTCAGTTTCTCTGTTCTTTCTGGAATTCCTTTTAGTCTCTTATTGGATCCCCTCTGGATCTACCCTTTGTGTTTTTGTGTGTTCATGCTGTCATATTTTACATATTTTTTGCTCCAGGTTTTGAGAGATTTCCTTTCATCTATCTTACAATCCTCTCTTGAATTTTCATTTCCAAGGGTTCTGTCCCATTTTCTTTTTTTTTTTTTTAAGATTTTATTTTTAAGTGATCTCCACCCCCAGTGTGGTGCTTGAACTCACAACCCCAAGATCAAGGGTCGCATGCTCCACCAACAAAGTCAGCCAGGCACCCCATCTATCCCATTTTCTGATTTTTCCTTTTTATGGCATCATAGTTTTGTTTAATAGAATATCATTTCACATCTCCTTAGGGACAAATAGTTAATTTTATAGGGTTTTTATTTGACTTTTGTTATATTCCCTGAATTCTGTTTTCCTCTGGGGTTGGTTTTTCTATGTTTATTTTTATTTTTATTTTTTTTCATCATATTGTAGGCTTTTCTCAGGTGATTCTCAGTTATCAGGCTGTTCCTAAAGATGAGACAGGGGTAAGGCCTCCTGTGGACCTTGCTGAGCGGCAGGCGTCAATCTAGGGTGACTAGTTAGAGGCCTGATCCTTATGCTGAGGTCTCTCAAAGGCCAGAATGTAGATGGCTTTGTGCTAGACGCCAACCACGACTCCACTGCCCACGTTTTCTCAGACAGATCCTTCAGTGTCTTTCGGAAGGTCCCCTCTGGTTATTTATTGGTTGGTTTCTGTGTGTAGTTGGGCACCGAGTTCCTGGGCGTTCTTGGCACCAGACTTGAGTAGTGTGGAGGATGACTGTTTCACATACAGATTTTCACTGTCCTCTGTCTTCTGTGCACTCTACTAACTTCTCCGAGTCCCCAACCTCTGCCAGGTCCTAGCACATACAGAGGCTTCCTCGTCTTCTGCAAGACCCTCCAAGCATATCCTGGGCTACAGCTTCTTGCACTCAGTCTTGTCCCATGTACTTTGTCTTCCAGAAATTCACGGATAGTACTTATCCTTTGTTCTCCAAACCATTTTTGGTATTGTAACTTTTATATTCCCTTGTATAATTAGAATTGAGTCCTAAGAGGAAGAGGGAATAAATATGTGTGCTCAAGTCCCCATCTTGAGCCAGTTAGAAAAGGTAGGGATTGGGGCGCCTGGGTGGCGCAGTCGGTTAAGCGTCCGGCTTCAGCCAGGTCACGATCTCGCGGTCCGTGAGTTCGAGCCCCGCGTCAGGCTCTGGGCTGATGGCTCAGAGCCTGGAGCCTATTTCCGAATCTGTGACTCCCTCTCTCTCTGCCCCTTCCCCGTTCATGCTCTGTCTCTGTCTGTCCCAAAAATAAATAAACGTTGAAAGAAAAAAAAAAAAATTAAAAAAAAAAAAAAAAAGAAAAGGTAGGGATTATTCCCATTTTACAGTTGGAAAACAGAGGCTCATGTGATTAAGTGACTGGCCTCAGATCACACAGAAAGGGCCAGAATTAAACTTACATGCTTTGGACTATGTCAAACTACTTCTTTTTGTCCAAACCATGATTCAGCTGGTATGACCTGGAGAATGAGGCCTTTACATCATACTATGAGTTTTAAATACAATGCTATTTATGTATAAAAATAATTCAGAAACTGTCCAGACTAAAAACTGTGAAATATCATTTTATAAGTTACATGTCTAGAATAAAATGGGAAACCATTAAAATCATAAAACAGTTTTGTATTTTGGGGGTGAGCTTGGAGCAGAATACAGCTTGAGGAGACAAAATTGGTAGGTAGGGCAGGATTAATTAATACTTGGGTAGTTATGGCAAAGGCATAGCACACTCAGGCTATCTGACATCCATAAAATCCACTTTGTCTGTTTGTTTAATTGAGGTAAGATTGACATATTAGTTTCAGGTGTACAACATAATAATTTGATATTTGTATAAACTACAAGGTGATCACCACAATAAGTCTGGTTATCATTCACCACCATAAGACTGACCCCTTCACACCTTTTGTCCACATTCCAACCCCTTTCCCTTCTGATAACCACCAATCTGTTCTCTGTATCTGTGAGTTTTGTCTTGTTCGTTCTTTTGTTTTGTTTTTTAGGTTACACATGTAAGTGAAATCATAAAGTATTTGTCTTTATCTGTTTAACTTATTTTACTTAGCACAGTACCCTTTAGGCCATCCATGTTGTCACAAATGATAAGATTTCCTTCTTTTTTGTGGCTGAGTAGTATTCTGTGTGTATATATGCCACACCTTTATCCATTCATCCATCGATGAGCACTTAGGTTGTGTCTATGGCTTTGCTATTATAAATAATGTTGCAATGAACATATGGAGTGCATACATCTTTTCAAATTAGTGTGTTCCTATTCTGCAGATAAATACCCAGAACTGGAATTGTTCGATCATATGGTATTTCTATTTTTAATTTTTTGAGGACCCTCCATATGGCTTTATATTCTGGCTGCACTAATTCACAATCCCACCAACAATGTAGGAGGGTTCTCTCCTCTCCACAACCTCTCCAACACTTGTTATTTCTTGTCTTTTTGTTAATAGCTATTCTGACAGGTATGAAATGATATCTCATTGTGGTTTTGATTTGCATTTCCCTGATGATTAGTGATGTTGAGCATCTTTTCATGTGCCTGTTATCCATTTATATGTCTTCTTTGAAAAAATCTACTCAGATCATCTTCCCACTTTTTAATCAGATTATTTTGTTATTAATTTGCATAAATTCTTCATATATTTTGGATATTAGCTCTTTGTCAGATATATTTTCTCCCATTCAGTAGGTTCTCTTTTTATTTATTTATTTATTTTTTAAAGATATCCCTCACTGTGTAGAAGCTTTTTAGTTTGATGTAGTCACACTTATTTATTTTTGTTTTTGTTGCCACTGACTTTGGAGTCAGATGCAAAAAAAAAAAATGTTGCCAAGACCAATGTCAAAGAGCTTAATGCCTTTGTTTTCTTCAAGGAGTTTTGTAGTTTATGTTCTTATTTTAAGTCTTTAATCAATTTTGAGTTAATTTTTATATGTAATGTGAGATAGCCATTTAGTTTCATTCTTTTGCATGTAGCTGTCCAGTTTTCCCAACACCATTAATTGAAGAAATTGCCCTTTCTCCATTGCATATTCTTACCTTTTTTGCCATAAATTAATTGACCATATATGCATGGGTTTATTTCTGGGCTGTATTCCATTCTAATGGTCTATGTGTCTGTTTTCATGCCAATACTATATTGTTTTGAACACTACAGCTTTGTAGTATAGTTTGAAATCAGGGAGCATGATATGTCCAGCTTTATTCTTATTTCCCAAGATTGTTTTGGCTATTGAGGTCCCATGCAAATTTTAGACTTATTTGTTCTACTTCTGTAAAAAAAAAAAAATGCCATTGGAGGTTTGCATTGGGTAGTATGGACATTTTAACAATATTAATTCTTTCAACCTATGAGCATGGAATATCTTTCCATTTATTTGTGCCTTCTTCAATTTCTTTCATCGACGTCTTAGAGTTTTCAGTGTACAGGTCTTTTACTTCTCTGTCTAAATTGTATCTAAGTGCTTATTCTTTCTGATGCTACTGGAAGCGAGATTGTTTTCTTAATTTCTCTTCCTGATAGTTTATTATTAGTGTATACAAACAACCAATTTTTGTATATTTATTTTGTGTCCTGCAACTTCTACTGAATTCATTTATTATTCTAACAAATTTTTGGTGAAGTTTTTAGGATTTGTCATCTGCAAACAGTGGCAGTTTTACTTCTTCCTTTCCTATTTGGATGCCATTTATTTCTTCTTGCCTAATTCTCTGGCTAGGATTTCCAAAGCTATGTTGAATAAAAGTGGTGAGAATGAGCATCCATGTCTTCTTCCTCATCTTAGAGGAAAAACTTTCAGCTTTTCACTGTTGGGTATGACGTTTGCTGTGGGTTTGTCATATACGACCTCTATTATGTTGAGGTATGTTCCCTCTATATTCACCTTGTTGAGAGTTTTTATTATAATGTTAAATTTTGTCAAAAAAAATTTTGCATACATTGAGATGATCATATGCTTTTTATCCTTCATTTTGTTAATGTAGTGTATCACATTGATTGATTTGCAAATGGTGAACCATCTCTGCATTCCTAGAGTAAATCTCACTTGACCATGATGTATGATCCTTTTAATGTATTGGGGAATTAGGTATGCTAATAGTTTGTTGAGGATGTTTACATCTATATTCATCAGGAATATTGACCTGTAATTTTATTTTCTTGTAGTGTCCTTGTTTGGGTATCAAGGTAATGCTGGTCTCATAAAATGAGTATAGAACCATTCCATCCTCTTCAATTTTTTGGAAAATTTTGAAGATAGCTATTAAATCTTTCTGAATATTTGATAGTATTCATCAGTGAAGCTATCTATTCCTGAGCTGTTGTTTGTTGGGAGGTTTTTGTTTATTGATTCAATCCCTTTACTAGTAATTAACCTATTCATATTTTTTATTTCTTCATGATTCAGTCTTCATGATTCAGATTGTATGTTTCTAGGCATTTATTCAGTTCTTCTAAGTTGTCCAGTTTGTTGGCATATAACTGTTCAAGTAGTGTCTCATTATCTGTTGTATTTCTGTGGTATCAATTGTAACTCCTCTTTATTCTCTGACTTATTTGAGCCTTTATTTTCTTCTGAGATTTTATTTAAATTCAAATTGGTTAATATATAGTGTAGTATTGGTTTCAGGAGTAGAACCTAGTGATTCATTGCTTACATATAACACCCAGTGCTCATCCCAACAAGTGCCCTCCTCAATGTCCATCACCCATTTTCCCCGCCCTCCCAACCCCCCACCTCCATCAACCCTCAATTTGTTCTCTGTATTTAAGAGTCTCTTATGGTTTGCCTCCCTCTCTGTTTGTATCTTATTTTATTTTTCCTTCCCTTCCCCTATGTTCATTTGTTTTGTTTCTTAAATTCCACATATGAGTGAAATCACATGGTATTTTTCTTTCTCTAAATGACTTATGGCTTCCCAGGGGAATTCTACAAATGTTTAAAGAAGAATTAATACCTATTCTGAAACTGTTCCAAAAAAATAGAAATGGAAGGAAAACTTCCAAATTCATTCTATGAGGCCAGCACTACCTTGATTCCAAAACCAGACAAAGACCCCACTAAAAAGGAGAATTACTGACCAATACCTCTGATGAACATTGATGCAAAAATTCTCAACAAGATACTAGCAAATTGAATCCAACAGTACATTAAAAGAAGTATTCACCACGATCAAGTGAGATTCATTCCTGTGCTATACAGGTGGTTCAATATCCACAAATCAATCAATGTGATATACCACATTAATAAAAGAAAGGATAAGAACCATATGCTTCTCTCAATAGATGCAGAAAAGGCATTTAACAAAATACGGCATCCTTTCTTGATAAAAACCCTTAAGAAAGTAGAGATGGAAGGAACATATCTCAATATCATAAAGGCCATGTATGAAAGACCCACAGCTAATATCATCCTCAATGGGGAAAAACTGAGAGCTTTTCCCCAAAGGTTAGGAACAACAGAGATGTCCACTGTCATCACTGTTGTTCAACATAGTACTGGAAGTCCTGACCTTGGCAATCAGACAAAAACAAAAAATAAAAAATAAAAGACATCCAAATCGGCAAGGAAGAAGTCAAACTTTCATTCTTCATGGATGATACTCTACATGGAAAACCTTGAAGGCTCCACCAAAAATGTGCTAGAACTGATACATGAATTCAGCAAAGTTGCAAGATGTAAAATCAACATACAGACATCTGTTGCATTTCTATATGACAATAATGAAGCAGCAGAAAGAGAATCAAGGAATCAATCCTATTTACAATTGCACCAAAAACATATCTAGGAATAAACCTAACCAAAGAGGTAAAAGATCTGTACTCCAAAAACTATAAATACTTATGAAAGAAATTGAAGAAGACACAAAGAAATGGTAAAACATTCCATGCTCATGGATTGGAAGAACAAACATTGTTAAACTGTCTATACTACCCAAAGCAATCTACACATTCAATGCAATCCCTATTAAAATACTACCAGAATTTTTTCACAGAGATAGAAAAAATACTCCCAAAATGTGTATGGAACCAGAAAAGACCCCGAATAGCCAAAGTAATGTTGAAAACGAAAAACAAAGTGGAAGGCATCACTTTGAGCTGTATTAGGAAGCTATAATAATCAAGACAAGATGGTACTACCACAGAAACAGACACAGAGATCAATAGAACAGAATAGAGAACCCAGAAATGGACCCACAACTGTATGGTGAACTCAATTTTGACAAAGCATGAAAGAATATCCAATGGAAAAAAGACAGTTTCTTCAACAAATGGTGTTGGGAAAACTGGACAGCGACATGCAGAAGAATGAAACCAGACCCCTTTCGTACACCATACACAAAAATAAATTCAAAATGGATGAAAGACCTAAATGTGAGACAGGAAAGCTTCAAAGTCCTAGAGAACAACACAGGCAGCAACCTCTTTGAGCACAGCCACACTAACCTCTTACTAGACACATCTCCAGATGCAAGGGAAATAAAAGCAAAAATGAACTATTGGGACCTCATCAAGATAAAAAGCTTCTCCACAGCAAAGGAAATAATCAACAAAACTAAGTAGCCTACAGGATGAAAGAAGATATTTACAAATGGCAAATCTGATAAAAGGCTAGTATCCAAAATCTATAAAACACTCATGAAACTCAACACCCAAAAAATAAAAAATCCAGTTAAGAAATGGGCAGAAGACATGAATAGATACTTTTCCAAAGAAGACATCCATACGGCAAACAGATTCATGAAAAGATGCTCAACATAACTCATCATCAGAGAAATACAAATCAAAACCACAATGAGATGCCACCTCACACCTGTCAGAATGGATACAATTAACAACTCAGGAAACAACAGATATTGGCAAGGATGTGGAGAAAGGGGAACCCTCTTACACAGTTGGCAGGAATGCAAACTGGTGCAGTCACTCTGGAAAAGAGTGTGGAGGTTCCTCAAAAACTTAAAGATGGAGGGGCTCCTGGGTGGCTCAGTCGGTTAAATGTAGGATTCTTGGTTTCAGCCCAGGTGATGATCTCACAGTTTCTGAGTTTGAGCCCCCACTCAGGCTCTATGCTGACAGTGCAGCACCTGCTTGGGATTCTCTTTCTCTCCCTCTCTCTGCCCTTCTCCCGCTCATGCCATCTCTGTCTCTCTCAAAATAAATAATTGAACTTAAAAAAAAAAGTTAGGGGCGCCTGGGTGGCGCAGTCGGTTAAGCGTCCGACTTCAGCCAGGTCACGATCTCGCGGTCCGGTGAGTTCAAGCCCCGCGTCAGGCTCTGGGCTGATGGCTCAGAGCTCTGGGCTGATGGCTCAGAGCGTGGAGCCTGTTTCCGATTCTGTGTCTCCCTCTCTCTCTGCCCCTCCCCCGTTCATGCTCTGTCTCTCTCTGTCCCAAAAATAAATAAACGTTGAAAAAAAAAATTAAAAAAAAAAAAGTTAAAGATAGAAATACCTACGATCCATTATTTGTACCACTACGTATTTATCCAAAGGATAAAAAATACTGATTCGAACAGGGCACATGCACCCCAATGTTTATAGCAGCACTATCAACAATAGTCAAATTATGGAAAGAGCCCAAGTGTCTATTGACTGATGAATGGATAAAAAAGATGTGGTGTATATCTACATATAGATATATACACACACATATCCATACAATGGAATATTACTCAAGCCATCAAAAAGAATGAAATCTTTTCACATTCTGAAAACTCTACATTTCTTCCTATTTTATGTTTTGATGTCACATTTTACATCTTTTTATTTTGTGTATCCCTTAAGTAATTATTGTAGTTATAGTTAGTTTTACTGCTCTTGTCTTTTAATTTTTATACTAGTTTTATAAGTGGTTAATTCACTAACCTTGCTATATTTTTGCGTTTACCAGTGAGATTTCTACTTTCATATGTTTTCTTGTTACTTAGTGCACTTATTTTCTGCTAAAGAAGACACTTTAACATTTTTTGTAAGACCAGTTTAGTGGTGATGACTTTTTGCTTTCACTTGTCTGCAAAACTCTTTATCTCATATTCAATTCTGAACAATAACCTTGCCAGGTAAAGTAGTCTTGGTTGTAAATTTTTTTTGCTTTTAGCACTTTGAATATATTGTGCCACTCTATTCTGGCCTGAAAAACTTCTGATGAAATATCAGCTGGTTATCTTATACATAATAAGTTGTTATTCTCTTGCCATTTAAAAAATTACTACTTTAAATTTAATATTTTAATTATAATGTGCCTGGTGAGGATCTCTTTGGGTTCGTCTTATTTGGAATTTTGTACATCTTGCACATGAATATCCGTTTCCTTCCACAAGTTAGGGAACATTTCAACCACTATTTCTTCAAGTAAATTTTCTGCTCCTTTCTTCCTCCCTTCTCCCTCTAAGATCCTATATTGCAAATGCTATTCTGCTTGATGCTGTCTCACATTTCCCTTAAGTTATATTCACATTTTAAATTTCCTTTTTCTTTTTGTTGCTCTTTTTTGGATGTTCCACTGACCTATCTTCCAGTCACTGATTTGTTCTACTTCATTAGTCTGCTGTTAAACCCCTCTAGTGCATTTTTCAGTTCAGTTATTGTACTTTTTAGCTCTATGAATTGTCTAGTATCTTCACTTAAAAAAAAAATCAAGCATAGGGGCACCTGGGTGGCTCAGTCGGTTAAGCGTCCGACTTCAGCTCAGGTCACGATCTCACAGTCCGTGAGTTCGAGCCCCGCGTCGGGCTCTGGGCTGATGGCTCAGAGCCTGGAGCCTGCTTCCAGTTCTGTGTCTCCCTCTCTCTCTGCCCCTCCCCCGTTCATGCTCTGTCTCTCTCTGTCTCAAAAATAAATAAACGTTAAAAAAAATTTTTTTTAAATAAAAAAAATCAAATATAATTAACTTACAGTGTTATAGTACTTTCAGGTGTACATTCAATTTGATGATTCAACAATTCTGTACATTGCTCAATGCTCATCAGGATAAGTGTACTTTAATGCCCTTTATTATTTCACCAGTTTCCCCACCCACCTCTCTCTGGCAACCACCAGTTTGCTCTCGGTATTTAAGAATATGCTTTTCTGTTTGTCTCTTTTCCTCTTTGCTCATTTATTTTTTCTTAAATTCCACATATGAGTGAAATCATATGGCTATTTGTTTTTCCCTGACTGACTCAATTCACTTAGCATTATAATCTCCAGGTCCATCCATATAGCTGCAAATGACAAGATTTCATTTTTTAAATAGCTGAATAATATTCCATTGTATATATATGCCACCTATTCTTTAGCCATTCATCATTAATGGATACGTGGGTTGTTTCCATATTTCGGTATTGTAAATAATGCTACAATAAACATAGGGGTGCAGATATCTTTTAAAATTAGTGTTTGTGTTTTCTTTGGGTAAGTACCCAGTTGTGGAATTACCGTATCATATGGTAAAACTATTTTTAATTTTTTGAGAGACCTCCAGACTGTTTTCCACAGTGGCTTCACCAATTTGCATTATGACTAGCAGTGCATGAAGGTTTTTTTCCCCTCCACATCATCACCAACACTTGTTATTTCTTGTCTTCTTGATTTTAGACATTCTGACAAGTGTAAAGGAATATCTCATTGCTTTCATTACATTTCCCTCACGATTAGTGATGAAGAGTATCTTTGTGTGTCTGTTGGCCATCTGTATGTATTCTTTGGGAAAATGTCTATTCAGGTCCTCTTCCCATTTTTCATTGCATTATTATGGGTGGAGAAGGTTTAGTGTTGATTTGTAGAAGTTCTTTATATATTTGGAATATTAAGCCCCTATCAGATATGTCATTTGCAGATATCTTCTCTAATTTAGTAGGTTGCCTTTTTGTTTTGTTGATGGTTTCCTTCACTGTGCAAAATGTTTCGGTGTACTCCCAAGAGTTTAATTTTGCTTTTGTTTCCCTTGCCAGAGATGTATCTAGTAAAATGTTTCTCCAACCAATGTCAAAGAAATTACTGCCTGTGTTTTCATCTAGGAATTTTATGGTTTCAGGTCTCACATTAGGTCTTCAGTCCATTGTGATTTTATTTGTGTGTAAGGTAAGAAAGTGGTCTAGTACCATTCTTTTGCATGTAGCTGTCCATTTTTCCCAGCATTTGTTGAAAAGACTATCTTTTTCCCATTGGATATTCATGCCTCCTTTATTGTAGACTAATTGACCATACAAGTATAGGTTTATTCCTGAACTCTTTATTTTGTTCCATTGATCTATGTGTTCATTTTTGTTCCTATACCACACAATTTTGATTAGTGCGACTTTGAGGTATGTCTCAAATTCTGGGATAGTGATAACTCCAGCTTTATTCTTCTTTCTCCAGATTGCTTTGGCTGTTTGAAGTCTTTTGTGGTTCCATACAAATTTTAGGAATATCTGTTCCAGTTCTGTGAAAACTGCTGTTAGGTATTGCATTTAATCTGTTGATTGTTTGGGATACTATGGACTTTTTCACAAGATTAGTTCTTCCAGTTCATGAGTATGTTATATCTTCCCATCTGTGTGATTTTCAATTTCTCTGATCAGTGTTTTATAGTTTTTGAGTAGAAGTCTTTCACCTCTTTGGATAAGTTTAGTCTTTTGTAGTTTTTATTTTTGGTACAATTGTAAATGGGACTATTTTCTTCATTTCTCTGATACTTCGTCATTTTTATGTATTTTTATTAAACAAAATAAATATTTTTATTAAAATAAATATTAAAGTATTTAATTATTAAAAATTATTTATTATTAAAAATAAATGCTTTTATTAAAATGTTTTTATTTATTATGTTTTATTATTGTGCAGAAGTAAGACAGATTTCTGTATATTAATTTTGTAGCCTGCAACATTGCTGAATTTTTTATCAGTTCTAGTAATTTTTTTAAGTAGGCTTCATTCCCAGCATGGGGTTTGAACTCACAACCCTGAGATTAAGAGTTGCATGCTCTATCAAATGAGCCAGCCAGGCCTCCCCAGTTCTAGTAATTTTTTGGAGGGGTCCTAAGGGATTTATATATATAATATTATGGCCTCTGCAAATAGTGAAAGTTTTACTTCTGCCTTGAAAATTTGGATGCCAAGGGTGAGTCAAGGTGGCAGAGAAGTAGGGGGATCAGAATTTCCCTCCTCCCTCAAATGCAGCAGAATTGAGGTCAGAACACTTGGAATACCAGGAATCCCAGATACAGGGTGACAGAAAAATACCCACAGATGGAAAACATTTGGCGGGACAGAGGTGTGTGTGTTTGCAAATTGGGAGAGATAAAACGGGTGGCATAGGCACTGGAGGGGGATCTTTTTTGGTGGAGAAGCAAAGGGAAAAGAGAGGCTGTGGAAGTGTGGGATTGTAGTTGGACGAGAGAAAAACCTCTCTAGACTATGGATTGGGGGAAAAAATATGGACAGAGCCAGTTCCTACTTTGCAAATAGCCTTAGGAGTGAAGATCGGAGTTTTCAGGGTTGCACAACTTTCTCCCACCAGAGCAGCTGGCCGTGTGCATGCCCCTGGGGGAAGGGGAGCCAGCCCGGGGCTCAGTATCAATTTCCTGCGGTGCACTGGGAAACAGCAGTCCCCTCCCTTGAATACTGTGGGAAGAGGATATATTGCCCCTCCAAGGACAAAAGACTTGCAAGCGCCAGCCAGAGGCCCTTTGTCACCTGGGCAGAGTGGCATTATTCCAGAATCGGGTCCATAGGGAACAGGATTCTTTAAGACTCCGGGTTTTAAATCCCAGCTGAGCACCTAGGAGGTGTGGGAGACTGGAACAGGACAAGTCAGCCGGTCAGTGTTACTCAGTGAGGGCTGCCTGGACTGCATGATTTGAGACACCAGGTGGGGAGAGGAGAGATTGGGGTGTCACCATTGTTCTCCCCATCACCAGCACGGTGGGACTTCAAGGAACAGGACAGAGGCCCCCAGTGGAGGCAGGACTGCTTACACCAAACCCAGCCCCTCCCGTGCCTCGTAAATGCTTATGTATGAGAGTGAGATTGACACTGACTGAACCAGACGGCCTCTCCTCCAGAACAGCACAGCCACCGGTCCCAAGCACCAAGAGACAACTGTCCTGCAGTTTTGCATGTTAGTCTGGGGGTTTTTGTTTGTTTGTTTCTTCTTGTCTTTCTTTCTCTGTTCTGGATGTTTCTTTGTTTAATCAAGCATTTTTACTCTATTCTTTTTATACCTTTCCTGTATCTCCTTTATTTTCCTTTCTCTCCCTCTCTCTGGATTAAGCCTTATAGTTTCTTTGATTCTCTGCCTGGTCTCATTTTTTTCTGCCCTTGTCATTTCTGTCTTTGTATAGGATAAGGCTTCTTCCCTCCCCTCACCCCTGTTTTTTTCCAGGGTTACTTCAATGAACAAATCAAAACACACCTGGTCCAATCCAACACTACAACCAGTGAGATAAAGCAACCAAAGACACAACAGTGTACCAACACACTCCAAAAACACTTCTTGAATTGCCAGGTCCTGGACAGTGTATGATCCCCTTTTAATATAGTAGTACTCTCAGGTTCAGGACACATAACAAGCTATTAAAATACATAAAAGACAGAAAACTAGCCAAAGTGTTCAAAAGGAAGAATTCTGCTCAAAAGAAATTCTAGGAAGAAATAATAGCCAGCAAATTGCTCAAAACAGATATAAACAATATATCTGATCATGAATTTAGAATAATAGTCATAAGACTAATAGCTGGGCTTGAAAAAAGCATAGAATATGGCAGAGAATCTATTGCTGCATATATCAAGGACCTAAGAAATAGTCACGACAAATTAAGAAATGCTGTAATTGAGATGCAAATGCACAATAAGCTAGATGCAGTGACAGCAAGGATGGAAGAAGCAGAGGTGAGAATAGGTGAAATAGAAGATAAAATTATGGAAAATGATGAAGCTGAGAAAAAGAGGGATAGGAAATTACTAGACCACAAGGGGAGAATTAGAGACCTATGTGATTCAACAAAATGAAGTAATGTCCATATCATAGGAGTTCCAGAAAAGAAGAGAGAGAGAAAGGAGCAGAAGGCTTATTTGAACAATTTACAGCTGAGAACTTCCCTGATCTGGGGAAGGAAGCAGACATCCAAGTCCAGGATGCACAGAGAACTCCCTTCAAAATCAACAAAAACAGGTAACACCAAGGCATATCATAGTGAAACTGGCAAAATACAAAGATAAAGAGAGAATTCTGAAAGCAGCTCGGGACAAATGGGCCTTAACCTACAAGGGTAAATACAGAAGGGTGGTAGCAGACCTGTCCACTGAAACTTGGCAGGCCAGAAGGAAATATTTAATGTGCTGAATAGGAAAAATACGCAGCCAAGAATCTATCCAGCAAGACTGTCATTCAGAATAAAGTCTTTCCCAGACAAACAAAAAACTAAAGGAGTTCATGACTACTAAACCAATCCTGCAAGAGATCCTAAAGGGGACTCTGTGAGTGGAAAGCATCAAAAACTAAAAAGTACCAGAGACATCACCACAACCATGAAACCTACAGATAACACAATGACACTAAATTCATATCTTTCAATAATAACTCTGGATGTAAATGGACTAAATGCCCCAATCAAAAGACACAGGATATCAGGTTGGATAAAAAAAAACAAAACAAAAACAAGATCCATATATATGCTGCCTACAAGAGACTCATTTTAGACCTAAAAACATCTGCAGATTGAAAGTGAGGGGATGGAGAACCATCTATCATGCTACTAGATGTCAAAAGAAAGCTGGAGTAGCCATACTTATATCAGACAGACTAGATTTTAAACCAAAACTGTAACAAGAGATGAAGAAGGGCATTATATCAAAATTAAGGGGTCGATCCATCAAGAAGAGGTAATAATTGTAAATATTTATGCCCCAAATGTGAGAAACCCAAATATATAAATCAATTAATCACAAACATAAGCAAACTTATTGATAATTATACTGTATAATTATACTGTAATTGTAAGTGACTTTAATACTCCACGTATAGCAATGGAAAGATCATCTACACAGAAAATCAATAAGGAAACAATGGTCTTGAATGATACACTGGACCAGATGGACTTGACAGATATATTCAAAACTTTTCATCCCAAAGCAGCAGAATACACACTCTTCTCGAGTGCACATCAAACTTTCTCCAAAATAGATCACATATGGGGTCACACAGCAGCCCTCAAAAAATATAAAAGAATTGAGGTCATACCATGCATATTTTCAGATCACAATGTTATAAAACTTGAAATCAACCAAAAGAAAAAATTTAGAAAGCCTCCAAATACATGGAGGTTAAAGAACATTCTACTAAAGAATAAATGGGTCAACCAGAAAATTAAAGAAGAAATAAAAAAAATATATGGAAGCAAATGAAAATGAAAACATGGCAGTCCAAACCCTTTGGGATGCAGCAAAGGCAGTCCTAAGAGGAAAATACATTGCAATCCCAGCCTATCTCATGAAACAAGAAAGATCCCAACAACAGAACCTAATCTCACACCTAAAGGAACTACAAACAGAGCAGCAAAGAAAGCCCAAAGCCAGCAGAAGATGAGAAATAATAAAAATTAGAACAGAAATAAACAATATAGAATGCCCAAAAAACAGTGAACAGATCAATGAATGTAAGAGCTGGTTTCTTGAGAGAATAAACAAAATTAATAACCCCCTAGCCAGACTTCTTAAAAAGAAAAGAGAGAGGACCCAAATAGATAAAATCATGAATGAAAGAGGAGAGATCACAACCAATACCACAGAAATACAAACAATTATTAGAGAATACAATGAAAAATTATACTCCAACAAACTGGACAATCTAGAAGAAATGGACAAATTCTTATATACCCACACACTACCAACCCAAATGGGAAGAAGTATAAAATTTGAACAGACCAATAACCAGCAAAGAAATGGAATCAGTTATCAAAAATCTCCCAACAAATAAGAGTCCTGGGTCAGATAGCTTCCCAGGAGGATTCTATCAGATATTTAAAGCAGAGTTAATACCTATCCTTCTCAAGCTGTTCCAAAAAAATAGAAATGGAAGGAAAGCTTCCAGACTAATTCTATGAAGCCAGCATTACCTTGATTCCCAAACCAGAGACCCCACTAAAAAGCAGGCCAATATCCCTGATGAATATAGATGCAAAAATTCTCAACAAGATACTAGCAAATCAAATTCAACAGTATATTAAAATAATTATTCACCATGATCAAGTGAGATTCATTCCTGGGCTGCAGGGCTGGTTCAATATTTCTTCAAATCAATCAATGTGATCATCACATTAATAGAAGAAAAGATAAGAACCATATGATCTTGTCAATGGATGCAGAGAAAGCATTTGACAAAATACAACATCATTTCTTAATAAAAACCCTCAAGAAAGTCGGGAGAGAAGGAACATACTTTATTATCATAAAAGCCATATATGAAAGGCCCACAGCTAATATCATCCTCAGTGGGAAAAAACGGAGTTTTCCCTCTGAGATCAGGAACATGACAGGGATGTCTATTTTCACCACTGTTGTTTAATATAGTATTGGAAGTCCTAGCCTCAGCAATCAGACAATAAAACAAAAGGCATCCAAATTGGCAAAGAAGTAGTCAAACTTTCACTTTTCGTGGATGACATTATACTGTAGATGGAAAACCCAAAAGACTCCACCAAAAGACTGCTAGAACTGATACATGAATTCAGCAAAGTTGCAGGATATAAAATCAATGTACAGAAATCAGTTGCATTTCTATACACCAATAATGAAGCAACAGAAAAAGAAATAAAGGAATAGATCCCGTTTGCAGTTCCACCAAGAACCATAAAATACCTAGGAATAAACCTAACCAAAGAGGTGAAAGATCTGTACACTGAAAACAATAGAAAGCTTATGAAAGAAATTGAAGAAGACACAAAGAAATGGTAAAACATTCCATGCTCATGGATTGGAAGAACAAATATTGTTAAAATGTCAATTATTACCCAAAGCAATCTACACATTCAATGCAGTCCCAATCAAAATAGCACCGATACTCTTCACAGAGCTAGAACAAACAGTCCTAAAATTTGTATTGAACCACAAAAAAACCCAAATAGCCAAAGTAATGTTGAAAAAGAAAACCACAGCTGGAGGCATCATAATCCCAGACTTTAAGCTGTATTACAAAACTGTAATCATCAAGACAGTATGGTACTGGCACAAAAACAGACACATAGACCAATGGAATAGAATAGAGAACCCAGAAATGGACCCAAAAATACATGTCCAACTGATCTTTGACAAAGCAGGAAACAGTATCCAATGGGGAAAAAAAAAGTCTTTTTAGCAAATGGTTCTTGGAGAACTGAACAGCAACATGCAGAAGAATCAAACTGGACCACTTTCTTACACCAAACACAAAAATAAATTCAAAATGGATAAAAGACCTGAATGTGAGACAGGAAACCATCAAAATCCTAGAGGAGAAAACCTCTTTGACCTCAGCCTCAGCAACTTTTTTTTTTTTAATTTTTTAAAAAATTTATTTTTATTTAATATAAAATATAAAATTATATTTTATTATATAATTGTTTATTATGTATATAAATATATAATAAATATAAATATAAATATATTTATTATACAATAAAAATATAAAATTTTTATTTAATATAAAATAATAAATTTTAAAAATTTATTTATTTTTGAGAGAAAGAGCACAACCTGGGAAGGGGCAAAGAGAGACAGAGACAGAGACAGAGACAGAGGAAGACACGGAATCTGAAACAAGCTCCAGGCTCTGAGCTGTCAGCACAGAGCCCAACGTGGGGCTAGAACTCATGAACCATGAGATCATGAGCTGAGCCGAAGTTGGACACTTAACCAACTGAGCCACTCAGGCACCCCTACTGCAGCAACTTCTTACTTGACATGTCTCTAAAAGGAAGGGAAATAAAGGCAAAAGTGAACTATTGGGACCTCATCAAGATAAAAAGATTCTGCACAGCAAAGGGAATAATCAACAAAACTAAAAGGCAACCAACAGAATGGGAAAAGATATTTGTAAATGACATATTGGATAAAGTGTTAGTATCCAAAATATAAAGAATTTACCAAACTGAACACCTGAAAAACAAATAATCCAGTGAAGAAATAGGCAGAAGGCATGATTAGACACTTTTCCAAAGAAGACATCTAGATGGCCAACAGACACCTGAAAAGATGCTCAACATCATTCATCATCAGGGAAATACAAATTGAAACCACATTGAGATATCACCTGACACCAGTCAGAATGGCTAAAATGAACAACTCAGGAAACAACAGATGTTGGCAAGGATGTGGACAAAGAGGAACCCTCTTGCACTGTTGGTGGGAATGCAAACAAGTGCAGCCACTCTGGAAAACAGTACGGAGGTTCCTCAAAAAATTAAAAATTGAACTACCTTATGACCCAGCAATTGCACTACTAGGAATTTATCCAAAGGATATAGGAGTACTGAATCGTAGGGGCACATGTACCACAATGTTTATAGCAGTGTTATCAACAATATCCAAATTATGGAAAAAGCCCAAATGCCCATCAACTGATGAATGGATAAAGAAGATATAGTGTGTGTGTGTGTGTGTGTGTGTGTGTGTACGTACCTTGTATACACACACACACACACACACACACACAATAGCATACTGCTCAGTGATGAAAACGAATGAAATCTTACCATTTGTAACAACGTGGATGGAACTGGAGGGTATTATGCTAAGTGAAATAAATCAGTCAGAAAAAAAGACAGATACCATATGTTTTCATTCATATGCGGAATTTGAAAAACTTAACAGAATACCATAGGGAAAGGGAAGGAAAAATGTTATAAACAGAGAGGGAGGCAAACCATAAGAGACTCTTAAATACAGAGAACAAACTGAGGGTTGATGGAGGTGGGGGGATGGGAGGGCGGAGAAAATGGGTGATGGACATTGAGGAGGGTACTTGTTGGGATGAGCACTGGGTGTTGTATGTAAGTGATGAATCACGGGAATCCACTCCCAAACCAAGACTACGCTGTATACACTGTATGTTAGCTAAATTGACAATCAATTATTTAAAAAAAGAAGAAAAGAAATACAAGATGTCTTGTATTTCTTTTTCTTGCCTGAGTGCTGTGGCTAGGATTTTCAATATTATTTTGTATAAATGTGGTCAGAGTAGACATCTTTGTTTTGTTCCTGATCTTAGAGGAAAACCTCTCATTTTTTCACCAGTAAGAAGTTAGTTGTGGATTTATCCACAAATGGATCATATATGGCCATTATTATGTTGAGGTATGTTCTCTCTAAACCTACTTTGTTGAGAGTTTTTATCATGAATGAATGTTTTACTTTGTCTAATGTTTTTTCTGCATCTATTGAGATGGTCATATAGTTTTTATCCTTTCTCTTATTAAGGTGATATACCATATTGATGGATTTATGAATATTGAACTATCCTTGCATCCGTGGAATAAATCCCACTTGATCATCGTTAGTGAATTTTTTAATGTATTATTGGATTTGATTTACAAATATTTTATTGAGGCTTTTTGCATCTGAGTTTCAGAGCTATTGGCTATAGTTCTCTTTTCTGCAGTGTCTTTATCTAGTTTTGGTATCAGGGTAATGGTGGTCTTATAGAATGAATTTGGATGCTTCCTTTTTTCTATTTTTTTTTTTTTTTTTTGAATAGATTGAGAAGAATAGGGATTAACTCTTCTTTAAATGTTTGGGAGAATTCACCTGTGAATCCTTCGGGTCCTAGACTTCTGTATTTTTGGAATTTTTTGATTACTGATTGAATTTTGCTGCTAGTAATCAATCTGTTCAAATTTCCTATTTTTTCCTAATTCGGTTTTAGGAGGTTGTTTCCAGGTGTTTATCCATTTTTCTAGGTTGTCCAACTTGTTGGCATATAATTTTTCATAATATTCTTTAAAAACCTTTGTATTTCTGTGGTATCTGTTATTTCTCCTCCTTCATTTCTGATTTTATTTATTTCTCACTCTTCTTTTTTTGATGTGTTTGCCTAAAGGTTTATGAATTCTGTTGATCTTTTCCAAGAAGCAGCTGCTGGTCTCATTGATCTGTTCTATTGTTTTTGTTTGTTCATTTTTGTTTTATTTTGTTTTGGTTGTTAGTCTCTATTTCATTTATTTTTGCTCTTTGTTATTTCCTTCCTTCTTCTGGCTTTGGCCTTTGTTTTTCTTTTCTAGCGCCTTTAGATATGAGGTTAGGTTGTTTATTTGCAATTTTTCTTGCATCTTGAAGTAGACCCTTGTTGGTATAATCTTTCCTCTTACAACAGTTTTGCTGCATCCCAAAGATGTTGGACCTTTGTGTTCACATTTTCATTTGTCTCCATTTTTTAAAATTTCCTCTTTGATTTCTTGGCTGATCCATTCATTTTCTAGTAGCATGTTATTTAACCTCCATGTATTTGTGTGTTTCCAGATCTTTTCTTGTGATTGATAACTAGTTTCAAACCATTGTGGTCAGAAAAGACACATGATATGATTCAAATTTTTTAAATTTATTGAGTCTTGTTTTGTGGCCTAACATATGAACTATTCTGGAGAATTTTTCATGTGCCCTTGAGAAGATTATGTATTCTGCTGTTTTTTGATGGAATGTCTGAAAATATCTCTTAGGTCCATCTGGTCTAATGTGTTATTCAAAGCCACTATTTTGTTGTTGATTCTCTATCCAGATGATCTATCTATTGATGTAAGTGGGTGCTAAAGTCCCCTACTATTATTGTATTGGTGTCAATTTCTTCCCTTATATCTGTTAATAGCTGCTTTATGTATTTAGGTTGTTTCCAGGTTGGGTTCATAAATATTTACAATTGTTATACCTTCTTGTTGGATTGTTCTCTTTATCACTATGTAGCATCCATTTTCTTATTATAGTCTTTTAAAAAAAAGTCTATTTTCTCCAATATGAGTATTGCTACCCCTGTTACCTTTTCACTTCCATTTGCATGGTAAATGTTTTTTTCTCTCTTCACTTTTGGTGTGTATTTAGGCCTGGCAGTAGTCTCTTGTAGGCAGCATAGAGATTGGTCTTGCTTTTTTTCCATTCCATCATTCTATATATTTTGAATCAAGTGTTTAATTCGTTTACATCCAAAGTAATTAATGATAGGGATGTACTTACTGCCATTTTGTTATTGGATTCATGGTTGTTTTTATAGTTTTTCTCTGTTCATTTCTTCTCTTTCTCTCTTCCCCTGTGGTTGGGTGGCTTATTTAATGGTATGCTTAGATTCTTTTTTCCTTATTTTTTGCATATCTATTACAGGTTTTTGTTTTGTGGTTACCAGTATGTTCATGTATAACATTTTACATATACAGCAGTCTATATATTAAGTTGATGGTCACTTAAATTTGAACCCTTTCTAGAAACACTACTCTTTTTTCAACTCCCACCATTTTATGTATATGATGTCATACTTTATATCCTTTTATTTTGTGAAATCCTTGACTAATTTTTATAGATTTAATTGACTTTACTGCTTTTGTGCTTTAACCTCTGTACTGGCTTTATAAGTGTCAATCTACTACTTTTATTATGTTTGTATTTGCCTGTGGAATTTTTTTCCTTTCATAATTCTCTTATTCTTGATAATGGCCTTTTATTTTCGCTTAAAGAACTCTCTTAATGTTTCTTGTAAGTCTGCTTCACTTTTGTTTGTCTGGGAGACTCTTGATGTCTCCTTTTCTGAATGACAGCCTTGGTGGGTAGAATATTCTTGATTGCAGGCTTAGTAATTTCAGCACTTAGAATATATCATTCTACTCCCTTCTGCCTGAAGAGTTTCTTCTGAAAAATCAGCTGATAGCCTTATGGGGTTTCCCTTGTACATAACTGTTTTCTTTTGCTGCTTTTAAATTTTTGTCTTTATGACTACATTTTGTAATTTTAGTTACTATGTGTCTTGGTATGGACCTTCTTGGGTTGATTTTGTTGGGGCCTTTTGTGCTTTCTGGATCTGGATGTCTGTTTCCATCTCCAGTTTCAGGAAGTTTTCAGCTATTATTTTTTCAAGTAAGTTGTCTGCCCCCTTTTCTCTCTCTTGTCCTTCTGGGATTCCTGTAATGCAAATGTTATTTTGCATGATGATGTCACCGAATTCCCATAACCTATTCTTTTTTTATTATTCTTTTTACCTCTTGCTGTTCAGTTTGGTTGTTTTCTATTACTCTTTCAGCTCACTGATCCATTCTTCTGCCTTCTCTAATCTGCTATTGATTCCCTTTAGTGTATTTTTCATGTCAGTTATTCATTTCTTCATCTCTGATTGGTTCTTTTTAATATTTTATGTCTCTTTCTTGAAGGTCCCCCTGAGGTCCTCCACTCTTTTCTCAAGTCCAGTAAGTATATTTATGACCATTATTTTGAATTCTGTATCAGGAATATTGCTTGTCTTTCATTTAACTCTTTTGTTGTGGTGTTGTCCTATTCTTTCATTTGGGACACAGTTCTCAGTCTCATTTTGTCTAACTCATTGTGTCTATGTATTAGAAAAGTCAGCTATGTCTCTTTATCTTCAAAGTAGTAACCTTATGAAAGAGAAGTCCTGTGGTGCCCTGTAGTGCAACGTCCCGTTTACCATAACCAGGCACTTCTGGTTTCCTGTATGGGTTGTGTGCACCTTATTGTCATGGCTGAGCCTGGTTTGCCTTCAGTCTAGTCATCTGCAATGGCCCATTTTGTTGTAGGCAGGGTTTGGACCCTGTACTGTTAAGGAGCCAGTTTGGAGTTGCTACGGGCTTCTACTTAGGGGGTGTCAGTAGCCAGACCAGATGCCTGCCCTCAGCCCATTTGCTGTCACTGCTGTCACTCCAAACTGCAGGGCATTCTCCCCACCTTGTCCCCTGAGAAGCTTTCATTGGTGATGGGGCCTGCAGTCAAACCGGATGCCTGTCCGCCGTCTGTCTTTTGGGGTTACGGTAGCACCAACCTGTGGGGTGTTCTGTCTCTTCCCCAAGAGGATTTTGTTGGTGGATGGGGCCAGCAGTTAGACCAGATGCCTGTCCCCAATCTACCAGGGCTGCAGCCTCCCAAACTGCAGGGCTTTCCCTGTGTACTGCACCTTGAGAGGTTTTTGCTGGTGGGTGGGGCCAGCAGTCAGATCAGATGCCTGTCCCCAGTCCACCTGCTGGGGCTACAGACACACTGATTGGCAGGGCACTCTCTCTGCACTGCCAGTTATAGGGTTTGGCTGCTGGCACTGCAAGTGTAGTGGTGTGTGTGTTTATCTTTCCCTCTCCCCAAGGCAGTATCCACTTTAAAGTGGCACCAATTCCTGCCAGAGCTGCTTGCAGGATGAGAGGAGGCAGGAGGAACTTTGGAGGAACCTCTGCTGAGTGGGGCAGGTTAGAGGGATCCTCAGGAGAAGGTGGGGATGGGGCACGTGGTGTTAGCAAGGTAGGTGGAGTGTCCATGCTGGTATCCGCAGGTGTCCAGGTATCTACGCTGGGAGGGCAGGGGAGAGAAATGGTTCTCTACTAGATATTTGTTCTTGGAGAAGTTGCCTAAAGATCCCTGCTCTCCAGCACACACTCTGAGATTAGTAAATAAATCTCCTTCAGAAAAATCCCAGACACTTTTGAACTGCTGCTTCTATGCTTATCTTGGTGGGATTGTCATTCTGTTTCTTCAAGGGTAGGGACTCAGTTTCAGATTGTCCTCTTGCTCTCAAAGAGCTAAGCCTGCTGGTTTTTGAAGAACTTGGAATTAAGCTCCACAGTTTAAAAGGTCAGTAAGTTAAGCCCAGCTGGTTTTCAAAGCCAAATGTTATGGGGATTCATCTTCCCAGTGCAGGTCTGCTGTGCCTGTGGTGCCTGTTGTGGGGTCTGCTCCTCTCTCTTCTTCCTCCCATTTGTGGTTAAGTCTCACTGGGAGTGTGGTTCTTGACCACATCTCCACCTCTCCCACTCTTTTCAGTGTGGTCTCCTCCCTAGGATTAACTGTGGAAAGTCTGTTCTGCCAGACTTTGGGTTGTTTTCAGGGTTAGTTGCACTGATGGGGCTGTTATCTAGGTGTGCCTGTGGGATGAGGCAAACTCAGAATCCTCATACTCCTCCTTCTACACCATCTGCCCAGAAGTCTGGTTGGTATTTTCTTATGTTTTCTATCTACTTAAGTTCTCACTGTGCTCATCCATTTTTGTTCCATTTTCAGTTAGCACCTTTATGACTATTACTTTGAACTGTTTATCACGTAACTACTTATACCCATTTCATTAAGGTCTTTTTCTGAGGTTTTATCTTATTCTTTCACTTGGAACATATTCTTCTATAGGAGATTATTTCTGATGAAGTTTATCACTTATCCGCCAAAGACAAATATCTACTTTTCTCTTTCTCCGAGACAAGGGCCAAATTAGCTTAACTTTGAATGGTAAAGTTGGCTTTTGACTAAAGCCACAGAAAACTGTGCTAGGTAGATGGTGAACAGGTTACACACTGATATTATTTCACTGTTACATTAATTTAGATGCATGACATATCGGGAAAGAACATCACTGGAACGCAAATCTTTCTGTTCATAGTGTTTTTCTCTAATTTTCACCTTCTTTTTGTCTGTTTCGGTTTTAGTCTGACACTGTAGGGAAATTCACTGTGAAGTAAGGAACAAGTGAGCATGTGCCCTCTGTCCTCAAAAGTTGGCATGCAAGCCTGTGAACCTGGAAAGAGAACAAAGCTTTCTAATATGGTAAACCAAGAAAATGTAGATTAAGAAGCCTGGTTTCCTCTTCTTTGCATCAGCACATAACAGCTGTCAGATACCACTGAATAATCTACTCCTCCTGTTCCTGAAAGGTAGATGTCATTATGAAAGCATTTCCAAAAGGAAGTATGTTTTAATTTGGGACAATGGCACAAATGAAGTGGTAATGCAACAATAAAAGAGAAAATTTAAAAAGTACAGTATTTGCATTTGTGATTTTTTTTTTTTTTTTTTTTTGTCCCACCTCATTCCATTCTCTCCGGTGGTCCTTGAACCTTCACCAGCAGGCTGATATCCTGATAAACTCTACAAGTTAGAAGTAAAACAATGTAAAAGGCAAGGTGGGTGTGGCCGCGAAAGAGGTCATGGTGAACCAGAAGTGCAGCTACTCAAATGTATGCAGATAAAGCATTAGGTTCTAGGGCTGAAAGGAAGTACACCAGATCGAAGACTGCCCACGTGATACCTGATGACAGACTTCCAGGGAAAGAGCCCAACCTTTAGGTTTTTCTGCTTAGCCCTCGCTTCCAAACAAAGCAAGCTGCAAGACCAGTCGTAACATCAAGCAGTAGAAAGTTTTCCTTCCTTTGGGAAAAGCTAGTAAAAGCATCTCTCTATGCCCTCTTCTTGCCGAAAGGGCCAGCTTTCTCCTGAGGTCCCTGCTGTCAGAGAAGAGTTGCAAAGGCTGTGATGGCATCGTGCATAATGGCCATTAGAATAAAAATAGGAGTCTCTGTCCATCTAATCCTGCAAGAGTTAATTCCCTTCCCTGAGCCTCCCATTCTTCACCTGAAAAGGGTGGTAGGCAGATTGAACCAGAAAACAAAAGATTTATTTCTAAAAGACTTATTTTTTCTACTTCCTTTACTTCGTTCTTCCAATTAAAAAACTTCAGCACTAAAAACAGTCTAGTCTACCTGCTTCCCGTATACCTGAGATTAATTCACATACTTTCTGAGTAACATGATAAAGTCATCTTTAGAAACATATACACACTGGTTTCAGAAGGACACCCTCTGGGGTCTTGGCTGCCAGTCTGGTCCAGGCACACACGGTCAGAACCTTAATGCCAGTCAGCGTCCTTATCAGCATTCACTACCCATGTTCTAGATGATACTCTCTCAGGAGACAATACTTTCCTTTCTAAAATGTATACTCTTTGCTCCGAACAATGAGTATATGAATAGGTCTTCATTTGACTACCTGAACAATCAGCTTCTTATATTATTTATCCAAAGCAGAATCAACTCACCTAATTTGTGTCAAGTCACCAGGACTCTTTGTTGCATAAAAAACATTAAGATATCACCCAACTCTAGCATGAAAGGTTCTTCTGAAATATCTTGTGGCATCAGCATTTTCTAGGTAGTCTAGTACATACCAGTCAAAATTGACTTGATCTGCCAAACATGAAACTCATTCAGTACTGCCCCTGTAGGAGTCATATTGTTATTTACAACTTAATAAACAAAGTTAGCTTTGTTCCAGCCCTTATTATAGTTGAGACTTCCAAATTTACTTCATGTCCGACACTGCCAACGAAGTGTTCAAAGCACTTAATACTTACAAGTCACATCTTGTCCTTTCACATCCACATGAGAGACCAAGCCCTATTTCACTCTTGTTTAAATTTTATTATTGTGGTTATTAGTAATAAACCAATAGAACTAGGGTAACAAAGGGAAACGTTCAAGATAAGTAACTTCTTCCTTATGAATTAAAACACATGCACACACTTGAGTTACTCCCTCCCCACCCAATCCTAATGTACAGACAACTATACAAAACAGTCCGTAGAGCTCTGTGAGCAGCTGATACCAGGAGCTGGGCAAAGGACCCCAGCTGTATGCAGTCTCAGGCTGATGTGGGTCTAGATGACTAACTTCTCCACACTGAGAGTACTTGTGGTTTCATCCTCTTCATTTGACCCAAAATAGCCCGGGAGGTCCAGCATCCTCTGCTCAGCCTCAGTGAGGCCAAATGACGTATTATCATAGAAGGCAAACTCAGGGTGGGCTGGGAAACTCTGACACTTGTCTTTTCTACCCTGAGAAGGGCTCAGGGGGCTGACCCTCTGGTAGCTGTCTTTGGGGGCAGTGGGGGAAGGCTGCTTCCTTGAGACACTCCTGTGACTGGGGGACGGTCCCCTCCGATATCTGTGAGGCTCTGTTCTCTCACCTCCTACCACGAAGCTTGCCTGGCTGTCCCCCAGGTCTGGTTTCCTCACGGGCTGCCCCAAGGTGTAAGACTTAGGGGCAGGGCTCAATGGACCTCTGGTTGCACCCGCCCCTTCCGGTTTCTCGGGAAACGGGGCGGCGCCTCGACTGTGAGGCCGAAATCTGTCTTCCGCCTGGTCCCAGGTCCGCGTCCTAGAACTGTACGCCGGGGCCTGGCGTGGAGTCAGGGTGGACATGCTCCTCTCCCGGAACGGCCGGGCCTGCTTGGCTTCGTGAAAACTAGCGGTCCTCCTGAAGTGGGAGCCCCTGGGGTGGCTCCTTTCCGGCAGCGCCCCTCTGCCGCCCACGTGCCTCGTGGCTGACTTGCGGATCACAGTCTGGCTGGGGCTGACGGCGCAACTGGCCTGACACGCCGGGTGGTCGGGCCTGGAGGGGGGCCTGGCCGCGGCCCCGCCCGCCGGCTGCTCCAGAAACGGGGATTTGATCCGGAACTTGTTTGCCGCAGCTTCGTCTGGGCTTTCCACGTCTAAGGGGGGCACGACGGCGGCGGCGTCGATGGCCGTGTCTGTCAGGGGACTCTGAGACACGTGGTACACCTTGGTGGTTTCCGTCAGGCCCTTCTTCTTCATCTCCTTCAGCTGCTGCTGGGCCAGGCGGTAGCTGAACAGCGGGGGGATGATCTTCTGGGCGTTGGACTGCACGCTCTCGCTGCCAGAGGCGTCGTCCTCGGGAGCCGCGGGCACACTGCGCCTGTAGGTCAGGGGGATGCCCGCGTCCCCCGGGCCCCCCGCGGGCCCGTCGCCCGCGTCCGAGAAGCTGCCGCGCTGCTCGCTCAGCTCGCAGATGTTCTCCTCGTCCGAGTTCTTCCGGAAGCTGGGGGAGTGGATGGAGTTGTGTCGAGCCGGCGTGCGGCACTTCGGGGTGCGGCCGAACTTCCGCCACAGCGTGATGAGGACGGTGGCGAGGATGATGAACAAGCACAGGGAAATCCCAGTGACGGTCACGATGTTGTTGGACTTCACCGGACCCTGGGGCTGAAGCGGGGATGCACTGGATGGCTGGAAAGCTACAAGACAAGGGAGAGCAAATGTATTCTCTGGTATTGATTCTCTGCGTGGTTTTAAGGTTCTGATTATCTAGCAGTTCTAGAAAAAAACGTAAAATAAACAAGGACTGGGATTTCGGGTCTTAACACACGTGTCTCTGCTGGCAGCTTAAACAAAACCAAACAAAAAAAAAACCCCAAACAAAAAACAAAAACAATAACGACAACAACAACAAAACGAACAAAAAACACCAAGGCACACGGAAATGAGGTGAGCAGATAAACCACAATCAGGGGTGACTTCGGGGCTCACTGGCTCCTGCTAACACGTGTCTCAAATGTTCCACATAGAAAGCAGCAGCATAAGGAAAGTGTCAGGGTAAGATCAAGATAAGGTGAACACGGGATATCTATAGTTAAATGTACCTTTGAGATGCACATCAGAAAATTCCTATCAAGTATTAAAACCTGACATGCAAAATGATTCAGGTAGGTTGTATCTCAGTTCGCATATCTGAAGAAATTAATAGGTGAAAATAAGTCTTTAGGCAATAGCGAACGCTCCACGAATGTGTGTCATCCTTGCACAGGGGCCATGCTAATCTCTGTATGGTTCCAATTTAGTACATGTGCTGCGGAGACAAGCACAAGTCTTTAGGTAATGTAATGCAACTCAAGTTTCCCTTCTAATGTCAAAGAACTTGCTTTCCTGGTTGAAGCCTCTTCTGCTCACTGTTCTCTTTCCAGCTGTCCTCTCCTCTTGCCTCCTTCCATGGGGTGTTGATTTATCTTTTTCTTCCCTGCCGTCTCCAACTGCTTTGTCCCATGGCCATCAAAATGTTTCACCAAGCTTCAGACACCAGCTGGGGCCTCAGCCTGTACTGCCACTGAAATACCCAGGAAACTGAGACCACCTAATGCCACCGGGCCTCCCCTCTCTTACCTCTTTGTCACTGACCACCCTTCAGGGGCTTCCAGTCACCTGTCCTGTCCCATTGCCCCCCTAAGTCTTACCGCTACCAGCTCTGTGTGTCATGTCCATAACCCACTTTCCCACTGCTTCCCTGTCTTTTCTGCTCCCCCCCACCAATGGGATAGCCAAACTCCTCGGCATCCAGAACCTTTCCCTTTGCCTCCTTCCTTGCCTTACCTGAGGGGACTGGATCTCCTGAGGGGCACGGCTTCCCCTGCCCACCCTTTTGTGTGGAAGCTGCGATGCACACTTGTTTATAAGCAAACAAGACCAGCAGCACGGAGTGTTCCTCACTCTTCTCATTCCTGATTGCCATTTTCAACTGTTTCACCTCCGGATCAAAATTCTACTTAAAAAAAAAAAAATTCTCTATGCTGTACTTTCCACTTCCATGACTTACTTATTTTATAACTGTAAAGTCTGTACCTCTTAATCTTCTTTATTTTGCCCATCTGCCCCACTCACCTCCTTTAGGCAACAAGCAGTCTGTTCTCTGTTTAAGAATTAATTTTTTTGTTTTGTTTTTTAGATTCTACAAATAAATGATAGCAGGTGGTATTTGTCTCACTTATCTTAATACCTCTCCTTTATCCATTCCATCTACTGATGAGCACTTGGGTTGCTTCCATATTTTGGCTATTGTAAATGCTGCTGCAATAAACATAGGGTGCATGTATCTTTTAGAATTAGTGTTCATTTTCTTTGGGTAAATACTCAGTAGTGGAACTACTAGATCATATCATATTTCTATTTTTTTTAATTTTTGAAGATCCTTCATAGTATTTCTGCAGTAGCTGCATCAATTTACATTCCTACCAACAGTGCACAAGATGCTCTCTTTTCTCCATATCCTCACCAACACTATTTCTTGTCTTTTTCGTACTAGCCATTCTGTCTGCTGTGAGGTGATATCTCATTGTGGTTTTTATTTGTATTTCCCTGATGATGAGTGATCTTGACCATCTCCTCATGGGTCTGTTGGCCATCTGTACGTCTTCTTTGTAAAACTGTCTATTCATGTCCTCTGCCCTTTTTGAATTGGATTCTTTGTTGTTGTTTTTTGTTTTTGTCTTTTCTTTTTTTTTTTTTTTTTGGTGTTGAGTTTTGTCAGTTCTTTATATTTTTTGGATATTCACCCCTTATCAGATATATGCAAATATCTTCTATTCAGTAGGTTGCCCTTTTGTGTTGTTGATGGTTTCCTCTGTTGTGCAGCAAAAGCTTTTTATTTGTAGTCCCAATTGTTTATTTTTGCTTTTGTTTCCCTTGTCTGAGGATAAATATCCATAAATATGTTACTAAGGGTGATATCCAAGGTGTCTTCTACTCTTCTGATGCCCATGCCATCTACCCAGACCATCCGCCTAATGCCCCTCAACATTGCCATCCTCCAACCTTGTGGCAGCCATCAGTCACTAGCACCTGGGTCTCAGTCTTCCTTACCATCCTACAGGTAGGCCCAACTGGGCAATGTCAGTGCCCATCCAACATATAAAGCCTTACCATTGTTTGCAGCTGCTCCTCTTCTGAAATACTCAATTTCATAGCCTATTTTCAAGCTATTTTATGAATATTCAATTTCATAGCCTATTTTCTTCTCCTCTCACTCGGCCAATATTATTACACTGGTTTCTCAACCTCACTGCAATTTCTGATTCCCCAACTCATCCATTTATTTTCTCCCCATATGCCAGCCAACTCCTGGCCTCACTTCTCTCCCTACACTTATGATCCACTACATAAACCATTCTCTTACCAATAACCTCTCTCTGACCTTTATAACTGAGCCATCCTCCTTTCCCCGATCTACAGCAAAAGTCCATCCCTGGGTAAACCAAAACGTGAATTACCAGCTGCTGCACCAAGGTGCGGAGCACTGGTGGAGAAAATAATGCACCTGTGTGGGTCAGTGCCTCTGCATACCGACAGCCCCCAACCTCAGCTGACCACAGCAGGGGCAGCACAGGCTCCTAAGCAACTCAATTCTTTCATTCCCTACAAGTTTCACCACTTTTCTCAAGTCCCCTACCAACCCTCCTCCTCAGAATGCCACTGATTCACACAAAAATAGAAGCTATCTGGAAAGTACACCCCCAGCTTCTCTTGCCATTTTCTTCTCCCATGCAGACTTAGGAGCAGCCACACTTCTATTTACTTCTTTCTCTATGGAGTGGAAGAAGTATCTTCCTAGAAAGGTGGGTCCACCAAGTGCGCTCGGTCACCCTTCTCCAGGGGGATCAACCCTCTGTACCAATTCTCTCCAGCTTCTCCCCTATGCAGCTCCGTGCAAACATGCTTAAGCTCTCACTTTAAAAAGACCCTTCTAGAACCCTCTCACTACTGCCACAACCATCTTATTCCTTGTCCTCCCAGCAAAGCTTAAATAAAGAAGACTCTATATTTGCTGACTTACCCCTTCCACATCATCACCTCTGAGTCCTGCAACCTGACTCCAGAATTAGTTTCAGTGAAATAGTTTCTGCTGAGGTCATTAATGATCTCGTAGCTAAATTCAAAAAAATTTAGTCCTGATATTCCTTGACTGCAGTATTGGCTACTTCCCAACACTTCCTGAAACTTTTTCTCTTCTTGGCTTCACCGATAGTACTCACTTAATTTGGAGCAAAGAACATCGACTTTGGAGCAAGGCTCCATTAGCTCTACTCTCTCCACCAATGTCCCATCAACACGTTCACTTTCACATGCCCAAGACTCATCCTCTTTCCCCCAGAACCTGGGTCTCATCCAATATATCCAATCTCAAGGAAACAGCACCGCTGTCCATGAAGCTGCCAGTACTAGAATCCTGGTTTTAATCCTTGATACTTCCCTCTCCATCACTTTCCACATCCGGAGTCTTTGACCCCTTCCCTCCTCTGCCTCTCCACTGTCATCATTTCATTTTTCACCTGAAAAACACTTAACAGGCCTTGCTGCTGCCATTCCTACCCCTTCCAATGTATTCTCCATACTATAGCTAAGAGATCCCTCTGAAATACAGGCCAAACCTTGAAAGTCCCTTAGAATCTGGCTCCTACCTACCTGTCTGGGTTCATTTTTACCACTCCGTCTGGTACACTATGCTCTAGATACATTAAACTATTTTCAGTTCTTTGGCTGTCTTAATGTGCCATCTTCTTTCATGTTTTCATCCATTGTTCCCCTTGCTAAATTCCCTTTCTCACTTGGTTCACCTCAGTGACACCTACTCAACTCTCAAACTTTAGCTCAGATATCACCACCTCCAACAAAGGAGTTATTCCCAGCATGGATTTTCACCCCAGAAAGCTTCCATAATAAGCCGTGGATACTTTTTTCATTGTAGGCTCTACACTGTGCTGTATATTATTCCTGTGTGTCTGCTGAGCTACTATATCCTAAGTGCCTTCCAGATAGGAACAATGCCTTATCTTCATACAGTAAAACCTTGGTTTGCGAGTATAATTCATTCCAGAAACATGCTGGTAATCCAAGGCACTTGTATATCAAAGCAAATTTCAAGAACCACTGGCTCAATTGTGATCGTGTGGCATTTGGCATCATGTACTACTCGTACTGCAAGACATTGCTTGTTTATCAAGTTAAAATTTATTAGAAATGTTTGCTCGTCTTGTGGAACACTCATAGACGAGTTACTCGCAATCTAAGATTTTACTATATTCCCAACCCCAGTCATAGTAACTTACACATAGCTGGTATCCAATAAATGTTAGATTAATTCATTATTAAAAAGGTAATAGCAAAATGATCAATATCCCACCTGACAGAATGTGGACATATGGCAGTGGATCCTCCCATTCTCAAGTTTGAACGAGATGGTCAAATTAACATAGAACTTGACAAAAAAACATCCTTCAAAGCCAAATAAAACTAAACTCTTAACCAAGTGAACCTGGCTGAATGATGAAAGACTTGTTTCCTGACATCACTCCATTCAAGTACAGTGGCTGCTTACCTCCATGGGGAGCAGCAATTCAATTGCACATCATGGTCGCTTTATTTAGCTGTTATCTTTGACTGTGCTGGCTCCCTTCAAAACCATGGCTGGAGAAAAGCCCAAGAGCTGCTGACCTCACCCCTCTCTGCCTCATCTGCTTCCCTCTTTCACTTGAAGTGAAGATTTCCAGATGCTAAGCAGCCTACGAACAGATCTTTACATTTCCAAGGAGTGTGAAATAGATTGAATACGAAGATGAACACTTGGAAGAAATTATCATCTTTATCCACATAAGCATGTATCTGAGGACCTTTTTGCTAATTTATAATTTCTAGTTCCCAAATTTTCCAAAAATCTAGTACAAATTTCTAGTTCCCACCCAATATTAAAGAGTCAAGACAAAAGAACATGAAATAATTCCATATATCCTCAAAATTAATTGCTAATTCCAGGTTGTTGATGCTTCCAGAAAGCTAGACTGGCCCATGCAGAAAGGCAAGGTATTCAAGATAGGTAGCTTAGAAGGGTCAGATCTAATCCTCTGCTTTCTAGCTTTATGGTCTTGGGCAGGTCAGTTATCCTCTCTATGCTACAGAGTCCCAATTAAGTGTGATAATGTATTTAAAGTGCTGGCACATAGCAAATGGTCAACAAACCATTTATATCTTGTCACTTCTAAGGTACAGAAGCCAGTGACAATTGATTTTAAATTCAATTGAGTTCATCCATTCATTCACTCATTTATTCCTTCATTATGGAACTCTAGATAGAATATCTTAACACAACATGCCATCCCAGAATTGAGAGGAACAGATATATTTGAAGGTACTTATACCCAAGAAAGGAGCTGTGAAAGTGAAGGGGACTTATAAAGAAAGAGTAGACAGAGAATAGAGCCTAGAAAATAATACAAAATATAACTGGAGATAGAACAGATTCAGAGTGGGGTCAAGGCCTTATGAAAGAAGAGGGGCAGGCTAAGGGCTAGCAGAAGAGCTTAAGTCTGAGGAAAATCAGAAGAAAGAACATCCTCAGGATGCTGGAATAAAGGGAACAAGTCTGGCTGGAAAAATGAGACAGCAAAAATGAATTTGTAAGATCACATGTGGGGGACACTGGCCAAGGTGTTGCCACGTGCCTGTGGTTTTTGCTTAAAGATGCTCTGAGATCCAAACACAGAAAAAAATCTTAAGGGACAAAGAACTAGGGATGGTTTTCTAACCTGGAATTGGAGAGTGGAAAAAGTCAGGACTTGACAGAAGGACTTTATCTAAGGGTCAGGACCAAAGCAAAGGCTGTCAAATTAAATGGGGGGCTGTTTGTAGATCAGTAGGTGAGATGGTGTGTGGAAAGAACAAGGATTAGTATTACTGTAACCTGTAGCAAATGAATGGAATTCAACTCCATAAGCTGAAGCACACCTAACCGAGCTTGTCAGCATTACATCTATAAACCATTCATATCAAAATTCACTGAACACCCACGAGTGCCTTCAAGATGCTGAGAGGATGACAGAAAGGCCAGTCTCTAGATGATGACAAGAAGAAATCTCCCCACCTTCTCCTCCTGAATAGGGGTAATAAAGAGGAAATGAAAGGCCATTCAGGGATAAGACAGGGTGACTTGACCCATTTTGACAAATAACCATCTATATGGTCCCCTCGAGCTTCTCTGAGATGATGAGAAAAAGCATTTTTTACATGTTCTTCCACAATTTTAGCAGGAAGAAGTAAAGGATAGATAAGAAAACAAAAGCACAACCAAAAATACCTCAGGAAGAAAAGATCATCCCTCCTATTTTTGTATTTTTAAAAATGATTTCCTTGTCATTTCCCTGTCTTCCATAGTGTGAAATCCCCCGCCATCTCACTGGCCAGCTACTCCAGTCATAGAAAAACTACTGTGTATAGCCTTAGTGAAGCCAGCAGCAATAACAGAGTGTCAATGAGTCCACCTCTGAACTCAGGTTGGTGATTTTCAGGCAGGTCTAGGTTCAACAGTCCCTCTGTGGAGAGATTCCCGAAGAAAGAAGAATACCTACCAGCACACTCCTCCAGGGAACACAGGGAGGTCTCCGAGGACATTCCAGGGCAGCCAGGTCTGGAGGGGAAGGAAGTCAGGCACACGCGGCGTCGCTCTCTGACACCATCCCCACACGTGGCACTACACTGGCTCCACGGCTGCCACAGTCCCCAAGTTTCTGCAAGGACATTAGCCATGCTTTTAATGCTAGTTCATTTGAGAATCAGAATTTAACTGTACCCAAATGAAGCAGCAAACTCAAATCTCAGGCCTTGAAAAGTCAGTAAATAAAAATATTCCCAAAGATGTGGAAAGCTGGAAAGAGTGTGTAACCACCCTTAAAACAAAGGAAAGCTGTATAATTTACAAAATAGTAACCTTTTTGGAACTCATCAGAGAGCAAAGGTCACAGGACAACCAAATGGACTGAAGGAAACACAGCCTCCTCTAAGGCAAGACAGGATGCAAACCTTGCTTCCTGAGATAGATACCAGGCCTCATAAAAGCTAGTGGAAAGAAGTCATCTGAAAACATATGAACTGCTAGAAGCCTAGTGTGGGCTAGCATGAGAATATAGAATCCCTGGGAGCCATATCCTGCACTCCCTGGGAGTACATATCCTATGGGAATTTGTACCCACTTGCAGGTTCTTCGTGGATCTCATCAAATGCTCACAAGAAGGACTGAGGGTAAGTGCAAGGCCAGAGAGGGCCTTCCTTTTAGTTCAGGCCTGAGGATAGAAGGAGTGGCACTGTGGGAAAGACAAACCTCATGTGGATTCTCCTCCCCATCTGCTCTACCAACAAAAGCCTCAACCACTGGGGGGGAAGCAGCAGCCCTGTCACTTTAAGGGCACCAGTTGAGACACAATGCTGCTAAGGAATGCAAAAAGAAGGAAATCCTTCACCCCTGAAGAGGAGCAGAAAATATACTGAGTCCAGACTATTAGAGAGCTTCCACCACTGAAGAGAGGCAAGATCAAGAAGGCCCCATCCCTGAGACTCAGGGGCACAGCATTTATCTAAGACTAAGGATGAAATGGAACAAGAAAAAGCTCTCCAGCTCCCATCACCCAAACCCTACCCTGCACCATGCTAGCAATTTCCAAGTATCACTAATAACAACGCACTGCTACAGCAGGGGCAAGAGCGACAGATGACAACCTCTCTTGTGTGCAGGCTCAAGCCTAAAGCTGAGGGTGGAGAAGCCTGGCAAGCCAACTCCTACCCTAACTGCAAAGTAACATTAGAAAATTCTGAACTCTATCATGTACTGAGGATGGCCATAGCAACAGCACAAACCCAAACACAGCTTAATTCCTTAGTGCACTGACCCAATCCCCACACCAACGGCCTAGCAAAAATACGGTATGCCCATTTCCCCACATAAGTACTATTTATTGTTGTCTACAGTTCTAAATAAGATGTGCAACTTTCAACCAAAAATTATGAGACACACAAGCAGCAAGAAAAAAACTACCAATAAATAAAGTAATCAAGAGAACCAGACCCAAATGTGATCCAGGTATTAGAACTATCAGAGAGAGAAGTTAAAATACTATGATTAACATGAAAGACTTTAGTGGAAAGGTAAACAAGATGAATAGATAAAAATTTTCATTAGAGAGTTATAAACTAAGAAGAGGTGAATGGAATGCTAGAAATGAAAAACACAGAACAAAGATGAAGAATGCCTTCTAGAATGCTCATAAGTAGACTTACTGAGGAAAGAAACAGTAAATTTAATATAGGTCAATAGAAATCACTCAAACTGAGACACAAAGATTAAAAAGAGAGAGTGGGGGTGCCCAGGTGGCTCAGTTGCTTGAGTGTCTGACCTTGGCTCAGGTCATGATCTCATGGTTCGTGGGTTTGAGCCCCATGTCAGGCTGTGTGCAGACATGCTCAGCCTGCTTCAGATTCTGTGTCTCCCTCTGTCTCTGCCCTCCCCTGCTTGCGCTCTGTCTCTGTCTCTATTGAAAATAAAACATTTTTAAAAAATAAAAAAAAATTAAATTAAAAAAATAAAAAATAAAAAGAGAGAGTGAATAAAACAGAATGGAATATCCAAGATCTGGGGGACAATATCAAATAATCTCTTGCTCATGTTATTAGAATCCCAAAAGAAATCAAAAAATGACCAAGAATTTTCCAAAATTAATGACATATACTAAGCTCTACCCAAGATGCTCAGAAAACATCAGGCAGAATAAATACAAAAAAGCAAATAAAAAGAAGTTAGACACACTATATTTAAACTGATAAAAACAAACAAACAAAAAAAAAACTTTTAAGGCTGTGGGAGGAGGAGGGAAGGTGGAAGCAGCAAACACATTGTATGTGGAAGAATAAAGATGAGAAATTGAGCAGACTTCTTGTCGTGTAATCCAAGGATAGTGGAGTAGTATCTCTAAAGAAATGAAAGAAAAAAAAAAAAGACCGATCCAAAATTCTTCCAAAAATTAAGGAGAAATAAAGATTTAGACAAACAAAAATCAATAAAATTAATTACCAGCAGACCCTCACTACAAGAAATGTTAATAGAAAATCCTTCAGGCAGAAGGAATATGATACCAGAAAAAAAATTGTGTCTGTACAAAGAACTGAAAAGTGCTGGAAATGGCATTTATAAAGGTAAAAATAAAACTCATTTTTTCTTATTTTTAAATGCTCTAAACTATAACTGCTAAAGAATAATAGTACTATGTATTCAGAGCATATATAAAGTAAAATGTATGACAATAATCACACAAAGAATGGGAGTAATGAATTGGGAGTGTACTATTAATTAGGTCCTTATGCTACATGTGAAGCAAAACATTATTACTCAAAGGTAGATCAAGAATAATTAAAGATATATATTGTAAACTCCAGGACAACCACAAAAAACATTTTAAGGTATAAACAGTAAACCAATAGTGTGGTTAAACTAACTCATAAAAAATATTCAATTAACACAAAAGAAGGCAGAAATGAGGAAAAAGAAACAAAGAACAGAAGAAACAGAAAACTACCAAGATGACAGATCTTAATCTAACCAAATAATGGTTACACTAAATATAAATAATCTAAACACACCTCTTAAAAGATAGAGATTGTGAGATTGGGTAAAAAAGCATGACCTAACTATATGTTACTTAAAATAAACTCACTTAAAACACTAATTCAAAAAGATATATGCATTCCAATGTTTACTGCAGCATTATTTACAATACCCAAGATATGGAAGTAACCAAAGTGTCCATTGATAGATGAATGGATAAAAAAGATGTAAGGTAGGTACACACACACACACACACACACACACACACACACACACACACACACAGGAATAATACTCATCCACAAAAAAGGATGAGATCTATAGGGCAAAAAAGGATGGACCTATAGGGAATTATGCTAAGTGAAATAAGTCAGACTGGGAAAAATAAACACTATATGATTTCACTCATATGTGGAATCTAAAAAACAAATGAATAAACAAACAAAAAGCAGAACTAGATGTATAAATACAGAAACAACCTGATGGTTGCCAGAAGGAAGGGGGTGATGAGATGGGAAAAATGGATGAAGGGAAGAGAGAAATACAGGCTTCCAGTGAAGAAATGAGTAAGTCATAGGAATAAAAGGCACAACACAGAGAAAATAGTCAAAGACATTGTAATAGCATCATATTGTGACAAATGGTAGTCACACTTGTGTTGAGCTAAGCATAACATATAGAGAAGTTGAATCACTATGTTGTACACCTGAAACTAGGTAACATTGTGTGTCAACTATACTCAGTTAAAAATTTTGGGGCGCCTGGGTGGCGCAGTCGGTTAAGCGTCCGGCTTCAGCCAGGTCACGATCTCGCGGACCGTGAGTTCGAGCCCCGCGTCGGGCTCTGGGCTGATGGCTCAGAGCCTGGAGCCTGTTTCCGATTCTGTGTCTCCCTCTCTCTCTGCCCCTCCCCTGTTCATGCTCTGTCTCTCTCTGTCCCAAAAATAAATAAAAACGTTGGAAAAAAAAAATTTAAAAAAAAAAATTTTTTTTTCACTAAAAAACTTACTTTAAATATTAAATACATAAATAGGTTAAATATTAACAGTTGGGAGAAGTTAAACCCATGAACATTCATTAACCGAAAACTGGAGTAACGATATTAGCATCAGACAAGGTAGACTGCAGAACAAGGGATACTACCAGGAATAAGAGGGACATTATTACATAATGATAAAACGGTTAATCTAGAAAGGAGTCTTAACAATCTTAAATGGGGGTGCACCTACCACCAGAGCTTCAAATTCATACCAAATATTCCCAGAACAGTTTAATGACTGACACATGCAAGCATCTCTTCCAAGCATCTATGTAATCACTGCCAGATAGAATAATTAAGTAGTCTCCCACAAAAAATTGTTCTAAGACCCTTCTCTATCAGTACCCATCCAACCTCAAGACCCAGGTCATACCAACCCTGGGCACCAAAACACCCTCTGCATAAAAGTCTTTCTTCATCATTTATGGACAAAAGTTCAATACATTCACAGGTATATAAAGCACTAGGAAAACATAAGAACACATAGGGCAGATACATTCTCAGGTAATCCAAGTGGTGCAATCTTTGAAATGAGTCATGGAGTATGAGCTCTTTAAAGCAATTAAAAGTCTCTGGGATTTTCACAAGAGTGGGAGCATTACAAACCACAACCCTGGACCAACATCAACTGAGGTGTGGTAATTATGTTCCATCCAGAGGTCCAACTGAACACAATATTGGTTCTGTGTCTCCAGATTACACTGCAGCTCCTCAAATGGAAGAACAATAAGCCAGCTTTGTCCTTAAGCTACAGAGCTATTCAGACACTAAGCCCCTCGTGCCTGCAAAGCTTTGGGACTCTCATATTAAACTCTCTTTGAATTAAAGTATGGTGATTTATTTTTGAAAAATCAACTGGGAATTCCACTACTGAGAAATCTAAACTGAAAATTAAGTCAGTGCATAGTTTATCCTTCTCTTATGCTCATATTTAAGACCACAAAAGGTAGAATTACAAATGCTAATAATCTTTTTGTAAACTCTCATTTACTTTACATGAATATAATTTATTTAATATATAAAGTTATTTGTCAAACTAAAAACAAAAATTCCACTAGTAGTGGCCAGGAAAAAAAAAATCAAAGTTTTAATAAAAGCATGAATATTATTGTCAAAAATTTCATGTTTATAGAAGCACTTTCAACAATAGCCAAATTATGGAAAGAGCCTAAATGTCTGTCCATCAATTGACAAATGGATAAAGAACATGTGGTTTATATATACAATGGAATACTACTTGGCAATGAGAAAGAATGAAATCTGGCCATTTGCAGCAACATGGATGGAACTGGAGGGTATTATGTTAAGTGAAATAAGCCAGACAGAGAAAGACAAATACCATATGTTTTCACTTCACTCATCTGTGGATCTTGAGAAACTTAACCGAAGACCATGGGGGAGGGGAAGAGGGGGGAAAAAAAAGGCAAATCACAAGACAGGGAGGGAGGCAAACCACAAGAGACTCTTGGATACTGAGAACTGAGGGATGATGGGGTGGGGGAGAGGGGAAAGTGGGTGATGAGCATTGAGGAGGGCACTTGTTGGGATGAGCACTGGGTGTTGTATGGAAACCAATTTGACAATAAATTATATAAAAACAATTTTCATTTTGAAATGTTGTGTCTCTTTCCCTTGGAAGTAAAATCATGGTTTGTAGGACAATCAACAAAAAGTAAACATTTAGGCTACATCTTATCTCCTTTAATTTTAAGCCACATTAATCAAACAGGAACATAGGAAATCAACCAAAGCAATTAACAAATTTAGTCAGGCAAAAATTTTTAATGCTTTAAGTAATTCTGTCTGTTCCCTGAAGATTTCTACCAATAACTTTGAGGGAAATACTAGGCTAAATGAAAAGTCATTAGATAAATGTAGTTCGTGTTTTAGAAATAAAGAGCAAGATGATCAATATTTCAAATACTTTTCATGAATGAAAGCTGTTTTGTTTTGTCCTGGTTAGATGTCCATACATGCACTCACACTACATAACAAACCTGTTTGGCCAGCATAAATACCTTTCAGGCTACTATAGAGGATATTAATTCTGAATGAGCAAAATTTGTCTGGAATAGGAAAAGGGAAATTTGTTTCCACCCCTCAAGACTATCTGAAAGAATACAGCCCATGAAATAGTCACAACTGGAAGACATTTTGCTCAAGAAACTAAAGCAACTAAACAAAACACGCTTATAAAAAAAGTTCTTTAGGGGCGCCTGGGTGGCTCAGTCAGTTGAGCGTCTGACTCTTGGTTTCAGCTCAGGTCATGATCTCACAGTTTGTGGGCTCAAGCCCCACAATGGGCTCACATCAGGCTCTGTGATGACAGTGCAAAGCCTTCTTGGGATTTTCTTTCTCCCTCTTTCTCTGCCCCTCTCCCACTTGTGCTCTATCTCTCTCTTTAATAAATTTAAAAAATAAACATTAAAAAAAAAGACATTAGCTTAAAGAAAGAAAGAAAGAAAGAAAGAAAGAAAGAAAGAAAGAAAGAAAAAAGAAAGTTCTCTAGACAAGAGTAACTAAAAGCAACAGATGGAGCAAAGGCACCTGGATAAGCAGTTCAGACTTTCTGTGCACAGAACAAGGCTCATTTATATTGGCCAAATCATGCTTGTGGGTTCCAAAGTGGGTTATGTGTGTTTCAAGACGGGTGGACAGCACCAGACAAACCAGTGAGATGAGAAAATAGTATAACTTTTTTCAATTTAAACATTTTACATTATTTAATACATGAATTGACAGTTGATTATATGGGAGGCAGTGAAGAATAATGGTAAAAACCAGTCAACCATCAGTAGTGGTTAAGACACTTAACCACCAATTGAGCTCAGGCAAGTTACTTATTTTGTGCTTCTATTTCTTCACCTATAAAATTGACAAAATTATAAGCCTAACTAATAGGGTTGTTATGAAGATTAAACAGGTTAATATTTATAAATCACTCAGAACAGTGCCTGGTTACAAAGTAATCACTATATAAACATTAGCTTTATTATGTCAGATGATCGCACACAGGATGTCAGATATCCTACAGGATATTCCTAAGGAATCCCAAAAGAAGAGTTTATTCTTGGAAGGATTTACAGATTCATTCACTTTCAAAGAATATGGAGTAGTGCAGCATCTAGGGGTCTACTTACATGAATTTTTACAACTGTATTTTCTAGCTTTAGGTAAACTAACTCCCAAAGTGGACAAGTAGCTTAAAAAAGATTCTGGCGGAGAATTAAAGATAATGCACAACGTGCAAACAGGAAGGAACTGGCAGGGTTGATAGTTCTGTCCTTGGTAAAAAGCTCTTGTTCAGTCATTATGAAAGAAAAACCATACCATTTAATCTCAGAAACAAGAAGATGGCCTAAAAATTAAATTATCAAGGAAACTATAAATATATACACTTTTTATTTATCAAAAAAAAAAAACCTAAGTTAAAAAAAGTTATGTGACTATGACTTCATATCCTCTATCATATTCATTATCAACTTTTACCCTAAATTTATATACTCCTGTCTGAAACGGGATGCTGGGCAGATGTGCTCAGCATTTAGGATTTCTCAACTTATTTTTGTAAGTTATTACAGTGCTATGCCAAGATTACTAACACTCCCCTACCAGGATCTCAGGCAGCATCCCATAGCCAAACACATTAACATTTCTGCAGAGAAAAATATGAACATTCACACCAAGTAGGATTAATGAAGACCATGAATAATTTTTGGTTAAATGCAGCACATCTATTTTGCATTTCCTGTAAACTGTTATTTACTTACTATCTTCAGGTCTGAAGATATATTTGGAAAAAGAGACAGACATGTCAAACACATTACTCCATTGTTCAAAGGAACTAGTAAGAAATTCAGTGGAGGCAGCAGCTCACACAAGTCATGGCGGGTTCAATGGGGTCCCTAAATGATACCATTTAGCAAAAAAAAAAAAAAAAAAAAAAAAAAGTCAGCTGCCAATTTTAAGTGGAAAATGAAAAGAAGAGAACTCGATTCAGTCATACATTTTTTATACTAAAACCAGGGAAGGCACTGAGGTCCCCATTACTAGCATAAATGTCAGTGATTAGCCGGAGTCTCCTTCCTTCTGCCCTCTCCAGTGTCTTCTCCCTGCTGCTGTGGGGAAAACTCAGTCTTTAAACGAGCAGAAGAATCAGCGGGAACCCCAACGGCTGGGAGAACCACAAGGTAGACCTCCTGCTCCCAGTGTTTTTAATCAAATGGCTCAAATGTCTTTATATCCCTTGGTTTGTTTCCACTAAATTCAATTAGACTTTTTTTTCCTCTTAACTTCTTTTGAAAAGGCAAGTGTAGCTTGAATGATTAAATTAGCTGAATATAATTTTTCTATGCTAATATCTGGACCGGCCACATTTGCATTCAATTTTCACTTGAATAAAACATGTATTGAACAGCTATTAAAGTGCCAGGCCTACTAAGTGGGCCAAATAAATATCATAAATAGCTTCATGGCAGCGCAAGTTGGCTTTTCCCACCAAATGAGCTTCCCCCATGAGAGTGAGGGTGGGCATAAGGCTGAGGGCAGGGGGAGAAAGACACTGAACAAACCACGACAGAAATGATCAATGCCATGAAAGAGGAATGAAGGATGCCATGCCAACTTACGGCAAGGGAATTTAGCAAGTGTGGGGTCAAGGAAGAGTGACCCAAGTGAGGACTTGGGAGACAGGTTAACGTCAACCAGGTGAAAGTGGGAGGAGGCTCCCGCCCAGGGATGGTGACTGTGGGTTGGGCAGCCCGGCCACAGAGGGCCCTGTGGATTCTCATCCTCATATCCAGTGAGGTGACTGACAGTTTGATTTTAAGCGGGGGAACAACCTCAGCAGACCTGAGTTTTACATAATCTCTCTGGCTGCAGTGAGAGAACGAAGTGGACAGCGGAGGGAGCTGGAATCGATTAGGAATCTGTTGCAATAGGTTAGCTAAGGGATGACAGAGGTTTAAACCAAGTGGTATCCGCAGAACTGGGGAGACGTGGAGAGATTCAGACACCGAGGAGACAAAACTCATAGGACTTAGTGATTTATTACTTATAGGAGGTGAAGGAGAAGCGGAAAACTCCTGGGCTTCTGGTCTGAACAATGAAAGGGGTGGCGGAGGCCTTACCGAGGAGCAGGTTTAGGGGGTAAGATGATGAGTCGAATTCTAGGTATGTGGCTTTTGAGAGAGATGGGAGACCCGTGAGGGGTGACAGCTGTGCAGCAGCACTTAGATGCAGGGCAGGGATGCCAGTCTGGAGTCACTGGCATCAGGATGGTAATCACCTAGTGGGTGTGTAAATAGTATAAGGCGCAGAAGTCCAGGGGCGCCTGGGTGGCTCAGTCGGTTAAGTGTCCGACTTTGGCTCGGGTCATGATCTCACGGTTTATGAGTTCGAGCCCCCCATCGGATTCTCTCCTGACAGCTCAGAGTGGAGCCTCCTTCGGATTCTGTGTGTCTCTCTCTCTGCCTCTCCCCCACTCACGCTCTGTCTCTCAAAAATAAACATTAAAAAAAAAAAAAAAAAAAAAGGCGAGGAAGTCCAATAGTTAATGGATGAGACCAGGTGGCAGAACTGGCAGGCGAAGGAGACCATGAAGGAACAGCCAGGCAGGTGGGAGGTAAGCGAGGCGAGTGTGAGGTCACGGAATCAAGGTCAATGAAGACACAGGCTGCAAAGCGCCCCTGGGTTTTGGGACCTTGGAAGTCATCCACTGGCTGCTTTAGTGAGAGCACTTTCAGGGGAGGAGTGTGGCTTAGACGTGGGCTGAAAAGTGCACGTGAGGTGAGGAAATACACCGCAGTGTATAGGTGACTTTTTCAAGAACCTGGGCTATAAAAGGAAGGAGAGAGAAAGACGGTATTATGTGGGGGAGAACCAGGGGATGAGGGGTGGTGTTGGCTGTATTTTTAGATAAGAGAATTAAGCATATTTCAGAGCTGTTGGGGAGAAGCCCATCAAGGGACAGTTAGAGACAGAAGAGGGAGAGGGCATCAGGATTAACAGAGGATTCCTGATATGAGCAAAGACACTGGGGTCCACAGCAGAGGGCAAGGTTGACCTCGCACTGGAGGAGTGACACTTCTTCCATGGTGGTGACAAAGGAGGACCGATGGCTGCAGGCGCACAGATATTTTAGTGGGAGGGTGAGGTGGCTCGTACCAGATGGCTGCCAGCTGCCCTGTGTGGCAGGAGACAAACTCAGCTCTGAGAGTCAGCCATGGGGCAGGGGTTGAGGTCTGCGGGGGCGGTGTTCTAGAGAACAGGAGCAGCGCTGGCCAGGGTAGCATGGTGGGCCCGGCTGAGGAGGGAGGTGCAACCCACTCCCAGTGCCCCTGTCTCCCGGGTGTGACCTCATCCAGCCTCCATGCAGTGGGCAGGCAGCTGGATTCGTGCATCAGAAGGATAACACGGCACAGGAGTTTAGGGTATTGGTAGGAGAGAGATGAAACGGGCCATAGAATCTAGGCTGGACAGAGAGGTGAGTGCAAGCAGAGAAGTGACCACAGGGTGCAGAGAAAGTCAAAGGCAATGAGCTTCCAAGGAGAGAAAGTGGGTGAATTTGGAGCAAGAAACACTTGGGGTTCCAAAGACAGACGCTTGGGCCCTCAGGGTGCATGGAGCTCAGCGGGGATGAAGACGTAAGCAAACGGGACAATCCCTGCCGCATGATTCTCTCGCCAAGACCAGGCCTGCACCCAGGAAAAGGAAAAGAAATGCAAAGAGGAGCATGGGGCATGGATGGAATGGTAATAACCCCACTTCTTTGTGATTAGGTAGGGCATTATGCAAAGAATTGAGAATCTGAACTTTTGTTGGGAAATCTCGCTTTGAAATCTCACTTCTAAAGAAACTCATTCCTGTAAATGAAAGATGTAACAGGAAAGAGACATGATCCGCTAGAGGAAGCCAGAAGTTAACTACATACAATTTGAGATTTAGCTTTGAATTCTGCTCTTACCTGCCACGGATTTGCTATATGATGTAATAATAGAACTTTTTTAACTATAATGCACAGCAGCTAAGGTTTATTGGAAGCACCTGGTCCCTATATGCCAGGCACAATGCGGAGAACCGTGCACATGTATTTCACTGAATTCTCACAACTCTGAGGCAGAAACCATTATTATCCCTGTTTTACTAATGGGGAAACTGAGACCTAGAGAGGTAAGCAGGGAGCTGGGTCTGCTTATCATTACTCCTAGTTTTTCAGATAAGGATGGACAATGCCATTTGCGACATTATGAGAAGGGAACCATAACAACGATGGTACAGCTCACCTAAATTCAAAATAATAATTTTCACTGCATGAATGCACCAGTTTGGTTAAAAATGTTTTGAAATCTCAATACCAACCAGCCTAGGCGGCCCTTTCGGTTAAGCAACAGACTTCAGCTCAGGTCATGATCTTGTGGTTTGTGAGTTCAAGCCCCACATCAGGCTCCGTGCTGACAGTGCAGAGCCTGCTTGGAACTCTCTCTCTCTCTCTCTCTCTCTCTCTCTCCCCCTGCCCCTCTGCACCTTGTGCGCGCGTGCTCTCTCTCAAAATAAATAAATAAACTTAAAAACAAAATCTCAATACGAACCTATGTTTCTCTGGATTAGCATGCACTCCCTCTCCTTTGTGGAAAAATGGCTTCTGCTTGAAACGCCAAAGTCAAAGCAGTATTTATTCCTCCCCATGTCAAACAAAGTGCAGTTGAATACTGTTCTCCTCTCTCCCAAGGTCAGGCTGTTTTCAGCCAGCCGAATGGTCCCTTCCCCAGGGCGTCTGGGGGCCTCCTTGAAGACCCCGATCACTCCCTGGACGAAGACGCACGGGGGAGGCAGCACCATCACCTCCACTGCCGACTCACACGTGAGTTCCGGCACCGTCACCAGTTTGTATCCAAATTTCTGGGCCAGGTCAATGGGTCCCGTGGAGGTAATGACCGAGTCTTGGCCGAGCAGCTTCAGCACCACAGTGACGTAGGCTTCCGGCCCCACGGGTGCACAGCCAAACTCAACCCACTGACCTTGAGAGAGTTGTGTCCTCTTGCTGGTTCTTATCTCCAGCGGCTGTCCTGGACTCGTTCTTGCCTCGGGAAGACTGTTGGTAAAGATGACATCCACCAAGATGTCAGGTTGGTCCGCAGGGAATGAGCACAGTGGTTGACTGGTAAAAAGGCCCACCTGGAAGGTGCCTTCTGCTGCCCTGGATGTCCTATTCAGGTCAACATGAAAGACAGGCCATTCCACCTTGAGAAAGGCACTTTGCTCCCACAGGTGGACTGGAGTGCTGTTGTCTGCCGCTTCTGGAGTCATGGTGAACCAGTAGTCCCCCGCCTCCTTGAAGTAGAAGCATTCGAACTCCAGTGTTCCCCAGGACTGGTTGGTCAGGAGGTATTTGGTGGTAACAGTCTGATTGGTGTTGGCCTCCAACAACAGGATAGATACATTCCTCAGCGTCCCATTAGCCCCACTGACATACTGGAAACCCACCGATACTGTATTGTTGCTTAGTGCTACATGGCCGGGCTTTCCCAAGAGGAGGTATTCAGCTTCTGCAAGAACTGAAATGAAATGGTGAGAATTGGTTTTACAAAGGGATCTTTGAGCAGCACTGTTGGAGACATGAAAGAAAGCAGCACTTTAAACATAAGAGAAGTGTGAAACTCAGCCAAAGGGTGCGTTGAGTGATGCTGAGTGCGGATTCTGTTAGTTGGGCACCTGCACTGTTTTCATTCTAAAGTGGCTCTGCACGTTCATCCTCTTTCATGGTTATGCTTAAAACAAGGAATTAGAGATAAATACCCTGAATTCACTGCATTCAGCAAAGCAACACATCTGCAATGAAAATCTATAAAGCGAGAGTAACAATTGATCATTCTCAAGATGTAAATCCAATACCTTACTTTTCTCATTTTAATTTGTTAAAAAGAAAAGGGGGGGGGGGAAAGCCCTACATGGAGACATTTGCCCCCCAGGATGGCAAACCCAGACTTCATAGTTTCAACCTACCTGGGTTGAATCTGGGAATCTGAAATTTCTTGCACTAGAGAGGTTATCTCCATGATAAAAAATACCTGCTAAAGACACCCAACTCCCCCCCCCCCCCCCCCGCAAAAAAGACATCTTGGCCTGAAAATAATCCCTTCTGTTCTTTTGCTAATAACTTCTTGCCCCACCCTCCTTCCCATAAAAACCTTCCATTTTGTGCAACTTTTAGGACCATCGCTACTTGCTAGATGGGACGCTGCCTGATTCAGGAATTGCTTCATAAAGCCAATTAGATCTTCAAATTCACTCAGTTGAGTTTTGTTGTGTTTTGTTTTGATAAATCATAGTCTGGTGTCTAGGTATTTGGGGGAAATGGATAAACAGTAAAGTGAGAAAACTTGATTTGCATGATGCAATACAGACGGCTGTAGATGACTTAAAATGGAAGACATAAATATGCTTCCAAGTTATTTTCTGATATTCAAGCCAAGTACTTAAGCATTTCCACTAGTAAAGGAACCAGTGCCCTTGGTTCGTATGAAGCAGAAATTTTTAGATGAATAAGAATTGCTGACACTTTCTTCTGCACAGGTCATCCAAGGGATAGAGCGAATGTTTATGAAATAGCCAGGCTTCTCGGCAATTTTAGTGACATCACAGTAACCATTGCTAGCCTCGATGTGATAGATGACTGCTAGCCCACAACTATCACTCAGTTAAGATCAATCGTATCTTTTTAAAAAAGAAACCCATCAGAGCAGCTCAAGTAAAGAGTGGACACAGACACACAGGAATCCTTGTTTCTATTTTGAATCCTATCCAAATACATATCAAAGGAGACAGCATTTGGCAGGGCAACAATCAGCGGGCCCATGGCTAGGGTAAGAAACAATTCTAGATTTAAGGCACTCCAGGGTTCTTTTGGCTTGAAAAATAACATGTGTGAGCATGAATTTATTATTCTTATTGTGATTATCTTATACATACATAATATACACATATCATGGCATACATATCATATATGTCCAAAGGCCATCAAAGTGTTATCTGGGCTGGTGGTCTTTAAATATACCCTCACGTGTATTCGGTTAATGATCATGAGAATCAGTACGTGAATATATTGGCACATAGAGGGTTTTTTTTTGTGTTTTTTTGAACGTTTATTTATTTATTTTTGTGAAAGAGAGAGACAGAGTCAGAGCATGAGCAGGGTACTGGCACAGAGAGAGGGAGACACAGAATCTAAGCAGGCTCCAGGCTCTGAGCTGTCAGCACAGAGACTGGATGCGAGTCTCAAACCGCATCTCACGAACATGAGCCGTGAGATCGGGACCTGAATCAATGTCGGACGCTTAACGACTGAGCCCCCCACATGCCCCTGTTTTTCCTTTTTAAACAGCTCAGTGCTTTACACATTTCTTATTTGAGATGAGATGAAATCAAATATATAAAACTTGGATAGACTGGAATGCTTGATCAACACTTGCTTGAAAACCATAATAGAATGAAGGTTTTGTTGTTTTTTTTTTTTTCTTTTTTTCTTTTTCCTTCAGTTAAAATGGAAGTTGAGAGATACTCTCTTTTGGAGGGAGAGAAGTCAAAGTTGAGGAAGGGTGCTGATTCTGACACAGCTGTGCCTGGTTCAGAGGCCACCCAGCACCTATTTGTAAACAGGTGCCTAAAGAGGAGTTAAGACGGAGGAAGGAGTTAAGACTGAGAACAAAGATCAGATTGACTTGAATCTCATGGGGCAGGACAGTTTTTAATGCATTTTAAGATTGAGACCACACACAACTTAGGATAACTAACAAACATGATAGAGATTGTCAACCAGGCAAATAAGACTCTGATTTGATGGGCATCCAATAAATTGAAAAGACACACAGGCCCAGTCAGTAATGGAGAAAAAAGATACAGTTGATGGGTTCCAGCAGCCCAGAGAGCAGGTGTACTGAGGAGTACTGAGGAGAGACCTTGCTTTACTATAGAACACTTATTTTCATAGACAAGAATACATCCTCATTTAAAAAACTACAATTCAATTGTACCACATTCTGGCTACCACAGTGTAGTTTTCTCCATTCTTTTAGTTCGCCTCTCCCCATTCCTTTATTTAAAGTAATTGGTGTCTATGGGGCGCCTGGGTGGCGCAGTCGGTTAAGCGTCCGACTTCAACCAGGTCACGATCTCACGGTCCGTGAGTTAGAGCCCCGCGTCGGGCTCTGGGCTGATGGCTCAGAGCCTGGAGCCTGTTTCCGATTCTGTGTCTCCCTCTCTCTCTGCCCCTCGCCCGTTCATGCTCTGTCTCTCTCTGTCCCAAAAATAAATAAACGTTGAAAACAAAAATTAAAAAAAAAAAAAGTAATTGGTGTCTCAATATAAGCATGTTGCATTAAAAACAACAACTGTTAATGGTATATTTTGATCAATATCAAATGGGGAGGGAAAAAACCCAGGTCTAGGAAAATACTTCCTTTTCCATTAGCAGCATGTGCACTCAACTTCTATGTTATTTTATGCTCATTGAACTTTTATTCTCATATTCCAGTAAGATATTTACTCTCAACGACAAACATCCTTGCACACTGTGTACAAATGGAAAATTCTGATGTCTTTATCATTACGAAACCAAGGACACTTTTGTAATTTTTTGTATGAGGCTGTTGTTACATATGGAGTGATAGGGATTTTAACTAGGGATGAATAACATTAAGATAATTGAATCCCAGGCTCATTTTCAACAAATCAAGCATCTTCTTGTTTATTTTATTTTTTTTTTAATTTTTTTTAATGTTTATTTATTTTTGAGAGAGAGAGAGAGACAGAGCATGAATGGGGGAGGGTCAGAGAGAGGGAGACACAGAATCCGAAACAGGCTCCAGGTTCTGAGCTGTCAGCACAGAGCCCGATGCGGGGCTCGAACTCATGGACTGCGAGATCATGACCTGAGCCGAAGTCAGCCGCCCAACTGACTGAGCCACCCAGGCGCCCCAAGCATCTTCTTGTTTAAATAAACTTCTTCAAACGAAAAGGATGAGGAAGGCGATTCAATGGACAAAATGAACAGTCCACACTCTGGTCCAGTTATGTGGATGTGTCACTGATATCACACAAGCCATGATCCCTTGGATCATGTTTCTTCAATTTGAAAACAATTTCCACTCTTATACCATGAACTGCTTAGATGTCTATGAAATATTTGGAAATCATCAAAAGAAAAGTAGTATATTGTTGAATCTGTTAAGGTTCAGTAGTTGCATAAAACTCTCTGAGTAACGAACTCAATTTTCAGTTGAAACAAAGTGAATAAAGAGAAGTAACAGTAATCACCTACTCTAGGCTCAGACAAGGTGTTTTCCCTTTCCTATTTTATCATCACAACAGCGCTGTGATGTCAACAAGAAACTTGTCCAAGGCAAACAATTGGCAAGGACAGAAATTTGGACTGGTTCCAAAGATATTTTAACAGCAAAACTCTCCTGTAAAGTGAAATCAAACGGAGAATCCCAATTAAAAACAAACAAACAAACAACCACACATTCATGTGTGTCTGAGAGTTTTAATGTATAATACCGAATTACTAGGACATCAGTCAAAGAAAATTCAACATAACATGCTTGTCTCCAGTTTGCTTAAATGAAAATGAGGGGCACTTGGGTGGCTCGGGTTATGATCTCATGGTTCATGGGTTCAAGCCCCACATCAGGCTCTGTGCTGACAACTCAGAGCCTGGAGCCTGCTTTGGATTCTGTGTCTCCCTCTTTCTCTGCCTGTATCCCCATGCATGCTCTATCTGTCTGTCTCTCTCAAAAATAAATAAACATTAAAAATTTTCAAAAAATTAATAAATGAAATGCCTTTTTTTAAATTCTCTTTTTAAAGGCTTAAAAATATATTTAAAGGGAATTTTGCATCAATATATATAGAACCTTAAGAGAACCCAGGGTTGCAAGGATTCCAGTTTAAAAGGTACTGTACTATAGACGTGCCCTGCCTCCTTCATGCAGGGTCATCAACATCCATGCATTTATAAACCCCACATTTATGTTTCTTCATTGACACTGACAGCATGATGTATACTTAATAATACTCACCATAGTCACAAAGTACCACCAAGAGTAGATTTGAAAAGTCTTTCAACATTTGTTTCATTCTGATCAGCAAAATCCCAGGTCTTTGGTCTCCTCATGTCCTTTCTCACATCCAAACTGTGTTTTTTTGTGTTGTTTTTTTTTTCAAAAACACCTGAAATTAGAATCTCAAAAAATGATGCCTCTGTTCAATGTGATTCACAAAATAGTAATCATGAAATGGCAAAACCATTCTGAGAAGTCAAACTTCATGGGTGCCACTGAAAATAGGGAGGACATTAATTTTCCCCGGGGAAATGACTTGTGCTTGTACGTCCCTTTGGTTCCATTACAGCTCACCTGTTAAGCACATGCAGGTGTGTCCAACACCAAGCTTATTTTTGCAAAACACCAAGTCTCTTATCTTTGTAACACATGCTTAAGTGGAGAGTTTATGTGCTGAATTTCATCAAAGTTAAGAGCCAGTCTGGATAATACACTTTCACCTATTTGTTTGGCATTTTCACGCCAATCAATTTGCTAAAATTTTGCCAAATTTTCATTTTGCACTGTGCTTCATTGACCGGGCTCGCTTCTACAAATGGACTTACAACCACTGTCTTTCCTGCATGTTATCTGGATTGCTTCATTTCTTAATGCCTAGGAGCTATATCAAAACTATCAAGCCTTTTAAAAAGATACTCAGAGTGTTGCATTTAAATGTGAACTCCCTGTGACACTGACTTCCATTGTTTAGGGTACTCTCAAGAGAAAACAGATAAATAACAATTATCATCTTCTGTCAGTTTCCCAATACTTGTTGCTGTCAGTAATGCATCAGGAGGCAGATGATTTCATGCAGCAGTCTTGCCAGACCACCTAGGAGGGTAGGAAATACCTTGCTGGCCTGTGCTTCAGAACGATTTGTGGGAGGGGGCACTTACTTTGTCTATAAATAGACTAGTCTATAAATAGACTAGACTGTAGAATAAGATTCAGGGCCCTTGTCAATTTTTTTCAATTGAAATCTACTAAACTATGGGCTAGTAAGCATAATCAACCAGGTCTTTTCTTAGTGTTTACATTTCCCCATTATCCAGTTAGTCTATTTTAATAATATACTATATTCCAAATATATATGTACATCTCTTCAGAAAAGACAGACATTAATGGAATTAAAAGGCCTGTTGAAATAATAAAAAAAAAAAAATCAACGGTGGGGGGGGTGGGGGACTGATTTGTCTCTATTAGCTTTCTTTCAGTAGGAGTTGGTTGAACAAAGGAAACACTGTACTTCCTCAAAGGGAAGCAGAGATTTGAAGTGTAATTAGGCAGATGATTAAGGGTCACTCCCCTCCCCAACATAAAAAGAAAATTCCACTTTGCTGGAATTAGGCATAGATTTGACCCAATCTTTTCCTTGAACCTGGACTGGGAAACATGGTCGAAGACAGCAGGTGAACATCTCCGTATCCCCCAGGCAAGTCTGGGCACTTATGGCAATAAAACGCTTCCTTTTGAATTACTGATACTCAAGTAACCAGAGTAAGGGGGGGCAAGGATCCCTGGCTCCCAAAAGTTGGATGGGCTCCTCCCAAATTGCTTGATTTTCCATGATAACCATTTTTTAAAGAAGCTCCTAATCGCAACTGATGTTGTGATTGTAACACATTTTCCTTCTTATAAAAATGATGAGGAAAACACAGAATAGTGTGATAATCTGTATTTAGAACTGAATGGAAATGGAAAAATAAACCTACCTAAAAATCATAAGGATTTTTAAAATGTTCTTAAGCTTTTGAAAATAAATGCTTAAGTTTTACTAGCCCATTCACTAATTTGAAGACCTTAAGAGAGCACCCCACAATGGAATGGAACACTGGGTAAAAAGCACATTTTTAAAAAAAATAAGATTCCTTCCTTCCTCTCTCTCTTTTTACTTTGTTTGCTTATTGTCTTCCAACATGTTGTTCCCAATACCAAGACTATCTACTTTCACACTGTTTGGCTTGAGAATCATTTTGAGAAAATAAAAACTTACGTCTATTTTACACACATTTAAAAACACTTCTATATAGCATTCAGACATAAACATTTACAGAAAAATTCCAAATGCATCAGCTAGAGGGTAGGGAGAAGCAGTCAATATTTTCAGTGGCTAATGGCATCACGCCGAGCTCAGATCCCCTGCTTTTGCTGAAACCAGTTAAGATTGATTCCTACGGTGTCTTCATTGCTGCGGAAAAGGAAAGGGAATTAACCTAAACTCTACTAAGACCAGTGATTTATCGAAGAATTAAAGGGAAAAGAAAAAGAAGCAAAGTGACTCTATCCCTTCTGACAAACAGGCACACGCTCGTGTGCATCCATCTAATAATATTTATTAACCGGAAATCCCTAGTTCCAAAGCAGCCTGTGTAAACAGGCATTATTTATACACTCAGTGCAGTGGCTCTGCCCTGGTCCCACGGACTGGACGCAGCTTCCCTAGGAGGCTGTGCGCTCCCCACATCTACAGTTTCCCAAAGGCCCGCAAGTCAAGTTCATGCCTGGAAATCTAGCCCTGCCCAAGTTGTCAGCACAGAGCTCCATGAAAACGAGGACGGTTCTGAAATGCTGAAATCTCATACAGTGTGTACCCCAGAAAAGATTTCTTTCTGGAAATAGGCAAACTTGTTCAGAAACGCGGAGCACCCCCAAGACGCTATCTTTCAAGGGTCCCAACCCATCGGACTCAACACCAGTCTGCAGCCAGCCTGGGTCTCCCGCCGACACCTGTGCCAAGAGAGCCGGGACTCCGAGACGCGCAGACGGACACTTTCTACAGAGTATCCCCTGGGGCGGAGGCTGAGCACCCAGCGGCGGAGGGAGCTTCCACAGCACCTCCACCTGCGCTCCGAGCGGGCGGGGAGGGCGGGGAGGGCGGGGCGGGCAGGGTCCGAGGGGTATTGCCCGACCCCCCACCCCCACCCCCCGGAGCCGCCGGGGACTCCGGCAGCACAGCAGCGCCCACGGGGGCTGGGGGACAGCAGGGTCTTCCTACCTCTCGGGACCGGCGGGCGCAGCGGCCAGAGCTGGGGCGAGCGAGGCGGGCGGCGGGCGGCGGGCTGGTGGCCTCAGGGGCCGCGAGGAAACGCGCAGAGCATCCCGCGTCCCGGGACTGCCCGCCTGAGCCCGCTGGCGCTCGGCTCCGCTGCCCCGCCCAGGCCCGCCCCCGACGGACGGCGCAGGGAGGGCGGCACCGGAGGGCGGGGGGCCGGGCAGCGGGCGAAGTCAACCCCGCCCGCTCTGGGCTGCGCATCCTCCCAAGCGCGCGCGGCCGGCGGAGCCTCGGGGAGCGGGGCAGAGCCGCGACGCGCCCTCGCCCGCGGCCCACGGCCCACGGCCCACGGCCCACGGCCGGGGCCAAGGGCGAGCCGCGGTCTCCCCTCGTTCCGATTCAGTCACTTCTCCCCCGGTGTCATTTTCTTCTGGGGGACCACAAAAGTAGGTCATCCAAGTGGCCTAACTGGTGGGCAGTAAACTTTGGCTTCCCAAATGTTCTTGGGGATTGTCAAAAGAGAATCAGGTCAAGTGCATCTCAGTTTCGATTTTTCTCTCTCAGGAGCCAGAGTTGGTTTAATTGAAAACATAAAAAGTGACATTTAATAAACTCTTAATTCTCAGGTGTTAAAGTTGTCTTTTGAAAAGAATGCTAGAGGATAGAGTTGCACCTTAACAGCTGTGCTTGGTTTTCAGTACACGGGGAAAAAAATGTGAATAGTTTCCCATTTGCTTTTCTTTTACGCAAAACATACCATTTTACAGACAAAAGTAGTGTGTGGTAATAGAAATCAGAACATAGTGGTGGCCTCTAGGGAGCAGGTGACTGGAAAGAGGCACCAGGGAACTTTGGGGATGTCAGATATGTTCTGTTGGCTGGGGTGTGAGTTACATGATCTATTACGCATTTGTTAAAATGCGTCCATCTTAAGATCTGTGCATTTCACTGAAATTTTACCTCAATTTTTCAAACAAAAATACAGCATTTGCAGGTGCTTGAATCCGTCACTTAATCTTTGAAAAGATAGCACAATTCTTTGATTATCAGAGTTGTCAGAGGTTGTCCGAGGTACCAAATTTGCTAAGTACTTATCTTGTCCAATAATTAATCCTATCAGTACCAACTCAATCCATCCAAGCTTTCACTGACAGAATCATCTAGCCCAACATCCATTCATCAGCTCAAGTTGGGATTTCTTTTCAAATACATGCCACAGTCCTTGGCGTTTTTGAAAGTAAAAGCTCAACATAAAGAATGGGCTTTGGAGTTATAGAAAGCTTCGTTCCAGCCCTACCTCAGTAACCTTGGCAAACACTTAATCCCTCCTCTCCCCCAGGTGTATTGACATAGTGTGCTGACCAAGAGGAATATATATATAGAAAGCAACTTGCTCTGCATTAATCTTGCAGACACACACTCTCCCTACAAATCCACCCTTGGAATTTAGGAGGACCTAAATCCAGGCACAAGTGACTGGATCAGTGCACTTGGACACTTTTTAAGTAACAGCTGTATTGAGATGCTTGGTCATTTTTGTCTTAATCAGAATTCTTGCCAGACTGCATTTCTGTCTTTTTTGCACACGTAAGGGCGTAATTTTTGGTAAAGGAACGCGGCATAGGCATGTAGGGAAAAAAAGCTTCCAAAAGAACAGTGATATGGTCTTGCTGGGATTAATTAAAACAAGCTGCTGTCAAGGTACCTTTAATTCTCTTTCAGGGTCAGTGACTGGTCTAGTAATTTTGTGCAAATTGTGTAAAACGCATTCACAATCTCAACAGTGTCCTTTATACACATGGAGAGATCTTTTACTTCCTCAGATAATGCTCTGAGAGAAAAGCTTTAACTGACTCATGATTATCAGGACTCAAGGAAGAACACAAATGACCCAATTTTCACACTGTAATAACAAGATCTTACACGTGTGTTAACCTGATTTCTGGCGTGCTTCCCACATCATGGATATGCCCCATGTCATGTAAGACACAGTATCTCAGACGGGCTGAGTCCTGACAAGTCTGGTTGAGAAACCTCTTGGGCATATGGTAAAGGACACAGACTTAGGTTTGCGAGTAAATTCATGACACATCGTAATCCAAAAATCATTCAAGTATTCAGCTAATACTTAACTAGGAACCTACCATGTACAATCACTGACCGAAACCAGAAAAGATTTAAAAGATTCAATTATATGAATCTTTGAGTTTTATTTTGTTTTGATGTTCTTATTTATTTTTGAAGGAGAGAGAGAGCATGAGCGGGGGAAGAGCAGAGAGAGAGGGAGACACAGAATCCAAAGCAGGCTCCAGGCTCTGAGCTGTCAGCACAAAGCCCGATGCGGGGCTCGAACTCATGAACTGTGAGATACGACCTGAGCTGAAGTCGGATGTTTAACCGACTGAGCCACCGAGGCGCCCATTGAATCTTTGAACTTTAAAGAAACCCAATTCCTCTATTTTTTTATGGCTCCAAGACAAAATATAGTCATGTACACAGGACAGATAATAACTATTATGGAATTTAGAAATAGAGTCATATACTGAAAACAGATTTTTCTAAAGCAGGTAGGAATGAGCACAGTATGATAATTGGGGTGGAGATGGAGAAGTGAATGGGGAAACAGTTAAGAAAGGGAAGTCTGCAGAGTCAAAGGAAGTATGCCCCAGGAACGGGAAGGGGCACACCTCATGCTGTTCCTCTAACCCAACAGCCTCCACTTACTGACGATCTCTTGGTCCTTGTGAGCCTAGTTTATGAGGCTCTTCCTCTCCCACAAGAACTAAAGGATCCTCCTTCTGTCTTGCACAGCATGTACCTGTGTCCCTTCCATGACACGTACTTCATTCGATCTTCAGGTAAGGTTGTTTACATGTCTATTTCCCTAATGGCGCCACCCTTTTAAAGGCTGGGACTGTATCTTATTCATTTTGTTTCCACCCCCCACCGGCGGCCCACGTAATTCCTCACACAGTCAATATGGATTTTTAACAAAAAATTTTTTTATTGAATTGAATGGGAGATAAAGTAGGATAAATGGAGCCAGGTTATAAATAGGTATATACATGAGAGTTCATTCATTCAGTTAATATTTATTGAGTGCTTATTATGTGCCAGGTTCTGTTCTAGGCTCTGAGGATATATCCACAAACACACCAGACAAAAAGCTCTCCCCTTACGGAGCTCACACTCTAGATCTGTCTTAATAAGGGATGGGATTAGCAAATAAATTCACAGAAATTCAACCATAACTCTTGGCCAAAAAACAAAAACAAGACACACATTTAAATAGTTTAATTATTGGTGTTATAAATGTCTACTGTTGCTATGTAGTTTTTATTGTATATTGTACTTACTATATTCATAATATATTCATACCCATGTGTCACTCTATAGGGACTCTACCTGTAAGACGATATAAAGAACTTCACTGGCAATTTAAGAGTTTCAGGGATCATTTTAAGCATGCTTGATTTCATTCCAAGGCACAGTCTTTAAAAATCTAACCAGCTTATAGGTGTGACTCTACTGTACCAAAATGAAAACGCTGATATTGTTGGGCAGAACATGAGAATGACCACCTGATGAATCCACGTCTGGCCAGGCGAGTCTGGTTATAGGGAACCAATACTTGGAGAGACAGTACATTCACGCGAATGCACAAGGTTAGTCAACCATGAAATTCACATCAAAAAATTAAAAAAAAAAAAAGTTCATGAGCCATTTCCCATTCTTTTAGAACAACTAAAACAGTAAGATCTTGAGGTCAAAAATAAAGAAAAAATGTTTAACGTACTGGCTTATTCTGATTAAAAGTTTATCATTTTCATATGTTTTTCAAAGATTATTTTAAAAAGAACACCAAGGTAAGAAAAATCATTTACAAATTTTCCAGTAATTTTACTCTATATACATTAATTCCAATTATTTAATCCTGAAAACAACCTTCACTTGTACAGTGTAAAAAAATCTTTGATAGTGACTAGAAAAATCCCATTATCATAAAGCTACAAATTTATGCTCCTAAGAGCAAAGTTAGTAAAGCAAAAATAATAATTATACCAGTGATAAGCACCGAGATGAATTTTTTTGCATTTAGGGCCTGATTGGTTGTATTTAAACATAACTTCTACCAATAGAAGACCAAAATAACATCTTATTTGGCAAAAAAAAAAAAAAAAAGGAGGGGGAGGGAATGGGTGGGTGGGTGGAATCAAAAATATACGTATATAAGTCTAGAAACAGTGAAGAATGCCCACTTTAACAGTAAAATCAATCATACTTGTTTTCTAATTAAAGTGACATGTGCAAAATATAGTCACGTCACTTTTCTTCCTCCTAGTTCACTTTATACAATTTAGACTGCTCCATTTCTGTTAATGTGTTGTCACACTAATGTAAATAAATATGTTGAACCGTGGGAGTTTGCTGTAATGAATCCAAATCATAAGAGCTAGATCCAGTAGCTCAAACAATCTCAATTGCAATTCATTCCAACTGCTGAAACAGATTATCATTTACCTTTGTAATTTCTGAAAAGCCTTAGCCAGATGAGACATCATGTGTGTAAGCGTGTGTGCAAGTGCATATGAACATGCGTATACAAGTCTGCCAGAGCAGTGTGAGTGTGACCCAGAAACAGGAGTGCCACACAAACAAGTCTACACGATGGCCTGAAAGACACGGGGCCATTGTTTGGCTAGACACTGAATTCCCCCAAAACAAACCTGAGGCTGAACAATGAGGACATTAGGGGCTATCTGTCATCACAAGACAGAATGAGCGATAAGTTTGGAAAATGAAGACATTCCAGTAACGCTGGAGGATGTGAAGCAGCAACAGCCACTTTTGCAGGCGGGGGTCAGAGACTGACTCTGGCTGCAGTGGGAGGGATTCCCTGGGTCTACAGCTGAGGATCCCTGCAACTCCCCAAAGGGCATCTGCAGGGGGCCCTCCACCTCACTCAGTGACATCTTAGGGATCCCAGAGCTTAGGCCTGGGTATCCCCACCTGCTGGTCACCATGGGTCTCTCAGTGCAGACACTATCCCTTCTGGAGGCGCGGCCGAAAACCATCCCTGCTTCCCACTTTCGACGCAGTCTTAGAAGGGGATCTCTTTGCATCCCTGTGGGGTCCCTGAGTTTGAGGTAATGCCAACACACCGACAGATGAAGTCAGGCGGTCCATTTTAGAACTCAAACAATCGAAATTCAGGAGTAGCCAGTTTTTGTTATCTTGGTAATACCTGTTAGTGACATAGTTTCTCAACACAGCTTCTAATATATGGGGTAAAGAAAAAAAATATTGCTGGGATATGAAATATTTTTTTAAAGTGCAGTGTTGAAACTCCTTAAGAGTAGGAAAAGGAGACCAATTACTTGTCCCCTTTCAATGTTCCTGTCCTTGGCTTTCCAGGTCAAAGAGCACCAAGGTTCCTGTTTAAGCGACCTAAAGGTTCTCCCGGCCCCTCCCCCACACAACCCTAGGGTATTCCTGAACCCTCTAAGTTCCAAATTTGTAATCACATCTCTGGGCGTGTCTATACAGCTCATTAATTCAGTTTCAAAATCCACAGCATTTTTAAAACAAAATGACATAGTTGCATTCTTTAAATGCCAGCTATGAAATCATTACTTGGAAAAAAAAAAACTAGTCAGACTATACATACGTAAGTCAAATACAACTCTCTCCTTTTTTAAGGTGTCTGTTGAAGACATGCTTATAACTGCTTCTAAAGAAAAGCCCTTACTTAGGAGAAGCCTCATGTGGCGTTCTGTGGTTTCACGTCCTGTTCAGTGTTGTCAGTTAAGCTACACTGTACGTATGACTTGCTTCATGAACCCTCTCCCATAATGGGCACATTAGATGCAGAGGAAAAACTTTGTTTATAATTCAGTGAATCTTAGTCACACCAGAAAAATGATCTAACCTGTCCAAACACTCAACTTCTTCCCCCATTAATAACTAAATTCCCTTATTTAAAAAAACAGATTTGAGGATCAAGTTAAAATTCACCATATTTCAAGTTAAACCCTGAGGGCTCTATACAACTGTAGCATGATTTCCAACTCACTGTGGCATTCAGTTTTCTGTATTTTCCTGTATTTATCCTAAGTAAACTTCCTGGACCGTAATATTTAGGGAGAAATTAAAAGGGTTTTATATTATAGTGTAAAGTTCCAGAAATTCTCAGTTCATCAAGGTTTACTCTGAGCTCAATGTCATACAACCTCTACATGATACAAGTGTATGGACAAGAAGTATTTTAAATCCAAAACCCTTAGCTCTGTGTCATAAATAAATTTGGGTAAAACCGCAAGCCTTCCACTGAATCATCTCGGCAAAGATGGCCCATCTTCTCTGCCAGAAGCAACCTAGGAGTCAAGGGGAAAACCACAATCATCTGTCCATTCAGAAACACAAACACAGTTGTAATGAAGACCAATGACTCGCTTACCTTTCCTTAGCCAGGAGGACAGACATTCCCACCAGCTTAGCAAACTCTTCTGATGTCAGGGATCCCTTTTCTGAAACCTAACAGAAACACAGCAGGAAAAAAATATGATAATTTGGCCACCTAGGTACTAACCTAGGGAGAATGTCTACCATTATGCTCAGGAAATAATATATTGAATTTCCTAATAAAACTCAAGAATATTCAATATTGAACTAAATCTTCTTCACTAATGCTCAATTCTACAAATGCGGGAGGGCCCAGAATGAATATAGCAGAGCCTAAAACATCATGAAGCCCTCTACAAAGTTACAAAGGCACTGTACTCAACCCCCAAAATAACCCTTGATATTCTGAAAAGGAACATATAATAAATTCTAATGGAGTACACACTGCATGTCCCACATATAGGGTTCTCATATATAGGTTTAGCTTAAAATATATGGTAGAAATATCTATAGTCTTGAGGTTTTCCTCTAATTTAAAATAAATGTAATAAATATTTAAATTAGGCAGGCTCGCCACAGAGGCTATGAAGGCAGTAATGTTTCAAGTCTCCTAATGAGTAACAGCAGTAGTTTGGCTGGTAAAATCCATCTAAACTACAGTTCCTTTTCGTGTTTTTTTGAAGCAATTATTTCATAAAACAACTTGTGATGTTTTATAAGACTGTTTATGTAGGTGGTACTGAAAGAAAAAGTTCAGTCAAGGGTAACATTCTGATGAACAAAGTTAAAAACTTGTCCACAAGACTGAGATTCAAACAAAAAGATAACACCTCAGGAATTCTAATTCTCCTTGGCAAGTCTCAAAAAGCTTTAAAAGTATCATTTTGATTAGTATTCACTCATGTTAATAGGTGTTTTTAATTGGGTCTACAAACATTACTTTTTAGAAAAATTAAATTCAAAAGGAAAGCCTGTTTCTCAAGTTGCTATGGAGTCACGTCTTGGTGGGCAGACTAATGAGGAAACTGGTTCACATACGGTCTCCAAGGCTGAGGCCACCATTTCCTCTTCCTTGTGGGATTGAAGCTCAATTACCATGACGCCACTGTCAAAAACTCGAAGCCTGAAAACCGCAGATGGGAAAACCAAGCTGTGAGTATCTAGGATCTTCAACCACTAAGGAGGTACAAATATCCTGTACTTTCTTTTATGCTGGGCATGAGGGCAATATTACCACAAAACAGCATCTAAAACATAACAACCACAGGCAATTACAGCATAACTAGGAACTCACGAATAAATACAGTTAATAACATTATGAACTATAATCCACAGGCTAAATAAAATATGTCTGGCACTTTTTTTTTTTTTTTTTTAATCTGAAGGGAGGAAAATACAATTCACAGCTGAACATCTGTAGTTTTAAATCTCCAGAAACAAGCACGAAACGTCTAGCAGAGGGGCTGGTTATTCTGACCTCATAGGAGAGCCCACATTCTTCTTTCATTGCCCCAAATCAACAAGAGTTGGCCCACTAGCCCCTCAGGCCATGTACAGCCCCGATAAGGAGGGAAGCTAGGAGAACAAGTGATTTCTGCTCACACGGTATAATTCCCAGAGGGGCGATGTGTTGGTTCACCATGCACAGACCTGTGTGGGCAGACCTGGCAGGGTTTTCCTGTCTACTGTGTGAGGAACAGTGGCTCAAGCTGGCACTCTTCCTGCAGAGGTTCTTTTACCTGAGAGGTAACTGTAGTGCTTCCAGCATCTTGCATGCATTCACTAGATCTTCTGGTGAGAGCAACTAATAGGAAAGAAAATCCAGTTTATACTACAAATTAACAGAGTGATGCTCGTGTGTTCAAGGCCCATGGTGGGTGTGGAGTCTATTTTTTTTTTTATTTAAAATAAATAAATAAATAAATAAATAATCATTTAGCAAGGCTTTCATGTTGCCTTAATCACCACAAGGAAAAAAGGATTAACAAAGAAGCGAAGCAGTGCTATCCGACAGAAAGCAATGCAAGCCGTATATGTAACTCTAAGTCTTCTAGTAGTCATATTAATAAAATAAAAAGAAACAGGTGAAATTAATTTTAAAACATGTATTTTATTTAAGCCAATAAATCTAAAACATCAACATATAATCAATATAAAAATTATCAATGAGATATTTAGCATTTCTTTCTTCTGTACTGAGTATTCTAAATCTGGTGTGTAATTTACACTTACAGCATATCTCAGTTTGGATTAGGTGTATTTCAAGTTCACAGTCATCACATGTAGCTAGCTAGTGGCCACCCTTCCAGACCCATGCAACCTTAAAGAATCAGCCCACTGTGGCGTTTGACAAATACAGCTTTGAGTCATAGGCCCAGCCTGGGTCCGAATGCCTGTCAAACCTCTATTTCCAGGTGCAGCTTTGGTCAAATAATTTAATCTCTGGAAGCCTCAAGTTCCTCATCCTCATATTATCCCCAAGACGGGGACAGTAAAAGTAGCTGCCTCACTGAGGTGCTGGGAGGCCTGGTCAGTAGGAGGTACTCACTGACGGCAGTCTTGAGGACTATTCAAATGAAAACAGAGCAGAGGCTTTGCTCGTGAACCTGGGGTGGGCGCTTGAAAGATGTAGGAGTTCTCTGCACAGAGGTGACCGCTGACACCGCAAAACTGTTTGACTGAAGGGCACAAAGAGTGCACGGACCATACACATGTGGGTGTGAAGGGGCAATGAGAGCTGAAGAGCAGCCACTGCTGATTCACGGCCAAAGGCAGAGGGCAGCTTTCCCTCTGTTTCTCTCCAGGCCATCTGTGTCCAACCCAGTTAGTCCAAACACTGAACTGTCACAGGGAAAAGGCCTCATACACAACCTTACTAATCACAATACAAACACAGAATATTAAAGCCAGAAGGTATCAATCAGTCCAAATCCTTGTTTTAGACGTAGGACAACCGAGTCTCAGTGAAGTTAAAAGTAAGCTACTCAAGGTCAATCAGCATGTCACTGGTAAAACCAGGAAGAGCGCTTACCTCCTAGATCCCCAGGGCAGGACAGCATTCTTGTCACTGCACCACACTGCTTCTCAGATGGTTTTGATATTCTCAACCCTTCCTCAAATTGTATTCACTGCAGGGGAACTTGTATTATGTTAAGAAAGTCTATATTTAGTTAAAAGAATATCTAAATGTTCTATTCTTACCTCCATTCCTCGAGCTCGGTTTACTAAACAGTATACCTCCGTAAGTGACATTATTCCCCCTCGTTCCTGTTAAAATACGAAATTTAAAAAGTATTATGTTATAGTTCACACAAGTTAGCATTCCTTAACAGAAATCATAAGCAGAGTGAAATCAGGATTCATAAAATTTCCTAAGAAGCCTTTTAAAAACTAAATTTGCACACAGGAAAACCTAGCCAGATACGTGAAGCATTTCAAATTCAGTATTTGGACTTTAACATCATTATTACTGTTTCAACATTTACATAAATGAAAAGAGGGCCTCTACACCAAGTTTCAAAAAGTGTATTTAAATGTTTTGAGTATTACAACTAATAAATGAAAAAATTATAGAATTAAATGGCAATATCACCATTGTAATCTCTAATGAAGTAACAGACCTAGACATTGAGTGTTAGTAGCTGCTAACATCACACAAAAAAAAGACATTCTGTACCTGCTGACGGAAATGCACAGCACCCTCTATGAAATATCCAGCAGAAAAAAAAAAAAAAAAGAACTTCTAGATATAACTACCAGTCTACAGGGAATACATAAGGCAGGGAAGTATGTTAACATACAAGTCAGCAAAATCCAGACTCTGAGACACTCTATAAGAAAAACCACTAGTTTCTTCAGTAAATAAATTTTATAGGAGAGAAAAAAAGAGGAGAGGGAAACCCACGGAATTAAAAACAAACAAACAAACAAACAAAAAAAAAAAAACACCTGGGTGGCAAATCAACCAATTGCAAAGTATCCTGATTTGAACAAACTAACTATAAGAAAAAATGTGAACACTAAGTAGGTATTTGATTTTATTGAAAATAATTTTTAATTTGTGAAATGGGATTATAATTACATTACAGGCATCTTTATCATTGTAATTACATACTGAAAAATTTATAGATAAAGTAATGTGATGTCTTGGATTTGCTTTAAAATAATATTTTTTAAATGTTTATTTATTTGCTTTGATAGAGTGCGTGAGAGTGGGCCTGCGAGTCGGGGAGGGGCAGAGAGGAAGACAGACAATCCAAGCAGGCTCTGCACTGTCAGTGTAGAGCCCTACACGGGGCTCAAACACACCAACTGTGAGATCATCACCTGAACTGAAATCAAGAGTCAGGACACTTACCAACTAAACCACCTAGGTGCCCCTGCTTTAAAATAATTTCGAGTGGACAATGTTTACAGATAAACCTGGATGATGGGCATGCAGGGATTCATTATATTTTTCTTATTTTGTCATGTTGGAAATACTTCTTAATATGAGTGCTTTAATAAGTAAAGTTTTGATTGCCTGAGTCATGTTAGAAGATATATCTGTGTTATCAAATTATAACAGTACACTATATATTCAGACTAGATATATAGAAATATATGTAAACATCTAGAGATCATATGTTTCCTTTTGAAAACAGGAGAGAAGAAAAACTTTATATCAAATAGATTTAGGAAGTTACAGATATCTGAAATGGGAATTGAAAACAACTTAGATTTTGACAAAAAAAAAAAAAAACCCACTAATTTAATATTCCTGAACAAAAAATAACGTGTTGGCTGAATAGTAACCATACTGTGAAAGGAGTTAAACTCTTGTTAAGATTTCCGATGACACGGAGAAAATTTAACACAACCGAAAGAGACCACTCAGGTTTTGTTTTTACCTCCAGCGGTGCCTGCAGTATCCCAGCCAGCTGTTTGGCCAGCTGCATGTGGTACTGTGTGCCCGAGCCGCAGGTCTCCCTGGTAACTGGGTTAGCTATTCCCATGCTCAGCAAATAGGATTTAAACCTGATGGTCTATAATAAGAGGAGAAAGTGCACAAAAAGACTAAAAAGCAGAATTAGTCTTTCCACCCCAACATTGAAAATCTTTCTATCATAAATTCAATTCTACTCAATTATATCTGTATCTACCCATTTCTTCTACTGTGTTTTGACAGTGTGAATTCTAAGAAAGTGGATTTCCAGTAGTTCCCTGTGTGAAGCTAATTCTTCTTCTTTTTTCTATCTTGATATCTCATACTCCACTGAACTCATGAGTTTGGTGTGAGAAGCGGCTAGGGAGCAACTATGCTGTATTTAAGGCCAACCAAATGATACAGCCAAAAACTTAGAAAGGAAAATGGCTGTGACCAGATTGTACTGAAATTTACTGAAACAAGTATCAAATTTATGGATATGTATAAAACAACCACTCCTTCCACATTTCAATATCTCTCTTTTCCACACTCTAAGAGAATGTACAGAAGTATCCTTTAATCCTACTAGAACCAGCAAAGTTTTTATGGTTGACTTTTTCGTTAGCACTTTCATATACTCGCAAGTCCTAAAAGAAAACACTCCATTAAGAAAGAAACTGCTAAACCACTGAAACATCACTGTTATTTGTGTAATCTGGTTTCTAATGCCTTAAAAAAGCAATCTATTTACCTCATCTTCTGTGATGTCACCTTGCTTGTCTTTAATCTTATTAGCAATTGATTTTGATAACTCCACCATTTCCTTAGCCTGTGAAGAGAACAGCAAAAGACTGAAAAAAAAAAAGCCCCTAAAGTGCCTTGTTAACAAAACACAAGTTCAAAACTTACATCATAATTGGTAAGAATTTAATAGGTGTAAGTTACATATACCTTGACCATTAGCTTGCTGAGGTCTTCAAAGGCCTGAAATGAGAAATGAGTTTTTGTTGGAATCTAAAGATTGAAGATGTTTTTAAGTAATTGACAAAAATTTATGAAAACTTCTTACAAATATCTATTTATATAAATATTTACATAAGTAATAAGCCTATCTTATTCTAAGGATTCAGTTTAGCTAAGAAACCATAAATTTTCCAAAACAAACTGCAAAAAACAACTTTTCAAATTTTCAAAGAAAAAGGTTATGATTGATTAAACAAACAAAAGGTGACATAAGTAATAAATCGTTCAGAAAATATTGTTTACTGTTCTTTCACATAAGTAAGAGAATTTGTCACTGGTTCTTGCCAAAACCATTTCCTGATGGGAGGTCAAGAATCAAAGGCATTGTAAAGCTTTCCTGGTTGAAAATGGCAATGTGCAGCTGCCAGAATACTTCTTTGGGCACAACAATTTTGGCTTTAATAGCAGGTGTGACTTAACTGAAACTGTAAACCTCAGCCTCTAAATATTGAAGAGTTTATACTTGTAGCGTGGGATGTAGTGGATATCACAAAAGAAGAACATTCAAATACCACCAAAATATACCTAAATAAAACCCATTAATTGTTTGATTTACTACAATGAGTATCCACTTCAAAGGCCTCTTCAAACTTTAATCAGACATATTTATAGTAAATCTATTTCATATCGCCAAAAACGTACTTCCAATGAAGAACATCTGCCAAATGATGTGCACAAATGTTATTTTTTAAGCCAATTAAGCAACTTCGCATTAACTGAAGAATCTTTTGGTCGATACAGAATAATGGTCAGCAGATTCTGATAAGCCCATGCCCATCTTAATCACATACAGAAAAGTATCCCCCATCTGCAAAAGGATTTTGCTAAAAGAATAGAGTGTTGTGTAAGATTCTTATGGCCAGACTTACTAAGGCTAATACTGAGAACAAAGGGGAATGTGCACACACCTAACAGGAATTTCCTCAGATAAACAAAAGGCTTAAACACTGGATTCTTATCAGTAACAGCCAGCAGATGCAGGAAACCTTTTGTGGGAAACTCGGGGCACCAGCTCTGAAACTAAGTCAACTCTAACATTTAAATGGAGGGCAAATCACACACCAACCTAGTTTTCAAAAATAAAAGACACAGACACTTTACACACTTAGATTTTTACTTTGAATATACAAAATATTTACAGATTTCTTTTACCGGGGTAGGGAACACTAGTAAGACAACACTTTAAAAATTTTATATGGTAAATCACTTTATTTACTAGGTTACATTTCCATAGAAAAAATATGCTAAAAGTAATAGTGAGTCCACACAGAATACATCAATTAGCTCTCTTGCTTACAGTCTGTAAAAGACAAATACAAATATTTTAGTGTCTTAGAAGAATTATCTATATTTTAAGTAATCATAAAACACAAATGAAAGCTTCCTCACATCTATCCATATTATTATTCTAAAATAAGGAATTAGCCAATTGTCCAAAAAAGAGGTAGAGAAACTACCTACAATAAAAGCAACACATGTGCAAATGCAAAACAGATGCATTTGCCCATTCTGCTATTTTATCTGCCAGTTTATAGAACTTTCTAACCCTCTACCAAGTCCACAGTCAAATTTCTACTCCAATTAAAAAAAACAATGACATCTGCTTTAAAAATACCCTCGTAATGCTGATTTATAGCATTATTTCTTGTTTCCAGTCATTAATTTGGTTATCAGCTTTAGTAACTATTAATATATTCTTGAATATTCTGTTTTGGTTTTCTTGATTTTGTACCTTTACATATTCTGTTCCCTCTACCTGGATCCTCTTATCTCTACTAGTCTTCTGTTAGTGCCTGCTAAACTTTCAGGCCTTGACTTCCATTACTTTTGCTAACAAGACTTCCCTGAACCCCAAGGAAGTTAGAGGCCATATAATGTGTTCCTGCTGCAGCCGCCATTTTCTCTAACGCAGCATTTCTCCTGCTGTAGAGAATGCCTGTTTGCTTGCCTGTCTGGTGCATCATCACAATATCTAAAACATCAACCTGATGCAGGGCTTGCACAAAGTGGAGAGCAAGGACCACCTGCTGAATAAATCACTGACCTGCATGAACGAGCACGATGACTGTATTGAATCCTTTGAGCTATGCAACTCCATGGAAATTAGATTGAAACACAGCAGCATTTCATAAATTAAGAAAAACATTATTTTGGGTTTTTTTAATTTAAAAAAATTTTTAAGTTTATTTATTTAGAGAGAGACAGAATGAGTGGGGCAGGGACAGAGACACAGAATCCCAAGCAGGCTCTGCACCATCCGCGCAGAGCCCGACATGGGGCTCGAACTCACAAAACCGTGAGATCATGACCTGAGCAGAAGTTCGATGCTTAACCGACTAAGCCACCCAGGCGCCCCAAGAAAAACATTATTTTGAACACCAAATTGGTATGGCACAATTCAGAAGAATACTAATTCAAAATTAGTTCACTGCTCCGTGCCATCTCCAAAAGTGTCACACAAAAGGATGACAGTAAATGTCACTGAAAGAGAGCAGTGATAGTACCTTCTGAATGATAAAGAGAGTAGCTATGATGCAGTCGACTACACTTGTCTGCAAATCAGAAGACTGAGTTCTCATAACCCTGGTTCTGAATCTAGTCACTAGCTCTGAGATGATTACTTCTCTGGATAGAAAAAACCCCTTTAATGCCAAAATGCTGGAATTTTATGAATTTAAAGATTCTGGAAAGATGGTGGCTATGGCAGCATAGTTTTTTAATCTCTCTAAATCTTAACATGAAACAAGACAGCGCAACTAGATCTCAAAACCAAAAACCCATAGGCAGCATATACTATAAAACTAAATGACAAAATAGCTATAATAACCTCAAGATAGGGGTGCCTGGGTGGCTTAGTCGGTTAAGGGACTGACTCGATTTCAGCTCAGGTCATGGTCTCGCAGAGTGTGGGATGGAGCCCCAAGTGGGGCTCTGTGCTGTCGGCACAGAGCCTACTTAGGATTCTCTCTCTCCCTTTCTCTCTGCCCCACCCTTGCTCTTGCACGCTCTCTTTCTCAAAATAAATAAATAAACTTAAAAAAAAAAAAAAAAGAGAGAGACGAAGGGGGGAAGAAAGGTCCAGATAAAAAACAGAGGAAGGGAATAGGGCCAGGAAACCAGAAAGCAGGCCACCACCGTTTTTAATAATGCATCAACACAGAAGGAAAGTGGGCTCTGTGGAATAAGACCAGCTACCCGACACTAGGCCTTTCTCTGAAAGGGCAGCAAAACTAATTTAACGTAAAAAATAGTACAGCAGGGGCGCCTGGATGGCTCAGTCAGTTAAGCATCTGACTTCGGCTCAGGTCGTGATCTCATGGTTTCTGAATCAAGCCCTGTATCAGGCTCTGCGCTGACAGTGCGGAGCCTGCTTGGGATTCTCTCTCCCTCTCTCTCTGCCCCTTCCCTGCTCACACTCTCTCTAAATGAGTAATAAGCTTTACAAATAAAAAGAGCTGTTTCAAAAAAAAAGAAAAGAAAAATAGCAACAGCCAAGCAGCAAGGTCAAATGCCACACAAAGTTATTATGAGAAAAAAGAAAATAAGGAGAGTAACATTACAGACAATAAAAGCAAGCCAGACTGACATGCTCATAGATCGGATCAAATAACCTTTTATTTCAACATGAGCTAAAAGACGTTAATAAAATGACACAAGCCATGAGTAGACAAAATAAGTCAGAAATGAGGTGACAGGATTCATGAAAGAATTTTTAAAAAATCAATTCAGAAATAATGACTATATTAGACAGAACGCAAAAGTGAATAAACACAACAGATAGTATATTAAGAGAAACAAAAGTTTAAAAAGAGGGAAATCTTCTAAATGAAACAGAAATGAAAGAGATAAAAAGGGTCTGAAAGAAAGTTGCGAGCAGTAAAGCTAGGCAGTAGAGCTCCAGCATACAGCTAACAGAAGTCACCGAAGAAAAATTAAAAGCAATTATTAAAAGCTATAAAATTGAAAAAAAACTCCCTGAAATTAAAAGAAACAGTTTCTGGGGCGCCTGGGTGGCGCAGTCGGTTAAGCGTCCGACTTCAGCCAGGTCACGATCTCACGGTCCATGAGTTCGAGCCCCGCGTCAGGCTCTGGGCTGATGGCTCGGAGCCTGGAGCCTGTTTCCGATTCTGTGTCTCCCTCTCTCTCTGCCCCTCCCCCGTTCATGCTCTGTCTCTGTCTCTGTCCCATAAATAAATAAAAAAAAAACGTTGAAAAAAAAATTAAAAAAAATAAAAAATAAAAAATAAAAGAAACAGTTTCTGGAACCGAATTCTGAAAGCGTCCCGTGTACCTGAAAATAACAACCCAGAATGACTAACACATTGACATTCTGCTAAAATTACTGGGCTTTCTAAAAAAGGGGGGAAAAAAGCCTTTGGACATCTAGGAAAAATACTGACTTTTAAGGTGGTGAAGAATTAGATTAGCCTCCCTCTTCGACAGCAGCACTTCATGCCAGACACAAAACTGAAAGCAACCGATTAAAGGCACTCAAGGAAAGAACACGTGAGCCAAGGATTTTAAATCCACCAAATGACTTCATGTACAAGGGATACAAACATGCCAGAACTCAGGGAATACTGTTCCCGTGAGCACTTCTGAAAAATCTACTGGAGGGAGGTCCACATCAGGACTGGTGGTGTCACACATAGTTACCTGTACAACTAGGACTCACTGAGAGCCAGAGCGGAGAGAGTGCACCCAGTGGCTGAATCTTCAGATACTGCACATCTATGTTTAAAATTGGGAATAATGGGGAGTTCACATACACACACACACACAATCTTTTTAACTGTTTTAGTAATTATTTGGTAGTGGTATCCTGACTTTGAACAGGAAGTATCACTATGACCTTATGAGGCACTTGTACTCAAACAAATAAACAAACAAACACCTAGCTCTTTCCACTAAAAAGGACTAGAAATAAATAAAGATCAGCCCAGCAGAGATAGAGTCCTAGCAGGCAGATTGTGTTTTAAAATATAATTTACCACTAAAACAAAACAAAACAAACAGAGATTCTTAGGTAATGATTGATTCCAGATCTGGGGCAGGAAACATACAAGATAGTTCTGGAACTTTTGTCACATCAAATAGTAAGGAAGCTATCAAAGTCCACCAGGTCACATCAAAAATACTAAGGGGCCAACCTAAAGAGGCTCCCACTGGCCAAAGATGGGACAATGTGGGCTTTAAACAGGATAATAATTGTAATTGATTGAAACCCACCAAATATGTTACAATTTATGAGTTCACAATAATATGTAAAAAATTCCAATGAGTTGCCATTAGAGGATAAGGAACCAATTCATTATGCTGATGATAAAGAAAAAGTCATTTATCTTGCCCCATATGAGTAGTCAAATAGATGAAGGGAAGCAGCTCTTCAAAAAGGATTTCAACTAATAAATAAAAAATAAATCCTAAAATATTGCCATTTGTAACCACCAAAGAACCAAAAGATCTATGCACCGAACATGAACAGCTGCTGACAACATCAACAAAGACATGATGTGCCTCCTGAGGAAAGAATACAGTATCACCCTAATCTTATCAAAGGGATCAAGGAGAAGTCGGATGAAGCCTCTGGATCCAGCTGCCAATTTGCAGGAAATACATAGAGCCGAGGAACACGTACAACTTTACCATAAATGTGAGATCAGCAAAACCTAGACCATGGGCACTTACTAGGCCAAATGACCTTGGTTTCTCAATGATAATCTATATTTTCAATTTAGTGGGCCAAGAATTGGTACTATGATAGTTAATTTTACATGCCGACTTGATCAGATGATGAGATTCCCAGGTTTTGACGTTATTGATGTGTCTGTGAGGATGTTTCTAGATGAGGTCAGCATTTGAAATGGTAGACTTAAGCACAACTGCCCTCCTCACTCTGGGCGGGCATCACCCAATCCACTGAGAGTCTGAAGGAACAAAAGGTCGAAAGGAGAACTCACGTTTTCTTTCTCTGCCTGACTGCTTAAGACAAGACAGCAGTCTTACCCTGCCCTTGGACTAGACCTAAACTGTCAGTGCTCCTGGTTCGCAGGCCTTCGGACTCAGATTAGAATTTGTATCACCAACTTTCCTGGGTCACCAGCTTGCAGTTGGCAGACTGTGGGATTTCTCAATCCCCACAATCAAACAAGCCAATTTCTTATATTAAATGTCTTTGGGGGCACCTGGGTAGCTCAGTCAATTAAATGTCCAACTTCAGCTCAGGTCATGATCTCACAGTCCATGAGTTCCAGCTCTGTGCTGACAGCTCAGAGCCTGCAGCCTGCTTCCGATTCTATGTCTTCTCTCTCTGCCCCTACCCTCCCTCTCAAAAGTAAATAAACATTAAAAGAAAATTTAAACGTCTGTGTGTGTGTCTGTGTATGGAAAGATAGATGTATATAAAGGTATATGTTGATATCTACATCTATATATCTCCTATTGTTTTTTTCCCTCTGGAGAATCTTTTCTTTATTTTTTAAATTTACATCCAAGTTAGTTAGTGAATAGTGCAACAATGATTTCAGTAGATTCCTTAATGTCCCTTACCCATTTAGCCCATCCCCCCTCCCACAACCCTTCCTGTAACCCTCTGTTTGTTCTCCGTATTTAAGAGTCTCTTACGTTTTGTCCCCCTCCCTGTTTTTATATTATTTTTGCTTCCCTTTCCTTGTGTTCATCTGTTCTGTGTCTTGAAGTCCTCATATGAGTGAAGTCATATGATACTTGTCTTTCTCTAATTTCGCTTAGCATAATACCCTCTAGTTCCATCCACATAGTTGCAAATGGCAAGATTTCATTCTTTTTGATTGCTAATACTCCATTGTGTGTGTGTGTGTGTCTGTGTGTGTCTGTGTGTCTGTGTGTATATACACACACAGACACACACACACACACACCTTCTTTAGCCATTCATCCATCGATGGACATTTGGGCTCTTTCCATACTTTGGCTATTGTTGATAGTGCTGCTATAAACATGGGGGTGCATGTGCCCCTTCGAAACAGCACACCTGTATCCCTTGGATAAATACCTAGTAGTGCCATTGCTGGGTCACAGGGTAGTTCTATTTTTAATTTTTTGAGGAACCTCCATACTGTTTTCCAGAGTGGCTGCACCAGTTTGCATTCCCACCAGCAGTGCAAAAGAGATCCTCTCTCTGTGGAGAATCTTGATTAATACAGGTATTCAATAACTATTTGCAGTTTAGACTTTATGTGACTGATACACATCCTTGAAATTCTATGAACAGCACTAGTCAATGGGATTTAACTTATAAACTATTATTAAAAACTAAAGAATTACTTCATAGAGTAATTTCATAAAAATCCGAGACCATCTTTATATAAACACAGGAAAACAAATGGTATGTTCAGATGTATTAACTAACCACAGAGTCTAATATGCATAACTGGTTTCCTTAATTAGAATTCTTCCCCTTTCACTTGAACTTCCTCATAAAAACACTGTAATGCGCATGCTCAGCGTTGTTCTCCTAGTGGAAATAACGGACTGGTTTGAGCCATTCTTACTATCTCTGTGTCTGGTCCCCGAGTGGTCATCAGCATAAAGCTGTGTGGTATCTAACCAGGTTAACAGCCACAGAACAGCATTTTTCCCTCAACTAAGTTAACCAAACAGCCAAAATAATTATACAGAGGACCCTGAATTCATTAGCAGTATTATCCAATCAATTCCATCTACACTTTAAAACTTACACAACACACCATGTTTTCTAACATCAGAGAAAACAAATTTGCACTGTTTTTATTTCTTTTTGGAAAAGGATTTTTACAACATGGTTTGGCTAAATTATGCCAACCAGAAGAAGACCTGGAATAAGAGACTGTGGCTTCAGGCAAACTAAATATATTCCAATATACAGAACGGAATTAGTCATCAGCTACATCCAAAAGAATAAACACAAATGGCTGAAAAAGACAGCTGACCGGAACTTATGTTAAGAGTTACCTCAGAAATGTTTTTGTCAGTTTCTTTCCTTTTTTCTTCCAACTTCCTTTCAATGCCTACAATTCCCACAGCCCTTATTCTTCCTGGCTGAGAAACAAAAGTAGAAAATAAAACATACAAAATAGGAAGGACACAATCTTTTGCAACCCACCACAATGTGTTTTCAATGGTGGAAAAGGACCCACAAAGAACCAAAGAAAAACAGCATACAATTACATCTAGTTTCCTTTCAAAATATTTGTCAGTTTCTTGTCATACATAGTGATCTTCAAATCAATATTAAAAAAAAAAACTGTATATACAATAACTGGCATATTTTACTCTGTATTTTAGATAGAAATTAAATTCATTTTTGTTCTTTGGTAAACTATTATATACGTATCATATTTAATAGGGTCTCAAACATGCAAGAAATTATGGTTAAAAATTCTGGTATTTGACAGTTATTACACAAAGTACTTTCACACATTTGAGTGTCTGTCCACAGTTGGTGGTTAATTTAGACTGGTCTGAAAAACATCACCTAGAGGCACTGTCTGTTCTCTGATGCCAGACTGATTATGAAGAACAGAATGTAGTGAATGGAATCTAACTGTGACCACCCCAAGAGTTACTCTGGTAAGTAGTCATTTGTTTTTGCTAAGTATCTACCATGTGCAGAGCACTAAACTAGGTTCTCTGAAAATAAAGGTTTTATCAGAGTACCATTTTGTTTCTCACAAGTTCTATAATCATAGAAATCTTTTCCCTTAATGAAGATGCAAGTACAGAATTGAAAACATTGGGTTAAGAAATAGTTTCAACAATACCTGGGGTCCTCTATTTGTCGGTAAAGCTTGGGAAACTGGCATATTCTCCCATCTTCTCTGTGTCATTTCCTCAGACAAACGCCTATAAAACTGTTGCGCACATACATACACTTTAAATGAGTCAGTCAGGTTATAGTATCCTTATACAAATTATTACTTAACATTTCTTTAGTTGAAAGGTCTGTTCAGTCATTGCAAAAAGCCTAGAATTCTCAGAGACATCAAAAGAAACCAAAGGAAGTTCTCTTCTTGGATCAGCTTCAGAAAGCACAAAGGAAAAAAAAAAAAAGAAAGAAAGAAACGGACCTTCTATTTAAGTGAGCTATTCTCAACAAAGAGATGAGTGACAATGAATAAATAGACTTACTTTAAACAATCCTGCATATGTGGATTGTTTTCAATCTATAGTGAAACAGACAGAGTGCCAAGAAAAATATACAACCATTATCCATGAAGGAAGCGGAGAATAATTTGTCTAGTTAAAATGTGAAGCCAGAAATGAGAGCCAAAATATCACTACACCCACAGAAAATCAACTATATTTTTTACCAACAGTGAGCATGACTGCAATTAGTCACTTATATTTGCTTAGTGCCTACTGTGTGAGGAGCACTCGGTGAGGGGTTATAGAAAAAAAAAAACATAAATAATTTAGGATACCAATGGGGGAGATAAACATACCCTTGTAAATGTCTGAGGAATACTTATATAGTCACTTACTAATCAGAACCTGTAAACTATCATATCATGGAGTAAGTAGGTAAGTGATTAGATCTATATGGAGTCAGTAAAGAAAGACTGCCTGATTTAAGGCTGATGAGCTATCAGATACCAAGATAGTTTAACATTTCACTGCATTATACTCTGCCTCCTTAACCAAACCACTGAAAAGTCTACTAGTGGCCTAATAGCATGACTTAGCATATTGCCAGCTTCTGGGTTTTCCTTGTGACCACACCCTCCTGCTTCCTGTTCTCACTGGAACCTAAACTTCATTTTTCTACTGATAAGGCTTAATCTATTAGAAAAATTTTGTTGTAAAAATATGGTGAAACCTGGTATGTTGTACAATACGGATTTCCATCGTATTAACAAACAATAAAAATACACACAAGTACACATTTCTAGTCCAATTTTATGCATAAAAAAGCTCACCTCAATCTGGCCATGTTCCTTGAAGGAGAGTTTGATGTAGGAGTTCTTACTACTCTGGAAAGGACCAGGTTCTTTGTTGGGTGGAGCAGGGTGAAGATGAACCACTATTTTGGCACTAAGGAATAAATGTAATGAATTTAATCACCTTTAAGCATCACTAATTCTATTTTCATAACCTTTAATATATTTCAGTTCACTTTTAAATTTCATGTAGAAACAAGGGACATCTTGAAAGGAATTCTATATTTTTTATTACATCAGTATTAATGAACCTTTCAAAAATACCTCTACTTATAATTTATAAGCTACGAACCAAGACATTCAAGTTACTAGTTCTATAGATTAATTCAGAAGGTGGTTTCAAAAATAAGTTCAAAATAAGTTTGTAAAATTTGGGATAGTTCATTACGTTGGCTTATGATTAGGGTTTTCCATGGACAGAATCATCCCCAGAGGTTACCAGGGGGGCCTCTAATTTCTGCCAAAGCATACTACCTTACTCATTTGAAAACAAAATGTGAAAACTTATCTGTATAAAACTGGCCAGCTGACATTTTGTTAAAACTCTGTCCAAAACTAACATTCTACAGTATAATTTTTGGAAAATGCCATTCAATCAACAGCATGATCTAGAAGATAATCCAAGAGCAAAAACAATTCTCAAAATGTTGCTGCTCTAGAAACACAAACTACCATAATCTTTATGACTACCATTATGTTCTATGCTAATAAAAATATCACTATATTTGTTCAATTTTATAAGCCTTTTTCCACTTTTTCCCCCAGCCCGCTCAATAAACAATCTTCTTCCGAAAATTAACAAAACCAAAGCACTCAGTCAAAGTATCCTGGATACCTAGCTTAGAGCCTTTTGTCAAATGAAGGTTAAAAATCCCAAAGTCAGCATAAAATATTCAGGCCAGTTTTTAAGTATATTCATTTCACAGGTCATTCAATTGCCATATTTCAAGTTTAAAAACCACCAAATCAAAGAAGCATCTTGGGTTATGAGATGTTTGGTGTTTTGGTGTGTTTTTTTTTTAAGAGATAGCACCATGTGTGTGGGAGGGTCAGAGGGGGAGAGAAGAGAGAGAGACAGAGGAAGAATGAATCTTAAGCAGACTCCATGCTTAGCACGGAGCCTGACACAAGGCTCAATCCCACTACCGTGGGATCATGACCTGAGCTGAAATCAAGAATCGGACGCTCAACCGACTGAGCCACCCACACGCCCCAGGTTATGAGATGTTAAAAGGTGAAACGATAAATATATGTGTGTGTGTGTGTGTGTGTGTGTGTGTGTGTGTGTGTGTGTATCTTTGAATCAATGAAATATGGTAATTGCTTGGGAGGGAAGAGATGAGAACTAAAGAGAATGTTTGAGAAAAGTTAACCTGGCATATTATTAAATTCTTACCCACTGGACATGGTTAAAAATAAGACACTAATGGGAAAGTAAATATTTTAAATATTTTTGTTACAGTTTAGATTCCCTTGGAAGACAGCAGAGGAAAATTCAAATGATCTGGAACACCTTAAAGTTTTACTTTGTAGAACTTAAGAAAAGTAATACATACAAATATTGAATCATTATGTTGTACACCTAAGTCATACAATGCTATATGTAATTATACCTCCATTTGAAAAAAAAGAACTTAAAGAGATGGAGACAAATGACGAGGGGAAAAACAGAAATTAGAGAAATAGCCTACTCTAAAAATCTATGCCTTTATTAATTTTTTTGAAATGTTGGTCAATTTCTTTTATGTCAAATAAGCAATCTTTCACGCTAGCTACATTATAATTAAGGGACACATTGCATTTCTAGTGGAGTTCAACATTCATTTAACCTCTACTGAAGTTAACTATACTAATGCTCAAGATGGGCCCACATGGAAAAAAAAAGTTATCAGCGATATTTGTTCATAACTGCCCTCAATTACATGTACTGAAAAAATAAACCCAGAATTTTTTATGTACTTGATTAAACAGAAACATTTGAACGTGTGACTTTAAACCAGGGTGATCACATGTCCTGGTTTGCCTAAAACAGTCCCCATTTTATGCTTCCTTGGTCCAATTATAAACAGCACCCCCTATTACTTTTATAAATGTCCCATTTTTGACAATAACTGTTATGATACTTCTATTCTATGATACTATTATGATACTTCTATGATACTTTCTATATGTGAAAAAGTCAAAGTGGAGAAACTTAATGATCAACTAGAAATGGGAGTAAGGGGCACCTGGGTGGCTCAGTTGGTTAAGTGTCCAACTCTGGCCTAGGTCATGATCTCGCCGCTCCCGAGTTTGAGCCCCGCATGGGGCTCTGTACTGACAGCTCAGAGCCTGGAGCCTGTTTTGGATTCTATGTCTCCCTCTCTTTCTCTCTCTGCCCCTCCCCCACTCTGGCTCTCTGTCTCTCTCAAAAATCAATAAACATTAAAAAAATTTTTTTAAAAAGAAAGTGAAGTAAAGTCAGTCATTTTTCTCAGATGAGTCCTTTCTGATTTTAAGTACTACATACACAGAGGTGCAAAAGCAAATGTTTGTGGAAATACATGCAGTGACAGCTGGCTGACATTGATTTATTTTGATCCAAGGATATTATATAGCAAACCTTGGTACTTGATTTGTGTTTTAAGAATGACTTCCATTTACCCATGAGTTTAATGTAGGAAAACACCTTCTTAGGGGAGCTCCTGACCAATGACCACTATTTACAAAGCCCCAAACCACAATCATTAGGTTCACTCCCACATATGAAGTCATGGCACAGCAATATATCTACCAGGCTAATAATAATAGCTTGACTGGAATGTTTTTTGTGAAAAGACTGCAGTATATAACACCTCACCTTTTCCCAATTCCAGCTGCCTGTTCTTCAATGAACACAATCTGGGAAAGAGGAATGGCCATGCAGCACTCCTAGGAGGAAATCATCAGAAAATATGACTCTTCAGACTCATCAGAGGGGGTACCTGGATGGCTCAGTCGGTTAAGCGTCCAACTTTGGCTCAGGTCATGATCTCACGTTTGTGAGTTTGAGCACCGGGTCAGGCTCTCTGCTGACAGTTCAGAGCCTAGAGCCTGCTTCGGATTCTGTGTCTCCCTCTCTCTCCCTGTCCCTCCTTCACTTGCACACTCTCTCTCTCTCTGTCTCAAGAATAAACATTACAAAAAAAAAGACTCATCAGAAATCCTTGTTTTATAGCATTTAATATAGCATCATATACCTTTAAGGTACTTAATAATAAAAACAATTTTAAAAATTATAATATGAATTTAGTCCTTAAGTAAACTGAAGAAAAACTGAATGAAACAGTACTGTGGTGGCATTTTGCTGCATAGAAGAACACAAGAGGTTGAAGAGAAACTGTTCTCCCTCTCTCTCTGCCCTTCCCCCACTCATGCTCTGTCTCTCTCTGTCTCAAAAATAAATAAACATTAAAAAAAATTTTTTTTAAATGGGGCGCCTGGGTGGCTCAGTTGGTTAAGCATCCAACTTCGGCTCAGGTCATGATCTCACAGCTTGTGGGTTCGAGCCCCGCATCGGGCTCTGTGCTGAGGGCTCAGAGCCTGGAGCCTGCTTCAGATCCTGTGTCTCCCTCTCTCTCTGCCCTTCCCCTACTCACACTCTGTCTCTCTCTGTGTCAAAAAGAAATAAACATAAAAAAGGTTTTTTTTAAAAAAAAAACTATATCTACCTTTGTTTTTACAGTAGGTACATCTTTTTAAAAGCACTACTTATATGAAAACTTTTTATATATATTCTTATAGAGAAGACAAAAAAAACCAGAACAGGTAAATCAAAACCTGGAGTGTTCTATATGGGTGATTCTGTGGTTCTATATGGGTCATTCTATATGGGTGAGACACCTGTTCTGTGTCTCCCTCTCTCTCTGTCCCTCCCCACTCATGCTCTGTCTCTCTCTCTCTCAAAAATAAACATTAAAAAAATTTTTTTTAATAAATAAATAAAAAGTAAAAGAATTAGACAACATTAACAGTTCTAGGGTGTGCCTTACCAACAAGGTCAATATCCCCATGAAAGGAGATTGATTCTTGGGGCTAAAAAGAGTCAGATTTTATAATAGTTAGTGGCCTTTAAAGAGCCTCAGTACAGTATATACTTTGCCTATAAAATACAAATGTCATGATGGGGGGCCAGCAATTACGAAAATAACACAGATTGCTTATTTACTGGCAACACTGAAATTTGCACATACACACACACACACTTTCAAGTTAAAGCTCTTTGGAATAAAAATAGCTTTATACATGGAACTTGTTTTCTCTTCCTAGAAATGAAAAAACAGGGAGGTTTCTCCTCTTGCTGAATGACTTTGAGGCCATTCTTCTCAGTATCTAGGTTAAAGTATCTACTTCCCAGCAGACCCATACTCCAGATTCTCAGTCAGGAAGTTTGTTTTGAGGACCCCTGACAACAGGTGGGAGAAATACTGCTGTTACACACGGAACATTCAGGTATGCAGTAGGCTGACTGGTGTTTAAAAATGGAGTGACCATAAGTCTCTCTCTGTTTAGCAACTATAGACTTTTCTGAGCTGAATGAAGGACAGCCTCTAACTCCTCTATCTGCACTCCATTCAGAGAGATCATATGAGACACTTCTTGACATCGTGAAAACAGAAATTTAAAAAAAAATTTTAATGTTTTATTATTTATTTTAGAGAAAAAGAGAGAGAGAGAGAGCAAGCAGGGGAGGGGCAGAGAGAGTGGGAGACACAGAATCCGAAGCAGACTCCAGGCTCTGAGACGTCAGCAGAGAGCCTGACGCAGGGCTGCAACTCATGAGCCGTGAGATCATGACCTGAGCCAAAGTCGGACACTTAACCAACTGAGCCACCCAGGCACCCCGTGAAAATGGAAATTTATTGCATCTGTTTAATTCCGACAGACAGACAGACAGACAGAAAGAGACTTCAGGGATTTAAAACCTACAACAGATTTAAAAAAAAAAAGACAAAAAGCCTTTATCTTACATGATTTTTCTGATCTCTCCAAATTAGTCGGTGTGTACTAAGAAGGAGCGTCCCAGCATCAAATTTTATCTAGAAAGACAAAATCATCACAAAATATTAATGATGTATCACTTAATGCAGTCCAGATTTTCTTCCTCATAAATTACACACAAAAAAGTTAATCATATAAATAAACATTTGAGAATTAGGCTTACCACAAATTAAAGAGAAGCAATGCTATACGCTTCATAAGCTGTATATATACATATATATATATGTATATATACAGCCCTGATAAAATTAGGAAAAAATTGCAAACAACCAAATGAGTAACAATAGGGTAGTAGTTAAATCAAGTATGATACATTCATACTGTGGAATCCAAGCAGAGGTTAGGAAGAATGAGGTATAGCTCTATGGACTATCACAGAACTATACGACAGAGTTAGTGGTGAAAGAAGCAATTTACAGCCTATTACATATAATGTAATCAGACAGAAATAGAGATAATCTCCATATCCCAAACTTCATATGAGATATATGCATGTGTCTACACATACATACACCCCCCCACACACACACACGTAGTATAAAAAGATATAAATGCAATACTCAGTGATCTGTTAACAATGATTATCTCAAAAAAGTGTGAGGAAATGGGAAGAAGAGAAGCAAAGGCCCCCTTTTTTAAACTATCCATTTCATTACTGATTGAATTTTTTACCGTGAGATTGAATTTGTATATAACACTCATATAATTTTTTAAAATAATTTTTAAATAATAAGAAAATAGACATAAACCTACAAAAATAAGTGTGGCTGGAGATTCAATCAATGACACTGGGACAACTGGGTTCTCCAGTAGAGAAAAAAAATAATAATAATGATAATGTTGGATCTATACCTAATATACTTAACCAAATTAAATTCTAGATCAAATATTAGAGTTAAAAAAAAGAAAAATTATAAAAGCACTAGAAAAAATGAGAGAATTTTTAAAAAAAAATTTTTTTAACGTTTATTCATTTTTGAGAGACAGAGAGAGACAGAGCATGAGCAGGGAAGGGGCAGAGAGAGAGGGAGACACAGAATCCAAAACAGGCTCCAGGCTCTGAGCTGTCAGCACAGAGCCCGACACAGGGCTCAAACTCACGTACTGAAACCGACTGAGCCACCCAGGCGCCCCGAGATTTTTTTACATAATGTAAGAGAAGGTCTTTCTAAGAAAAACACTAAGCCCATTAGCATTAGAGGCAAAGATTTATAAAGTGAACTCCACACACACGTACACAAATTCCTTGTAGCAAAAAAACACCAAGGCGAAGATGGCAGACTGGGGAAAATAACTGAAACTCACATCAGAGACAAAGGGCTAATTTCTGTAACATATAAAGTACTCTTACAAATCACTTTTAAAAAATAGCCTGTAATCCATCAGAGAAATGGGCAAAGACTATTAACAGAAAGTTCACATAAAAGGAACTACAATGACTCTTAAGCACATTAATAGATGCCCAACCTTGCAGATAACAAGAAAAAAGCCAATTAAGAGAACATGAGGGCAGTCCATCCAGGAGATTGGCAGAGGTCCAAAAGCTTGGTAACACCATGCAAGTGAAATGTTAGCGAAATAAGCACTTGCACACCTTGTTGGGAGCCACAACCTCCACTGAGGGCAATAGATTAATCTATCAAAAATACAAATACACATATCCTTTGATCCAATTTATCTACAGATGAATCCACACGTGCATAATCATACACTACTAGGTTATTCATTGCTGTTTGTGAAAAGCAAAATATAGGAAATAAGTTAAATGCCCATCAACAGAGAAATGTACATCCACACAATGAACTACTACTCAGTGATTACAAAGAAATCAGGAGGCTCTATCATAGTAAAGTATTTGATAAAATCTAAGATGCCACTCATTATGAAATGCATCCTGATTCTGGTTGTTAAAATGTGTGTGTGGGGGGGGGGAGGGGGGTGGGGAATGGACATTTAGAATTGATGAAATATGGTAAATTCTCCACACAGATGAAATGAAAAAAGCGAGATGCAACACTCTGTATGCATAGCATATTACAAACTTACATCTTAAAAAAGGAAACACAATTTATACAAATACCTATGCATGATACATATGCACAGCTCTCCAGAATGATGCACTGGTTAGCCTCTGAGGGGGAACTGAGTCACAAAGAGACAAAGGTGAAAGGGAGACTTTTAACTTTATACTTTTTGTGGTTTTTGAATTTTTGTCATGGGATTGTATCACCTACCCAAAATATAAATGTAAAAAATGTTTTTAAAAACTGTAATACAGGGGCACCTGGGTGGCTCAGTCAGTTAAGCATCTGACTCATGATTTTGGCTCAGGTCATGCATGAGCTATTACTGAGTTCGAGCCCCTCGTCGGGCTTGCTGCTGTCAGGGCAGAGCCCACTTCAGACCCTCTGCCTCTCCTCTCTCTCGCTTGCTCACTCAAAAATAAATACACAGGGGCGCCTGGGTGGCGCAGTCGGTTAAGCGTCAGACTTCAGCCAGGTCACGATCTCGCGGTCTGTGAGTTCGAGCCCCGCGTCGGGCTCTGGGCTGATGGCTCAGAGCCTGGAGCCTGTTTCCGATTCTGTGTCGCCCTCTCTCTCTGCCCCTCCCCCGTTCATGCTCTGTCTCGCTCTGTCCCAAAAATAAATAAACGTTGAAAAAAAAATAAATAAATAAATAAATACACATAAAAAAGAGATTTTCAAAACTTCTTTTTTTGTCAATGAGTAAGATTTCCCTTTTCCAAAAGCAAGTACTTTATCAACTTGAGTACCTGGTGCTACGTTACAGCACAACAGTTCTGATTAAGCAGATGCACTTTCTTGCACTGAAATTCAAGCATAAGGATGTATGTTAAAGCTGAAGGCAGAGTATATTCCATTACTCTGTCAATTAACAATGTGCGCATGTAACGCTGATGCTCCAAGTGAAGATATTGTGTAATAGTTCCCTTCAGGGATTCCAAGGGATTATGAGCTAAACCTGATAGACAAGTTTAGGCTGGTTTGCTCCAGCCACTCAGAGCTAGAACAATTTTAACTACTTCAAAGTTGATGTAACTTAGGCTTTTGCTGGACAAGCTCTTACCATGTTTTGTTTTGTTTTTAGTTAACATTTTTCTTTTATAAAAGTAATACAGTGTAGAAAATTTGAAAAAAAAATGGAAGTCTAAAAAAGAAAATGAAATCACTCATAATCATACCAGCCAGAGTGTGTGTATGTGTGTGTGTATATGTGTGTGCATGTGTAAATAATTTTTAAATAAAATGAAGCCATTATATTTGTAGGTTTATAAGTAGCTTTTTTCAGTTAGCAGCCTCTCATTAGTAATTCCTCATGCTGATTAAGGCATATCCCATTTTAATTAACAAAACTCTACGGTGGTCACTGAGATTGCTTCCAATTTTCCCTATATGTAATAATATATAATATATATAATAGTGCTGAGATGAGCATCGTCATTCATTGTATGTTTATGCATCTCTGATTACTTCCCAAGGGTAAATCCCTAAAAGTCAAACAGCTAGCTGGAAGAAAATACACATTTTCTAAGTCTCCCAGTACATGCTGCCAACTTGCCACTTTATACGCTGCTAACCTGCTTCCATTATTATTTAAATTAGCTGAGGCTATAGAAGCTTTTGTGAATTTAAACAAATGACCTGTCTACGCTACTTAAGAAAACATACTGTGTGGTCATAACGGGCCCATGAAAACTGTGCCTGTAGAAACAAGCAGGTGCTCATTTATTCACAAGAGACGCTTGGGCGGTGGGAAGAGCCCAGTCTACTCTAAATGTGTCACCTCAGATGGGTCACAGTTTTCTCAACTGTCAACTGAGTGTCCTCATCTTTGGGAGGATTCACTATATTAAGCATTACATAAAGAGTCTGGCACTGGTGACTGCTACATTTGTGAAAGCATTGTAGCACAGTCAATTAAGCAGAGCCTTTGGGAGTCTGATCAACAGAGATTTAACTCCTGTCTCTCCTGATAACCAACTCTGTGGGCAAGTCACTTTCTAAGAGTTATTTTCTCATCCATAAAATACTCACCTCATATGCCCAGTAATAGGATTAAATGAGATTGTACGTAAAGCTCCTGGCACATAGTAGGTACTCCTATTATTCAGGTCTCTTTTTTTTTCACGTATTTCACACCCACGATGAGCCAAAAGATACAAGGGTGAGCAAGGCACACTTCCTGCCCTCCAGGAGCGTCCACCTGGCCTATGAGACAGCCACGTGCATGCCTGCCCGAGGAACGTGTTGGGACGCAAAGCTATGAAGGCTAAGCAGTCTGGACTGGAGTGTCCTAGACCAAGGGAGCCAGGGAAAGACACTGAAAGGGAACTTGACCAGATCTGGAGGCTGATAAGGAGCTTCCTAGAGTCTTCAGACTGCATGAGGTCTGGAAGCTTTCCAGCAGATGGAGGAAGCCAGGACATGGGACTTCCCCCTAGGAATCAGTCTAGCCCTCAGTCACACTGGGGACAGCTCAGCAAGTGACTCATTAGATGCAGCTCAGGGACCACAGCGGTGAGCAAGCTTGTCTTAGAGCTCTGCTTCCATTTCAGGACACCTACATTCCTCCCTCACTACCCTCAGCCTTTAGAACAGTTAAGAATTCTCGACGAGATCAAAGGATCTTAACTAAATTCTTCCCAGTACTTTTTTTGTTAATCCTCTGCTAACTATATCTACTTGTCCATTAAAATAGGCAAAAAAAAAAAAAACAAAAACAAAACCAAAAACAAAAACAAAAACAAAAAAACAAAAAAAAAACCTTAAAGGAAACACTAGAATTCACTGATTGAGCAATGGTTTTGCATATACAGGTCCTAATGGTTTTGACTTGTTATGGTCTTAAACGGACGTAGGTGTATTATGTGCCAGCCAAGATGCTCCTAATTTGCATACTGGAGTTACATACAACAGAGGGTGGTGTTCTGCAAAAGTGTGACTTCCAGCATGGACTGTCTTTAGGGGAGTTTCTGAAGACCAATCTATCATTGTCAGCATTCAGTTCTGAATGCTGAAGTTGATTATGCTTCCTATTTAAAACAGTTCCAAGGGTGTAACCTTCATTCAAAAACCATTTAGCTTGTCACTCGGACCGAGAGATGCAAACCCAATTGCGATCAAGTTAACCAAAGTGCTGAGGCAGGAAATGGAGTAAAACCAAGCAAGTTATTTAAGAAAAAGACCCTGACTTGATAAGAGAGGAAACAGTACGTGGAAAATGCCCTTAGGGAGGCAGAACACCTGGGTCCGGTGTCATGTCAGCTGCGCCTGTAGACAGCTGGGTAACCCCTGCCCTCCATGACCTAGGAGGAAGGAAGCCTCGAGCTTCTGCAAGCACCGACCAGGAAAAGCTATGGGTCAAGGAACAAATGCAAAAGTACGGAAGGAAGTTTCATCAATAACACCACAAAGAAGATGAGAGAGCAGGTGAAAACTACTGGAAACTAAAAATCCTGGTTAGAATAAGCGGGTTTCGAACATTTTTCTGATCAGGACCAAACTTCCCCAAGAAGATACGGCCTGACTGCATTGGCAAACAGCTGCGGCTGAGGCCAGCAAGTCTGTTCAGGGTCACGTCCACCTGGGACAAAGCCAGGGCACCTGCTTCTCCTGCACGGAGCACCCCTCCCTCTCCCCTACTCGCCCCCCCCCCCCGCCCCTTTAAATCCTTCTGGCTTCGCCGGGACGGGGAGGATAGGCTTCGGGATGTGAGTCCACCGTCTTCCCAGGCCGCCTGCCTCCTGAGTAAAGCAGCCTGTTCCCCAGCGCTCGTGTCTGGAGTACTGATCTTCCCGCGGGGCGCCGCCCGGGCTGAGCCGAGCCGGTTCCCCGGGAGGTAACAGTCGGACGGAAGTCTCCACCAGACGCTCACGCCGGGCTAGTAACACTTGTCTCCATTCGCAAGCGCCTCTCCCAAGGTTTGCGCCCGGGTGACAAGGCATGGCCTACCACATCACTTCACTAAACAAACGCTCAAGACTCCTTCCTTAAGTCATTCCAGGAAGAAAAAAAGGGGGGGGGGGCGGAAAGGCGACCAGTGAGACCCGGACACGCTTCTCAGAAACCCCTGCGGGGCACTGCCCGCCGCTCGCTGGGGCAGACCGCACGCCCGCCGGCCGCACCCGGCTCGGCGAGGCACCCCGGCCAGCGAGCCGGACAAAGGAGGCACCGGCCCGGCGCGGCCCGCCGTCACCGCGCCGGATCCGGGCCCGAGGAGCAGGCACCCGGCCAAGCCGTCTGCCGTCCCCGCCGCTCCCTGAGCGCGGCCGCCCAAGCGCCGTGGCGTGCGGACCCGGCACCCGGGCGGAGGCCCCTCAGGCTGGCCAGACGGCGCACCCGTCCCCGAGGCCGCCTCTACCTTCTCCTCGCCGTCGTAGATGCGCACGCCGCGCTGCTGGATCACCAGCGTCTCGTTGATCTCCAGGAGGCCGCTGGTCCACACGAAGCGGTCCATGGCCGCCGGCAGGCCGGCCTCCGCCGCTCGCCCGCGCCGGCGCTCGGGGGACGCGAGCCCAGCGCTGAACAGCCTGCGGCGCCCCCTGGCGGCGGGCGGGGCGGAGGCGGGCAGGAAGGGAGCGTGCTCGGGAAACCTGGGGTCGTGCGTAGAGCGCCCCCTGGCGGTCAGTCGGCCGGTGGCCCGGCGGGGTCGTCCACCCCATCCTTTGTCCAGTTCGGGCACAAACCCGGAGCTTGCAAGGGACATTAAGGGAGGCCAGGACGCAGCTTGGACTTCCTTATTGTGCATTATCCCTTGTATTTGTGCCGTTTTCTTGTCACTGCCCAGCATGTTGTCACGTTCGTAAAAGGCTGTAAATAATACTGGAACTTTTCTTTCCAAATGAAGATTTATGGCCTGAACTGTTCTCTACACAGCTGCAATCAGTATGGAAGTACTACCTTGGTCCCCCCCCTCCTTTTTCCCCATAAAACCATTTTCATTTAGGGGTGCCTGGCTAGCTCCGTTGGTAGAGCATGTGACTCTTGATCTCAGGGTGGTGAGTTCAAGTCCCACACTGGAGTGGAGCCTGCTTTAAAAAAAAAATCATTTTCATTTAAACATTTTCAGTATCATGAGTTTACTCTAGACGATATTTTAATGTGTACATCTTCCATAATTTATCTGTGCGTTGGTACCCACAAACCCTGGCAGCTCCCACCTGCAGGGCTTCTGTCACTACCCCTTTCCTTTTATTTATACACTTTGCATTATTTGTAGTGCTACAATTGATATATTTTTGGGCTTTTAGGATTATTTTCTTAGCGTGTCTTTCCAAAATAGAATTATTGCTTTAAAGAGTTTGCACAAATTTTAGCTTGCTACATATTGGGGACTTATTTAACCAGAATGCAGTGCCACCAGCAAATTGGTCTTTTTCCCAGGCTAAGTAGCTCTGTCTATATTAGATGTTATCACTTTTGTTATGTTTGCTACTTGATAGTGATTTTATTCTTTTATTTTTCATTTACTGATGAGGCTATTTCTCAATGCCTTTTAATCGAAAGAAAATCCTTGTCCTGAAGAATGGCTAACACCATATGAAGTTGGACAGCCTCCACTTAAGAGGATAGGATTATTAATTTAGACCAAATTAAACTGGCCAGGAGAAGAAGAGACACAGAAAAGGAGATGGAGAAGGAGCCGCTGGTGAGGTAGGAATTCAACCAGGAGAGCGTGGTGTCCTGGAAGCCAAATAAAGACAGACTGTTAAGGAGAAGGAAAGAGACTGTGTAAAAATCTGCTCATGGGTCAAGACCATGGGAGTGAGGATTCCTCACTGCTTTGACTTATTGGTGGAGTTATTGGTGGCCTTGACAAGAGTGAGTGCAATGGAGGGGTGGAAGAACAAGTCCTAATGGAGCGGTCTTAAATGAGAAAAAGAGGAGAGGAATTGTAGATAGGGAATAGAGACCACTCCTTTGAGGACTTTGCTGCAAAGGAGAGCAAAGAAATGGGTTGGTAACAGGAAGGCGGAGTGAGGCTGAGAAGTTTGGATTGTTTGTTAATTTGTTTTCCAGGTAGAAAAAAATAATCGTATGTCTGAATGCTGAGAGCAGTGATTGAAGGCAAAGCACTGGTAGGCGGTGAGAGAGGGGGATGTGCTTGGGTGATGTCCTTGAGAAGATGAGAAGGCACAAGAGAGGGTCAGAGACGTTTCTATCATCAGAGGAGAGCAGGGTATGTGAGGCGGGGAGATTTTGCGGTGGGAGTCTGCAAAAATTCCCTGGACTGATTTTCTCGGAGGAGGAAGCAAGACTGGAAGAGGGGGGAGAGGTGTGAGGAGGTATGAGCGCATACCTAAGGATGCTAAGATTGCCTGGCCTGCTCGAAGTTTGCTAACACACAAAGTGAAGCCAGAGGAGCACTACTCCAGCCCCATTCAGGGGCAAAACCTAATGGGAGAGTAGGAAGGACGTGGATTTGATTTGGCATGTGGTTTAGCCACACCATGGCTTGAAAGAGGCAACGAAGTATAAGCAAGCCCAGTACTAGATTACTTCATTCTCCGTAAGTGATCCGTTCTGTCTGAAACCTGTTTAAGAGTTTCTCATTACCCCTGAGGTCCAGAAATTTCACCAGGTCAGAGATTGTGGGCCTGTATCCTTCTCCGTTGTCCTGCCTGTGAGATGATGGTCCTTTTAAATTTGAAGGCTCAAGTTTCTGTCCCCTTCAGGAAAGTGTTCCTCTGTTATTTCTTTGATTATTACTTCTGGTCTATGTGTTCTTTTTTGCCCCTTTAGGACCTTTGATTACTTGTGTGTTTTAGGTCCATCGTAGCTGTTTCCCATGACCCCTACCTTTCACCCTATCATGTTCATTTCTATATATTTTGGGGCTAAATTTGTGTTAACAGTGACCACTCATTTTTCCAATTCTTCTGTTGAATTTTTTAATTGGGACTTCTTGAAGTTCTCAAATACTTTTTAGTTCCAGAAACACTAGAATGTTCTGATTATATCTACACAGAATTCTCACCGCATTTTTAATAACATTTTCTTCTATGACATCCCTGAATTCACACTCCACAGTAGCCTCCTATTCTAATTCATCTTGTTCCTTCTTAAAGCTGCTGTTTCCTTAAGCGTCTTATAATCGCTTTTGCTTTTCTGTATCTGTGAGATCTCCCGGTGCCTATGCAAGGCACCCTACTAGGATCTCATATGGCAAGGACTGACAGGTGGTTTTTCCCAGGGAACCATAGGCAAGTAGGTCAGTAAGTTGAGAACATCTCTTTGGAGCTATTTAAAGACAGGCTTCTCTGACTTCAACCTACTCACTCATTAAACCACTATTCAAAAACTACTCATTAAATACCCGCTATGTGTCAGGCACTGTTCAACTCCTTTCCAGTGCTGCTGGCAAGAGGAGCCGCTGATTTCTCCCAAGCTGGGCAGGCCTGGCACTCGGGCGAGGGGAGGGAGACACTCCTCACAGGTGCAAAACTTGAGGAGGTGCCAAAAAAATTCAGTAATCGAGAAAAATGATATGTTAAAGAAATGTTTGGTTTTTTTTTTTAATTCTTTTTTCTTAATTAACTATATTCCCCATGCTGTACGTGGTATCCCCATGACCTATTCATTCCATAACTGGAAGCCTGTGTCTCCCACTCCCCTCACCCATTTTGCCCTTCCTCCCATCCCCTTCCCCTCTGGCAACCATCAACTTGTTCTCTGTATTTATGGGTCTCTTTCTGCTTTTTGTGTATTCACTTATTTTGTTTTCTAGATTCCACATATGGGTGAAACCATGTGGTATTTGTCTTTCTCTGTCTGACTTATGTCACTTAGCGTCATGCCTTCTATATCCATCCATGTTGCCACAAATGGTAAGATCTCATCCTTTTTATGGCTGAGTAATACTCCTTGTGTATACCCCTTGTGTGTATATATATATATATATATATATATATATATATATATATATATATATACCACTTCTTTATCCATTGGTCTATCGATGGACAGTTGGGCTGCCTCCATACCTTGGCTATTATAATTAATACTGCAATAGACATAGAGATGCAGATATCTTTTTGAATTAGCATTTTCACTTTCTTTGGGTAAATACCCAGTAGTGGAGTTACCGGGTCATAAGGTAGTTCTATTTTTAGTTTTTTGATGAACCTCCATACTGTTTTCCACAGTGGCTGCATGAATTTGCACTCCCACCAAAGTGCATGAGGGTTCCTTTTTCTCCACATCCTCACCAACACATGTTATTTCTTGTCATTTTGAATGTAGCCATTCTGAAAGGTGTAAAGTGACATCTCATTGTGGTTTTAGTTTGCATTTTCCCAATGGTTAGTGATGTTGAATGTCTTTTCATGTGTGTGTTGGCCATCTGTATATCTTCTTTGGGAAAATGTCTATTTGGGTCCCCTGCCTATTTTAGTTGGCTTATTTGTTTTTGAGGGGGTTCAGTTGTATAAGTTCTTTATATATTTTGGATATTAACCCCTTATCAGATGTATCATTTGCAAATAAATTCTCCCATTGAGTAGGTTGCTTTTTTGTGTTGTTGATGCTATCCTTTGCTGTCCAAAAGCTTTTTATTTGGGTGTGGTAAAGCAATGTGTTTTTTTTTAACAAGATGAATTCAAAAAAATCTATGATAAGCAAAATATTAATTTTAAAGGCAAAATCAACAGTCCAGGACTACGGCAAGGAGAGTGAAGTCAGGCCATGCATGTGAGGGCACTTACTTGCCTTACCCTGGTCTGTCCTTCAAGTCCCAAAGCTGCATGCCAGCCCATGTGACCAAGGGGTGGAGGAAAGACTCCCTCTCTTTTCCCATGGCTCTGCATTTCTCCTAATCATGGAGTCACTGATCTGTAGCATAGTTTTTATAAGAAAGGTAAGACTCTTTCCAACATACAGAAACCATCTTTTCTCCACTGAATTAAGTCACCACCGATATCATGTTCTAAAATTCTGTGTATGTTCTGGTCTGTTTATGACTCTTTTCTTCTGTCTTTTCATACTTTTCATTTTATATCATGAGTGTATCCCAAAGCACTAAACATTGACATTTTATTTTTTATTTTCATTTTAGAGAGAAAGAGCATGCAAGCAAGGGAGAGGGGCAGAGGGAGAGAGAAAGAATCCACACTGAGTGTGGAGCAATCCTGGGATCATGACCTGAGCCAAAATCAAGAGTTGGATGCTCAAATGACTGAGCCACCCAGGCACCCCTATTTGACATTTTAATCATGGTAATATGCCATCATTACCTGTAACCATTTACTGTCATTTCCTGATTTTTTACCGTTAGATTATTTATATCTTTTTGCCTTTTTTCCTATTAAAAGTGGCATCATGTAAGCTAAGTGTCCTAGTCTGATGTGGAATTGTGCAGTTTCTCCTGGATTTTGCAATGATCAAAATGCTGGGTAGTATGGACATGAAAACAAGGTATGCATTCTACCCTTGAGGGGCATACTTCACAGTAAGCAAATGTGCCTGACACATGACAGCTGCTGGGATAGACACCTGTACAAGGGTTTTCTCTTTCTAGGCTGGAGCAAGGAGAAATGTCATGTGTCTCAGACATGTTAAGAGATAAGAATGGAGTAGGCCAGAGTACCTGCCTGGTAGTTCGTCCAAGAATGAGAACAGGGCATCTGTATTAGTCAGAGTTCTCCAGAGAAAGAGATGGAATAAAGAATTAATGCATATGGTTATGGACGCTAGCATGTCCAAAATCTATAGTAAGGGCAGGCAGGCTGGAGACTCAGGAGAGCTAACGGTACAGTACAAGTCCAAAGGCCATCATGGCCATCAGCCTGGAGAACTAAAAAGAGCAGATGTTCCAGTTTGAATCTGAAGGCCATCTGTTGCAGAAGTTTTCTTGCTGGGAATGGGGACAGTCAGACTTTTATTGTGTCCAGGCCTTCAGCTGATTAGACGAGGCCCGCCACATTATGAAGGGCAATCTGCTTTACTCAGAGTCTGCCAATTTAACTGTCAATCTCACCCAAAAACACCCTCACAGAAACACTCAAAATAATATTTAACCAGGGGTGCCTGGGTGGCTCAGTTGGTTAAGCATCCGACTTCGGCTCAGGTCGTGATCTTGTAGTCCGTGAGTTTGAGCCCCACATCAGGCTCTGTGCTGACAGCTCAGAGCCTGGAGCCTGCTTCAGATCCTGTGTCTCCCTCTCTCTCTGCCCCTCCCCTGCTCATGCTCTGTCTCTCTCTGTCTCAAAAATAAATAAAAACATTAAAAAAAATAATATTTGACCAAATATCTGGGCACCCTGTGGCCCAGCCAAGTTGACATAAAATTAACCATCATAGCAACTAACTGAAAGCAGAAAGTTGTTGAAATCCAGTGCACAGGGCTGTCAGTATTCCCAGGGCTGACTTGGGAGAAGTGCTCAAACATGAGAGCCAGGGAGAAGGAAAGCTGAGAAGCCAGCAGGGACAGGAAAAAGACCCTCTTTTCCTCAGGATGCAACAATCAAGATTAAACACAGCTCCCTAAAAAGAAGAGAGATAATAAAAGTGTACACAGTTGAGTTCTGTGATCTGAGGGTTCCACTCCATGTATGGAAAATGGTACAGGACCCCTGTGTCTTGTGAGCTGTGGAAGAGAAAGCCCTAGAATGCAATCTCATGACCAAAGCTACACTCCCCCACCCCACACACACACCACAGGTTATACAAGTTTTGAGTTAAGTATCTTCATAGCTCATACAACTTGAGACCAAAACCAGGTCAAAAATATGAGAAGAAAGCTATAGATAGTAGAAGAACTTAATTTTTGAGTTTTGTTTTTCTGTGGACATTATGTTCCCCTTCTAAAATATAATTTTTTAATTACGATATGCCTCTGTAATAGTAGAGTGTTTAAAACAACTGATACATGTATTGCTACTATCACTACTTAAAATTATTCTACATTATGATTTTCTTGAAGTACGTAATGGGAAGATTTTTGTTGTTATAAAACTATATAGATTATCATTGGAGCACTTGGGTGGCTCAGTAGGTTAGGCGTCTTGCGGCTCAGATCATGATCTCACGGTTCGTGAGTTCAGACCCTGCTCTGCGCTGGCAGTGTGGAACCTGCTAGGGATTCTCTCTCCCTCTGTTTCTGCCCCTACCCACCGCCCCCCCCCCCCCGTCTGTCTGTCTGTCTCTCAAAAATAAACATTTTTTAAAAAGGACTATATAGATCATCATAGTTGCTATATTATTTGGAACTCTAGTTCTTAACTAAAAGCAGGATGTGTTTGTTTTTTGATTGAGGTAAAATTGGTATGTATAATTTGACCTCTCTATTCATTATAAAGTGATCGCCTCTGAAAGTCTAGCTATCATCCATCACCATACATTTGACCTCCTTTGCCCATTTGATCCACCCCTACCCCCTCCCCTCTGGTAACCACCAATCAGCTCTTTGTGTCTATAAGTTTTTCTTTTGTTTGCTCATTTATTTTGTTTTCTTTTATTTTTAGATTCCACATAGGAGTGAAATGATATGTTTTCTTATCTTTCTCCCTCTGACTTATTTCACTAAACATAACACCCTCAAATCCATCCATGTTGTTGCAGATGGCAAGATTGCAAACCTTTTTATGACTAATATTCCACTGTCAATGTGTGAGTGTGTGTGTGTGTGTGTGTGTGTGTGTGTGTGTGTGTATGCACACCACCACCTCTTTATCCATTCAGCCATCGATGGACACTTAGGTTGCTTGCATATCTTGACTATCGTAAATGATGCTGCAATAAACATAGGGGTGATATATATTTTTGAATTAGTGTTTTCATACTCTGGATAAATACCCAGAAGCGGAGTAACTGGGTCATATGGTAGTACTATTCTTTTTTTTTTTTAATATTTATTTATTTTTGAGACAGAGAGAGACAGAGCATGAATGGGGGAGGGTCAGAGAGAGGGAGACACAGAATCGGAAGCAGGCTCCAGGCTTTGAGCTGTCAGCACATAGCCCGACGCGGGGCTCGAACTCACAGACTGTGAGATCATGACCTGAGGCGAAGTCGGATGCTTAACCGACTGAGCCATCTAGGTACCCCATGGTAGTACTATTCTTAAAGTTTTGAGAAGTAAACATATTTCTGAACCAATTTACATTCCCACCAACAGTGTACAAGGGTTTCCTTTACTCCACATCTTTGCCAATACTTGGGTTGTTTTTTTTTTTTCAATGATAGTCAATCTAAGCAGTGTGAGGTGATATCTCATTGTAGTTTTGATTTGCACTTCCCTAATAAATAGTGATGCTGAACAAGCATGATGTGTTTTTGCCTCCAGGGAGCATGGCCATTCTCATTCATAAAGAAAGGAGTCTCCGGGCACCTACGTGGCTCAGTTGGTAGAGCATCCAATTCTTGATTTTAGGTCTTGATCTCAGAGTCATTAGTTCAAGTCCCACATTGGGTGTGGAGCCTACTTTAAAAAAAGCGGGGTGGGGGGAGTCTCATCATCACTAATTCTCTTTTTCTAAGAGAAGAGATCATGAAAAATGACATTAGAAATTGCTCATCTTGATAGCTATAAAGTGAGACTAATGGAACAAAGTATTCTCAGGTAAAAGTTTTATTTGAGTAGTTTGGGGACTAAAAACAATTTACAGATGACATGATACTATATATAGAAAGTCCTAAAGGCTCCAACCAAAAACTACTAGAATAAATGAATCCTGTAAAGTTGCAGATTACAAAAGTAAAGCACAGCAATCGGTTGCATTTCTATACACTTATAATGAAGTAGCAGAAAGAGAAATTTAAAAAACAATTCCATTTATAATTGCACCAAAAAGAATACAATACCTAGGAATAAACTTAACTAGGGAGGCGAAAGCCCTATACTCTGAAAACTATAAAACATTGATGAGAGAAATTGAGGACAACACAAACAAATGGAAAGACATTCCATGCTCATGGATTGGAAGAATTAATCTTGTTAGAATATCTGTACTACCACTACCCAAAGCAATCTACCTGTTCAATGCAATCCCTATCAAAATAGCACAACATTCTTCACAGAACTAGAACAAACAATTCTAAAATTTGTATGGAACCAGAAAAGACCCCAAATAGCCAAAGTAATGTTGAAAAAGAAAACCAAAGCTGGAGGCATCACAGTTCTGGACTTCAAGGTATATTACAAAGCTGTAATCATCAAGACAGTATGGTACTGGCACAAAAATAGACACACAGATCAATGGAACAGAATAGAGAACTCAGAAATGGACCCACAAATGTACAACCAACTAATCGTTGACAAAGCAGGAAAGAATATCCATGGAAAAAAGACAGTCTCTTCAACAAATGGTGCTGGGAAAACTGGACAGCAACATGCAAAAGAATGAAAATAGACCACTTTCTTATACTATACACAGAAATAAGCTCAAAATGTGTGAAAAACCTAAATGTAACACATGAAACCATCAAAATCCTAGAGGAGAACACAGGCAGCAACCTTTTTGAACTTGGCCACAGCAACTTTCTACTAAACATGTCTCTGGAGGCAGGGAAAACAAAAGCAAACATGAACAATTGGGATCTCATCAAGATATAAAGCTTCTGCTCAGTAAAGGAAACAATCAACAAAACTAAAAGGCAACTGGGAGAAGATATTTGTAAATGACACATCTGGTAAACAGTTAGTATAGAGAATCTATAGATTCTACAGAATTATAGAGAACTTATCAAACTCAACGCCCAAAAAACAAGCAATATAATTAAGAAATGGGCAGAAGACATGAATAGACATTTTTCCAAAGAAGACTTCCAGATGGCTAACAGACACATGAAAAGATGCTCCACATCACTCATCATCAGGGAAATACAAATCAAAGCCACAATGGGCTACCACCTGACACCTGTCAGAACAGCTAAAATTAACAACTCAAGAAACAATAATTTTGCTGAGGATGCAGAGAAAGGGGAACCCTCTTACACTGTTGGTGGTTATGCAAACTGGTGCAGCCACTCTGGAAAACAATATGGAGGTTACTCAAAAAACTAGAAACAGAGCTACCCTACCATCCAGCAATTGCACTACTGGGTATTTATCCAAAGGATACAAAAACGCTGATTCGAAGGGGCACATACACCCCAATGTTTATAGCAGCACTATCAACAATAGCCAAATTATGGAAAGGACCCAAATGTCCATCGACTGATGAATGGATAAAGATGTGGTATACATACACACACACACACACACACACACACACACACACACACACATATACACACAATGGAATATTACTTGGCCATCAAAAAGAATGAAATCTTGCCATTTGCAACAACATGGATGGAACTAGAGTATGTTATGCTAAGCAAAATACTCAAATATGGTATTTAAGAAACAAAACAGATGGACATAAGGGAAGGGAAGCAAAAATAATACAAAAACAGAGAGGGAGACAAACCATAAGAGACTCTTAAATACAGAGAACAAACAGGGTTTCTGGAGAGGCAGTGGGTGAGGGGTGGTCTAAATGGGTGATGGGCATTAAAGAGGGCACCAGATGGGATGAGCACTTGATGTTATATGTAAATGATGAATCATTAAATTCTAGTCCTGAAACCCATATTACACTATATGTTAACATGAATTTAAATTTAAAAAAAAAGAATATCCATACTACCCAAAGCATTATGCAGATTGAATGCAATCTCTATCAAAATACCAATAGCATTTTTTACATAACTAGAACAAATAATGCGAAATTTTGTATGGAACCACAAAAGACCTTGACTAGTCAAAGCAATCTTGAGAAAGAACAACAAAGCTGGAGGTATCACAATCCCACATTTCAAGATATACTACAAAGCTGTAGTAATCAAAATAATATGGTTTTGGCACAAAACTAGACACATAGACAAATAGAAAAGAATGCAGAGCCCAGAAATAAACCCATGATTATATGGTCAATTAATCTATGAAAAAGGAGGCAAGAATGGGAAGAAAGTCTCTTCAATAAATGGTGCTGGGAAAACTGGATAGCTACATGCAAAAGAATGAAACTGGACCACGTTCTTACACCATACCCAAAAATAAAATCAAAATGGAATAAAGGCCTAGATGTGAGACCTGAAACAATAAAACTCCTAGAAGAAAACATAGGGAATAATTTCTTTCATATTGGGCATAGCAACATTTTTCTAGATATGTCTCTTCAGGTAAAGAAAAGAAAAGCAAAAATAAACAATTGGGACTACACCAAAATAAAACGTTATCACATAGCAAAGGAAACCATCAACAATACAAAAAGGCAACCTACTAAATGAGAGAAGATATTTGTAAGTGGTATCTGATAAAGGATTATATAAAGAACTTATATTTACACACACACACACACACACACACACACACCCCAAAAAACAGTCCCATTAAAAATGGACAGAGGACCTGAATAGACATTTTTCTAAAGAACACATACAGATGGCCAACAGACCCATGAAAACTTGCTCATTACTAATTATCAGGGAAATGCAAATCAAAACCACAATGAGATATCACCTTATACCTGTCAGAATGGCTAGAATCAAAAAGACAAGAAACAAGCATTGGTGAGGATGTGGAGAAAAAGGAAACCTTGTGCGCTGTTGGTGGGAATGTAAATTGGTGTAGTCATCATGGAAAACATTATGGAGTTTCCTCAAAAAAACAAAAATAGCACTACTATCCAATCTAGTAATTCTACCACTGGGTATTTGCCCAAAGGAAATGAAAACACTAATTCAAAAAGATATATGCACCTCTATATTTATTGTAGCATTAATCATAACAGCCAAAGTATGGAGACAACCCAAGTGTCCACTGATAGATTAACAAAGAAGAGGTGGCATGAAATCTTGCCATTTGTGACAACATGGATGGATATAGAAGGCATTATGCTAAGTGAGACAAGTCAGATAAAGACAAATACCATATGATTTCACTCATGTACAATCTATGTCTTTTCTAGAATTTCATGTAAATGAAATCACAAGGTATGTAGTCCTTTGTATCTGGCTTCTTAAATGTAATGGCATGTTTTTGAGTCTCACTCATGGTGAGATAATAGAAAATATGTATTGGTCTCTGCCCCTGGTTCCTGGCATAGAGCTTCTAAAACCCATGTAATTTCCTAAGTGATAAGGGCACTAGGAGCACCTTTCACTCTCTTGAGGAAACTCTTGGTGGGATTCTGGATGGGGGCTGGTCACCAGGAAGATCAAGCCCTGATAAGAAGCTTGGAATCTTCAGGTCCTTCCGTGGCCTCCCACTTCTCCAGAGAATGGAGAGAGAGTGGAAACAGAGTTAATAATCGATCATGCTTACATGAGAAAGTCTTCATAAAATCCCAATAGTTTGGGGTTTGGAGAGCTTCCAGGTTGATGAACTCATCCACACCAGGAGACTAGCACACCCCAACTCCACAGGGAGCAGAAGAAGCTCCTACACTCGGGACCCTTCCAGACCTTGCTCTATGTATCTCTTCATCTGGCTGTTCATCTGTATCCTTTATCTTTAAAAAATTAATAAACATACGAAAATACTTCTCTCTGAGGTTTATGAGCTGCTTTAGCAAATGTTAGCAAACCCCAAAGAAGGGTTCAGCAAATTTTAGCAAACCCCAAAAAGGGGTTCAGTCAGAAGCACAAGTGATAACCTAGGTTTCCACTGTCATCTGAAGTTGAAGGGCAGGAGTCTTGTAGGACTGAGTCCTTGGCCTGTGGGAGCTAACACTCTCTCCAGGTCATGTTAGAATTGAATTAAATTGTAGGGTACCCAGTTGGTGTCACAAGTTGCTTGTTGTGGAGAAAGAACCTCCACACCTTTGGTGACCAGAGATGTCAGAAATGAAGCATTCTATGTAACAGCTAAGACATGCTGGAAATAAACAAAATCAGGGAGAGCTGAATGTTTCCCTGTACAGGAAGGAAAAAACTGAGTTTTTTCATTTCATCCATGTTGTGTTATTCAGTATTTTGTTCCTTCTTATTGCTAAGTAATGGTCAATTGTATGGCTCTGTCACAATTTTTTTATCCACTCATTGGCTGATGGAGATTTCGGTAATTTGCTGCTTAGGGCTATTATGAATAAAGATAGTATAAACATGTGTGTACATGCTTTCATTTCTCCTGGGTAAATACTTAGAAGAGTAATTGCGGGGTCATATGGTGAGTGCATGGTTAACTTTATAAGAAACTGTCAAACTGTTTTCTTAAGTAGCTGTATCATTTTGTATAAGTACCAGTGGTGTATGAGAGTTCAAGTTCCTTGCCAAACTTTAGTATCGTCTATCTTTTAAGTATTAGCCATTTTAGTGGATACATAGTGAGTGGTATTTCATTGATAGTAATTGCATTTTCCTGATGACTAAGAATGTTAGGTATCTTTCCATGTGCTTATTTTTGTCCCTATATGTTCTTTGGTGAAGTGCAATTTTTTTTTTTTTTTTTTTGCACATTGAAAAAATTGAGTTGTCAGAAGGCTTACATATCTTGGTATAAGTTGTTAATATGCTTTGTAAATATTTTCTCCTACTCTGTAGTTTGTCTTTTAGTTTTCTAAAGTGTCTTTTGAAGAGCAAAAGTTTTCATTTTGATGAAATCCAGTGTACTGTTTCTTTTATAGTTTGTGTTGTCTCCTATTTAAGAAAACTTTGCTTATCTAATCTTTGACAAAGCAGGAAAGAGTATCCAATGGAAAAAACACAGTCTGTTTAATAAATGTTGCTGGGAGAACTGGACAGCAACATGCAGAAGAATGAAACTAGACCACTTTCTTACACCACACACAAAAATAAACTCAAAATGGATGAAAGACCTGAATGTGAGACAGGAAACCATCAAAATCCTAGAGGAGAAAGCCGGCAACAACCTCTTTGACCTCAGCCACAGCAATTTCTTGCTCAACACATCTCCAAAGGCAAGGGAATCAAAAGCAAAAATGAACTATTGTGACATCATCAAGATAAAAAGCTTCTGCATTGCGAAGGAAACAATCAACAAAACTAAAAGGCAACCAACAGAATGGGAAAAGATATTTGCAAATGACCTATTGGATAAAGGGCTAGTATCCAAAATCTATAAAGAACTCACCAAACTCTACACCCAAAAAATAAATAATCCAGTGAAGAAATGGACAGAAGACATGAACAGCCACTTTTCCAAAGAAGATATCCAGATGGCCAACAGACACATGAAACAATGCTCAACTTCACTCATCATCAGGGAAATACAAGTCAAAGCCACACTGAGATACCACCTTATACCAGTCAAGTGGCTGAACTGAACAAATCAGGAGACTATAGATGCTGGCGAGGATGTGAAGAAACAGGAACCCTCTTGCACTGTTGGTGGGAATGCAAACTGGTGCAGCTGCTCTGGAAAACAGTGTGGAGGTTCCTCAAAAAATTAAAAATAGAACTACCCTATGACCCAGCAATAGCACTGCTAGGACTTTACCCAAGGGGTAGAGGAGTGCTGATGCATAGAGGCACTTGTACCCCAATGTTGATAGCAGCACTTTCAACAATAGCCAAATTATGGAAAGAGCCTAAATGTCCATCAATGGATGAATGCATAAAGAAGATGTAGTTTATATATACAATGGAATACTACTTGACAATGAGAAAGAATGAAATCTAGCCATTTGCGGCAACATGGCTGGAACTGGAGGGTATTATGCTAAGTGAAATAAGTCAGAAAAAGGTACCATATGTTTTCACTCGTGTGGATCTTAAGAAACTTAACAGAAGACCATGGGGGAAGGGAAGGGAGGAAAAGTTACAGAGAGGGAGGCAGGCAAACCATAAGAGACTCTTAGATACAGAGAACAAACTCAAAATACAGAGAGTTGACGGGAAAGGGGAAGTGGGTGATGGGCATTGAGGAGGGCACTTGTTGGGATGAGCACTGGGTGTTGTATGGAAGCCAATTTGACAATAAATTATATTTAAAATAAAAGAGAAAGAAAACTTTGCCTAACACAAATCACTAAGATTTTTCTCCTATGTTTTCTTCTTCTTCTTTTTTTAATGTTTATTTATTTTTGAGAGAGACAGAGACAGAATGTGAGTGGGTTAGGTGCAGAGAGAGAGGGAGACACAGAATCCGAAGCAGGCTCCAGGCTCTGAGCTGTCAGCACAGAGCCCGATGCAGGGCTCGAACTCATCAGCTGTGAGATCATGACCTGAGTTGAAGTCAGGCGCTCAACCCACTGAGCCACCCAGGTGCCCCCCCACCCCCGCTATGTTTTCTTCTAGAGGTGTTATTGTTTGAATTCTTACATTTACGTCTACATTCCATTCTGAGGTTTGTTTGTTGTTGCGACCGGCGTGACAAACACCGAGGTCAGGGTCCTGAGGGTAGGGGAATGCAAGAAAAAAGAGAGAAGAGAAAGTTTGGGAACAGGAGGGTCCCCTGGGCTGATGGCCCAAGTGACGGCTTTATTGTTGCTGTACACAATCTTTTATAATGTAAGACTCATATGGATCAGGTCATTCAAAGAATAAACAGGTTTCACATGATCACTGCCAGCCAAAACATTTAGTTCTGTATACCTTGTGAACCTTGTGAATGGGTCACAAGACCTTGTTGATAGATTGCTAGCAAAACACAGTTCCCATGTTTGTGTCTATCTGACTCGGGGTAGAAAAAGGGAGGTAGCATTACTGCCAACACCTGCAGACCACAGGCTTCAGGAATTAACTCTCTCAGCCTTGACAAGGCTTTCGTGTGCCCTTGAAAGTGGGGGAATGGGAGGGGGAACCACCGGGTTGGCTTGAGTCAACAGGGAACGTTGCTCGACCCGGTCTCAGCCTGGCGCCGGGGCCGGCCTCCCACATGAATGGGAGGGGGAACCACCAGGTTGGCTTGAGTCAACAGGGAACGTTGCTCGACCCGGTCTCAGCCTGGCGCCGGGGCCTGGCCCCCCACAGTTTGTACAAGAGGTGCGTTAAGGATCATGGTTGACACTTTCTCTGTGGATATCCAGTTGTCCCTGTACCTACCTGTATTAGTTGGAAAGATTATCCTTCTCTTCCATTGAGTTGTCTTGGAAACTGCAGAAAATCAAGTGACCATAGAGGTCTAAGTATATCTCTGGCATCTCTATTGAATTCCATTGATTTGTCTTTACACCAATGCCAGCTACACCGTCTTGGTTACTGTGGCTTTATAATACATTTTGAAATCAGGTAGTGTTAGTTCTCCGACTTTGTTCTGTTTCAAAATTGGTTTGCCTCTCTAGATCCTTTGCATTTCCATTTAACTTTCACAATCTGTCGATTTCTATAGAAAAATCTTCTAGGGTTTTTATTGGGATGGGATTGGATAGATCAACTTGGAGAGAATGGATATCTCAGCAACATAGGGTCTTGTGATGCGAAAACATCTTATCTGTCTCCATTTATTTAGGGTTTCTTTAATTTCTCTCAGCAATATTTTGTACTTGTCTGCAGAACGCTTTTGCCAGAACTTCCTAGCTTCTGAATCCAATGGTTCCTTTCAGTCTCAATCCTACTAGACCTCATCAGTGCCCAACGCTGGACTATTACCTCTTTCTTTAGCCACCTTCCTCCTTGGACTTTGTGTCCTAGCCCTGCCTTTGTCTTCTTTCTATCCTTTGGATGGTCCTATCCTGTTCTCCCACAGGGGCTCTCCTTGTTTCACAGGAGGGTGGTCAGAGATACTCCAGGTGGCTGCAGTTAAATGGTCAGCTGTGTTGTTGAAAAATTGTTCTGAAACGACTTCTTCTCTTGGATCTTTTTAGAGAATGGTCTGCCTTTCCCCCAACTATTGTAGGATGATGATATTTTTAGAAAAGTGTCTTTAAAGAGATACCACTCTTGGAGTGGGTAAGTCTGGAGACTGTGGGGAAAGTGCCATGTTGGAAAACCTAGCAGTTTTGCAGGGTTTCCAACATGCCATCTCAGCCTCTTGAGCTCTTCAGGGTTTTGTTTGGGTCACTATTTTTAACCATGCCCCACACACATACACACACACTTTAGTTTACATAACATAAAATTACCATTTCAAAGGGAACAGCTCAGTGATCTCTCCCTATTCCCCCCTACCCCTAACCCCTGGCAACCACCAATCTGTCTCATTTCTCTATGAATTTACCTATTATGGATATTTCATATGGAATCATACCATATATGTGACCTTTTGCAGCTGGTTTTCACTTAGCATAATGGTTTAAAGGTTTTTGAGTCGCTCTTTTTACTGTTGTATTTTGTTAAACTGTTCTCTGTCACTTAATCCCTGGCTACCCAGCCTGTCCCATGAAACTTTAGTACATAATTGACAATATTAACAGTAATATACAAACAGCAGTAATGTCTGAGGGATGGTGATGCGTGCTGTTTGGCTGTTAGTTCTTCCAGAACTGGCCTCAAGTGCAGGCAAAGTTACACAATGTTACACTTAACATTTCATCAAGAAAAAGCAGCAACAGAATATAACATCCCAAACTTCATTAGCAAGATGCTACCATATGATGCTTTCAGAAAAAAAAGCAGAAAAAGACGGCAAGAACTGGCAGTTGAGAGCCAGCTCGGGAGCCTCTCAGACCCGCGCCAGGGATACAAAAATTGTATCCTCCAGTCTCTGTCTCCGTGCTTAAAACCCGGCTGGAACAGTTACTTAGAGTGGCACCTTCTGTGGGCCTGTCAGCTCTACTACTTAGCTAAAGTGTCTCCTTCTGTGCGCCACTTTCGTGACGATCAGAACAAGCCATCCTGCATTGTGGTCAGGGCATACATGAACCTTCAGGGGTCCTGGAACACGGATCCGGAGGGAAGTCATTGCAGGAGCATTAACAGGATGGACTGCCAGAGGAGTCCATGTTGTCAGCGGTCCTACAATCCCACTTCCCAGTCGTCCTATGGCAACGAAGTAATGTTTGGGAAAGGGAAATACACATGCTTTTGTACAGCAGTAGGTGCTTACAGCCTCCTCAGCAAACACGCCCTGGTTTAATAAGCGCAGCCTATAGACAATTTTCTAGTCTGCCTTCCTCCATGCACTATGGGCGTCCAAAGACAAGTCCCATCTGCCACACAGCAAGGACTTTGCAGGCCCACCCCCCCAGGTCGCAAGTCAAACACGGAAACAGCTGATCAGGTTTGCCAGCCCCGGGACTCAGCTGGGCAGCTCTAACTGAACCCAGCTGAGGCAAGACCCGCCCCAGCAACGGCGGCCCAGGCTCCGCCCCCTGCGCCCATTGGTTCATTCAATTCACGCCGCGCCTCCTGCAGCGGGGCAGGCGGCGTGCTCAGTTTGCAGCTGCCTTGGCTTGAGCAGTGCGAGACTGTCAGGGCCGAGACGCGTCCTCCGCCCGCAGCAGCCATGAGCACCCCAGCAGTGCCCCGGGAGCTACAACTGCCCCCGAGCCAGCGGGCCCAGCCCGAGTTCAGAGGTGAGGGCCGCGGTGGCGGGAGCGGCGCGACCCGCAGAAGCCCGGGTTTGTCCGAGAGGGTGGGGACGCGGACGACCGTGGGGGAGGGGGTGGCTCGGACTCAGCGGCCGAGGCCTCGGGTCCCCCGGCTTCAGTCTTGACCAGTTGTGTGAGAAGCCTGGACAGATCGCTCGGCCTCTCGCAGCCGCATCCTCGGCATTTTCGAAATGGACAAACCAGAGCGGTTCCCGGTCCGTGGTGTCACTGTGCGAGCTAAGCGCCTCCCGTGAGGTCGTTACTGGCCGGGCGTGACCCACTGGCGGCGAGGATGGGCCCGCAGTGAAGACGTCCGTTTAGTGAGGGAGCGTGCGTGACACTCCAGCCGGCCCCTGCGTTCGAGACGCGGGACCGGCGGGGGCGGGGCCGCGCCCGGACCGAGAACCCACTGCGCTTGCGCAGGCCTCTCCCTCTTCCTGAGCGCGAGTATTTGGAGAGGTGGGGCTGCCTCATCTGATGCTTCAAATTAGAGACATCAATCAACTTTGTGTAAATCCAGGGTTGGCTGGGTCTTCAGAAATAATGTTAATTCTTTGTCCTCCACATGGGAAAGTAGAGGAAAGAAACTCTCACCCAACCCAGTACTGGTAAATTAGAGCTTAGAGTCTGGTGTCTCTTATCTGCTATTTAGTTTCTTAAAGCTTGGCTTTCAGTAACCGTGTATTGAAAATCATTTTCTCCAGATTTTTCACTTAAAGACAGAGGAAAAGGTGATTCTTGTGCAGTAGTTGTGGGCACCATTTACGGTAACAGTTTCTTAGAAATGGGATTATTTCTGAATTGAGAAATTTTCTGTTGTATACAAGATGTGATCTCTAGTAGAACATTTTTTGAAGATCTGCATTTAGTGAATATTTGATGTTATCGTTGTAACCAATGTTGGCTTGTCGCCTTTTTGTTATTTAGAACAAAGAAGACAGAAACTCAAGGAACATATGTTAAAAAGAAAAACGTTTTTTGCATACAAGGAGGAAAATCACATATCCAGGTGAGGTCAAATTTTCTGATTTCAGGTCTAAAATTAGAGCTGTCCAATAAAAATGTAATGGGAGCCACAATTGTACTGTAATTTAAAATTTTTTAGTAGCCACATTTTTTAAAGGTGAATTCTAGTAACATTTAATCCAATATATCCTGTGTTATAATTCCAACATGTAATTCTTAAAAGTTATTAAGATATTTTGCATTCCTTTTTGGTAGTGAGTTTTCAAAGTCTGGTGTGTATTTTACACTTTCACAAGTCAGTTTGGACTAGCCACTTTTCAAGTGCTCAGTAGCCATACCTTCTTGGATAGCACAGCATTAGGTCATCGCTTCCTGTGTAAATTAATTCACACTCTATGATGAAACAATTTTAAAGCAAAGTGTTTGTATATATCAAAATACTGACTGTGGTTTATACAGTGCTACAAAGGTCGGTCTTTGTAGATACCATTCAATCCAATACCTGACCCTTGTACCCTATTGTGAAAGGGGAAATGTTATAAAGGACATTATTGTGTCAGTTTTCAGCTAGAATATAAATAGTAGATTAAGGGGTATATCAAATTGAATTTAACTTGATAACCGTGTTACAGTTATGTAAGAGAAAAATCACCACTTGTAGGAAATGAACATTGAAGCATTTAGGGGTAAAGAGCAATCGTGTATATATCTTAACTTGAAAGGTTCAGTTAGAAAACATTGTATATATTCCACACATACACATGTTCAGAAACAGTGCAAATTATAATACATGTGGCATAAAAGGTTGTCACTAAACAAATCTGGGAAAACAGTATACGGACATTCTTTGAACTATTTATAATTTTGCAAGTTGATGTAAGTTTGGCATTAATTCCAAATTTTTAATCTTTTTAATTTTACATTAGTGTTACTTTAAATGTTTTACATTTACATGTAAATGGTTGTACATTTTCTTTCACAAATTCCTCGTTTCTTCATTTAAGACAAAAAGATGATCCTAGATTTTTTATTTGAATAACTGAGTGGCTAGTGATACCATATATCGAGATGGGGAAGACTAAGGGAGGAATGGGGTAATCAGGAGCTCTGTTTTGGCCATGCTAAATCTGAGGCACCAACAAGACATCCAAGTGGAAAAGCCAAAGAGTTGCACATCTGAAGGGCTGGCTTGAGATTGGGGTCAGAGATATAAACATGGGAATTGCCAGTTGGTAGGTGATATTTAAAACCTTGAGGGGGAATAAGATTACTAGAGAGTGAGCAAAGAGAGTATCAACTCAAGTAAGACAGAGCATGACTCTCAACTACTAACTTAAATAAGGAATCTAACTGGGTCGTGGGGTTTATAATACTCTTATACACAATGGGAAGAAAAGAAAATTCTGAAATTCTTCTGGCTTTACAAGAAATCTCACAAGTACTATATTTATTCCTTTCAGAAAACAGATGTCAATTTAAATATTATTACTTGAGCAACAAATTGTTAAATAGCCAATCAGAGTTGCAGCTTTTCAAAATTAAATCATTCTATTTTCCAATCTCTAGCGTGGGTACTTTAAGATTCCTATGTTTAGATAATGCTTGTGAGGACAGTTTTATCATCACAAGGTAGAATAGCATTTTATATATATATATATATATATGTGTGTGTGTATATATATATATATATATATATACACACTCAGATGTATTTTCATATAACTCCATACTGGACGGGTGAATAAGGTGGATTCTCCTTATCCTGATGTGTTGTGGTTTTTTTTAGCTAGCAGTTAAAAAGGCCAGCAATTTCAAGACCAAGCGCTAGGATTCTGTTAGCACAGACAGAAAAAGAGGAGTCCCTGAGAAGTATAAAACTAAAATAAAAAGGCAAAAGAAAAGTTTAAAATTTGAATGCAGCTTTGAGCCCCAGCGAGGTCAGGAAGAAGAGAGACAGACTTGAAAGAAGCGGCCCACCGAGGTAGGAGGAAAAGGAGGAGTTGGTGATCCGGCAGCAGAGTGAAGAGTGTTGAAAGAAAGAATTACTACCTGTCAGGTGCTGTTGAAAGGTGCAGTAAGGTGAAAGCAGAATTATCCCTGAGTTGTAGAAAGACAGAAGGAGATGACACTAGGAGCCTCCAGGAGAGTGGTGAGGGCACATTCCCAATGGATATGGGCTGGGGAGAGAATGTAATACGACAACATGGGGACAGTGTGTTTAGATACATACTCTTGAGGAGTTTTGATATAAAGCTGAAAGGGAATGTGGGGTTTAAGGCTTTTAAGATGAGGTATAATATACAGTGTTTATATGCGGATGGGAATGATGTAGCAGAGGGGTAATTAATGATGCAGAAGAATGAATAAATAATAAGAACAAAGATCCTCAGTGCTCAAGCGAGAGAGCACAAATGGAGAGTTTGCCCATGGGTCGGCATGGTGTCAGTTTATTTGCCAAGGAAGGCAGAATATATGGGTACAGAGGCACATAGGCTGGCAGTCTTTGGTGGAGGAAAGAAGGGCTATTTCTTGTTAAGATTGCTTCTGATGTTCTCCATGAGATAACATCACAGTATACCGTAAGCCCAGAAGTAATTGGGGGTCTGATTAGTTAAGGTACCACATTGGGAGCACCTGACAGACTGACCGTGAGCATCATCTCCCACCCCGCACCGGACTACAGGCCAGTGAATAACAAGAGGAGTATTTACCATCAGGCAGTGAATGCAGGGCTTTAAACTGGGGAGACATTGCTCTGTTCACTGATGCATCTTGACTCTGCCATCATTCAAAATGTGTAGTACAAATGGAGTATTACTCGACAATCAAAAAGAATGAAATCTTGGCATTTGCAACTACTGGAGGGATGGATGGAACTGGAGGGTGTTATGCTAAATGAAATTAGTCAGAGAAAGACAAATACATGACTTCACTCATATGAGGAATTTAAGATACAAAACAGATGAACATAAGGGAAGGGAAGTAAAAATAATATAAAAACAGGGAGGGAGACAAAACATAAAAGACTTAAATATAGAGAACAAACAGAGGGTTGCTGGAGGGGACATGGGGGAGGGATGGTCTAAATGGGTAAGGGGCATTAAGGAATCTACTCCTGAAATCATTGTTGTACCATATGCGAACTAACTTGGATGTAAATTAAATAATAAATTTTTTAAAAATGTGTAGTACAAGCTATGTCAAAGTTCTGCCCCTTGTCCGATCAGACTAAGCAAAAAGATGCGAGAGGCATCGTAACCCAAATTATCAACTACAGGGATAACAAGCTTTGTTGATTCTAAAATGTACCCTTTTTTTACATTTTAGCATCTCTGAACTTGGGAACTGTCTTAGAATCAATGGGATGTCTAATTGATCCTCTTTTGTCTTTTCTTTATGGAATGCAAATTGTTATAATGACTTGCTAAGAGAATCTCATGGCCTGTACTAAACAGTCTCTATCTGTTAAAAGGAGTGTAGGTTAAATTCTTGAGGAAGCATTTGTTTTAGATACATATTCTAAATGCATTGCCATCTAGAAACTGAAGTCCATATTTATAATGAATTGGGCTGTGTGTGTATGGAAAATTTTGGATTTCTTTTGGGAGGGCTATTTTTTTTTCTTTCCCTTTTTCTTCTTTTTAATCAAAGTATAATTGACATATTAGTTTTAGGTATACATCATAGTGATTTGACAGTTGAATACATTAAATGCTTACCGTGGAAAGTGTAGTTACTTTCTGTCACCATAAAAAGTTACTATAATATTATTGACTATATTTCCTATACTATACTTTTCATTCCAGTGACTTATTTACTTTATACCTATTTTCCTATATATATATATATATATATATATATATATATGTATATATATATATATATATATATATATATATATATATATACTTATTTACCCTTTGCCTATTTTCATCCATCTCCCACCACCCTCCTCTTAGGCAGTCTGTATTTGAGTCTGTTTCTATTTTTTGTTTGTTGTTTGTTTTTGTTTTGTATTTGTAGATTCCACATATAAGTGAAATCGTATGGTATTTGTCTTTCTCCAACTGCCTTATTTCACTTGGCAGAATACCCTCAAGGTCTATCCATTGTGTCACAAATGGCAAGATTTTCTTTTCTTTTCTTTTTAAATATTTATTTATTTTTGAGAGAGAGAGACAGAGAGTGTGGGGGGGGGGGGTCAGAGAGAGAGAGAAAGAGAGGGAGACACAGAATCTGAAGCAGGCTCCAGTCCCTGAACTGTCAGCACAGAGCCCGATGTGGGGCTCAAACTCACAAACTGCAAGATTATGACCTGAGCCAAACTTGGATGCTTAACTGACTGAGCCACCCAGGTACCCCAAGGTTTTCTTTTTTTATGGCTGAGTAATATTCCAGTGTATATATATATGCCACATCTTCCTTGTCCATTCATTTATTGATGGACACTTAGGTTGCTTCTATATCAGGGATATTGTGAATAATGCTGCAGTAAACCCCGGGGGTGCATGTATCTTTTTGAACTAGTGTTTTCATATACTCTTCAGGTAAATACCCAGAAGTAGAATTACTGGATCATCTGGTATTTCTATTTATGAATTTTTTGAGGAAACTTCATGCTGTTTTCCATTGGCTGCACCAATTTATATTTTCATTGCACAAGGTCTCCCTTTTTTCCACATCCTTTCCAACACTTGTTATCTTTTGTCTTTTTGTTAGTAGCCATTCTGACAGGTGTGAAGTATTATCTCATTGTGGTTTTGATTTGCATTTCCCTGATGACGAGTGATGTTGAGCACCTTTTCATGGGTTTGTTGACCATCTGAATGTTTTTGGAAAAATGTCTGCTTGGGTCCTGCTTGTGCAGGTCTGCTTGTGCATTTTTTAATTGAGTTTTCTTCATGTTGAGCTGTAGGAGTTCTTTATAAATTTTGGAAATTAACCCCTGATTTATCAGATATATCCCATGTAAATAACTTCTCTCACTTAGTAGATTGCCTTTTTGTTTTGTCGATGGTTTGATACTGTGCAGAGGCTTTTAGTTTGATGAACTTTCCATTATTTTTACTTTTGTTTCCCTTGCCTGAGGGGACACAATACATCCCACAAAATATGGCTAAGGCTGGTGTCCAGGACTTTCCTACCTCTGTTTCCTTTTAGGAGCTTTATGGTTTCAGGTCTCACGTTTAGGTCTTTAATGCATTTTGAGTTCATCTTTGTGTATGGTGTAAGAAAGTGGTCTAGTTTCATTCTTTTGCATGTGGCTGTCCAGTTTTCCCAGCACCATTTATTTGAAGAGGGGCTATTTTTAATTTTTTTTTCAATGTAAATCTGTTACTAAGTACTGAAAACTAACCAAAGGAAGTGTTGCTTAATAAAGGTTTTGAGGATTTGTTTGAGTGACTAAGAAGAATGGTTTGGAATGAGGTTATCAAATGTGTTTACCTATTCTGTATGGAGAGGGTGTTAAGACTTTTAAGAAAATATCTAAATTCCCAGCCATCTTGTTTATACTATTAAGTCACCCTATAATAAAGAAAGAAGAGTTTTGCTTCATAAATAAATCTCAGCTCAGTTCTTGCCTTAATTTAAAATTACAAAGTCAGATGATTGTTAATATCCTCCCATTCCTCCTGCCAAAGACAAAACTCACTTGGTCTGTGGTTAAACTTTTTTTCCTTTTTTTTTTTTAAAGTAGTAGAGACCAGAAAGTGATGACCTCTGAGGGCCAGGTCCATGAAGAGACAAAAGTTCTGAAATTTAAAACAAAAATGGTAAGATATGGACATAGCCCTCATAAACTGTCCCTTTTCCCCCTTTCCCTTTCCTAAACTCTTAAAGAGATGAATTCTGAAATACCAATTTGTCATAAATCACTCTTCTAGGCTGGTAAAGAAAATGTCAGTAGACCTCCCGGGAGCAAAAATAATATAACAATGGAAAAAAATTGTATTCCTTTAAGGCCTTCTAATGAACTAACCAATTCAACTATAGCAATTGATACACCTAATTCTGAGGATAATAATCAAACTGGGCAGTTGGTACCAATTAAAGGTGACCCTCCAGGTCAACACATGACATTAAGCCAAGTGTTTCATCTTAAAAACAACAATAAAAAGAAACAAATAATGACAGAAAAACCAAAGCAAGATGCTAACATGTCCAAGAAGCTTGTGCTTGGATCTTACCGTGGCCAAATTGTTCAGTCTAAGATTAATTCATTTAGAAAGCCTCTACAAATCAGAGATGAGAGTTCTGCAGCAATAAAGAAACTTTCGACTACAGTCCCTAAAGCTACAGAGCCTCTGCGCACAAACAGCAGCAGTGTGACAGCGAAAAGCGATAGAGCTTCTAACGTGACGACTACCACTAAACTTGTGAGCACTACAATTCAAAACAGACAGCTTCTGCGACCTCCTATTAGAAGTCACCGCGACAATGCTCAGGACGCTGTGAGACCAGGCATCAGTAGAAGCTCGGCCAATGTTACGATGCGGAAAGGACCTCGAGAGAAAGAGTTAGTGCAATTAAACACAGTTTCATCTAGTGCCAAAACCGGTTCTCAGGATATAGAAAGAAAGAAGACACTAACAAGAAGCGTGAAGTCTGAAATTGTAGCCAGGCCTGTTTCGTCTTCTAACACCAAACTGATAGAAAAGTCGAAAAACGTTGACCCTCGCAGACATACAATAGCAAAAGCAACTATTGATAGATCAGCGCAGCCCAAAGAAACAGCAGAAGAGAGAAAGTAAGTAAATGTAGTTTTATAAGCTTAATTTTCAGCAGAGTAGCTCTTGTGGTTTGGCTTATCATCTCCTTGAATGTATTAGAATTTGTGTGCAAGTGTAGATTCTCTTCTGTCGTGTGCAAATTTAAGCAAATTTATGTTGTGGAACAGTATGACCTAAGTTCTTGTGCTTGAGTGTCTTTCATTAGGTCTGATGTAATCTAAGTTATAATGCTTAATACAATTGGGAAATATTTTATAACCTCTCCATTTAAAAATGCATTCTTAGGGTCTTTGAGCATATAATTAACATTGATATGTTCAATATTCCTCTTTCTTTGAACTTGTGAACTTATGTATGTGCCACTAGCATGGGGCTACTTCAAGACCTGAGTTATTTTTTAACTTCTCCTCTGAGAGAATTCTATCATCAATATCACGGTAATGCTTGTATCCTGCTTCTAACTGTAGAGCTCGTCTGAGTGAGTGGAAAGCTGGCAAAAGGAAAGTCCTGAAAAGGCCTCCTAGCTCAGGAGTTACCCAGCCTGAGCCTGAAGGGCAACACGAAAACCCAGTTGGGTCCTTTTGGACTACCATGGTAGAAGAAGATGAACAAAGATTATTTACCGAAAAAGTGAACAAGACATTTTCTGAATGCCTAAACCTGATTAGTGAGGTACAGTCCTTATATTCGTATAGTAGTTTATAGTTTGTAAATTATCTTATAAATGTTATCTCACTAAATTACCTTGTCACTCTTTGACCATGTAATGTGTTAGTGGTGTTATGTAGATTTAATGTTAATTATGAGATTGTTTATCTTTAGCCTTTAATGGACTGCATTTTCATTGAGTTCATATAAATAGATCAAAGGGATAATTAGGTTTTTACTGGATTTTTTTTTTTTTTTACTTATAAATATTATGTTTCTGTAAGATGTTAATATAAAATGGGCTGAGGGTGGATATTCACTCTGATACTTCTGTTTTTTCCATTCCTTCAGCATGTTTTCATATTATTTTTTCCACTCATTACATATTTTACCAAAGACTAGCTACATAAATTAGTCATTATCTCACATGAAATTCAAGTTAGCTAAAATATTTCAAACAAAATTCCATTAATCTAAACCAACATCATCATGGTCTTGAACTTATTGTAGAGTTTCACTATTTGGACCAAAATCCTACAGAGTATAATAACTCTAGAATGTTTCCTTTATTTCCTGAATACTTTTTAATCTTGCTTTGGTTACCCACAGTGTCCAAGATCCACAGCAAGACTGAATCTATGAGTATGATTTCAAACCTTACTCTGGTCTTCATGAGCATCTTTAGACTTTTTGTGATTCTGAGGACCCGTGAAAATTAGACTCGGAGTTTCCCTGATTATATTCTTAATTCTGCTTAGCTGGGGTTTGTCATTGAAACTGCCCTACTATCTGTGTATCTGTGTATACTATCTGTGTATAGCCCTTAAGTACATATACCGTAACAGATTCATTTTAGCCTTAATATCAAGACCTGATAAAGACAATTTTTAAAACCAGAAGCTGTTCTCCCCCATAAACATTTCGTAGATGCAAAAATTCCAACTCAAATATTGAATGGAATCCCACAATATGTAAAAGGATAAGGATAAGGAAAAGGATCAAGACCATGTAGAGTGTTGGTCATTTTTGACTTAATGTTTTTCTCAACTTATATTTCATTTTTTCCCTGCTTTGTATTCATGACTAATATGCTTCTTGTTAGCCATTCAGAATAAGTTTGGAGTAAGGAAGAGAACAGTGAATATTCTTATGAATAGTTTTCTATCAGTTTTTTCTCTCATTATCATTGATCTTGATTATAGATCAAGCTTACTTAATTGTTCATAGTTTGGAGGCTAAATGAGATCACTCACTTCACTTCTTGCTGTTTTAGGGATGCCCAAAAGAAGAAATATTGGTCATACTGAATGACCTGATTAAAAATATTCCGGATGCCAAAAAGCTTGTTAAATATTGGATATGCCTTGCACGTATTGAACCACTCACAAGTCCTATTGAAAACATTATCACAATCTATGAGAAAGCCATTCTGGCGGGCGCTCAGGTAAGATTAAAACTTAATAATCTTTATTATTACAGTGTAAAAGATTCAGAGTTATTTTGGAGCACATTACAACATAACTTGATAAAAGTGTGGTTATATATGTAGTAGTAATGAATGTTTAAAGGCCACAATGATTGCATATTATAAAAGCTGTTTCTTAACCTTCTAAAACTTGCTTGTGAACTAGTGATAATCGGACTTAGAAGATGAATATAAGCTGAAATGTAAATTTCGTGAAAAATGCTGTGAGAAATATTTTAGTACAACATGTCATTTTACACATTTCCTAGTTAAGATATCTGGGATATTGAATTTTTAATATTAAAATGTATTTAACAAATATAAAGTAAGTAGAATTAACATCTAAATGTTAGCGGGTTCTGTGGCTTTGTGAGAGAACCCTATTGCTTTAAGAGCGTTTCTTAATGTACTTATATTTTTATGCCCTGTGTTTGGTCCTGCCCACGCATAGAAAATGGCAGTCAACTAGTTTCTCTGACATGTAACCACCATAGTGATTTGATACCATACCTCTCGCCCCTTCCTGGTCTATTGCTACAAAGGCCCTGGCTCTAGAATAAGTTGTATCTCCAGTTTTTTTTATTTGACTGGGTTTTTGCTTTTATGGGCAAATATTTCTAAAATGCATTTCCTTTTGACCAAGTTTCTCAACATGCATTTTTAGAGATTATTTATAAAGAGAGTTTTTAAAAAATTTTTTTCTTTAGTCTTTCTTTAAGAAAGGTCTACTCACTTAATTCTCAGCAAAGCCAACGGATACTATTTGACCCTTCACCTGAATCAAAAATCAAATATTCAGCAGATATTCTCTCAATGGCTATTATGTATAAAGCGCTTTGCTGAAGGGAAATTGTATTTGACAGAATCCCACCTGGAAGGGAGTGTTAGGTTCCTACTGCGCTGAACCAGAAGGGGCATAACTTAAAGTGGCTTAAGGCAGATTAGCTAGGATGCATAACCGGGGCCAAAGGTTCACATAGAAAGCAGTGTGTAAAGGAAAGCTGTGACACTGGAGCAGAAAGTGGAAAACAAGGATTAAAATTTGCAAAAGAAAAGTGAAAGCAGGATGAGTGAGTAGTTAAGGACTATGTGCTAGAACTAAGAATATGAGCCAGAACTTCCCTTTTATATAATGTCTTGAATATGTTGCATTAGCAGTCAGGGCAGTTCAAAGGAACGTAGTAAGTACTTATATGTTCTAGAATATAATGGACACTTAGTGAACTGTTGAATTTGAATGAGTGAAATGTTAGGCTGATCAACCTTGAGCTCTTCAGAGATGCATTTAATAGCCTGTGAAAAAAATATATAACCATGGACATAGGAGAAAAGGTATAAATCTCATATTAAATTTACTGTATATTATTAGCTCTTTAATAGAGATTAGTGTTAGCTTGTTACTTATCCATGAATTTTGTTTATATCTAGACAAGCAGTTTTAAGAAAAATTGTGGGGAAAAGTTTTAATCTGATAATTCTACCCTTGAAATTGGAAAAGAGTCGGGGCGCCTCAGTGGCTCAGTCAGTTAAGTGTCCGACTTCAGCTCAGGTTATGATCTCGCGGTCCGTAAGTTGGAGCCCCGTGTCACGCTCTGTGCTGACAGCTCAGAGCCTGGAGCCTGTTTCAGATTCTGTGTCTCCCTCTCTCTGCACCTCCCCCACTCTCACTCTGGCTCTCTCTCTGAAAAATAAACATTAAAAAAATTTTTTTTTAAATTTTTTTTTTTTTTTAATTTTTGAAGTTTATTTTTGACAGAGACAGAGTGCTAGCATGAGCTGAGGAGGGGCAGAGAGAGAGACAGGGAGACACAGAATCCAAAGCAGGCTCCAGGCTCTGAGCTGTCAGCACAGAGCCCAACATGAGGCCTGAACCCACGAACTGTGAGACCATGATCTGGGCCGAAGTCAGACGCTTAACCGACTGAGCCACCCAGGCGCCCCCCGCCCCCTGAAAAAAATTTTTTCTAAATGGCAAAGAGTCATTTTTAAAAATTTGAGTGGCCAAAATAAGTATTTTGAGAAAAGAGACATGGTCTAAGAACCATTGCTTTGTTTTATTAATTGTATGAAATGTAATCACTGTTTAAAATATTTTTGACTTGGACAATCTCGTTAATGTCTGAGAATATAAAACTTTTATTTCCCTCACTAAAACAATTAAGCCTATTGAAGAGATGCGACATACCATTGCAGATATTCTGACAATGAAGAGTCAGGAAAAAGTTAAATATGGTAAGTTTTTTATTTTCTTCAAGTGAATTGTGATTTTATTAAAATTCATTGAATTATTTTTCTTTTATCTTTTTAAACTTGTTAAATTTGTCAGTTGTTTCTCTCCTCTTACATCTGTTGGCATACCTCCCTCCAAGATTCAGTGGCTTTATGTAGTGTAAAGAATTTTTAATTAGGAGATCTGGTTCAAAACTCAAATTTGTCATTGAGTGTCTGTGAAAGTTACCTTACCTCTCTAGGCCTCAGTTTCCTGTGTTAAAAGTGAGGCAATTTGATTAGAGCATCTCTAAAATTTTACTTGTGAAATTCTGTCATCTGTTCTGTGCTCTAGAGAAGCTGTTCAAGAATTCTCTTTGCTAGGGATGGGAGATAGAAGTAAGAGATTCATTAGCTGTCAGGTGTATGAAATGTAAACATTTTCTAGATTCAGATGTATCATATAACTGAAACACCTCTTAGTAAAAATCTCTAATAATTTCCTACTAGTCAAATCTAGAGGTCTTCTCGGCTTGATGGATTTACCAGGACGTCTCCAGTGTTTCACATCTAGCATGTTTTATTTTGGACTCATTGTCGTCCCTCATTGCTTCCCCATACCATCATCTCTTCCTCCCAAAAAAGAAAATCCTCTGTGGTTAAAGAGGCCTACGCAAGAAATTTTGGAAGAGATGCCCGCACTATACCTGCACACTCATTCAGACACACACATGCATCCATTTGTTAAGTCCTAACTTAGAAATAACTCTTAAATCGAGCCCTTCCTCCTCACTGCCTACCTCTCTGCCACCTTGCTTAAGACAACCATAGCTTTGTCTTCTTATCATCACAGATCATTCCTTTTCATTCCTTGCCATTCTAAACCATCTGTTTTAGTGATCAACCTTATTGTATCTCTGTCGCTCCAGTAGAGATTTATTTTTACCAAACTTCTAGCATGTAAAGGTCATTACGGTCCAGCCCTTCATACCTATCTGAACTCATCACCTCTTCCCCACATTCCCACCTTGCTTCTTACCGTGTATTCTAAGCACACTGGCCCTTTAATGTTGTCTTAATAGGTCATTTTCTTTTAAGTTTCATACCAAGATTGTCTTCCTAGGTCTTGTCGAGTACTGTTTTCTCAAGCCCCAGCCTAAGTGTCACTTGAAAGCTTTCCATAGCCATCTCGCTGTCTCTCACACAAAGGTAGTTATTCCGTTTCATGGGTTCCTATGACCCCTTATTCTTACCTCAGTTATATGGCATTTTTCTCATTTTATAATTATTTTCAACTTCTTAAAGGACAGGAATGGTTTCATTCTTATATTTGTATCTACAACCCCTGACCCACAGGCGCCAGTAAATATTTGTTAATAGTTCTCAGCAGTGTTAGCTTAGGAAACGAAATGGTTAGGAGATGGCAGTTTGTTTCGTTGATTTTGAAAATCTGACCAACTATGAATAACTTTAATGCCTTCTGATTTTGCTCTTTCAATTTGGCCCAAAGCTTAATCTATAAATGTATTTCTATAGGAGAAAATGTTGAGGAGGCTTGTGCAACCAAGGAATACATCCATGAAGTCAGCACTGAAGATAGAGGGGTTAATCTAGAGTCAGGAAAACCAGAAATGGAAAAGAAAACTAGAAATGTGGTATTCCAAGATGATGAAAAAGAGGAAGATGACAAAACAAACGATTCAACCAATGATGTTAAAACCCCCAGTACAGAAACCAGGGGGAGTTGCTTAATTAAATATAATGTGTCTACTACACCATACCTACAAAGGTAAGCTTTCAAAATGTACTGTGCTGTGATTTGTTTTTATGTTTAGGAATAATAAATATGGTATCTAAAAATATTTCACTTGCGATTAGAACTATCATTTATTAATAGGTAAAGGTTTCAAGCAAATCAATATCATTGGGACATTTCACCCTTTAAATACTGGATTTGCTTTGCTTTTCCCTAAGTATTGCCATTTTGTGAAAGAAAACTTTGATATTTTACTTTAATGTCTGTAAGCTATTGATAATAGTAGGTTTTGGAATTGAGCAAATAGCCAATTGTACAGATATTCAAGAATCTGCTGTATATGTGCTGTGACAACAAATACAGAAAGGAATAAGTTCCTAACTACAAGGAGCTTTGGTAACTCCTTTTCTGTAAGACAGCCAATCACACGGTTGTAACATACAAGTTATAGTAAGATAAATGGCATAAAAGAACAAGTAAAAATGTTAATGTTTTTTAACTCTGGGAATAATTTTTGTCTTTTTAGTGTAAAAAAGAAGATACAGTTTGACAATACAGATTCTACATTTAAAGAGCTAAAGTTTCTAACACCAGTGAGACGTTCTCGACGTATTCAAGAGAAGACTTCTAAATTGCCAGATATGTTAAAAGACCATTATCCTTGTGTGTCTTCATTGGAACAATTAACAGAGTTGGGAGGGGAAACCGATGCTTTCGTATGCCGTCCCAATTCAGCACTATGCCCGATGTTCTCAGAGCCTGGAACAGCAGAAGAGAAATAAAGTGATGATGAGAAATGGGGTTTTTATTGTTCCTGGGGTATTTTGTTTGCTTGTTGTGGCTTTGTGTGTCTCTTAGGAGTGGGTCAAGTACCTAAGTATTCATGGCAGTAAGCTCTCTTACTGATGTTCAATACCTTATAGCAGGTATTGCCTTCTGGGCAGCAGAGAGCTAATCCTACCTTTTCGATCTTAGCAGAGGGAGTTTCTAAGATGGTAAATTTGTCAAGTAGTTTACTATATTCCTTGGCTATAAACAGGTTTCATCATAATGTTGACTTGTTCACTTTTAATCGTCTTAAGTTAGAGATAAATTTTTAGTCATTAAATATAAGTACAGTAATGCTGCGTCATCAGAAAAGGTGTTCTAGATAAAATTGATATATTTGCATAGGCTTGTTCTTGAAATGTATAATATACATGCCAGCCTTTAAACAGAATGCTGACTTTTCATCGCCTTTCCTTGATTCTATAGATCAGTCGAAAAGTCAGTAATTGTAACGTGTAGAGTGACTCCCTTCAAATGTGAAGACATGGAAGATTTAGCTTGCTTTTCCACCCAGTTGTTGTTACCCAGACTGCTGTGGTCTGTTGTGCTTTAGCTCTTCACTATCCCTTTCCATCAGCGCTAGTGAGTCTGTGGTCTCTGTTGGCTTCTTTCTTTTTTATTGTAGCTGAGGTCACCAGGAAGGGTAATTAACTGAATACCCCATGTCTAAGAGCAGATACTTTGTACTAAGAAAGAAAAGGTGTCGAACTCAGTGGGTATTTGAAACTTTGAATCTGAGTTTCTTTCTTTAGTTCCTTTTGTAACTTGACTATCTAAAATGTTACAATTTTAAATTTTATCATTTCACTTGATATAGTTGGAATTAGAGCAGGAATATATAATGTTATTTTAATGTAGGTAGAATTTCTAAAATAACTAATAGTTTCTTATAAAAACTTTCCTGTTAAGTCATGTCCCTTGAAACGTGATAGTTATATGCGATAAATAGTTTCTTCTCCCCACACATAAATATCACCAATAAAATTGTTTTGTAAGTCTCTGAACTAATTCTTAAATACATCGCCTACCAATTCTACAGCTTCAAAGATATGGTAGTTTTAAAACTGTGTGTAATATAAATGCGCTTAAGAATCACATAGTCTTATGTTCACTCATTCCGTTTGTACAATAGCACCTATCTTTGTTCTATAATAGTTTTGTGTCCTAGAGAGGATTTTTAGTCTTTTATAAACTGTGTACCTAATATTTATAAATAAATATATCTGTATTTCGATGTTTCAGTGACATTTATTTCAACAAATATGGAATGCAGTTTAACCACAGTGAATGAATTTAAATTTCGCTTTTGAAATACATTATAGTGAGATCTGACTTGGAGTTTTTAATATTTAAATATGTGTTTAATAGTGTATTTCTTTTTGAAAAATTATCAGTCTATCTAAAGGTTTACCTAAATTTTTACCATTTTTTTCATACTTTGTATGAATGGTGCAAAATACGCCATTTTGAAATAAACTTCAAGCTGGCCTGTACTCCTAGCTTTATAATAAGCATACCATATGGTTCATTTAGCCATATAACATAGCTTCGGATACCTCAGTGATAGGGAGCTTGAGATAAGTTGTTCTGTGTTTGGACAAGTTTCATAGAGTGCTTTTTCCCTCCCTTTCCTCCCTTAACTGCAGGAAAATCTGTCTCTTTAAATAGCCCTGGTGCTAACCTTTCCAGACGTAGGTAATTGCTCCTTTTCAGGTGCTCAAGGACGGTTATCATGGCTGATCTCAGTTTGTTCCAAGATAAATATCTCCAAGCATATGATATATGGTGCATAAGCTTTAAAGTCCAATGGATCTACATTCAAAATCTCAGCTCCTACCTTCCCCTAAAAGTTATGTGATCATGGAGAAGTTACTCACTTGAATTTCATCTTTCTAAGGGGTAAAGTGGAGATCATTCCCTTTGTCATTTTTGTGCTATGTATTATCTGGCTGTCCCCCTGGTTGATTAACCAGAATGGGTACCTGACCCAATCTGGACTGTCAGGTTCCTTTCCATAGGTATTTGGAATCAGGACTGAGAGTCGGTCTTTTCTATGTAGTTATACCTGAAATATGTAAATATGAGGCACTGAGTGACCAAATGAAGGTTGGGGAGCAAAGGTCACCAGTAAACAGAATGATTGAAGTAACTACAAAGCAGACAGAGACTCCTTTTTTTTTTTTTTTTAATTTTTAAAAAATTTGTTTATTTTGAGAGAGAGGGTGTGCGCAGGGGAGGGGCAGAAAGAGGGAGACAAAGAATCCGAAGCAGGCCCCAGGCTCTGAGATGTCAGTGAAGAGCCTGATGCGGGACCCAAACTGAACCCAGGAACCGTGAGATCATGATCTGAGGGGAAGCCAGACGCTTAACCAACTGAGCCACCCAGGTGCCCCACACCACCCTTCTTAAGTGTTGCTAGTATTAGTAACCTTCCAAATTTTTTCTGTGTATTTAACATATACACAGACTTGTACACCTATAGACATATATGTGTATGTGTGGATTTTGTAGGTTTTGTTTTGCTTTGTTCATAAATGGTACCATACTTCATGTATGGTTTTACAACTTGCTTTTTCTCTAATTTACTAAGTCATAAGGAATTTTTCATTGACCTAGATCAATGTAACATTAAGACTACATGGGAACTTTGTAACTCAGCTTTTGACACTGTTTACGGCTACAAGCAACATCTAACACTGAAGGGTCATGGTTAAGAATCAGACTTGAGGGGCACCCGGGTGGCTCAGTTGATTAAGCGTCTGACTCTTGATTTCAGCTCCGGTCATGATCTCACAGTTCGTGAGTTTGAGCCCCGCATCAGGCTCTGTGCTGACAGTGCAGAGCCTGTTTGGAATTCTCTCTGTCTTTCACTGTCTCTCTCTCTCTCTCTCTGTCCCTCCCTGCTTGCGTGTGTGTATGTATGCTCTGTCTCCAAATAAGAATCAGACTTGAGTCATACCATACCGCTGGGGTTCTAATTCCAGTTTTACCACTTACTAGCTATGGGACCTGAGACAAAAAACCTCTCTGTGCTCCAGAGATAATAATTGTAACTTTAGGGGTGTTTTGGAGATTAAAATGAGTTGATAGCTGACACTTACCATTATCTGGTCCTATTCTAAACACTTCACACGTATTGATTCACTTAAAACAATGCCTAGTACCTTGTATATGTTACCTATAGCAATATTTTATTTCCAATCACTACCCAGTTCAGAAGTCCCCTGCCTGGGAGCCATAGTTTGGCAACAGCTATAGAGAAAAGGGGTCATATCTGTTCTATTTCCTCTTCCCCATGCTCACTAGTCTCTGCTTGCTGCTTGTTACAGGTTGAATTATATCACACCAAAAAAGTTATGTTGGAGTTTTAGCCCCCAGGACTTCAGAATGTGACCTTATTTGGAAATAGGGTCATTGCAGATGTAATTGAGATAAGACTGGACTAGGGTTGGCTCCTAGTCTAATATGACTGGGAAGGTGATGTGAAGACACAGGGAAGAGACAGCATTTTACAAGCCAGAGAGGCCCAGAACAGGTCCCTCTCGGAGTCCTCAGCAAGAATCCTGCTGACACCTTTATTTTGGACACGTAGGCTCCAGAACTGTAACAGGATACACTTTTGTGGTTTAAGCCACTCAGTTTGTGACACTTTGTTTTTGTTAGGGCAGCCCTAGAAAACTAATACATTCATGGAACAAGATAAAAGAGTCCTTTTCATGACTATTGACACAGGGCAAGAAAGAAAAGAGTTGGGCGGTTTTATGACTTTTGCCCCAGCACTGTCATGAATATAAAGTGGTGAGGTCTGTGCCTGCAGCTTGAGCAGCATGAGCATTAATTAGCTCACGGAAACTAGTAGCATTCTGGGCATAGACATGTATAGTAGTTTTGTTTTTGTTTCTTTAATTGAAACCAACCAATGCAGATGTTGCAAATGTTGACCATTCAGAAAGAACATTATACTCCAGAGACCCTGCTCTTATCTCTACGTTATAGAATGATAGCATATTAACGCTGCCATATTATGGTGAACACATTCAGCACAGACAAGTACAGACAGAAGTTGTTCTAATATGTATATATTCTAATACAGTGAAACTTTTGTTTGCAAGCATAATTCGTTCCAGAAACATGCTTGTAATCCAAAGCACTTGTATATCAAAACGAATTTCCCATAAGAAATCATGGAAACTCAGATGGTTCGTTCCACAACCCAAAAATATTCATGTAAAAATGATAACAATACTGGGGGACCTGGGTGGCTCAGTTGGTTAACCATCTGACTTTGGCTCAGGTCATGATCTCGCCGTTCATGAGTTCAAGCCCCGCTTTGGGCTCTGTGCTGACAGCTCAGAGCCTGGAGCCTAATTCGGAGTCTGTGTCTTCCTCTCTCTCTCTGCTCCTCCCCTGCTCACGCTCTGTTTCTCTCTCAAAAAAATAAAAAAATTAAAAAAAATTTTAATGATAACAAGATTGTAATATAATACAAAATAATAAAGAAAATACAAAATATAAAGAAAAATTAACTGCACCTACCTTTGAAAACCTTCATGGCTGATGTGGGGAGACAACAAGAGAGGAGGGTTATTGTGTAGGACGATTTTCAATATCACTAACAGAATCACGGCTGTCTCTTGGCTCAATGGAATCTTTTTCTTTTTGTGCAGCTTTAACAAGGAACCTATCCAATGACCTAGAATGAAGCAAAGTGTTCCTAAGGTTACTCTTGTATGGAAAAGCAAAGGACTGTCCATGGTGCTTTGAAGTGACAAAAAATACACCAGTGCCAGTTCCAACATTCTGAAAAATCACTGATTTCTGCCAAACACAATGGCCTGAGACCCAGCATCGGAGCATGGGAGACATCACCCACAATCCCAGAGAGAGAGAGAGAGAGGGAAGAATCTTTGGCTCAGTTGTGATCATGTGACTTTCAACATCATGTACTACTCGTATTACAAGACTTAGCTCCTTTATCAAGTTAAAATTTATTAGAAATGTTTGCTCGTCTTGCAGAACACTCACAGAACAAGTTACTCGCAATCCAAGGTTTTACCGTACACCCATTTTGATTTTCACACTACTCCTATGAGGCAGGTACTATACTCATACACAGACAGGTTTAATGACTTGCTGTATGAGTTTTCTAGACTTGCCCTTATAACAAATCACCACACAGTGGCTTAAAACAACACAAATGTATTCTCTTCTGCAAGTCAGAAGTCTGGATTAGACCTCACTGCACTAAAAACAAAGTATAGACAGGATTGTGTTTCTTCTGGAAGTTCAAGGGGGCAATTTGTTTCCTGGCCTTTTCCAGCTTCTTGAGTCCTCCTGCATCCCTTGGCTGATGGCCCCGACCTCCATCTTCAGATCTCTCTGACCACTACTCTGCCCCTCTCTTCCACTTGCAGGGGCCCTTGTGATCACACTGGGCCTGCCTGGAGAATCCAGTCATCTCCATATTTTAGACTTAGTTGGTTAGCAACCTTAATTCCACCTGCAATCTTAACTGCCTTTACCATGGAACCTAACATCCACAACTTCCATGGAGAAGGATATGGGCATGGGGGGTGGGGGGACTGTTTCCCTCTCCACACTTGCCCAATGTCACTCAGCTAGTAAGGGGAATGCTGGGCCCAAGAAACTAGTCTACATGAGCTGTTCGCTTAAATTGGAGGCAAACCTCACGTTGCTGGAATATTCTTTCCCCTCAATGTTACTGGCATTGTTCTAGAGCAACGTGGATGAACAACTTTTAAAACGCGCCCTTAGTAGGCCCGGCTACTCCGATAACAGCGCCTCCCGCCCAACCCGGGGACCTTCCATCACTGGCAACCCGAGAGACGACCTGCTGGGCCCGCCCAGCGGAAACGCGCGGACGCAGAAGCCGGCTCGGGTCGCCGGGGAAGCTGGTAAGCGGTGCTGCCGCCAGGCACGGAGACTCTGGAAGAATGAGCGTGACCGCAGTGGCGGCCTGGGGCCCCTGGAGCGGGCGATGCCCTCGCGCGGCGGGGGCGAGCGGGAGACCGGCTCTCGGCGCTCGAGGATCCACACCCCAGCTCCGCCCCGGGCCTGGGCCGCTCGCCCGCAGGTCCCCTCCCCCCTCTCCCTCGCAGCCTTGGGTCCTTTGGGCGCCCGGCGCCGCGTAGGTGCACCGCAGGTGCAGGTGGAGGACTGCGAGGTGGCACGGATTCTCCCGGAGGAAGGATTTGGGCGCGGCTGGCCTCCCGCATGGTGCGGTCACCGCACGCGACCCCTTCTAAACTTGAACGCCAAGGTTTTGCACCCGTGCTCCCATTTCTGGCCATTTGCAAATCACTTTTACTAGTTTTTGATTGGGAGAGGCATGCAAAGAGACTTTGTGACGCTCAGAGTATACACAGGTCTTTTACCGAAATATGGGTGTTCATATTGAGTAATGGGCAAATATGGGCAGAAAGGACCAAATAAATGCTGGTTTTCAGTTAAGAAAAATCAGTGGTTGCCCTTCCTCATCGGTTACTGTCCATTACATAAAATAAAGACCCTGAAGAATAAAAGAATAGGAACATGGGAAAACTTGGCCTCCTTGTTAAATCGGGTAGTACCAAGAGTCAATTAGAATATGGCAAAGAACTTGTTTTCTTTCAGATCCCTGAATATACTGAAAACCTGACTGTTCCTGAAAAGAATTGGTTTTGGACACAATGCATCTAAGTTAGTCAATATGCAGAAATTTCTAGAGTTTCCTGGCCCTTCTATGACACGCATGAATACAAATGGCATTTTACAGGTCCCTGTACTATGTAGGTTTTGGTTTGTGAGTTTTGCTTTACCTACGGTGCTCTCCGTGCCTCATAATTCTTTGTGGTGTGATTTTAAAACAAAAACAAAACTACAAGTAAGCTTTCTAAAAGCTAAGGTAATTCATTCTAGTGAGTTTTTTTTTCCTACAGTGAAAAAAATTGCATCATCTTTCTAAAATTGTAATAATAATAATAACAGCTGCCATTTATCCAGGGTCTCCTCTGTACCAGGCAGAGTGTTAGGAACTTTGTCTTCTTTCTCCTTTACCTGTGATCCATCCAGCTAGCTGCTTCATCCTAGAAATAACAGAAAGGGACACTGAAGTTCAAAGGCTCTGCGTGTCTCTTCTTCTTCTTCTTCTTTTTTTAATGTTTATTTAATTTTGAGAGAGAGAGAGAGACGGAGCGAGCGAGGGAGGGGCATAGAGGGAGGGAGACACAGAATCTGAAACAGGCTGACAGCTCAACACAGAGCCCCACTCGGGGCTCGAACTCACCAGCCGAGAGATCTTGACCTAAATCAGAGGCTTAACTGACTGAGCCACCCAGCTGCCCCACTACTTATCTTTCTTAATCCCAGGCATCTCCAACTCAACATGTCCTAAAATGAACATGTCTCCCTTCACCATGCCTTTCCCCGCCCCTGCCACACTCTCACTGCCAGAAACACACACACAGACACACACACGTACACACAGCACCACCACCACCATTGTGGTTTTCCTTTCTTTCAGGGAATGATGTCATTCACCCAGTTTATACCAGAAACCTGGGAGTCTACCTTGTCCCCTTCTCCCAGCTTGTTCCCCATAAATGTATTGCTAAAACCCTTGCGAATTCTTTCTACATATTTCCTTCTTGTTTCTTCATCGCCATTGCCACCACCCTCTTCTACTCCATCATCATTTTTTTGCCTTTTTTGTTGGAGTCCCACTCCAGCCCTCAGGCCCCCTCCCCTCTGCGATCCATTTGCTCTGCAGCCAGAGTGAGTGAGTTTTCTAATATGCTCTCGATTAAAATCCTTCAGAGACAGCACATTCATTACCCCAAAGAGAAAATCCAGCCACCTGAGCTTGACGTACAGTAGCTTTCATACAAGGCCCTGTCTGCCTCACCAGCCTGTTACAGTTCTTTCACTTCCTTGAACTGAACAGTCTCTTTTGCTCTTAACATATGCCAGCCCCTCTGCCTACATCACTCTTCTCTCTTTTCCTGGCCAACTTCCATTCATCCTTCAGACTTCAGTTAAATACCATTTTCCTAACTCCTCTGGATATTTCTGCCGTGTGCCAGCGTAACTCTGTGAGACTCACCACCCTGCATTTGTTGAGGTCGGAGGTCTCTGCTTTGGGGCACATGCGATGGCAGGGACCATGAGAGACCAAAGTGCAGTGCTGTAAAACTGCATCTAGCACTGAAGTATACAAACCACACTTGACCCTTGAACAACACGAGTTTGAACTGCTCAAGTTCACTTATGTATGGATGTTTTGATAAATGCAGTACAGTTCTGTAAATGTATCTTTAAAGTTTATTTATTTATTTACTTATTTATTTAGAGAGAGCAAGCATGATTGAAGGAGGAACAGAGAGAGAGGGAGAGAGAGAATCCCAAGCATGCTGTCGGTGTGGAGCCCAGTGTGGGGCTCCATGCAGGGCTCGAACTCAGGAACTGTGAGATCATGACTGGAACCGAAATCAAGTTGCTTAGCTGCCTGAGCCACCCAGGTGCCCCTGTAAATGGGGTTTTTATTCGGGATTATAAAAGCTGGCGTGAGTGTTCAGTGTCTACCTGTTCAGCGGTAGACAAGGAATAAATTGCTGTTGTCCTATTAGGGTGATTAGAGCTACTTCGAATTGATTCTGCCTTTTGAAAATACATTTAATTGTCAAAATTTCTGTTTTTGAATACAGGTTGGGAGAGGCTGTGGTGACTGTGCGAGTGGAGGAGGGCTGTGGGGTGCCCCAGCATGGATGGCTACTTGGTCCTAAGAGTAATTGGAGAGGGCTCCTTCGGCAGAGCCCTTTTGGTTCAGCAAGAGAACAGTAATCAGACGTTTGCCATGAAGGAAATAAGGCTTCCCAAGGTACCTCCTGAAGCAATTAGCTCATGTCGAAAGTGCACATGCAATTTGGCCAGGGAAATAAGTTCTTGAGATTTAACATGGAATTGCTTTTGTGAGCAAAAGATGTAATGAGTTTATTCATTAGCTTTACAAGGTCTTGATATATCTGTATATCATATATATATATATGATATATACATATATATGCATATATATGCATACATCATATATATATGATATATACATATATGTATATATATGTATATATCATATATATATGATGTATGCATATATATGCATATATATATATTTTAAGTTGCATTTACTTAATACAACTTACTAAATGTCTACACCCAACGCGGGGCTCAAACTCATGACCCCAAGATCAAGTGTCAGATGCTCTTTTGACTGAGCTAGCATGTCTTGATATATTTTATATGAATTTTTGGATATTGTAATTAACAATAAGGGAGAAAAATAGTCCAGGAGGCAATTGCTGTTGCTTTTATCTCAAGGAATAATTTGTAATAATTTCCAATTTTGCGTACCTAAGAGGGTAAGAATCTTTGCCAACAGCAGCTCAGGTGTCATATTAATGAAAATGGAGCATAAAAATGCCATGAAGAACAAAAACCTAAAGTGCCAACCTTTGGTCTCAGGGAACATATTCTGTGGCTCAGTTTTGGGTTTTATTTCCTTGTAAGATGAGGAAGGTGCTGACTTATCAGTGTTTATCATAGTTGTCATAGAAACAATGTGTCATAGAAAAGAATGTGCCAGGGAGGCAGCTTGATAATGTCTTGATCAAGTTTTTAAAAATACATTTTAATAAAATTCTCAGAATTGTATTTCCCCACTGCATCCTTGACCTCGTTTAGTGATTCTCAGCTGGGCTTCAGAGTCATCTGGAGGTGAAAACACAGATGGCTGCCCCCCCTTCTGGTTGAGTAGGTCCAGGTGGGCCTGTGAATTTGCATTTTTAAGGAGTTCCCAGATGGTGGCGGTGCTGCTCTGCGAACCCTTATGCTAGTATGTAGTCAATGGCAGTTTCTTAATTGAAAGATAAGTCATTCAGGATTTCGTCCTCGGAGAATAAGTGAGGGGACAAACAGCTTTGGAAGCTTCTTTTGTAAATCATCTCCTTCCATCCTTACCACAGTAACGCATCAGTCTCCTTTTTCATCTGGGCCAGTGGTCTGGAAACGTAATGCAGACAGTAAAACATGACAGCCCCAGATTTTCTTTAAGGATAACTATTGTTAATGGCATCTTGGCTCCCCCAAAAATTTATGCTCAGGCTCATGTTAAAAAAAATGTTTTAGGGGCACCTGGGTGGTTCAGTCAGTTGAGCCTCCGACTTTGGCTCAGGTCATGATCTCACAGTTTGTGGGTTCGAGCCCCACGTTGGGCTCTGTGCTGCCAGCTTAGAGCCTGGAGCCTGCTTCGGATTCTGTGTCTCCCTCTCTCTCTGCCCCTCCCCCACATGTCTCTCATGTTTTTATTTATTTTTGACAGAGAGAGAGAGACAGAACGAGGGCAAGTCGGGGAGGGGCAGAGAGAGTGGGAGACACAGAATCCGAAGCAGGCCCCAGGCTCTGTGCCGTCAGCATAGAGCCCTAGGAGGACTTGAACCCATCAACTGTGAGGTCATGACCTGAGCAGAAGTCAGACCCTTAACCGACGGAGCCACCCAAGCACCCCTCTTAGACTGTATTAAAACTGGTTTATATTCTATGCTTGTAAGGATATAAGGGGTCAGCTTAAGCATAATACAGCCATAATTAAAAAAATCACCACATTTTCTCTTAAGAGTTTGATAAACATAAGTTGGGTCAAAGTGCAGTGCTTTAAAACTGCATCTAGCATTGAAGTATACAAAGCACACCTGACCCTTGAACAACTCAGGTTTGAACTGCATGGGTCCACTTATATGAGTATTTTTTTGATAAACGCAGTATAGTAGTATAAATGTATTTTTTCTCCCTTGTGATTTTCTTAATAACATTTTCTTTTCTTTAGCTTTATTGTAAGAATACAGTATATAATACATAAAACATACAACATGTGTGATAACTGACTGTGCATGTTATTGGCAAGGCTATTAGTAGCTACATTTTTGGGGAGTCACATATCACATGTGGATTTTCAATTGCACGGGGGCCATTGCCCCTGACCCCCATGTGGTTCAGAGGTCAACTGTATACTGTATTGTTGTAAAGCTATCTATTTTAAAATGAAGTATTACATTTATGCTGTTTAAAATCTTTTTCTAGTCTTTCTCTGGTACAAGGAATTCTAGGAAGGAGGCTGTTCTGTTAGCCAAAATGAAACACCCCAATATTGTTGCTTTTAAAGAATCATTTGAAGGTAAATATGAATTCCCCCAAATACATGCAATGTAAAATTTGATTTGTGGCCACCAGGCTTTCCTAAAGAGTCTTCTTCTTGTTTTAGCTGAGGGACACCTGTATATTGTGATGGAGTATTGTGACGGAGGGGACCTCATGCAAAAGATTAAGCATCAGAAAGGAAAGTTGTTTCCTGAAGATATGGTAAGAGACTGACTTATATAGTTTCTCTCAAGGTTTGGAAGCAAACTTTCCTTGTAAAATTTGTAGAAGTTCAAATAAAGGCATTGTACCTGTGATTACCTGATACGCTTGTTAGATTCACACTTGTTAGAAACAACTCATTTCCATTATCAGTGCTACAGCTTTGTGTTCAAGATCTGGCTGCCTGAGATATCTTTAGGAAGTTAAACAGATATGTTGATAAAATATCAACATTAAATTTTTTTTTTTTTTAATTTTAAAGAGGGAGAGTGCAAGCAAGGGAGGGGCAGAGAAAGAGAGAGAGAATCTTTGGCAGGCTCCACACTCATCGCAGAGGCCAACACAGGGCTTGAAGCCACAACCGAAATCAAGACCTGAGCTGAAATCAAGAGTTGGATGCTCAACAGACTGAGCTCCCCAGGCACCCTTGTTTATAAAATATCAAGGAATAAAACTTATGTGTTTAGAAGAATTTCAAAATTGTCTGATTCATATATTGCCCTATATATTTAAAATTCACAATTGTGTTATATTGAAATTTCAGAAGGTGGATGGATTTATTTTGCATTACAGGATCATCCAAAGAATGAAGCGTAAATTCCTTTTTCTTGAGAGTATGTATTCTCACTCTTTTTCCTTTTACAGATTAGCACATTCCCTTACAGATTAGCACATTCCTTTAAGTCTAGTACTTCCTGCCTTTTTAATGAAAACTTGTGTATTAAATACTATTGAAATGAATTGACGAAGGAAAATATTTAAATAAACAACCTTAATGAGATTTAGTTTGATTTAGGGAACAATGCATGTTATGAAAGTATATTGGTATAAATATTTTTCATTTAGAAGTTGTGGTATTAAAAATATGGGTTCCAGAGAAGGAAGTCAGCCTTGACTTCAAAGGAATGAATCTCCATAGCAAAAAAGAAAAAAACTCGGGGCGCCTTGGTGGCTCAGTCGGTTAAGCATCTGACTTCCGCTCAGGTCATGATCTCACAGCTGGTGAGTTTGAGCCCCATGTCAGGCTCTGTGCTGACAGCTCAGAGCCTGGAGCCTGCTTTGGATTCTGTGTCTCCTTCTGTCTCTCTGCCCTTCCCCCCAGTCTCACTCTGTCTCTCTCTCAAAAATAAACATTTAAAAAACATTTTATTTTTTAAAAATTAAAAAAAGAAAAAAAAAGAAATCAGTTTGACATTTAAACATAGGCTTCCTAGGCACCTGGAGATTCTGAGTACTGTTGACTAGGGATTTATGAGCAGAAAATGCTGACCTCACAGGATTGTTGACAATAGAATGAAATCCTTTAATGTTAACATATGAGCATTCTGACAAAGTAAATGAAAATCTGACATAATGATTACAAAAAGGAGTAGTGTATTTATTCCTTAGTGATGAACTATCTTTATATACATATTTAAGAAATACTTTTATTTGGTTGAATTCAAGAAAACCATAGCGAGAGTTTTATTGAACTAAGTTGTTATTTAGATCATACATAAGATGATGAAACATGGGCTTCACGGTTTTTCTGAATTTCTCCAGGCAACATTGAATCTTAGTTGAACTATGTAATTTTTAGGAGTTCTGTATTTACATTATGGAAAACCCAGGTGAACTAAGGCCTAGAGACGATTCTTTAGGATTTGGGGTTAACATGAACCAGTTATTGCATTCCTGCAATTATTGCCTCCTTTTTCCTTCCAGATACTTAATTGGTTTACACAAATATGCCTTGGAGTAAATCACATTCACAAGAAACGCGTGTTACACAGAGATATCAAGTCCAAGGTAAGTGGAATACCTTGTGGGGCCTAAAAGCAAAAACAGAAACAAAAACTGTTCCACTCAGTCTTTTTTCTGTGTTATTCTGTTTCCTTCTGGGACATTTTTATTTAGCTTAGAAATATTTGTCATCCTAATATTTATACAAGCCAGATAAGGTACTACCTGAAAAAGATCATTAAATCTCTTTAGTAGTATATGTTAATATGATCCACACTCTCTTTGCGACTGCTTACTGTGATCATATGATCTCTGATGGAAAATGGTCAAGACCTAGACCAGCCACATGGAGGCATCATGCTGACACAGGCTCCCAGGCGGTCCATCAGGCTCTGCTGATACAATCTTAAGCTCACTTGTTTGATTTCTAAGCAGATATCCTGAATTTCCAAGCAGGGGAATATGTAGCTGTCAAGAGGGTATCTTGTCCTTTTGTGTTCCACTCAGGGACTCAGCTGTCAGCATCTCTCCCCTTAATCTCTGTCATCAGTGGGCTTTGAAAGACAGCTTCTCCGGAAATCTCTGCCTTATGTGTGAATGATGGAAGACATAACCTGAGGTCTTCTTTTTTTAAAAATTTTTTTTTTCAACGTTTATTTATTTTTGGGACAGAGAGAGACAGAGCATGAACGGGGGAGGGGCAGAGAGAGAGGGAGACACAGAATCGGAAACAGGCTCCAGGCTCCGAGCCATCAGCCCAGAGTCCGACGCGGGGCTCGAACTCCCGGACCGCGAGATCGTGACCTGGCTGAAGTCGGACGCTCAACCGACTGCGCCACCCAGGCGCCCCATGAGGTCTTCTTTTTTAACGCAGAATATCTTCCTCACCCAAAATGGAAGAGTAAAACTGGGAGATTTTGGATCTGCCCGTCTTCTCTCCAGGTATGTACTTCTGTTCTGTAGCAATCAAAACCTCCATTCTTCAGGAATGCTCTATAATCATTCTTTGCCTTTTTATGGTTTCAGTCCTATGGCGTTTGCTTGTACATATGTGGGAACACCTTATTATGTGCCCCCAGAAATTTGGGAAAACATGCCTTATAACAATAAAAGGTAAGTAATGTATTTAATTCGATTGCAAGCATGACCACTTGGCGACAGGCACTGCAGCCTTCAAATGAAGTTTGATCTTTAAAATTACATATTTGAAAGCAATGTAGAATGCCCAGGCTTCTAAATGAAAGTCACAGTTTCCCAACTGTTTTAATCAGAGCTGAAAGGAGCCAAAGGTAGATGCTGAAGGAAAGGCTAGTCACGTCTAGGGACAGTGTGAATGATAACACTGCTTCTCACACTCTGCCGCTCCCACTTTTGAAAATCCCAAGGCCCAGGTTACAGCTCTGCCCTATACATCAGAATGTCTGGGGGTGGGAAGTAGGCATCGGTAATTTCCAGGATCCCCAAATGATTCCAATGTGCAGCAGAATTCGGGGACCACTGGGTTATGTCAATGAGTTAACACTACAGGACTGGATAATGAGCACTTAACCGATAGGTTAATTAAATATAAGGAGAGAATATTAAGGCCTTATGGTTTAAAAAATAATATTTTTCTGAATACAAGTAATACGTGCCCATTGATGGAGTGGATGAGCAGGGAGAATTTTGGCAGTAGAGAGATATATAAGAAAGGATATGACTGTCCCTTTTTCCCTGCTATTAATAACATTTTGGTGTTTTTTCCATCCATTCACTTCCCCCCCAAACCTAGTTTATGTACTCTATATGCATCGTGGCTTCCTGCTTTTTTTTTACTTTACATTATATCATATTCATTTCACTATGCATTTAAACTCTTCATAAATAGTGTTGTTGATCTAATGATATATTTCCAATTTTCAGCATCACAAACAGTATTGCAATTAATATACCTGTTGTGCCTAAATATAGGTCATTATTTTCTACACATTCCTGGCATGAATTCCTAGAAGTAGAAACACCTCAAGGCTCTTGTTACCTTTTGTCAAGTTGATTTCTGGAAAGGCATGATAATCCATACTGAATAGGTTCCTTTAAGAGTAAAATTGAGTGAACTGGGAATAGAACAGCTGTCCAGGAACTTATGGGGACAATTGGGGAAATTGGAGTTTGGACAAATATTCAATAATAGTACTGAATTAAGGTTACATTTCTTGGACGTGATCATGGTTTTGTGTTTATGAGGGAGAGTGTTCCTTGTTCTTAGGAGATACATGCCGACATGTTTAGGGGTGAAGGCTTTGCTGTCTGCAGTCTTTTTTATAAGAGGTTCAGATTTATATGGAAGAGGGTAATAGCCTACAAACGTGGCAAATGTTAACATTGGGGAGTCTAAGAAAGAGCATGCGGGCATTTACTTTTCTGTAGGTTTGAAATTAAAAAAAAAAATAAAGAGTTGGGGGAAACGGTTGCTTAAAGCCATTAGTTAAAATGCAAAGAACATCACATAGGAAAGGTCTGGGGCATGGCAACCAGGCGGTGAGAGCGATGGAGGAAAAGGGGATGCTTCGCATGCAGAAGGGTGGGCGTGTGGGGCAAACTAGAGAAGTCAGTTTTCTGATTTTTGAAGAACTGTTTGTGGAGGGATGAGTTGGCTTATTCTCTTTGTTTAGGTATGTGGAGCTAACACGGGGTGGTGAGGGTTCCCAAGAGCCACATTTTAGCTTCTGATAAGGAAGACGGCCAGCCCACAGAGCCAGCCAGCAGGGGCGTGGGCCCCACCCGGGGTTGAGCGCTGTTCATCAGGGCCTGGGGCTGTACACAGGTCTGAGTGGGAGCTGCACTGCATGACTTCTTTTTTTTTTTTTTTTTTTTTTAAATTTTTTTTTTTCAACGTTTATTTATTTTTGGGACAGAGAGAGACAGAGCATGAACGGGGGAGGGGCAGAGAGAGAGGGAGACACAGAATCGGAAACAGGCTCCAGGCTCTGAGCCATCAGCCCAGAGCCTGATGCGAGCCTGACGCGGGGCTCGAACTCACGGACCGTGAGATCGTGACCTGGCTGAAGTCGGACGCTTAACCGACTGCGCCACCCAGGCGCCCCTGCACTGCATGACTTCTAAAGTCCTTCCAACTATGCTAGTCTGAGTCCACAGATACACCCTCTTGTACATGCTGCTGAAATCATACCGGAACCACCCTGATTTGGGAGGGTGGGGGCTGGGGAACAGAGAGTTGTATTGTGAACATTCCTGTTAGTAAATATCTAAGTGTTAGACCAAACTTACCATATAGTTTATTTCATTTTTTTTATTATTTTATCATATGTTTTATTGTAATAGCTAGGAATTACTTATGACACCTATTCTTATTAAAGGTAATATTTCATTTTTTTTTTTTTTTATATTCCACATATTCACTCATAACCCATTTGTCATTACGTTGCTTCTTTATGCTTCCAGTGACATCTGGTCCTTGGGATGCATTCTGTATGAACTCTGTACCCTTAAGCATCCAGTAAGTATGGTGTGCAAAATGGAAAAGGCAGCCTCTTGTCATGTCTGGCTATGTCCTCAGCAATGTACCAGATTCCACTTGGCAGTTGGCTTTCCTGGGTTAATGTAGGAGTGCTGACCGCATAGACTCCATCTTTGGCCTTCCGTCTTGTTCTTCCCTCTGGCTCACAGCTGGCACCACTTTAGATAACTGCCTTGTGGCCTCACCACCATGCCCCTCACTCCATAAAAGCTTGGGGTTAAGGTCAGCATAGCTGGGGAGAAGGGGTGAAGAATGGGGACAGAGAATAGTTGTGTAGTGCCTGGATCCGCCTCCTGCCTCACCCGCCCGCCCATCCCCCCCCCCCCCCCCCCCCCCCCCCCCCCCCCCCGTCTGTAAGTTACCCTGCATAAAACTCAGTGTAAATGGTACCGAGTGACTTGCTTCGTTTTTCAGTACTAAAGTACCTTGTCAGTCTGGAGGATACATTACTGACCCTCCTCCAGCTTCTCGCGGATGAATTCATACACAAGTTTTCATTCCGTTGGTATCACCTTTGCCTTGAGCCCCTTTTGTAGCATATACTAACAGGAAATTTCCAAGATTTAGTTTTTGTAGTTGTATATTTGGCTTGCCTGCTTGACTGCCTTCTTTGCTTCCTTCCCTCCTTCTCTTCTTCCCTTTTTCCGCTATTCTCAATTTTTTTTATGTTGGTAAAATATATGTAACATAAAATTTACCACGTTAACCATTTTAAGTGGCACCGATTACTTCACAATACTGTGCAGTCATTACTACTACCTATCTGCAGAACTTTTCCATGGCTCCAAACAGGAAACTCCGTACCCATTAAACGATAACTTCTCATCCCTGTCCCTCCCCGCCAGCCCCTGGTGACCTTTAATCCACCTTTTGTCTCTGTAAATTTGCATATTCCAGATATTTCATGTAAGTGGTATTACACAGTACTTTTCCTTTTGGGTCAGAATTTCATACCTTTCTGTGACTGAATATTCCATTGTGTGTTTGTACGACGTTTTGTTTATCCATTTATCTGTTGTTGGACATTTGGGTTATTTTCACCTTTTGGCTATTGTGGAAAAAATTATTTTTATATTTATTTTTTCAAGATATTTTAAGAAATAATGCAGCAAAGAAGAGGTTAAATGACTTGCCCTGCTTATTGAGCACTTGTTTATTAACACAGAACTAACAATACCAGTCCCTGTTAGGTCTTAGCCTTGCGTAGTAATAAATTCTGTTCTTGGGGCACAGATTGAAACTTGGCTCTAACCAAGCATTTTTTTTGATTTTTAATTTTTAAAATTTTAATTGAAATATGGTTGACATAGAGTCTTATATTAGTTTCAGGTGTAAAACATAGTGATTCAACTGTTCCATACAATGGAAAATGCTCACCGTAAGTGTAGCTACCCTCTGTCATCACACAAAGTTATTACAATGTTATCGACTATATGCCCCATGCTGTACTCTTCATCCTTGTGACTTATTTATTTCATACTTGGAAGCCTGTGCCTCTTAATCCCCTTCACCTATTTCACCCATCCCCATCCCCCTCTACCAAGCATCTTTACAGACGTGCTTGAGAACATATGAGAGTGAATGAAGGAGAAAAAGCCTTCACCACCATTAGGTGAAAGGAACTCACAGTGAAGGCACATGAGGTTAAGAGGCTGTCTTCCTTGAATATGTGTGGTTTATAATGCCAGCTGCATGATTAGAACAATTTGGGAAACCTTAAAAAATGGTGATGTCTTGGGGCACCTGGGTGGCGCAGTCGGTTAAGCATCCGACTTCAGCCAGGTCACGATCTCGCGGTCCGTGAGTTCGAGCCCCGCGTCGGGCTCTGGGCTGATGGCTCAGAGCCTGGAGCCTGTTTCCGATTCTGTGTCTCTCTCTCTCTCTCTCTGCCCCTCCCCCGTTCATGCTCTGTCTCTCTCTGTCCCAAAAATAAATAAACGTTGAAAAAAAAAATTAAAAAAAAAAAATGGTGATGTCTGGGCCTATGCCAGACTAATTGAATTAAAATCCCTGATTGTGTCTTGGATGGTAGTGGTTCTAAAACAGTTAATTCTAATGTGTAGCTCAAGTGGAAAACCACTGTTGTATACAAATAATTTTTAAAATTCCAGTATCTTATTTAGGATTATATTCTTTATTCCCCTGATTTTGTCTTTTTTTTTTTTTTTTTTGTAGACTTTCATATACCTGTTCGTATTTTTTTCTAGCAAGAATAAGAATTCAGGAGTGTAGGGCCTCGATGTTCGGCACACCGTCTGTTCTCTCATCTGCTTTGAGGCAAAAGTAGTTCTCCAACCTTTAGGAAATGCAGAAACCTGGCGTAATGGTTCCAAAGCAGATTCACGCTTATGTTTCACTACCTGAATTTTTCTCTTGTAATATGTTGATTTTTTTCCTTTTTCATATCTTCACCTGTATATTTCATCCATAGGGTAGCGCCCTTCCAAGGCAGAATGCCAACATGTTCTTACTTGAGTATTACCGGGGCTAACCAACATCTAATCTTCATTCCAGTGTCTATTATGCAGTAGAGATTTTTTTAATGTTATTCTGGCATGTCATTTTGTATCCCATTCTATTGCTTACCAAATTTTAATAGCTACTTTGATGACATGAAAGGTAAAAGATTTGGCAGTAGAGGTCTAAAGCTGGAAAAGTCTGGAGTATGCATCACAGGGGGGCAGGCCTGGGAGATTTTGAGGTTCAAAGGGATGTTACACTTATCATAAGGCTGTGAGTACCGTTGAGTTCTTAAAAAGCTACATGTATGTGTCACTTTGATTTTTAAAATATGTTAAAAATGTGTATCTGCAAACACATTGATTATGAGTGAGAACGTACCCAAAGCTGGCACTGATGGTAAGACTTTCTCTAGATGGGGAAGTTTTGCACTATTTATGCTTACCTTTCTTCTGAACCCAACGTAAGATTTCGAATAGTACCTTAAGGAACTCCCTCCCCCAGGAAGAAAAATGACCAGGCAGCAGATACATTTATAAAATTAAAATGATTCATGAGAATTCAGTTGAGCTGGTAATTTCTTACTTCTCCTCTTCCCTCGTATCTGCTCTTATAGTTTGGTTTTACCTTTTAGTTTCAGGCAAATAGCTGGAAAAGTCTTATTCTCAAAATATGTCAGGGGTCCCTGAGGCCACTGCCATCTCAGTACTCCTGTGAGCTGCAGCATCTGATCAAGCAGATGTTTAAGAGGAACCCCTCACATCGCCCTTCTGCTACAACACTTCTCTCTAGAAGTTCCTTGGCTCGACTTGTACGCCAGTGCTTACCCCCAGAGGTATGATACGTGTTGGATCCGCTGTGATCAGTTTTCGAGTGTGGTAAAATGATTCGTTATCTTTTAAACACTGACGTGTTGTACATGCTTATAAAGATGCAAATCGGGGCGCCTGGGTGGCGCAGTCGGTTAAGCATCTGACTTCAGCCAGGTCACGATCTCACGGTCCGTGAGTTCGAGCCCCGCGTCAGGCTCTGGGCTGATGGCTCAGAGCCTGGAGCCTGTTTCCGATTCTGTGTCTCCCTCTCTCTCTGCCCCTCCCCCGTTCATGCTCTGTCTCTCTCTGTCCCATAAATAAATAAAAACGTTGAAAAAAAAATTAAAAAAAAAATAAAGATGCAAATAATGCAGAACTGTATTAAAAAAATACACACTTCCTTTCCTTTCTTCTCTCCCTTCCGCAATGCTATTCCCTGAGAATAATCACAGAATCTGTCTGTGTAAGCTTTCAGATATTTTTCTAGACCTATAGAAACATCTACTTGTGTGCCTAAATGATATGTATTTTCTAAATGGCATTTTTACTTCCCTTTTTTTAATTAGAAAAGTTTTTTTAATGTTTACTTATTTTTGACATAGGGAGAGAGAGACAGAGTGAGTGGGGGAGGGCGGAGAGAGACACAGAATCTGAAGCAGGCTCCAGGCTCTGAGCTGTCAGCAGAGCCCGACGCGGGGCTCAAACTCACAAACTGTTAGATCATGACCTCAGCCAAAGTCAGATGCTCAAAATGACTGAGCCACCCAGGCACCCCAGTATTTTTACTTTTCAACTGTAAATATGATTGTGGGGAAGAATGTTGATAATTAAATGACATTATGGCAATGTCTATAGAAAAGCATATTCCACATCTTTAAATTCTCTGCTTTAAATTTTCAGATCATCACAGAGTATGGTGAGCAGGTATTAGAAGAAACCAAAAATTCCAAGCATAGTACACCAAGAAAAAAAAGTAAGAATTTTGGACAGCTTATTTTTTGCTCGGTGTTCTTTTAAAATGTAGTGTAACAAAAAATAAAAATATGATTTTCAAGTTACTGGAGACAATTTCAGAGATACTCCTAAAAGTCAAATTTTTCTTACTGCTATTTCTGATGTAATTCTGTACTGACTCTTGTATATTTAGTTTGCTAGGAATCAAAAAGCCTAGTTTGGAGATTTTAGGGATGTGCAGATTGTTCTCTGTTTCATTATTAGTACCAAGTTTAGTTTGGTCAGGTAGAAGGCTTCTGTGGGCTAGCCTAGGAATACAACCATGAAAATACAATGTTAATCTTCTAGGAAATTATCCCCAAGTTTCCAAAGAATCATCTGGTAAACAAAATTTTAAAAACAGCCTTTTTCGGAAGTTGGAACTGTCCACATAATGGCTGCACAGAATTTCCATACATGTTTAGTCAATCCTGAACAAATTTCAAATGTAATTTATTGTCTCTTTGGAAATTGTCATCTCTTAATTTTTGCAAAGCTATTATTGTCCCTTTTATTTAAAAAAAAAATTTTTTTTAAGTAAACTCCATGCTCAATGTGAGGCTCGAACTTATGACTCTGAGATCAAGACTTGTTGTATGCTGTGCCCACTAAGCCAGTCAGGTGCCCCTGTTTTTGTTCCTTTTTATTTATCATCAGTGACTCAGACCTTCCATCTGATGAGATCCAACGGATGGTAGCTATGACCGGAATAAGAGAGGAGAGAAATAGAAATAGATCATCCAGTCACTGTAGGGACATGTTGCAAAACCTCCATTGTTTGGTTCTCACTGTCTTCGCGTTGGATACTCCAAGAGAAACACTCAAAAACTGTGCTGTTTTCTGAAAGTTAAATTTTAAATGTTATTTTTGTAAGAATGTAATGTGAGCCCTTTGGTCTTGTAATTCAGCCTTTTCTCCATTCCTTCAGGGGTGGCCAGTGCCCTTTGTTTCAGCAGTTTGCTTTAGTGTTAATTGTACTTTACATACTATTTTGTGGCTTTTGTCTGCATCCCAGGGGAGTGGCAAATAGTTTTAAAATGCTGAGCAACAACAATAAAAAACAGTCTTAAGATAAGTTTCAAGATAGTTTGGCTAAGTGTAGTTTTACAACTTTCTTTCTTTCTTTCTTTCTTTCTTTCTTTCTTTCTTTCTTTCTTTCTTTCTTTCTTTCAGTTTACTTACCTTGAGAGAGAGAGTGAGCAGGGGAGGGGCAGAGAGACAGGGAGACAGAGAATCCCAAGCAGGCTCTGCACTGCCATCAGGGAGGCCGACGTGGGGCTCGTACTCGTGAACCTTGAGATCACGACCTGAGCCAAAATCAAGAGCTGGACGCTCAACCGACTGAGCCACCCAAGCGCCCCTAGTTTTACAATTTCTAAAAAGAGGAATAAAGCAGCGGAGAAGTGCTACCATGTCAGACCGTGTGTCTGGTGGCATCTCCACCCGATCAAGGGTCAGTGGCACCAGAACAGTGAACGCTATGTGAGGGTGGGGACTGGGTCTGATTTACTCACTGTCGTATCCTCGGCACCTGTCATCACAGATGCTCAATAGCAATTTTTTAAAATGTTGAATGAATGAGGAACATGGATGGCAGGGCTCTGCCAGGGAAAATCAGCCACTCTTACCGAAGGGATCTGGTGCCAGAGTTCTCCCTGACGGCTGCTAGTGCCTTGTGACGGAATAAGCAGCTCAATTTATTTTTCTCCAAATTTTAATTTAAATTCTAGTTAGTTAACATACAGTGTAATATTTGTTTCAGAAGTAGAATTTAGTGATTCATCACTTACATACAGCACCCAGTTCTCATCACAACAAGTGCCTGCCTTAATACCCATCACCTATTTTGCCCATCCCCCACCCACCTCCCTCCATCAACCCTCTGTTCTCTATAGTTAAGAGTCTCTCTCTTTTTAAAAAGAATTTTTTTTTTGTTAAAAAATTTTTTAATGTTTATTTTTGAGAGAGAGAGAGAGCGAGCATGAGCAGGGGAGGGGCAGAGAGAGAGGGAGACACAGAATCTGAAGCCGGCTCCAGGCTCTGAGCTGTCAGCACAGAGACTGAGCGGGGCTTGAACCCACGAACCACAGATCATGACCTGAGCTGAAGTCAGATGCTCCTCACTGTCAGCACAGAGCCCGATGTGGGGCTTGTACTCACTAACTGCAAGATCATGAGCTGAGCCGAAATCGACAGTCAGACACTTAACCCACTGAGCCACCAAAGTGTTCCAGTTAAGAGTCTCTTATGGTTTGCCTCTCTCTTTTTCTTTTCCCTTCCCATATGTTCATCTGTTTTGTTTCCTAAATTCTACATATGAATGTAATCATATGGTATTTGTCTCTGTCTGACTGACTTATTTAGCTTAGCATAATACTCTCTAGCTCCATCTGTGCCATTGCAAATGGCAAGATTTCATTCTTTTTGATGGCTGAGTAATATTCCATTGTATATGTATGCCAAATCTTCTTTATCCATTCATCAATTTATGGACACTTGGGGGCTCTTTACATAGCTTGGCTATTGTAGGTAAGGAAGCAGCTCATTTCTTATGAGGGATACCTATTCCAGCTGCTATAATAGCAGGGAGAGCACAGACTGCATAGCTAGCCTGAGCTGAAGATGATAATGACCTTCCAGGTATGCAGAGTGTCTTAACCTCCTAGTGCCTATATGGGCTGGCATAAGTGCGTACTGATGCCTTACCTTTAAGATGTTAACATTAGGAGTAAAACAGCAGAAATAGCCTCTTTTCTAATTACTAGGTGACTAAATCTTGATATCCCTATTCAGGCTAATGCTTTGGTCCTTTGACTTTAAAAACTTCATTTATCTTCACTTGTCTTTCAAGCTTTGTGCAAATCACATTAGGAACTTAAGAATGTGAGCCTGTACATGCTTTCTCTTCCTACCTTCTCTTTTCTTTTTTAGCAGACTCCAGCAGAATCAGGATAGCTTTGGAAAATGAGGCAACCACAATGGTAAGTGCTTTAAAATTACGTTTGTGAAACACCTGTCTACTGGGTACCATCCAGTGCCATGAGATGTTTATAAGACTGGGACCTGGTCCGTCCTGGCTGGTAGTTTTTCATCCTTTGGCACGTGAAGTAATTGGTGGCTGTTGTCCTGCACCGCCAGCTGAGCCACTTTAGGACATCAATCACTGGTTCATTTACTTTGCTTTTTCTCTTTTCTTTGTTTCTCCTTCCTTCCTTCCTTCCTCCCTCCCTCCCTCCCTCCCTCCCTCCCTCCCTCCCTCCCTCTTCCTTCCTTCCTTCCTTCCTTCCTTCCTTCCTTCCTTCCTTCCTTCCTTCCTTTCTCTTTCTTTCTTTCTTTCTTTCTTTCTTTCTTTCTTTCTTTCTTTCTTTCTTTCTTCCTTCCTTCCTTCCTTCCTTCCTTCCTTCCTTCCTTCCTTCCTTCCTTTCTTTCGCCCCAATCCCGTTTTTTTATTTGAATTCTTGATGACAAGTGGTTTCAATATAGATGTGAGAGAACTTTGTTCTGCTTTCCGTCATGAAAATTTTGTTTTAGTCTGGCTGTGGTTTGTTGTTCATTGTGGCAAAACATGTATGACATAGGATTTTACCATTCTAGCCATTTTTAAGCATGCGATTCAGCAGCATCAATTACAGTCACAATGTTGTACAACCAGCAGCACACTCTGTTTCCAGGACCTTTTCATCACCCATTACAGAAACTCTGCTCACTGTACAATAACTCCCCATTCCTCCCCGCCCTGCACAGCCACCCCAGCTCCTAGTGACCTCCATTCTACTTTCTGTCTCTATAAATGTGGCTGGTCTAGATACTTCCTAGGAGCGGAATCATACAATATTTGTCCTTTGTGTCTGGCTTCTTTTGCTTAGCATAGTGTTTTTAAAGTTCATCCGTGTTATAGCCTGTATCAGAATATTTTCCTTTTTATGGCTAAATAATACATCTCTGTTTTGATCTTGACATTTTTCTGTTCAGGAACTTTTAGTGCCTCCCCATTATCTGAGAAAGCAAGCTGACACTTTTCAGCCTGACATTCAGGGTTCTGTTTGTCTTGTTTTGCCCTGGGTGGCTGGGAGCTCTTTGATACTAAAACTGCAGTCAAGTCCTGAATAGGAACAGTGGGTCCGCTTCCTAGTATTACCATGCCCAACTCAGTAACTTGTGTCACACTGATGATTTTTTTCTGTCTTCAACATTTTAATCAACCTTTTAATTCCAAAAAGAAAAAAAATTAGCGCTAACAGCAAAATTTTCTATTTATGGAATGTACTAGTAATTAAACTTGTAAATTTTTGGAATGGAGATTTGGCTGTAAATAAATAACAGCATCCCACCATTATGTGGCCAAATGGAATAGATCCTGCCCCTGTACTTTGTTTTTTAATTTGTGTGGGCATATCTATTTTTTTTCCCCAGCTTGATTGAGGCATGATTTATAGACAATAAAATTTACCCATTAGTATAGAGTTTGATGAATTTGGAAATTTTATACAGTCCTATAACCACCACCACAATCAAGATCTAGAAATCCCAGCCCCCTAAAAAGTTTCCTCTGGGCCCCTTGCAGACAATCCTGACTCCTCTTGTAGGTGACCACCACTGTCTATTTTATTTTATTTTGTTTTGTTTTTTGTTTTATTTTATTTTGTTTTGTTTCATTTTTTTTTTTTGAGTTTATTTATTTTGAGAGAGAGAGCGCACGCACAAGTTGGGGAGGGGCAGAGAGAGAGGGAGAGAGAGAATCCCAAACATTGGTGTGGAGCCCAATGCGGGGCTCGAACCCACAAACTGTGAAATCATGACCTGAGCCAAAGTCAGACGCTTAATTAACTGAGTCACCAAGGCACCCCCACCACTGTCATGTTAATACCTACCTATAGTGGACATATCCATGTGTTCTCGCAAGATGAAAAGGGGGCAAAATGTACGCAGATTGAAGAAAGAGCCAGAAAGTAAGCTGGCAAGATATGATGGCAGGAGGACAGAGCTGAGTGGTGTGGAGCCACGAATGGTGTTGGAGGCTGCTGTCTGTGGAGCAGTGACTGTTAATGGGAATGGAACATCGGAATCCCCTCAAGGCTTTGTTTTTAAATATTTTATTAAGTTTATTTATTTATTGAGGGGGGAGGGGCAGAGTGAGCTAGAGAGAGAATCTCAAGCAGGCTCCACGCTGGCAGCACAGAGCCCAATGTGGGGCTCGAACTCAGTTAACCACCTGAGCCAAAACCAAGAGTCCCATGCTTAATTGACTGAGCCACCCAGGCGTCCCCCTCTCAAGGCTTTTAAAACTGCTCATCACCACTACCCAGCCGAGATTCTGACTTCTTTGTCTATTGTGGGTCCTTCACCATATGGGGAGAGAAGTTTGAGAACCACTGTATAGAAATAAGGCACAGTGTGCCAGCTACAGCCTACTATTTATTTATTCAACAAATCATTGAGAACCTATACGCTGGAAACTGTTGAGGCACAGGATATGTATTCCTTCTCAAATATATGCAGATTTAGTGGCATCTAGACAGTGTGTTGCTATACTTCATGAAATCAGAAGCTTAGATGATTTGGAAAAATACTGAAAAGTGGGAACATTTTATTTTTTTTTATTATTATTTTTTTTAACGTTTATTTATTGTTGAGACAGAGAGAGACAGAGCATGAACGGGGGAGGGTCAGAGAGAGGGAGACACAGAATCCGAAACAGGCTCCAGGCTCTGAGCTGTCAGCACAGAGCCTGACGCGGGGCTCGACGGACCGCGAGATCATGACCTGAGCCGAAGTCGGCCGCTCAACCGACTGAGCCACCCAGGCACCCCGAAAAGTGGGAACATTTTGACTATATATAGCAACTTTATAAAAGATCTCACTTTGATATTCCAGCATGAAAAGCCCAATACAGCAAACCGTATTGAAAATTTTCATTCCTCATTGCTTCTGTGAAGGTCTGTCATTTTTATATATCCTCTTCATAGTTGCAACGATCAATATTAATGATTAGTAATGTATGACTTTAATATACATAAATAGGTATGTATGTGTTTTTTAACTTACATATGCATGATGTATATGGCTTCTACATGCAGTTATATATGGGGTTCTATAGTTATTAATGTTTTTTTAATTCATTAATCTTTATTTAAAATTTAGGTAGCTGACTTTGCACACTTTACCTTGTTTATAGCAATTCAAGCATTGCTTCATCTTTATTTTTAATCTCTTTTCAAGCAAGGGGAAGAACAAGGTAGAAAGTACAGCGACACTGATTTAGAAAGCATTCATAAAAATTCAACCGAAAGTGCACTGAAGAGAGTAAATGAAGAGAAAGGTAAGTTATTCAAATTTGAGTCACTGTGTAAGTGAGGAACTGGGGAATATGGAAGGAATACTAATTTTCACCTTACTTGGTTGTAGGTATCGTGAGCAAGTGGGCTGGCAGATTTTTGTTTGCTTACCTAGTGATTTATTTCATGGTACAGGAATATTTTATTACTCACAAAAAAAGAGAATAGTGTAGATCAGTACGAGCCTTTAGAAAAACAGTATTTGTTGCACTATCTACCATAGAAACCATGTCCAGAAATATACAACCTCTCAGGGCTTCATTCTTTGTACATTGTATAATATATAAATATATTTTTTAAAATTTTTTTTAACGTTTATTTATTTTTGAGACAGAGAGAGACAGAGCATGAACGGGGGAGGGTCACAGAGAGAGGGAGACACAGAATCTGAAACAGGCTCCAGGCTCTGAGCCATCAGCACAGAGCCCGACGCGGGGCTCGAACCCACGGACCGTGAGATCATGACCTGAGCCGAAGTCGGGCGCTTAACCGACCGAGCCACCCAGGCACCCCTATAATATATAAGTATTTTTAAAAATTCACTTTAATTATTAGCTTTACCTTTTCATTTGGAGTTTTTTTTTTTTTCCATTTCCTTTATTACTTAGAAGAACATTGTTGTGAGTGGAGGTGAGTTTAAAGAGAAAAGAAAGACGTCCGTATAGTTTTTCAAGTATATGTGTGCATTTGGATGAATAAACAATATGCTTAGCGGTCCTTTTTAACATTTTGAAATCAGATAAATCAGTCCATCCGAAGAAAGCCAGTTCACCAACTCCTCTCAGGCGACAGTGGGAGAAAAATGTACCCAACACAGCTCTCACGGCTTTGGAAAATGCAGCCATCCTCGCCTCCAGTTTAGGGGCCGGGGAAGATAGAGGTCAGTAGGCCGATCGAACAGTGTTATTAGAGAACATTTTCTAATGGTTGTTTAATGGGCTAGACGTCGTTCTTGTTGTTTTTATTATCACTCTGTAAAAGATCTTAGGTGTCATGCATGAGAGCAGTGCTCATGGAGACAAGTGAAATAGATTTTAGTAGAGAGTAAAATATAATTAGCTTAAAATATGGTCTGGAAGATATATGCTGACCATTTTTTTTTTACATGGCACTAACAGTTACCTTTTCACAACTAGGTGGTTCTGTAATAAAGTACAGTGAAAATAGCACCCGTAAGCAGTGGCTCAAAGAGACTCCAGAAACTTTGATGAACATCCTCAAGAATGCTGATCTCAGCCTGGCGTTTCAAACATACACAATATATAGACCAGGTGACTCAAGTCTATTATGTAACCGTGGAAACACTTTGATTTTTTTTTTAAAGTGTGGTAAAATATGCATAAACTAAAATTTACCATGTAAGCCATTTTTAGGTGTGCAGTTCAGGGGCATTAAATACATATATGTTGTGCAGCCATCACCACCATCCATCTCTAGAATTTTTCCCATCTTCCGAATCTGAAATTATGTACCCATTAAATAATTCCCCATTTGCCCCTCCCAGAAACTTTGATTCTAAAGTTGTAAATGATTTTATTAAAAAATTTTTTTTTAATCTTTATTTTTGAGAGAGAGAAAGAGAGAGAGAGACAGAGTGTGAGTGGGGGAGGAACAGAGAGAGAGGGAGACACAGAATCCAAAGCAGGCTCCAGGCTCTGAGCTGTCAGCACAGAGCCCAACTTGGGGCTCCAACCTGTGAACCAGGAGTTCATGACCTGAGCCGAAGGCAGACGCTTAACCGGCTCAGCCACCCAGGTGCCCCAGAAGTTATAACTGATTTTAAAGTTATGAAATGATTCAGAACATTGTATTTTTTAGGTTTTCTTGAGTTTTTTTTTAGCCAGTCTTGAGCTATAATTCAGATTTCCCATGGAGCTTCATTACTTTTATTTGGTTTTTATTTATTTTTTAAATGTTTGTTTTTGAGAGAGAGAGAGAGAGAGAGAGTGTGATAACGGGGAAGGGCAAAGAGAGAGCGGGGCAGAGAATCTGAAGCAAGCTCCTCACACGGCACAGAGCCCGATGCAGGGCTCCAGCCCACAAACCATGAGATCACGATCTGAGCAGCCGAAGTCGGATGCTTAAACTTGGACTAAGCCACCTAGGCGCCCCTTGATTACTTTTTATTGTTTACTTGTTTGTTGGTTTTAACAAGGGTGGGACTACTTTGGAGGGTAGTCTGTTTTTACCATGCAGAGTACACCACTGCTTTAATGACTTTAGTTCAGACTCCATCATAGTAAACTTGGAGGAACTTCAAGATTTCTTTTGCTCTGTGCTTGAATTCTGCCATATTGAATAGAGCTCAAGAAAGAGAAATCATTAGGATTTGATTTTCTTATTGTTTCTACAGACATTTTCACTAAAACTGCACGAAATCGCCTTTTGTAATACTCTCTTTAGGAATCCAGGCCGAAGCAGTGCATTAAGGGTGTCTACATGTATGTACATGTGTGTATAAGTTTGATCATTCAATTATTAAGCCACGTTGCTAGGTTAAGATCTAAGACAAATTGTGCCAAGTAAAGCATGTAATGCTGTGGCAAGTCTCAACTGTGTTTACTGTAACAGATTTAGTTGTATTTGTTTATTTGGTCAGTGTTTATTGAGTGCCTAACATGCTAGGTTAAGAGTTAAAAAAAAAAGAAGAAGAAAGAATAAAACACAGTTCCTTCCCTGAAAGAGTGTGGGGGGAACGTGGCCCTCACGTCAGAGGTTTAGAGGAGTGTAGGTGAATTGTGGAGATGTGTCCTGATAGAACCGCCCCGCTGTGTCACAGGAACCCTGGGCGCAGGTGGATACACGGGATGGAGTGTTCAGGAAGGCTAACGGTTGTGAATTTTGTTTTAGCGATTGTAGGTCCTGGAGTTTGTTTTTGGTCCAATGATCAAGGTTTTGTCGTTTCAGGAAAGTCACCGTTCAGAAACTCTGCCATAGCTCTGTTTTGAAGGGTTTTATAAAGATTTAGCCCACATTGTTGTGTTAGGTTATTGTTGCATGAGCAAAAAATAAAGCGATTGCCATGTGGAAAATCTCTTTTTTTTTTTTCAACGTTTTTATTTATTTATGGGACAGACAGAGACAGAGCATGAACGGGGGAGGGGCAGAGAGAGAGGGAGACACAGAATCGGAAACAGGCTCCAGGCTCCGAGCCATCAGCCCAGAGCCTGACGCAGGGCTCGAACTCACGGACCGTGAGATCGTGACCTGGCTGAAGTCGGACGCTTAACCGACTGCGCCACCCAGGCGCCCCTGCCATGTGGAAAATCTCTTGAAGGGACGCTTGTGGTTGCCATTCCCTAATGTTCTTCTCCACCACTGGAAAAAGTTGGGGGTGGGAGCTTAAAGGAAAAACAACTGTAATACAACCATCCAAAGGTAACTTTAATATAGGTTCTTATATTTGGAGGTTTTAAGTGTACTTTTCTGCATTCTTCTTTTGAAGAAAGTACTGCTTGTAAATTTAATAGTGATACTGATGCTTCATGGGCCTGTTTTATGCCAGAAATCATGCTGTGTAATGTGGGGAGGCGCTACCGAAGAAATATAGGGCCTGGCATTGTCCTCAGTTAGCCAGCTGTCTTCTGGAGGATGTTAGTCCTGTGTTCACTAAATAAGTAAATGCTGTTAAAATTGGCATAATTTCTCTTAATATTCCTCTTGAAGGCTCAGAAGAGTTCTTGAAGGGCCCCCTCTCTGAAGAAACAGAAGCATCAGACAGTGTGGATGGAGGCCACGATTCTGTCACTTTGGACCCAGAGAGACTGGAGCCTAGATTGGATGCAGAGGACACGTATGTTGGGATATACCTAGATGGTGTTAGTCGGTGCGCATGATGTCAATTATACCTTAATTTCAGGTTTAGCAGGAACTGGTTATATTACTTGACATCACAAATGAATATTTATATCTTGATCTTTTGTCTGGGATGGGTAATGTGTTTTACAGTATTATTACAGAATTCCTGACTGAGCGGTATTTTATGATCGTTTAGCTTGGACTTACTATTTTTTAATATGTTGGATTTTATTTGCAAATGTTGTAGAAACATGAAAGAAGCAATCCTATGGAAGGGATAACAATGTTTTCCCTCCGTTTGGTTGCCTCATGGAGCTCGTTTTCCAAAAATGTAAATATTGTGATGGTGGCGTTCTGTTTTGAGCCATCAAAAAAAATACTTGCTGTGCCCCTAATATGGAGGCTTAGTATCCAAATTGTTTCTTCACAGGGATTTTGAGGAGGACGACGACAGCCCTGACTGGGTGTCAGAACTGAAGCTGCGAGCTGGCTGGCCAGGAGTGTCTGATGGGTAACGCCCAAGAAGTGCTCTGTCGTTAATATCGCGTAGCTGTTTAAAGTGAGGAATTAATGTTTGGATGGTATCAGCTCACAGGATGTGTATTTTTCTTTGGACACAGAATGAAGAGGGGGAAACTGAATATTTAAAACTGTTCCTGATCAGTGTCACAAGGTTTAAAATATCTGTAACTCTCGAGTTTTTGAACTCAAAGAGAAGGCGTGGAAGAATGGCTCTGAGCTTCAGGCTTGCAGTCAGAACAGAAATGGGATGCTGCTGCTTACGTTTTGTGTGATTGTGGGAGATTATTTAACCTCTTGGAGCCCCAGTGTCCACAACTCTAAAACGAGGATAATAATGCCTTCCTCATAGGGACGCTGAACATAGACCATGGCAACGGCCCATAATGTTATTTCTGCGATTGTTATGATTTGTGTTTAATTGCTGCACAACTCTTTTTACATTTCCTAAAGGTTTGAGGATCAAAATAAATTTAATTAGACCATAATGATGTCGTCCAGTTTTCCAGTAAGACTTATTTCTGGGTAGTGATCCATGATCTTCAGTGATCTTCACCAACAATCCGCCATCCTTAAATACGGCCCCTCATGGCACTCAGCTCAGCGGATCAGCTGTGGGACGGGGTGAAGGGGCTACAGATCTTGTCTGCTGTTGGCAGTCCTGGGCAGGAGAAAGAAACAGGCCAGAGGCGGGACGTATTGGACACTAGAGTGTGCCGTGGAAATAATGGGATGCCAGTATGTGTGGGGCATGACACATACGTGCTGGGGTCCCGTCATTCCATTGTCATTCCATACTGGGATGCTGTTGTGAGGTGAGATATTTTACTATAGAAGAAAGAGGCTTCTCCCAGGGGATCTCCCCGAGCGAGTGTGCAAACAGCAGAAGCCCGAGGCAGTATGGGCAGCAGTGCTCCAGTGAAGAATGGGAAAGCAGTTGAATCTACAGCAGGATGGTTACTGAGCATCTCCTGAAAATGTGGAATACATGCATCTTGTAGATGTAAACCATTTTTTTTTTTAATTTTCAGGAACAAAAACCATGGTATAGCCCTTCACCCCACACATTTTATTTACCCTTAGACATCTAGTCAACTGATTTGTTACTGCTGCTGTTAGCTTTGATTGCTTGATGAAGGTGATGTCTGCTACAAGGTTAAACTGTAAGGTTACTGGTTTTCGATTTCTGGGTCCTGTTCATTCCAAGTGAGTCACCAAGTCCAGCCCATACTCAGGTGCTGAGAAATTAAGCTGTACCTCCTGAAGGGGGCTGTCATCCAGAGCTAAGTCATTTGTATTTTTGCTTAAACTGTTCCAGCTTTGGCCATTGGGAGTTTTTCAGGTTACCTCTATGTCCCTTTGACATGCCCTCATTCTTTTGTGTTTTGGGAACACTTCCTGGTACTTTCTGGTACTACAAGAAGACGGTCTAGGCTCATCTTGAAGCGTCTCTGTCCCAGCTTCAGAATCAGCCATGTCTCCGAGGAACCTTGGTTCCTGTCATGGTTTCAAAACCAGGATCGGGGTGCTGGGTGTGCTTGTTGCTACTGAAGTGTCACTGCTCCTAGGCCCTCTCAGCAGACAGAGCTAGGAAATCCATCTGTGTTTACTGTCCTATGCACATGCACACAACTATAGTCGTTCTGTATCTCTCCATCTGTATGTATATTAAACTAAGGGTAAGTTCATACTGATGTCCTTGCTTCTGATTTAGTACCAAAGGTTCACCCTGGCCTTTCCCCTCGCTCTTCTGTAGCTTCTCTGTCTGATAGTGAGAAACCTGGCCCGAACCATCCACTATCCACTTAACTGCTCAACCCCAGGATACAGATGTAAGCAGTTTCCAAATAATTAGCCCATGCTCCCGTGAGAAGCAAATTTCCCAACTAGAGTACAGCATTTATGTGTTGTTCCTAGTGCTTTTAACCTTAGAGTTCCAGTTAAAACACCATTTCCCAGAGTTACTTAGGTTAGCTCTTTTTTAGCCGCTCTCTTGAAGACTTTTCAAGAATTAAGGTAGGCGGGGGTCACTTTAAGGATAGTTCCGGATACTCAGCTTCCATAAATAACAGTATTCGGTACCTCTTAGTCATCTCAAATTTTAGCATTGCCCCAGGGTGTAAATATTTCCAAACCACCAAACAAAGGGAACTTGGAATTATGTATAGTTATTGAGAGACTGAGTCTTGATTAGATGACAAATCCTTTCAAAAGTCAGATGGTTTGCAGAGTTTGCTTTTATTATTTAAAAAAAAATTTTTTAGGGGTGCCTGGGTGGCGCAGTCGGTTAAGCGTCCGACTTCAGCCAGGTCACGATCTCACGGTCCGTGAGTTCGAGCCCCGCGTCAGGCTCTGGGCTGATGGCTCGGAGCCTGGAGCCTGTTTCCGATTCTGTGTCTCCCTCTCTCTCTGCCCCTCCCCCGTTCATGCTCTGTCTCTCTCTGTCCCAAAAATAAATAAAAAACGTTGAAAAAATAAAATAAAATAAAAAAGTTTTTTTATTTTTGGGAGAGAGCAGGGGAGGGGCAAAGAGAGAGGGGGACAGAGGATCTGAAGTGGGCTCTGTGCTGATAGCAATCATCCCTGTGTGGGGCCTGAACTCATTAACTATGAGATCATGACCTGAGCCAAAGTCTGGACACTAACCGACTGAGCCACCCAGGTGCCCCAACAGAGTTTTGCTTTTGAGGTACACTTTTAACAAAACTTCCTATTATTTATTTAAATGAATGAGATTTCTTAATACTTACAGCTGGGAGGAAGGAAGGAAGGAAGGAAAGAAGAAAGGAAAGAAAAAAGGACGGAGGGAAAGAAAAAAGGAAGGAAGGGAGGGATGAAAGAAAAGCAAGAGAATCATTGTTGAACCTTGTCGATTCTAGCAAAAAGTTAGCACTCATCTGTGGATACTAATTGGGAGGAAGAGAAAAATCCATTGACATCTTTAAGAGATGAATTTCCATAACAAATTTAATGTTTAATGATTATTTATCAGTGTGATTCATTTTATTTTTACCAGTTATATACTACTAGTAATGTTAATAATTCAATAAAAAAATAAAAGCCTATGGTCAGGAAATGTAAATTTCCATTTATATGATAAGGTGATCAATATAACTTTGAAGCAGGAAAACATTACCTGTGGGGATATGAGTTTAAGGAGAGAAAGAAATGATGTACACTTTGTGATTCTCAAAAGAAGCTTACTTAAAAAAAAATGATTGTTGGTTTCAAATTGCTGTAGTTTTTAGATTCCTTTGGATATGTCTTACTTGTGTCAATATTTATAATTGCTGGAAATTACATCCTTTTCAACTACTTAGACATGTAATGAAACGTTTTAGACAGCAGCTTGGTGTGCAATTGGGAGTGGGGAATGGGGAGGAGGAGGAGGGAGCCTGTTTGCAGGCCTCAGGGCGGCATCCAGTTTTGTAAAAGAACCCCCATGGAGGCCGCCAGCTGTAGACAAAACAGTCTCCATCTCTTGACAGTATTTGAGACCTTGCACAAAAAACTCTCCTTGTCTCAATTTAGCTGATTCTTAAAACTGGGAGACCACAACCTTGCTGGGTTGTTGCAAACAGAGATAAATATCAAAAACCGCAAACCATCTGGTACGCAAGAAAGAGGCGCGGTGTGCTTGTGTGCTGGGATAGGCACTGGAGTCCCGACCTACGACAAAGTAACTCCAAACTCCCTGGCCCTGGACCCAACTTCTGGGTGGACTGCGTAGACCCCTCCTCTCGCAGCTTGCTCCCGAGCCCCGCCTGCATTTTCCCGGGCAGCTCCGCCCCGGCGGTCCGGAAGCGGGGCGGTCCGGGGACCCAGATTCCCCCGGGACGCTTCCCAACCTGCGGAATCGGCTGAACAGGTATGCTGCGGGCGGGACGCCCCGGATCCTAATCCCGAGCTGTCCCCGGAGCTCCGGGAGCCGCGGGGAAAGGGACGAGCCCCTGCGGGGTAGATAGGGTCTGCAGGGGAGCCATCCGAAGTCCTGGGCCCGCGTCAGTCTCCGTGGCAACGTGCGACACGCCGCGCTCCGGCCAGCGCGCAAACTCGGCGCAAGCTCGGCCGCCCACGCGGCGGCCCCCTCCCGGGGTGCTTCTAAGGGAGAAGGCTTGTCCCGAGAGCTGGGGGCTTCCACCCACTGGTGCTGTCTGGGCGGTGGGTCGCCGTCTCTCAGGTACGGGGCTGGTGCCCTCGAGTTCCGATTCCCCAGCCACCTTCCTCAAAACCCGATCCTCGGGTGTCTCAGGCCTCCCCTGGCAGCGGAGCTGGTTCCCAGCCCCATGCCACCCACGCAGTTGTCCCCCTTCCTACCCTGACACAAATTATCGAAAACATAACCTGCCTGCTCACGCAAGTTTTAAAAGTGGGCATGATGCCCTAATTGCAGTATAAAGAGCAAACGCAAGGGAACCGTTTACAACAAAGTCTGCATTTCAGTCTGCAAATGCTTGGTTAGTCCACACTTGAAGACGTCGTGAAGTAGCCAAGTGCCCGCACCTGGGCAGGGAGGCACCTGACGGTGACTGCCGCCCGCTATTAGGTTTCGGCCACCAGGAGGAGCGCGGCCAGCGGGGGCGTGATTTTCCCCACCGGGGCACGGTTCTTGGTAATTTTCTAAACAAAAAGTGCAGTCAAGCCTTGATTTACACGCAGTTGCATTCCTCGAAAATTCAGTGTTCGTTAAAACTGCAAAAAAAAAAAAAAAATCTATATTTACATGTAAAATGGAATTTGGTTCTAGCCGCAGGTAATTATAAACGGATTTTTCCACGCACCTGAATGTGTGTGGGGATTTGCTAAGGTTGTAAGGCCGCAGGATAATCCTTTATCTTCAGGACTGTTCCTCGCATCGCAGGACATTAGTATCTGAGGCCCAAGCCACTTCTAAATGCCAGAGTGCTTCTCCAACTCTGCCAAGAACAGGAAAACATCCACAAATTCCCAAGATGTCCCCTAGGGGGCAGCACGTCCCCGGTGAGAAGGGCCGAACTGTAAAACTGCGCGAGCCTTAAAGACATTCCTGCTTTATAGAGATGCCAAGACCCGAGGTGGTGTATCTTTGATTCTCAGAACAATCTTGCACATATGGGAATTGTTATTTACATTTTAGGAATTGGGAAAGTGAAGTTTTCAGAGATTAAGTGACTTCCCGAAGATCACAACACTACACTGTATCAAAGCTGAGTCTGACCTGAGATTCTACCAAAAAGCAGTTTCACTTTGGTTGTCTCCTGTGGCCACAAGGAAAGTTATTTGACTGTCTCGGTGAGGTTGGTAGGAAAATTTTAGCAAAATAAGTTCTTTTACGTTGAGTGATCAATTTTGTGACTTTATGAACAGTGTGTGATAAAATTTCATCGCTCTGATTTCAGGAGCCACCGTGCATTCGAGACAATGGATAAATATGATGTGATTAAGGCCATTGGGGAAGGTGCCTTCGGGAAAGCATTCTTGGCTAAAAGGACGTCGGATAGCAAGCACTGTGTTATAAAGGAGATCGATTTTGCAAAGGTAAATTGAAGAAGTTCACATTCCTGTTCATTTTCAGTATTACATTCAACTGGCTTTTAATTAGGTATGAAAAGGAAACACATTTTTTTTTTTGCTTGTTTGTTTTCATAGTATGAATTTTAAGCCTCAGTTAACTGGTTTACTCAAACTCCTAAGTCCGTGGTTCAAACAGCAACCAATGATTTTATTAGAAAAAGGAAAGGAGAGGAGAGGAGTGGGGAGGGGAGGGAAAAAGAAGAAAAGAAAAATAAGATTATAGCATCTGGCTCCTGTGGCACTTGAGGGTGGCCTGCAAGGTCTGTGAGATTTCTTCTGCTCTATTGCTTGACTTTTCTGTTTGGCCACAGGGTGGTCCTCTTCCTCTGGCTGTATCTCCATCATCGGGTCCCCTCCACAAAGACTCTTTCCCTAAACGTGCCAACTGAGGTAGCAACACACCCTCTATCACTCCTTATTACACTGCCCCATTTTCTGAATGGCATTTGTAATCAGGAATTACTTTGCTCACTTATTTCTTCATGCGTTTATTGTCTGTCTCCTTCAGCATGTAGGACAGTGCCTGGCACATGATAGGCACTCAAAAACATTTATTGAATGCATTGAATGAATGGAGGAAAACAATGTACTTTTGTTAGCTTAACGATTTTGGACACTAATGAAATATATTTCATTGAAAAGGAATCATTTTTGTGGAATTCCTCTCAGCATTTGTGTCACCCTCTCTAGTGATGTGTGCATTTCAAAGGTTGGGACAACAATGCCCATCACATGCTAGAATTAATTTTTTTTTTTTTAATTTTTTTTTTTTAACGTTTTTATTTATTTTTGAGACAGGGAGAGACAGAGCATGAACGGGGGAGGGTCAGAGAGAGAGGGAGACACAGAATCGGAAACAGGCTCCAGGCTCTGAGCCATCAGCCCAGAGCCTGACGCGGGGCTCGAACTCACGGACCGCGAGATCGTGACCTGGCTGAAGTCGGACGCTTAACCGACTGAGCCACCCAGGCGCCCCTAGAATTAATTTTAAGGCAAGTGTTGTTGGTTGTCTTCTGGAGGATTTATGATTGAGGGTAGCAGAAGACCTTCCATACAAAATGTCTGCAAAATGGGGCTTCTGGCTGGCTCAGTTGCTCAGTCGGTAAAGCATGTGACTATTATAAGTTCGAGCCCCACGTTGGGTGTCGAGATTACTTAAAAATAAAATCTTAAAAAAAAAACAAAAGCAAAATCCCCAGATGTGTGCAAAATGGACTTCATAAGTTGCACAGTGTGAGCGTACTTAATTCCACTGAATTTCTCATTTAAAATGGTGTATATTTATGTTCTATATACTTTACCACAGTTCTTAAAAGTTGCAAAGAAAAAAGGACTTCCCAAACTTACGTGAAAGCTCTGATGTAAGTTTGCTGTATAAAACTCAGGGGCGCCTGAGTGGCTCAGTCAGTTAAGCATCTGACTTCGGCTCAGGTCATGATCTCACAGTTAGTGGGTTCGAGCCCTGAGTGGGGCTCTGCGTTTACAGTGTGGAGCCTGCTTGGGATTCTCTCCCCCTCTCTCTGCCTCTCCTTGACTCATGCTTTCTCTCTCTCTCTCTCTCTCAAAATAAATAAACAAACGAAAGAAAGAAAGCTCTGGTGTAGATGGTTAGCCTCAGGGAGAATGCTTTATTTACCAATATAAGTCCCTTTTCATGGCTCCGGTGGCATACTTCCACAAGTGTCCTATTATTCTAGAGGCCTGTCAGAGTTTCCTTCTGCAACATTGTTCTGCTAACACTCTCTCGTTTATCTGACTGCTCTTTCTCAGGCCTCCCTGTTTTCTCATCCTCTATCTGTCCCAACCATCTGTCCTTTGCTGACACTCTTCTCTTTCCCTGGGCCATCGCCTCACTGCAGACCTCACCAGGTCGCAGGCCACACTTACAACTCTCTCTCCAATGCTGATACCTTCCATAACCCTGGTTCTGCATTTCATCTGCTCTGTGCCACACTGTGCTCATGACATTAGTGTCCTTGTGATACCGAGGCTCAAGACTGGAGTCATCTCTGAGTTTTTCTCTCTCCACATCCAATTACTTGCTAAATGCCGTTGGCTCTTTCTCTCCCTCGAGTTTGTCTTACTCCTTTCACCAATTCCCTGGGTTACCCAGTAGCTTTGTCACGGCTCCAGCAACATTTTGATAATGCTCCAGTCATGTCCCCAGACCTTCCCGTAGACAGAAGTCATAAAGGAAAAGATGGCTAGATGCATTGTCATCTTTGACTGCATAAAAACATCAAACTTCTGTATGACAAAACCCACCACGAATAAATTCAAAGTTGACAGAATGCCAAAAATATTTGCCAAGTATTGACCTAACGGTGCTAGCCTTTTGTAAATGAATAAAAAGAAAAAAAACCCATAACTGAAGAAGTAATCATACTTACTCCTTAGTAAACTAAGAAACAGAAGTCAAACAATTTCACTCTTTGCATATACATTTGGGAAGGACTAGAAGGAATTTGAAAGTGGAGGAAGTGGGCACTGTCTCCCTCTACTGGGAGGAAGGTAAATTGGTATCACAATGAAGAGAACTCTGTGTATCAAAGCCTTGGAAGGATCCATGCTGTGTTTGTATTATAGGTCCGCAATATGTTGTGATGATGAAAACAAAATCAGGCCACCAGCACTTGTGTGTATGTGTGTGTGTGTGCATATGTACTGTTAATGTTACACACACACACTAACTGATTATTGCTGAGTGATGGGATTTCACCCCCACCATTCCTTTCTGCAGTGTCAGAATTTAAAAAATTTTTTTAACGTTTATTTGTTTTTGAGAGGGGAGGGGCATGCGTGGGGGAGGGGCAGAGAGAGAGAGGGAGACACAGAATCCGAAGCAGGCTCCAGGCTCTGAGCTGTCAGCATAGAGCCCAACACAGGGCTCGAACTTGGTTGGGAACAGGGAGATCATGACCTAGGCTGAAGTCAGATGCTCAACCGACTGAGCCACCCAGGTGCCCCATGAATTGTATTATTTGTATAAGCAGGAAAGCTGTCTTCATTTTGAATTTTTTTAATGTTATTTATTTTTGAGAGGGAGAGAGAGAGACAGAGTATGAGCAGAAGAGAGGCAGAGAAGAAGACGAAGACACAGAATCTGAATCAGGCTTCAGGCTCTGAGCTCTCAGCATAGAACCCGGCATGGGGCTCAAACTCACAGGCCATGAGATCATGACCTAAGCCAAAGTCGGTTGCTTAACCTACTGAGCCACCTGGGCATCCCTTCAAAAAGGAAAGGAAAAAAGTATACATCCTAGGATCTAGTACATCGGCTTCTGGGGGTTTATTCAAAGGGAAATCTTCAGAGATGTACAGTTAGAAAGCAACTTAAATGTCCAACAGCTGGGGATTGGTTACATAATTTAGGAAAAACAAAGCAGTTCTTAGAAATCATGTTGTAGGTGAAATATTGACATGAGAAATGTCATGGCTTCTGCTTATTGGGAAAACAGTATGTGCACAATAAGGCAATCTTTGTAAAAATACATATTACCTCTCTCTCTGTCTCAGTATTTATACACACACACATATATTCACATACGTAAAAGGAAGATGTCCTGGATTGCTATCATGTAGGTGGAATGTGGGATTATACTGTACTTTTATATTCTTTCACTCTTCAGATGAGTTTTGACACTCTCGCTGATTTGTTCCCACATTCCATGTCCAGCATCCCTCCCCCGCATGCAAACCCTTTGCACCCTAGCCTCGGTGCTCACCCATGGGGCTCTTCCTTTCAAGAAAGTCTTTGCCCATCTCCAAACATCAAGATCCCACTTGTTTAGGGCTGAGCTCCAGGAAACCTTCCAGGACCTTCCGACTCAAAATAATCTCTCTCTGTAAACTCCATAGCTTTTTATCCATCATGTTGTTATGTGCTGATTGCCTTCTACTCTGATGTGCTTTGGCTGGTTTGTGTGTGCGTCTATGCCTTCTCCCCCTTATTAGACTATGTTTTCTGTGCAGGCAGAATCCAGGCTTTATTCATCTTGGTATTCCACACAGCACTGGTAGGTGTTCAGTACATTGTTATTGCATAAATGATTCAATTGATAGATACTTTCAGGCCTTCTAATTCTACTGTTAAGCTGGTACATACTTAGGGATTATAACACCATTTTAATTCTAAGTAAAGAAGAAACTATTTGGGAGGTGAACCCTCTTTAACAATGTATATTAATGCAGTTCGTAGCATCTCTCCCATTCTTTAGTATACATAATAAAAAATTGACCATATTTTTCTAATACAGACTGATTTTCTTTCATCCTTTTTCTCATGAACCACCCCGGTATCCATGCCATCACTAGGGAGAATGTTATGTTAGGCCTCGTCCTTCTTGCTTTTTCGTATGTCTTTCTGTTATTAAATTTGCCTAGCAATGCCTGTGTCCCAGTATTAACATGTATTACTTCTTTCTCCCTTTTCTACCCTAATGTAGTTTTTCATCACTTCTCAGCTAAAGAAATCTATGTTTCTTTTCACATCTCCAATGCCTCTCCACACAGTAAACTCTAAACGCCAGAACGTGAATTGCTCATTTTCTTATAGGTACCAAAAATCTAATATTTTTTCTCTTATCATCCTACTATTACCAAGCATATTATTTTGATTTTTTTTTTTTTTTTAAAGTAAGCTCTATGCCCAAGGTGGGGCTTGAACTCCTGAGATCAACCCTGAGGTCAAGAGTCGCATGCTTTCTTAACTGAGCCGGCCAGCCGCATTATTCTTTTGATTCTTGCTTCCAAATATGTGTTGTATATTTTCTTGATTATAAAATAAAAATGTTCATTGTAGAAATTTTTGAAAAGAACCGAAGGGGAAATTAAGACCACTTAGAGGAAAATAAAAATCTTTTATAACCTTTCTCTTAATCACTATTAACATTATGGTGAATTTCTCTCCAGGCTATTTTAATTTTTTTTTTAGAGATTATTTATCTCTAAAATGATAAAATGTGAGCTGGGGGAGACAGAAGGAAAGAGAGAATCCCAAGCAGCCTCTGAGCTGTCAGCACACAGCCTGATGCAGGGCTCAAACTCACAAACCCAGAGACCATGTCCTGAGCTGAAATCAAAAGTTGGACGCCTAACCAACTGAGCCACCCAGGCACCCCATCTCTGGGCTATTTTTTTTTTTTATTTTTAAAAATGTTTTTATTTAATTTTGAGAGACAGAGACAGAGCACAAGTAGGGGGATGGGGTACAGAGAGAGAGGGAGACACACAGTGCAAAGAAAGCTCCAGGTTCCAAGCTGTCAGCACAGAACCTGATGTGGGGCTCAAACCCACAAACCGTGAGCTCATGACCTGCGCCAAAATCAAGAGTCACGCGCTTATCTGACTGAGCCACCCAGGCTCCCCTAATATGAGTCATTTTTATTAAACAGACTATGTATGTGTGTTTACCTATATGTGCATTAAATAAAAAGGTTTAGCCTGGGTGGCTCAGTCAGTTAAGTGTCTGGCTCTTGGTTTCTGCTCAGGTCATGATCTCACAGTTCATGAGTTCAAGTCCTGCATCAGGCTCTGCACTGATGTTATGGAGCCTGCCTGGGATTCTCTCTCTCTCTCTCTCTCTCTCTCTCTCTCTCTCTCTCTCTCCCTCTCCTGTGTACTCTGTCAAAATAAATAAATAAATTAAAAAAAATAAAATTAAAAGATTTATAGAAAGGTTTAGCAATTAGCAGCAATTACTCCTACAGCATAAGAATTCGTGGAATAAGTGGGGTTGTGGACAAGGGGAAGTTTCATTTCCATTGTGCTCACTTCTGTCTGGCTTCAGGTATTTTTTAAAATCACAAGTGTGTATTATGATAGTAATTAAAACACTAATAATAAGAGTGCCTGCTCAGTCAGTTGAGAGTTGGGCTCTTGGTTTCGGCTCAGGTGATGATCTTGCGGTTTTGTGGGTTCAAGCCCCTCATCGGGGCTGCCTGGGATTCTCTCTCTCTCTATCTTGCTCTCTCTGCCCCTCCCCCACTCGCACTGTCTCTGTCTCTCTCAAAATAAACAAAATCAACTTAAAAACTAAAATTAAAGAAATAAAAAACTAATAGTAAAACATGGTGATGAAGGTTGTCATAGGAGAATGCTGAAGCACGTTTCTGATTATTTTCTTTGGATAAATTTCTGGAAGAATTACTAAGTCAGAACCTGGAGCATTTTTAAAGTCTCTTAGTACATCTTATAACACCTCCTTCCCAGAAAAATTTTACCAGTTCATATACTTAACACCAGAAGTCTACGAGTGCCGTTTTGCTGCTGTTTGGATAATCCCGTGTACTAAAATTCTTTTTGTCTTTGACCATGTTTTTGATGAGACATGCATGGTATCAAGTTTTGTTTTCATCCTTGCTCTTTTGATTATGGAGTGAGGTTGAATCTTTTCTTTTCTCTTTATCAGTCATTTTTGTTTAGTTTTTGTGAGTTTCCCATTCGTGTATTTTGCCCTATTTCTATTGGCAGATTTGCCTTTCTTTTCTTGTTAATTTGCCGGGACTCCTTTATATATTGTAAATACAGAACTATTTGTCACATACATTGCCAATATTTTTACCTAACCATCAAAATGCAGTGACCTACCTGCATTTGCCTTTTGATTTTGTGTATAATGTTCTTTTGAAAAATAGCAGTTAAAGTAGTTGAGTAGCCAAGTCTATCAACCTGGTAAGAATACTTCAGTTTCTTTTTTTTTTTTATGTTTATTTATTTGGGTGGGGGGAGAGAGAGAGAGAGAGAGAGAGCGGGAAAGGGGCAGAGAGAGAGGGTGAGAGAGAATCCCAAGCAGGCTTCACGCTGTCAGTGCAGAGCCCAACACGGGGCTCAAACCCACGAACCACGGGATTACCTGTGCTGAAGTCGGATGCTTAACCAACTGAGCCACCCAGGTGCCCCAGTTCCTTTTGTTTTTGAAGCTCATTTGCACCAGCTGTGCAGTTTAATTGGGGTGGAAGGAACTGAAGCTGAGAAGATTCAAAGGCCTTGCTGAAGGGCACACAGGTAGGAGGCAGTCAGGCTGGGATCGAGAACGTTAATTTTTACAAAATCCTTAAATCTCAATGAGGATGAGAAATTTGGGAACTCCCACATCAAGTGTGGGCCAGTGTCGAAGAACATTACAGAGGGAGCAGTGGAGAGGAACCGGGGACCTGCAGAGGCCAGAAGCCAGGGTGGAAATGACAGGGTGGAAATGATGGCAAAATGTTGAGAAGGAGGAAGTGGAGGTGAAAGCGAAGGGTGGCCGCTGCCGCTGACACCAACACCATCGAAAAATACTGGTCAGTAGATGATATATTGAATAGTAAGAAAGTACATCAAATCAGAAATGAAGTCACAAGAGACAGTTTTTATTTGCAAGTGAAAAATGTTGTCATCTTAACATAGAATTTTACTGGTCTGATTGATGTGATATATGACCTTCTTCTTAAGATTTCATTTGATTCTTCTCAGTAGTGATTGCTGCTGGAACATTGCATTTTTATAAAGGATGTCATTGCTGCTGAAAGATAAATATTCCAATAAGTTTCCTCTAGATGCCTGAATAATTAACACAATGCCACCAATGCAACTGAACCTTTTTTTTTTTAATGTTTATTTATTTTTGAGATAGAAAGAGACAGAGCACAAGCAGGGGAGAGGCAGAGAGAGAGGGAGACACAGAACCTGAATCAGGCTCCAGGCTCTGAGCGGTCAGCACTGAGCCCGACGTGGGGCTCAAACCCATGAACCGTGAGGTCATGACCTGAGCTGAAGTAGGACTCTCAACCGACTGAGCCTCTCAGGCGCCCCACAACTGAACCTTTAAGACAGCACACCTTCACCAGAAATATTTATTTTCTTGTTTACAATTGTCATAAACTATTGGTTAGATACAGATCTGCTCTAATTCTCGGGATGTCATTTCCTGCCACTGTAGATCAGTTTCAGAAGTGGAATTAGGAGCCAGTGAAATTCTGAAGAATTTCAGATGACAGTGAGCAGAAAGCATGTTCTCGAAAGCACATTATCTCTACAGACTATTCTCTCTTAATATACTTTAGATGCCCACCCAAGAAAAAGAAGCATCAACGAAAGAAGTCGTTCTCCTGGCAAAGATGAAGCATCCCAACATCGTAACCTTCTTCAGTTCGTTTCAAGGTTTGACTTTCTAATGTGCTTCCAGGGTTTTAATAAAGTGTAGTCACGTAGACATCTATAAGGGATACGTTCCTGGGAACCGTGCATAAATTAGGTTTCGTAAACAGATTCGTTTTCCCGTTTACTTAAATGGTCATTTGAGACATTGACTTTACTTCTTCTCTAGTGAGTTTTCGTAGACGACTTTTCCAAGTTTGCTCAAGTTTTCCTACCTGTCCTTGATTCTTACCATCTCAAATAGTTAATGATTGGTATGCTAATAACTCCTAGATTGTGGCCTCCAGTAATACACATGTATGTCTCACAATGCACGTTGGCTGTGAGTGGGCAGGGTCTTAAGTCTGGGGCCCAGGTGATGGAGCCGCCCAAGTACGGAGCACGCTGTTCTCCTGAGCCAGAGAAAAGAGCGAGACACAGGGTCCACCACGCCATCACCGTCGGAGCCCTGCCAGGATGTGGCCTGTTTCTCACGATCGTTCTGAGCTCACGGTCTTGTTGGCACAGCAGTCCCGATAACATGGTGACGAGGAATGGATATCCTGCCTCTGAGAGTCCTTGCATGCGCTGGGGCAACAGGTGGGCTGTCCAGTCCTCTTACAGAGAGGCGGCGAACAGCCACGCACCGTGGCCAAGCAAACAGCCAAAGCAGAGGGGGAGAAGCTTTAAGGAAGCAATTCCCTTCCTGTGGATGCCTGAATACAACATCTCTTCTGCCTTCATCCACCACTTGGCTCCAGAGGCAAAAATACAAAACACAACACGAAAGGAGCGTTGGTCAAAGACCATTCGCTCACTTAACAAAGTTTTATTGAGTGCCCTCGATGCCGGGTGTTGTTCTGAGAGCCAGGAATATAACAGTGAACAAAACAGGCATAAGGTCCTGTCCTCATGGGGCCTCCATTCTAGGGGGAAGAGACAGACAATAAACACATATCCTGTATGTCAGGTGTGTGTAAGGCTGCACACGGTTCACCGTGGAGCATCCCTGTGCCAGCCCCCAGCACTGGGGTGGGTGCTTCAGTTCACACGTGCTGAGTAGTTAATGGAGCAGGAATGTTACCTACATGCCTTCAAGCACCCTCAGGGGGTGTAAACATCAGTAAATAAATATACATAGTCCCTACTGTTTGAGCTTTTACACTGCGTAGGGCACTGTGTTTCTTACAATTTTAAAAATATTTATTATTTTTAAAGGGGGGGGGAGGGCAGAGAGAGAGGGAGACACAGAATCTGAAGCAGGCTCCAGGCTCTGAGCTTGTCAGCACAGAGCCTGACGCGGGGCCCGAACCTACAAACCGTGAGATCATGACCTGAGCGGAAGTCGGACGCTCAACTGACTGAGCCACCCAGGTGCCCCATGTTTCTTACAAATTAAAACCTCTGCATTCAGTGTGGCCCTCTTCAACTCTTGGGTATGAACAGGGTTCTTCTGAGCTCTACTTGGGACTTGAGCAGTACATCTGAGCAGGGAGTTGGGTTATTTTGAACAACTTCTAAGGGGCAGCCACTGAATAAGTACCCTACATTTCTATTCATCGATTCCTAACAAGCCAGAAGACAATCTTTTCCTCATTCCTCGGGTTATTGCTGTTACTCCCTCTGTCTGGCTAACGCTCATGCTCAGGCCTTCTCCGAGATCACAGTTCCTGTCAGAGCCCCCTTCCTGACCTTGCACCGCACCTCTGCACTTGTGTGTGTGTGTCTGTGTGTGTGTGTGTGTGTGTGTGTGTGTGTGTGTGTGTTTACAGGTATGAATTGGTGTAAGATAGTCCCTGTAAGACAGTAGATCTATTGAATACTTTTCTCAGCACTGGATCCTCAGCATCTAACACATAGTAGGTGCTTAATTTACAATTGCTGAATGAGTACATGGACTGGACCACTTTCACAGAGTGGAATATGTCTTTATGCAAGGTAGATATTTGAGGACCGTTGACATAGATACTGTTTTAAAATCAGAGGTCATTTGGACAGCAGAAATGACCTCTACTGAGTCTGTTTATATTGTAAGCTTAAACTTTCTTATGGCAGCTTTATTTTTTGTTTTTGAAGTGTGTGTTTAGGAAAACTAGAGCAATGAGGACAATGGGTTTGCCTGCAGGTTGTTGGGACTTGAAACATGGAGCTTATCTGAAAGCCACAGAACCCTTTGTAGCCCGGGACAGCTCAGAGTCAAGATAAAGCCTTTGTTTACCCTCAACAGCTTGTCTCTGAACAGAACCATGGCTCTAGTTCAGTAAATGTTTATCTATAAAAAGTATGAAGTTTTTGTAAGTTTGAAACAACATATGACTAATAAGGCGATGTAGTGAGATTTTTCCTGATGCTAAGTTAATTCCATTTAAATTCTTTCAGTAAATATTTATAGAGTGCCTGTTATATGCTAGGCATGTTCTAAGTTTTAGGGATCATCAGTGAACAAAATTGGCCAGTGTCCCCCACACTATTGTTTACACACTGTTGCTGTGTAACAGAACAAGTGACCACAAATTCAGTGGCTTGAACCAACACCCATTTATCTTTTCCTAACCTCTCTAGATCACAGGTCTGGGTTTGGTTCTCTGGATTCTCCGCTCAGGGTCTCTCTCTCCACTGGGTCTGCTGTCTCATCGGAGGCTCAGCATTCTCTTCCATGCTTATTCACGGTGCTGGCAGAATTCATCTACTTCACTGGGGTGGGTATGGGCTTCCAGAGGCCAGCCGCCCTTTTGTAGGCTTTCTCTCCCTTGGAATCTCTCACTTCCTCTGTCTCTGACCTCTAGACTTAGATTTGGATGGATGCTGTGTTTAGGTCAAGCCCACCGGTAAAATCTCCTTTTCTATTAACTCAAAGTCAACTGACTTCAGTTATATCAGTGGGATCCCCTTTGCTGTATGACATGACATAACCATGGGAGTGACAGCCCATCATATTTACAGGTTGTACCCTCACTCTGGGGGAGGGAGTCCACAAGGTGTGTGCACTGGGGCCATCTTAGAATTCTGCCTGCTATCGACTGTGGAATTTTATAGGCCCAGGGGAAAGGGTGGGGAGGGTTGGACAATAAATGTTAACTTAATTAATAAGCACATTGTGTCGTATACTAGAAGGTGATAAGTGCTGTGGCAAAATAAAATAGGGTGAGGCAGGAGTGAGGAAACAAGTTAGAATAGGGCAGTCATTTGAGCAAAGACTTGAAGAGCCATGCTAAACTCTGGGGAAGAGTTTCCTAGGACAGGGCAACAGCCACTGCAAAGGCAGGAGGCAAGAGCAGGCCTGATGGGTTAAAGGATTGGCCAGGAGGCTTTGGGGAAGAGGCAATCTGCTATGGGCCCTGAGCATCTCACACGCGCTTGCTGGGTGTGCCAGGAACGCAGAGCCCTGACTGCTGTCTACCCAGCTACATATTGTGTTTGTAGTGAGCGACACTGACGGATGAGACATTTCCCTCAAGGCCGAGCTGGCTTGTTCCCTGCTCACTAGAATGCAGCAGATTCCTCAAGGTCAGTGTTCCTTTCCTGTAACGTGGCCCACTGCAGTGCATATGCTTGTCTAGGCTCACATGTTGTACCTCCGTGGAGTTTGGGGGACACAGAGAACGAGCACTCACGTGAAGCTCTGACTCCTGCTTTTGCCAAGAGTAATAAAGTCCTTTGCCTCTGGCCCAGGAGTCGCATGTCCCGGCATCCGTGAAATAGTCACAGGCTTGTAAATAGTACAGAATCTCATACCTGGCACGGAGCCCACTGGGAAGTCAGTGTGAGTAGGGTACAACGAGCAAGGGAGAATAGCAGGAGGTATTTTTATTCTTTAGGCCGAGTCTGTGTCCCCCCTTGATGTGGGGTGCTAAAATGCTTTTATTTATGGAATGATGGTGGTAATGGATGATATTTCATCAAATCTAGAGGCCATTAGTCACAAGATACACCATTCTGTGCTAATTACAAGGAACAATACTGTCAATTAGACTATAACACAGTGCTTTTTTATCACAATTTTGTATTTAATGTGTACTAAAAGAGCCTTTTTAGACTTATTTACTTTCTGTTACTCTTGTGCATACATAAAAAGGCAACTATAAGCAAATTAAATTGGTTAAGGTGTAAAAGTTATGCAGGCGGCATAATAACACCAAGACTGCTGGGCCCCCAGCAACCGATTAGAAGATGCCGATGTCTGTAAGATGCAATCCTAACTTTTTAAAAGTAGAGTTTAGAATGAATTAATTACAGCAGTTGTTTTTTAAGTGTTGGAATTTGGCAACAGAAAAGTTGCTTAATGTCAGTCCCTACTATTAGTGTCCCTAAATAGTTTTGAAAGGTCAATGACCCATGAGCTCTATAGTTCCAGAAGTTGCTGCCCTACAATGTGTCTTGTACTTCCTTTTTAGAGGAACCTTTTCCTCTTCTCTGCATTTTCAAATATTCTTTAAGACTAAATACAGTCTTAATGTTTGCAGAAAGGGACCTCTGTCACCTCTGCTCTGAGCACCTCCAAACGCTTGCTCACGTGGCATATAATCTGCTGTATTATTGTGCCAGTGTATTGCATTCTTTATTTCCATCAATGGGATTGGAGGCCGTGAGAACAAAATCCTTTCTCATACCTCTTCCCCCTCCTACCGTGCTTATTCTTCTTAAACAGATGGAAAATTTGAGAACATAAATGATATTTCCAGACAGTTCTAACCCCATTTAAATATGAAATTAACAGTAGCTAGTGGGGGAGGCAATGGATATTTAGAGCCAAATGATGCTCATTGACCCAAATAGTTTTTTTTAAGATGGCTCAGCCATGATTACTTCTGAACCAGCCAATTAATTTCTTTCACGGAAAGCCAGTGTAAGGCTGAGTGAATTGTAGGTTGGTGGAAAGTGAGTAAAATGGAACCCTTTGTCCTTAGCTTTCCTGACTTTGACTGTTCCGTGGTTTTGAGATTGTCATCCCTTCATCACTATGGCAGCCCTTTCAATGACTCAGCTATGAGAAACAGTAGCTCTCCTAAAAGTAATATGTTCCTGAAAATAACTGATCCCTAGATTATTAGGGTATGTCAGGAAATACCTTCTTAAGACCCTCGTAGACTCCCCAAGTCTGTCCTCGACTGGCTCTTGTCCCCTTTGCCCTCCAGGGCACAGACTTCCACTTAGCTCTTCTCACGTGTACTCACTGATTTGCCAACTCTACGGTCCACGCCTTGTGCAGGAAGGATGGCTTATTTACCTTTCATTCTCAGCACCGCATTCCTTGGCATGTCCTCGGTAAAAGTCTGTGGATGAATGAATGGATCTGTCCCATTTGAGGAGGGAGGTGGACATTGAAGTGTTATGTGAAAGGAGCACTGAGTTTGTGAATTAGGTGCAACCACAACCGAGGGCAGATGCTGTCAGGATGCTCGCGGCCACTTTAAAGTTGGTTTAAGCTACTTGCAAGAGAGAGGTAGCAAATGATAGCTATTTGGCAAGAGATTCTGGCATTTAGTGGATGTTCAGTCACTACAGGGCAAAACACTAGGGAGATTCACCCCTGATTTTGTGCCATGTTTTTGTGTTCCTTACATGTTTTATGAAACCACTTAACCAAACTTGATTAAGTCCCTTCCATGTGCCTTCTACTGTGCTAGGTGCAGGGAATACAGAAGAGCAAAGTGTGGGCTCTGTCTGCGGGGAACCCACAAAATAGCAGGAGACGTGAATAACTGAGTAGGAGCCGTTTCCTAACAGGAGCCCCACTGGCAGCTGGCTGGTTAAGGGGAAAGGCTGGTTAAGCAGGAAATCATATAAACGTGTTTAATTTTCATCTATAAATGCACAAGCACTTGCCAAACTTTTGACATAAGACCGAGGCCTCATCTTTGATTATGCGTTCATTGCATAGAGTTCTGAATATTCTTACATAGGCGACTCTCCTCCATTTCTTTTTAGAGCTTTTTAAAGCTTTCTTTTTAAAGCTCCAATCTTTTTAAAGCTTTCTTGGTTATTTTCCACTTGTCTTATCCAACGTTTAGGTCTATGGCATTTTTTTTTTTAAAGCTACTCGCTTTAATTGAGTTCTCCACAGTATTCAACATAGGTTTTGTAGAAATAATCACATCTCTCTTTTTCCATTCGTATTTCATCAGTTCATGCAATAATTGTAATAACAAGTATAATTGGCCTAAGCAGATTTGGGAATGCACACGATGATCTTGGTGAGAATTAGTGGGAACAGAGGTAGCTGAGCAGGCTAGAGAGGCCAGTAGCCACGAGTGGAAACCCTGAGTGGGCAGCAGGAGTGGAGAATGCCCATTACTCTAGAAAGTAGGTCAGGCAGAGGTCAATTGAGAAAAGTGTGTATTGTTCTCAACAACATAGCAGAGTAAGTGCCATATAAATAAAAGGTTATACTCAAGTTCAAAGGTCTATTAATTCTTCCTGGGGTTTTGGTTAAGATTCCCAGCTCCTATTTTACAGCAGATTTCTCACATCTTGCAGGAATGTGTTAATAACAATTGTTAACATTTATTGTTAACATTTATGGAACTCTCTTTATATGCGGGCATTGTTCTAAGCATCTGACATGGATTAACTTGTTTAACCTTTATGACAGTCCTGAGAGGAGTTTCTATATTATTATCTCCACCTTACAGATGAGATAATGACGCACAGAGAAATTTAAATAACTTGCCCGCAGTCACAGAGCTAAGAAATGTTAAGTGGTGAAGTGGGATGAGAACCCGTCCATCATGATTCTACAGCCAGAGTTTTTAACAATTGTATACTGCATTTTTCTGTTATATTCTCCATCTTCGGGAACATGAAAGGTAATGAATGATGCCTTTTCTTACAGAGAACAATAGGCTGTTTATTGTGATGGAGTATTGTGACGGAGGGGATCTCATGAAAAGGATCCATAGACAACGGGGAGTGTTATTTAGCGAAGATCAGGTAAAAACACCTCCATTTTGCCTTTTAATTTGTATGAGGGGCAATTAGATTTATAGTGCTGTAAGTAATAGACCATATTTATATACAGCATGATTGCTGGTAGAGAAAACTTAAATCATAAAACTGTGTATCAATATTCTTGATAGATTTAGTCCAGAGCATGTTTGCAATTGAACTGAAATTGAATCTCTTTTTGAGAGTGAACTTTGAGAAACGATAGTGTATTTTTGGACAATCTCATGTAGGATGCCCTTGAGATAAATCTTCCTGGCTAAAAAAACGTGAATGTGGATGTTCCTCAGCCATTTCAAATGTGACATATTTATAGCTTTACTCTTCTTCCTTTTACCATTTAGTATGCTGTTTTAAAATAGCTATCCCACTTTGCTAGGGAGCATGGAAGGCCTTCGTGGCAATTGGCTATTTAGTTTCATTGATTATGAAGAAAGAGGAGAGAAAAGGTGAAGAATAATGGCCTCAATTCCCATTCCCTCTTGGCACAAACACATTTTTCTTCCATACTCGGAGCTTCCTGTGGAACCCTCCTGGGAGCTGTACTCATGAAGGAGACAGCAAGTATGTGTGTATAGAAGGGACTCTGAATCGGGCCTGTGTGATGGATAAGGCAGGCCACTGCCTGGAGCCGTGCACAGGAATGGCCTGCCATCTTTCTTTCGGCCATTTGTTTCTTTGTTCTGTTTTACCATGTAAGAGCCTCATGCCTATATCATTTTCTACGGCACACAATAGAATAGTTTGAATAGACAGATGATTCAGGAATCAGGATCTCTAAAGTTTGCAAATTTAATCACACATTCTTCCTATGTTCATTTACATTTTATATTAAATTCCATATTTGTAGAAACCCTCCTTTCTTCCTATCCAGGTATTATTTTGCTTCATTTAATAAAAATACTTTTCTCTACAAAATTTTGAGTTACATTTCCCTCTGTTGGAAAAGAATGAAAATTATAACAATCTTAGCATCTGGAGTATAGCTTTTTTCCTTTTGTTTTTCTTTTTCTGTGTAACCTGGCATCCAAAGAACCAATGAAATTTTAGAATAGTTTAAGGAAATCTTTACAGGCCTAGAACACATTTTTAGAAAGAGGCTCATGGCCAGCTAAGAGAAAATAAAATCAAGACTAAGAAAGGAAATTAGGGGCGCCTGGGTGGCGTAGTCGGTTAAGCGTCCGACTTCAGCCAGGTCACGATCTCGCGGTCTGTGAGTTCGAGCCCCGCATCAGGCTCTGGGCTGATGGCTCGGAGCCTGGAGCCTGCTTCCGATTCTGTGTCTCCCTCTCTCTCTGCCCCTCCCCCGTTCATGCTCTGTCTCTCTCTGTCCCAAAAATAAATCAAAAACGTTGAAAAAAAAAAAAAAGGAAATTAAGTTTTAAAAGTAAGATATTTGTTGTTTTTATATTAGATACATATATATTGATAATTCATTAAAGTTGTTAACAACCTCACAGATTCTCTGCCTCTTCTGCTTTCCCTCTCTGCCCTGGGCACCCTCTTTCCACTGAAAAGGAAACACTTATGGCACCAGGGTTATCAGGAAATACTGCTTATCTACTGTCCTATTGCAGTTAGCAGACCAGTGTTAAGAAAAAAGAAAATCATGAGCTGCCTCCCTCTCTCCCCTGCTTCTACTTATCTTTTTCTGTACTTTGATACCAGTGCATTCAAATTGCCTTTTGCAACCTCCATTTTTCTAGCTATAAAAAGAGAATAATGTGATAAGATGGTATTTCTAGTAGTTTCATTCATATAAGTTCGGACACACAAATGTGTCATTTCTCTCTTTTTGTACATTATCATGAAGACATTTCAATGACCACCAGACCACTGACCAGTTTCGTTTAATGTTCCTTCTACAGATTCTGAGTTGGTTTGTACAGATTTCTCTAGGACTAAAATATATTCACGACAGGAAGATCTTACACAGGGACATAAAAGCACAGGTAAGAGTTCAGAGAGAAGATCAAGACAGAAACCGATCTTGTTGTTTTCTTGAAATATCTCCCATAACATAGCATTCTCTCTATTTATAGAACATTTTTCTTAGCAAGAATGGCATGGTTGCAAAGCTTGGGGACTTCGGGATAGCAAGAGTTCTGAACAAGTAAGTGCTTTTAAAAATCCTTTTTCTTTCTATTCATAACAGCCAAAATATGTATTTTTAGGTATCATGAATTAAGATATTAAAAGCTTGGTTTCCAGATAATTTGAAATAACTATTTCTATAAATGTCTTAAGTCATTCAGATGATACTTGGTCTGAGATTAAAATTTCCAAGATAAATCTCGGTATAATACAATGATGGTGGCAGTATTGTGTAGTGTGAGATAAGCTTATCACAGGAGATGTGACTGAATACGCACAAAGCTAGTGCATTTAGTGAAACAGGCAAATTCACACGTGCTCCGGGGAATGTATCGATGCAACTGCTTTGGAAGACGATTTAGTGGTAATAAGTATCAAGAGATTTTTAATCATTCTATTCCTGGGAATTTGTTCTCAGGTAATAGTTTGAAATTTGGAATAATTTAAATGCCTTATAATTGGGAAATAGTAAATTTTATAAAACACGGCATAAGCGTGGATCTGAATATTATGTAGCCATTTATATTTATGATTTTGAAGACTTCTTGATGACATGGGAACAAACTTTGTAATATGAAGGCAAAAAATGGAATTCTGAATTTTAAATACTCTGTGATCACAGTCATATGAAAAATATGCCTGGAAAAAAGATGAGAAGGAAATATATCCAAATTTTAAATAATAGCTGTTTTGGGGTAGTGAGATTCTGGGTAATTTTTTTCTTCTTTATTCACTTTCGTGTTTTCCAAATTTTAAGCCATGAGATTGCATTACTTTGGTAATTGGAAAGGGGGAATTCTTTCTGCATGTAAGAGTTTTATAATATAACAATTGTACTTCTTTGTGGAGTCTTTGAGCCATAAATTTGTTTTATGTGTTGATTTGGGGGAGGTAAATTATAAACTTAAAAATCAACTAACTTTAAAAAAAATCAACTAACTTTATTATTCTTGTTATTAGTATGCAATATGTTTGCTTTATTTCAGTATGTGCATTCATCAAATTTTGTGTTATCCATTTTTATACTGTTTTTCTTGCATGTCTGTGTCTTAAGCCTTTTCTTACTCCAGTAATAAACTGTGTTGTTTTATTATTTAATATGATTTGCTAGTTCCATGGAACTTGCTAGAACTTGTATTGGAACACCTTACTACCTGTCCCCAGAGATCTGTCAGAATAAACCCTACAACAATAAAACGTGAGTTACCGACTATTGGTTTGAAAGTCTCAGTACTAACACTGGTAGGTTCTCTCTTTCTTATGGTACTTATGTAATTGCATTTTCTTCATGTGTGAAATGGGGACCCCAGTGACTATCTTGACCACTTCACTTAAAAATACAGGTGATAAAAGGAATATTAAAAATTGCAGTCACTGTGATGTCCGTCTTTCTATTTGCTCTTCATACCTTCTAAACGCTATTTAGCCAAATTCAGGAAAGTGTTGTGGATGGGTCAGATAGAAGGCAGGGAGGTCTGGTGGCAGAGCCCCGTCACCAACTCGACCAAGTCGGTTAACCTCTGTGGGCCTCAGTTCCCCTAGCAGTAACAGAGAGTGTGGGCCAGGTAATTGTTAAGGTATCTTCCAGCTTTAAAACCCAGCTAGTTTTATGAATACGATACTAAGCCCGCTGTTCAGGAGTAATATTGATATACGCAGTAGGAAAAGGTGAACATGAGGTAGTTTTTATTTCTGTGTAAGAAGGGGAAAAAAAATCCACTTTTCAAAGCTGGCTGCCAGATGAACTTGTTGGCTTATCAGGAAGACTGAGTTCCTTCTGGGAGTTAATTTTCCATTTGTTTAGGAAAATCCCCAAGAGATGTTTGGCTGTTTGACTTTGCAAGAGATAAGTGGAGGGCAAAGCCCAGATGGCAGAGATTTCTAAAAAAGAATAGTAAACATTTCTCTGCATAGAAAAACAGGCTTTTTTTTTTTTAATAGCCTCTAATACCAAGAGGGGGTTTGGCCTCAAGTTAAGCAGCAAGGCAGCTGGTGCAACCTGGGTGGGAGGGCAGACTGTCCCGAGAAGAGCCCTGGGTCAGCAGCATTGTTTTGTTTCCTTGTACTGCTTTTTAAGAATTTGAATCAACATTTAAGTAAACTGATTTGGTGCTTCTGATAATTGGAAATCTTAGCAAAAATCAGCTGGGTACCCCGCTTTAGCTCAGAAAACCAGTCCCTGGTTCACCATAGTCTGCACCACAAACAGGGTGGTGTGAGACTTGTAAATGTTCCCATCCGGCCCTGTGGCTGCATTCCCTGTTGGACCACCCTGGCTATAGGGGGCGCTCTGGGACAGGGGAGGCTGTGGACCTACAGATGACCCAGTGAAGACAAAATTCTGTGTGATCGTAGGAAGTGGGGCCAGTGAGTTTCTAGAAACTCTTAGAAAAATGCTAGGAAACAGCTGGAAGTTGTTTCCTACCTGTTCTATAATCATCACCCTTCATTTCCTCAAGCCTTTGGGATGTCTTTCTCGGCTCCTGCTGCACACAGAGGAAGTATTGCTAAGCAGTGGAACCCTTTTCCTCACTGTACTGAATCCTTGTTTTCACTTTTTTTTTCACTTCTCATTATGTTTTCTTCAGTTTTTTAAGATTTAATGACGCTTTTTGTTCTCTAAAGTAGCTCCTTATTAAACCAATCATATATAAGTACTAAAGAGCAAGTCTCCAGTCATGTATTGTTAGCACATTTTTCAGTTTATGGAGTGCCAACTGCTATGTCCTTACTTAGTAGAACTTTGGTTCTGTCAATAGCCTGGAGTAGAATATACCTTTGTAAATCAACCCGATTTTCCCCTTTGAATCAAAACAAATCTGTTTGAGTCCTGCCTTCTTCCTCTGAATTGTTCAAAATCCCATACATACACACATTTTCTTTGAGCACATGAAGCTGAAGTAAACCCTGAGCCCTCGGATTGTAGCAAAGTTTGTGTATCTTTTCTCTGCTGGGATTCTGACAAACTACATATTGTTTTAATTTTACCTCTTAGGACTAAGAATAGATAATGTATCTGAACGCATTTGTAAAAAAAAACTGGTCAACCTATAAAATCGTAAAGATACACAAATACAAAGCACTGTAAGGATAAAGGCTTTAATTCGGAATTATGGATATTTCTTGGCATGTGAACTCTTGTCTTCCCCAGGGATATTTGGTCTCTTGGCTGTGTCTTATATGAGCTTTGCACACTCAAGCATCCGGTAAGTATATTAATTGTCAAATTAATCTTGAATTATTGAAACTGTGTAAGTGAAATTAACTTTTGAGAGGAAAAAGGTTAATGTTTGGAGTTACTAGATTGTTAAAAATTATATGGACAAGATATTAAGACGAATGGTCGACCTATATATACTGACATGGAAAGATGTCCAACTTAAATATCCAGGTTAGAGAATAGTATACATAGAATATTTTCATTAAAAATAAATCATGTGAGGGACACCTGGGTGGCTCATTTGATTAAGTGTCTGACTCTTGATTTCAGCTCCGGTCATGATCTCACGGTTTGTGAGTCTGAGCCCCACATGGGGCTCTGTGTTGGCAGTGTGCAGTCGGCTTGGGATTCTCCCTCTCCCTCTCTCTGCCCTTCCCCTGCTCACCTGCACGCTGTCTCTCTCTCTCTCTCAAAATAAATCAACGTAAAAAGTTAATTGTTAAAAAAATAAAAATAAATACATTGTGTGCGAATATAATCAGCAAAGGGGAAAGGTGCATGGGGTGAAGTCTATAGGAGACCAAGCACAAGCTTCTAAGAGCCTCTCCCAGTGGAGTCACACAGGGTACGCTAATTTCTCCAGCAACATGTTGTGACAGCACATGTGACATGTTAGCAACCAGAGAAGCCCTTTAGAGACCCAGTGCCCAAGGTTTTTATGTGGCACTGGTCATGTAGGCACCCTATATCTGGCATATACTAAGCTTCCAGAGTCCCAGGAAGAAAGCAGGTGTTCAGTGTAAACCATATTATTTGCACAAGTGGTATAGGCAAAGAAAGCCACTCTGAATATTTAGAGAGTGGTGGGAACTCTCCTGCAATGTGAGTTCCCAGATGCCAGCCAAGGTGCAATATAATAAGCAGGTTCTTCTAAGGAGAGCAGTCCTTAACCTGCTGTGTTAACTCTTTTCTGCTGTTATTACTCTTATTATTAATTATTACTATTATTGTCAATGGCCACACAGCTAGTAGGGGCCTGATCAAAACTGGATCTTTACAGCCACTCCAGGCTGCTGAGCATTATTATTATGTGTAAATAAACCAATGACTTCACAAAATGGAAAGTTTTCTGGTTCATGAGGAATTTTTGAGGAAATGTTTATGTCATACTAATTTAGAAAGCAAGATGTAAAATTTCATGTTATTATGACCTCAACTCTGTAAACATTATTTTACTTTTTCTTTCTTTCTTTCTTTCTTTCTTTTTTAACGTAAGCTCTATGCCCAACATGGGGCTTGAACTCACAACCCCGCACTGAGCCAGGCAGGCTCCCCAATAAACATTATTTTTAAAAAGACTAGAAGGAAATATACCGCTGGCCGGGAAAATCATATGTACCTGCCCTCTTTGTAGCTTCCTATACCTTCTCGTTTTTTAGAATGAATCAATATTATTTTGATAATAAGGAAAAATTAAAACTAAAAAAACCTTGTTTTACGTAACATGACATCACATTGGGTAACTACCTATAATACCGACTCATGAAGTATTAGTTGATGACAACAATTTAGGGTGGACTATTGTGCTTCCAAATGAAGCTTTAAAACATTGTTTTTTGCTTTTGCATTTTTTTTTTTTTTTTTGAGATTCAAATTCCACTTTGTTTATTTAAAAAGTCCGGATTGGGCAAAGGCAAAGGGACTGCTTTCACAAGGGCCCCTCAGCCGGAAAAGGGAAGGGCGGTCAGTTCTAGCACCCCCAGTTCTGGAGTGCAGGAATCTGAGGGCAACAGGCAGAGGGCCCCACCCCAAGTGTGAGAGTGTGTCCCTGCAGCGTGCCCGCCGATGGGGGCACAGGTGGTGAGCACCTGCTGGAAACTCTGTTTTGTTTCTTAGTATTACTTTACATGCAAGTACTGAATTCTTCTCTGATTTAGGATCGTTATTCCTTGTCCTTCCAGTTTGAGGGTAACAACTTACACCAGCTGGTTCTGAAGATTTGTCAAGCACATTTTGCCCCAATATCCCCGAGGTTTTCCCATGACCTGCAGGCCTTGATATCTCAGCTCTTCGAAGTCTCTCCCCGAGATCGGCCATCTATTAATTCCATTTTGAAAAGGCCATTTTTAGAGAATCTTATTGCCAGATACTTGACTCCTGAGGTGAGCTCTGAGGTGATTCTGTGTGGATGTTGACAGAGATTTTGGTTAGCAAGTCCTTGACACGTGTGTTTCATCTTAGGTCATGCACGAGGAATTCAATCACAGCATCACTCATAAAGCAAGATCATTGGCTTCTCAACCTCCAGGGAAGGGGATCCAAGGTAAGAACGATTTGACCGTGTGATCAAAACACCTGTCTTATGTGCATCTCACACAGTGAGTTGGGATATATGGCTGGCAACATTAGTACGGAAATTCCACCAAATACACTGAATATGGATGTTTAAAGAATATGAGTAGTGGAAGCAGGAGAAAAATCATCTTGTTGAATGGTGACTAATGGTGGTGCCTGTATATCTAGCCGACGCATGATCTGGATGACTTATGTCCTCTCTTCTCATTAGTTAGGAAACTTCAAGAAGCAGTGGATTTACGAATAAAGAGACACTTGAAGAAGTAGAATCCTGGGGTGCCTGGGCGGTGCAGTCAGTTAAGCGTCTGACTCTTGATCTTGGCTTACGTCATGATCTCACAGTTTGTGAGTTCGAACCCCACACCGGGCTGTATGCTGATGGTGTAAAGCCTGCTTGAGATTCTATCTCTCCTCCTTTCTGCCCCTCCCCAGCATGTTCTCTCTCTCTCTCTCTCTCTCAAAATAAATAAATAAGTTTAAAAAAATTAAAAAAAAAAAGAAATAGAATCCTAACCTAACTTTTGCATAGGAAAGAGACAGTAAGAGAAGGTTCACAGACAGGCCTGGGACAATGAGTTGAAGCTTATTTTTTAAAAACAGAGAGGATAGACTGGTGATTCGGAATTCTCTTGCAAAGGCCCCTTAGAGCTGAAGTTAGTACCTCAGACATAATTGGTAATAGTGTGATCTTTATTATATGACCCCTGAAGGAAGCAGGTAATACTTTATGGTCATGATCAATAGAAAAACAATTTTAGTGGTGGTTCAGGAGTCAGCTGATGATGTGCTCTGTGCATGTGTGTGTGTGTGTGTGTGTGTGTGTGTGTGTGTGAGAGAGAGAGAGAGAGAGAGAGAAAGACATTAAAGAAGACAAAATTACTAATGTCACTGATGTTGTGAAATAAGAGCAGCATAGACTTAGTCATAACCAAATGTCTGAACTGAAAGGGTGAAGAGGAGGAGAAAATCTCCCCAAGGAGTCAGGGAAATCTATCTACTGTGATAGAGAAACTGAATTTGAGGAAAGTTGTCAAGGGAAGAAGAGTGAATGAGTCCCCCTGCCATGTGTAATTTGGTCTGGTGTAGTTATGTGTGGGCCTAGATTGAGGACATTTCAAAAGTGGATAAGTGGAGGGTGAGAAAAAGCATGCTGTCCACATTTCTAATATAAGAAAGAAAGGAAAACAGGAAAAAAGCCTGATGGTGACAAACACAGACATGTTAGAAACCTGCTCATACACTGAAAACTACAATGTGGCGTGAGTGATGTGGCCTATAACCCAAGCTGTGATGACTATATGTAATTACTTGTACATATCTGATTATTACTTGTACATGTCTGATTATTGTACATATCTGGTTATTACTTGTACATATCTGATGCATGCTGTCTCTGTAAATGTTAGCATTAATCCCTAATTTTTTAAAAGTAGTGTTATATATTACTAGAAATATGTGAAGGAACCCTGGATAGAATGGTTTTCTCTGTTCAAAGAAAAAACATGGTGTGGGGCGCCTGGGTGGCTCAGTCACTTAAGCGTCCAACTCTTAATCTGGGCTCAGGTCGTGATCTCACAGTTCGTGGGATTGAGCCCCGTGTCGGGCTCTGCACTGACAGCGTGGAGCCTGCTTGGGATCCTCTCTCCCTTCCTGTGCCTCTCTCTCTCAAAATAAATAAGCATTTTTTTAAATGCATGGTGGTTTTCCATCAGCACTTCTCCCACTGGGTCTAAATATCTCTGGCTAAAGTGAGCTTACTGTGTTACGATATGTCCCTTATGTTTATACTCTCACAAGCATCGATACTAAAATGCGAACATTTTAAAGAAATTGAAGTTGTTTTATTTTGGTTAAATAAGATTCTAAAATACAGAAAGCGAGATTCCAGGCAAAGTGCCTACCAAGATCAAGGATATCAGTGCCTGTTAAAAGGAAGGAAATATTACATAGAAATGAATGGAGACCACCAGCTGGAGCCCAGAAGCCCATAGCCGTAAGTCGTACTAAACCCTTTCTCTAGTTTGTTAGCAGGTAGCGTGTTCTATGGATCTACTTGCATATGTTGGTGAAGTACAAGCTCATTACTTTGGAGTCTCCTTATTTTGTACTTTCAGTAAAATTATTCTGTGATGAGCATTCAAGTGGTATCTCATTAGATAACTTCTAGTTATTATATTTTTAAAAACAATGCTGTAATTTCTTATAAGTAGTCTATGTACTAGTTTTAGTTTTCCTTTTACAACTCAAAAATCTTTAATTTATTTAAAGAAATAGCATTTTTCTATATAAAACAAGTGAGTAGCATAACTGCAGAAAACATTATGCTTTTTTTTTTCTTTAAAGTAGGCTCCATGCCTGCGTGGAGCCCAGTGCAGGGCTTGAACTCATGACCCTGAGATCAAGACCTGACCTGAGATCAAGAGTCAGATGCATTACCAACTGAGCCACCCAGGAGCCCCAGACATATGCATTTCGTTCTCTTAATTCTAACGTGTTATGTATAATTGAGAAACTTTTATTATATAATCAGTGATTTTTTTCCTAGAGATTCTTTATGCTTATTTATCTGAATCCACATTAGCAGAGCATTGAATCTCTTAGTTGATGCTAGTGAAATGCTTCTGGTATATAAATGATTAAATGGCTATTGTCTTTTAGTTGAAGAATTGTATTTTTAAAGAAGGCTTATGGTATAATTAGAGGACCATTTGGAGATACGTTTACTCAGGTTTACTTGCTATATAGACATTTTAGAAAATGTGTGGTTTATAGGTAGATTTTGAAACTGTTTATTAAATTATTGTTCTTCATTTGATAGACCGTGGTTTAACTTTATTAAAGAAATTTAAAAGTCGGGGCACCTGGCTGTCTCAGTCGGAAAAACACGTGACTCTTGATCTCAGAGTAATGAGTTCAAGCCCCACGTTGGGTGTGGAGATTACTACAAAAATAAACAAATAAACTTAAAAAAATAAATTTAAAAGTATGTTGTGATTTAGAATACTCTGTAGCAGACTCCTAGGAGAGAGAAAACATCTAAAAGATTCAAGGATAGATTAAGTTAGGAGAACAAGTTGATGTTTTTCTAATCAATCCATTGAAGGTTTCTGCTAATGGAATGGAATGAGTGAGTGGGTCTCCACAGGGACCACCTGTGGTGTTCTCATTACCATTTGGGGTTTTAGACAAAACCCTAAAGAAGCTGTTAATCTTCTTCCAATACTTGTCTATTTCTAGACATTCTTCAACAAGTCATTAGTAGGACCTTGTTTGGGGTTATATATAGGTAAAATTGCAAAACTAAGAAACATAAGTCATACTTTAAAAGATTTTTAAAATGAATACATAATTTATGTTTAGACTAATAAACCAGAATTTATACACTTATTTTAATATCTAAATAAAACCATATGAAGTTGCCATTTTTTGTAAGTTAAAAATCATCCAATATCTACAATTCGATGTGGTTCAATTACCATATATATGAACCACACAGCATTAAGAAGAACAGAGGAGATAGTGTGTTACTTCTTCACAGTGAGGAAATTTCAGTTTAAACCATTTGTTTGGGTATTTATATTTCCAGCTACCAGTTCTAGTCCTTTCCAATGGTTTGAACTTCTTTTACTCTTTTGTTATCATCTGTTCAGTAGGCAGAATTGTCCTGGTTAACGTTAAATTGACCCTAGTTTGCTGTTCAGCAACAGGGTCCTGACTGGTTTTCATGTGTTAATTTGGCCTTGTTCTTGTCTTATAGCTCAGTGGCCTTTACTTAACTCCAAGACAAACACTTGTTTCTGGTTCTCCTACCATTCTGTTTTGTTTGGGAAGGGTGGTGAGATGTAGCTTGGGGTGATAATATGCCTGTGGCAGCTGTTACATGACTTTCCTTGTGTTTACTTGGGAAGAAGGACTGAATGATTCAGCATTTTCTTTCCTTCAAGTCATGATGACATTTTGTATTTAGTCAATTTATCAGAACCTAAAAATGTTGCGAATCCCCAAATCCGTGGGCACAATACCATTTGTTCCCCCATAAAGTACAGCAAGATGTAAATAAGCTTATAAAAATATAAAGTAATAATTCTGAGTTTAGTTTCAGATCTTGGGTTGACTAGGCATACTCACTAGCTAAGTATTTTTGGTAGACCAATCATGACGTATGCAAGATTCCTATTCACACCTTAATAAAATGATAAACTACTGTGCTATAGTACTTAGACTTCTCAAGTATTTTCCAGTTCCAGGATTTGGGGATTCTAAGATTATTTACCTCTCAAAACTAGTCTAGAGCAAAAAAACAAAAACATACCTTCAGTGCCTTGTCTTAGCTATGGTCACCATCAAACTGTCAATTATTAGAGATTTTAATTATGTGTCTTCAAAATCCTTCCTCTTCTTTTTGATCCTTCAGATAAAAATGGTAGAAAGGCCCAAACTTCCTGCACTCTGTGGTCATTATGATTATTATTATGCTCAACTTGACGTGTTGCGGAAGAGAACTCATGAACCAAGTTACCACTGTGTTCCTCCAAAAGATTCTGGAGTGGAGGAGAATTATAAACAGGAAGAAAGCCACAGTCCATCACCAGGTCAATGGTAATGTCAGAATCTTAGTTAAGCTTTGGTCCTCTGAAAATATCTTGATATATCAACATTTATTCTGAAGCCCTTCCAAATTTTCCTAAAACAAATAACCCAAGAGGAACTTCCAAACTCTTCATCTTGAATACTCGAGTCAGAGTTTCTTTTGCTCTTTTTCATCTCAAATCTGATGTAGCTTGTCTTCTTTTTCATGGAACCATGAACATGTATGTATGTTATTTTCCAAAGAAATTATTAATATTAATCAATAACAATTGAATTGTAATCAGATTATCATTTGAGACATATTAAAAAGACATATTGAAAATTCAGCATGTATTTTCCTGGGATCTTTCATTTGTGCGCCAGCATGAAGAGCCTCTAGAGGTACAGGAATGGCACACAACCATGGCGTCATGGAGCTCAGAGTGTAGTGCAGGAAATGGACGGGCAACTGGCAGTCAAATCAGGGGTGCAAGGCCATCAGTCAGATGCCTGCCCAAAGCGTGAGAATATCATGGTATGGATTTTTCTTTTTCCCTCCAATATATTGTAGACCATGGATGGACTGATCCTGTCCTGAAGAAAAATCACTGCATCAGAATATGTTTCTGTTTTATCCTCTCCTGTATCCCCAATTGGTACAGTTCTCTTTGCTTCCTTTTCTTCCTGAGTCCACAGAATGCATTCTGTAACTCTGAACCACTTCTTGAACTCAGAACTTTAGGCCACAGGTGAACTGTGAATCACATTCCTAAATTGAAAATCCACTCTTCAAATTGGTGCCTAAGTCTAGTAAAAGTTTCTACTCAAGCTGAACATTTTTATTTTCTAAGGCCTGCTGAATACCTTCAGAGGAGATTTGAAGCTCAACAGTATAAGTTGAAAGTGGAAAAGCAGTTGGTAAGTAAAATACCAATCGTCAGAGGCAATCAGGAACTTCCTGTTCACAGATATTCATGGGTCCTTATGTCCAAGTGCATTCTGCATAGAAGATGAAGACTACTCTCCACCTTCTCCAATTTTTATTTTTATTTTCTTTTGTTACTTTAGAGAGAGAGAGAGAGAGAGAGTGAGCAGGGGAGAGGGGCAGAGGGAGAGAGAAAGAGGATCTTACACAGGCGCCATGCTCAGCATGGAGCCCTATGTGGGGCTTGATCCCACGACCCTGGGATCATGACCTGAGATGAAATCAAGAGTTGGACCCTCAACTGACTGAGCCAACCAGGTGCCCCCTAATAGTTAAAGAAGAATAATGGGAATAGGCTTGAATCAGAGCTTGGGCGGCCTGGTTTCTTTCCTGGCTCTGTCCCTTGCTGTGTGACCTTAGGCAGGTCATACAACCTCTCTGAGCCTCGGTTTCCTTTTTATAAGTGACAGTTTGGGAGTAGATGAGCTTTGAGGTCCCTTTCAGTGCTACAATTCTTTGATTCTATTTTATTAGAATACTACACATCTTTTAAAAAGTGACTATTGTATTTTATTTGAAATGAAAGTTAGCTTTTTAAAGTTTAACCTTTATTCTTTAGTGTCAGAGTTCCGGGGTGAAGGCTGGATATGCATTCTATTTCTATTACTCTTACTTTGAACTACTCAAAAGCTCTAGTTCTGTTCCCCTACCTAACCTGATGCTCCAGTGATGGCTCAACTTTTACAGAACTTTAATTTCACAATCATAGTTTACCAGTTCAGAAAATGAATCTGGGTGTCTCACATGGTAGCATAAAATATTGATTGCTTAGGATAACAACATAAGTGGCTTTATTAAATTTCTTTACTTTTTTTAAAAAAAATTTTTTTTTTCAACGTTTTTTATTTATTTTTGGGACAGAGAGAGACAGAGCATGAACGGGGGAGGGGCAGAGAGAGAGGGAGACACAGAATCGGAAACAGGCTCCAGGCTCTGAGCCATCAGCCCAGAGCCCGACGCGGGGCTCGAACTCACGGACCGCGAGATCGTGACCTGGCTGAAGTCGGACGCTTAACCGACTGCGCCACCCAGGCGCCCCTAAATTTCTTTACTTTTTAAGTATTTCATATTTAAATTAAGAAAATTCTGCTCATCCCAAATAGTGAGTTTTATTCACAATATAATTCTTGTTTAAAGAAAAAGGTCAAATGAGAAGATGTTTCTGAGATGCAAATATGCTTTAAAATTATTTCATTTGAGGGGCACCTGGGTGGCTCAGTCGGTTAAATGTCCGACTTCAGCTCAGGTCATGATATCACGGTCCGTGAGTTCGAGCCCTGCGTCAGGCTCTGTGCTGACAGCTCAGAGCCTGGAGCCTGTTTCAGATTCTGTGTCTCCCTCTCTCTGACCCTCCCCCGTTCATGCTCTGTCTCTCTCTGTCTCAAAAATAAATAAACGTTAAAAAAATTTTTTTAATAAAAAATAAAATAAAATTATTTCATTCGATTGATAGGGTCTTCGTCCATCTTCTGCTGAGCCAAATCACAACCAGAGACAAGAGCTAAGAAGTAATGGAGAAGAGTCTAGATTCCAGGAGCTGCAGATCAGGAGAAACAAAATGAAGGAACAGGTTAGAAGCAGTCTAATTCCCGGGCTCCCTAGGGGCGCCTGGGTGGCGCAGTTGGTTAAGCGTCCGACTTCAGCCAGGTCACGATCTCGCGGTCCGGGAGTTCGAGCCCCGCGTCGGGCTCTGGGCTGATGGCTCAGAGCCTGGAGCCTGTTTCCGATTCTGTGTCTCCCTCTCTCTCTGCCCCTCCCCCGTTCATGCTCTGTCTCTCTCTGTCCCAAAAATAAATAAACGTTGAAAAAAAAAATTAATTCCCGGGCTCCCACTGTACTTGCCATTGTCTTTTATGCTGTTCTGTATATTACTTTTAGTGTCCCAACAGTACACCTGAAAGGCGGAGCTCCCTTGCCCAGTACTTGTTGGACACACTCCTGTGAACCTCCATGCTGGGAGTTCGAGGGGTTACAGAGACACATATTTCACCTCCTCGGAGAATGTGATGTGGTGAACTTCATAAGGCTTTTTACCTTGGATTGATAAAGTAACCACCCATCATTAACATTTTTGAAATATGTATTCGCTTTCTGGGGCTGCCTTCACAAAGTACAACAAACTGGATGGTGTAATACAACAGACATGTATTGTCTCCCAGTTCCGGAAGCTGGAAGTCCAAAGTCAAGATGGCGGCAGGGCCATGCTCCCTCTGAGAGCTGTAGGGGAATCCTTTGCTTCTTGCCCACTTCTGGTGGCTTGTCAGGAATCTTTGACATTCCTTGGCTTACAGCCGCATGACTCATTCTCTGCCGTCAACACATGGCATTCTCTCTCAGTGTCTCTGCCTTCACGTGGCTTTCTTCTTTAAAGGACCCCCCCCCCCCCTTGGGGCGCCTGGGTGGCGCAGTCGGTTAAGCGACCGACTTCAGCCAGGTCACGATCTCGCGGTCCGGGAGTTCGAGCCCCGCGTCGGGCTCTGGGCTGATGGCTCAGAGCCTGGAGCCTGTTTCTGATTCTGTGTCTCCCTCTCTCTCTGCCCCTCCCCCGTTCATGCTCTGTCTCTCTCTGTCCCAAAAATAAATAAACGTTGAAAAAAAAAAAATTAAAAAAAAAAAAAAGGACCCCCCCCTCATGTTGGGTTAGGGATCCGCTCTACTCCAGTATGACCACATCTTAGCTTAACCAGCTATATCCGCAGTGACACTATTTCCAAATAAGGTCACATTCTGAGGTACTGGAGGTTAGGACCCAAAATAGCTTTTCTAGGGGGGTAAAACTCAACGCATAAAAGTGGATATATGAAGTAATTGTATGTCATGAGCACAGTTAGGGTTATATATAAAAGTGAGATCACCCCAAGCCACCCCATCAAAGTCACAGGGAGGGAAGTACCACAGCTAAGACATAGATTATCATCTTTAGGAACAATGGGTTTTCTGATTCTTACTGTTTGTCACACATTCTTTAAATCGTAGGCTGTATAAGAGATTACTTTGTTCAGTTGTTCACCAACATTTCAACCTTTTGAATTGGGATTGCTTTCCAGGAGTATTGGAAGCAGCTAGAGGAAATACGCCAACAGTACCACAATGACATGAAGGAAATTAGAAAGAAGATGGGGAGTGAACTAGAGGTGAATACATTTTTCTCCCTAAGGAAATATGGTACTACTGATTTCGATCTACCTAAAGCGAGCAGGGTTTCAAAAGCAGCGTTCTCCTCATGGCAATTAGAAAATATTATCATGCAACCTTTTAATGGGAAAGCTAACAGATCTAACTGAAACTTTTAATATGGTTTACTTGAGACTACACACGATGGTGAGGGTATCTGAGATTCTGTTAGGAACGGCCATCCTTAAAAATACCTGTTCGTTGTCTGCCTCGTGAATTAGTCAATACTGATTGACTTTACACCAGAACTAGGTTAGAAGCAGAAGGTAAGTCCAGGCCCATAAGATAGGAAAAAAGATGAGCACTTATTGAATTCAGCAATGCTGGAATAGCCTCATATGCAGGGGTGAGGTTTGAAAGCCTGTATCAGGCCACATTTGAGTGCAGTCAAGATGATTCTTGAAAATCTCTTAAAGGCGCCACTTTGGATCTCTCAGATCTCTGAGAGAGAGATCCATCTCTCAGATCTTCCATCTCTCAGATCACTGCTTTTTCAGTAGAGCTCCAGATGAGATAGCTAGCCTGTGTTTGTAGACCATGTTGCATGAAAAACACACGAATGTTTAACCAGTGGACCACCCTCACTGCCCTGGAATGCTGAGAGGCCTGAGGTTCTGAGGCCGGCTGAGGATACAGCTGGCCCCCGGCTCATGCTCATGAGCGGAACTGGCCACACTCCTGGACTTGGTTTCTTTTTCCCCTCTCCCCCACCCCCGAGTGCATATAGATGAATTAATACAAATGAAGTGAGCATGTGGTACAATTCAGTTATACGTACGGGGCTCTGAACTACAGTCTTCACACACTTTATCTCACTTTACTCCCCATAATAGAGAAGTTAAATAACTCACCCAAAGTCACTTAGATATTACCAGGCAGACTAAATATCTGATTCTGAAACCTCTACTCTTCTAACATACGTACTTCTCAAAAGAGTTGGAAAGATACGGCATGTATGAGCAGTGATCGAGTAAGACTGAATATAGTTAAGCCTTGTGCACAGGAGTAGATGAGCCCGTGAGAGTTTTCATGGAAGAACGGAGGTGGGATCTAATCTGCTCTGAGAAGAGGAGCAGAGTTTGGAGAGACAGAGCTGACGGGGAGGGCATTCTGCAGGAACCACAAAGAGGTTCACGCAGGACTGGGGGAGCTGGAGCGGGGAGGGTTGGAGATGGTTCTTTCTAGAGCAGAGGCTTGGTTAACGGTGGGGGGTTTTGAGTGATCATCTGCCTTGTTTTTAAGGCAGGTCTGTGATGGGAAACCTGAGTCCAGGAAGACAGAGAGCAGACTTTTCTAGAAAGACCAGGAAAGATGCGTGTGGGGAAAGATGTTGGTGGGGGATGCTGAGGCGGCCACCGGGTAGGGGGATGGAGGAAGGGGGAAGGAGCGGGAAGGAGAGCGCTGTGCAGCCATTCCCGCCGATGGCGCCTGCGCAGTGGGAGTGGAGCGTTTCCTCACTAGATCCCACTCAAAACTGGCCGCGATTCACAATGTGGACCTCAGAACTGACTGAGAACCACTCCTGTTGACTGTGTGTAATTTGTATTTTTAGGAGGACTCAAAAATAGGTTATAAAACCTATTTAGTGAAGAAAAGTGACCTGCCCATCCCCCAAGAAGCACCTCAGGAAGAAGCTCCTGTACAGGTGATGGTTATTAGTAGGTGATAATGTGTTTCCCAGTGAGGTGGCTCTAGCCTGGGCGTTCTTTTTTTTTTTTTTTTTTTTTTTTTTTACGTTTATTTAATTTCGAGAGAGAGAGACAGAGCATGTGTGGGGGAAGGGCACAGAGAGATGGAGACACAGAATCCGGAGCAGGCTTCAGGCCCCGATTTGGGGCTCTAACCCACGAACCATGAGATGATGAACTGAGCCAAAACCAAGAGTCAGTGCTCAACTGACTGAGCCACCCAGGTGCTCCTCTAGGCCGGAAGTTCTTACCCCTCACTGTTCAGGAGAGCTGTGTGCGAAAGTTCTTAATAACTCAACACCTAGACTCTACCCCCAGATGGTCTGGGGTGGGGCCCAGGCATTCTGTTTTCAGAAGCCGGCTGGGTGATTTAGTGTGCAGCCATGTGTGAGAAGGACTCTCGTGTGTGTGTATAAGAGTTCAGCTTTCTGGATGGTGTTCGAATCGGTGTCTCAGACACCTTGGTCAGAAATCTGATGGTTAATGTCTTTACTTCAACCTTACGTTTTTGGTGGGAGGAGGGAACTGGGCAGAGATGAATTATCAAATGGCTCCCAAGAAGGTTTGTTTTTCTTTCTGGGAGGTCTTTCACCTTTATCTTCAAGGTGCCACGAGGGCTTGGTTAAGGGTGGGTGAGGGGGGCCAGTGTTGGTGAAGACTGAAAGGCTCCCCGAGTGTTTTGCTGGGACCTTCCACGACGTGATGCCGGGGAGCTCTAACATGAACCGACTCGGGGGGATGGGGCTCAGGAGTCTAAGATGGTTGTATTTTAAGGAAAATAAAGCCATAGGACACTTCTTGTACAAATGAGACAACCAGACCCCACAATCAAATCTAGACAGGCAGCTTCACAAAATCAGTAAGATACAAAAGTCACAATCCTGTTTCAGAGTTCGTAATATTGCAAGGCAGAAACGTGCCCTTCCCAGGGCTGCAGGGGAAGCAGGGATTAATGATTCAAACTAACACCTGCTGTATGCAATGTACCTACAGATGAGGCAGCACTGAATTCTAAGGGAGAGATGATAGAGACCTCCTGTAACATGGCGGAGAGAAGAGAGCATTAAAACACACACACACACACACACACACACACACACACACACACACACCCCAAAAAGACTCCTGTGTTTCTGGCTTAAAAGTAAATATCATTTACTAAGATGGGGAAGAGTGGGGAGCAAGGTTGTGGCGGGGGGTTGTACTCTGGACATACGGAGTTGGAGAAAATCTGAGGGACTCCATGCCTGCTTCAGGGCTCCTCACACCCGGACCTTCACATATGCAAGGTGCAACATCATTCCAGGGATTCCATCACATGCCAGGACGGGCTTTTCCTGCATTACTCTCCTCCTCTCCTCTTTTTCTGTGCTGTCACCCTGTTTGATTTCCTTCATAGCACATAGCACTTTCTGCAACGAGTTGCTAATTGAACTTACTTAGTGCCTATGTTATTGCAGTAAAATGGAAGTTCCATGTCAGCAGGGATCTTTGGTCACATTCACCGCACTAACCCAATGTGTAGGACGGTGTCCGGCACATGGTGGGTTCTCTGTGTGAATGTGTGGAATGAATGTCAAGGTGAAGATGATGCTAAGTAGGCAGTTAAGTAGGTGAGCCTGCAGCTCAGAGGGGAGGAAAGAGCATCCCTGGAGGTGCACATTTCAGGGTCCTTGCATAAGGACCCTTAAATCCATAGCAACTGCTGACACCCTGCACTGAGGAAGAGAGGGGCAGAGGGCCCCGGACTGCATCCCAAGAAAGCCCAGTACTTACAGTTCACCTCTCACCTGTTCCTTTGACAGTCTCGTCATCTACTTTCACAGTCATCTTCTCTTCTTTGAAATTGCCCAGCAATTTTTAGAGCCCTCTCCTTCCTTTTTACTATTGTGAGCAGTGCACTTGTTTTCCTGGTTACAATCGTAAGCCTCTTAAGGGAGGGATCCTGTAGCCAAAATTATATTCTTGAATTAGATTAGTTGTACTGGACCAGAGTGATAAGCATTGTCACATTATGGAATTTTTGCCATTGCAATGCCAGCCTACAATGTATTGCTATTTCAAGTTAATGGATGTTGTGTCCAAGTTTTTAGTGAATTATTGTTAACTTTCCTTTACAAAGGCATGTTTTGATGCTCAAATTAATCATTGGATTCAATCCAGAAGTCAAGTAATGTAAACAGACCATGCTGTGAATTCAGGGGTTGTGAAACTATCATTGTTTGATCAATGTTATATGCTAGATTTTAATTTTTCTCTAAACTTGCAGGATATTGAAAGAGACTTGAAACAAATTAGAGTTCAGACCATAAAGGAAAGTAACATTCCAGAACAGAACTGTAAAGCTAAGGTAATAAACATTTGGTCTTGTGGGTCATATTAAACAGCTTGCTGTGGGGGGTGGGGGGGCACACCTTGCAATCTGGGTTGCCTACAGGACTTTTCCCCCTACTATTTTATGGAATTGCCTTATTTTGTGATGTTTAGCTAACGGTTTTTAGTATCTGTAATGTCAAATAGGAGTTGTAATTTTAACACTTTTATTAGATTGCTAAACTAACATTATTTTCCTTGCTTTCTTCTAGAGAGGAGTGAAATTTGAAATTAGTTTAAACCAATGTATTTCTGATGAAAAAACCCTCCAAGAGGAAGAGGTATGCCATTAAGTATTTATTTCCATTAATAGGTATGAGAAAAATGAGTGTCTCAATAGCACATTTAATGAAGTTTTTCAATAGGCCATAGGGAGAATTTTCTTAAGTCTTCCTAGAAGGAACGCTGGTGTTCAAATGAGTCTTCCAAAAGGCTTTTTATCTTACCATTCTTTTTTTCATTGAGATTATTCCCTTAGATGGATTATTCCAATCTAATTTACTTTTCTCTTGTAAAGGAATTATTTTCTCATAATATTAACTGTTTGTCCTTGCCAAATTAAAATAGAAGACTTAATTATAGTCAACAACTAATATACTTACCTAAAACATTGAGCAGATATCCTGAAACAGTGCACATTTCTTTTAGGTCTTAATTAGTTATTGATAAGTTTCTTCTGGTCTTTGGATAAATCTCAGTTATGCACTTGGGCTCTCAGTGACATAGTGATAAATGCACAAATACAGTAAACTCAAACTTCATTTTATTACTTGTATTCAACATCTTTTTTAATCCCACTTTTTACCAGACCTGTTCACAAAAATCAGAATCAACTGATTTGTGTCTCCATTTCACCTTCACTAACTCTGCCTTTTAAATTACCAAAAGTTACGTGTAAACACATAGGAGCTATATCACATCTGATACTTAATTTCTTTCATTCATGTTCTTCATTAGCTGAAAAATTTTTAATGCTATCATTTCTTTTATATTTTTTTGTTTTGAACAGACTTCATGTGTTAGAGCATTTTTGGGTCCATGGCAAAAATGAGCAGAAGGTACAGAGATTTCCCATCCATTCCTGGTTCCACACATGCACAGCCTGCCCCCCTCCCCGCCCCGGGGTGGAACATTTGTTATACCTGATAAACCTAGATGGGCACATCATAATCACCCAAAGTCCCTGGTTCACATTAGGGTTCACTCTTGGTTTTGTACATTCTGTGGGTTTTGTCAGACATATAGCGACACGTATCCATCATTATGGTACCATACGGAATAGTTTCCCTGCCCTAAAAATCCTCTGTGCTCCAATTACCTTTCAGATTTTTATTAGCATTTTGCCACATAGAGACTTCTTAGAGTGGTGATAGTTAATACTCACTTCTCTTTAACCACTAGGTGTCTTAGCGTCCCAGCCCTATGGGGAACAGAGGGGGCAGATCCGGGGACCTATTTCAGGGCTGGAGTGGTACATCCACGGCACTTCTATGAAGCCAGGTGCCAAAGCTGGCCTGTTAGTATAAAGGAAGAGAGTAAAAAAAAAAAGTGTTATCTGTCAGGGTTCTTCACCCTTTGTTACTCGATGCTTTGATGTGCTTAAAACAGAGTGATCATTTTAGTATTGTTTGTGGAGTATTAGGAGCAGTTTTAGGGACCTGATTGGGAACATTGTGCACTTAAAGCAGGGCGTGGATGAGATAACCTTGAGAGTTCTATAGAATGGAACTGCAGGAGGATAGAATTCAAGGCAGGAAGTCTGGATAAAATCAAGTTGCCCTATGATTGGTGCTTGTCGCTGTTGAGAAAGAAGGAGAAGAAACAAAAACATTCCTGTTTCTATCTTGTTCCAATATAGTTCCAGTTTTAAAATGCTACTAACTTATTTGTTTAATGTACATATGTTGAATACTTCTCACATGCCTTGGTAAATGTTATTACTGAGAACACACACAAAAAATTTTTAACGTATTTCTTTCCTAAAAATATGGCTTTTGTCATGAAACACTGTGGAATTGCTTTAGGTAACGGATGTGCGAAATGAAACTTTGACCTTTGAGGATGACATGAAGCTTAAGAAGTATGAAGATTATACAGACAAAGCATTTGAAAAACTCTGTTGTCCAGAAGCAGGTACGTTTGTGGCTCTTGAAAGCCGTAGATGAGAAAGAACGTTTCATTGGCGATCCATCACAGTCCCTCTCCTTGCTCACCTGCAACTCCGTGTCACCTGCCCTGCTCCATGGGCCCTAGCTGGCAGAGGCCTGGCTCCTCTGCCCCCAGAGACCCAGCCCTTTGCACCTGCTCTGGGCAGCTGCCCCCAGCCGGCAGCTCCACACCACCCACGTTCTCATTGTCTGCTGGAGTGTTCCTTGGACAAGTCCCACTAGCCTCTCAGATTCATCAGTTGTCACTTGAATTTCGGAGCTCTTCCTTCCCAGCCATCCTTTATTGTGGGGACTGCCAGCATCAGGCTGACCATTCCTGCTGCACACCGCAGTGGGTTCTCCTCTGAGACGTCTCTGGAGTTTTCCTCTTCCTTCAGCTCCTCGGCCACCGGTTTAGGGCCCGGTCGTCTCTCAGCAGTGTGGCGAGATAGTGAATGCGTGGAGTTTGGATCCGAGCTGCCACTGCCACTTTCTGACTGTGTGACCTTTCACAAATGACTACAGTGCTCTGAACCTCAGCTTCCTCCTAGGAATGGGGATAATAGTACTTGCCACACAGGCTTACTGTGAGGACAAAAGTGAAATGTGATATATCGAGTACCTGGCGCATAGTAGGTGCTTCATAAATGCTATTTCTAACTTGTCTTTTTCCTGTGCCTCACTGCACTGCCTTATTCTCTTATGTGTCCTTCTTTTCTCTAGTATTTTCCCCTTCATTCTCTAAATAGCTGCTGGAGTTATCTTGCTATATTACTCTTCTACTTAAACTTTTTCTGGATAATGCTTACAGGATTCCTCATAGTCCATTCCACATAGTATCCTGTTTAACATTGTGGGACCTGAGCCTGTGCTCACCCACCTTTCCTGCCCCAGCACTCCTCTTTCCTACCACTGATGATGGGATGCATGCAGCCTCCTGGAGCACCCCTCTTCCCTTACAGCTGTGTGAGCATTTACGTGCCTTCGCGTGGCTTGGGGTCTTCTTCCTAGAATAATACACTTCACCTCATGTCCAGGTGATTCCAGAAAATAATCCTTTATTCAGTTCAGCAGGCATCTTACTGAGAATCTCCATGTGCACAGACCATGCGAGTGGTAAGGATCTCAGCGATGAATGAAAACGGAGTCTGCCCTCGACATCTCAGTAGCATCGAGCCAAAGAGAGGGGGGACCAAACATGTTTTCTGAGCCCAAATACTAATCATCATTACAGTGCCAGCTGGCTGGAGAGTCAGGGAGGTACCCGCTCCTACAGAGCTTGGCATGCTAAAGAGCTTGGGCTTTTCCTATATGGTGACCTTCAACCAAAGGGAATTAAATGCTCTTTGTGATGGAGAAAGACCGGGCTGGCTGCAGTGTAAGGATGGTGTGGATGTAAGTGGCCAGACTGCAGGCAGGAGACAAATAGTTCAGGTGTGAAATGACAGGTGCACAGGCCAGAGCGGTGTGGTGACAATAGACACCGAAGTGTGAACCCCTGAGTGTGGCGGTTGAGGAAGAGAAGGAGGTCAAGGATCCTCCCAGTTTTCCAATTCAGGTGGATGAAGCTGTTACCAGCCAAATAGGCACACACATCGCGCTGAGGGAGGTGAGCGGACATAGTATCACACTCTAGATTTGGGACACATTGAGGTTTAGGTCTTTCTGAGCCTCGGCTGGAGATTCTTAGAAGATGCTAGCTGTGGAAGACTGAAGCTCTTGGACAAGTCAGGGTCTCCATAGTATACACACGGTATTATCATAATCACCTTAACGATGGTCGAAAATACCTAGGTAGAGGGACTAGAGTGAGAAGGAAATAGAGCTTGGAACAGACCCTAACGATGTTTAGACAAGTTTTGGGAAAATCCAGAGAGAGTGAAGCCAAAAGAGGAAAGTTCTAGAAGGAGGTGCAGGGTTGGCAGCATCAACTGGAAAGGCTAAGGGAAGTGGGTTGAATAAGAACCTGTAGGTTTGGCCGTCAGGATCTTATAGTGGCCTGAGCGAAAGTTGCAGAGGAAGGGACAAATTCCAAGGTTATTCTTTGCATTGCATAAATTTTCTGGAAAGAGGAGGCTGTAAGTTGTAGGTCTCACAAGATGTAGCTGCCTTTTTTTTTAGATTAAAGAGATTTCAGTTGGGTACAGAAAATGGTCTTTAAACTTCTCTGCATTCCTGTAATTATAATTCAGGTTGAAAATTTTTTTCCATATGTTTTGGTCATCCATATTTCTCTTGTGAATTATGTGCTTTCATCTTTCATTCATTTATCCACTGAAAATGGCATTTATTTTTCTCTTTATAAGACACTTGAAGTTAAAGCGTTACCTATAATATGTATCGCAAGTATTTTTCTCATTTAGTTTTCAGATCTCATTTCCAGTAACAAGAGCAAGTGTGTGTGTGTGTACACATATATAATTTAGGAGTAAACTTTATAAGGGTTTTGCAGAGCATGTGAAGAACATTATAAAACCTTACTGAGGTAGTTAAAGATCACTTGAGTAAATGGGGAGAAATAACACTGTTCTATATTAGAAATATTCTTTCCAAATATATATATGGATTTTGTCAGTTTCAATCAAAACCACAAAAAGATGAGAACATCTTGGCAGTTTGGAGAATGTTGGAGATTCGAAGGGGCACATATGGCTTTCAAATGTCAAAATATATTCTATAAATTATAGTCATCGAAAGAATATGATACTAGCATCAGAATAGATAAAGCAGTGAAAAGAAGAAATAGTTTAGAAACAAATCTGAGTATGGATAATAACTTAGCATATGCTGAAAGTTATATCACAAGTTAGTGGGAAAGAAAGGCTCAATCAAATAACTGTTGCTAGGCCAATCAGTTAACAATTTAGGGGAAAGTTGTGAAATCAGACCCTATATAATGATACAACAAAATGAAAATAAAAATTTAAAAAGCTAAAGAATTTATATGTAAAAAATGAAGATATATATTAGAAAGTTAATTAAAAGAACAATTGAAACTAAAGGAAAGCTATGGAATAGAGAAGATGTTTGCAAATAACATACCCGATAAAGGGTTAGTATCTGAAACATATAAAGAACTTATAAAACTCAGTACCCCAAAAATGAATAATCCAATTAAAAAATGGCAGAAGACATGAATAGACATTTTCCCAAAGAAGACAGACAGATGTCCAACAGACAAAGATGCTCAACATCACTGATCATCAGGGAAAAGCAAACCAAAACCACGATGAGATGTCACCTCACACCTGTCAGAATGGCTGGAATCAACAATATGAGAAACAACAGATGTTGGCGAGGATGTGAAAGACAGGGGAACCCTTTGGTGGGAATGCAAACTGGTGAAGCCATTCTGGAAAACAGTATGGAGATTCCTCAAAAAGTGAAAAATAGATCTAGTCCTATTAGATAGAAATATCCCAGCAATTGCACTACTAGGTATTTACCCAAACAATACAAAAATACTAATTCAAAGAGAGATATGCATCCCAATATTTATAGCAGCATTTTCTACAATAGCCAAACTATGGAAACAGCCCAAGTGTCCATCAACTGATGAATGGGTAAAGAAGATGTCACACACACACACACACACACACACACACACACAGTGGAATTTTACTCAGCCATCAAACAGAATGAAATCTTGCCATTTGCAACAACATGGATACAGCTAGAGAATATTATCCTAAGTGAAATAAATCAGAGAAAAACCAATATATGATTTCACTCATATGTGGTATTTAAGAAACAAATGAGCACTGGGAAAGTGAGAGAGAGAGAAAGGCAAACCATGAAGCGGACTCTTAACTATAGAGAACAAACTGATGGTTACCAGAGGTGAGGGGGCTGGGGGGAAGGGTTAAGTAGGTGACGGGGATTAAAGAGTGCACTTGTGATGGGCACTGGGTGATGTATGGAAGTGTTGAATCACTACATTGTATACCTGAAACTAATATTACACTGTAAACTAACTAGAATTTAAAACAACAACAAAAAAAGAAAAAGAAGTAAGAGAAAATATAGGTGTTTTTCTTTTTGGTTAGGGAAAACTATTCAAAATACATGGAAAACAATCATGGGCAAATTAGTAATAGAGTCCACGTTAGCAGTGAAAAGCTTTGGTAAAGCAAATAATCTAGCTCCTAGAATTGTCATCTTCTGTAGTTTCTCTAGGGTAAATAATCATGAATGTCCACAAACATTTAGCTACGATGATCTCATTATAGTATTATTTATAAAAGTGAAAAATTACTAGCAAACTAAACATCCAACTACAAAGAATTCTAATACATCCACAAAACAATACTATATTTGCTTTAAAATGGGCATATAGAAGAGTAGCTAATAAACTGACTATGATATGTTACTCATTGAAAAGAGTAAGTTCTGAAAGTTACGCATAGTGTGAGGCCCATTTTTGTTTCAAAACACAGAATCTATATTCAAGGAGAAATTTTTAAATTTTTAATAGTCTCTAGATAGTGAGATTATGGGTAACTTTTATTTTCTTCTACTTATCTGATTTTCATATTTCCTATAGTGAAACATAGTAGTAAATAAAAAGATTTTTAAATTAAGATAACAGAACTGAATGCATTTCCATGGAAACCGACTGAAGTAAAATGCTCAGAAGTACCTCAAGGAATTTGTCCATTCTTGTCACTAATATTTACTAACATTTGGATATATTGGCTAGTCAATCAAATATTACTAACAAAAATGGAACAGCTCGTAAGCCTGTTTAAAATTTCAGTCTTGTAAGTTATGATGTATGCCTTAGTCTGTTTGGGCTGCTATAACAAAATGCCATTAACTCAGTGGCTTATAAACAACAAACATTTATTTCTCACAGTTCTGGAAGCTGGAAAGTCCAAGATCTTGGTGCTGGCAGAGTTGGTGTCTGGTGAGGGCCCACTGCCATGTTTTCACTGTGTCCTCACTTAGCAGAAAGGGTGAAGAGCTCTGCGGGATCTCTTTTATAAGAGCACTAATCCCATTCATGAGGGCTCCACCCTCATGACCTCATCATCCCCCCCCCCCCCCCGAAACCCCACCTCCCAATATCATCACATTGGGCATTAGGTTTCCACATAGGAATCTGGGGTGGAGACTGGGCACAAGCATTCAGTCTGTAACAATCTGTGTTCGAATGAGGTGGTCATTTCTCTGTTTTTGAGTGTACCAGCTGATGGACTGCCTCCAGGGTTCCTGAGCACTGTTTGGTACAATTAGTTGCACTTTGACTGCTTTTAAAATAACGAGTCATTTTCTCATACTCAGAGTTGTTCATTCAAGATACTGGTGCTGCTGCAGAGAACAGGAGACAGTGGGACGCACGAGCTCCTCAGACTCTCCTGGCGATGATGGCAGCCGGTGACATGACCTCCACCTGTTCCACTCTGCTGGGCGGGGAATCTACACTCGTTCAGTGTAAGTTGCCAGCAGGGGGAGACAAAGCCTCAGCTGCAGCTTTGTTGCTGGTGCTCAGCTTGATGCCACAGTTCTTTTAGTACAATCCCTATACATTTGGTATCAGATATATTTCAAAGACATTGTTCTGGTATCTGCCCCACCTCCTGAGAAACTTGCCTGCTAATTATGCTAGACAACTGATGACTCCAGTTCATGAGAATAGAAAGGAGGAAAGGTCCAGAATCCCCTTTCCTTGTGGGGAGGGAGATTGTCTAAGGAAGGACAGTTGGCTTGACTTGCCTTCCCATGCTAGCCCCATTACTTCCTTGGAATTTCTTGCAGGGGTTGGTTTCTTTTCCATCAATAAAATCTGAATTAAGATGATGGCTATCCACAAAGGTTAGAGTTAGCAGTACAAAAATACATAGAAAATTGCTTTGTAAACCAGTGTGCTATTAAAATGTTAGGAGTGTTTAGAATATGATATTTCCAACCTAAATTCCTTCGTTTACATCTGAGCTTCCGTCATAGTCTTTCCATAGGAGGTGTTCACAGCAAAGTCTGGGTGTTATTTTTACAGGTGGTGAAGATTTTTCTTACTTCCTGTGTTCCTCTTGATAACATAGGGTTGGAGGAGAGCTGAACTTTATACCCATTTCATAACTTGAAATGTGTAACTATATCACAGACATTTATAAATGTGTGAGTTGACTTACATTTATACCATTAAAAAACACTAAAGTCCTCAAACTTGCAAGAGGGGGCTTGCAAACATAATACAATTTCATCTGTTTGAAGCCAATGAGATAATAAGAAGGAAAACCTAGTTTAAAAAAAACAAGTGGAATAGAAATTTTAACATACCAGTGTGGCTAGTTTACAAAGCACAAAAGTGACTCTCCTACCCATCAGCCATGTGTCATAAGTCACTAACCTTTTCTGTATCTCCGTTTTCTTGCTGGTACCATGAGGGGTGGGATTAGGTCACCTTCTAACATTCCATGACTTTATAAGAACTCAAATGAAGAAACATTTTTATTTTCAGTAACACAGTTTCCTCTTCAGGTGGCCAAGGGATTGTGACTGAAGGCGTTCCAGAAAATAGGAAACAGTGGCGGCACGAAGTGCCAGGAGCTTTAATGAACGCTTTGGCTGCAGCACGTCTAACAAGTAGCTCATTTTCTGCCAACGAAGGAGAACTGGGTATGCAGTTTATTTTTAAAAATATAACCAGTCACCTGAGGAACTTTGTCAGAGACCTGTAAATGTAGAAAGGGGATAAAAATACCTTCAGCCCAGAGAGAGAACTGTAAAGGTCTCAGCCTTTGCAGAAGCTGATTTGCTTTGTCCGAGCCCGTTCCAAATGCTGCTAACAAAAGACTCGAGCTTCTGAGAAAAGTGGAGTAATTTTCTTTAATGTAATCAGTTGACAACTGGTGAAAATAAGTAAGTAGGGCAAGTGGCTTTGTAGATGATGAGCTGGTCTTGCTTAGCTCTACCTGACAGTATATTTCTGACAGCTATTCAATAGACAGATTATCCTGTAGGCAATGAAAATGCATCATAATAGAGTTTCTTGGCTTTGGGAGGTTTTTTTTTATTTTGCCTCTGATTTTTAGCAAGATTATGTTTGTGTTTGCCTTATGGAAAGCCAACCATCATTTTCAAAAGTTTGAGGCAATTCCTATTTTGGGATTTTGTCTTTGCTCAGGTGTGCAATGCTACAAGGAAGTCGCCATAGGCAGGCAGGTGCCTCGGCACAGGTGCGAGGTTAGGGACCCTGTGTTTCAGGGCGAGATTGAGGTGGTAAGGAGGCACAGATACAAGCTAGGTATAACAGAGGCTGATAAAGAATGATGCAAAAATGTGTACAACCTTGAGAATAATGTAAGATAGGCACCTTCCTACCCAAGAGTGAGTCGGCCAGTTTGTGAAGCCTAAACTTCACAAACTTTGTGAAATCTTTGTGAAAGTTGAGTCTTCAAGAATGTAGAGAAGAAAGAACGTATCAGGTGGGAAGGACATACAGGTACACGAGTCTGTGTCAGGCCCTGAGAAAAGCAGTTTGACTAAAATCTAGGAGAAGTAGAGGGGGCCAGAGTCCCTGAGTGTAAGAAGTCCTTCGAAATCCTTTGCTCTTACTACTTCTGTCAGTTGACACACTGTTGCTTAAAACTTAAGAGGAGAGAGAGGGAGAAAGGGAGAAACTGCCTTTAAGACTCTCTTTCCAGTACTTTCAAATTATAAAAAGCAATGTAATTGCCTGTTTGTTTGCTCCCTTCCCTTCTGTGCTGGGGTAAAAGCATTGTCCCTGAGGATGGGACCGGAGGCGGTAAGGAGGAAGCTTTGGGCTGACCTGGTTTGGCCTGGAAGCCAAGGGCTGGGACCCCAGGCCAGGTAGGAAGGATGGTGTTCCTCTTTCAAGACACTGAGGTGGGGACATACTTGGTGGCTATGATGCCTCTGCTTCCATTTGTGCCTGTGATTCTTAGAGAGAGTCATAGAAAACCTTCATTTGGTCTGTCATGCCTAATTAATTAGTTCATGAACTTCATGTATTTTTACATAGATGGCTTTACATTGGGCATGTATGAACAATTGATCTATCAAGTGAGATTGGAAATAGGAATTTGGCTCCACAGGTGCATTCAAAGCAGAGTGCAGATGTTTTCTTTTGCAACCTGCTCAGGGCGTTGACACGCCTCCCGCCCCAGCTGTGCTCTGAGTGCTGGTGGCCTCTTGACTTCCTGTCTCTGGTCATCTTTTCTTCCTTCAGCTCAACCCTTTGCACTCCTGCCTGATAATCCTCCTCCTAAAAAAGACCAAATTTCTTTTCAGCTTAAAATCCTGCACAAGATTCTCTCTTACCCCCAGAATAAAATCCAGTCTCTTTGTGGACTCTAAGCACCTTAAAGATCAGGTCGGCCTGTTGCAATGCCAAGGTTTGCTTGCATTTCTCCACCATCATATATTCCTCCCTTGGTTTAGAATGCCTGCCTCTTTGATCAGAATTATACCTCCTGCAAGATTTCCCTCTGATGAACCTCCTACCATTTCTGTCAGTATGTTTCATCGGCGGTTACCCTTCTCTCCCTTCTTTTCCCTATAGTACCCAATGGGGCTTTTTGTAAAGGGGTCTGAAATAAAGTCGAACCTTGAATGCTCTTTTGCATGAGTGAGTGGAAGACCCTGTATCTATATTAATATGTTTCTCTTTAATCCAAAAAATTCTAGGAAGTCCTCAAGTTTGTCTACAGTCTCCCCACCTTTTCTCTTAGCTGCTTCTGACAATTTCACATTCATTCGGTCTGACACTTAAATTCATTCACGCTCAAATTATTTGTTAAACTCATGCAATATTGACCTTTCATCATTATATTTATTGTTTAAATTCATGTCATAAAAAAGATGCTGTCGTGAATTTATTTGCATTTTTATGATTGCTATGAAAAACCTGGATCTCAAAGTACTGCCTGGGTCCTGCTGACGGGGAGCCACTGCTTTAAATGATTGAGAAAATATCTAAGCATGTTTCCCTTGCCTGCCTCTAGGTTTGGCTTCCCCGCTTAATACCCCACAAGACACTATAATTGTCTGATCATAAAACTAAAGTTCACTTTAATTTCTTATTCTTACTATCTTCCTCCCTAGACTATAAGCTTATGAGAGCTTTGTCTTGATTACCACTCTGCTTCATCTCTCTATCCCTAGTGCCTAGAACTTAGTAGATGGCCATAGTCTTTGTGAATGAACATAAAACCACAGCACAGCTTTAGTATAACTTTATGCAAGGGCATGTAATTACCAATATTTGTATGGCCGTCAAGTTGGAGAGGGAAATTACAATGTGAAAAATAATTCTTATGGCTGTATAGAATCTTCGAATCTTCATGAAGGCTTTCTGAATGTGTAAGTTTTACTAACTTTGATTGCAGGTATAATAGACACAGTTTATAAAGGCTTGTAAGGATTAGCTATTGGTCATACATTTAAGCATTTTTCATATACCCTTCATCAGTCTTTAGCTTAAACTTCCAATTTCTTTCATGCTTCTAGCCCTGCATTCCATTAAAAAAATGAAACTTTATCAACTACGTGTTTAATTTATCCTCACTTTAAGATAGCAAGTCTTTCATAAAATCCTTTTCAATGGCTCTTACTAATAAATGCTACACTCTTTAGATGAGGACAAGTACTTTTTTTTTTACATGTGCATAATTAATTCAGGTCAGTAATTTTGTTTATCATTTAACCACTCCAAGGGGATCCTTGGTGGGAAGGTAACCTCCATGTTTCTTGTGTAAATTTTCAGGCCACAGAGTTGCCTTGGTAACATCATGGTTGCACATCCTGATAACAGCTGATTTACATTTCTACAGTTAGCTATAGTCATTCTTTCTTCTCTCTTGTTAAACAAAAAAATAAAAGCCTGCTAAAATTGTCTTCCTAAAACAGGAAACCAAAAACTATGAATCCCATACCAAGTGGAATATTCAGGCTGCTATTAATCAGCCAGACAACCTCACAGATGATATGTATCAATCAGTTCGTTTATTTTATAGTGCACTTTAGGAAACAATATAAGCTATGAGTTGGTATGAAACATATTGATTAAAAATAGGTAAATATTTAATTACAGTGTGGTGAAATTTCTACTTGTAGTTATGTACGTGAATAGTTTACCAGAGAGAAAAAGCCACACTTTGTTTTTAATTTCACCTTTGGAGAAAAGTTACTATTTCTAATACCACTTGTTAGCAGTGGGTGTGATTTTTTCCTGGAGACTAACGTGAAACACTGTTTAGACCCCTAGGAACCAGATGGTTGCAGAGGACATGTGGGAGACGTAGGTTATGGTGGGTTCCCAAAATGGGCATAGTCCTTCACTCTTCCCTTTATCTGTGCCCTTTTCAATATGCCTTTGCAGCTTCTCCATCATTAAATGGCTTTTTTTTTCCTTTCCCCTTGAATATCAATTGGCCTTTGTAATTTGCTTCGGCGGGTAGGATGAGTACAAGTGGTGGTGTGCCAAATCTGAGTATACAAGGAACTGCTGCTCTTTTTTTTTTTTGGAAATCTGTCTATCTCTCAACTCCCTCCAGTTGGCCTGCTGGAAAATGAAGAGACCATGTGGAAAAGAGAGGCAAGCCACCCAAGAGAGGCCACAGTAGGCCAGCCAGCCTCCAGCTGGCCTGGCAAGTGACCGCACATGCATGATTGGGCTCAACCAAGACCAGAAGAGCCAGCCAGCGAAGCCCAGTCCGAGCTGCCTAATGGCAGGGTAGTGACCTAAATAAATGGTTACTGTTTTAAACCACTAAGTTACGTGGTGGTTTATTCTGGAAAAGCTAACTAATATAGACATGTATAACAAAATTCCCAAAGTGGGAGTCAAACGGAGGCTAAGCCTCTATAGTTTTAAAGCCAGCTTAGGAAGCCAGCATTTTAAATTTTTTTGTAAACCATTTTAGTGTTTTAGATTTTAAGAAAATGTCTCAACATTGCTATTGATCGCACCAAGGTTGAAGTTATGCAGGAAAAAAGCCTAGACATCAATGATAAGCATATGAAAAGATGCTCAACATCACTCATCATCAGGGAAATTCAAATAAAAACCACACAGAGATATCATTTCACATCTGTTAGGATGACTGCTAGCCAAACAACAACAGCAACAAAAACAACAACAACAACAACAACAACAACAAAAAACAGAAAATAAGTGTTGGTGCGAAATAATTAGAACCCTTATGCACTATTGGTGAGATTGTAAAATAGTGCAGCCATAATAAAAAGCATATGGAGGTTCCTAAACAAAATTTAAATAGATTTTCCATATAATGCAGCAAGTCCTCTTGTGGGTGTATGTCCAAAAGAACGAAGAGATATTTTTGCACATCCATGTTCATTGTAGCAGTATTCACTGTAGTCAAGATGTGGGAGCAACCTGGAATGTCCATCAGTGGATGAATGGGTAAGGAGAATGGGCATATTCATAGCATAGAATATTATTCAGCCATAAAAAGGAAAGAAAGAAATCACATCGTATGCTACAACATGGGTGAAACTTGAGGACAGTATGCTAAGTGAAATAAGCCAGTCACAAAAAGACAAACACTGAATGAGTCCACTTGTATGAGGTATTTAGAGAAGTCAGACTCTTAGAAACAAAGTGGAATCGTGATTTCCAGGGGCAGGGGAGAGGGAGAATGGGGACTTGTTTAGAGTTTCAGCCATGCAAGATGAAAAAGTTCTAGAAATCTCTTATACAGCAGTGTGCATATAGTTAACAATACTGTATACTTAAAACTTAAGAGGGTAAATTTATGTTACTTGTTTCTTATCATAATCTAGAAAACACAGACCTTAATGAAAGAATAATTCAGAATATCTTAATTGTCTCCTAAATCATTTTATTATGGTATCTCTGAATCAGGATCCAAACATTTTGATTGATAATATAAAAAAAATAATTCAGAGGAGTAATACTCTGAATGTGAGGCATTTTAATTATATGTTATTCAATTTGTTTAACTTATATTTTCCTTTTTAGGAATACACCAGACTGATACAATATTTACAATGTATGCTTAGAAAGGACTAAAAGTTCTTATAATAGTTTATGTTTATAAAATATAAATTCTAAGGGCTAAGGAATCATTTTGTCATTTTGTCAGTAGCATTTTCTTTGCTATTGGTGTGTAAAATAATAATGCATCTTATAATCAGCGGATGAAGAATAGTGTGATCCAATAAAGATGGCAAATCTTAAGTTTTTACAACAGAAGATTTTCTTAAATTTTCTATACAATCAAAGCATCTATCCCCAAAGTGGGAGTATTTTGTCTTTTCATCTCTCTCTCTTTTTTAAGTTTATTTATTTTGAGAGAGGAGGGGAAGTGGGACAGAGAGAGAGGAAGAAAGAGAATCCCAAGCAGGCTCCGAGCTGTCAGGGAAGAGTTGGACACGGGGTTCAACCCCACAACCGTGGTATCACAACCTGAGCCGAAATCAAGAGTTGGACACTTAACTGACTGAGCCACCCAGGCGCCCCTTGTCTCATCTCTGATCCTGATTCCTCTCACTTCTCTTTCTGGTCTTGTGTTGCCTACCACCTTCAGACAATGTGCGATTGTTGGGATGTCACTTGTCATTCCTGTCATATTCTCTGATTTAATGGAAATGATTCAAAGGCTTTACCTTTATGGTTGATGTTCAATACAGGATTTGGGTATACCCCTCATTGGGTATATAGGCTGGGATGTTTTAATCTCTCTTATTTCTTTAACAGTGGGAACATTAAAACAGTGGCTTCCTAGAGAAGATGAGGGAAATGTGGGAATGGCCCCTGGCATTGAAGTAGATGAGGAACAACCAAGATCGGACGATGATGATACGTAAGTAGGTCCTATCCAGATGCCTGAGTGAAGTGCTGGTAGAAAGTGAAAATGCTGTTGTTGAGACTTGAACAATAGTCTCAGAGACCTAGCTAAGGAGACCAAGTTTTACTACACATGTGGGTTTGTTTCCAGGCTCTCTGTTCTTTTCCAATGGCATTGTTTCCTATCTCTGCAGGAGTGATGTTCTGTCTTAAATTACTGTGCATTTACCATATCTCTTGGTATGTGGTAGGACTAGTTTCATACCTTCTTGTCTCCATATCTTTTTCTTCAAAGTTATCTTAGCTATTGTTGCCTTAAGATATACTTAACACATACATCTTTGCATTTTATTGTAAAGTGTCATGAAAAGCTTTGTTGGGATTTTGATGAGAATGACATTACATTTGTTGAGTAATTTATAGGATTTGACATCTTTATGACCATAAATCTGAACATCCATGAATATAGTATAGCTTGCATCTCTTTATGTCTTTTCATAAAATATCCTTCAGCATTTTTGTAGTCTTATTCACAACATATAGGTACCACCTAACTTTTTTTGTTGTTGCTGTTGTCATTATTAAGGGGGTCATTTTTCTTTTACTGTGTTTCACCTTGGCTACCATGAGTGCATAGAACACTATTGATGTTGTATCCTATAACCTTACTGAATTCTCTTATTAGTTCTAAAACTTGGAGTCTTTTGAATTAAAAAAATTTTATCATGTGCTTTTTAAAAAATTTTTTAAGGGGCGCCTGGGTGGCACAGTCGGTTAAGCGTCCGACTTCAGCCAGGTCACGATCTCGCGGTCCGTGAGTTCGAGCCCCGCGTCAGGCTCTGGGCTGATGGCTCGGAGCCTGGAGCCTGTTTCTGATTCTGTGTCTCCCTCTCTCTCTGCCCCTCCCCCGTTCATGCTCTGTCTCTCTCTGTCCCAAAAATAAATAAAAACGTTGAAAAAAAAATTAAAAAAAAAAAAAGAAAAAGAAAAAAAAATTTTTTTAATTTTTTAAATTTACATAGGTAATGTAGTCACATGGCTCCAAATTCAGAGGTTAAACTTTGTCATAGTCTTCCTGCTATGACAATTCCTCTTCCCAGAGGCATTAAATATGCCTCATGTGCACACCTCCCCTGAGGAATTGCATTAAACTGTAAGCCAATATGTGTATCTTGTGTATGTGTGTATTCTTTTTCTTTTTTGTACGAAGTTTCATAGTGCACATACTCTCTTGCAACTTCCTTTTATCACTTAACACTGTAGCTTGAATATGTATCATAATGTACAAATAGTAATTTACATACTATTTGTATGTACATTTGTAATTGAATATTGTCAGATTGCCCTTCACAGAGGTTAACACCTATGAACATTTCCACTGACAGAGTACAAGAGTGCCTGTGACCTTGTACATTTTCTTGTTTAGTGTGTTACCAAACTTAAGGATGATTGCACAACTGATAGGTTAAAAAGTGACATTTAAGGTTACGTTTAATTAGCATTTCTTTTCTGAGTAAGGTTGTCTTTCCAAATGCTTAAGAACCATCTTTATTTCCTCACTGGAGACAATTATTCATAGCCTTAGCCATTTAAAAAATTAGGCTACTAACATTGTATTGATTTGGGGAACCTTGTGTATTTTAAGGAGATTAATGTTTTATCTATAATATGGCTCTAGAATATTTTCCCCAGTTTTTTGTTTGCATTTTGATTTTATTTATAGTGGCTCATGATGTAGAAATTTCTTATTTTTTATCTAATTAGGTTTATCAATTATTTCATAAGAAATGATACCAGAATTTTTAAGTACTTTTATGATTAATTTTCTGTTTAAATATTTTAATCCTCTTGGATTTCACTCATATTACACTGCAAAGTGTGGCTCTAACTTTATTTTTTTCCAAATAACTTCTTCCTTACTCCAACACCATTTATTGAAAATCTTTATTTTTGCTACCAATTTAAAATGTGACTTCTATGACGTGCTACATTTTTATATGTGCTTGCATCCAATTCTTATTCTTGCTAGTCTAATTATTATATTATAAACATATTCATAATATGAATTATTATTTTGGAGGGCTAGTTCCCTTAAATACTTTGCTTTTGTCAGTATTTTTCTATCTAGTTTTGCTTGTTTATTTTTCCATACGAACATTAGAATCAACTTGTCTAGCAAGTAAAGGAGGGCAGGAAGGAAGGGAGGAGAGAATTTTCTCAGCCTGCTTCCTGGCAGTAGAATTTTAGAGTCCAGCCGTTTCTTTTCAATTAGGATTGTCTGTGTCCCTTTTGGTTCAACCTGGCTATGTTTCTGCATATATATTTCTTTCAAAAATCACGTAGGTTTCTGCAAATCTTACTGGGATTCACTTCATTAGACAAAAGCCAGTTCCACAGATCTTTTTTACATAAGTGCTTCCCTGTCTTGAGCTTTTGCTTAGATTCTGAGGGACAACACCCTGAGGCTCCGTGGAAACCCTTCCGTTTGAGAATGATTTTGAGATTCTTCCACATTGACATGTGTATCAATTAGCCACTTCTTTTTATTGCTAGGTACTATTCCATTATATAGAATATATATAATTCTATTATATATATATATAATAAAATATATAATATATATATAAAATACATAAAATATATATATTATATATATAATATATAATATAAAATATATAATATATATATTACCACAATTTAGTAATACATTCACCCAACAATTGATGTTTGGATTGTTTCTAGTTTTGGGCTATTATAAATAAAGCTGCTATGAATATTTATGTACATGTCTTTGCGCGGACATAAATTCCATTTCTCATGAGTAAAACTGTAGGAGTGGAATGACTGAGTTGTTTGGTAGGTGAATGTTTAACTTCTTAAAAAACTGCCAAACTATTTTCCAAAGTGGTTGTGCCATTTTACATCCCCCTGTTGAATGGTGTATAAGATTTCTAGTTGCTCTACATCTTTATCAACACTTGGCATGATCAATTTTTAAAAATTTAATCAATCTTGGGCGCCTGGGTGGCCTAGTCAGTTTCGGCTCTTGGTTTCGGCTCAGGTCATGATCTCGTGTGTTTGTGTGTTCCAGCCCTGCGTCGGGCTCTGTGCTGGCAGCCTGAAGCTTGCTTGGGATTCTCTCTCTCCCTCTCTCTCTGCCCCTCCCTCCCTCACACTGTCTCTGTCTCTCTCAAAAAAGTAAATAAACTTTAAAAATAATAAAAATAAATAAAAGTAAGATAAAAATAAAAATTTAACCAATCTAATGGGTATGTGTGGTGTCTATGTAGTTTCTGAGTTACAGGCATTGTTTAGATAGCCTTGCTACCAGTTCTTTGTTAGATATATATATTTTGCCAATATATATTGGCCAGTATTTTCCCAAGATTTCTGTCTGGGATTTCTTGTTATGGTATGATTCAGGTTTGAAGTTTCTGACTAATGCATTTTTTAATCACTTTCAAAAATCAGAGTTTCCTATTTATTTGCATTTTGGACAGAGACCATCATCTGAGTTTTAGTGGTTTGAAAAAGTTTATTGGGACTCCCTTTGCTATTCAGTATAGTATTAATTTTATGACAGTTATATATGTACTTGAAAAAAATGCATATTCTTACTATTCTGGGGGTACGTATGTTCTATATAATTATCAAGCTTAAAACATTTTTTCGTTAAACTACTCTATGGATTTTATTTCCCCTTTATCACTTCTAGATAGAAGTACATTAAAATCTTCAGCTGTGTTTGTGGCTTTGATCATTTCTCCTCATATTTCTATCTCCTTTCAATGTACTTTAAATATATAGAAGCTGTGTTCTAATTTATGATTGTAATATCAGTTTGATAGAGTATCCCCCCCTTTTGTACATTATGTATTGTAATTTTTGTCCCTATTAAAGCTGTTTGCCTTAAATTCTATTTTGTCGGATACTGACATTGCTATTCCAACTTTTAAGTTATTTTGTTTAACTTTTAAGTATTTTTCTGACATGAATTTTTTTTAATTTTTATAATTTCCATATGGTTTCATTATAATGTGTTTCTTATAAAATGCATGTAGTTGGTTGATTTGCTTCTTGTCCTGTAATAACCTCTGTCTCTTAATTAATTTAATATAATAAAAATCATTAGAATTATTGACATATTTGGGGTTCACTCTATATTTTAAGCTTGATTTTGTATTTTCTGTTTGTTATCATTTGTCATTTCCTTCCCCTCCTGTTTTCTAACCTTATGTTACAATCACAAACTTTTCTGTATTACTCCTGTTTTCTCTGTACTAGTTTTAAAGATACAGATTATATTTCTATTCTTTTAATAGCTAGCTTTTATGTACTTCCTACAGATTTATCTAACAAATTCAGAAGTTGTTCAGTTATCTTTTTTTCTTCCCAAATATGACAAACACCTTTAACCGCTAAAACCCTTCCATTCTAATATTGTTATCTAGGGTTACAATTTTACTTAAAAAACATTTTTTTATTGTGGAAAACTTCAAACATAGTGGAAGTAAAGAGAACAGCATAATGAACCCTCTTGTATTCACCATCTTTACTGCCTGCCTCCCGTACCCCTACACTTTTTTTTTAAGGTTTGGAACATTTTAAGTCTGATCATGTAATCCAATTTTAACTTTTTTTTTTTATGAAATATATATATTTTACTCTCAAACCTAACTCAGTTTGCCATTATAGTTTATCATTCTTTGAATTTGCCATGGTTATTTCTAGTCTGTGCTTTTCTTCCTATTTCAGTTTTCTTCTTGCTGATATATATTCTCCAATAATTCTTTAAGATAATATTCTCTAATAATTCGGTGGGTGGTAAATTTTGGATATGTTTGCATATCCAAAATTATTTTATTGCTTTATTTATAATTCAGCTGGGTATACAATTTTAGGTTGACAATGGTTTTTCTCTTGATCTTTATTATTGTTGATGAGAAATATGCTGATTGTTTTTCCTTTATAGATATGCTCACTTTCTCCCCAGCATGTTCATAATTTTCTTTTTATCTTTTATCTTTGTGTTCTTATGTTTCACTGTTATATGTCTGGGTCTGGATTTCTCTTTTATCCTGCTTGGCTCACTTTCTTGTGAGGACCTATGACTGTCTTTAGTTCTGGAACATTTTTACTTATTACTTTTCCAAATGTTTTTCTTATTCCCTCCATTGTGGCCCTCAAAACAGATATGTTTTGGAGCTTCTCAATCTGTCCCCAGTAACATCTAATTGTACTTTTGTATTTTTTATTCATCTCTGTTCCATTCTGGGTGAATTCTTGAATACTATTTTCAAACCTATCTGGGTATCATCTATTAAGTTTTTTTTTTTTAGTTTATTTATTTTGAGAGAGAGAGAGCATGAGCAGGGAAGGGGCAGGGAGAGAGGGAGAGAGAGAATCCCAAGCAGGCTCCATACTGGCACAGAGCCTGATGTGGGGCTCAAACTCATGGACCATGAGATCATGACCTGAGTCAAAACAAAGAGTTGGACACTTAAACAACTGAGCCACCCAGGTGCCCCATCATCTATTAAGTTTTTAATTTAAATGATTATGTATCTCTAAGATTCATAATTGTTTATATATTTATGTGTTGTTTAATTATTGCATAATTATTTCCCCTAATTTGAAAACATTTTAAAATGGATGCTGTGCTTTATCATTTTGAGCATACTTACTTTAAGAGCATTATAAAAATCCTCCATAAAAGTAATAAATCTGGACTTAACTCCTGCTCCAACTTTAAATAAAATTTCTTGCCTATCTTTCTTACCATTAGATTTAGTCATGTGTTTTAGAATTTTAGTTTATAGGCTTATTTTGTTTTAGAAGTTTCATTTTGAAGTTTTTTTAAATTTTCTTTCTTCCCTTTCTGTCTCTGTGCTCCTCCTGTGTGTCTGCCCTGCACGCTCTCCCCCCATCCACCTCACTGTTGTCATGTGACCATGCCTCCTACCTCACAGAGATAGCATGGGTTTGTAAGAGGAACGGTCTTGATTGTCTAGTTCCATAACTGCTCTGTCCACAGAAGTCCTCATTGCCTTCTCTCTCCCTATCTTCCTTCTCAGACAAAAAAATTGTCTCCCTTCCTACTGAAAGCACATCCTGGCATGGGTACTCTGAATCCCAGCCTTTTTCAGAGAACTTGTTCCTGTCTGTTTTTTTTTTTTTAAGAGAGAGAGAGACAGATTGTGAGTGGGGCAGAGGCAGAGCGGGGGAGAGAGAGAATATTAAGCAGGCTCCATGGTCAGCATGGAGTCCAATGCAGGGCTCTATCCCATGACCCTGGAAACATGACCTAAGCCAAAATTAAGAGTTGGGTGCTCAACTGACTGAGCCACACAGATGCCCCTCTCTGTTATTTTTTTTTTTTTTAATTTTTTTTTTCAACGTTTATTTATTTTTGGGACAGAGAGAGACAGAGCATGAACGGGGGAGGAGCAGAGAGAGAGGGAGACAAAGAATCGGAAACAGGCTCCAGGCTCTGAGCCATCAGCCCAGAGCCTGATGCGGGGCTCGAACTCACGGACCGCGAGATCGTGACCTGGCTGAAGTCGGACGCTTAACCGACTGCGCCACCCAGGCGCCCCCCTCTCTGTTATTTTTAATGTCTCTCTATTCCCTACTTTCTCTCAGCATATAAACGTGCCCAAATCTCTCCCATCTTGAGAAACACCAAAAAATCACTGCCTTCATGTTCTCAAGTTAACACTGTCCTTTCAGAGCCAAGCTCCCCTCAGAGGAGTTTAAGCTCCTTGTTGTCACTTGCTTACCTCCTACTGCTTTCTTGATCCACCTATAGAATCACTCCTGCCACACAGCAGGCCAGAAATGTTCTTGCAAAGGTCATCTATTACCTTGAAATTGCCAGGTCCAACTGTCATTTCTGTCTTCCTCTTACTTGGCTGCTCCCTATCTGGAAATTCTCTGCCTCCTTGGCTTCCATGATGAACACTTTCTTGGCTCTTACCAGATCTTCCTCAGCCTCTTTACTTGCCATGTAGATATCTGGGATTGTTGACATGGTTTTCTTGGTCTCTTGCCTTCTTCCCTTCTAAAAATATCAGTGTTGAGGTCTTAGATGTAATTTCAGTTCCTCGTCCTACTAATTAGTATCTGTGAGACCTTGGGCAAGTTTTATTAACCTCTCTGAGCCCAGATTCTTAATAAATTGATGGTGAATATGTCTACCTCAAATTGTTGCTAGTATTAGATGAAATACAGTTATGTAAGTGCTCGAGGGCAGTCACTGGTATATAATAAGGGCTCACTATATGGCAGCTGTTTTTTATTCTTTTATTATTTTTTCTCTTCTTCATTTTTTAAACATAAGAGTAGATGGGTATTAATAAATATAATTAAAATTGTCAAACACAAGTCCAACTAAATAGAATACTGATTATCCCAACATTGTTTTTTTGTCATTTTTCAGAAAACCAGATGGATATAATAAATAATGCATTACGTAGGGGAAAATGCATCTATTAAATTGCTCAAGTGGGAGTGGGAAATGAGAAGGGAAACTACCTTTCATATGTATTTTTAATTATTTTGATATCATAAAGTTGATTTTTAACTCTTATTTCAGAAATTTTGAAGAATCTGAAGATGAGTTGAGAAATGAAGTAATAGAATCCCTAGAAAAACTTGCTACTTCTAAAGAGGAAGAAAACAGAGAAGAGTCTCCTGGTTTTTCTAAGGGTGCTGGAAAGTTAGGAGGAGAGATAAGCATACAGAAATATGCAGAATTCAGTGAAGGTTTAGAGAATATTTCTACTCGATCTAGTGACAAAGTATGCATTGCTGATGAAAACCAAGAAACATCAACAACCCATCAAAATGTACAAGTGTGATTATTGTACTTTTTCTTAAGTGATAAGTTAGTATCTATTAGGTATAGTGTCTGGGCACAAGTCATTAATATTCATTCTGTAAGAGTTTGCCAGTCATCCCAGGGGTTAATTTTTCTCCCAATTTAGACAGTAAGGCTGACTAATTTGAGTATAGAAATTAATATTTTTACTTTAAAATTTCTATCAAGAAATCTTTCAGACAGTAGATGTGACAGGCAGAGTAATGAGTCTCTCTTCCTGCCACCCCGCAGCACACCCAGTGATGTGAATATATTGTTACATGGTAAGGGGGAATTAAGGTTGCAGGTGGAAGTAAGGCTGCTACTCAGCTGACCTTCAAATAGGGGAGGGTGTTTTTGATTACCCAGGTGGGTCCAATGTAATCAAAGGGTGTTTAACAGTGGAAGGAGGCAGAAGAGAGAACCAGAGAGATGTCAGGGTGAGCGGGGATGAGCCTGGTGCTGTCGCCTTTGAAGATGTAGGAACATGCCATATGCCAAGGAATACAGGCAGCTTCTAGAATCTGGGAAAGGCCAGGCAATGGACTCTCCCCAGAAGCCCGCAGAGGGAACACAGTCTTGCTGACATCTTGATTTTAGCTTCTGGAAATCCACGTTAGACTTCTGACCTACAGAATTGTAAGATAATAAATTTGTGTTGTTTTAACTAAGTTTGGTAGGTTTAAATTTGATAAATTTAACTAAATTTGTTAAGACAATGGTAGAAAACTAATACAATGTACAAACAAACTCATTTAGAATAATCTGCCATTATAGAAAACTGTGATTTGGGGATTTCTGAAGTCATACTGAATACACTTTTTTGAAGCTGATGTTGACACTCAAGAGAGTAGGGTAATTGAGCAAAGAGAGGATCAAGGCCCGTCATGTTAATTACACACCAAATATTCATTTTATTATGTTTTATTGAATTAATTCCTAATAGCTTCAAATGTATAGATTATAAGCTTCTTGAAGGCAAGAAGCCATCATCTTACTTACATCTTATATCTTACTTACATCGTACGCTGATCTTTTTATATATGGTGCTTAGCAGAGAACAATCCCAGTGTTGAACATGTGCCTGGAGTTTAATAGATATTTGTTGATTTATTGTGTTGCTTCTATGAAGGACAGAGTGGTTATAATTCTAAGTGGTAGAATTCTCCCTGAAATAGATGCTCTGGAGTAAAAATAAAACTGAAATTACACATTAATACATTGCTAAGCCAATGAAACAAGGATGAGGAGGGGTTGGCCAGAATATTTCTAAGGTCTGCTTAGTATTTACATTTGATATAATTTTATTAAATGTGGGGAAAGTATCAAGATTCCCCTAACTGTCGGATGCATCCTGTATTTTCCTTGGTGAAAGTTCCTTTCAGCTTGGTGTATAGGGTTTCAAGCTGCTCTTTAAGAGAGATGGCTCAGTATGGTCACATCATGAGGCTGAGAATACTTAAAAATTTCTTACCACTGTTAATTTCAACCGTGGTAACACATGACCCCGAAAGATTAAAGCATCATTAATCCTACTGACTCTTACTGGTCAGCATATACGTGTTTTACTTTTGGAACATTATGTGGTTAAGGCATGATAAATCTGTTAATATGCTTCATTTAATCCTCATTCTAGATAGTAATTGAATGCATGGAGAATGAAACTTGGTTCCTGAAAATTCCAAAGATCCAAAGACCAGTCAGTTATATGCAGAGAAAAAGGAAAAAAAGAATGAATGTTTAGGGTCAATGTTTAAGGGGCGCCTGGGTGGCTCAGTCGGTTAAGTGTCCGACTTCAGCTCAGGTCATGATCTCCCAGTTTGTGGGTTCAAGCCCCGTATCGGGCTCTGTGCTGACAGCTGAGCCTGGAGCCTGCTTTGGATTCTGTGTCTCCCTCTCTCTCTGCCCCTCCCCAGCTCACGCTCTCTCTCTCTCTCTCTCTCTCTCTCTGTCTCAAATAAACATTAAAAAAAAATTTTTTTTAAAAAGGTCAATGTTTAAGAATAAGCCTATCAAGTTTGCTCCAATGACAAGATGTGTGGCTAAAGTCTCCTTTAGCTAACAGCCACCAACCCTTATTCATTGTAAGATTTTTAAATCTTTGCTGTAAAGTAGGAAGTATTCATTGTGATAAGTATACATATCTTCAAGGTTTTTCAACCTACGTCAGCTCCTAATTCACTTTACCCATCTTACGTACACTGTTATCTAAATCATGTTCTTGAGGCACAATTGATTACTTTATTCTGGGTTTAGACGTAGCTGCATTTGTTAAGTTGAAACTATTGATTACACCTGCATGTGTTTTTAGAATAAATTTTATTAAAAATTATGCATCTTAGGAACTATGTATCCTAGCTATCAAACTGATCATTCTTTAAATGTGTACAAACTTTTAACTTCCCTTTTAAGTATCTCGTACCATGTATAGTCCAAGTGAGCACGTAGCACTCGAATATTAGAACTGATGCTTCTTTGAAGCCAAGGGTGGCCTTAGATTTAGGGTGGGGACAGAGGAAAAAGAATTAGCTGAGGAACAGTGGGAGAGGTAGGGGAAATTACAGGGGCATAATGTGATTCTAGTAATTTGCAGAATTGCTTCTCATGGTTAACTTTTTTGTTGTGTCCACTGAAAGATTTAGCACAGACACCCTGTTCATATTAGAGTCCTGGAGTCTAGGGTACATTCACATAATTAAACACAAATATTCTGAAAGCACTGATAATTACAGGGGCTACTCAGAATTTTGTCTATGACTTTGTAAAAAAGAAACCCCAAAATTATTAAAACATATGAAGTTCTGCAGTGTTTGGTAGGTCCGAAATATTCATTAAAAGGAAAAAGTCTATTAAACTTGACAACCTATTCTTCTTGGGTACTAGAAGAGAGACAATTTTACTTTATCTTTAAATTTTTCATTTTTATTTTTTTGAATTCTTGGCATGTGGAGCTTAGAAGTACTGGTAGTAGATAACAAATAATTCTGAATTGAGAGCCTGCATGAGGGGACAAATACACCATATGCAGAAAAGTATCCAAGAGACTGAAAACCACTTCCTATCATACTTAGAGACAAATAGATTTTGTATCTATTAAAGTCATATTTAGATACAAGTAGATATACAAAGAACAGGTATTTTGTTATGCATAACTGAAATAAGAATGTGCATCCCCACTGCTGTGGGTTCAAAATATACTGTGTTTGGACCACTCAAAAACAATGTTTTACAGGAATAGTCACTCAAGAGTTCTTCAGACAGACAGCAGACATATTGCTTTGATGCTTTCCATGGTTATCAGTCCTTCCAAAAAAAAAAAAAAAAGACATGTCCTATCACATTAGGAACAGGGAAGATGAACATATATGCAAATTATGTTTCCAGTGATGTTTATGACAAATGAAAAAATAATTTTGAAGAAACAAGATTAAGAAATGCTTTATGGGATTTCAGAAACCGTTCTTCCTTTACTTCTTAGTCCCTTTCAATTTCTTTATCTTTATTCTCATGATTTTCTATGGGCTGATGGGTAAACTGAGGGGGCGGTGGTATGGATCTTACCACAAAAGACTAGCTGTAAGATAAGAAAGTGAACTGGGCTGGAGTCAGAAGTCCCAGGTTATAATCCCGATTTTTGTCTTTAAACAGCTTTGTGAAATGGAGTCTTTAGGTCTTTAAATTATTCTTGACTGTAAAGTTGAAAGGAAGAAAACTGGATTAGAGGATTTGTAGGGTTCCTTCCAACTCCAATGTCCACTAGTCTTCTTTTTCTTTTTAAATGTTTATTTTTTTTTTTTTATAAGAGAGAAAGAGCACAAACAGGGGAGGGCAGAGAGGGTGACAGAGGATCCAAAGCGGGCTCTGCGCTGACAGCAGAGAGCCTGATGTGGGGGACTCGAACTCATGAACTGCGAGATTATGACCTGAGCCAAAGTTGGATGCTTAACTGACTGAGCCACCCAGACACCCCCATCTTTCTTTTCTAAACTGAATCCTCTCCACCCAAAGCTATGTTGGTGTGTCATATCATCCTGGGCCTCTGTTTTGCTGCTTTTTGACCTGATGACAGAAGGTGGCCTGTAGAGGAGTCAACGACTGGACATAGACGATGAAGCTGGCCAGGTCGGTGACTGGATGAGAGGAGTTTGGAAGGGAAAAACATACCTCTTTCACATGCTCCTAACACAAAAATGTATCAGATTGACAGAGAAAGACAGATACATGATTTCACTCATGTGGAATTTGAGAAACTAGATGACCATAGGGGAAGGGAAGGAAAAATAAAATCCAGAGAGGGAGGCAAACCATAAGAGACTCTAAATACAGAGAACAAACTGAGGGTTGATGGTCATGGGTGGTTGGGGGGCGGGGAATTTGGGTGATGGGCTTTGAGGAGGGCACTTGTTGGGATGAGCACTGGGTGTTGTATGTAAGTGATGAATCACAGGAATCTACTCCTGAAGCCAAGACTACACTGTATGTTAACGAACTTGACAATAAATTAAAAAAAAAAAAAAAAAAAAAAAAATATATATATATATATATATATATATATATATATATATATGTATCAGACTGTGCAGGAGGTGGATTCACTGAACTAGAAGGAGCTAATTATGTGTGCAGAAAATGCCAAACGCTGTAGTTCTCTGTAATTGCATCTGCACAGCCACATACTTTTCGTGCTAGTTATTCAGCACAGAAGTCCCGTTAAATGTGTACTGATTTGTAGCTACTGACTTAGTAACCACTCGCCTACACTGAAACCTAATGCATTAATAAGGAGGATTACGAAAGACATATAGTATAAATTGTTATCTTTAAATTACTTTATAAAGGTACCTTTAAAAAACTTGGATAGTTATCCAGGTATTTTTCACATACTTTCCATCTCAGAATCACTAGGAGGTAGTGAGGACAGGTATTAGCATCTCCAGATTATAGATGTAGAATGTAAGTTTCAAAAAGATTAAGCAGCAGCTTGAGTATTAAGAGATCAGATGTTTGCAAATGATGACACAGGGATCAGGCCCAGGTGTTTTGCTAGTCCGGTGCTCTTTTCAAAATGCCACCTCATCATCTTACAAGGCATGATGCTGATAACGGAGACTGGGTGGACGGATCTGGCTACTCTATCATGGCTATCAGAAAAACAACTTATCAAAGCGATCTCACTCAGACCTTCTGAACAACTTAAACCTAGCTTCCAGCCTCCTGCGATGTGGAAATGTGAAGGGATGATGAGAGCATCCTTCTCAAATGTACTGATAGCACCAAACAAAAACCTAATTTCACAAATATGGAGCCGTGGGAAGGATCTCTGGAGGCCTCCTGGCCTCTGCGAGCCGACACATGCCCACGGGGCGGTCCCAGTCCCTGCCTTTTCACTACAAGCTTTCAGAACATGATTAAGCCTGCTTAAAGTCTCTTTTCTCTTTTAAGAGAATCTTTAGATATATCCAAGAAGGTCATCCACAATTATTATTTAGGATTTAAATGTACTAGAATTTTTCTGTGTTCCCAAGATAGCAAAACATTTCTAAAGTACCAAACTATTAATTATCAGTCTTCCATTTTCCTTTCGACATTTCCTTTTTTTCTAAAGGTAAATTCTCTTTCCTGGGTTCTAAAGTACAGTGATTTGACAAATAGGACTTGAAAAATGTGAATTAGACCAAAATTAAGATGGTTGGTTCATTTTTTTCTTTCAGATCCATATTTTTCAGAATTTGAGACAAAATCCTAATCTAAAATTTTTTCATTGAAACAATTTAGGTAATTTTGACCTTTGTCATTTTCACTGAAATAAATATCCTGTCTATATACATACTGCTGAGAGCACTGCTTAGGCTGACTTTATTACAATACAGAAAAAGCTTAGAAAAATTACTCACGAATGAAGGTATGTCGCCATTTCATATAAAATATCTTTCATCTGTACAGATATGACATTATTTGAATAAGCTCTCCACAGATGACAGGAACGCCAGTTCAAACTCCTGATCAGAGAATCTGCTTACAGATGCCCGAGCACTGCTTCGGATTTGGAGTCTCTTTTCCTCAGACATGGAAAGAATATGAGCCATGGTTTCCGCGTAGCCTTCTTCGCTTTCAGCCAGAAATCCAGTTATCTCTCCTTCGTGAGGGACGACAATGTCAAGCTTGGGGCCCCCTGAATTGTGTGCGAGGATAATCGTGCCAGCTGCCATACACTCGACAACTCCTGAGAAAGAAACAAAACCATGTGGTCTTTGAACTTTCTGAGAGTGTTCACAAGAACAAGGATGAGCAGAAACCTCTATAAATTTTAGGACACTCATGAGAAATTTAACCACATGTCTGTTGGGCCTATAAATCTGCTCACTAAACTTCCATGGTGTCAAGTAATTTTAAGTTTTTTAGTTTTTAGCCTTCACAATAATGCTACTTGGTTCTTAATTGAAACAGACAAGCAGGCGAGAGAACAGTCTATAAAAAAAAGATCCCTGCAGGTAATAAAACGAAGTAGACTACAGAATGCTGGCAAGATGGCAGACTGAAAGATAAAAGGTGTAAAGAGATACCAAAAGCAAAATTTCAGGAGTTCCAATTCCAGCATTAGGAGGTTGCCCTCCTCCCTCTACTTCTTCTTTGCTGGCTCCTCCTCTTCTGCCCACTTCTGAACCCTGCTCGTTCTCAGCATTTTGCAGCAGGGGCCTCTTCTCACTGGGCACTTTCCCTAGGCCACCTGACCCTCTTCCGTGGGGCTTCCGTAACAACCCGGTCGGCAACGAACTCCGCCGTCTGTGTTTCCTGGTCAGGTCCCTCACCTGCACTGCAGACTCGTAGAGACAAGTGTCCACTGGACACACCCACCTCCGTGTCCTGCAGATCACTCTAACTCTACTGGGAACCTGGCTCATCAACTGCCTCTCCTCTTGGGAGTCTGTCTCAAGGTGAGAGCCATCCACTGTTCATACATTTGCCTACACTCAAAACCCCAGGAGGTCCTCTTGGACTCTTCTCTCTCCTTCACGTAAGACGTCCAATTAATCACCACGTCCTGTTCAATCCTGCCTCAGAATTTCCCTCGAGCATGTTCGCCTACCGTGTTTGTACCACAGCACGTCACCCAGGTTGCCAGGGCAGCCCAACACATCCTCCTGCCTTCCTCCCCTGGCCCTCCCTGCTCCTCACTGATCCACCCCTCCACGGCAACCACAGTGAACTTGAGGAAATAGAAAGCTTTTAAATCCAATATTCAAAATCAGTCTATCTTTTCCCACTGGCTTCACCTGGCCCCAGCTCCCCTCTCCATCAGCGTGCTGTTCCTCCTGCATGCTCCGGCCATACCGAACCCTTAGTTCCCTGAGTGCACCTGCTAGTGCCCTTATGGTCCCACCTGTCACGATGCTGTTCCCTCTGCTGGATATTCTCCCATCTCTTGCAAGGCTAACTTCTAATTACTGTTCAGGTCCCAGCTTACGCATCACACCATTTCCTCGGGCAACTGTTCTCTGACCTCACAAATCTGTTAGGTGTTTCTCTTTGGTGCTTCAAATCACCCTGCACTTGCCCTGGCACAGCACTTAGCACCGTGTCCAGTAAAGTGCTGTTTAACTGGTCTGTATCACACACAGAGCTGGAAGTCTCGGAAGGGAACAACAGGTCCTGTCTCCCAGTCATTTTCCCAGCACCCGCCACGTGCCTGGCACACTGAATGCTCCAGTAAGTCTCTGTGGGAGGAGCCACAGGGAGTCAGACCCTGTGCAGAAGGTCTGAATCAAAAAGTTCTTGCTGTATGTCTGGGCTCAGTAATGTGCGACCCACTAGGGATAGACAGGAGGGTAAGAGAAATCATAGCCTTAGCACAGGAAACTTCACTTTATGTTTTTCCATTTTCCCTGAACACCTAGCAGTGTGGACACAAAGCAGCCATGTGAGAAATAGATGTTGAACCAAATTAGACACAAGACAGCAGTTGACTTTATACCAAATGTATGCATAACAGGAAGTCAGGATATAGAGAGCAGCTTGTGCTAGAATAAACAAGAAAGGCTAAATTAAAGGCTAAGGAGATGAAAGTCAGACACTTATAATGGGATTTGGCAGAAAAAGGAGGGTAGGCCATTTCAATAATGGGTAGGGAATCAACAGAAGAAACAACAGAATTGCCATGAGGAGCCCTATCAGCTCAGCTTTTGGTGTACATGAAAATCACCTGATGAGCTTTACTGAAATACATCTACCTGGGCCCCACCCGGAGATTCAGATTTGGTCCTTCAGTGAGATTAGGCCAGGAATCTGTACCAGTCCAGACATAGGGTTAGGTGGGGCAGAGAAACTGGTAGGTAACAGCAGGGGCTGAGTTAGGATCCAAGCTCTATCTCTTATTGCTAAGGCTGAACAAGGGCAAGTTCAAAACCTCTCTGTGCCTGAGTTTCTTTATTCGTCAAATGGAAATAACAGTACATCAAGCAGGGTTTCAGAGAGGATTAAATCAGATAATACTTGTAAAGATCTCAACAGTGACTTATGCACAGTAAGCTGTCAATAAATATCAGCTATTATTATTGACTACATACTGTTATGTCCTGCGGGGTCTCAAATGAAAAAAGTTTACTTGGCAGACTGGGAGAGGAGAATTAGACCTGATGTGAACTTCTAGAGTATTATTATTTTATCAAGAGAACCCAAATGTACATCTCATGACACCAAACGAGTTGCTGAAAGGACAAACTCACCAATCCCAAAATGCTCGTTCCACATGGTGTGCAGACCAATTGTTGCTTCAGACAAGTAAGTCTTTAACTCATCAAATGGAATGTTTATTTTAAATTCCACATCTTCTTGAACTCCCAGATCCTCAGAAAGCTTTCTCAGTTGGTTTACCCTGAGCTCATCATCTTGGTTACGACACCCTCCAATGAGGACAAGTTTAAGGGAAGGAAGTGACCCAGCCACCTTCTTATTCAGCAATTTAGCAAAGGCTTTGATCTGCAAAGGATGATTCTTTTCAGGCCGGAACTGGCCAATGGAAACCAGCAAATGTCCTGGGGTTGTCTTTTTCTCGTGTAAGGGAATGTCCAGAAAGGTCTGTACATCACAAGGTGGGTAAACAATATTAGTGCAATTCCCGACTTTCCACAGTGAGAGAATGTGGTTTAGTGTCCAAGAAGAATTGACCATCACTACATCACTGCAAGAACCCACAAGTCCATAAATAAAAGCAAATAAATAGTAATAGATGAGCTTTACTTTGCTGAGAAAAGGATTCCTGGTAATGAAGGCTGCGTTATTAAATCCGACATTTTGGTTCTTCACTACAGACAGCATATCAGTGCTGATCGTGGGATAATGAACGTAGCTGCCAATGCGACAACCACCTAGATACTTAAACAGAGGCAGTGTGAACGCGTATCCCATTGAATCGATGTAAACGTCAGGAACACACTGCATTAGAGCTTCCCAGCCAAGAAAAATGGATCCTAGACTTTGGCCCAGCAGTGTGAAGTGAGGATAGAGCGAATCTTCCACAAGGTAGCGTTTCCTCAGGAAAACAAACTTCACTGGGTGAGTGAGCCTGATGTTAAATCTTCGGAAAGCACCTTCTAGAATCTGTTGACCACTGACGTTCACGTCACCAGTATACACAACATAAATTGCTTCAGGATACCTAAAACAGAATGCAGTAGTTAAGATTTTCACTGGTTTAGGTTAAAATCGAGCAGAAAAGTTGGAGATAATTATTTTGTCACAATCATAAAGAAGGTTATTTCTATATTGAAAAAAAATGTTTTCCACTGTTTTTCCTTCATTGCACTTGGTCTGCTGATCCCGAGTCCTCTGCTGTCCTGGGAGTTAAATGTTAGTCCTCCAAATGAGACTTCGAGTTCTTTGCTATTTCCTCTTCTGAGAGTTTTGCATGGAGCAGACATCAACAGAAATTGCTGACATTTCCGCTTTTATGAAATACACAGAAACTTTATTCTGACGACCTTTTCAGTATAAAATGGTAATATCAATAACGTACTCCTAAACAAGAGTTAAAACTTACTAAATGTATCTTTAGACAGGATCATAGATGCTAAAGCGTTACTCTATTTTTATCTGAGAAATGCAATAAGATTCTAAAAGCTAGATCAGGTGCCTGCATCAAAATCAGATAGGGTAGAATAATAATGGAAGTCTTTAAAAGTATATATTCTTATGACTATGCTTTTGGCATTTGCTCTGATGGTGTTTTTGGCTACTGAGTCATAAAACATTTCTTAAATATCTAGTATGAGCTACTAGGTTCTGGGGATTCAGGGATTAGAGGGTCTTTACCCTCGAGGAGCTGAGTTCAGTGGGGAAAACAGATATATAAACAGAAAACTGCAAAACTGTGATATGTGTTGATAAAGACAGCCATGGGATGCTGTGCAGACCCAAAGGATGAGCATCTAACTGCACTTCCCCACAGGCAGAATGATACTTAGACTGAGGTGTTTTTTTTTTTTTTTTTAACGTTTATTTATTTTTGAGAGACAGAGAGAGAGGGAGAGAGCTTGCACACATGAGCAGGGAGAGGGGCAGAGAGACAGAGAGAATCGCAAGCAGGCTCCGCACTGTCAGTGCAGAGCCCAAAGCGGGGCTCAAACTCAAGAACCGTGAGATCATGACCTGAACTGAGATTAAGGGTCAGATGCTTAACCCACTGAGCCACTCAGGTGCCCCTGGAATGATCCTTATAAAACGTAAAAACGATTGTCATCTCCGATTGCTTAAAGATGGCCACAAATTCTTTGACACTTATCAAGTGGTGGGATCTATGTCCCTTCCCCTGGAATGACGGGCTCTGTGACTGCTTTTACCAATAGACTATGTCAAAGGTGACATTTTGCCAGTTTCTAGAGCCAAGTTCTATGGGGATGGTAATTTCTGCTTTGCTCTAGAGAAGTCAGCTGTCACATAAGACGTCCAACTATCCTGAGACTGCCATGTTGTGTGCAAGCCCAAGCGAGTCACGTAGAGAGGCTGCGGGCGACAGAGATGCCTGACCAGTGTTCCCCACCCTCACCCACTGTCACTGTTGCAATCATCCCAGCCCAGGAAGCAGGTATGTTAGTGGAGAAGCCTTCAGATGACTTGGAGCCAGCTGCCATCTAACTGCAGCAGCTTGGTATGCAGGATTTCAAACAGGGCCCATCAATCCCCAAACTGTGAAAAATAATGAGAAATTCTTGCTTTAGCCATTACGTTTTGGGGTGGCTTGTCACGTAGCAGCAGATAAGCAGAATATCATCTCTCTGTCTGAAACACTCATATAGTTTCCCACAGCACTTAGAATACCAGCTAGACTCCTCACTCTACTCACTCAAGCCCTGAATAATCTGGACCCTGCCTCCGCTCTCTCACGTACCCACAGGGTCAGCCAAACTGGATTCCTTTCTCTGAACGAGACAGGCTCCTTCCAGTCTTAGGGGACTTGCAAGAGTTGTTCCCTCTGTTTTGAACTCTCTTTTCTCATCTTCACTGTGTTTTCCTGAGGCAGACGGTATGGCATGTGATTTACAACATGGGCTCTGTAATGCAGTTCCCTTATCTGTCAAATGAGGGTAACAGTAACAATCTCGTAAGGTTACTCTGAAGATTGGGTGAGCTGACACGTGTAAAACACTTCAAACAATGCCTGGCACATAGTAAATGCTAAGTACACGTCAGCTGCTTTTGTCATTTAAACTTCAGTGAAGTATCACCTCCTTGGAGATTTTCCCTACTTACTCAGTCTAAAATATGGAATCATTCCCGGGGCACCTGAGTGGCTCTGCCCGTTAGGCATCTGACTCTTGATTTCGGCTCAGATCATGATCTCATGGTCATGAGATCAAGCCCCAAGCTCTGCTCAGTGCAGAGCCTGCTTGGAATTCTCTTTCTCCCTCTCTCTGCCCCTTTCCCATTCTCTCTCTCTCAAAATAAGTAAACGTTAAAAAAATAAAGTATGGAGTCCTATTTTAATTTCTTGCGTAGCATCTCTCACCATTTGGTATTTTTCTTTTTAGGTATTATTTTGTCTCCTCTCCACTAAAATCTAAGATCCATGATCTATTTTGTTCACCATTCAATCTCAACTCAACAGTGCCTGACACAGAGTAGGTCCCCAAGAAATATTTCTAGATCGAATGAAAAGTGTATTGTAGTTTATGCTGAGTCAGGAGAGGCTTGTAGAAATTAGCTGAGGAGAAAAGGTCAGAAAAAAAAGGAACACCGTATGCAAAGGCAAGGAATCTATAGAGAGAGCCTGATGCTCCTAGTTTGGTGTGCTGAGCAAAGTATACATGAAGGAATGGGGAGGGATGAAAAATAAAATGTGGCAAGAACAAGATGAAAAAGTATCTTCTATGTCCTACTGAGGATTTGGACTTCTTTCACTGCAGGTGACTTGGGAATTACAGAGTTTGCTGGGGAGTACAGTAGAGCTATCACAAAACTTTACCGCTGCCCTCAAGAGTGAGAGAATCCAGGTAGACAAGTTAATGCACAGAGTTAGGAGAAGGAAAGAGCAGTAGTGATTAGAGAAGGAGCAGGGAAGGCCTCAGAAAGGTGGGCAGTACGCTGAGATCTAAGAACATGTTTTAGATCCAGGGAGTTATGGAAGATGGCAGAGGAAATACAAGGGTGGTGGCTGGAAGCCAGGATGAGCCGAGAAACAGAGATGTAGAGTGAAGGGAATTCTGTGTGAAGGCTCTGGAACTGGATGAAGGGCATGTGCCAGGAAGTAGCATAACCAGGGAAGAATAATAGTTTCCTCCTATGATAAAACCACAAATGGAATTTGTACTTTACTGTGTTTATTCCTCCTACGTTTGGAGATGCAGGTGGGGAGAAGGAAGCCTAAAACATGAAATGACCGGGTAGTAGCATATTCTTTCGAACATGGTAACTTAAGACTAACTGGTAATGATATCAACATTAAAATCAGATAGATGCTCTCACAGAGATTATCTCCTGTGTGCCACTATGGACTAAATGTATTCAGGCTTAAAGTGTTCCTTGGTATTGCTCGATATATTTCTGTTTACTATTCAACTTCTCCACACGTTCTTCCAAGGTGACAGTTATCCCCGCTAAATTTTGCCATTAAAGGGTGGATACTTTCCATTTCTTTAGCATATCAACTAAAATTCAACAGGATCTTGTAAGGCAGGCTGGCACATAACAGGAGTGTTTCCTTATTGAAGAACAATTAATTTCTGGCCACCAGTAAGGTGAGAGAAAGTTAAGTTTCTGGGCAATGATTTTTTTTTTTTAAAGGTAATACGAGAGCAAATGAGCTAAGAAAGATGCATACCTACTTTTTCTGCAGAGCCCTTAAGGCACACCACAAAACTCTTTCTCCTCCGCCACCAGCATTGCAGTACGGATGAAAAAATGCAATCACCAGTTGATTTTTCCCATTTTTGCTAGTTGCTACTGACTCTTTCTTTCTTCGTACCAGCAGTCTGATTCCCCAGAGGATAATGAACAAACATATGCATAAAATTCCACATACTGTCAGGCCAGGGAGGAATAATGAATAAAAAAACCTGAAACAAGAAGGAAAATATAAAAATCAACAGAATGCCCATTCAAAAGAAACAACAAATTAAAGTCCACTTTTACATATCCACTTTATGTATCAGTAGTAAAGACAGATTTTTATACCTGGGAGTCTGCTAACGAAATACTTTTTAATCAGCAGTAAAAATCAATGTTGAGCCACTTTTCTCCTAACAGTGTATGTGTTAAGGGACTAAAAACAGGGGCACCGGGGTGGCTCAGTCGGTTAAGCGGTCGGCTTAGGCTCAGGTCATGATCTCGTGGTCCGTGAGTTCGAGCCCCGCGTCGGGCTCTGTGCTGACAGCTCAGAGCCTGGAGCCTGTTTCAGATTCTGTGTCTCCCTCTCTCTGACCCTCCCCTGTTCATGCTCTGTCTCTCCCTATCTCAAAAATAAATAAATGTTAAAAAAAATTAAAAAAAAAGGACTAAAAACTAAAATTTAATTATTAACCTAAACAAGACATGATCAGGAATGGCATCTGACCCCCAAAAATCACAACACAGAACCCGAGCAGTATGATCTTCTGAATGATCAATAATGAACATTTAATTAGTTAAAAGTTTGGTGAGGTAGCAAATCATTTTTATTCTTTCACTTCGCCTCAAATAGAACAATTTCTGGGGTGAGAGGAACTTAGATCTCTCCATTTCTATTACAAGTTCTGCATCTGATCTGTTTCTATGACCCTAGAACACTGCCTTTCCTTATGTGCCTCTAAATGAGTTGCCATAAATGCTCTGACAACATACTTCTACTCCATACTCACTCCCCCACTGACTGCTAAAAGGCTCTTACTGCCAGGCTGACTGAAGCTCTGCAAAGGCAAGGAAGGACCCAGGCTTGTTTACCACTGGATGCCAACGCCTAGCATAATGCCTGGCCCAGAGAAGGCATCCGTGTTTGTTGACTGCATACAAAATTCTTTACCTCTTCAGACGTCTCTTAGATGATGTTAAAATAATTTTTCAAAGTGTGTTTTTCTGTTAGCATTGGGCAATATAGTTGGTATCTAGCTTCATATTTTTTATATCCTGCCTACCCTTTATAAAGGATCCGGGGAGCTTGTAACACATAAAGACACTAAAATACTAAAACTTAAATAATGAAAACGCAGGGCCGGGGAGTTCAAGTATTTGGTGGGGAGCAGTGACAGGTGGGGGACATAGATATACAGACTCTAAGTTTGTACGTGGTAGTGAAAAGCAGATTGGGCTCTGAAGGGCTTAATGATCCAAGCATGTATGGGGATATTTTGTGTACTTGCATAGTTTTCATTGTCCATAAGCAGAAGACATAAATTCTTCAGAGAAATAACTTTTTTTCTTAATTTTTAAAGTTTATTTATTTATTTTGAGAGAGAGAGACAGAGAGTAAGTGGGAGGGGCAGAGAGGGAGACAGAGAATCCCAAGCACAGAGAGAAAATCTGACAGTGCAGCCTGACATAGGGCTGGAACTTACGAACCATGAGATCATGACCTGAGCCAAAACAAGAGTTGGATGCTTAACCGACTGAGCCACCCAGGAGCCCCGGCAGAAATAAATATCTTACTTATATTTAGTTTGGAAACAAACTTCTCATGTGGGACTTCCTATTGTGAATAAGTGCACTGTTTGAAGACGTATTTGACTTATTAGAATGATTGATCTCAGGATATCTTTAAACTCTTAAAAATTCCTGAAGACCCCATACAGCTTTTATTTCTATCAGGATTTCCCAACCTCGGCACTGCTGACATTTTAGACCACAATAATTCTTTGTCTGCAGGGACTGTCTTATGCATTATAGGATGTTTAGCTGCATTCCTGGTCTCAACCCACTGGATGCCTACAGTACCCTTCCAATCATGACCATAAGAATTATTTCGACATTGCTAAATGTCCTGCAGAAGTTAAAATCAGCCCTTGTTGAGAAATACTCATTTACACTGATTATATCTACCAATATTTAGCATATCAGAAATGAAACTGAGGAATTTAATGAATTATTCTGACAATGACAAATCCATTACAAGTTAATATAAAACACATTTTTATTAAAAAAGCCCTTTTTTCCAAACAAACAAAAAAGAAATTCAGTAAGAAGGGTATTACTGTTTTAGATATTTGCAGACCTCTTTAATGTCTGGCTTAACAAAAGACAGTGGCTTTTAATATCTGCTTCTGCATTCAATCTTAGTGATATGTTGTTTTACTTGAAGTATGTGAAGGAAATCTAAGCTCACTCAGATATGTAGTAGGAAAAGGGAGTGTGTTTAAATACCCTTTTCAGATGGTTACAGCATTTTTCTGTGATGTTATACCAAATTAGACAAGTGGTAATTTCTTAATTGTCAGGTGCAACATGGAGTTTGAAAGCCAATCAATGCCCTTTTCATACTCTGTTATACTGAAATCTTGTGCTTTAAGTGGATCTTTTACCTATACATGATTTTGTAAAGCCATGACTTGATTATTTAGAAAATATTGGTTCATGACTCATGTAGACTTTCCAAATGTGGGCACATTTTTTCATTGTATAATATCCCCAAATCACATTTGTTAATATCACTACCCATCTCTTCAGGAAAATCTTTTAATTATTGGAAAGTGGTCAAGCTTTGGATGGCAGATACAGGTTCTCCAAATTCTAATTTTCACTTGAGAGTTCAAACTTTATTATTAGCAATAAATTCTGTCACTTGTTTTCTTTGAACTGACAAGGTTACTTCATTCATTTTCAAAGCCAAGTCAGAAGAACCATACTTTGTCAGTCATTCTTTCAAGTAGAAACCACGTCCCATAAAAAAGTGTCTTGAGCTTTCAACTTAGCAATCATGCAAGAACTTTTCCTTGAGATAAGCATCATACTTCAGTATGAAGACATTATATATATTAAAAAGATATGTATTCAACTCAAGGTTAATTCTTAAAAAAATTAATTTTTACTGTTTCATCAAGGACATTCTTAGTAAAACTGGCTTTAGCAAGTGCACGGTGGTGAAAAACACAAGACTTCTCGTATACTTTGATTTCATTGCCTCGATTTGTAGTAAGTAGCAGTTTTATCCACTATTACTTTTGCACCATTGGTGCAAATGTAAACATAATGAGAAAGCAAATGTTAGCATAAATTATTTTAAAAATAGTTTTGATCTTGAAGAACTATTAAAAGAGTCTTAAGGACCTGTCAAGGTCTATGGACCATACTTTGAGAACTACTGACTTAAAGGATGAACAGGGTTTGACATAAGTGGTAAGATTTGTCAATTATTTAATGTTTGGAATATATCTGTTCATAAAAAGAATATTATACAGCTTTCCCAGGAAAAGTTAAAAGCCCATTTAATTTAAAATGAGGCTGATCCATAGAATCCAAGGATTTTTATGGCATTTCCTTCTAATGATTTAAGTGGGAAGATTCATGTGATAGGATTTTCAAACTGAACTATTTAACTTAAAATCAGAAAAAATAAATCCTACTAATAACTAAAGTTGAGCCAGTCCTTATTGAGTCTCTTAGTTTCAAAGATACAGACTATATAAATTTATTAAACATCCTACAGTACTTGCACATCAAAACTATCCATTTTAGAATTTGTTTAAATCTAACTAAAAATAGGGGCGCCTGGTGGCTCAGTCCAGTTAAGCATCCAAATTTTGGCTCAGGTCATGATCTCAGGGTTTGAGAGTTGGAACCCCGCATCTGGCTCTGTGCTGACAACTCAGAGCCTGGAGCCTGCTTCAGATTCCGTGTTTCCCTCGCTCTCTGCCCTTCCCCAACTCGTGCTCTCTCTCTCTCTCACTCTCAAAAATAAACATTCAACTATACAGTATATACATACACACACACACACACGTATATAAACTAAAAATATGTGCCATTAAATAATGTTTACCACAGAAACCCAAGGCTTTAAAAGATAATTAATCAACAGTGACTCATTCATTCAACAAACATTTATTTAGCCATTGTGATGCGCAAAGCACTGAGTCAGGGATATTTCAAATGTCAGGGAAGAATATGAAGCCTCTGAAAATAGACTTTCCTGTTCAAAATGTTTTAAATAACCATTATAGAAATTGGAGTAGAGGGGACAAAAATGAAGAAACAATACCTGAATTTTGGAGAGAATATGTATACACTGCAGGATGCTATCATGTTAATTACAAATTTCAACCTGAACAAAAATAGGTAGGTGTTAAAAGAACTGTGTAGATGGAATATAATAGGTCTTTTTTTTTTTTTTTTTTAATAAATTTAGGGCAAGTCAGGTAAAAAACAGTAGTATTACAACAATAAAAGTAGGGGGAAAAAAGTCTGGGTTTTTTTTCACCAAAATGTTAACAGTAGTTATCTTCAGATGGTAGCACGCCTGGCCAGTTTTCTTTTTTGCTCCTCTATTTCCTAACTCTTCTATAAGAAACAACGTATCACCTACGTAATACAATTTTGTATTACTCCTACATCAACCGGAAATAAGGATCAATGGATGATCATGAAGCAGATGATTCAACATAAACTTTTTATTTGTGAAAATAAAGAGAAATCTCACTAAAATGGAGTCAGGAGGCCAGAAGGGGGAACGCAGAGGAGCTCTATCACTCAAATGTCAATTTCATGAAGAAGTGTCAATTACAGCATCCAACAGTAGAATCCTAAACACGATGGAATGGTCACTAACAGGCCCCAACAGGGAGAGATGTACGTCGCATTTCCTACAAGAGTACTCCTGCAACTCAGCCAATGAGAAACCCTCACTACTCTTGCTTTTCTCCAGCGGACTTTACTTCAACCCCCCCACCCCTTCAACTTCCTCCTTCTCCATAAAACAACGGTCCTCTCGTTGGTAGAACTTGCCAGGTATGGTTTTGTCATAGCTTGTATATCCAGAAATGCAATTCTCTGCTACTCCCGAAAAAAACAAACAAAACCAACCAAACCACTTTTGCTGGTAAGACAGCTGTTTTATTTTTAAGGTTAACATATTTAAGTGACATATGTTAACAGTGACCATTTTGGTGAGTGAAAGAGGGGAAACTAAGACGTGACAAGAGCTAGTTTATTCTTTACCAAAAAGAGACACGATAGTTTGGAAAATGACCCATGGCTCAATTATAAAGGAAAACGAGAAATGAATATGGATAATTTATAACAGAATAGTTGGAGTGTGAACAAAAAAGAAAAAGGAAGGGAAACTACACCCTTCAGCCAGAAGTGGGGCAGGCGAAGAAAACGCGGTTAACTGAGTCTTTAACCCAGTCAGCTTCAGTCTAATTAAAAGACTCCGGGGGCGCCTGGGTGGCGCAGTCGGTTAAGCGTCCGACTTCGGCCAGGTCACGATCTCGCGGTCCGTGAGTTCGAGCCCCGCATCAGGCTCTGGGCTGATGGCTCAGAGCCTGCAGCCTGTTTCCGATTCTGTGTCTCCCTCTCTCTCTGCCCCTCCCCCGTTCATGCTCTGTCTCTCTCTGTCCCAAAAATAAATAAACGTTGAAAAAAAAAAATTTAAAAAAAAGACTCCGAAGTGAGAACAGCGCTATCCTTGAGGCCTAGATTCGTGACTAGAAGATCCCCCTTCCCCGCAAACTTCAGTTGCCCTGGGCGGACAAGAACCCCCGCAAAACAGAAAACGCCTGGGAGCCCACACCACCAGCTCCTCACCTCAGTAACTCGCACAAGCACCAACCCCCTTTGGTGGTCGCCATCTTCCCTCGACCCCCGAACTCAGGAAGCGCTTCGCTGTTCCTCTTCTCTATTGGCTCCAGAGGAAGCGGGCGGTGTTCTCTCCGCCCCCATGGGGCAGGTTTCGCGTCTCAATTGGCTGCTGGTAGTAGCTTCCCACGGCCTTCCAGTCAATAGAATCTCCCGGGGAGGAGACAAGTTTTCGGCGTGGCGCACAAGGGTCCCGCCCCCCCAGCGGGCGGGGCCGTAGTGGGAGTAGGGCTGGAGAGGGCGTGGCCTGTGATAGACAGCCGGGCACCCGCCCTCGGCCCCCTCCCCCACTGGAAGCCCCCAGCCCGGGGCCCGCCGGCCGTTGAGACCAATGGGAGGCCCTTGCGCATCTCGGATCGATTTCCCAGGTGCGGAGTTCACTCCCGCGGCAGCTGCGGCATTTGGGACCCGCGACGCCCCGGAGCGAAGCGCGGAGCTGAGAGGCAGCTGTGCGGAGTGGACCCGAAGAAGGTGCCCGCCACGCCGCACCTCTCCGCCGGCGGTTGGCGGGCCCTGGGATCTGCATCTCCGGCTCGGCTCTGCGCCGCTCGCCCGCCCTCTTGTCCTTCACACGCCGGGGGCCTAAGTCCGCAGCGTACCGGCCCGAGGTAGCGGAGACTTGGGAGGGAGGACCGGTCCCCGCCAGGGGCATGGGCAGGGCCGCCTCCGGGTGTGAATGAGGGTCCGAGGCCAACCCTCCGCCCTTGCGCTTATCCCCGTACCCCCCACAAGGGCCAGGGCGCCAGGGCGCGCAACTTTGAATTAGCTGGTGGGGCGAGGGCTGCTGATCCCCTGGTCTGAAATGCAGGAGACCTTTTCCAGACCCTTCCCCGGGTGAGAGAGCCGAACCGCAGAGATGCCACCCACAGCCCGCTCCCGGGGTTTTAACACCGCACTTCTCCACTAACCAGGTGACCTGTGGGCTCTGGGCGGATCACAGAAGAAATTGGTTCCTCCGGAGGAGGATGCTTGAGCAGGAGAGGCAGCTTACTGCTAGAGTAGGGGCCGGTTGGAAAGTAAGTTTCCCTACCCGAGCGCCGCGTGCTCACACCTACCTGGAGGACTTTCCACGCCCACCTGCCTGCCTTTCTCTGCGGCCTGGCCTGGCTTGCTCGGGGAAGGCAGGGGGCTAGAGCCCTAGCTCCAGGAGAGCGCCCTTAGAAATGCTATGCCTTTAACGGGTTTGCAGGAACAATTTAAAACCCAGCACTTTCCCACTCCTCTTTATGTCTGAAGCTGGATTTGTAAGTGAGCGTTGAGTTGCTGTGTAAGAGCCCTAATTGCCCAGGACGAGTAAATTAGTTACCCAGAGAAGTTATGAAGAGTGCGCGGGTCTCTTTTTATCCAGGTCCTGCAACTTTTTTTTTTAAAGAACTGTTTTGAATTCATTTTAATTATACAAGTAAGGCATTAATGTGGTGACTTAAAAATGCAAACAGCACAGAAATATTGAGCATGAAAAGCAGATCTGCTTCCTAATCCTTTTCTGTACATTTACATATGTCATCCTTTGTTCTGCAAATATTTATTGAACACTTACTGCATGTTTCAGGCATGGTACTGAAGAGCTGAAAATACAGTGGTTAAAAAATATGTGTGTGTGTGTGTGTGTGTGTGTGTGTGTGTGTGTGTATCTCCAGATAAATCTTTAGGTTTTGTATGTATGTGGTTTTAAAATTTTTGTTTGTTTGTTGTAAATGAGATCACATAGTGTGTATTCTCCAACCTTTCTTTTCTTCCCCCTCCCCCCCCCCCCATAGAACTGTCTTTTGGAGATTGTTTCATATCAGTACATAAACATCTATCTTGTTGTTCAGTTTAACCTCTATACAGTATGGATGCATACCATAGTAAGTTTTATTTTTTCCCTGTGGGTGGACATTCTGTGTATTTCTAACTTTTTTTCCTCCCTTCACAAGCCATGCTGTAGAGGACATCCTTGTACATGGTTTTTAATGCTGACACTTGAGTATTTCTTCAGGATGGACATGTAGGCCTGAATTGCTGGTCTACAGATTTCTAAAGTGAACTCAACAACATTATTTTGTGCCCTTTTGTAGTGAAATTTGTCTTAGGTTCTGGTGGTACAGAAATGAAAGGTAAGTGGATTAATGGATGGGTAGACAGAGGCTGGTCAATAGATGCCTCTAAGTGTGATGGCTCTGCATTTAATGGAGGTGCAAAGAACACATGGGGGAGGGTGGCTCAGACAGGGGCACACTTCTAACTCCCTACGGTGCCCCCCACCTCTCTACCCATCAGAACAATCCTTATCATTCCAGATCAAGCTCAAGATGCTTCCTCCTTGAAACTTTGGTGACTGCTTCTCCCTGTGTTGACCTCACCCTCTTCTGGATTTCTTAGAGAATAGTATTAGCTGATATTACTGAGCCTACTCCCTGCTAGGCACTGTACTAAGCACTTTATATTCTTTCATGTGCACTGTCTTATTTAATCCTCACAAAACCCTTTGATGTAGGTATTATTTTTTGTTATCACCACTTATTTAACAGTTTTTTTTTTTTTGAGGGGGGGCATGAGTGAGTGAGGGGGTGAGAGAGAGAATCCCACATAGGCCCCACACTGTCAGCGCTTCAACCCAAAGCGGGGCTCGAACTCATGAACAGTAGGATCATGACCTGAACCAAAGTCAGATGCTTAACTGACTAAACCACCCAGGTGCCCCTAACAATTTTTTTTTTTTTTTTTTTTTTTTTTTTTTTTTTTTAGTATTTACTCTGTGCCAGCCATTCTAGGCACTGGGGATCCAATTAAGACTAAGACTAAGACCCTGCCCTCAAGGAATTTATGTCCTAGTGGGAGATGCAGAAATAAAAAAGGGTAGGCAAATAGTGTGATTTTTGGCACTGGTAAGTGTTGTGGAGTAAATAAATCCGAGTATGGGCATTAGGCAGGACATGGGAGGGGAGATACTATCTAGGGCAGGTCGTCAGGAAATTATCTCTGAGGAGGTTGTATGAGTAGAGACCTGAATGGTTCAGATTTGGGAGAAGCGTTCTAGGTTGAGGAACCAGAAGGTGTCAATGTCCTAAGTCCAGAGTGAGCCGAACAGGGGAGGAACAGTAAAAGAGAGCCAGAGTGGCTGGAACAGAGAGAAGGAGAGGAAGTAGTACAATACGAGGTCAGAATTCATCCTCTTTACAGGTGGGGGGACTGAGGCAGAGAGAGGTTAAGTCACTTACTCAAGGTCCTACAGATAATAAGAGCTAGTAACAGGGAGATCTGGAATTGAGTCCTCGCCAGGCTGCTTTGACTTTCTTGGGTATATATTTTCTTTCAAACTTCCTTGACACCTGGTCATATGGTATGATTATTTAAATTTATCTGAATATAGCTTTTTTTTTTTTTTTTTTGCTCAACTGTGTGTTTCTTGAAAGCAGGGACCAGATTTGTATCTCTTAAAAAACATTCTCCAGGGGTGCCTGAGTGGCTCAGTCGGTTGAGTGTACGATTCTTGATTTCAGCCCAGGTCATGGTCCCAGGGATGGAGCCCTGTGTTGGGCTCCTTGCTCACTGTGGAGCCTGCTCAAGATTCTCTCTCTCTCACTCTGCTCCTCTCCCCTACTTACCTGTTCTCTCTCTATCTCAAGAGAAAAAAAATTCTCCATAGCTATTATAATAGGTGCACCAGAGTTGTTCTTGAATGAATGAGTTATAGCAAGATTTTTCCCTACCCCCACCCCCAACGCATTGTTTTCTCTTCGGAGGCCTGTCTGGGGCAGCAGTAACCCTGAAAGGGAGGTGGTCCATGAGCTGGGTCATTCAGCCTTCACTCTACAAACATGGAGTGCCTTCTGTTTCTCTGACGCTGGGCCAAAGCAGAATAGAAGTGCAGTAGTGGCACAAAGATGAATAGAGGTCAGCCCCTGTACTCTTGGGGCTGACAGTCATAGGTGCCAGAACAAAGACGTCTGTATACAGCATAGCACGCACAGGCAAGAGCAATTGGCCTTTCCTGGGAGGAAGGGATGCAAAAAGAACTTCAAGAAGAGGTATTTCATGACTGAGGTTTTGAAGGAGAAATGTGTCAGCTGGGCACACAGAAGAATGAGAAGAAGAATGTCGCAGGTACAGTCCGGCATGTGCAAAGGTGCAGAGGCTAGAAGTGGAAAGACAGATTTGCCCTGAGTGGCTTGACAGCCTGGAAAGTGGTTGTGGAAGGCTCTGTTTCTCAGGCCTTTGGACTTTATCCCACAGACGGGGGAGTTTGCACAGGGGGAAATGGTGTATGGTGCTCTTCGGAAGTAAAGGGCGAACTGGGAACAGAGGTGCTGGAGACATGATTAGAGGCCTTTGCTGGGGTCATCCCATCCAGATCCAAGGTGGCCAAAGCCCTACAGAACTGGGAGTCCCGTTCCCAGTGTCATGTCAGGAGACAGTGGAGGTTTTCTGCACTCTTCAGTGTCCAGAGCATCAGAGGCAATGGTAGTCCTTCTAGCAACAACACAGAGAATGGTGGGTACAGGACTAACTGGGAGTAAACTGCGGTGGGGGAGGGGTGCCGGGGTGGTTCAATCAGTTAAGCATCCAACTCTTGATTGTGGCTCGGGTTATGATCCCAGGGTCGTGAGATTGAGCCCCACGTCGGGCTCTGTGCTGATAGTGTGGATCCTGCTTGAGATTCTCTTTCAAAACAAAGAAATAAACACTAAAAAAAAAAAAAAAAAAAAAAAAAAAAAAAAGCTGGCGGGGGGGAAAGAGAATTGGATTTTAAGTGCTTCTTTATCTGACATCTTCACTGCAAGGATGGAGATGACCCAAGTCCATTACTGTCCACCGATGCCATAGCACAGGTAGCAGAAAGTGTCCATGTTCAAGCGTGTGCAATATTATTTTATCAGTAGGATTAGAAATCCTTACCCAGTGAAATTCTCGAATGTCTGACTTTTTTTTTTTTTTTTTAAACTAAGTTAAAGGAAAAAAATCTAAGCAGATCAAAGGTCAATGAGATAAAGTAGAGGGCAAAGCAGAGAGGGACTTTTCATTGTGATGTAACCAACATGGCAAATAAGATTTAAAAACACCAGTGGTTTGAAACCTGTGGATTCAGAATGCAGCAATTCTGTTGAAGCCTCCGTTCCCACAGAAACTAAAAATTACTATTATAAAAGTAATTTAATTCTGTGACTGAAATTTGGAAAATAAAGACCAAAAGGGGAAAATTCACTTTTATTCTTTCTTACTCTTAGGATGGCTGTTAGCATATTTCTAAACTTCCTTCATTGCTTGCTTTCGCTGCATCAAGTTACTAATTATTAGAAATAAATACAATCTTGTTTCTGAAAGATAACCACATTAACGTCTTAGGCCTATTTCAGTCCATTGAGCTCAGTCAGTCTTTCCTGTGTGTGTGTGTGTGTGTGTGTGTGTGTGTGTGTGTGTGTGTGTGTTTCTTTCTTTCTTTCTCTAAACTCAGTGGTGTTTTTTTTTTTTTTTTTTTTTTAATAGGCTTTAAAAGCTGCCTATCATGGAGGCTGTTATTATTATCAGTAAACTTGTATGCTCTCTCCCTATCTTGGAGGACCACTTGGTGTAGTCTGAAGTTTCCTCCCAGGCTCCCTCCTGCTGCCCCCGCCCTCCAGTCCAGGGTCCTCCAACTGCTGTCCCAGGGCCCTGCTGCCACACCACAGGGACAGAACTGCTGGGAAATGCAGGCAACCTCCCCTTGATGCTGCTAGTGGTTTCTTGTTCCTCATCTCATCTGTGCCTGCTTTTCACTTGTTCTGTGTCAGCTTCTTGCGACTCTTTCAAACCTTCCCTGCTTGCTCATCTCTGCCTTCCTTATTTTCAACAGATGACCTCAGTGCTTACTTCAAGAAAGCTGGATACCATTGTATATGGTTTTCTTCATCTTTCTGCCTCCCTCAGTGCATCTTCTTCCAGAATTTTATTTATATCTACAAAGTATTTTCACTTCTTCATCTAGTCTCAGGACAGGCTTGCTTTCTTTTCAAGGTTCTCTCCCTGGCCTCAGTGCCCTTGTCCCGTAGCCCTTCTTCTCTACCTGTTTTGGAGCCCTTACTGGTCATGTCTTTTCTCACTTCCAGTCTTTTCCTCTTTATGCAGACTTCTCCCTTTGGTTTATAAACTCATGCCATTTGACTTCATTTTAAAATCTCTCCCATTACCTGTGTCTCCCATTTGCTCTTGTACTATTTCTCCCCTCTCCTTCTTTCTCAGTCTTCCAGAAAGAATCGTCTTCATTTGCAGGTTTCCACTCACCTATTCACTTTAAGATTTTTCTTTTATTATTCTATCAGTTTATTGGACATAAAAGAAATATATATAACCATATATGTAGTTATAAAGCATAGTAAGATAGAGAATGCCTGTGAACCTACCACCTGACCCAAGAACGAGAATGTTGTCCATGCCAACATGGACATGAATGGCATCCACTCAACTGTTCCTTCTCTGGTGTCACTGTTAGGAGTACCCACTATAGAGGTAACTGCCATCCTGTTCTTTGTTCGTTGTAACTCAGCTTTTGTTTTTGTTTTTGTAAAATTTTATCACACATATATGAATGCCTGAACAATACATTATTTAGTTTTGCTTGTTTCTGAGCTTTATAAAAATTCTGTTGTCGTGTGTTTAGTCTTCTGTGCTAGCTTCTCTAAGTAGACATCACATTAAGAAAATTATTTATTTTAGGGGCACCTGGGTGACTCGGTTGGGTGTCCCACTTCAGCCCAGGTCATGATATGTGGTCCATGAGTTCAAGCCCCACGTCAGGCTCTGTGCTGACAGCTCAGAGCCTGGAGCCTGCTTCGGATTCTGTGTCGCCCTCTCTTCTGTCCCTCCCCCACTCATGCACTCTCTGTCTCTCTCTCTCTCTCTGTCTCTCTTTCTCAAAAATAAACAAACATTAAAAAAATTAAAACAAAAAGAAAATTATTTATTTTAAATAAAAATTTTTAATTTTTAATTCCAGTATAATTAACATACGGTGTTTATGTTAGTTTCAGGTGTACAATATAGTGATTCCCCGATTCTCTACATTATCCAGTGCTCATCATGATGCGTGTACTCTTAATCCTCTTCTATTTGCCCATCCGTCTACCTACCTCCCCCCTGGCAATAGTTTGTTCTCTCTGTTGAAGAGTCTGTTTTTTTGTCTCTCTCTCTCTCTCTCTTTGCTCATTTGTTTTGTTTCTTAAATTCCACATAAGAATGAAATCATTAAGTATTTTTCTTTCTCTAACTGATTTCACTTGGTAATATACTCTCTAGATCCATCCATGTCGTTGCAATGGCAAGATTCCATTCTTTTTTTTGTGGCTAATACCCCATTTCATATATATACACACATATACCCCACATCTTTAGCCACTCATCTGTGGATGGACACTTGGGCTGCTTCCATATGTGGACTATTACAGATAATGCTGCGGTAAACATAGGGGCGCATATGTGTTTTCAAATTAGTGTTTTAGTTTTCTTTGGGTAAATATCCAGTACTGGAATTACTGGATCGTATGGTAATTCTATTTTTAATTTTTGAAGCAACTCCATACCGTTTTCCACAATGGCTGCATCAGCTTGCATTCCCACCAACAGCGCATGAGGGTTCCTTTTTTCTCCACATCCTCATCAACACTTGTTGTTTCTTATGTTTTTGATTTTAGCCAGTCTGACAGGTGTGAGGTAATATCCTATTGTGGTTTCGATTTGCCTTTCCCTGAAGATTAGTGATGTTGAGCATCTTTGCATGGGTCTGTCAGCCACCTGTATATTTTTTTAGACATATGTCTATTTAAGTTCTCTGCCCTTTTTTTTTTTTTATTTTTTTTTTCAACATTTATTTATTTTTGGGACAGAGAGAGACAGAGCATGAACGGGGGAGGGGCAGAGAGAGAGGGAGACACAGAATCGGAAACAGGCTCCAGGCTCTGAGCCATCAGCCCAGAGCCTGACGCGGGGCTCGAACTCACGGACCGCGAGATCGTGACCTGGCTGAAGTCGGACGCTTAACCGACTGCGCCACCCAGGCGCCCCAAGTTCTCTGCCCATTTTTAATTGGATTATTTGTTTTTTTGGTGTTGAGCTTGGTGTGTTCTTTATACAGTTTGAACATCAAGCCTTTATTGGATATGTCATTTACAAATATCTTCTCCCATTCGGCAGGTTGCTCTTTTGTGTTGTTGATGGTTTCTTTTGCTGTGCAAAAGCTTTTTATTTTGGTGGAGCCCCAGTAGTTTAATTTACAGGCCATTACATTTCTGAGATTCGTTGTTGTTCAGTATGCCATTGTGGGAATATAGCACCGTTTATCCATTTTGCTTGAAGGATACTGGGTGGTTTGGGTGCTTTTGCAAATATGAGCATTCTCCTGGCATATACACTGGCGCTCTGTCCACTTCTGTTCCTGTTGCTTCACCTCTTGTCTGGAACCTCCTTTGTTGAGGATTCCATGAATGCCAAAGGCAGATCCTCCCTAATTCTTATTTTAATGGTCTCTCTAACGATGTCAAAAAGAAAAAAAAAACCGCTTAGGGGTGCCTGGGTGCCTCAGGTAAGCGTGAATCATCCCACTCTTGATTTGGCTCAGGTCATGATCTCTAGGTAGTGAGATCAAGCCCTGCAGCGGGCTCTGCACCAACAGCGACAGTGTGCCTGTGTGCTCGTGTGTGGGTGCTTTCTCTCTCTTTCAAAATAAATAAACACTAAAACATTTGAAAAACAGCTTTATTAAGATAAGAGTCACAGGTACATGCAATCATCACAACAATCAGTTTTATAGTATCTTCATTACCTCAGAAACAAAGCCTAAACCCTTCATCTATCACTCCCCACCTCCACATGGTCCCCTTGCCTAAGCAACCACTGATCCACTTTCTATAATCTTTAGATTTGCCTATTGCAAAGATTTCATGTAAATGGAATCTTTGTCTATTTCTGATCTTAGGGGAAAGCTTCCAACCTTTTGCCATTAAGTATGAGGTTAGCTCTTGGTTTTGCGGAGATATGCCTTACCAGGTTGAGGAAGTTCCCTCCAATTCCTAGTTTGTTGAGCGTTTTTATCATGAAAGGATTTTGGATTTTGTCAAATGCTTTTGCTGTATCTGTTGAGTTGACAATGTGTCTTTTGTTTTTTATTCTATGTGGTGTATTCCATGAATTGATTTTGGATGGTAAGCCAGACTTGCGTTCCTGGAAAGATCCCCCTTGGTCATGGCATGTAATATTTTTTATATGTTGTTGGATATGGTTTCCTACTGTATTGTTGAGGAATCTTTGTGTCCATATTCACCTGAGATATTGGTTTGTAGTTTTTTTATGATATCTTTGTCTGGTTTTGGTATCCAGGTAATGCTGTCCTTATACATAGAATGAACTGAGACACGTTCCCTTGTCTTTTGTTTTTTGGAAGACTTTACTGAAATTTTGTATTAATTCTCTTTAATTAATCTTTGATGGCATTCAGTGTTGAACCTGTCTGAGCCTGGGCTTTTTTTCTTGGAAAGCTTTCCGATTATTAATTCAGTATCTTACCTCTTAACAGTTGATTTAGATTGTCTGTTTCTTCTTAAGTCAGTTTTGGTAGTTTTTCTTTTTAGAATTGGCTGTTTCCATCCAATTTACCTTATTTGTTGGCATATAGTTGTTTCTAATTGTATCTAATATAAACCTTATTTCTTTAAGATCAGTGATAATAATCCCTCTTTCATTTCTCATTCTAGCACTTTGAGTCTTTGTTTCTTTGGTCATTGGTCATTCTAGCTAAAGGTTTGTCAATTCTATTGATCTTTTCAAAGAATCAGCTTCTGGTTTCAACAGTTTTCTGTATTTTTCTATTCTCTATTTCATTAATTTTTTTTCTCTAATCTTTATTATTTTATTGTGTTGTGGGTTGAATGGTGCCCCCAAAAGATAGGTTGAAGTCCTAAGCCCTCGTACCTGTGAATGTCATCTTACGTGGAAATAGGCTATTTGCAGGTGTAATTAGTTACATTCAGATGAAGTCATACAGGATCTGGTGGGCCTTAAATCCAATTACTGCTCTCCTTATAAGAGTGCCATATGAAGGCATAGAGAAGAGAAAGCTTCTTGATTACCGACACAGAGATTGGAGTGATGCTTCTATTAACCAAGAAATGCTAAGGATTGACAGTAACCACCAGGAAGTAGGAGAGAGGCATAGAACACTTTCTCCTTCAGAGCCCTCCAAAAGGAAAATCTTTGACTTCTAACCTCCAGAACTAGGAGAGAATAACGTTCCAGTACTCAATTTGTGGTATTTTATTACAGCAATAGTAGGATACTAATATAACTTCCTTATGCTTCTTTAGGTTTAGTTTAGTTGTCTTTTTTTCCCAGTGTCTTAGGCAGAAGGTTAGGTTATTGATTTGAGATCCTTCTTTCTTAATAGAGGCATTGACAACTATAACTTTCCCTCTAAGCATTGCTTTAGCTGCATCTCATACATTTTGGTACGTTGTGTCTTCATTTTCGTTTATCTCAAAGTATTTCCTAATCTCCCTTTTGGTTTCTTCTTTGACCCATTGTTTATTAGGAGTGTGTTGTTTAATTTCCACTTATTTGTGAGTTTCCCAGATTTCTTTCTGTTACTGATTTTTTTATTCTATTATGAGTGAAGAACAGACTTTGCATTATTTCCATTTTATTAAATGGGTCTGGTTGGTTTATAGTGTTGTTCCTGTCTTCTGTTTTGTGATTCTGCTACCAGTTCCAGCGTGTGGGTCTTTTTCCCCACGCCAAGCACTTCTTGGGCCAACTGGGTGTTCTGCAACCTAACTTAATTCGCTTTCTGGAGATAGCATCAGATCCCACAGGTTAAGAGCTCAATTCTGCAAGACTGAGTTCTAAAGACTCCTGCTTCGCCAGTTCAGACACCGGTTGCAAGTCCAGACTGTTACCTGTGCTTCTGACTGACTTTTGACTCCTTGGGTTCAGTTAATTTGCTAGAGGGGCTCACAGAACTGAGAGAAGTACCTACTCACATCGTGTGTTGTAAAAGGATGTCACTCAGGAACAGCCAGGTGGGAGAGTTGCATTGAGCAGGGTATTAATGAGAATTTTAATCTGCCATCACTTAAGAGATTCCAAGGGCTTTAGGTTTCCTATAAATCACAGTGCCACATGTTTCCTTGTTGATATTCTGCACAGTTTTGTTCATTTTTGAAAGTGGGTATTGAAGTCTCCAACTGTCACTGGTGAATTGTCTTTTTTTAAAAAATATGTTATTTATTTTTTAAAATTTATTTTAAGTTTATTTATTTATTTTGAGAGAGAGAGAGAGAGAGAGAGAGAGCGAGCATAAGCAGGGGAGGAGCAGAGAGATGGAGAGTCCCAAGTGGACTCTGCACTGTCAGCGTAGAGCCCCATGCAGGGCTCGAACTCACGTGATCATGACCTGAGCGGAAATCAAGAGTTGGACACTTAACCACTGAGCCACCCGGGCACCCCTGAATTGTCTTTGCTCTTCTCATTTCTGTCCGTTATTTTTGTCTGGGAACCCATTTTGTGTTCTGTTTTTAGATGTATATGTTTGTAATTTTTACATTTTCCTCATGGAGTGACTTTTATCATTATAAAATGTACGTCTTTATTTCTGGTAACATTGTTTTCAAGTCTGTTTTGTTTGGTATTAGCATAACTACCTCAGTGTTCTTGTGGTTGCCATTTGCCAGATGTATCTTTTTCCATTCTTTCATTTTTAATCTATTTGTGTTTTTGAGTCTAAAGTTCATGGAACTTTTTGGATGTGTAGGCCATTATTATTAGTAGTAGTAGTAATAGTAGTTTTTCACTAGATTTGGAGAAGTTTTCAGTCAATATTTCTTTGAGTATTTTTCCTACTTTGTCTTTCCTGGTCTCTCATTACACCTGAGTTGGCATGGGCAGTGGTGTCCCAAATTTCTATGAGTGTAACCGAACCCAAATCCATCTGCCCAATATGCAGCAGAACCGATCACCAAAACATTAGGTTTGCAGCCAGGAAAGGGTTTATTTGAGAGGCAGACAAGTGAGGAGACAGGAGGGCAAGCCTCAAATCGGCCTGCCTAAAAGAGGAGAGAACAAGTGTTTTTTTTTTTTTTTATAATCGTAGGGGTTGAGATTGCATACATATTGATGAATAGGGCAGGGAAACTTATGACTGTTCATGAAGCACAATGTAGCATGTGCGTTGAGCAGACATGCATATAACATGTATCCCATGTTCACTTTAGAGGAAGACTTAATATTCAGCCCTGATGTCAACAGGTTATCTTATATCTTAGGACACGGAGACGGGGTGTGGGCATGTTCCAAGAGCTAGTATAAACTGGATGGGGTCTTGGCTTGTTATCTTGGGTAAGGAAGGCAGGGCCTTGCTTGTTCACAGGCTGGAACTGTATCAGTTGACCACGAGCCCAGGCTTCTGCAGAGACAACTAGTGGGTTTGATAGCGGGGTCTGAAAAGACACAACAGGTGATTAGGGGGAAAGAGTTCTCTGAGAAACAAGCTTTAAACTTTATGCTAGTTTCAACCTCATTAACCTTGTGGGTCACAGTTTCATGAGGTTCTATTAATTTTTTTGCATTCTTTTTTTCCTCTCTGAGATGACATTATCTCTTTGATCTCTCTTCTTGTTGGCTGATTCTTTCAGCTCAAATCTACTGTTAAACTCAACTAGTAACTTTTCATTTCAGTTTCTATACTTTTCAACTGCAGAATTTCCGTTTGGTTCCTTTTTTACGATTTCTGTCTCCTTACTGATATTTTCTATTTGATGTGACATTGTCATCATCCCTTTCTTTATTTCTTTAAAACTTTTTTAATGGTTTCTGCCTTTGTATATTAAATCCTACATCTGGTTGCAATTATAGGCTGCTCTTTTCCCCTGGTGTATGGGTCATACTCTTTTTTTGCGTGTCTCATAATTTTTTGTTAGAAACTGGACATTTTATTTTTTTTTTTTTTTTTTTTTTTTTAATTTTTTTTTTCAACGTTTATTTATTTTTGGGACAGAGAGAGACAGAGCATGAACGGGGGAGGGGCAGAGAGAGAGGGAGACACAGAATCGGAAACAGGCTCCAGGCTCCGAGCCATCAGCCCGGAGCCCGACGCGGGGCTCGAACTCACGGACCGCGAGATCGTGACCTGGCTGAAGTCGGACGCTTAACCGACTGCGCCACCCAGGCGCCCCGAAACTGGACATTTTAGACAATTCTGCATGCTGCTACTCCCTCACCACCCCACCCAAGGGGTTGCTTTTTTTTCTTTAATTTTTTTAATGTTTATTTTATTTTTGAGAGAGAGAGAGAGACTGAGACTGTGAGTGGGAGAGGGGCAGAGAGAGAGGGAGACACAGAATCTGAAGCAGGCTCCAGGCTCCAAGTTATCAGCACAGAGCCTTATGCGGGGCTCAAACTCACAAACCATGAGATCGTGACCTGAGCCGAAGTCGGTTGCTTAACTGACTGAGCCACCCAGGTGCCCCCCAAGGGCTTGCTTTTTTGTTATTTAATGACCTGCTAGATTATTTTAGTGGAAACCTTTTTTTTAATGTTTATTTATTTATTTTGAGAGAGAGCAAGAGCAAGAGAGAGAGAGAGAGAGGGAGAGAGAGAATCCCAAGCAGGCTCTAGCTGATGTGGGCCTTGATCTCAATGACCATGAGATCATGACCTGAGCTGAAATCAAGAGCCAGACCGTTCACCCTGGCAGTGTTGAGCCTCTGTTGTTGTTTCTCAAGGGGCACAGCCCTGAGTGTGCCCTCAGTCACCTTGTAATAACAATTATTTAGTCTTTGTGGTTTTTCCTGGCTGCACCTAGCTATTAAGCTCCACTAATTGCTGGCTGATCTATTGTTTTCAGTAATGCCAGGGGCATACATTGCTCCACAGCTGGGCCCATTCAGACTCAGGCTCCTTTGATGGGATGTTCCTGAGCTCAGTGTTTTGAGATTTGTTCTGACCCTGGTCATATTCTCCCTCGTGGCCTCTTTTCCCAGGTCACTCCAGCAAACTGGCCAGCCTATAGTTTCGTCTATATGTCCAGTCGATCCACCTGTCTCCTCCCAGTTGCCTCTCCCAGGCACAATTTCTGAGCCAAGGCTCGAACTGGGGATGGCGACGATGTCACACTTTTCTCTGGCTCTCCCTCTTTTAGAGTTGAGTGCATGGAGAAGGGAATTTGCCAGGGGCACGGGGTCGGCAGTACCCTCCGTTCTGCTCAGCTTTCCCCTCATGGGTTGGAACCACAATGTTACGAACCAGAGCAAGGACAGTTGAGGCCCCATATTCTGGGTGCACCATGCTCAAGGTAGAGCCTTTGTACCACCAGCGGGGACTAGTTGGAAGAAGGGAACCTCCACCTCTTGGCTGCATCAGCCTGCAACTTAGCTTCAACGTCAGGATGAGATGGACAGGGTAAGAAGTGCCGATGCCTTGCCCCTCCTGGGAAGAAAGCCCACCGACTGGTTGCTGGGTGGAGAGTGATCCCTGTGTTCTTGGCTGCACCAGTCAAGTGGAATTTACACCTCGCTGAGTTCGGAGAGGTGAGGGAGTGAGGTCTTGATTCACACAGCGCAGACTCGGGGCTCCGGGGAGGGGGGCGGGGAGGAGGGCCTCAGTCAATTAAGTGATTAAGCATCTGACTCTTGATATCGCTCAGGTCATGAACTCACAGTTCTTCATCAGCACTGTGCTAGCCAGGAGCCTGCTTAGGATTCCCTCTCTCCCTTTGCTCCTCCCCCCACTCTCTCTCTCAAAACAAGTAAATAAACTTAAAAAAAAAACAAAACAGCACAGACTCTTGCTGTTTTTAACTAATGTTAGTAGGTTTTCAAAAAAAATTTTTTAAAGTGCTTATTTTTGAGGGAGAGAGACAGAGAGAGAGACAGAGAGCAGGGGAGGGGCAGAGAGCGAGGCAGACACAGAAACTGAAGCAGGCTCCAGGCTCCGAGCTGTCCGCACAGAGCCTGACGCGGGGCTTGAACTCACGAACTGTGAGATCACGACCTGAGCTGAAGTCAGACACTTAATCGATTGAGCCACCCAGGAGCCCCTAGTAGGTTTTCTTGAATTAAATCGTTTCTTCATTTGCTATATGTCTTTAGGATCATTTCCAGCTATTTTTCATATTTGTTTGGTTGATTTAAAATAATTTTCAGAGGCACCTGGGTGGTCCAGTTGATTAGGCGTCCACTCTTGATTTTTGGCTCAGATAGTGATCTCATGGTTTGTGAGATCAAGCCCCGCATCAGGCTCTGTACTGACGCATGGAGCCCGCTTGGGATTCTCTCTCTCCCTCTGTCTCTGTCCGTCCCCCAAATAAATAAATTCAAAATAAAATAATTTTCGCCAACTTCACTGGGGAGCTGATCTGCATAACTCATACTGCCATGCCAGAAGTTCCTACTCCTCTACCGCATTTGACACTTATAATAGAATTGTATTGTGTTTGGCTGTGTATAAGAGAAAGCCCAAAGCAACGTGGCTGTCAGTGAAGTCTAACGGCATGTGTCCCAGGTTGGTTTGGCATCTCAGGGTCATCAGGGATTCCGCCTTCCTTTTCTCTCTGCTCTAACAAGCTAGGATGCAGCTGCATGTTCCTGAGACCTCATGGCCTTAAGCTGGCTGCCAGGACTCCAGCCATCTAATCCATGTTATACACAGCAGAAATGAGGAAGGGGTAAGGGCAAACCCACTCTCTCTTTTAAGGCGCCTTCTCAGGAGCCCTGACAAACAGCTTTTCCTTATATTTCATTGACCAGAACTTTGTGTCTGTTTTCAGCATTTTTATTTTTTTAATATTTATTTAATTTTTAAATGTTTCTTTATTTTTGAGAGAGAAATAGAGAGGAAGAGAGCACAGGGGAGGGGCAGAGAGAAAGGGAGACAGAATCTCAAGCAGGTTCCCATGCTACTAGCCTGTCAAGGGGCTCAAACCCACGAACTGTGAGATCATGACCTGAGCCCAAATCAAGAGTTGGGCTCTTAACCTACTGAGCCACCCAGGTGCCCATGTTTTCAACATTTTTAAGTTAGAAGATTTTATTGTGTAAAATTTCAGCTACTTACCTTCTCTTGGAAACTCTGACAAGGCCCTTTGAAAATAATTGGCCAGAGTGCAGGAGTAACTGCCTCTTTTAGGTGGAGCAGGTTAACAAGAAAACCACAGGATCAAAATGGTGCCACTTAGGTTAAGGACCCAAGACTGTAAACCAGGGGTTCCTACCTAACCTAAGTGAAGTTTCAACCTCCTGCAGAAATACAACCCTTAACTGGTTAGGAGTTTTCTGATAAGCGCCAGTGAGGTATTCTGTCATGCAGGTCTTGTCTGTCCCCTAAAGGAAGATGAGGTTTGGCACATAGTAAGACCCTCTCCCCTTCCCTCTCAGGGAAGATGATCTTGTCTGAAACAATCCTTTCAGTCTTTTCTTTTCTGTTGCTTACAGCTTTCAGGCGCCACCCTCCTTCCCTTAAAACCTTCCATTCTGTCCAACCCCTTGGGGTGCCCCTTTACTTGGTCGATGGGGTGCTGCCTGATCCATGAAGCATTCCATAAAGCCAATTATATCTTCAAATTTACTCAGCTGATTTTTCTCTTTTTTTTTTTTTTTTTTTTTTTTAATAAGTCCTGTTCTCAATAGTAGTTGAGTTTAGACCATTGGCTTAGAGGAGAAAAGAAGTAAGGGAGGAGAGAGCCAGCTTAGGATGGGGTACCTTCTGAATGTTGAATACTTGTTTGAAAGTTTGGCAGTCTGTTTTTTATAGCAGAAAATTACGTGAGTTGTTTTTGTTTAGTTTTCTGTGTCATTCATTCAACAAGTACTTAGGGAGAAACGTAAACGTAAGCACTGCTGTAGTGCTGGGAATACAGAGGTGAGTAAAGAAAACAGACAAGGGTTTCCTGCGCTTGTGAAACTTACATCCTAATGGAGAGACAGTCAGTAAATATGTAAGTAAGTAAAATGTATATCACCGTATCAATGGCAGTTGAGTACTCCAAAAGCTTGGCAGGAAACGATGGGCAGCGGGAGTGTTTGAAATGAAAAGGGGGTAAACGGGTAAGTCACTGAGAAGGTGACATTTGAGGAAGGTGAGGAAGCGAACCACCTGGGTATGGGGTGTTGGAGGAGGGTAGTTTTTAAGCTGAGAGAGTAGAGAGTGGTGGGCACAAAGGCCCTGAGGCTGGAGCATTTGTTTTGTTACAAAACTGCCGGATCAGAAGAGATTTAGCCCAGTGAGTGAGGGGTGAGCAGTGTGTGGATTGGTCGCAAAGGAGACGGGAGTGGAGCTGACTGCTGTCGTCTGACTTCCCCTTTAAGGGGACTTCTCTGGTTTTTGTGTTGAGAATAGACTTTAGGGGCCAAGAACCACCTGGGGGATTGTTTTAGTACCGCAGGTGAGATGTGCTGGTGGTTTGGACCTGAGCTGTATGTAGTAGGGGGTACACATGGATACTGCACATACTTAAACACGGAACTGACAGGATTTGCTCAACATTTACCTGCGGGTTTGAATGCAGGACACAGTTCTTATCAAGGGTTAATGCAAGTGTTTGCGCTGGGCTAGTGGAAGGGAGGAAATGGGAAAGACGGTGGTAGAAGCAGGGAAGGGGCAGAATACTGGGAGCTCAGTTTTAGGCAAGTTCACATTAGAGATGCATATTAAATAGCCAGCAGGGGATGCTGGTTGAGCCTTTGGATCCCTAAGTGTGGAATTGGGAGTTACTGGGTATAAGTGGTATTTCTACTGGACTGAATGAGTTCACCGAGGAATGCGTACAGACGGGGAAGGGGTCCAAGGGCTGAGCTGCAAGCCACTCCAGCACTAAGGGGTTTGGGGACCAGTAGGCTCCTGTGAAGGCCTCTGAGAAGAATCTATTGGGGGGGGGGTGGGAGGAAACCCAGGAAGGGGTGGGTACTTGGAGCCTGACCTTGGGGGTAAGAACAGTTCACCCTACCGCCAGAGGGAAGGCGCTAACACAGGTGGGCGGATGGTTGAGATGTTGGCAACTTGTTTTCTGATTGCTTCTGTTATTTCAGCGTAGTAGAAAGCAGGCTCATCAGTGGAGAGAGACTGGAGCTGGGGGTAGGGAGTGGAGGTCAGAGGAGCAGCGGGGGGGGGGGGGGGGGGGTTGGTGGTGAGACGTCTGGCACGTCCTCCAGGAGAGTGGAGAGGGAGGGGACTAGGGAGGTGCACAGTTGGACGGCCAGCGGCCTCTCCAGGTTCATGGTCTTGAGGCAGCATGGCCGGCCAGCCTGGCCATGTTTGGTGTCATCCTCATTCAGCTGGGGGCCGACAGACCCGGAGTTTGGGGTAGTCTGGGGCCGTGGAGGAAACCAGGGCTGGGATTGCACCAGGTGGGCATCAGATGACCAGAGCAGCCAAGGGAGTTGAAGGTGTATGTAGTTAACTGTGGAAGTGAAACATTGGCCTTTACTCTGACAATCTCAACTGTTTCTCTTTTGGCCCTGTCCAGTCTCTTTATGGTTTAGAACTATTGTAATTTTTTTCACTGTAGGCTATCAAGCCAGGCATGTTTTTTTTTTTTTCGTTTTTGTCTCCTGCTAGCAAGCTAATATAAAAACTGTGTTTAGCTAACTGTTTCAGTCTCAGAAACCACCAATTCCTGGGATGTGAGGAGCAGCCCCCCAGTCCTTCCCCTGGCAAGTCTGCCAGGGTAATTGGCCTGCAGCAACCCCTCCCACCCCGAACACCTAATGTTTGAAGGATGTCTTTTATACTTTCATACTGTCCTCTCCTGTTCTTCTCTCCTAACCTGCTAATGAACTCCTGAGGGCAGAGTATGTCTTGTGTCTTCTGTTGCACATAAGCGCCTGAATGGTTGGCTCTCAGGCTGTAAATTATATTCATTTATTAACATTCCGCCTCCGTTGTGAGGGATGTGCTGTTTGTACTGCTCATGTTCTCTGTATGGGAACCTTCTGGGCCACTGCTTCCCAGCATATGGCTTAGTGTCAGGTTCTGTTGTCCTGTCCTGTCCTGTCACAGGATCTGGGGTTCCTCTGCCTGTCTGGGGAGGACTGGCCCAGTGTTTTTCCTAAGAAGCCCCACCCAGGGTGAGCCTCGAGCCAGGCCAAGCTGGTCATCTTTGGAAAGTGCTGAAATATTTGAACCAGATGGCCCTCTTGCATATAAGGTCGTCTGTCCCGGAGGCCCTGAAAACGTGAGCTGCCCATCTGCCTTTGGGCCCAGGATCCTCAGGTTGCAACAGGAGGGTTTAGGACATCAAAGGGATTTTTATTTTTATGCAAACAAGATCCACAGAGACTGGGAAGGTGAGTCGGAGATAAACAAGGTGAATTTATTTTGGAAAACCGCTGAGATAATTTGCGCATGTGGGAAGCAAAACAGTTTAGCATGAGGAGACCCTTGAAGACCTGTAGTTCTGGAAGGAATACGTGAGAGGTGAATGTGCCCTTCCCCCGTGGTAAGGGGGACAAAAACCACCGTGCAGTTCTAGGTGGAAAGCGCATTCAGATCTGTCTGTACTTCATCTCTGTGAGCATGTATTTAACATCTGGGGGATGATATTTGTTCATCACCGTGTTAGGTAAGACGGAAGAACCTTGTCTTCGGGTGCTTGCAGTGTTTCCTGCCACTGGGCACAAGGGCTGGTTCGGATACAGCCTCAGTGGAGAGAGAAGGCTTGGCCTCCTCTAAAGAGGCTCCATACCTGCCAGGTCTGTGGTGTTGCGTTAGTGACACTGGAATTCGGGTGAGGGAGAGAGAGAGCCCTGCTGGCGTGAATAGAGGCCAGTCCGCTGAGAGCAGGACTTAAAAGGATAAGGAGGATTAGCCGAACAGAGGAGGGGACCCGGGGGTCAGGTGTGAGGAAAGGGGGAGGCGCAGGAAAGAGGAGTTTGGACCTGATACTCAACCAGGGAAAATGGCTTATGCTTTGGCTGTTTGGCAGGTCCCCTAGAACTTATGGGAACAAAGGAGAAGGCACCGTGTTCACCCCAGAGGTACCTCCCCACCATTCCTCCTCATCTCTGCCAAACTGGAAATGGCCCTGTCGGCCTCAGGTCCTCGCCAGCTGTGATCACTTGATCGCTGAGCCTGGAGGCCCTCCTCATTTGTTTAATCCTACTCTACTATTCATTTTCTCTGCTTCTTGTAACCTGATAGTCCCCTCTTCTCTGAGTCTTAGCTCTCATGCCTGCCCAAACTGTATTTCTAAGTCACAAATGATATAAGTCCTCTGTGTTAAAAATTGGCAATTCTCTGCTGTCTGTTGGACAAAATCTAAACTTGATGCCTCTTCTAACCTGGCCCCCAGTCTCCTTTTTCTTTTCTTTTCTTTTCTTTTCTTTTCTTTTCCTTTTCTTTTCTTTTCTTTTCTTTTCTTTTTTTTTTAAACATTTATTTTTTGAGAGACAGAGACAGAGCGTGACTGGGGGAGGGGCCGAGAATGAGAGGGAGAGACAGAATCGGAAGCAGGCTCCAGGTGCTGAGCTGTCAGCACAGAGCTGGATGTAGGGCTCGAACTCATGAAAGGTGAGATCATGACCTGAGCCGAAGTCGTACACTTAACTGACTAAGCCACCCAGGCGGCCCTCCAGCCTCCTTTTTCTAGCTGTGTTCTGGGTCTGAGTGGCCATTTAGGAGAGGTAAAAATATTTTACAGTAAAGCATTTATATTTTCCATAGGTCATGGAACAGGATAGACTCTTGAAAAGCACTTGGGATGTATGATGCCAACTACTTTCATTATTAACTATTCATATCTGTAACACAGAACTAGTATTTATATTTAGAATGATCCCATATCACCAAGGAAAATTTGAAATATGGTTAGTAACTCAGCTTTTAAAAAGACAGCAGAAATACACGGCATCTTTGGGGGAGGATTTCTACCCAAAATGACAAAAATTTTTTAAATATCTGGTGCTTAGGGGCGCTTGGGTGGCTTAGTGGGTTATGTGTCCTTCTCTTGATTTCGGCTCAAATCCTGATGTCACAGTACGTGGGATCAAGCTCAGAGGTAGGTTCTGTGCTGGCAGCATGGAGCTTGCTTGGGATTCTCTCTCCTCTCCCTGCCCTTCTCCCCACTCACCTGTGCTGTCTAGTGCGCGCGCTCTCTCTCTCTCTCTCTCTCTCTCAAAATAAATAAACATTAAAAAAAAGATCTGGTGTTTAAAGAGATCAGATTAGGTTATCTGGAGAACGCACTTACTATGCCCAATAAAGGAAATGTGGGGGGGTCGGCAGGCACACCCAGACCCTGGGTCTGGACCTTATCGGGAAGACCAGAGATGAGCAAGATTTGAGTGATCGCGAGAAAGCAGGGGCAGATATACCGGACTCCTCTGTGCCGGCGGCCCCTACATGGAGTTGGGGCCCTAGCATCACACATGCCATTCCTTTGTTGTCACTGATTTGAATGGCACTTCTTAGAACTGCAGGCAGATTCTTTTTTGACTGAGCACAAGGAGGATAAGAAGCCAAGGGAGACACATTTTGGAGCTGGCTGCCTGGAGCGTTTTTCAGAAGTGGGAGCAAACACGTAGTCACATCCCCACAGGCTAAATAAGAGGCAGAAGAGGAACCGGGTCTCCTAGGACGTGTGGCTCATGGGCCAGTGGTGAGGCCGCCTTCCCTCAGGCAGAACAGGGCTCTTGCTCAGCATTTCTGGGGGCAGCAGTGGCAGTTTAACGGGGAGGAAGGGTCACTGTAGGTAACTCCTTAGGAGGCAGAATCCTCAGGGAGCTTGAGCAGAAGCGGATGTGTTCTAAATGCCCTCAGGTACCTGCCACTGTGACCTCACCCTCCCCTGCCAGGGGCATGTTCATTCCGCGAGAGGAATGTTTTTACCAACTCAATTCAGTGGGCAGCGTGGACACTTTACACACACTGGCAGGGGGCGGCGTTGCCAGGATTAGTGGCTGGCGGAGCCTTTCCTTCCCGGGGGATGAGGTTGCCTCCTTCCCGGTCTGTGAGCCAGTGGGGGTGGGAAGGGAGACAGCGCTGCCCAGCCAAGTGGGAGGCTGCCTGGATTACCACACTGCCCCCTTCTCTTAATCCTCCTGTGGACAGCGGGGGGTAGCTGGAGAAGCCTGAATTGTGGGTTCGTTCCTGGCTGTCCTCCCACGTACAAAAAAGGATAACAAGGATGAGCCTTTGTTATCCAGTGCATTTTTGCAGTCAGTTCTTACTGAAGCCAAGCCAAGTTGGTCCAAGGGAAAACAAAGCTGCAGGAAACATGGACCTTTCTTACACCTTCTTGAAAATGCAAGTCATGTTGCCTAGGAAATACTTCTGTCCCCTAGCGTGCTGCACACCGCCAGCATTGGAGCTATGGAAGAGGCCGCTGAAGTTATTCCAAGAAAGCGTTGGAAGTTTGGTAATGAAAGGAAGTGTCATCTCTCCCCTGCCTCGAGGCTGGGTTTCTGGGAGTGCACACGGCCAAAAGGAAACTGTGCTCAGCTTTGGGAGGTGACTGTGTGCCGGGCTCCTGCACACGCTGGCCGGGTGTCCTGGCAGGGCTGGGTGAGGGCACGCGTGGGGCCGTGTGCAGAGATTCCCAGGGCCGAAAGCAGTGTGGTGAGTGAGAGGGTGCCAATTGGTTGGAAGGATGTAGGTAAACAAGAGTAAATATACATACAGCAGTGTGCAGCCTGCCCAAGTTCAGAAGCTGGCTGCTAGACTTGGCCGGCAGCCTCTCCCCCGCTGGCTCCAGAGCAGAGGGGAATCTGCAAGACTGACAGATCACAGGTGCCTCCCCCTGCTAGTTAGGAGGACACTTTTAAAGCATTTCCTTCTCACTCGACCAGGTAGCCTGGTGAGGGTGAACAGCTTGCTTGAATGGTGGGTAAAGGTGTGACCGTGGACACAGCGATGGAGAAAGCCGGGGGTGACACGCCCGGGAGCCCTGAGCCGTCCTTCCTGGCGACTCTGGGTGACCCACAGGTGACCCTCGTGTCCGTCCACAAGCGGTGGTCCTTCAGGAGGAATCCTGGGACCGGGGGCTCCACCAGGCCAGTGACTTCGGAGGAGGAAGGAGAGTTTTCACAGAAGGTTTTGAATGGAACACGGGGAATCCGTTCCAATCAGGTCAGTGCAATTGCAGAAGGGCTAAAAAGCCGAGAGGGAGTTGGACGGGCTTTTAGATGGAGGTTCCTCCCTTGTCTTACGAATGGGGGATCAGGGAAGCGCGGCCGGGGTGGGGAGCCAGAGTTGAGGTGATTCTCCAGACTTTATCCAGAGATAAAGTCCATCATGGTAACCGTTGGGTTTCTCGCTTGTTTTTAGGATATTTTGTAAGCCTCTGTGGGCCAAAAGTTTTCCGGAAGGCAGATCAGACAAAAATGGAGTTTTGCCCTCTTTTTGCTTTTTAAAATGTGTACCTTATTTTGTTAATCTCCGTATTTCGACTAAATAAACATTTTGAATGTGTTGCTGCAAAACGAAGCTGTTCTTCTTAAGCAAATGAACATTTTGTTAACCCAGAGGTCAGGTCATGTTCAAAAGTAGGGCAGTGTAACGTTTTATAAGAGCCTTGTAGTAACATTTCCGGGTGGGACTGGTGGTTTGTGTGGGGTCTTTTTCATTGATCAGGGCAGATGAAAAAATACCAGTTAGCAACAAAGGAAAGTTTTTGAAGTCCTTTGACCCTTTAAGAGTTATGTTTGTTTCTCCTGGGTTTTATTGTTTAAAAAGTCCCCACATTTGCTAAAGGAAATTTTGTGAAAAGAGATTTTTGAAATGTACTATGCAAGAGATTTACATCTGTTGAAGGAAATTTCTGAATGCCCTTATGCAGTGCATGGTTAACTTTATATTTTTAGCTGAGTGTGTAAGACAGAAATATTAGATTGGGGTGGGAATGCTTAACATTGCTTTAAAATGTTCAGAATACTACGTCACAAAATCCAGCCTATGTCTGAGATATTTGAATGTGAAATATCCTAATTTTTAAATGGCCATTACTAATCTCATGTAACTAGGGGAGCAACCTGAACCTGGCTGGGGGAGCCTGTCTGAAAGGAGGACCCAAGTAGAGGCCCACGTCCAGGCTGTGGTCCTGGGGATCTGGTGCAGATCTGGGCTCTGCCGTTGTGGGTCTGGGGGACCTGGCAGGTGAGGCTCGGGCTCCTCCAGCTCCAAATGCCCCACTGCAAAGTGGAAGTAATAAGTGCCACCTCACGGGATTGTGAAAGCACTTTGTGGAGTACTACGGAAATGCAAAATGGTATCGTTTCTGCCAAAATTATGATTTTCAGTAGAATTCCCAACTCAAGATGTGTTTGGTGCCCTCTGAATGTCTGGTAGAACTGTGTCAGCCAATTAATCTGTCGGACCACAGTTCTAGCTATTTTTTTCTAGAGCTCTGATTACACAAGTAACATGTGCTCATTATACAAGACAAATTTCGGATGAGGCAGGGGGAATAGAGAAAAGTATTAGGAAGAAAATGTAAGCAACCGTATGCCTTAGCCATATATGTGTACATGTATCTTTATTTATTTACAAACAGAGGATCAGGCCGTGCATAGTATTACGTACCTTACATTTTTTACTTAATATTTTGTGGACATACACCCACACACACATGATGTATATTCATCTATATTTATATACACATCTGTATCATCAGATTTAATTGCAGTCCTGCTTTTAAATTTAGGATTACTTTTAGAAAGAATCTAACTATTCTCAAATGGGGGAAATTTGTAGTAGCTGGTTTAGGATGAGAAGAACCAAGCTAAAAGTCATTTGTAATTGAGTATTTGTTCATTGTCAACAGTGTATTTGCTCAAAGTCTATTATAATCAAACTTTGGATCTACTTGAGAGTTAACTTGTTTAGTACTTAGTATGTCTTTTGATGATAGCCATTTTAACAGACCTGAGGTGCTATCTCATAGTGGTTTTGATTTGCATGTCTCCGGTGACTGGTGACGTTGAACACCTTTACATGTACCTGCTGGCGATTTGTACGTCTTCTTTGGAAACGTGTCTGTTCATTTCCTCTTCCTATTTTTTTGTTTGTGTGTAAATATAAAAATAAATATAAATATAAATTTTGCTATTGAGTTGTATGAATTCTTTATGGATTTTGGCTATTAACCCCTTATCAGATATGTGGTTTGCAAATATTTTTCTCCCATTCTGTGAGTTGTCTTTTCATTTTGTTGATGGTTTATTTTGCTGTGTAGAAACTTCATAGTTTGATGTGGTCCCACTTGCTTATTTTTGATTTTGTTGCTTGTGCTTTTAGGTGTCATATCCAAAAACTCATTGCCAGGATCCATGTATGTCAAGGAGCTTTTTCCTGTATTTTCTTCCAGAGTTTTATGGTTTCTGGTCTTCCATTTAAGTCTTTAATCCATTTAGGGTTAATTTTCATGAGTGGTGTAAGATAGGGGTCCATCTTCATTCTTTTACATGTGAATGTCCAATTTCTCGAGCACCGTTTATTGAAGAGACTATTTTTTCTCTCCACTGAGTATTGGTTCTCTTGTCAAATATCGTTTGACCCTGTATTGTTATTTTTTAAAAGGTTTATCAATGATTTGCAATTCTTTTTCTGAGGATTATATTTCGTAGCAAGTTCCTGTTGTGCATTACAGAGTAGCATACATTATAAATATGTATCCATACCTAAGTCTTTCAAAGGAATATACTTGTTTTATGTTTAGCTGATCATACCTATAATTCTAGGCATAAACTTACATTTGTTAGCCATTCTAGAAGACAATTTTGTGTGATGAAATGCTAACTAGATTATTTCACCACATGTGACAATCACATGGAATTTATCAATAATGATATAATAATAATAATAATAATAATAAACAAAAATAATCCCAAGTTCATTGACTTCGGTCATATAATTATCTGAGTTCATAGTGTTGCTGTGACATTTCTTCTAACCAGTGGTACTGTTGCATATATTTAATGTAGGTCTTTTACATCCTGATCTTGTAATTCTAGCAAACGACCTAAGGGAATTATGACCTTATGATTCTGGCTTAGACGTTTCATTCAAATATTAAAAAATATTCCAAAGAAAAAAATATTCCAAGATACTCACAGTTGCTTGGTAGTGACAGGCTCGTTATGTAAAATTTCTTTGATGGGAAGGGCTTGCAATGTAGTGTTCTCAGAGAAGCTGAAAAAATGCTTTTGATTTGGTAAAAGTCTGATGGAATATTTGTTAGGATAGATGTAAGTTAAAAGCAATGAAATTCTCTGAAACTGTTCATAGTAAAGCTGTTTGGAATGAGATTGCAAACAAGCTCTCTGAGGTAATAATCGTGAAGTGCTTCTTGGAGAGGTCTTATCGTTTGTGAATTTCTAAATTTTATTTTGTTGTGTGTAGAAAACAGCATGCATCGTATGTATATATTGAGACTGGTTTATTTTATTTAACTTAATGTGCTTTTTCTCCCAAGAAAATGGATGTACTGCACCCAGTTTCTCAGTAAGAGTTGATATTTTTCCTTGCTGTGGTCAAGGGAAGGAAATAGGCAATACATTTGTCCAGAATTTCCCAGGAACGACATAGTCAACCCCACAGCGGGGGTGGCCCTCGAGGGCAGAGATCCAAGTGTCACACACAGACGGCCCAGGTATGTAGTCGGCCCTCATCAGTGTTTGAATCAGTGCCTGAGTTTTGGTTGGTTCGTTTTTTCAGTAAATAAAGTTGAAATAATAGTTGGTGGAAGCTGTTTCTGGACGCTTGTAAGACATCCTGGAGGGACAGTTTGAAGGGGTTGGAGTGGGGGCTGGGGGATTATGTATACTAGTTTTAATCATTAGTTTTCCTTATCAGTTAAACGGTGGAAATAGTAAGTTCCCTGCCTACCTCCTTGGGCCACTTTTGAAGACCAAATGAGCCATGTGTGTTGTCATAGTCCCTGTCACACATTTATTATGTTAGCCTTTTAAATCTTTTTAGCTTTCCGGCCTTCCTGCAAAATTGTAGGGTGGGTATTTTTACTACCCCACTTTACATGGAGCTAAGAAAACTGAGTTTCGGGTTTGCTCAGACGTGGCTGGAATTCATACCTAAGACTGTCAGATGTACCCTCAGTAAATTCCCAGCAAGTAGGAAGGACAGATACTTACCCAAATATGTGAAAGTGTGTTGTAGAGTATGAGACCATGTGTATCACTGGTGCATCGTTGTTGTCATCTGTATCACAGTGATTAATAATGTTTACATCGTGTGGTTTAACAAGACATTTTCTGGGGCGCCTGGGTGGTTCAGTCAGTTGAGTGTGGGACTCTTGATTTCTGCTCAGGTCATGATCCCTGGGTCATGGGATCAAGTCCTGATTCTGGGTCCACGCTGGGCGTGGAGCCTGATTACGATTCATTCTCTCTGTCTCTCTGTCTCTCTGTCTCTGTCTCTCTCTCCCCCTCCCCCCATCTGTCCCTCTTCCCCGCTCACATGCTTTCTCTCTCCCTTGCTCTAAAAACACAAATATAGAACCCAAGGCATTTTCTTCTTTGCCTTAGAAAAAGTACAAAACCACATGTGTTTTCTGATGGAAGCTTTTTTTTTTTTAATTTAAATTTTAAGAACCGAAAAACATAGACAGTCTCACCCACAGGTAACCTCAATTTTATGTATTAATAAATCTGCCTACATACAGGTTTAGCAACAAGACATTGATTCTTCCTCAGTGGAGGTTTTAGAGACTGACGCCAGTCCGCCTGGGTGTTTCATGTGGGATCTTTTCTTGAGTCAAACAATCTCTTCGGACCCTCCCTCCCTTAGGAACCTCTGACATCCAGGGATTTCTCAGATAAGGGTAGGGCCTGGCAGTGACTCATTCACAATGTATTCCAGAGGATGTGGAAGGTCCCAGAACCACTGCCACCTCTCCTTGCGTCCTGCCTCCTCTTGCAAATGGAGTTGCCTTGAAATGCATTTGCAGTTAGGAATATTGAAGGGAGCAGAATGAGGGCCAGTGTTCTGCTGTAGTTTTTCTGAAGTACCAGAGACCCCGAGAGGTGACATACTAAGGGGCGAAGGCCCGACTCAGAAGCCAGCAGCCGGGCTCAGGGCTCCCGGCTGCTCCTCTGCCTCCTCCTTACTTTGCTCACTTGCTGAGGTGTTAGCCTGTTCCTTATGTGGCAGGTAAGATGTGGCTCTTTTTCCATGTTCTTCTGCATCTTGCTTTTCTGCATTGCAGTCTCCTCCTGTAATTAACATGGCTAAAAGGAAAATGTAACCTTAAATGTTGTTTTTAAAAAAATAGCCTGCTGGACTTTTGAGCCGGATTTAAATCCTAGCTCTTACTTAAATTGCTTTGTGACCTTTGATAAATCGGAGTCTGTTTCCACAGTAAAATGGTGATAAGAATATCTCTTTGTAGAATTATCTTGAGCATTAGAGATATAAAGTGCCGTCCCCATAAAATACCACTGAGAACCATTAACTATTTTCTCTTATTGGATCTGCGTGCGTATGGAAGAACCAGGACTTCTCTGTATTTTGAAAGCTCGGGTGCGTAGAGTTGCGTGGGGTGGAAGTTATATGCTGGAAGAATTGCATGCATGTGTATCATTTTTGCCTTCAAAGTTGTTAAGGGTGTCACACACCCTTCAAGGTGAAAGAAGTCTCAAGGATAAGTGGGCGAGCGGTGTCCTTAAGGTTGACGGAGATCCAAGTGAGACTAAGAGCTCTCAAAAGTGGCTCTAGCGGTCCTTGCTTTGTGCACACGGTAGAATTGCTCTTTGATTTGTGGTCACGGGCATTTTCTACAAGGCATGTCATTTCTGGGCTTTTCAATTTCAGTCTGGCTTTGAAACCTTTCATCAAAGCGTGGCACCCCATTTCCAATTTCTTCATACCAGGCTGGCCTGTCTGCACATCTTTTTTTCCTTTCCTGGCTCCATCTTGGTGAATCGACCACTTGTATTCCTTTACCCGTCTTTTCTTTTACAAGCCCTGGCACTCACAGCAAAGTCCACGTGCCCTGGGTGTCCAGAGAGTAGCAGAGAATTGAAGTTCATGTTTGGATTCCCCTCTGTGGAATTTCCCCCTCCTCCTGTGTTTCCAGTCCCTTCTAATCCTGATGCCCAGTATACTGATAGTTTGTTAAAAATTCCAAAGTTAGTTCTTCCCCAGTGTGTTGTTGGGCTTGCCAAAGAAGTAAGTCCCAGATGTCTGTTCTCAAGAAATATACAATTCAGTGAGAATTAGGCAACATTAGGGCTTCCATAAAGTTTTCCCAGGACACACTTTGTTCCCTGGACCCCCTCTCCAATGTGCCCTTAAACCTCAGCGTGTTTGTTTGAATTCATTTGAGTTTCCCCCCTGACAAAGATTCTCCTCACTGAGGAATGGAATTAAAACCACACACACGTACCAATTGTATACACTTAAAAACTATCCAAACACCCAGCAACAGTTATGAGGTTGCTTCTAAACCGGCAGAGACTTTCATGTTTCATAAAGTTGTGTTCCGTGCAAAGAAAGCTTTGTCTTTCGTAACTGCTTGTCTTTAGGAACCTGCCTGTCTAGAAGGGGGGCCTCTGAGTATTGTTTGCTACAAACAAATAGCTTCTAACGCTTCTGCAAACCCTTTTGGCAGGAGCATAGAACCCATAATCCAGGGATTAAGAGCTAGCATTGTGGCCTGGGATTTGGTGAGTTATAGCTAGATCTACCTAGGACCAAAAAAATAAGTTGGGTAGTAAATCATTAGGGATTGTTTTTCCAACAGACTAGGTGATTGAGGGTTATGTCTTGTTTTAGGGAGGCCATTCTACTTATTAAGATACTGTATTAAAGCAAGTGTCCTTGAATATCATAGTTTTTCTTTTAGCTTTTTCAATTAATTATTTAATACCGGTTACAATCAAGTCACGGTTCTGGATCTCCTTTTACTCCTGTGTGTGTTTTTTTTTTTTCTTTAATTTTCAGTTTTAAACTATTTTTTAGAATTTGGTAATGTGTGCGCGTTGTACAATAGGTTATACGTTGAAAAATAACTCTTCCTCCCCTCTCCTTGCCTCAGCCCCTGATCCTCCTCAGACTCTGTACCAGTTTCTTATGCCTTCTCCCAGAGCCCGTCCATGTATATACAAGTAGCTATGGGGATAATACTCCTTTGCTCACAAATAGGGCTAGCATGCTATGATAGAACGAACTTTGGTGACTCTCCCAACGAACTACAGCTCCTTGTATTTAAGCCCTTATATAATTCCTTCCCGTACTGACTGAGCTTGGCCATGTGCCTGGCTGTGGCCAATGGTGAATTAGCAAATGTGATGCGAGCAGAGGCTTGGTAAGCGCTTGCATACTGGGACTTGTTCTCTGGGAATGTTCACTATTGTGACACTCCCTCTCGGAACCCAGAAACCACCAGCTGTGAGATACCCAGCCTAGCCACGTGGAGAGGCTCCATGGAAGAGAACTGAGGTCTCTGCTAACAGCTTCCAGACAGTCACCGACATCAACCTGCCAGCCATGTCGCGGACAAACCATCTTCTTGGAAGTGGAACCTCCAGTCTCACTGAGGCCGCCCCAGACGATGCCATGAGGAGCAGACAAGCCTTCCCCGCTGAGCCCTGTCCAAATTGAAAAACTGTGAGCTATCTCTCTGAGCCACTAGATTTGGTTTGTCAGGCAGCAACAGATAACTAAAACACTGTATTCACCGTAAATTCTGTGTCTTGCTTTTGTTCACTGAATGATATATTTGCTATTTCAGTATATTTAGAGCTGCCTCATTCCTTTTTTAAGAGCTGGAAAGCATTCCTCTGTATAACTGTGCAATAATTTAGTTAATTGGCCTCTTATTGATGGGCATTTATGTTTCCGGTTCTTTGCAGCGTTTAATATCTTTGTTGCATGCTTGCTTTTATACGTGAACAAATATATTTATTGAGTAAATTCGTAGAGATAGAGTTGTTGGGCCAAAGAATATTTGGATTTGTCATTTTCATACGTAGTGCCAAGTTGCCCTCATGAGAGGTGATGCCCCCACCAGCTCTAGGGACTGCGTGGATGGTGCCAGCCTGAGTGGTGAGAAGGGCCACCGTGCTATTGGAGTGTTACATTTCTTCCTTACTATTGTTTCTGCAGATGTTGAAAAGGCGTTTGCATTTCCTGTTTGATGGACTGCCTCTTTTCTGTTGGATTGTTGGCCTTTTTCTTTTTAGAAGGAGCTCTTTACATTTTAACAAAATTAGCTCTTGCTTAGTATGGAGCAAATCTTTCTCCCCCCCCCCCCCCCCCCGGTTTCTCATTTATCATTTTCCTTGGTCAGAGCCATATTTTCTCTTATTGTGGTTAGATTTATCAGTCTTCTCTAGCTTTTGGATTTTCTTGTTTTTCTGTTTCTTTTCTTGTATTTAGACTTGCCCTTGCCTGAGATTGTAATGGGTATTTTCCTATGTTTTCTTGTATTATTACTATCTGAGGTCTCAGAAATATCTCTTGGTGTATAGGTCCCAAATTGTGTTTTTCCCAGTTATCCACTTAATACCGTTGTGCTATGTCATCCTTATCGTATAGTGCACTTCTGTACCACAGGTAATTTGATTTGTACCACAGGTAATTTCAGTATATTTATTGAATGCAATGAACGCTTGAGTGGCTATCCCGTAAATTACTTGTTTACTTTTTTTTTCTCTACTATTTTAGGGAATACTACAGTGAATGCTGTTAAAACAGTTCTTTATAATTATTAATCCCAGACTAGCTTCGGATTTCCTTTGTGGATGTACAAATGAACATTTATAGTCTGCTTTAGAAGTTATTTAAACTTTCAGGGCACCTGGGTGGCTCTGTTGGTTAAGCATCAGACTCTAGATTTGGGCTCCGGTCATGATCTCGTTCGTTGTGGGCTGTGGCCCCGCATCGGCCTCTGCACTGACAGTGTGGAGCCTGCTTGGGATTCTCTCTTTCCCTTTCTTTCTGCCCCTCCCCAACTTCTGCTTTCTCTTGCTCTCAAAATAAATAAATAAACTTTAAAAAAAAAGGTTAAGGTTTTGTTAAGGTTCTCAAAAAGCTGAAGTTGGAAAGATAGGCATTTTATTTTATGCACAGGGTTACGGAGAAGGTCAATCCATGTAATGGAGATTCATCTGAAGATCTAAGTAGGATTGTGTAAGCACAGAGACTGACATGCTTTTTTGTCACATACCATAATATGTAAAGGCCTGTTCCCGAATTTCTGAAGCATGGAATAGTACTGGTATAAAAACTGCATCTAATTAGGAGAGTGGTGAGCCTGGGACCCTGTGAAAGGAGGATTTGGTTTTGTGAGTGGAATAGGTGAAGCCACATCATTATGAGAAGTCAGGAAATTATGTGTATATACTCTGGTACATTAAGAAGATGGGTCCACTTAATTTGGTAAAACACTTTTAATTTTAGGTAGCGACCACAACTGTCCTGAACACCCAGGAGGGCAGTGACGCTCAGTGGAGGCAGAACAGAGAAGTTCCCCCAGCTCTTGGCCTCCTGCCCCTCTTGGCCCAGCCACTCGTGCTCATTTCCCTGGCTCGAGGAGCATACCGCCAGGCCTTTTTCCCCAGGCATGTGGTCTGACCCCACGGGGCCTCGGAGGTCGGCATTCAGAGCAGGTGCCCTACGGTTGTTGAATTTAACCCCTGCTGAGAGAATGACAGGGACACCCCTAGAAGGAGATACAGAAGTCAGGTGTTGCCTATTCTGTGTATGTGCATTGCAGCAGCACCCCCAGCATTTGAGCTCAAAGGACCACGTTCTGCAGGGAGATTTCAGGTATCAGCCAGAGGTGAGGGGGGCTCTGCTGAGAGCCTCCGCCCTCCCGTTGTGGGCCACTGTGCTGTCTGCCTCTGCTGGGGGCCTGCCACGCTCATTCTGTGCACGTGAGCTGCATCACACTCCCCTCCTTCCCTGTAGAGACCTCCACGTCTTCGAGGTAAGGAAAACAAGGTGGGCAGTTGACTTCTAGGTTCAGAGTCACAGAATGTTCAAGCTAAAAGAAACCCACTGGAACCATTTCATTTGATAAATAATGTTTTTATATCTTCCTTTCCCTGCATTTAATGTTGTTATACTCTCAGGATGTTTTGACACCAGTGGCACTGTTTTCCATTTTCTCAGTGCCAGACAAGCTGGGATATTTTAGCAAATATTAAGCTTTTTTAAAAAAAATATTTATCTTTGAGAGAGAGAGAGAGAGAGAGAGAGAGAGAGTGTGTGTGTGTGTGTGTGTGTGTGTGTGTGTGTGTGTGAGTGGGGGAGGGGCAGAGGGAGAGAGAGAATCCCAACCAGGCTTCCCACTGTCAGCACAAGCCCGACGCAGGTCTAGATCTCACAAACCCGGGAGATCATGACCTGAGCCAAAATCAAGAGTCTGACGCTTAACTGACTGACCCACCCAGATGCCCCACAAATATTTAGTTTTAAGGATGAAAAAGTGTTATTTCTTTTCCTTTTAGATCCTGTCTAAACATTCTTTGCCCGCTCGTGTCTGGGAGCCAGCAATGCAGCAGAAGCAGAGTTTCGCCTTTGACAATGTTGGCTACGAAGGTGGTCTGGACAGCGTGTGCCCCTCTCAGACGACCACCGGCACCATCAGCATTTCGGGCATGACTTGCCAGTCGTGTGTAAAGTCTATCGAGGGCAGGATTTCGAGTTTGAAAGGCATCGTGAGCATTAAGGTTTCCCTGGAACAAGGCAGCGCGACTGTGATCTATGTGCCGTCGGTCCTGAGCCTGCCGCAGGTTTGCCGTCACGTCGAGGACATGGGCTTCGAGGCCAGCATCACAGAAGGAAAGGCCGCCTCCTGGCCCTCGAGATCCTCGTCTGCCCTGGAGGCCACGGTCAAGCTCCGGGTGGAGGGCATGACCTGCCAGTCCTGTGTCAGCTCCATCGAAGGCAGGCTGGGGAAGCTGCAAGGGGTAGTGAGGGCCCGAGTCTCCCTTGGCACCCAGGAGGCAGTCATTACTTACCAGCCTTATCTCATTCAGCCCCAAGACCTCAGGGACCACGTAAACGACATGGGATTTGAAGCTGTCATCAAGAACAGAGTGGCACCCGTAAGCCTGGGACCAATTGATATTGGGCGGTTACAGAGGACCAACCCAAAGACCCCTTTGACGTCTGGTACCCAGAATCTCAATAACTCTGAGACCTTGGGGCACCAAGGGAGCCGTGTGGTCACCCTGCAACTGAGAGTAGATGGAATGCACTGTAAATCTTGTGTCCTGAATATTGAAGAAAATATAGGCCAACTCCCAGGGGTTCAAAGTATTCAAGTGTCCTTGGAGAACAGAATTGCCCAAGTACAGTTTGACCCTTCTCTTGTCACCCCCGAGGCCCTGCAGAGGGCCATTGAGGCTCTTCCTCCTGGGAACTTTCAAGTTTCTCTTCCTGATGGAGCAGCGGGGAGTGGCACCGATAACAGGCCTTCCACGCATCTCGCCTCCGCCCCCGCCCCCGCCCCCGCCCCTGCCCAGGGAACCCGGATGCAGGGCCTGTGCAGTACCGTGGTGCTTGCCATTGGTGGCATGACCTGTGCGTCCTGCGTCCAGTCCATTGAAGGCCTGCTCTCCCGCAGGGAAGGGGTGCGGCGAGTATCAGTCTCACTGACTGAAGGGACTGGAGTGGTGCTCTATGATCCCTCTGTAATTAACCCGGAAGGACTCCGAGCTGCTGTTGAAGAAATGGGATTCAAGGCGTCAGTCGTTTCTGGTACGTAGTTGGCCCACGTGAAGCACACCCTGGGGTCCTCTCCTTTCTCCTTGCATCTTAGGACATAGTGACAGCGGCCACACTCACTGCTCACTGGCCAATGTTGGTGACAACATTCTGCAACTTTTCCTTGCGTGTCAAGTGTATCAGGATAGAAGAAGTAGAATTTCTGGGTGTATAGCCTTTGCCTCTCGTGTAGCTGGGAATAAAATGCTAAGTTCTTTGCATTTTTCTGAAGAGAACTCTGACTCTGTGTTCTTTTTAAAAAAGAGTCCTGTGGGGCCAGGGGGAACATCAGGCTCTTCTGTCTCCAGAAGAACCATCATCACACTCTCTGAGATTTCTCTGCCCAACGAAACAATAAAAACAGAACCATAGTCTCACCTGGATCCCATTCTGTTGAAAGTGGGAATTGAGGGGATTCAGTGATGACTGCCCTTGCCCTCCTTGATGGCTGTGGGTAGAGGGGTGCATTTCTGCCGGGCGCCCGGGCCTGGGAGTGGTGGGCTGGTGAGCGAGTGAGACTCTCCTGAGAGCTTATGTTGTAGCCCCGTGTGAGCCGGTGAGCTCCAGGATGGGACGGGGATGCTGGAGGCCAGGAGGCAGTGCAGTGTGCTGGGGTTGCTGACAGGAGCCCGAGCAAGCGTGAGGACTCAGGAAGGTGGAGAGACGGGCGGGACAGCAGGGGGGCCACTCTGAATGGGTCTGAGTGTCAGCTGAACTTGGACTTGACTGTAAAGGCCAGGGGGGTCAGCAGTGGATTTTTTTTTAAGTTTATTTACTTCTTTTGAGAGAGAGAGAGAGAGAGAGAGCAGGTGAGGGGCAGAGAGAAAGGGAGAGAGAGAATCCCAAGCAGGCTATGTGCTGACACTTGGGGCTGATCTCATGAACTGTGAGCGTGTGACCTGAGCCAAAATCAAGAATCGGATGCTTACCCGACCTCGCCACCCAGGCAGTGGATTTTAATCAGAGGAAGCGCAGGTGAGTTTGCACTTGAGCTGGCCAGTCGGTGTCAGTGTAGTGTGGATGGAGGCACGGAGGCTGTGTGGGAGGCTGGGTGAGAGGAAGTGGGGCTGGAGGTCAAGAGACGGAATAGGACGACATTCAGGAGGTTGGGTCCAGCAAGCTTGGTCCAGAGGAGGGGTGTGATGGGGCAGGCCGTGGAGGAAAGGGAGAGCCGGCGGGGAGCCCTAGGTGTGCAGTTGCCAGAGGCCAGCTTGAATTCCTGGAGAGTGGGGCTGGAAATGCAGATTGGAGTGGCAGGAGCCAGGGGAAGTGACGGAAGACCAGGGAAAGCGAGCATGACCGGGGAAAGGCAGAGGGAGGAACGTGATGGCACTGGTGTGGAAGGAAGGGGTGTCCGGAGGAAGAAATTGTCACAGACAGGGACGGCACCCTGGAAAGAAAGGAAGCCGTTTCAGGGGCCTCAGGCTCCGTGCAACTAGGAGGTGGGGGAGGCTCCGGTGAGCCCAGCTGCATGGTGGAGCCGCAGACCTCCAGGAGCCGAGCCAAGCGGCGGTGGAGAGGTGATGGATAGGTGTGGGGGGGTTCAGAGCCAGGCCAGAGATGAGGAAGCGCGGGACATGCCACAGCCAGCTGTGTGGGCAGCAAGGTTTTAACCGTTTGGGTCCCAAGGTACTGGCCTCCTGGGGGGTTGAGAGTTGCAGGCTAGACCAGGACAATACAGTGCCAGCTGCGGGCACTCAGACTGCGCTGCAGGGCGGTGGCCAGCCCGGCACCAGGAGGGGCTCGTGGGCAAAGCCCCCCGGCCGCGCCCAGGGCCAGCTGGACTGGGCCTTCCCACATGTACTTTGCAGCGGCCGCTGAGATAAAGTGCGTCTCCTTGGAAAGGTCCCCTGTCAGTGGGGCTGGCCTGCACTTACACCCTTAAAGGCAGTGGGTAAGTCATGTGGAATCACTCGGCCCCGTTCTGTACTTTGTCTTTTGTACCACGTTTCAGGAAGGAGTTTGTTTTTAAACAAAAATCAGTAAGGAACACACAATGGAACAGTAAATCCTGTACTTAAATGGTAGGAAATGTAGTACAGAGTCATCATCTGCTCTATTTGTATGAGGTTTCAAGTCTTTAAACAGTAGAGTCAGGTTGTTGGCAGTAAAAAGAAATTTGCATTGAACTGCATAATCCAGAATAATTGGATTTGACCAAGTAAGCCTAGAAAGAAAAGAACAGTGATTTTTATTGGACAGAATTATGTGTTTAGCCCAAGAGGTATTTAGTGTACCAGATTTAGCAAATAAAATATAGGACACTTAGTTCAATTTGAATTTCAGATCAACAGTGACTAATGTTTTGGTATAAGTATGTCCCAGGCAACATTTGGGGCACGCTTATACTAAGAAAGTATTTGTTGTTTATCTGAAATTCACATGTAGCTGGGCGTCTTGTATTTCACCTGGCAGTCTTAATTTAGGATAAACCGTAAGTGTGCCGTTAACTATCATTGTAGCCCCTTAGATATTAGAAAAGAATTACGTGTATTTGATTGGTCATTCTGGATTGACCAGGAAGAGGGGCTTCTTGAGCACAGTCTTCAAACCAGCTGATTTGTTTCTCCTTGGACTCAGCAGCACCCAGCACATAGTAGGTATTTGTGAAGGAAGCGAAAGAGAAAGAAAATAACAGGCTGTGACAAGCCGGCTCGTGGGGTAGCTCAGTGATGGGATTTAATCCAGGAGCTACTCAGACATGTTAGAGAGCCGAATAACCAAACCAGGGAATGGGAAGGAAACCCAAGAGATGGCTGGTAGCAGAAGCTGGCACCCCAGGCAGGAGGGTGCCACCGGAGCCCAGGGGCTGAGGTCGCCTGGTGGGAGCTGGCTCACTACTGGAGCTACTAAGGGAGAGGCCGTGGCCAGGAGCTGGGCTCCTAGTAGGTAGATGGGAAACACATTAGGTTTCCCCCATTTCTGTCCTGTTTCCCACTTGCTACCTCCAGTGTACCAAATTTAACCAGAAACCAGTTGACAAGGGAGCCTGGAAAAGTGGTTTTGCAGGGTCAGCCCCCTTGATAATGGAACAGGGAGAGGAAGGGGAATGATCAAGAGCATGTAGGCAAGTGGCAGGCACTGAATTTCAGTCAGCTTATTTGACAGCTAAAAATACATTAAGATCTGTTTTTTATCTAGAAATCAGCTCTGCATTTGTGGACTGGTTTGCCTGGTAAATATTTTTTGTATGAATGAATTAATGGATAGGTGATTGGATATATGAATACAGTGTGAGGAAAAGTCATCTATCATGTATGACATGTTCCCCTCAGCCTTGTAAATGGATAATGTCACTTCTGGGGCACTGTTCCCTCATCCCAGCACGTACTGAGGGTCTTCTGGGCCCCAGGCACTGTGCTGGCCGCCGTGAGTACTCGGAGTCCATCCAGGACCTGCCCACATGCAGCTTATACTCTAACAAGGAAGCAGATCAGAGACCCATCATCCAAGGCAGGTTGGAATACATGCGACAAGGCAAGTGTAGGTAAAGCACTCTTGAGATTCAAAAGATGAGAAAAGCCAGCATCTGGTTGTGGGGCTCCCAAAGACCGGATAATGGAGGTGACACTGAAGCTGGGCTCGGGTAAGACTTCAGAACGTGATGGCATCTCAGCAGGCAGAGAGGGGCAGGACCACACACCGGGAAAAGTCGGAGGAGACATGAGCTCCAGCTTGTCTCGGGAGCAGTCTGGCTTGGGTGGAACTTGAATGTAAGTAGTGGAAGATAAGGTCAGACGGGCCAGCATCCTGGTACAAGCCACCATCAGCTGTGTCCACTAGACAGGCTCCGAGCTAGTCTCTCCTTCCTGCCTTTCAGCCTTACAGTCTGTTCCCTGCCCAGTATTCACAGTAATCCTGTTACTCTGTTAATACTCTGAAACCTTCCCATCTTAAGAGGGAGTCCTTAGGGTGATCTAGAAGCCCCCTCCCCCCGACTCCCTACCTTTCTAACCCCTTTCCAATCCTCATATCAGTCTTGTCCTCACCTCAGGGTCTTGTACCTGCTATCCCTCTGTCTAGAATATTCTTACCCCAGAATCCACATGGTGTACTTTATTTCACATATACTTTTCTGGGATTTTCCAAAGCATGTGTAATTTATATTTAGAAATACATAGATTTGTATTATACATAGTGGTTTTGTAATCTCTTTCACCCCACAATTTATCATAAACATACTTATAGGTCCGTCTATATGTCTGCAACACCATGTTGAGTGGCTGCAAATCATTCCGTCGTATGGATGCACCGTAACTTAGTCATAACCAGTTTCCTACTGGACTGTTCCCATCTACTTCATGTGCATGTGATTGTAAATAATACTGATGGGCATCTTTGAGGCTAAATTTTGTGCACACAGTTATTTCCTTACGGTAAATACCCGAAAGTGTAATTGCTCGGTCACAGAGAGTAAACATTATTTCATTCCATTACAAATACTTATTGTGCCTCTACTAAGTGCCAAGCAGTTAGAGGTACTGTTTTTGATAATATTGTCAGGTAGACTTCCAGAAAGCTGAATGCCCACCCATAGTATTAGCATAGATTGATAAAGAAAAACGACCCAATAACATAGTCTTGTTTGGGTCTTGTTAGTTTAATTCAACTTTCTTTAGCAATCTCCAGAAGCCCCGAATTTAGTTGAGTTAGATCTCAATGTGGAAGAAATGGCAATGTGTAAATTATAAGTCAGTAAGGGGGGTATGAAATTCTCTGTAATAGTACAAATATTAAAGTTGTTGACCACAATATTTGGATAGACACGCAGGTGAATCCAGAAAACAGATGATGGACTGGGAAAATCAGGAGAGGTTGGACAGGTGCAGGAGGGTTCATGGGTATGGGAGGGGTTGATGGGTACAGGAGGGTTGGACAGGTATGGTTGGGGTTGTTGGCTACAGGGGGTGATGGGTGCGAGGGCGGTGATGGGTATGGGAGGGATTGATGGGTATGGCAGGGGTTGATGGGTGCTGGGGGATTGATGGGTACAGAAGGATTGGATTGGTAAGGGGGGGGTTGATGGGTGCCGGAGGGTTTGACAGGTAAGGGAGGGGTTGATGGGTACTGGAGGGGTTGATGGGTGCAAGAGAGTTGGACAGGTAATGGGAGGGGTTAATGGGTGCTGGAGGGGTTGATGGGTAGAGATAGAATGTCGAGAGGCTGAGGCTACAAAACAGCTTTTGTGAATTTGAGATCCAAAGGCCAGAGTCATTTTGAACAATGACAAAGTCCAGGAGAGTACACCTGTGCTGATGGATGGAGGTGTGGTCTCTGCTTCCGGAAGGTAGAGGGGTCCTGTAAGGCCAGGTCCTTGGAGGGTTTTCACTGAAGGTGCTGGAAGTGTTGATCAACTGGACTCTTAGAATGAGTTTCGGAAGTAGTTTTTAGCACCTTTCAGAAAATGAGCAAAACATCCCAGGATGTGAGATTTATTTAGAAGAAAAACTTTGCAAAGTCATGGCCTATCGTCAGTATAGGTTAATGCCAACTTCTATCTTCTGCAGCTGTGGATTTTCAAATAGCGAGAGTTCGTTTTTTAAATGATGTAATTATCTTTTGTATATACTCTTAAAGGTCCTTTCTGTTATCAAATTCTGTTATCAAAAGGTCTGACTTTCTGGAGTGATGAAAACTTTCCACATCTTGACCTGGGTGATTAGTTACGTGTGTGTGTGTATGTATATATATATATATATATATATATATATATATATATATATATACATATATATATACATAGTTACGTATATATATGTGTATATTTGTATATATATACACATGCGGTGGGCAGAAAAATACATAGTTACATATATATATATATATACGTATACGTATATATATATATACATATATATATGTATATTTGTATATATATACACATGCGGTGGGCAGAAAAACGGTCCCCAACAGCGTCTGCACCCTCATCCCAGAACTCGGTGGGGGAGAGGGTGGTCTTTTTGGTTTATGGAGCTGGTTCCACTGGATATCCAAGTGGAAAGAAATTAACTCTAACTCTTACCTCTTACCTACACAAAGTTAAAATGCAGGTATCATAGGCCTGATGGGGAAGTTCATTAAAATAGCAGCTTCTAGGGGCGCCTGGGTGGCGCAGTTGGTTAAGCGGCCGACTTCAGCCAGGTCACGATCTCGCGGTTCGTGAGTTCGAGCCCCGCGTCGGGCTCTGGGCTGATGGCTCAGAGCCTGGAGCCTGTTTCTGATTCTGTGTCTCCCTCTCTCTCTGCCCCTCCCCCGTTCATGCTCTGTCTCTCTCTGTCCCAAAAATAAATAAACATTGAAAAAAAAAATTTAAAAAAAAAAAAAAATAGCAGCTTCTAGAAGAAAGCAGCATGAACATTTTCACTGTTTAGGTAGCACGAAACATACTAACCATGAAAGTTGGTTTAGTTGGTTGATAAGTCAGACCTCATTAACATTCGGGACTTCTTTTATCAAAAGAGACACCATTAGATGAGAGTGTAGGTATGGAGCACAGACTGGGAGCAGATACTTGCAGTGCGGACCCATGACAAGGATTCGTGTCCAGAGTACGTACAGGACGTAGGCAAACGATAAGAAAAAGGCAAACAACTCAATAAAGGTGTGTTGGGTTGTTTTGATTGTTGTAGGGAAGGAGTGAAGGACTGCTAACCAGAATGTGACAGTGGTTAAAGGGACAGATCCTGGAGGTAGAGACCTGGTTTAGAAATAGCTTCATTACTTATCACCTGAGGAATTCGGGGCACATTTTTAAATTTCTTGTAACTCAGGGGCACCTGGGTGGCTTAGTCGGTTAAGCATCTGACTTCAGCTCAGGTCATAAACTCGCGGTTCTTGAGTTCTAGCCCCACGTCAGGCTCTGTGCTGACAGCTCGGAGCCTGGAGCCTCTTCGGATTCTGGGTCTCCCTCTCTCTCCCTTCCTCCCCCACTTGCACTCTGTCTCTCTCTCTCAAAAATAAAGAATAAAAAAAAATTTCTTCTAACTCAGTTCTTTATAAAATGGGGGCGATAGTCCTATGTACCACAGCTGTTTTAAAGGACGTGTGCTTCGCAGAGGGCCTGGTGAGTTCTTCTTGTTGTCATCATCTAATTAGAGCACTCATCCAACTGGAGCATTCCATTCTTGAGTATTGGCATCTTTTCATGTGTCTGTCACTGTATGCCTCTGTCTCTAGTTGTGGGGAGGTGGGGGGCAGTGATGGAAACACCAACCTTCATGGAGCTGTTTCAAGAACTTTGTCAGGCTTGAACCTCCTGTTGTAAAAAAAGTTCTTTGTTCTTTTAATCTGAATGATTTCTTCCATTTTATCCTAGAAAACTGTTACAGCAACCATGTTGGAAACTGCAGCGCAGGTAATTCCACAGTGCACACCACAGCTGGCGGACCTGTGTCTGTGCAGGGAACGGCTCCCCACGCTGGGGGGCTCCCTGAGAACCACAACCCCGGCAGCTCGTCAAAGTCCCTGCAGGCCTCTACAGCAGTGGCACCACAGAAGTGCTTTTTACAGATCACAGGCATGACCTGTGCATCCTGTGTGTCTAACATAGAGAGAAACCTTCAGAAAGAGGCAGGTAAGCCATCTACACACTGAACTGGGGAAGCTGCGTGTAGGCTGTGAGCCCCTGCGGTCAGCAGAATGGGCACTGTGCTCTCCCTTCACGATCCTCATTGACTCAGTTTGTCAGCAGCCCTGATACTCTGGCAGCAAGTTCATTAGGTGATGGTAGAGATGTTTGTCTGATGTTCTTGGGCAATTGGCATTCTTCTGCTTAGGAAGTATGTAGTTTGTTTAAGATAAAATGTCTCCGAGTAAGTTAGTGAGGGGCAGTCCAGTTTAAAGGTCGGGGACATTCCATGGGTAACTTCCTCAGCTTGTCCTAGTGGTGGTCTTTATCTCCTCCACCCCCACCCCCAGTCCCATCCATCAGCCTCCAGCTAGCGCATGAATACGTAGCCTGCAGTTTGCAGAGAAGTTGCAATTTTGAATATTCTGTCCTTTGTCCCTGTAAATCATAGGGTGTTACGGAAGTGCCCAAGTTTTATCCTCTGGACTACATTTCCAGTACTGTCTCTGAAACCTGAAAGTGCAACAAAGATCCTGTCCCACTTTTGTTTGGAAAATATCTTAACCATGACGACCTTGCCACCGGAGTCCCTTTCTCTCTTTCCATGTATCTCTCTGCTCAGATTCCTTGGCCATCACAGCCAGCCCCAAATTAGGATGATGTGTCTCCAGCCTCTTGTTCCCTATGTTTTATCGTGGCTGGAGCTCTAGAAAGACTCTTCTCAAATTTAGGTGTTCTAAGAGTTTCTTTGTCATCCATGGGCTGGCTGTTCATAAAATATCCTACATCTCATGGTTCCTGTGTTTCTTTTCCTGACTTGCAGCCCTCATTTTTATTCCTTATGGCATCCTTTCTAAAGCACGTTTCTTTCTTTTATGTGAATGAGTCTTATTTCCCCCCTCAAACTCACAAATAATCTCACTGGATATACAATGGCATCATGTCCCAGTCAATGCATCGTATGTTAAAAATATTGCAAGTCAAAAATGCATTAAAGCTCAGTCAGTGAAGCATCAGACTCTTGGTTTTGGCTCAGGTTCACAGCCCCATGTTGGGCTCTGTGCTGATGGTACGGACCCTGCTTGGGATTCTCTCCCTCCCTCTCTCTCTGCCCCTCCCCCCTACAAAAATACATGAACATTTAAAAAAATGTGTTTAATACACCTAACCGACCAAACATCATAGCTTGGCCGAGCCACCCTGAAATGTGTCACAATGTGTATCTGTCACTCGTTGTCATGATGGCGTAGCTGTATTGCACAACACAGCGCTAGCCCCAGGAAAGATCCAAATCCAAATTCTGAAGTCTGGTTTCTAACGAATGTGTATCACTCTCGCACCAAAATGAAGTTGAAAATTTTTAAGCCAAATTAATTGTAAGTCGGGGTGGTCTGTAATCTGTAGGATTTCTCTTCCACTTCTGAATGGGATCAGAGCCTGAAAAAGAGTAAGGACAACCACTTTTGAAAGAATTTTTTTCTCCGTGTATGAAAAGTGTCTGAGGGCAAAGGACACCATTTAACTGACATTTAGTAGTTGCAGGCTGCAGACTGTATGTATCCCTTGCTGTGAGGTGTGGACACAGTCCGTGTCTTCTCCAGCCTGACTCAAAGCCACCCACCCCACCCCCCACCCCACCCTGCTGCCATCCCGGGGCCAGCAGCACAGGCATCACCTGGGAGCCGGGTGGACCTACAGAACCTCAGACCCACTCCAAACCTACTGAGCCGGAATCTGTAGTTTATCAAGGTCCTCGGTTGATTTGCCCATCAACATGTGAGGAGTGCTGTTCTAGAACAGTGGTTCTCACACTTGGCTGGTACATTAAAGTCGCCTGGGGAGCTTTACAAAAAGATGCCTGGCACCCACCCTGAGGGGTCCTGGTTTAACTGGTTTGGGTTTGGGGCCAGGCATGGTGCTCGTTAAAAGGCCAAGTGATCCTAAAGTGCAGTCCGGTTTGAGAACTCCTGTTCTAGAGGCTTCTGGGAGCAGATGTGTTTCTTTGTTAGGTTGTGTTGAATGTGTCATCCCAGAGGCCCTGCCTGGAGTGTTGTAACTGTGGCCCGACGGTTCCAGGTATTCTCTCGGTGCTGGTCGCCTTGATGGCTGGAAAGGCAGAGGTTAAGTACAATCCGGAAGTCATCCAGCCGCTGGAGATAGCTCAGCTCATCCAGGACTTGGGCTTTGAGGCTGCGGTAATGGAAAACTACACAGGCTCAGATGGTGACCTTGAGCTGATCGTAAGTGTAGCGGCCGGGCGGGCGCTGGGGCAAGAGGGCTGCAGGCATCTGACAGGGGCCGGGAAACTTCTCCCATTTTGCACGTATGCTGTGTGTTGTCGGAGTTGCGTTCTCCTTTGAAGCCAACAACAACGACCTGTTCATTTTGTGCAGGAATGTCAGTTATGCCACAGAGTCATAGGGGTACATCCCACTGGGTGCCTTCAAGGTGTGAGGAGGAGGAGCAGGTGGGTGGCGGGAATGTAGGAGGAAGAGGAGCTAAACATGGCAGCCACCCAGAGCTTGGTTTTGAGAGAGTTGAATATGACCACATTCCATAAGGCCCAGAGGGAAGCTAGAATGCAGAGATGTGGCAAGGCCAGGGGAGGTGAGTCGGTGTGGTAGCCAGTGTCAACCAGTGCCACCACAGCGGGGGAGGGCCGGCTCGTAGGCACAGGGGTGTCTAGAAGGTAATTGGCGACTGGCGTCCTGAAGCACACAGTCCAAGATGAACGGTAAGGGTGGTTGCTGTGCCTAGTGTGGACGGGGAGGGGATGGTACGGGCCTCGTTTTTCCTGTCTGTCTACTGTCATCTGCACATGACCGCAAATCACTGAAACATTGGGTATATCTAGTATTTCCACTATGCTGTGTTCACAGGCACTTCCGTACAAAGCTTTTTATGTGTAAATAAGGGGAGACTGTGAGTAATGCTGTTTTACTGAGGTGAAAGGGTCTTGCTTCCTTAACTGTGTTCAGTTGCTGCCATTAGTAGTAAGTAAATGTTTAAAGAAAGAGTACTAAGGACACGAGTGGCACTTTGAGCTCTTGATAAGTGAAATTCTTTGTAGAGCAAACCCTTTGCCCTGGACAGGCCTCCCAGTGTGTGGTCAGGTAACACGACCTGCTCTCTGGGTTCTAGCCCCGGTCATGCCCGCCACAGGAGCAGGACCCTCGCTGCAGACCCTCAGCCCCAAGGGGATACCTCTGCCTCTCTCAGACTACTGTGGAAAATCTAGATCACAAATATTATTGGGAAAGGTGAAAACATTAAAAAAAGATTGTTTTTAATGTTTATTTGTTTTTGAGAGAGAGAGAGAGAGAGAGACAGAACATGAGCGCGGGGAAGCAGAGAGAGGGAGACACAGAATCTGAAACAGGCCCCAGGCTCTGAGCCGTCAGTACAGAGCCCCAAGCAGGGCTCGAGCCCATGGACCTCGAGGTCACAACCTGAGCCAAAGTCAGACGCTTAACCAACTGAGCCACCCAGGCACCCCGGTGAAAACATTTTTTGAACAGTGTTTTTTATCTTAAGCTGAGCAGTATCAGTTATATCGTTATCACATGCTCAGACACCGGACATTTTATGTCTGTATTTAATTAGTATTCTGGGAAATGTTGACCTCTGATACTTGGAAGAGTGACTCATCTGACTTGCCTAAATACATATCCAGGGATGGCATGTCTCACTCCGTGATGTGAAGACACACAGCGTGGCGTGGCAACAGTGGCCTCACGGAGAGGGTAGGGTGGCTCACGAAAGCCCATCACTGTCAGAGCTGGAAGTGAAGCCTCGGTCTGTTGCCATCTGCTCAGTGACTGGCTACGTCTCTTGTCCCCGAGTTCGGGAAGAAGCACTGTTTCTATGCCCACAGCCCCTGGGGGAATGTTCCGGGTGAAAGTCCTGCACACAGGTCTGGAAGTGGGAGTCCAGGGCCTCAGGAAGGGTGCTGTGGAAGGAGGAAGGGCTCATGGCTACCTGTTAACCCAGCGCCCCGTGTGCCTTTGACGGGCTCCTCTCAGTCCTGAGTAGTATTTTTGTCTTGTGCGGCAGATCACGGGCATGACCTGTGCATCCTGTGTTCACAACATAGAGTCCAAACTCACCAGAACGAACGGCATCACCTACGCCTCTGTGGCCCTTGCCACCAGCAAAGCCCACGTGAAGTTTGATCCTGAAATGATTGGTCCGCGGGATATTGTCAAGATTATCGAGGTAAGTTGTTCATTTAAAAACATACAAACTAATGTAGTGTTGTGCATCAACTATACTTCAATTAAAAAAAAAAAAACCTTCCTTTTTCAAAACAGTGATTTATACACACTGTAGGAAAATGAGAAAATATAGCTAACCAAAAAAATTAAAAAGAAAAAAGTCACCTAACCTATCCTTCAGGTTTTCCCATGGAAATAAAGGTGGATCGTTTTAAAATAAACTGTGAAATCAAGTCAACATCAGACAGTCTGAGGGTGAAAATCAGTGAATGGGTAAGAAAAAGGATATTATTGTCTTAATTGCAGATATTCCTGGAGAAACATCAGTATCAGCAGGATACCTGGCACATGGGGTTTAATTACCTAAATATAATTGTGAAGTATTATTTAAGCCTGGACCAAACATCTATAGACCGAAGGATTGTTGGAAATGAGAAGAATTGTACTGCGTTTTACCACTATGTCAGGACTGTTCGTTGATGGGAGAGTTTGGTCGTTTCTCTTTTGGAAAATTACTTAGTGTTCATGCACTCCCTGCCTCTGTTCCCTCCCTCGCTTTGTCCACAGACACCGCCATTTCCTTTTTAAGGCCCGTATTCTACCACACCGTGAGCGGGTGAACATTAGTGCTGAGCTGAATGGGTGAAGATAGTCAAAACTGAACGAGATTAACTCGTAATGACTGATGGTCAGGATAAATGGAGTTCAGCAGGACGTTCTAACGCAGGGAAGCATCTTGTGGCAGGCCTGAAGTTGTCATTCATTTTCTCTTCACTGCGCGCGTGTTTAAGGGAGATGTTGTCTGTTGTGTGGCTTAGCAGAGCTCTTTGATGTGTGTTATTCAGGCTGCTGCCGCTGCTGCTAATAATTCTGTCCTAGAGGCACACAACACAGCTTCTTTATCAGGTGGAGAAAGATCCCCAGAAAGGTTAAGTGACTTTGCTCGCTGGTACCCAGCTAAAGGTTGCAGGACTGGCCCTCAAACCCAGACCTTACAGTTCCAAGCTCAGCGGCCTTTCGAGTTTTGCCACACCACAGGTCTTACAGAACAGCAGTGATGTGGCCCTGATGAGGCCAGGAAGTCAGACTGTTGTGCTCGTAGGCGGGAGAGTCGCAGGTGGTGCTTTGAGCACATGTCAGTCACCCTTCTTACTTACCATGCCCGTCCCGGCCCCCATTCTGCCCGCCGATCTCAGGGCGGTGCCGCCTTTATCCATGTCTGAGGAATATTGCCAATGTCTGGCCTCCGTTCTTGCATCTCTGGTGCATCTTTTCCTAATGTAATTAGGTTGGTATTAGTCGTAAAAGGATTTGTCTTTACACGGTCCTAGATGCTCTTTCTCCACCCAGAACTTTTAATTTTTGTGTGAAATCCCAACATGAGAGTCCGAGGCCCCTCTTTATATTGTGCTGACTCTTGGGACATTTCCTGACAGCTTTTCCTGTGTAATTTCCTAAAGGGGTCAGATCAAATAAGGAAGAGAGGGTCAGGGAGCGAGGCGGTGCAAGAAACGCTGAAAAGAACCAGCAGATTGCGGTACAGTCCCCATCTGGCTTCAGTGGGAGCCGCAGCGTGCAGGTGTTGAGGGAGCCAGGCTCTGCTCAGTGGGAAGGGGCCTGGGCTGGGAGTCCGGAGACCTGAGCACCAAGCACTGGGCCTCGCTCTTCTGACAGCACGATGGCTCTGGGCAGGATCTCTAACCTCTGACCTTCAGTTTCCTCATGCAGGGAATGAGTGACAGCCCCTGACCCCTCCATGTTTGGGGTTCTTCACACAGCAGTTCTGTGTGTCTAATTCAGCATTGATCAGCCTCGGGGCATGCTGAAGTTTCTTCCAGAACCTGCTGCCTTAGCCCACAGAAGGAATAGGAGTCACCGTCTGGGGCCACCTCCTTGGGGATGACACAGTCTGTGAGCATAGATGGTGCTGGACCTCTGACAGGACTTGTAGAATGATTTGGGAACGGAAGTCATGAACGGAAAAACCCATCCAGTCTTTTGAGCGATTTTCGAATGACTTTCTAATTTCAAAAGATGTAAAATGCTTTCTACCAACGCATGTTTTAACCAAGTACCTTCCTCCCTCTTTCTCACTTTTCTTTTTTTAATAACAAGGAAATCGGCTTTCATGCTTCCCCGGCCCAGAGAAATCCCAACGTGCATCACTTGGACCACAAGGCGGAAATAAAGCAGTAGGTAGAACAGAAAAGATTCGCTGCAGCTCTTGTCTAAGGGTCCCCTGCTCCGCCCGCCCCACTGGGCCTGACTGCCTCGTTCTGTGCTTAAGGGTGTCCCTGCCCGCCTGGCTTCCCACAGTGCCGTCCACATGGACTAGCTGCCTTACTACCCTTGTGACATTAACCCTCTAGAGGAGCGCTGTCCCGACAGACCTCCTCGCGATGACAGAAGTATTCTCTACCCTCAGGGCCCAGTCTGGGAGCCACCAGCTGCTGAGCTGTTCATGGGACTAAGGAACTGAGTTTTTAATTTCATTTGATCTTAACTGATTTTAATTTAGATAGCCACTTACAGCTGGTGGCTAACAGACAGGACAGCACTTAAGTTGGGATGGGAGGGAGAGGGTGTGGGTTTTTCCTTTTACAACACAGTATCTTAAGACTTTATTTGAAAGGGTTCTAGAAGTGGGGTCTGAGGGCAGGAAGCATGGTCACTGGAAAGAAAATGGCCTGGGAAGAAGGAGGCCTGAGTTTATTCGTTGATGCAGATGTGCACTTAGTCATTCAGCAAACACACGGGCACTGTTGTATGTAGGGCGCTATGCCTGGTGTTAGGAATGAGTGGGATACTGTCACAGCTGGGCTAGGAAAGAGTGGGTGGATCAGGTGGGTTAAGGGGGTCTGGGAAACCAACTAGCAGGAGACACATGATCTGAGCTTCAAAGAATGAGCGGAACTTTGCCAGGCAGTGGAGGTGGGGGTTGAGGTGAGAGTTCTCAAGGGGCATGGAGGTGACAGTGGGGGTGGCCCTCAGGGACTCCTGTCCTTTGCTCTGGTTGGCATGCCTGGAGGAGGCTAGGACTGAAAGGAGATGCACCTGGAAGGCCAGCGGCCGGGCTAAGTCCAGGGCCCTGGCGGCAGCCTGAGAGTGTAGACTTCAGTGTTGTAGGCCAGGGTCTGTGGGCCAGGGTGGAGACATGTCAGAGCTTCCACAACAGTCGGTGGGAATTGCATGGATGCTGACGCTGACAGGAGACCAGAGCTGTCACTGTGATGTCCATCAAGAATGCTTTACGGTTCTCACTGACTCTTTAATTTGTTTTAATATTTATTATTTTGAGAGAGAGAGAGAGAGAGAGAGAGAGAGAGAGAGTATGAGCGGGGGAGGGGCAGAGAGAGTGGGAGTCACAGAATCGGAAGCAGGCTCCAGGCTCTGAGCTGTCAGCACAGAGCCTGATGGCGGGGCTTGAACCCACAGACGGCAAGATCATGACCTGAGCCGAAGACGGACGCTTAACCGACTGAGCCACCCAGGCGCCCCAGTCACTGACTCTATTTTGAAGGTCAAACGTATAAGTATGTTCATAGTAATACAATTTTGCTCTTATCTGCTTTTTACTTGGGAGTCTGTATAAGATTTTATTTTGAAGAAAGAGCAGCAGGCAGCCATGTGGACTGGGATGTTCAACTTCCTGGGTCTAGATTCTCAGTTCTGGGCCTCAGTTGCCTCCCCTAGAGATTAGAGGCAACAGGTCAGCCATGGGCAGGCAGAGGCTGTCTGTATGTCCCTGGAACAGCCCTGAGAAGTGTGAACGTTTAGATATCCTCTCAGGTGGCGGGCGTCAGGGAGAGAACCTTCCCTTCATTTTCGTACCCTTGGCCGTCCGTCCCAGACGTGTGCCAAAGGCAAGTCTTAACCTGAGCCCCCAGGAGGAGACTAGCCCATAACCCAGCTGGCAGGTGACAGCTAATAGGTTGCTGTGCTGCTTTGCTTTGCAGGTGGAAGAAGTCTTTTCTGTGCAGCCTGATGTTTGGCATCCCTGTTATGGGTTTAATGATCTATATGTTGGTGCCCAGCAACGAGCCCCACGAGACAATGGTCCTGGACCACAATATCGTTCCAGGACTGTCCATTCTAAATCTCATCTTCTTTATCCTGTGCACCTTCGTCCAGGTGGGTATCTTCCCTCCCTGCCTCTGTGTGGCCAGCAGATTCTCTGCCCTGTCATGCCAGACACAGCCCATCAGCTTGGCTTAGGCGGCATTTTATCACAGCTTTCCTGCAGGGGCTGCTGTTTTCCTTTAGGACCTGCGGGGGGCACTGAAAGGACCTGGTTTCGCTGTCACTTTCACAGTGGTTGTAGGTGGTTGTAAGGTGTTGGTGACGCGGTGTGTCCCGTATTTGTTTATTGTTTAGTTTGCACTGCCTTTGTTGTCAAAAGCAGTGGCTCATGCCCCGAATGACAGGGCTGTGGTTCTGAGGAAATTATAATTTATTAAAAAATTGTTTTTAACGTTTATTTATTTTTGAGAGACAGAGACAGAGCATGAGCAGGGGAGGGGCACAGAGAGAGGGAGACGCAGAATCCAAAGCAGGCTCCGGGCTCCGAGCTGTCAGCAGAGAGCCCGACACGGGGCTCGAACCCACGAGCCGTGAGATCGTGACCTGGGCCAAAGTTGGACGCTTAACTGAATGAGCCACCCAGGTGCCCCCTGAGGAAATTATAATTTAGAAGAGATGGGCCTGCTGGAGCTTCTACTCTAGGGACGATATTTAGGAGCTGGCTGTTTCTGGTGGGAAGTGTGCCCTCCCATCTGTTTTAGAATAAAAAATAAAACTCCTGAGGTAACGTGAAAATGTGTCTGGTTTAAGACTGAGTGTAATTATTTGTCAGCTGAATTTGCTTTTCTCTGTATTTTCTTTTTAATTATAAATGTAATATATATTTATTGTAGATAATCCAAACCAATCTGAGGTAGGAGAAGCAAAGGGGAAGATATTCTTTTGCTAGAATCGTACCCTGCCTCCAGCCCAATCCTGTTCCCCAGGGTTACCTTAGTATTATTACTGGTTGGGCGTGCGTGTATACAGATCTTCATCTATGTAGAAAAAATACTCATTTTCACGTATATGTATGTGTGTACATGTTCACATAATATAGACACACGGACTTTGTTTTTTTTTTTAATTTTTTTTTAAATGTTTGTTTATTTTTGAGACAGAGACAGAGCATGAACGGGGTAGGGTCAGAGAGAGAGGGAGACACAGAATCTGAAACAGGCTCCAGGCTCCGAGCTGTCAGCACAGAGCCTGATGTGGGGCTCGAACTCACGGACCGCAAGATCATGACCTGAGCCGAAGTCGGACGCTTAACTGACTGAGCCACCCAGGCACCCTGGGACTTTGTATTTTTTAACGGAAATAGGATCATACTAGATAAACTGATTTATAACTGGCTTTTTCACTTAACCATGTCTCATGGGCATCTTTCAGGTGAGTGGTTTATAGACCTAGCACACATTCTCTTTTGGGACTGCATAGCACTATCCATGTTATAAATGAACCATGATTGATGTCACCATTGCCACCATTCTCTGCTGATGGACATTCAGGTCATGTGCTGTGGGTTTGAAAGGTCCCCCATGACCTTGACCCTCCGTTCCTGTGGCCAGTAGTCTTATGAATCAGGAAATACTTTTCCTACATGTCACTCACAGAGTAGAAAGTAATGTCTAAGCATTTGCAGCCCTGAGGGGCCTCCGGGTCTCTGGTTGCTCCTTGGACTGGATGCCTGCTCATGCACTGTTGCTGTCCTCTGTCTTTCAGCTCCTTGGCGGGTGGTACTTCTACATCCAGGCCTACAGATCTCTGCGGCACGGGGCGGCCAACATGGACGTGCTCATCGTGCTGGCCACGAGCATCGCCTATACCTACTCAGTCATCATCCTGGTGGTGGCCGTGGCTGAGAAGGCGGAGAGAAGCCCCGTGACCTTCTTTGACACCCCCCCCATGCTCTTTGTGTTCATTGCCCTGGGCCGGTGGCTGGAACACGTGGCGAAGGTAACTGCAGCTCCGGGTGAAAAAAAGGAACTGTGTCTTCAGTAATATAAGTCTTAATTCATGTGAACGCCTTGTTTAGAATTACTAATTATACACAGTCTGGCAAAAGACTTAAAGAAATGTGAAACCGACATATAATTAGGTGTTCTGATCGCTAATCTCCAAACTGATTGCTACTTCTGAAATCCCAGCTAATCTGGTTAATTACTGAAACCTTTATTCAGGCGCATTGTGTAATGAAAAGAACTCCGGATTTCAGGCCCGCACGTATACTGCCTCTTTGTACATAACTGAGTATTTGGCTCATGAGTCTAGAAATCCATGTTTCTATCTTACGGTCAGGCCATTTTTAACACCCTGCATTTTAATGTATTCTATAAAAGAGTAGGACTGAGACCCTAAAAGAAATTAAATTGAACCTTAAAAAAAAAAAAAAAAGAGGCAGTTAGTAGGCAGACTGGTCCTGTCTTTTCAGCTGGAATGTAACTCATAGAACTTGGTGGTATTGTACCTTCAGTGTGGAGATGACTGCAGTGAGTAACATCCATCCTGGAGGAGCCTTTTGATGTGCACTGTGTCTGTGTTATGAGGGGTCGGCCTCTTTCCGCAGGGGTTTTCTCTGATACCCGCCTGGTAAGCATTGGTGTGGGTTTGCACCGGTCAGCTTATGATAGCTTGTTTTCCATTCTGGCCGTTTCCTAGAGCAAAACCTCAGAAGCCCTTGCCAAACTCATGTCTCTCCAAGCCACAGAAGCCACCGTTGTGACCCTTGGTGAGGACAACTTGATCATCAGGTGGGTTGTCTTCATCCAGAGTTTTCGACCAATGTATATCAGACTGTGTAAGACACCTGAGACACCCATTGTGTTCATGACCTTACACTGGACATTGTGGGGGCCAGCAAAGACTTGTGTGGCCAGGTCCATCCTGTTGATCCAGGTAATTAATAAGGCGTTTACAGATTACAAGATCCACAAGAATTCAAGGTGGTGTGGTTTGCTGAATGACAAATGAGAGGTATAGGTGATTCATGTTTCTGCAGTTGAGAAGAGGAAGGCTAGGGGTGGTCAGGGAAAGCTTCACAGAGCACGGAGCACCGTCCACACGTTGGGCCTTCCTTGCAAGACCTGAGGATTTACAAGGCTGAGGGATGAGGTTCAACTTGCCAAGGAATACAGATGGGAGAAGTATTTTTCTTCTTCATATAGTTAGCAGATACTAAAAGTAATATGGTGGTTATTATTATTGTTGGAACTTATATAGCATTTATTGTCTGTCAGACACTTTTAACCTCTTTGTATTACATCTAAATTAAAAAAAAAAAAACTGTAGGAGGAGGGGACTATTATTACCTTTATTTTGCAGATGAGGAAAGTGAAGTTCAAAAAGGCTAAGCAAGTGGCCTGAAGTCACACAGGTATTCAGTAGTGGAATTGAGTTATAACCCAAGCTCTTGGTTCCACAGCCCATATTCTTAACCCTTACACATACTGGCTTTTAAGGCATATTTGCTTATTTTTTTTTATTTTTTTATGTTTTCTTATTTTAGAGAGAGAAAGAACATGAGTGGGGGAAGGGCAGAGAGAGAAGGAGATAGAATCCAAAGCAGGCTCCAGGCTCTGAGCTGTCAGCACAGAGCCCGACGTGGAGCTCGAACTCACGAACCGTGAGATCATGACCTGAGCCGAAGCCAGATGCTTAATTGACTGAGCCACCTAGGCACTCCAACGCATATTTAATAATACAGGCATTTTCACGAATTCAGGCTTCTGTATTTCCCTGGTCAGCCTCGTTTTCATATTCTAGGCAGTGCTTATTTCAGACCTTCACATTCCTGAATTCTCTCTCCAGCCCCACCACTCTCCCCTTTGGACTGTGATCTCGCTCTGACTCCGGGGTGGGAAATGCATCAGTTTCCTGTCACTCAGCCTACAAAGCTAGCCTTCCCTCTGTACGCTCCCTTCCTCTCCTTCTGGGCCTCTGCTCAGGAACGTCCCTCTGTCAGTGTCTCATTGCTCTTCAGTGTGTCTGTCTTTGCTGCTTCTTACCATCCAGCATGACTTACAGTCCAAACTCCTGTTGTCGAAGCAGCCCTGTGCCCCACCCCAATGGTACTGCCCGTTCTGCACGCTGTGGCCAGTGTGGGTTCGTGAGTGTGTGCCCCAGAATGGCCGTCGGAGGCTGAGACAGGCCCTCCTCCGTTGCTTCCCGAGGGGGTACTCGGCGAGCCTGTGCCGAAAACATGAATCAGAGAATGAGGCACCGGCCGACCACGGCCTGGAAGCACTGGTTTTTGCCCTGATGCTGGTTTTTGAATATGAGTCAGAGTTACAGTAACGATAGTTGAGATTTGAGAACTTACAGGATACCATTCCCAGTAGCGACCAGTAGGTTAACCTGCCTGATTTAACCCGATCACTCCCCTGGGGGGGTGGGTGCTCCCACGGCCCCATTTCTTTAGGAAGAACCCGAAGCCCAGTGGGGTGGCGTGACTTGCCCAGAGTCCTTGGCGGGCGGGTGAGTGGCAGAGCTGGGACAGGCGCCCTCTCGGCCACCGGCTCACCTGTCTTGCAGGTGGGTGGACACTGTGTGACAGCAGCTGGCACGTGGGGGCTCCACGCACTCGACTGTCGTGGCTCCACAGCGGTTGCACACCTTGGCTTCTTTTTCTCACAAATTAATGACCTGAGAGTCTCTGAGATGCGGGAATGTTCCGGCTGGGAACAAAGCCATGGACCGGCCGCTTTTACTGGCCGCCTTTCATTTTGAGGTGCTCCTGAAGGCACTGGCTGCAGATACAGGGACTCCTGCCTTGATTTGAGTATGAGGAGACATGCGTCTCTGCCAGGAGACAGAAGCTACCTGAAATGGCCCAAGGATGCTGGGGCTCCCCCCGTCACAGCTCCGTGTTTTTCCAGAGATGGTGATTAGTATTTGCTTGTGGACACCCCGTGGGCCCTTCTACTGCCATCATCACTGTGGTGGTGCCGTTTTCAAAGCCAGAGCTCCTTCTGGCTTTGCCGCAGACGAGCTGTGTGCTGGGAGAGCGTCAGTCAAGGCCTGTGAGGCACGATTCCCGTCTGAAAATAGGGTGCTTGTTCCCTCCCCCCACCTTCCTGAAAGGGTGCTTCAGGCCACTGGGAGGTGACGGTCCCCTGGCCACACACTGCCCTCCCGAGGCATTGACTTTCTGTGTAACATGAGGCCTACCAGTGCTGTGACCCCCGAGTCGGCCTCTGCCTTCTGCGGGGTCTTGCCACGTCCGGGCCTCGGCCGGTGGGGACGTGTCTGTGGTGCCTGTTTTCACCACGCCTGCTCAGGCCACCGCTCTGTCCCCTACAGCACTGCAGCAGGGTCTTCATTGGCCCCCTGCTTCCAGCCAAGGCTCTTTCTAACTCTTTTCCCACATTCAATCCAGTGGTCTCTTGGACACCCGGATCTGACTGCATTCCTCTGTAGCGCTTCCCTGCTGTCCTTAGGGTGAAGTCTGTGAGTGCACACGTGAGACTTTGGCGTCCGCCGGTGTCCCCAGTGGACCCAGCCCCTTGTGCCGCCGTCCCTCCACCTCGTTTTGACCACACCCCACTGGCAGCTCCCAGAAAGGGGCTCTCAGGTCTCCCCCAACACCTTTCTTCTTCCCCTTCACCTGTCGTCTTGTCCTTCAGGGCTCGGCTTGGGGGTCACATCCTCAAGAAGCCTTTCCTGTCCCCTGGCCCGCTTGGCTGTCACTCCTCTGTGTACTCCATGTCTCCACTCACCCTGGGACACCCATGTGGCAGGTGCTCAGATACTCATTGAGTGAATGAAGTGACTGTGAAATTACACCGTGGTTGTGCTTGACCTTAAAAGGTCCACACAGCCTGGTCCCTAGGCTCCTGCATTGAAGGCTCCTGTTAGAGTGGGGAAAACAGAGTTACAAATCTTACCTAGGTTTGTGTCTGTTCTCTTCTAAGTTTTTCTTTGTCTTTTTACTTTGTGTTAGATGAGGAAGGAGAGGAGAGAGGAGACAGGTGAGGTAGATAGACTGCTGGCAGAAACTCTTAAAGCGGAAGAAATGCTAGGGAAAACACCGCCTTTCCATTAAATGTATTCCCACAGGGTGGTGTTTTGGGGGGACACAAGCTTCTGAAGAAGAAACGCTGGGAACTCGCTGGAAGGAGCCACCTTGACTCCCAGAAAGTGCTGTTCACCTTAAATCAAGCTGTTTAGGCTTAGAAAGATGTGGTCAATTCAGATCAAAGGGGCAAGTCACAGATTAAGCGAACCTTCCAAAGCTTGGTAGTTAGGTTACGCTGGGGGAGAAGGTTCTGCTGTCAGCTCCCGACGCCCCTTCGCTAGTGAGCAGGTGCTCCTTCTCCTGACGCAGGCCTCGGAGGAGATCTTGTGTGATGAGAAACTCCTCCGGGTTGTGTGGACGGGCCTCAGAAGGGCAGGGCCTGGGCGTCTCCCATCACTGGAAGATTTGAAGAAGCAGCAGAGAACATTCTCAGATTATGGAGAAGTCTCCTCTTCTTGTTTGCCACCCTGCCTGCCCAGCCACCAAACAGATTTCTGCACATCTACTCCCAGCACTTGAGACTTCAGGGTGCCACTCCCTGTCCTTTTTTAAAAATTTTTTTTAAAGCTTTTTTTTTTTTTAATTTTTTTTTTTTTTTTAACGTTTACTTATTTTTGAGACAGAGAGAGACAGAACATGAACAGGGGAGGGTCAGAGAGAGGGAGACACAAAATCCGAAACGGGCTCCAGGCTCTGAGCTGTCAGCACAGAGCCCGACGCGGGGCTGGAACTCACGGACCGCGAGATCATGACCTGAGCCGAAGTCGGCCGCTTAACCGACTGAGCCACCCAGGCGCCCCCACTCCCTGTCCTTTTAAAGGGCCCTTCTTGGGGCGCCTGGGTGGCGCAGTCGGTTAAGCGTCCGACTTCAGCCAGGTCACGATCTCACGGTCCGTGAGTTCGAGCCCCGCGTCGGGCTCTGGGCTGATGGCTCAGAGCCTGGAGCCCGTTTCCGATTCTGTGTCTCCCTCTCTCTCTGCCCCTCCCCCGTTCATGCTCTGTCTCTCTCTGTCCCAAAAATAAATAAACGTTGAAAAAAAAAAATTTAAAGGGCCCTTCTTTTCCTGCTCCATTGATTGTATTGTGGCCATTATTGAACTTACATACTCGGATCTGCTTGTAGCTTCTGGGCAGAAAACCTCCTGAGAGGAAGGCTCGCTTTGTCCTGTTCGTACCCAAGCCCAGCACGGTGCCTGCTGTGCAGAGGCCTGTCAATAGTGAAAATGTCCATTAGGTGATATAATAGAAGTCACCAGCATTCACTGGGCACTCACTGTATGTCAGGCACTGTGCTCAGTCCTTAACATGCATCATCTCAGTTAATCCTGGAACAAAATTGCCATTGTTGAATGGAGGACACTGTGGCTTTGTACCAGGACTTGACCCGGATGGCACCACTGCCCTGTGACTCACCAGGGCCCTCACAAGGACTCTGAACTCCCAGGGTCAGGGCCGTGTCTTCTTTTGCTCACCACTGCGTCAGTGGCACATGTGGCACTTGGTCTGGGGACACTAAACGCTTACTGCATCCGTATGCTCCTGGGGGGGGGCAGCGTGCGCTCACAGCCTTGCAGGGAGGCGGTGGCATGGAGCATGGCGGCAGCACCAGACCTTTGGGGACAGACGGACAGACAGACTCTTGAATCCTCGTTATGCAGACGGTCCTCCTGCACAGTTTTTAAAAAAGAAAGTTTTGATGTCAATACTTAACATCTCTGCACACTTTGGCTCTGCGGTTTTATACGCTTACACATAGCAACGTTGAAAGAAATGGGCATGTAGGTTCAATTCTGTGCCTTCCTAAGAAATCTTCAGGTTTTTGCTCAAATGGGAGTGAATATCACTTACCTCATATACTTTTGGGAAGATTCAATGAGAAAATAAACAAGTAAAAATCTAGCACAGGACGTGCACTCAGTAAATGTCCATTTTACCTTCTCACATTGATAAGGCAGCTTGTTGTACATCCTTCTCTCTGATACTTGCAATAGTAGTACTTACAGAATGAAAGAAGTGTGTAAAATAACCCCGGAGCCTGCTTAGTTGACTTTGTCAGCATTTGATCACGAGGCACGGTTCTCAACAGTCGACCCTTGAGCAGCAGTGGGGGTTTGGAGTGCTGATCCAGTGCAGAGTCGAAAATCCGAGTATAACTTTTGACTCCCCCGAAACGAATCAGCTACTTTGACTAGAAGCCTTACCGATAACATAAACAGTCAGTGAACACTTACTTTGCAGGTTGTTATATACTCTATTCCTATAATAAAGTAAGCTAGAGAAAAGAAAATGTCAAGAAAATCAGGAGGAAGAGAAAATCTGTTTACAGTACTCTGTTGTATTTATTGAAAAACCGCGTATATGTGGACCCACGTGGTTCAAACCCGTGCTGTGCACAGTGATGTGTTATGTGGCCCCTGGGTGGTTCTCCAGCAGCCTCCCTTCGCTCTGTCCTTCCCTCCTCTCCCCCACCATGTGTCTCTGTGTGTCTGGGGACCAACATCCACTCCACACACACACCTACGACTCACTCGCGCCTGTCTGACTCCACTCTCTCTTCTGCAAAACTTCCTGTGAGAGTTTCTTGAGCCGCGGCCTGTCTCCTCGCTTCGCGCGCTCTCCTCTGCCCATCCCGCTGGGCTGCTGCCTCCATCGGTTGCTGAAATTGCTTTTCCTTCACACATCAATTCATTTCCATTGCCCCGACCCAGCCATTGCTGATTTTAATGCCTCTCCACCAGCATTGCCCCTGCCCCCCAGTGTCTCCATTTGAAACTTGTTGTTGGTTTTCTTTTTTATGAAAGTGTGACTTACCTTCACGGAAGTAGGCAGATCTTAAGTGCAGAGTATGATGAAGTTTGCCCGTATCGCGTCTGGGTAGTGACGCCTGCTGTGGCTGAGGCTAGGATGTCTGCTCCCGCAGTCTGCCACCCCCACTGGCCCGTCTGCCTCCCTGCCGCTCTGGCTGGCCCTCCCACCTGTTCAGCCTCCAGTGTGGCACCGGCACCAGGGCTTGGATCTAGAACTCCCTCTCTTTTCCACTTATGCTCCCAGGTGACCTTGCACCATTTCAGGGCTGCAGGTACCATGTGTTTTGACAACTCCGGGATTTGTACCTCTAGCTCTGCCCTCTTCTCTCAGCTCCAGTCATGTTTTCTGCTCCCTACTTGACTCAGATAGGCATCCCAGACCCGACATGTCAAAATGAAGGTCTTTATTTCATCTCTTCTCTTCTGTCTCTGTCCTTCAGTGGCTTCTGCACACTTGTCTCCATCTCAGTAACTGAGAATTTCGAGCTCCTCTTTGCTTCTTTTCTTTACTCATTTAGCATATCTGCATGCCCTGGAAATATCCTGGGTGTTCACGCCATCTCTGGCCCACGCCACTGCCATCTTTTGCTTGCCCACCTCTTCTCCCAGCCTCTATTATTGTCCCTGCCACCCCGTGTTCATGCAGCAGCCAGAGCGATGACTTGAAAATGTGAATCAAATTATGTCACTTTCCAGTAAAACTCTTAACATTGGAAGCCCGTACTCTGTTCTGCAAGACTCAACGGGATCTGGACTCTGCCTGCTTCACTTCCTGTTTTTCAAAGGCACCCTTCCTTCCTGCCTTAGGGCCTTCGCATTAGCAGAGTTTTCCCCCTTGAACTTTCTTTCCCCTGTGTGTTGGCCCTTCTTGTCTTCCAGGTCACAGCATGTCTTCCAAGTGAACCCCCCCCCACCAAAAAAAAAAGAAAGCCCTTGAGTCACATTATTTGCATCATAACACTTATTTAATACCTCGGACTATCCTGTTCATTGTCTGTTTTTTCCGCAGAATTGGTCTTCATGAGGGTAGGGACTTTGCTGTCCTGTTCACAGCTGTATTTCCAGTGTCTAGTACAGCACCTGTCACTTAGCTGTGCACTAAATATTGACTCAATCTGTAAATGAACAGATAAAATGAATACTGCCACTCAGTGTAAAAGCCAAGAGTGTAACCAGTCCAACACGTTGTCTAGAACCTGACCCGGGTGGCAGACCAGCAGGGGTGAGCTCCAGTTAATTGCTGTGTGCGTAACTTGAGTGGCATTTGTTTCAGAGAGGAGCAAGTACCCATGGAGCTGGTGCAGCGGGGCGACGTCATCAAGGTCGTCCCCGGCGGAAAGTTCCCGGTGGATGGGAAAGTCCTGGAAGGCAGTACCATGGCTGACGAGTCCCTCATCACAGGTTAGGTGGCTTGTTTCATGTTCCCTTTGGGTGGGTATCACAGCACCTGCCAGGTCACATGAGTGCTGAGTGGGGCTGAATGCATGATGGTTGGTCTCTTCCCCTCTAGGAGAAGCCATGCCTGTTACTAAGAAACCCGGAAGCACAGTGATTGCTGGGTCTATAAACGCACATGGCTCTGTGCTCATTAACGCCACCCACGTGGGCAATGACACCACTTTGGCTCAGATTGTGAAATTAGTAGAAGAGGCTCAGATGTCAAAGGTAATGAAGAAATTTAAAAAAATAACACAACTTCAGCTTCCTCATTTTAGGAATGACTCCAAGAGCTTCGTAAAATCAGGCAGATTTTGCGGAGTAGAGATTGATTAGTAGGTGTAGTTAACGAGGGGGCTCGGAACCCCAGTTCTTGCTCATGCTTGTGGTGTTTTATTTCTTTGTGGATTGTAATTTCCCCTGGTCTTGGTGTTTTGTTTTCATAGGCACCCATTCAGCAACTGGCTGACCGGTTTAGTGGATATTTTGTCCCATTTATCATCATCATTTCAACGTTGACGTTGGTGGTATGGATTATAATCGGTTTTATCGATTTTGGTGTTGTTCAGAAATACTTTCCTGTAAGTTGAATGCTTTGGGCAGTATGGTTGCTGTGTTTTAAATAACCTCTTGCCATTAATCCTATTCTCTCATGTCTTAGATTCATTGGGCTTTAATTACCCATTACATTTATTTGCTTGTTTTGCTTACTTAAGGCAGCAAAGTCTTAGCCAGGATAGGATGATCAGTCACTCTGTTCCTGCAGGTTTTTTTTAAAGATCCTCTTGGCTCTTTAGTTAGATGATTATACAGATACCAGTTGGCTCTCGGTTGTAATGCTTGAAACATTTACATTATGTGATCTTGGCCATTTCTGGGGTTATAAGGCACATATCGTAGGTCACTTCACAATTTTGATGGCATGATAACATTACTTAACAGATGTTAAGAAAAATGTTTTTTGCTGTCTATGTCCATCAATACCATCCTCAACCTCACAGCTTCCCAAGCAACGCTAAAGCTTCTTAATAACTAAATATTTATTAAACATAACATGAGACCATGGAATATACTTTCTCGAGTTAAAAAGTGATTAAAGAATATGATCTTAGGAACTACAGTTTTATCAAACTTCCAAAAAGGGTGTAAAATACAAAAAAAGCTTTTCTGCCTGAGAAATAGGAACTGTGGTGATTCTCAGTTGGGAGTAATTTTGTTGCCCCCAGAGACATCTGGCAATGTCTGGAGACGTTTTTGGTTGTCCTGACCGGGGAGGGAATACTACTGACATCTAGTGGGTAGAGACCAGGGATGCTGCCAGATGGCCTACCACACAGAGCACAGCCCCCCACAACAAAGAATTATGTGACCCCAAATGTCAGTAGTGCTGAGACTGAGAAACCTTGATGTACATCAACAGTGAATGGCCCACATGGTGTAGTATTTGATAACTGCCCAGTGAGTGGAACAGTGTTTTATATTCAGCCAAGTCTAATGCGTATTTTACCTTAGGGCCATAATATAAGAAACATGGACCAGAGCATTTTTTTCTTAAAAAAAAAAATACCCATAATTAAAAGCACACCTTACATTCTCAGGGTGCATGTCATATACAAAGATGTCACTTTCTGTCTCCAGTTTCCTATCTTAAAATGAAAAATGTCCATGTTAAACTCTTCCTGACATCTTAAGGAGACCTCAGTGCTTTTAAGAGTAACCTGGGACTGTATTCCTAGAATTTGCCTGGGGCTATTATGGCACCTGACTGCCCCCAAATGTCCACTTTTGCGGGAGAGCAGCTCCTTGGCACGTGGCTGTGGGAAAAGTCATTCCCAAACAAGTTGGAATATGTGACTTTCTGCTGGTCTCTGCCTTTCCATCTTACGTTGGCTTCTTTTGTTTTTATCCGCAATATCAGGGAGGATGCTGGCACATGAGGTACTGCATGTTCCTTTAAGATACTGTCACCCTGCTGTGTGATGTCACTTGTAGGGAGACGTTCATGTCACCTTGTAGAAGTCCACCCAGTCCCGTCAGAGTGTCCGGTGTTATTTTAACGAGAATTACTGTGTTTTTTTTTTTTAATCATATCATCTTTATCTCTAAAAACCACAATTATGTCTTAAATACTGCGTCCTTCTATCTAAATGCAACTGTTTCTAATCAAAGTGAAATGACTCTTTAATAATGCACCTTATTTTAGGATTCTGCCTTTCAAAATCAAGGAATAAAGTATAGATGAACGCTAAAGAGATTGTGCTCTGTATCCTTGATTTAGAAAACATACTATAATTAAAGTGAATATGATGTCTCCTGATTGTACCTCAGAGACAGCTGCCATTTTGAAAAATAAACCAAGATAAATCACGATGTCAGAATGCAAAGAGTAACAACCTTGTGGGTCGCTAGGTAACTGGAAAAGAGACCCATATTTTTTTGTTTGGAGTTTACCAAGAAAACAGTAGTGAAAAAAATAGAAGAAAATAAAGGTGGCTCCAAATCCCGTCCCTAGGAGTAACAGTTTTTTGCACTTTGGTGAACATCCTTCCAGTATTGTTGAAGGACTATGTAGAGATATGGGCAGATAATTTCACACTAATTCAGTCACAACACATGCCATTTTGTGGTTGCTTTTTTTATCCAGCAGTGTTACTGATGTCTTTCCATGTCAGCAAGGATAGATACACATCATGATTTCAACAATTGCATAATATTCCATTATGTACATCATACCCACAATTATTTTTTTCATACCCACAATTTAATTCATTCCCTATGGGTTGTCTCTAGTTTTTTGCCATTATAAAAAACGCTGTGATAAGTATCTTTGTATCTTTAGCCACTTGTTTGATTATCATCTTAGGGTAGATTCCTTAGAGATCTATGATTTTTTAAAGTTTTCATAAGAATGATAAAAATAACATGTAATATTGTTACTATGTAATACGGAAAGTGTAATAGTTACAATTTTTAGGTGCCTTTCTTCTGCTAGATATTGTACAATGCACATTTATATGTTTATATATATATATATATATATATATATATATATATATATATATATAATCTCATTTAACCCTTATAACAACCAGCTGGGCATTACTGGTATTATTGTCTCCGTTTTGTATGTGAGGGAGCTGAGACCCAGAGAAGTCAAATTAGTGTCAGGGCCAGGAAATGGATATACCTAGTCCGATTCTAGAGTCCATGCTCCTTCCTCCAGCAGAGTTTCATATACCTCTCATCATGCCTCTCTCAGAGGAAAGCCTGTGGGATCAGGTTGGAAAACCGGGCTGGGGAACAGTGAATGAACCATGTGATAACACAACACTGAGGCAGAGTGGAACGCACCATGTTTCCCAAACCCCCGCTCGTCACACAGGCTCAGGTCCCCCTGCCTGCCTTGAAATGTTCTCATGTGATTAGGAGTCTGTGGGATCCCTCATCTAACCCTCAGCCTGCCTGTATCTGTTTCCTCTTTTCAGACCCCCAACAAGCACATCTCCCAGACAGAGGTGATCATCCGGTTTGCGTTCCAGACATCCATCACGGTGCTCTGCATTGCGTGCCCCTGCTCGCTGGGCTTGGCCACACCCACGGCGGTCATGGTGGGCACCGGGGTGGCCGCCCAGAATGGCATCCTCATCAAGGGAGGCAAGCCTCTGGAAATGGCCCACAAGGTTGGCCTTGCTCTCCTGCCTGTCCTTTGGGGTCTTGGCTGGAATGACTTTGTAGCTGTTGCTGTGTGATTTTTTTTTTTTTAAACTTAGTCCTCGTGAAAATGCTATCTGTTTAAATTCTGTATTAAGAGGACAACCTGGAAGAGGCTCGAGGGCACTCCATTAATTAAATAAAACAGAAAGCCAGGACTGACTGGGAATGATAGCAACAACAGCTAAGAGTTGTAAGATTAAATACAAATTGATTTCGTCCCATTAACAACTCTTTGAGGTGGGTGCTTATTATTACCGTTTTGCAGATGAGGAAGCTACAGCGGGAGGAGGTGAGGCAATTTGCCCAAAGGCCTACAGCTTTGGCAGAGCTGGGACTCACACCCGGGGAGCCAGGCTCAGACAGTACTGGAGCACAAACATGTGATTAGCAGAGGGATCCTCACTCCCGGGAGTGGAATAGTCAGCAACCGTGTTTATGAAGAATCTTTCTTCGGCCCAACATGCCCATCCCTAACCTTCCGCCCCTCCGTTTATTTACGTTTGTTGAGCATTTACTTTGTGTGTGTGGGTCCTGTCCTAGGCCCTGGCAATGGCCATGGGCCTCTGCTGTGAGGGAGCTCACACGTTAGTGGGAGAGGCAGGTGTGGAGTATGCAGACCACAAATCCGTGAGAGCGTGTGAGGCTGGCAGGGTGGTTTAGCAGGGACCTAACCTTCACTTGTGTGTGTCGGCCTGGGGGTGAGTGGGTGCAGAAGCAGGAAAGGAAGTACAGGGGGTCCACCTGGGACCAACCAGTAGAGCCAGAGTGAGCCAGACAGCGGAGGTTGGGAAGGATGTTCTGGCAGTGGAACAGCCTGGGGAGGCTGTACTGTCCTATCATAGGCTCCATAAGATCAGGGACTGGGAACTCTTTTCTCACCGTTGTGTCCCCAGCATCTTGCCCAGGGTCCGGCACATCGGAAGCACTCAGCGGTTACTTGCTGAATAAGTAATGAGGGACCAGAAGGAAATGAGAGAGAGAGAGAGAGAGACTGACAGGAGAAGAGGCTGCTGAGGGAGAAAGTCAGGGAAGGCAGGGCCTGGGAGTTTCTGTCAACTCCAGATTGGATCCGGAACTTAACCCCAAGAACAACAAGGGGCCATGGAGGGGTCTGAAGCCCCGCAGGATGGAACTGGGTTACTTGTTGGGAAGACCGCTGTGCCTGCAGAGTGGAGGGAGGGACGAAAGGCGGCAAGAATTGTTGGAGGAAGAGCAGTTACGTGCGTTGCTGAGGCTGGCGCTCGGCATCAGAAACAAAGAGCTGAGTGTTGTTTGCTAAGTGAGGGAGAGCCGGGCCTGTGGGGCAGTCTGGGCACGGCGAGCAGCTGGCCTTCGACAGGGCCTGGGGCCTGGGGGAGTGTGGAGTTCAGGGGTCGCTGGGCTGTGGCCGTGGACACAGGGACCGACCAGCGGAGCCCAGACCCGTGGGGACCACGGACCCAGTGGGACAGGCGGAGAAAGTGGCTCCGGTGGTTGGTTACATGGCCAGGGGCACCGCCTTCCCCTCCCTCCAGCTGCAGTGTGAGCGCCTTATTCTCAGGCGGCCGCAGAGACACTGCAGGGCGCTGACACGGACAGATGTGCGTGGTGGCATTGCCCAGAAGACGGTGCCATGCCATCTCCTGTCACACCGGAGTGACAGTTTCTGGCTCGACCTGGCAAGGGTTAAGTCACAGCGCGGATTGTTCCAGCTGGACTGAGAGGGAGACAGTGTCTTTGTCGCGGGAATGCGTGAACCCGGGATTGATCGTGGAGGATTGAGTTAATGGAGTCATGAAGGGATGTTACTCACTCGAGCTTAGTTGAGTGGAGTTCTGCCTCAAGGTTGTGTGGACTCTTCAAGTCCCTTCCATCTGTATACGTGATCACCAAGGTGTGGTTGTTTTGGCAGATAAAGACTGTGATGTTTGACAAAACTGGCACCATTACCCACGGGGTCCCCAAGGTCATGAGGGTCCTCCTGCTCGTGGATGTGGCCACGCTGCCCCTCAGGAAGGTTCTTGCTGTGGTGGGGACTGCGGAGGCCAGCAGCGAGCACCCCCTGGGTGTGGCAGTCACCAAGTACTGTAAAGAGGTATGTCGACCTGGGCATTGCTCACCCCGCCCCGCGCCCTCCCCCCCCTCCACCTCCCCTGCTGTCACCGGCTGGGCTGGAAGCCTCCAAGCGCCTTCCTCCTCACAGGCCTTTCTCCTTGGCCTCTGTAACCGGCGTCAGCTGCCTTCCGGGAGGCCTTGGCTTGTGGGGTCCGGAAACCCCTCAGCAGCCCCTGCGGAGCAACAGGTTAGAGATAGGGCTCACAGCGCTGGGTCCCTCATCCCGTTGCCAGATTATTACAAAAGCAGTTCAGCGTTAACACTCATTTACTGAGATCGTACCGAGCTTCTGTGCTCTGGGAGCTGGTGGTCGGGTGGGAAGGACAGATGGTGGAACAGTTCGGTCCCTTACGAGCACTTAGTGCAAGAGGGATACGAAACCAAATGAGGGGTCGGGGTGAGGCAAGGAGGGAGCCCTCAACTGGGGATGGGGAAACGGAGAGGAACCAGCAGCAGTGAGCGAAACGCCCCGTGGGTTCTTGGCAGTTAATGGGGAAGCGGTCATCCTTCGACCTCTCCAGAGGAAAGGCCTGTGTAGTTTTCCGTTTTCAGTCTAAACGTAGAGGCAGCGGGATGTGCCGGAATATTGCCCCGAAAAATTTTAAACGGTCTGGGCGAATAGGATTATGTGAATGTAGAAAGGTGGTGTGGATGCCTGGGGGAAAAGTGGACAGCTCCACCTGGACAGGGACTCTTCCAGAAATCTCCTTTGGCATTTTGTGTAGGGTCCTTCGGACCACCATGTCCCCTCTCTCCTGATGTTTCAGGATGAGCTGTGCTCTCTCAGCCCTCCTCTGCTGTGTAGTTAACCCAGATGAAACAGCTCCTCAGTCCTTTCTCCTGCCACTGTCCTCGTCCCCCAGGGTCTGTAAAGGGGTGGTTACCCTGTTGCTGGGCTCAGAGCGGCTCTGTTACCATTTCCCCATTCCATCGCTTTCATGAAATGATTTGCAACATAAAAATAATCTTTCCTCTTTTTGCTCTCCCACCTCCTTTAATCTGAGGCATTTGCTGTGAACTGCTCTTCTCCTTTCAGTCTGCCCTTTGTCCAGTATCATGAGGCATCAGTTTAATAATCATAGTGTCGGTGTCGGATAAGAGAAGGGATTGCAGAGTTGCTAGTCCGTCTCCTCCCCTTCCCGGTCCTGCTTACCCCTCAGTTCTGGCTGGTGCTGTGCCTTCCTGCCCCGCTCCCGGGTCTGTCCTCCCTCCTACTCACCTCCCCTCCCTCCCTGCCTCCACAGGAGCTGGGAACAGAGACCTTGGGGTACTGCACAGACTTCCAGGCGGTGCCAGGCTGCGGAATTGGCTGTAAAGTCAGCAACGTGGAGGGCATCCTGGCCCACGGCAAGCGCCAGTGGAGCACACAGGCTGGGGTCTCGAACGGCGTTGGCGGTGTCCCTGAGGAGACAGGTACCCCTGGCCCTCGTCTCTCTGCCCGGCCTGCCAGGGGTGGGGTCCGGCCGGCTCAGGTGGCGGCGTGCCAAACCAGGGAGCCCGGGCCAGCACCTCTGGGTCCCCTGCTATGGATGGGGGTGGCTCATGGCTGGGGTGCCGCATGCCCTCCTCCCCCAGGAAGACCTGTGGCTTCTCTGTTGTGTTCTCTGATACATCTGAGTCTTGACGCTACTGAAATTCATAGAGGGTTGTTTCTGCGACCCGTAATCTTGAGTCTCCTCTTTTTCATCCCAAGTGGGTCTTCTCCTAAGCTACAAAGCAGACAGATGGGAATTCTGCTTTTGCCCTTCCTGTCTCCCTCCCGTGCGGTGGAGCTCTGACGGGATGTGTCGTGTTTACAGAGCTGGCGGCAGAGAATGCAGAGGGGAATGGTCTGCCCAAGCCAAGAAGGGGTACTGCGTGGAGCGACAGCTGTCTTCAAATAGCGGCTTTTCTGACTCTAAGCATAGCTTGCTAGCCACTGCCGTAAGAGTGTAGAAACCCTCCCAACCCCAAAACCCCATGTCGAGTATTCTCTCTTAAGTGCATTGGTAGTTCAGTCTTGCTTGGGAATGCATATTGTTAGAAGCCACCTGCCACCTTCTAGCAGTTTAGAACCCTAGGGTGACCCTTCCATTTAGCTTCCGGCGACTGGTCTGTGTGGTGACACCTAAGTTAGTGGCACACAGAGTTAAAAGGTGACAGGAGATGGGGTGCCTGGGTAGCTCAGTAGGTTAAGTGTCCGACTTCAACTCAAGTCATGATCTTGTAGTTAGTTCAAGCCCCGCATCAGGCTCACTGCTGTCAGCACACCCGCTTCAGATCCTCTGTCCCCGTCTCCTCCTCCCCAGCATGTGTATGTGTGTGTGTGTGTGTGTGTGTGTGTGTGTGTGTGTGCGCTCTCTCTCAAAAATAAATAAACATTTAAAAAGAAAAAGGGAGGGGCGCCTGGGTGGCGCAGTCGGTTAAGCATCCGACTTCAGCCAGGTCACGATCTCGCGGTCCGTGAGTTCGAGCCCCGCGTCAGGCTCTGGGCTGATGGCTCAGAGCCTGGAGCCTGTTTCCGATTCTGTGTCTCCCTCTCTCTCTGCCCCTCCCCCGTTCATGCTCTGTCTCTCTCTGTCCCAAAAATAAATAAACGTTGAAAAAATTAAAAAAAAAGAAAAAGGGTGAGGGGTGCCTGGGTGGCTCAGTTGGTTGAGTGTCCGACTTCAGCTCAGGTCATGATCTTGCAGTTCATGAGTTCGAGCCCTGCGTCGGGCTCTGTGCTGACAGCTTAGAGCCTGGAGCCTGCTTTGGATTCTGTGTCTCCCTCTCTCTCTGCCCCTCCCTCCCTCTCTCTTTCTCTCTCTCTCTCTCTCTGTCTGTCTCAAAATAAATAAACATTAAAAAAATTTTTTTTTAGTAAGTCTTTAAAAAAAAAAAAGGCGACAGGGGAAGACTCGCCTAGACTTTTAGGAGGAAAACCTTTAAGACATTTCCTAGATACAGACTAGTTATTTGCTGATGCCCCTTGGGTCAGGCATCTGTACCAAGCTACAATTGCTGCTTCAAATCTCTGCAGAAAAAGAACCAGCAGATACCTCTTAAAGGCAAACAAGAACACTGCCTAATGGTTAATGGGCTCATAACATTTTCACACACACTGCATGTACCTTTTAATCCACCCCGTTTTAATCCACACGCTCACATTCCACACATTAATTACTGTTTTTTCCCTGGTCCTTCAAGGATGGTGCTACGAGAGGGGCTTACTAGGTACAGTTTTTCAGAACGGTTGAAAGGACATTCTGCTGTTCAAAGGATCCCACAGTTTTTAGTCCTTTCTCACAGTAAATTTGGACTCTTTGGGAATAACCACAAACTCTTTTGAACAGATGCAACCCCCCAGACCTTCTCTGTGCTGATTGGGAACCGCGAATGGATGAGGCGCAACGGCTTAACCATTTCCAGCGACATCAGTGACACTATGACAGATCACGAGATGAAAGGCCAGACAGCCATCCTGGTGGCCATTGATGGTAAAATGCCCCACCCACCCCTGCCTTCTGCTCGCAGAAACGAAGTTTCCTTAGGGCTATCTGGCAAAAATAGACTTTCTCGGGTTTTTTTAAAAATATATTTTCCTGTCTGTTAATTTAAATTCTATAGCCCAAAAGGCTGCCTTGCCAGTTTTTCACTTCGTTCTCGGTCTGGAGGTGTCTCTCTCGTTGTGTCCATCCTTCCCGGACACCCAGAGTGAGGCGGTGTCGGCCTCCTTGGTCTTACGTTCTACGCTGCCCTCGCTATCATTGTCTGTGTCCGTCCAAGCCCGACGTTCGGTCACCCGCCTCCCCCATCACTGCAGACGCAACCGTGGTTTGCTGTCCGGGAAGGTTAGCCGCGGGGTGCCCTCCAGTAGCGAGACCCACTGCCCCGCTCCACGGAGCTCTCCAGGATTGCATGTGTCTCAGTCCTCAGGTTATGTCCGCGGCTTCACGCCTCAGTGGATTGGAATCTTCCTTTGCTGGTGTTCTCTCTTTTTTTTTTTTTTTTTTTTCAACGTTTATTTATTTTTGGGACAGAGAGAGACAGAGCATGAACGGGGGAGGGGCAGAGAGAGAGGGAGACACAGAAACTGAAACAGGCTCCAGGCTCTGAGCCATCAGCCCAGAGCCCGACGCGGGGCTCGAACTCACGGACTGCGAGATCGTGACCTGGCTGAAGTCGGACGCTTAACCGACTGCGCCACCCAGGCGCCCCTCTGGTGTTCTCTCTTATAGAAGTGAAACTGTATGCAGATGAGCAACATAAATTATTCTCATTTTTACTGCTTCAACCAGATATGTCCTCTGTCACTCTTTTCTCCTGCTCACACCACCATGCCCTTTCCAAAGTCCTTATAAGCCCGCAGTCCCCTCAGCTCCTCAGATCGGAATCTGCTCAGCTGAAGGGGCCGTGCCCTCGGTCACACCACTCGCCCGCATCTGTCCCCCCGCACCCCAGTCCTCGAAAGCCTTCCTGCCTCAGGATCCGAAGATTCACGCAAAACAAAACAAAACAAAACAAAACAAAACAAACAAAAAAGTTATACAGAGATGCGTTCTATAGGAAGGACTGATTTTCTGTTTGGACATTCATCACTTTTAAGTAGCGTTTATTGTACTCATTCCGATTCTCGTGTTCCAAAAACAATAGCTAACATGCATTGCGTTATTATGGCCCAGACACTCTGCAAAGTGATAGATGTTCCTTGCAGAATATTTGGAAGATTCTGAGAACTATAAAGAAGAAAATGAAATTACTCCTTATCCTAGCCTTCGGAGAGCCACTGTTAGCATTTCATGTTCCTTCCAGACTTTTGTATGCATCTACAAATGTAGGTAACTTTTAAGAATGCAGAATCAAAGCCACGTTATGTTTTGTACTTCGGTGCTTTGCTTTCGCATGTGATGTTGCATTATAGAAATGATCACCGGTAGTGGAGCCTCCTTTCTTTCCTCCTTTGCCCCTCGGGCCACCCAGCGCCCGCCATTGAGGACTCACCTGAGGGTGTCCCCTGCAGGCGTGCTCTGCGGGATGATTGCCATCGCGGATGCTGTCAAGCAGGAGGCAGCCCTGGCCGTGCACACGCTGAAGAGCATGGGCGTGGACGTGGTTCTGATCACTGGGGACAACCGGAAGACGGCCAGAGCCATTGCCACCCAGGTGGGGGCTGGGGGCCGGGGATCTTCCCCCTTTCAAATTGATCTTAAGCCCACTGGAGCAGTTTGAGGGGGAAAAGTCAGCGACAGCCAGTGCATCCAGTGCCCCACCTTGTGTCTGGTCTTTCCCCGTGCTGGGTGCATTTCTCTCCTCATGCTCTGTTCTGGCCCGAGCTATGCAGCATCCCACGGGAGACCACTGTGCTGCTGTCGCAGAAGGCAATTCCAACGTCCTCTGCATCTGTATTTCCAATGGGGGAAAAAAAATCATGGCTTGAGAGTTGAGATATACAACTTTCTAGATTTTGGGTTTAAGGGAATGTTTTGTCAGCTCAGCTCTTTTTTTTTTTTAATGTTTATTTTTGAGCGAGAGAGAGAGAGAGAGAGAGTACGCATGAGTGGGGAAGGGCAGAAAGAGAGGGAGACACAGAATCTGAAGCAGACTCCAGGCTCCGAGCTGTCAGCACAGAGCCTGACGTGGGGCTCGAACCCAAGGACCGTGAGATCACGACCTGAGCCGAAGTCGGACGCTCAACCGACCGAGCCACTTGGGTGCCCCAGCTCAGCTCTTCTCAAGCGTGTGCAGCCGACATGGCTGGGTCGCAGGCAGTTCTCCAGCAGCGCTCACTCCTAGGTACTGCTTCCTGTCCGCCCGGCTCCGCCCAGGCTGATGGCTCCGGTGCAAATTCCTAAAAATTACACAGCCTCCCCAAAGAGGTGTAAAGTGTATGTTTTTGAAAACGAACTGCTTCCTATAAGGGAAGCCCCAGTACCTCTCTATATGTGGCCTTCCTTGCTAACGATGGTCTTGTTGAGTACCCATGCCTCTTCCTGGTTAAAAATCATTTATCAGTTCAGCAAGCACTTCCTAAGCACCACCTATGTGACAGGCTACAGAGCAGAGTGAAGAGGGCACCTGCCCTCCAGCAGCTCACTGCCCTGGGGGGAGGGTGGACCAGTGGCCAGGGTTGAACTGAGGGCTCGGTTCTCCAACAGAAAAGTGCACAGGACGTGTGGGGGATGCCAGATCACACCCCCCACCCCCGCCCTGGCAAGGGCTGGAGACCCCTTCCCAGGGGAGGAAATGCTTGAGCAGGGGTGGTCAGATGAAGAAAAGGGGGAGGGATAGAGAAAGGGTAGCTGACGGATCCAGGACAGAGCAGGCAGCGTGAGCTCCCCAGCAGTGGGCTGGAGAGCTGCCAGGAGCTGAACGGGGCAGAGTCCAGGCTGGGCCTGCTGGGCCACAAGGCAGGAGGCCAGAGACACGCAGAAACCAGTTATAGGGGGGGCCTTGGGAGGCAGACCGAGGAGTGCGGATGTCATCCTAAGGGAAGTGGGAGCCACTGGAAGTCTTTAAGCAGGAGAGTAGCGTGATTGGCTGACCACTGCTTCGGGAAGACCATGGTGGGCATAGGGGGAGGGGAGGCTGGGAGGTGGGCAGGGAGACCCGCAGGGGCCTAAGCCTCCGTGGAAGTGGGGGAGGGCACCAGGATGGGCACGCATGCCCTGGGGTCTGCAGGGTTTGGTGACTGACGTCATCGACTGGACCGGGGGAAGATGACTCGCACATTTCTGCTACTGTTCACCGTCCTTTGCCAACAGCAGGTGTCGTGTATTTGTTCCTTGACTTCTCTTTTCCTTTCCCTTTAGGTTGGCATCAACAAAGTCTTTGCAGAGGTGCTGCCTTCTCACAAGGTGGCCAAGGTCCAGGAGCTCCAGAATGAAGGGAAGAGAGTCGCCATGGTGGGAGATGGGGTCAACGACTCGCCGGCCTTGGCCCGGGCCGACGTGGGCATTGCCATCGGGACAGGCACAGATGTCGCCATTGAGGCTGCTGACGTTGTCCTCATCAGAGTGAGCTTGGCTCTGTCTTCTCCCGCCCTGTTGTCCAGGTCATGGGAGCGGTGAGGGCCGTGGGACAGAGCTCCTGACTGACCGTGTGTTCCTCCTACAGAACGACTTGCTCGATGTGGTGGCGAGCATTCACCTCTCCAAGAGGACCGTCTGGAGAGTACGACTCAATCTGGTGCTGGCATTGATTTATAATCTGATCGGGATACCCATCGCGGCAGGTAGGGTGGCTCTCACCTGTTTGCTGACCTTTGACTCCAGCTTCTTTGACAGCAGGCTTCTGTCTGCCTGCTGGGTTCCTGCCAGCCTAGTGGGTAACCCGCTTCACTGGCTGCCAGAGCGTTTTAGAAAGAGTTTGGTTTCATTATGTTCTCTGCTTCATAAGTCTCTAAAGGTAAATGAAAGCTGCAGAGAGGGTCCCTGGGGTTCCCTGCTCCCTTGGAGCTCCTCCTGAACCCGTGATGCCATTTGGGGACCGTCCCGGGAAGGCCAGGGTGGGTGGGTGAGCCCAGTCCCTTTGATGGCACCCCTACCCAGCTCCGAGACTGCCTGTTGGCACATGGTCATGACATGGCAGCAGGGGCTTCTGAGCCACCCCAAGGAGGAGAACTTCACAGTGGGCAGCCCAAAGCGGTGCCCCTCACCTCTGGGCTGTGGCGTGAGTGTCGTCCTTCCCTTGGCCAGGGGTCTTCATGCCCATCGGCATCGTGCTACAGCCGTGGATGGGCTCAGCAGCCATGGCAGCCTCCTCCGTGTCTGTGGTTCTCTCGTCGCTGCAACTCAAGTGGTGAGTCCCTGGAGGCGGGAGCATGTGCCACGGCGGCACCCCCCAAGCCTTCTCCCTCCGCCCAGCTACCCCTTTCCCTCTGCCTCCTGGGCTGGATGGATGTGTGCCATGTGCAGGTTCCCAGCGCACCTGAGGCAAAGACAGGACGATGGAGCCGTATGTGTGTGTGTGTGTGTGTGCGCGTGTGTGTGTGTGTGTAATGACTTAATCAGCACCACGAGTGAGTAATTCTTCACCTCGCAGCCATCATCATATGCTAGGCTGTTATAGTTAGTCGGCTCAGGGGTTGTTGACGTGGAAATGTCATGTAGACATGGGATCCTCGTGCATTATTATTTTTCCTTTTTTGAAAAAGATATTTGTTCATGCTTTCACTTAACAAAAGTTAATGGCAGCCTACTATGTGCCAGGCATTTAGATAGCAAGTTTCTGAATCAGGTGAACTTTACCTGAATCCTAGGAGCTCAATACCCTTCCCTTTAAAATCCATGAAGTTTTGATACTGTATGTTATTGAAAGGCTTTGATGAGAGGTCTTTGCCAAGTTTCCAAAAAGAAAAAAAAAAAAAGCCTCTGTCCACAATGTCTCAAATGCTCTTGGATCCTTGCCTTGCAGCTATAAGAAGCCCGACCTGGAGAGGTATGAGGCCCAGGCCCAGGGCCGCATGAAGCCCCTGACTGCGTCCCAGGTCAGCGTGCACGTTGGCATGGATGACCGGCGACGGGACTCACCGAGGGCCACGCCCTGGGACCAGGTCAGCTACATCAGCCAGGTGTCTCTGTCCTCACTGAAGTCGGACAGGCTGTCTCGGCACAGTGCTGGGGCTGACGACAGTGGGGACAAATGGTCTCTGCTCCTGAATGACAGAGATGAGGAGCAGTGCATCTGAAAGTTCCGGGCGGGGACGGTCCCGGGGCTCAGTCTCCTTGCTGAATAGTCGGGCCGGCTTTCCTGGTAGACGAGGCTCGGGCCAGTCAAGTACGACACCAGCAGCAAGACGGATGAGGTTCCTGTCCGGCTCGGGGACTTCCGCTCCCTGGACATTCCTGGTCATCTCTCCTAGCACGTGCCGCATCCAGACGTGGCCCCTGGGTCGGCCCACCCTGCCTAGATCCCACTAGCACAGGGACCAGGCATCCTGGCCAGACCCTGCTGTTGGCACAGGCTTATTGGGAACGTGGCTGGACTCTCGCAGAGGAGGGGACAGCCAGCCCTCCGCACAGGCCTCTGCTTTTGTGTTTGGGATGATTGCTTGTAAAAGGACCAAAAACTTGGCTGGGCCTTTCCTTAAAACTCATGAAAAGCCATGAGTTTTGACAAGACCCACACACATCAAGTATCTGAGACCGCAGTTTACCTCAAATGCACCCCATTGACTTCTGCCGGCCCGGTCTCTTCCTTTTCTGTTCTTCCCACTGGGGATGTGCCGCCCGCCTCCCCCCCGCAAGCCCTGCCCGGTCTCTGAGGGCATGGCTGATGCCGTAGTGATCCCTGCTGCTGCTCCCGGGCGCCTCTGCCAGACTCTGCTCCCTCACATGCTTGGCCGGAGAGCCTGCCATGCTTCTCTTCAGGTTGAGGAGAGTTTTCTTTCTCGCTAGTGTGCCGCTTGGCCACGGAGTCCTGGCCACGTGCTCAGCGGCCACGGTGGCCTCCTCCGTGTCTGTGGTTCTCTCGTCGCTGCAGCTCAAGTGGTGAGTCCCGTGGGGCGGGAGCGCGCACCACAGGCGGCACCCACTGGGCTGTCTCCCTCACAGAATGGCCTGCTGTTGTGGATTGTCGCTGCCCCACTGGAGGGAGGGTCTCAGAGCCTGAGACCTGAGAAATTCTGCTCCCTGTGGGGTCCAGGCACTTGGGACCCTGGGAGCCCTGTGGTGCTTGAAATGGGTGTCCCACGGGGAGGTGTGTGCGCTCACAGGAACCTCCTTGCAGGCCTCCGGGAGCTTCAAATTACATGGTCTGCTGCGTGACCGTCACCTCGTGGCATTCATTCAGAACTCCTGCCAGGCGTGCCCCTGGTGGTGTGCAACTCCAAGCAAACAACGATACCCAAATCAGAGGAAATCAGTTATTCTCCATGAGCTCCTACTTCTGCACCCTGAGTCAGTGCCTTAGGAAAGGAGTCACCACACCTTCCCCAAGGGAAAGTCTTTCACACTTTGAGTGGCTCTTTGTGGTGGGGCAGGAATGGGGCCAGTTTTAGACTCTAAAGTCGGTGGTAGTTGAGAGAACTACATAGGAGTAGACGAGTAGGATGAAATAAATTTTAAGGTAGAGCCCTGATCGCATACACAGAATAATTTTATTTATTGAGTATCAGTTATTTTTCAGGGACAATATAAGCACTTTCTATAGGTTACCTCTAATCCTCCCAGCATACCAGCAAAGTAGATGCTATTGTCCACATTTTATAGGCGGGGCAGTAGGCCCAGAGAGGCTACGTATCCTGTCCAGGATCACACAGCCAGCACACTTGCCAAAACGGGGATCCAAATCCATGTCTCTTGGCTCTGAAGTCTTTTCTTTATTGCCGCTGCCACCCGAATATCAGTTTGGTAAGAATAAATAGGAAAAGGGCACTTGGCTCTTAGAAGAACAAAGCTGCCAGGCAATACACTCATTGTTATCAACTGGGCATGAAATTTGACCGTGGGGTCAACTTCCTCACCTTCTCCTTGGATGGTTTGTTTCCATTTTCGCATATGATTCCATTCTGTTGGGTCTTGCCCTCTAAAATGCAAGTGCAGGGGGCTCTGTAGTGCCTCTATCATTTTCAGTCTTCCTCTCCTTCCAAGCCCCTTCCCGTTCTTCCCTTCCTTTATTCCTGGCTGTGCTTGGGAGTGTTTCTTGTTTTCTTAACTAGGTTAATCATTGTCTAAAGAATCTAACTGCATTGATTTTTTCCAAAGGCTTTTGGGACCATAAACATCATGCGTATATGGCCATGAAAATATTTATATAATTGCACAGAATGTAACCTTTAGATGTTCAAGGGATAAGGATTTTTGTGTGCGTCAGATAAGAGCAGTCCCTATTCCAGAAACTTTCCATGCTGTATTAGAATAAAGTTTATTTTTATTCATCTGAAAGTCTGCCTCTTGCTGGCTCCGCGTGTGTGAGAAGCATAATTGAGGCCAGTGTGGCTCCGTCTTCACTGAGAACTTCTGCAAGGTGCCGGCTTTGGTCTGCCTCATCAGGGCACAGAAGGGCAGGGTTTTAAACCGTGGAGGCCGTGGGGGGTGGCCAGACCCTCTGATGTGCCACCCCTGGCACCATGTGGGCCCCTCTCCTAGATACAGGGCCTGCCTTGGCGGTGTGTGGAGAGAACCCTGGGGGGCAACCCCATCCAGGTATCTGTCCCACCGGGCCAGACACGGGCCTCGGTCTGCCCCATTAGATGCACCTCTCTCATTGAGAGTAATTGTCAACAAAATGCTGCGTCAGACACACGTGTTTTAATCTGGAGGGATGTGTTTTGTGTCCCTTGGCCCTAAGGGAGCGGGGCAGGAGGAGTAGTCGAAGAGTCTGGACCAAGGGGCTCTGCTGGGAAGGCTCTGTGGGCATCTTGGGGTGGCGAGAGGGCCGCAAGTGAGCTCCAGCTGAGGCCGAGGTGACAGAGTAATTTATCATCCAAACCAGGACACTTTTAAGAGTGAAAGGAGGCGCTATTAATACTTGGCCAGGCCAGCCGGCCTGCAGTGACACTAGCCAGCAAACTGGGACGCGTGGTCACCTTCCCAAAAAGGGAGATAGACCTTGTGAAGTCACTGACACAAACTGCAGCACTTCAGAATGCTGCTCTCATTGTAGATTCTGTGGACATGTTGGTGACATATCCTTTATCCAATTTGAGATTTTTCCCTCTGTCATATCCTGAGACCAATGCTTCTCCGTAGAATCACTGAGGTGGTCATCTTTGTGGCCCCGTATGACCACATCAAGAACCAGTCACAGATGTGTCACACTTCCTGGTGCCCTACAGTTTCTCCAGCACATGTAGGACTTCAAGCCAGGCACCCTTGACTGTTTTTCTGGAAGCGCAGGTGTGGGGGGTTTCGTTGTATGCATGTCTCCTTGTGGGAAGAGAGGATTCCATTTCTTTAAAAAATAGATCTTTCTAAAATTTGAGCAGATCTCCCTGATACGATTCCACATGCACCAGAATAAATCACAGCGTCTATCCATTTCTGATAAGTTTTCAGCCTTTAAGATCTTCGTGAAGGCTTGTGAAGGACAGAATCTACAATGAGAGCTTATAGGGGTCACCCTATGAGCAAATAATAATTGTAGTTTTCTTGGTAAAGATGGCACCGGGAAACTGACGTGTCAAGAGGTAGATACTAAAGTTGTTCTGCTAGTTTACTAAGAGACCAAGATTGGGGTGCCTGGGTGGCTCAGTCGGTTAAGGGTCTGACTCTGGATTTTGGCTCAGGTTATGATCTCACAGTTGATGAGTTCAAGTCCCACATCAGGCTCTGCACTGACAACGTGGAGCCTGCTTGGGATTCTTTCTCTCCCCCTCTCTCTACTCCTCCCCAGATCAAGCTCACGCTCTCTCTCAAAATAAATAAATTACAAAAAAATTTAGAAACCAAGAATAATAAAAGTGGCCTTAATTTTAAGACAATCCAGCATAGACCAAAATCAGCCCACCAAATAGGTTAATTAGAAAAAGATTATTTGAATTAGAAGGTATTTTTTTTATGTTTTAAAAAATTCATGTCAATATTTCAGTAGGTAAATTCCCTAATGCATATAAAGTTCTCCTTGAGTTAGGAAAGTTTTATTTTGCATGCAACTTTTTCTTAACTGCATCTTTTATTTAAAGACAACAAATAGATATAGAGGAATGCATATACAGAGAAATGCTCTCAGCAAGCATTCACGCTGACTCAGTTTCCCTTTGCAGATGACCCTGTATGTGGGAGCGTGGATCTAGTTTGGAATGCACTGTGGAGCTGCTGGGAACGAAACCACTCTGCCTTCTGCATTTTCTCACTCAGCTCAGGCAGGGACACATACGCCACTGTGTGGGTTTATCCCAGAGGGAGATGTCTACTTGTCTGCTGTTCTCTTTTGTGTGAAGACAATGGCAATGGTTGAAATTACAGGATAGAGTACGAGAATGTTAAATAGTGCCACGAAATCCCAGCGTCTCCTTTATTCGATTCAAAGAGATGAATAAACACATGTGAAATCATCCAAGGGCTAAGATGAAAACAAGGATTGATGGAAATGTAACATTTTTTCCTCTGAAAAGGAAATAGCTGTTACTTCTTTTTACTTCCTATGAATGTGGTAACCACTTACAGCAAGATTTAAGCATAGAGATCTGTAAACTGGGGAGGGCGGGGGGGGGGGGGTGGGGAAATAGCACCCAAAAGGAAACCCCACGAGCATGATTATGTGGAGGGCGTCCTTCGTGGGAGAACCACATGGAGACCCTGAGGGAGCAAAGCCTGTCTGTCTCCGGGGGCCCAGCGTCCTGATCTAGTGGAGGGAGAGGTGCTGTAACGTGCCGGGGACGGAGCTGTTGTGAACCGACTGGTACCCAAGACCCCGTGACAATGTTCAAACCCTGGGAGGCCAGGCTGCCAGCTGTGTGCTGGGGCCACAGTGGGCTCTGTCTTTCCTGCTCACCCTGTCCTCTCAATGACAGAGCGGTGGGCATCAGTCAGTCTCATTTCCACAGATGGGGGTGACCAAGCTGAGGGGCCTCCAGCGGACTGTCCAGGGGACAAAGCCGGGAAGGGTGTTTAAGCCCACTCAGCTCTGGCCCTGTGGGGCCCACCCACCTCCCTGCAAACGTGATGCCCAGTGCTCTCGGCAGGAGAAGCTGGGCCTCCCTGGCACCCCTGGTCCCCGTCACATGCTTGGGGGAAGAGAGTGTCCTTTCACAGGACTGTGTGGTTTATCTCAAGAGCCACCAGGTGTCTCTCTGTCCAAAACAACCTCCTAGTTGGCAGCAGGATCCTAAATTCTCTTGATCATTTTTTTTTTTTTTTTTTTTTTGGAGCATCTGGAAATTCACATAAACCTCATCAAAATGAAAATGGGAGACGTTGCAGAGGGTGAGGCTGGAGTCTGGCTCTGGCAAAGGGGCCTCTGAACTACGATGTATTTGTCTGTGCTGGCAGCCCACATTTAGCCGTGTGGAGTACATGGTGGGGACGACTCGGCAGTGAATTTCTCCATCACCATGTGCGTCTGAGCTTCATGCTATTTCCAAGTTAAGGCTTTTTTTTTTTTTTTTTTTTAAGCTTGAACATTAAAAAAAGAAAAAAAAAAGAGTTTTAAAGGCTCATAGTGATTTTCAATGGCCCCTAGCTCTAAGTTCTGAGACTCCTGTGTTTGCCTTGGGTTTATAGGACTCCACCCCAACCCCCTGGGCAGAAGTGTGTTCCCCGAAGTGTCCAAATGACACCCTTGGGGGGTCACTTGATCCTGAGCAGGGCTTTCCTGCTGCGGACCTCTATTTCTTCTTCTGTTCGGTGGGGAGCCCCACCCTCTTTCCTGTCCCAAGATAACGTGGATAAGGGGCAGTCCGTAGGAAACCCCCACACAAGTGCAAGGTGGCCGATGGTCTCAGGAACCTTACCAGGCAATGCAGGTGTCTTCTATAGAGCCTCCTACCTCATTGCGATTGAAAAAATAACAAAGCATGACCTGGGGCCTCGGCTCTCTCATCTGTACAAAATGGGCAGAATTACAGTCTCCACTTCCCAGGATCATGTGAGGATACAATGAAGTCATCTGAGGAAAGCACATCCTCAGCACACCACAAATGTCAGCTGCCGTAGTTGATGTCACGGGTGATGGTGGATGTCACGGTGGATGTCATCTAGGATGAAAACAACTCAGCCTTTCCTCACAAGCAGGTAAAAATCACCCTATATATTCCCTCACTGGGCCGGAGGAAGGCCCACTTACGGGTCTGCTTCTCAGACTCCATGGACCATGTGGCTTGCTTTAAGAAATTTTTCAATGTGTATTTATTTTTGAAAGAGAGAGAGAGAGAGAGAGAGAGAATGAGCACAAGCAGGGGAGGGGCAGAAGGAGAGGGAGACACAGAATCCAAACCAGGCTCCAGGCTCTGAGCTGTTAGCACAGAGCCTGACGAGGGGCTCAAACTCCTAAAAGGAGCACTCTTGTCCAGATGCCGGGCACCGGGCTTGACTCCCGCTTCTCAATTCCTGGTGGTTCTAGAGTCTGATGCTCTGCCGTGGCATGTCCAAAGTTCCAGGAAGAACAGGGCAGGGGGAGACCATGCAGTGGAGGAGAGGGTAAAAGCATCCACTTTAGACCTGAGTTCAAAGCCTGATTCCATCCCATGAGAAGGTCACTCTGCCTTCTGAGCTCCCAAATCAATAACTCCTACTTCACCTGCTTGTGTGGCCCAAATGGAATTGTGGATTATGTATTGACAGTTTGCATGATGCACAGTGGGAATTAGGGAAATAAGGGTGCTAGTGAACAAGAGGCGTGAAAAAGGAAAGTGGCTTCTTTTTTTGGTCCTATCAGCCTGGTTGAGAAGGCAGGACCTGTCTCAACTCGTCTGCGTCCTATTTAGGACTTTGAGCATTTTTACCAATCTCTTTTGATGTCTTTCCTTTCTCTCCAGGGCAGAATTACATCACTTCGGGTATGGTTTCCTAAAGAATATACTGATATTTGATTAAACAGAACAAGCTTGCTCTCCTGTTTCTGATGACTCAGCTTTGGTGGCTAAATATGCCCCAGGCAGAGGTGTGCTACCTCCGTCACAGAAGTAGAGAGGCCATGACGTCATGTGGATTTATCACAGGATAACCTGCCTTTAATAAAGGTCCACTGCAGGGTGGCGGCAGAGAGGGGATCTTGTTTTCTGGAAGATTATACATGTTTTATAAACTTCTGTTTTCCCCTTCCTGTTAAATGGTCAGAATTAAAGCTAAAATCCATATGAGCTTAGAATCCAGCTAAATCTTGGAATTTATTACATTGGGGATTCTAAAAGAAGCTTATACTGCCAGTCCCTGACTTTAGGGATACTTAAGTTTGGTTCTAGTGGGGTGTCCACTAAAGTGTGAAAAATACTAGACACCTCAGGGTGACAGGTTTGTTTTCCATTTAAGGCTCCACCCATTTGTAGGTAATGTTTAGTATATATGTGGTTTTCACCATCAGTTCTCATTGCTGTCCTGTCCACTTGAAGGACAGTCAATGCAAATGACTCCTTCCTTCCTCCTCCTCTTGCCTCCCCAGTGTGCGCACACACACACACACACACACACACACACACGGCCCTAATGGGCAGAAATCCTCTCACAGGATGGTGATGACCCTCAACAGCCTGCCTCCTCTCCCAAGAACTGATAAGGAAGGCAACAGTTGGGGAAAGAGAGTCCAACGACATCTTGGCTCCAATCTCCAGATGGTCGCCCCAGGTGGCCCAGGGCATGGGCGCTGAAAGGCAGGGGACACAACAGACTTGTCCATATAGAGTCAGAGGCTGAGGAAGGTGTGATTTCCAGACTCAGCTAGATAGGAAGTTCCTCCTCTTCCCTACCTACCCCTGAGCCTGGAGTGGGACTGATGTTCCTTCATTCATGAAGTTCAAAGGATGCTTCTTCCCAAAGCAGGAACAGAACAGATACACACGCAGAAATATGGTTCAACTGGATACCTTTGGGCTAGAGTGAACCTGTGGAAGGAGATACACCTGCCATGGAAGCTGAAGAGCCTCCTGGCTTCTCAGCTCTGCAGGAGGATGGGCTGAGGGCCTGGGGGAGAGGTTGGCGGCGGGGGGGGGGGGGGGGGGGGGAGGGCGGTGGTTGGAGGGGCTTTTCATCCCCTCTCCTTCTACCCACCCTTCCCCTCCCCCCTCTTTTCCTTTTCTTTCTTTTACTCCCCCTCCCCTCTCTCTCTCCCTTCCTTCTTTCCATCCTCCTTTTTTATCTTTCTTTTTTTTTTTTTTCTTTTTTTGCTGTTTAACAGGCAGCTTTGGAGTTGTTTGTATCACAGGATTCTTTCAGGTCCTGGTCCTCAGTCCTCAACCTCAGTCACAGGGCAAGCCCACTTTCAAGAAGCGCCCCCCCTGGGGAGCTGCCCGCGTGGACCCCAGAGATGAGGTACTCTGGCTGATGCCTTTCCCAAACCTCAGTGTGGATCTGGCACAGCTGATTCTGTTTTTGTTTCTCCTGACATTAACAAGCCACCGGTTCCACCGCTTCCCCGGCTCGTCATGACCCGGGACGCAGAGGCCATGTCAGGTCCACAAAGCCAGCTCCTCATTGGCCCATTTGTATCTGATTTCTTGAGACACTTCATCATATAGCTTGGAAGCAGGGCCTCTACAAGAGGTAAGGAGGCCCGAGTCACAGCCCAGATCTCGGAGTCTAAAACCAGGGCGGGTTTGTCAAAAGTTTGTCCCTCTATCCCTGCTGGCATAGGTGGGCTGCAATGTTGAATTCCCAAGGCCCCGTCTGAACTTGCCAACAAAGAGGCTTGTCCAAGAAGGCCACATGAGGTGACCTGCCACCACCTGAATCTAGTCAGGGCTTCAAACAGCCCACTTCATCCCTCCGGTGCCACACACTCTGGTCGACAGAACAGTGGTCCCCACTGATGTGCACACCCTCGTCTTCCAACCCTGTGAATGGGACTTTGCGGGCGTGATGGAATGAAAGATCTTGAGGCGAGGAGAGAGTCCTGGATGACCCAGCTGGGCCAATATCCTCATGAGGGTCCTCACAAGTGTGACACAGGAAGGTCAGGGTCAGAGAAGGACATGGGAGGACAGAAGCAGGGGTTGGGGTGTTGTGCTCGAAGCTGGAGGATGGGGGCTCCAACCAAAGAATGAAGGTGGCTTCAAGAAGCTGGGAAAGGCAGGGAAATGGACTCTTCCCTTGAGCTTCCAGAAGAAAACACCCCTGCCGATGTCTTGATATTAGCCCATAACACCCATTTTGGACTTCTGACCTCCAGAACTGCAAGATAATAAATTTGAGCTGCTAAGTTTGTGATAATTTGTTTCAGCAGCCATAGGAAACAAAGCCACCCCACTAAGGTCACCGAAGTCCCCTGAGCCAACCAGTGCCAGCAGTCACAGCCTAAGCCTGCCCCTGGGCCCACTCAAGCTTCTCCAAAGAATCTCCGGAAGCCAGGTGAGTTTGGAAAACCCTGGTGTATAAACAGGACTCCTTCATGGAGACTCCTTAATGGAGCTCTCAGAAACTCTCGTGTATCTGTCTAAAAAAGAATAGGGCACAGGCAGAGGTTCTCCTGATGCAGTAACTGTGAAAGTATTTCAGGTAGTAACTCCAGGGGGTGGTCTGTGAAAGACTGACTGAAGAGTTGTCCACCTCTCCCCAGCCCATTTGTCTACACCCCATGACCTCTCCTGCATAGAGGCCAGTGTTTTCAGAGAGAGGTGGGAGGGAGGACCGGGAGAACGACGTCAGAAGTCATGCTTTTATATTTCAAAATGGCCCAACCCAGATGAGTTAATGGGAAGACTACACATCAGGCTCAACTTGCGCACCTTTCCCAACACACACACACACACACACACACACACACACCATAACCCCCCACACTGGTCAGAGGGAGGGATGATGGCATGGAAGTGTGAACCAGGAGAAGGCTCACCTTCGGTTGAATTCGGAGAAAATGCTCTGGACTCTGCCCCCGCCCCTCACGCTGCCCCTCCTGGCTGAGTTGGAGAGAGGGAAGAGGAGGGAGCATATATGTGGGAGAAAATGCTTGAACCCCTTTAGTTCTGATGGCTCAAAAGTAGAGCAGCCCATCCCCCTCCAGGCTGCGTTTTGCTGCAGTGGCTGCGGGCTGCTCAGAGCTCCCCTCGTGGCCGGGGCAAGCAGAAGACAGGTGCTGCCTGGCTGTCAGTCAGGTGGGCTTGTGATGGCACTTCCGAGGCAGAGGCCACCTGGCGTGTCTTAGAGAGGGACAGCCCCAGGACAGCCAAGCCTCAGAGGATCCCCTCGCCCACACGCAGCCTGGAAGTGGACTCCCGAGCACTGCTGGGAACTTAGACACTGAGGACTGAGGAGCCAGCCTGCCAGGCTCAGGAACAGAGGGTCCCTTAAGGCTCCTGGATTCCTGTGTGGAATGACTGACATGTAATTTCTAGCCAGGTGGAATTGGCAGTTGCAAAAGCAATTACCCGGCAGACCCACGTTTATGGACAGAGAGGAAACTGCTAGATATCTGAATGCCTACTCCACACCAGGTATTGAAGGAGAAACCCAGGCTTGCCCTCCCATCCCCTGATATAAGCCTTTAGTGCTCACAGTGGCCACACACACTTGACAGCTTGACAATCTGTGGCCACTTCTCGGTCCTCAGGTCAAATATCTGAGTGTCGAACAGGATGGACACTCCAGACAGCTTCCTCTCTGCCCGGCTCCTCGAGGCTTGCTGGAACTGTGAACTACACATATCAGAAGCCAAACCGAGAAAGTTCAAGCCGTGGGGGGATTTATAATCGGGATGTAGGGGTGTTGAGGGAACGCAGTCGAGCCCCAGGAATATTTGGGGCTGGGAATCTGAAGGCCACCTGGAACCCATTCCTTCCTACAACAAATACTGACTAGGCATCTATCCCAATTGTGGGCGTTGGGGCTACAGCAGGGGAATGAAACAGACAAGGCCCATGCCCTTCAGAAGCTGAAATTCTGTTGCGACAGAGAAAGAGAGCAATAAACAAACAGATAATATCATCTCTGCTAGTGCAAAGTGCTGCAGAGACACTGTAGCAGGACAGTAGGGTGGAGGTGATGGTGCTGACGGGTGGGGACAGAGTATTTTAGCTAGGCAGCAGGAGAGGTGTCCCCGCAAAGGAGTCAGTAGAAAGATGCAGCCCTTTGAGTGTGAAGGACTTAGGGGACCCAGCTGGGAGAGTCCCCAGAAAGTGCCAGAGAGTAAGAGGAAGCATGGTTGGAAGGGTAGGGCCAGATCTCAAAGGGGCGTGCTCTCCAGAGCAAGAAGCTGGCCTTTCATTCCAAGGCTGATGGAAGACATCAGAGGGTTTGGAGGAGAGGAGTGACGTGATTTCATTTTTCTTTTTTTTTTTATTTTTTTAAATTTTTTTTTTCCCAACGTTTTTTATTATTTATTTTTGGGACAGAGAGAGACAGAGCATGAACGGGGGAGGGGCAGAGAGAGAGGGAGACACAGAATCGGAAACAGGCTCCAGGCTCCGAGCCATCAGCCCAGAGCCTGACGCGGGGCTCGAACTCACGGACCGCGAGATCGTGACCTGGCTGAAGTCGGACGCTTAACCGACTGCGCCACCCAGGCGCCCCACATTTTTCTTTTAAAAAGACCAATCCAGCTGCTGTGTGGGGAGGGGACTGCAGCCAGGACACCACCTGAGAGCAGCAGGCAGGACGTTGCCTCATTGTGGTCAGAGATGGAGAAAGGCGGGCTTCATGGCTTTCGCCTAAGCCCAGCTGTAACCCAGATGGGGGTACCTGGAGCAGACAAATGGGGCCCTTGGGACCTGTCCTCTCTCCTTGCCTCCTGTCCTGCATCTCCCCTGTGTCTGCTTCCTTCCTTCAAAGGGCTCTCTTCCTTCAAAGGGCTTCCCCTGCCCCTGGTCTGACAGCATGGCTGCCCCAGTGTGTGGTCCTGAGTCCAGTCTCATGGAGGGACCAATCCTCCTTTAGCTCCATCTGCTCTGAGGTCCTCAGTCCTGTCCCTGGCTTTCCCTTGTGCACAGTGTTCGAAGATCTCCCCTGGGGCCAGTCCTGTCCCTGCCCTGGCTGCCCAGACCTCTTGTGGGTCTGATGTTCCAGGCCTTACCTGTCCAGGAGACAACCTGTACCTGTAGGAGATTAGTGAGTGACCCCACCACCCAGCAGAGCTCTGAAGAAGCCCGAGACCAAGTCCATCCTGGGTGCCACCCACCCCCGCCTGCCAGCCAGTCAATAATTATAGCTCTAGTGACTTTCACAGTGACCCCCTTCTCATCCTGAGGCCTTAGTCCAGACCGCCCTCAGAGTTCACCTGAGCTGTGCCTGGCACAGAAGTTAAGTGCACGTTTGCTGAATTACCATGAAATCTTGTCCTTTATCTGTCTACACTTGGCTGGCTGAAGACAATGTAGTTGTTCTTCATCTGAAAAACTACACGAAAGACTAACTATACCCGGCTTTTATCAGAAGCCTAAGTACCACAAAGTACAAGCAGTGGCTCTCATTTATTTTCTACTGAGAAGTAGAAAGCATGCTGAGAGTATGCTGTTTGATCCTAGGCATATAAATCACTATTACAATGCCTCTTGGACTCCTCACTACCAACTTCATACCTGAATTTCCACGAAATAATGCCCCTGGCTGCCTAAGTCCTTTGATCTTGACCTTGGTGGTGGGAAGTTCTATGACTTCCTTCCCTCCTTCCCTTCCTCCCTCATGTTAATTCACTATGAGTTAGGTATGATGTGATAATAGAGAGATGAAATGAATGTATTCTGCTTGGGGTCAAGTGGGCAAAACAGAAAGCAAACCAGCACAGAAAAGTGTTGAGGGCCTCCGGGAGACGATCTGTTGTGTAGATGCTCACGAATGTGTGCGCAGGGAGACAGTCATTATGGCATTGTTTGTACAGGGAACAGCCAAGGTGTCCGTCAAGAGGGAAAAGGGTAGACGACCTGTGGCATGTGTCATACAGCAAGAGGAACGAGCTAAGTCTGCAGGTATCAATATGGAGAAATCTCAAAAGCACAATGTTCGGGGAAAAAAGTTGCAGATGGAAAAATGAAGTGAAATTGCTTTGTGTAAATTTCTAAAAGAAAATACTTCCATATATTGTGGTAGACACAGGCTTTTGTAGTCCAAGTATAAACATGGTGTGGAAATATATGCTGAGTTCAGAACAGTGGTTTCCCCTGAGGAAAGAAGGAAGAGGAAGGGGTCTGGAAGAGTCTGAGAGGTATTTAGGAGGTATATGTTCTTTCTAAAAATATGAAGCAAAAATGTCAGCACTGGTCAAATCTGGTTGTGAGCACATTGGTTTTGTTTTATTATTCTACTTATATATATTTAAAATATGAATAATTTTTTCCAGATGCTTATTTTTGAGAGAGAGCAAGAATAGAAGAGGGACAGAGAGAGGGGGGTACAGAGGATCCAAAGTGGGCTCTGAACTGAGAACAGAGAGCCTGATCGTGGGACTCGAACTCACGAACCATGAGATCATGACCTGAGCCGAAGTCGAATGTTTAACTGACTGAGCCACCCAGGCACCCAAAAATATGAATAGATTAAAAAAAAATACATGGGGGTCTGGAGTTTGGAGAGAGGCCAGGCCCAAAGCTGCAGACAGAGGAGGGGTCATCTTTACCAAAAGCTCGGGTTGAGCTGCGGGATGGATGCACTTGCCCAGGCTCTGCGCCTTGATTCGCTACACCGATGGGAGCAAATACCTTGGGAATCACTTATTTTTAAGGGAGGATGTGGTGGTAAAGCAGAGATAGGTCTCAGAAGGGGACTCAGAGAAGGAAAACAGCCAGGAGGGATGATTGATGAGGAGGTCCAGGAAAAACACATTTTTTTTTACACCTCAGTATATAGAAACACAGAGAAGAATGCAGTGAGTCTCCATACACCTGCCCTTAACCTCTGCTTGAATTAAATAATTTTCAAGATTTTGCCAAGATTGCTTCTTCTCTTCCCCCTCTTCTTTCCTTTTTTGAGTTGCTGAAGTGGCTTAACATTTTTTTTAAGTTTATTTATTTATTTTGAGAGAGACAGAGATAGTGCAAGTGGAGGAGGGACAGCGAGCCCGATGGGGGCTCGAACTCACGAAACTGAGAGATCATGACCTGGGCTGAAACCAAGAGTCAGATGCTCAACTGACTGAGCCACCCAGGTGCCCCAAGTTGCTGAAGTAGTTTAAAGCAAATCCCAGACACTGTGTCTTTCTACCCCTCCATACTGCAGTATGCGTTTCTAAAATATCCAGGCATGGAGAGAGATTTTTAAGGAGGGAAACATCAGCAGCATTAATTGTTGTAAAGGACTTGAGAAAGAAGAGGACCGAGGGGCTTTCACCAAGGTTCCGGGTACCCGGAGGGGCACACCTGGGGGGCTGTGGTGGCAGGAGGAGGGGTTGACCCCAGAGGCATGGCTGGAATTGGCAATAGAAGGTAGTGGAGGCTGCCAGCTACGAGAAACGCAGCTCATCACTTCAAGAAGCGTGATGGCAAAAAGGGAGCAAAAGGGAACAGCATGTGAGGGTGGCAGGGAGGAGGAAGGTATTTCCAGGATGGAGAGACATCACTATCTCGGGGCTCAGAGGACAGATATGAAAAAGGGAGTGAACTGATGGAGCAAATTTCTGGGGCAGAGGTGAACGAGGCAGAGTACAGTGGGGTTAATTCTTCCGTAACCAGGAATGAATCGCTCAAACATCTGGGGGTGGGAAGAGAGAATGTTGACAATCTTTGAGGACACCGAGTCTGCTGTTTGGGACATGCGAGTTTGGAGTTCCCCACGGGCAAAGGGACCAGGGGTCAAGACAGGACGGTGATAATACTGTGATTTACTGGGCACCTGATGCAAGTCAGACACATTTGTGAATCTCATTTAATCCTCGCACACTTTACAGTTCAGGAAAATGGACTCCAAGGTGTAAGTACTGGCACACACACTTCGTAAATCACAGAATTGCTGTGACCTCAGGGCTCTTCTGCACGGCCTTGAGGGCCCGTTGTCCATAAATTGCAGGACTCCGGGAGGCACGGCTCAACCCCTAGGAAACAGCCAGCTGGAGTGGCTCAGGTGTGAAAGTACCTGGGACCCGGGCAGTGTGGAGGTGGCAGATTGCAGTCCAGGAACTTTGGGCTCTTCTGTCTTTGCTCTTGACCCGATCTTGTTCCAGTGTCTCCCTCTCTTCCCTCCCCCTGAGCATCCTCTCTGGGGCAAGCAGGACTGTCTGGGCGCCCCTCATACCCTCACACCTGGGCTTAGCTAACCTTGCCCTTCTATCCTGCAGGGTCACATCCCCACTGGCTTGTCCCCTTTTGTTTAGAAAGACCACGCCCACGGATGTTGCTGATCTGTTGGAAAGCCTTTGAGAAATGGAAGGAAAGATTGCTCTGCTGAGCTCCATTGTGATATTTGTCCCTTTCAGGGGTATGTTACAAAACAAACAGGTGTAATGTGGGGCTGGGAGGTGCGTGGGCTGTGATCCATAAACCACATCCTCCTTGTAAGAAGAGTCTTGGCCTGGCCAGTAGGAGGGAAACAGAGCCTCGCCCACAGTGAGTGTGGAGTGGGGGCCTTGATGGTGCTCCTCTAGGCAGTGGAGTGGACCAAGCACTGGATTTGGACACAGGCCTGCGTTTAAATCACTCCACAGATCACCTTGGGTGCATCAGTCAGTGTTCTGGAACCTGAGGATAAAGGGAGAATGCTGCATGCCAATGCTTGGAGGGCAGATGAATGAAGAAAGGGGAGGAGGGTATGAATGGTCAATCAATGCTTGCTGAAGCTAATTGGAGTGGACAGAGTATGTTTGATATGATCTTGAGAAGCAAATCACCGAGGTGAAGGAGAAATTTCATGTGGGTGACTTAAATGCTCAAATTTATTTATCTACCTATTTTTAAAGTTTATTATTTTGAGAGAGATGGAGACTGTGAGTGGGGGAGGGGCAGAGAGAGAAGGAGAGAGAGAATCCAAGCAGGCCCCGCGCTACCATTCTCGAAGCTGTGAGACCAAACCAAGAGTCAGACGCTTAACCGACTGAGCCACCCAGGTGCCCCTTAAATGCTCAGATTTAAAGATTCCTTGGGTAACTGGCCTGAGGTGACCCTGAGGGACTCTTGGCCGAATGTTCTCCAGGGAGCCAGGCCCTGCCTGGGAGATACACCCTGGGATGAGGGGCTGGCCTCGTCCCTGCTATGAAGGCCACAAGTGCCAAACACAAGTCAGAGCCTGGCTCTGTGTGACTTTTTTCTCTAACCTGAAATGCAGCTTAGAAGAAAATGCGTTTTCCAACAAGGGAAGAACTGGTTGAAAATAGAGATCACTAAATGAGTCTTAAACATGTTAGTCACCATGCTATGTACGAAGAAAGGCTTTCTGTGTCTCTTCTGCCCATTTCTCACGCAGCCACATGTAAAATACTGCTGTATTGGAGACTACAGGGGCCCTTCACTATGAGCCAATGCAGCTTCAGCTTCAAGGCCCCGCTGGTGCACAGGCCCCTGCCAGCCCGGGTAGGGGTCCCTCATCATGTTCTCACAGTCGTGTGTTTTGTAAGTTTTGCAAAGCAAGTTATTTCAGTTGCAAATGGTTGGGGCCGGTCTCTCTTTCCACGTGATGTCCCCTCTAGCACATGTTTCCTGTGTCAGGTGACATTGGATGATCACAGTAAGTTTTGGGGTGAGGGGATGTCAAGTACAGCATACGCTGATTTCAAGCAGAGTAAGATAAGTTTATGTGATGTGCAGTCACTTCTGTGTATGGTTCAAGCCAGCTCCTTGTGTAGATGGCTCCAAGGACGACTCTCCTGTCCAACTTTCTGACTCACCCAGTGTCATGGCGGTACGAGGGTTGCAGTATATATGGAGGCATATGGATATTGGCAGAGGCACAGGTCTGGACGCTCAAAGCTACTCTGTGGAGAGTTCTCCCAAAATTGCTAGCAGGGAAGCTGAGTCTCATCGATAGAAGTTCTCTCCTGTCAGGAATATACTTGATAGTGTGGTCTATACAATTATAAACAACTGTCAATGATGAAAACATTCCCATCAACCGTACTGGAGGAAAGACTGAATTATCTTTTATAACGTTGTCATATGAGGAGGCAATCAGAACCCTCAAATAGAGGATGAAGGTATTACACAAGGGTGTTAATTTATTTTTCTGGATTGTTCTGGATTGTTGGTGTTTGTGGCATTTAATACAAATGGCTATTCTTGTGTCAGCTCTTTAATATTTGTAATCTGTTTGCATTCTAAATTGTCACTTTCTTACCTAATTTTTTGTTTGTAATTTTACAGCCCTTCTTTTTTTTTTAAAAATGTTTAATTCACATTTTATTATTACTATTATTTTTAAGTAGGCTTCATGCTCAGCATGGAGCCCAGTGTGGGGCTTGAACTCACGACCTTGAGATCAAGTCCTGAGCTGAGATCGGGAATCAGAAGCCTAACCTACTGAGCCACGCAGGCACCCCGAGTCCTTTTCCTTAAAGAGAACGTACCCAACCACATAAACTTTAGGCCACACAAGACTTGGATCTATCCCTAATAAGGTCATTAAGTCACGGGCTGAAGTCATAGCCACAAAGTGGTCCAAACAAGATTCAAATCCAGAGTCCAAGGGCTGGCCCCACAGTGTGTCTCAGACTCCAACATGCACTGGTTCACCTGGGCTCTTGCTAAAATCAGATTCTGATTCAGTAGATGTGGGCTGGGGCCCCAATGGCATGATGGCCATTCTGTGGGCAGCACTCTCAGGACCCAGGGTCTCTAAGCTAATGCACGATTTGGCCAGCTCTCAAATGGTGTGATTGGGTCACTAGAACTGCTTCCTCAGCAACAGGGTCTGGCTCATCTGATTTCCTCGATCCTGGAGGCATGTATGACATTAAGAAGTTGCTTGAATACCACTTTTCACTACCTAACTTCCCTCTCACACATTTATGGAACGCCTATGAGTGGTCGAGTAGTTTCTGTTGACCATCACTGTGGCTGCAAGGAAGCATGTTCCCGCCTTGTGGACGAAGACACTGCCATCCAGGGAGATCACGTAACTTGCCTGCGGTGGCAGGGTCAATGGTTGAACTCACGTCTCCGGCCCTTCTTCACCTGGTGGCAGGGGGCTAAGTGGGGAATCAGAAGTCAGCCTGTGTTCCCAGGGAGCATTTCCCCACCAGGCCCCTACTGTCAGGTGGGAGCCACTTGTATCCCTCCTCTCTCTAGGTGTCCTCTGCCTTGGGATGGGCCCTAGATGCTGCATTCCTCCATTCCTGTCCATTACATGGGCTTACTGTGACCCACCTCAGAGAATTTTATGGGGATTAAATGAAGCTTTACCTGATGGGGTACATGATACCACTCATGCTGGCCCAGAACCCCCATCGAAGTGGTCACTGTTGTCCCCGGGATAAGCTGACCTTGGCAATCAAGTGGGTAATCCTTGCAGCTTGTACCCCAGGCTTGCTTTCTTCCTGGTGTGTGTTAAAAAGAGACTGTGTTAAAACACAAGGACATCTGGAAACATCTCCAATCCTGCAGAGAGCTGAGCAGAGAAGGGCTTGATGGCAGCCACTTGTTCCCTGGCAGATGTCAGTTTTGCCTGTCAGGCCCTCTCAGTGTGTTTGCAGCCCAGGAGCAGGCTGACAGCCTCCGGCGTCCCCTTCCTGTCTTGGTCCTCCCAAACGCACCCAAAGCCCAGCCACGCGGCTTCATCACCGCAGGCCCACCTAATGACAACATGCTGCGGTGATTTTGTCATCTTCAGAACACGTGAGGCAACGTTATTTTCAGAAACTTCCGACACTTGTCCTGTGGATACATTTTCCAGGAGAAAATGCCGACGGATGGGGACAGGCTGCGTTCTCTGGCCATCCCCATCCTCTGGAGGCTTCTGTTCATTAGCATCCCCTCAAAGGACATATGCCATAATGGCTGCAGACTCCGGGTGGTCCTGCCTCAGGCTCTGTAGCCCAAAAGGTCCGACTTCCACATCCGCATGCAGCCTGGCCTGGATTTGGGTTATTTTAAGCTGCCCCTGCAATGCAGCTGCAAATCCAGAGAAAGAGGAACGCGGGTCCTGCACACCAGGGAACAGCTCGCTAAGCACACGCTGTCACTGGCCTGGAGAGTAGGCAGACAATATAATTACAGTCATTCCAAGAGATGCATTCTGCTGAATTGCCCCTTTAGGGCCACCCCTCCTATTTCTTTGGTACCAGTACAATTTTTTTTCAAACCCTTTGGTAAATTTCAAAGTGTTACAGGTAAAAGCAAACCTCTTCACTTAGCTTCTTGGTTATCTGTTTAGGATTTTATGTATCTCATTAGAATTTTTTTTTTTTTTTGCAAATGGATTGAGGCCCCTGGCCATGCCTTTTGGGGGAAAGAGAGGGTTCCAAGAGTGGAGCAGGGAGATGACCTCAACTGTACTCCACGTGGAACCTTAGCTTCAGGACAACAGTGTAGACCAAGCCCTGGGGATGCAATTTGTTTTCCCCTCTGGTTGTTAATTTGGTGTCTGAATCAACAGGCTTTGCACCAAGAAAGAGGAAGAGAAGAAGCCATGGAATGTCTTTCCTTGGAAAGCTTTGTCTAAGGGACACCTATTAGCACTGGATGCCAGACAGTGCTCTGGGCTCTGGGGGTGAATTTCAGAACCCTGAAGTCCTTTCTCCTAATCATTTCCATCAGTGTACTTTATAGATTCCAAAGTATTTCTCCTGCTTCATCTGTTCATGTATTCATTCATCTGCCCAGTGAGCATTTATTACATGTGAATGGATTTATTACAGGTGCCAGGATGGCACTGGGCCCTGGGGATACTGTCCCTGCCTCTCAGCTGCCTATAAGCCAATGTGGGAGGCAGACACACAGAAAGCATAGTACTGCTTTTGGGAGAAGCCCAGGGTGTGGGGTGCATGGGGTGACACCTACTGAGTGTAGGGGGGCATATGAGGCTCCCTGGAAGGGACCTGGATAAATAAGTAGGGGGTTGCCTAGAAAGAAACTTTGGGGAAAGAACAAAGATATTTAAAGGGAGATTTTAAAAAGTGTGGCCAAATGATGTACCATGGAAACCCTCTTTCCAATCTTACCAGGTCTTTAGAGACCCCTCTCTGTGAATGCACTGTGGCTGGGGGCTCTGTCCAGGATGCACAGGAGGTGCTGATCTTGCTGCAAGAAGGGTGTGAGTGACACCTGAGGCTGCCACTTCCATGTGAGACAGAGAAGGCTGTTTGCAGAGTGGTCACGGGCAGCCACACCAAGATAAAGCCTGTGAACACAGGTCACAGGAGCTCTGCGTCCCTTGCATTTATTCAGTCTTTTCATATTAACTGAACACCTGTTGCATGCACTGTGCGAGGCACCCAGTGAATACCCCTGGATCGCTGCCCTGTCAGACCCTTATGTAATATGGGGGAGGTTAATCGACAGACAATTACATCTATGGTCTTCCAGATGGTGATGGAGGAAGACAAAGGATGGAGACGAGACAGGGTAGGGCTGAAGTGGGGGTGGGGGCACACCCTGGCAGGTGACATTTGAGCAAACACTCAAGGGAGTAAACCATGTGGATACCTGAAGTAAATGAGTCCCAGGCAGAAAAAATGGTAATGCAGAAGCTCAGGCAGCAGGGAGAGGCAAGGGGGGCCGGGAGTGTGGTAGGAGAGTTGGGGGGGAGAGGCACCGTGAGGGGGTTGCCTTGGTGGCTCTGCATCTGAGCAAAGTGAGGAGCCAGCAGAGGTCTGGGCAGAGAAATGGCATGATGTGACTTATGTTTAATAGCTTGTCCACTGTCAGGTCAGTGGGGGCCCCGTCTTCAGAGCAGCAAACTGGTGCCTAGCAAAGAAAAATCAGGAGCCTACAGAAACTGATTACACAAAAATATTTCTAGAACGTCTAGTACATGATGGGTACTTTGCTAGGCAGTCTTGTCCCTATCCTGAGGGAGGGAACCCCCTGGGTGAGTGGAGGACACGGGCACACAGGGAGATGACAGTTCAGCACAGGGCAGTGCTTTACATACATTCAGGGAGGTGCACGGTCTCAGAAACGGCACCCAGAGCGGGTGGGTGTGCCAGCAGCCCCCAGAGCGCCTTGCGTCTTCTTCTGGGGATGGGCTTAGTGTGTGTCAGTTGCACGTGGGATCACTGAGGCTCATGTTTGGCAGAGGTGAGCCACTCCACCCTTTGCCAGAGGGGTAAGTCTAGAAGGTATAATCTGTCTCATTTGGAAGGGGCTAAGTAAACAGCTCTTCAATAAAGCAAAGGTCAGTAAGAAAATTTGAATTTTATTTATGAAACTACCTACCAGGCTTTGCCATGAAGAGTAATCTCAGTCAAGCACCCAAATCAATAATCTCAGACCACAAACACTGAAACACCAAAGTGATAAGGTGCTGGGTGCTTTGGTTAGCTATTGTGACTTAACGGATGACCTCAAAACTTACTGGCCTAAAACAACAATTTATTATTCCTCATGATTTGGTTCTCTGGGAGGTTCTTCTGTGGGTCTTGTCTGGACTCACGTGTGTGGCTGTGTTCAGCTGGGGGGGTTCAGCCTGGGGATGCAAGCAGGTGAGATGCTGTGTCATCTGGGCCTTTCTCTCCATGCAGTATTGTCCTAAAATATAGGTTTTATTGTTACTCAAGCATGGTGAGGGCAAGCGATCAGGAGATGATTGACACTGAAAAGATGGTTTGTTATACTCACAAATCCCCAGAGAAGAAGGCATGCTGGGCCACAGAGGGCTACACAGGGCAGCATCAGGGTCAAGTCAGGAGGCAGAGGAAGTGAAGGGGAAATGTGGGCAAGGGCCTTTGTTGTGGTTTCCATCGGAACGAATGGGTGAAGCAAGGCAAACAGATTTAGAATTGGCAAGTTGGAATAATTTCGGTAGGCTCTGGGGCATAGGGACTGTCCCGACTTGTTTGGCATGATTCAGTCAGGTGGATAATGGCCCACAGTATGAGAGCCAGATAAAGGAGGTGATTGGGGTGTGGGCCCAATCTGTATGTTTTCTGTATGAAAGGCACGCTCATGGGAGAGTTGCTTGCTGTCTCTCACAACTGACTGGCCCTGGGAGGGGAACCCCCTCAGGGTCAGCAAGCCAGATGTCAAAGCATCAGAATATAGAAAACAAAAGACATGGTTTGTACAGGTCTCAAGGCCTCTCTCCACACACTCTCTCAGTAAGAGCTGTAGCATGGGCTTCCTTAAGTGGTGGTCAGGGCACTCAAGGGAGCAAGAGCAGAAGCCACAAGGCCTCAGCTTGGAAGGTGTGCAACATCACCTCACTTGGTCACAGAATCTCAGACACGTTCCAGAGTCACGCCTTTGATGAGAGGAGAGGACTACTTACTGTGCCAGCTAGGACAGTTGTTGTAGCCATCTTGTCACACAATCTGCCACAGGTATGCTTCTAGAATATTGCCAAGGCCTTTTTGAATTGATCAGATCCAACAGGAAGGACAGAAGGATGTGGACTTCCAGCTCCTTTGTCTCTACTGGTGTGTGGAGAGGGCGTGACTTCCTTCCACTGTGGGTTCCAGCCTCCAAGGTCCGTTAGGTATTTGCCCCAGAGTCCACAGGGACCTTTTCTACTTTTAGAGGAGGGTGGGTGTGGTTCTGAGCAGCTCTGCCTCAAATGGCCTGGAGGCCTGGCCCCCCAGGGAAGACCCTGCCTGCTTTGGCAGGGAGCCCATGGCTGTTTGCAACCTGTTTGAAGGCCGAGGGTCAGGCTGTCTCGTATTATTTTTCCTATGGAGTGAAAGTAACCCCATTACTTCTCCCACAGAAGTGCAGATGCTTTATTATACACATGCTGTTCATACAGCATGTGGAGTTTGGCCAATAGGAGCCACCTTTCACCTCACACTTCAGACCCATGAAGCATTTTCTTACGTGTTCTTTCATGTGTTTTCACAGGCCCCCACGGAGGACACATTGTTATCCTGCTTTTTCATAGGAGGATACTGTGGCTCTAGGGTCTCAGGGACTCACCGGGTGTCTACACTGGCTTGGGCCTCAGGAGGTGCCCTGGACCACTCGCTCACTGGGTGAGGCTAACGGAGCCTGACAAATGCTCTCACTTCATTCACATGGGTGCTTCAGTGAGTCACTTCTGCCTCCTTTTACTGCTTTCCTCTCTGGCTGTTCTCATTAGATTATTTCCCCCTTTGAATCAGATGCTTCAGAGAGTCCCCTCGTGCCCTGAGGAGTTACCCATGGCCAGGGGATACCGCCCTGACACCCCTAGAAACAGCCCGGCCCTGCCCACTGCTCCACCCAGCTCTTGCCCGAAAGTCCCCAGCCAGGCCTGCCATTTGCTGGGAGCAGATTTCAGTCCCTCAAGAACACACAGCCTGTGGAAAGCCAAGCTGGCTCTCCACTCCGGACCCCTAGATCACCTCCTTGGTACGGGGGTGGGATTCATTCAAGTAAGTGAGTCATTCATTCTGCTAAGAGTCTGAGCTAGACACCCACCTGTTTGCTTCTGAAACCCAACAAGTGAGGCGGTGCCTGCCAGTCCATCTCGAGGTAAGAAGACTGAGTCATTGCTGAGTCAGTATCTAGCAGAGTACCATGGGCCACTTTCTCCAGACACAACAGGACCTTCACTGAGGATAATGAGGGCAGAGTCTCTCAGTTAGATCCTGTTTCTTTGGAAACCAGAGGGCCGTCTTTCTTAAAGGCTTCACAGCCCACGATCACATTCTGCATTTCCTGGAATGCGGAGGCTTCTACAGTCCCTCCCGGACTCCGGGGGAGTCCAGAGCAGTGGCCACACCTCAGGATTCCATTTCCTGCTTGGATGCTGACTCAACCGTGAGGATTTGCCCGTTTGCCTCTGTTGTCTCTGGGCTTCCTTTGTGAACAGAGGTAACTCACCTGTCACAAAAAGATTTGACAGAGCTGCTCACGAGGAATCCAGGTTTCCCTTAGGACATCCTGAAAAAGGTTCTGTCCGAACAAAAGGGTCCCAAGATGCAAAGGCATCTCCCAGACTAGGGGCCAGGGTGGGGTGCAGGCCCAGGCCACAGGTGCTGAGACTTCTCCAAAATCACGCACTTCCGTGGCTGTGGCTCCTAACGTCATGTTTATGGGTCTTGCTCCTGTTGATGGTTATTTTCTCCAGAGAAGGACAGTCTCTTCCTGTACAAGCTACCCACAAAAGTCAGGCTGGGACCAACACTGCTTTGCAGTGTCTGCCTTCCCCCGAGGGTTCTCGACCAAGGGTGATTGTGACCTGCACCGGGCAACATTTGGCGGTGTCTGGAGACATTTCTCCTTGTAGCTGCTGGAGGTGTTACTGGCGTCAAGTGGACAAAGGCCAGGGATGCTGCTAAACATCTTACAGTGCCAGGAAAGCTCCTGGCTGGCTCGCTTGGAGGAGCCTGTGACTCTTGGTCTCAGGGTCATGAGCTGGAGCCCAAGCTGGGTTTAGAGATTGCTTAAATAAATAAACTTAAAAAAAAAAGAAGAAAGAAAGAATAACTTAAAAGAAATTATCCAGTCCACAGTGTCCATGGTGATGAGGGCAACCCTTCACCTAGCAATGAAGTCCAAGAGTGTCCCCCTCTCCATCAACACTTTTCACAATACTTCGAACGTGGGCTGTGCTTGTTTTCTCTCTTCTGAGCTACAACCTCCTTTTTTCCATGCTCATACTAGCAATTCCCAGTCAAGCCTGGGGAAAAGTATCCATTACCATTATTCGTTACTGCCCATTAGCTACTGGAGGCCAGGTGATAATTTCCCCGATCTACCTCCTATTCTCTATCATCATCACCATCATTGACAACAACAAAGACCTCATAGTTGTCATAAGTATTGCCTATAAGCTAGCTGACGGTCATCAGTCAATCGCCCGTGGCTGGATGCCACTTGAATACACTTCCTGCCAATGCGTACTTCTTAACTCTAAAGTAGGCAGTACCAAAACCGTCCACAGGCTCATCAACAACCTCATTTCATCATCATCATCAATACCAGTGTTGTTGTTATCTTTACAAGCCAGCCAACAGGCAGTCTTTAAGTCCATGATGATGATGGTGGTGGTGGGGAGTGGGGAGCGGCTCTGTAGAGCATCACTGAAGTTCCAGCAGCCAAATGCACGGACATTCTGCTTGAGTTCACTTTTGTCCAGTGTGAGCACATTTTTATTAGGAGTTATTGGCATCTGAGCCTCAAGTGACCAGGTCCTATGTTCTGCACACACACACACACAGTGCTTTGTCTTTTTCATTTTTCAGTTCCCACTAGTGGAGCCTGGTAATTGCTTCCTTCTCTGGTCCCCCAGAAATTGAGACTTTGGGGTGTTTTAACTTAACATTTGACTCAGTGAAATGCCCAGGGCCTCCTGCTTCAACACCCAGGGACTGGGACAGAGTATGTTGGAGTAGGGGTGGGATAGGTAGAAGGCAGTTTGCCCTCACTTGGTGACTTTCCGGATGTATCCAGTGGAGATAGCACCCAGAACCCGAAATGACAACTGAGGCATTGTCAGCCACAATGTAGAGTCCCTTCCCCCCGCCCACTCTTCTCTGTGCCTCCCCTCCCAACCTCCCATTGCGCACTTAGGAATGATTTATGAAGTGTCACACTGGGAAGCAGACTTGAATAGTAATGAGGGGAAAGCACTAGAGTTAGTTATTATTGATCGTCTCTGTATGCACTTTATATATTTGCAAGCACCTTTCAGGACCTAGTTGGTAATAAATAAAGTGCCTCCAGATCACCTTGCTGCTTCCCACCGCTCCGTTTCTGCCGACACTCTTCATGAATGCAATTTTAGTCGTGTGCCTCCTGGCACACAAACTAAGGACACGGTACCCACAAACAGCATGTAAAATACTTCCATGGTAGTGAGTGTGTGTGTGCACACACAGAGCTGTCAAAATCCTCTTTACTTTATAATCAACACCCACAGTGGATGCAATTGGCACCCTGCCCAGGTCCCCTCCACTTCCCCCATCTTCCAGCTTCTGTGACTATTGGCTCACAGCAGCTGTCCCTTTCTGGAAGAACTGCCCTTGACAGAACAGGAGCCACAATGCTCAGAAGGTTATCTGCTCTGGTATCCCTCAACCAATGATTGATTGTTGCCAGAGCTATATTAGCTATCTATTTCTCAAAATAATGTCTCCAAAACTTAGTGGCTTAAAATAACTTCGGAAGTTTAAAGTCTTGCTTATTTTTTTCTTTGTAACAGCTTTATTGAGATATAATTCACATCCCATCAAATTCATCCCTTTAAAGTTTATAATTCAGAGGCTCTTACTGTATTCATAAAGTTATGCAGCCATCACTACTTCTGAATTTTAGAGCATTTTTAGCCCTACCCTTTAAAAAAACAAACCCTGGTGATCGTGAGGACCCACACCCTATTCTGTGGTGACCATGAGTCTACTTTTTGTCAATTATGTATTTACCTATTCTGGATATTTCCCAAAAAGGTAGCCATACAATAATGTGGACTTTTGTGTCTGGCTTCTTTCACTTAGCATAATGTTTTATCATTTCATCCATGTTATGGAATGTTGTAGCAGTACTTTATTCCTTTTTTATTGCTGATAATATTCCATTTTGAGGATACGCCACATTTTGTCTGTCCATTCCTCAGTTTGATGGATATTCGGGTTGTTCCTACTTTTTGGCTATTATGAATAATGCCGTGAGCATTTTCAAACACATTTTTGTGGGGACATATCCTTTATTTTGCTGGGGTAGACATGTAGGAGTGGCACTGCTTGGCTGATATGGTAACTCTTAACATTTTGAGGAATCAGCACATTGACTGCATCATTTTACAAGCCCATCAGCAATGTATGAAGTTTCCAGTTTTTCCACATCCTTGTCAACACTTATTATTGTCTGTCTTTTTTACTTTAATGAGCGTGAAGTGGTATCTCATCATGGTTTTGATTTGCCCTTCCCTAATGACTAACGGCGTTGAGTATCTTTTCACGGGCTCATTTGCCATTTGTGTCTTCACAGAGAAATATCTATTCAAATCCTTTACTTATTTTTAAGTTGTATGATTTGTCTTTTTATTGTTGACTTTTAAGAATTCTTCATAGAATCTAGACTCAAGGCCCTTATTAAATAGATGGTATGTCTTCTCTAGCATCCATGGAACTGTAAGGCTAACCTGTGGCTGACTAGCTCCTGTCAAGGTGCTCATCAAAATCACCTGGCGAGGAGCGTCAAAATCCGTACTGCTGGGGTTCCACTCCAGCCATTCAAACTCAGTAGATCTGGAGTGTTTGTTAAGTTCCATGCATGATTCTGATGCACACTCCTAGCAGTGGTCAGGGAGGCAGGCCTAGGAGTCTGGCGGAGCTTCTGACAGGAAATAGGTCACAGTCAGAAGGATCCAGAACGGTTCTAGAGACAGTGAGAAGGTGGGTGCGATGGTGTCCCATAGGACAAGATGGGCCTCTCGGACAGTATCGGATTCTGCTTGGTAACACCTCGTACCTCTCTCAGGGCATCAGGTTGGGTGAGGCAGCACGGATTGTGCACCCACAACTTCTCAGTGAACAATTGCTCCCAGAAGGCAGTGATGGGGCTGCCCGTGGGCCTGCCTTCAAGAATTTTAGCTGGAAGGGTGAGGGGAGAAGAGGGTGGAGATGAAGAAATGCGAGATCTGTTGGGCCTCCACGGTTCTAGCTGCAACTCTGTTTGGCAAGACTCTGTGTCAACGTCCCCAAGTGGATCCTGCAGGGGACATTCCACTCCTCCCCCTCCCACCCATTTCCTGCCTGAAGCATAGAGAATCTAACTCAAATCTTCTGTCGTGAGGCTAGATTCCCCTGCAGTTACCACCACATGTGATCTGCACGTGCAGGGTGACCTCTCCACTTGCTGAAGGATTCAGAAAGCCACCTCCAGAGGCAGCTCCCACCCAAGGCGGCCGCTGAAGGGGCAATGCTATCAGAGCCCATGTCTGCTTACGGGTTCCCTGCCTCACCTCACAAACCACCACAGAAAACCACGGGCGTCCCGGCCAGGCTGGCCCTGCCTTCTTTTTTCTCAGAGTGACTGTAATTTCCATCCACATATTTGGGTTTGCCCTTTTGCCAATTTTTCAGCCTTGAGGCTACCAGGAATACGGCCCCCACCCTCCAGCTGGGCAGAGCTTCGAATTACATGGACACATGACTCCTACGCGGCTAATCTTCTTCATCTTATCCTCAGACACAGGGATTGGCTGGAGGGATGAATATGTCACCCAAAACCAGCCAATCAGAGTTCTAGCGAATTTCCACCCCCTTGGTCCTCTCCTTCATCTTGGCTCATCTTTAGCTGGGAAGGCATAAATCTGATGTTACCTGTGCTGATTCCCCTGTCCCTTGACACTCTCTGATTTGAATGGTTTCTGTCACTTCTAACCTCTAAAGTTGTGATTAATACAAATTTGTTTCCTATGTGATTTCCCTGTGCAGGTGTTGGTATGTCTCTATCCATTTAATCTCTATTTGAAAATAAACAAATGTTGCTGGCCTACCTCCAGATCCTTCAAGCTCTGTTCTGTGTAATGAACCCTTCCTTCCTCACTCTGCTTACAGCACTCTGCTGTTTTTGATGATTATTATTATTACTGAAGTCATATAAAGTTCTGTATTGAGGATTTAACATGTTTTCTGCACAAGATAACACAGTTCTTAGTAATGACTTTTAAAAGCAGCTCCCCGGGGCGCCTGGGTGGCGCAGTCGGTTGGGCGTCCGACTTCAGCCAGGTCACGATCTCGCGGTCCGTGAGTTCGAGCCCCGCGTCAGGCTCTGGGCTGATGGCTCAGAGCCTGGAGCCTGTTTCCAATTCTGTGTCTCCCTCTCTCTCTGCCCCTCCCCCGTTCATGCTCTGTCTCTCTCTGTCCCAAAAATAAATAAACGTTGAAAAAAAAAAATTTAAAAGCAGCTCCCCCAGGACTGACCTTAATTCTGGGCACATATCCAATGTATAATAATATCAATGAAATAAGAAAGATTTTTCCAAAACACAGAACTCCTCAGAAGTATCACACTCCCCAGCGATCAAGCCCTTGGCTGGTGGCAATCATTTGACTGTTCATATTCTTGGGTTGGAGCAGCTGAGCCGAGGTACAAATGGAAAAAGGCCAGAGGAAGCAATTTTTGCACAACTTTTCTGAAATAAAGATTGTCTTTGGAGAACCCCAGTAAAGTGCACATTCATTGTTTCTGACCAGTTGCAGGACCAAAGTGATTGTAAGGCAGCGAGACTTGGTTAGCTAGAAGAAGGGAGGGCAGTCTGGCATGGGGCTGGCGGGGGGTGGGGCAGGGGGGCGAGGGGGCGAGGGGGCGAGGGGAGGGTCTGCTTCACCGGAACAACCCCCTGGCTGAAACTTTGACCTCTTCGTGACCTGTCTATAGAAGGCCAAAACTTTCTGATTTGGGATCTCTTTTTGCTTTTACTTTCTTCCTGAGGGAGACAGAGCTTTGATGCATTTAATACAGCAAATTCTTTTTAAATGGCTAGAATAGATACAGTTTAAATCTTCTTGATCCCTTAAGCAAATATTTGAGAAATGCCAAGAAAGCAAATTAAGCCAGTCTTCACTCAAGAAGGTCTTCCTTGGTGCCTTCCCTTCTGTAAACCCTTGGAGAAATGGAAGCCCAGTGCAAAGCCCCTGCCAGGATGTTCAGTCATTACTGCATGACAGGTGGGTGTTTAATGAGTGTGTGCCTACAGTTTAAGGAGAAGGAAGGATGGACTTAAACACCGTTTGTCAGAGAATAGAAAGAGATGTGAACAAATGAGCTAAGAACTGGGTTAACCCTTGTGTTTCAGTCTGGGTACAGTCAATAGAGCAGATCCCCGTGCCCATGTGATCCAAAGCTCAGTTTAGTAGAAGGAATTGAATACAGCAGGCTAGTTATGAGGGTGTTACAAGAGCTGAAACCTGGGGGTGGGGGGGGGGAGGGAACCCAGAGATTAACAATTGCAGGAAGGCACTACTACTCCTAGGGCTGGAGGAGATTGAGCTCTCAGACCCCATGCACCAGACCTAGAACCATCTAGTAGGTGTTGCACAAGGGGCTACCTGGAAGCCCCATGGTTTCGGATGCCAGGCAAGAACTGTGGCTGCAGGGACAAGGCCAGGGAGGGGATGGGGTGCAGAACCAGGGGCTGTGTGGGCACACCTGGGTCCAGGCAAGAAAAGTGGTCACTGCCAGAGATGTAGCTAGTAAGACAAGACTGAAAATGTGGGTAGGCAGGATGAGCAGGGTTATACAAAGTTCTCCTCCTCTGCCACCCATGCCCTCCCCAACTAGCCCAACCTAACAGAAAGCAAGTGGGCACAGGGACTTAGTTTGCAGGGGTCAGCCCCCAGCAGTCTGAGCAGAACAGGGAAAGCGGGGGACGGGTCTGAAAGCAAGTAAGCAGGTGATCTGCCCATTTGTGCCAGCTATTTCCCTGCCACACAAGTCTGGGGTACTTGGGGGCATAGCGGGTATCCCTGATGCCAAAGTGGCAGGAGGAATTGGCGATGGTGAGGGAGAAGGCCGTATCCTGGAGAGTGAGTGATCTTGCTTCCAGGCTTCAGGGAACACGACCCGCTCTATCGATAGATGGCTTATGGGAATAAAAGATCCCAGTCTTCCAAAAGCATCAGACTAATCCCGTCCTCCCCCAGTTTCACCACAGCTAGTGCTGCTTCAGGGATTCAGATGAGGTAGGGAAAGAACAGACTTTCAAGTTCCCTCCCTGACATAAATGTTCTCCACTCCTTCTACCTCTGGGCATGAAAATGAGCCTTTCTTGGTATAAAATAAACAAGCAAACTGTAGCAAAATCTTTAAAAATGATTTTGCATCACAGTATGAATCCATCTGATCTTCAGAGTTCTGGTTAACCCAATTTTACAAATATTTTTCAAACCTTGTTGACCTTTGGGGCGTCCGGATGGCTCAGCTGGTTAAGTGTCCGACTTCAGCTCAGGTCATGATCTTGCGGTTTGTGAGTTTGAGCCCCGCATCAGACTGTCTGCTGTCAGCACAGAGCCTGCTTCAGATCCTCTGTCTTCCTCTCTCTCTGCCCCTCCCCTGCTCATGTACACACACACACTCTCTCTCTCTCTCTCTCTCTCTCTCTCAAATAAGCACTAAAAAAAATTTGTTGACCTCACAAAGCTTTTATTTGACTTTCAGTTCCATTCCATAGACTGTCCCCTGCCCGATGCCTCAACAATAGTCAAGTTCACCCTCTCCACCTCCAAATATTCTATCCAAAAACATTACTTGAGCATCTACTAAGGACTAGAGGCTGGGAATTAAAAAATGAATAAGGCACAGTCCTGCCTTCTTTCTCTGGTTTGCCTGTAATGGTAGTTGGCCCTTTTCCCCAACCCACCCCTGAAGTATCCCTCCTGCAAATGTCTTGTCAGTGAAGAAAATAATACACAAAGCTAGATAGGTGCAGCCAGGAATGCCACCTGTCTCCAATCCCTGTCTCACCCCTCCCAACTGTGGAGCTGGGGTAGGTGGGGGAGGGGGGTTCGGGGGGCCCTAAGGCACATTCAGTTTACAAACTCCTGCTCCAGGGCAACCAGTGAAAGAACAGAGACTCTTTAGCAAATCTATTTGGGGACAGAAAGAACATAAATTAGACTTGTCATAAAAATTGCTAAATTTTCCTTTCTGTGTGCCCTTTGGCAGATCTGAGTCTGACAGCTGAGGCAAGTAATCCCTAAACAGGGGGTGAGACTTTGTAGGAAGAACCAAATGAGATAATCAGTTTGAAAGTGGTTTGCAAACTGTGAGCTTTAAACAAGTATCAAGATTTTTCTTTTGGTAATTTTTCTTCCTTGAGAGAACTTTCCAAGGCTGAAGAGAAAGAGAATGAATGCAAGAACCTCATAGAGGGGGCTTTTCCTCTGGTTCGAGCTGGTGGAATGATCCCTGGGTTAGGGATGCCGGCACATTCCATGTAGGACCCAAACACAAGCCCCTTACTAGGTTCGTGTCCGCTCAGCAGCTTGGCTGCTACCCTCATTACAGGCCTCCTGAAAGAGACATGGCCACAGTGACACCTTCCTTGCGCCCTCACCGCCACCCAAGAGACTTATACATGACATTCACAGAAGGAAATCTGTACGCACGCAACCCTGGGGGTTCACTCACCTTGTTTCTGTACTCAGTGGCTCTTGCTGAACCCTCCAGGCTCTGGGCATGCACCGCGAGAGGGCTCTGAGAGATCCCTCCACGCCCACCCCCTCCTCCAGCATTGGTACCCTCTCTCTGGCAGCTTGCCAGAAGCAGAGCTTCCCATGGGGGCTTCACACACTCAAGTTCACTGTTCTAAGATTCTTCCTCCTTCCCAGCATGGAGGACGTGGACCCGGGTGGAGCAGTGGGGACGGTCATGTCTCCAGCCCAGGCTCTCCTCCTGTTTTCCCTCCTAGCTCTGCCCTCCAGCCCAGGAAAGGGTTTGTTGTTTGTTTGTTTGTCTGCTTTTTTAAGTCTCCTCTCTGTCTGGCCCTGACATCATGATGTAAAATCTAGATTTAAAATTCTTTAGGTTCTGGTAGTAGGAATTATAGGAGAGGAAAAGTAATTTTCTCTCTACCCTTCTGAGCTGTTGGCTGAGACTCCCTGTAATAAAAGACAGATCTACAAACGGAAGTGTTTAACATTGTTAAAAGATACACTGAGGCATATTAAAAAGGTTGAGAGTTTTGTGAACAAAAATGAATTTGAATTGGACAGTGCCGAGCCGGAAGTGGTTAGGAGGTGTTCCACAGACAGAAACTGAGGAAGGATGTTTATGAGAAGACACGGATTCAAAGCAAGGACATTATGTGATGGGCTGTAGCTTAAAGTAATTGATTGCCTTTTTTGGGAAAACACCAGTTGGCTACCTTGAGGCATTCACAGGTTTGGGTGAGGTATTAGAACTACCTCAGTCTACTGGCCTCCTTGTTTAATTAATTTAACAATTCCCCCTTTTTGGTCATCCTCTCACACAGGAGAGATCGAGCAAAAATTTGGTATTAGTGCCACTCTCAGTCGCCATCAGGGTTTTGTTCTTGTCTCTCGTGAAACGTGTGGCTTATGATGTGAGTTTCCTGGAAGAATTGTTTTTGCTGTTCATCTTGTTTCTGTTCCTCTAGGCTCAGTGAGACCATCCGATGTACTGCCGATGACCCTGAACACACACTGAAGACCTTGGAGAGAACACAGCACACCGGGGAGCACGCGGTGATGACCATCATGAGGATGATGCCAACAGACTGGAATATGGTCCTTTGCGAGGGCTCCTTCAAGCCAAACCAGGTGGTTCCAAATAAATGAGAGAAAGTACCTGAAGGATGTAACCTGTTCTAGCCAGGCTTTTTTGTCAATTTCTCACATTTGCAACAATACCAGAGGTGTTGATCCTGGTACAGCAGGAGGTATTTGCTATGGCACATAGCTCCTTGTTCAGCCAGTAAGTCATCTAAAGCAGTTCTATTATCTAAAACCACCTTAGCAAGAAAGCCTGGGGACTTCTGTTGTGTGACTATGGCCTTTCTGGTAGATCCAGTGATAGTTGCCAGAGTTAAGGAGCCTTGTTTCCCCATGCATTAACAGAGAGGAAAAGCAAGTAATGAAACGACAAAAGGAATACAAATTTCATATTGATGAAGGTCTTGCTCTGTGATCCTAGGAGACCTGCTCACTGCATGATGTCTGCTTCTGAGGAGGAACCTCCCTTGTCCGTTTTAATTTTAGGTCTCCCACTGGTGTGCAGTTCCACGAGTCTGGAGATATAGACCCAAGGTTCAAGACCCCAATGTTTGACTGTGGTCTGAAGGTGAGGAGGATCTGGTGTATGGTCCCTTCTAGTGAGATTCAAGGCCAGTCTTTGTTCCAGTTCAGTGGGATGATCTTAAAATTATCAGCAATCTATCTTTTAGGGTACTTGTCAAGATCTTTTCCACGAGTCTCTCTGGAGATGAAGCACTTTTACAAAAGCATCAAAGTAAAACGATAACTGTCTGTAAATGACAAAAAGGCTTTCAAAAAATAGCCATGGTTAAAAATCTGATAAAAGTTTATTCTATAAGGAATTTCAGTTATTTCTGGAGCAGAAAACAATTTAAGATCATAATTGGACAATGAGGGTATTGAGAAATTTCTATAAACTTCAAACAAATTCTGGAATGCCAGAATAACCCTCGTGCCATAGAGGCATATTTTGGAGTGGCATATTCTGCTGACCTTCAGAATCTATACATGCTTGTTTATTTTTTTTTAAGCACTTTTTAAAAAAAGTTTATTTATTTATTTTGAGAGAGAGAGAATGCAAGTTGGGGAGGGGCAGAGAGAGAGAGGGAGACAGAGAATCTCAAATAGGCTCCTCATTGTCAGCACAGAGCCTGATGTGAGGCTTGATCTCATGAATTGTGAGGTCGTGACCTGAGCTGAAATCGAGAGTCAGACGCTTAATGGACTGAGCCACCCAGGTGCACCTGTACTTGTTTCTTTCAAGATGCTTCCAAATTAAAAATACTTTGGTCTTCAATACTCCTGCCTCAGCTTTGAATTTCAGGAGGCTATTTGAGAATAAAAATAAAACTTTGGGTCTTTTGTTCATGCCATAATCTTTTGAGTTTTCTCTTCCCTACAGCCCAAGACTCAGACTCATGATCCAGTTTTTATGTTGGAAAGGGTATATAATAAAAAAGAATTAAGGAAAAGAAAAATACATAAGATGACATTTAAAATAGTGTCCTAATCAAAGTGATCAAAGCAGCGCTGCTGAGGTTAATGTAGAAGTCTAGGGCTGGCATTCCCCACTCTCCCACCCCTTCCCTGTCCCCTGGGCCCTCTGTGAGACCATGGAAAACCATTGTACCATCCACAAGCTTCAGTAGGGGAAGGCCATGCACCACTCACAGTTAGTAGCACATAATAGATGTTCAATAAATATTTGGGAACCATGTCTCTATATTTAACAGTATGTTTAACTTAAAAAAAAAAACACCAACTACACCAGATTTTTTTTTACTTAATAAAATTGAAATTAGAGAAAAATTTACTTTTTTGAGACGTATTTTAGTTTGCTTTGACTGTGGGAAAGAGGGATATAAAGTAAAGGGCTGGTAAGGAAAGGATGTGCATGAGTAAGGAGAGGTCAAGGATGAAACAGGCTATGTTTAAATATAATGAAGAGGATTCCAAGGCGGGATCAGCGGGTCAGTAAAGAAAGGTGGATGAGGAGGGGAGGAGCCAAGATGGCGGAACAGCATGGAAGTTTTTTGTGTGTCTCGCGTCCACGAAATACAGTCAGACCAACAATAAACCATCCTACACACCTAGAAAACTGATTGGAGGATTAACACAACAATCTGCACAACCTGAACCACAGAATTTAGCAGTACACGGCGCGGAGAGGTGAATTTGGGGAGCAAGAAGCCGCGAAAGGTAGGGAACCGCTTTTGGGGGCGGAGAGAGGATGGAGACTGGGGAGGGGGGCAGAATACGGGAAAAGCACCCCTCCCCAAAAGCAGCTGGAGAGAAAGTGGAAAATTGGAAACAGCCGCAGGGACTAAACTAAAAAGGGAGAAAGGAGAAAGGAGAGGGTTTAAATTCCATTAAGACTGTAAACAAGGGGAGCGCAAAGGCTGCAACTCCGCAGCTCGGTACCTGGTGGTGCTCTGGTGGGAAGGGCGAATCCCCAGGAACAGAGTGGGGTCCGGGAGGTTCTCAGGCCACACGGGGAAAAGCGGTTCCACTGCTGGAAGGACATTTGGTAGAGACGGTTGAAGCCACCTGGTCCCAGCAGACCCTGGAAAGCAGCCACATTCGCTGGTGCTGGGGCAAGGTCGTTGAGGGTGAAGCCTGTGCCAGATGCGTGTTGTGATTTTCCATAATCCCTGAAACGCTGCTGCGACACCGTCTCGCAAACTTTTGCTGGGACGGGCTGGCACCTGGCCGCAGTCTCGGGGTGCCAGCAACAGCAGGGTCCAGCAGGCATTCCTGAGTGCAGACGATATTCGGCCATTGCTCATTTGGCCATTGCTCGGTGAGACCCGCCCACAGAGGGGCGGAATGGGTGAAAGCCCCAGTCCTTCGGAAGCAAGGGGCTGGGGAAAACAGCCACATCTGAGACAAAACTCGGGAGAGAGTTACCGCCTGGGGCTTGGTCACGGACAGTGAAGAAGCGGGGAGTGGACGAGAGCTGACGACAGAGGATGGGTGCACAATTGCTGATTCGGTAGAACAGACTGGGTGGCTAGGTGGCGCCATTTTTCACTGCTCCCGCGCATGCACATACGCACCTACGAGTGTCGCAACACTCCACCCCAGGAGGCTAGCAGCGCCATCTAGTGGAGAACAGAGCCATTACACTGAGCCCCGCCCAACTGGGCCAACCTTGCCCTCAAAAACACAGGTCTCACCATGGGCTTAGTTTATGGACTATAAAGCACTACACAGACTGACTTCTAGGGGGGAAAACGAAGCAATTTCAGTCCTACTTCAATCTGTTAGCAGGTTCATCTATTCAATTTTCTTTTTTTTTCCTTTTTCTCTTTTACACTTCTTTTCTTTTTCTTGAATACAGAAAGAGAAAAAATTCATTTTTATTTTCAGTTTCTTTAAAAACATTTTTCTTTAATTTTTTTTACTATATTCTTTACTTTTGTGTATATTTTTTCAAATTCCATTTTGCCCCCATCATCTCATTTTAGTCTACTTCAGTATATTCATTTTTTTCAAATTCTCAAACAATTTCCTTTTTTTTTCTCCCCTCCTTTTTTCTCTAATCTGTCAAACCACTTTCAACACCCAGACCAAACACACAAATAGATCTAGCATCATCTATTTGATTTGTGTGTGTGTTTAATATTTAATTTTAATTTTTTTAAATTTTAAACATTTTTTAATTTCCATTTTTCTACTTCATTAATTCTTTTTCTCCCTTCAAAATCACAAAGTGAATGACTTCACCCCAAAAGAAAGAGCACAAAGAAATGACAGCCAGGGATTTAACCAACACAGATACAAGCAAGATGTCTGAACCAGAATTCAGAATCACAAAAATAAGAATACTAGCAGAAGTCGAAAATAGATTAGAATCCCTTTCTGCAGAGACAAAAGAAGTAAAAAATAGCCAGAATGAAATTAAAAATGCTATAACTGAGCTGCAATCACGGATGGATGCAGCAGTGGTAAGGATGGATGCGACAGAACAGAGAATCAGCAATATAGAGGACAAACTTATAGAGAATAACGAAGCAGAAAAAAAAGAGGGAGATTTAGGCAAAAGAGCACGATTTAAGAATTAGAGAAATCAGTGACTCATTAAAAGGAACAACATCAGAATCATAGGGGTCCCATAAAAGGAAGAGAGAGAGATAGGGGTAGAAGGGTTATGTGAGCAAATCATAGTGGAAAACTTACCTAACCTGGGGAAAGACACAGACATCAAAATCCAGGAAGCACAGAGGACGCCCATGAGATTCAACAAAAACCGACCATCAACAAGGCATATCATAGTCAAATTCACAAAATACTCAGGCAAAGAGAGAATGATGAAAGCAGCAAGGGGAAAAAAGGCCTTAACCTACAAGGGAAGACAGATTAGGTTTACAGCAGACCTATCCAAAGAAACTTGGCAGGCCAAAAAGGAGTGGTGGGATATATTCAGTGTGCTGAATCAGAAAAATATGCAGCCAAGAATTCTTTATCCAGCAAGGCTGTCATTCAAAATAGAAGGAGAGATAGTTTCCCAGACAAAAAAAATTACAGGAATTTGTGACCACTAAACCAGCCCTGCAAGAATTTTAAGGGGGACTTTATGAGGGGAGAAAAGATGAATATATATATACCAAAAGCAACAAAGATTAGAAAGGACCAGAGAACACCACCAGAAACTCCAACTCTACAAACAGCATAATGGCAATAAATTCATATCTTTCAGTACTCACTCTAAATGTCAATGGATCAATGCTCCAATCAAAAGACATAGGGTAACAAAATGGATAAGAAAACAAGATCCATCTATCTGCTGTTTACAAGAGACCCACTTTAGACTTCAAGACACCTTCAGATTGAAAATAATGGGATGGAGAACCATCTATCATGCTAATGGTCAACAAAAGAAAGCCAGAGTAGACATACTTATATCAGACAATCTAGACTTTAAAATAAAGACTGCATCAAGAGATGAAGAAGGGTATTATATCATAATCAAGGGGTGTATCCACTAAGATGACCTAACAATTGTAAACATTTATGTGCCAAATGTGGAAGCACCCAAATATATACATCCATTAATCACAAACATAAAGAAACTCATCAATAGTAATACCATAATGGTAGGAGACTTCAACACCCCACTCACAGCAATGGACAGATCATCTAATCAAAAAACCAACAAGGAAACAATGGCTTTGAATGACACACTGGACCAGATGGACTCAACAGATATATTCAGAACATTTCATCCTAAAGCAACAGAATATACATTCTTCTGCAGTGCACATGGAACGTTGTCCAGAATAGACCATATACTGGGACACAAATCAGCCCTCAACAAGTACAAAAAGAATGAGATCATACTGTGCATATTTTCAGACCACAATGCTATGAAACTCGAAATCAACCACAAGAAAAAAATCAGAAAGGTAACAAATACTTGGAGACTAAAGAACATCCTACCAAAGAATGAATGGGCTAACCAAGCAGTTAAAGAGGAAATTTAAAAGTATATAGAAATCAATGAAATGATAATACCACAACCCAGAACCTCTGGGACACTGCAAAGGTAGTCATAAGAGGAAAGTATGTCGCAATCCAGGCCTTCCTAAAGAAGGAAGAAAGATCTCAGATACACAACCTAACCTTATGCCTTAAGGAGCTGGAAAAAGAATAGCAAATAAAACCCCAAACCAACAGAAGACAGGAAAATAAAGATTAGAGCAGGAAAATTAATGCTATCAAAACCAAAAAACAGTAGAACAGATCAATGAAACCAGAAGCTGGTTCTTTGAAAGAATTAACAAAATTGATAAACCACTAGCCAGTTTGATCAAAAAGAAAAACGAAAGGACTTAAATAAATAAAATCAAGAATGAAAGAGGAGAGATCACAACCAACACAGCAGAAATAAAAACAATAATAAGAGAATATTATGAGCAACCATATGCCAACAAAATGGGTAATCCGGAAGAAATGGACAAATTCCTAGAAACATATACACTACCAAAACTGAAACAGGAAGAAATAAAAAATTTGAACAGACCCATAACCAGTAAAGAAATCAAATTAGTAATCAAAAATCTCCCAAAAAACAAGAGTCCAGGGCCAGATGGCTTTCCAGGGGAATTCTACCAAACATTTAAGGAAGAGTTAACACCTATGCTCTTGAAGCTGTTCCAAAAAATAGAAATGGAAGGAAAACTTCCAAACTCTTTTCTATGAAGCCAGCATGACCTTGATTTCAAAACCAGACAGAGACCCCACTAAAAAGGACAACTATAGACCAATTTCCCTGATGAACATGGATGCAAAAATCCTCAACAAGATAGTAGCCAACCGGATCCAACAATACATTAAAAAAAAGTATTCACCACGACCAAGCAGGATTTATACCTGGAATGCAAGGCTGGTTCAATATCTGCAAAACAATTAACGTGATTCACCACATCAATACAAGAAAGGACAAGAACCATATGATCCTCTCAATAGATGCAGAGAAAGCATTTGACAAAATACAGCATCCTTTCTTGATAAAAACCCTCAAGAAAGTAGGGGTAGAAGGATCATACCTCAAGATCATAAAAGCCATATATGAAAGACACAATGCTAATATCATCCTCAATGGGAAAAAACTGAGAGCTTTTCCCCTAAGGTCAGGAACAAGATAGGGACGTCCACTCTTGCCACTGTTATTCAACATAGTATGGAAGTCTTAGCCTCAGCAGTCAGACAACACAAAGAACTAAAAGGCATCCAAATTGGCCAGGAGATGTTGGCGAGAATGTGGAAAAAGAGGATGTCTTTTGCATTGTTGGTGGGAATGCAACCTGGTGCAGCCACTCTGGAAAACAGTATGGAGGTTCCTCAGAAAACTAAAAATAGAACTACCTTACAACCCAGCAATTGCACTACTAGGCATTTATCCACGGGATACAGGTGTGCTGTTTCGAAGGGACACATGCACCCCCATGTTTATAGTAGCACTTTCAACAATAGCCAAAGTATGGAAAGAGCCCAGATGTCCATTGATAGATGATTGGATAAAGAAGATGTGGTATACACACACACACACACACACACACACACACACACACACACACACAATGGAATATTACTTGGCAATCAAAAAGAATGAAATCTTGCCATTTGCCATTACATGGATGGAACTGGAGGGTATTATGCTAAGTGAAATTAGTCAGTCAGAGAAAGTCGTATGAGGACTTTAAGAGACAAAACAGATGAACATAAGGGAAGGGAAACAAAAATAATATAAAAACAGGGAGGGGGACAAAACATAAAAGACTCATAAATATGGAGAACAAACTGAGGGTTGCTAGGGGATTGTGGGAGGGGGGATGGGTTAAATGGGTAAGGGGCACTAAGGAATCTACTCCTGAAATCATTGTTGCACTATATGCTAACTAATTTGGATGCAAATTTTAAAAAATAAAAAATAAAATAAAAAAAAGAAAGGTGGAGGATGAGAGGAGGCAACAGGCCTTAAAAAGTTATACAAAGAACAAGGTAAATTAAAATAAGCTAGAAAGAGAAAATGGAATAGTTTTCTCACTTATATCTCTAGTTGCTTATTGCTAAAACCAAGAAAAATACTCAAGTTTGAATATTTATTTTCTAAACAGCCATCTTTCTTTTTTTTTCTTTTTTTTAATGTTTTTTTAAATTTATTTTTGAGACAGTGAGAGAGACAGAGCACAAGCATTAGAGGAACAGAGAAAGAGAGAGAAAGATAGACACAGAATCCGAAGCAGGCCCCAGACTCTGAGCTGTCACAGCACAGAGCCTGATGCAGGGCTCAAACCCACGAATTGCGAGGTCATTATGTGAGATCATGACCTGAGCTGAAGTCAGCGTAACCAACTGAGCTACCCAGGCGCCCCTAACCAGCCATCTTTCTAAATCTCATCTTAAATTTAAGGTTTTTGTTTTTTTTTTCAAACTAAAGTCTCTGAGTTTTCCAAGCATATAATCACATTATCAGCAGAAAAGGAGATATCTTGATACCATTTCCATTTCACGTTTGTTATTTTATTTTTTATTGCATTTATTAGAACTTCAGACAAAATGTTAAATAGCTATTCGTAGAGAATTGATCCTGAAAATTTATGAAATAGCATAGAAAAGCTAATGGAAAACAGGTGATTTTCAAAGCTACTAATTTGAGAATTCTAATCAAAGAGATGAAACCATTGGGATGCTAATTAAGATTAAAAAACAGAGAGCCAAAGTAGCCAAGATTAGGGATAAGAAAGGAACACAATAAAAAAAAAAAAAAAACACAGAAAAGCATCAAATAGTTATAAAAATGTCATGGACAACTCAATGGTAAAAAAAAAAAATGGTTTGAAAAATTGGAGAAAAGAAAAATTTTCTAGAAAAATATACGTTTTCCAAATGTACCTCCTCCAAAATGATTACAGATAGAGACACAAACCTGTAAAATACTAAAAATAAATGTAACAAGGAATGCACAGGACTTAGATAATTAGGACATGGGATGGTACAGGGGCCTTATTAGCTTGCCAGGCTGTCATAACAAAATACCAGAGGTTGGGGGCTCAAACTAGAGAGACCCCACAGTTCTGGAGGCTAGAAGTCCAAGATCCAGGTGTCGGCAAGTTTGGTTTCTCCTGACACTTCTCTCCTTGGCTTGCAGATGGCCGTCTTCTCCCCATGTCCTCACATGTGCACCTCTCAGGTGTCTCTTTCTCTTCCCATAAGGTCACCAGTCATACTGGGCTGGGGCCCCATTCTTATGACCTTATGTAACTTTAGTTACTTCTTTAGGGGCCTGTGTCCAAATATATTCACATGGAGGTTAGGGCTTCAATACATGAATTTGGGGAAGACGGTTTAGTCCATAACAGGTGGGGATATGAGGAAATGTGTAAATATCATAGCCTTTTAACAAAGTAATTTGATAATGTGTTAAATATGTTTTAAAAAATACATTCTTCTGTGGGGTCTCTCCCAATCAGATGGGGACCTCCAAATGTGGGGCATTCCCACTCAGGAAGCTGGCAGCACAGACAGGGAAAGGGCTTACCCCAGACAGAACAAACTAGATAGAAGTTTATTAAATACACTGCAAGGGTGTGGCGGGCAGGACAGCAAAGGAGAGACTGCGACGAGGAGGTGGTAAGATGCCACAATTATAGGGCTGAGTGATGGAATGTGGGAGCGTACGGAGTTTTCCCTGTTTTGGTAACTGTGCCTGGGTCTAAGTAACCTGTTGGTCAGTTAGGGCCTATTGCTCTTTGGAGGTGGGTCACTTAATGAGCCTGTTTGCATTCAGCTCAGTGGTCACCGTGGGCCCTTTTGCCTTGCTCTACATTCCATTGCTCAATACTGCTGTCTAAAAGAGGCCTCTACATCTACTCAGCAATTTGTTCTTAAGAAATATGTCAGGGGCACCTGCGTGGCTCAGTCCGTAAAGTGTCCGACTCTTGATTTTGTCTCAGGTCATGACCTCACGGTTTGTGAGTTCGAGTCCTGCATCAGCCTTCGCACGCATACATTCTCTCGCACCACCTCTCTCTCTTTCTCAAAGTAAATGAATAAACTTAAAAAAAATAATAAATAAGTGTGTTTTTTAGAGAAATATCTCATAGCTGGAAACCCGCCAGTAATAAAGGACACATGTCCGAGGGTGCAGCAAAAAGCCATACCCGCACACACGTAAATGCCCATCAGTGGGAGAATGGTTACAAAATTACGGTGAGGTACACATCACCAGAGATGATTCAGCCATGAAAAAGAAGGAATTAGAGCTGTATTGGAGGGGTTTCTATAAAATGTTGGTGTGGGAGAAAAGCAAGACAAAAGCATGCATACGGTGATTACAAACAATAATAATACAAGACTTATGTGTATCTCTGCTGGTGTATAATTGTAAGGGCTGTTAACATGGACTGCCTGGAAGGTGATGGGGAGAGGGACCGACGTGACGTGGTGAGGAACAGAGAAGCTGCAGAGGTAGGAGGAGTAAAGGAGGAAACGTTTTAAAAAGCACCTGGGGGGCTCAGTCGGTTAAGTGCCTGACTTCAGCTCAGGTCATGATCTTGAGGTTCGTGAGCGCAGAGCCCACTTCGGATCCTCTGTCCCCCTCTCTGTCTGCTCCTCCCCCTTTGCACTCTCTCTCCCTCTTTCTCTCTCTCTCAAAAATAAATATTTAAATAGATGATAGATAGGTAGATAGATGATAGATAAATGGATAGATAGATACATAGATAGATGATAGATGATAGATAGATAGATAGATAGATAGATAGATAGATAAAAAGTTGCATCAAGGGGTGCCTGGGTGGCTTAGTTGGTTGAGTGTCTGACTCTTAACTTTGGCTCAGGTCATGATCCCGGGGTTGTGGGATGGAGTCCCGTGTCAGGCTCTGTGCTGAGTGTGGAGCCTGCACACCAATCTCTGTTCCTCTCCCTCTGCTCCTCTACCCCATTTACACCGCCCCCCCTCCCCTCTCAAATTAAAAAAAGAAAAAAAACAGGTTGCATCAAGGAAAAATACAGTGTCTAATATCGCATTTTATCATTTATGTAAATTTAGATAGGTATGTATATTTTAGAGATATTTTTAAGGTGAAATTAAAAGAAATAAACTCAGCTCCGGCCTAGGAAGCTAGGATGGGTGGGTGTTACAGAGTTAAGAGATAGTCATCAGATGAACAGGCCAGTTTGTCTTTCCACTCGGTGGCCCTCTGTGGGCTGGTGGGCCTGAAAGCCTCCAAAATGGGAGAAGAAAGTAGAGGATAGAGAATCATTGACAGAGTCATTAAGAATTTACTGTCCCGGGGTGCCTGGGTGGCTCAGTTGGTTAAGTGTCCCACTTTGGCTCAGGGCATGATCTCATGGTTTGTGGGTCCAAGCCCAGCGTCAGGCTCTGTGCTGACAGCTCAGAGCCTGGAGCCTGCTTTGGATTCTGTGTCTCCCTCTCCCTCTGCCCCTCCCCTGCTCACTCTCTGTCTCTCAAAAATAAATAAAAAACATTTTTAAAAATTAAAAATTTTACTGTCCCAAAAGACTCATGTTTTTCTTTCCTGCTGTGGTCTAGTTATGGAAACAAATACCTCTAATTCCCTTTAAGTAGGATAGAAAATGAGCCGCATAAGGCTATACATTACTGGATTAACAGAAAGGAGAAAGCTCAAAGCCAGCGACTTTCAGTAATAGAAACATCCATTGTCTGGAATGTTCTCTTTGTCCTGGGCAGGCTTTCAGCTAGTAAAGCAGGTTTTACAGAATGATGGACTTAATTGTGAAAGGCAATGATTTTGTCAAGGTCATCACTTGTTATTCCAGAAAAGAAAACACTTCAAGAGAACTAAAACCAAGAAAGCTTGGATCACTCTTTGCCCTGAATGTCCTCTGCCAGTCTTGTGGCCCCATTTTTCAGACTTCTGCAGCCAAAGCATGTCTCACAATGGAACTGGTGCTCAGGCAGTTCCTTGATAGTTGACCAGGGTAGTTAGTTAATGGTGTTTATTGAGTAACTCCAGGGAGTGTGGCCAACCAACCACCAGTTGGTAAAAGCATTCCCGCTGTCAACCAATGGCCCCCAAAAGATCACCAGACAAACCTACATGTCAAGCAAAGCCACGTTTATGACAGCCTGAAATGAGGAAGTACGCCACATTGTAGAAACAGTAGTGTCCAAGAAGGGGAACATATGGGGAAAATCTGTAGTGTAGAGTTTTAGGTCCTGGGCTGAGTGATTTTAAGGTAGGTCTTACAGGGGTGCCTGGGGGGCTCATTCTGTTAAACATCTGACTTCAGCTCAGGTCATGATCTTAGAGTTCGTGAACTTGAGCTTTCGTGAGTTCCAGCCCCACATCAGGCTCTCTGCTATCAGCACAGACCCCGCTTTGGATCCTCTGTCCCCCTCTGTTTCTGCCTCTCTCTCTCTCTCAAAAATAAATAAACATTTTACAGTAGGTCTTAGAAGTGGAGACCTGGTTGGAACTGGGTGGAATTTCTGACATCACAGCCTTGGATTGGTGAGCATAGTAAACGAGGATTTTGAAGTTAGTTTTGAGGGGCCAGCTAAGAATAAGTCAGCTATTTTAGTTGGGTGGCAATCTTATCTTCCAGAAACAAATGCTTCCCAGAGCAAATAGCTAAGGTAGATTTGCGCAGGCTCAGAATTATTTCACACCAGGACAGAAAACTGTTGGTTTCGGATGTCACCACTTAATCATTTGCCAGCCTGAAATTTTCAGTAACTGGACACTTGCTGCCGCTGGAACTCATGACAGTAAACTCCAAGATACTGCCCCAAGTCTTTGCTTGTAATGGGTCATATTGTGGTCACTACGTGCAGAGGCTGCTTTTAGGCAGCAGGCTTGAGCAATGGAATGTAGAGCAAGGCAAGGGGCCCACAGTGACCACTGAGCTGAATGCAAACAGGCTCATTAAGTGACCACCTCCAAATAGCCATAGACTCTAACTGACCAATTACAAGCAGGCACAGTTCCTAAGCTTACCAAAAAAGGGGAAATCCCATATGTTCCCATAGCCCCTCACTCTGCCCTGTAACTGTGGCCCCTCACCAGTGCCTCGAAGCAGACAGTCTCTCCTTTGCTGTCCTGCCCGCCACCCCCTTATAGTGTATTCGATATACTTTTATCTCTTTTCTGCCTTGCGTGAATTCTTTTACTCCCCAGGCCACCAGCCCCCACCCGATCAGGACGCCCCACATTTGGGGGCCCTCATCTGATCAGGAGAGACACCACATTTGGTGGCTTGTGTATGGGGAGACTTTGTGGCCCTCCCAACTATGACTTGAAATAAGAATGATATGGGGAATTTAGGGGCGCCTGGGTAGCTCAGTTGGTTAAGCGTCTGACTTCAGCTCAGGTCATAACCTCACGGTTTGTGAGTTTGAGCCCCACGTTGGACTCTGTACAGGCAGCTCGGAGCCTGGAGCCTGCTTCGGATCCTGTGTCTCCCTCTCTCTCTGCCCCTCCCCTGCTCACACTCTGTCTCTCTCTCAAAAATAAATAAACATTCAAAAAAATTAAAAAAAAAAAGAATGATATAGGGAATTTAGAAAATTTTATACCTATAGGAAAAAAGATCTTTATTTATTTAAGATGCCAGTTGTAGCAAAGTTAAGAGCATTGGTTCTGGAGATAGACTGCTTTCATTTTTTTTTTTAATATGAAATTTATTGTCAAATTGGTTTCCATACAGCACCCAGTGCTCATCCCAACAGGTGCCCTCTTCAATGCCCATCACCCACTTTCCCCTCCTCACCCACCCCCCATCAACCCTCAGTTTATTCTCAGTATTTAAAAGATCTTTATTTATTTAAGATGCCAATTGTAGCAAAGTTAAGAGCATTGGTTCTGGAGATAGACTGTTTTCAAATCCTAGTTCTGTCATTTGCTAGCTGTGTGACTTTGAATGAGTCACTTAACAGCTCTGTGTCTTATTTTATTTATCTGTAAAATGGGAATAATATAAATCCCTGAAGTATTTAGGGGGTTAAGCGAGTTAATGTATGTATAACATTTAGAACATTGCCTGGCTTATATTAGCTATTCAACAAGTGTAAATATTATTGCTTGATAACTTGAGGGTTAACATTATTTAAAACTAAAACCAAAGTCCATCACCTGCTGGCTCTTAGACCCCAGCTTTTCCATCAGTGCTTCCTTCCTTTTCTCCAGACTCTGTAGTCATTTGGCTACTTGCCACCCGCATCAATCTCAGTCACTTCTCTCTCTAGATCACCCATGCCACTCTCCCAAACCAGTATCATGAGACTGAAAGCTTTACAGCAAAGAAAGAAGTAGGATAGTTTCCACTGGAGGTCCAGGCACCAGGTGGGGAAGCTGAACATGCAGGGAAAACCTCTGAAGATTAAAAGTTCTTGCTATCCAGAGCTTTGAGTGACCCATGTAGCCTATCTTCTCCAAGTTCTTGTTTGGGACATAAGACAAGCTTCGTATATGCCCCTTGCCATAGTTTTTAACAAACTATGTTAAAAGTTTGTTAAAGGACACCTCCTTCCGTAAGAAGATGAAAGCCAGTCCCATGCCCAAGCTTCTTTATAAGTGTTTTGGTCTACAGAAATTTTATTTGACTGTAATTTACTGCCAATCACCAATTTTATACAATTGTATCCACTCATGGGCTCGCCATATGAGAATTACATATGTAATGGTGCTCCATCCAGATGCCAATCAGAGATTGTCTCCCCCTGTGGCTCTCTCTTAGGACAGGTGAAAGATTCCATGGAAGCCTCTAGCAGACTTCAAACCTTATTAGACAGAAATGGGTCAGATGCTCATTCCTAAACCTGTCAGTGGCGAGGGGGTGGAATGACCATGACTGACTCTGACTGACATAGAATAGGACTCATGCAGCCAGCCACAGTGGCCCCTGAAACCACCTGCTATGCCCCAGGCATTGTGTGAGGTGCTGAAATATTATTTCACTTAGTCCCATAGCAGCACTATGAGCTGGGTATTATCTTCCCCATTTTATAAACACAGAGACAGAGGCTTGGCAGTTGTAATCATCATCATCCTCATTGAGCATTTACTGTGCTCCAGGAGACATCCTTTGTGTTTTACATAGCATCAGTTTAGTTAATCTCCACCGTTACCTTTTCAGATAAGTTCTGTCGTTCGTTCACGTTGTAGATGAGGAAACAGGGACACAGAGTAACTTGTCAAGCTTCCACAGCTAGCTGGGGGCAGAGTCAATATTCAAACCTAGGAAGTTTGGCTCCAGTGTCAGGGCACTTTGTCACACACTACTGAGGTCACACAGCTGGCGGGTGGAGGAGTCAGGAATCACAGACAAGTTGGTCTGGTTCCAGTGTCCAAAATGTCAGTCTATCCTGTATTCCACCCCCTGCCCCCTCACCATTCATCAGTACAGTGCTGTAAGGTTATCAAAAACACAGTCTGCATGTTTGTTTAATTATCAAGTTAGCCCTGTGGAGTGCAGTATGGTACACAGAAGAAAGGGCTAAGCCTGGGGGCAGGTAAATAGAGTCACAGAACAGAATGGCAGAAGCTGTTCTTGAACCATGACCCCAAGAGCTGTCATGACATGACCACAACCAGCTTGCCCTATTCTGATTCCCTGTCTGTGGATAACATGAGCTACATCTTTAATCTTGTATAGCCCTCAATACAGGTGCTGGGCATTCCCTTATTTACTATAGAAATTATAGGAGAATGAGTGAGTAGGTTTTTCTGCAGGCAAACCGTAAGCATGGCAAAATTCTGGCCAGAGTCTGCATCATTTATTAGTACTGCATGCATACTGGTCAATAATCAATAGTGATTATGTACTTGCTATCACTAATCGATAGTGATTAAATCCCTGATGGCTCCAGGATGCTGTTTCCCCTGCACTTGGAACCTAGGAAAACAACAACACAGATTTTCATTTTGACATCATTTACAAATATTTTTAGTTACAAAGAAGAAAAAGTGGAATAGATGATATGACAAAGGAATGGATGGACCAAGGGAGGCACAGCTTCACGTGGAGGTGGGGGAGGGGCGGCTCACAAGTTCATCCGAGCCACACGGAGACGCAAGTGTCGCGTCACGGCCAGCCATGTTGTAAGCTGTTCGTGGTTTTTCTTGTCTTGTTTGATGAAAAGTTTGTCATATTTCTACTTTCACAGAGTAAATAGAACCATCACGTCTGAGTGAACCCAGAGCCATCATCATGTCTCATCATTTCTGAAGCCACTTTTGTACGTTTGCGGAGGTTTCCTCATGGTTCTCATGTTTAATCCTCTCCCCCTCCCCTGCTCTTGTGTTCCTTCAATATTTTTTTTTTTTAATTTTTTTTTTTTCAACGTTTATTTATTTTTGGGACAGAGAGAGACAGAGCATGAACGGGGGAGGGGCAGAGAGAGGGAGACACAGAATCGGAAACAGGCTCCAGGCTCTGAGCCATCAGCCCAGAGCCCCACACGGGGCTCGAACTCACGGACCGCAAGATCGTGACCTGGCTGAAGTCGGACGCTTTAACCGACTGCGCCACCCAGGCGCCCCCCTTCAATATTTTTTTGATTGCTGAGTTAGTTCAATGATTTAACTGGATTGTCACCTACTCTGAACATGTTTTGGTGTTTCTACTGGTCTGGTATTTAATTCTTAGGAAGTTAATTTTTGCTTTAGCGACTTACAAAACCAGAGTTAAAGTCAATTGAAGGAAAATCATCTAGGATGCTAATGCTTCAATAAGCTGTTTAAGAACCAACAATAGACTCACCTTACACTTGGGGATAATATATCCAGCTTTTCTTTCAATAGAAATTAGGAGGCACCAGCAACATAAAGGCCCAGCAGTCCAATTCCAAAAGTGTCACTAAGCATACATTAGGCAACGTATGTATTAATTATTGAATACACCCAAGGGTGACTAAATTACACAGTCACAGAATCTCAGGCACCGTGCTCAGCACATATCAGACATTTAATGAGGCTTTGATGAGTAAATGGCTGGCTACTTACAAAACCTAATGAGATCAGAGCCTCATGTATTTCAATCCCAGAACAATGTCACATTCAACGACACACAGTTCAGTGGTACAAAATCACGTAAAATAAATTTTTCTTTGTTATCTGTCTTTACATTATTTAGACGAAAAACACATTTGGTAATAACCCACTCTTAACACCTAAATAGCCCTGATAATCCTCTCTACATCCTCTGTTCTTCTTCTCTCTTCTCCTCATTCGTTAATCTCTTGGACACCCAAACCAGGTTTTAGAAAACAACCAATTCTCATTTCCAAATATTTTAGTACTACAGTCCCTCCAGGTAGTAACATCCAGGAAGGAGAAAGGTTACAGGTATGCTTCAAGAATTTCAACTGATTCTCAGTTCTTCGTTGTGCACAACTTAGCTTAGAATTCTTACTTCTTTTGGGTAGAGAGAATTGAATTTAAAAGTCAACAATCTAGGAACTTCACAATTACTGAGACCGCCTGCTACCTTCCAGAAATAAGCACCCATGAAGACTACAGATGCTACTATTTATTAACCATACTTGTTCTATAACTGAGGTTCTCAAATTAAATTTAAACTTGAAAACAGACACTCCACAGCTTTGTCAATCACCCCTGCCCACATAGCACATTAGGTCAGGCCAAGTAGAGCAGGGCAGAGTGGGGGGGACACGAATTCCAATTGTTCCAAGAGGATATTTGGAGCACCAGACTTGTTGCTGTTAGTGAGGGTGTCAGTTTGAGGCATCCATGATGACTTCATGTGAATTCACCCCATGTTTTATCCTTTCCTTTTTTTAAAAAAAAAAGTTTATTTATTTTGAGAGAGAGGAGTGGGGTGGGGGGGGGGGGAGAGAGAGAGTCCCAAGCAGGCTCCATACCATCAGCACAGAGCCTGATGTGGGGCTTGATCTCACAAACGGTGAGATCATGACCTGAACCAAAGTCGGAAGTTTAACCAGTTGAGCCACTGAGGCACCCCTGCACGTTAGACATTTTGGATTGTTAAAGTCTCTGTTGGCAGGTTTGGACGACACAGGGAACACCTTAGAGTCATCAGCCATGGTCCCAACCCCTTGTCTGATGGGCGGCTTCTGCCAACAGCCCCCGCAGCTCATCCAGTCCGTGGTGGAGACCCCAAGATCTTTGGTTTTGCACGATGGCAATTCTTGTTCCTTGGGACTTTTTCAGGTTCAGGAAATGGAAACCCACTTGAACTAATGTTCGCAAAACAGAGAAAGTCTTCTAAGGACACAAGAGTACCTCAGAGAGCAGCCTAGCTGTGGAAGGTCAGGGGCCAGAAGGCCACGTGCTGCAAGGAGCCCAGGAGTGCCCTGTCCCCATCTCTTTCTCCACTTCGCTAAGTATGTTTTGTTCTTTTTTTCCTGCAGCAGACTGTTTTTCTCCACTTCTCAGCCCCTGTGAACAGAAGATGCCCCTTGCCAAGAACTCCCAGGTCTACACAGGCTCTCCTCCCAAGTCTACACAGGCTCTCAGTCTAACCGAGTCCGGGCACTCGCTGTCTCCCGCCCCTAGAGGCCTGCTTCTGCTCATAGCCCCCTCCCCTGTAATTCCCATTTACCAAAGCGGCCACGAAACTCAAAAATCTTTCTACTGAGGCTGAAAAAAAAACAAGCGAAGGAACGGTTTTGCCTCTTGGTATCTGTGAGCTGTGGGGCCCACACCCAGGACCTCTCTTGCCTGGTTGAAGGAAGGGTGGCTGTAAGCCTTAAATTTCCTGAATCTCTGAGTAAATCAGCCTGGTGTTAGAACCCAAAACAAAACCAGGAAGCCCAATATGTCATCATTTTTATGTAATGTCCTTTTGGAAATTCTGACTGATGTATTAAAGCATTAGATAGAAAGCATTAGATAGATATTGATACAAATATCAAATTACATACAAATTTCATATATAACAAAGAGAAAGGAAGAGTTTTTTTAATATATTGAGAGGGAATTCCTAATTATCAATTCAAAACATATCTCTGTCCCTTACCTCTCTCCAATACCAAATACTAATTTAATTCCATGTACATTCAAGAGTTACACACTTCAAAATAAGCTATTGGAGGGGGAAAACCAGAAGAAAATAAAAGTGAAGATTTATCAAGTCTGTGTATGGAGGAGAACATTCTAAGTATAAATTTTCCAGAAAAAAAAAAGCAACTGCAAGCTTTTTAAAAATTAAAAGTGACCAAGTTATCCCTGAAGTAAAATCATTCAGTAGAACCTAAATAACACAACAAACAGCAGATTGGGAAAAGAATTTGCAGCAATAAGGCAGGAGACAGTACCTTTAAGTGGATAAATCTTCATTCCAATTGGTAGGAACAATGCTAAAAACTCTGTGGTTTAATAAACAAAGGTAGAAAGCTGACGATCCACACAGAAGAGGAAGTAACACTAGGAACCAATCATTAGAAAAGGTATAGTCTCACCAGTAAAATTAATGCACATTTAAAATCCAAAATAAGGCCCCATTTTCACTTATTTTCACCTTAAAATTTTTTTTAGCTTTTAAAGAGAGAGTGGGGAAGAGGGGCAGAGGGAGAGAAAGAGACAGAGAGAGACAGAGAGAGAGTGACTCTTAAGCAGGCTTCACGTTCAGCACAGAGCCTGATATGAGGTTCCATCCCATGACCCTGGGATCATGACCTGAGCTGAAATCAAGGGTCAGTTGCTCAACTGACTGAGCCACACAGGTGCCCCTGCACCTTTTTTTTTTTTTAATGTTTATTTATTTTTGAGAGAGACAGAGTGGGAGTGGGGAAGAGGCACATAGAAAGGAGGACAGAGGATCCTAAGCAGGCTCTGTGCGGAGAGTGGTGAGCCCAACCTGGGGCTCGAACTCACAAACCAAACTGTGAGACCATGACCTGAGCCGAAGTTGGATGTTCAACCAACTGAACCCCTAAGGGGCCCCTGCACTTTTTTTTTTCAATGGCATTACTCAAATTTAATGAGTGGGTAGTTGTAGGACAATAAAAATATTATCGGTGTCTGCCCCCAGTTCCTTGTGAGTTCCTAAGTGATAGGAGCATGAGGAACCTCTTTTGTTCTATTGATGCGACTCTCGGTGTGCTCCTGGTTGGCTCCTGGATGGGGCCTGGTCTTCAGAAGGACCAAGCCATAATTAGAAGCGGGAATTAGCAGCACCCCTCCTGCCTTCGACTTCCCCAGGGAGGGAGTGGGGCTGGAAACAGAATTAATAGTGGATCATGCCTAAGTGAGGAAGCCTGCACTGAATGCCAATAACACGGGGTTCAGGGAACTTCCAGGTCGATGAACACACCCACATAGGGAAGGTGATGAACCCCGACTCATGAAGACAGGAACCCCTGTGCTCAGGACCCTCCCAGATCTCATTCTAGGCATTTCTTCATCTGGCTGCTCATCTGCTTCCTCTCTCCTATCCGCTATGAAACTGGTTAACGTAAGTAAGTGCTTCCCTGAGTTCTGTGAGCTGCTCTAGCAAATTATCCAACCTGAGGAGGGTCTGTTGGGAACCTCTGATGTATAGTTGAATCAGACAGAATTTTGGGGTAACCTAGAGACCCACTATTTACAACTGGCATCTGAAGTGGGAGGCGCTGAGCCCTTAACCAGTGGGATCTGATACTATCTCCAGGTAGACAATGTCACAGTGAATTAAATGGTGGGTTGCAGAGTATTGCTTGGTGTGGGGGAAACCTGGTCACATTTGGTGACCAGAATTGTCAAAAGTGAAGTGTGAGTGGTAAAAGAGACACAGCCGGGTGGAAAACTGAGTTTCTCTGGCACGGTAGTAAAACCAACGCCATTTATACAGAGCTGGTAGAATGGTCAATTAATACAGATGTGTCAGAAAATAACTTAGGGAACTTTACCCCTTGACTCACAATTTCTACTTCCTTGAGTCTAAACAAAAGAAATAATCCAGAATAGGAACAAATATATTCATTGTAGTGATTTTCATAATAAAAAAGTATATTTTTAATGTTTAGTTTTGATAGAGGGAGAACATGAGCAGGGAAAGGGCAGAGAGAGAGGGAATCACAGAATCCGAAGCAGGCTTCAGATTATGAGCTGTTAGCACGGAGCCTGACGTGGGGCTCAAACCCACAAACCTTGAGATCATGACCTGAGCCAGAGTTGGATGCTTAACCGGCAGAGCCACCCAGGCGCCCCTATAATGAAAAAAAAAATTAAAAAACAAACATAATGTTCAGTGCTGGTAGAAGGGCTTAGTAAATTATGGTCCATTCTCTCATGACCACAAATATTTATCGAGCACCTACCAAAGCTTGGCTTATGGGCCAGACAAAATCCCTGCATTGCCTTACAGTGTAATGGGATGTATTATATGAGGTGGAGGGGAGAAAAAGCAGGGAGTAATTTGTTGAGGAATTACTATGTGTTTGGTATTTTACATAGATGATCACATTTAATCCTCTGAAGTCCTGAGCCACATAGTCCTTAAGTGGTAAATTGGGAACAGACAGGAAGAAGCCAACAGAGAGGGGTCACACTGTGCCACTCTATGGAGCCCACCTGCATTTTGTCATGTTACTTTCTCTCTTCCATCCCTGGTGCTCACTTTGTGCTTTTCAGATCACTCCTGGGAACAATGGCGAGTGTCAAGTTTTGGCTGGAAGAAGGGGCTTTAGCTTCAGGCCTCTGTTCAAACTGAATCTCCATTCCCTTTGCAGGGTAGAAATTCTACCACCACCAGCTAAGAATTCCAAAGACTTTTCCCCTTAGCATCCAAATGAATTCCTCTCTCCCTGCCCCTGCCTTCCAACTTGCATCTCAAATTCACTATTCTGCTGACAAATGATGCTCTGTTTAACAGAATCCCGTCTTCTATAAGCTAGTTGAGGGAATAAATAGCAAAAGAAATTTTCGCATGCAAAAGCAAGCAAACAAATAAAAGCCTTTAATGGTTCTCTAATACCTAATAATAAATTTAGACTCTTAAAATGGGTTTTCTAGACCCTCTAATACGTGCTTTCTCATCACCCATTACTCCCCAAAACATCGTCTCCATTCCAGCACATTCCATTTATAAGCTACTTTGCAGCCAATGGCTCAGTTTTAGAAATGAGGATATAAGCCATCACGATAATAAAAGTTAACAGTAAATGATAACATAAATGCAAATGAGGTGGAAAGAAGTTAACTGAGCATTAACCAAGACATAGGGTAATCTTTGGAGTATGTGTAGGTCCATACACATTGAAGGGAAAGAAAAATTCTTCTCTACCCTCAACGTCTTCCAGCTGGATTAAATTAAATTTACATGAGCCAGGTTAACAGAAAAAAAACCCAAAGTTTTATTACCTGTGTGTGGAGGCCCAATAATGAAATTGAGACCTGAAGAAATGACTAAGGCAGGCAGTTTCTGTGCTTTTTAGGCGAGGAGACAATAAGTCTATGAGGGCTTGACAGGACAAGAAAAACCTAACTTTGGGAGCTTCAGTTAGTAAGGAATTCTAAAATGTTTTTTTAATTTTATTTTATTATTTTTGAGAGAGAGAGGCAGAGCACAAGTGCAGGAGGGGCAGAGAGAGAGGGAGACACAGAATCCAAAGCAGGCTTCAGGCTCCGAGCTGTCAGCACAGAGCCCCACATGGGGCTCAAACCCATGAACTGCAAAATCATGCTCTGAGCCAAAGTTGGGCACGTAACCAACTGAGCTACCCAGATGCCTATGAATTAGTAAGGAATTCTAAACAGCATTTGGGCTGGTGTTGTAAATTAGTAAAAAAAAAAAAGTAACAGGGGCGCCTGGGTGGCGCAGTCGGTTAAGCGTCCGACTTCAGCCAGGTCACGATCTCGCGGTCTGTGAGTTCGAGCCCCGCGTCAGGCTCTGGGCTGATGGCTCAGAGCCTGGAGCCTGTTTCCGATTCTGTGTCTCCCTCTCTCTCTGCCCCTCCCCCGTTCATGCTCTGTCTCTCTCTGTCCCAAAAATAAATAAACGTTGAAAAAAAAAAAGTAAAAAAAAAAAAAAAAAAGTAAAAAAAAAAAAAAAGTAACAAAGATTGTTTATACAGCCTTCTCAACCATGAATTTCCCATCTCTGGAGATAAGGATGTTTCTCACCTCCTGGTACAGGCAGGGTACCTCTCACATGGGACATTCATTTCATGCTTTCTAGGGGACAGAGGAGGGTCAAAGTGTCCTGCTTGCACAGGCTGTCTTTTAAGGAACTTTTATTTAAAATATTCAATATGACAAAGTGGCACATTTTGGGGCAGCCTGCCTTTGGCCCCTAGGATATGTAATGATGAGGAAGAACCTAACAGTATTTCTGGTACTCACAATTAAGCTCAGTTTCAATTTGGTGAAAGGCTAATGGAATGACTTCATGACTCCCTGAATTCCCCACCTGAGGACCTCTGGATAGACAGCCAGGGCTGACCGTGGTCTACTGACCACCCTTCAAGGGGCAATCCAACAGGGACTATTAAAAGGGAATATAACTTGGGAAGAGGTCAAGTTAGAGTCTAGGGAGGATGTAGGAAATGTTCCAGAAGCAAAGAGGCCAATGCTTTGGCAAATGATTCCCGGTCTCCCTCTGGCTCCCTTCTTTCCCAGGGCACTCCCAGGACAGCTGCAAAGAATAAATTAGAAAGAGGGTCCGGGGCTGAGAATGAACAAAAGGGTAGTAGGAGAGGCCCCAGCTTAGAAGAGATCTGTGCTAGGAAGCAGCAGCCCGGCTGATGAGAGGCAGACAGTTCAGTAGCTAGAATAGAGTTGCCAGGGGCTGAAGACCCAAGATGACGAAAGAAGAGGTAAAAGGCTTTGGTTTTGGAATCTGGGTCTAAACAAATCTTTGTGTCTTGGTAGGAAGAGACAGCTGTCTACCACCAATCTCATACCCAGGGGCTTCATTAAAATGTATCCTGGGTAGTTTTCCACAGGCAAGCATGAACTGAAGCTTATCAGGGGGATTGTATTTGGGCACTGGGGAGGGGTGTGGTCACCCTCCCCCCACCCCCATGTCAGCACCTTCTGCAAAGAGATTCTTTCCTTCCAGTTTTCTTTCCCCAGCCAGGTCCCTCGACCAGCCACAGATTTCCATCACCCTGAGCCAGGTTTAGCCTTGGGGACATCAGGGTCAAGAAATGACCTCTGGTCCAAGTTCAAGTTTAGCTGACATTCTACTGAGTTTGGAGTGAGGTGGGTAGAGGGTCAAGAGAATTGTTACCAGAATGTCTTTTGGTGGTGTGCTATGTGTGGTAAGTTCAATCATCGATAAGAGTACTTGAGATATGAGGGGCCTAAGAAGCTTAGCTTAACTTTTTATGGGGCTAAAGAACACACAACTGTCCATTGGAAGAGCTTTCTGTCTTCGCAGCAGTTGGGGACAGGTGTCCAGAATGGTTACTGAACAGGGCATTTTAACTTAATTAAAAAAAGGTTGGGTTCTAGAGCAGAGACAACCTGGGTCCAAATCCCCATTCCGTCTCTTACTAGTGGTGTCACCTGGGGCTCCCTGTGCCTCAGTTTCCCCATTTGTAATGGAAGCTAATACTGGTGCCACCTCCATGGGTTGCTGTGAGGGTTCACTGAGTATAAAACGGTGCACAGCACTTCCAACAGTGCCTAATGCAGAGTGAGCTCTCGACCAACATCAGCGATTATTCTCTCCTCTCAAGTCTTTGCTGGGGTCTTTCTTCTGTATTGATCAGGGAAATGTGGATCTCGAACTAGTTAAACCAGCATCTCATTTTGTTGCTAAGCAACCAGCTCTGAGTTCTGCAAAAGTGCAGTGTGGCGTGCAGCGACACAGCCCCCCAAGCAATCCAGCCTCAGCCAGGCTGTTGCCAAGCACTGTTGTGTGTTACTTAGAAGCTCATTTGAAATTGTGGACCAGAAGGGAGGCACACACAGGTAGCACAGTCATAACCCATGAGCAAAACCAGCCTTTCCAGCTGGAGGGGCTCACGATGGGCAAAAAAAGTAAGAAAGCAAGTAGTGATGTGTGCTTGCACCCACCTGCGGGAGTTAGGGAAGTCACCTATGCAATTCATTCTGCGCTGGAGTTAAAAAGATTATTATAGTGGTATCTTCCATAGACCAAGGGGGTATCTTTCCTTCACCCCGTTTGGATCTGGAGTTGTCAGGTCTGAGTGCAAACTGGGTTATGTGGCTCCAAGTTGAGGAGGGGCAGGGCCAGAAGCACCCAGAGGGCTCCCACACTCTTTCTCTCAGGGGCATTAAGGGTCACAGTCGCTGACTTCAGGGGAACTGTTCTCCCCTCATTCATTCATTCACTGACCTGTTATCATTAAGCATGATTGAGTGCACTAAGTGCTCAAGATTTGCTAGGCACTGAGAATAGCCTAAAGCAAGACAATTACTCTCTGCCTCGTTCTGGTACTTAGGCAAAAAGAACCAAAACCCACTCTGGCTAGTTTAGCAGACAGGTATTACTGAAGGATAGTAAGATGCACTCAGAATTTACCCTAAAGCCACAGAATTGGGGTTGGTGACTGCAGAGCTGGGAGCATTGCCTAGAATCCAGTTCTGGATTGACAGTTTGGCTGAGTACAGAACTCGTAGCTGGAAATCATTTCTCTCAGACTGTTGAAGTCATCACTCCATTGTCTTCCATTGTGCCATTTGGAGAAATCTGCAGCTATTCTGATTTCTGGTCTTCTGTGCATTGCTCTCCCTCTCCCACTACCCTTCCTCTCTCCTTTTTGGCTTTTAGTGTATTCTTGTTGTCCTCAGTGTTCTGAAATTCCTTATCCTGGTTTAGAGCTATTTTCATTTACTGTTCTGGGCACTCGAAGGCCTCTTCAGTCTGTAAACTTGTGTTTTGGGACATAGTCTTGAACTGTTTCTTGGATAATTTCTTCCACATTCTTCTTTTCTTTTTGGGTCTCATTATTTGGAGGATGGCAGTTCTGGGTGAGGCATTCATTCATTCATTCTTTCATTCATTCATTTTTAACTTCCCCTGACCTATTTTCCTGTCTTTTTGCTCATTTTTCTCAGATAATTCTTCAGTTTTATCTTCCAACACACTTCTTGCACTTTTTATTCCTGCTAGGTCATATTGCCAATAACTCTGTTGATTTTCTAAAAATTTCTAACCTCTTATTTATTCTTGTTTCAGCTACTCAGTATCTTCTCTTATTTCTCTAAGGACATTAATGATAATTTATCTCTCCCTGCATATTCTCTATTTCCTCCAAGTTACAGTTGTATGTTAATTTTAGCCTATGTCATATTAGAGGCTTTCTAAAGTACCCGGTGATCCTTGAACATCTATTCATATTTAAGGAGGGCAATACAGAGTTAGCTGGAAGCTCTGTGTGCAGAGGGAAGGCCCCAGGGCTACACTTTTAGGTCTACTCTCCTGGAATGGTCAAATTTCCCTGAGAAAGCTCTTCCAGTCTTGTGCCTAAAAGGTACAAGCTTGGCTGACAGCATTCTGAAAGCTGAGTGGGGAGAAAAAGGGTGTGTGTGTGTGTGTGTGTGTGTGTGTGTGTGTGTTATTAATCTATTGCTGCATAACATTACTCCAAAACCTCATGACTTAAAAAAAATTTATTATCTCACAATTTCTGTGGGTTAGAAATTCAAAGATAGTTTGAGTGGTTCTGGCTCAGGTCTCTCATGAAATTACAGTGAGATGTGGGTCTACAGTCTTCTGCCTGGGCCTGGAGGTTCTGCTTCCAAAGTGGCTCACTTACATTCCTAGCAAGAGATGCTAGCTGTCGGCAGAGGCCCATTTCCTCCCCATCTGTCCTCATGACATGGCAGCTGCCTTCCCCCAGAATGAGTGATTTAAGAGAAAGCAAAGTAGAAGCCATAGTCTCAGAAGTCATGCTTTGTCATTGCTCACACATCCTACTGGTTACACAGATCTGTTCTATGCAGTGTGGGAGGGAACTACCTCAGGGCATGCATAAGGGAAGAATCACTAAGTGCCATCTTGGAGGTTGGCTACTACTAACTAGGGTGGGGTAGGTTGGGGAATCCCAACACTTTTAATGTACATTTTTACTTTTTAGTCATTTTTAGCAAGTAATCACCATCTTTAGCTATACTCAATGTCTCCAGTTCAAGGACCCTGAGTTTTGTCCTCTCCAAAGAAAAAATTTCCAAACCCCTGCAAAATGAAGGAGCAGCAATCTCCTGGCTTCACTGATTGGGGAAGAGGGTCTGGGAGTTTGCTTCTTAAAAATACTTTCATCCAGTCTTCCCGTCATTAGCTCCCCCTTAACCCATTCTGAAGGAAGTATCTGGCCTGCAAGTGCCTGAGTCTTTGAGGGAGGGAGGTGACTCTGCAGTATAAATTGGGTTGGTTCTTGGCTTTTCCCACTGCCAGTTTAAAATTCAGCTTTGCTTCTGCTAAGTCAGCTCTATTCATCCATCTACTTTTCTGCTTGCAAAATTTTGTTGTTATTGGCCTTTCTTTTGTTCTCTTTTTTCCTATGGATTTATATCTTTCTAATAATCTCTTTACCATTCTTGACTGGGACTTAGGGAGGGAGTAGAAGCTGGCGCATGCCTCCTTTTTTTGTAAACTTCAACTGGCTATATGCCTCCTCTTTTCATCCTTGCTTTTTCTCGGCTGGGCCTTTTGATTGGAAAATTCTCTTTTCTTTTTTTCCCACCTCTCATAAAGCTTCTGAAATGAATCTTAATTTTTTTTTTTTAATTTACATCCAAATTAGTAAGCATGTAGTGCAACAATGATTTCAGGAGTAATTCCTTAGTGCCCCTTACACATTTAGCCTATCCTGCCTCCCACAACCCCTCCAGTAACCCTCAGTTTGTTCTCCATATTTACGAGTCTCTTCTGTTTTGCCCCCCTCCCTGTTTTTATATTATTTTTGCTTCCCTTCCCTTGTGTTCATCTGTTTTGTGTCTTAAAGTCCTCATATGAGTGAAGTCATATGATATTTGTCTTTCCCTGACTAATTTCACTTAGCATAATACCCTCCAGCTCCATCCACGTAGTTGCAAATGGCAAGATTTCGTTCTTTTTGATTGCCGAGTAATACTCCATTGTACATATATACCACATCTTCTTTATCCATTCATCCATCGATGGACACTTGGGCTCTTTCCATACTTTGGCTGTGCATGTGCATTGGCCGTACATTGGTGCATGTGCCCCTTCAAAACAGCATACCTGTATCCCTTGGATAAATACCTAGTAGTGCAATTGCTGGGTTGTAGGGTAGTTCTATCTTTAATTTTTTGAGGAACCTCCATACTGTTTTCCAGAGTGGCTGCACCAGCTTGCATTCCCACCAACAATTCAAAAGAGGTCCTCTTTCTCCACATCCTTGCCAATATCTATTGTTACTTGAGTTGTTAATGTGAGCCATTCTGACAGGTGTAAGGTGGTATCTCATTGTGGTTTTGGTTTGTATTTCCATGATGATGAGTGATGTTGAACATTTTTTCGTGTGTCGATTGGCCATCTGGATGTCTTCTTTGGAGAAGTGTCTATTCATGCCTTTTGCCCATTTTTTTCCACTGGATTATTGTTTGGGTGTTGAGTTTGATAAGTTCTTTATAGATTTTGGATACTAACCCTTTATCTGATATGTCATTTGCAACTATCTTCTCCCATTCTGTCGGTTGCCTTTTAGTTTTGCTGATTGTTTCCTTCGCTGTGCAGAAGCTTTGTATTTTGATGAGGTCCCAATAGTTCACTTTTGCTTTTGTTTCCCTTGCCTCCAGAGACGTGTTGGTTAGAAGTTGCGGCAGGCAAGATCAAAGAGGTTTTTGCCTGCTTTCTCCTGGAGGATTTTGATGGCTTCCTGTCTTACATCGAGGTCTTTCATCCATTTTGAGTTTATTTTCATGTATGGTGTAAGAAAGTAGTCCAGGTTCATTTTTCTGCATGTTGCTATCCAGTTTTCCCAGCACCACTTGCTGAACAGACTGTCTTTATTCCATTGGATATTCTTTCCTGCTTTGTCAAAGATTAATTGGCCATATGTTTGTGGGTCCTTTTCTGGGTTCTCTATTCTGTTCCATTGATCTCAGTGTCTGTTTTTGTGCCAGTACCATACTGTCTTGATGATTACAGCTTTGTAATACAGCTTGAAGTCCAGGATTGTGATGCCTCCATCTTTGGTTTTCTTTTTCAAGATTGCTTTGACTATTTGGGGTCTTTTCTGGTTCCATACAAATTTTAGGATTGTTTGTTCTAGCTCTGGGAAGAATGCTGGTGTTACTTTGATAGGGATTGCATTGAATATGTAGATTGCTTTGGTTAGTATTGACATTTTAACAATATTTGTTCTTCCTATCCAGGAGCATGGAATCTTTTTCCATTTTTTTTGTGTCTTCTTCAATTTCTTTCATAAGCTTTCTATAGTTTTCAGTGTATAGATTTTTCACTTCTTTGGTTAGATTTATTCCTAGGTATTTTATGGTTTTTGGTGCAACTGTAAATGGGATCAATGCCTTGAGTTCTCTTTCTGTTGCTTCATTGTTGGCGTGTAGGAATGCAACCGATTTCTGTGCATTGATTTTATATCCTGCAACTTTACTGAATTCATGAATCAGTTCTAGCAGTTTTTTGGTGGAATCCTTTTGGTTTTCCATCTAGAGTATCATGTCATCTGCAAAGAGTGAGAGTTTGACCTCCTCCTGGCCTATTTGGATGCCTTTTATTTCTTTGTGTTGTCTGCTTGCAGAGGCTAAGACTTCCAATACTATGTTGAATAACAGTGGTGAGAGTGGACATCCCTGTCTTGTTCCTGATCTTAGGGGGAAAGCTCTCAGTTTTTTCCCATTGAGGATGATATTAGCTGGGTCTTTCATATGTGGCTTTTATGATCTTGAGGTATGCTCCTTCCTTCCCTACTTTCTTAAGGGTTTTTATCGAGAAAGGATGCTGTATTTTGTCAAATGCTTTCTCTGCATCTATTGAGAGGATCATATGGTTCTTGTCCTTTCCTGTATTGATGTGATGAATCACGTTAATTGTTTTGCAGATATTGAACCAGCCCTGCGTCCCAGGTATAAATCCCACTTGGTTGTGGTGAATAATTTTTTTAATGTATTGTTGGATCCGGTTGGCTACTATCTTGTTGAGGATTTTTGCATCCATGTTCATCAGGGAAATTGGTGGTGTATAGTACTTCTTTAGTGGGGTCTCTGTCTGGTTTTGGAATCAAGGTCATGCTGGCTTCATAGAAAGAGTTTGGAAGTTTTCCTTCCATTTCTATTTTTTGGAACAGCTTCAAGAGCATAGGTGTTAACTCTTCCTTAAATGTTTGGTAGAATTCTCCTGGTAAGCCATCTGGCCCTGGACTCTTGTTTTTTGGGAGATTTTTGATTACTAATTCGATTTCTTTACTGGTTATGGGTCTGTTCAAATTTTCTATTTCTTCCTGTTTCAGTTTTGGTAGTGTATATGTTTCTAGGAATTTGTCCATTTCATCCAGATTGCCCATTTTATTGGCATATAATTCCTCATAATCTCTTATTATTGTTTTTATTTCTGCTGTGTTGGTTGTGATCTCTCCTCTTTCATTCTTGATTTTATTTATTTGAGTCCTTTCCTTTTTCTTTTTGATCAAACTGGCTAATGGTTTATCAATTTTGTTAATTCTTTCAAAGAACCAGCTTCTGGTTTCATTGATCTGTTCTACTGTTTTTTGGTTTTGATAGCATTAATTTCTGCTCTAATCTTTTTTTTTCAATATATGAAATTTATTGTCAAATTGGTTTCCATACAACACCCAGTGCTCATCCCAAAAGGTGCCCTCCTCAATACCCATCACCCACCCTCCCCTCCCTCCCACCCCCCATCAACCCTCAGTTTGTTCTCAGTTTTTAAGAGTCTCTTATGCTTTGGCTCTCTCCCACTCTAACCTCTTTTTTTTTTTTTTCTTCCCCTCCCCCATGGGTTTCTGTTAAGTTTCTCAGGATCCACATAAGAGTGAAAACATATGGTATCTGTCTTTCTCTGTATGGCTTATTTCACTTAGCATCACACTCTCCAGTTCCATCCACGTTGCTACAAAGGGCCATATTTCGTTCTTTCTCGTTGCCATGTAGTACTCCATTGTGTATATAAACCACAATTTCTTTATCCATTCATAGTTGATGGACATTTAGGCTCTTTCCATAATTTGGCTATTGTTGAGAGTGCTGCTATAAACATTGGGGTACAAGTGCCCCTATGCATCAGTACTCCTGTATCCCTTGTCTGCTCTAATCTTTATTATTTCCTGTCTTCTGCTGGCTTGTGGTTTTATTTGCTATTCTTTTTCCAGCTCCTTAAGGCATAACGTTAGGTTGTGTACCTTGAGATCTTTCTTCCTTCTTTAGGAAGGCCTGGATTGCTATATACTTTCCTCTTATGACCACCTTTCCTGCGTCCCAGAGGTTTTGGGTTCTGGTGTTATCATTTTCATTGGCTTCCATATACTTTTTAATTTCCTCGTTAACTTCTTGGTTAGCCCATTCATTCTTTAGTAGATGTTCTTCAGTCTCCAAGTATTTGTTACCTTTCCAAATTTTTTCTTGTGGTTGATTTCGAGTTTCATAGCATTGTGGTCTGAAAATATGCACAGTATGATCTCATTCTTTTTGTACTTGTTGAGGGCTGATTTGTGTTCCAGTATGTGGTCTATTCTGCTGAACGTTCCATGTGCATTGGAAAAGAATGTATATTCCACTGCTTCAGGATGAAATGTTCTAAATATATTTGTTAAGTCTATCTGGTCAAGTGTGTCATTCAAAGCCATTGTTTCCTTGTTGATTTTTTGATCAGATGATCTGTCCATTGCTATGAGTGGGGTGTTGAAGTCCCCTACTCTTATGGTATTACTATTGACAAGTTTCTTTATGTTTGTGAGTAATTGATTTATATATTTGGGTGCTGCCACATTTGGTGCATAAATGTTTACAATTATTAGGTCTTCTTGGTGGATAGATGCCTTAATTATGATATAATACCCTTCTTCATCTCTTGATACAGTCTTTATTTTAAAGTCTAGGTTGTCTGATATAAGTATGGCTACTCCGGCTTTCTTTTGTTGACCATTAGCATGATAGATGGTTCTCCATCCCCTTATTTTCAATCTGAAGGTGTCTTGAGGTCTAAAGTGGGTCTCTTGTAAACAGCAGATAGATGGATCTTGTTTTCTTATCCATTCTGTTACCCTCTGTCTTTTGATTGGAGCATTAAGTCCATTGATGTTTATTTTTTTTTTAAACGTTTCTATTTATTTTTGAGACAGAGAGAGACAGAGCATGAATGGGGGAGGGTCACAGAGAGAGGGAGACACAGAATCTGAAACAGGCTCCAGGCTCTGAGCTGTCAGCACAGAGCCCGACGCAGGGCTCGAACTCAAGGACTGTGAGATCATGACCTGAGCTGAAGTCGGACACTCAACCGACCAAGCCACCCAGGAGCCCCAAGTCCATTGATGTTTAGAATGAGTAGTAAAAGATATGAGGTTTTGCCATTATTTGTTTGTAGAGTTGGAGTTTCTGGTGATGTTCTCTGGTCCTTTCTTGTCTTTGTTGCTTTTGGTATTTATTTATTTATTTATTTATTTATTTATTTATTTATTTATTTTAATCTTTTCTCCCCTCACAGAGTCCCCCTTAAAATTTCTTGCAGGGCTGGTTTAGTGGTCACAAACTCCTGTAATTTTTGTTTGTCTGGGAAACTTTTTCTCTCTCCTTCTATCTTGAATGACAGCCTTGCTGGATAAAGAATTCTTGGCTGCATATTTTTCTGATTCAGCACATTGAATATATACTGCCACTCTTTTCTGGCTTGCCAAGTTTCTTTGGATAGGTCTGCTGTAAACCTGATCTGTCTTCCCTTGTAGGTTAAGGCCTTTTTTCCCCTTGCTGCTTTCATCATTCTCTCCTTGCCTGAGTATTTTGTGAATTTGACTATGCTATGCCTTGTTGGTGGTCGGTTTTTGTCGAATCTAATGGGAGTCCTCTGTGCTTCCTGGATTTTGACATCTGTGTCTTTCCCTAGGTTAGATAAGGTTTCTGCTATGATTTGCTCACATAACCCTTCTACCCCTATCTCTCTCTCTCTTCCTTTTGTGGGACCCCTATGATTCTGATCTTGTTTCTTTTAATGAGTCACTGCTTTCTCTAATTCTTAAATCATGCTCTTTTGCTTTAATCTCCCCACTTTTTTTTTCTGCTTCATTATTCTCTGTAAGTTTGTCCTCTATATCGCTGATTTTCTGTTCTGCCTCATCCATCCTTGCCACCATGGCATCCATTCGAAATTGCAGCTCAGTTAGAGCATTTTTTATTTCATCCTGACTAGCTTTTACTTCTTTTATCTCCGCAGAAAGGGATTCTAATCTATTTTCGACTCCAGCTAGTATTCTTACTATTATGTTCTAAATTCTGGTTCAGACATCTTGCTTGTATCTGTATTGGTTAAGTTCCTGGCTGTCATTTCTTCCTGCTCTTTCTTTTGGGGTGAAGTCCTTCGTTTTGTCATTTTCAAGGGAGAAAAGGAATTAATGAGGTAGAAAGAAATTAAAATAAAAAAATTAAATTAAAAAAATAAAAATTAAAAAATTAAAAGCAAACACACACAAAATCCAATAAATGATGCTAGATCCTAGGTGTGTTTTGGTCTGGGTGTTGAAAGGGGCTTGATAGGTTAGAGAAAAAGGGGGAAAGAAGAAAAAGAAAAAAAAGAAATTGTTTGAAAATTTGAAAAAGTGAATACATTGAATTAGACTAAAATGAAATGATGGAAGTAAAATAGAATTTGAAAAAAATTACACAAAAGCAAAAAATATAGTAGAAAAAATTAAAGAAAAAATATTTTTAATAAAAACTGAAAATAAAAATGAATTTTTTTCTCTTTATTCAACAAAAATAAAAGAAACAAAAAAGAGAAAAAAGAAAGAAAGAAAGAAAATTGAATAGATGGACAGGTGAACAGACTGAAATACGTCTGAAATTACTTGTTTTCCCCTAGAAGTGAAACTATGAAGCGCTTCATAGTCCATAAGCTAAGCAGGCCGAGAGACTTGTGTTCCTGAGAGCGAGGTTGGCCCAGTTGGGCGGGGCTCAGTGTAACGGCTCCTTTCTCCACTAGATGGCGCTGCTTAGCTTACTGGGGTGGATTGTTGTAGCGCTCGTAGGTGCGTATACGGCTGCGCAGGAGCGGTGAATGAGGCGTCACCCGGAAATCCAGTCTCTAGTATTGAAACTCTGTTCTCCCCGATCAGCAATCGCGCGCCCATCCTTTGTCTTTGTCTTCCGTCCACTCCCCGCTTTTACACAGTCCGTGACCAAGCCCCAAGCAGCACCTCCCTCCTGAGTTTTGTCTCAGATGCGGCTGTTTTTCCCGACCCCTTACTTCTGAGGGACTGTGGCTCTGACCCGCTCCACCCCTCTGCGGGAGGGTCTCAGCGAACAATGGCCGCATGCCGGCTGCAACCGGGAACGTTCCTGGGTCCTGTGCTGCTGCCAATGCCCAGAGACTGCGGCCGGGTGCCTGCCCGCTCCAGAAAAAGCTCACGAGATAGTGTAGCAGCCACGTTTCAGGGATTATGGAAAATCACAACACACATCTGGCACCAGCCTTCACCCTTAACGACCTTGTTCCAGCACCAGCGAATGTGGTTGTTCTCCCGGGCGCATTGGGGCCTTGCCTTTGGGGGACCCACGCAGCCTCTACCAGGTGTTCTCCCATCAGGGGAACCGCCTCTCCCTGTGTGGCCTGAAGAACCCCGGAATCCACTCCGCTCTTGGGGATTCGCCCTTCCCACCAGAGCACCGCCAGGTATGGAGCTGCGAGCTGCAGAGTTTCAGACTCTGCGCTCCCCTTGTTTACAGTCTTAATGGGATTTAAATGCTCTCCTTTCTCCTTTCTCATTTCTCCCTTTTTAGTTCAGTCCCTGAGGCTGTTTCCGCTTTTCCACTTTCTCTCCAGCTGCTTTTGCAGGGGGTGCTTTTCCCATATTCTCCCCCCAGTCTCCATCCTCTCCATACACAAAAGCCGCTCTCTGGCCTCCCAGCTTCTCTCTCCCCGCTGTTCACCTCTCCGCGCCGCATACCTGCTGAATTCTGTGGTTCAGGTTGTGCAGATTGTTGTGTTAATCCTCAGATCAGTTTTCTAGGTGTGCAGGATGGTTTAGTGTTGGTCTGGCTGTGTTTCATGGACACGAGACACACAAAAAACTTCCATGTTGTTCTGCCATCTTGGCTCCTCCTGAAATGAATCTTAAGAACCTATTTCAAAAGCCAAAAACTGAATAAAGATTCTTTCGGTGTACATTTTAATCTTTCCTAAGGAAATGGATAACACTGGTTAAATAGGAAGAAAGTCACATGCAAAAAATAAAGTATTATACATCCCAAAATATTATCTCACCAAGGAACACCATCATCCTAGTAAAAGGGTTACCAGCAAAGAAACATCAGGTAAAAGAAGGTAACTAAAGCAAGTATGTTGAGTGTTCTCACATTGAACTTACCAAACTCCCTCACCAAATCTCATTGCTGAAACCCCACTATGAAATACAGGGCATACTCCTATGTAAAGAAGTAATTTGTATTGATTGATCATGAAAACTCACAACCTCTTAGCTAAGGATATCCTAATTGAGAAACTAGTGGTTCTCAATGGAGCAGAATTGCCTCCCTTGGAACATTTGCAAATGGTGGGCTAATTTTTGGTTGTCATCAGATAAGATTGGGTAGCATTACAGGCCTTTGTGGGGCCAGAGATGCTAAATGTCATAAACGTTTTAGGAAATACTGAGCAATGAAGAACTGTCCTATTCCAAATGTGAAGTCACTCTCATTAAGAAACACTGCATAGAAAGACACCTTTGCTGGAGCTTGAAATTATAGAGCTTGAAATTATAGATACAATAACTAATCCATAAAGTACTAGAGCTTGAATAGTTAAGTAATTAACTTGTCTCTATTAGATACCAAATTCCAGAAGAGGTGCAAAAACATATACAGAGGTGACCAAAAAAGTTTCCAAAAGCTATTTATGTAACTCTTAACCTCTCACCCACGTTGAAGGTGCTAAAGGGTCAGGACTAGGATGTTTCAGGAGAACTTTGGAAGATTTCTTTATAAAAAGCCTATACTGTGAACCTCTTCCCCTTCCCCCAAAGGGAAAGAGGTAGGAGGGGCTATCTCCCCCCAAGTCAAGAGAGAGGAGGGCTTGAAGTATGGCACCTCACTTACAGGCTTAAAATATGGCACTTAGAGGTTGGGTGACATGGTGGTCTGGTGACCAAGTTATGCCCGAGAAATCCAAAGGGCAAGAGGCTGGCTAAAGCTTCCAGTGGCATCAGAGTAGAGAGCTAAGGTGTGGGAAGTCACTGCCGTCCAGAGTTTGTCAAAGCCAGAGACGAATGAATGCATACCCATGGACCAGATGTGGGTTTTGTAAAAGAAAGGAGCCAGTATCTTAGATTCTATGCAAGAGGACTTTCTGGAGAGGTTGGGGGATTCCACTGATTGGTAAGGGCCATAGTTAGTATAACAAGAAAAAAGCTGAATAGTTACATCCCACGCCTGTGGATGGGAGGTTAAGAGTGCTCTTTCTTTTGGTGTGTGTGGGGGGGTGGGTAGGTATGTGGGGGATGCGGGGGTGTGTGGGTATGATGGGGGGAGTGACCAAGGAAGTAAAAAAGCCACCATAAGATAAATAAGCCACTTTAGACAACTTCAAAATCCAGAGAGGGTTGAAGCTAAACCTCCATCATAGGACCAGTGAAGGAAGAACTTTACTGTCCCTCTTCCCTTTCTTCTGACCCTTCTTCAACCCTGGAAGGACTCAAACCCAAGGCAAGGTAGAGAAGGAAGAGTACAGTATCTCGGAAAGCAAAGGAAGAAGATGGCTGCTTCCTCTCTTCTTCAACTGCGGGAGAGACACCTTGGGGAGTTCAAAGCTTTGATTACTTTATTTGGGAACGGAACATCTTAATTACTAACTGGGATTGTGTTTTTTAACTTAAAGTGACCAGGAGGAGCCATAGCGTCTACTTGAGTTTTTCTTCAGGGACAAGGGTAGAGCTAGCCCTGTTGACAAATATAAAGGGACAACGGAAAGCAAAACCAAAAATGCTTTATGATTACACCTCATGAATCGTGCCTGTCTGAGGTAGGGTTACCAGGAATGTGTAATGGTGGGAAGTCTGATTCTGGCACATAGGACCATAGGAAATGACATTCTTCTTGAATCATGACACAGCTCCACCCCTGCAGCCTTGGGCACAGCTCCTTCATCTACACAATGAGGGTTTCCAACCACCCGATTCAGTGGGGTGTCTTCTCTATCTAAACTCTTATGTGACTCTAGGGACGGCCAGGTGAAGAGAGGTTGGGTGAGGAATTTGTTTCCTGGAGATGATTTAAGACCTAATGTTTGGAGGTCTTCATTAGAGACCCCGCTATTGTCAGGCTGTATCTTAAGCATGTCCCATTAATGATCACTGTTCAATAATGAGAAGATGGAACTTCCCAGATATCACCAGCTATTAAAGAAACAGCCAGTCCTTCCCTCCTTGTGGGCCCTCTGCTCCTAGATAAAAGTGAGATATGAAGTGGTCTCCAGAGGCTTAGTGGTGGGGTGCCACACAGTGACTGACAGTGAGCCTTTAGATGTCTATTATCCTGGATTGGCGGTGGGGGGTTTGGGTGGAGCTCAAAACCTCTTTCTTTTCCTTTTTTTCAAGTTTATTTATTTATTTTGAGAGAGAGAGAGAGAGAGAGAGGGAGAGAGAGAGAATGCAAGTGGGGAAGGGGCAGAGAGAGAAGGAGAAAGAGAATCCAAGCAGGTAGTGCAGTGCAGAGCTCCTGCTGGGGCTTGCTCCCCTGAACTGTGAGATCATGACCTGTGCCGAAAACAAGAGTCTGATCCTTAACTGACTGAGCCACCCAGGTGCCCCCAAACCCCTTTCTTCAAGCTTTGATCCTATGAGGCCTTTAGCAGGTGCCCACAAAACCCCATTCCTCCACCATGCTCAGGGGCAGCAAGAGAAGGGATCTTAACTGTATTTTGTGTTCTTCACATTCTGCACTGCTTAGTTGTAGATTTCACCATGATTCTAATAACATATGCCAGTTGGGATAATGAAAAAGTTCTAGTGTTATTTATTCACACCAATCTAAACAAAACCAAAAACTCCTACTTAAAAAAAAAAAATCTACACTTGGTCTCTCCCTTTGTGAGAGAAGAGTTCAAGGCAGGCCCCTCTTAGATCCCATTCAAGTATCTCAAGTCATTTGTCACAAGTCAGTCACAGGGCTAGCTAGCATCATTGCAGATGCTACTGGAACATTCCTTTGATGGAAGAACATTCACCCACACCAGGATGTGTCCTGAGAGGTCATTGTGATTATTTTTTTTTCTGATGTGGTCCAAAGGTCAAATACTATCTGTTTGATAATGTCTATTAAAGTATATCCATGTGGCCACACCTGTTGAAACGTTTTAAGAGAGATACACATAAGGCTAGGAATTCACTAAGTCTGGCAGACTGGGCCAAGAAATAAACCATCCAAAGCAGCTAGAAAGCACAAGGAAGTGGAGAAATCTAGAATTTATTGAATGATGTATAATGTGCTAGGGATTTTTACATGTATTTTCTCTTTTGAACCTCACCACATATGCACAGATCAATAGGAAATTTGTCAGAAACTGTTGACAAAACCCATCTTATTCTGTGGGTGTTACCATTATCATTTCCATCTTACATATGCAGAAACTGAGACTCAGAGGGTTCAAAGACTTTTTAAAGCCACTGTAGTGGGTTGAATTGTGTCCCCCTAAAAGTCCTAACCCCAGGTACTTGTAAATGCAAATTTACTTAGAGATAAGATCTTTGTAATTAAGGATCTTGAGATGGAGGTCATCCTGGGTTTAGGGAGAGCTTTCAATCCAGTGACTGGTGTCCCCGTAAGAGAAGGGTGGATTTGAGAAATAGAGACGCACAAAGAAGGCAATGTGGGGGCACCTGGGTGACTCATTCGGTTAAGCATCCAACTTAGGCTCAGGTCATGATCTTGCAGTTCGAGAGTTCAAGCCCTGCGTTGGGCTCTGTGCTGACAGCTCAGAGCGTGGAGCCTGCTTCAGATTCTGTGTCTACCTCTCTCTGTCTGTCCCTCCCTCACTCACACTGTCTCTCTCTCAAAATTAAATAAACATTTAAAGGTAAAAAATAAAAAGAAGGCCATATGAAGATGGGGGCAGAGATAGGAGTGATGCATTTATGTGCCAGGGAATGCTAAAGACTGCCAGCAGCCACCAGAAGCCTGTAGGGTCATGGGATGGGTTCTCAGAGCCTCCGAGCCTTCAGGAACCTCCCCTGCCAGCACTTTGATTTCAGACTTCTGATCTCCAGAACTGTGAGATGATAAATTTCAGTTGCTTATGACTCCATGTTTTCGGTTGTTAGAGCAGCTCCAGGAAATTCATACAGCTGCCCTCTGCTAAGTGAAGAAGCTGGCACCAACATGGGCACAGGGGTAGGGGTAGGGGTAGGGACTGCCCGTCTGAGCCCTAAGCTAGGTCAGGTCCTGCTACTTTTGTGACTATTAACAGTAATGAGGTATGCATGTCCCTTCGTTCTTCTGGGTCTGAGTTAAATGAGAAACTACATCACAAGTGCCGAAGATGAGAATTAGACCTGTCATGCCGTATGGTTTTTGAAGAACAGAAAATGCTATTCAGCCTTTAGGGCACCCACTAGCTTTTAAGAAACACATAGATATGCTGAGAAGAGTCTAGCAAATTCCAGGTTAACTGGAGTATTTTTTCTCAATGTGCCATTGGCCTGTGCTCCACAGTAAATTTTTACCAGCTGGACATTTTTTTTTTACTTACTCAAAGTTTGTATCACTTTGGATTTTGTGTAGCTCTGCCCACCTCCCCGGAGGTGGGTCTAGACTATGGGGACAGTATCCAGGCTTATGCAGAGAGGACAGAGAAGTTAGCAAGGACTTCCTTGGGTCACCCCAGGTGCCACCTGTTTGATGTGTGGTCTCTCCTCTTCATACGTGTCCAACAAACAGAAGCTCGATGCGCTGGTCTGGGCCATGTGCCCCTACGCAGGTGATCTATGCCTGGGCTGCAGAGGAAAGGCACAGGACCCTGAACTGTTCTTTCCCATCCTAACTTCTCAGGAGGAGCCTGGGCCTCAAACCAAGTTTCTAACACTTGCCAACAGGGACTTCTGCAGTTAGAAAGTCCACTACTTCTGGGCGCCTGGGTGGCTCAGTCAGTTAAGCGTCGGACTTTGGCTCAGGTCATGATCTCCGGGTTCGTGAATTTGAGCCCCACGTTGGGCTCTGTGCTGACAGCTTAGAGCCTGGAGCCTGCTTCGGATTCTGTGTCTCCCTCTCTCTCTGCCCCTCCCTTGCTCATGCTCTGTCTCTCTCTGTCTCAACAATAAATAAGACATTAAAAAAAGAAAAAAAAAGAAAGTCCACTAATTCTGTAGCTGAAGAAACAGAGGCTCAACCTGGGCCTCAAGCTCTTAGCCATGAGCAGCAGAACTGGAAATAGAATCGGGGCCTTTGATTTCTATCCCAGCACTTTTTTTTTTTTAACTACACACAAGTGTTTTTCTAGAATTTAGCTTGCATGAGAACCATCTAGAAAACATGTTTTAAAATACAAGTTTTAAGGCCTGGCCCCCAGAAATTGTGATCCACTCCGGGGTGGAGCCCAGGAATTGTCATTTTGGCAAGCACTCCTAGGTGAGTCTGATGTGTGTGGCCCACGGCCTACAGGTGTAATGACAGCCCCCATGAACAGATCACCTTTCCCTGAGAAACCCGCTGCACTTCAAAAACGCTATCGTTCCCCTTCTGACAGGTTTAGGGAAGAGCTTCTGGGTGGGTTCAGGCTTGGAGGGAAGATGACAATTCCTCAGAGTGAGTTCAGTGGCAAGGTACTAGTTACGGCAATAGAACCTGTCTCCAGCACTCCTGGATCTTCCAGTGTCTGCAACGTGATTCTGGAATAAAGATGATTTCGGCTCTCCCAGCTGGACGAGCAGGACCCCCAGATGGCCTAGATGATATGTTTTTTGCCAGAGGATCAAAGGAGAGGCGAGCTGCTTCGAGATGTCTGCCCGTGCCTTAGGTCATGGAACACCCAGGAGAACCCTCAGGAGCCCAGTGATGCCATCATGGTGCCATCTTAAAGAGGAAACCAGCTTTCACTGTGAAGAAGTCTACCTGCATGTGGGATAGCACTAGTGAAAATAACTCAGGGGTTAGAAGCCACTTTCACGGACATTATCTGCATCCTTTCTGTGAGTCTATGTGAGGGTCCAGTGATTCCCAGTTATTAGCCTACACAGCTTACTTAACCTTCTGTTTTCTTTTGTCTAAATCTTGGCTTTTATTTCATATCTCTACAGATCTTCCTCTGTGTTTAACACACTCAAGTGGGGTGCACTGTTGGGGTGCTCTCAGAGAAGCAGTCCTGCCTACCCTCCTCCTTCCTGGTATTGGTCCAATTTTACAAATAATTACATTGTGATTATTTGATGATTGTCCTCCCCTCCGGGCTGCTAGCTTCATGTACACTCCCAGACATAGCCCAGAGCTGGCAAGGCACAGTGGTGGGTGAATGAATAAACAGATGACGAAATAACTGACGAATCAACCCTTTATGTAACAAAGGGCTGTTGGCTGCACAACTTTTTGTTGGGTGACAAGCGAGAAGGGTTGAGTTCACCCAAGTGCTGACCAGGCTTGGAGAACTTGCCCCACATGGCAGATAAAGGGGTTCTGCCACGTCTCAGACTACACTCTTCATCTCCCCTCAACCTGAATACACCCCATCCTGCTCTCCCTTGCCCTCCTCCCAGTGATGGGCACAGCCATCCCCTTTTTCACATCATCCTTGACACTGGCCTCTCCCACACTGATGAAATCCAGTCCATCCCCAGCTAGGTGACTCTGATCGACCTCCCCAAGCTCCTTCACAAGCTGCCAGCAACTCTTCACCCACACCTCACTGACACCAGTGTCACTTCTACAGATGTGTGCCTCCAATGTTAAAGGCCATGCAAATCACCCAGGGACCTTGTTAAAATGCAAAGCCTGATGCAATAGGTTGGGGCCTGAGATTCTGCATTTCCAACAAAGTCCCAGGTGAGGCCAGTGTTCCTGGTGCACAGACCACACTTTGAGTAGTCAGATGTCATTTCTAAAATTTAAATCTCAGTCATTCCTTCCTTAAAATTCTTCAGTGGCTCCCTATTGCCCACAAGACCTTATGCCATCAGTTTTCTGCCTTCTTGTCCAATCCACAGTTCTGCATATCTCCCATCTTTGCAGTTCCTCAAATGGTGACACGTTCTCTTGTGCCTATGCTGTTCCTTCTGCTTGGAATGCCTTCCAACCTCTCAGGCTCCCTCCCCTAGCTAATTCCCACTGGACTGTTAGGATTCACCCCGTCATCACCTCTGCCAGAAAACCTTTCTAGATTCCATCCACTCACTCCCCAATGCCAGAGTCAGCTACAAGGCATCAAAGGAGCACTCCTGAGATCTCTCACGGCTCTCATCACCTTGGGATGCACTGGCCTCTTTACCTGCTTGTCTCCCCACCTAGACCTAAGAAACAGAGCCTGGGACAGTGCAAGTTCACAGCTGTTTGCTGGAGGAAGGATAGACTCACAGAGGGACACACCTGTCCTCTCTGGGCTGCCCCTCAAGTCCTCTTCAGTTGGCACCTGTCTCTTAAATTGTTTCTATGGAATGCTGTTAAAAGAGAGGGGGTCTATTTACCACACCCCAGCTCCTGCCTCCACCAGATTTATGTCTCTTTGGCCTTAAGATTAACAATTCTCGGGGCGCCTGGGTGGCGCAGTCGGTTAAGCGTTCGACTTCAGCCAGGTCACGATCTCGCGGTCCGGGAGTTCGAGCCCCGCGTCAGGCTCTGGGCTGATGGCTCAGAGCCTGGAGCCTGTTTCCGATTCTGTGTCTCCCTCTCTCTCTGCCCCTCCCCCGTTCATGCTCTGTCTCTCTCTGTCCCAAAAATAAATAAACGTTGAAAAAAAAAATTAAAAAAAAAAAAAAAAAGATTAACAATTCTCTTTACTTTTGTTTGCAGCAGAATACTGGGGATCCCTGAATCGGCAGCTCTTGCTGCACTGGGGTTCCCACCATTCTGCACACCATCCACTGGACAGGTCTTCTTGAGTCAGAAGGCTGGCCCTGACTCCTGAGAATCAGATGCCTTGCCAGACACCCCAAACTTTCCCAGAGTGATACAGAGCCACCTAGGCCTGGCTGTTCACCTAGGGGCCCCCATCCTCTCCTCTCCCTATCTCTTCACTGCTGCCCCAAACCCTGGTGAAATTCCAAAGTGCTGTAAGGCTCACCCAAGCCCAATGCCATTATTGGCTGATCTACTCTAAAGCTGCGTTCCATGATCTAGGGCTGTCATTAGAAAAGGAACAGGACCAAGAGGCAGATGGTGTGAGTTCTAATCCTGGTCCTTCCGTTTGCTACCTGCCTGGCCATATGTAGTCACTTTGCTTCTCTAGGTCTCTGTTTCCACGTCTGTACAATGGGTTTATGTACCTTCCTTGTCAACCCACAGAGTTGTGGTGCTGGCTACATGAGATGGTGAGTGTGAAAATGCTTGTCAAGCAGAAAGGGATGTGCAAAGGCTAGGTAAGTAGATGCATTAATACAGATGAGGGTCAGGCCTCAGAAAGGGGGAAGGCAGGTGTTTGCCTTTACATGTCTCAACTTCCACCTTCTGTTCGTTTCCATACCAATGCCCATAGAGACCATCTAATCCCAGAGGAAAAGCTGGGTGTGTAAGTTGCTGACCACATGAGTGTACATTCATTGAGTGTATTACCTCCTTGGGGCATTTTAATTTTGAATGAAGGAGAGAGATTTGAAGGAAGGAATTGATCCTGTCTTGAGGCCTGTGTGAATGGGAATACATGTGGCAGGGAGACCGTCCTATATGGAACACTTTGACTTCACTGGCAGGGAAGGGCCTTGCTCTAGAGCCTTCGCCTTATGCCCTGCCCCTTTCTCAGGCTACAGAGAACTGGAATTGAGAAGTTTGCTGGGCATCAGGAATCACAAGTGACGGGACCATTAGGGAATTCAGCCTATGTGTTCTAAAAGGCCTGCAGGGACAATGAAGCACAATGAAGGCACTGTGGCCTTCTCTGAAAAGCTGTCAGCCTGCTCCAGGCCTCTAAGCCTGCTCAGAGTGGAAAAGAATGATTTTCCCCCAGCACACCAGAGGCATAGGTGACTCAGCTGCTCTCTGTCCCTATGTGTCTCTAGCTGGAGTTGTCTCAGCCTCTCTTCTCTCCCATTCTGACTTTTAAAGAGAGCTGTAGGGTCTCTATTCACAAACACTCACACATGATGGGCTCATGGTGAAGTGCCCAGAACCAAGTTCTATACAGATAGCAGTACAGCCTGGAAGGTGGAAATATGGCCTTGGATAATCACAAAAGAGGGGAAAAAAATGAAGCAGGCCTTATTGAAGAAGTTGTTTCCCCAAACCTCTTCTCAGGACTTTATTAGGTCTTTTGAAGCAAGGAGACAAGCAAGTGCCTATTTTCTCCAGCACGTTGGGTCACCCTGGACTTGAATCCCTATCCAACAGCGTCTGGACCCCATGTCCCTTCATGTCCTGTTCTCACGCTCTGCCTCGGAAGAGGGCCAGTGATTGGGGCCCTCCATTGATATTGTGGTGCCTGTCTTCAGGTATCTGCTCCTCAGCAATATGGCCACCACCTTCTACCCAGAATGCTTTCTCCTCTTCCCAGAGGGCATTCTCTTCTTCCCAGAGGGACTTTTTATCCTCCCACAGGGACTTTTCCTCCTCAAGAAGAGCTCTTTCCTCCATCCACAGGGCTTTCTCTTCCTCCCACAGGGCCTTGTCCTCCTGAAAAAGGTTCCGGTCTCTTTCCCATGAGGCATTGTCCTCTTTCCAAAAGGCCTTATCCTCCTTCCAAAAGGTACGGTACTTTTTCCAAAAGGTTTTTTCTTCTTCCCGGAAAGATTTTTCCATTTCCCAGAAGGCTTTTTCCTCTTTCCAGAAGGTCTTCTCTACTTCCCAGAAAGGTCTCTCCTCTTCCCAAAAGCCCAAGATCTGACCCCGGAAATCATGGATCTTGCCTCGGAAATTCCACATCTTTTCTCTGAAGTCTTCTATTTTCTCAAGAAAAATCTTCATCTCTTCCCGAAAAGCCTTATCTTCCTGCAACTTGCAGATTAGTTTCTTCTGGCGTATGTTGGGTGAGGATCCCACCATTGACCGAAAGCAAGCAAGCCCCATCCATTTGCTCACTTTGAAGGGAAACATCTTCTTAGTTAGCCAGAATGGTGGGGTGGCCATGATGGAGGACAGGACTATTGGCCAAGTCCAGGTCAGCTGGTCAAACCCTGCAGGGGCAGTACAGAAAACAAGTTCATGAATATTACATGCCAGAGAATGAGCCCTTGGGTCTGTATTATTTGATTTAGGAAAATTTAACCATTTCTCTCTTTGACCCATCGCATGTGTTTGTGAGAGATGAGATTTGGTAGAGAAACATGCTGGCTGGTTATAGCTTTGGGCTGAAGAGGGAGTCAATACATTCAAAGTCAAAGCCGCTAAAGTCATAGAATCTCAGCCAACAAGGACAGGGATGCTCAACTAGGATATCAGAACACACAAGTGTGACACGATCACTTCAAGGGGTGATCTTTAAAAGTTCTTTTACTTTTAAATAATAAAGTACTGCAGCCCCTCAATGCTTTACTTTTGTTAAACCAATGAGAATTCATTTGAAGTTTCGGCATTCTCACTTGGGGATCGCTCATAACCGTCTCATGGCCATGCTCGCAGCAGGGTGCCACAGGTGTGAGTGTTCTGTTAAGGCCACCTGAAAAGCAGAGGGTGAGACCCACTGGCCTAGGGGGTACTATTTTAGTAGTCTATTTGGGGAACAGAGACTTAAAACAGTAAGGTAAGAGACAATACCAAATGTTAGCAAGGATACAAATAAGAGGAGCTCTCACAATATCAAGTAATATTGAACAATAGGGAAGATACTTTATGACTCAGTAGCTCCACTTCCAGATATGTACCCTGAGGAATCTTATGAATTGTGACCAAGAGACATGTACAAGAATGTCTGAGGAGACTTGTTCATAAACGCTCAACTGCAACAATCCAATGGCCATCACAATAGAATGGAATTTAAAAATGGTAGTATATTCATGCAATGGACAGCACAGCTATGTGCAACAATGTGGATGAATAGTATAAACATAATTTTTAAAGAAAGAAGCAGGATTGGGGCACCTGGGTGGCTCAGTTGGTTAAGTGTCTGACTTGGTTTCGGCTCAGGTCATGATTTCATGGGTCGTGGGATTGAGCCCCACATCAGGCTCTGCACTGACAGGGGAGGCTGCTTGAGATTTTTTTCTCTCCCTCTCTCTCTCTATATGCCCCTCCCCTGCTCTCTCTCTCTTCAATAAACAAACATATAAAGCAAGAGAGAGAGAGAGAGAGAGAGAGAGAGAGAGAGAGAGAGAGAGACGCAGGATCAAAGAATTTCAAAGAATAAAGTTCCCAAACAGGAAAAACTAAACTCTGTTGTTTATATACTTAGGTGATAACACAAAAAAGCATAGCAAAGAATTGAGACCCATAAGTCAAGATAGTGGTTGCTTGAGAGGGGAGGATGGGATAGGGAGGTGGTGGTGGTGATTAGGTGAGGACATGAGGAGGGCTCCTGAGGAGCTAGCAGTATTCTATTTCTTTACTGGGGTAGTGGTTGTAGGTGTGTTCATCATAAAAATATGCTAAGCTGTAGGTATATATTTCAAGTACTCCTATAAATGTATTATATTTTACAATAAAATATAAGCTAGGGAGAAAGAAAGGAAAGAAAGAAAGAAGAAAGGGAAGTGAGGAAGGAAGGAAAGAAGAAAGAAAAGAAAAGAAAAGAAAAGAAAAGAAAAGAAAAGAAAAGAAAAGAAAAGAAAAGAAAAGAAAGGAAAAGAAAAGAAATAAAGGGAGGAGAGACAGAGAGAGAGAATATTGCCATATATCTGAAGTATCAGATATCAGCACTCTCCAGACTACAGTAAGTACAAAGGTGGGTCAAGTGATGAGAAAAAGGGCTGGACACAGGAGAATGGTCAGAGGAAGGGAAGACAAAGGGTGCATGTACCTGGTGAGGGCATTAATTTCCATTTTGAGCTTTCTGGAAGGAGCTGCCAGGGTCTGGCCTCACTCCGTGGGCCTTGCTAAGCACCACATAATGGAGCAACATGACTTCCCTTTGGGAAGTCCCTCTGGGCTTTCTTCTTGTTTTTCCATTTTCAGACTTGGGATCAGGGAGTAGGGGAGAAGGAAGGACACATAGGTGGAGTGTGTGTGTGTGTGTGTGTGTGTGTGTGTGTGGTGAAGGGATAGACGGTGGCATCACCATGTCCACCCAGCCACACAAGCCAGAAACCTGGAGCTCATCCCTGACTCCTTCCTTTTCCTCACCAGACTTTGAATCAATCATCAACCCTCCCAGTTATGATTGTTAACATTTCTTGGAACCATGCCCTCAGATTCATGTCATTGACCACGGCTGCTTTGCAGCAGGACCCCTGTGACAGTCTCACCAGTCTCTCTGGTATTGACCTTACCCTCCCATCCACCCCTACTGTAGCCTCAGGGGTGTTTCTAAGTTTCTTTATTTATATTTTGAGAGAGAGAGAGAGAGAGAGAGAAGGCGAATGCTCAAGAGGGGGAGGGGCAGAAAGAGAGGGAGAGAGAAAGAATCCCAAGCAGGCTCTGCACTGTCAGCACAGAACCGGACACGGGGCTCAAATCCACAAATCGTGAGATCATGACCTGAGCCAAAATCAGGATTTGGATGCTTAACTGACTTAGCCACCCAGGGGCCCTGCCCCAGGGATGTTTCTAAAACACGTAATCACACCTGCTCACAAAACTCCGAAGACTCCACAGCCCAAATCCAAATGCCTAGTAAGGTTCTCTGTAACCTAACTCCTGCTTGTCACTCCCTTGACCTTCCTACCATCTCCAAAGCTAAGTTTCAGTAATAATGGGCCACATCCAGTCCTCTGGACAAGACCTGCAGTTTCAAGCTTCCAAGCCAAGGAACACGCTGTGTCCTCTACTGATTACCTTTCCTTCTCAGTGTGGCTTGAATTCCTCTCCACATCGCCCCCTCTGAAAGCTACTTGGACCTTCCAGACAAAGTTCATCACCACCCCCTCACTCCCGTTGTTTGCTTGTCATGCTCGGCTGATATTAGGTGTGGACGTGCCTTGCTGCCATCCCTGTAACCCAGCATCTAAGATGAAGCTGTGGGCATAGGAGGTAATTGATAGAAATGTTGGTTGACTTGAACTGAATTTCGTTGAATTTTGGAAATTTGATTTTCTAGGTTGTATTATGGTTGTCTTATTTATGTAACTGTTGGTATCTTGAGGTGGGGGAAAGTGCGTCCTTCTTCCTTCCTTTTTGTTATGAGAACGCAAAGCTGGCCCTCAACAAGTGTTTGTTGAACTGGATTTGGAAACTCTGTAAGCAAAGCCTCAGGGTCAATTAGAGCCCAGGATAGCTGTCAACAACAATCAACTTTCTAATTACAATGTTAGTAACAACAACTACCTGCACATTTATTTAGCCCTTTTATGCTGGGCACTTTACTGGCATTACCTGTGTAATCCTTTCAACCACGCTGTGAGATAGGCACCTTGATTAACCTCATTATATAACTGAGAAAACTCAGGCTTGAAGTTAAAAACCCATTCAAGCAATTAAGTAGATGAGGCAAGATTCTTCTAGTAAGTGTTAGAAGTGCATTACGTGGTCAAGCAATACTACTTGGAAACACCATCGGGCTGATATTTTAACTAGGAAGGTGTGTGTGTGTGTGTGTGTGTGTGTGTGTGTGTGTATAAGAGAGAGAGAGAGGGAGAGAGAGAGTGAGAGCATTGTATTAAGCCCCAGACCTATTGATAACTTAATGATAACATTTAGCAATGTGGTCACTAATTTTAAAGGAAACCTCCTTTCTCCTCATACAATCCTGCTAAAAAAAATACACCAACACTCACATTAAAAAGCAAATCAAAGAACACTGAATGTTATCAGTGAAGAAAATATATTTTTCACCAAACAACAAAAAAAGGCTTACAAAAATCTATTTTTATATGTGAGACTTGTCTGTTTCCAGTTTGCAAAAACAAACAAACAAACAAACAAGCAAAACCATTTCTGTGCAGGCTTCTGACTTTCTTCTGAAATGTTTCCTGGACATATTCCAACGCCAAAAGTAACCACCTTCCAAATTACACTAAAGCTTTATTTCTTATTCCTTGGGTAATGTTTGCACTAACTAGAGAACTCACTGAAACAGTTTAATAAATTATTTTTTCCTTTGCACCAGAGATCCCAACTGTTCTCTGATTCTGAATTTCCCTTGCCTAGTGCCTCCCAGGCTCTTATTTTCTGGCTCTTTTCATGGCCTCACACTTTCTGCAGGTCTAACACCAGTTGTGGTTCTTGGCAGGCTTTCCCTTCAGCGCTGTGCTCCACAAAGAACCAGTGTCGACATTCATGGGGAGAGAGAACCACAAAACTGAGTGGAGAAGCCAATTCTGGGGGACTGGCTCAGTCCATGGAGTCACTTGAGAATAGGAAAAACTGCAAAGTACAGGTCAGTGAGCACTAAATGTTCACTCTCCCTGATTTTCCTCCAGTCTCACTGCCTACTTGGGCCGCGGCACGAGAGATCTGCTTACGACACTTGTTGACAGAAATAAGTGTATTATAAGTCAAGTATTCAGGGACTGTCCCTTGTCAGAAGATCTGGGCTCCTATTTGTGGAGAAACAGGGCCACAGGCTGAAACTTCTTCAGCCTCCAGCTTAGCGTCTTGGCATCCACATCCATTGTTAATGCCCGCCTACGGGCTCCTGGGCAAAGCCAGGCCCTCCCCCATCTCCTCACAGCCCCATGGTGACTTTATTTCCTCAGCAATCCCTCACTCCTGGGCCTTCCTATCTCCCTCTCTGCTCCTTCTGGCCTCTCAGCACACGAACACACTCAAGTCCCTCTCATCTTAACACGACCGCTCAACCAGCTGACCACAGAATCCTCTAGCTCTCTCTGCTTACCGTGTGCTGGCCCTCCCCTCCTTGAATACTCTTCTCAAAGAGCAGCCGACGATCACTATCCACCATTTCTGTATTGCATCTACAACCCATCCTACAGCAATCTGCCTTTTGCCTCCTTACTCCACTGAAACTCTATTTGTTAAGATCCCTAGAGACGTGTGCAGTGTTTAGTCCTTTGTCCTCACTGACCGACCTGTTAGCAGCATTTGACATTAGTCCTTTTTGAAGCTCCCTCCCCCTTGGCTTCTATAACACGGGGCCATCCTGCTCTCTTCCCACTTCCCGGACCACTCTTTCTCCACCTCTTTGTGGACTCCTTTTCCCGACGGAATGTGTTTTATCCACGGAAGGCGGTGCCTACCTCACAGAGCTCTTGTAGGGAGTAAATTGGGCATTTCGAGTGCCTAGCCCAGTAGCTGGCACATAGCAAGTGCTCATTAAACAGAAAGTAAGAATAATTACAATTGTTACTATTTTGTGTCATTTTCAATCTTCTTAGGCCAGCATGCCTCGACGATCATGATCTGTCCCTACAAACCATTTTTGCTTTATCTCTCAGCCACCTTCCCTGATGCCTATGCTCTGGCCACGTGCAATCCCTCAAACATGCCAAGTTTTCCTCAGTTTCCTGCCATGTCGGTCTCTCTCCCTGGATAGCCTTGCCTAACCCCACTTCACTTCACCTAGTTAACTCTTTGGAACTCAGTCACCTCCTCTAGCTCTCCTGATACCCCTGTCTCTACCAAATTCAGAGTCAGTATATGCCTCTCCTGTCCCACTAGGAACACCGTTTCACAGCTCTGGGTCCAGCATCCAGTGCAACAGCTGGTACATAATATATGTTAAGTAAATGACAGCTGAATGAAGGGCGGTATCCCGGATTATAATGTTAGAGAAAAATTCATCTTCAAGTTTTTCTCACAACCACTTAAATTATCCTTGAGAGATAAATCAAGCATAATATCAAATACATACATGCGTATTTAGATATAAAGTGTAATATGATATGTGGATTCAATGTATCCAACTTATTCCCTACAAGAGCTACCTATGAGGTAGGCACTGCCTTCTGTGGATATAAAAACAAGAATCAAAGAAACACGCCTAGTTTTCAATATTATACTTCAGGACAGGAACTTACTTTTAAGGAAAATGTTGTATATAACTCTATGCTTAGAACAAATAACTATCCAATCTAAAGCCAACAGTTACTTACTGCTTAGCTGTTTCCCAACTGGGCAGTCCTCCTCAGTAGCCCTCAGAGGCCAGGCAGTCATTGTCACATCACAGACCCCCTAACACTGTTGGCAGTGATCCCGCTGCCCCTCTTAGTCCTGACTCACAGGGTAGGGAGACCCACAATGGGTAAGGAACTTTAAGGAGTGGAAAGAGAAAGACTTTTCCGTCTTCCATCTTTGACTTCACCAATAGGCTGTCACTGTTGATGACTCACAAATGATTGTTACCTCACATTCTACCTGGATTGTATCCAGGGGCAGGCTTCTGGAAAATCATGTTGCAGTCAGGGGTTTTGTATGTGATGAATCATTTCTCTTGCTGCTCTCGAGATGCTGTCTTTGGCTTTTGGTGGCTTGACTATGATGTGCCTATGCATGGATCCCTTTGAGTGTATACTAGAAATTTGTTGAGCTTCCTGGAAATGCAGATTTGGTATAGTGTTTCTTCAAAGTTGAGAAGTTTTTGGCCATTATCTCTTAAAATATTCTTTTTTCCACTTTCTTTATTCTTCTCGGACTCCTTTTACATGTACATTAGCTCAATGGTGTCCTAAAGGTGTCTGGGGCTCTGTTCATTTTTCTTCATTTTTCTTTCTATTGCTTAGACTGGATAATCTCAATTGATCTGTTTTCTTTTTTTTTTTAATTTTTTTTTTCAACGTTTATTTTATTTTATTTTTGGGACAGAGAGAGACAGAGCATGAACGGGGGAGGGGCAGAGAGAGAGGGAGACACAGAATCGGAAACAGGCTCCAGGCTCTGAGCCATCAGCCCAGAGCCCGACGCGGGGCTCGAACTCCCGGACCGCGAGATCGTGACCTGGCTGAAGTCGGACGCTTAACCGACTGGGCCACCCAGGCGCCCCTTGATCTGTTTTCAAGTGTACTGATTCTTCAGCCAGATCAAATTGCTCTCGATCCCCTCTATTTTTCATTTGTAACTGTAGAATTTCTATTTGGTTCTTATTTTTTAAATAATTTCTATTTATTGATATCCTCTATTTGGTAAGACCTAATTCTCAAGCTTTTCTTTAATTCTTCAGGCATGGTTTCTTTAATTCTTTGACCATATTTATTTTATTTAAAAAAATTTTTTTAATGTTCATTTATTTTTGAGACAGAGAGAGACAGAGCATGAATGGGGGAGGGGCAGAGAGAGGGAGACACAGAATCTGAAGCAGGCTCCAGGCTCTGAGCTGTCAGCATAGAGCCTGACGCGGGGCTTGAACTCACGGACCGCGAGATCATGACCTGAGCCGAAATCGGATGCTTAACTGACTGAGCCACCCAGGCGCCCCTCTTTGACCATATTTATAATAGCTGATGTAAAATCTTGGTCTAGGAAGACCATCATCTCCAGTTTCTCAGATAGTTTCTAACCAAAAAGAGAATAACTCAAAATAATAGTTTCTATTGATGCTTTTTCCCTCCATGTGTAAACCATTCTTTCCTGTTTCTTTGTGTGTGTCCTAAGTTTTTGTTGAAACTGGGCATTTAAAATAATATAATTTTAAATAATATCATCTAAACAATATAATATCATACAAATAATACAATATAGCAACCCTAGAAATGTGATGTCCCCCCTCCTCAGGTTCATTGTTTCTTGTTGTCATTGTCGTTGTTGTTATCGCTATTTGCTTGTTTAGTGACTTTCCTGGACTAATTCTGAAAAGTCTCTTTTTTTTGTCTTGTATGGCCACTAAAGTCTGCTTGCTTAGCTTAGTGGTCAGCTAATGATTGAACTAAGAGATTTCCTTGAACTGGCAAGTGTCTCTCCCTTTGCTGAGGGACTCTGTGTAAGTGTGTGTGTTGGGGCATGACTTAGGTGATTTGCAATTCTGCCTTAGCCCTCACTTCCTTGCTTGTGCAGGACCTCAAAGTCAGCCTGAGGTGAAAGATTATGACCCTCTTCAGGTCTTTCTTGGGTATGTACTCAGTAAAATACACGTGACCTTCTAGATTTCCAGAAATATGTTAGAACTTTTCAGAATCTTCATGTTGTTCTCTGTTTTTCCTTTTAAGTTTTTGCTCAGCTTCTTATTAGCTCCAACTGGTGACACTGTCACAGGAAACTGAGATATTAAAAACTTGCCACTGTTTTCTTTTCTTTTTTTTTTTTTTTTTGACAAATGCCCTGAGGATAGGGCCATTTACACAAAATTAGCATTGAGTTAGGTCAAATAAAGACAAGTCCTGTGGCTGGAGCTTTTCAATGAACTGCCAGACAAGTCAAGTAGTAATAATTCTTTGGAGATGGGGAATTCTTTGGACTCCAAACTCAACCTGTCCTCTTACTTGTCCATTCCAGGTGTCCCAGTCATTGATTTTAATCATTACACTTTTCTAATATATGTACTTAAGAATGTCAGTTTCCCTATAAGTACACTTACTTGGATCTCACACGTTTTGACATGTCACATTTAAAAAAAATATTTTTCATGTTTATTTATTTTTGAAAGAGAGAGAGAGAGAGAGAGCATGATCAGGGGAGGGGCAGAGAAGGAGACACAGAATCCGAAGCAGGCTCCAGCCTCCGAGCTGTCAGCACAGAGCCCGACATGAGGCTCGAACTCACAAACAGATCATGACCTGAGCCAAAGTTGGACACTCAACTGACTGAGCCACCCAGGCACCCCAATGTTTATTTATAATTACACATATTTTTTTATCTTTTCTGTTGCTCTTCATTTCTTCCTGCATCTCTATGTTTCTCTTTGAGATCATTTTCTTTTACATCTCCCCAAATCATACCCTAAACCTAAAGTTTCCTTTATTATGGGTTTTGTGATGACTTCTCTCAGTGCTTATTTGTTAAAAAATACTTTTATTTTGCCTTAATTTTTATACTATCTAACAGATTTTATTATAGAATGGTTTGCTTAACATGCTTCTACTGTGGTATAAACAAATGATTCTTTCCTTTCATTTTTTCATTCTTCACAGTATTGAGTATTTTATGGCAATAGGATTTCAAAACATTGTAAGAAATGAATTTTAATGTCTATAAACATAGTGTGTCCAATGTGCTGCTTAACTTATCTGTTCAATCTTTTTTTTTTTTTTAAGTAGAGGGAAGCTCTGTGTCTTTTTAAAAATTTTTAAATGTTTATTTATTTATTTTGAGAGAGAGGGAGAGAGCATGAGTGCAGAGGGGCAGAGACAGAGGGAGAGAGAGAATCTCAAGCAGGTTCCATGCTGTCAATGCAGAACCCAGCGCGGGCCTTGATCTCATGAACTGTGAGATCATGATCTGAGCCAAAATCAAGAGTCAGACACAACCAACTGAGCCACCCAGGCACCCCTCAATCTTTACTTTTATTTACTAAATATTATTCAGGTCCAAAACATCCATGTGATTATTTCACACAGTTTTCACGGTTTTTTTTGTGTCCCGTTTATTCATCTTGATTTTTAATTCCATGAACATGTTAATAATAGTTCAAAGTGTATGTCTTATTGAAGATCCAGATCTTCTGTGGATGTCTTTCCATTGTCTGTTTTTCTTCTCTTGGTTTTCTACCAAAACTTGTTTTCTTACATGGCTGGTTACTTTCACTGATGTTATCTTTTTCCAGAGGTACTTATTTTTGCTTCTAGTAAGCAGAGAGGCTAGAGAAGCTGATTACTTGATTCCAATCAGGAGTTGATATGGTTCTAAAACTAGGCTTTAATCTCTATGAGATATGCTTCTCCAATTGACTCTTACTCCAAAAAAAAAAAAAAAAAAAAAAAAGCTTACGATGTTTTCCAGAACATCTCCTCTCTGATACATCCTTAGCTCTAATTGTAGCCCTCCAAGCCCCTCTATATTGCTGGAACTTCCGTTCACACCCTCTAGCTTTTCATTCACTGCTTTCACTTTTGGAAGCAGCTTCAAATGTCACTCATCTCTACTGACTTTATTCCTTATTCAGATCTTGGCTTCCAAACTTCTCCCTGACTCAGTATTTCTGAGATGTCCAGCACTGCTACTTGTTCTCAGCAGGATATGTTGTCTGAAACAACCTGGTCAGCCACTGTCCAGTGGAAAACTCATAGGGGGGGCTTATAACCAAAGGAGTGACATGATGTAACTCAAGATTGTTGACCTGGCCAGAAGGCCCAAAGTAGATGAAAATAAATTGATTATATAATTGATATAGCTAGCATTTATTGATCATTAACTATGTGCCCAGTTGCTGTTCTAAGTGCTTTTACATGTATTTTCTCACAACAAACTAACAAATTAGATATTATTGCTACTCCATTTTATAAGAGAAGAAAGAAATGCATAGAGAAGTCAAGAAACTTGCCTAAGGTCATGCAGAAGTAGAGCCCACATTTGAACTTACGCAGTTTTGTTCGGAACACATACCTGTCTGATACAGAAGGTTGCTGTGGTAATGGAGGCAACAGATAGTCTGAGTCATGACTGGTATTGTAGCTGGGGAGTCAGAGAGGAATAGATAGCTACAAGAAATATTTCAAAGAAAGACTCATTAGGTGATCAAAAGAGTTGCATGGGATTAAGATGGAGGAAGTAAGGGCAAGACTAAGGTATGGGGCCTAAGTGCCTGGAGCATGACCATGCGTTTACTAAAAATTTATTGAGATGCAGTTGATTTAGATGAGTTGCAGTATTCTTACATGAATGTATTCTTACATGAATACATTCTTACAGTATTCTCCAGGTTTCATGTAATTCACGATTCATAAAATGTTGGCTGTTCCCAATAAATCTTACAGCCTCTGGGGGGAATGGCAAATGAAATTATTATTGCTGAATGTGAATGGAGTACTGAAAATAACTTGAGCGTCAGCATCAATGTGCTCAGAGGATTGAAAAGGATAAACTTTTCCCTAGTGCTGCCTGCTTTGCACCAAATCAATGGCTCCTGTTCACTCAAGACACAAAGTTTAGCTTACATTCTGTTCAATATTATTTTTAAAATTTGTATGACCATTATTGCCAATTTTCAGAAAAATGCATATTCATTGTGAAAAATATTAGGAAACAGAGCAAGGATAAAAAAGAAAATTAAAATCATCCATAACCCAGTACTCAGAGGTAACCACTATAAACATTTGGGGTACAGTTTTCCACTCTTTTTCCTATGCTTATGGCTAGATATATTCTATGAGACTGGTTTTGTGCTGTGCCTGGTGCTTCGTGGCTTGCCTTTGTATGCAGTAATGTATCATAAGCACTTCCCCGTTTCTTTAAATATTTCTGAGAACATGATTTTTAATAACTGCAAGAGTGCACATTCCCTTATTTTTGGAAATTGATTTATTCCATGAGGAATATAGATTATTTTCCTGGAAGAGTAGGTCAACCCGGAAAATTGCTCACAGAAGAAGACAATGGCAACGTAATCAATCATTGCTGCCCATGGCCTCAGTCTCTGTATTGAAAGAAGAGAATTCTTTCTAGCAGTACCAGTTATAGAAAGGGATCATTCATGGGAAGTTGGCCTTGTGAAGGCGGAGACTTTGTTTTGTTCCTGCTGTACTCACAGCGCCCATTTTACAAAGAGCTTCTGAAATAAAGCAGAAAAACATAACCCAATAGATAAAAGACCAAAGGATGTGAATACTTTGGTTGTAGACAAATAAAAATGACTCTATGAAAAAATTTCCAACCACACTTAAAGAGAAATGCAATTGAAAATAAATATTGCATTTCCTACCTATCAAACTGCCAGAAATCCAAAAGTTTAACAATACACTCTGTTAACACAACTATATAGAAATAGGGCCCCTTGTACAGTGCTGGTCAGAATGCAAAATGTTTCAACCCCTAAAGAGGGGAATTTGTCAGTGTCTAACAAAATTATAGATGCATTTACCTTTTGATTCAGCAATTCCACTTCTGGAAGTATATCCCACAGGTACACCTATTCAAGTACAAAATGATACTTATAAAGGTTATTCAGTTCATTGGAGTATTGTTTGTAACTTCAAAAGATTGGAAATAATCCACTTGTCCAGCAACACGGGACAACTTAAATAAATTATGGCATGTCACCGAGCAGAGTACTATGCAGCTGTTAAAAAAATACAGCAAAGGTTCTATAGGTTGATATGGAGAGTTCTCCAGGATATATAAAGTGAAAAAATCACCATCAACAAGGTGCAGAATACTGCTACATATTGTATAAAGGAGAAAATAAGAATATATACCTATGTATTTGCTTATATTTGCACAAAGGGATATTAGAAGAAAAACACCAAGCTAATAAAAATGGTTATTTCTGGGGCGCTTGGGTGGCGCAGTCGATTAAGCGTCCGACTTCAGCCAGGTCACGATCTCGCGGTCTGTGAGTTTGAGCCCCGCGTCAGGCTCTGGGCTGATGGCTCAGAGCCTGGAGCCTGTTTCCGATTCTGTGTCTCCCTCTCTCTCTGCCCCTCCCCCGTTCATGCTCTGTCTCTCTCTGTCCCAAAAATAAATAAACGTTGAAAAAAAAAATTAAGGGGCGCCTGGGTGGCGCAGTCGGTTAAGCGTCCGACTTCAGCCAGGTCACGATCTCGCGGTCCGTGAGTTCGAGCCCCGCGTCAGGCTCTGGGCTGATGGCTCAGAGCCTGGAGCCTGTTTCCGATTCTGTGTCTCCCTCTCTCTCTGCCCCTCCCCCGTTCATGCTCTGTCTCTCTCTGTCCCAAAAATAAATAAACGTTGAAAAAAAAAAAAAAGAAAAAAAAATTAAAAAATGGTTATTTCTGAGGGAAATGGTGTAGGGGAAGGGGTAGAAGCAAGACTTCTCTGTGAATACCTTCCATGAAGGCTTTGGTCTTTGAATAATGTAAATGGATAATTTATTCTAAAACAAAAAAATCTTAAAATTGGAAACAAACACATGAACATAACTATACATCAAATATTGCCATGCCCACATGTACCTTGAGGGCACAGTGCTTTGACTTTACCTCTTAGTGGCTACAGCTACATGATGTTGGTAGAAAGGTACCATGTGAGATCTTACAATGTATACTGCATGCAGGTGGGTGTTAGGGGATGATTTGCACCCCCTAGAATGTCATATGTTGAAGTTCTAACCCCAATACCTCAGAATGTGACCATATTTAGAGATGGGGTCCTTAAAGAGGTAATGAAGTTAAAATGAGGTCACTGGGGTGGGCCTTAATCCAATGACCGGTGTCCTTATAAGAAGAGGAAATAGGACACAAACATGCACTGACGAAAGACCATGGGCAGACATAGGAGAAGACGGCCATCTACAAACCAAGGAGAAAGGTCTCAGAAGAAACCAAACCTGCCAACACCTTCAACTTGAACTTCTAGCCCCCTGAACTGTGAGAAAAATTAATTTGTTGTTTAAGCCAACTAGTCTGTGGAACTCTGTTACAGTGGCCCTAGAAAACCAATACAGCAAGGGCTTTTTATTTGCTTACTGTTTCATTCCTGCACTTAGAACAGTGTCTGGCATATAATAAACATAGTCATTGAAGGAAAAAGGGAAGGAAGGAAGGAAGGAAGGAAGGAAGGAAGGAAGGAAGATCTATTCCTAGAGTTTGCAATAAAAGTAGGAGAAAAGATCTGTAGTTGGAGATTTCCTCCACCAGTAATTTCTATTCTTTTGTTCCTCCTCATCATATTGTTTTTATCTCAGAAGAGGTTATCCTCTTGCCTTTCCCTCCCATCCTCTTCCTCCAGTGGATTACTCACCAGCCTATCTTCTGGAGACTTTCTGTGCACCACCTTTTCTTCTGTGCCTTCCTTTGGATCTCTTTGTTCTTGGTGGTTGAGGCAGAGTGGATTTCCCAAAGATGGCCTCAATGAGCTGTCTTATTCCATACACTTTTCTTATACTGTGACCTTTCAAAACACTCTCAAGAGGCAGAGTCTGTACCCTTCCCCTTGAACCTGGGTGGATCTTTGGATTGCTTCAACCAACAGAGCACAGAGGAAGCAATGCTTTGTGACTGGTCAGCAGTAATGTGCTGGGCCCATGCTACGAGCTCTCCAGTGAGGGTGGATGTCTTTCTCCAGCCCCGTGCCCAGTAAAGTCGTGCCAATACCCTGGAAACAGCCACAGTGGGATTATCTATGGTGCAGAAGCCAGACAGGACTAGGATCACACACACACACACACACACACACACACACACACACGCACACAGGTGGTTGTTAAACATTTACCAGCAAACCACTATTTCTGAGGTTAGATCATAAAAAGTGATTCAGCTTCCCCTGGTTCTCCATCTCTCAGTACATGTGCTTTTAAATCCCAGCCGCCACGCTCTGTAGAAGCCCAGGGCACATGCAGAGGCCACATGTAGTGTTCTGGCTGACAGCCCCACCTAGCATCACCCCCACTCGGCATGTGAGTGAGAAAGCCCTCCCATGACTTCAGCCTCAGCCTCCATCTGTCCGGGAGCCCAGTCAGTTCCCAGAACTGAGACATATAATAATAAATGAGCACTGTTTTACACCACTTAGCTCGGAGTGGGGAAACAGCAATAGGTAATCACAACAGTGATGCTCTTCTCTGCTCTTCCTCATGGCATTGTAAGTTAAGAGGAAGGAAAATTTAACATTTTTAAAATGTATCGGTTTTACGTGATAAATCTTCATGCTCAGAGTGAGATTTACTCACTCTCTCATTTATTCAACAGATATGTATTGAGTGCTAACTAAGTATCAAACCCTCTGCTCACTCAGTGGTAAGGGTAGAGGAGCTCCCTGTACGCAAATACAGACAAAATGGAAACAACCAAATACAAACACGGTATGAAAGGCTGACCACGCAGAAGTGTGTCCAGGAGCTACTGGGATGGTGAAAAGGAGAAAGGGGCTAACTCTTGCTTGTTGAGAGGTGCACAGGAAGCACATAGTCAAGGAAGACATCAGAAAGAATGTCTCGGCTAAGTCCCGAAAGCTTGATGGTGTTCCATTTTATTAGTGGGAAGGTTTTCGCAGACACAGAGTAACCCATAAGAAGGAATGAAACATTAAGATCCTGAAACCCTTGTTTTGCACGACTGGATGTGCCCCATCACTGACAGACAGTTGCTGGAGGCTTATGATCAGGCAGCTTCGTGTTGAGGCATGTTGAGAGATAGAAGCATGGAAAATAGGTTGAGACCAAGTTATGAAGACCCATGACTCTATCCTGATAAAAGCTTGTAGCACAATAAGAATTAAAATATTGTTTTAAATCTATTAGAGGTCAACAAATGATGTCATGCTGGATGATAAAACTCTCAGAACTTACTATGTGCCTGTCACCTGGGTCATTGCATATTGATTTAGCTATGCCGATAGCTTCCGACTGGCATCTGTTCCGATTGGCTGGTGCTGCCGTTCTAATGGGTCAGGGCCCTTGACCAGTTTTTAAGTACCGTATTTTGAATGTATCACCCCTGAAAATATTATTAAAATCAAGGACAGGGCAAAGTGGGTAAGCATTCGCCATTTCGTGAGTGATAGCCAATACATCAGACAACGAAATAAAACAGGAGGTATAAATACTAGAAAGGAAGGGGCAAAGCCATAGTTACTGGCAGATGATTTGACTTTCTCTCTAAACAAAAAAGGAATCAACTTACAATTTTAGAATTGATAACAATCAGAAAAAATAAGCATATGATGCCAGATTTCTCCAAATTTATTTATGACTTTAATGCAGTCTTGAACAGAATTGACAGAGGATTTCTCCCCCTGGGAAACTCAACTAAATCACCTTTAAAAAAGTAATCTGGACAAGTAAATATGTGAGAAAGATAAGGAGTCTGACCCAGTGTCTTTGGTCTCAAAATTCTAGGTGACGAGAGAGACCCAGCTGCCGGGGTTGGGGTAGGAGCCAGGGGGAAGGCCGCTGTTTCTGACGGGAGGCCAGGGTCCCACAAAAGGCTAGCTGATGGTAGGGGGAGGAAGGGCAGAGGGAAGAGAAAACCCCTGGGAGGTGGGGTTGAGCATTTTCCCAATCGTGACACATACCCCTGGGGACGTTGAGACCATCCTGGACTCGGCAACCAGGAAGAGGTACATGATGACAAGTTATCACTCCTTCCCCTCAAGGCTCCAACTGGACCTGAGTAAAATGATTGAGGCTGGAAACCTTCCAGGGAGTGAGGAAGCAGTCTGCAGGAATGTCTTGTCTTCACACCCTCCCTAGAGCCCCTGGGAGCCCTGAATGTGGAGCTCAAGGACGCCCCAGCATTTTCCTGGAGCACCTTGCACAACTGCCCAATCCCACAGGGCCCTTTGAACTTTAGGAGTTTGGCTGTATTTTTTTTTTTTCCTTCTTCTTTGCCTCTTAGACCCCAAAGTTTATTTGTTCATTTATTTATTTATAAAATTGTGGCAAAATACACATAACATAAAATTTAACATCTTAACCATTTTAAGTGCAGAGTTCAGTAACGTCAAGTACAACAATGAGACAAACTGTTGTACTGCCATTCCCACCATCCATCTGCAGAACCTTTCTATCCTGCAAAACAGAAATGTGCCCACGAAAAATAACTCCCATTTCCCTGTCTCCCCCCCCCCCCCCCCCAGCTCCTGGCAACCAGCACCGCCTTTGGGCTCAGAGCTTGACCACTCTGGGTACCTCATGTAAGTGCAATCCTACGGTGTTTGTCCTCGGGTGACTGTCTTATTTACTGCACTTGGTGAAATGTCTTCAAGGTACATCCCAGTTGTAGTGTGGGTCAGGGGTTGACTGCCTTTTCATTCTCCTTCTGACTCTGAGCCAGTTCAGGACTCAGGCAACCCGCTTCTCTTTTTCTTAAATTATTTTCAGGAACAGGGTGCCTGGGTGGCTCAGTGGATGAAGTGTCCGAATTCAGCTCAGGTCATGATCTCACAGTCTGTGAATTCGAGCCCCACATTGGGCTCTGTGCTGACAGCTCAGAGCCTGGAGCCTGCTTCAGATTCTGTGTCTCCCTCTATCTCTCTGCCCCTCCTCTGCTTGTGCTCTGTCTCTCTCTCTCAAAAATAAACAAACATTAAAAAAATTTTTTAAATTATTTTCAGGAAAATTAGAATGCTGAAAAAAGTTAAAGAGAAAATAAAAGTGTATATTGAAAATGCTTTCTGACTTAGGTGGGAGTTGAAGTGAGGGACCTAAAAGTTGCTTCCCCAGATAGGAAGCCGTTGGGGTTCACAGATGGAAAATTTAGAAAAAGTGACTCAGGGGTGCCTGAGTGGCTCAGTTGGTTAAGCGTCTGACTCCTTATTTTGGCTCTGGTTGTGATCTCATGGTCATGGGATCGAGCCCTGCATCAGGGGCTCAAAATAAGATTTAAAAAAAAAAAAGAAAAGAAAAGAGAAAGTGACTCAAATAGAAGAGTGACATCAGAATAGAAAGCTCTCCAAGGAAAGCATGAAGAGAACGAGAATGATTACACAGAGCTGATTTGTCTGAGAATGACACACAATGAAAGACAACCTTCTGCACAATCTGGGGAGAAAAATGGGGGTGAACGTTCACAAACAGGGGGATCAGTGTCGACTGTGTCTCTGATTGCTCCTTATGTGGTACGCAACTTGGTCTTTGGCCAACTTTAATACCTCCCTTCATTTCTATGGCTTCTGTCGAGAATCAGGCATACCCTCATTAAGTCACAGACTCCTTTGTAATTAAACTCAGCGATACACTCATTAACTCATTACTCTTCTGACTTAAAATTTCTTATGGGATACATTGGATTTTATGAAATAACCCTTTTACTCATAGTGTCTGGCTTGGATGGAGTAAGAGCTACTGGTTCAACGAATGACTGAATTCACTTCTACCAGCAGGGCCTCATTATGTAGGCCACCTGAAGGCTTACTGGTGACAATATGCATAATAAAGTTTCCACTCCGAATTTAATTTTTAACTCAACTCTACTAATGTTTCCCCCATGGGGCCTTTATTCATATGGCAATAAGTGTAGTGGGCAAGAGGATTGACTCGGGATCACATCGCCTGAGTTTGAATTCATTACACACACTCAGGAGCTATGTGACCTTGGGTAGTTACTTAATCTCTCTATGCCTCACTCTACTCATCTGTGAAATGGGGATATTAATAGCACCTGCCTTGCTTTGGGCAGCATTTCTAACAGTGGTTTTGTACTCATTTCCCACAGTAGCTGCTTCCACTGTCTGTTGCTAATCTCTGAGTTGCCTACTACCGCCCCCCATCCCAAAACTTGTTTGACTTTTCAGCCCTTCCACTTTTGTAGCTAATTCCTTGTTTTAAATTCCCTGTTTTCCTAAGTGATAAGACTATTCTTTTTATTCCTATCATTTAGCCTTCGAATCTCATAATCACTTTCCAAAGACTCATGCTTTTTTAAAAACAAGTCTTTTTCTGCATATAAATATATATTGTCTCTGGGGGCATCTGGGTGGCTCAGATGGTTAAGTGTCAGACTTGGGCTCAGGTCATGATCTCACAGTCTGTGAGTTTGAGCCCCACGTCGGGCTCTGTGCTGACAGCTCAGAGCCTGGAGCCTGCTTCAGATTCTGTGTCTCCCTCTCTCTGCCCCTCCCCGACTTGTGCTCTATCTCTGTCTCTCAAAAATAAATAAATGTTAAGAAGAAACTTTTTAAAATATATATTGTCCGGTTTGGGAACAAATATTCTGTGACCTTCTGCTGTGTCTACAGCTGCGCCTGGAAAAACTGAGAGGCCACCTGGTCACTGACCCCCAGGAGGACGGCCCCATAACCTGAAATTTAGTCTGTTTTGACTCCTGAGCTGAAACATGTTCAAAAAGGCCTACTGTCCTTCTTCAGCCAGCTCCAGTCTCTGCTGGAGGGTCCAGGGGGTTGTAAGGCTCTGCTCCCCCTGCTCATAACCACCCCACTTCAACTTGCTCAGGGGGAGGGGTGGCCCAGCGTTGCAGAGAAGAATCAGGGCACCCATACACCACCCTTTGCTCCGGCAGGTCCCCATGTGCTGTGAAGTGGTCAGCTTGGGTTCAGGGCTAGAGTCTGGCAGGGCCGGGACTAGACTGAAACTAGGGAGGCACTGGACACAAGGTTTGAAGAGATGTCATTTTCAGGGCCATGCAAGTGCAGACTTGGCCTTAAAAGGGAATGCCTCCTTGTATTTTGTGCAGTCAGAACTCCCACCTTGGTCGCACCCTGTAGACGGGCCTTTTCCACGAAAACAACAACACAAAACGTAGCAAGCCAGGGCTGGAGGGTGCATTTAATGCCATCTGATATGAAATGGCATTTTCATAGAGTCTCAGACTCGTATAAAGTAACAGTTGAGGACTTCTGCTACCTGACGCTTGTAACAGGCGACGCAGCCTCCAGGAGTCGCGGCTTCAGACCGCGGACAATTAGGCGTTTATTATCCTGGACACACTGCCTGCCCCAGATTTCACTCTCCGATCTAGCCTCTGGAATGACACTGAATGTTTCCTCTCTTTTCTTCACGGCAATCCTCAAGCACTGACCGTGCCTCTCGTGTGCTCAGCCCCTCTTCCGGGACCTCCATCCCCTTCACTAAACATCCCTGTTCGGTGGACCCTTCCTCACATGCCACGAGGCATGTAGGGACAGCGAGAAGTGACAAGAGCCTCTCCAGACAGGTGTGCACCACCAACTAAAGCTACGGCGCTGGAATGGAATATTTCCAGCACCAATTATCACCCGCACTGAATTATAACCTCAGTCTGCATTGTAACGATCCCCCGGCCTTGCAAAACCTTCCTGGGATTGGTCTGCTGCCCCCTTCCGGCGGTGGGGAGCACTCCAGGTTGTTAAGGCTGCTGGTGGGGGTGTGCTTTTTACCCACCCGTGAGAGTGGAAAAGGCAGATAAGCCACCCCTCGCCAAGGCAAAGGCCAGGAGTTGCTGTTATGCAGCAGGCAAGAAATCTGAAGTGGGAAGCAGAGAAAGAAGCGTACGACAGAGAAGGGGACCTGAAAGTGAAGAGAGGCCCCACAGATGCAGACCTGGACTCCTGGGACCCCAGCGTGGCTGAATTCTGCTCAGGTTCTGCATCGGGCTCTTTCCTCAGCTCTAAAGGTGAGTCAGGACAGCCCGTGCAGCCTTTCAAGTTGGAGGAATGCTCCTAGCAGATGGTTTCTCAGAATCACTCAGAGGAAGATGGCAATGTGCTGATTTATGCTTCCTGGAAGGGAATGCCTGCCTTGTGGAGGTGCTTTTCTTAATTGTGTGAAGGGAACGAAAACCTTAATCTTCACTGAATCTAAGGAAAATGGTTTTTCTTGCTGAGAGAATTATCGCAAAGAAACAATGAACTACAGGGCGACAGCAAGTTGTGCTGGACTATTAGAAATAATTTGCTAACTACAGGGCAATGGAGTGCACAGAATCTACTGGGTCTCTGAGCTGGTGGCTTTGACTTGATCATTACAAAAGTGTCGTAGAGCTGAAAGGAAGTACGTTTTCCATTTCATAGGAACCGAACAATGAAAGGCACATAGGGGGGTGGTGGGATCACTGGGGCACACAGTAGGTATGCAATGACCTCCACTGAATTCATGCATGATGCAATAGTTAGGAGAGGAAACGTAGCATAGACTACAGAGGGAGCTACAGGCAATGAAAGATTTGTGTTCCAAGCAGCTGAAACGTCTGCTGGAAATATTCAACTCTCTGGTTAACGTCTGCTTTGGAGGAACAGGGATGGAGATGGTTAATGTTTAACCGTTAAGGTTACTCAAAACCAAGCAATGAGTTGGGGTCTCTGTCACATCCGATTTAGGAGCAACCAGTCTTGTTTACCAAGTAAACCATTAAAATTACACTCACCAAGTCAAAGACGTGCTCATGCTTCATGCTGGAGCTTCGGGGTGAAAATCAGTAATGCTCAGTACTGACCCAGTGCTCAATGTCAAAAAAACCTAGACACCTATCCATTCAGGCTCACTGTTAAATTAGGACACAAATCAGAGGCTTAAAGTAGCATTTGATACATCTGAACACTAAAACTTTAGGGGATGTTAGATCTAAAAGGGTTTCTCCAACTCAGAGCTACTGACATTTTAGACCACATCATTCTTTGTTGTGGGGGCCGCCTTGTTCCTTGCAGGATGTTTAGCAGTACCCCTGGTCTCCGTCCACCGGCCGCTAGCCACCACCCCCACCCTTAGTCATGACAATCAAAAACGTCTGCAGATACTGCCAAGGGTCCCTTGGGGAGCAAAGCTGCCTCTGGGTGAGGACCACTGAGATATACCAACTGGACTGAAAACTGAAGAATGTCATTTGGCAATTATTATCAATTAATTTCCTTCTGCCCTTTGTTATGGGTCAACTTCCAGGAGAGAAAGCAACGGGAGCTATTATCACTATTCTCTTTTAAAAATTTTTCTTAATGTTTTATTTCTGAGAGAGAGTCAGACAGACAGAGCACGAGTGGTGGAGGGGCAGAGAGAGAGGGAGACACAGAATTGAAGCAGGCTCCCGGTTCTGAGCTGTCAGCACCAAGCCTGACGTGGGGCTCGAACCCATGAACCATGGGATCATGACCTGAGCCAAAGTCAGATGCTCAACCAACTGAGCCACCTAGGCGCCCCCTGTCATCACTATTCTTATTGATGCAGAAGCACACATGAGACAAGCGATCCTCTCACCGTCTTACATAAGGATGAACTTCTAGGTCATTGTTAATTCACACTGGAGAGATAGTACTGCCCAGCTCCCTACCCCAATCTCTTCCTGTTTCAGATTTCTACCAAAAAAGAAAACCTACCAAGCAAGCAAGAAGCATTTTCATTTTCTTATTACTTAGAAACTTTTGAAATTAACTAAAATTGTCATTATCACCAAGATTAACATGGTTCTACTCTATTGGAAATCTCCTGTATTTGAGGGATTGCGCTCTTAGAAGAGCTTCTGTTTAGAAGGGCTAGGGAGAATGTCACTGAGTTTTGTGAGTTTTGCCATGTTCCCACCTTTTAAAAATTTTTTTTAATCTTTATTTATTTATTTTTGAGAGAGAGAGAGAGAGAGTATGAGCTGAGGAGGAATAGAGAGGGAGGGAGAGAGGAAATCCCAAGCTCCACGCTGTCAGCACAGAGTCCCATGTGGGGCTTGATCTCACCAACCATAAGATCATGACCCAAAATCAAGAGTCGGATGCTTAACTGACTGAGTGTCCCTGACATGTTCCCACCTTAGCAGTGAATAGATCTTTGATTTAAACCTGTAAATTCACACAGTGAGTTCTATGAATAAAAAAGCAGATTTGCTACTATATTTTCCAATTACAGCTTTTTTGGTGGGCTTGGTACCTCAAAGGTATTTGTTTTTGCTTTGATTTGAAATAAATCCACATCAAATATCATAAAAACTAATTCACAAAAGGAGAAGACGACCAAAAAACAAACAAGTCATGAAACAATGTGCAATATCCCTGGTAAACAAAAATTAAATTAAAATCGTAATTAAATTCCATTTTTGCCTATTAAAATAATAAAAATGCTTTAGTCTTTCTAACTCCGAATGCTGGCTAGGATATGGTGAAACTGGCACTTTGATGTATTGCTAGTGACATCATAAATGGATACAACTCTTTGGGAAATTAATTATATCTTAAAAGCCATAAAATTGTTCACCCTCCTAAATTCGGTAATCCCACATCTAATTATTTATTCTAAGGAAGTATCTAATGTATGGAAAAAGCAATCTTCATGGACATATATGTCTCCTAGGATTAGTCAAAATAATCAGACATTGTAAGTAAATATCCAATAACCAGGTTATGGTTAGGCATAGGATGATATACATCCTGCTCTGTGGAATGTGGTAGAACTATTAAAATGATGGTTATAAAGACCACATAATTACAGAAAGAATTCCCATGTCAAAACGTGGAGTGTTAATTTAATGTACCCATGAATGCGGCCGTTTAAAATGTGTGTGCATGCATGTGTACAGGTACAGGTACATATCCACACACTTGGAAGAAAAGCTCTTAAAATACTAACAGTTGATGGGCTACGTGTTCTGCAGTTGTTTATAGTGACAAATGGTTTTCTTTTCCCTATAACTGAATTTTCTGTTAGTTTACTTCTGTAATGTTAAAGACAGTATTCCAAAAGAGAAACAGAGTAGACGCACCTGGGTGCTTCAGTCAGTTGAGAGTCCAGCTTTGATTCAGGTCGTGATCTCGCTGTTTGTGAGTTCGAGTCCCGCATCGGCCTCTGTGCTGTTAGCTCAGAGCCTGGAGCCCGCTTCGGATTCTGTGTCTCCTCTCCCTGCCCCTCCCCCGCTTGTGCTCTGTCTTTCTCTCTAAAAAATAAACTTAAAAAGAAAAAAGAGAGAGAGAAACAGTATCTCCTCACCTCCATCACATCATCACATCCTATCTCCCTTTTTTGTTTCTCTCCGCTCTAGTGACTTGTTTCTGCTTGTCTATGCCCCCTCAGGCTACTTTTTATCTCCGGAATTGGGGGCAAACAATTTAACTGATTTCCTTTCAAAAAAATACTTCTTCAATGTTTTAAATTATAAACATAAAACCGGCTCAGGGGTAGAAAGGTGAGGCAGGATTAGGGTATAAAGTACAAACGAAAATACTTTGCATTCATGCCTCCAGCCCTTTCTTCAGACCCTACCCCATGGCCCGAGTTCTGGTTCATCTCTCCAAACGCAGTGGTTCTTAACGCAGGGTGTGTCTGCTTCTGAGCTTTTCCTGTGCATTTGTGGAGACGGTTTTCACACCCATGAAATCGTATTATACGCATCACCCTGCCCACTCAGGTTGTGACAGATTGTGCCAAAAACCCCTCCAAAGAAGTGGTACCAACAACGTATCCTTAGCTCTGTTTTTCTGTCTCCTCACTAAAATCTTAAACTGTTCAATCTTTGCCAAGCTGATAAGGGAAAGATGATAGCTCACAGTTGTTTTAATTAACATGTCATTCCTTATCAGTGCAGTTGAACACAATTTATGAAGGCTGTTGGCCAGCATTCGGGACTCTGCATGGGAATTCTGTCATCGCTTTCTGGCTGAGCGCCAGAGCTCAGCTGCAAGGTCACAGCCACCTGTCTCTTCGGGGACATTCTTGAAGGTGTGACGGAATTAGTAGCACATCATTCTCTTTTAGTTCTCATCCATCTCACCGGCTTATGAAAATAAAAGGGCTTGAGGAAACAAGAATTGCCCCCCTTACAAAATGATCTCAAAACCTGTACCTTGTGTCGGTGTGTTCTTTTGGATCCCGCTTTACGGGGTCTGATCTTGTTACCAATAAGGATATCTTTGGTTTTTAAATGGACGTTTCTACCACTCTTTGCAGTTAGAGACTACAAAGATCAGCCACTCTGGGATATTTGAATCTAAAAAGTTCTCTGTGCCCCCCTACCCTGTTTCTTGTAGTGGACACTGTTCAAGTTTCACGGGGAAACTAATGTGCATGTCTCCTACCCCATTTAGTGGTCCCAAGGTACAAATGTTTGTACTGTTCTGATGTGACACAGACAAGTTCAGATGGTGTCCACAAAGCTGTTGTGGATTTAAAAACTGGAATATCTTGGGGGCACCTGGGTGGCTCAGTTGGTTAGGCGTCCGACTTCGGCTCAGGTCATGATCTCACGGTTTGTGAGTTCGAGCCTGTGCGGTCAGCACAGAGCCTGCTTCGGATCCTCTGTCTTCCTCTCTGTCTGTCCCTCCCCCTGCCCTCAAAAATAAGTAAACGTTAAAAAAAATGTTTTTAAACATGGGATATCTTGGGTTGTAGGTATGATAGGAACAATTCAACTCCACACACAAGTCTGAACACTATGTATGTTGGAGGAGGAAAGTGTTATGGCCCCTGGCTAGATGTGAAGTCCACACCAACCCCTGAGAAGAAAACTCCACCAGCCTCTAAATGTTATTTACGTACCGATCCACGGTGCCCAGGGCCTGTTAGTGAAGTCCACAAGTTCTAGAACTCCAAAGGCCGAGAGGGCAGGGAGACAGGACATCTGGAGCTGAGACTGGAAGAGAGCCACGTAGGGACCGGGAACACAGTCTCTGATGCTGCCAGAGGTAGAGGGACTGGGGTTTCTCTCCCCTCAGTCCGGCCAGCACATACAGATGACAGGACTTGCCCAGAGCGAGGGCTTTGTGTCATACATGAGACACAACTGTTCTTTACCTCAGAAGGGGGAGGGAAGGAGCTGTCCCTCCCTATGAGGAGCCCTGCTGAGCCAGAGCCCCCTCCTGCCCTTATCAACACCTGGGCTTGTCCTCAGGTACAGGATGGTTGTTGTCTAGACGGGGTTTTAAGTGGCCTCGCTTGTGTGGCACCCCCGTGGTAATCGACCTCCATAACTGTGGACACCAACAATACATCTGTCATTCATTCAGCAACCAGCTGTTTATGACTGAGGGTCTGCTTTCTGTTTAACCGAAGGACATGCACCTGGAAAATCCCGTCAGGCCAGAGGAGTGGCCTCATTTCACGCCTCTCCGTGGGAAGCCGAGTAAACGATGTGGAAGGAGGCTGTTGCTTATTCACGGCTGCAGTTTTCCAGATTCTCTGTGTGTGGGGATGCCAAGGGGATGGATTCTGCAAGGATAGTGTGGAAAAAGTGGAGCCTCGTGAAGAGACACTTGAACAGCTGTTTCTGGAGTTAGTTGCTCACCAAGCTCTTTCATCACCACACTGTAATGGGGACTTCCAAAGTCGGCTCTGGTCGAGGGAGACCAGGCATCTTGAGTTTGGCAGATCTTTAGACACCTGAACCTGGCTCTGTGACCTTGGGCTCGGTTCTTCTGACCCCCAGTTTCCTCATCTGTAAAATGGGGATAGTACTCCTTCCCTGGCGAGATAAGATTGTGCATCCTCAGGACCGATGGAAAAAGCGCGCCGACCTCGCAGCCCTTGACTCACGCTGGGGAGCCTTTCTTTCTAGGTGTCCGCACCTTTCCTCCTGCTCTGTGGTGAGGAGGGGGAGAGACCGTGGGCTTGGAGGTCACCGAGACCAGGCTTCGGACAGTCACGGAGGTCTCATTTCAGATGCCAGCTCTCCCGCTCACCGGCTGAGTGACTTTGAACGTACAAACGGTGTGAATCTCGGTTCTTCCTGTAACATGGGGCGTGCCTGCCTCCTGGGGGGCCGGCGGATGAAATGAGGTAGCAAAGTGGGGGACCGGGGCAGCGCATCAGTGCTCTGCCTCTGGTTTGAGACCCCCCGTCCCCTGTCACGTTGACTCCTACTTGCCACGAAGGGGATTCTGCGGATACCAGGCCAGGTTTTGAGTGTGACACGTCCCCGAAGCAAAGTGATGGGGAATAAAAGCCCCGTATCTCATCGTAATCCCCGGAGCTGGAAGCGCTGGCTCAGTCACCCAGCCCGAGAGTTAGCAGAGGATCATCGGGGGAGAGACGCTGCCAGAGAAAGCGCTGCCTGCCCGGGTGGCCTCCTGCCAGCAGGCTCCCGCCGAGCGATGGCAGTGGAGTAAATCACAGTGAACAACAGCTTCAGGCGGCCCTGCTTCTTAGCCATCATTTCCACCTCTGTCCCCGCGCTGCAAATACCCACCTGTCACTGCCAGCTTCCCCTGCGTGAAGGTCTTTCCTCCCAGGAGGGCTGCGCGGAATACTGCCAAGATGCCCTGCTCCCCCGGCCTGCGAACCGCGGCGCGACTAGCACTGATGAGGTTTGATTTTGTTTGATTTACTTGTTTCCTGAACATTAATTTTCTCTTTGTGTGAGTAGAGCTGACACACAATGTTCCATTAGTTGCAGGTGTACTGCATCGTGATTCAACAAGTCGATACGTTGCACCGGGGGCTCTCGCTACAGGTGTAGCGACCATCTGTCACCATCTGACACTGTTACAATAACACTGGCTGTGTTCCCTGAGCAGTGCCTTCGATACCCGTGACTTACTCATTCCGTGACTGGAAGCCTGCGTCTCCCTCTCCCCTGCACCCACCTTGCCCGTCCCAGAGCATGCCTGCAAATGGAGCTGTGCCCGTTCAGTACAGGTTCCTGGAGACACTTTTTGTTAGCACCCTGTCTTTTGTATCCCGCCTGGGTCAGCCAGCCCTCCCAGAGACCAAAGTCTGCCGAGCAACAAAAACTTCTCCCAAGTAGAAAATTGTACAACTGCCCATAACCAGGCTTCAGGCGAAAGGAACAGAAATCTGCCCCCACCCCACAACCGTTCCCCTTAATGTCTTTACAGGGTGACATCATTCTCCTGGGCAGGGGAACTTGCTGTCTTACATGATTGGTTGGAATTTTATTGGGTATTATAAAATTAATGGCTATACTGAGGTGCCTGGCTGGCTCAGTCAGTAGAGCATGTGACTCTTGACCTCAGGGCTGTAGGTTCTGGCTCCATGTTGAGTGCAGCGATTACTGAAAAATAAAATCTTTGGGGCGCCTGGGGGGCTCATCTGGTTAAGTATCTGACTTTGGCTCAGGTCACTGCGTCAGGGTTCGTGAGTTTGAGCCCTGAGTCAGGCTCGGTCCTGGCAGTGCAGAACCTGCGTGGGATTCTTTCTGTTCCCCTCTCTGCCCCTCCCCTGCTCTCTCCCGTACTCTCTTTCTCTCGATAAACAAACAAACAAACAAACAAACAAATAAATAAATAAAAATAAAATCTTAAAAAAACACATACATAAACACATTTTTAAAAATTTTTTAATGTTTATTTATTTTTGAGAGAGAGACAGAGTGCGAGTGGGGGAGGGGCCAGAGAGAAAGGGAGACAGAATCTGAAGCAGGCTCCAGGCTCTGACCGGTCAGCACAGAGCCCCATGTGGGGCTTGAACTCACAAACTGTGAGATCATGACCTGAGCTGAAGTCAGACGCTTAACTGACTGAGCCACCCAGGTGCCCCAACACATTTTTAAAAAATAAGTAAAATTAACACATACTTCTTCCAAGGAAAGGGAGATCTTTCTCATCGGGTCAACCAACTTGCTCAGACCATGGCAAGCCCCCGGTGAGGCTGGGATGGGATACAGGCTTCTTGGGTCTCAGTCCCAAGAACTATGGTCAAGTCTGTGGTTACCCTTTGTCCTTGGGCCCTCAGGGAGCAAGTAGTGTTACAATGCAGAGCAGTGATGTGTGTGTGAAGCGGGAAGGACTCCAGCTCTGTCGGTACACCTGGGTCCTGGGTAGATGCTGCCAGTTGTCAGCTCTGGCTTTACGGTCAGTCTTAGCGTCTCTGGGTCCCCGAGACACCTTCTGTAAACTAGAGTTGACGCTACTTCCCAGACAGGATCGTTGTGGGGATTAAATATGAGAATTTGTCTCTAAAGAGCTAACACAACACCAGACATATGACGGCTCCTCGGAGAGTGATAACTATTACCATCTCACCCTCCCGACCCTGTATCTTCCCAGCTGGGCATCAGTGGGCAAGCCTCTTACCCTCTCTGAGCTTGATTCCCTCACTCCTGAAATGAGAGGCGCTTTCCCTACCCGCCAGATAACGGCTAACAAGGCCACACCTGCCATGAGACCAGCACGGAAGCGGGCACCCCAAATCCCAGGCTGACTGAGGCCACCGTGCAGGCAGACAGTGCGCATGGTGGTGGCTAATCGGTGCTGAGTAAACCCTGCCGTAGCCTTTCTAAAAAATCACGTTTGATCCCCAGATCTCTGTCAGCAGAGAGAGAACAATGCCAGGAGGTCTGGAGAAGGAGTGTCATCGATGCATTTAGAAAATCGCCAGCAACGGTGAGTCACAGCCCTGAGAAATGTCCTAGTTTTGAAGGATTTGGGGCTCTGGGATCCCATGACTTGTTGGTCATGTGATAGAGCCTGTGAGCAAGTGACCCATGTGGCTGGTCTGTGCTTGGCTCAGTGTCCTGCCCTCTGCTAGTACCTCCTAGTTCTACTCCTTATGTATTAAACTTTAGTTTTCTATAGTACACAGAATGTGTTTTCAATATAATTATGTGTTCAAAAAAATGTTTGCGTGAATGGGGTCACTGATAACAACCAATGTATAATGGCATTGGAGCTGGGAGACATGGCAGGGAGGTGTGGAACAATTGCCTTTGCATTTGGAGTAGCTTTTCCTTGTGCCCACGCACCGTCTCTCCTTACCAAATTGGACTTTCCCCCCCACCCACCCCCTGCTGGAGCCCCCTGTGTCCCAAGGGGCTGGACCATGTTACAGAAGGCCCAGGCTGTATCATGACATTTGGAATATTCTGAATGCAAGTCCCAAGCTTTGAGTTTCCTTGGGATGAAAGCATTCACCTCATGGTGAGATATGTTGTTTAAGCCTTTCCACAAGGTTCCCTTTATTCACAGTCTGTAAAATCTTAGAGCAATTCTATCCAGAGGCAGCAGTCAGTAGGCAGAGCAGACTAAGGTGGAGGGGACAACGACGGGTGCTCAGCTACAGTGCTATTGACATGTGGATAGCCAGGTACTATCTCCAGCTCCCCACACCCCTTTCCTCGCGGGCTGTCTGGTTCACTGCTGCATCCCCACACCTCCAGCAGGGCCTGGCACGTAGTAGGAACACAGCAGCTGTCCACGGGATGACTAGACGGGTGAATGAATGAACCACCTTCTCCTCTAGCTGATGTATCCGGTCCCACCTCATCCTCCTCAAGCACAACCTGACATTTTACTCCCCGGGATGGCTCTGGGGGCTACGGCCCCTTCCCCCACTGGAGCACACCCACCATGGTGCTGGAGCCTCTGCCCAGAGGCTCTGATGCTCTGGCAGGAATGAAAACACACAGGTAGGTTCGCTGGCCTCCGGAAGAGGCAACGCCTTTAGCCATAGAACAATAGTTCTATGTTCTCCCGAAGTTCACTCCCACCCTACCTCTCCACACATCCCTACCCATTCTTGCAGTGAGAGCCCTGACAGCGAGGCCAAGTTGTCAAGAGAGGAGGTGTCACTCTCAGGGTTTCCCAGAAAAGGGTGTTTCCACGTTGTACCGCAAGTCCCCTGGTCTGGGCCATCAGCTCTTCAAGTGCCCTTGAAGGGCGCTAGAAAGGCTTTGGTTGGCCCTCCTCCACCTGTGGTCTCCTCGATCCCTGAGCTTTCACTTTTTGTTCTGTGAACAACGCTGTCTTCATCCCGGACCGTGGCAGGACCTCCTGTGTGCTCCCCCATCCCCTGCCTGGTCCCCTCTGCACACGCTCCACACACGGCCAGGGAGGTCTCTCCCTGCTTGGTGACTCCCCATTCCCGCAGGACTTCAGATCACCCAAAAGATGCTTTGTAAGCTGAGCCCTCCTCACCTTTTGTGTCATCTCTTGCTTTCTGACTTGTTATCCTGGAAAATGCAGCCAGACAAAAAACGTCTCAGCTTCCCTGGAAACTAGGCTCCCTTTGTTCCCTGGGGCTCCCAAAAGTGCACCTCTCCACCCAGATCTCTCCTATATCCCACCTGCCCTCTTAGGTAAAGATTGGATCGGATAAGGGGCGCCTGGGTGGCTCAGTCAGTTAAGCAACTGACTTCAGCTCAGGTCATGATCTCATGGTTCGTGAGTTCAAGCCCCACATTGGGCTATAGAGCTTGCTTGGGATTCTCTCTGCCCCTTCCTCATTTGCTCGCTCTCTCTCTCTCTGAAAATAAATAAACATAAAACAAAAAGATTGGATTGGGTAAGAATCTCCATTGGAAGAGGAAATTTTGGTGACCCATAGGATGCTCGCAATGTTTTAACATCCTTCCATAGACTCTTTATTGGGTAGAAGGGAGAGAAAAAATAGTAATTATGCAGCGGGAAAATTGGGAAACACTTCGAGGTTCAAGATTAACGTCACCAATGCAGCAATCTGGCCAAGAATGGACAACCTCAATCTAAACACAAAGGGACATCTGACAAATTCAAAGTGAGGAATGTTCTATTTAAAATTTTTTTAAATGTTTATTTATTTTTGAGAGAGAGAGAGAGAGAGAGAGAGAGTACAAGCAGGGGAGGAGCAGAGAGAGAGGGAGATACAGAATCCGAAGCAGGCTCCAGGCTCTGAGCTGTCAGCACAGAGCCCGATGCAGGACTCAAACCCACGAACCATGAGCTCATGACCTGAACTGAAGTCAGATGCTTAACCAACTGAGCCATGCAGGAGCCCCTACCTCCCATCTTATATATTCTTTTCCATCAAGTTCACTCTGCTCCCGTACATTCGCTTCCCTGTGCCCTGACACTGGCCTGGAGGATGAATTTAATATCTGGGAAGCAATGAAATCTTGATGAATGCATGTGCGGTATGTGTGGCCGGCCTCTAGCCATCACAGGATAACTCAATTAAATGCAATGAGTGTAGTGAACCCAGGTCATTTGCACTTGTCAGGGCATCCTGGGAAGTGCTTTTAGTTCCACACAGAGATAGCAGCTGAAAAGGGGCCAACAAAGCACAGACTCAGGAGGGACACCAGGAGAGATGGCTTCCAGCCTGCAACTGGACCCAAAGAACTGTGACCCTGGGTGTATGCATCCCCTCAGCGAGGTGGAGGGAGGCTCACAATACTCAGTGTGCTGAATGTCGAGTGGCAATTTTATTCGACAGTTCTGGCTATGAGAAATAGCACGTTATGTTGTGTTATTTTCAATGTACTTTTTAAAACTTAAAAACTTCTCTCCTTCTGGATGAAATTAATCTGACTTCAGTTTCCTACTTGCCACACTAGCAAGAAAATCAATCTTGAGCATTTCAGTCACACAGGAATTCAGTTTGTAGGAGTTGAGGGGGATCCCTCTTTTGGGGGGTTGGAGCACAGAATGCTTCCCCTCTCTGGACAAGGCCACTATTAGCCTATTCAGCCCCCTTGTGCAACTTTTAAAAGGGCCTCTCCCGGTAGAGGTAGCTTTAAGGACACACAGCTTAGGAGCAGAAAATGCTTGTCTTGGAAGAAAGGGCATCGTCACTTCCAGACAAGGGGGGTTTCCACTTTCCTGCACCCAGACCCCTTGTTTCCTGCACAAACCAGGAACCCCCTGTTTCCCCCTGTTCCCAGCAGCACGCTGTCTTTGCATGGAGCCAGCACTGGCGTCAGGCTTGGGCCATTGGGATCTTTACAAGGCTGGGGGTCTGGTGCCCCTTCTAGGTGCTCCCTGTAATTCTCTCTGGAAGCTTCCAGGAAGAGGGCCACCAACCACAGGTTTCATCAAAAACTCCATTTCTCATGGGCTTAGGAGGGCTGCCCTCCCCCTCTCTCCCCAATGCTCTCCCGATCGGGGCTCCATCCTTTTCCTTTGGGACAGCCCCATGGAACTGCTGTCCCACACACTGGAAACACCAAGTTGCCACCCTTGCCGGAGAAAGACATTCTGACAGCTGTCGGCCCAGTGCTTCTTACTAATTCACCCCGTTACATGAACACCTGGAAGCCTTGAACCTTGGGGAAGTCAAGAATGTGGGCAACGGGGGTGGTTTCAGAAAGTCCTGGGGCTCTGGGCTCACAGATTCCGACACGGTCACCTGGCACGTTAAAGCCAGTGAATTCTGAACCAAACACATGTTCTTTCCCAAAAGCTCCCCATCTTTCTGTCCTCGCATCTCTGTCAATGCCACCACCATCCTTGTCGCCCAAGGACAGCACTGGAGTCATTTTCTGTTCCTTTCTTTCCTTCATGCCCACACCTCACTGGTACTCAAGGTCCTGTCCCATCTGCACCTTTGGTTGCTCACCAGGCTAGACCACAGCTCAGCCTCTCGCCTGCTCTCTCTGCCCCATTGCCATAGCCCCATCCTTTTTCCAGTGGTTTGACTTTGATTGTGTCACCCCAGCTCCAAATCCTACAAACTCCCTTTATCTTCCTAATAAAATCCAAATACCCCCTATTCTCAACATCTCCTTCCAACCTCATCTCTCATTCGTCTTGCTACGAACTACCTGCATTCAGCTAAACTCATCGAGCCGCCACTCCCCAAAACCACCGTGAGCGTCTTGTACTTGAATCTTTTGTTTCCTCCAGGGTCTTCCCTTTGACTTGAAAAGCCATCTGTCCACAGCTCAGCCTTTCAAAACCCTACCCAGCCATTAACACCAGGGCCATATAGCCTTCTCCTGGAAGCGTTCCTCGATTTCCTGGGGACTCTCTTCCTCTGGGCTGCTTGCTGCTCCGTGCACCACTCGTGGCCTCTGTCACACACACATTTGTTTCACTCCTCGGGTACGCCTCTCATCTCCCTTGTGAGGCTGTGAGATCTGTGCTGGTGTGGCTCATCGTGGCCATTTTGAATATTGGTAATGAAGTCCATCCCCGTTCAAAGCAGGCAGTGGAAGCAAATGCCACCTCCTGCAAGCGGCTAGGGGCCATTACCTCTGGGGGTGAGTGGGTAGCTGCAAAACAGGCCAGGTGAGAGGATGCAGCAGGTGCTTACATAGCAGGGGAAGAGGGACAGATGGGAAAGACGAGGCAGAGACAGGATGCTGACTGTACCAGAAGTGGCATAGGGGACGGGGTTTGGTGCCTTTACGGATCTAGGGAAGTTGGGAGGGCAGTTGGGAGAAAAGAGGTCATCCTCTTGCGCCCTTTGTCACTTGCCTGCTGGGCATTGGATAGTCAGTGGGACCCCTGAAAGGTGGCGTTGCAGAGAAAAACTACCTGGTTTTAGTCTCAATTCCTGTGTTGAACTATTCCGCTTGAAGCAAGAGAGCGGGGGATACACTTGCTACTCAAGGGAAACAGGCTCTGGAGATCCTTGAGAACAACGAAGCTGAGCGTGCCCACTTTTCCCATCAAGATTACCCCTTTTAAAAATGCTTTGAGTGCTTCTGGCTGCCTACTTTGACCCACAGCCGGGCACTCCCTCGTCTCTAACCAGCGATGGTGGGAGCAGCGGGGTTAAACCCACTTCAAGGTGTGAGCAAGAACGCTGAGCTGGCTAACTGGGACACTGCCCTCCTCTTCATAGTCCTCACTAAGTCAGGAGGCAGTTTATTTGTGCTTTTGGCATAAAGAATGGTTTGGCTCCAACCTTCTGATTCTGACGTCCTCCCACATTGCTGTAACTCTGGATGACTTTCTCCTTTGGGACTCTCAGTTGATTGAGCTCTGTCACTGAGCTCTTTGCAATGGACTTGATAGAGACTCATTTGATCAGAACCCAGGATGCAGCGGGCTGAGCCACACTGCAACCAGTGCTTAGTAAGCTCAAACGCATTGCAGTATTTATCAGTGGCAGTCACTGCTGTCACACTGCCATCCTGGCCCAGGCAAGGTCACCAGGGAGCTCAGCCTCTGTTTCAGCTCAGCCCTGATGACCCATGACTGTGGAACCAGCCCCCCCAGGGAGAGATCAGGGGAGAGGTGCGGGTTTCTGATTCCTGACTGTGGCGTGGCTGGTCCAAGTGGTAAAGAAGCCCCCGTGCTGTTCACTGCTAATTACTCATCTCGGTGAAACCCCACAGCCCCACACCTCACACTGCCCTGAGCAACCGGGCTGTAAGGAAGGCCTGGCAGAAATACCGCCAGCCTAGCTCACGTGAAAGATGGCATGTGGACGGCCTACTTCACCATCTCTGGGGGCCGCTGGTTTCAAACACAGATTCCCAGGTCCTGCCGGTGGGGATTGTGATTCTGTAGCCAGAGTTCTCAGAGAACCTGAGAATGATGTCTCTGAGGCTGAGTGGGTTTGAGCCTCAGACCCAGACAGTGGTGCTGCAGACAGGGCTGGGGCACGGCCTGATTCCAGGGAGCTCTAGGTTTAAGACTGTCCCTGCTCAGCTCATCAGAGTCCGTGGGAACCACAGGGCCTCCCTCACAGCTGTTTTCCCAGTTCCCCATTTGATCTCTAGGCGGGGTCTGAAATCAAAGGGAAGTCACACATCCTTAATAATGATAATAGTGATGATAATGATAATGGCTAACACCCATGTTTATCATGCAGCAGACCTTGTGTTTCGTGCCTTACATGGGTTATGACACAATCATTTTAGCAGATCTGTTAGCAAAGTCCTATAATTATTATCGTGTTTTAAATGAGATCATTGAACCCTCAGGGTTCAGGGGCCCTGCAGTTCACACAACCTGCTGTGGGCCTGGAGTGAGATGTGGTCGCCAGTGGTCTGGCTCCAGCTGGAGGCTCACCATGCTCTCCTCTGGGCTGTCGTTAGGGATGCTCTGGCCCGAGCCTTCTCTCCCTGACTCGCTTGGAGGTAGGAAGCTTGTGCGGCAGGGGCCTCCTCTGGGGCTGCCCCACGTCTCTGTGTCACTGAACACAACACCTGGATTACACACATGGCCGGGTGGTGCCATCTGTCATAAGCCTGCAGCACAGTGAAGGGTTTTCTGGGATGTCAATCACTTTATCATCCAGCTAACAAGCTCAAGGCCAGAAATAGAGATGGGATGCTTCAGCTTCTTGCTTTCCTACCACTTCCCAGCAAGTAGTTTATTCCTTGACCTCCACCTTATACCAGGAATTAAAACAGATGTGGCTAGATTTCCTGAAACTCTCTCTTTAACTGGGCACACTGTCAGCAACGCTGTGTCCCCTGTAGTCAACAGAGCCAGCTACATAATTTGCAAGGCCCGGTTGCAAAATGAAAATGCCGAGCACCTTGTCCAAAAGGCAGGGAAAAAACTCTGTTTAGGGTACTGTGCATAAAGCTTTATCCTTTCTTCAGCAACCTCTTTTGATTTGTCGTTGTATTTTTAATTTCCTATTTAATGTTGTTTTAAGTAAACAAAAATAAAATACACTTCATTAACAATTTTAAATGATTAGCATAAATGTTACCATTCACCTTAATATTGTTTAATGACAGCTACAAATGCAAAGGGCATCTGACTCACATGTAGAATCACCAAAATCACACATTCGTGTTACCTAGGTCTTAGGTACTTTGTTTTTGCCAGAAAACAGCAGAAACACTACGCGAAACTACCGTGATTATTTTCATTTCGCTTCTTGATCATGGATGCTTTTTACCAAAACTCTCTGTGATGAGTGAGGTAGAACTGAATGGCAAAGGAACTAGGAATGGCCCTGACTGTCCCTTTCCTTGTGTGTCATCATGTTGGTGGGTGGTGGGAGGCCACCCAGGGAAGAAAGGAAGTGACAGGATTCCTTGGCCATTTGTGTTTCTTAGAACACCACGGCCTCTGACTGCCTTTGAGGCAAGTTCTCGTTCAAATGGGAAATGTGGCCCTCAGGGTGGTCAGTGCCCCTGCTTCCTTGTAATATGCTTACCTTGTATTCATTTGGAGTCTTGCTGACACCTCGTGGGCCCAGCAAAATTCAAGAATGCGGCAGCAAGAGTGGCAGACGCGCGTGGCACGTATCTTCTCACACGCAGGCTCGACTGTCCCATTAGACTACGCTTGCAAAATACAAGTTCAAAGATAAATTCATTAAGAAATTCAAGACTGCAGCAGGAGAGCGTTAAGCCAAATGCAATTGCCCCCCAAGCACAGGGCACCGTGTCACTGCACGGGCTGCACATCCGTGAAAAGCCAGCTCTGGTGGGCAGTGTGACACTAATTCAGGGAGGGGCAGTTTGAAGGGAGAAGTGAACATCCGGGCAGATCACTCCGCATGCCTGTCATCCTCCACATTTCCTGGAGGTGAAGGTCAAGATTGATTGGCAGGAAGGGGACGGGCAGGACCCTGCTCTTCCAGGGCGTGTAGTAGTGGAGTTTCCGGTTTGGTGGGGTGAGTCTCAGCAATTTTCTCCTCCTGAGACGACTGGGATTCACAAATCAACCTGTGGTCTTTGATAATCCGAAACTGGAATGGGCCTTGTAGATGAAACTAATTACAGAGGGTTCAGTGTAAGTAAGAGAAAATCCAACTCAAACTGGCTTAAATAATACAGAGGATCTATTGGTTCGTATCAAGGGAAAGTCCAGAAATAGGTTAGCTTCATGGGTGTGTGATTCAGTGGGTGACAAATGCCTTTGAAGACCTAGTTTCTTCTTGCCTCTCCTTTTTGCCTTCCACGTGTCATTCTCAGGCTGCCTCCCCTTCATGGTGGCAAGATGGCGGCCAACAGCCCTTAGAGCATGGCACTTGCACACCAGTGGCGAGGGAGGGAGAGAAATCATATTTTTCGAAGTTCTGTCTGAAGAGTGAGAAGGCTTTTTTTTCTTCTCCCCTTGGGTATGCTTGGCTCAAAATGAATCATGAGCTTATCCACCAGATGCCCAATGAGAACTACTCTGCTGATTAATTTAGGGCTAAACTTCATGCCCTTCTCCAAAGTCCATGGTGGAGTCAGCTTGTGCCAGAGCACATGAACTACATAGGAGAATGGGGATGTGGACAGGTGTGGAGACCAAAAGAAAAACTGGGGTGATTGCCTAGAGAGGAAGGAGAGAATGCTAAGAAGGCTACCATGATATCCACTCAGAGATTCTGTCTCTGCTCTCGGGGCTGGCATTGGAACCTAGCGGGATGTGTAATGCTGTCTAAACTTTAAAAGCAGGGACTGGGGTGTAGGCCTACCCAAAAGGCATTCAAATTCATAATTAACAAAAAAGATGTCTAAACAAAACCTGTATGTGCAAGCCATTTAACAGATGGGGAAACCAAGAAGTAACAAGGGGAAAGAATTGCCTGATCATAATAGTGGCTGTAAACTGAGCTGGGGTGTGCGTCTGCTAATGCATTTTACAGAAGAGGAATGTGAAACCCCAGAAGGCCATCTAATTTTCCCGAAGCCACACAACGAATGAGTGACGGAGCCAGGACTGGACCCAGGCTGTGTCTCCGTCCCTTCCCAATGCCAGGAGGGCGAAACGGTGGTACAAACAGGAAGCAAAGCCCCAAGCAGTTAAGAGCTCTCTTCCACTGTGTGTCAGTGAGAAGTTTTAGGAGACCATCTCGTATCATATTCTGTGGGACATGGGGCCAAATGAATGGAAAGGGAAAAAGACTTCGTGAAGCAAATTCTGGAAGTGATAAATCAGGTTGTCAGCGAATCTGAGGCAGGGAAGGGAAGAACCATCTGCAGCAGGTCTGGGCTCCCAGGAAGCACAGGGCTGATCCTGCCTGGCTCAGCGCATGCCGGTGGCTTCTGGCTTCCTGGCACTGGCAGAGCAGCAGTTTATAAACTCCTTTCCTAGAAGCTGTCAGACTTTAGAGAGGTGGTGCAGGAAATGTGGGTCTTAGAGTCGGCAGCACAAGCATCAGAGACATTCAGCTCTCTCAGAGAGGCAAGTCCTGGCTTGTACCTCCCCCCTTCTCGTTGAGTGACCTCCTGCCATCTGCCGACTTGCCAGAAGGTTGGGCCTCGCAGATGCATAAGGAAATCGCAGCGCGAAGGCAAGGAAAGGGTCTGTGTGTTTCCAACCCAGCGCCCGCTCCTCCTCCTTGCCCCCTGCTTTGCTTTTGTGCTCTTTGCCGTCCTGATGCTGCCACTCTCCGTGGCCTTCACGGGTAAGCTGGCTGCTGAGCTGCCGGGCGCCACTGATCAGCCACATGCGGCCGTGGGACAACGACCTTCATCTTTAAACGTAAAATGCGGGATAGAAAGAGCCAGCCAGACGGGTGATTCAAATAGCATAGTAGCTGTAGTAGAATTATTTGGTGAACATTTTGTTTTTAAAAAATGTTTATTTATTTTGAGGGAAAGAGCATGTGCACAAATTGGGGAGGGGCAGAGAGAGACGGAGACAGAGACTCCCAAGCAGGCTCTGCACTGGTAGCACTCAACCTCACAAAACCGTGGGATCGTGACCAGAGTGGAAACCAAGAGTCGGACGCTTAACAAACCAAGTCACCCAGGCGCCTCTATTCGGTGAACGAACGTTTTTTAAAAAAAGAGTCCTGGGCCCCACCCTGGGAGATATTGATGCAATGTGTCCAGGATGGGGATCCATACCTGCTTTTAAAAAATCTGTCACCAGGTGATTCTGGTGCCTGTGGACCAGGTTGGGGGCCACTGAGTGAGAGGGCTTCCCAGGGCCGCTCTCCACCTCCTGTGTTCCCATGTGGAAGCCTGTCATGAGCAGTATGAAAATGCTATGGTAACATGTAGGTGCTCTGTACATTTCTCTTGCTGAACATACGGATAAATACTTCCATAAGTGACATGTATTAAATGACCTCAATTATGTCAAAGCGTGAAGTGTTGAGGGAGTGGGGAGCTCCTTACGTAGCTAAAAATGATTGTCATGTGTCAGTGGAATTAAACTCATGCTCCGGAATGTTGCTAATGGAGGCCCTGAGCTCTGTACACAGAACCTAGCCAGTCCTATTTCAATAGAGACCTAGAAAGCCTGGTGTTCTAGTTTCCAAGTTCACAGCATATTGGAGTAGAAATGAAAAGGGCATAGGTGTTGTTGAGTAAAACCCAAGTACCCTAATTGCTTAATGGGAATGAGGTTTCCCTTTGGGGTGATGACAATATTTTGGAACTAGATAGAGGTGGCAGTTATACAACTTTGTGAATACATTCAATGCCACTGAATACTTCACTTGAAAATGGTTAATTTTAGGGGCGCCTGGGTGGCTCAGTCAGTTAAGCATCCGACTTGGTTTTGGCTCAGGTCATGATCTCTCGGTTCGTGAGATCAAGCCCCAAGTAGGGCTCTGTGCTGACAGTGCAGAGCCTGCTTGGAATTCTGTCTCTTCTCTCTGCCCCTCCCTCACTCTCATGCACATTCTCTCTTTCTCAAAATAAAATATAATTTATAAATAAATAAATAAATGCAATGGTTCATTTTATGTGCAGTTCACTCAGCAAAAAAAAAAGCAGCAATACTAAAAAACAAACAAAAACTAATACAAAATAATACTCTTAAAATTTTTTTTAATGTTTATTCATTTTTGAGAGAGAGAGAGAGAGAGAGAGAGCAAGCAGGGGAGGGGAAGAGAGAGAGGGAGTCACAGAATCGGAAGCAGGCTCCAGGCTCTGAGCTGTCAGCACAGAGACTGATGCGGGGCTCAAACTCATGAACCTCAAGATCATGACCTAAGCCGAAGTCAGTTGCTTAACTGACTGAGCCACTTAGGCACCCCAAAATAGTACTCTTAAATTTGTGACAAGTGAAAGTTGACAGCTTGTTGGGAAATAAAAGAAATAAAACTCTAAAGTTTGTACAGAACTAAAATAGCCGAGAAGTTAGGTGCCTGGGTGGCTCAGTCTTCGGCTCCAGTCATGATCTCATGATTTGTGAGCTCGAGCCCTGCATCAGGAGAGCTTGAACCCCATTTTGGGTGACCTCTGCTTCTGTCTCTGTCCTCTTTCTCTCTCTCTGCCCTCTGTGGGGTTCTCTACCTCTTCTCTGTTTCTCTCCACCCCTCGGGATTGTCTCTCTCTCCCTCTCTCTCTGCCTGTCACTCACTTGTGCCCTTTCTCTCAAAAATAAAAAATAAAATAGCTGAGAAGTCTGGGGCCATTTGGTGGAAGAGTAGATGATTCAACCAATTCAATAGGCCCTAAAGCTGTCATTATTACAGTGTAGTTCAAAATAAACATTTATTATATGGCTCTGCTCTATCAAGAAGACTTTCTAAGATGTTAGGTATCCCCTGCTTAGGAATCCAGGAGTATCCTTAAAAAAAAAACAACAAGTCCTGTGAAAAATCTATCAACTAAAAGATTTTTATTGAGTTAAAAAAAAAAAAAAAGCTTTTGGAGCCTGTGGTTTAGTTATCTGGAAAATGAGCTTAACTGGAATAGTTCATTCACTAACAAGGCTGTTTAAATGAAGCAAGAACCTATAAGGCCAGTTCCCATAGACATTATGCTAAAATCACTACATTCACTGCCGGAAGAAAGTATTGGGGAATCACTGCTCCGTGGTTATGAGTTTCTGTTTGGGGTGTTGAAAAAGTTTTGGAACTAGGGAGTGGTGATGGATGCACAAGATTGCGAACGTAATTAGTGCCACTGAATTGTAATGTTTAAGAATGGTTACAATGGTAGGGGCGCCTGGGTGGCTCAGTCAGTTAAGCACTGACTTCAGCTCAGGTCATGATCTCATGGTCCGTGAGTTCAAGCCCCGTGTCTGGCTCTGTGCTGACAGCTTGGGAGTCTGGAACCTGCTTTGGATTCTGTGTCTCCCCCTCTTTCTGTCCCTCCCCAGCTTGCCCTCTGTCTCTCTTTCTCAAAAATAAATAAACATTAAAAGAATTTTTTAAATGGTTACAATGGCAAAATACTTTATATTATCACAATAAAACACGTAAAAAATAATCATTAAAACCCCATGATATGGGCCCCTCCAAAAAGCCTAAAGAGAATCATTGTGATACTGCTCGTCAGACAGAAAGAACATCTAGAGGTAAAGTAGGTAGGTACTAAGCAATACATGAAGAACACAAGGGGAAAGGCACTTTTATTAAATTTATTAGGATCCTTTTAAGCCATCTGTGCACTGTGTGACCCTCCTGTGAGCAGCAGCTGTTTTTATTCATTAGGAATGAACAGATATAGAAGTCATTACTCAATGTTCATCTCGCAGCTGGGTTTGAATTGAAAGGCAGTTCATATCCAACAACTTTGGCCCCAAGCATTTAAAGGTCCTTGTGTGAAAAGGTTGTATCAAGACTTGGAAAGTATTTCATCTGGTAGTGGATTCAGCTGAACGTCAAAGCTATCTAGGAAGGCAAGCCTCCATAGGTTGACAATTGCAGCAATGTGTGTATTTGATTTTGCTCTGGGGTCCTGAATTTGTGGGTCTCTGTATACCCAGGAATTTTTGTTAATTTCAGTGGAATATGGTATCATCGTGGGGAAATGGCTTATTTCCTCTAAGTACCCATGCCTCTAATGCATTCATGGGAAATAAAAATCAAATCGAAGCTAAAACTTTAAATGTCATTTTAACAGAAGACTTTGATTTTACAGTGAGCATCCCGTTTCTTGGGCTCTATTGACAAACGATTGGTCAGAGTAACTTTACTATGTTGTGGTAACAAATTAACCCCGGAATCTCAACACTATGAAGCGGCTCAACACTATGAAGGTTTTATTTCTTGCTCATGAACGTTCCGTTGTAAGTCAGGAGCCTCTCCAGGGTTCCTGAAGACTCCCCCAGGGTAATGTGATGACTTCACACTCCAAGTGACTTCATTCTTGCTCACTGACTATCTCAACCCATGGATTCCAGGTGGTCAAAGCAGGAGAACAAAACAAAGGGCCACGTGCCAGTTTTTAAATGCTTTGGCCCCATACTGTCCCACAGCCCATTGGTTAGAAGTAGTCACACAGCATTGGCTACCCACCAGGGGGCTGGGAAGTGTGAGGGACATTCACTGAGCAATGTCTGTGAACAGCCAAGATGTGTGCTAGGACACATCCAAAGCCTGGTCATTTGAGCCAGATTGGTCACTGAGGGCAATGGGCATTCTTTTATATATATATATACATATATGTGTGTATATATATATATACATATATGTGTGTATATATACATATATATGTGTGTATATATATATACATATATGTGTGTATATATATATATACACATATATATGTATGTATACATATATTAGGTTTTTTTTCAAAAAATTTAAAAATGTTTATTTTTTAGAGAGAGAGAGAGACAGAGACAGAGTGTGAGCAGGGGAGGGGCAGAGAGAGAGGGAGACACAGAATCTGAAGCAGGCTCCAGGCTCTGAGCTGTCAGCACAGAGCCCGATGTGGGGCTCGAACCCACAAACTGTGAGATCATGACCTGAGCCGAAGTCGGACGCTTAACCGATTGAGCCACTCAGGCACCCCCTTTCGTATATTTTAAATAATATACCATACCACCACTAGTTAATAATAGGCCTAGAAGACAGAGGCTGGAGAAAAGTAGAGAAGGCATTGCTATGGGAATTAAAGTTGCCACTAAGAAAGGGTACAGTCGGTTAATACCCAGACGAAGTGATATCTGGTCCCTGCTCTACCTGACGTCTGGGGGACAGCCACTTAGTCCCCTGAGCATCCTGAAGATCAGGTGGCCAGTGAGACTGGGCATGCTCCACAAGCAGGGGATTGGGTTACAGTTTCCATGAGGAGCATTTGGGCCTCTGCAGAAGTCTACTGCATCTTCCCAGCTGGCTTTATGCTTTTGAATGCACTTCTCTTCATCCTTTTTCATTCTCTCCCCTCTGTAGGGATGAAGTTTTTGGAGGACTGCCCCATACAGACCCTCATCCCTCTCTATTTGCTAGCGGGTGGGATCATTGGAGCCTTAAAGGTGAAGTCTATTTATCCACTGTTTAGTTTTTGCAGAAATTTAACTTACAGGCACGTGACACACAGCCTTTAATTGTCTGCTGCTCACAGAGGAGCCAGAACAACTCCCCTCCCTAAGCACAGGGTTATGGAAGCAGTGGGGCAAGGTGGATCCTGAAGTCTGCTTGCAGAGACATGGGTTTTTCCTGATGAGGAGCATTCGCCCAGAGCTGGGCATCTTTGCAGTAGCCTCCCTCCTGCCGGCCTGAGAGCAATGTGCTAATTTGTGGCTTTGGTCTGACAACAGTTGAAGCAGAGGAGTGGCTGACTGCCAATTAATTCTACCTTTGAATTCAGCCAGAGTTATCTTGGCCTCTCTCTGCTTCTTTTTAGAAAGGTTCCTGTGGAGGGCAGTGGAGTTTGCATCTGGTTGAAATGTATTTGGTTTTAGCAGCTCTTATTTCTGTCTCTCCTAGCGCTCAACCGACCGGCACAGAAACCACTAGCTGCAGTCATCAATCAGACGTTAAACTCTGATGTTTCAGGGGAGGAGGGGCTTCTCTGTGACTCTCAATTTCATGTCAGTGTAGGGAGCCGATCTGCTCCTGGGTTGTACTGACATCTGTTTTAACAGGAAAAGTGACAGAAGAAAAAAACATCAAGGGTCCTGGAGAGTCTACAGGTGTCAAAATCCCTGGCCCACAGAAATGTCCCACCTGTCCAAAGCACCTCAGGTCTAAGGTATCTTAGGTCCACATCCATTCATCAGTGACCCTTCCCAACCGTCCAAGCCACCCTCAAAGCTTCCTGTATCAAAAGCTAGAAAACACAAGCATCCATTTTTCCAAAATGGTTGCATAGAGATGAAACACAGAAGAAAACCATCAGGAGTGCCATATATAAAATTTCATTTGGACACACTGTCTGATTTCTTTGCCAGCATCTTTGTGGTGCTTGGGGCCTTCTGAAGATGCTGGCCAGTGGCATCAGTCAGGATATTGGTTAGGACATCAAAGGAGTGTCTTGCTGTTCTATGTAATCAGCAGTCACCAGCTCAAGTCATGGGAAGCAGGTCTGAACCTTTTGTGTCTGAGGTTACGTCACCATTAAATGCCCTCAACTCCTAACAGCAGGGCAGGGGCAGTGTTCTGGAATGTGCAATAACACGTGTCCCCCCCCCCCCCCCCCCGTGACAACATCCCCACGGGATCAGCTGGGACTCTGGCTCCAAGTAAACCCAGAGGCTCTCTGCTCAGTGGGGCTTCTTATCCCCTGTGGCCCCGTGGTATGAGGGGAAAAGCCCTCATGGACCGAGCGCCATAGAGATGTTCAAAACAAGGGCAACGTTTTCAGCAGTAATTACCTCTGCTCAGCCCTCCCTCACTTGGCTACCTCATCATCAGGCCGTGAAGTGAAACTTTCCTGTGGAGATGTTACCGTCCATGGGGTCTGTTCCTCTTAACAACGGCAAACTTTTCCTTTATGAAATCCGGCCCAGAACCCAAAGGTAATTTATTTTAATGAACAAACTAGGGCCCTGATAAACAGCACTGATTTTTTTTTTTCCTGGCAATCTAGAACTGTTTGCAGCCAAATTAAATTTTTGTGCTCATCGTAGCGAGGTAATACACAGTGAGTCCGTTAACTGTTAGAGAGCAACGGCAAACAGATTTATAGAATCCCTAGATGGAGAAGTTTGCCGGTGATACCAATGCTCTGTCTTTAACCCTCTCGGAACACTGCGCCACAGTGCCCAGCATCCTTTCTAAAATGCAGCAATAGCACCACGGTATTGCATCTTGTTGACGAGAAAGCAGAGCATCAGTGAGTGGACATTTCCCAGGATCACCAAAAAGAACTGAGTCATGACCCACTGGAAGATCATGAAGTGAATTTAGTAAGGTTGTGACCATTAAACAAAATGGAATAGAGGGACTCCTGGGTGGCTCAGTCGGTTCAGCGTCTGACTCTTGACTTCGGCTTAGGTCACGGTCTCACGGTTCGTGGGACCGAGCCCCACGTCGGACTCTGCGCTGACAGCGCAAAGCCTGCTTGGGATTCTCTCTCTCCCTCTCTGTGCCCCTCCCCCACCTGTGCTCGCACGCTCTCCCTCTGTAAATAAACATTAAAAAAAAAATAGAATAGAAAATACTAGAGTGCCCAGTAAGCATGGTGTGATAAACACATACACGTGTGTTTGGGCATATGGGCCATATAATTTAATCCAAATCGGGACACTTTTGAGAGTACCCAGGGGCTTTAATAATCATGCCAGGAAAACCCCGTAAACCAGGACTCTGAGCCAACAAGGACACACGGTCCCCCAATTACTAGGTTGTGATGTAAAAGGTATTTGTTACTGAGGACCGTGTTAAAAAGAAAGTTTCAGAAACACTGATTTAGTGGCCATTAACCTACCTAATGCCCCACCTCATCCCCAATATCCCACTGCTCAGTGATCATTTCTACCACCCAGTGAGTGCTTACTATGTGCCAGGTGAGGTGCTAAGGGCTTTGCCCCATTTTGAACCTAGTCCTCACGATACCCCTTTGAGGCAGGTACTTGTATCAGAAAGGAGTTTTGAATACGAGAAACAAAAAATCGGGAGGAAAGGCCCCCACGGCATCCAGAACCTACCAGGCCTGTGACGTGGCCTGGAGGCAGCAGGAAAGTCTGCTGGGGTCCGCCCTTTACGAGGCAGGGGGCCTGTTGTGCAGCCCTCTAATCAGGACCAGGTACTCGTGTTATAAAGTCGTGTGGTGGAAGGGTGCGGGGACAGTCGAAGGAAAGTCTGTATGCCTGGCTTCCAGGCATAACTGCATAGCACAGTGACTTGCTAGACACAGTGAGCCGGGGGTGAGAAGACAGGAGGACCACAGGGCAGGGCAAAGGCACCCCTGAGGCACGAGCCACATGTTGTGACTGCGCAAAGTCGTGAGCAAGAGGGCAGGTGAACCAAACACAGCTGGACCCTGTCTCTTCTTTCTCGTGGGGAAGAATCACTAGAGGTACAACCAGCATGGTAGCTATTGATTGGTTACAGCAGATGAGGAGCAGGGAGGCTCCCGGGTTTCTAGCTTGGACAGTGTCACCCAAATGAGAGGCATATGGAAGGTAATGAGTTATGTCTTCAGCATACTGAGCCGAGGGCCTGGGGGCACTCGGGGGAGCCTCACACGTGTCCGAGGTCTGGAGGAAAGTTCCGGAAGGGAGCTGTAGACTAGGGTGCCATCAGCCTTTAGGTGGGTGAGGTCAGGGCCTGGGCCATATTTGTGAGGGTCACCAAAGAGGGAAGATACTGAAAGAGGCCGAGAGAGAGAATGGCTTGGTGGAAAGGAAGCCAGCTTTGGCTGAAGACAGACCTGGTGCCTGGATCTTCCACTTTTTGTACACATGACCTTGGCTGAAATTCTTAATCATCCTGGTCCTCAGCTCCTTTGTTTCTAAAGTGAGGAAAGTAATGTACACTTCCATAGGGTTGTTTTAAATAAGACAACCTGCCTAAAAATAAAAGCACTTAGTATCTGTCTTAGCTCAGGCTGCCGTTGACAAGATGCCACAGACCAAGTTGCTTCCATAACAGACATTCAGTAGGGGGAGGGAGGAGAACACTTTCAGATGATGACCATATGCAGGTTTGCAGTCATGGGAGGACGGGGAGCAGGTCACTGGAGCCAGGAAGGCCAGGGATGACCTCAAGGATGATGAAACAAACCAGAGCAGCAGCGACACTCTGGGTGTGGACATATATTCCAGTCTATTAATCCCTTGTCCAAAGCAGCTCACACATCAAAATAGAAAATGCCACCAAGGATGCTGACTAAGGATTGATGCCTTCATTCTTGCCAGTTCTAATTCTTCAAAATTAAATTTCACTCCTTGGCGGCATTTCCAACTCTAGTGTGGGCACTTTGCGCATTAAATCTCCCTCTCTCTCTGTTTCTCTCCTGGCTTCTATTCCCTCTCCTCCACCTGCTTTGCTGCCTTGCCCTCTGACCCCCCCATCCCCGCTGCCCCCACCCCCGCCGCCCGCCAACCACAACCCAGGTGTCTCTCCTGCTGCATGATTCTACCAGGATGAGGCGGCTTGTGGCCAAGGCCGTGGTGATTGACGACCAACCAGGACAATGATGCATATCCCTGGAGGCAGACCGTGTGCAAGTATTATATCCACCTCAGCCTCAGCCTCTTCCTTTTCCTCTGGTTCCTTTCGGGGAATTACGGGGCCCTCTCTGTTTACCTGCCTGATTTTATTCCCCCTTTCCAGCAGCCTCAAGATTACTGTGACAAAACCCTGTACCCCTGTGCCGTAGGGAGTCCTCGTGCTCAGCCACACCATGCTGGTCCTGCTCATCCTGTGCAGTGGGCGTGTCTATGTGTGGTCCAGGTGGAGATTCGTTGTCGATGGAGACTGAGAATCACCCCTTCCGGCACACACAGGCACACATTCGCACATGCGCAACTCCACACACTCACATGCACACACGCGCATGTATATGCAAACACGCACCCACGCACACTCTGCACACTCATGCACAATTGCAAGAGGAGGGCACACTGTAAAGCAATAAGACGTCCCTCCAGGCAGTGAAGAAACCACCAAAATGCACTGCGTGTTTATTCTAGGCAGACTAAAGGAGCGCTTGCCTCCCTGGGCCTGGGGGAAGCCCTGTGGTTCTTTCCAGAGTGGGACTTTTGTACTCATGAGTTTGCAGAGGCATCTTTTTATGTGAGGGGATGAGGCGAGGGAGGCAAAGACTGGGAGGCTCTTTCCAGCTATAGGCAGTTCCAATGACCGTCACAAGAGCAAGTTTTGCTGCTGTTACTGTTGCTACTGCTGTGTTGTCATCCAGCCGCGGGCAACCTGAAATTATAGAAAGGGATATCTTCCCAACAAGACCTATCTTAGCTTCACTTGGGTGGCTTTGTTATGAACAGGAGAAAGGTGCTGTGTTTAATGACTCCGGGTGTCTTTTGGGAAGGAGCTCTCTTTCCCAGCCCCAAATCAGACAGGTTTGATTGGACCGGTAAGGGCATCCCAAGGGCAGCTATAAAGGCTGCCAAAGTCAAGGAAGTCAGTGCCCCTGGGGCTCCGGTCTGGCCCGTGAGCCTGGCGTCACGGAGGGTAGCGTGCCCTCCCCGTGTGCCTTGGGGTAGTCCTACTGCAAATTCTTTGCTTGGCCTGAGTCCGCTTCTTTTCCTGGCCATCTGTGTACATCTCTGTAATGTGCTCCTGGCACAAACCAGTTTCGTGTAGGTTTTGGCCAGGTTGCACGTGGTGTCGTTAATGCAGGTGTTTGGGGGGTTTTTTTGGTTTTTTGGTTTTTTTTGTTTTTGTTTGGTTTTTTTTTTTTTTTTTTTTTTTTTGGTCTCTGAGTTTAAATACTCTACAGTAGCAAATCTACTTGATGTCAGGTTAGGGCTGGGCAGGCTTTTGCAAATCCATTTATCTGGAAGTTCAGGATGACACCGAAGAGCAAACACTAACATCCCTCCCGCTGCTGTCGTTAGGGGTGAAGTTCCTGAGAGCTGGGGTACCAGGCCATGCGGTGCCGTCAGCGAGGGCGCACCGATGCTTTAGAATCTTGGGTGAAGACTCTGTCGTGTGTGTTTCTAGGGGCAGTGCCCGCCCAGGGGGACAGTGGCCCCTTCATAGTTGTGCTTCTGTCGCAGCACGTGCACAGCCTCTGTATGTTACCTGGTGCCTAGCTACTGCTTGCTTTTGAGGCAGGGGGTGGGGGGGGTGCTTTGTAAGAAGACCAACCCCAAAGTGGCCATCCGTGTGGCCTCCTCTCCCTGCTTCCAGAGAAAAGGACCTAGGAGTTCACGGTGAGTTTGGGCATCTGTCACCTGCTGTTACATTTGGTCCAGGTTCCTCCCAGGTCAGAAGAAGGTGCTGGAAGCGCCCTCTGCTGGGCCAAGGGCAGAAAGCCCTTAACTTTGCCCCTACCCCTCTGGGACTTTGCTGTTTTCATCTTCGCCCGAGCCTTGCAAGATTAGAGGGAGTACGACTTGAAGTTCCTGCCATCATCTGGGATGCCCGAAGTCACTCTCACTGTGCCCCACATCACCTTCTCCATGCCGGGGGCTCCGACACTAGAGCAGGCAAGGTGTTCCATGGGCACCCCCTTCCACCCTGCTTGCCTTAGGTGATGACTCACCAGTCACTCCCAGTCGCTTAGCTACTGTTTGGACACAAATGAACAAAGCCAGCAGAGCCCATTTATAAGCTCAATGCAGGCCACACGTCAACCATCACTTCACTTAGCATCTCTGACACAAACTCCTGAGCAGGGCTTGAAAAGAGTGTCCAAAAAAGTAAACCAAGCCTACACAGTTAGGCGAAGCCAGACTCTGTACTCGCGGAGGAGAATGGCCTGGCAGCCCTCTGCAGAGGCAGGCTCCCCAAGTGCACCAGGACCACACCGCCGGCTCAGGCACGCCGAAGCCTAGGATGGCAAACAGATTTGTTCTCTCCCGCTAGCTCCCATCATGGCTGTGCGTTGTGTTGGGAATGACCCTGAGGATCTGAGACTCAACAAGGAGGTGTGAGGGGACCCATACAGTCCCATTGGGGGTGACCCTGGGGCTCTGGGGACCTGGCAAATGGAGGTTCTCCCACTCACATCTCAGCACGGTCCTCACCTCGTAGTGATGCATTGTGCCCTTGTGAGTGACTCACAGGAGGAGTCTGGCCATGGACAGGCCACGACAAGGGCTCCTTGTCACTGACTCCTCTTCATCTGCGGGCACTGAGGACCTAAGCCCATGCACCCACAGTCCTGCCATACACATGCTTCTGAGATGTTGTTGCTGGGGCCTGGGCAAAGGTGGAAAGAGCTTGCAAAAAAAAAAAAATCTTTTTAAAAATCATAAACTTGCTGTTAGACTGCAGATATTGGCTAGTGCTTTGGGTACCCCTGTAGCCAGGTCCCAGATGCTGGCGATTCCCAGTTTCTGATAGGCATGACTATCCCCGGAGTGTCACAGAAATCGCTGTGTTGGTATACACGATGACTTACCAAATATGCTTGAGAAAGTGGCAACTTATCCCCGTTCCCAGAAATAGCTTGGTAGAAGAATTAATTCCTCCTTTCATTCCATTCCCTATATTTATATCTTGTTTCACAATGAATTTGGAGGGTCTTTAAATGCTGTATTTGAGGGGCGCCTGAGTGGCTCAGTCGGTTAAACATCTGACTTCAGCTCAGGTTATGATCTCACAGTTTGTGAGTTCGAGCCCCACGTCGGGCTCTGTGCTGACAGCTCAGAGCCTGGAGCCTGTTTCGGATTCTGTGTCTCCCTCTTTCTCTCGCCCCTCCCCCACTTGCACTCTATCTCATCTCTCTCAAAAATAAACATGAAAAAAAATTTTAAATGCTGTTATTTGAGACAATAAAATTAAAGAAAAAATATATAGTCAAAAATCAAACGATAGGAGGGGCGCCTGGATGGCTCAGCCAGTTAAGCTTCCAACTTCAGCTTGGGTCATAATTTCACAGTTCATGAGTTTGAGCCCTGCATCAGGCTCTCTGCTGTCAGCACAGAGACCACTTCAGATTCTCTGTCCCCTTCTCTCTCTGCCCCTCCCCCCAGCCCCCACTTGCTCTCTCTCTCTCTCTCTCTCTCTCTCTCTCTCAAAAATAAACATTAAAAAAATAGAACTACAGGAAAAACTAAGATGGTTAGAAAGCAGTTTTCAACGTCTTTTTCCCCCTACACCAACACACTAGAGTCTCAACCTAGAGGGAGTGGTGAAGAAATGTGATGGCTCTCATATGTGCCCTACCCCCCTTTGCAAAGGGAGAGTATTGGTTGTAGGCCCTTGATAATTACTAAAACCTGGACTACATTTTTGGCTTTGAGTTTCCTTGCCACCAAAGAGGTAAGGAAAATCAGCTACAAACTGCCCATTTTCTGTGGAGTCAAAAAATACGCCCCCTCAGGAGAAACATGGGTTAAGTCTGAAAGACCATATTACATGCGTCCATTCGTAGCGGGAACACGGCGTGATTCAGTGGGTGACATCTTCAGCATACTATACAAAGACACTAGCAGCCTTTGAATGATAATTTATTAGGGCCTCCTTCAACGGATGGTGGAGTGGTTATGACGAGGCACCTTTCAGAAAGGTTCTGGGCCAAGGCAAATTGTCCATGACTACGGTTCTCTCAAGGTCTGGCTTAACCCAGAGAGAACTTTCAGAGGGTCTAGGAAGTGATCAGCTTCATGTCCTTTATGTGATTCCCGGTTAGGATCATTACCCTCATCTGGGCTTTTTGGTGGAAGATGAGCGTGCGAAGTTCAGAGTTATTACCCAGAGCCTCGGGGTGCACCCCGCACTGATGCTAAGCGGACTGCAAACACCGGCACAATGAAAGCACCTCGCCAAGAGTGACCCAGAAGTCAGCCATCCCTTCTTTGCAGGAATGGTTTTCTGGGGAAATTAACATGATAACATCTGAACTTGAGAGTGCTAAAAAAAAAAAAAAAAAAAATGGGACCATTTCACGGGAGCCAACCACACCCGTGGCTCACAGATCTCAGTGAACCATCAGAACCACCCAAGGGTTTGTTTAAAATGCAGAAGCATGGCCCCCAGAAATTCTGATTCTGTGGGTCAGGGGACCACACCTGTGCACTCAGGCCACACAGGAGTCACAGACTGACCCAGAACTGTTCCGTCATAGTTGCGAGCATGAGAAGAGGCTTCTCTGTCTTAGCACGAGAAGAGGCAAAGCGGTCAAAAACTTGCACTTTTGTATAAATGAATCTTGTGCTTCATTTCCTTGTGGGCGTTTTTCATTGTTGATGACATAAACTTGGAACAATTGTTCCTCAGTGCCTTTCCTGAATACCCTGGGGGAGATCATCCTCCAGGCCTTGGGACGCTTCTCTTGTTCTTTCCTCCAGTGCGATGACCATGGGTACAGACCATACACAGGAGCCAACGACCGTCAGAGGCCTGTTCAAGGCAAAGTTTGCTCCATAAAACTCATAATCCTCAGGTGGACAAATGAGTTCATGGTGGATTCTAGAACAATGAACTCCTAAAAATCCTTATTGATGCTGGTGGCAATTTCCCTTTTCATGAGTATGGAACTAAGAAGAAAGCAAATCTCTCGTTTACAGAGGTTGAATTTCAATAGTTCACTTTTTAGGTCAGCCTGGTACGATAGCTGCCAACTTATCTTGGCATCTTAGGAGACAGCCTCTTGGTATCGCCCACAGAAGTGAAATAGCAGGTGGGTGTTTCTCAAATGCATCTCCTGTTGTTTTCTCTAGAACACTCTCTTTGTTAGATCAGTTAGCTTTTAAACTTTCTTACTGCATTGTATGGAGGTAAAGTTTCAAAGGCAAAGAAAAGACAACTCACACTTTATGCTGGTCCCACCCCAGGTGAGGTAGTAAGGGTTTGCAAACATGGCAAGTTCTAATAAGGGCACCGAAATCTCGTGACTGAGAATGTCTCTCTGTTCTGACTGCCTCCTATTCACCCCATTGGTGAGAGAGGGGTCCCTTGCCCTAAACGCTGGGAGATGGCTGAGCACACAACAGTTGGTTGCTGGACAGATGAGAATGATGGTGCTTCACTGGTCACATACATTCACAGCCCGGCAGGGAGGATGCAGCATGCTGTGCAGGGCCGCATGGAGGCTGCACGGAGAAACAGACTGAGCAACCAGGGACCTCAGGGGTCATGCTCTGTAGAAATAAGGTGGGGTGGGGGGTAAGCTCTGGTTCTGGCAGGAGGAGGCGATGGGCTTGTTTGAATGACATCTGGAGCTGGCAGGGAGGTGAAACTCGTTACGCTGAGGAGCGGGTGGGGTGCAGCCAGTCATCCGGGGGAATGAGCAGGTGGGAGCCTTTCCTGCCTCGTGGGGGGCATATCTGGTAAGAGCAGGGGAACTCATGGTTAGGCCTCTGGGAGGCTAAATGTGTCAAGGAAGCTGATGAAATTTGGGGCCTTCCAATCACCCTCCAAGATCAATCTCTGCCTTTATTTGCCTATCTTCCCCAGATTACTTAGTTCTGGATTAAAATCTAGATTTGAATTTTCTCAACAACCAAAGCAGAAGGCAGATCAATCAATCATGAGATATACATTGTCCGTGAAGAAAAAAAAAAACGGGGGGTACGGTGGCGCCTTGGTGGTTCAGTTGGTTAAACATCTGACTCCAGCTCGGGTCATGATCTCGCAGTTCGTGAGTTCGAGCCCCGCGTCGGGCTCTGTGCTGACAGCTCAGAGCCTAGAGCCTGCTTTGGAGTCTATGTCTCCTTCTCTCTCTGCCCCTCCCCTGCTCACACTCTGTCTCTCTCTCTCTCTCTCTCTCTCTCTCAAAAATAAATAAATATTAAAAAAAAAAAAAGCTGCTCCCCGCCATCAACACCCAGGTTAGAACACTCACTTCCTGGACAGCTCTGGCCCTGGTCAGCAGCTCCGAGCCCTTCCAATCGTCTGATGATTTTCCCCACAATTGCAAAAATCTTGCAGTCTCACTGGATTCTTCCATTTTTTTTTTTTACTCTTTATTTCTTTATTTGAATATTTCAGCTTTAAAATGTCCTGTAGCCTGTACTTTTTCATAGCCGCCCCCCCCAAAAAAAAGGCGTTCACAAATTGATTTACAGCTTATAAGTTTGTTTATAAAGAAGCCAGTGTCTGCTCAGTTCCCAGTTCACTGGCGGAAGCAGGTGTGGCCCAGATCCCGCTGGGACTCCCTGTGCCAGCCCCACGGGGGCACCCCAGTTGCAGCAGGTGCTGTGGCTGATGGCTCATATCTGCAGCCTTTCCCGGAAACCCTCTGGGTTAGTACAGCCAGCTTGCCAGGATGCACCCAGACTTACCCCCGTCCCCACCCCCCAACATATGCAGTTACTCATAGCTAAGGACTGAGTCGGGGAAGAGAGAGTAAAAGCCCAGCTCCCTTGGTTCAGGGCAGGTCAAGCTCTGTGGTGTCATTCACAGTCCAGAGCTTTCCGTGGATTCAGGCCAGGCTTCATCAGAAGCCACATCCTTTCCCATCTTCTTCCTCTTTCCTACCTTGCAATTTCGTTTTCCCAAGACCACTCCCTCAACACGTCCCTTTCCATGAAGCTCCACCCCCAGGCTCTGCCTCCAGAGAACCTGACCTAGGACAGAGCTGTTTGTCCACAGCTGGAGGCAGGAGAAAAATCAATAGTATAAAGCCCTTTTATTTTCCTAAAATGTGATACATGCTTATGGCTAAAAATTCAAGTAGTGTCAGAGGGTATAAAGTAAAATGTGAAGGATTTCACACCTTACCCCAACGCCCAGGCCCGATCCTCCAAAAGGTAGCCGGTGCTAATTTTTTAGTATCCTTTCAGAACATGTCTATGTATATTCAAGCATAAATTATATCAAATTATTCATATTATTCTGCAGCCTGCTTTTTTTCCACTTGCTACATCATGAACTTCTTTCCCTTATCAATGCAAAGAGATCTGCCTTCAAAAATGACCAGTAATCATAAGACTCACTTAAATAGGCACATTCTCTGTTACTGATATGGTCTGTCATTTCTGTGAATCAAAATGGAAAAACCAGTAATGTGATATTTTATTTTGCCAAATGAGCAACTGAGAGCTCAGTTGGGGAAAGCAGTTGTCATTTTCCCCCTTGTGTACCGGGTGGAATGAGCCCAACTGAACCAAAACTCCCAAAGAAATTAGTTGCTGAGCCTTTTGGATAAAGGCCATGTGACTCACCTGAGGGAAACTCAATGGTCCCCAACAATGGATCAAAACTGCTGAGGGGAGGGGCACCTGGGTGGTTCAGTCGGTTAACGGCCAACTCCAGCTCAGGTCATGATTTCTCAGTTTGTGAGTTCGAGCCCTGCATGGGGCTCTGTGCTGACAGCTCAGAGCCTGGAGCCTGCTTCTGATTCTGTGTCTCCCTCTCCCTCTGCCCCTCCTCTGCTTGTGCTCTCTCTTTCTCAAAAATAAATAAAAACATTAAAAAATATATTAAAATGGATGAGGGACGCCTGGGTGGCTCAGTCAGTTAAGCGTCTGACTTAGGCTCAGGTCATGATCTCACAGTTCATGGGTTCGAGCCCCATGTCGGGCTCTGTGCTGGTGCTTCGGATTGTGTCTCCCTCTCTCTCTGTCGCTTTCCTGTTCATGCTCTGTTTTAATCTCACTCTCTCAAATATAAATAAACATTAAATTTTTTTTAAAAAACTGGTGACAGAAAAGAAGTTGAGCTGGTTCTGAATAATGCACATCCACAGGACCTCATCTGTCAGCAGCAAACCATCCCTTCAATATTGCATGTGTGTAAGCGTGTGTGTGTGTGTGTGTGTGTGTGTGTGTGTGTGTGTGTAATTAACTATCCTAAGCCATGAATGCAAGATGGAGGCAGCACCCAGATATCACCGAAACTATAAAAAGGATTTTAAGACACAGAACAAAAAGTAACAACGCAACACAAGGAGATTGTATCTCACACCCATTCAGACGGCCACCCCAAAACCATAACAACAGAAACCAGAAAATAACAAGCGTGGGTGAGGATGTGGAGAAATCGGAACCCTTGTGCCTCGGTGGTGGGAATGTAAAATGGTGCCGTCGTTACGGAACTCTGTCTGAAGTTTCCTCAAAGAAAATAAAAAATGGAATTGCCACGTGATCCAACAGTTCCACTTCTGGCTGTACACCCAGAAGAACCGAAAGCCGGGTCTTAAAAGACCAATGTTCTGTATACACCGGTGTGCAGCAGCATTCTTCACGATAGTTAAGAGATGCAGGCAAGCCAAGTGTCCCTCAGCAGATGAGTGGATAAGCAAAGTGTGGTGAATTTCTTATGGAATACGATTCAGCCTTAAGAAGGAAGAAAATTCAGGGCACCTGGGGTGGCTCAGTCAGTTAAGCGTCTGACTCTTGATCTTGGCTCAGGTCATGATCTCATGGTTATGAGACTCAGCCCCTCGTCAGGCTCTACACTCAGTATGGAGCCTGCCTGGGATTTTCTCTCTCTCTCTCTCTCTGCCCCTCCTGGGCTCTCTCTCTCTCTCAAAATAAATAAATATTTTTTTAAGTTAAAAAAAATTTAAAAACGGAGGAAGAAAATTCTCATACATGCTACACCATAGATAAGGCTTGAAGACATCATGCTAAGTGCGATAAATCAGTCATAAAAGGACACATACTGTATGATTTCTACTAACAGGAGGAACCTAGAATAGTCAAAGTCACAGAGAACAGAAAGGAGAGTGATGGGTGCCAGGGGCTGGGGGCGGGGAGGAGAGTTCATGTTTAATGGGGACAGAGTTTCAGTTTTAGAAGATGAAAAAGTTCTGGCAATGGATGGTGGTAGATGGCAGAATGTGAACGTGCTTAATACCACTGAACTGTGCCCTTAAAAGTGATTAGGATGGTAAATTTTAAGTCCATTTTCCCACACACACACACAAAAAAGTGAACTAGTGTATTCAGTCCTTCCAAGCCTCCCTAGGATGACCGAATGGCCCAGAACTCACTGACGAGGGCAGGGTCATTCCAGGTGTATATAAGGGCACACGTGCTCACAGGCTCAAAACCCAACCTCACTCTTAGCTGATTGCAGGTCTCAGTGCCTCACCCCCAGAATGCCCCACCTTCAGTCGCCCAGCCCCCCTGACTTGGTGGGGAGTCTGCGGTGGAGTTGGAGTGTGAAATGGAGAGCGGGGAACTAGAAGCCACCCATTGGAACACAGGAGCCAATCAACCGACCACAAAAAGGTCAGGAGATAGTAGCAGAAGTTTCCAGCCCCCCAGAAGTGACTAAAAGAAGAAACTGAGTAGAAGCCACTAGGAGAGGTGTCCCATCCTTACAGAAAAAGGGTTAAGTGTGTGGAGTCTGGACCCAGACTGTCCGGTTGGAATCCTGGTTGTGCTACGTTCTAGATTCTGGTGTGATCTTGGACACACTACTGAAATTCTCTATGCTTCAGTCTCATTAATACAATTTTTTTTAATTTGAGAGACAAACAGTATGCACAAGCAAGGGAGGGTCAGAGATCGAGGGAGAGAGAGAATCCTAAACAGGCTCCCGAGCTGTCAGCACAGAGCCTCCTTCAGTCTCATATGAAATGAACTTAGAACAGAGCTTGGCACATAGCAAGTAGAGTATGAATATTTGTTAAATAAGAGGAAAGGTTTTTTGTTTTTTTTTTTAAAGTTTATTTATTTTGAGAGAGAAAGCAGGGGAGGGGCAAAGAGAAAGAATCCCAAGCAGGCTCCACGCTATCAGCACAGAGCCTGACACAGGGCTCCATCTCATGACTCTGAGATCCTGACCTGAGCCAAAATCAAAAGTCAGACGCTTAACCCACTGAGCCACCCAGGCAGCCACAAGAAGAAATGTTTTTATTTCATCCTCACTACTGTGCCGTAAGGACTGGACACTTACACTGCTGCGTAGAGGGGAAACTGAGGCTCAGGGAGGTCAAGTGTCTCCTCTGAAGAGGTGTCAGGGCTCAGTGTGAGTCTTCTGACTTTTGATCCCTGTTCCTGGCACTCTATGTCTGTGGCCTCTCCCTGCCCTACTGGTGGCCCTTCTCCTGAGCCAGTGGGAGGAACCAGGTGGTACAGGCCAGTAGGTGAGGGCCAGCTACAACAACCTCTCTGACATCCTCCAGGCTCTTATTCCACTCCCACCCCGAGCCCCAAACTGCCTTTGCACTGGGAATGGAACCTGTTTGTCATACAACTAAAGCCCTAGAAACAGACTGCATGAGAGTTTCATATCAACACAAGTCCACTGGTGGGAAATCATTTCCTTCATCAGCTTCATTACATGGAGACTGCCCTGCCCTTGGCCCTTCTTGCCACCACGTCTAGTCCCTGGTAGGTGGACAAGGGAAGCAAGTGGACCTTGGCGCGTCCTTTATTTGACTGGGTGATTCATGCCCGTAATACAAAATTCACACTCTCCAAGGGTATTCAGTGTAAACTGAGTCTCTCTCCTACTCCTGCTCCCCAGTGCTGAAGCTCTTACTAGAGATCCCCACTGTGATCAGTTTCCTGTGAAAGGAAGGAAACCCTTAAATCAAATGGATTTGCTCTTTAGGAAGTTGGTTCAGATGGACAGCAGACAGCCCTGGAGTGGACCAGTCTGTAAAAGCCAGTGGGCATCAAGGGACTGGGGAGGCAACCAGCAAGGTACTTCTAAACGGGGTCCAGCCTCCTGCTGGGTGACTGTGTGAGCTGCTGCAGGGCAGGGTCATCGTCTGCCACGTACATCTTGCCTGGGCTGCTTCTCTCCTCCATTGGTGTGAACCCCAGAAAACAGTTGCCTTGGGTTTCTTGTAATCAGACTTCTGTGATTAGGGCTGGGAGCCCCTAATCCCTTGCTGTCATTGCAGAAGAGACCAGTCCTTTAATCCATGCACAAACAGGTTCAGGACCCGTGCATGACCTACCTACACTGCAGAGTAACGGGGATCAGCATCAGAGATCTTCTTCCCCACCCCCTGCCTCACCCTCCCTTCCTTTTCATTCCTTTCCCTTTGCCTTCATTTCTCTTCCCCACCGGCAAGTGCACATTAAACACATACAAAGAGCAGTGCCTGGGCTTCCTATGGATTTATGATTTATGGTTATTCATCTTATTATCTAAGTGAGATTGCCAGGTAAAATATTAAGCACCACTGCCATTATAACCTTGTCTTCCATGATCTCATTGGCAGCTGGTGTTGCCATGACAACTGGGCTGGAGAAACTGGTACTGAGCTTCGGTGGAAGATGATGTGAGCACCGGTGTGTGTGTGTGTGTGTGTGTGTGTGTGTGTGTGTGTGTGTGTGCGCGTGCAGACTTCCCATCACGTATATCTGTTGTGTGGGAAGCCATGGATTTCTTAGGCCACACCTTCTGCTTCTCCTTCCAATTTGGTCAAAATTAGCTTCGGGACTCTAAATCAACTGGAGGAGGATTTCTTTGTTTGGCTTATTGGGTGGCAAATTGAGAGCAAGGACACATAAGAAATATTTTAGGGTCTTTCAACCACATGAAATAAAGCAGCTATCCCCATTTCATGTCACTCTTAAAAGCACGTTGGGCCTACCTTATTTAAATTTTTTATGTATTTCTCTTATTAAAGAAAGTGAGAGCTAGAAGGGGTCTCACATGTCATCTGATTGCCCCTTTCATTTGGATGAGAAAACAGAGGCCTAGAGAGGTTAAGTGACTTGCCACCATATAGTATGGATCCAGGATGGATGCTATGACTTCAGCTAAGTGACTTACCCCTTTAAGTCTCAGTCTGCTTATCTGCAAAATGGGGATAATATCAAGAGCAACTTTACTAGGTCATTGTAAGGATTAAGTGAGATAATCCACAATGCTTGGCACATATTAAGCCCCCAATAAATTTTATCATTGTTACCCAGGTAACCTTGGGAGTCAGAAATAAGACTAAAATCCAGCTCAGCTAACTCCTACTTAAACGGGAGCCTTTTCCCATTAATCCTTCCCTGTCCTTTGTCTTTTTGTGTACATATTCCCTGTCATCCAGGGGAGAGTGGAAGGCCCTTCTAAAATGGGGCTTATCTTTTCTTAAAAACCTCCTAAGAAGTGAGTGTAATGCACACACTAGATACCCCGTGGATAGGTGTTGATTTAAGGATAAACATTATATGCTTCGTGCACTCATGGACCATCGACTGAACGTACACGGCATGGCTATAATGTAAAGGGAGAAAGGAATGCAAAGAAAAGTTGAGGGAAGTGAACATTTTTTGATCCCTTCGGATGAAACCAGGCATTTCGCTAGTCTCTTTACAAAAGTGTCTGATCATCACCGCCATCTCACGAGGTGAGCATATTCATTCCCATTCTACAAATCAGAGAACCAAGACTGAGCGGTCACGCAGCACGCCCAGGACCACACGCCAGGGTAACAGCTGGGTTTTCACCCATCCTTTCACTTCAAGGTGCTGCTGAGGCCCTCGATAGACTTTGTGGTTCAAAACAACTTCTCACCCCCTCTGTGAGCCAAAAGCCTATTTCCTGAGGTGGTAGAGGGATTCAGGGCAGACAGACACCTTTTCTATCACTGCCACAAAGCAGAGTATACAAAGCACAGTTGCGTAACTCTGGGACTCTAAAATATTCTCCCAGCCAAACCAGACCGGTATTGAAAGTCACACTAGGCTGGGTGGCTTTCCAGAATGCCATTTGCTTAAACTCCCTTTCATCACTCTGTCAGGAATAAGAGCAATGCAGTGGAACTTCACAGTCCTGTTCAGACGAACAAACTGTTCTGGAGAAACTTATTTCCAAAGTTATTCTTAAGTAAAACCACATCCGCTTGCTGGGGGTGGAGGGCAGTGATCCTATACCTTACATCCTAGGTAACGAGGCCATTAAACCAGCTGGTCTGTACATCTTATGTAAGAGTGGCTCAATCTCTGGGCGAATTGGGTAACCCAGTACAGAATTTAACTGAGTGACCCACCCCTCAATTAGGGATGGAGGTCAGATATAGACTGGGATGTCTGATTCCTACACAACAGGGCCCAGGAGGAGGCTGGATGACTTCACTGGGATCTAGATTGGCACACAACCATGCTTTAACTTACACTGTATGTTTTCTGGGGTTTTGGGGGGTCCGGGGGAAGGCTGATGGAGATTTGGAGGAGATCAAGGGGACCTCCTTGGCATTGCATGAGGTTGCTGAACTGGTGGCAAAAGTTCAGACTTCGAAGAGACTGACCTCTCCGGTGGGAGACACAGCCCTGCCTCTTGCCAGCTGTCACTGTGTTCATGTTACCAACCTGACTCCTTGCACCTGCTCGGGAAGGGGGTTCTATCTTGGCTAAATTACTCGGGCCATTACATGAAACAAGATACGTAGGAACTTGGAAAATGCTGTGATAAAACTCATCGGATGGAGAAATCTTGTTAATATCATTACGCCTTATCTTTTATTCCACATGATTTTCTGGGTAAGCAAATTCTACCAGCCATCTTTGCATCCCAGGCATACCCAGCAGACAGGTGTTCCCCAGATGACGCCCCAAGTGACGCCCGGTTTCAACTCCTAGTTGACCGTGTGACCCTCAGTGCCGCCCGCAGCAGGGCCCTCCCCCCCTCTCCCTGCCCTCTGAGGCTGGGGCTGAGTGGGCGCTCCGCACAAAGCCGTACAGAGAGGCAGGGCGGACCAGAAGACTCCGCCGCGTTCCCCGTGGAGAAGAGCCCGCGGCTTTTACATAACTGGAATGACGTAACCGCCGGCGGCTCCGGAGGGCGGGGACACCGGGAGCGCGGGCCCTACCACGTCCGTCCACCGCAGCGCCGCGAGGCTTGCCACAGGGCTGCGCGAATACACCAAGTAAGACGGCCCGGGAGGCCGGGTGGGCGGGGCTGCTGGCAGTCACGTGGCCCGCCTCAGCGCGGGCGAGCGGGGACGCGCCCGCGACTCCGCGATCCCACTGGGCCGACTGAGTGACAGGGGCCCTCCGCAGGCGTGCCGCCCGGCGGGCGGGGTCCAGCCCCGAGGGGCGGGGCTCTGCCGCGCCGGGGCCCGGATCCACTGACGTCAGGCGGCCCGCGCGCCCCGGAGTCCCCTGGGCGTCACCTTGGCGCCCTGCAGGGCGTGCTCGGGTAGCCGCGCGGGGCTGCTTTCGGCCCCGGGCGGGGCGCGCCCTAAATCGTTGGTGAGGACTCCGGCTTAGAACTTTCCCGAGTCGTGTGGTTTTGCTCACCGATAAAACGCAGCTTGTGGACTGTGACCTCTCGCTCCTGCTGGAACTTTCCGAACGCCGGTTTCGGGGCGGGTGTCCGCCGTGCACCCAGTGTGAGTTTTGTGAACGGCGTTCGACGGTTTCACTGGCCTGGTGGTCACCCTCGCTGTACCCTAGCCGGCTCTCCACCTTGTGGTTTGAAGAGGCGGCCCGTTCCGGGGGACAGAGAGGTGGTTTTTATCTTAGAATTAATTAGAGAAACGCGGTGGTTCTCAATCCTGGCCGAATAATAGGGCAAGAATCTAAAATACCAGCGTCAGGCCCTGCCCCTAGAGATTCCAGTTCGGTTGCCCTGCACTGGGGCCTAGACTGACATTTTATAAATATCCTCCAGGTGATTCTCATGCCTCCCAGTTATCTAAGGGACCTCCTCTTCTCCCTGCACTAGGGTTTTTATGAGTTCCTAAGGCAGGCCGGCAAATTTCCGTGTTCCAAGGGGAGGCAGCATGCTGCTGCTGACTTCTCTCCTCCCCCACACCCCATCCTTTCGGGGAAAGTGCATGTTTTTCTCAGGAGCCAGGGCTGCAGAGAGTGGTGGGAAGCGGAGCTGTCAGCCCAGCTCCACTGGATTTTGGCAAATGGCAACCTCTCTCTTTCAAATAGTGGCAGTGGCCACTATTCGCTGGGTCTTTCCATGTTACACAGCAGCCTGGAGAGCTTGGGTTAGCTTCTCGCCCTGGGAAAGCAGGCTTCTGAAAGTCTCTCCCCGAACTCTTACATGGGAGTGGGGGTGGATGGGGGAGGGAAAGACAACTCCTAATATTTTCATCCCCATATGAGGGTCTGTAGTTTGGGTTTGTAATGCTTTTTCTTGGCACACCATGATTTTTACGAAGTTCCCCTATATTGCTCACCTATGCAACAGCATCAAGTCACTGTTCCCTAAACTTGCCTGAACCTGACAATTACCTGGGACAATTAAAAAGAAAACAAACAAACCCTGACCCCTAAGCCCCTGACCCCTAAGCCCCTGACAGGTATAGATGAGGGCTACAATTTGCATATGCAAATTCCCTATTGGGTAAATTGGGGGAAACTGATGCCTGGGAGCTTGCCCCCTGGTGATTCCTATCTTCAGAGGTTCCGAAACACAAGCACAGTGGTTGCTCAGCTTGAATCAAAATCACGCGGAGGGCATGTGACCCTAGATGGCTGGGCCCCATTTTGAACCGTGGACTCAGTAGACAACGCATTTCTAACAGGTTCTCAGGTGATACTGATGCCACCTGTCTGGGGAGCACCCTTTGAGCCTCACTGGTTCAGTAGAAGGTGCCCCAGGTTGGGATGTTGAAAGAATGGAAACCCTCGTTTGGCTTTATCACCTACCATTTTGTGACCTTAGGCAAGTCATTTATTTCTCTTCACACTGAAAAATAGGGACTGATATCAAGAGTTTGTGAACATAAAATACTTTCCCAAAAGAGGGCAGGGGGATACAAAAAAAAAAAACCAAAAACCCAGCCAAATCTCATTGTTCACAACAGATTGGCTGAGGACAGGATCCCGCGATGAAGTCAAAGAGCCAAGGCAAAGGACAGAAGGAGAGTGTGACAGGCCCAGCAGGCCAGCCTGGCCCCGCCCTCTTGGAAGGGCTCACAGCCTGGAGTTTGAGGAAGAGATTTAATCCACAGGAGCTGTCGTCAGCAAGCCTTAGTGTTTAATAGGATCAACATAATCTTCCGGAGGCTAAGGTCTCCTCTAGGTGTCACAGAGGAAAGCCTCAGCTTCCTGCCCCTGGAGGAGGGGATCTTTGGGGCGGTTCCTGGTTTCCCCGTATGTTCTCTGTGGCCTGCACTTCTGGCTCTCCTGTGGTTTGGGAAAGTCTCACTCGCTCCCCACCAGTACTTTTTCTCCTGGCTAGGACCCTTTAGCCTAGAAGAAGGCCCTTAGCCCCTTCTTGAGGAATTATTTGCTTCTGCAAGAAAATCCTTTCATAGTGACCCTCCCCTCCCCCCCCCCGCCTGCCCGCCAACAATTATCAGAGAAAACAAATCTTACAGCTTTATCTTTGGTTATAGTTTAAAATGCTCTCAAAGTCCCTAATGATTTGGAGGGCTGGGATGGGGGTGGGGGCAAATGAGGAACTCAGTTTTGAACATGGAGAGTATTGATGTCATTATGAATAATAGTAACATAGCAACTGCTGTGTATTGAACTCTTAATTTATTCCAAGTGTGGTAAGAAAATGCCTTACATACATCATCTCATCCAGGCTGCCCAATAGTTAGCTTTTATTATCCCCTTTCTGCAGAAGAGGAGACAGGAGCCCAGAAAGGTTAAGTCAACACATGAGATCGCACAGCTATTAAGAAGGAGAGCTGTGATTGAAACCCAGGTTGTTTGATCCAAAGCCCTTATTATTAATTCTTTTTAGCTTCAAGTCAGCCTCGCAGGAAGCTTTGGAAGAGTCAGAAGTCTTGCTCACCCCACTGTGCCGCTAGCAGCAGAAGCAGTGGGAAGGGTGTTCTCTGAGCTGCCCTGGACATTCAAGTGAGTTACAGATGGTGGGAACGGGAACATTCTTCCTGGTCTTTTGGCTGTGAGACAAGGGGCCATGACTGCCCCTGTGGCAAGGACTTCCAAACCTAACCCAGGCTGATAAACATTCTTTGGCCTCCTCTCCAGTGTCCTGGCTTGTAGTTGGCAATTGTGCTATACCAGGGAGACCAGCTGTTGGCAGTCTGTGTGTAAACACCGTGTGTGGGAGGGCGCTGGGCTTTGCGTAGAATCTTCAGGGGAAAGAGTCCCGTTCTCTGCTGCAGAGCAGGAGAAATCACTGGGCTCTTTGGGTGAGAGTTGCAAGCTCTGAGACCCCAGCCTGCCTGTGTGGGGGGAGGGCTCTGCCCTCAGGGCCTCCTCCTGCTAATCCCCCTCCAGGCCAAACCTAGGAAAGCAAAGGTAGAAGAGGTATCTCAAAAGGCAGAGAGAAACAGTTAAGGAACTCAGGGTTACTTTTATGCGGTGTGATCCTTTCGTGCAAATGAGGAAAAGCACCTCCTCAAGCACCTCCTCGGCGCGCTTTGCTGCCATCTGCAAAGAAGTTGCTCTAACGCAGATGCAAATCTCCCATCACTGTGATCTGGACGGCGCCCCCTAGAGTTACGCAGCACACGCCCTGTAGCCCTGAAGGAGCCTTTGCTTTCTCCGAGGCGGTGCGAGCTCAAATAACGACCTTCCTCTAGCTTCATTCTGTACTTGCAAATCTCCCCCACCTCACCCGTCCTTCTGTAGCTAAGTAGGGACACCTGTCCTGCCACACAACAGGCATGATGCTAATGGTCTCCTACGCTCCTCCTCTTTTCCCCTCAAAATTGGAAAAACGGAAAATAATCCATCTATCAGAGGATTTTTTTTTTGTTGTTTTTTGGAGGGGGGCACTTCTGGTCTCAGAGGCAGTCAGAGAAAGCTGATTTGGATGCCAGATTGTTAGGGTCTCCAAATATTTTTGAAAGTTCAGGAAGCCAGTGATGAGGAAATGTAAAGTCTGAGAGGGCAGCATTGTTCCTGAGACCAGGGAAGGAAACAGGGAGGCGAGGAAGGAAGGAGCTGTGTGATATGCTAGAGAGAGCGATCAAGCCCACCTCACAACTAGGCTTTCTCCCTGCAGGGGTTTCTTTTCCTGGCTCCTTATAGTCCTTCTTTCTCTGGGCTTGCTGTTTCCAGGAGTGGCTGTGAACCAGCGGCTAAGGACTTTGTGCCTGAGGGCTTCGAGGTCCAAATTCCTGGAATAGCCTTCTGGGTCACTTGAGGGAACAGTGGCATTGGAAGAGCGACTGCTATTGAAATAGCCAAGCGAGGTGAGCAGCCTGCTGTGTGTCCACTCGAGGTCAGCCTGTGGCAGCTCCACACTGGGGAGAGAGCCCGATGTCACAGGCAGGTCAGGAAGGGCCCAGCCAGCATGGCCAGGAGTTGACTCTGATCCCGCGGTAATCAGCTGCTGATTCTGAGATGGGCATTGAGCTTCCAGCTAGAGGTGGATAGAGCACGTGACCGGAGGAGCCTGTCCTCAACTCTTAATTAATTCACAGGAGAGCTCGGGTCACGGCCACACATCATTAAGAGCAGTGAGGGGCTCCCAACCCTGGGCATCTGAATCACCAGTAGAACTGGGACCCACCTCATGTGTTGTCATTGAGCCTCTGTGGGGGGACGTCGGGAGGAGAGTGGGAGTCCACTGCAGTTTGGCTGTGGACCCTACTTAAGAATCAGTGCCCCCAGAATAACTGGAGAGTCCTCCTTCCTGGGGTCCAGCCTCCAGGCTTAGAGCAGCTGGAGATGACCTCTTATTTCTCTTCCCTAACCTTGATTTTGTGAAAAGACTCTCTGGGTTCCCTGTCAATTTTTCCATCAGCTGAAGTCTTCCTCTGGGTAAACACCAGAATTTCCTGCACGAATTCAACTGCCCTGGGTCATGCAATGGCACTGTGGGGCTAGAAAAGGCCACCGTGTCTATCCGGAGACTCTTCTCCAGAAAAACGGATGCTCCAGCAGAAGTTGGAGAATAGGTTGGGGATTTATCGCTTTTCAAGATGCTCAAAGATGTTTTTTTTTTTTTTTTTCCCCTCTAAAATCAAGTTAGGCATTTTCCAGGGCAATATTATACCATTTGGGCTGTATTTCATTATCTACCCAGTCAGGGCGAGGAATAAGTACATCTCAGCAACTGGGAGATCCCTCGGAAGCGTTTGGGGAGAAGGAGAGAGGCTGGTTACGTGGTTAGCTGATAGCGTCCCGTGAAACAGACTCCATTTAATAAAGCGGGCTATTTTAAGTGAAGAAACCAGGCTCTGTAATGATCGTTTTTTAACTGCCACAGCCGAGGAATTCCCCCTTTACACTTTGATTGATGACGGTATCGTCTTTGCTGGAATAGTCTAAGTGCCATTTATGGACTCACCCACTCAGTAAATATTAATCGAGTCCCTGCTACATGTTAGGCCAGTGCTTCTGAACTCGGGTTGAGCATTAGGCTCATTTGGGAGCTTTTAAAACATACCTAGGCCTAGACCCATCATCTGGAGCTTTAAGAACTCCCCAGGTGAGTCTAAAGTGCAACCAGGTTGAGACCTGTGTGTCAGGTGCTATGGGAGATGCTAGGGACGCATCTGTGACCAAGACCCACACTTCTTATCCTTGATGTGTTCCGACCCCTACAAAAATCAGGACCTTCTCCTGGGTGCCCCATCAGTCAGCCCATATAGGCAGGAGGTCGGGTTCCAGGATCACCTTCACTATTACACCTGCTGCCCTAACTGTGGGGACCATCCATCTAGATTTTCCAGAATAGTCTCAGTTTCAGGTATTCTTCTTGCGAGCCTGTATGTCTTAATTCATTTGGAAAAGCTGGTCTCCACGGCCATAGCTGTCGCTAGAACTCACAGATGGTTTCATTGAATTCCACCAGGTGGCACAGTTCACCCGGTGTGTCGAGATAGAGACCAGGAAGGAGGTGCCAAAGGTGAGATCATCAGGGAGAGCGGTAACCAGGTGAGCTGCTCTTTGCCCCTCCTGCTGGGGGTTTCTTGCACACCGACCTCGTCAGCTGCTGCGGGGGCCAAACTGCTGCCCGAGCTCCCTGGCCTTGGCAGTGGCCTGTGTTGGTGCTTCTGCGTTGGAGGCAGCCCCCAACCCCCCTGGGAGCTGGAGCCGTGCTGGGTTTGACCCCACGCCCTGGGCTGCCTGTGAGGCAGCAGGCGGGGGCCAGTCCCTGCTGCAGAGATGTTATACTGACTGTGACTCTCTTGGGATTTCCACCAGGGAAGGAGCCTGGGTCAGTGAGACACATCGAGGGGGACTCGGGCACCACAAGCCAAGCTGTGAACTGACCTAGTGGCTTCCCAATAAACAGGCAACAGTTAGCTCTTGACGAGAGCCACGTCCTCACGAGAGCTTTCAGAGCTGGCCCACATCTTGTGCTCTCCCCTTCCTAAAACAGTCGGAGCCAGGACTGGCTGCATAATTTGTGGGGCACAGCGCAAAATGAGAATGTGGGCCCCCGTGTAAAAAGTATTAAACACTTCAAGACGGTGAAGGCAGACCACCCTGAAAGTGTGGGGCCCTTCCGAGGGTGGGGCTTGCGTACCTACACGGGTTGGACCCCGTGAAGCTGGCCCCCAGATGGAAAACCCGGGGAAAACCCACTGTAAAGAGAGCTTGGGCAGTGTTCTTCGTTTCCCTCAACCTCAGTTTTCTCCTCTGAGAAATGGGGGTGATATCATTCTGTGTTTGAACATATGTCTGAGAGTGAATGCTATGTCAGGCTGCATGCTAGGAGCTGGAGACAGAAAGGAGAAGACGGAAGGGGCCCCTTGCGTTCACTGAAGAATGTCCCTCTGTCCTCCCTTCCATTCTGCCTTTGTCTCCTCCTCTTTCCGGGGAACCCTCTGCTCCAGCGGGTGGGCCCGTGGGAAGGGACTGGGCGGGGACGCAGCACCCCCTGCCCCCTCAAGCTTGGACCTTGGCCAGAAGGAAAAAATGCCCCAATCTAGAACGGAGTATTTTGCATCTGCTCCTGAAGGCTGTTATTATTATTTCTTAAATAACGTTTTCAAAGCAAGCCCCGTTCTTTCTCTTCTCACCACGCGTCTGTGGTCTCTGGCCGTCAGATGCCGCACAGAGGCTCAGCGCTGGCGGCGAGCATGAGGGTCTCTAAATCTTCTCTAATGCGTGAGTGCCGCCGCGATCTGGGGCTGCAGTTCTTGAGATTGAAAGCTGGCTGTCTGCCTGCTGATAACTTTCAGTTGTGCTGCTGCGGGACGCAACAAGAATACTAATAGGCCACAGGCGGGCCAGGGATTGCCTGGATTCCAGCCTGCTGTGGTTTGAGCTACATTTTTGACAAAGTGGATTGATACGGAAAAAGGTGACAGTATGGTTTTGTTTGTAATAGTGAGCCCTCCTTATATCCACCTCCACCACCGTTGGGAGCATAGAGCTGGAAAGAGGGAGCAAACGTGTTTCCGGGGCTGGGGAGAGAGGCAGCCCGTTATTTACTGCCCCCAGCCCTCCCCATGTACGTACCCAAGGTGGGGTTGGAGCTCACACAGTGGAGACTCCTTTTCTTGTGTTTGTAAGTGGCATCCGGTGCAGAGAGCTCTGAGGGGCCGAGGCTGACAGGGCCTGTCCGCTCATCCCCGTGGTGTGGTGTCCTGTCCCTGACTCAGTGTACCCCCCCCCCCCCCAGGCTCTGCCAGGGATCAGCCGCTCCTCCCCGTTTATGAAAGAGAGAGCTCCATAGCTTCATCTGGTCTAGCGCATGCAGCCCCCACACAAACGTGGGGCGTGGGAAGGCGCTGGGCTCGGATCGGAGTCTGGTTGTCTGCTCACTAGCCCTGTGAGCTTAGGCAGTGTTCTTCGCTTCCCTGAACTCCAGTGTCCCCAACTGAAAAGTAGGAGTGATATTACTCTATATTTGATCATATGCTTGAGTGTGAACCCTATGTCGGGCAGTGTGCTGGGAGCTGGGGAGAGGACAGAGTCTGACGCAGCCCCTCACGGTCTTGGAAGGGATGATGTGGTTGACAAGCAGTTGCAGGAAGCGTGGGAGTCCACCCCGGGGCCTGCCGGCTCAGCTCCGCAGCACAGAGGGGGCAGGCGGGGAGTAGATGCGCGGACCCCCCGAGTACGTGTTTCTCCCGCCTTCACATCAGCCAGCTGCTGGCCGGGTTTGGCCATTGAGGAAGATCGGTGGGTGGGAAGAAGGGAGAAGCAGGACATTCGACTTCCCTGGCAACGGCCGGACTGCTCTGAGGTTCTTCCTTTTGGTGGCGAGCCTGGCTCAGGCCACACCACCTCCTCTGTTCCTCCAGCCTAGGCTGGTAGCTTCCTGCTCTTCGTCATCCCTCGGCTGTTGGCTGGTCCCAGCTGAGCCCTCGCCTTCCTCCTCTGGGGACCAGTCCCTTCATTCAACTCCCTCTGTTGAAAGAAGTTTCTGGGGACGCCTGGGTGGCTCAGTCGGTCGAGCTTCCGACTTCAGCTCAGCTCATGATCTCATGGTTCGTGAGTTCGAGCCCACATCAGGCTCTCTGCTGTCAGTGCAGAGGCCGCTTTGGATCCTCAGTCCCCCCGCCCCTCTCTCTCTTCCCCTCTCTCACTAGTGCTCTCTCTCTCTCTCAAAAATAAATAAAACATTAAAAAGAGAGAAAGTTTTCTGTTGGACGGATGTGACGTTGTGTGTGCCATGACATGGGCAGTGCAGGGTGTCATCGAGCATGTAGCTCTCAGTCAGCAGGAGACTGTTGTGTTATCCGTAGTTTTCGTACTAATGCTGTTACCACTCCCACCCTTACGTTCTCTGCTCCAAGGTACCCACTTCTCTTTGATCGGGGCGTAGGCCCGTGGAGCAGTGAGAGTATGGAGGGAGTGGTCCCGGCTGCATGTTGGGTGCAGGGTTCCCTTGAGCAGGAAGGCTTGAGCGTGTGCACCGCAGGCCAGCCGGGTCAGGTGACTGTGGGCACCAGGAAGGTGTGAGGTCGTGTTCACATCAGTGGCCTGTACACACTGGCTTGGTCCCGTCAGACGCGTGGACGGCAACGAAGTCAACATCCGGCCGTGGTGCTCTTGCTGGAGGGAACGAATGCTTACTGACACGAAGTCCCTGCCCGCCAGCCCGCTGTTTCTGGCACAATGTCTCCAATGGGCCTGGGGGAGGAAATCAGAGTGGACCTTCCTTCCTCAGCTTCTTGTTGCACTTCATTACCATCTTGCTGTCTGTCTTTGATCTGGCATGATCTCCTTGGGCAACATTTTTTAAAAATCTTAGAATAGTCTAATATTTTAGAATAATTTTACATGCACAGGAAAGTTGTACAACTAGTACAGAGTTCCCACTTACCCCGCATCCAGTTTCCCCTTCGTTAACATTTATTACATTTGTTACAACCGGTGGACCAATATGGGTACTTTATTATTAACCGAAGTCCATATGCTATTCAGTTTTCCCTCGTTCTTGTCTACTGCCCCGTTTCTGTGCTCAGATCCCATCCAGGACCACATTGCATTTGGTCATCGTGCCTCCTTAGTCTCCTCTTGGCTGTGATGGTTTCTCAGACTCTTCTAGTTTCTGATGAGCCTGAAGGTTTTGAGAAGTATAGGTCAGGGATTTTGTATACTGTCCCTCAATCAGGATTTGTCTGATGTTTTTCTCATGATTAGACTGGAGTTACAGGTTTTGAGGAGAAAGATTACAGAGGTGCGGTGTCGGGGCAACATTTTAACTCCTGCCACATTCCTGATGTGGCCAGAAGGTGCTGTAAATGTGCCTTATGTCTTGTGGGAATCGACCCCAACAATATGTGGACACTAAGAGGTAAAACGGGGGTTTCTACTCTCCAGATCTCCCAGGTCAATGTGGAATTTCAACCTTTTGAGAATTATTGGTTTAGCTTCCTGCCTACCCGACGTGAATATTAACTGGCACCTCATTCCTATGCGGTGATTTCTACTGAAGGCACATTCGTGCACTGTTTCCCATTTGCTCCTCAGACTCACGCTCTCACATGGGTAGAGGGGTTCCTGTGATGTCGTCTCATGACTCCTAGGCCATGGAACATGGTGACTCATCAGCAGAAAGGATCCAGTTGGCTTTTGTTCAACTTCAACAACCACACTTATATCCCGAGCTTTAAAGAGTTAGCACAGCAGTGCCCAGTGGCTCCTAGGGCCAGCCTTGACACATGTAGATCAGCAGATTGGTGGTTTTTGCGCACTTGTGTCTGTTCCTAGCTCCTTCTGCTGGTCACAGCAGACTCCTGGCCTTCCCTTCTGGGTGCTTTCTGGCCTTCTATTTTCTCCCAGAGGGAGACAGATGATTTCCTTCCATCTTTTCATGATGCTTCATTTCAGCGGGCCCCATGGCTGATTTATCTAGGACAGTGATTCTGTCTTCCATGCTGTTACCTCCATCCGATGCTGGGATGCCCCAGGTGCCTCCAGGAAGCTCAAGGAGGTTGTGGAATGTTCAAAGTGGAATTGATTTTCGTTCACTTGAATTTTGTTGTTTTTTGAACCTGGATTTTGTATGAGTGTTACTTGGCACTATTGGGTAGAAGGGAGTTTTAGGGTGGTTGTGGGGAGGACCTCAAAAGAAAGGACGGGGCGTCTATAGACTTAGTTTGTAGTCATTGGAGTGGGGGTGCTCGCAGCCCATCCAGGAAGGAGTCAGCAGGCAGCCTGTGTCCACTGTGGCTGAGCAAGTGCCTTCACAGCCTTTTTTATTTTTTATGTTTATTTTTTATTAGAGAGAGAGCAGGGGACGGGCAAAGGGAGAGAGAGAGAGAGAGAGAAAGAATCCCAAGAAGACTCCATGCTCTGCAGGAGCATGGTGCAGGGCTTGATCCCACGACCCTGGGATCATGACCTGAGCCAAAATCAAGTCGGACACTCATCCAACTGAGCCACCCAGACACCCCCACAGTCTTTTTCAAAGAGCAGAGTCCTGTACAGACCATGCTTTTCCTAGCCTTTGAAAGTAGAGGAATATTCAGCTGTGTCAGACTTGAGCTGAATATGATAGTTAAGCTGACTATAGACCTTCTGAGGCATGAAAATGTAGGATTGTTTCCATCTTCTCATTTTCTAAGACTGTCTCAGAGAGTGAGAAAACGATATGTTTTCAGAACGGTAGAAAGAAATTCTGACTATGGTCTTGGGTTCTATGGCTTAATTAATGGGGAAGTTGAGGCAAGGCACCGAACCCTGCTTTATGAAAGGAATTGTGGCTGCTGCTCAGTATCTCACCTGTCAGTTCAGTTGTCAGGTCTCTGAAGCAGCAGGAGTCTCTGCCTTGGGCTGGTGATAAGTCACAAATGCCTTCCGGGGCTCGGACAGCATGTCCTTGCATTCACTGGATACTCAGAATATAAGCTTGATTCCTGTGCTGGGCACAGAGAAGGGGCTGAACAGCCCACATACATGAATCATTTATGTGTGTGGCTGTGTGTACCCCCACGAGGGAAGGGGGTGATTCAACATGTCTCCTCCATCGAAAAGTCCTGAGTCTACTGGGGGAGGGAGCTGTGTCCAGCAATGGCTATAGCACAACGTGGAAATTGATAAACATCATAAGCAAGGACCGAGTAACAAAGGAAGTTGTCGTCTTATAGTTATGATGTACCTTGGATATTGTCGTAAGAGCAAAACATTGACAAAAAACTCCTAAATGACTGGCAGGAGGAAACTATAACACATCCATGTCAAAGTATGTTATGTAGCCATTAAAAGAAATAAGACAGATTTATATGTAACAAAAAAATCTCCAAACCTTAAGTGAGAAAGAAGGATGCAGAGCAAGGCATAGTCTGATCCTATTTGTATGGAAGGGGGCATATATTTATAATATGTGTATCGTGCTTAATATATATAATATATTTATTTTTATTTAAAAAAAATTTTTAATGTTTATTTTTTATTTTTTATTTTTTAACGTTTATCTATTTTTGAGACAGAGAGAGACAGAGCATGAACAGGGGAGGGGCAGAGAGAGAGGGAGACACAGAATCTGAAACAGGCTCCAGGCTCCGAGCTGTCAGCACAGAGCCCGACGCGGGGCTCGAACTCACGGACCGTGAGATCATGACCTGAGCCGAAGTCGGACGCTTAACCGACCAAGCCACCCAGGCGCCCCTAATGTTTATTTTTTGAGAGAGAGAGACAGAGTGCAAGTTGGGGGAGGGAAGGGCAGAGAGAGAGGGAGACAGAATCTGAAGCAGGCTCCAGGTTCTCATCTGTCAGCACAGAGCCTAATGCAGGGCTTGAACTCACAAGCCACAAGATCATGGCCTGAGCCTAAGCTGGACATTTAACCGACTGAGCCACCCAGGTGCCCCTAATATACGTAGTCTATATTCTGCTTTAAACATATGTATATAACTACTATACATGCTTAAAATATTTCTGGATGATTAATAAGAAACGGTGAGCAACGGTTTACTTTCGAGGAGTGAGACTGTTACTTTCCGTTTTGTATTTCCAAACTATTTTATTTTAAAACCATGTACATGTATTTTGAATTAAAAAATGCTAGTTTCAGGGCGCCTGGGTGGCGCAGTCGGTTAAGCGTCCGACTTCAGCCAGGTCACGATCTCACGGTCTGTGAGTTCGAGCCCCGCGTCGGGCTCTGGGCTGATGGCTCAGAGCCTGGAGCCTGTTTCTGATTCTGTGTCTCCCTCTCTCTCTGCCCCTCCCCCATTCATGCTCTGTCTCTCTCTGTCCCAAAAATAAATAAACGTTGAAAAAAAATAAAAATAAAAAAAATAAAATAAAATAAAAAATGCTAGTTTCTATCTTTTTAAAAAAAAAAAGCTTTACAACTTTTTGTTTGTTTGTGTTCTGGTTTAGAACATCTTTCTGCACATCGTGGCCTTGTCTAATTCCAAGAAAATATGGGAATTTATTGAAAATTTCAAGCAGGAAAAGAAACTCAACATTCTGGTAAGTTTTATAAACCTAAGTAGAGGATAAATTTCGTGTGTGTACATTTTTGGTCTACGTGGGTATGGAGTGATGTGTGTGTTTGTGGGTCTTTGTGACGACGTCTTAGTGAGAATCCTTTATGGTGAGGCTTATTCGTGCAATCAGTTTACTCACTGGCTTCAAGGGGAGTGGGAGGATGGGGATATTCCATTTTTCATAAAATGATGATGCGTATATCTGCATTCCTGAGCTCTGTAGATTTGGGGATGAAAATTAGATGGTTCTTGGAAAAATAAAAACAAAAAGTTTAGTCCAAAAGAATGCCTGCTACAGGGACGCCTGACTGGCTCAGTCGGTTAAGTGTCTGACTTTGCCTCAGGTTATGATCTCACTGCTCATGAGTATGAGCCCTGTGTTGGGCTCTGTGCTGACAGCTCAGAGCCTGGAGCCTGCTTCGGATCCTGTGTCTCTCCCTCTCTCTCTCCTTCCCTGCTCATGCTCACTTGCTCTCTCTCAAAAGTAAATAAACAATAAAAAAAAATTTAAGAATGGCTGCTACCAACAGGCAAGCCTTTTAGTAGCACAGTGTGGGATTCCACAGAGAGCCAGGAGGACTCAGGTGGGATGGTTTGTGTCTGTTCCTCCCAGATGCTCTGCGTTGAGCTGAGCTGCTTTTCTATCCAAACGGTTTCTAACGTGCTCCAAAACGCCCGTTTGGGCCAAGCTCTGGTCTTGTGCTGTCCAATATGGCTATAGAGCATTGGAAATGCAGGTAGTCCAAATTGAAATATGCTGTAAGTGTAAAAATGAGCCCATTTCAAAGACTTGGTCTGAAAAAAAAAAAAAAAAACAAACCATCTCATTAATATTTTTATATTGGTTACATGTTGAAATAATACTACTTTGGAGATATTGAGTAAATAAAATATATTGTTAACATTTACCTGTTTCTTCTTACCTTTTTAATGTGGCTGCTTTTGAGAAAACTTCAGTTCCATATTTCTGTTGGACAGCTCTGGTCTAGATGCAATCCCAGAGCACCTCACTGAGGATTCGGTTGCCCAGCCAACCCCTTGTAATTGGAGATCTCTGCACAGTTCTGTGGCTGAGCTTTCTGCACTAGTGGCATTTTCCCAGAAGGGGTTTGACATGAAGGGACAGTTGAGCAGGACTGTGGTCGTCACTTGGATGTGGGACTCTTGGTGGCCATGGAGGTGTGGAGTTTGGAAACAGGTCTTCTGGCCCTGTTTGCCTGTATTTTGAGATGGGAATGTAATTTCTAGATCAATAGTGCAGGTTGCATGGTCAATAAGAGAGAGCTCATTGAAGATGGACTTGAAAAAATGCTTTGCTCCCTGTGCTCTGGGAGAGTATGAGCAGTTTTCTTAGCAAAATAAGCAGAGACCTAGATAACACCATAGAAGGATCAGGAAAATATCGGCCAGCTTTTTGTGTTCTTGGTCCTAAGCACGATTGTATTTTCCTCTTTCGCTGCATTAAATTTTCTTCATAAGACACTCTTTAAAAAATGCTTTTCTCGTGTTTTTTTATAATATGTGTTAGTGCCAGAAATACTTAGCATTGTTAAAGCATTTTTTTCTAGGAAGCTCAAGGCTCATTATAGATGTTATTTTGGCAAGGAGCGCTGGTTCATCCCCCGTGGAATGTGCAAAGGGAACTTCTAGCCAGGGCTGAGGAAGGTGCAACCATGAGACGAGAGGACAGATCAGAAAGGGCATTCAGTTAGAATGCAGGACATCTGGATCCTGGTCCCTGATCTGTTATAACAGGCTCACTCATCTGATGCCAGCCCAGTGGTTCTCAGAGTAGGGTTCCTGGACTGGCAGGATTAGCATCACTAGAGGAACGTGGTAGAAATGCATTTTCTTGGGCCTCACCCCCAGATCGACTGAAACCAAAACTCAGGGGTGGACCCAAGCAGTCTGTGTTTTAACAGGCTCTCCAGATGATCCTGATGTACATTATCATTTCAGAACCAATGTACCAGCCTTTTAACTTCTTTGGATTTTCTCCTTCTTGAATCGAGGAGTCTGTAGTAAATTATCTTGGTGTCTTTCAGCTTGGAGATGCCATGAATATAAGCTTCTCTCCTGTATCCACTTCCTCACTATAATTTAAGCTTTTAATGAGGCATTTAAAAAAAATTTTTTTAATATTTATTTATTTTTGAGAGAGAGAGCAGCGCACATGAGAGGGGGAGAAGCAGAGAGAGAGAGTAAGGCACAGAATCCAAAGCAGGCTCCAGGCTCTGAGTGTCAGCACAGAGCCTGATGATGTAGGGCTCAAACCCCCAAACTACGAGATCGTGACCTGAGCCAAAGTTGATCGCTTAACCGTCTGCGCCACCCAGGCAACCCAGGTTTTTAATGAGGCGTTTTAATTAAATCTTGTCCTAAGTCACAAAGATGGCTGGCAGGGCTTGTCTGGTTGTTGGGGTCGTTGAGGATATCCATTAAATAGCAACCCTCTTCCCACTCAAGAACTGAACAAGTTGAGGAGTGAGACAGTGGAATAGTAACTGAAAGCCAGCATATATATCACTGCTGTTACCAAGCAAGGCTAGTTGAAGGGCGTGGTACGGTGTGAGAGCCAAATGGGTTTCCTACTATCGCGCCCAGGAAGGAGACCCACTTCCCTTGTCACAGCTGGCTGGCCTAGGACAGACTCTACCTTCTCCTGCCCAGGAAGAGGAGAAAGTGGGGAGCAGAGCTGAGCATGCCCAGTTTGTTGCTCCCAAGTGTACTAAATTGATTATTGATAATGGGTCTGCCTATCCTGGGCAGAGGGAAGAGGGGGCTGAGGGAGGGCAGAATCACCACCCTCTCTCCATGAGGAAGGAAATGGTGGGAGTCGGGAAGGACCTTTCTCCCCAGTGGTGAGGCTGCTTTTTTTTTTTTTTTTAACCAATACCTAGAAGCTTGTCATAAAATGATGTGGAGTTTAGTACAAAATATTCTCTTTGATTTTGTTCCAAATGTAGTATCTTTGCCCAAAGTACCAAACCCAAATGTGGGGTCATGTGGGTTTTGCCTTATAACTTTATAGGGTGGCAAAGATGCCCGGAGAGCCACAGCTGGCCTCCGGGGGGCTGCTCAGCAGGACCAGCTTTGTGATTTGTGGGGCCCAGTGACAAACAAAAATATGGCACCCATACTCAAAAATTAGGAATTGCAGTACACCGTCAACAGAGTATCAACCAAACAGGGAGGCCCTTCAAAGGTCAGGGGCCTGTGAGACCACATGGAAGAAGTCAGCACTGCTGCTTACCCACCCTCCGTCCAACAGAATTCTGCTGGGCACTGACCGTGCGCCGGACATTGGGGAGTATTGCCCATACATAGTCATTTAACCCTGGTGACCATCCTGTGACAGAGGTATTCTTACCTTTACATCCCAGGTGAAGAAACAGGCGGAGAGAGGTTGAATCGCTTTCCGGAGGTCAAGTGGGGGAGCCAGAATTTGAACCCAGGCCTGTCTGCCTCCGCAGCCCATGAACAGGATGCAGTTCTGCCCCCAGCAGCCTTTTCCCCCTGTATTACGGTGAAGTATGCTAAGGGAGCACAGGGAGGGAGGTGAGCAGTCCTGCCAGGGGGACAACGGGCGGGCTGGGGCATCGCTTGGCGGGCAGCTGGGAATCTGCATTCACAGAGCATGCAGCCGGGTGTCACAGTCTAAGGGGACTGCCTTTTTGATTGTACAGCTGGTTCTGTTGTACTTTTGTATGGATCTGGTCTGCTTCTGAGGACCTTGATATCTCTTCATTTTCATTTCCTCTTTGTGTTGAAACATCTTATTGATCTTCCCAGCCTCTCTGAGACGCATAATAATTCTCGGGCTTTGATATGTATTCATCGTCTCCAGAGTGGAAGACAGGGTACAGTATACAAAGCAGCATGTTAAGGACAGAGGGGGCAGCTTCATGTGTCTGGGCTCACAGATGAGGAGATACAGAGAGGTTAAAATACTGTCATTCTGAACAGGTCCAGAGCCAAAGGAACAACCCAGACCTCTGTCTGAGTCCTAGGAAATTGCTGGCTGCCTCGCTAATATGAAACATGTTTTCCTGGCCCGATTATGTAACGTGGGATGGGTTGTTTTCTCTGATTCTGTTGGGCCTCTAGAAACGTTTCCAATCCCCAGCCAAACACCGGTAGGTTCCTGACACTCTGAGGACAGGACAGCACCAGTCTTTGCAGAATTTATCACCAGATCCTGAGGATTTGGAAGCTGGAGGGCTGTCAGAGCCCATGCCTGCAGGTGGCCGTTTGTGGAGACATCACAGTGTATGAATTTGATTAAGTACGGAAAGAACTCTTCTTAACCTTCTGTGGGGGTAGGTGGGGCATGGGGAGATCTTCATAGTTTGCCCTTTGGTGGGACAAAATGAGCTACTCTGGGTAGATCTGTGGGCGGATGGACCGAGGAGGCAAAGTGGTCTTGTGAGACAGGTTCTGTTTGGTTGTTCTTCTCGCCCCTGTGTTTTGGGTGTTCTCACATCCTATGCTCTTTGCCTGTTAGCATGCAGTGGCATTAAGCGTCCATTGGAGTGAAGACAGATGGGAGGGGAGGGGGGGCCGTGCTAAGTGCTCTGCTGGCAGCCCGCCACAGCCTGAGCGTTAGCGCATTAAATCCACCACATCTTAGCCTCGCTCACGCCACAGGACACAGGACGAGGACACTGACTCTACCTCCTCCAGGACAGCTGCGTCATCAACTAACTGACTGTAATAAACAGGCAGTGGTGCCTTAGTTCTCTGGCAGAAGGTGGGGGAGTTCAGCGTAGGTCATTCTGGAAGGACATACGTTGCTGTACAGTTAAGTGTTCTGTCACTTGACATTCGGTGATCTGGAGCTCTCTGCTCACTGGCATATCCCCACACGCAGTGGATACTGCTGTTTAAGGCAGGGACTCAAAGTCCAGAAACACCTCAATAATAATAATAATAATAATAATAATAATAATAATGGCACACATTCTTGGGTCACCTCACTCAATCCTCGTAACACCTGTACAGATTTTCGAGACGAGGAAATGGAGAGTCAGAAGTACTCTGAAACCACAGTCTGTGACTTACCTTACTAAACAAAGGACAACTAAATTATAGTTGGTGCATTTTTAGTATAGGGTTGTATCTGTCAGTTATTGGTACATAACAAACAACTCCAAAATCTCAGAGACCTACAAAACAAGCATGTACTTTTTGCTGACTCTTCTGCAAGTCTACTGGGCTAATCTCAGCTGGGTTTAGCAGTGTGTCTCAAAGCAGCAGGTGAGATCTGGAGTATGTCCCAAATGTCTCACATCATCCTAGGCTGACCAGGATTTGTTCCCATGGTGATAGCAGAGGTCCAAGTGTGCAAGCACTTTCAAGCCCTTGCTGGATTCACATCTGCTAGTATCCAGTTGGCTGATGCAAGTCACTTCATAGAGCCCCAAACCAGAAGTCAGGGAGCATACTCCTCCATGGAGGTGGGGAAGAGAAGGTGAATTATTGTTGACAATATTCTTCCACAAGGCCTGTTTTATTACATTCTAATTCTTTGGAAATAGGTGATCTGAGTTTGATGTGGTAACTATTTATTAACCAAAATACTTAATGAACAAAATACTTTATTTGTTCAGTAAACATTCAGAGATCACCTGCTATATAGCACACACTGTGGTCAGTGATGAGGACTCAGAAATTGAAGGGGCTCCTGGTCTAGTGGGGGAATTAGACACGTAAGCAATTTCAGTAGCCATACAGTAAGTTCTCTTTTCATCCATGAAGCAAGCTAGGGTGCAAAGCAAAGAGGAAAGCAAAGAACAGCACTGCCAGGGGAGAATGTTTCCTTAGACACCGCATGTGTTTGGTACCAGGCATTTTTACTTGTCAATAATCTTTACCCTGAGTTTTACCCATGCACCATTTTGCTTCAAAGACCTCCTTCCAGGGGCGCCTGGGTGGCGCAGTCGGTTAAGCGTCCGACTTCAGCCAGGTCACGATCTCGCGGTCCGTGGGTTCGAGCCCCGCGTCAGGCTCTGGGCTGATGGCTCAGAGCCTGGAGCCTGTTTCCGATTCTGTGTCTCCCTCTCTCTCTGCCCCTCCCCCGTTCATGCTCTGTCTCTCTCTGTCCCAAAAATAAATAAAAGTTGAAAAAAAAAAATAAAAAAATAAAATAAAAAAAAAAAACAAAGACCTCCTTCCAGCTCACAGATCTTCAAGCCTCCCAGAGAGGCACAGAATCTGGGAGATAATAAGTACTCTAGACATGTCAGCTAGCATTGTTTTAATATCCAAACCCTTTAACCTGGAATTAAAGTCCTCTGTTGTCATACCCCACCTACCTGCCCAAAAATATTTCCTATTTTTTTCCCACATGGATCCTCTACCAGTCAGTCCATTAATTTTGGAAAATGCCACTAACAGTTTTATGTCTCCAAGCCTTCATCCCTGCTGTCCCTCTGCCTGGAATGTCCTCCTCCTGGTTAACTTTTGCTTCTCTGTGACTCAACTGGGCACAACCCCAGCACCGAGCTTAGTCAGGTGCTCCACCTCTTGGCTTCCATAGTGCCTTCTGGGAACCTGTTGCATGACAGGAATCGCCTGTTGACAGGTTGGTTCTTGCGCAGAGCAGAAATCCTTGAGGGCAGACACTGCCTGGCCATTAGGAGGCGCTCGGTCTGTGTCGGCTGAACCACAGTCCAGGTCCTCCAGCCCTTTGTGCACAATGTACAAACCTGTCCACGCCTCATGTTCCCATTCTGTAAAATGCGGATAGTGATGCTTTTGCAGGCTAGAGGTGAGGATTAAAGAGAGAATTGTAAATTACTTGCCCAAGAGAAATTACTCACGTGCACACAAAAACAGGCACATGAATGTTTAAGCAGCTTTATTTTTATTCATAATCACCCCAAACTGGAAACAACCCAGATGTCCTTCAGCTGGTGCATAGATAAAGGGGGAGGGGGGACTTCCACACAATGGAATGCTATTCAACAATAAAAAGGAACAAAATACTGATGGATGCAACAATGTGGATGAATCTTGAATGAACTGGCAAAAGTCAAGCCAGACTCAAAAGGATACATACTTGTATGATTTATGTGACATTCTGGAAAAGGCGAGCCATAGGGACAGAGAACACATCAATGGCTACAGGGTGGTTGGGGTGGGTGGGGGACGACTATGAGGGAATATTTGGCTGAAGGAACTGTTCTGAATCTAACGCAGTTACCCAACCCTATGCATTTACAAAAATTCAGAACTGTGCACGCGCATGCGTGCTCGCGTGCGCGCACACACACACACACACACACACACAGACGCAGAGTTTTACCGTATGTAAAAAAAATTTAAACATACAGTTGGCCCTTGGGCAACGCAGGTTCAAACTGTACTGGTCCACTTATGTGTGGGTGTTTTTCAATAACTCCAGTATAGGACTGTAAATATACTTTTTCTTCCTTATGATTTTCTTAATAATATTTTATTTTTTATAGCTTAATTTATTACAAGAATACAGTGTATAATACATATACAAAATATGCTTTAATTGACTGTTCCAAATTATCAGTAAGGCTTCCAGTCAACAGCAAGCCAACAGTAGTTCAGTTTGGGGGGAGTCAAATTATACCTGGATTTTTGACTGCATGGTGGGGGTCAGTGCCCCTGATACTGCATTGTTCAAGGGTCAACTGTGTGTTGTGTGTGTGTGTGTGTGTGTGTGTGTGTGTATGTGTGTGTATTTGTATGAAAGAAAAAAGAAAGAAAAGCATTGTAACTCTCAGCACATGTCTGGCAGGTAGTGAGTCCATTTCTTAGAAGCAGATGATTTATTACGGTTGTTTCTTGGTGCCTTTTTTTAGTAATCAATGAGCTCCTAGAAGGGGGACTTTATTTTCTTCAGCTTTGAGCCCAGGTCACCCAGCACACCCAGAACACACAGTAGCAGGTGTTCAGAAGCATCATTGGTGAGGAATAAATACAGAAACACCTCCCATGCTGTGCTGTGTGGAGACCAGGGAGGTCCCTTCCTGGTCTGCCTGCTCCAAGGACATTGGGGTACACAACAGCTGGTAAAGGAGAAAATGGCCACCTTTCAGTCCAGGAGAACACCTTGACCCCAAATTTTGTGTTTCCCGAGAGCCCATGTGGTTCTGGGAAAAACAGGATGGGGACAATAGTCACAATGAGCAGCCAGCCCCAGTGCCTCCCTGGGGTTCCTGTTGTTCCTCCATCATCATCACTGTCCTAGAATTGTCTCTGCACTGCCTTTCCCCTAAGAAGCCAATGAAAGGGAAGGGGACAGGAGGATGGAGAAGGAGAGGGCCACCATCCGGCTACAATGGAGTCTGGACCCCAAAGTGCCCAGATTCTTCTGATCTCTCTAAAAAATCAAATTAATGGATGCAAGAGTAACATCCAGGCCCCAGCAAGGCCAGTGTGGGCCTCAGCATCATTCCACATTCTGGACCATCCCTAGTTACCTCCTTTATTCTCCCCATCTCCCCTCCCTCTAAACATCTGTCTCCTTTCTTTCATTCCTTTAGGCCATATTCCTTTAGGGGTCCAGCTCACAGCTAAGCGAACCGAGGGATCTGTGCTCATCTTAGTAGGTGCTGTCTTCAGACTTTGTGTGTAGAGGGAAGGGGAGGGGAGGAGGCATTTATTCAAGATAACCTTTTTTTTTTTTTTCTAATTTTAAAACAGAAGAGTATTCATTTAGAAAATAGGGAAATAAAAATATGCAAGAGTAACAGAAAACTCTCCTGTAATTCCATCATTAAGCTATAGCCACTGTTAACATTTTTGGTCTATTTCTCTAAGCCTTTTTCTATGCTTGTCCCCTGCTCTCCCCTTGGAACCACGTGATATGTATCATTCTGAGTCCTAGGTTTTTCCACTTAACCACTGTATTTTAAGTGTTTTCTCATGTCATTTAATATCCTTTAAAGTGTCACTTCTATTCAGAATATATTCTATTGTATGAATGTTTCATGATTTATTTAATTAACCCCCTCGTATGGGATATTTAGCTTGCTTCTAATTTCTCACTATTGAAAATGACTCGGTATGGGGCGCCTGGGTGGCGCAGTCGGTTAAGCGTCCAACTTCAGCCAGGTCACAATCTCGTGGTCCGTGAGTTCGAGCCCCGCGTCAGGCTCTGGGCGGATGGCTCAGAGCCTGGAGCCTGTTTCCGATTCTGTGTCTCCCTCTCTCTCTGCCCCTCCCCTGTTCATGCTCTGTCTCTCTCTGTCCCCCAAAAAATAAATAAACGTTGAAAAAAAATTTAAAAAAAAAGAAAATGACTCGGTGATAAATGCTTTTGCACATACGTTTTTGCTGGTCTTTGGTTACTACCGTAGAATGGATCCCTGGTGGTGAAATTACAGACTTAGTGTGTGAGCATTTTTAAGACTTGGATCTGTAGTAACCACATTACCCTCCAGAAAAAAATGTACCAATTTATATTCCCCCCAGCACTGGAAGTGCTTGTGTTTTTTACTTTCTGTTGTTCTCAAGTGAGTGAGCTTTGTAAAACTGATGGATGAGATATGGCATCTTATTTTTCTTTGCATTTCTTTGGTTACTAGTGATATTGGAGTTGGTGGTGGTAGTTTATTGGCCATTTGTATTTCTTTTGCTACTTGTCTGTTCATGTCCTTTGCCCATTCTTCTATTGAGATTGTTATCTCTTAAACTTTCTTTATAAGCCTTCTTTGGCATATTTATTGCAAGTGCTCCCCTTCCCCCTCCCCTGTTGGGCAAATTGCTTTTTAATTTTTTTTTTTTTTTTTTTATGTTTTGGTTTGCCACACAGAAGTTCAATTTTTTTATGAGGTCAGGCTGTATATTTACCATTAAGACTGATTTATTCACTTTTATGATTAAAAAATCCCTTGTTAGTCTAAATAATTTAGTTACATGGTTCTCTCCCCACCCCCATTTTCCTCTAACATTTTCTTAGCTTTTTAATGCACCTGGAAGTCTTTTTGGAATAAGGTAGATAAGGAGCCTTTTAAAAAATTTATTTCTCTCTTTCATGTTCTCTCCCTTATATTCTTAATTTTTTTTAATGTTTATTTGTTTTTGAGAGAGAGAGGCAGACTGCAAGCAGGGGAGGGGCAGAGAGAGAGGGGAGACACAGAATCCGAAGCAGGCTCCAGGCTCTGAGCTGTCAGTACACAGCCTGACACGGGGCTCGAACCCACAAACTGTGAGATCATGACCTGAGCCGAAATCGGTCACTTAACCGACTGAGCCACCCAGGCGCCCCACTCTCCTTTGTATTCTTAATAAACAATGTCACACAACACTGCTTATTTACTACATGTGCTTTCCTTCCTTTTGAGTCGTGATCCCATCTTTATCATATACCAAATTCTCGTTAAGTTGCTTCTGTCTGTTCCACGGATCTGACTACTAATTATTATGTTCTATGTTCTGTTATGTTCTAATTATTCGCAGTATATTTTACTATCATCTAGAGCAAGCCCCAGCTCATTAGTTTTATTTCTACAACATTTCAACCCACAAGATTGATCGGTGGGGTTGAGGAGCCCCCCTCCACCGCCCACACCCAGAAGGATTCTGGAGCCCTGGCAAGGTTCTTGGTCTTCGGCTGCCCTAGGGAGTCTCAGGAAAGAGAATGCATGAGCCCAAAAGTCAGAGGTCATTTGCCCATTGGCTTTTGGTTTTCTGCCAGGTATCCGAGGCTGCTTTGGATGAGGCCCAAAAACCACTTGGTGCTTGGATCTCCCCACCTGCCATGGGGGTAGGGGCGTCTGGGCTGCTGTGGCACTCAGGGCGGGGCCAAGCCTTCCCTGGGCTCCGCAAGGACTGCTCCCCTGGTCTCTCTGTCCCAGTCTAGGAAGTCAGCGTTGTGCTTGGAACGCCTCCTGGCCTGTGGGTCGGGAGCCTCATCTGATTACCTAGCTGGGATTCAGCCGTTGTTTTTAAAGGAGTTCTACCCGGCCCTCATTTAGGGGAATTTTACAAACAAAATCCCAAAGAAGCACCTTCATACTTTTAATGAGCGGAGGCCCCAGTGCCCACACCCAGGTTCTCCCCGCTGTAAAGCAGGTGTTCTCATTGTGTCCCCAGGGTGGTAGGCAAGAGCCTCCCTCGATGTGACTGCAGGGAGCAAATTCAGTCATCTTGCACCAGAAACACTGGTTTTGCCTGCGCACCTTGGGGCTTGGACCTTGGATGGCCTGGGGAGGATGAGGAAGTGACAGCCTTTTCACTTCTGTGTGAGCAACGTGGAACCTTTGGACAGGTGACCGGGACTCCTCCCTCAGGTGGATCCTTCCCGTTAGCATTCATAAATGTCCATTTCCGTGTCTAAAAATGACAAGCACAATAACTTTGCTAGACTCCACGTTATGGCGACTAGCTGTCTGGATTTCCGCGGGACTAAGTGCGTCCCCAGCATGGAGGACTTTCAGTGCCAAAGCTGGGGGAGTGCTGGGCAAGCTGGGATGAGTCCCTGCTCCACACCCTGCTCCTCCTCTCCTTCCCTGCTGGCCTCTCTCTTCCCTTCCTCCCTTCCCATTCACCCGAAACCACTCCATCCTGGCTTTCTCCCCAACCGTTGGCGACCCTCGCCAAGGTCACCTGTGACCCTTGTGTTGCCAAACCCAGAGGATGTGCCTCCGTTCTCAGCCTGCCTGACTCCCAGCGGCACTTGCCGCGGCTGTCTGGGCTCACGGGGAGCACTGTCCACATGGGCCCTGTGACGCCACTCCTGTGTCTGCGGCCCCTCCCGTCCCTGCTCAGTCCTCCCCAGACTCCTGAGCTGGCTGCAGTTTCTCTGCGTGACCTTGAAATGCTGCAGTCCCTCCCAGCCCAATCCTGGCCTCCTCTTTTCTCCCCCTGCACTCTCTGTGAGAATCTCACCCCTGGCCGTGGCCCCACGTGCTGTCACGTGCCCTGGTCCCCCAGTGGTCTGCATGCAGCCCAGGTCTCTCTTCGGAGCTCCCAGCTCGTGTCTCAAATGCCTCATACTCAGCATGTCCAAAATCCAGGTGTTAGTGTTCCTCACTGATCTCTTCCTCCTCTCGTTGAGCCAACCTCAGTGGATGGCATGACCGTCCACCCTCTTGCTCATCCTTGACACCTCCCCTTCCTCCCCTTCTGTATGTAATTGATTTGAATGAGTCTCCATCACATGCCTCCAATCTGTCTGCCTCTCTTTATCTCCACGCTACCACTGCCCAAGCACCTCGGTCACTGAGACGCAAGCAGTAATACTAGGGCTCTCAGTGCCCTCTCATGCCCTCCCCCACCCTTGGTGGCTTCCTCCACAAAGCTGGCAGAATGACCCTTAAAAATGCAAATATGTTTCATTCTGCCTCAGATCAGCCCTTGGTGTCATTAGAGCTCGGTGTCGTTGGCGTTGGCCTCCAAGGCTCTAGCCTTACCAGGCCTCACTCTCCACCTCGCTCACACAGCTTCAGCCCCCCTTGGTTGAGCCCTGCAACCTCAGGGCTTCTTTGCCCAGGCCGTGCTTCACACCGGAGCACCCTCCTCCCCGCCCTCACCCCTTCCCAATACCCTTACAGCTTGTTCCCACCTCTCCTGTAAATCTTAGATGCCACCTCATTGCTAACGTGGGCCCCCACACCACTCCCACACCGCCTCATGTGCTCGTGAGGGCCTGCACACACTCTTCCATCACGGCACCGACTCGAACAGTGAGTGTGAGTTAATTACGAAACAGCCTGCTTACGCTTGGTGAACGCGAAGGCCGGGGGCCCTCACAGTACCCCTCGTACTTAGCGCTGGGGCTGCCATTGAGCAGGCCCTTGAGAAATACTCACTGAATGAACGGAACTGGATGGAGAGGATGAGTTGAGGTTGGGGGCAAAGGGAAAAGTCTGACTCCCCCTCACTGTGGTCTGACCCCAAACCAAGAATACCCCATACGAGGCTGACAGCATGAATGCCTCCTGGTGCCTCGTTTTCTGCAACAACCTGTGCGGCTGGCTTCCCCGGGTTGTATGACCTTTGAAACAGTCTTTATGCGACGTGTAAGGTCAGTGTGTGAGGCTCCCAGGAGCACGACGGGACATTTTATTACCGCACAAGTGGAGAAGTACCAGATGGGATCCACCAGGGCAGGAGTCCGCTCCTTTAAAATCTGCACCAGTAACCTCCCAGAACCAGAGCAAAGTTCTTTGTCCAGTGGGTAGTCCAGCTGGTGGCAGATATCCCCTGGCTCATAACCAGCGTGGCTCTATTCAAGCTGGCTTTGCAGGTTTCCGAATAGAAACACCTGTCAGTTTTCCTGTGCTAAAATGTAAAATTTACAATACGGTTTTCTCATCAAGCAATAACTAACTTTAATGCTATTGAAATATATCAAACTCAGGATATTTTATGATTTTAGGAGCAGCACGATTTCTTTGAGGTATAATTGATGTACAAGATCATATTAGTTTCAAGTGTAATGAATTTAATATTTGGATGGGAATGTGGTTTTATAGTAAGGCTTTAAGGGAGCGGTACATCTCTCCTTCAGCATCACCCAGACGTGACACAGCTTTACATCCCTTCCTAATTAGCTTATAGAGAGAGCTTTGCTTCGAGTCATGTACCCATGTAATAAAGGTCCTTGTTGCCATATTTAGAAGACTATGTCCAACATAAATTCCACTCCCAAATCTCTTTCTTATAATGAACCTCCATCAACATAATGAGTTCCTTGGAAGGAAGGCATTGTGTAAATTAAAAATACTAATGAGTCATAATGATAATGAATTATTTTCCTTATTACTGGGAGCAGGACTAACCTTGGGCACATTTTCCAGTATCTGAAGGTGCCTTCCCTACACCCAGGATTGCCTCCCTTAAAATATCTCCTTCCTTCTTCCCCTTTTTTTCCTTTCCTTCCTTCCTTCCTTCCTTCCTTCCTTCCTTCCTTCCTTCCTTCCTTCCTTCTTCCCTTCCCTTCCCTTCCCTTCCCTTCCCTTCCCTTCCCTTCCCTTCCCTTCCCTCCTTCCATTTTTTGCATCAAAACTCTGAATCCCCCAAATGTCCCTGATCCTATCTGGTCAGTCTTGGAGGAAAGGAAGTTACCAAACTGGTTTACACTCAAATGAGTGACCAAAAGCACCCATTAGCCATTTTCAACAGTGCCCTAGCAGTACCTGGATACTGTTATTTTGAAAGGTAGCTGATTAGCACAGAGGAACTGGCAGACTTCCTGGCTGAGACAAGCTGTGTCTTAAGGATTGTCAGGTTACAAGTAACAGGAACCCACTCAAGCTGAATAGTCAAAAAGAATTTGTTGGTGGGCTACAGGACAGTCCTCACAGAACTCTGTGGCAGAGGCACAGCTAGGCTTTGGGGGCGTCAGGGACAGGACAGGACTGCTATGAGGAACTAGGGTAAACTTCTCCCTTCTCTGGGACCGTTGTCCACAGACTCATCACAACTGCTTCACTCTCTCCCCTTCTGCAGACAGACTCGCTCTGCTTTTCCATGCACACTGGCCAAATATGGCACCACTGAGTCAACCTGCACTCGGTTCCAGGGTTCTGTTTCCACATTCTTGGGTGAGGGAGGCTCGAGGCCAGATGGGACAAACACAGTGCCTGGCCCAGGGTAACAATTTCATTATGTGTTTGTTGATTTAGACAGGATGCGGGCCCGCCCCTGAGGGAGGGGGATGGGGTACCTCTCCACAAGAAGTCTACTACATCAGGCCAATGAGTTTTTTGTTTTTGTTTTTTGGGTTTTTTCTTTGTTTGTTTGTTGCTTAATTCAGTTGGAAGCCCAGGATGTTGAAGAGCTTTGGGAGAGGAGAATGACATTGGCTCACGTTGGGGGTGGGGATTAGCAACAGGACTGTGATGGGATCTGGACAAGTGAGGCAAAGAGCTCCCGGGGCCAAGTTCATCCTCAGGGAATAATACTTGCAAACAATGGGATACCACTCCCTTGGCACCTGTGTTGCCTGGGACTCAGCCGGGGTTTAATGAGTCAAGAACAGGGGGATTTGCCAATTTGTTTTCCACTTCGCATGCGCTTGCTGGGAACTTGGATAAGTCACCAGACCTCTTTGGGAGTCTCCTGATTCCAATTCTTTTAATAAAAAATTGTACACATGCACACATACAAACACATATACACACATACATTACTTACGTACTTTTATGTTATTCTTTTAGCAGATTATTACCGTGTTTCCCTTTGCTGTCCTGAAGTTACTCGGGAAGGGCCTCCAAAACCTGGCTGGGAGGCTCAAGGAGTATAAATCGCTTGTGGCCAGAAAGAGAGATGGTTCACCTCCTTCTCGGGGAGGAGAAATGCGTGCTGTGTGTGAAGAGCTACATGTGTTCTTTGTAGTGATGAAGCTGGTGATCTGGGAGGCAGAAAGCGCACAGAAGCAAATGATGTATCAGATCTGCTCCTTTGGGAGCGGGTGGGCGTGGGAGAAGGTCAAGGAAAGACCCGTTTTGTGCACTTGGGTTGAGGGAGAGCCTCAAAAGATAGAAAAACCCTTGGAGGGCCTGTGGCTAAAAACTGTGGATCTCCAGGAGTTTTTCTTTTTAAGTTTATTTATTTATATTTTTAAAGATTTTTTTTCAAGTTATTATTTTTTAAAATATTTATTTATTTTTGAAGCAGAGACAGAGCATGAGCAGGGGAGGGGCAGAGAGAGAGAGGGAGACACAGAATCCAAAGCAGGCTCCAGGCTCTGAGCTGTCAGCACAGAGCCCGACGCGGGGCTCGAACTCACAAACTGTGAGATCATGACCTGAGCCGAAGTTGGACGTTCAACCTGCTGAGCCACCCAGGCGCCCCTATTTATTTTGAGAGAGAAAGGGAGTGTGAGCTGAGGAGGGGCAGAGAGAGAGAGAGAGAGAGAGAGAGAGAGAGACTCCCAAGCAGGCTCCATGCTGTCAGCATAGAGCCTGATGTGGGTTTGACCTCATGAACTGTAGGATCATGACCTGAGCTGAAATCAAGAGTTTGACACTAATGAAATAAGCCAGTCAGGAAAAGACAGAAATTGTGTTTTCACTCATATGTGGAATTTGAGAAACTTAACAGAAGACCATGGGGGAAGGGAAGGAAAAATAAGTTACAAACAGAGAGGGAGGCAAACCATAAGAGACTCTTAAATACAGAGAACAAACTGAGGGTTGATGGAGGTGGGGGGTTGGGAGGGCGGGGAAAATGGGTGATGGACATTGAGGAGGGCACTTGTTGGGATGAGCACTGGGTGTTGTATGGAAGTGATGAATCACGGGAATCTACTCCTGAAGCCAAGACTACACTGTATACACTGTGTGTTAGCTAACGTGACAATAAATTAAAAAAAAAAAAAAAAAAAGAGCTGGACGCTTAGCCAACTGAGTTACCCAGGCGTCCCTCTCCAGGAGATTTTAAAAAGCACCTACCACTTGGCTGTGCCCTAGAGGAGAGTATCTGGCAGGATGAATGGCCCAGCCAATCTTCCTGCAGCAGACTCTGTTAACGTTTAAATTGGCAGCTCTTTCTGCTCACTGGACCTGTCCTCCCCATGCTTTAATAAAACTAGCTTTTTGCACAAAAAAAAAAAAGAAAGAAAAGAAAAGAAAAAAAGGTTCAGGTGTATTCTCATAGGGGATGAAACAGCCAACAAACACACAACATCTATCTCCCAGGTAGGGAGAGGAGGTGCAGACAGGCTCACCCTGGCTCTCATCCGTCCAAGTCCAAGGCGAGGAGAGACGAGGTGTTTCCGGACAGGCGGGGTGAGCAAGCCCGGCCCTTAGCCTGGCTGGGTGCGGGCAGCGGGGCCTCTCAGAGGAGGGGGCTGCAGGCCTGCCGTGTGGAACCTCTTTCTAGCATTCATTTCCTTTGCTCAGGAGTCATTTATGACAATCCGTCCGTGGAAGGCCGATGGGGCAGATAGCTTTTGGCAGAAGGCCTTTCTCCTTCTCGCAAATGAAATCACACGGAGAGCCACTGGCAGTGAATACAAAGGAAGTGTCTGAGGCCAGTGGATGGAGGGGAACAGCTGTTGGAGCCCGAGTCCTCAGGAGACTTCAGAATCCACAGACTCACAAGGCAGGACCCTCCAAAAATAAACTGGAATGTGGACAATGAAGAATGCTGTCTGGGATGGAAGTCAAAACCCGGAATTACCAATGCTAATGCAGAAACGAAGTAACAAGCAAACATGCACTGGGAGCCCTCCGGTCCACACACGCATTTTATTTCTCCACAGAACCCTCTGACCCTAGGAAGTGGGCTGGCCAGCGGTCTCCCCTCTACAAGAAACCAAGGCCGAAATTGCCACGGTGGTTTGCCCACGGTCCCATCGCTGGTGGGGGCCCAAATCCAGGCTCCCGGCGCCCACCCCGGTGCCCCGTCCGTGGTGCGAGGCTGCGCCCGCGGGCTTGGGTGCTGAGCGGGGCGCTGCCAGGGTGGTGCATCCAGCACTGGGTGGAACTGGTCAAGCAGAAACCCCCAGGAGTGGCCCAGAAAAGAGCCCAGGGCCCTGGCACTGGGAACCCTTACTTGTTCTCACCTCACGTTGAAAAACAATACAGATGGGCACGAGGACAGGCAAACAATAATTCCACCATTCAAAGATAAGCATTTTAAACATTTTAGTGCACCAAAGTCTCATCCTTGCAGCTATTTCCCGTTTTGATACCTTTCCTCACAGAAATGGGACTCCGCTGTTCCTGCCCTGTTGTAACTTCGCATTCTGTGTATTGTGAATATTGTTCTGTGTCAGGCACACTTCAACGGCATTTTTCTCCTGTTGTTAAAAATGTGTGTGTATGTATGTTTTATGATTACAGAAATAATCCTAGAATTACATGCTTGTTGTAAACCATTCTAATTCAAATAGTGCAGAAATGGGTAGCAAAGGAAGCCAACGTTTTACTTCATCCCACCCTTGGGACATAAGCAGTATTACTAAATTTTGTATTTCCTATTCGTCCTTTTCGACGCACAGACCAGACGTGACAGACTTACGTGCACATAGAAACTCTCTGCACACGGTGGGCTCGTAGACTGTTGTACACTTTGCGTCTCCCCTTCCTGTAACGTGGGCACCTCCTCCTCCCCGGACGTGGGGCTCTCAGGCATCTTGGCTCCAGTCCGGGGGCAGAGGAAGGTCTCACGGGACCCGAGAAGGAAGCAGTAGCAGCCGGGAGCCAGTTACAGCATTTGGATTGAAAACCCTCTGAGGGGAGGGAGACGGCAGCCCAGGCGGCCGCTTGGCATTCGTGAGGCACCCACCCACCCCTCCTCAGGGCCGCTGGCAGGAGGGGCCCCATGGCACTAGGTGGCTCCCTGCCACCCTCACCGAGCGCTCTGTGCCTCCCCAGCTGTGTGTATTCTCACGAGTGCCCTGATCCCTGCCTTGGAGGAAAGAATACGACTCCAGAGCGGTGAGTTGAGCTCTTGGGATGTTTTGTGGGTTTGGCGTTGTTCCTGACAGGAAGCCGGTGGGCCTACATTTGGTCCACACCCATGGGGAGATTCAGCTTGTCCGGTGGGCCCATGGGCCTTCTCTTTGGTCACCTGAAATCAAGCAGTGTTGTGCCAGCCTGGACGGCATCGAGGTGTGTCTGGAGAGGCGCTGACTGAAGGCTGGGAGGGACCCAGGTCAAGAGGAGGGTCAGTCCGGTGCTTCTTCCTGAGGACACACGTGCTTAAGGAGCTCCTGGCGTGTGGACTAGGATTCCCGAGTGTTCATCCGGGCAGTAGAGGCTTCCTGGGAACCTGCTCCGAAGAGCACCTTCGCGTCCCCTACTCCTGCCTCCTGCCACGGCCGGGTGGCTGCCTGCCGCCCACACACAGCCTACGAATTCCCTGCGAAAAGGGAGGCAGAACTATGCAACTAGAAACGTTAAAGACTCCAGTCCTCCCCGGAGGCTTTTCCCCATGATCATCTGGGAGTGGGCAGAGCGTCAGGAAAGGGAGGCCTCTGAAGAGCAGGGCAGCTGTGGGAGGCATTCAGGTCGAGGGTGAGGGGGTGCATTTCCTGGAGAGCATGCTGCTCTGATGAGAGACGACAGGTTCGTGGAGCCGGTTCTCTCCTAATAGGTTAAAATGACCCGCTCAGAGAAATCAGGGAGAAGGCAGTATATGCAGGCTGCCTTCTCTCTGCGGTAGTGGGCAGAATAATGACCACCTCCCACCCCCCGAGGTCCGTGTCCTAATTCCTGGGACCTGTCACTATGTCACCTTTACATGGGGGAAGGGGACCTTGCACAAGTGACTAAATGAAGGACATTGGGATGGGGGGAGTATCCGGGGTTATCCAGGTGGGCCCAGCATAAGCACGAGGGTCAACAGAAGGAAGGGAGGTGAGTGCGAGTTGGAGAAGGAGACGGTCTCCTTCCGGGAGAAGAAGAGGTCACTGGGGCAGGGCAGCCATGAGCAAGGAATGCAGGCGGCCCCTGGAAGCCGGGGAAGGCGAGGCACTGGTCTCCCCTAACACTCGCAGAGCGAACACGGCTCTGTGACACCTCGATTTCAGACCTCCGGCCTCCAGAACTGTAAGAGAGCGCGTCTGTGTGGCCTTAAGCCACTAAGTTTGTGGCCATTTGTTACCACCACCACTGAGAAAATTAATATGCTGCTTGGCAGAGAAGAGGAATGGGAAGGTATTGTCCATTTTTGCTTATAAACTTCTCTTGTACGTCTTGTAGACGACAGTCTCCTCGGGAGGAATGCTGGTTCAGACGCTGAATCCCAATGACCTAAGTGAGAAAGGACGGCACTTAATGGAACTATGGTCTGTGCACAAAACAAAGTAAGTGACGTGGCTTCCTTAAGACTGCATTTTATGGAGTATTGCTTGGTGAGCAAAAAGAATGGAATCTTGCCATTTGCAACAACGTGGATGGAACTAGAGGGTATTATGCTAAGCGAATGAGTCAGAGAAAGACAAATATGACTTTACTCATATGTGGAATTGAAGAAACAAAACAAATGAACATAAGGGAGGGGAAGCAAAATATGAAAACAGGGAGGGGGACAGACCATAAGAGACTCTTAAATACAGAGAACAAACTGAGGGTTGCTGGAGGGGTGGTGGGTGGGGGGATGGGCTAAATGAGTAAGGGGCATTAAGGAGGACACTTGTTGGGATGAGCGCTGGGTATCATATGTAGGGGATGAGGCACTGGGTTCTACTCCTGAAATCATTCTTACACTAGATGCTAACTTGGATGAAAATTTTTAAAAAAGACTGCATTTTATTAATGTGCCACACGGGCCCTTTTCCACAACAGGTTTATTGTAGAATGTACATTGATTCGGATCCTAGTAGTTGACGGCAGGCCCTGCAAAGTTCCTGGCACAGCGGGAGTCCTCTTCATGAGGGGCCAGGCGTGGCCGTGCTCAGACCAGGGAGGACCTTCATCGTGCTCCTGGGAGAAGCCACAGAGGCTGCCAGCTCTCTTCTCAGTGTTTCTCGGGCCCACAGAAGAATTGCCGAGGGCTGGCGACCATCCGAACAGGAAGGAGCCTGGCAGAGGCGTCCCTGCCCCGCACGGCTCAGAGAGAGTAAGGATGGTGAGAGGTCACTCCTCCCTCCTGTGGGCAGCCCTTGGCTCACCGGCCACAGATGTCACAGCAGTGACTGGGTTCCCTGTGCTCGCTTTGGAGGGCGTGCATGTTCAGTTCTGGAGCACTGAAAGGCAAGGGTCCAGATCTCTTACCTGATCTTAACAGAAACTACAGTCATACCACCGTATCTCAGCGTGTGACAGCTATTTCGAAAAGCCCCATCTGTAACTTCCACGTTGACATTCTTGCCCTTAAACTCAACTGGGGGGGCTCCCTCATTGTGAAGCTGCCGGCACCCATCAGCTCCCCTGTCATTGGTGCTGTCTGTCTCTGAAGGCCTCCCTGCCCAGTGCTCCCCCACTCCGCCTCTGTCCTCCGCGTGCCCCGAGTATGTCCCGCTTTTGCTCGCTGATCTGCGGACCGTTGCTGGTGGATTACTTCTCAGGCCTCGAAATCCTGATGTTTCAAAGAGCCATACTTCTTCCCAGTTTTCCCAGGAATAAACCAGTCTCTCATTACAAAAGAGGCCCGGATGGAGTTCTTTGCGAAGCATAAGCAAGCTGCCCTGGGATTGGGCAACAGCGGAGATACAGCTGAGGCTCCCGTGCAGGGTGTGCTCTCCAGGCATGTCCAGCGTGTGGCCCACGCTCTAAGATGGGAGTTAACTCACATATTAGTGGGCAGCCCGCTCAGTGCCAGCCTGTGCCGGGGGCCTGAGGTCCCACAGCCAGCAGGGCAGATCCTGCCCTCGCCCAGCCTAGGTACAGCGAAGGCTAGAGTGGCATGACCCCCTTGGGAAAGGGGCAGATCTGGGCACTAATTTCACAGGGAGGGGCTCGGGAGGCCCAGGCAGCGTGCAGCATGACTTCCTTCATTGTCATGGTCACTATCTTATGCTCCTTCCACCTCCTGAGGGGGGGCCAGGGTGCAGCCCTGGGTTCCAGGGAGGCGTCCATAAAGAGCTGATCAGGAGGACCGGGAAGCGACATCTGTGCACACTGCTGTCCCACACGAGGCTTGTGGGACGAGCGCCTGCAGCCAGCTCCCTTGCCTCACACCTGAGGGCGCCTTCTCTCTCCAGTCTCCCTGGTCCAGAGGCGGCGGAGGGTTCTAACTGAGCGGGGGACCCGAGGGCACCTGGCTCCATTGCTCATCGTGCCAGGAAGGTCGCAGCCTTTAACTTCCGTGCAGAGCAGCCACAGGATTGACTCTCCCCAGAAACGACCTAAAACCAGAGTAAAGAGGACTAGGGAATTGCTTTAAGAGGGGCACATTGGGACTAGAAAGGAAGAAGCCTTGTCCTCAGAGGCAGTGCTTTGGTCTCCAGTTTGCATTGGGCGTGGCTGAGGGGGGCAGTGCTGGAGTCGGGGGGGACCACTGGGGGGCCCCTCCTCCACGAGCTGTCCTGACTCCGGCAGCCTGGTGACAGAGGGGGCTGGTAAACGCTGGCTTTCCCGTGTCAGAGAGGCATGAACCGGGGCCGAGGGAAGTTGATGGGAGACCGATGGGGACCTGGGGACAGGCCCAGGCCCCCGCACCCCCACCCAGGTTTCTAGACATGGCGAGTGTGCAAAGGTAAGTAATAATCACTAAGGAGACAACTGGAATTATCTGGAAGCATGTTGGAACAGAAGGCGAGCACAGCTCTCTTTGGGATCTGCCCTTCCCAACTTTTATGAGGAGCTCTCGGGAAAGACCTCCTAAAACAAGGGAACTAAACCCAGCAGCAGACACCCCCATACACCCGAGGTGCCAAGGGCCACTCCCAGTGCCACCTGGGTACGATGCGTGTGTCCTCACGGCCCCCAGGGGATGGGCACCGCTGTCACCCTGTTTACAGGGGGGAACCAAGCACAGAGGCTGCCGGCCCAGCCGGGCCCGGCCACAGCGTCTGGGAAGCACGCTCTCGAACACCGCTGCCCCCTCTCCGAGAGCCGGTTTGTTAGAAGCCTAATTTGGATACACATCCTTGGAGTCAGTCCTAAGAAATAATTAAAGATCTGGGAAACGAGGCTGCTCGTCGCAGCACTAGTGAGAGAGGGAGGTGATAAATTATGGAACACCTGTACAAGAAATCTGTTCAAACCTGAAAACCCTGCCGTAGATAAATGTCTGTGGGAGACGAAAACTGCACTGTATCATTAAATGAAGAGATCCGGTTCCAAAACCGTGCATGCCTTGTGATCCGATTCTTCCTATACCCGCGCGGCCGTAGAAGGAGACGTGTGTTGGTGCTGGGGAGCGTGCTGCAGAACCCTGGCTCAGAGACCTGGCCCAGATTAGCCCTCTGATGCACAGACCCGAGGAGGCTCTGAATATCCTGTGACGAATGCCCAGGGGATGTTCTCAGGGAAGCACACGCCCCAGGAGCGACTCAGGCCAGGAGTGCTGGGAGAGCGGCTTCTCGGTTCTTCTCCCTTCCTGAGGGAGACGTGCTTGGCTCTGCCTGACCGAGGTGAGCGCCATCAGGCCGCGGAGGGCCCCCTGCCCCTTGGTGCTCTGGGCGCATCATCCGGACACCTCCACCGTCAGCCTGTGTGCTTACAAAATCTCCGCCAGCAAGCCCACCGCCCGGATCTGTGCGCCTAGCCCACAGGTCACAGAGCGACGACCAGGCCTCTTGGGTTCAGGCAGCCCGGCTGTGGCCCTGGAGACCCGAGGGAGGGCTGGACAGGGGGACTGAGCACATGGACGCCTGTCCTCCATGAGCACTGCAACAGAAGGCGCCAGATTCCTTCTTGCTCTTCGGTATTTCCTCATTTTACCATAATAAACAAGTAAGTACTGCTTCTGTAAAAAAGAAGAAAAAAGCTTATTTTTAATTTAAAAAATGAGAGCCCTACATGACACGAACCTTTCTAGCTCTGACATCCTCTGATCTCATTACAGCTCTTGAAGGTTTACTCTGGTTTCTTTTCTTTCCTTGGCTTCCCAGGAGAATGCTTTTGTTTCCCAGTGTGCTCACTGTAGAGACGCCGTGTTCCCGGAGGCCCGTGGACAAACGGACCGCCACCTGCAGCCGGCAGTGGGGCCCCGGGGAGGTGACGCTGGGTGAGGAACCTGTGTGTAGCCAAGGGCCAGGGTGGGGAGGGAGGACGCGGCCGAGCAGCTTGGCAGAGGCAGTAAAGTTCCTTTGCTCTTACCGTGTTCCTCCCTGAAAAGAAGAAAACACTTTAGCAATTCAAGAAGCCACCAGCCAGGGTACTCTGAGAGGCCAGACTCATTCAAGCAAGATAGCCGACCTGGGAGGCGGGAGTCTGAGCGTTCGAGCGGCCTCGGCCTCAGCGCGGCCCTCACGCCATTGGAAGGAGACCCGGGTCTAGCATGCAGAGGGAAGGGGGGCCGTGCAGGGGATTTTGCTCCCAGGAGATGGGCTGGGACGGGTGCCCATGTCCCAGGGCCCGGAGGGCACAGGACCCAACTCGCTCGCAGGCTCTGGCGGGCAGCACTTTCCACCCAGGCCGAGGGGCGACCCTTCAGGGCCTAACAAGAAGGTCTGGAAGCCGAGCAGCTTGGCTGAGTGCTGTTTTGAAGGGGAAAGAGAGCAGTTCCCGATCACAGTCCTTTGTGTTACTAGCGGTACTGGTATTAAAAGGAGGCCAGCCATCCACAGTCTCTTCACTTGAGAATGCCGTCCTAATCTCCTCGTGTCTCTGTCCCTTCCTTCTCGCGGCCGTGCACCGGGCTCCAGGACGGCGTGCTGTGGTCGCCCCGCCCCTGCGACCCTGCACACCTCAGCACAGGGTCTGGGAAGGCGGCCCACGCCCTCTCTAACCACAGACTGGGGCCTCTCCACGTGGAGCCTCCCCTCCATGAAACTCAGGGTAGGGTGGGACTGTCCTCTTTCCCCATGAGTGTCCCCAGGCTTCACCGGTGAGACGGGTCCCTGGCCTGTCGGGGTGAGTTTTGTAAAGTGCCTCACCAGATTTTACACCCCCCATTTTTTCCCCGTCTTTCTGAACTCAGGGGGTCCCTGGAAGACAGAAGTCCTCAGGTTGTGATCAGGGTCATCAAAGTCCTAGGCAAGGCCACGCCCTCCCTGGGTAAAGGTGATCCCAACCGGGGAGGTGGAAGGTCACCTGGGAAGCTGACCGAACCCCGGGGAACGGGATCCGTCCATAGCAGCAACGCGAAGCACGTTGGCCGTGACTCGGCTTTTCTATTTCTGGAGGCGGTTATCTGTTGGGGTTTTGTTCTCTAGCTGGGCAGAGTCCCAAGGGACAAGCTCCAGGAGAGGAGGAGCTGGGAGGAGGTGGCCAGGAAACACTTGACCTCCGGGGGTAAGCTGCGTCTTCTCTCTGGCTCTCTCTCCATCACGGATAACCACTCTTGAGCCGTTGTGAGGCTCTCGGTGACCCTGTGGCCGTGAGGATGGCTGCACTTCTCCCCTGGCTACCGCCTGCCCGGTTCCCGAACACCTCACATTCCTGCAGTGGGCAGGCCCCACCCAGCCGCACCCCTGCCCCAAGACCCTCCCTTAGCCCCCAATGTCTGTGTCAGGCAAACTCCCCTTGACTCCTTGTTCTCCCCTGCTGGGTCTCCCTGCTGTATGTAGCGCATCAGGACATTCCTCCGTGTGGACCCCTGAGGGCTGGGGCGGCACTTGTGGGCCCCCGGCAGGGGTCGCTGACATGACCCATCTGGAGCCCCTGCAGCCACAGGCAGAGGCCAGTCACGAAGCTGCCGTTCTCACAGCTTGGTTTCTCCCTCACTTTTAGCTCAGAAATCGGTTCCCACATACTTGCCCTCTTGCCAGACCATCCTCCTCATCGACTGAAGAGGGGAAACGAATAGAAATCCTGAAGAGCTGGCTCAGAGATCTAAGGAAGCCAGACCAGAGTCAACTCAGGGCCAGGGAAGGCAGGCACCAAGGGCCGGTGGGCGGACTCCACTTCTACCTCCCCCTGGCGACGAGGAACTTAGGAAGACTGGGAACTTTAATTTTAAAATAAATATGACTGGGGCCAGGAACAAGCCAACCTTCATCTTCAGCAGCAGGTTTTTCCCCCCCTGTGAAAATTTCTCCTTTATTTGAAAATTTGGTTTTCTTAAAAATTCTGTGTTTAAGATCACCCCGCATTGTTGGTTTGAGGGAAGCAGGGCGGGAAGAGGGAGACGTGCTAATGGGCTGTGCACCTCCGTACCCCAGGAGAGGGCTCCACCCTGCCTCCATCGTGTGCAGCCCCTTTGTGGCCCTAGGCTCAAAGCATGATTCTGGGATAGCACATATTTACATGAACAAATTACACGAGGCCAGTTTACATTTGCTTAAGATTAGGAGTGGCTTCAGTAATGCACGTGGCAGAGCGCCCGGGTGGTTTAGTTGGTTAAGTGTCCGACTTTGGATCAAGTCACGATCTTATGGTTCGTGGGTTCAAGCCCCAGGTCGGGCTCTGTGCTGACAGCTTGGAGCCTGGAGCTTGCTTTGGACTCTGTGCCCCCTCTCTGCCCCTCCCCTGCTTGCACGCTCTCTCTCTCTCTCTCAAAAATAAACATTAAAAAAATATTACGTACTTGGCATTCTAGTGCTAGTTTGAAAAACTTCTGTGTTACCCCATTTTACCTCCTAATGACTGCAAAGTTGTAACAACACATATAGAAATAAACACATATAGAAATATCTACATACGTTCTTGGTGTTCAAGGCAAAATAACCCTCACTCATCATTCATAGAGGAGGAAAACCCAAGTGGACGGTTCCTCAGAGGTGCTCAGATCCAGGCTATCAGCCAAGGCACCCCAGGAAGGGGTTTTCTGGGTGCACCTGCCCGGAAGGTCGGCGAGTATCGGCTCCATTTGCATCCGTCCTTTTCCGAAGAAAACGGGGTGGGCGGAGTGGATGGTACTTCTGGAGTGTGGGGTGTGGGTGGGTTGTCACAAAGGGGCCAGGAGGGAGAGGGGCCACCAGTCACAGGGCCTTGGTGTGAAGGGCAGTCCAGCGACCCCACCCACTGTTCAGTGCCATGCAAGCCATTGTTTTCTTCCCACCTCTCTTCCGATCCATAAAATTGGCTTCCTGAGTTTTTAGCCCTGAAGTCCTTTCTCCTCAGTTGGAAAGTTTCAATACAGTTAAAGCAGACTTATGTGAAAGATAAAGAAAAGAAAAAGGACTACGCGGCCACAGCCCATTTGCTGTGCAGAGCCTGGGGTAAACGGTGGCTCACCTTGGTTTCCAGACTGTGGCTCTCCCTAGGTCTAGACAGCCAGGTGCAGGAGTGGCCCAGAGACTTCCCTTCCCTCCCACGGTTAACACCAAAGCGGGGCTGTTGGGATGCATGTGGCCGCACGTTTCAGCTTGACGACAACAATGAGGGACCACAGATGCGGGCAGGTTTCCACAGAGATTTTATTTTAAACCGTGGAGGCAACTTTGCATTGAGAGTCTCTTACATTGGTAATGGCTACAGGCATGTTTCAGTCAGAGGGAACACAGTGGGAAAGTGAGCAGAGTTGAAAAACATTCACAACATCCAGCAGCATTTGAACAGAGAACGGGATACAGACATTTTGACATGGTAAGAAATTCTTGCTCCGTCTCACCGGATCAGTCAGGAAGTCAAGGTCAAGCCTGTCCGGTCTGGTTGGTGGACTCTACCGGCAGACAGCATGGCCATGCCGGAGGGTTCTGCTGGAACCACACGTGAGAGATCGGTTCCAGCCTCGGGCTCATTACCTTCTCAGCCTGACCCCTTGGGGAATCTCATTTCAGAAAGAAAGAAAAAGACACCCGAAAAGTGACGTGCCTGCTGCGGCCAGGTGCGGAGGTGGCCACAGACTGACGGCATGCAGGATGGCAGAGTCCATTTCCCTGGTTATGAAGAGTGGGAGGCAGGCACGAACGTGGAGCTAGCACCTTCCCTGTTGTCCAGTTAGTAACAGTTTTTGTCCTTTTCATATAAAGATTTTCTTTTGCAAAATGACAGTACATGAAAAAAAGTCATTAAAAAAGCAAGGCAAATGGCGTCAAACACAAATATATCAAGAGTACCATGGTTACCAGTGACACAAGTGTTTGGTCTATACTTCATACGGGTGGATGCTACTGACCTAAGGCTGCCATCTACCTGGATGGGAAAAAGAAAAGTGTAGACAAATGAAATACTTTTTTCAAACCATTTTCCCTTTTTGTAGTATAGTTCGCCCTCTTCTGATTCCCAGAGAACCGAGGGAGAAAGGTTATCAAGGTCAGATCCTAAATCTAATGTCAAAACTAACTTGCGGTTCCCTGACACCGTCTCTCCCAAGAAAGTCAGATACGCTTCTTAAGTCACAAAGGTGGACAGTTTGAGGTATCTATTTTTAATGAGATGGTACCATGATCAAGTTCCACCTTCTTTATCTTCTTCAGACCTCTAGATGGAAACACGCAGTAAGCAGTTTATGTGATGTGACAGAAGACAAAGACATTCCTATGTCAGCCACTAGTCAAACAGTGAACAACATAAATGGAATCACAGGATCGCAGGACTGGAAGGGGTCTTAAGGACGATCATCAAATTCGATCCCTACTCCAGGCTTCAGCCTCCCTCCCACTTTGCTGACAAGGGGCTGTCTACTGGCTGTGCAAACATTTCCTGGCACGGGGAACAAAGGGAGGAATCCCACTCCAGTATTGGGCAGATCTAATTTCTGAAGACTGCTTTTGGGTGTTAGGCCTAAATAGGTTTCTCAGTGGAAGGGATAATGTTCACGGGCAAAATTACAAACTAAAAACCCCAAGGGTTGGTATGGATGTAATTCTTGGTTGTAAACTTGAGCAGAAGTTGAAAAATGAACACGGGTACCCTGAATTAAGTTACGGACACACGATACCTGGCTAGCGCAAGACAAAGGCGAACGGATGCAGTGGCAAGAACTAGAAAGTGCCGAGCCCCATGGCAGAATGTTGGGGTGCCCTGGCTGCGCAGGGTCGGGTCTCTGAGGTGGGGGCTGCCTGAGCCCTTTTCACAGTCTCTGAATTGAGGAAAATGTTCCCTTCCACTTGGCGAGTGCCACTAGGTGGAGGATTTATCACATTTGCCACACTGTATTGAGATGACCCATTACTTGCGAGAACGATTTAAGGCCAACAGGGAAATTGAGGGCAGCTCCTGCTTACGCACCCGAGGGGCTTGGCCACAGTTGTCTAGAACAGTCTCCTCCTGCCCCAGGCAAGCTCTTTCCTTTCTCAAAGGGGAGCAGCCGAGACTGGCCCACCTGCGCAATAAGGGAACTAGCAGGCAAGTTCTCCCAGGCCGAGTCCATGCATGCAGCGGTCTCCAGCTCCACCTCACGGCCTCCAGGACAGGGCTGTGCCTCCAGAAACTTCAAAAATTAATTACCAAGGGCCATTTTAACATAACAATCCCAGGTATTTCTAAAGGAAAAACAAACTTTGATACTAGCCTCAGCTGCAGGAAAACTTGACTCTCAAACTCTGAGTGAACCCCTCCTGGCGAACTGTGTGCGGCCTCCCTCCCTGCACGGGCCCGCCCGTAATGACAAGAGCTCGGGCCCCAGGACTGCCGCTTGAGCGCGCGATTATTCTCCGGCAACTCCAAACCACTTGTGGCCTCTGCGTACCAGGCTGATGCCAGATCGTAGGCATTTGTTTCTGTTTCTGCAGCCTACAGGTCACTTCCAGACTCCACTAACCCCACCTCCACCTTTAACCGGCTCAGAAACCTTTTCTGCTGGGGGAGGGGCACCCTGTGCAGAACTCCCCGGGGGGGGGGGGGGACCTCAAGCATGCTCCTTTCACTGAATGAACTACATGGGGCTGAAATGACCCATCTGCTCCCCCGTGTGGCCTCTGCCCAGGCCAGGAAGTGGACCCCGGCACCCCAGGGCCTAGTTCAAAGCCCTCGTATGTGATGGACACTCAACAGATGGCTCACGAGGGCTACGATCTCTAGGAGCACCTAGAGAACTCTGTGCTTCCCAGTCAACTTGCTAGATACCCACTTTCAGTTAAAATTTACTATTATTTTATTTATTTTTATTTAAAAATTTTTTTTAAATGTTTATTTTTGAGAGAGACACAGAGCGCAAGCAGGGAAGGGGCAGAGAGAGAGACACAGAAACCGAAGCAGGCTCCAGGCTCTGAGCTGTCAGCACAGAGCCTGACTTGCGGCTCGAACCCACGAGCCGTGAGATCATGACCTGAGCCGAAGTCGGATGCATAACTGACTGAGCCACGCAGGCGCCCCAAGATTTACCATTATTTTAAAGGAGAGAAAAAGAAGACTGTTTGGGCAAAGTGCTTTCTTTTACTTTAAAATATATATCTTAGTGAAGGAGATCGCTTACATACAATTAAACAATGAAAAGGCAAAAGCAAAGGAATCTCATTTAATGAATATTTGTGGCCAGTAACTTTGGTACACAGTTTAGAGCTATCCCTTTACTTAAAAGTTAAAATCCAGGCTTTAAAAATTGATTTTTAAGCAAAAGTAAATTATGCTTTTTAAAAGTGAATCTGGGGCACCTGGGTGGCTCAGTCGGTTGGGCTCAGGTCATGATGTCGTGGTTCATGAGTTCGAGGCCCATGTCCGGCTGTGTGCTGACTGACAGCTCAGAGCCTGGAGCCTGCTTCGGATTCTGTGTGTCTGTCTCTCTGTCCCTCTCCCACTTGCACTCTGTCTCTTTCTCTCAAAGATAAATAAACATTAAAAAAAAAAAAAAGAATCCCAAACCATGAAAAGGTGATCACGTTCCCTAAGAAAGACCGACTCAAGGCTAGCCTTCAGACAAAAGGGAAGATGAATTTTCAACACCCTCGGATTTCCACTTGGATTTGGCTGCTGGGGTGGTCCATGGAGAAGAGCGCCAGAATGAGTTTATTCTGATCAAGACCAGCAATAGTTGCCTCATTGAGTAGTACCCACCCACTCGTAAACAAGGCTGGAGCCAAAAGAAGTGTCAGGTTCACCTATAAGAGAATCAAATCTGGTTCCCAAGAGCTGCTTGAAGTCACTCCTAGTCATGCCATTACTAGTTAAGGTCCAAAAGCAACTGTTCCTCAAAAACTCTTCTTTTAGGTTCTCTTGTTTACACCTCAGCTGTATCCAACTGTCTGGTGTGACTACATGTTTTCTGCTTGGAACATTCTAGATCTCTGAAGATCCCTTCCAGTTTTGTGATTTTATGATTCCTTGAATAATTCAAACAACCAAATGAGAAACACGTCGTTGACTGACGGCATATAAAAAGACATGCAATTCCAAGTGCTTAATTTAAAACGACTTTCGCTACTGTGGACACAAACCCAGGCAGCTAGAGGTTCCAGTAACATTTCTTTGGAGAAACTGAGAGCAGGTGATTGGTTTTATCCTACCAAACGAAGAATAAGTCTGTGCATGACGTGTGCAGTTTTGCCAGTTTCAGGTAAGGCATCACTTGCCGGAACTGGTCAAGTAACAGAGCAAAAACATATGTAAAGTGCAATTCCAATAGGGCAAAACAAGAACTGACAGTTAACCTGGACAGGAGCAGAGCCAAGTGCTGGTGCCAGCCTTCACTCCTAATGGGTGAAGCCTCCAGCCACAAAATGCTTGGAAGACACGCACCACCCGCGTCTCTCTCTCCATGAGTCACAAAAATGGCGGAGGCACTCAATGTAAAACTCAAAGAATTCACAGTATCACGAACACGCACAGTTGGTTTGCTAAGCGCTTCTCACCAAATTCAAGCACCCACACAGACGAGGAAAAAGGAAAAGGCGGAGCAGCGGATGCCACGATACATCTGTGGTTTCCGATCGCGACTCTCATCGGTGGGGTGTCGAGTGGTTTCGACCTCCGAGTGGCTCTGAGGGCTGGGGTCCCGCCGTGCTGGGAGGGAGATGGCTGCAGTGAAGTGCAGGGTCACGGACCAGGGGGACCGCGGTATACACTCGTGACCCCATAGGGGCAGGCAGCTTCCCCGGTGGGGTGTGAGCTCGTCTAGACCTAACTCACAGCCACGTCAGGCTTGAGGGGCACTGGTCTACCGCTTCCCTAACACTTCTCCCTCTGCGTTATACAGGCCACGCTCCAAAACCCAGGAAGGGAAAACAGATTAATTTCTATTACTCATTTCCAACACATGGTTCTCTATCATGTGCAACTTAGTAAGCGGCTCCAAGTTCTCGTAGTAGACTATAATATAGATATTTGAATATTTGAATTCCCTTTTTAAAGCTCTCTCACAATCATGCAGAAAAGACTCGATTAGTTATGAGGCAACTAACTGATGGTAAGCAAGGGTCATGTGGAAGGGGACAGTGACGTGACCGGTGGTAACCGCTTCCGTGGGCGTGTGTGCACGCGCATGCGCACGTGCAACCTTAGCGTTTGGGCACGTGAGCTCATCCGGTCTGAGGTCTCGGGTGATGGCCGCCATTACTCTGGCTGCACGGGGCGTGCGCACTGGTCCTGTGTCCCAGCGCTGCAGCAGCGGACCCTCTCTAGGAAGCCCCCTCCCCGGGTCGTACACGGGCCAGTGTCAGGGGTCTTCAGAGAATGGGAGTACCGCAGCCATGTAAGGCTGGTAGTACTTTTCCTGGTTGGAAAGAAAAGCAATGAATAGTCGCTGAGGGGCAAAAAAATGGCTTCCCCCGAAGCGAAAGAAAACTCGGGAGCAGTTCAAATACTACCACCAAAAAACTGTCAAATCAGGAATGCACAAGCTAATATGGAGAGTGAAGGGCAAGTCATTGGCCTGTTTATCGGCGAGGCTTGATTTAACCTGGTGATCTCAAGACTCAGTGATCCCCGGCCGCCCCTGCCAGGGGAGGGTGACGAGGCGGTACATGTAAAGCGTGCACAACGAGGCCGGCTCATCGTGCATGCCTGCTGCTAACGCAGTCTGGCTTTACAGGTGAAAATAAGATTCCTAAAAGGGACTTCAATGGCCTGAGGTGAGTCACTACACATAAGAGTATTTCACTTCATCAAGTCTGTCTGGATTCCCTTCAACTGAGAGCTCTTCAGGTTCATTTTCTAAGCTCCCCACCCACTTTTTAAAAAATTTTTAACATTCCCAACCAGAACACGGTATGAGCTGTACGACTCGGGACCTTTTACGTCTCAGATCACACAGGTTTAGTACGAAAGTGTGCACAGTGTTCTGAAATACATTAAGATCAAAATCTTTAAATATCTAGTTTTTAAAGGGGAAGAGAATACAGATGGTGAGTAGAGCAGGATACGATCTCGCAGTAACAAACACATTCAAATTCAGAGGTGCAGCGTGGAGAAACACATCTTACAGATGCTTCCCCCCCCCCCCCCCACCGAAGGTCATGGGTTTTTGTTTTGTTGTGTTGTGTTTGTTTTGAATATTGTGAGCAAGGAAGAGCTATGTGAATAAAGCCAAAACAGAAAAGGCTCAGACAGCTCCAACTGAATTAGAAATGACCCAGGCACTGCGAGTTGAAGCTCTGAGTTACAATCACCCACCTCTGTGGGGACAGTGGTTGGGAGCAGCTTTCTCACAGCCTTTTTGTAACGTGGGAAAGACGGAGACACGGAGGCAGAAGCACAAGGTCATGTCTACTCAGAACATGAGCGAGTGAGACGTGTCAAAGGGATAACTCTTCACGTGATTCAAGAAGTCGGTTGGAAAACCCACATGAATGGTTTCCCAGCTCTCTCTGTTGAAGAGGATTTCTGTGAAAGCGGAAACGCTGAGAAGAAAGAGCGTAAATATAAACACACTGGCAAAGAGTCGATGAAGCGGAGAGTAGGTAACAGAAGAAAAAGACGCTGACCACAGAATATGTGCCGGAAGTGAAGAAAACATGGAAACGACTTTATAATGACCAAAAATACCCTGAACAGATGCCTCCGTCATTTCTCCAACACGCAAAGCAACAACTAAAACGAAGTGTTGAAAAATGTAAAAATTAAACACCCCACACAAAGTTTTCAGTATGCTCAAAACAATGTAGCACAGCCAGACCGTATAAACCATTTGCTAAAAAAATATCTTCTTTTATATCGTATGAACGCGTTGAAAGTCTCCCTCGCCAGCGTTCACTCACGAGCTCACCCCTGTACGCGTTGCTACCCCGTCAGCTCAGCCCCGCTCTGCAGTTTCTCTCGAACTCTCACACGTCCGCTTGCAGCTCCAGTAATGATGTGGATTAGAACAACCGTTTCTTGAGTAAATACTATCTTTGTGATGCCTGCAGTGTCATCAAGACACGACTGGGGTCATATCCCACAACTGTGAAAAGGAAAAGAAAACATCTGATGAATTAAAAATTCAATTGTGCTAAGGATAAACAGTCCCCATCGAATCCAAGCGAACGTTTTGAGAAGCAACTAGGAGCTACGCTAACGTGCTTTCTAAATCTATTAAGTAGCATTTTGCCACGAAAATGTTTCACGTAAACTTTAAAACCGTGGCTGTGGGGAATTTCAATCCAGCCAGTGGAGAATAAGGCAGATCTGATTCACTTAAGGGGCAAGGGAACAGACGTATGTTAGGCACCCAATGGGCGCCAGGGATGTGCTGTGTCCTTTCTGTATCTTCCCTCATTCAGTCTTCTCAAGGTCCTCTAAGATGTCTCATTTTCAAAAATGAAGGAACCAAGGCTCCCAGACTTGACTTCTAACTTGCTCCAAGTCACAGAGGCCTAGTGGCTTCGAAGGGGGTTATTGTAGGCACTGCATCCTGTGGCCGCCTCCAAGAAGGGCCCAGAGTGGGCCGGTGCGCCGGGCGAGCCTGTGCCTGTTTGTCAGGGGTGGCGCAGCTGTGGCCCCTCCTGTCCTGGGCCTCTGCTGTAGTACCAAATCCATGCGGTCCAGCACAGTCCTCAGAGAGGCCCTGGAGGAATACTTCTGGATTAATTGATCTCACGGGGGAAAGAGCTCGTTTATTTCTTGTTGGCTTACCTGAGTCCTTCCTTTCCTTCAATGCTCGGCTCAAACCCCACCACCTTCCTGAAGCCATCTCCAGCAGCCCCATCCCCCTCCACTGAATTCTTCAGGTAATTCTTGCCTGTATCTCTCTTTTGGCTGCTGAACACATGACCTATTAGTAACCGTCAAAAAGACAGAGTACGTCCCCAGTAGACTACCCGCTGCCTGCAGCCAAGAGCCACGTCCGATTTTGGTGTGTGAAGCCCGTGTCCTGGCGTGGGGCCTGGCACATAATGGGTTCTCAAAAACACTCTCCGCTGAGAGTAACCTTGTGAGCAGACCTCACACAGTCTTGGGGCTCCGGTATATTTACATAGGGCCAAAGATGGAAAGCTTCTAAAATGAGATGGCATCCTACCTTAATAACCTTGTCAGTTCCAGAAGTCAGTAACCATCCTCTGGTTGCATCGAAATGCACATGCACAATGTTATGTTTACTGTCATGGAAGGTAGCCGTGGGTGCACGTCTGGAAGGAGCAAAGTAAGTTTCCGAGAGTGAAAAGTAGTGACACATGAATGAAAGAGACCTAAGGTGTCATTAAGCCCTAATTTGCAGCCAAATGGCTAAGACTGCTTCACATTATTTATTATTATTTTTTAATGTTTATTTATTTTTGAGAGAGAGAGAGCCAGATTATAAGCAGGGGGAGGGGCAGAGAGAGAGGGAGACACAGAATCCAAAGCAGGCTCTAGGCTCTGAGCTGTCAGCACAGAGCCCAATGCAGGGCTCGAACTCATGGACCACGAGATCGTGACCTGAGCTGAAGTTGGACGCTCAACCAAATAAGCCACACCAGGTGCCCCTATTTTTTAATTTTTTTTTTAAATTTTATTTTTAAGTAAAGTCTGTACCCAACATGGGACCCCAACTCACAACCCCTAGGTCAAGAGTTGCATGCTCTACCGACTGAGCCAGCCAGGCGCCCCAAGACTTACTCACTTTAAAATTACTCTTTATATCTACTGTTAGTCCCTGGGAACCTGTTAATGACTTTTTTTCTTAAGGTGCAACGATTCTTCTCTTCTCCAGAATGGGAAAGAGATGATGACATTTCCCAAAGTCTTACGGATTACTTGTTGCTCTGATAGAGCCTTTGAAAATCTCTATTGATGCTTTTGACAAATCTTAAAACAAACGCCTCAATGCTTTTGCTAAGTCTCAGAAGAACTTGCTGGTACCTGTGCCTATTAAAAACAAAAAGCACACCAGTTACAAAGCCTAAGATACTATTACCATTCTAACTGAAGGGCTGCCTAATCTATTTCCTTGTGTTCTTGGTGTTAACTCGCAGGCTTCTTAGTTTTTCTATGGTGTTCTAACTCTTTAACCGGTAAAACAACCTATCAACAAACATCATTATTTGTTTTGTATTTTTTCATCTGTGCTTTTTTTTTTTTTTGGTAAGAAGGCTTGTCAACTGCCTAGGTTGTCTAGAGGCAAAGCAGAAGAGGCAGGACAAACGGTGACATGGGGAGGAGGGGGAAGGAGGGACATAGGGAAGGAGACGGCTGTCCTCTCCTCGTGTTTCAAGGGGGCCCACTCTGCAGTGGGCTCTCTGAAGACGGCTGTTACCTGTAGCTAAGTCTGCAGCACAGACCTTGAGTATTCTAAAACGGTCACTTTCCAATATTTAGAATTCAAGATTTAGGTTCAATGTGCTGTTGCCTAGGCTATCTGGGTCTGTGTCTTTATCTATTAAATGAAGAATTAATTTAGAATATCTCTAAAGTTTCTTGCAGCTCTCTACTGAAAAGAACTCTCTTATGAATTCCATCACATATGATGAGTGGAAAATAATCAATGAATATAAATGCTTATTGATGCAAGGGCATCTTAATTTATATTTGATATGGATAAATAAGAAGGAAAAAACACACAAATTAGGGTTATCTGTAAGAGAATGCTTTGGTTTATTAATTGCCAAGAATTTCCTTTAAATGCTGACTTCCTCCGGTGCATTTTAAATGTGTTTCTATCTACGTGCCGCTTACAAGACACCTATCTTATACTTAAAACGATTCTACTGTAGACAAGGTACGGGAGTAGGTGGGGGAGAATCGGGCAGGTAAGTTCCTCAGGAGAGCGTGCCGTCATCCATTATATAAGGGGAACGTGTTGCAAAGCATTCTGTTTACTCCTGGGGCACTTTGGAAGTAGCGGCATTCAAGGGGTAACACAGATGTGCCCCTCCACGTACACACCCCAACGCTGACGTGCAGTAACCTAAGGTCCTAGGTTATTGGGCAAGACCAACAAGCAAGACTGAGTAGCCGCACGGCCGGCAGTCCTGGCCTCTTAGGTAAAGTGGCTTAGCGATTCTGGAGAAGACGCCAACTTCTGGAGCCTGTGGGCTGATTCAGCTCCTGTAAAGATACCAGCTTGGGCTAGAAAGTGAAGCTTGGGTTCCTACACTCCTGAGCAACCCTTAAGGAAATAAACAGATAGAAGGGTTTGCTGGAAGAACATCTGTTTGCAGTGCACATGTCCTTGGGGGTGGAGAAAAGCACAGAAGACATGAATTCTTCACGTGTACTCCCTTTTCCTGACTCGTAAGAGAACACGTATCTCTTGGAAGGAAGGAGGGCTTTACCCACTTGCCACGGTCTATATTCTATAAATTTTTTTAAGTTTATTTATTTATTTAGAGAGGAGGAGGGGGTAAGCATGAGAGAAAGGGGAGAAAGAGAATCCCAAGCAGTGAGGCTCAATCCAATGAACCATTAGGTCATGACCGGAGCCAAAACAAGGACACTTAACCACTGAGCCACCCAGGTGCCCCGCCATGGTCTATATTCTAAACCAGCAGGAACGAGGACACCGTCGGTCACGGCTGAGGTGCCGAGGGCAGCTTCCCAGATCACATTCTCTCCTTCACCCTGACAGCCCCGCGCATTGCTGGAACTCACTCTTCATCGGTGATGGCCTCGTGGCAGCTGTCACAGACCCTCACTTCAAACTCGAAGCCCATCAGGGGGATGGAGGAGCGCTTGGAGCTGCACTTGCCGCAGACGGCCTTCCCACACTTGCGGCAGTGGTGCTGGTGGGAGAGAGAGCGCACGCTTGCTGTGGCTCCCACGCCTCTGCCTTACCAGGCTCAGGCGTGGTCAACAGCATTCAGGGGAGGATGTTAAACAAGAGCGCCCCAGGAAACTGAAGGAACACACCAGGCGTGTTCTCTTCAGGGCTCTTTATTCAAAGGAAAGCTGCTGGAAAGACATCTGCTCGTGCCACCGCACCCGCCCCTTCCCCCACCCCTACCACAGCCCCCTTTCGCCCATTCTCGGTCCCTCCCAGCCATCATTAGTATGAACTCCACAGATTATGCTGCTGGATGAAGGAGAACATGAGTGAAGCCCAATTCATGCTCAGGCCATGCTCAGGCTGGGTGACTGACACTGATTTCCTTGCGGAGGACCAAATCCGACCTCGAATCAGACTGAAAATGCTCTATTATTATGAGTAGATCTAAATGACGAAAACTAAGATGGCAGGAGAGAAAGTGAAATTATTAAGAAGAAATAAACACCACTTACATAATTTCATGGTTTGGTACCACTATGAGCTAAGCGTGACCCCTCTAATTTTAAGATGTGTTTCGGCAGACGCCACTAGAATTCTAAAATCACATCCCTTAACTACTTGGAACAAGGCACTACAGAAACTGAACCCAGAAGGAATGAGCTGCAGTCGATAAGGGAATAAATTAATGTGCAGTCACAAAGTGGCTGCAGGGTTATAACTGACCCCCCCCCCCCTGCCCCCCGCACCGTCCCCGCCAACTTCTGCCCAGGGTGCTGGTTCTTCTAAGATCACGGGTGAAGTTATTTCCGCTCTATTACATTCTGATGAGGGATCTGTATCACCCACCTGTCTTAGGCCAATTTTCTTACTGTCCCACATTTGCTTGAAGTTCCAGAAGAAAGGCTGATCACATTTTTGGCAGGAGTCGCTGTCCAACCATTCAGGGGTCTTGTGAAATAAAGCACGCAACAGGACACAGTGAGGAGCAGTGAGGACAATGAACGATTAACACCGATGAAAGTTACAGAATCAAGATGTGTTTACAAGAAACAGAGGTATGATTGCTCAGTTAGTCATTGAAAAAATATTCACTGAAGGCCTATTGTGCGTCGAGCCCTGGGGGACGTAGTGGTGAATTAAAAGAATCTCTGTCATCATGGAGCTTATAACTTATCAGGGAAGACTACACAAGAAAATATTATGAATGTCAATTACTTAAATAAGTGAAAGTGCTAAGGCCTGAGAAGGCGACGCAGAGTACCATGAGAGCGGAACAGCACAGGCTGGGGCTCAGGCGCATTCAGGGATGGCTGGGGCCACACCACACAGAGTTCTGAGAGCCATCGTGACTTTATCACATATTCTCAGATCGTATATCCGCTCTGGCTGTATATAATTATGTGTAACTGCACATGACACATATACACAGCTACCTGTGTGGGAAGAATACAATGTGGCCTCAGTGGGTACTCAGGGAAGCCGCATGTCCACCTTCCACTCACGGCAGGGCCCAGCAAGGGTGCAGGCTTTGCTCTTTGCCTCATGGACCACATACTATCCCACCTCTGTTCGCTATTTCCCAACCCCATCACGAGTACTCGAAACTGTATCAAATGCGTTTAAAAGACGTATTAAGCTTAAAGTTATTCCTTAGCAAATCTTTACGGATTATGCAAATGGTGACTCTACATCTGTTTCTAGAGTTCCATGTTCAACTCTGTACATTTCATCATTTGGCAGAGAGACTGATCTCTTTCCACCTATCACTGAACCCAAGGAACCTGGACAAATATATCCAACTCCAGGGTTTCTCAAAAGTGAATTCCAGGAAACTCCAATGTGACTCGCAGGCCACTTACTATATAAAAGAAGCCTGAGATCAAACAAGTTTCAGAAATGTGGCAAACAACAGCCCGTCCCCTCTCTCTACGAGATTCAACGGACAGCAGCATAGCCAAGGCTTGGAAAGGCTTTTGTCTGTTGATGTAATCCTTTTCCAAAGAAGACCTGTTACGGAACAGATTTGGGGGGCTAGCCTATTCTCCCACCTCCAAGCAGAAATGAACCTAAAGCTATACACACTGTCTCAAAAAAGAAAAGTAAAAAGATGACATTTTAGGAGTTCCAATTCTTGGTTTATTTATTTTGGCAAAACCAAAGAGTTATTAGGAAGTAAGCCTTGATTTGCTTTGTAATTTGCATGCTCTAATCAGTTTAAAGACAGATTTGACAAAGTAATACAAAGTTTTCAGGCAAAAACATTTTATCCCTGAAAGACTTATCTATGCTGTGATTTTTCAAAACACTTATGATGCAGGAAAATTCACAAACGAGTCACATACACACACTACTGCATCTTTTGTAAGGAAGCATACAGGTTTAGGACATGTATCAAATGCGTCACAGTGGGTGTCTATGAGGGGGAAATGGGAGTAAAGATCAGGAAAAGGGAACAAAATCAGCATGTGTGGTATGATTCCATTTTTTATCCACCCCCCACCCCCCGCAATGCTTGTACATGTGTATTTGCAGAGAAAACTATAAGGAAGGACTTTTGCCAACATGTGACGGGTGATATTTCTGGGGTGGGTGACATGTTTTCTATTTGTTAGTGAGCACTGTGATTTTTCTACAAAGAACATGTATTGTATATACATCTAAAAAATGATAACGATTCTTGACAAAACGGGTTTCACGAATAAGAGAAACACAGGTTTAGCCTATGAGATGTCAACTCGATGTGTGCTCAGCCACTCAGTCTCCCTCTGCTCCCCAACGCCAATCACCTCTGACTGCTTCTACTGCTCACAAGCATAGGGTGGCTTCTCTTGTTCACCTGGTCTTTACTTGTGGTGTTTCCTGTTCTGGTCGGAGCACATCCGGGCCCCATCAATCTTTCATTTCAGCGCCATGTCCTTGCGCAAACTCTCTGCTGAGAAAGCCAACAATGGTAACGCCCCTTCCTAAATACCCGGCACTAATGTTCTATCTTACAGCAACTACGATCGAATCCTTCATACCATTTAATAACAGAAAAGACCCACATGTCTTTTCTTCCAGAAAGTCAGCCAGCACAGGGACTGTTTCCTTACAAGTCTCCAGCCTCCTGAGTTAAGCACCCTGCATAGCATTTGCCAGGACCCAGAAGCTCCACAGATACATCTCAGGTCTTTACATTTCTAAAAGATGACCCTTGCAAAAAATGGCTGGAACTATCACTCAAAGAAGAAGATTCAAAACAGTCAGCAAGTACCAAGTGCCCCTTTGATATCCGCATGTCAAAGGGTGTAACTTAAGCAAGATGACTCAAAGGACAGCCCATCAACCACCTGGTTTCATCTCTGGAAACCACATCATTATCCTCTTTGGGGCCTCTGTCCATCAAGGGTGGAGGCTGCATGCACTGATGGAAAAGAGCCCGGTGGCTCCCCCTCTCCTGGTCTGGTCAGTTAGGCCTGGGAAGAAGTCAGGACAGACTAGGTGTGACCGTCCCTCACCCAAAGCAGGCTACAGCACAGAATCCACAGTCACATGGACGGCCTGGCTGGCGTGGTCACCGCACACTGCACCGATTTCCCTGCTGTTACACTGAAGGGGCCAAGCGGTGCTTTCAAAAGCCATATTCTACAATTCCCCACTTCCAAAGCGTAATGATCATTTTAATTAGTTACTAATAGAACTCCCATGGATTTATGGTTTGGGCAAGTCAGGCTTTAATCTTCTTAAGCATTTAATTACTGGCATTTGAAAGGCATTACATTGTGGATAATAGCAACTACTCTCTTGAAATGAGATTGGGGTGAGGGCGTGGAAAGAAGTTGGGCAATTGCTTTTGTCTTTTTAAAGTGTTGCTTTTCTAAGTCTTGCACCCTGCAAAGAAATAAATTAGAAGAATATACACTGTCAGAGGGAAAGTTCACCCCGCGTAATTCTAGGGAAATGAGAAAATGGTTAACTTCAAAGTCCTTGTCAAAGGGGATATTCAGTAAACACATCAGTTGTTAAGATGCTCAAAGATGAAAAAAGAAAACTCATAAAGAAAGAATCCTATGATAAAACTTAAATGTATGCTTAAAATGACAAAGTATATATTTATATCTGGAGAATGGTTAAAAGCACAAAAATAGTTATTTCTGATATTTCTACTAATATCAAACTAAAAAGACTCTGACTTCATCAAGTACCATTTCTCACACATTAGCCACCGTTCTCTAACATAAAGCACATGAGTTTTCTATGCTCCTAGGGCACTTTAGGGAGTAATCGCCTGAAAATAGATGGTTCCCTTTTCCCACCTGAACTTTGGTTATGAATGGAGCAACAGATTCAAAGTCTGAACAGCTTAGTCTCGGTCGAAATTCTTATGAAATCTCTATTGCATGAATGTTACATGCCAATTTGTGAGGGGTACAAAAAATGGAATTTCCTTTTGTACGGAAAAAAATTTTTTAAGGTTTATTTGGTTTTGAGAGACAGAGAGAGACAGAACCTGAGTGGGGAAGGGGCAGAGAGAGAGGGAGACACAGAGTCCGAAGCAGGCTCCAGGCTCTGAGCTGTCAGCACAGAGCCCGACACGGGGCGTGAACCCACAAACCGTGAGATCACAACCTGAGCCAAAGTCGGACACTCAACCGACTGAGCCACCTAGGCGCCCCCGAAAATTTTTTATTCTCTGACATAACATGTCTTATTTCACAGTTTAATCATAAAATAAAGCAGAAATGAGCAGAAGGGGAGGCTGAGGCATTCCTCGGCAGACCCAGAACCGCACAGTCCAGCCCAGCGGCCATGGAGTGGTCCTGTGACCTGCTGTGACACATACCTCCTGCCTCTCCACGTCCATGTTCCAGACCACAATCCCACCGTCACCACCGCAGGAGATGAGCTGCCGTGTGTGCTGCGCATAGGAAAGGGCCTGGACTTTGTCACTGCAAAAGAAAGCAAAAGTCAGTGACAGTTCTGGAGAGCAAATGAAAGCCCTAAAGGCAGGAAGCCCAGCAAAGTCAATCAGTGCGCATGCTCACCCTTGAGCCCCAAGCACAGGTCTTAGAAATCAGATGGAATCAAAATGTTTAAGATGCTGAGGCCCAGGAAGACAGAGTTTTTGTCAGTTACCAACACTTAAGGGAAAAAGCTGATTGTTGAACTCAGTGTAAGATAGTACTATCCCTTTCCTTAATTGATTTATTATATATAAAATCTGTGGCACATGTCTGTGCTGTATTTGTTCTAAAGTCATGATTTTACCTTTTAAAAAAAATTTTACTTTAGAGAGTGCATGAGGAGGGGAGAAGGACAGAGGGAGAGAGGGAGGGAGGGAGGGAGAGAGAGAGAGAGAGAGAGAGGGAGAATCTTCAGTAGGCTCCACGCTCAGTGTGGAGCTGGACACAGGGCTCAATCCCACCACCCTGGGATCACAACCTGAGCTGACATCAAGAGTTGGATGTTCAACCGACTGAGCTACCCAGGTGCCCCTGATTTTACCTTTTATAAGAAAAGTATCCTTTTTTTAATGTTGATTTTTGAAGGAGAGAGACATAGAGTGCAAGTGTGGGAGGGGCAGAGAGAGAGGGAGACACAGAATCTGAAGCAGGCCCCAGGCTCCCAGCAGAGAGCCCAGTGTAGGGCTTGAACTCATGAACTGTGAGATCATGACCCAAGCCAGAGTTGGATGCATAACCGACTAAGTCACCCAGGCATCCCCCCAAAAGTATCCTTTAAGAGTACTGGAGGTCATTCATCGGAATGTCCACTGCATTCCTGCCAGATCGAGGTAAACCATGTTGCCTGAGGTGTGAGGCACATCATGGTGGCTTAAGCCAAAGGGTGCCATTTCTTGGCTTCCAGAGTGAAACCAAAGCAGGAATAGACTTGAGTTTTGCTGACTCTCTATTTTCTCTAGTTTTCATTTCCTCTCTACTCATTTTGTGTTTTATTTTTCTTTCTAGTTCATACATGGCTGATGAATTATTCCTTCTTGGGGAGAGCCAAGACCAGTTCCGTGGTCTGACAATTTGAGCATCACTAACAAAAAGTTATATACATTATTCTCCATTGGGTGAGGGAATAGGAAACTGGCTCCTTGGTTGTTTCTGATTATGTTTTTATGTTGAGCTCAAATCAATTAAGGATTCTGTGCCCACTGGGAAGGAGAACAACTCCTTGAAATCTGGACTGGGGTTTTTTTTGTGTGCTTTCGTGTTTCCTTTTGCCCTGCAGCTGAAGTTGTGGAACAGATGCTGTTAAAGCCCCGTGTGTCTGTGTCTACACTTCAGTAACGCCTGTCCCTCTCGTATATGGAGTGCTATTGTATTTCCAGAGGGTGTCAATAACTTAGATTACAGTATTATTTCTTTTTTCTTGTTTTAATTTCTTTTTTTTAGATTATAGTACTTCTTAAATTATAAGAACTTGTTCTATTTGGCTTATAAAGAGAAACAAATGTTTACAGAAATTCATTCTTCCTAAACTTAACAGAAAAAAAGGAAATTGAGCCTCTAAAACTTTAAGTTTACTAGACTTAAAAATTATTTTACACAAAATACTAACTCAATAACATTTTAAGAACCTAAGTTCAGAGAAATGAGGTTAATTCTTTGGCAAGTGAGACTAGTATGGTTACGTTTTAAAACACAGCTAGTCTTTTTCTTATTTATCAGTGTTAAGTATAACACAAGTGTACAACTTATTTTAAAGGGGTTGATTTCTTATAAGTGTATATAGGATAACTGGTCAAACAAGCGAATATGATGCCTATATAATGCTTAACACTATTAAAAATATAAATTCGTGTTGAACTCAACTGAATTAATTGTTGTGATAAAGTTTCTCTATAACTAGCAATTATGTGTTATGGCACATCAACTTACAGATAATCCCTAAGATCTTTAGGTAACTTAAAATGGATTACTATTAGGTTGAACTAATTGATAAATAATCGTTGGATACCCACTTAGATAATTTCCAAGTAAGTCAGAATACTGAAACTTTGATTACAAAGCATAATATTAAGCTTATATATACTTCCTTTTTATTTTGTACATCCTAGACAGGCTGCAACTTAGGTGAGTCACCAATGAACACGTCCACGCGTGCCACCTTAAGGAGACATAAAAGTGGCATACGTTGCAAGAGAAATTTCTGTGGTGTGCGCTCCTGAGCTTTGCTGGTCTGCTCGGATGCTTGTATGTGACAGCTTTCAATTATCCACATCCTCCCTCCTCCCAATTTTCTCTAGGAGATATACACTAGTTACTTTGGTTAATTATTATAATTAAAATGGATGGTTGAGACTATGCCAGGGGCAGTAATGGAGACAAGATATGACGATGTGCGGGCTTTTGTTTTTCAAAGAGAAAACAGAACAGTTTTGTCTTAAAGCAATGGTTCTCGGACTTTTTTGTCTCAGGACCCCTTTGCACTCTTAAAACTTATTTGAGGACACCAAAGAGCTTTGGTTTAAATAAGTGATAACTATCAATATTTATTGTATTTGAAGTCAGAATTGAGAATTAAAAAACATATCGATTCATTTGGAATTAGCAACGAATCCATTCCATCTTAATATAAATAACATATATTTGATGAAAATTAACTGTACTTCCCAAAGTGACAAATTCTGATGACAAAAATGGCACTGTTGAACATTTCTGCAACTCTTTCTAAATAGTATGTGGCTTTACAGGAGCGAGCCAGATAAACATCTCTTTCTGCATTTATTCTGATGCCACTCGTCATGCAGCCTCTGGAAAACTCCATTGTACATTTTTGAGAGAATATGGATGAATAAGGCAGTTCTAAAGTAAAGTATAAATTTGTTCCAGAATATGAGAAAGAAAAATGAAGGATAAAACTTGGAACGTGAATTTTATTTGCTTTGGTTTACAATACTCGAGTCTGAAAAAAGAGCAATAAAATGCATTAAAATCTTGGCGTAGTTCCCTCAGTTTTGATGGCCTGCTTCCTTGCCTTACTGATTAATGCCTTTGACTACAATGCAAAAGGACATTTTTTACCTTCTATAGAATCTGCCTAGCTAGCAAAGATTTTGTGTGTCACCACAATTATTTTCAGAGCTTTATGTTGACTTGGTTAAAGTCCCAGAAACATCTCTGACAACTCTTTTGATTTTGCCTTCCCAGACTGTACCCTGTCTTTTGAAAAAATAAAATAAAAAATTTGGGATACTTTTTATACCTACAGCTATCTTTGAGATTTCCTGGAGGGATCCTTGAGAATTGTAAAGATGTGTTCCTTTGCCTCATAAAAAGAGAGATGCTATAAATAACTGTATTCGTTTGCTGTGTTGCTATTTTAAGAGTTTCATGGGACGAGTTGTCAGATCACAAGAGATGCTCAGTCTTCCCTAGGTCAAGTCAGTATAGATAAGATGTTATTAATATATAAGTATTTCTAAAGTTGCATATTTTATGGGAGGACCCTGGAGATTAATCAGAGCTCTCATTGTCTATAATATGTTTTCCCCTCTGGGGAAATAACGATCAAAACTCTTGGGAAACACTTATGTAGGCTATCTCAATAGAGAATTTTATTCTCCTCCCTTATGATATTATCTGTCACAGTAAAAAAAAACCAAAAAACCTAACCATTAAAGTCTCTATAATCTATAGATAACTTTTGTTTCACTCTGATGCTTGCCTGAGGGCTCTGTTATAAGCTACAGGCCAGAAAGGAGAATCTCGAGAGTTTCACAGAAAAGGACGACATGTACCAGGTATTTTAAAATATTGCTATTTCAAAGAACAGACTCTCGGGCAAAGGTTACAGAGCTGACACGGCTTAGACAATTTGTAAGCTGTGCTAGTGGACCAAGTCTGGATTTCCTTGGATTTCTGGACTCTTTTTAGTCTGGCTGCAGATGGCTTCATGAATGCAGACTACTAAAGCAAGAGCCAGCAGAACAAGAATTAATTACACAGGACTGAATGAACTGAAGAGGGACATTTTACTGTGGTTATATGTCTGGAATATTGTTAAATGTTCTTTGGATCTATGAGGCTGCCTTTTCTCTTACTTTTTACCCTACGTCTAACCTACAATCTTGTAAACTCTGCTTTTATAAGCTAAAGAAACATTTAAACATGACATCCAGTTTTCAATGATTCCCCCGGAATTAAAACAGTAATACTGGATCCCCTTAAATTTAATGGCAATATATTTATTTTGTAGGTTCAGTTAGCCTCCATCCAAAGGATATGACTTGGCAACCAGGTCTTTACCTGGAGTGTCATATTAGAGAACGATGCTCATCGAATCAGATATGACTAGCCACTTGAACTTATGGCGCCAATGCCTACAAAGTCTTCCCAGGAAAACTGGCCTAGTACTGGCTTTGCAGGGTCCTGGCCTTACAGATAGTAAGGAAACTACCAGGCCAGGGACCTGGCAAATGTTGGCAACCTCGAGGAATTCAACCAAAGCTGTAAATACCACAGGTGAAATATGGTGCAGAATCTTTTGGGCTAGCTTTCCTAATCTTGGTACACCCAATAACAGAGGCTTTGAAAAGCCCAATCCAAGATTCCTTATAAAAACTTGCAGGCAGAAGTTAATTCTGCAGGCTTGATAGTTATTGTTTAATACTCTTTGGCTCTATTATTTGCAAAGCAAACCAAGAAGACCTATATGGCTAATTAACACTCTCACCGTACAATGTAAATAATCAGGCCAAACCTTATGAGACCAACCTTTTGTGATCGAGAATAATCTTTGAGATTATTATGATTATAGGAGGGGTGGGGGAAGAACTATCAGGCAGACTGTGAAGGAATGAAATGGGCAAAAAGAAATTACTGGTATCTTCAAATGAAATATCAGGTAATACCTAGCATACCTTTTGGGGTTGTCTGATTCTGTTACACGAAGTTACACGAACCTGGTATTATTGCAAATGAACCTTTCCAGTGATGATATAACTAATCCCCCTGCCCTCCCCCTCCCACAGAAGAAGCCAATTGTGAATCCACCTACAAATTCATTTCAGTTCTCCATTGTCTATGCATACGTCTGTTCTTTGGGTTTTCCTTTGAACTGGTGTAACATCTTACTAGTCCTTTTAGTAATTAATGACTAATATAAAATTTTCACCGGGTATTTGTTAACAAAAGAGTCAATTGTTTTCTATCTCTTTTAGCTGCTACTTCACACATTTTAAAGTATGGAGCGCCACCATTCTGACATTCAAGGGCAAGAAGGAAAATCTATCTACTTGAACAAACTCGTAACCCGGTGATTTGAACTACATTTCATTTGTTAAGGCATCCTGATACACATCAGTGATCTTGTAAAACCAAAATAAGCTACAGAAGGAACTGCTTTGCCACTCATAGCTGGCAGCAACATTCGGCAACCAATACATAATTTATGGGACTCCAATACTGTTAATATTCCAACACAGATGAGTGGAACACAGTGATGAATGCTGGATTCCAAGCTTTGTAATAAAGCTGCTCAGGGACTTCTTGATTTAAGGATTCACAATCTAACCACCTTGCAGTTAAAAACGAGGTAAGGGAACATCCCCAGGTTCACAGATTGAGGGTTATAAAGAACAAAAGATACCTTCTTCTTACATTCATGTTTCATCTGACATCAGTGTAGCATTTATACTGGAAAGCATTTCAAAACTGGTTACATTCCACGGCTGAGAGCTCCAAGTACTGCATTGCAAATGCTCTTACCGGTGCACAAAAGCCTCACTTTTCACAACTACCAGGATCTGCCAGCTACAAAGACTACACTTACTGGCAATGGCCTCATTTCCCTTCTCACCAGCCCTAGAGGGAACACAGGCCTTAGTAGGCCTAGCTACAAAATTTGGGGGGGGGGGGGGGGGGGAGGGAGCGTCATGCACAATGAAAATGCAGGGCCCCTTGCTAAAAATGTACTAACAATGACATTTGGTGACATGTCATTGTCATGGTGACAGCAAGACATTAACCTAAGCATGGGGCCCATCCAAGCATGGGGCCCTGTGTGACTGCACAGGTAGCATGCCCCTGAGGCCGGTGCTGTGTCTGATGCTTGTTAAGGAAAAAGGGTAGAGAAGCCTTTATTCTTTTTATTGAAACAGATTTTCAGACATAAGGTAACATCTGCTCAAATGTCAACTTAGGTCCTCTTCTACATCCTAAGAGTAGTATAGCAGCTTTCATTTCTTTGATGAAAAGTCCTAGATTACTTGGTGAAAATCTAATCAGTCATGCACCTGCTCCCAGAGAACTCACTCTCTTATATTCAGAGCCCCCATATTCATAAGTCTCCCAAACCTCCAAGGACCAGAAAAGGCTCGTGAGTAATCCACACATGTGAGGTCCCCCGGATAACAGATACTTGGGGCCATCTCACACCAAAGGGACCCTGGATGGATCTGCCTCCCTGGGAATCCCTGGATCACAGCCAGCCTGAACCTGAACATAGGATCCTACTGGGAGTGCTGGTTCGAGATTGGCAACATTTGGCTGTTTACCGGCTAAGACGGAAGATCAGAGCAGCCGCTGCCCTTCTATCTGCCTGCACGTTCCTGAAAACACTGTACTGAGTTCATGCAGTTCTGTTTTGGGTAACCTCCTGATCCTCAGAACAATGAGAACACATTCATCTCCTAAGATCCAAATCAACAGTGACTCCCTCCACTGAGGCTTCCCATTTTTCAGTACAACTGGCAAACTGTCCCACCTCGTCCCCATTCTCATGCCTCTATAGCACCATTTAGGCAGTGGCTGTTGCCATAGTGCCCTTCATATCCGAAGTGTCTGCTATAAAGTCTGGTATATAGACAGAGATCAGTAAACTTCTGTTGAGTGTAATATAAATTGAGGGAGTAGGTACATGTGGCTATACTTCCACTTAAAATGCTATGTTCAGAGAGAAATACAAATCCTATCGAAAAGCTTGATTTACAAATTACTATAATTTTTATTAACAAGAATATTCTTAACACCTGTCACTTACTGTCCCTTACTCTTGTGCTGATTATTTTACATGCATTATATCATTAATGGTTTTTGACAACCTTTGAGGGTTTTCCTTTCCAATATTATCCTTACTTTAGAGATGAGGAAACTGAGGATCGGAGAGATAGAGAGCCCCGCTTAGAGCCAGAAGGGCTGGCTCAAAAACAGCCTGGCCTGATCCAGAGGCCAGCAATTAATGACCACACCACGGGGCACCACCCCTCGGATAAGATTCCACTCTCCGTGAAAACCCTAAGTTTGAATTCTTTGATCTATTATGCATCAGCTAAGTGAGAAATAGAAAAAACCTCTTCCCCTGTATCCTAATAATTCTCCAGTGATACAATGAGAAATGCTCCTAAATCTGAGATTCGCAAAGAGAGAAACCTTGCTCTCTTGACCCTTGCTCTCCTTCCCCAAGCCCAGGAAAGGATGAATGTGAGAATTCTACTTCTTTTCCTAACTTGACAGGCAATTTACCTGATAAAGAGGGAAAGGTACAAATTCTCCCGATGGATATTTATCGACGAATAGCCCCTTTTAAAAAAAAAAATTTTTTTTAATGTTCATTTATTTTTGACAGACAGACACAGAGTGTGAGCGGGGTAGAGGCAGAGAGAGACACACAGAATCTGAAGCAGGCTCCAGGCTCTGAGCTGTCAGCACAGAGCCTGATGCGGGGCTCGAACTCATGAACCATGACATCATGATCTGAGCCAGAGGCTTAACTGACTGAGCCACCCAGATGCCCCACTGACTAGTCCCTTTCTTTACCAAAAGGCTTTGAAGATGCTTGTAACAAAAGTCTTATACATGCTAAGAGTCGGAAGAGAAAAACCAAGAGCTGGGACTATGGAAAAAGGAAGCAAATACACAGGCCATGTGTGCCAACAGCCGGGGCTGTGACCACGTCCCCCGTAACCGAAGATCCCAGTCTTGGTGGAGGGTTCCATCCCAAAAAGTTCATCTGTGCTTTAAATCGAGTTACCGTTAAACTAAATTGCCACAAAGTCTTAAAAGCCTGAGAAAAATACTGCTATAAAGGGAAATTATGGTCATAAAGTTGGTCATGAAATGACAGGTATTATCTAAGAATAAAAAAGGATCTAAAAAGCCCAAGTATCGTTATTAGCTTTGACACGGTGGGCATGGGACAATAAATGTCCAGGCTTATGCTTCTATAATATCCATCCAACTGGTAATGGATACTTCAGAAACATAACTGGTCCCTGAAACTGGAACCTTTTCTTTGCCTTTCCTTCCACAGAGCTAGCACACAATCATGGTCCACTTGCTACAGGGAATAAAAATACCAAAATGTTTCAAATGCAGAGAATATTGTATAGAAGTATACTTTCTTAGCTCTTTTCCCTTGGACTTGGAAACATTTCAGTTACTCTAGTGCTAAAGCTCTCTCTGCTTTGATGGGTTTGTCACACACCAGATCAAATTAGTTGCACAAATGTCTTATTTCTGCTGAAGGATGGAATGAAGCCACAGGACCCAGGACAGAAGACCCGTAAAGCTGCCGCTTCACATCGGGGTCGGATATTCCCACAAAAGGGGAAGGTGGTCTTTCCACTCCTCTGGGGCTCTCTGGTCCGGTCGGCTCTGCCCAGTTCCCAAGCTCACCAACTCGGTGCCTGATTTGGAACTCTGACCACCCAGAGTCTCCCTGAGGGGAAGGTGGGAACATAAGGAATTGTAGGACAGCTAGGGGCAGCCTCGGGCCCCACGAAGAAACTCTTTGGCCTCTAGAGTGGAAAAGAGACCAAAAAAACATCATGGAGCACAGAAGGGGCCATCTGTTAGTCAATGCTCATTTCTCTGCCCCAGTACCTAGTATAGTGCAGGATGCAAAGAAGGCTCTAAGTAGCTTTCTTGGACTGAAAGAAGGTTTGAGAGACCCAAGCTACCAGCTGGAGGCTTTGAGGGTGGTAGCTCGATATTCTCATTTAAAAAATGACATCGGGCTTCCCTCTTACATATCCAGGGTTCTTGGAAGATTACACTGAGGTCCCTGTGTGTTTCAGAAGCTCTCTGGCAAAATACTAAGCTCCATTCAAAGACAAGAATCACTGAACACCAATCCAGTGGCCAATTTTCAGGACAAAGCAATGGTGGCCATGTGGCGCTATGCTCCCCTTCCTGCCTGCTGCCCTGGCCCCTTTCCTTCCGCCACCTTCTGTGAGTCCCAACCTCCCACTTCCAGCAGCTCTGGTGTCTTCCCCGTCCTCACCTCGGGCACTCAAACCCAGGGTTAACACCAACTGATGCTGAGGAAGTTCATCTCTCCCAGCTGTGTGACACCAGGCGGCCCCTCCCAGGCTAAGGCCCGGTGATGGTGACCACAGAGTCATTCCTTTCTCGGCTTGAGATAAATAAAGCCCCAGGCAAAGGCCTACGGCCATTATTCCTGTTTAAAGCCAGGGCTGACCAGTGGCTCCTGGTCTCACCAGCCTGCTGGCCCACTAGGTTCTAAGGGTACAGAGGAACAGGATGGACTCCCAAGTATGGTCTGTTCCATTTTCTAAAAGGTCAGGTCTGCATTCCTTAGAAACGAGAATACCTATTAGCCCAGGTTCCATTTTTCTGGGACTGAGAGACTGTATCTCAACTTCATAGCTTTTCCTTTCTTACCAAACTCTAGGTGCAAGTTTTCCAGAACAGTTTGCACGAGGGCACTTGGCACCCAGTGACGCTGGTGTTGAGCACTGTCACACCTTACCGCCCTGAGGATGGGTCATGCAAGATTGCCTGCAGTCTTTATTAACCACGGTGCAAAAATGAAACTAGTTATGAGTTCATCTGAGTGAGACCAACAAATATTACTGCTCTTCATTCAAAACTGGCATTTTATTTCTCTGAGACAGCCTGAGGTGGCAGAATTACCTGGCAGAGTGGATAATAACTAAGCATTACTAAACAGGACTGTGTTTGCCTTCTCCTTTTCTTCACTTACACGGATGATGTCAACTCCTTTCATATGATACTGATGTATGTCCCCTTGCCATGGAGATAAGCACAAGGGAACGATTCCTCTTAATGAGCTGATGATGAGGTCCGAGTGGCCCCACAAGCCAGACATGGCCCCAGACAATGGGTCTGTTCTCAAATGTGGGCAAGGAGGCCTAATAAGTAGCTCTCTAAGACTAAATTCTAACACTGAAATAATGACTTGTGCAGGGGCCTTCCAAAATTCAATCAGTAATAATCCCAACTGCAAAATTTAACTACTTAGGGGAACATTTTAAAACGAGTGCTTCCGGGCAGATTTACAAAAAGAGCTAATGTTGGTTAACACCAGTCAGTTCCTGGGAGCCCCACTAACATTTGTTTACGGATGTCTAGAGTCGCTGCTAACATCACTGTGGAAACTTTCCAAGTTAAAAACAATTCAGACGAGCTTAGAGCTTTGAAGCAAATCTACGGTTCTTTTCCGCACACGGACAGTATGTGCCCCCGGGGCCTGTGGGCAGCCATTAGAGTGTGGTCTGAGGGCCACCAGGAGAGCTGCCTGGGAGGCTGCGAACAACAGAGGTGCCTCAGCTCCACATTGGTGACCAGAATCTCCAGACAGGGGCCAGGAATCTACATCAAAAAAAATTCCTTAGTGACTCTCAGCACACGGCAAAGAGTCTGCTCCAAGGAAACGCAAAGCTGCCTTTGCTTTTCCTCTCGGCCCGTGAAATCGTCCCTCAAGGAAGAAGAGGGCCTGATAGGAATCAAAGCGAGTCTTCAATAAATATGTGGTGAAGTACAAAATCTATTGTGTAAGAATATTATCTCTCCCCTCTTCCTCAAGCTGCCGGGAGTCCTGGCACCACATCTGAACTCAATTACAGAAATTCTGTAGGCCTCCATGGCTTCTATTTTTAAGCTTTTTTTTTCCTCTCTCTCTAATTTTTACTCTTAGGTCTCCCTGGTTCTCACTTTTACCTTTTATTTGTTTGCTGCCATTATTTTACTTCACGGTTTTTGTAGGCACTGTCAAGTCCTCTATGGAATTAAACAAGGTGACATGTAAATAAATAAACATACTTAGGTACGGATACAATTCAAAGTGGCCATTAGTTGAGTGCCTGCCGGGTTCCTTCCCATGCGAAGATCCTGCCACAGAGACTGGAGCACACGCCTTTGTTCTAGGCTTTCAGAAGGGAATCTTTTCTCAGAGTTTTTAGTAAAAGCACCAGCAGCCTTACTTGTGTCCTTGGAGCTCGATGGCTGTTCCTTTCCTCCCGCCGATGTCCCACATGATAACGGAGTGATCGGAGCTGCCGGAGAACAACACTCGCTGGACGGGGTCCCAACAGAGAGCAGTCACCCCACCTGACAGAACAGACACAGCGGGACATTCGTCACCAGGCAACAACAGCATTCACCAATAAATGTGAATGCAAAGGCGTTAGGATCTAGTGTAGTTCTTCTGCTTAGAGAACACACAAGTAAGTCCCCGAAGAGAAAAAAAACGGACTCCCAGAGTAAAAGTCCTGCCCTTTCAGCATTTTTCCCCAAAACTTAATATACCATAAAATCAATTATATAAAAACCAAAGGAAATGAAAAAGGCAATTAACTGACAGACAAGAGACGAAATTCAAAGAATGGAAAATATCACACTACTTGGAAGTATTAACCATATTTCCTTAGCTTCTGTCTACCTCCCACCCTGACAGTAACAGATGAGAAGTAAATGAAGTTTTCAATAGCTTAGTTGGATTCTTTACTCTTTTTAAAAAAAAAATTTTTTAATATTTATTTTCAAGAGAGAGAGTGAGACACAACGTGAGCAGGGGAGGGGCAGAGAGAGAGAGGGAGACACAGAATCGGAAGCAGGCTCCAGGTTCTGAGCTGTCGGCACAGAGCCTGACGTGGGGCTCGAACCACAAACCGTGAGAACCTGACCCGAGCCAAAGTCGGACGCCCAACCGACTGAGCCACCCCGGAGCCCCAGATTCTTCATTCTTCAGCACAGATATAATTAGACTACAACATCGGAATTTAAAATTTATTTCCTCTCGGGGCGCCTGGGTGGCGCAGTCGGTTAAGCGTCCGACTTCAGCCAGGTCACGATCTCGCGGTCTGTGAGTTCGAGCCCCGCGTCGGGCTCTGGGTTGATGACTCAGAGCCTGGAGCCTGTTTCCGATTCTGTGTCTCCCTCTCTCTCTGCCCCTCCCCCGTTCATGCTCTGTCTCTCTCTCTGTCCCAAAAATAAATAAACGTTGAAAAAAAAAATTAAAAAAAAAAAAAATTTATTTCCTCTCTTTGGGAATTTAAATTTACAGATTTGGGGCACATCATGCACATCCCTAAGGGTCAATTTCCTCAACTGTAAATGGGGATAATGGGGTTACATCCGAACATCTGCATGCAACTAATGATAATATCAACCTGGCCATTACCTACTTCATAGGTTGTGGTGATAATGAGGTTGGATCCGTTACATAGGACCCCTCTGTAAACTGTAGCGTGAGGTACACACACGCTGATTATTAGTATTAGTCTACCGGTGCGGCAATGAAATATTATGACAGATCTTTCTCTGGCAGTCCCCTTATAAATCAAACTCCTGCATGATGAGAACAATATTAACTTTTTCCACATAATATGGGCACAAAGCCTACAAACACTTAAGAATGTGAGAAATACTCATTTTTTTACATTATTGAAAAATATTATGTTCTGAAAAGAACAGAAAATACCATCTTGTTTCTTCAAATCTGCCTTTTTCTTATTTAGAGTATCAATTTGTTCTAACAAAGCGCTGCACTTTAAAAGCTTTTAGGAAAGTTTCTTTCACATAACATTCTCAGAAGGTTGTTGTTGTTGTTGTTTTCTCCCCAAGATCAAAAGGGAAAAAAAATCCCACTATTCTGGCTTACGTTTAATAGCTTCTCCCTATACCTGTGTAACATTCTGCTGGCACATATTCCTGCCCACGAAGGAGTAAACACCCCAACCCACCAGTGTACCTGCAGGGCCCCCCCCCCCGACACTCCCATCTCCTCCCCCACCGCCACATAACAGCTCGGAGCACGGGGCCAGCAGCAGACAGGCTCTGGGGTTGTCTCTTGAATGAATGAAGGAGCAGATGAATGAAAACACATGAATCTTTTTTTCACCCACCATCCTTGTTACTTGGAACTCCTCTACCAGACTCACTGACCCTTCAAAGTTAAATATTGCTTCTCCTTTTATACAACTCCCCTTGGTTTCCTGCTGTTGAACTCCATGCTTACAGCAGTCCCTCCTTGTCCATGGTTTCACTTCCCGGGGTTTCAGGTACCCGTGGACAACTGTGGTCCGGAAGGAGATGATCGTTCTTCTGCGGGACCCTCGGATGGTGAGCGGTAGCCTAACGCTATGCCATCCATCTCATGTGATCTCACTGCAAAGGCATCTGATCATCTCACCTCGTCACAGGAAGAAGGGGGAAGCACAGTACAAGAAGATGTTTTCAGAGGCAGGCCACGTTCGCATAACTTTCATTACAGTATATGTAAACACGGTATATCTAGGGTTCAGTAGTATCTGTAGTTTCAGGCATCCACTGCGGGGTCCTGGAACTTGTCCCCCGCAGATTTGGGGGGGCTGCACTGTACTTTTTAAATTTAACCATCCTTCAGTAATTTCAGGATATTCCATCCTGCAAAACATGTTATTTATTCCCACACAGTACCCAATGGCTTACTTTGTTAAATACCTGTGGCAGAGTTAGCTAATCGTCCACCTAGATCCATACTTCCCTTTCCATATATGGAGTGCTCCCTGGAAAGCCGCTGTCCTGCAGGGACCGCATTTACGGGGCCCTCTTGCATCTAGGGGGCATGTGACCAGTTCTCAGCAACTGAATCCAGAAAGTAATCTGCGTTCCTTCCAGACCAGAGCAGTCCCTTTTTCACTTTCTCTTTGTACTTCCTCCTTGAGGACTCCAAGACCCCAGGGCATGGAGAAACTACATTCTAGAAGGAGCCAGAGTCCCTGAATCACCACATGGAATAGAGCTGTAAATCCACAACCAGACTGAACCAGAATGAACAAAAACAGAATGAACAAAAACAACCACACTGAGTTGTCACAAGAGTGACAAACTTCTGCTACATGAAGCCACTGGAATGTTAGAAATTATTTGTTAGAGCCTTTTTTTTTTTTTTTTTTTAAGTAGGCTTCAAACCCAGCATGGAGCCCAGTGTGGGGCTTGAACTAATAACCCTGAGATCAAGACCTGAGCTAAGATCAAGAGTCAGATGCTCAACCAACTGAGCTACCCAGGTGCCTAGCATTAGGTATTATAATGCCATATACTTACTGGGATATGTAATAAGGCTGGCCCAAGAGGAAGGTGAGAGTCACCAAAAGCTTCATAAATCAGGCAAATAAAAATAAGTTACTACCTTAGGCTGTTAATCTTGATGCCTTATGTTTCACCAGAATTGGAGAAGACCTCAAGTGGGGAACTATTCCATCAGCCTCCAAAGCAATCCACTATAAACTCTAAATTGTTTTTTTCCAAAGATACCTAAAGTCTAAGCACTTCTGCCACCTCTAATACTACCATCCTATGGTAGTATTACTACCACTATCAAAATTCTTTCCTAGAAAATTAAAAAGCATGACACATATTTTGTTGGAAAGCCTTCGGGGGAAAAAGACACTCTCATATATCACTGATGAGAACGCAAACCAGTACAATGGGGAAGGCCGTATCCAACAAGCCATACCTGTGCTTAGCTTTTACTCTCACTTTCAGGAGTTTATTGTGAAGATATTGTCCCCATCTCCACCAAGTAATACATAGATACATATGCACAAGGAGAATGCTCATATAAGAGAGTGGGTGAATTAACTATGGTACATCCACACAGTATTACGCAGCTATGAGAAAGAATGAACAGAATCATTTAGGTGGATAGAAAGTGATTTCCAGGATACACTGTAAAGTGTAAAAGGCAACATGCCAAAGAACAGCTACATTGTACTACCTTTCATCTAAGAAAAAAGGGGAAATAAATGAATGAGATGTGTTAACTTCAGCAGGTGCTTGGGCACAGCCATGGAGAAGGGGTGAAGCAGACTGGCACTTTCCTGAGTGTACTTTTTGTTTGGTTCTGGGTTTTGGAATCATATTGTTTCACATACTCAAAAATAGGTGAATAAAATTAACAAGGAGCGTGTTGGCAGGGCAGGGTGTGGACCCCAAATAGAATATAAACAGGAACAAGTGAACCTAACTGTATTACAAATGAATGATACAATAACCACACTAAAGGCGGGAGGGGGCAAGCTGACAAAAGTAACTTTGGAAAATAGTAATTTGACTACACAGTCGAAGGCAAAATATAAGATTTGTACACAAATACAGTACTTTAGTTAGTAGGTTTGTACATGAGTTATAGGTTAGCAATTCTGAACCTATTCTGTATTTTAGGATTGAACAAGTAAATACATCGAGGATAATGAGAGTTGACTTTCTCACTCATAATAGGAGTTACAGTTGGGGGGGGTTAGAATAAACTCTTTGGTGTTAGAATGGAATTGGAAGCATCCGTATGACATCACATAAAAGTTACAGAAATCCTTACAGATGTGTGAGTGCACACATATTTTCTAGCTCTGTCTATTGAGGGCCCAGAAGCAATGATCCCTCCACCCTGCCATTAACAGTGAGCACGCATGGCACCCTGAGTTTGGCTTCTAGAAGTATCCCCTCATACTATCTATTCTTCAATGAAAGAAACAAGGCTGTATGAATGTTAATTCTAGGGCCGAGGCAGGTAGTATACAACATGAGTCAGAAATATCAAGACGTGGTTATCAAAAAGCAAAGGGACAGGTCAAAAGGTCAGAAACACCACTGTGAAGAAGCCAGTGTTCCACTGGTCAAATCTGGGACAATGTGAGCAAGAAAATAAATCAATGGTGGTAATGAATCCTCACACACAGAAATAATTAAGAACTCGTGAGCCCATACTGGTATAAACAATTTAAAAAATAAATAAATAAATGGGGGAGAAATGAAAGCTTTTCCTTACCATAAAATTCCAACCAAAAAGTGTCGAAGAGAAAAGGACTAGAAAAAGCACAATCTAGCAAGCACCACAGTCATGACTGTTTCTGGTAAGAGTCATCAGTGGATAGTAAAATTACTGGGCAGAAATATGATGAGAAATAGTATTTACACGGCTTCAAAATATTTCCTCCTAAAATAGTTATGAATTACAAAGGGTGACTACGGTGGGGAAACTTGGCACGCACTACCTTAACCAAATAATCAAAGTTAACATCACCAGAAAGAGGACAAATCAACATCATGCGCCTCTTGATACGATCCACTGTGAAGGACATAACATCACTTCCATGGTATTCACATAAAAAATGCATAACCTGAATTTAACCATGAGGAAACATCAAATGGAGGGACATTCTACAAGGGAGGGACATTCTGGCTGGAATGCCAAGAATGACCTCAAAATGCCAAGGTCATGACAGAAAAAGGAAGACTCAGAACTGTTCCGTGTTCAAGGGAACTAAAGAGACATTATAAGGAAATGCAGCATGTGGTCCTGATCAGACTCTGAACCAGGAAAAGGCAATTAGTGGGATAACTGGAGAGATGTGAGTAAGGTCTGTAGATTAGGGAACAGGACTCTGTCAACGTTAACTTCCTGATTTTGGTATCTGTGCTGTAGTTTTCAAAGATGTTAACATCCGTGGAATCTGGGTGAAGGATGTACAGAACTCTCTGCACTGTTCTGCAGCTTCTTTAAAGTCTGAAATTATTTCCAAATGAAAAGTTAAAATAAAAAAGCCCCAAACTATAAGACTGTGTGAACGGCCTCCTACACAGGTTCCTCGCTTCTACTCCTGTTTCTGTAGTCTGCTCTCCACACAGCAGCTGAAGCGACCACCGAAGAACACAGAGCAGATTATGACACCCCTTGCTCTAATCCCTCCAATGGTTCCCCATCCCGTTCAGAGTAAAATGCAAAGTTCCTCTCCATGGCCTTTCAAGACCCTGTACGATCTAGCTCCTGCCCCTACTGTGAAGCTTCCCCCGTCCCCACCCCGCCCCCGCCCCCCGCTCTGCTCTAATCACGCTGGATGCCCCTTCATCATGCTAGGTTCATTCCCACTTCTAGCTCTTTGCACTTTGTTGCCTCTGCCTGGGATTCTCTTCCTCCAGATTATCACTGGTGCATGCCCTCACTTCACAAAGATCCCTGTTCAGATGCCACCTCTTTACAGAGACCGTCCTTGGTCACTCTTACCACTCTCCTCTTTATGGTTTTATTTTTTTCTTCAGAACACATAGTTATTGTCTACTGCCCCCACAGAATATAAGCTCTTGGAGGGCCAGGGTTTGGCTTGTTCACCACAGTGTCTCTAGGATCTAGAATTCTGTTCAGCTTACGGGAGACACTCAATAAACACAGACAAGTGAGCAAATGATTGAAGTAAGTACATGAATGTTCTTTGCCTTGTTCCTAGCACCTGGAATAGGCATGTGGCATCTCTTTTCCTAGTTGACCAATGTTGTCTGTGTGACAGCCTTTATTCTACCCCTCACATCTTTTAGGTCAGTGAATGCTCATCTCAAGGAGACGCTCTGGAGATGGTCTTACTTGACTGGTTCAGCCACTGGGGACAGAAAAGGGAAAGATGACTAATGTATTTTTTCCTCTCCTTAGTTTGTGTTTGTGTCCCCCCCCCCCCCCCCGCCCCAGATTCCTATGTTGTAACCTAATCCTCGATATTCTGAGGTGATTAAGTCATAAGGGTGTAGCCCCCATGACTGAGGTTGGTGCCCTTATGAAAGTGATCCCAGAGAGCTCCTCAGTCGCTTCTGTCACGTGAGCTTATAGTGAGAAAGCAGCCATCTATAAACCAGGAAGTGGTCTCACTAGACATTCAATCAGCCAGCGCCTTGATCTTGGACTTCCCAGTTCCTAGAACAAATATCTATTGTTTCTAACCCACCCAGCCTATGATAGCCTGTTAGGGCAGCCTGGATAGACTAAGACAACATATTAAGTGGGTAGGTTCTTTAAAGCATCATATCAGATTTAAATAATGGTGGGCACTAGTAAAAAGAATAGTTAGAAAGGCTTATTTGACATAATTAAAGACTTAATTGGGTGGGCTGTTCATCCTGTCAGAATAAACATGGAAAATCTTAAAAAAAGGCTTACCATGGGGGCGCCTGGGTGGCTCAGTCGGTTAAGCGGCCGACTTCGGCTCAGGTCATGATCTCATGGTCCGTGAGTTCGAGCCCCGCATCGGGCTCTGTGCTGACAGCTCAGAGCCTGGAGCCTGTTTCAGATTCTGTGTGTCCCTCTCTCTGACCCTCCCCTGTTCACGCTCTGTCTCAAAAATAAATAAAAAACGCTAAAAAAAAAAAATTTGAAAAAAAAAAGGCTTACCATGTGCCAAGTGATGGATCCCTCTCAACTCCCTACCAGTACACACCCACATCTATAAGCACAGCACCATGAGAAGCAGGCCTTCTTTGTTGGTGACTATGGGATGAGGATGGTTTATGGTGAAGCAATAGGAAGTTTAGATGTGGTTAGTGTAAGTGCACAGGCTCTGGAACCAGATCCTAGGCTCAACTCCTACTAGGTAAGTGACTTTGGGCAAATTATTTAATGTCTTTGTGCCTCAGAAACCTCATCTGTACAACAGAGATGACAATAATTTTGTTGAGATTAAAGGAGTTAATATACACATCAACATACAGAATAGTGCCTAGCACATGGGGAGCGCTCAGTAAGTGTTAGCTATGATTATAGTGCAGGAGACCCCATCTATACCATCTGTGACAGTGTCCTCTGTTTAGTCAGCCTTGAGGCAGTCATCAGCCTGTTCCCAAACTATCCCAGCCATCAGGAGATCAATTCAAGTTTTAAAAACAAGACCAATCTCTAGTTTTTTCCACATTATATCAGGCTGTAAGGGGCCAGAGCCGGGAAGGGGAGTTCCTGGTAACCCAGAGTCAGGAAGAGAAAAATCAATGCCAGGTTCAAGAAAGTCAAAGTCAGGGTATATTTATCACCCCCTAGGGCTCAGAGTATTACACCACCCTTCAGTAAGAGTGGAAAAGATGGAAGAAAAATCTTCAAGATGGGAAGTAGGATGGGACTGGGAGAAAATCAAATAAATTTTGAGGTCCCTCCCAGCTCTACGTACATGTCCTAACAATGGGGTCTCGTGGATGTTGGCTTATAAATTGCAAACCACAATTTCAAACCAGTGCACTCACAGCACTCATTTCAAACCAATGCAACCAGCATCTACTGAGCATCTTCTACACGGCGGATACCACGCTAGGCTCTGAGGATATAATGAAACCAAGGAAGTCTCAGACCCTACTGGACCAACACAAACACAGCAGAAGATGATGGGATTAATTTTGAGAAGAAGGACATGCGCACTCTGTTTGGTGAAACCATTCTCTCATGGGACCTGTGGCTACTCCTCGGCCTGGAGGGCCCACCAGACCTTTCATCACCCTAAGTAAACTCTCTCTTCAAGGTGCAGCCCAGGTGACTTCTGCAGGAAGCCTTCCTCAATGCTCTCCATCTATGCGAGGTCCCCACCTCTGGGTGTGGTTTCTAGCCCTATACTCACCCACCGCATTGAACCTTGTCAGATTATAAATCTGTCCCCGCAGTAAATTTTACTCTGTATCTTTGCATTCAAGCATAGTGTGCAGTGACTGGTACACAGTAGGTGCTTAATAAATGGGTAAGCACCTGGCCGGTTGAATCGGATGGCAGAGAGGAGTGAGAGACAATGAACAAAACCAGTAAGCCATCACTACAGAGGTGCCCTGCAGGGCTTTGGGGTAGGGGTCGGTGGGGAGGCAGCACGCTAAGTCACAGGGGGGCACAGAAGGGTGGAGAGGAGAGTTGCTGACCTACTGGCCTCTTCCTTCCCAGCAGTCTTCCCAGAAGACAGCTTCCTGATGAACAGTCCTTCCTCCAGATGCGTCCGGCAGCACAGAAAGGCAACGGCTGTTAGTGAGCCTGCCTTCCAGAACAGTGCGGACACGCACCTGTGCGCAGTCCACACCCAGGGCACCTTCCTCACCTTCCATATCTAGGTCGGAGTGCGAGGGCCAGGGGCCACAGCAATTGTGGGTTTCCCGGGTTCATGATATTTGAAATGACAGACATCATTTCGTCTGACTTCGCTTCAGACTCCATCTTTCTGCCCCCTCATTTCATGGTGTTTCTCCCTGCCTGTGACCTTCACAATATATGGCTGACAGAGCAATTTCTATCATAAATGAATTTATTCTCAAAAATATAAAGGTTTTTGTCATTATAAAACTTATCTATACTATTACATTTTCTCATAAACATAGGTTTTAATGGTTGCATAATACCCCACACAGAGATGTGCCTTATTTCACTTACCATTACATTTTTCTCAACTTTTAACTATTCTAAATTTCGCCAAGCTGAAAATTTTTATTTGTAAAACTTTGTTCATGTTTCTACTGAGTTAGAAGAGATTCCCAAACATGAAACTGGATCAAAGAGTATCAGCATTTTTAGAAATTTAATACGTGTTACCAAAATGCACAGCCCAACTAATTTCTAAGAGACTTTTACAACAGATCTTGCAAAAGCTACAGACTACACGGAGTGCTGCAAAGTCAGGGCTGGAAACTGCCAGATCTGTCTTTACAAGTGCGATATGGCACCTCGCCCGGAACGTTCCAGCCTACCCTACAGGGTAAGGAAGGGGAACAGCCTCCCTGTAACTACACAAGAGCCACCTGAGTCTCCAACCACAAGGCCTCTTGAATAAAATATCTGACCTTTCACTTACTACATTCTGCAGTTACTCGGGCTGAAGCAAGGGATGTTTCTGTAAAGCTGAATGTGCTCTACCTCTTAGACTATGCTTTCCTCCTGACATCCACAAAAGGACATCCAGCTGTCCCCTTGCCACCACTCCTAGGGCGTCCCTGTCATCAGAATACTCCACCACCCTTCAGCCAGAGTGGAAAAAATGGAAGGAAGATGTTCAGCTCCAAGCACGGTGCTCTCTCCTAAAACTGCTCTCAACTCTAGCATTCCTGTTTCAGCAAATGGCATCACTATCCACCCAAATGCTCCAGATGGAAACCTGGGAGCCACTCCCACCCCAAATGCCAAGTGCTGAGGACTCCCAATCTCCTAAAACAATCTTGAATCCCTCCTCTTCTCCCCACACCCTCCACCACCTCCCAGTCCAAACAGGTGGGACTCCAACCCTAGCCTTCCTTCCAAATGGTTTTGGCACATCCATTCTCACCCCCACCCAACCACCGCCACTGCTGCCACAGGGATTTCCTAAAATGGAAACCATGCTACCACCCTGCTTACTTCATCACTGGTTTCCCACTGCCTGAGAACATTGTCCAAAGTTGTTAATATCGCCTGCACGTTCAACCTGTACTCTGCAACCCTGACTCTCCACACCGCCCGTGCGACTCCATACGTCATTCACGCTTTCCCACTCTGGGCTTTGCATGCGCTTCACACACCTGGAGTCTAGACCGGTCTCACCACCTGGATGACAAGTCTTTCTCCTTATGGTATCATTTATTCATTTTTTTAAATTTTTATTTATTCACTTTCTATTTTTGAGAGAGAGGGGGGCAAGTGAGCAAGGGGCAGAGAAAGAGAGAGAGAGAGAGAGAACCTGGCTCACCCGGGGCTTGTGTTTCACCCAAAGCAGGGCTCGTGCTCAACCAAGGTAGGGCTCCTGTTCCCCCACTATGGGGCTCATGCTCACCCGATGAGGGGCTCAAGCTCACCTGAAGCGGGATTCGAGCTCACCCAAAGTGGGGTTCGAGCTCACCCAAAGCGGGGCTCAAACTCATGAACCATGAGATCATGACCTGATCCAGAGTCATGCCTAACGACTGAGCTACCCAGGCACCCTCCTTACGGATCCTTTAAACACGACTTCCTCGGCAGTCTCCCCTTAGCTCTCTGGATAGGGGGTCCCTCTTGTTATTTACTCCCAATGCAAGTGCTATGAGTGGCACTGGGGGCTCACAGTACTTGCGGCACTCATAACATCCTGATGGACTACCTGAATTCATCGCTTTAACGACTGGATTCCATGACTAGAAGTTGAATAAGCAAGCATTATTTGTCTGATTCACCCCTATACCCCAGCCCTCATCATGCAGAGAGCTAATAATTTGGCTGACTCGATGAAAATCCGTGTCTGCTGGATGTGGAAGTCTTCACTGTAAACAAAAATCAAGTTTTCAACTTAATGATCTGAACCTGCATGTTGGCACTGAACCATGCCTCTCCATGTTTTCATTATTTTGGTTATAGTTATACTGTTACTTTCAATAATTCCCCTAACAGTTAACAAATTTATTTAATTTATTCAATGTATTTAATTTTTTGTTAAGTAGTATGCTTTGGCAATTTATGTTTGGCCCCTCCTATTTCCAGTATGTTCATACTAACCAAAATAATTCTTAGAAGGAAATGAAAAAAAAACGAATTTATTGATACTATGAATTTCCAGTGGTTAAAATCTCATTTTTCCCCTCTGTGTTCAAGTCAGTGTATGACTTTTTGGTAGAAATACATTCTAATTTCTGCATAAATAGCAAAGATCTATGTTACTTGGCATTTACTTCCAGAAATAAAACCAGCAGAGGGAGCAAAGGAACATAAAACTAGTTTCCTAGGTCCCCGCGGATTAGTAAATGCTGTGCTGGCCTCCGGGTATGACTATTAGGCCAATTCCATCACTACCCCACATTTTTATATGACTTTCTGTACTATAATACAGAGTGATGGGTGAATGGCTATAACTCTGTATTACAGACCAAAGACGGTCTGCTTCTGAGTTTGGATCTGGACTGATAAGACCCCTGAGATCATTCTTCAATGTATCTGGGTTAATCCTAAAGTCTTTGTTTTGGGGGTGAGGGAATGAGGAGATTAACTAATCCATATAAACCCCTTTTTCCAGAGTTGTGTCTGGCTGAGTTTGGGACTTCCCAGGGCCCAGAACGGGCTTACTGCATAGGAAGAGCTGGACAATACGCTTGCATCATCATGAAATCTCTTAGACATCCCTGCTCTGGCTACAAATGAATGAGATGTGCTGTAGCCGGAGTGGACTGACGACTGTCTAGGGATAATAACAATACGTTGAATATGTGACCTGCAACATTTGCCTTCATGTTAGTTAGTAACTTTCCTGGGCCACATCCAGTCCTCAAAGATATTTCATGGTAAAGTCATATGAGAATGCTCTAAACTCTTTGAGAAAGATAAGGCATAATGCCAAGGTAACATTCTGTACTAGAACTAACCCGGAAGACAGGAAACCCACGGGCTACATCCGGCTCCCCACACACCAGTAAGCAGCAGCTACTTACCCCTTTTCTGGCCTGGAGGCAGCCACGGAGAACTCAGAGCACAGTTATCAGCCGTACAGTGAAGGGCTGGGTACCAAAGAGCCAGGCTGCAAGCCACCTCGGCCTGAACCAGGTCTGGGAACTACCCAGTGTGGTCACCAGGCCCGCTGAGCTCACCACCTGAACTTCACCTTCGGCCCACCCACTCTTGGCTTTCCCATCACTCCTGCCACATTCTGAGGGACAGTTTCCTACCATTCTGCTGCCAGAACAATCTTTTAACTTCTGACCAGGCTAACGTCCTTGCTTAAAACTCTCTTATGGTTTCTCACTGCCGTCGGGCTAGTGCCTCGGTGATCCGAACGGATGCTCGCTTCCTTTCTGGCTGCCTGCCGCCTGCTAGTCGGTGTGCCCACCAACGGCAGTTACCAGAGTTCCCAAGACAGCACGCTCTCGCAAATCTCCATGCCTTGGACTTCGCTGGTTTTCTCTGCCTAGAGTGTCCTTCTCACTTCTTTTTCATGAACTCAACGCTTACTCCTTCCCAAAGATCTTAGGTCAGGCAACACCTCCCCCGGGAAGACCTTCCTGACAGACTCCCACTCCTGTCCGAGTGACGTGGCCACTCTGGGTTCTTTGAAGTGCCCAGTGCCCGCCTCCCCCTGCCCCCGCCACCAAGCGCTGTGACCACTGTTTAGCGCCCACGTCCCTCACTGTGTAAAAAATGTGAGGAAAGGACTGTACCTTTTATGTCTATGACGGGGGTAGTGGCTGAGATCGACCAGGGAGAACGCGCAGTGTAAAGAGACCAGGGTCCGGGGCAGAACTCACAAAAAAGATCACTAAGGAGAGGAGAAAGACGAGCCAGAGAAGCAGAGGAAAACCGGGTGCAAACGCGTCACAGGAGCCCAAGGAGGGCGGCCACAGGCAAGAAGAAGGGCCACAATGTAAAGCGCTGCCGACAGGTTCATGGTGACATGGTCCAAAACACGTCCCCTGGATTCAGCAGCCAGCAGGTCACTGGCCACCTTGGGGACAGGAGCGTCAGAGGAGCGAGAGATGGAGCCAAACTGCAGGTGGATGGAAGGGAAATGAGAGGTGAAGAACTGGAAGCGGCTGGAAGATGATGTTCTTTTAAGACATGCCGCCGTCTGCTACAACAGAAAGACATCACGCCGAGTGAAAGAAGCCGGTCACCAAACAACGCCTGGTGTACGAGTCCCCTCTGCGAGGGACCCAGAGCAGGCACACTCAGAGACAGAGAGCGGGATGGTGGCTGCCAGGGGCTGGGGGAGGGGCAATGACGGGTGCGCGGTCAGTGGGGTCAGAGTTTCAGTTTTACGAGACAGGGCATGTTGTGTGGACGGATGGTGGTGATATGAATGTCCTCAACGTCACTGCGCTGTATTCTTAAGAGTGATTAAAATGGTGAATTTTAGATGAGGTACAGTTCACCGTAATTTAGAAAAAGGAAAAAGAAGCACTGCTGTTAAGAGAGTAGGACGGACGTTGCTACAACAGGATACGGGGTCGAGAGGGTTTTGTTTGTCCATCAGAAAGGCAAGACACTTGAGCATGTTAATAAATTGAGAAGGGTGAGCTGGTCAAAAGGGAGCCACGGGGGAACAGTTTTTGATGTGGAGACCCCGAGAGCAAGAGATAAGGAGGAGGCAGAAGAAGTTTGTTGGAGAGGAACACAGGGTGCGCAAGAAAACAGTTTTAAAGCCTCTATTGGCTAACCTCTATTTTTCTTTGAAGGCGGAGTCTGGGGAGGGAGAGGGGACTCGGGTGGGGTGGGGAGTGGTGAAGGTCTGGAGGAGTGGAGGGGAGTCCTGAGGACCTGCAAGGGACCGTGTGCAGGGACTGAGGCGACTCTGGCAGCTGGACTGGAATGCTGAATGTGCAGTGGGGAAGAAGGCCCCGGGCTCAGAGCGTGACCTTGCAGCAGCCCCAGGGACTGAGTGCACAGGAGGGCTGGAGAGGGTGTGAATGGCAGACGTGTTCTTCAGGGAAGAACGAGGGCGCCTGACCAGAGAGCGCTGGGCGCCTAGTGGCTGACACCCCTCTGGAAAGGGAGAGAAGATGGGGCGCAGACACTGGCCAACAAGGACAAGAGCGACTGGCCAGCAGGGACCGACTGCCCACGAGGGCAAGAGTAAGGGGAGCTGGAGGAAGGGTTCAGAGAAGCGAAAGATTAGGAGACTGAAGTCAGCAGTGACACATAGCAGTTTAAGGTTCCTGATGTGGGACAGTTCTGGGTCCCTACCAGGCCAGGCTTAGCCAGGGTGGAGGTGGCTAAAAAGAGAAATACAATCAGGAAAGACCTGGGTCCTATCCACAGCAGATGCTTCTATGTGTTCTTCTTCCCAGAAAACATAGATAATTATCTTTTATGACTCTTTTCCCCTGGATTCAATTTCCTCTTTACTGCATTCTTTTTTTTCCCCTTGAGGAAATTCCTTATGATCTAGGTACTATCCCATTTTACATCTTCATTCACCTACTTCTGTTCTTATATGCCATCTGAACTCAATAAGAACCCTGTTCTGTACTAAATCATGGGTTGGTAATCTGTGGGAGACATAAAAGCCCATCAAGAGCCACGAAAACAGGCAGTGACTCATTTCCCAGGGTCAACATCGCAGATTAAAAATACCAGTAAAAACTAATCGTCATCATCTATTCAAGTCTTTCAAAGGCTAAGCATGGATATTTTGTATTACCTGACTTAAATGATCCTGAACAGATCCTGAGCCCTTCCCCAACAAAGAAATCCGAAATAATAAAGGGAGTCTTGGGTTTTACACTGAGAAGAGCCCAGAAGGAAGTTAAAACCAAACCCGTGCCTTTTTATGCAGCCTAGCTAGCCCCAATGACCATATTTTTTATTTTACTGGACTTAGAAGCGGGCATGTCCGTCTTGCACGCCATCTTCTCGCTCCAAGAAGGGCAAGGACAGACTGAGGCAGCTGTCTTTTTGGCCTTCCTGAGGTTTATGCAGTTGTCACATGGTCTCAAAACAATGTCTCATCAGCATATGCCAACACTGGCTTTCTCCAGGGCAATGTGACATAGAACCAACTCACCAACACTCTGGAAATAGACTTGTTCCTCCTTTGTTTGCACTGGTGTAGAAAATTTTGGACATAACTTCTTACTGAACCATTGTGGAATCAGTTCAACGTATCCCTTGTATCTGTGTGCATGCTATACTTTGTCACTTTGACAACACAGCATCTGAAGGCCAGAACACGCAGCAGGTGATAGATAGGTCACTGTGAGAGCAGGCACATGGAGATTTTGCTTTCAATCCCACCTGTATGTCCTCTGAACGTTGTGACCAGGGTGCAGTTGTCTTGCTCCAGTTTGAGGATGGTTACTTGTCCTGACTGGTCACCAATAAACACATGCCGGGTTTCAACGTCAAATCTATCATGTAAGCATTAAGGATCATTTCTCAAAATTGAATGGAGGGATTTACAAAAATAAACAAATAACCAAACAAATCAAGAAACGTGCAAATCCCATATGAACAAAGCTTGGACGTAACGCTGAAAGATACAAAAGCAGGCATAACAGAGTGAAAGACACAATATTATTGGACAGTAAGACTTAACACGATAAACATGTCATTTCTCACAATATGAATTTGCAAACTTAATATAATCTCTATAGAAATATCAACATAAGCTTTTTTCCCTAGAACTAGGGAAGTTTAAGTTCATATAAAAAATAAATACACAAGAAATGCCAGGAATATTCTAAAAATAAAAGCAATACGGTATTTGATAGGGGAGATTAGCCCTACCACGTTATTAGAACACATTACACAGTCTTTTTAAGTGCAAGTGTGGTATTGGTGCATAAATAGACAAACAGACCCATGGAACAAAATGGCAAGTCTACAAATAGACCCCAAAGTATACAGAAATGTAGTACATGTCTGATAAGGGTGGCTCTTCAAGGAATAAGGAAAAGATGGGTTAAAAAAAACAAAAGCGTTGTCATCAACTGGATAGTCATTTGGAAAAAAAAACAGGATCCGTAGTTCACATTCCATATCAGGATAAACTACAAATGGATGAAGGATCTAAACGTAAACAATGAAAAGTGTAAGTTCGAGATGAGAGAGCTCCTTTCTAACCTTGGAGTGGGAAAAGCTACTACTCAAAAACACAAACAACAAAACAAACACCATCAGCAAGGCCAAAAGACAAGCTGGAAAAGATATTTGCAACTTATGTCACAAAAGGCCCAAATCTCTAACATAAAAAGAACAAACCACAAACCTAATAGGAAAGCGGGCAAAATATATGAACACATAGTTCCAGAAGACATGAAAATGAAAACGGGGCTGTGCAAGAGAGGCCTGACTGTCAGCCTCTGAAAGGCTGCTCACAAGGCTGGCAAGGTATCTGGCAACTGGTTTTCAGGGGGGTCCCACCATTAACAGACAAGAGTGGTTCACTGTGCCTGAACCGTGATGATACGGTTTTTGCCAAATACCTGCTTTCCTTTTCAGTCTGTAATTTTGGTACATGTCAGAAAGAGGCTGCCTACGTGACCAGTCTCTAGTAAAAACCTAAGGTGCTGAGTGTCTAGTGAGCTTCCTGGGTTGATAAAACCACTCAACCCTCCTTCTAGAGATCTATCCCAGAGATACACTCGGGCCAAAGTACAAAATGCATGCCTGAGGTTATTCACTCCATGTTATTTTAACAGCTAAAGTTTGAAAACAACAAAAAATTCCATCAAAAGGGGATTTACTGAACTAACTATGATATAAGCAAGCGATAGAGTCCTATCCAGCTAGGGGAAAAAAAGATCTCCATACCATAAGCAAACAGACATGGAGGAATTTCTGGGATACATTATTAAGTGGGGGAAGAAAAGCCACGGTATGTAAGAGTTTATAAGCTACACAATCTTTGTGTAAGAAAGGGAGAGAAATAGAACTATATGAGTGTGTCGTGTGTGTGTGTGTGTGTGTGTGTGTGTGTGTGTGTGTGTGTGTGCGTGCGCGTGCTCATTTCACAAAAGGAAGCTCTGGAAGGACAAATCAAGATCTGACACACATGGCTGCCTATGGAGGAGGGAGGAACAAGGTGAGGAGACAGGGCTGGTGGTGAGTCTTCTCTCATCATAGTTTGCATTCTGGAATCAAGTCATTATTTCACATATTAAAAATATGCATAAGATTAAAAGAAAAAATCCCCCATATTGATGACAAAGCATAAATGAAGGAACCTAACTATCAAGTTGGTGACATAACCACAGTTAACGGAATTATTTCAAGTGACTTTAGAACACAGCGTTTCAACTGTACATCCTTGGGGGAAATGTACTCCAAAGACAAAGAGAATTGCAAAGAAGTCTAAAATCTCACTCAGTTGTCTTGTAACTATAATACTTCTATAATTAGTATTTTGAAACAGCTTAAAAATATACCATTGGATAAAGCAAAAACAAGTTCATGTTTTAGGAACGAAAATGTTCAGTCCAAGATAAAAGAATCAAGTACAAAAGTGAGGTAAAAACCTTATAATGCTACATTTGGATTAGAACCGTTATATGAACTGATGATTCACTTTCTTTTCAAGAACACACACACCTATATTTCCTAGTTATCTCTGAGTCCTATTCCTCACTAAAAGAAATGGCTGATTCAGGATTGGGACAAGAAGGTACAAGAAGAGCTTAAGACATGCTGTGCCAAAAAAGGAAGCCACCAAAGGCAAGTGGAGCTGTATCAAAAGACGCTGGAGCCAATATGATGGGGCTCTTACTGGCCAAAGACAGATTTACATTAGCATCGAAGAAGGCAAGTTATTGAAATTGACTGAATATATTATTTTTAGAAACCTTAAGAGTTTATAATAATGCTCAAAAAGAAAAAAAAAGACACCTATTGGAGGTAACCTGGGCACTGACTCTCTCCTCTGAAAATGAGCAATTAAAGAGAAACAATTCCGCATTTGTTCCTTTTTCCATATTAATTGTATCTCAGGGTAAGCAACTAGCCCTAGCTAATGAGGCAAAGTTCTACTTTACTTATCTTTTTTAATGTATATACACTTATTTGGGGGGAGAACTCAAGCATACGTGGGAGGGAGGGGCAGACAGAGAGGAGAGAGAGAATACCAAGCAGATGCAGGGCTCGATCTCATGAACCGGGATACCACGACCTGAGCCAAAATCACGAGTCAGGCGCTTGGGGCGCCTGGGTGGCTCAGTTGGTTAAGCATCCAACTATCGATTTCGGCTGAGGTCACGATCTCATGGTTCGGTTCGTGAGTTCGAGCCCTGCATCGGGCTCTGCACTAACGGTGCAGAGCCTGCTTGAGATTCTCTCTTTTCCTCTATCTATGCCCCTCCCCTGCTCTCACTCTCTCTCAAAATAAATAAATTAATTTTTTTAAAAAAGTCAGACACTTAACCGACTGAGCCACTCAGATGCCCTGAAAAGTTGTACTTTATAGAAGAATTCCAACAAATACACGTGGAAAAAATTATAGGATTACAAAAATCGCCACTTTGCAGCCCTAATGAAAGGTCTGGTCCAGGCGAAGATCAGCAACTAAAACCACTGAATGAAAGGCTGGTGCGCGCCGCAGGGACCTGGCGCTCACCACCTGAATCACTGATCAACTCAGCATCACTGGAAGGGTGACAACCCTGTGCTATGGGCTTCCTGCTGTGAAGCAACACGAACCAGACAGCACAAGGACCAAGCGTTCTTAGCAGGAGCTGAATCTGAACTGAGTCAAGATTTTAGAGGCAGGTCTCAGTTTACAGAAAAATATGGGAGACGCACAGGTAGGAGAACAAGGGAAATGACATCACGAGACACCAGAGGCCACTTTAGAATGCGGGGCTGTCTACAGGAACACAGGCTCCGTACTCCAACAAGTCACAGTGGCATCAAAAAAAAAAAAAAAAAAAGTGAAGGGAGGAGATCACTGCCCTAGATTGAGAGATTTAGGATATGAAAACCACAGCCAACATGTGAACTTTGTCTGGACCCGATTTTAAACTAATCCGCTGCAAAAAGCCATTTATGAAACAGTAAGTGAAATGTGAAAATGGATTATTCTACAATGTCAAGTAGTAGTTATAAATTTTTAGGAGTAGTAACAGCATTGTGATTACGGAAAAATTCCACATTTTTAAAGCGGGGTACAATGAAGTACCTAAGGATGAAATGACATACGGTCTGCAATTTGTTTCAAAACACTCCAGCAAAAAGGGAGAGAAAGCCAAAATGATAGAAGAATCAACACCGGGTCTCATGAATACGTGAGTTTCCATGATATTCTCTCCTCCCAGTTGGTACACGTTTTGAAAATTTTCATAATAAAACACTTGTTTTAAAAGTGAAGAACAAGGCATCACAAATTCCCTCAGGCTCAAGAACAACAGAGAAATGTTATGCTCTCCAAACAAGCGGTCAGATACATGTAAAACAATACTAAGATATATACGGAATAAGATCACCTTACATTTACGTTAATTATAAGAACACAGATGAAAAAACAATCTTTATGATGGCAGGTAAATAATAGGATGCTTTGTAAAGAAATTCAACAAAAGCCATTTGAAAGAGGGTCGAAATAAATTATAGTACAACCTGAAAGCCAGAGTGATTGGCATTACGTATGATATGAGGATATACAAAAATCAAGATAATCTTAACAGCTTTCCAGCACTCTTGCCCTGAACAAATCTAAGAGACTACTTGGTGAAAAGACCTTGTACTGTACAGGGAGACATCTTGGAAATATCTCCAACATGCATAGAATCTTAAAATGAAAAGTACCTGAATTATTTCTGTGGAAGTGTGATAAATGTGATCAAACATGGTCAAATGACAAGACTGAAAGGCAAGGCCAGATAAAGTATTCACAAATTTAAACACCAGCAAGGGAAGGGTGGAAGGAAAACGGTTCTATTTCCTAACATCAACCTGCCATGTGACCTTTGGGAAATACCTCCATTCCACCGTTATTTAGTAGTGCAGACGGCTAGCCGAGTTCCAACACCCAAGTTCTACTCCTGGTTCTTCCAGGTAACAGTTACGTGACCTGGAGAATGTCCCTTAGCCTTTCTTCCTTTTTTTTTTTTTTTTTTTTTAATTTTTAAAAAAATGTTTATTGGGGCGCTTGGGTGGCGCAGTCGGTTAAGCGTCCGACTTCAGCTAGGTCACGATCTCGCTGTCCGTGAGTTCGAGCCCCGCGTCAGGCTCTGGGCTGATGGCTCGGAGCCTGGAGCCTGTTTCCGATTCTGTGTCTCCCTCTCTCTCTGCCCCTCCCCCGTTCATGCTCTGTCTCTCTCTGTCCCAAAAATAAATAAAAACGTGGAAAAAAAAATTTATAAAAAAAAAAAAAAATGTTTATTTATTTTTGAGAGAAAGAAAGAACACAAGCTGGGGGAGGGGCAGAGAGCTAGAGAGAGTGAGGATCTGAAACAATCTCCATACACCGTCAGTGCAGAGACTGACGTGGGGCTCGAACTCACAAACCATGAGATCGTGACCCGAGCCGAAGTTGAAGTCAGACGCTTAACCAACTGAGCCACCCAGGCACCCCTAGAGAAAGTCCTTAACCTTTCTGAGCCTTGGTTTCTACACTGTGAAAACTGAGAATTCAGTCTTTTTGTTTTTACTTCTAATTATTGTTTTGAGAGTGAGCAAAGTAACGTCATATAGAAGCACTATAAAACTCTCGGGGACTGCAACTGTAAGATATTTTCTTCTTTTCCCTCTCCTCTCTTCCTTTTGGTTCTTGTTAGTATTATACCTCACTTAATATGTGAAGCTTCAGATCTCTAGCCAAAGAAACCAAAGATTTGAGGTTATTCAGAAACTGATCATTCAATTTTTGAGCCATCAGTCTCTTTATCTTCCTTTATTTCTCAATTTGAATTTTGGTTATTTTCACTGCACGATTACATCTCCCCTATGAGGCCTGAAAGAAGAGAGAAAAGGCTGAATTCAACCAGACTTCTATCACTTGCTGACTTGGATAAGTGACTTTTTGAGGTGAAAATTAGGAGACAGGTTACTTTGGGGAAGTTTCTTATATATGCCACCGGGGTCCACTAGGCAGAGAAATCAGGGTACTCATACTATTCCGAACATTCTATGGTGTTTCAGCAGATCTCCTTCCTTCCCTTCAGAAACTGTAAGTATGGAAGGTGGAAGAAAGAAGAGGGAAGAGGTGGGGTGGAGGGTTCCCATGAAAAAAATGTGTTTAAAAACTGGATTTTAATGTGAACTCCAACACTGTAGGAGCATGTTAACACTGTTAACAATCTGTACACAAGGCAGCTCCTAGAAAAAACCCTCCGGCCTTGGGAAAGTCACAAGTTTCCTATAGGAGACCCTTTGGCAAAAGCAGTGCTGTTATGCCACCAGTGAGCAGCTGGAAAAATCTCAGGGATGTATGTGTTCCCAGGAACAAGGGCGGGCAACGTGGCTCCAAAATTGGAGCTAGCGAGGCAGAGCTGTGGAGGTGAGGGAATCTTCTGGAAGAACCTGTCTGTCTGTAGTACTGCATTTCCCCTCTACCTGCAAGATTGAACAATGTGGTCATTTACCTCAGGAAATGAACCCAGAGGCTTTTACACACATACAAAGTCTTCTGATATCAAATCATATGTGTTTTCGTTTTGTTTTGTTTTGTTTTGTTTTTTGCTTAGTAAGCCACATGGTGTGGCTAAAGGAAACAGCTGAAAAATGAGGATGGCTTCTGGAGATGCCTGAAGAGAAGAGTCCAAGACTGCCACAGTCAGGAGACTTTTAATTCTGGGCATTTGTGTCTTGTTTTTCAATTCCAAATAGTTTAAAAAATCAACTTCCTAAGGGCAAGATCTGTACTTTTTCTATATTTTTTGGCTTGGTTAAGTGATATAGAAGATGTATCTCTAGGCTGGGCTAGTGAGATAGAAGCCAGCATTTTTTTTTTTTAAAGAGATTTCTTTTTAATGTTTATTTTATTTTTGCGAGTCAGAGAGAGAGAGAGAGAGAGAGAGAGAACAAGTGGGGGAGAGGCAGAAAGAGAGGGAGACACAGAATCCAAAGCAGGCTCCAGGCTCTGAGCTGTCAGCACAGAGCCCAATGTGGGGCTCGAACCCATGAACCATGAGATCATGACCTGAGCTGAAGTCGGACGCTTAACCGACTGAGCCACCCAGGTGTCCCGAAGTCAGCATATTAAGAACAAATTACACTGATGCTATTCATTCTGTTCTCAAATGTATGATGGGAAGAAACAAAACAAAACAGCAGCCTAAGGCAGAAGCCTCACATTCTGGTGATTTTCTGACATACTAGCCAGGTGTCTGCAGATAAGGCATGTGACCCTTTCTGGGCTTCACCTGTAAAACCAGGAGTTGGCCAGGATGACCTCTAAGGACCTTTCCAATTCGAACACTGTAAGAGATCTACTGACATAAGAGTGCACGTATTTCAATTCAAGCATTATGCTCGTCTCAACTGGCCTTTAGAAAGCAAACTTCAGACTTTCTTTCCTTAACAGGTGGGACCACCCTCTCGAAGATGAGTTGATCCTGCCTTCTGTTCCTTATCACCCTTGTTTGTGGCCTGCTTGGTGACCTGTCACATTTACAACTTTCCTCCATGGCCATTCTTAGTTTCTTCATCTTGCTCTTCCAGTGAGGAAAATCAGAGAGAAAAACAGGAGTGACATTAGCCGACACACACACACACACACACACACACACACACACACACGCATGCGCACACGCAAATATGGCTACTGAGGCACGTCTGCGAGGAGACAGCAAACTACTCTGTGAGATGTTGAGAATCACGGACCAGGCATTTTATAAATACGACATGAACATCTGAGAGCAAGTCTTACTATTTCTTCCTGCTTTTGCTGACAAGTGATCTGTTTCCATCTATCTCCTCACTCGTCACAGGGTGGAGAGTGATGCTTTGCTTTTTAAACTAAGAAGCCGGGGGCCCTTTACTCCTTCCATGGTAGCATCACCCACACAGGCTTCAGACTCATCAAGCCCGTGCTTGCTGGAGCCCAGTGAGCCAGACATGGGGATTTCCCGGCATTTACAGGTACTCACACTGAGCACATGGGCCCTGGAGACTCAGGAGATAAGAATTAGTATCACTCTACATACCCTGGAAGGGTCTTGTACCTGGAATAAAGTCTGTACCATTACCGTGTAGATACCAGCTAACCCACTCTGGTCCTGGCATGGTAGCTCCCCCATGAACATCTAAAAACGATAAATAGGAATCCTGTGGTTCTTTACAACCTTAATATCTATGTGTAAATTACTTCTGTATGCAGAGAAGGAAAAGGCTGTATTTCAGTGATGGTTTTATCTCCATGTTCCAGAATCCTTTCTGACAGCTGAGGCTCCTAAATCCGGGCCGTGTCCTGTCTGGATGTCAGACCTGCGTCATAGTCACTCCACAACCCTGCTCCGCAGGACCTGTTATTTGCGGGGAGATCACCTCATTTTAATCCACCTCCGTGAGGACCCTTGATGATTTGCATATTGGTTAAGTCAGTGAGAATCTTAATCCTCAGGGCAACGCAGCAAATGCAAAACTTTCAAGTTGCACATACCCAAGCTTTTCATGAAAGAAAGGAGTCAACAGCTAAGGTCCCACCAAGGGATTTTTGTCCAGCAAAGGATACTGCAGGCCCGAGGCCACGGCACTGGTTCGATACCCTCCTAGGCGCTGCCCACTCTCGGAGCAGTGCCAGGCAAATTGCTTGTCCTGCCCAGTGCTCAGCACCCACTCCAGCTCCAGGACGAACAGGATCATCGTCACTCTGCTCTGATGCGCTGAAAAACCAAGAGATACGAAAATAACCCATGAAGCATCATAAAGGAGACTGAGGAAGCATGGTGCACAGAGATCCATCATTGTCTTCTCCCCATCCCAGAGTAGGCTAGACAGTATGACAGCCAATGCACACACACCAGAACGGTGGTTCTCACCAGGAGCGCAGGCCCACCACTGTGGAGGGGCATGCTTGAGTTGTTAGACGGTCTTGTACAAACTATCCATTTCCTCCCATTGCTCTCTTTCTTTCCTACCTACACCAACCAAAAGTTTCCTACCACCCAGACCCCCATTACCAAAGGGTCTGGGCCATCTGTCTCAGACATTAAGTTAGGGCTGCTTAGCTGGAGAATGCCAGAAAGTGGCACAATGTGACCACAAAACAATAGAACGTGTTAGCAATGATGTTCTTATGATAAAGTCACCAGGGTGAGTTTATGTAAGCTTAAAAAAAGTAAAGAACATTACTGTTCTCCTTTTGATGAAGTATGGCTTCTTAAACCCACAACAAAGTTCTAGATGAATTTTCTATAAGAAATCAAATGCTGGAAAGGAGGACAGAATTATTCCCAAGTGCCATGTAAAAGAGAATGAAATATCCCTGATGTCAAAGTACACATACATGTGATAAGGAGGGCAAATCTCCCAGGATTGCTCATTATACAGAGGCAACACCGCCACAGAATGACTGCATCACAGTTAGAAGCAACTGTTCATGTCATCTACTCCATCTCCCTATTTTACATGTGGGTAAACTGAGGCACAACGAAGTCGAGTAGTTTGGCCAAGGTCTCACGGCTTCTCAATTATTGAATAGAATCAATAAAAATTTGCTTTCTTCTTATACAATTCCAGAGGGTGAGGTAGAGGGGGTCCATGGCCACTGAACACAACTGACTGGAATAACCAAAGATTGGTATCCGGGAACCCGGACCGCCCTAGGCTCTGCGCCCAGGAGCCGGCAGTCTGGTGGGAAAGTGCAGACCCATCACGAAAGTGATGACGTGATGGAGAAAACATCAGTTTTCCATTTCGATCATGAAAATTTCTGAGTTACTAACAAATGCCAAACACTTAAATACAGTAAAACCTTGGATTGCGAGTAACTTGTGCTGCAAGTGTTCTGCAAGACAAGCAAACGTTTCTAGTAAATTTTAACTTGATAAACAAGCGATGCCTTGCAATACGAGTAGTATGTGATGCTAAACATCTCGTGATCACAACTGAGCCAATGGTTCTTAGTGGTTCTTCTCTCTCTCTCTCTCTCTCTCTCTGTCTCTCTCGCTTAGAGATTGTGGGTGGTCATCTCCCATGCATGGATGCTCAGTCTCAGGCCCCATTGTTTGGCAGAAATCAGTGATTTTTTAGAATTCTGGAAGGTGCCCACAACTGGTACTTTTTTTTTGTCACTTCAAAGCACCTGTGGATAGTCCTTTGCTTTTCCATGTAAGAGTAACCTTAGGAATGCTTTGCTTCATTCTAGGTCAGGCTGCCTGCAGATATAGACCGTTCCCTCTGCTGCGTTATTGCCAGTTACATTAAATACAGTATATGACGAGAGTTTATTAATACTGTACTGTAGTCAACATCCATGTGAGCATATACAATGGCCCCCATGCAGAAAAAGGTTGAAAACAAAAGCAGTAAGAAGATGATTATGGTAGAAGTTAAGAAGGAAATCATCAAGAAGTGTGAACAAGGTCTGCGAGTGGTTGAGACTGAAATACTTTATAAGAAGTTTATGTCTGCATCTCATCTGCAGGAGAGAAGGAGAAAAAAGTAGAGGAATCCCTCACTTCAAATGAGATTAGGGAGATGTGTAAAATGTGGAAAACAGTGCAAAATTTTGTAGAAAAGCACCACCCAAATAAGGCAGTAAGAGAGATGAATCTATTTAATGACAATGCAATGTCACATTTCCGTGAAATCCTCAAAAGGAGGCAAAATCAAGTGTCATTGGATAGGTTCCTTGTTAAAGTTGCACAAAAAGAAGATTCCATTGAGCCAATAGACAGGAGTGATTCCATTAGTGATGGTGAAAGTCGTCCTACACAATAACCCTCCTCTCTCGTCTCCCTCACACCAGCCACAAAGGTTTTCAAAGATAAGTGTGGGTTAATTTGTCTGTTTTTCTTTATATTTTGTATTTGCTTTATTATTTTGTATTATGTTATAGTACTGTAATCATTTTATATGATTATTTTTGGGTGTGGGACAAATCATCTGAGTTTCTATTACTTCCTATGGGAAAATTCACTTTGAATATACAAGTGTTTTGGATTACAAGCATGTTTCCGGAACGAACTATGCTCACAAACTAAGGCTTTACTGTATGTTCTTTCATTTAGTCTCTGAAATGATCCTACAAAGGTGGGTGGTTTCCCCATTTTACAGACATAACCTGGCCTTGGCAGGATGGCCCTTTCAGAATGGCCACCAAACCAATGGCTACCACAAAGAGTACCCACAGGACAGCCATTCCACCAAATGCCTGGTATTTTTAAATCCAATATTTAAAACATAGAGAATCTAACAGGGCATGACAGGGGTACAGAGGCAATAACCCTATGACTTCTCTACACTAAATACCTGCCTGTCAGAGTATCAGCCACCCTCGAGATCAAAATGTTGTCTCTAACTTAAAAGATATGACTTCTTGGAGAAACTCCTGAAGATCTTGTCATCAGATGTCTTAATCAAGGTCCACCAATGATAGAATAAAAATGAACTTTCTAATGGCCCAAGTGTCACAAGTCTATTTCAGGGAGAAAGTGGCCCCCAGTGAGTGTCCCTTTTTCTCATCCCTTTCTAAGTCCAAGGAGATGACAGCAGCCTGGAAGACAAGGGGCTTTAAAACCTCTGGGCTGCCATTATGTGAGAGGAAGAGACAGAGGCTCAAAAAGGTCAAGTCACTTGCTCAAATCTGTGCAACCAACGAGTGATGAAACTAAGGCTAAAACCATCAGCTCTCTGCCATAGTCGATTCTCTCTCTCTCTCTTTCAGGCTGCCTAGGTCTACTGAAAACACCAAACACAAAACAAACCCCAAAACTCAGAGCACATATTCCTTCTAAGGTGACAGAATTCTTTCATTCAAAAAGAAATCCTTCAAAGGTACATACATATTACTAAGCTTCAGAAACCCGGGCTTGAAGTCCAGTTATACTTTTTGAATAGGAATGCTGAGAGACCACATCCTTGCCTTGATCTTGATCATAGGGAGAAAGCATCTCGTTTCTCATGATTAAGTACACTGTGAGCTGTAGGTCTTTGTTTTGTTTTTTTTTTTTCCAACATTTATTTATTTTTTGGGACAGAGAGAGACAGAGCATGAATGGGGGAGGGGCAGAGAGAGAGGGAGACACAGAATCGGAAACAGGCTCCAGGCTCTGAGCCATCAGCCCAGAGCCTGACGCGGGGCTCGAACTCACGGACCGCGAGATCGTGACCTGGCTGAAGTCGGACGCTTAACCGACTGCGCCACCCAGGCGCCCCTAGCTGTAGGTCTTTGTAGACGCTTCTTTATCGGGGTGAGGAAGTTTGCCTCTACTCGTAGTTTGCTCAGAGTTTTTATCGTGAATGAGTGCCAGGGTTTATCAAATGCTTTGTCTGCACCAATGGATATGATCATATCATTTTACTTCTTTAGACTTTTGATGTGATGGATTACACTAATTTTCAAATGTTAAACCAGCTTTGCATATCTAGAATATATCCCCTTGGTCATGGGTATGTAATTCTTTCTAACTATTGTTGGATTTGCTAGAATTCTTAAAAGGATTTTAACATCTAAGTTCATGAGAGATACTGGTCTATAGTTTTCCCTTCTTGTACTGTCTTTGGTTTTTGGTATCACTGCTTTTTTTTCTTTTAATGTTTGTTGAGGTAAAATTCATCATTTAAGCCATTTTAGAGTATATAATATTCAGTGGTTTCCGGTATATTCACAATGTTGTACAATCATCATGAAAAAATGTTCTATTTATAGAATGTGTCCATCACCCCCAAAAGAAACCCAAACCCCCAACTCCCCTTTCCCCTACCCCCTATCCCTGGCAACCACTAATTACTTTCTGTCTCGATGGATTCCTCTATTTTTGACATTTCATATGATTGCGTTCAAAAAGTGTGGTCCTTTGTATCTAGTTTCTTTTACTTAGCATGTTTTCAAGGTTCATCCACGTTGTACATTTATCAGTACTTCAATCCTTTTTTGTGGCCAAATAATAGTTCATCTTACTGATATAACACATTTTGTTTATCCATTCACCATTCATGGCCATTTAGTCTGTTTCCACTTTTCAGCTGTTGTAAATCATACTGTCATGCACAATGGTATGCAAATGTTTGAATTCCTGCTTCTATTTCTTCTGGATATAAACTGGAATAATCCTCACTTGGTCATGATGTACTATCCTATACTGTTGAATTTGATTTGCTAAAATTTTATTTAGATTTTTTGCATCTGTTTTCATGGAGAACACCAGCCTGTATATTTCTTTTCTTGTACTGTCTTTGTCTAGTTTTAGTATCATGTAATGCTGATTTCAAAAATCAGTTGGAAAGTCTTTTTCTGAAAGTTTGTGCAGAGTTTGTATTGTTTCTTTCTTAAATGTTTGATAAAAAAAAAAGCCTAGGGTTTTCTCTGTGGGAAGGTTTTAATTATAAAGTAGATTTTTTAGTAGATATAGGGCTATTAGGGTTTTATATTTCTTCTTGAGGGAACTTTTGTCATTTTTACTTTTCAAAGATTTGTTCATTTAAGTTGTCAAATTTATTAGCATAAAGTTGTTCGTAATATTCATTATTAACCTTAAATATTCCTACAATCTCTAATAGTTTCACTTCCCTTATTCCTGATATTGGTAACTTGCATCTTCTCTCTTTTTTTTTTTCTTCTGATAAGTCTGGCAGAGGTTTGTCACTTATATTCATCTCAACAAACAAGCAAAAACAATAGCTTTTGGTGTTATTGATATTTCTCTATTTTCTGTTTTCCATTTCATGAACTTCTGCTATGATCTTCTGCATAGCTTATGTTTCCATTTGTTTTCTTTCTGGTTTCTTGATGTAGAAACTAAGGTCACTGATTTGAGACCTTTCTTCTCTTCTAACATAGATGTTTAGTGCTATAAATTTCCCCTTAAGGACTGCTTTAGCAGCATCCCATAAATTCTGATGTTGTTTCCATTCCGATTTCTTCTCTGATCCATGGATTATTTTAGATGACCCATGGTTATTTAGCTTCCTAATATTTGGGGATTTCCCAAAGATATTTCTGTTATTGACTCCTGCTTCAATACCATTTTGATCAGAGAACTCATCTTGCATGACCTGAATTCTCCCAAATTTATTGAGACTCATTTTATGGCCCAGAATGTAGTCTACCTTGATAAATGTTCTGTATGCAGTTGAAAATAATGTATCTTCTCTTCTAGGTGAATGGAATGTTCTACAGATATCAATGAGAGTAATTTGGCTGTGTACTATTCAAACCTTTTATACCTTATTGATTTTCTGCCTACTTATTCTGTCAATTATTGATCTATTCAATCAATTATTAAGAGAGGAATATTCAAATTTCTGAGTACAACGGAGAATGTGTCTATTTCTCTTCTTGAAGTTTCATCAGATTTTGCTTCATGTATTTCAAATCTATGTTTATTAAGTGCATAAACATCTAGGATTGTTATGTCCTCCTGATGGACTAACCCCTTAGTCATTTTGAAATAACCTCTAGAGGGGCACCTGGGTGGCTCAGTCGGTTAAGCGTCCGACTTCAGCTCAGGTCACGATCTCACAGACCGTGAGTTCGAGCCCCACATCGGGCTCTGGGCTGATGGCTCAGAGTCTGGAGCCTGCTTCCGGTTCTGTGTCTCCCTCTCTGTCTGCCCTTTCCCCGTTCATGCTCTGTCTCTCTCTGTCTCAAAAATAAACGAAAAAAAAAAAAATTAAAAAAAAAAAAAAGAAATAACCTCTAGTAATACAATCTTTTATCTCTCGTAATATTCTTCTCTCTTAAGTCTACTTCGACTAACATTAACATAGGCACTCCAACCTTCTTTTGACTAGTCTTTGCATGGTATATATTTTGCTATCCTTTTATTTGTAACTTCTTTAGGTCTTTATATTTAAAGTGCATTTCTCCTAGGCGGTATATATTTAGGGTCTCCTTTTTTCACTCAATCTGACAGCCTCTGCCTTTTAATTGGCCTTAGACCACACACGTTTAATATGACTATTGAGAACTGTTAGGTTTAACTCTATCACTTTGCTATTTGTTTTCTATTTTCCCATATGTTCTTTTTCCTTTTTCTTCCTTTTTTTGGGGGGAGGGAGGGGAATGAGAATGAGAACTGAGAATAATTTTTATGATTCCATTTTATCTCCTTGGTCGCCTTATTAGTCGTAACTTTCTGATTTGTTATTTTATGGTTGCTTTAGGGTCAGCAGTATACATCTTTAACTTACAGTCTTCCTTCAAGTGATTCTATATCACCTCATGTGTAGTATAAGAATCTTCCAATAGTATACTTCCATTTCTCCCCACTTCTTGGTTTTTGTGTTACTGTTGTCAAACATTTTAATTTCACATGTTTTGATCCTCATGCTACTTTGTTATTATTTTTATTTAATAGTAAGTCATCTTTTGACAAGCTGTAAATAATAAGAAAAACTCTCATAGTGATCTGCTTGGTGCTCTTCATTCTTTTGTGTGTTCTTCATTCCCTATTTTCCTTTGGCATCATTTTCTTCCCTCTTGAAGGACTTCCTTCTTTTAGTGCAGGTCTGTGAGTTCTCTCTGTTTTTTTATGCCTGAAAAAATTATAGTTTACCTCCCTTTTGATATCTGTTAATATTTACTCATAGTGGATTTTAACTTTTATTTGTTAATAACTGTTATTTAACTGTTATTTAACTATTATTTTATTTTTATTATTATGAACGTATCTTAAGCAGGGCTTGTTTTTGCTGCAGGATCTTTGTGTGACTTGTCTTGCTGAAGAGAGCTTTTGAATTTATTTCTAGCAGGTATCACAAGGACACCGTTGGCTCAGGACCAATTTTTATGTTAAATTCTTAAGGCTGCCTCTAGCCCTACATGTATGATTTAAATTTGTACTCTAAATCCAAAATTTTAGGTTGCAATTTTCATTTATCCGGGAGCCTTTTCCCCCTCTCTGTATATCATGTTATATGTAAATATCAGTTGCAATTTCCCATCTCACTCAAGCCCTAGGCCTTCTCTTCCACCCCTAAGTGAATGTTCATACAAAAGCTTCAAGCTATTAGAAGTTCTATTTTTCTCCCCAAGACAGCTGCATGTCAGGTACAGTATACTATCACTTTGAGTTTTCGTTCTTTTCTTTGCTTCTGGTACGTGGGACTTTCCCTCTTGTTTCTCTCACGGGCCTAGCACTACATTAAAAAAAGATTTAATGACAACTGGGATTTCAAAATATCTTGATAAGCTGAGATGATGGACTAAATAAAATGAGATGATGAATAACAGAATGTAAAGTCCAGCATTTAGGCTAAAAACAAAACAAAACTACTCCCCCCCCCCCCCCAAAAAAGCAATAGCTTCACAAGTACAGGCGATGTAGCCTAGTAACAACAGAAGTGAGAACCATTAAAGAATTTGAGCTGCTCCACAAAAGCCCACAGTGTAAAGTTGCTACCAGAAAATTCACCCTTTATTATAGTAGAACAGGACCGGGACTAGCAAGGAAATACCATTTTGTGGTTATCACATTACATGTATGTATTGGTTATCTGTATGTATTGGTCTGTATGTATTGTGTAACAAATTACACCAAAACTTAGTGGGTTAACACAATAGACGTTTCTTACCTCGGAGTTTCTGTGGATCAGAAATCTTGGTGCAGCCTAGCTTGGTACTACCTCTGCTAAAACATGTCTCACAGGATAACATCAAGGTATGGGATGGGGCTATAGTCTCATCTGAAAGACTGACAGAGGGAGGACCTCCTTCCAAGCTCTCTCATATAAGTGTCTACTGGGTTCAGTTCCTCACAGGCTGTTGAACTAACTGAAGGCTTCAGTTCCTTACCAGCTGTTGATGTGGCCTCCCTTAGTTCCTTACCACATAGACTTCTCCACAAAGTAGCTCACAAGATGACAACTGGCTTCCACGAGAACCAGCAAGAGCAGGAGAAGGCAAGCAAGAAGGACTAGTCTCTTTGTCACCTAATATTAGAAGTGATATCTATCATTTGCCATATTTCAGGTCCAGTCTACGCTCAAGGGGAGTCTATGCTCAAGGGCATGAATACCAGGAGACAAGGATCATTAGGAACCATCTTAAAGGCTGCCTACCACAATGTGTCACATTTTAAATGGTCCCAAAGGTACAATATGATATCCCAAGACAACTGTGACCAAGAGAACTAAAAAACTTTTTTCAAGAACAAAAATTCAGGCCATGTAAAGGAGAATGTAAAATGTTTAGGCTAAAAAAGAGAAGGGATAAAAGGAGGAGAGGAGGGGACCAGGGTACGCTTGTAGGCAGGTATTATACATGTCTTATTCACTATTAAAATCCTCAGTTACTGGAACACATTAGGTATTCAGTGAATACTTGGTAAGTGCTATGTGAAAAAAAATTAAAGAATAAATCCATAGGGAAGTGAATTTTGGCTCAAAATCTAGAAATAAGGAACTTAACGCTTAGAATTTTATAAAATCAGGACAGATTGCTAGGTATGTCTCTGGAGGTATCAAAAGAGAGGCTGGATGATCATGCAGGATGAATGAAGTCAGGAAGTGTGGATGAAATAACCTCTAAGTGTTAAAAGATCCACCTCTAATGTTCTGATCCCATGACACTATTGGTCTGGATAAATAAATCATTACTGAAAATGGCTCCTGATCCATATTCTGGCCATAGCCTATGGTATACTGCCAATGTTGAAGACACAATAAAACCATAATTCCTTCCCCTTAGACAACAGGAACCCTCTAAGCCTTTTAAAATATTTAGCCAAAAAAGAAATGAGTCCCATGTGAAACAGCTCACTCCTGACACTGGCCCCACTCTCCATGCTGCTGCACTGCTTTGCAGCAGTGCGGTGTAGTAGAGACAAAGGACAAAGGCTGGGGGTTCTGGAATCACAATGACCTGCTCTGGCTCTGCACTTTACCAGCTATAGGACCATAGGCCAAGTCATTCAAGTCATTCAATTTCATTAGGCCTTTCTTTCTTTCTTTCTTTCTTTCTTTCTTTCTTTCTTTCTTTCTTTCTTTCTTTCTTTCTTTTTCTTTCTCCTTCCTTCCTTCCTTCCTTTCTTTCCTTCCTTCCTTCCTTTCTTTCCTTCTTTCCCTCTTTCTTAATATGAAATTTATTGTCAGATTGGTTTCCATACAACACCCAGTGCTCATCCCAACAGGTGCCCTCCTCAATGCCCATCACCCACTTTCCCCTCCCTCCCACCCCCCATCAACCCTCAGTTTATTCTCAGTGTTTTAAAGAGTCTCTTATGGTTTGCCTCCCTCCCTCTCTAACTTTTTTTTTCCCCTTACCCTCCCCCATGGTCTTCTGTTAAGTTTCTCAGGATCCACATAAGAGTGAAAACATATGGTATCTGTCTTTCTCTGTATGACTTATTTCACTTAGCATAACACTCTCCAGTTCCATCCACGTTGCTACAAAAGGCCGTATTTCATTCTTTCTCTTGCCACGTAGAATTCCATTGTGTATATAAACCACAATTTCTTTATCCATTCATCAGTTGATGGACATTTAGGGTCTTTCTATAATTTGGTTATTGTTGCAAGTGCTGCTATAAACATTGGGGTACAAGTGCCCCTATGCATCAGCACTCCTGTATCCCTTGGGTAAATTCCTAGCAGTGCTATTGCTGGGTCATAGGGTAGATCTATTTTTAATTTTTTGAGGAACCTAAAGACTAGGACAATATTCACCTCAAAGGATTGCTTTGTTTTGTTCCCCATAAATATTGTAAAGTGAAGCCATCAAGAAACATTTCAAAGTCTAGGTAAAAACACCACTCTCTCATTCCTACCTTGATAGTTTTTCACAGGAGTCATCTTGTTATAATCTTCTGATAAAATAAATTCCTGCAAAAGAGAAGAAAAATATCAAGCAAAAAGAAATTCTTTAAGGGAATAATTATGTTTCGATAAAACTAGATGGTATAAAGAAACATAAGCACAGAATTACATCTAACATTAGTATTTTGCCAATCAACTCAGCATTTTTGTATGCCTTTAAAAGTAGCAATCATAATTATGATCCAATGTAGTTATAACTGTTATCTTTTAATGCTGAAGTTCATTTTTTTTCTTTTTTTTTTTACTTATGTGTGAGAAGAAAACTGGATCAAGTTCAGAGTCTTGACACTAGTCAATTTTGAAGATTACCCTGATTCCAAGTACTTTTCTCTCAATAGTGCCACAGCTGAAGATCTGCAGGGCTCTGGCCAGTGAGCAAAGAGATGCCAATCTTGTACTAGAGAGACACATCGGGTATTTTAAAGATTCTGTTTCTAATATCAGTAACTTATTTTTCCTCACAACAAGCTTCTCAAGGCTGCATCTGATTCGTGCCCATATCCCTATGGTACATGGCACAGTGTCTTGGTGCAGTAAGAAATCAATAAATATCCATCAAACAGATACGTGAAAGGCATCTCCCCAATCTGACGAGATTAATCTGGAGATCAAATTTACTCAAAAATAGTTTCTATACAACACACTGAATACACTCTTTGTGAGGACACCTAAAACACAAGTGGGTGAGTGTGTGTGTGTGTGTGTGTGTGTACACACTTCACCTAAGCATCTACATATACAATGACCTATATGTAGAAACCAATCAAGTGTTTATAAGCCTCAGCCAGGTTTTGAGTCTTTCCAATGCAAATACCCATATACTCTTAAAGAGTAAGTTGTCAAACATAAGGAAAGCTGCAAAGAATAATAAATTGATGCCTTCGTCTGAGCTTAGAAACAGAACAATGAATCTGTTCAAAACATTTGGAGGATTCCAGAATCTTCTCTTGATGACTTAAAGAAAGGTGTGTGGGCGGACAGATGTATAAACTCCTTAATTGCTATCTGGGTATTTACTGAGTTGATACAGTGTAACTTTTTAGAAGAAAATATTATTTTATTGTCTTTGTGATAGACGCCACAAAGGTAAGCATGAGGTGACAGATATGACAGAATACAGGACGTATCAAAATTCCTTTGAGTGTTCACTTTTCCACCCTATCCCTCCTTAACAAGTTTAGCTACAAAAAGGATTTTCTTCACCATGATTTTCTAAGTAAAAACATTATTCAACTTGTCACTTTTTAATTCCTATCAGTTATTCCTTCAAGAAGTAGCACTCTACTCATTTCTCATTTCTGAAGAGTCAGACTCACAATGGAAGAGAGGAGGCTAAGTAGTAAAGTCGTTCTCCCGTGAGAAGCTAACAGTGGGGGTAAGGAAGGTGGGTACACGTCTACGCAGCAATTCTCAACCGCCCTCCGCCACAACCAAGAGTAGCTTGCTCCTGAGCCTCCTGCTTTAGAGGGCCCCAAGTTTCCTCACACACACACTAAATAGATTTATTAAAGACCATCATGATCTAGGCAAGTGTTTACTAAGTTCATAGAGCTCATGTGTTACTTTGATTATACTGAAATGGTTCTCTGGTTTGAGCCAAAGGTAACTCCATTCCTTTCACAACAAGGCAGGATATAAAATGAAACCCACTTGATGCAGATCTGTATTTAGAATCAACATATTAGAATTAGCATACACAACACAATTACCAGTTCACTTAAATTTTTTTTTTTACAATTTTTACAATTGCCAGTAAACTTAATTTTTTGTTCATTTGTTTTTCTTATGAAAATAGCAACACACAATCGTGGAGAAAATTTGCGAGATTTTCATTCTTTTTTTTTTTTTTTTTGATCAAAGAAACAGCCTATTTTATTTTTTGATGTTTATTTTTGAGAGAGAGAGAAAGAGTGTGAGTGCAGGAGGGGCAGAGACAGAGGGAGACACAGAATCTGAACCAGGCTCCAGGCTCTGAGCTGTCAGCACAGAGCCTAACACGGGGCTCGAACCCACCAACTGTGAGATCATGACCTGAGCCAAAGTTGGATGCCTAACTGACTGAGCCGCCCAGGAGCCCCGAGAGAGAATCTTAAACAGGCTCCACATTCAGCGTGGAGCCCTACATGGGGCTCCATCCTACAACTCTGGGATCATGATTTGGGCCAAAATCAAGAATTGGAGGCTCAACTGACAGCTACCCAGACACCCCGTCAAATTGACTTTTTAAAAGATTTTATTTATTAACACTCACTAACAATATAATATGCAAGTATGGCTGTGGCTTAGATTATTTTCTTAGGTTTGCCCAACCAAAGGTCAGTAGATCAACGATGTACACATTAAAAAAAATGTTTTATTCATCCTTCTATTTTCCCCTCTTTACATTCAACTGACCACATATCTATCATTCTAACTTTTTTCTCAGATACTTACTTTTTTTAGAGCGTTTGTAAATTCACAGCAAAATTGAGAGGAAGGTATGGAGATTTCTCACATACTCCCTGCTCCCCTCCAAATAACATTCCAGCGGGGCGCCTGGGTGGCGCAGTCGGTTAAGCGTCCGACTTCAGCCAGGTCACGATCTCGCGTGTCCGTGAGTTCGAGCCCCGCGTCAGGCTCTGGGCTGATGGCTCGGAGCCTGGAGCCTGTTTCCAATTCTGTGTCTCCCTCTCTCTCTGCCCCTCCCCCGTTCATGCTCTGTCTCTCTCTGTCCCAAAAATAAATAAAAAAAAACGTTGAAAAAAAAATTAAAAAAAAAAAAAAAACAAATAACATTCCAGCTCCAAATAACATTCCATACTCCAGCTCCCCCATTAACATCCCACACCAGAGTGGTACATTTATGATAACTGATGAATCTATATTGACACATCATTATCACCATCCAAAGTCCACAGTGAACCCTGCCGTAAGGTTCACTCTTAGTATTGTAAATCCTGTGATCTTTGATAAATGTATACTGACATGTGTCCACTATTTTAGTGTCATGCTGAGTTATTTCCACTGCCCTAAAAATCCCCTGTGCTCTGCGTATTCATCCTTTCTCTTCCCACCCAATCCCTGGCACCACTGATCTTTTCACGGTCTCCAAAGATTCATCCTTTCCAGACTGTCATACAGTTTGAATCATACAGTATGCACACAGCCTTTTCAAATTGGTTTCTTTTACTGAGTAGTATGCACTTAAGTTTCCTCCATGTGTTTTTATGGCCTGATAGCTCATTTCTTTCTAGCCCTGAATAATCTTCCATTGACTGGCTGTACCACAGTTTATTTATCCTTTCATGTACAGAAGGACATGTTGGTTGCCTCTAAATTTTGTTAATCATTGACAAAACTGCTATATACATCTGTGTGCAGGTTTTTGTGTGGACGTAAGTCTTCCATTCCTTTGGATAAATAGTAAGGATTGCTGGACTGTATGGTAAGAGTGTGTTTAGTTTTAGAAGAACAACCAAACTGTTTTCCCAAGAGGCTGTACCATTGTGCATTTCCATTAGCGATGGAGGAGAGCTCCTGCTGTTCCACATCGTTGGAATCATTTGGTGCTATCAGTGCTCTGGATTGTGACCGCTCCAACAGCTGTGGTGGTATCTAATTTTAATTTGCCTTTCTCTGATGACACAGGAAGTGGAGCATCTTTCATATGCCTTGCCGTCTGTAGATCTTCTTTGGTGAGGTGTCCGTTAAGGTCTTTGGCTCACTGTTCATCTCTTATTGTTGAGTTTTAGTTCTTCATATATTTTGGATAACTCCTTTTATCAAATATATCTTCTGCAAATATTTTCTCCCATTCTGTGGCTTGTCTTTTTATTCCCTTGGCAGTGTGTTTTGCAGCGAAGAAATGTTTCATTTTAATGAAGCATAGTTTATCAATTCTTGCTTTCATGGATCATACCTAAGGCATAATACCTGAAAAGTCATCACCAGGGATGCCTGGGTGGCTCAGTCAGTTGAGCGTCTGACTTCAACTCAGGTCATGATCTCACAGCTCGTGGGTTAGAGGCCCGCATCAGGCTCTGTACTGACAGCTCAGAGGCTGGAGCCTGCTTCAGATTCTGTCTCTATCTCTCTCTGCCCATGCCTGCTCACATTCTGTCTCTCTCAAAAATAAATAAACATTAAAAATTAAAAATAAAGTCATCACCAAATTCAAAGTCATCTGAACTTTCTCCTATGTTACCTTTCAGGAGTTTTACGGTTTTGCATTTTGCATTTAGGGCCTGTGAGTTATTACTCTGAGTTAGTTTTTGTAAAGGGTATAAGGTCTGTGTCTCTATCTGTTTTTCACACGTGGATATCCAGTTGTTCCAGCAAGATTTGTTGAAAAGACTATACTTTTTTTCTCCATTGTATTGCCTTTGCTCCTCAGTTGACTTTATTTATGAGGGTCTATTTCTGAGATCTTTATTCTGCTCCACTGACCTATTTGTCTGCCCTTCCACCCACACTGACTATCTTGATTACTAAGCTGTACAGTAAATCTTAAAGATAGGCAGTGTCAATCCCCCAACTTTGTTCTTCTCCAATATCGTGCTGGCTATTCTGGGTCTTTTTCCTCTCCATATAAACTTTAGAATCCGTTTGTTGATATCTATAAAATAACTTGTTGGGATTTTGGTTGGCACTGCACTGAATGGATGGATCAAGTTGGGAAGAACTGACATCTTGACAATATTGAGTCTTCCTATCTGCAAACATGGATCTCCCTCCATTTATTTCAGTTTTTTAAAAATTTTACTCATCAGAGTTTTGTGGTTCACCTCATATAGACCTTGTACATATTTTGTTAGATGTATACCAAAGTATTTCATTTTGGGGGGTGCTAATGTAAATGGTACTGTTTTTAATTTCAAATTCCATTCCAAGACCCTCATTGTTCATTACCGGTATATAATAAACAACTGACCTTCATATACTAACTTTGCATCCTGCAGCTTTAATATAATTGTTTATTAGTTCCAGGAGGTTTTTTGGTCAATTTTTTTGTCAACATTTCTTAGATTTTTCTACATAGGCAATCACGCCATCTACAAAGAGTTTTATTTTTTTCTTCCCAATCAGTATATCTTTTATTTTCTTTTTCTTATCTTATTGCATCAGCTAGAACTTCCAGTACAACATTGAAAAAGAATGGCGAGGGGGTCATCCTTGCCTTAAACCTGATTTTAGTGGGAAAGCTTCTGATTTCTCCCCATACCTAATTGTTTTTAATGTTCACTGTAACAGATCAAACAACTCTGTTATGTGTAAGTAAAAAGTCAGTAACTATCTCCACCTTCTATCTCATCCCTTTAAGGAAACCAGAGTTAATAGTCTGGTATCTCCTTTTACATCTTTCTTTCTCTTTTACCTTTATGTCAACACATGTAAATACATATACATATAGGGCTTTTTGTTTGTTTTATTCCACAAACATAGGGTCACACAATAGACATTACTTTACAATTTGCTGTTTTCGTTTATAATACATCAGAGCTATCTTTCCAGGGCAAAACACTTGGTTCTAATTTATTCTTTCTGGTGGCTGTCTAGTACTCCAAAACATGAATACGCCATACTTTATTCATGTACTCCTTGTTAAATGGACATTCTATTTGTCTTCTATATATTACTATTGTAATAATACAGCAAGAAATGCCTTTGCATGTATAAACATATGAATTAATGTACATGTTGAAAAGATTGCTGGCTCAAAGATTATAAACACTTAATATATTTTTTTAATTTTTTTAATGTTTATTTATTTTTGAGAGAGACAGAGACAGAATCCAAGTGGGCTGGGGCAGAGAGAGAGGGAGGCACAGAATCTGAAGCAGGATCCAGGCTCCGAGCTGTCAGCACAGAGCCTGACGTGGGGCTCGAACTCACAAGCTGTGAGATCATGACCTGAGCTGAAGTCGGACGCTCAACCGACTGAGCCATGCAGGCGCCCCATAAACATTTAATAATTTAATAAACTCTGCCAGATCTCACTTTCTGGAAGTATGCAGCATTTCAGTTCCCTGCCATCTGACCCTCATACGATAGCCTATTTCCCCATATGTAATCAGCAGTGGATATTACTCATCTTTTCAATTTTTTTGCCAAATTGATGTCCAAAAAATATAACTCACTATGGTTTAATATGCATTGTCCTAACTGCTTATGAGCTAGAGTACTTTTTATATGTTTATTTGCCATATTCATTTCTTGTTCTGTGAATTTCCTCCTTAAATCCGACCACATCACTATCTCGCGGTCCGTGAGTTTGAGCCCCGCGTCAGGCTCTGGGCTGATGGCTCAGAGCCTGGAGCCTGTTTCCGATTCTGTGTCTCCCTCTCTCTCTGCCCCTCCCCCGTTCATGCTCTGTCTCTCTCTGTCCCAAAAATAAATAAACGTTGAAAAAAAAAATTAAAAAAAAAAAAAAATCCGACCACAGCTTAGTTTCTTAAAAAGGAGGACGTGAGGCAAAACTTAAGTGCTACTGCTTTATTTGCAGGTGCAATATCAGCAGTGTGAGTGAAGGAAAAGCAAAGAGAAGCAGAGAAAGTTAGGTGGTCCGTCACCAAGCTGGCCTATGCTTCATGAAGAGGCCCAGTTGGTCCTCTAGCATACAGGAAGTCTCTGGCAGAGTTTAAACATTAGGCTTATATGCTGGAGGAATCTGTTGGAGGAAGGGATGGAGAGGGAATTTATCTGCCAGCTCTCTTCTCCCCTGCTTTAAATTTTGATCATAACTTAGCTTCCCCTCCTTTTCTGGAATATTATACTATCTAGCCTTTTTAAGAGCCACTGGGGAAGACAGATGTAAGTGCTGTGCTTCATACAACTCGGAAAGCTGCTGAGGAAACAGACAGCTATTTTCCTTAGGTTTTCATTTAAAGACAGCAAAGCACAGTGGTTAGGTTAAGAGCTTGGGTACTAGAGGCAAACTGTCTGGTTTGAATCCTGGCTAAAACACATACTAGTTATGTGATCTTGGACAAGCCGCTCAGGACCTCTTTAACAGTAATAAGGAGAGTCATAAGACTGTGGTGAGGATTTGGTTAATATTTATAAAGCATTTAAAGCAGTGCCAGGCATACAGTAAGTACTCTATGAGAGTTAGATAAAATAAATAAATGCTACCTTTGTGAAATGAATTAAGGAGTCTTCCCTTAAAAAACAAAAACAAAAAACTTCTGGGGTACCTGGGTGGCTCAGTAGGTTAAGCATCCGACTTTGGCTCAAGTCATGATCTTACGGTTTGTGGGTTCGAGCCCCGTGTGAGTCTCTGTGCTGACAGCTCAGAGTCTGAATGAAGACTGTCTCCTTTCCTCTCTGCCCCTCTCCTGCTCACACACACTCTCTCTCTCTCAAAAATAAATAAACAGAAAAAAAATTTAAAAAACTTCTGGAATATATTGAACAACTTAATAGAAGAACTAGAGAGAATTTTGCTATAAAATACTGAATGCCTGGTTCTTTTTTTAAATAGCAGCTCTTTAATAACTTTCCTATTTTCTCTTACAGTTATGGGTCCCATAAGGTTTCTTATTTCTCTTCGGGTCAAATTTATTAATTTATATTTTATTAAAAAATCATCCACTTCCTTGAAGAATTCAAGTATATTACCATGGAACTAATATAACATTGTCCTCTGATGCTTTTTTAACCCTCTTTCATAGAAAAGCAGTTCTACTACAAACGTTAGTTTGTTTCAACATGATTGGTAAATTAGGGAAACAATTTGAGCATAGCTCAAATTTCATGTCACTTTTGCAAAATTTTGTCCAGAAACACTAGATGAGCCCAAAAAACTGAACCAAGCTATGTAGGAATACATAAAACAGAGACACACAGATCTCCAACATCTACCCGCTACTTCAGTGTACCAACCCTTGAGAGCCACATCTATCTACATCTGGTGTTAAAACTTGGCCTTCTGACTTCAGATAACCTCCGCCTACCGCTTCAAATAAGTCACAAGCTGCAATCCTTCCGAGGCACACTTCCACAAAACTTCAGGGCTTTTTCAAGATAAAGTACCACAGTTATCGTAATGTTTATGTATTCCCTCATTTAGCACGTCGAAAACTATGCTACATTTTTACGAGTGTCCCATCTTTATTTTTTATGTATCACTAAGTTGTGTTTTTTTTCTTTTTAAACAATGTTTTTGAGTATTGTGTTCCTAAATTCATTTTCCTTAAGACTTTTATGGCTTTTATTGCAATTCTATATAGCACAGTGATTTTTAAAAACGCACATTGCATTATGGCAGAACTAAGTAGCCATATATATATATATACACACACACACAAAATGTTACATCTCTTTCTTCATGCTTCAAATTATATACTTTTTATTTCTTGTTTTCTTTAATGAGATGTGCCAAGAAATTTATCTATTTTCTCAGTACTTTCTAAAACCCAGCTTTTGGGGTGCTTGGGTGGCTCAGTCAGTTGGGCGTCCAACTTCAGCTCAGGTCATGATCTCGCAGTTGGTGGGTTTGAGCCCCACATCGGGCTCTGTTCTGACAGCTCAGAGCCTGGAGCCTGCTTCAAATTCTGTGTCTCCTCCTCTCTGTCCCTCCCATACTCATGCTCTGTCTCTGTCTCTCAATAATAAATAAATGTTAAAAGATTGTTTAAATAAAATAAAAATAAAAATAAAACCCAGCTTTTGGCTTCATTTACTGTCCTTTTGTTTTCTCCATCTTTAATTTCAGGACTCATTTTTAGAATTCTCTCTTCCAACCTTCTTTTGGTTTATTTTATCACTTTTGGATAACTTAAGTTAAATGCTTAGGTTCACATGTGTAAATTTTTATTTTAAAGTAATAATATTTTAAGGTAAAATTCTCTAATGCAGATTTGACTGTATTCCATAAGTTTATATACAAAGTGGTTCTCATTTAAAGCAATTTCTGCATTTTATGTATTTCAGGAATATACTGTTTATAGTTTACTTCCTCTTTAAATGAATAAATTACTTAGAAAAATGCTTACTTAATAAGCAGTTATATTTATGGCTATCTTTTTGTTGCTACTTTCTAGCTTTATTGGTTTATAGTCAGAAAACATAGTATCTTTACTTTTTAGAATTTACTAAGATTTTCCTTTTCATCAAGATATTCTGTAAATGTTCTGTAGATATAAGAAAAAATGCAACTTTTTTCTATTTTTTTTTTTCTGGGGGGTGGGGGGCAGAGGGACAGAGAGAGAAGGAGACAGAATCTGAAGCAGACTCCAGGGTCTGAGCTGGTAGCACAGAGCCTGATGCAGGGCTTGAATCCACAAACAGTGAGATCATGAGCCGAAGTCAGAGGCCTAACCAACTGAGCCACCCAGGTGTCCTAGAAAAAAATGCAGCTTATCCAAAGTTCTAGATCTACTTGTATACCTATTCAATGAAATGATGATAGTTTGCAAATATTCTATAGTTTCATTTTTTTTTGCCTACTTGAATTTCACATTCAGAAATAGATGTATTAAAGAAATGTACTTTTTTATTTTTAGAAATGTGCTTCATTTTAAATGTTTATTATTCTGATTATAAAAGTAATATGATACAGATAAAATTTTAAAATGGAATACTATCAGGAAGGAAAATTAAGTCTATAGTTCTGTCAAACAGTGCTAATTACTGTTAATATTTTGATGATTTTGCTTTTCCATCTTTTCTCATATACATAAAAACACATTAAATTGGAACAGTATACCACTGATGCTGTTTTATAGCTCTCCTTTTTAACATTATCACATGAACATCAAATATTTTTTGAAAATACATGTTTAATGGCTACTTAATATTCCAATGGAAGGCTACATATAAGATGTTATCTAATTAATCCCTATTACATTTCTAAGACACCAATGTTTTTATTATAAAAATGATTATTAAAATAATATTTATTATTATAAACAATCTTTTTTTATGCTTATTTTCTTTGGATGGTTTTCTAGAAACAGAGTTACTGATATAAAAGTACAGATACTTCTCAAGCTCTATTACACATGATCAATACTTTTTCTTTTTTTTTAGAAGTAATTTTTTTTTTAATTTTTTTTTTTTTTTCAACGTTTATTTATTTTTGGGACAGAGAGAGACAGAGCATGAACGGGCGAGGGGCAGAGAGAGAGGGAGACACAGAATCGGAAACAGGCTCCAGGCTCTGAGCCATCAGCCCAGAGCCTGACGCGGGGCTCGAACTCACGGACCGCGAGATCGTGACCTGGTTGAAGTCGGACGCTTAACCGACTGCGCCACCCAGGCGCCCCTGATCAATACTTTTTCTAAATAGTTAATGCCTGTTTATGTCCCCTCTATCAATGCACAAGACAGCCTATTTTATTCAATGCTGGCTGACATGTATATAATAAAGTCAATGTTATGTAGGTAAAAATAAATTTTAAAAAATTTCACACATTAAAATGTCTATTAGCCCTTAGTATTTCCTTTTATGACTTTTCTGCTATTTATAGAATTTTAGTGCTTTTCTTATCTATTTGTATATGCTTCTCATTTATTGAAGATATTATCCTTCTGGTCATATTTTAAGCAACAATTTATTATTTTCATTGAAATTGCATCTATCTTTTTTTTACACCAAGAAATTTTGAATTTTATGCAAGTGTTATATTGCCTTTGTGACTTGTATTGTTTTACGCTTAAACATTCTTCCTGATAGAGACTGTTTATAAATGTCTACTCTATTTACTTCTAGTTTTTTGCTTTTCTTTTTTTAAGGCTTTACTTTGCACATCAAAGCTGCTTGTAAGACATGAGAAAAGGATTAAAATCGATCTTTTTCTTAAAAGCAAGCCATTTATTTAATAACTTCTCCCATCCATGACTAACTTGTGATGTCTTCTTTCCCATATTCAATGTTCTTACATATAATTGGGTCCATTTGGGAGTTATCTAATGCTGTTCTGTTGACCTCCTATTGTCTTCTTGGGTCAAAATGAAAATGATTTAATTACTGCAGACACAAAATCTGTGTTAACATAGAGGCTACGTGTCTCCTAATTTCTCTTCTTGAAAAGAAATGTAGCTCAATGATCATTAGAATAATCTTTTTATATAACAAGAAAGATCACATTAAGAATTCTGATTGGAATTGCAATAAATCTTCTAAACTCAGGAAGAGAAGAACTGACCTTTAAAAGCCTTTTTTAATGTACATTAGCAAATTTTTATAATTTTCTTTCACTAAATTTCCTATTTCTTTTTGAGATCACTTTTAAGAGTTCTGTTGTTAACTTCTGTGAATGGGATTGTTTCCCATTATTTGGTAGACTCTGAGTGAAAAAAGACAGATTCATAGGTGGTGGTTTTGGACTAAAACTGAAAAATAGTGATATCACAGTTCTTGAAGACACACTGTGGATCCACTAAAATTCTTGATTTGTGGTAGTTATAGTGAGGCGATCAATATAGGATAGAGTACTTGGTTAAATGGGACGTTTTGCACAGTCGTAACTCCAAAGGCAGAGTGACGCACCATTCTACTCCTAAGTTTTAGAAGGAAAGGAAAAAAGGCGTGTTTCAGGTCAAATTAAGGAAAGAGGAAAAAAATGGCAAGACTGGTTAAGTTCCAACGTTATGGGATGTTGCTAACGGCCAGTGCTTTGGGCTGAGGATGGAGCAAAGAATAACAACGGAAAATGCTATTAAACTTCTTTGTGCATTTGTGAACTTTTTTCTACTCCTCCTTATCTCCTCGAATCCCTATGAAAACCAGGTCTTCCAAAATGAATCAATCAGAAGGTAGTATTACTTTATTTGGGCAACATCATACTGCAAAGAAAAGTTGCCAGCATGCCCTGTCATTAAAGAATGTACACGAAGGCTCATGCTTGTGTATACACATGCCATTCTCAACCCTCTTGTGACATGTTTCACAAGAATGGTGATTACTTTCTATTGGCTTACAAAAATGTATCTGTCAAGTAGATACCATGGCTCTTGTTTGGTTACAGAGGTCATCTCACCTGAGTCAGGTCATTACTCAGCTCTTTGTCAGTCTAAATTAGAGGTCAACAGACAGTACTTTGTATTTTCACTAAAAGGAAACATGTGGGTTTTCTAGTCATCCTTAGACTCCTACATATCACAAGTTCCCAGGGATGCCCTGGATTCTCCTGTGAAATGCAGGCAGTGACGGAACAGCAGACTATAATCCATGGTGCTGTGAAGCAGCTTTCGGTTCCACCCAAGGTACCAGGCATGACAGGGGCACAGTAAGGCTCACGTGCTGGAAGAAACTAAAGCATCTACATCCCCTGCAATGATACCCAAACTTCACATACATTTCAAGCCAGTGGCCCCCACCCTGGGCCAAGTACATTTCCTAACCAGTTTCCTACCTACCTCCCTGCCTCCCTTCTTCCCCCCTTCACTCCTTTCCTTCCTTCCTTCCTTCCTTCTCTCTTCCCCCCCCCAAAGTAATGTTCAACCACTGCAAAATATAAGAACTTTTTAGCAATCAATAATAATCAGGCTAGAAGGCAATGAGCTTGGCTCCTCTGCTATTCCCACAGTCACCCTAACCCTTCAGTACGAGTTTACAGTAAAGGAGTGCTACACAGCTTCAAAGCGTGGCCCACCTGCTCACCTATTAAGTGTTAAGGTGCAATGAAATAGATTCTAAAAAATTCTACTAATAGAACCATGGTACCTTATACATAGTTGATATATATATATAAATAATATATATATATAAATATATAAAATATTTTAGTTTCTTGCTAATTGAAAGTTTGCCAATGATTCATTTCTTAATACACAGCATTACTTTAGGGAACAGAAATATATTCTAAAATTAGATTATTAGCTACTGATTCCTTGTTTTGCCTGTTGTGTATCAGAGCATATAAACTGATTTAATGCTTGATAAATCTAATTTTTATAAAGAAAACTGAATCACAGTCTCTGTATAGGTTTTCCTCTCAGAAAAAAATACATCTCAAACCAACCAGCGAGGTCATACAAAAAATAAACAGGAACTCTTAACTCAGCCCAAATGTGGTAAGAATAAAAGAAGAAATCGTGTCATCTCCTTAACTATCCAGTAAAAGTATCACAAAGTAGACAGCTTTGAGGTACTCATGTGTGTGTCTATGCAAAACCATTACTGAAGAGAGGAGGTAAAGAGCTTCATGAACACAGAGATACAACATTCCTGGTTGGGAGCACAGGTGTCTTCTTTCTGCGTTTGCCTCCACAAAAGAGATTGATTTGGGAATACAATCTGGGGCAGCCGCCATAGAAGACAGTATGAAGGTTCCTCAAAAACTTAAAATTAGAACTACCCTATGATCCAGTAATTGCACTACTGGATATTTACCCAAAGAATACAAAAACACTAATTTGAAAGGATATATGCACCTCTGTGTTTATTGCGGCATTGTTTACAATAGACAAATTATGGAAGCAATCCTCCACCAATAGATAAATGGATACAGAGATGGTATATATACATACACACACACACACACACACACACACACACACACACACTGGAATACTATTCAACCACGAAAAAAAATGAAATCTGACCATTTGAAACAATACGGATGGATCTAGAGGGTATATAACAAGAAACAAAACAAAGGGGAAAAAAAAAGAAGCCAAAATACAGACGTCTAACTATAGAGAACAAACAGATGGTAATCAGAGAGGAGGTGGGTGGGGGGATGGGTGAAATAGGTGAAAGGGATTAAAAGTACACTTATCTTGATGAACACGAATATAAGGAATTGCTGAATCACTATTTGTACACCTGAAACTAACGCAACACAATATGTTAACTACACTAGAACTAAAAGAAAAGAGGGGCACCCAAGTGGCCCAGTTGGTTAAGCATCTGACTTCAGCTCAGGTCACGATCTCACGGTTTGTGAGTTCAAGCCCTACATCAGGTTCTCTGCTCTCATCACAGAGCCCGCTTCAGATTCTCTGTCCTCCTCTCTGCCCCTCCCCCCACTCCTCCCCAGGCACATGTGCACTCTCCCTCTCCCTAAAATAAATAAACATTTAAAAAAATTAATAAAAAAAAGAAACAGAAGGTAAAAAAGATATCTAGTCTGCCATACTGCTGGCAATGAAGTTTATAAAACCCAAAAAGCAAGCTGCTCACAAATTTTAGTAACTTCTGAAGATTAAATACTAAACATGGGAAAAAAAGAGAAAGTGACTTAAAGCTGAAATCTTCCTGGAAGACCCAATATTGGTAAACTTCTCATTTTATATTTCCATATAAAATCTATTTCTGCATCCGCTTTAGAAATGTTCAGGATATTGTCAAATATATTACTTAGAGTCTCAATTATCAATTTACATGAAGGTGACTGATTTTTTTAAGTTGTGGTAAAAAGTGTATAACATTAAATTTATCATCTTAATCATTTTAAAGCATACGGTTCAGTAGTGTTAAGTATATTCACATTGTTGTGGAATAGATCTCTAGAATCTTCTTCATCTTACAGAACCAAAACTTTATACCCGTTAAACACTAACTTCCCCCCACCACCTCCCACACACCCCTGGCTTCCTTGGTAACTACCCTTCTGGTTTTTGTTTCTTTGATTTTGTTTCTGTTTCTGCGATAGCTTAGATATTTCATATGACCGGAATAACAAGTATTAGTTCTTTTGTGACTGGATTATTTCACTTAGCATAATGTCCTCAAGGTTCACCAATACAGCATGTGACAGAATCTCCCTTTTTAGGGCTACATAATATTTCCTTGTGTGTCTGTATCACATTTTCTTCATCTACCTTTCAATGGGCATCTGGGTGGCTTTCACCACTTGGTTATTGTAAATAATGCTGCAATGAACGTAAGTGTGCAAATGTCTCCTGCAGATCCTGTTTTGAATTCTTTGGGGGTATATACTCATAAGGGAGATTGCTGGATCACTTGGTGAGTCTATTTTTAACTTTTTAAGGACCTTCATACAAGAAAGGGTGACTGATTTTAAGTTCAGTGTTAGAAAACCACTACTACCTTTCAAGTTGCCTTCTTTTTTATCGTACAGTTTCAGAATTAACAATGTCTCCTCTTTACCGGGGCTGTCAGGTAGTACAGAATCAAAGTCAAGTCTTACACAAACTGTGCTCGCCCTTATCGTCTTCATGCATGTGTTACTCTAGGTTCCATTCAGCCTCTTTTGGTTGGCAGAAACTCAAGTCAGCAAAGAAGAGAGGATTTATGGCACAGAGTCAAAGGCCATAAAGGGAAACCTACGGGCCACTAAAGCTGCACTTGCCACCCTCTGTGTCTCTCTTGCAGGCACAGGGCTTCTCCCCTGGTATCTCTGTGTCTTGTTTCTCCAAGTGCAATCGATTATCCTTCTCAACCACACAGTCTCTCCTGACAACTCAGCTCCTGTTCCCTCATGATTGGAGCTTGCGTGGAGCCATCAGGGCCTCTCCAAGCCCCTGTCTATTAACATGACCTTTCAGCCTCACTTCCCACTCACTGGCTTGCTGTCTTAGTACTTTCAGGTTCAAATTCAAGACAGGAATCTGAGCGGACTACATATCTTTTCTCACTTGGACCCCAGTCTGTCCACACAAGCCCCTACCCGGTCTTTGGGCCAAGTGTCCACTCTCAGTCCCATCACTTAATACTAAAAGAAAATGGGGTTACGGGCTGTAAAACATGGCCACCTCCATCTTTTCACGAGGGCCCACACGGGACCGTTCCTTCACCACAGAAGAGGTTGAGCATAGGCAGACACCATGTATGACATATTTATCTGGCCCATCTTCACATGACCATGACATGTAAAACACACACACTCTAAGATTCTAATGTCTCTCACTTATGGCTATCTCCACATTTCGGTGCGCGCGCGTGCACGCGCGCACACACACACACACACACACACAAATATATATTCTCTGCTCTTGATTCCAGTTTTTATTTTCACTTTCACTTTTAGTTTACTATGTATATTCTTGCAAGCCTCCATCAAAACTTTCTGCAATCAGGTGGGACATATAACAAAGAAAACCCACAACGATAGACAAAATCAACTTAATTTTACAGAAGCTGATCCTATTTTGAAGGCCATTTTTATACTATAAAATTGCAGGGTTTTGAAATTATTGAGAAATTTAGAATTTTGAAAAGAAATTCCAGGAAAGTAGTGACTTCGGCTCAAATATTTAAATGGGGTGAGGGAGGGAGGAAAAACCTCATTTCCTAATTGTTTATAGAAGGCAAAAGGTCAAGATGCCGGCTCTTCCCACGGTTTCTGGCTGTTCTTTCCCGTCTATGAAAGGAAGGAGGTCATTAGTCCATGGGGTGAGGACGAAGGAGTCTCCACCTTACCCATGGCGGTCTCATTTGGCTTCTCTCTACCAGTTTGTCTCATGCTCTCTCCGGACTTGCTTTATTTTTCCTTCGCACACAAGATCACAAAACCTGAAATCCCATAAGGATGATGCTGTGACCCCCAAAGATTCTTATGTTCTTACTTATGACTGTCTCCACACTTTAGCAATCAGTGACTTGAAATATGTACTTCCTTGTCATCCTTTTGTTTAAATTAGCAGTTCTCAAACTCTCTGGTTCCCTTGACTCTTAAAAGTTATTAAGGACTCCATGGGTTGTATCTACTGATATTTATCAAAATAGAAATTACAACTGAGAAAATTTTAAAATATTAATTCGTTAAAATAACAATAACAGATATAGGACAGATTCATACAAATCACATTCTTTACTAAAATATCTATATTTTACAAAACAAAAAATTCAGTGGGAAGAGTGACACGTCTTTCCATTTTTGCAAATCTCATTAACAGAGGACAGCTGAATCTTCATACCTGCGTCTGCATTCAGTCTGTACACATACTAGAAAATGAGAGTGAAACCAGCAAATAGCATCTTACTATTATTATGAAAATAGCTTTGACCTCATGGACCACAGTATGAGAATGACTGCTTCAGTGTCTGACCTGACTTTTGGTTTTGACTAACCTCATTTCAGATTCTGCCAATCTGCCTGCAGAATTCAAAGAATTATTCCTGTTTGTTGATAAATTATGAAAAGAGGCTTCTCTGGCTACATGGAAGAATTGTGGAGAATGAAACATCCTCTCTACCCAGGAACTAGAAGAGTAGGTGCCTTTTCATCCTCCTCTCAAATTGCCTAATGACCCTAATCTCTTCTGACCACATGTATTTTAAGAAGTTGTGGGAAAGGAATACTTCTGCTGCAAACTCCCAGCTTCAGCTCCAAACTCTGTTAGAAACCCCGAGTCATATTTCTAAGAAGACTGACATGTGTCACAATATGGAAGCAAGAGAAAAGATAACTCAGGTTCACATAATAGTAGCTTTTAGCCTCTCTAGATTCAAAATATCACCTACAACAAAACCAAATCGAGGCCTACAAATTCTTCCTATCAACTCTCGTTCAAATTCAGGTTTACACACAAAACACACAAAGGCCATTTCAAGGTTTTTCCACACATTAACCACAGGGCTGGCTGCTTCCTCTCCAGGTTTGCCTGGGTGCTTACTGGTTTACCTGTACCCATCTTTCTTCACATGGATGGTAACTCATTTTTGTGCTTTCCTACCCCGAGTCTTCCAACACCGAATGCAAGTAACCAGATACTGTCGGTTTCAATAATATCTCTCCCAAAAGAATGGCAAGGAGAAGGTAAAAGAAAAAAGATAAACAGGTTTGAATGTAACGACTTTCAAGACTGCCTCTGGCAAATTTCAGAACCTTAAGGACAAGCGCTCTTGGAAGTTATTCAACGAATGGGGAATATCCTCTCAAGGCCAAAACCTGAAGCCAGAACACTAATGTGTTACACGAAGAAAGCTGCCAAAGTATTCTCAGCCCCCAATACCCTTCACGGAGGGGAACAGAGATCACAGATTTTCAGTTAACAGCTCTACACAACGAAAGTTCTGCTGTAACATTAAATGGCAAATTACTTGAGAGATCAGTTTACACAACGCCTAGTTGCTCAAACTTATTTTTTAAACAAAAAGAGCCTCCGAAATTTTGACCAAATATTCTGAACAAAAAAGCTGCCACCTGCTGAATCGAAAACCGTTTATAGGTGACGTCATGAAATTTAGCCTGCTAGTCAAGGCCGGCAACTACTGTTCCTACTTAGGAAAGCAGCTAGACGTTTGGATCTTTGGTTGTTTTGTTCCAGATTTCCTGGAATTCTAGAGTTTCTAAGGGGTCCTAGAGATTGCCTAGCACAGTGACTCATTCTTTAAATTAACTGAAGTCCTGAGATCCTAAGGGACTTGTCCAAGGTCATAGGCTTACTTGACTGCAGAGCCCAAGGTTAAAACATGGGTCTCTCTCTTGTTTTTTCTTTTTTTTTTTTCATCTACTGATCTCTTGATTCACACAAACCTCAACGAGCCTCTTCAAAAGGATACTGAAACCCAGGCAAATGTCTCACTGAATTGCTCTGAGCAAAGGAAAACATTCTACTGCAAATTCCGAAATCACCTGGTTCTTCAGAGAATCCACATAACAGTACATTACAACAAACATGAAAGAAAGTTGAGCACCAAGTACCACTAATGACCCTGTCATTACTCCATTACCTGAGTGTGACACCTGGAGGCAGGACTAACTGGTATGCCAGGGACACCCATCCTGTAGACACCAGCCGTCCCCAGCACCGGCTAACTTAACACTGGCTGAAAACGAGCGTGGCCTAGGACTGATCTCTGCCAACCACCCCTTCCCTCCACTCCATTTCTCCTACACATTTACTCATCAGATCCTTACCGTCCCTCTTGAACCTGTGCCCTTTCCAATCCAACTCCAAGTAAACCACCTTTGTCCTCGACGGGGCCACACCACACCTTGTTCCCTCCCCTTCTGTGCTGGTTTCTCTTTTCCCAGGAAACGGTTCCCTTTCTCCAATCTCCATCACTTTTTAAACCTATCCTTCCAGGCAAGGTTGAATGGTGTGTGTTCACAAGGCAGAATGGGCCTTTCATTTGCTGAAATTCAAGAGACTGTGCAGATCTTTCATGCTATTATTGTTCACAGTCTGCATTGAATTAAAGCTATGATCACATTATTTTATCTTAGAGATTTTAAGTGGAAAGGAATGGAGTTTCTGTTTTCTTAATACCTTGTCTCCCATAGACGAGCATTTCTGTCAAAAACGTGTAAAAGCAAATCAATATTTATAAACACACATTCCTTGTTTTTTTTTTTTAAGTCCTTGCCTATTTACTTATTATTTAATTTTAAAGAGAAAGAGCATGGGCAGGGGAGAGAGGCAGAGGAAGAAAGAGAGAGAATCTCAAGCAAGTCCCACTCTCAGCATGGATGGAGCCTGACGCAGGGCTCGATCCCACAACCCTGGGATCATGAGCTGAAATCAAGAGTCAGATGTGAGCCACCCAGCACCCCTCATTTGTTTGTTTGTTTGTTTGTTTGTTTTTTAAAAAAATTTTTTTTTTTTTCAACGTTTTTTTATTTATTTTTGGGACAGAGAGAGACAGAGCATGAACGGCGGAGGGGCAGAGAGAGAGGGAGACACAGAATCGGAAACAGGCTCCAGGCTCCGAGCCATCAGCCCAGAGCCCGACGCGGGGCTCGAACCCACGGACCGCGAGATCGTGACCTGGTTGAAGTCGGACGCTTAACCGACTGCGCCACCCAGGCGCCCCTGTTTGTTTGTTTTTTAAACATCAAGTCAAGATTTAATTGTACTAATATTATAAACACCCCTTACTCAAGGCCTTCCCACTGTCAGTGCTTCCGTCTTAAACATTCTTTTCCCAGATTTCAGTATGATTCACCACTCCAACCTTCAAGGTCTCTGCTCAAGTTACACCTTCTCAAGGTAGCTTAACATGTCCAGCCCTTTGAAAACTGCAACCTCTCTCCTCTACCTCACCCTCACATTCCCAATCCCCAGTACTCTGCTCTGTTTTTCCCATAGCATCTATCACCTTCTAACATACATAAATTATTATATTTTTGGTTCACTAAATGCAACATACACAAGGAGAGGGACTGAGGGTGGGGGTGGTGGTGGTCATTAATATATCTCAAACACTCAGAACCCTCGCTGGCACATAGAAGCGACTCAACAGATATTTTTTAAATGTAATTTTTTTTTTAATGTTTATTTTTTGAAGGAGAGAGAGGGCACGTGAGCAGGGGAGGGGCAGAGAGAGAGGGAGACACAGAATCTGAAGCAGGCTCCAGGCTCTGAGCTGTCAGCACAGAGCCCAATGCGGGGCATGAACTCATGATCCACAAGATCGGGACCTGAGCCGAAGTCAGATGCTTAATCGACTGAGACACCCAGGTGCCCCTCAATAGGCTTTTTTTTTTTAAAGAATTGAATGAAAAAAAGAAAATGTTATTTTAAGGAAATTTTAAGTTATTTTAAGTAAAATGTTATTTTAAGCTCATGATTAATACTTTTGAAATGTGTGGAAATCATAATATGTAATATGCTCTATGTATAATATTTTTTAGTAATGGCTGCAGCAAATATGCCTACCTGCAGTAGGTTTGAATAAAAATATGTACCATCATTGGACATCCAAATAATTTGTCAAAAAAGAAAGAGAGCCTAATTGCCAAGCTATTACTTTCTGTAATCAATGCCAAATACACTTTTAACTCAAATCTCACGACTAATCAATGTTTTACTTCCTAGGTCAATAGGAAAACACAAAATGTATTGCTCTTTTTAAAACCTGAGGTGTAATTGACATAACATTATATTAGTTTCAGGTGTACAACGTAAGATCAATATTTGTATATACTGTGATGTGTTGCTTTACACAGTTAACTGGTTCTAATCATGGTCTCTGTGCTAAAATGTTAAATGACCTTTTTCTGGATTTAAATTCACAAATTTTCAACCTGAACATTATTCAAACCAATAAAAATGAAGATAGCAAAGTAATAAGCAAAAACAGAAAGCAAATATTACAAATAAAAAAAAAAAAACCCAGTTTCACTAGCCCCCAAAAAGGTGCTCACAAGAAACAAACTGGTTTAAAAATTGTGATTTTAGGGGCGCCTGGGTGGCGCAGTCGGTTAAGCGTCCGGCTTCAGCCAGGTCACGATCTCGCGGTCCGTGAGTTCGAGCCCCGCGTCAGGCTCTGGGCTGATGGCTCAGAGCCTGGAGCCTGTTTCTGATTCTGTGTCTCCCTCTCTCTCTGCCCCTCCCCCGTTCATGCTCTGTCTCTCTCTGTCCCAAAAAAAATAAATAAAAACGTTGGAAAAAAAAAAATTTAAAAATTGTGATTTTAAAAACTTATCTTTAAACTTAGATGGCAAATAATTATGTAACAAATCATACTTTTTAATTTCAAATAAAATTATTAGCCTTATCAAAAAGTAAGCTAAAGTTCATCTCTTCTGGAAAGGAATAGAATTTTTACTGTAAAAGTAATAATTACCATTTATTAAGTCTTTTATATAAATGATCTCTTTTAATCCTCATAAAAATCCCAAGAGCCACATATCAATATTCCCAATCTACACTGAGTAAATTAAGGCCTGTGTAAAGTTAACCAACTTGCCCAATATTATCCAGCTAAAAAACTTTAGAGCTAGGATTCAGATGCAGATTTCTCTGGAAGCAAAGTTCACACCTCAACCACCAGGACACCCGCCCGATATTTGCCCCTGATGCATGAAGGCAAAGTGTGCTGACTGACAGTGGTCTCTACCAGGATCTATGAATAAGCCCTACCTGAGGCAGTGAGGAGAGTACACTCGCTCCCTCCACAGCAAAGAGCTGACAGGAAACAAGGGCTTCTAGAAGGCCTACTAGACCGTAAGAATGAAAGGGAAAGGACCACTAACTTCTGGTGAAACACAGATGAAACTGATTGGTTTTGGGGTGCCTAGGTGGCTCAGTCAGTTAAGGGTCCTACTGCAGCTCAGGTCATATTCTGATGGCTTGTGAGTTTGAGCCCTCCATCAGGCTCTGTGCTGACAGCTCAGAGCCTGGAGCCTGTTGTGGATTCTGTCTCCATCTCTCTCCGCCCCTACCCCGCTCATGCTCTGTCTCTCTCTCTCAAAAATAAACATTAAATGCATATAATATGCATATAATATGTTTGCTGCCTTCAAGTTGCTCAGGCAATGGAGGTTAAGAAAACAAGGAAATTAGCATTTAAGAAATGTCTCTTATTTACCAGACACTTTCAGGAACTCTATGTGTTATTTCATTTGATACACAATCATATACATGACACATACATGTAAACTAGTACGTATCACTAAATACTAAAGTAAAAATTTGAACTAAGTGCTATGAGAACCCTTAAGAACCTTTTAACCCTGCCCTGGAGGATAGCAGGCTTCTCATAAGAATGGGTTTGGGGCTTTAAGCCAATTCTTAAAGGCAGGAAAGGGGCATCTGAGTGGATTAGTCAGTTATGCATCTGACTCTTGGTTTCGGCTCAGGTCATGATCTCACAGTTTCATGAGTTCAAGCCCCACATCAGGCTCTGTGCTGACAGTGTGAAGCCTGCTTGGGATTCTCTGTCTCCCTCTCCCTCCGCCCCTCCCTGACTTGTGCTATCTGTGTCTCTCTCAAAATAAATAAACTTTAAAAAAAAAAAAAAAAAGGCAAGAGAGGAGCTACTTGAGAAGGAAACAGAAGGTCTGGAACATTCTGTGTCCATGGGCATTGATGTGTGAACCAAACGAGTTAGATATCTGGGTAGAAGAGTTGTGATAGATGAGGCTGATGAAATGGGTAGAATTGAGGAATGTGAATTTTATACTTCTGGAAGTTGCTGAGAGTCTATAAAGAGGAGTGACATAATTACACCAGAATTCTGAATATCTGGTGGCAGAGGAGCTAGGGGGAAACTAGAGACAAGAGATAGTAGGAGTAATGTGGGGCTTTAATCCAGCAGCCCAAGCCAATGTGCATGAGACAGAAATTTTAAAGGTACCAGTGAGAACAGACATTGAGGGAGAGCCTGAAGACTGTTCTGAGGTCAGCGGGCCAGGGCAGTGATGCTGCAAGCTTGGAGGGGAAATGTGGCTCTACTATAATTCCTATATCTGGTTGGGGCTACTCAGTAATGCCAATTTACTAAAGGGAAAAGGAGAAAGAGCATATGCTGGGGAAAAGGCAATGCTTTCTATTTAGAATACGCTAAACCAGAGGTGTCCTAGAGACTCCCAGGTAGGGATGCCAAGGGCATCAAGAGTCAGAGGTCAGGCTCAGGAGGACAGAATGGGCCTTGGTCTTGAGAACCAAAGATGTAGGGATTACCAGGCTGTAGGAGTAGAACACAAAGAAAGAGAAAGAGTACAAGGCAGGGCCCCAGAAGTGCTGACATCTTGGGCTCTACCAGAGAAAGGAAGAGCCAGTGGGAAAATCTAGACAGAACTCAAGGTTGACTAAATTTAAAATACCATACCAAATACCCAACCATGAAACCACGCAATCCACTGAAAGGCACCTGTCCAGCTCTTTTCCTTCCTATCCATGGTAGACAAGCTCTTGGCAGGAAAACCTGCCCCTGTTGTGACTTCTCCCCATTCCAGGAAACCAGTTGGACCTGAGTTACTGCTGAGGATGGAAAAACAGTACTGTTCTATGTGTCAATATGGTTAGCAGTCTTTTTGCAACCGTGTAATTTGTTTCAATGAGCTTAAGGTCTCATACTGATTTTCTTATATATTTTTTATTTTTTTAATGTTTTTTTTAATTTTTGAAACAGAGAGACAGAGCATTATCAGGGGAGAGAAAGAGAGAGAGGGAGACACGGAATGCAAAGCAGGCTCTAGGCTCTGAGCTCTCAGCACAGAGCCCGACACGGGACTTGAACCCATGAACTGCAAGATCATGACCTGAGCTGAAGTCGGCCGCTTAAGTGACTGAGCCACCCAGGTGCCCCACTGATCATTATCTTCTGACACTAAACTAGTATATATAAAAATACAACATTCACTGATAACTGAGAGAAGAGTTATTCCCCCATCCGTGAGGAGGCAGAACTGGAGACAAGTGGATTACAGAGCCTACATTCAAGGTGTAATGCCATAGGAACAGCAAATAAACAGGGAGGGGCACAAACAAAAACTCCTTCAGGCTACCACTACCCTGAGTCACTGGAGCATCCTACAGTAAAACAAAGAAACACGGCCCTGCACTGAACCCCCACTGAACCCCAGGGACCAGGGCATACCTAATGCCACTCCCCTCTCCGCTGTCATAAGCTTTGAGCCAGCATGCAGGCAGCCTGTTTTCAAGAGTGTCTCAGATCACTGTGTGGGTGCAGTAGCACCAGGTGATAGCAATCCAGGGACAGTAAGGGCTATAAAAGAATAACTGCTTTTTTCACATATTTCGGCTCTAGTGAGTTCTCAAGCTTTATAGCAAAAGCATAAATGTCAGATGGCTCTTTGGGGGGTCGGTTTCATGACCGCTGTTGTCAAGGAACTTTAGGAGGAATGCCTTCAAAGGTGATTTATGTGGAAATGCCACATTGGTCCCTCTGGGCTCTGAACTTTGCCATCTAAATATCAGTGACATGAGAACCATGGCCCAGCTCTATAGTTTATATAAAAGATTAACTCCAAGTGAAAATCAGCACAATATTCGTGCACACAGAAAATATTCTCATATGCCTGGATGGAAATGGTTAAGAAAAGATTCATGAAACAAGACTGATTCCCAGTGTTGTAAAAATCTGCAGGACCACAGACAGCTGCCTGGACATTGGTCTATAAAACTCAGACTCCTAAATGAATAGAAAGTGACAGAGCCCTGATGGCTGGTAGCACCCCCTCCTCCCACACTTCTTCGTCTACTAGAGTGAGGGTGTCTCTTGTGATAAGAAATTTGCCACACCTTCTCCAAATATCATTCAGAGCATCTTCAGTAATCTGCACACCTCTCTGAGTTTAACCTTTTCCTGGGTGATGAAGGTTAAAATGGCAACAACTTAGATGAGAAATTTTTGGCAGAAAAATTAGTACTTGAGAATCCCTGTTTTTTTGCAAATCACTGGTGAATTACTGTGGTGAGGCAGCAAAGATCAAAGATAGGACCAGAAATAAGTTGAACCATCCTATGGAGGATGCCACCATTAAGATGCTTCCTCCCCTTAGAACTGGCCTGCGAAATCCACATGACATGGACTTTCACCAAGTCTTCCCAGTGAAGAAGGAATTTTCCTTCTTGGAAATTTGGAAGTCTTGGAAAATTTCTGTTTTCCAATGGAAGATGCTGTTGTTGCTAATGACAACAATGTGGAAAGTAGCCAATATCATGAAGCACTTGATATGCATGGGCACTGTACGAAGTGCTTTATGTCTACTATGTCAGATAATCCTCACAACTCTGTAAAACAGTTATATTCTCCCCATTTTGCAGATGAGGAAGCTGAAGCACAGAGAGTACAGCAACTTGTCCAGGATGACACAACTTGTGGGGAGCTGTGATTGAATTAGAGCTGTGATTAAATTCAGGCAGTCTGATTCCAGTGCCTATGGTCTTAACCTCTATATACTGTCAATGCAACAGACGACACTAATTAACTCACTCATTAATTTCTCTGCAAATATTTACAGAGCACTTACAATTCATGGGCACTGCGCTGAGTGTCAAGGATGTAACAAAGAGTCAAGCAGATACAGTCATTGCCTTGTGGAGCTTATGCTGACTATTCATATTAATCAAGTAATCACACAAACAAGTATAAAATGGCAACTATGACAGTTGCTACAGAGGAGGGGCACTCAGTGCTATGAATACCTATAATCCAGTAATAGGAACTATTGGAAGATCAAGGAAGACCTCCCCAAGGCAATGAAACTGAAACTGAGACCTGACAGATGAGCATTAAGTGGACAAGGAGAAAGGAAGCTCATTCAAGGCAGAGGCTCCATGAAAGGAAGGAAGCTGGTGAGCATAAGCAACCAAAAGTGGCCAAGGCTGAAACTCCAGAAGGGACAGCATGGAGCAAAAGGAGGATGTGGAGAATGGGACCCTGCCGGGTCACACGGGCCAAGTGAGGACTCTGGGCCTGTGTACTACGAGCAAGGGAAAGCCACTAAAGTATTTGGCAGGGGATATGACAAGATCAAACGTGTATTTTGAAAAGATTTTTCTAGGTCCAATATGGAAAACAGACTGGAGGAGGTAGAACGGACATGGGATGATCAGTGAGGAGGTCAACTGGGGGGTCCAAAGAGGCGAGATAAGCAGGGTGACGGGGTGGGGGAGGGTTGATAACAATGATGGTGATGATGTAGTGGAAGCTGAGAGGTATTTAGGAGGTAAAAACCAGTAAGTGATGGACTGGGCAGAGTCGAGTGAGAGTCAAGCAAAGAGGAGGGAGGATGACTCCAAAGAGACCTGGCTCACACAACCGAGTGGACAGCGATTACACTCACAGACACAGGGAATGCTGAGAAAGACCAGATATGTACGGAGGCACAGGAGTCCGATTTTGGACCCGGTGAATTGGAGGTTCCTTTGAGATATTCAATAGGAAATATGAAGGAGTGGGAATGTCAGACAAAAGGTCTGAACAGAGATAAAAAAGTTGAGAGTTATTGTCACATGGGTAGCAAACGATGCCATGACATAGGCAAGGCATCCCAGAGAGGGAAGAAATGAGAGCCTAGAAGCAACACTGAACCACAGCTGGCCAGAGGACATCCTAGGATGAGAACAGAGACAAAACAGAAAGTAGGAGGAAAACCAGGAAAGTGCTGCTGTGGATGTACACGGAGACTACTTCAGGAAGAAATGGCAGGGCGAACTGCTGCAGGCAGGTCAGACATGATGACGACTTAAAAATGTCAGCTGGACAGGGGCACCTGGGTGGCTCAGTTGGTTAAGCATCCATCTCTTGGTTTCGGCTCAGGTCATGATCTCACAGTCCATGAGTTCGAGCCCCAGGTCGGGCTCTGTGCTGTCAGCGCGGAGCTTGCTTGGGATTCTCTCTCTCTCACGTCAACAAATAAATTTGAAAAAAACATTTTTTTTTTAATTGTCCGTTGGATAGATCCACAAGATCTTTTCTAACCATTGCCAGAGCTGTTTGGGTAATGTGATGAATCTGACAGCCAGACTGCAGGGGTCTGAGTGGAGAGGGGAAATGAGGAAATGCAGGAAGGCACAACAGACAACTCTTGTGAGAAGTGTGATTATAAGGAGAGAAGAGAGACAGAACATTTGGTGAACAGGGAAGAGAGCTGTGATGTCTATGTCTATGTTTTTCATTAAAAACAAATGGACAGACAAACAAAAGCAAACCTTAAGTGTGTTTAAAAACCAGTGAGAAGGATCCAGGGAGGAGGGAGAGGTTATTGAGACAGAAGACTAACAGAAAGTTACTTGGAATGCATTACGCTCATCAATTCCTAGCCATTGCCTTTCTGAAACACAGATATACCCCTTGATGTGGCCGATATAAGAAGATGAGCACCCTCTGAAATAGTAATACAATGTCCTCGTAAGGCCATCCTTTGTGGCAGATAACTCCTGGAGATAGTGTAAAATGATTTCAATCTACCATGTACTCTTACTGGGGCTCCTCAGCACCCGATTTAAAATACAGGGAAATCTGGGTGTTCTTACAGATATCCACGCTACAGGATCAGTCTCAAGGTGGAACCAAGGAGACCTTCAGAAATTTATTATCGCAATGGAGAGACCACAAAATGATCTTGGGGCCAAGAATGCTCTTGTCATCTGCAGTCACTACCACTTGACAAAGTTTTGCGATAACACAGGCACTGGACAAAAGATGATAGGATTACAAGTACAGTGACATAACTGGAGGAGAGAAGCTGGTCCTTGAGACATGCTAAGAAGGTCTGTGATCCACACAAATACTGACAACATAGTAACTCCCACAACAACAGTAAGTAGATTCTTTGACAAAACCACCTTCAGTGAATTATACTGTACGAATACATACTAAGGAACTGGAATGTCAGCACCCCAGGACTCTTCCTTCAAGCTAAGCAGGAAAAAAGTTACTCTGTAAGTACAAAACTTGGAAGGCACCAGGATCTCCCCAGCAGGAGTGGCCCAACTGTATACTCCACTTGGGTACAGCTGAAATATTTTATTCATAGGCTACCTGTCATCACTGTAGAACATGACCTCACCTTTTGGGTTTGGTCCCCGTAGGCTCATTACAACCCACAGTAATAAACAACTCATCCAAAATATCTCATTACATTAAAGGCTCAAATTCTTTTTTTTTTTTCCTCATCTTTTTAGCAGTGGCCAGATGCACGGAATAACACAATCTTCCAATTCATTAATGACCATCCTAGAGCAATTCCTTGTGGTTGGTCTTAGTTGTATGAAAAAAAAAAATTAGCCTGGTATCATAAAAAAAAAAAAAAAAAAACCTGTCCAGAATCAGGGAAACCCTAGCTCTGCGACCACTATCTTAACATGTGACCTATCAATACGTCACTTAATCTAGGGGAGGGTGGCATGAGATGTAGAAGAATGAAGGTCCCTTTCAATTCTAATATTTTCTTATCTCCTCCAAGGGGATTTTGAATCATCTTCTTTTAATATCTTTGGATGCCTCTTCCTGAAGGCATCATATTGCAAATCTACAGAACTGTTTCCTAATCAACTGTTAGAACACCCTTAGAGAAATACTGTACATACAATCTCATCAGGTATCTTGAGTTGAACAGCGTCCTCCCCAAATTCATGGCCACCTAGAACCTCAGAATGTGACCTTACTTGGAACAAAGGTCTTTGCAGATGTAATTAGTTAAGATGAGATCATACGGGATTCGGGTGAGCTCTTAATCCAATGACTGGTGTCCTTATAAGAAGGGCACATGTAAATACAGAGACACAGAGAGGAAGGGGACGTGAAGATGGAGGCAGGGATTGCAGTGACACATCTACGACCCAAGGAACGGTGAGGATTTCCAGCAACCACCAGAAACTAGGGAAAAACAAAAAAGGATTCTCTCCTCGAACCTCCAGAAGAAGCCCTGTCAACACCTTGATGGTGGACCTTTTGTCTCTAGAACTGTGAGAAAATAAATTCTGTTGTTAGAACAGCCTTAGGAAAGTAAAACACCAGGTACTGATACCCCACAACTGGTAATGACTCCTCTTGCTCTCATGGCAAATACACGAGGACTAGTAAGGTGCTACCACACCTCAGACCATCTGAAAGTGGTAAAACTGAACTTGGGGAGTTCAAGATCCTGGTTTCAGATGACAAAAACAGCTCTGATGACTCTTCGGTTTCCTTCCAGTGGATGCCAAGTATTACACTTTCAAAAAGGTAATTGCTCCTTTTATTTGAAAAAAGTAATATCCTCTCTCGCAGAAACTACATTCCTCTCCCTTGAAGCTACTGGCCTTCTGGAAGGGGACACTTTTTGCTTCCCTGTGGCAACAAGACTCCTTGCTTCAGTGATTACTGTGACCTGTTATCCAGATTCCCTATCTATGAGATTCTGCCAAGCCCTACACCACACACCATGTGAAGCAGTTTCAGAATATACCATCTAGGGAATAAATACTGGTGACCACAGAGCAATGTTCTTGTAAAGCTGTTAATTTAATCGGTAGGATAGGAGTCTCTAAATAATAGGAAATGATGTGAGAAGGCATCTCCTTCAACAATCCCAAAAGTTCAACAGGGCCCTAATCTTAGCGGAAAAATGAGGCAATGCCAGATTTATGAACAGCACATTTTTGGGGCTCACAAACTGTCAAGAACATGTTATGTTTCTGCTTAGGTTTCTTAGTGGTTTGCTTATTGCATCTCTGTTTACGAACTTCAAGAAGCAGAGTATGGACATCAAATTCTTCTATATGCCCCAAGTAGTCATGTAAAGAAGATTCGCTCACACTGTGTCAACCGTTGAGAGCAATTTACCTTGCTGGTTACGTGGCCGGCTTTGGTGTTAGCATCCTGATGACCTAAATCGAAATGCCTTTCTTCCCTCATTCGACATTTTACAAAGCGACATTTTACAGTGGTCTAGCAACTCTGTGAGGACACAGACTGAAGCTGACGTGGGCTCTGCCTTCAGGCAGTTCACAGTCTAGTGAAGGACACAGTCTCACCAACAAATGAGACAACATGCCCAAGGGCACTCAGGAAATGGAAATACAGTCGCCTACTGGGGAAGAACAACGGGCAGGGAATGGAAAGCCTTCAGCAGGAATTCTTTATGGACACAGAAGTGGCTCCGGGGCAGTGGTGTGGGATGAGGAGAAAGCCCAGGCTTCACAGGCACACACAGTTCCCAGCTCTGCTGAGCGCTGCTTCCTGGCTAAGTAAGCTGGAGTAGGCGTCTGAACTCTCCAGGCCTCGGTGTCCTTATCTGAGGAGTGTCCCCCCCCCGATTACTGTGCTGCTGGAATGTGGCGACGTATGGAAGGCAGAGTGCCTGGGACACAGTGGATGCTCCATTCGTGTTGGGTTCTCTTTCCCTTTTCATTCCCTCGAGCAACCATGGGAACTAGCAGTAATACGTACTACGGGAACATCATAACCACAAGAACTATCCAAACAACAGCAACAAATCCATACGTGGTCGGTATCGTGTTTTTTGTACAATAATCACTATCTTGAATGCTACTCATTATACAGATCAATCTTTTCTTCTCATCCCAAACTTACCATAAACACATATATGAAAAGACTCTTCAGAGAACAGAGATTTATCATTTAGGGGCTTTGTCCAAAAACAATCAAACAAACAAACAAACAACCTTCAATAAGTACGCATTTATCTGGCAAGATTTCAAAAAACTCCGGCTGAAGCAGATAGTATATGTATTTCCCAAAACTGGCATATATACTTGGCTATGACTACAGCCATTATTCAGTAGGGTCGGTGAGCATCAGCTCAAGGAAGACCTTTCATTTCTGCGTGGATGTTTCCTCAGCCGCTATCCTCTCTGAATACCTTAGAGAGTCTTCCAGTGGTGCTGGAGGGAGAGCTTCCCCGTTAGGGATCCAGCGTCTTCATAATTTAACCACCCACCCTGAGCCAGGGCCTTCACGACCAAACCCCATCCACCTTGTATACTTTATACTCCACTCCTCAAACTGGGTCACTTCTGTCCAAACATTCCCTGCCCTCTCTTACTGCCATGTTTTTGCCTCCTATGCCATTCACCTTGCCTGAAGTACCTTACCTTCCGATCTTCAGACAATGAAATCCTAGCCCAGTTCCTAAACCCAGCTCACATCCAGTCTCCACAGAGCTGACCCGGACCATTACCTCCCACCCTCTCCTGACCTCACTGTCCTGACAACATCACACTCACTGGTGTCCCACTGCTGGGCTGTTTTGGGTTTTTTTTTTTATTCTGTTACTTATTCCATACCTTCACTCTTCATTTTTTCCCAACCAAATAAGCTTTCTGAGACTAGGAGCCACAGGTTAGAATCGAGCATAATTCTTTCACACATTACTGATATTAAAATTTATTTGTGGGTCGGCTAGAATACTTGAGGCACTGTAATGAAAAATTTCAAAGTCCTACTTCAGCACTTAAAGCGGTTTGCACAATATGACTGACTTCTTTTGACATTAAAACAGATGACATTTCTGAAAACTCAAGATGAATTAAACTATCGGCATAACATTTTCCCCTGCAGAAGGAAATTCCGTTTCAACAAATATTTTGAAAGCAAGAGAATTATACAAATAAAGTACCTCAGACTTTAAGCAGGTACTTATTACAGCCAGCTATATTAAATAATGTTTGTACGCTAGTCAACAACTTATTTAACAAATTATTCATCGAGTCCCTAATTTGTACAAGGAACCATACCGAGAGCCTCTGGGACGGGAGAGGAATAAAAGACAGGCCAAGTCCTCAACACTCAACACTTTCACGGAGAAGACAGACTTTAAAACTTTTTTATAAAACAAGGTGAAAAGAGCACTATGATATAGCTAACCTGCTGAGTAACGTGTGCGATTAATTTCACTTGGTAGGGCTTAGGAACCATCCGTCAAAACAAAACAAAACCAAAAAAGGAAAAGAGGACACTGGAACGAGGCACTGAGAGATAACTGGGACTCTGTAGACCAAGATGGCAGAAGGGGTGTCCGGGTTGTAAGATTAGCAAGAGCAAAATGGACAGACATGGAAACACACCCTCAACCATCCTTGCTTCTCTCAGTTGGTGATGTAACCTGCTACCTCATGAGAAATCGAAATGGCCCTTCCTCTCCTGTATCTCCCAACTGTGTCTGCCTTCTGCTCTCTCTCGACAGCTTCCTCACTCTTCACCAAAGCTAAATTCTCCTAGTCGTTCAGGCCCCTCCGGCTGCTGTCTAATGTCTCATCTTTTTGCAGGCTCACCCTCCCTCTCCTTCCCTTTGTGGACAAATGTCTGAAAGAATGGTCTCCATTGTCTCTACTCCATTTCTTTTTTTTTTTTTTTTAATTTTTTTTTTAACGTTTTATTTATTTTTGAGACAGGGAGAGACAGAGCATGAACAGGGGAGGGTCAGAGAGAGGGAGACACAGAATCTGAAACAGGCTCCAGGCTCTGAGCTGTCAGCACAGAGCCCGACGCGGGGCTCGAACTCACGGACTGCGAGATCATGACCTGAGCCAAAGTCGGCCGCTTAACTGACAGAGCCTCCCAGGCGCCCCTGTCTCTACTCCATTTCTAATTCACTCAGTTACATAAGGTTAACTGCCTCTTGAATCTTTTTACCCAGTAAAATAAAGACAAACAAGGATATGCTTTCTGATTTCCTCCTTTGTTTTAAAATAAGTTAACCAATAATAATAATAATAATAATAATAATAATAATAAGTTAACCAATATTTTTAAAAAACTTACTTGCTATATTCAGGAAACAGAGAATGTATAGTCTCTGCATAGGATTTCTCATGTCCAGAAAGTAAACTATTATGCAGCTGAGACTCTGTGTAAGTATTTTCAGTGAAGAAGCTGTTATTGTCATGACCTTAAACAATCCCTTCTCTCCATGTGCCTTTCCCTAACTCAGCTCTTCACGTTCTGCCGATGAGAATAGGTAGGGTAGACAACTCCTCCTCTTCAAAAGCATAAAACAGGCACTTTTAAGGAAATGATGTCATACTAGCTGGGTCCTCCATCTTTTCTAGAAGATTGGGGTACGGTAAGGTTTGGTTATCTCCACGCCGTACTGACACACCTACAGAGGCAGCCCAGTCTGGCCCCTGATTTATGTTCTGCTTCACTGGCAGTTTCATTTACTAAAGGAATAATGGCTGAGGTGGTCTCGCCTCTTATATACGATAAATAGCCAGAACTCTCCATAACTTACTTTGCTCACCTTTCCTGCCTTCAAAGCCAAATTTATCGGCACCCATTAGCCACCTACACGGATTTCAAAAAATGCAAAGACTCACCCATATGTTATATACATGTCCGTCTTCATGGACAGTGAGTGTTACATACACTAGTCCATGAACTGTTGGACAATATATAGATCTGAGCTCCTCTTTGCAGATTTCCTTTGTAGTGAACACTTCAGTTCACTGAACAATCCAGTTACCCCCCACTTCATCTTTTAAAAATAAATTTATCCCCCACATACCCCACTTTTTAAAAATAACTCTCCTTAAAGCAGACGAAGTTCTGTAGCATGCACTTCTCTTCTGTCCTCCTACAGAACAGTTTACAGACCTAGCAAATGCATTGGATATGATAGAAATTCCATAAAATATTTGTCAACAGGCAGCTTTATGTTTAACAATATTGTTAAAATATCCATAAAGGTCACCGAACAAATGTTTTGACGAGGACCAAATGGAAAATTTCAGGCCCACCTCTTCAGACCCCTTGTAAGAATCAGGTTAAGATTACAGATGGAAACCCACATTCCATATGTCTAAATGTTTAAAAGTTATGTATCAAGTTAAACTATTAAATAAAATATGGTCTCTTCCTCCAATCTTGACAAATATACCTTAAACCACCTGGAGGTACAGGAACGAATTCAGAATTTTTAGACTCCTTGAAGTTTTACAATATAGTACAAGCCCTAAGCTGTCTGGGGTCAGGAAAATGCCAGTCGGGGTACTCAGAACATGGGGGTGGGTGGAGTGAGGGCATAAGCTGGACACACACCCCCGGATCCCTCAGGTCCTTCATCCTGTGGGGAAATGTGGCCAGAATAGGCTCCTCTAATTCACAGGTCCTAAAGCAGGGCCTCTCTTGCTGGGACTGAAGGAAATACTGGGTAATTTACCAAACTGGAGAGTTTACCAGATCAGTCTTGTTACACTTAGTTAATACACTAGCTGAAACTAAACATATAAAAAGATGATAAAGTAAGTAGTAAAGCCTGAAATTCCAATCCCTAATCACTTCAGCTCCCTCAAGCTCTATAATAAAAGAGTCTAATATTTATCTCAATCTACCCTACAGCCTAATGTAGATTCTGTGCCTTCTTTACAAATTTATACAGTTGACAGAACTCCATTCACACACTAGAGGGAGTTAAGACAAGAGGGAGCAAAAGAAGAGAGCAAGGAGAAAAACATCAAGTATCAAAGATCAGACATGCAGGTCTAAGAAGACATTTCCCTTGTGCTGTCACTTGTCTGAGGAAGCATATGACACCATGATTAACCATCTGATCATAGCCGTGAGTATCACAGGCTGCTGTCACTAGCACACAGATTCATGTAGTTCATTCACTGGCCTCATAAAGCTCCTATTCTAGCCACTGTGTCCACGGGAAGGCAAGCTCAACCTTGTCAACGTTCCAACTGAGACTCACACGGACTCTCCCTACACCTTGCCGTAATCTGCCGCGCTGCACTTTCCACTTCACTTCGCAAGAACATTAATTTGTTAATTTGCAAAAAACTAACAAATAACTCTCATCACAATACATATATACGCACTCCACAAGAAGGGAAGTATTTCAACTGGAAATCTTATTTATGTGTACTTACTGAGATTGTACCATTGTCTAGACCTATGGACAGTCTTCTTGTTTCCGGGTTAAAAGACATGCATGAACATGGAGCTGAAAGAAATGAACATGTTGATGAAATTAACAAAATGATGATTCTCATCGATTCAGGAGCAACTAACTAGCTAAAAGCGTGTGGCTATTTTTTCCCCACGATTTCCTGAAAAACAGTTCATTTAACGCCCACTCACCGAAAAATAAAAACAGTAATTTTACACCAACCCCTAGTTTTTCAGTTATCCTTTTAATGAATATAACAAGTAAGATGTTCTCAAACTGGACTAGTTCCAATGGGCTTAGTCTCGGCTGTTCTGTCAGTATCGAGTCTAAGTTTGCTTGACTAGGTTACCAGTATTTTGTACTGTGTACTCCCTCTGTTACCCGTCTATCTCTTCCACTCACACCCTATCTTTAATAGAAACAACCTCAACCAGGGGGAAAAAAAGAGATCTTATAATTCCCTCCTCCCCCCCCCCCCCCCACATATACACACTAGTATAAAAGTCTATTTTTTGATTTAGAATTGACTCAGGGCATGTGGACTAACAGAAGTTTTTTACTCTCAGCATTCAAGGCCGCTAACTGAAAAAAGAATGAGGATCTGTCTCAATTTAAGAGAGAACCAACTGGACACAGGGCCAGGCTCTGTAGAAAAGAAATCCGGTCTGGACAGGGCCTCCCTGTGCTGCAAAATTGGCTACTACCTGAGTATACCTGAGCCCAAGTAAACTAAGCATACTTGGAAGCCAATGTGGCCAAGAAGTGCTTGCTCAATAGTCGGCATCCAGGTTCCTACACTGGCTCGTAAGAATGGGGCCTGTTGACAATTTATCCTACACTGAAATCGCTGTTGTGCAAATGAGTCCAACACCAATTCTTAAATTTCTCCCCGACCTTCACAGTGGCCCTGCTCATCATCAAATCGTATTCAGCCTCAAATGTTTTTATTCCTACTTTTTACAGTTACGGTTAGACGTCGTACTCAAGGTCACACAGGGAAAAAAAGTTGGAGAAGTTTCAAAGACATAATTCATATACACAGTCCCATTTTGAAATATGTAACTTAGATTATCTCGAAACTAAATTCTAAAAGAATTTCAAGTTCTACTAACAGAGCTACTTCATGAACACATCACTTAGTAACATTTTTTTCATTCTCTATAAAAGGACCCTGAACAACAGAAAAGATCTTCCAAACTACAAGTATTTATTTTCTAGTTTTTAATGATATGTTCAGAAAATAGAAACACAAAAAATCATCCCCACACACACAACCTCCACCAGTACAACAGAGAATCTTCTCTCTGATTAGCCACAAAATTAAACTAGATTCCCAAAAGTACACTGCTGAAAAAAGTAGTCAAATGATATTTAATGTGCTGCCCTAGGAAAGTCATCCTTACTCGCCCATGGCCCGTGAAATATGTTGGCACAATTTCTAGACAGGTGCTAACATGCCAGGTCTTATAGCCTGTAACATGCGTGCAGAATTAAAATCTAATGATTTCATGGAAAATCATCATGTTAGCTGAAAAGAACAACAAAAAAATATATGTTGTTACTACAACTACATAAAGTACATAGACACCTAAAAACATACATGGAAAAATGAAACGGTTTTTGTGTTTGTGTGACAAGTTCATTTCTTAAAAAATATTTTTAATGTTTATTTTTGAGAGAGAGAGAAAAAAAGAATGAGTGGGGGAGGGGCAGAAAGAGAAGGAGTCACAAAACCCAAAGCAGGCTCCAGGCTCTGAGCTGTCAGCACAGAGCCCAAGGTGGGGCTCAAACTCACGAACGGCGAGATCATGACCTGAGCTGAAACCGGACACTTAACCAACTGAGCCACCCAGGCACCCCCAAATTCATTTCTATAATATTGTCTTTAAGCTTATTATTTCACTATTCCTCTTGAAAGTTTTAAATATCTAATGGCTTATTAAGATATGGGCATGAACATATGAAGCAAAACTTAATTGCAGCCCAAAGGGCTATAAACTAGTCAAGAATAACCTCATCACTTAGCTGCCTGCCTGACCATAGAAAAGTCTTTTCTGTGTGATTTCCTCCAAAGTTCATATCTGGTTATGGAACAGTTAGAAAACCCACTGATCTCTGAATATGATTTAAAAGACTTTTTAACAGCACTGCACAGGCTACCCTGACATCTACATTGCTATTTCTTTATTCCTGGATTTCTTATCCCCTTTACTAAATTTCTTGTTATTCTTTTTTTTTTTTTTTTTTTAGTGTTTATTTTTGGGGGGAGAGTGCAAGCAGGGGAGATCATGACCTGAGCCAAGATCAAGACTGAGCCACCCAGGTGCCCCTTGTTATTCTTTTAATGAGAATTTAGAATGCTAACTATGTTCCAGGCATATGATACAATTATATATAAGGTATCAGAGCTGTCATCAAGGAATTTATAGACTGTGACACCAACCATGTATAGGAACTGTTAAACCCATCCCAATGTCACCACTATGGTCCAAATCACTTTATGTTCACAGTAAGAAACACCACCAGAATTCAAAAGGAAAAGACCTTTCTCATAAAGTCCCATAAACTAAATAAATTTAGAAATCCTGTTGTTCTAGAACCGATATGCTTGAACCCAAGATGGTTCTAGACAGCGGAATGCCAGAGCTAAAGAGCACTAGTTTCTGGGTGCCCCCCCAAAGACAAAACCACTTCTTCGAGGGGGGCATTATTGGTAAAACACCAAGTAGACCTGTGGGAGGGCAAGGGGAGTGTTTACGGAAAGACTTTTGGCAGGTGAACCTTATGATGCTCCTCAAACCATTTCCGAACTGTGATACTCTCACAGCAAAAGGCCCTGGGTTGATTACCCATAGGCCCTGGCAGGACCAAGGAGGCAGGGAGTGAACTGAAAAGAATACTGATGGCTATATTTGTTGTGACAATAAATGTCTTTCCTTTTGGGAAACGGGGGAATACACAGATTGACACAGATATCCTTCTAACTTCAACTCACCAGAGATAAACAAAAAAAGCAACCTCTGAAAGACTGGTGTTACGACCCATTCAAAATGGGCTCTTATCCATGCAAGGAAATATCAAAGGGGCAAAATTGTCTGGGGAAGGATAATAAGACACAGTAAATTCTGGCCAAATGGTAAAAGGAATCCCCCAGCAGGAAGAATTAGGAAGACACAAATAAAATATGATTTAAGCACAATATTTGTAGCTGGGTTGCAAAAATGTGATGTTTCACAAATAAGAATTCAGCTTTAAATGATGTGAAACTAATAATTCATAAGTCAATAAGGAAATAATTGCTCTATCTGATGGTTGAAAGTTGAGGTCAGAGACGAAATGGCCGAGAGACTTCTATATGCCCACCTTGCACTGGCTTTCTCCAAAGGCTCAATGAAATGTCTGACCAGACCCATAAAATTAAAATACAGTCCCTCCACTGACCACCTCCATCAAAACTGCATCCTCAAACTCTAGATGAGATAAACACACCATGATACAAGACATGAAAATATATTTACTTCCTCCACCTTTAAGTGTTTCCCCACGAGAAAGGATAACCACACTTCGTAAGCTTTGTGGGGTGACCCCCCATCTGCCAAGGCCTCCCATACCCATCATCTGTATGTGGTTTCCCTGAGACTGCTCCTACACAAACCCAATAAGTGAAAATCAAGGCCTTGCCACTGGTCTGTTGATGTTCTATCATTAGCTTCCTATTTTTTCCCCCACGTTTCTTAAAACCTAAGGGAAAAAAATGCCCACAATTTATTTCTCAATAAAATAGTACAAGAATTCATTTCCATGCTATCTGATTAAGACTTGCCACCCCTCTTTGCTGTTTCAGACTGAGGACAGACAGAAGTGTATTTGGCAGAATTTTAGGAAGCAAGATAATAAAAGGTACAAAGAAGATGGAAAAGAAATTTGTGCAGGCCTGTGAGTACTGAAAAATAATAATCTCTTATGTAAGTACCAGGACTTTAGACCTTGATGGCTTGCTAATACCTTATTTTAAAAATTAAACACTTTCATAATATCGAGCATTTTTAAAATGAAATCTTTGTAATTTCAGGCAGGTAGTCAGCTTAAGGTTTAGGTAAAACTAAAATAAAGAGAAACGCCAGTCTGGGTGATTATATTAATGACCATATAATTTGAAGGAGGAAAAGCTCAAGAGATATAAGCCCTAGACAGAGGAAACTCAAGAATCCCACATCAACCTCAACAGAGTCAGTAAGTAATTACGGAGAAACTGGCTACTTGTATTTCTAATACTTTTACCCCTCAAGTGGTCTCAAAAAGTATATTTATGGCTCCTACTTTTTAAAAGGAGTATATATAGTTGAGAGAAGGCATTCTCAAAATACTCCTACTGGGGGGAAATTTACCTATTTTCTGTTATTTATACCTAGAACTCCTTCATTTTGTGGCTGATTTATTTTCTGTCCTTTGCTTATTGGTTGACCTTTGCTCAAATAAACACAAGTTTCTCTGAAGGTTGAGCTGCGGATTTCCAGCACACTGAGCGCTGTACAACAGCAAAGGCACTGCTCGTCAGCCCACACTGATCTTCACGGGATGTTCCAGTGGTCACTTGGAAACTAAACAAACAGCGGCACTTCCGTGAGCAGAACTTCAGGTGTTAAACACACCCTGATCAAGTCAGATATCAGGATCCTCCAATAAGAGGACTTCCAGGAGCACCCCACCACTGCACAGCAGAGATCTCACCCACAGACATGATCTCCTTCAGTCCTGGTTGTCACAACTCAGTATTTATTAGGTTTATAATGCTCAACCGTGTTTTACTTAATATATTAAGCACACGTAGATGTAGGACTTCAACTGCCTAGCATTAAAAAGCATTTTTCATTTCTTTTTTTTTTTTTTTTTTTTTAATTTTTTTTTTTCAACGTTTATTTATTTTTGGGACAGAGAGAGACAGAGCATGAACGGGGGAGGGGCAGAGAGAGAGGGAGACACAGAATCGGAAACAGGCTCCAGGCTCCGAGCCATGAGCCCAGAGCCTGACGCGGGGCTCGAACTCACGGACCGCGAGATCGTGACCTGGCTGAAGTCGGACGCTTAACCGACTGCGCCACCCAGGCGCCCCGCATTTTTCATTTCAATCAACTATTTTAGGCACTATACTAAAATTAAACCACTTGTTTTCTTTTAATTTAGTCTGGGTAACATCAGCAAAATCACAGTGACTTGTCAGTGGTCATTTTTTCTCTCCGACAAGTTTTAAGTTATCACTACAAGTTTAAGATCTAAGTACAGTAAATTTTAAAATACTCTGTCATATGAAAATCAAACAAGAGTATGCTAAGTAAATGTTATAATTATTCAGATTAATTGACATCTGTTATCTTTAGCTTAGATAATCCACATTTTCATTTCCATTAAAAATCAGAAGTTCCTTAAGCACATTTTCTTCTTAGTAAGTACAGAACTAAAATATCAGATTACACAATTATTTTTGAAAATGTAAATAGTAAAAACAGTAAACTGGCTTTACACGTGGTTCTATAATATAACCTACACCGAAAGAAACCAAGAAAGGAACCAAGGAGTAAATTGAAATAAGGTATAAAATATTAGGATGAGCACTTCCCAATTATACCCAAATCCCCTAGCCCGCCAAGAAAGTCCCTTGATGGAGTTAAAGATATTGTCTAAAAGTCACCAAAATAATCACTACCTGATAAAAACAGAACTTCATTATTTTAAATTCATTATTTTAAATACCTTTCAACCACTAATCTATCCATATGGGTTTGGCCCCAAAACTCTAATAAACCCAGAAGACGTGGGACAACGCACAACGAGCTCCATACAAAGTCTTAAATTACAGAAAGTTCTCCTTTGACCAATGGGCAAATGGACATTTGCAATATACATACAAAATAAGTCATTTCCATCCTAGGTATAAAGCATATGAACATATTAATCATTCTAATTTTCTAAAGCCTCAATTTCAAGTTATCTGTCGCTGCAGGACTGAAGTCCCAACACACAGGAAAAGGAAGCCAATCCAGCCACGACCTCACAAATCCCCATTGGGTTAAGATCAGCAATAACAGTACATATATTGCTAAATACCAAGAACCTGAAAGTACAAATTACTTATTTAATACATCTCATAACCAAAAATGTTTTTGCAAATCTGAGATCAAAGCTAATGACAGTGTATTCAACGGGCTTCAGAGTAGAGAAAAATGTAAAGGACTTGCCTGAAGTGACTCAGCAAATTGGTATCAAAAACGAAAATCAAATTCCAGTTTCCCACCCTGGCACAGGTTCTAACCTACAAGCTATTTTGAAAACATTAAAAAAAAAAATACATATTTTTGGGTGAATTTAAGGTAAACAGTATGTCTATGTCCAAACTTCATCTCTCTATTTGTTTTAACTAATAAGATAATTCATTTAATGCATTCCCCACCTCATTTCACAAAGAATTTGAAGAGACTTTAAAAGTAGATACAATAAAACCAAATCATAGAAATAAGCAAAAAGTCATGACAAGGAAAACAGGTGTAAGAACAGAAAGAAAATTGGAATAAAGATCTGTTGGCAAACGATAGGTTCCATGTGTCACATTATCCAAAAGGACCATGAATCGGGTCCTTAGAGCTGTCCCTCCCAACCTTTTTCACCTCATGATATACAGAAAACTAGATCTGAACAGCCACTGGAATAAATGGAAGAGATTCCTAGAGCCCAGACGACTGGATTTCCCCCTGCGCAGCTAAGGAGACCAGTTCTCAGGGTCTGTAATCCATTTGGATGATCCCAACATGATGCAGCACATGGGCTGGTAATTTCTGTCTTAGAGAAAGCAAAGGGTTTCTGGCCCTCTTAGCGCTTCTTCAAAGGAGCACTGAGCATTACAGTAGACAATTTCTTCAAAAACAGCCATAAAGCATTGCATATATGCACACACCAGTGCGAGCCGAGGGCACGTAGAATGAAGGCATGTCTGCAGAGGGCTAACACAAAGTGGGAAAACTGTATCAATGAACAATCAGACTGAGGGGGCCCCAGCACAACTCCAGATTGGGCAAATGCCATCCCGCCACGCCAAGGCAGAGAGCTGGAAAAATAGGTCATTTTATTTCCGTGTTAGGTGTGCCTTTTATTTGTATTTATCTTTGATAAACTGTCTGTTTTGCTTTGGGGACAAATTCATAAACGCTTAGGAGCCAAAGTAAATTTCATCTGCCCTGGCAACTATAGAACCCACAGAGGTTTCCAATTGTCCAACACACCCTCAGTCCTGAGGCTCTGGGCCTCTCAACCTCCTATTCACATCTTTGGCAGCTGAACTGCTTTACCTATTCTGCATGCCCAAGGGGGAAAGCTGGCAATGGAGGCTCAGACACGATACCCAATACTTTAATCGAGTAAGAGAAATCTCAAACACCTGCCACTTTGGCTCCTGTTTGAGATTTCTCTCCTCCACCCCTCTGTCTGACCCCATGAATGGCAAACGTAGTTAAAAAAGTAAATCTAAAATAACTCAACCATGAAAATGGCAATACCTATGCTTTTCATTCTTTGTTTTGTTTTTCCTGCTGTAGAGCGATGCAAAGGCAGGGGTTGAAATGGTATCTACTAGAAGCCTGGAACAGATAATCACTAATGGCTACAACTGAAACCTCAACTCTACACCCTCAGAAAGGCCCCTCTCTGGTTTCCAAGCTCAAGCAGGTCCCAGTTGGGCACAGTGTAATTTGATCTTGTCACAGGCAATAAGCAGCTATTACAGGAGATACATCAAGAGGATGTTATTTTCTGGAAGAATATTAGATAAGGAAAGGCTCTTATTTCTCACTCATCCATAAAAATCGGCACATAGGAAACTACACAACAAGTCACCAGTCACCCCAAATTCTCTAGAGACGGCAGGGTTTTAAATGGACTTTCTTCTGGGAACCTTTGTGAGCATGTTTCCATTACACCTGCTGCTTGTGACAACACTCACCACACAGCATGAGTGGGGCTTATTTTAGGTATGCCTTCCCCACCGTACACACCATGAAGACAGGAATCATCTGCCCTACCTCGCCACTATATTCTTGGGACGTTGCACAGTGTTTAGTATGGCAGAAACATTTAAAATTTGTTGAATAAACTGTCCAAAGAAATTAAATGGAATAAATATTTCTTTCTGCTTTTTTTCTTTACTCACCCTCACTTTTCGCAGACAATCTGCAGCTCAGCACCACAGTGGCACCAATCGGGACACGGCTCAGTCCTTTCTCTTTAAAGATCATAGAGATCCAGGAGAAACTGAACGGACAGGAATTGGGAGGTATACAATCTGGGCTAGGTTGAGTTAGATACTTGCAGTTAGAAGTGATGGAAACCCACTGGAGTGAAAGGAAGCACTAATGAATGTATCCAGTAAAAGAGGAAATCTCTTGAACTCAAAGGCAGAAGCAGAGCCAGGGTTCTGGAGGGGAGGAGGAGAAAAGCCTCAGGCATCATCTATTTAGGCTTCTCTCCCTCTTGAGCCAAGTGGTCCTTCCTCCTTGATTCGGACTTCCTTCTAAGCGGATCAGCTTTCACTGTTTCTTTACTCACAGCTATAAGGTCTACATATTCCCAGCTCAAGGGACCAGCCAAGGCTGAAACTTAGCATTTCCTACTCCAAATTCTAAATTCTGGGAAAATCAGGTTGGCTCAGGAGCAAACAGCCTTAACCAGGCAAGTCTGGCCTCTCCTCATTCCCTCCTAAAGGGGAAGTCAGAGCTTCTCAGAAAAGATCGGGTCTGAGGACACCCCCAAAGCACGATGTGCCTGCTCCTTACCCTTCCCTTGTGTACCACTCCCCCAAGTTCATCCAGCCTTATCATAAATCCCTGCCTTTCAGGCTCTCTCCCAACCATCAAACTCTGCCTCCACTATTCATTCTTTTTCATCCAATGCCTTCCCCTTCTTCCCACCCATTAAACTCTCGCTGCTTCTCGCTGCTACAAAACAGTACTATCTTACCCAGAACATGAAAAATACTATATTAAATTTTAATAAATGAAATAAACAAGTAAGCCATATATTACATGTAAAGATATTTTCTCTATGTTTTCTTCTGGATTTGGAATACTACTTATTATATGCCACTATAAACACATTATATGGTCATATGTGCCTTGTGATGTCCATGTCATAGCCTCCAGACATAGTGTATCTTTTTACTTATTTTGTAACTAATACCACATAACCATTATTTAAGGACAAAACTAAGTAATCTCTTAACAAAACACCTTTCAATAGGAAGAACTGAAAAACAAACCTTTGGAAATTCAAAGCTATTTCAGGTTTTCTAAATGTCCAAAAATATAGCATAATTCCTTATGCAACAAGATTCTGCCTCTCTCAAGTTAAATAAAACTGACTCTTGCTCAAATATTAGTTACCATGTTATCTAAATGCATTCAACTCCTAGGAACATAAAAGCCAATCTCTGATCAATTGTGAAGAACATATCGTTCTTTTTACTTCTCCACAGTAGTGGAGTTATCCAACAATGAAAGATTATGGAAATCATCTTGACAATATGCATCTTAATTATCTGCAAACCCTGGCAACTAGCACAGTGGCCTGGATACAGCAGGGGCACAATAAATATTTGATCCACTAGAATGTGTACTTCTATCTAAGTATGTAGAAATCAATACTATACATGCATGAGGCTTTTTGTATGTGCTCATAGAATCATGTGTAAAATAGATCAGCATGTTGGCTATAATGTCAGAAGACACTCTTCTCAATGCACTTTAAAGTGCATTCAGGGGCGCCTGGGTGGCGCAGTCGGTTAAGCGTCCGACTTCAGCCAGGTCACGATCTCGCGGTCCGTGAGTTCGAGCCCTGCGTCAGGCTCTGGGCTGATGGCTCAGAGCCTGGAGCCTGTTTCCGATTCTGTGTCTCCCTCTCTCTCTGCCCCTCCCCCGTTCATGCTCTGTCTCTCTCTGTCCCAAAAATAAATAAACGTTGAAAAAAAAAAATTAAAAAAAAAAAAATGCAGATTCCGATTCTATAGATCTAGCATGGTACCCAATACTTGTATTTTTGGTAGGTTCTAGGGTGACCTTAATGCTGCTGGTTCACACACATTTTAATAGCAAGGTAATGCCCTTTCCACTCCCTTTATGGAAGGCCACAGGCAAAATACACAAATAATGAAAGGGTCCTCTTTCTGAATCTCAAAGACTGTGTTCAGTCACTAGGAATATGTATGATAATGTTCTCAGGGACTTATCTGTATTATCAGATTCAAGTCTTCAATAAGTATTGATGTACTGAGCACTTTTGCCAGGTGTAGGAGCCACAGCAGCCTTTAGTCATTCACACAGCTGAATAAATGATAAAAAAAGCAACTAGAGGCATCTCTGTATTCTCAGTGACATTCAAATAAAGACAGCATCACAGAATGACAGCAAAACGGGTTTAGATGTGTGTATAGGGAAGGGGGCGCATAAGCAATTGCTTAGGATCCTGTCTCCATGAGGTTCCTACTCAAGTTCATCTCAAGAAGATTCCTTGCTTACCATCCCTGAGCCCTCATCTTTCTGCCCAGGTCTAACTCTCTTCTGTCTTCATAGTCAAGGTAGTAACAGATCTCTAGAGTCAACTTCAACTTGCTGGACTACAGACCTTCCCCACTCCTCCAGTTAGATACCGTGTCAGGTTTGATGAAAAGGGAAGATCGTAGAAAAGACTGGTTATACCACTCAAAGATCAGAAAAAACAATCAATCAGAAAATTCCTTTCCCTTTCCTTCTGCCTGAGCCCTCGTCACTGCCACCGCTTAAAGAGGAAGTTCACCTAGGCCCTTTGCTGCATAAATGCTGTCTGCTGGAGGCTCCACAGGTTAAGGGGCCAATACAAGTCCTCAGAACCACAAGAAGTTTCTTCTTCCCTCATGCAGGACTGACCACTTGGTTCAGCTTGTGGTTATCACTTGTTTGTTATAAAATTCTAAAGCCACACAAAACCTCAAAGATAATTTGAAAATCACAGAAACCCATTATATCCTTAATAATTCATTCGTTCATAAACAAGCAAAATAGCTATTTAAGTTATTACAGCATTCTTTTGCCAGAGGCATAAACTTAATCACATCTATAATTCAGTATGAATTTATTCCGGTTGTACACCGTGGCCCATACTTCTCAAACTGGGGTACCTGTATCCAGGGACGGGGTGCACGCTATAGCAAGCCGGAGGGGACACAGGCCCAAAGGACAAACCTGAGGGATTTTTCTAGGGTGTCAGTTTTAATTAAGATTTGAAGGAGAGTCAGGGAAACATTGAATAATATAACTAATAACGAAATTAAATAACTATTTTATACTCAAATAAACATGGAATAGGATCCCCAAACCTCATCACTTTTTAAAGACAAAATGCCAGGCTAAAAAGACATTTCCTATTTAGAGGTGCTAGCTATTCTGTAGGAGAACTTCTGCCAGCACACAAGTCTAAGAATCAAATCTAAGGATGTTTTATAATATATTTAAAGATTAGCTATTTATCGGCACAAGGACGTATTTCGCATATAAAATCTTGAGGACATGAGGCTGACTTCTACTTAGAATGTTTCAATTGTAAGCAAGCCCTTCTGGGTACCAAATGGTCAACGCTGAATGTCTTGTATTTGAATGAATAATATAACAATAGTGCAAGAACAAATTTACTTCACAAAGGTAACCACCAGGCAAAATTTTAAATGTCGAAGGAAGAACTCCACAAGAAAGTGAAACAAAAAGTTGGAAAGGAGGGAGACAGCTGTAATCAGAAAGGCAATGTCCTATAGCCCGTCTTCCATTAATCTTATTCAGAAACTATGAATATATGGTCAATTTCAGAACAATTTTCCTATTTTACATACTGAGAGCTAAAATGATTTAATATGGTACTTTCCATCATAAGGTTAATCTCAACCGTCAGACATCCCCACTCAAGAAGGAAACACAGAGAAGGCAACCTGGAAAGGAAGTGGTCCATGTCTAATTTCTAAAGACAGGGATCCAGATACTTACAAGGCATCATATGGTATATGCTTGGCCAATATTGTCCACTGTCTCTCTTTAGCCATACACGAACGGTCCTACAAAAGAAAAAAAAAAGTGTATGTTAAATCACAGCATTGTTAGTCATGGGAAAATGTTCATAGATAGAAACCAAACCTCTTAACTTTAATTATATATATCTTAACTATATATGTTATATATACATATAGATCTTAACTATATATATACTGCATATACACATATATGTGTAAGCATACCACTTATGCCTCTCTATAGATCCTATATTTCTTAAATGTAAGACTTGTGTACACTTAGAATTACATACACCTTTGTGAATATTGTCCTCATATATGTCTATATACACACATGCGATAGCAAAGATGCTTGAAAATTACTATTTTTGTTGTTTTGCCTCTCCTAGTATGTGACCTCTGCCATAGTCTGTTGGAAGCATTCATCTGTCTGAGAAGTTATTAGGTTTAACTAGTGAAGGAAGTGTGAGGAGATAAAATGAAGAATCTGACATACAGAGAAGGATTACATAGTAAGTGCTTTGTCTTGCTGTAGTGCCAGGCCATTATCCTGAGTGAAGGTTTCTCCAAACACGGTCAGGTAATGATAAACTCTGAGACTCAGATTCCTGAGCTAGAGGGCTGGCCAATGGGGCCCACCGTGAAACAAGGGAGATTCTGCAGCAAAGGCTGTGGATTAAGTTCCAGGCCAGCAGGCCAGATACAGACATGGCAGATGCCCGGGAGAGCTCAGAGAGAAGGAGCCAAAGAGAAAATGAACCAGTGAGGGAGCACCACTAGGTTCTTACCAACCAGAAAGGCCCCACCATAAGTTACACCAGCCATGATATCATCGGCACATGCCAGCCAGGCAAACACAACTAGAAGGTAATAGGACACTCTTCTAGAAACCGGAGGAAGTAGCAGAACTCGAACTAAGGGGAAAAAGCAGTTCCCCACTGCCAGAATATCATATAGGCCATATCTCTCACCCCACATACTTAAATCATCCCAGGGAAAAAAGCAGACAAAGACTGAGCAATTTTATCTTACATATTTCAGTCATCATACCAGACTAAGTTTTAAATTGTATTGGATTTTTTTTCCCTAATCAATGGGTCTCCCACCAAATGGAGTAGCAGGATAAAAAACCAGACCAACTACAGACACAATAAAGAAATGCCATTTTCTCAGCCACAAGATACAATGTAGTGATGTACAGTGACATAGCTATATATATTGATGCAAAATTTCATCTTTTGGGCCAACTATCCTAATTTATGAGATGGACAGATATAATGGTAAATAACTTATAAAAAGTAATTCAATATATACACTAAATACCTATCAGTTTCACTTAACCAAAAAATTTTTTAAATATGCTAGTACAACATTTTAATATGGACATTATTATCTCAACAAAAATAAATAGGTGACATCACCAAAAAGGGCAGAGCAGGAAGCTCCAGGAATCAGTCTCTAAACCAAATCAACTACTGAGCTGGCAAGAACTATTTTAGAACTCTGGGGTCTAGCTAGACACTTGCAGCATCTGAAAAATGGTTGATGAAGAAAGAAGCTGGTATATATCAGTGAATTTCACATTTTACTAGCAGCTGCCACCATGCATTCCTCATCCTTAGAGAAGGCAGCTGTGGCAACAGTGGCCCATACTCACAGGATGGCTTGCTGGTACCAAGGTAGGAACCCATCCTCCAACACTGGGGATGTGTGTTCGGATCTGCCTGTTGGTCCACTGAGAGAGGAGGGAGAGACTGGCCACTGTTTCAAACCCCTAAGGCTGAAGGGCTTCCCAGGCAATGCCTGTCAAAGGAATTTAAAGAGGCAAAGACCCCTTTTTTCTTTATTAAGTCCAGGCATTGGAAGAAATCACAGGTTGACCTCAGAGATAACAGAACACAGACTTTAATGATCACATACAATAAGGAATATAGTCTTTGCAAAAATAATGTGTTAAAGTCACTAAACAGAAAACTGCAACATTCCAAAGTAACAGCAGCAATCTCTGGAGAGGAGGGAGAATGTGATTTTCAGAGTTACTATATTATACTGTCTAAAATAATCAATTCTCAAGAAAATAGTACAAAGTATACAAAGAAACAGGAAATGGCCTTTGCATAGAAAAAAAAAAAGTGACAAAAACCAATGAAGAAATCCAACACTGATTGGTCCTATCAGACAAAAACTTTAACTATCTAGGGGCACGTGGGTGGCTCAGTCAGTTAAGTGTCCAATTCTTGATTTTGGCTCAAGTCGGGACCTCGCAGTCGTGAGACCGAGCCCCATGTCGGACTCTGTGCTGAGTGTGGATCCTGCTTGGGATTCTCTCTCTCTCCCTCTCTCTCTCTGCTCCTCCACTGCTTGCACTCACTCCCCCCCAGCAAAACAACAACAACAACAACAACAACAACAACAACAACAACAAAAAACAACCTTTAAATTAACTATCTATATGCCCAAAGGCCCAAAGAGAAACCATAAATAAAGAACTAAGGGAAATCAGAATAAGGATGTATGAACAAGTAGGGCATCTGAATAGAAGACTGAATTTATATAAAAGAGAATCAAATAGAAATTTTGGAGCTGAAATGAAAAACTCACTAGAGAGGCTCAACAGGAAGTCTGAAGACAGAAGAATCAGCAAACTTCAAGATAGGATGCTTAAAATTACCTAGTCTCCTCCCAGTCTGAGGAGAAGAAAGAAAGAAGAATGAAGAAAAAGCAAACAGAACCTAAGGGACCTGTGGGACACTACTGAGTATACCCACATATATACTATGAGAAGGAGAAGAAAAAGACAAAGAGGTAGAAAAATATTTGATGAAAAATGGCTGAAAATTTCCCTAATTTGATGAAAGGTATGAATTTATATATCCAAAAAGCTCAATGAACTCCAGGACAGATGAACTCAAAGCAATTCACAAGAGACACATAATAATCAAACTGCTGAAAGTCAGAAAGAAAATCTTAAAAGCAGCAAGATTTTTCATCAAAAGGCTCAGAGATCAGAAGGCAGTGAGATGATAATGTGCTAAAAGAAAAGAACTGTAAACCAAGAATTCTCTATCTGGCTAAACTATTCTTCAAAAATAAAGGAGAAATTAAGACATTTCCAGATAATTAAAAGCTAATGAAGCTCATTACTAGTAGACCTTTACTACAATAAATACTAAAAGGAATTATTCAGACTAAAACAAAAAGACAATAGACAGTACTTGAAGACATACAGAGAAACTAAGATCACTGGTAAAGGCAATTACACAGGTGAATATAAAAGCTGGTATTATTGTGTGTCTTGTTTGTAACTTTTCTTTTTGTTTCCTGTGTGAATAAGTCACGAATTTTAGCCTATATTAATGGGCGCAAAACATGAGAGTATCATTTGTGACCATAACAAGAAAAGAGGGATACACAACTGATCAGGAGTAGAGTTAATGTGTACTATTGAAATTAAGTTGTTATAAATTCAGACTACATTGTTATAAATTTAGGATGTTAAAAATCCCTTTGGCAACCACTAATAAATAACTTAAAAACATACATCAAAGAAAAGAAAGAAATCAAAATGGTACACAAGAAAAAAATCAATCAAACATAGAAGAAGGAGACAGTGGGGGACTTGAGCAACAAAAAGGATGTGATACATACACGAAAAGCAAAATGGCAGAAATTCTTCCTTATCAGTAATTATTTCAAATGTAAGTGAATTAAACTACAAATTAAAAGACAGGTAACGGCAGAATGGAGTAAAAAGACATGGTCCCACTTTATGCTGCTTAAAGGAGACTCACTTTAGACCCCCAAACATAAATAAGTTAAAAGTAAAAGGATGGAAAAAAGATATTCTATAGAAATAGAAACCAAAAGACAGCCAGGATAGCTATGCTAGCAACAGGCAAAATATATTTTTAAGTCAAAAACTTCTATAAGAAATAAAGAAGGACATTATATATTGACAAAGGATCAATTCATCACAAAGGCATAACAGTTGTAAATACATATGCACCAAACATATCAAACGCTGGCAAAATTGAAAGGAGAACTAGATAGTTCTACAATAATAGTTGGGGACTTCAATATACCACTTTCAATAATAGATGGAATACCTAGACAAAAGATGAAAAAGAAATTAGAGAATTTAAACAACACTATAAACCAACTAGACCTAACAAATATAAAGAACACTCCAACCAACAACAGCAGAACACAGTTTCTTCTTAAGTACACATGGAACATTCCTCAGGACAGACCACATGTTAGGCCATAAAACAAGTGTCAATATATTTCAATAGACTGAAATCATACAAAGTACCTTCTCCAACCACAATGAAATGAAACTAAAATCAATAAGAGAAGAAAACTGGAAAAAAAAATCACAAATAGGGGGAAATTAAACAACATAACCTTAAACAACCAATGGATCAAAGAAGAATCACTAGGAAAATCAGAAAACACTCTGAAATGAATAAAAATTAAAATGCAACATAATAAAACTTATGAGATGCAGCAAAAGCAGTACACAGAGGGTAAGTTACAGCTCTAAATGCCTACTTTAAAACAGAAGAAAGAGTTCAAATCAACAACCTCACTTTATACTTTATGGGACTAAAAAAACAAAAGCAAACTAAACACAAAGCCAGCACAGGTAGAAGTATATAATAAAGATCAGAACAAAAAACAAAATAAGAGATTAGAAAACCAAAGAGAGAATCAGTGAAACTAAAAGATAATTCTTTGAAAAGATCACCAAAATTAAGAACTAATCACAAAAAACAAAGAATGTCAATAATTAAAATCAGAAATAAAAGTGGGAATGTTACTACCTAAAAGAAATGAAAGAGATTATAAGAGAATATTATGAACAACTGCAGGCCAGTAAATTTGATAATCAAGATTAAATGGAAAAAAATCCCCAGAAACACACAATCTACCAAAACTAACCCAAAAGAAATAATCTCAACAGACCTATAACAAGCCAAGAGATTGAATCGGTAATCAAAAATAATAGTGCAGGACCAGATGGTTTCACTGAATTCAACCAAACATTTAAAGAATGAACAAAAATCCTATTCAATCTTCCAAGAAATAAAGAGGAAGGACTACTCACTTCCTAACATTTTATAAGGCCAGCATTATCTGATACCAAAGTCAAAGATACCAAAAGAAAATAACAGTCTCACATCCCTCATGAATATAGATGAAAAAAGTCTAGCAAAACAAATCCAACAGCACATCAAAAGGATTGTACATCATCACCAAATGGAATCTGTCAGAAGAATGCAAGGGCAGCTCAACATAAGAATGTCAATCAACGTAATGCAGCACATTAACAGAATGAAGGGGGGGAAACCACAGATGATTATCTCAACAAACACAGAAAAGCACATGATGAAATTCAACAACCTCTCATGGTAAATAACACCCTCAGCAAACAAGGAATAAAAAGAAATTTTCTTAATCCAATAAAAGGTACTCTTTAAAAATTCACAGCTAACATCATATTCAATGGTAAAGACTGAAAACTTTCTCCCTAAAATCAAGTACAAGACAAGAACGACCGCTTTCACCATTGCTATCATACATTACTGGAAACCCTGGCCAAAGTAATTAGGCAAATAGAAGAAATACAAGGCATCCAAATTGGAAAGGAAGAAGTAAAACTACCTGTATTTGTAAATGATATGATTCTGCCTACAGAAAATCCCAATAAATCCACAAAAGCACTACTAAAGCTAATAAACAAGTTCAGCAAAATTGCCAGGTACAAGATCAACACACAAAAATCAGTTGTGTTTCTATACCAGCAACAAGCAATGTGAAAACAAAATTAAGAAAACAATCCATTTTTAATAGCATCCAAAAGAATAAAACCCCTAGGAATATATTTAACCAAGGAGGTGAAAGACTTGCACAGTGACAACTACAAACGTTGCTGAAAGAAATTAAAGAAGATACAGATAAATGGGAAGACATCCCATGTTCATCGACTGGAAGACTGGATATTTATGACAATACTCCCAAAAGCAATCTACAGACTTAAGGCAATAGTCTCTTCAATAAATGGTGCAAGGACAACTAGACAACCACATTCAGAGAAATGAAGTTGGACCCCAGTTTCACTCCATACACAAAAATTAACTCAGGATGGATTAATGACCTAAATATTACAGCTAAAACTAAAACTATTAGAGGAGAACACAAAGTTAAATATTCATGACCTTGCATTCAACAATGGATTCTTGAATTGGACACCACACCCAAGCACAAAAAATAAGTAAGTTAGACCTCATAAAAATTCAAAACTTTTGTGCAACGAGGGACATCATCAAGACAGTGGGAGAAAATGTTTGCAAATCATACAGATGATGGAGGTTTAGTGCCCATACTATGTAAGAAACTCTTTCAACTTAACAATAACGACAACAACATGACAACCCAATTAAAGGGTGGACAAAGGACTTTAGTGGATACTTACCCAAAGACAAATAAATGGCCAACAAGCATATGAAAAGATGCTCAACATCACCAGTCAACAGGAAATGCAAATCAAAACCATATTAAGATACCATTTGACAGTCACTAGGAAGGCTATTTTATATATATAAAAAGTATACCTAAATAAATAATAAAAAGTATAAATATATATATATATATATATATATATATATATATATATATATATAAAGTAAATGTTCTAGAGGCTGTAGTGGAATAGGAACCCTTATCCATTGCTGATAGGAATATAAAATGATGCAGCCACTGTTGAAAATAGCCTGGCAGTTTCTCAAAAAGTTAAACAGAAACCATATGATCTACTAATTCTCTTAGGTATATACTCCAAAGAATTGAAAACAGGTATGCAAACAGACACATGTTCATGTATGTTCACAACAGCACAATTCTTGCCTTTGCAACAAGGATGGATCGAGAGGGTAATGCTAGGGGACGTAAGTCAGCTTGAGAAAGACAGATACCATATGATTTCACTATACGTGGAATTTAAGAAATAAAACACTTGAACAAAGAAAAAAAGAGACAAACAAGAAAAGAGACTCTTAAATACAGAGAACAAGGAGCACCGGTTGACTCAGATGGAAGAGCATATGTATGACTCTGGATCTCGGGGCTGTGAGTTCAAGCTCCACCCTGGGTGTAGAGATTAGTTAAAAAAAAAACAAAATCTTTATTAAAAAAAAACACAAAACAAAAAACAGAACAAACTGGTGGTTGCCAGAAGGGAGGTGGGTGGGGACCGGTTAAATAAAGGTTGAAGGGGATTAAGAGTACACTTATGATGAGCACTGATTAATGTATAACTGTTGAATCACTGCATTATACACCTGAAACTAATATAGCACTATGTGTTAATTATACTGGAATCTAAAAAATAACAATAAATAAAATAACAGCACAATTCACAACAGCCAATAGGGGCAAACAACTCAAATGTCTATCAGCAGATGAATGAACAAATTACATACATATACTAGAATATTTTCAGTCAACAAAAGGAATGAAGTACTCATACATGCGAAACTTGCATGAACGTCAAAAACATTATGCTAAGCAAAACACTGTACACTTTAAAGTGGTTAACTGAGTGTATGCGAATTTCACGATAAAAATTTAAAAACAATCAATACAGACTTTGCCTGGAGTTGAGGCAACCACATTCGACAGGAGACAAGATTGCGGATGGAAGCAGATGTGCTGAGGACAGCAGGGCTGAAGGTGGAAAGGGCCTGGCCTCATAATACCTCAATAATACCCCTGATCCACCAACTCTTTAGACCGACTTTAGACTTGCTTGTGAGATAATTTCCTTTATTTTTACCTTAAGCCACTGTTAAATGGATTTTGTTACCAGGATCTGAATACATGTTAACAGACAGACAGAGAAGACGAAGGAAAGAAATGTCTCTCCTTAGGTTTGGGGTTTGTCCCACTACATGATGGTGTGGTCATTCACGGAGATGAGGAACAGTGGAGAAGGGCAGGACGTGGGGTGAGAATCATGAACTCGATTTTGAACATTTGAATCAGAGGTGTCTTTGAGTTAGCCAAGAGCTCCTAGTTAGTGAAAATGAGAATTATAATTCAAACCTATGGTATGAAGTTGTTGCAAAGATTAAACGTAAGGTCTGTGACATGGTGCTTAGCACAGAACAGGCCTTCAGTAATTGCCAACAATTATTATTATTGTCATTAATATCACCATTTTTTTAAATGCGCTAATCCACCACAGCTTGGGAGAGTTCAAGATCCAAAACGGTTCCTGCTTTGCCAACATACTGAATATTTGAATCCTTGATGTAAGGGATTTTTCACTCAATTTACAAAGATATCCTGTAAATTATTTATCCAGTCCTTTATGCCCTGCTTTAACATGTACTGGGTATCTGCTATGTGCCAGGCATCGTGCAGGAGCTCCAGACAACTTAACATTATCATGACAGTGGTGAATGATAAGGGCTACAAGGTATTTTATATCCATGCAAGCAATGTAGGAAAGGTATCTCATCCACATGGAGAAACGAGGCAGGCTCAGGAAGGGCTGACTCGGGAGGTGGCCGTATCTATTACTCCATTTATTTCCTTCACTGCCCTGGCCACAATCTGTTATTTGACTTACCTACTCGTAGATGTGTTTATTATCTGAAAAATAAAAATAAGAAACTAAGCATGACAATGCGCACTATGATCTTGCTCACCACCATCTATCTACCTGGAGGCTGCCAGAGCGCGTCGCACATGGCAAATACGGGATAAATATTCACTGGATGAATGAAAACAGGTGAGTCCGAGGCAACAGAGACTGTTGGTTGTCTAGTAGATTCATTCTCCTCTTCTTCCTTAGAAGCTCCCCTAGTGACCCGATGGGCAGAGCACAAAGGCCAAAATGGAAGGCAACAGACCTCAAGCTAGACAAGATGCCTGGCAGAGGTTATTTGCCACGGATACTACTGTAGGCGAACAAAAAAGTCTACTGGGCTTTTCAGGGGACCGTTTTGCCCACAACATTCCAAATGTGGCCTCCCAACAATCCCACAAGGTAGGTATGGTTATGAATCTCATGTCACAGAGGAGGGCTCTGAAGCAGAGAGAGCCCCCAGGTTATACAGAGCCACAATCTGAACCCACACAGTCTAACCTCAGAGGTTGCTCTCTCTCAACCACTGCACTGATGGCAAACCTGTTCCCAATACGGGAGGGGCAGGAAGGCAGAAAAACAGCAAGTTTCATTTTCAACAAACTGAATTTACAATAACTGGAGATGAGAAAATAGCAATAAAATAAATAAAGTAACTATAGATGCGGAGCAGTTTCTCATGTGAGGATTAGAGCTGAAGGTAGCACCGAAGCCATGCGCACACAGGTTGTAACACTACCGTGATGTTAGTGCAATCGATGCTCCTAGTTTTCCAGGTGCATAAATTATAAGGTTATGTAGATATGTATGTATGCATGTGTCCACAGATAAATGTTTAAGTAACAGTGATTCTAAAAATACGGTAAAAAAAAAAAAAAAAAAGGTACACATCAATACAGCTAATACAGGTTTGTTTAAAGATTTTTAAAGCAGCTGTGTAGGTCAAAAGGGTGGCAGGCTAAAATTAGTTTTGACTCTAATTATAGACACAAGCATTTTCACATAAACAACAGCCCCCCCACCAAGCCCTTTGCGTATACATTGAATCCTTACGATAGCTCTATGAAACAGAAATCATCCTTTAGAGATGAGAGGGCCCACAGAATTTAAGTTTGCCTGAACCAATAACCTGCAGTTATTTTAAATTCTGTGCTCTCTTCACTAAACATACTGCCTTCCTTACACCAACATGTATTAAGGGCAATTGAGAACCCTTAGAGTCAAAAATAAAATTCTATAAAAATATGTGTTCCCTTATCTGTAGAGATATAATAATAGTTTAAAAAAATTAAAAAGACACTACATCCTAGACATCCTAGAGGTCAAAAGTAACAGTGGGATAGCCAGGACTTTCGTAGAGAAATGTAAGTTGCACTACACAAAGCCTGCAAGAACTAATGTTTTGCAAATTATATTTTAAAAGCAACACAAAAAGCTTTTAATAGTAAGTATAAAACTTTTTCCTTGGAAAAAATTTCAAGGAAAAAAAACAAACAGCTGTGATTAAGAGTCATGGTTAAGCCAGTAGAGGTCAGTGTATTGGAGAAAATGGATGCCCCTGCTGGAAGGCAGGAAAGTCCTGGCCTCCCGGGAACCCAACAGAGCCACACACTTTGCACTGTCCTCCTCACTGGGTCCTGTAGTCTTCTCTCCCCCGAGCTCTCAACAAAGGCAGAAACAGACACCAAGACAGTTGGGAGAGAGAATCAATTCTCATTTCAAAAATAATAAGACAAGATCTCTCCAGTGGGCCTCAGTCAGTTTAGCAGCTGGGCTATCTTGAAAACAGCATAATCTTATTCTACATTGGACACAGCTGACCACATTTCAACAGGTAAAAGTCACTTTTAAATATTAGTCTTAAATATTATTTATTCCTTAAACCTAAAAAGGTTTTTTTTTTCCTTTTCATTTTTAAGGTGAAAACAGAGGGTAGACAAATTGTAGTATTTCTCAAACTGCACCACGATCAGTGCACCAGCTTGCTCCTTGACTGAGCTCTAAACACAATCAGAGAAGGAATCGCGTTTTCTCATACTTGGCACCTGCCCAGGGCAAGCTCCACTGCCGGGCCCCAAAGTGGTGCTCGTCGTTTGTAACAGAGCAAGAGGATCAGTCAAAAGTTCCTCTCTACAGCCACCCACCCCCGACCGGTCCACTGTCAGGAAGTTCTCTGATCGCGTCTGCAGAGACCTTGCGCAGAAGGCCGCAAAGAGGCTGAGCTCACGCTGAGAAATCTGTACACAGTGCTGGGTGGGATGATGAGGAAGGAACTGCAAATCCTTCATTTTACAGGGCCAGTGTCTAGCATTACCCTAAAGAAATGAGACATGCAAGGGCCTTCCGACCCTACCTCCCAACCCACTCCAACTCCCTCCAAAGAACTGAACCCAGTGCCTGCCTCCACTCCCACCTTAACTAGGACAGGTGTGACCTCCTCACAGGCAGCCCTCCCCTGAGTAGCCAATGTGACCACACAGAGGGATCGAACTTTCAAACAAGCAAGAAAGTCAAATGCTCCCTTTATGAGATTCCTGAATTTCGGTTTGTACTTGACTTCCTTATTTCAAACTGTGCTGATACACACAAGCTGGCAATAGAGTGTAGTAATACACAGGTGCTGAACTGTGTGTGTGTGTGTGTGTGTGTGTGTGTGTGTGTGTGTGTGTGCACGCGCACGTAAGTAGCCGAGCACCACACCAGTTCCACTCCCACCCCCATCCTATCCAGGAAAAATATACCCTTTGTTCTAAATTCTAGTGGTCTTTATGAGTCCATTTATACTGATGGAGACAATGAACTGCGGGGACTGGAACAAGTTGGACCTCCCAAGACAAGTAAAATCTAGAAGTTAGGAATTCTGCCCCACTGCCTCACAAGTGCGTTTATATACATATGCGTGTGTGTGTGTGTGTGTGTGTGTGTGTGTGTGTGTATTTGATCATTGACTTGTTGATCACTGATTCATTCACAGACATTTATTAAACACCTACTAAGCACTAGCACATGAACCGCACTGGAACCACAAGACAAACAAGCGCCACCTCTGTTCTCAAAACTCACCCCCCGCTGCAGGCGACAGGTAGCAGAACATGACCACTTGGCAAGGTAGGAGAGGCCGATACTATTAAAGAAACATGTGCAGTGGGGGATGCATCTAACTCGGAAATGGAGCCTGGGTTAGGAGATGTTAGAGAAGGCCTCCCAGAGATGACGGTGTCCGAAATGCAGGATGAGGAAGCATTTACCAGAGGAAGGGGGAGAGGGAGCAGGGGCATGTTCCTCATAGCGGGAGCAGCATGTGGAGGCAGGAGCAGGCAGGGAGGGGCAAGGTGGCAGTGACGAGAACCAAGCTGGACCAAGGAGCAGGCAGGAGGCCACACAGGGCTTTGCGGGCCACGCTGAGGAGTCTGGGATTTACTGTGAGGACAAGGGGGAGCCGGTGGAGGCCAAACAGCCAGCCACAAAAATCACAATTTTTTCGTTTGTTTGGGAAAACCTGGAAGAAGTCTGCTTACCCTGAAGTAACCAGTTTGGGTAACCAGTAAACCAGGCAAAAAAGGACGCAGCTCTAGACAAGAGAAGAAGGCAGACTTGAGAGCATCTAGGAAGTGGAAGCATCCGGGTTCCGGGGCTGACTGGGTGTGGTGTGCTGCATGAATGGGTGGTTCGTCAGTAAGTGATTTTTTTGTAGAAGGCAATGCTGACTTCATCTTGAACTTGCTGGGTGGGTGTGGAGACGCTCCCGTTAGGACTGTCAAGGAGTGAAGTGCCTGCCTATGTGGAGTCCAGGGGTGAGATCTGAGCTGAGGATCGGGATGTGGGAGTCACCAACAATAAGCAGTAGCTAAGTCCCTGGTGAATAAGAAGAAAATAGGGCCAAAGACAAACCCTGGAATAACACCAACAGTTTAGAGGTGCAGCACTCAGAAAATCCGCAAAGACCTCAGCGTGGGCCACCACGGCTGTGTAACAAAGGCCTTCACCTCTCAGACACAGAACATGTCCTAATTTTTGGTCCAGAAAATAAGGTCATTGTAAACATACCTAAGAACTGAACCAAATTCACAGTGAAAACGTGCCCATAATAAAAAAACTATCTATATAGGTCACTTTTCTGAGAGAAGAGGGAAGATTGGGGGTGGTGACAAACAGTATACCACAGGTTGCTAAGCTACTGAATAAAATAAGACGAGGCGTCTACCCGTGTTGAAATTCAGGCTTTTAAAAATGTGCCCTAGAATGATGCAACCTTCATTAGTTACCATAGCAATGAGCTTCATTTCCCAGGGGACAATTGTTATTTTTGCCACCACTGAAGTAACTTGGGGGGGGGGGGGAGTAGTGATGCCGACACCGACTGTGTTTTGAGGACCCTGAATTTTCAGGGAATACTCTTCTAATAGATCACAAAGCGTAACCTCAATACAAACAGAAGGCAGCCCCTAGCGATGGGCAAACTAATAGAAAAACTTGAAGCAAGGGAATGTCACTCAATAACTTTTTGTTGTTTTTACAGCAACTTGTTTCAAGGGGGTAAAAAAAAAATGCCTCTAATGCAAATAATGTTGCAGAAATTCTTGGGAAACACACCTAAAAGATTTTTTTAAAAACCATTTCACTATGATTATTTATAATAAAAACAAGCTACCAGCTTCTCGTGATATGCATTCAGATCACATGTAGTGAATAAACCCAATCTTCTACAAATCACTGTGTATCTCTGTATTGAGGATTTCTCCACAGCTAGACAGACTGCTGTGTGGAGTGAATTCAGGCACCTAGGGGTTTAAGACAGAGGGGCTCAAGCTGAGTGCTGTCCAGCATCTGGACCACCCCACCAAGCAGCTCAAGGCCAAGCTTAACCATCCACTACATCAGACCTAAACAACTTTGCTGAATCACAGACACCTGGAGTTTTGTTGTTTTTTTTTTTTTTTCTCATGGCTGTAGGAACCTAGCAATCTAAGGCTGGAGAATAGGTGTGGCTGTTTTATATTTCTAATGGCATTCCTGCTTTAAAATACTAACAGCCATTCTGGTCATTCGCGGTCATGTGCTTCAGCGAGGTATGCTTATTACAGCCATCACCAGAAAGTACTTTAACCAGCTGGGTCCTTTCTCTCAAACCAAAGGTCATGGAAGCCTTCACAATTTAGAATCTTAAACATCACAATTAAGTAGCAGCCATCTTCATTGTTTTTTTAAATCTATAAAATGAAGTCTCAAAATGAGGTTAAATAGCCCCCTATGGCAGGTGAGAAATTATAAACATATACAAAATACATGGAATTACGGTCTTTATCAATTAATACTAAGGGTCTTAAGAGAAAGAAACCCCCACAAGGCCTCGATTCTGAGTCATTTCATTACTTTTTTTTTAAGTTTATTTATTTATTTTGAGAGAAAGAGTGAGCAGGGGCGGGGGGGTGGGGGGAGGCAGAGAGACAGAGGGAGAGAGAGAGAATCCCAAGCAGGCTCTGGGTTATCAGTGCAGAGCCCGATGCAGGGCTCAAACTCACGAATAATGAAACCATGACCTGAGCTGAGATCAAGAGTCGGGACACTTAACCGACGGAGACACCCAGGTACCCCCTGAGCTATTTCATTACTAATAAGCATTACGCTGGGTCTGCAATTCGTTTCTGTGCATTCTAGCCTTGCTTTGTATATTTTGTTTTCTTAGTTAAACTCTTAGGGGCTAATGTTTAAGCACAGCTTGCTGTCTTTGCATAGCTGTGGGCTTCAGAATTCCCAGACTCCCTCCCTCTCACCTCTCACCTCTCACCGCTGTTACCTGCGTATCTGCTCTCTCATATTAGCGTACCTCCCCTGCAAAGCCTTCCAGACTCCTGGGCGGAATGAAGCTCCAGAATCACATCGCATCTCGCCAACGTCAGAACAGTCACATGGCCTGTCAATGCTAGTTAGCAAGTCCATATCTCCCCATCAGGTGAGTTCCTTGAGAACTTCAAAAAATTTTTATTTTTGAATATTTTTACCTTTGACTTTTTATTACCTATAATACTTTTATTTTGAATAGTACTTAGCATAGGGAGGATGCTTGGAAAAGGTCATATGAATACACAAAAGGAAGGAAAAAGAACAGGAAATAGTAGAGAAAAAAAAGATGAACACATTCCCGGCGCAATGGTGAAAAGTAACCCATAGGGCAGCACTAGAAAGGCACCAGATCAGAGAGGCTGGATGGGTTCCTGCACATTAGCATCGGCAATGCCATCTGCTCCTCAGCCAGAGTCCCTCACAGGCAAAAGAAACATGAGTACAAGCCTTGAACTGTCAGTCTGAGCAATTCAACACTGCAAGAGTGTTCATCAAATATCACCCACTAGGAGAAACACGGATGGAATCACTAGAGGAACGATGTAGATTTAAATATTGTTCTTGCCTCTATACACAGCAGGAGGGCATGGTCTGTGTCCTCCTACTCACCACTATGTTCCTACAGCCTGTCCAGGGGCAGGCACGTGATAAATGCTCAACAAGGACTTAATGAAATAGTAAACTGAAAGAGCAGTGATTCAGAGGATGCCCCTGGCTGCCACTGCTCTGAATGTGTAGACAGATGAACCGCTCTCTTCCAGGGTAGCCACATGCAGCAAAATGGCCAAGAATTTTACACCTTAAAAAACAAAGCAGAGCTGGCAGGAGAGGGCAAATGGGGAGTGACTGTTCAATGGGTATGAGCTTTCCATCGGGAAATGGATTGTAGGGAAGATGGCACAACATTGTGAATGTACTTAACGTCAATGGACTGTACTCTTAAAAACAGTTAAGACGGTAAATTTTGTTATGTCAATTTTACCACAATTAATTTTTTTTTAATTTTTAAAAAAGAAACACAGCCATCTCTCTAAAAGTATACCCTTCATAGAGCTGCAAAAGATGTACCAATTAGAAGACAGCTGTGGATAGCCTGGCCCTGGAGGGTCAGTAAAGGGCATCCCAGGCTGAGAATCCAAGGAATTCACTTGCCCAATCCAACAGGGTAGGGCAGCAGGTTTCCAACCAGAATTCAAATCCAACTTGGACTCAGGGTTTGGAGGAATTAGACTTGGTATCCTACGAAAAAAAGGAACAAAGGACAGTTTCTGAGCCGTGGGGATGTGGGTAAGTTTACATAACGAAAGGGGATGTTTTCAAAAGATTACGTCGGCAGTAGCAAGCAACTTGGATTAGACAAGATCGAGATTAAAACCTACGAGACCAGTTGAGAGCCTGCTGTAGGGATTAACATGTTAGAACAGAGTGGCGGCAGGGCAGTAAAGAGGAAGAACCAAATCCTAGATACGTTTCTAAGAAGGAATCACAGGGCAGATAAAGAACCAAAGGTAGCTACATTTCCAGTCAAGAAAGCCACGCTGATGACGAAGGAAGATTGTGACACAGTTCCTACACATATTTGAAAAACAAGGAAAAGACCTCACAAAGTCAACTAATTTTTCCAGAAAGAGAAGCTGGAAAATCCCATTGATTTTAGTAGTGTGACAGAATAGACATTGAAAGACCTTCTGGATTAAAACAATCAAATGCTGGCTTAAATTGAGTAGAATCTAGTTTTTTCTTTATTGTTGTTATTTTAAAACCTATTTGAAAGTGAAGGATCTGAAGATCCCCAAAACTCAAATAAGTGAGTTTTTAGCAATTTTTTAACTCTTAAGTTTTTAACCTTAAGAGTTTCAATTGGACCCTATAGATCTTAAGTATCCATTTTAATGACACACTGGGCATGGGCTATAAGAGAAAAGGTCTAAAACCTAACCAACATGGGGAATCTAATAAGAAACTTTATTTAAGCCAGGATTTCAAAGACCACTTCCTTGGTACAAGAGTTTATAAGAAACAAATTCCCCCCATGCAGAAATGGGACAGTAAGGAACTGTCCAGGTAAAAATAAACAAATCAATCAATGTATCACAAACTGGCCCTCAGGAAAGATATTTATTCTACTTGCGTGATCTGAGAAGCCTCTAATGGAGAATTTAATTTTAAGTGGTCCTAGATTTATGATGTCCATGGGCAACCATAGAAGCAAAAGCAAACCCAATCTTATCTCAACTTCAGGGAGACCTTAAAAATTTTCTAAAAAGTTCTATGGAAAATGAGTGGATTCAATTTTTAAAAATAACAAAGCCCACCAGGAAACTAGGTATCAGAGAGAGAGAACCAGCAAAAATTAAAGAGCAAAAAGAGACCACCAACAAAGACTTGATACTAAAATCATCAGAAATAGCATATAAAATAACTACATTTAGTGTGTTTCAAGAATAAAAGAGAAGGTGGAAAATGAACAGAGATGGGGGTGCCTGTGTGGCTCAATGGGTTAAGTGTCCGACTTCGGCTCAGGTCATGATCTCACAGCTCGTGAGTTTGACCCCCATGTTGGGCTCTGTGCTGACAGCTCAAAGCCTGGAGCCTGCTTCAGATTCTGTGTCTCCGTTTCTCTCTGCCCCTCCTGTGCTCATGCTCCGTGTGTGCCTCTCAAGAATAAATTTTTTTTTAAAAAAAGGAAAAAAAAAAAGAAAAATGAACAGAGTAAGTGGATTGAAAAAAACAACTGAAAATGAAACATATAACATTACTGAAATAAAACTGCAATGGACAAATGGAACAGATTAGATACAATAGAAGAGAGGATTTATAAACTAAAAGACAAATGAAAAACACTCTACAGGACAATCCACACAAAGACCAAGATATGGAAAATATTACAAGTTTAAAAACATGAAAGGCATTGTAAAAAAGACTAGAATGAGAAGAACTAAGATATGTATAACTGGAAGGAACAAACATAGAGAATGGAGAAAGAGGCAACAGTTGAGAAATAATGGCTCCGTCTCTGACAGACACTTTGAAATATGTCAACTCTAAGATGAAGATAATCAATGGCAGGAGATTAGCCCGGGTCAGATCAAAAAGTTATCATTTTGGGGCACCTGGGTGGCTCAGTCGGTTAAGCATCCGACTTCAGCTCAGGTCATGATTTCCCAGTTCATGGGCTGGAGCCCCGTGTCAGGCTCTGTGCTGACAGCTCAGAGCCTGGAGCCTGCTTCAGGTTCTGTGTCTCCTTTTCTCTCTGCCCCTCCCCCACTCATGCTCTGTCTCACTGTCTCTCAGGGATAAATAAACATTAAAAAAAAAAAGTTATCATTTTCTTTCCTAGATAACTGACCAGCCTACAACTGTAACTCAGCTAGGCTCCCTCTTCCCCTGATGTCTTAGAACTTCAGACAAAGAAAGTATTCTCTAAGTATGAATGTGGGCCTTGTTAGAGAAAATAGGAATCCAATCATGCATCACTAGATCTTAACCACCTTTCTTTGCTGTCCATGTTCTCGTAAGAAACATGCCATACACATTTTTCAACACCACCTCTTCTAATTCAGTGGTGACTGGAAATGCTCCATGAAGACTATGGACCCAAGTTAGGCAAGACATGATTTGGGAAATAACTTCCACTAATGAAATTAAAGAAAGTAGGGCATAAAATATAAAGTTCATCCATTTTCCTGCCCTACTCTATTTCTCTTTATCCCTCACAAAACACCCTAAGGTGAGTAAGGCAAAGATATCATCATTCCTAGTGATGTCTGAAGGTGCTAGGAGTCTAGAGGAATTAAACAGTTTGATCAAAGTTCCACAGGAAGATGACAGGAAAAGTCACATCAAAAGCCTACTGTCTTAAGTACATCATATGAACCTTATTTGGATTGTGGTCTGAATAAATCAACCATTAAAAATATATGTTCAAATTAGGGAAATTTGAACATGTTAAATGATATTAAGTAATCATAGTTTATTTAGTTCTGCATAATAGCAGCACTGTGGAATGGGGAACGAGCTAACATTTATATTATTAACAGGTAAAGTGATATAGTAATCTATAACTCATTGAAACTGAATCCCAGAGGGGCGCCTGGCTGGCTCAGCAGGTAGAGTATTTGACTCTTGATCTCAGGGTGGTGAGTTCAAGCCCCACATTGGACGTGGAGCCTACTTAAAAAATAAAAAATAAAAATAAAAAAATAAAGTGAATCCCAGAACCCCTACCCAACAAAGCGTGGAGTGGAGACATCCATGAAACAAGATTGGCAAAAGGTTGGTCATTGAAGCTGGATAACAGGTACATCATTATTTTCATGTGTTGTATATTTCAGAAATGGTCTGCAATTAATTATTTTTTAAAATCTTGAGGTCTTGACTCATAACAACTGTATATATAACTGCATGTAACAGAAAGGGATAGCCTCCTTTGTAGAGAGAAATCATGAATAGAGAAACAGTAGTGGATACACAATCAAGTAGTACTAAACAGTTTTGTCATCCAGATGGCAATCTGAATTGGTTTAACATCCTCTGTTGGTATTAATAAATAGTTCACAAATGAAACACTTTTTATTTCTAGAGAATGGATAACAATTTCTGGGTCTCTAAAATGAATGAACAACCTAGAAAAAGCCCTGCTTTAAAAGATGTTAACAGCTGAGGCAAATTATTTAGCATATATGTCCAAAAGAAATTGCTACAAACTATCTTAATTATCCCACTAGAAAATTTTTAAAGCTCTCAACACATAATATTCATGTTAAATATTCTCAACACATAAATTACAGTAGCATATGTAAATGGTAAAGGAGACAACAGCATATGGGTTGCTTTGAAGTTAGCAGAGTGGACGAAAATGTCTATTTTCCAGTGCTTAAATATATTTCATTAGGAGATTAAATTCTCCTTACTACTGGAAAACACTAAATGGCATAAAAGTATTCAGATTCCATATTAAATAACCTACATTATTTTGAACATCCATCTGCTCTCCTTTATGACAAAAGAGACAAGTATTGAGATTCTAGATGGAATCATAAAAGCCCTTACATTCTAGCCTATTTTATAAAGTAACTAAGACTAATCGTATTTCTCTCAAATTTTAAATGTATCGGACATGCTTTGTAGTAATACAAAAGAGATATAAAATGGGAAAATCAAAAAGACAATGACACTACATCTTTACTCTGCCACATCAAATAAACAGAACAGTAGCCCTCTACAATTTTGCTTGATATAAAGTGATGATTTAGCATGAATGGTTGAAAAATCTGTTACCTTGAAAAACCATAATAGACAGATACCCTCTCCTCCTATAATCAACCTTTCTTCCTGTGGGTTTTTGAGATACATAATGTATACTCATGAATGTTAATAAATCCCATAAATCAAAATCACATTAACTTCCCTTCCATATCGAACCTTCTCCATAAGCACCCATAGAATTTCCTTGATGTATCAAAGTACATGCTGTAAAACAATGTAGATGAACCTACAACAACAAAATTTCTTTATGTGTTGAAGAAAAGTCTATTACTAGAAATAATTCACTCTCTCTTGACCTCACTTGGAAAACATGCTTAAATTCAAGCCACACCAACGGTAAAGCTTACACACACACCCATTAAATGCACAGAGCAGCCAGAGAAACAGAACCTTCTGTTTATTGGTCAACCCTCATTTATATTTTTTGTGGGAGAAGTCAAGTAAAAGTAATAGTGGAAACTAAATTATTTTCTAAAATTCTTTTCAGGAATTCATTAACTTCCAGAAAGATTCCAAAATTCCTACAAATCTTGAGCTAAGGCTGACGAACCACAGAGCCCCTCCACCAGAAGCCATTCTGTAAAGCAAGCATGATATGTACATTATTGCTCTACATAATATGCAGCAGTATCGAGTTAATCCCTGCAAAAATAAACATCCAAAAAGCTTAGCAGTACCCAATATTTCTACTAGCCAGCATTCTCCCAAGAAGTTACATACGTAATAAAATGAATGAAATCAGCATTTTCTGACTCACACAGAGTAGCTTTTCATGAATGGGTACTTAAGTGTGAAGACGGATTAACTCTGATCTCATTTTAATGAGTTTCTCTTTGTCTTTGAGGGACTACTCTGCACAGAAGCTCAATCACTCCACTCCATAGTCATTTCAATCCATCCATTTAAGAGGTTTGAGAATGGTGCTGACCCGCACTTCTGTGGGCATACTAAATGCACCAAAATGTAAAGTCAGACAATAATTTAAATAATGTAAAGTCACCTCTTCTGTCCACTAGATTGCTAATTCCTGTCCAGGACGCCTCTGTGATGTAAATGAAATCTGTCCTGGCTCTGCTATCACATTGCCTTTGTTACCCTCCCACTGACACTCGCAAGAGCCTCCTATCTGGTCTCCTGCCTCCTATTCCACTCTTCTCTGATCCCTTCACCCCGCCACTTAGGTACTTCCTAAAATGCAAATTCAACTATGGCTCACCTTTAGAGATGTTCAACCTTTGTGTGGTCTACCAGGTCCTCCACAATCTGACCCATGTGCGCTCCTCTGGCCCCAGCTGCCCGATATTCTACCCAACTACTCTTAGTTCTCTAACTCAGTAATGATCAAACTTGCTTGGAGAAAAACTAAAACTGAAAGGCTGCCATAGGGTTAAACATAGGGTTGCCAGCTTTTTATTGAGCCAAAGAAAAAAACATCTCAAACAAACAAACAAAAGAACCCTACAATTTGTTGGCACTTTCATTTTACAAAAAGTTAAGAAGGACATGATCTTAGAATTCTAAACTCTGAATTATAGGGGTGCTGGGTGGCTCGGTCAGTTAAGCGTCTGACTTCGGCTCAGGTCATGATCTCACAGCTCGGTGGGCTTAAGTCCCATGTTGGGCTCTGTGCTGACAGCTCAGAGCCTGGAGCCTGCTTCGGATTCTGTGTGTCCCTCTCTCTCTCCCCCTCCCCTGCTCATGCCCTGTCTCTCTCTGTCTCTCAAAAATGAATAAACATTAAATAAATAAATAAATAAATAACTCGTATTGTCCTTTTTTCTTTTTATCTCACCACACACTGGTGAAAATTCTTGCACCAACTTCTTCAGCAAAAGCCATGCCCTCGCTCATCATACCCTATGCCCCCTGCACGCGCTCTCTGATGAAGCATCTGTTTCTACCCCATTCTCCTTTTTCACTTGCATAACTAGTATTCATCCTACAACACTCACCTTATAGGGCAGTCCTTTTCCAATTTTAGCATTCATAAGAATAACCTGGGGATTGTGTAAGATGCAGATTCTGGTTACAAAAATTTTGTCCTATGGTTCCTTCCAGAAGCGTTGCGGTTTGGGGTTTTCATCTAAGTCTATGATCTATTTTGTGTTCATTTTATATACGTATGAGGCATGGGCCAAAGTTCATTTTTTTAATATATGCATGCCCAATTGTTCCAGCATCATTTGTTGAAAAAATAGTCCTTTCTCCACCGAATTTGTCAAAAATCAATTGACCGTGTATATGTGTCAGTCTCTTTGCAGACTCTGCTCTGTTCCACTGATCTGTTTGTTTAGGCCAAGCTATCACACATGTATCTTGAAGGCTCAAGATACAAAGAGCCTTGTGTGCAAATGAGAAAGGACCTGGAATGTACCAGACCTCCTTGATGTTTGCCTATGTTTTCTTTCTCCTGTTGTACTGTATCCAATGTCTTTACCAAAGCCTGAGGTAAGTATACTTTGTGAAATCTTGTTGAGTCCTTTCAATCAATTGGCCCTGGGTAACTGCTGCAATGATTTTGCTTTCTGTGATTAAAAAGAGAACACAAGGCCAAAGAACTGGCTGTTTTCCATCTTGCCTAAGTGGGTCAAGGTCAATTCTCTCTTTGTCCTCTCTGCTAGGAATGGCACTTCCCAAGTTATACTCATCACGGCCTTTAGGTCTGCTTTGATTGTAACTAGTTAACCATGGCCAAGATAACGAAGATGATTGCAAAATGGAAGATTTTTCAGTCTAAGGCATGTTTACAAACCGGAGTCCGTGAGCCTAAGAGTACACACAGGAATGTGAGCCACAGAAGGCAGATGAAGCTAACACAGCAACCTGAAAATGAGCACAACCCAGCAAAAGCTGAAACCTTTTAGGAAGTATCACCAACCGCTCAACGGATAGTTGCTGGGCTTCCTGGTACCTAAAGGAAGACACAGGTGGACCCCCAGCACATTGTAAAGATCGAAAAACTTCTGGTGGGCATCCCTTCCATTAAGAGTCAAGCTAGATTAAAGCATACGCAGAGGGGCGCCTGGGTGGCGCAGTCGGTTAAGCGTCCGACTTCAGCCAGGTCACGATCTCGCGGTCCGTGAGTTCGAGCCCCGCGTCGGGCTCTGGGCTGATGGCTCGGAGCCTGGAGCCTGTTTCTGATTCTGTGTCTCCCTCTCTCTCTGCCCCTCCCCTGTTCATGCTCTGTCTCTCTCTGTCCCAAAATAAATAAAAAACGTTGAAAAAATTTAAAAAAAAAAAAAAAAAAAAGCATACACAGACACTCCCAGAGTCTGAGAAGTTACACTCCAGCACTGCCCAGACATGCAGGCACCGAACAGGAATGGAGAGTGGTGGTGTGGGTAGCGAAGAAAAGCCTCCCTCGCTCCTACGGGCTGAGAAAGTGAGGTAGCGGGGATAGCAGCAGCAGCAGAAGGAATGATAACAACGGTCAGGGGCAGAATGTTCGTGTCCCTCTCAAAATTTGTATGTTGAAATCCTAACCCCCAGTGCGATGGTGTTAGGAGGTGGGGCCTCTGGGAGGTAATGAGCTCATGGAGGCAGCGCCCTCATGAATGGGATTAGTGCCCTTATAACAAGAGATGTCATCTCTCCACCACGTGAGGATATGGTGAGAAGACAGCCATCTAGAAGCCAGAAGAAGGCTCTCACCCAGAGCCTCCAGGACTGTGAGGAAACCACCCAATTCACGATAATCTGTTACTGCAACCCATGCTTACTAGGACGCCACCAGAGTGAGGTTTCTTTATAGGAGACACATTGTGTTTTACTGGCTTTCCTTCATTTAATCCTCACAAAAGTTCTAGGAGGGAGATCCGGCTCTCGTTTCCATTTTAGAAGTGAGGAACTACAATGTGCTCACACTAATCTGCCTGTGGCCCCCCAAGCCAGTGAAAGGACGAACCAGGAGGTACTCGAGGCAGCCAGAGTCTAACGCCTCGGTCTTACTCACCTCTATCTTATTTCCGAAGTTGTCTGAGCACTCTGAGAGAGGAAGAAAGCAGACTGTGAGGACAGAAGGAAAAATGCAGGAAGCTTACTGAAGTTGTCACTATTTAGATAACAGAAGACAGGAAGCAAAGAAAATGGCCTCCAAGCAGCTACAGCACCTTGCAAAGTGCTTCGGGTAGGTCTGGGTTTGATCGCTTCTAACGGCCCTAGAGGGACACGAGACAAACAACATGCGGCTCTGTCATATTCTGTCAGTTACACAGAGCTGCTATTCTTTTTTTGTTTTTAAGTTTACTTATTTACTTTGAGAGAGAGAGCGGGGGAGGGGGAGAGAGAGAGCAGGGGGAGGGGAAGGGTGAGAGAGAGAGAGAGAGAGAGAGAGAGAGAGAGAGAGAGAATCCCAAGCAGGTTCCATGCTGTCAGTGTGGAGTCCGATATGGGGCTTGAGCCCATGAACCATGAGATCATGACCTGAGCCAAAACCAAGAGTCGGATGCTTAACTGACTGAGCCACCCAGGTGCCCCACAGAGCTGCTATTCCTACAGGCTGGCATGGAAAATAAAGGTCACTTCATAATTTCTCTCTCTTCTAATGTCGTTGAAAAGAATTAGGGCTTCCCTACAGGGCCGCTCTCCATATCTCCCTACCTTCTCCTCCAGCTCTATGTCTTGTCAGTGTGGACGAAATCCACTTAATCCAACCATAACACATCCAATCACTTTGATCAGTACACACAAAACGTTTTAGCCAACAAGTTCTCCTTGCTCTACTAAATTTATTCTTGGTACTGAATACCTGAGAAAAATCGGCCCCGGATTTCCAGTCTTCAGGTGGTAACAGGTGTTGTAAATTTGCAAAAGTTTAATTGACTCTAATCTGGTTTCATGATACTAAAACTGTTTACTAAAAGGCCAAAGTATTACTCCTCCTTCATTTTGAAAAGCATGCACGAAGTATGTATTACAAACCAGGGCTGGTACTAGAAATACAAAGAGAGTATAAATGGGGTCCCAGCCCTCATTAGCCCACAGTCAGGTTTTTTATTCACTCTTTCTCAAAAACACACCTCCAGGGCTTTGCAAGACTACACTATTAGTTCTTGGTGTTGTTATTTACAGAATTAAAACTACATCTCTGCTTGAAAATCAGGGAGAAAGAAGATAATGAACAAGAGACTCTACAGTTTTTTGATCTCCAGTTTTGAAAGCTGGACTCGAAAATAAAAACATCTGTGTTACATACGGTAGGAGATTTTGAGATATAATAATAATGACTAACATTTAGTGAGCACTTACCCCAAGCAAAGTTCAGTTCTAGTTACCTTCTGAGAATTACTTGATTTAATCTTTACACGGGTCCTATATAGATTGGCACTTTTACTATGTCCATTTTCAAGATGATGAAACTGAGGTACAGAGAGGTAAAGTAATTTACTGAACATCTTAGGAATTAAAGGAGCCAGAATTCAAACCCTGCAGCAGCCTGTCTCCAAACTCCATGCTTTTGACAACTAATCCTGTCACTGAGGAAAGAAAGATTCAAATATCAGAATTCTGTAGCAGGTTAAACTGACTGACCATTGGAAAAAAAATTTCTGGTCCCAGAAACAGACCCAAGTATACAGAAGAAAGATAAATTATACAATAACTTATCTTATTGTATAATTAATTATTCATTCCCAAAAAGTGGGCCCCTACCTCACACCACTTATTAAAATAAATTTGTTGCTTTAAAGAATTACACGTGAGTACCCGGAACTAGGATGATACAAATGACTCCCTTTCCTCATCATTTTTGTGAAAACGACCGAACTGACCCATAAAGAAAATTCTTCACCACCCACTGGGTGCTTAAGAGCCCCATCCACCGACCAGAACCCTTGAGGAGAGTCAGCAGAGGATGGTTTAGAAAAGCCCCCAGTGAGTGGAGAGCCCAATCAGCAGCCAGTCCCTGGGACGTCATCAGCAAAAAACTGCTGCCATTCACCAGTTACTGCGAGCTGGGAGCCCTACGAAGTGCTTCAAGCTGTTAACAAATTTCAAGATTATTATACGCGCCAGTAAGCTGATGTTCAGAGCGTTCAACGAGATGCCCAATGTTGAACAGCTTATAAGAAGCAAAGCCAGGATTGGAACACCATGGCTATCACAGACTCAAGCCTAAACTCTGAAGCATTCACTGCACACAGAGGGCCCAAGTCCACCAGGGTCTCCTCTTCAGATCCTGCGGGCAGTTCCTGAATCAGAGCAGAGGCTGGACCAACGTGGGACAAAGAGCTGTGCTGGAGTTTCTGCCTGGATGCCAGGCCAGGCAGCTATTCAGGGGGAAGGGAAACTACTCCAGGCAGCTTAGAGCTGCCAACCGCAACACAAAAGGGAGACTGTTCCGCAACAAAAGGGGGACTCTGCCCTGCAGCTGTCTCCCACTGCCTACAGCTCCATCCCTACCCCACACAGACTACTAGAACTCTAAGCTGCTGCTGAGAAAGTACAAGAAATCTAACTTTTCCCCTATTTTTGCCTATAATGAAAAGAACTCAACAAGGACCCACACAGTCTCTGACAGAGCGTATTTCAGTTACCGATATGGAACAAACCAGACCTCTCTCGGCAGATGGGACAACAGAGATGCCAGCAAAGTTGCCGGGAGAACTCTGGTATTTGAATCTGAATAATCAAGGCAACGGCAAGAAACAAGACAAGTTTACAGATTTTAAAACTTACATTTGCAGTAAGATTCCAAAGAACAGCGGATCACTGACGGGAATTTACTAGGATGAAAGGTGAAAAGGAGCAATAGGAAATAGGACTTGAAGGTAAAAAGCAAAACTGCAGGCCTGAAAAACAGAAGCAGTGAAATGCAGACCGGCAATAGCAGAAGCAAAGGAGAGCCTGGCATCGATGTATTCAGTGAGACCTGCCAAAACTCACAGGAAGATCATGAAACATTGGAAGTTACCAGTGAAAGGAAAGCTCCAGAATAACAGGTCCAGAAGCTCAAATATGTGCATAACAGAAATGTTTGAAAGAGAAAATGAAACGGGAGAGAAATAATGATTCGTGTAAAGGAGAAATAATAATTAAGTACATAATGGGGAAAAAACCAGAACTTAAAAATGAGTTTTTCAGACTGAAATTACTCACTCAGAGCTTGGCTCTGAATTCATCGTAAGAGATCCACGCATCCCCAAATTTCTGAATGTCGGGAGGGAACTATCCCATAGACAGACATCTGAACCTCCACCAAGATTTGGTAACAACAACAAAAAGGAACATGGATGAAATGGACATTGGGTCTCATCCGCCACACTAACTGTTAAAAGACAGCAGAGTAAGATGTACAGGACCCTGAAGGGAAAAGACTATGGCATAAGGCATCTAAATTGAGCTAAATTATCAATACTATAATCATCATGATAAAGCAGAAGAAATATGTAAGAATACATAAGAAATATAAAAAATAAAAATATACACTATGTAAGAAAAATATACCGTCCATAAATCCTTTCTTGAAAAAAAAAATTCTTTCTTTTTAAGTGTATTTATTTATTTCAGGAGGGGCAGAAGGGCAGAGAAAGACAGAGAAAGAATCCCAAGCAGGCTCCACACCCTCAGCACAGAGCCCGACTTGGGGCTCAATCCCACCACCCTGGGATCAGGCCCTGAGCCGAAATCAAGAGCCTGACATTGAACTGACTGAGCCACCCAGGCACCCCAGGAAAAGAAAATCCTTCAGGAAGGGAGGACACACAAGCAATTGAAAAAATAAATTAAAGAACTCAAGGGGCACCTGGGTGGCTCAGTCAGTTAAGCATCCCACTCGGTTTCAGCTCAGGTCATGATCTCCCCGTGCTTGAGTTCAAGGCCCACCTCAGGCTCTGCACTAACAGCACGGAGCCTGCTTGGGATTCTCTCTCCCTCTGTCTCTAGCCCTCCCCCACTTGCTCCCTCTTGTCTGTCTAAAAAAATAAATAAACTTACAAAAAAAATGTTCTAAATAAAGAACTCAAGAAAGTAGAACATATACAGCAGCACAGACATATAGAAGTATAAAAGAAATAGCAGTGAACAGTACAGCTAAGAAAACAATGCTAATGGTGTTGAAATTATGATAGGAATGTTCAGCAAGGATGCTTAAAGGGACAAAACGTAAAAAAAAAAAATAGGAACAAACATTTCTAACTGTTTCAACAAAATTTAGGTGGTAAGAGGAAGCAAGGAAGGAAGGAAGGAAGGAAGGAAACAATGTGCTGAAGCATTCATGGTTTATAGGAACTGCACAGATACTGTTCCAATGTTAAATAAGTTCACATTTTAAATGTACCCACAATTAGAACACAAATTAGACCTGCAACTCCCAAGTCACAAAAAGAACTGTTTTTCTGCTTTAAAAGAGAGGAAAATTTGACAAAGTAAAAAAGAAAGGATAATAATCTGAAAACCTAACACAAGATGCCAGGGTAAGACCAAACATGCAGTGAACACTAAGGGGTTAAATACCCCTACAAAAGAGGAACATTCACAAATTGGGTAAAAGAGCGAAACCCACCCCCAGGGTTATTAAATGAGGCAACGTTTGCAAAAAAAGTGCCAGGCATATAGTAATTGCTCAAAAAAGTGTATATGAAGAAAGAAATAACATTGTAGGCACTGTGGCAAACCAAACACTTCAAAAAAGAAGGAGAGAGGAAACTTTACCAGTTTAAAATACCAAAATCTCATTAAAACTTAAAAAAAAATGTTTTTAAAGTCTTATGATGAGCTGACAAGAAAATAAAGGAAATCCTCAGAGGTCAAAAACCTTAAAAAAGCATATAATCTTTGACCCAGAAATTGCACTTGCAGAAACTTATTCTACACTCACATGTTACACAAGTAAGGAATCAAGGGATGCCTGGCTGGCTCCCTCGGTAGAGTATGTGACTCTTGATCTCTGGGTTGTGAGTTCAAGCCCCACGTTGGGGGTAGAGATCACTTAACAAAAAGAAAAGAAAAAAAAAGTAGCAACTGTATGTGATAGAAGAGAAAAGCAGTGTGTGGTCAATTATGGATGATAGGCTCTATGTTCATTGTGTGCAAAAGCCAGGAATCATATACATGGGAAGAATGCATAAATTCAAGGCAGTTTTCTCAGTGTAGAATGACCTGGGCTGCAGGGGCCCATGGGTGACTCAGTGATTCTTGAGTGACTCTTGATTTTGGTTCAGGTCATGATTCGCAGTTTGTGGGTTTGAGCCCCATGTTGGGCTCTTTGCTGTCAGCACGGAGCCTGCTTCAGATACTCTGTCCTCCTCTCTCTCTGCTCCTCTCTCTCTCTGTCTCAAAAATAAATAAACATAAAAGAAGAAACAAAAAGAATGATCTGGGCTGTAAATAACAGAACTGCAACCGCAGTGATGTAAACAATAAGACTCCCAGGCAGACAGTTCCAGGTTGATCAGTGGCTCACATGTATCTTTCATGGCTGAAGCCCCACATTTCCACCTATCCCCTTCCGTGTGCTAGGGACATCATGTTTGTTAGGCAAACACGAGGTTTGTAAGATTGTATCGATAACACCATACTAAAATTGGAGGGGGAAAAGAGCTAAAAGAAACCTGTGTCCCCTGCTCACTGCTCCCTGTCTCTCAAAAATAAACAAACATTTAAAGAAATTAAAAAAAAAAATCTGTGAGTAGTGGTCGTTCCAACATGGTGGATCACGGGTGGTTTCTTACTGCCTTCTTTCTATGCTTTTTTTGGGCTTTCTGTATTTTTTTTATAAGAATGTAAATACTTGTAATAAAGTGAAAAAAGAAAAAGTATGTCTTTCAGATGAACTGAAGTAGAAATGCTACTGAAGAAAGGGGCTCAATGGCCTCTTGGCCATAATGGCATGGGTACTTTTCTTGTTTTCCAATTAGACTTCTTCCAAACCGACCTGTCACGTGTATGAGTTTTCTAATTCTCCACCACATGCATACTAGTTTTGTATAAAAAGTAAGCTCATGACGTTGTTAATGATTATCCCCTATGTAAGGTGTAACACTTTATAGAACAGTTCTTTTTCATGGGCCTTTATTTCACGATTACTGTTACAGCCTTTATGGATAAACACAGGAAAATTAAAACAGAAAAACAGAGCACGCTGCAGTGAGGAACTTGACACTGTAATCATTCAAGAGCCTTCCCTAAAATCACATTAAATCAGGAAACTTAAATCCATTTTTGGCCAGCAGCATTCTCTTTTCACGTGCCATCTTTCATAAAGATAATATGAAGACAAATTCATGGTTATAATGCATCAATTTCCAAGGGGCTCGATTTCTTTTAGATATTTAATTAACACCAGTAGCCATCTGTGCCCTAAATCTACTGTAGACAAAATGAATGTTGAGAGACCAAAGCAGGGCAGAGAAACCTACGCTACCCATTTGGTGTGCTTCAGTGACTTCCTCCCGTTAACCTTCCCCCCACGATGAGGTAGATGGAACAGGGTGAGGGACTTCCCACATGTACAGTTTAATCTATTAACTTCAGAGGCATCTTTCAAGACTCACTTCTCCACAGCTTACACCTAAAAATCTGGATCTCACAATTTCAATTTCAAAACTGAAGGACCCCTGAGAAATAATCTAAGCAAACTCCCCATTTCACACACAAGGAAACTGGGAGTGTACAGCTGAAAATCATCACAATGGATCCCTGTTACAAGCAGAAATGTTCCACTGAGCACACAGAGGTCTTCAGAAGAGGTCTAAACCCTGCAGGCAGTTTTTTTTTTTTTAATGTTTATTTACTTATTTGGGGAAAGAGAAAGCGCATGAGCACGGGAGGGGCAGAGAGAGAGAGAGGGAGAGAGAGAATCCCAAGCTGGCCCTGCACTGTCAGCACAGAGCCCGATGCAGGGCTCGAGCTCACAACTGGGAGATCATGACCTGAGTCAGTATCAAGGGCGGGACGCTTAACCGAATGAGCCACCCAGGCGCCTCTAAACCCTGCAGGAATTTATCCTGCTGCTCAATCTTTAGTTGTGATCCTGTTTGTTAAACGCTGGTCAGTCCGTTTCTAACGCTCTTTTTAGATACTATAAATCTTCAAGTGAGAAAATTCTGTTCAGTCCAACATGGTGGGTACACTAAAGCAGCAAAGTGCCATCTGTGGGGCATGAAATGCCCTGTGAAGTCATTCTCCCTCCTCTTCCCCCTCCATAAGGAATGGAAATTAAGCTCTGCCTTTATGGTTACTGTCGCTGTCTTTACTAATGTGACAAGAGTCACTGAAGAATGTGTAAACGTCAAATTGTAAACAAAAAATTCACTGAAATAAATATTTTTATTAGGCGTGTTTCATTTTGTTTTAGGCCCTGCCACATTAGTCACATGAATTATGAAATGCAATATACTCCATTATACAAAGTTAAATAAACTATAAACATCTATGATGTTAATCATCAATCAAAATTAATCGTTGGAGCCACTGGTGGAGAAAGAGGAAGGAGCTATTTAATGAGCTTGGCACGGTAGATGAGGCTTCCTGTATTTTTCTGTGTGTTGGGATGATCCTTACGAGCCCTCTAGTAAATAGACACGAAAAACTCTGCCGTACAGAGAAGTAAACTGAGGCTCTGGGAGGTGAACTGATCCAAGCCTCGCAGATAACAGGATGGGCATCTCCAAACCCAGTCATCGCTCTACTGCACAAACGCGGCCACAAGTTCCAACAAAGAATGAGAAAAGATGAAGGTCCTACAGCGTGGAATTTACATTCTAAAGACACACTTGGGCCTCACATCCTCACCTATTCAAGAGTTGGAGATCCCAAGCGTAATTCTAAAACATTAGTTCCTCCCTCAAATCCTCGCTGTGAGCTCACTGATGTGGCAGCAGGCCCTGGTGGCGACTGGGGTGGGGGTGAGGGGCTGGCTCTGGGCCCTCCAACTGTGGTTTCTACTTTATTTCACCAAAAATTCTTAGGCAGACTTACTCCTGACTGTGTGAACGCTGTCTGACAACATTAAAACAATCAGACAGAAGTAACTTGCTGGAGTGTGAAGCAGTAAATGCTACATCAGGTGAAAATTCCCTCCGCTGATATCAGTTTCCTTTTCAAAGTCCTGGCTCATCCGTGCCCTGTCAGCATTCCACCCTCAGCCAGGGCTGGCTGCGCTCTGAGCCGCCTAATCTTGGCTGAATTCCACAGGATTTTAGTTGGCCTCAGTAATATTTTTGCTTAGCTCTCAAGTCTGGAGATACTTCTTCTAGAAGTGATTTTCCTTTTTGCTCTGAACTCCTGAAAACCCTCCAGACTGAGGAAGACGTTAATTGACTCGTATTAAGAAGAGGTACCAAATTTTAGTGGTGGTTGCCATGGGCTGCAGTGGAACAATTTTGCTTTGCATGTTAAAATACCTATTTGGGTGGGTTTTTTTAGAAGATTATTACTTTTAAGATCAACAGACACATTTTTTTCTCTGTATTACATAACAGGCTAAAAGCTATGTTCGATTTTTTTTCTCTTTATTACGTAACTGAGGCTAAAAGCTGCGTTCGTTCAGCTTTGCAACCAGATTAAACTCAAGAAACGTGAATTTCGCACCCCAAACATTTACACAATCAAGTGCTAGACACAGGTGCCATTAAGAGAGGAGGAAACCACCATATCAATACCAGGAATACGTGTGGCTAAAGTGCTGTTCTGCCAGAATATACTTGACCAGAAACCGCTAAGTAAAGTTGGAATGATCGAAGTATCCAGAACCCTACCCTCTCTCACTACCTCTGCGACTGTAGTCCCAGTCAAAGCCACTGCCACTGGTCCTGCTGCAATGGCCTGGCCTCCTAACGGGTCCTCCAGCTGCTGTCCCCACTCACTCCCACCCAGCCCATGGTCGAGTTGCACATAAGTCAGTCGATCCCATTACATGAGAGTAAACTATACTCCTCTAATCAAAACTCTGCATCAGCGCTCTCCTCCCAGCCACACTGGTCTACACGCTGAGTGTCAGGAATATTCCTGCCACAGGGCCTTTGCACCAGCTACTCCCTCTGCCAGGGAAGCCCCATGGTTAGCCCCTCACCCTTCCAATCTTGGTTCAAACATGGCTCTCTCAGAGAAGACTTCTCACCTTCAGTGACGACTGCCCTGGCCATTCCTTTGCAAACAATGGAAATTTAACCTCCCTCCAACCCATAAATACCTGCAGTCTTGATCCTTTTACCTTGCTCTAGGGTTTTTGCCATGCTGCTCATCTTTACTTATCCATAATAATTACTGTTTATTTCTCCCCACAGGAATATAAGCTCCACTGCGGCAGGATCTTTGCTTTACTAATAATCATCCCCTGCCTAGAAGAGCACCTGGTAGAGTCAGGAACTCAACTAACATTTGCTGAACACACGATGAATTAAAATAAGCAGAGTGAAAGTGGCCTAATATGGGCACATGAGGACCCAACACACAAGATTCTTGCCACTCCCAGTGATGAATGGAACCGGAAGAGCAAATCAGGAGTCACGACAGTACGAGAGCAATGGCTCACAGTCCTGGGCAACAGAACTATAAATATTCAGGCAAGAGTACTCTAACACAGGGTTAGAGTATCTCGGATGAAATCTGAACTTCTGCTTTTTAGCAAATTCATTCTATCAGAACCCAGCAGTAATCTGTGCACAACAACCCCAAGAAAAGTGTGTGCGTGGAGTAGGTTCGATTAAATGAAATCAATTTTACCACGGAGTGGTTTCCCCCAATCTGATCCTCTCTCTGATCTCTCATCTTTATCACATTATCTCCAAGCAGGGTTCAGTCACTTCAAAGAAGGGTCTTGAAAGGAGTATTAGGGGACAGAGGGAGCACCGTCATTTAATTATGTCTCTTTATTCTGTTTCTTTTATCTTAAAAGCTTAGGGGACGGGAGGAGACAGTGAAGAAATTACATCTATAGATTTAAAAAAAAAAAAGGATCCAACCCTTAAAAAAGAGCTGCCTGTAATGACTGTCCATTGTGGAAAAGACAAACATGAGATTGATTGAGAGGACAGGAACCACAAAATATCCAGAATTTCTAGAGGGAATGAGAAAAAGCTGGAAATAAGGTCGTTTCCAAATGTTGACAGGATATGCATTCCTACATGCGGACATCTGTTGAGAGGTCTGTACTGTGTAAACACACGCACACACACACACACACACACATACACACAAATATATCAACTTCTACAACAAAGGCAAATCACAGGTGACTACTAAAAATGGGTGAAGTTGATGCAAGCAGGCTAGGTCCGAGGACCCAGAGCAGGTCCCCCAGGACCAACCAAGAGGATCCTTGGCTTTGCACGGGATGAAAATCAAATGTGAGCCGAAAGGAAGTGAGAGCAGGGTTTACTGAAGACAGAGCAGATACAGACGGAGCCTGTGGGACACTCGGAAAGGAAAAAGGGCACGAGTCTCTGCTTGGGGTCTGGAGTTTTTATTGAGGGCGGTGCTCTGGTGCACGTATCTCTCAGGCATCCAGGAACTGGCCAAACAGGGACGGGGGCTCAGGTGTGTTCCATAAGTCACTTATGCCCTGGAGCCAGGGGTCTTGCTGTCAAGGTGTCTGGAGTCAGTGGTCTTAAAAAGCATTCATGAGACGACCTCTCTTGGACACTCCTTAGATGTTCTCTATTGTTCTGGAAAGACTCCAAAGAAATCATTAACTCCTTTACACGGTGGACATACATGATGGTGTGTGTAAAGTGGGGGTGCAGGTCCTAGGAAGAAGAGAAGCAGGGAAAGAAGTAAAGGGAAAAAACCCAGCTTTTTCTTTCATGGGGTCCCTTCCATTTCCCTATCTCAAAGAGATTTAAAAAACCATTGCACTCTTAGGCAGGATTCCAGGAGCTTGAATCAACTCAATGAATCCTGCTAACAACTCCTATGAATTAGGTGCTATGACCATGCCCATTTTAGAGATGAGGAAGGCAAGGCTTTTCTGTCATTCTCCCTGCTCCTCCTCCAGCCTCCCTTTCATCTTCCTAATAGAGGGCTTGGTAGGTTGCCCACTATCTGTTTTAGCCAGTACTGCCCTGGTTTATGTCTGTCATTCTGGCCTAGGCGGTAACAACACCTACTTTCACTTCTTTTTTTTAATTGTAGGAAGAAAAAACACCTAACATGAAACTTACCATCTTAACCATTTTCAAATTTACCTTTACTTTTAAAAGGGTCCTGGTTTAGACCATAAATTATCTGATCAGCCTTGTCTACTTTAACTTCTCTACGGTAACTCTTTACTTACCTGCCTCCCTGATGGAACTGTGAGCCTTTGGAGAACAAAACTCCAGCAGAGTGCCAGGAAGACAGTGAGTAAATGTTTAATAACTGAACAAATGAATAAAGATGTTATTCTAAAATCCCTTCTTGGTTAATGTTCATTTTACAGAGGGAGTCGGCCCTCTACCAGGTTCAGAATTTGAAACCTGCAAATTATTCCTTACGTATGTGAGACACATAATGTAGCTAGAGAAAGTGCCAGTGGTCTACAGAACGTTGTAAATGTGTGTTGCTGCACAAAAGAACAGTCATTTACCCACCAGTGAGCCGCCACAGGAGACAGTGGCTGCAAGAAAATGTGTGTGGGCTTATAAATATTTGGACAGATTCACAAGCCTGGAATAAAGAACAATAATAAAAAAACAAAAAGGGTCTCAAAACAAAGACAAGAAAGTCAAGTGCTCCACTTAAACACTCTTTTAAAATTCAAATATTATCTTTGGGGATGCGAAGCTCTGCACTGTCAGCATATGGCCTCCTGCTGTGAATCACAGCACAAACATATTCTGAGTTAATCCTGTACCTTTGTGAAGAGGGAAATAAGGACCTCCAATTTCAGTAGAATTTCATAAACATAAAACGCAGTATTTAATGTGAAGCTAAACAACCCATCCTTCCCTCCCTCCAACCCTCTTCCTCTTTCTCCCCCGCCCCACACACATATACAATGTTCTCTCTCTCTCTCTGTCTCTCTGTCTCTCTCTCTCTCTCTTTCTCTCTCTCTCACACACACACACACAATGTTCTACATCAACTTAAACTGAACAAAAAGATAAAAACAAAATTGAGAAAAAAAGGATAGAGTGTGGTTTTTGTTGATTTAAAAACAGAAAATCCCACTACATGACTAACCGGGACAGTTTTATCAACATCATAATACTGAAGTTCTGTTCGGTGTTTTTAACCTGCACCCAAATTTTTAAGTCACTGGTACCACTTGACCACTTCGGAACCAATCTAATCTCTGCATTTCTCCAGATGGCAACTGTCACTTGGGCCCGAGGAAACCCAAAAGGACCGATCTGGCCAGCCATCACATTGCATACTTTAAAACTCACTCAGAGTTGAGATGGCTGCCACTCTGTTCTTTGTAACTCTAAGACGTGAAGGCCAAAAGATATCTTCAATTCGGTATAGTCTTAATTGCTTTAAAGTCTGCTGTTTCCCAGGTGAACAAGGTCCCTTAATTCTTACAGACGTAATGAAGAGAGTATTTTTGAGCTAGCAGTACACTTGCATTGAACATGACCAGCCCTCAAGCTATCAAAGGTATCTGTTTGCCTGGGCAAGGCTTATGTGCTTCTGTTCCGGCAGAAATGTAAGAAGGGAGGATGGCATGAGAGGAGAGAGACATGATTTTGCAGCAGGAATCGCACGCTCTACCCAGAGAAAACATTTTTTTCTAAATCACTTCAACTTTAGTAACACAGGGAAGCCAACAGGACTTGATCATCACGTTTTATACACGAGGAAAGTTCTAACACGAGGGAAGGGAAGTTCTAACCCAACAGGATGAGGAAAAGGGGGCAGGGCCTGGTCCAGAGGGAAGTGGGAAAAGAGGAAAGCCAGAGTCAGGAGAGGAAGTGGGGGAGGTAAGTGTGTCCCATCCCCCGCTCTTGAAAGGTGTGCTCACAGGGTGAAAGAAGGAAGGCCTCTGCCATGCTTCCAGTTTAGGATTCTGGGCACAGACTGCCTCGTGGGCCACACCACGTCGATTTGGTCTGGTCAGTCACATCCAAGTAAACTGTGCTACAGCAAAGTCAGACAGAGCAACGGCTGGAGTTTATCATTTACCTCTGCAGCCCTGACTTTTCTGTTTCCACGAGCCCCAGAAAATCCTGCCTGAATAGGGTGAGACAGAAATGAGCAGTTGCAGATGGGGTGGGCTGGACAGAGGGTCACAGGAGTGCCCGGTGAGGGGCGACGTGACGCCTCTACAAAGACCGTAGGGGACCAGATCACTAGGCCAAGAGCTGGCTGAAGGATATGGCAGAGGCCCAGAGGGGAAGCATGCCCGTAAGAGCCAAAGTGAAGCGGAGCCTGCCAGGAGCACGACCAGGCATGACCGAGCATGACAAGCAAAACAGGAGTTCCAGCAGCAAGAGCTTTCGGCGGCCGGCTCCAGGGAGGGACACCCTCGCTCAGCCATCTCCAGTCCAGGCAGCTGCTCCACGGCAGAGCCACGAGGGACCCGGAGGTTACCAGGTGGGTTTACAGATCCCATCCACTCCCCAGCCCACCCCTCCCCTTCACCCAGATGCCACCTTAGCGAGGTCCGTGGAGGAAAAGGAAATCCAAGAATCAGAGCACTTGACATGGGTAAAAGTGAGCATCTACCTAAAGACTACTTAAAGTTGTTGCATCAGACTAATTTCACTGGATTAAGCCATATGTAAGCTGCTTCCCCCATCGACTTCCATACTGGGAGGGGGCTTGTGAGGAAGGTCAGCCCAAATGATTCAAAAATAAGGAATCATTCTCTCTGCCTGTGGGTCCCGTAAGTCACCACTGTTTCTTCTCGCCCTTAACTTCTGACTGCCCACAACACGAGGCAGAGCGAGGAAAACAGTCCCCGGTCCCACTGGAGGGACCTCAGTCCCATTACTTAGTTGTGGAAGAACACCTTTTGGAGTTCTTCTTTATTTGCCTGTTGGGAAAGGCAGAAGAAGGTCCAACACAGTTGAGAAAGAAAAGAAAGCCAAAGAAAGAAAACGAGGCACGATTTTTTTCATACTTGGAGCTCTGCAGCTCACCCTTACGGTACATTTTTTAGAGAAGCAAAAGGCATCACCTATTTTGTTCACTTCTCTAGCCTTACGAGAGGTAGATAAGCCCCAGCAATCCTGTGGCCGCTGCCTGACCGAAGGTTTGTGGCGCTGCTCCCTCCCTCCTCAACGCACCCTCTTCCGGCGTTCACAATGGCGACAGGCAGGGAGGCGGCACCCCAAGCCTCCATGCTTCGGCTCTGGCAAGCCTCCCATCTTCTACAACTGTGATGTTCTGTGTTCAGGGGAATTCCAGCAACATTCTGTGAGAACGGGGATTGGTCACGGGCTGACGCCGTCTGCTAACAGTTGAAGGTTTGGGGCACGTCATGAGCCAGAGCAGCAGGCACGTTCCCTTTATACAAGGTAAACAGGCTGCACGCATTCTACCACAAGAGACCCTTCACACGTCCACTGATGATTTCGAGATCCAATCATTAATTGTAAATCACAAAGTTCTCCCGGTTAGAGACCAGCTGGTACATCTGGACCGAGTCCGCCCATTAAACCCTCCATCCACCTCCACAGGCATTCACACAACTAACATTAATGACACACACTGTGGAATCCCACAGTGATACACAGTAGAACGAGATACAGTCCCTGCCCTCAAGAAGCTCAGAAGCTGGCAGCCGAGATGGATTTGCTATTAAAGCAGCATCCTGTCAACTCCTAGTTTACCATCACTATCACCAGTACTAGAGTCAGAGACGGGCCGTCCATTAGCCTACAGCAAACTTCTAGTAACGAGGTTAACACGTGTCCTAGCACATGCTAACACATGGCGTGCGGGAAAACGTCGACCATCTCTCCTGTACTCTCTTTACTGACGCTCTTAAGGAAGTGCTGTCAAAACGCAGCACTACCCAGGTGACCCAAGGAGAGCAAGACAAACTTCTGTTAAACGTGTAGAGTGCTTATCGCTCGTACTTGAGAGGCAGCCCAAATTTTGGCAATAAGGTGTATTTCGACACCAGCCAAGGTCTGACCATTCTCTTCAGAGGAGTTTGATTTCCACAGCCAGGCCAAGGCTGCTGAATGACTGTAGGGCAGGTGAAATTCACGGTAAATAGACAAGCATGAGCAGCTTCGTCTTTTCTAATCAAGCTTCTTTAAGTAGTGCAAAGACTTAAGAGCATTTTCTTTTTTTTTATTTATTTTTTATTTTTTTTAAAGTTTATTTATTTTTGAGACAGAGAGAGACAGAGCATGAACAGGGGAGGGTCAGAGAGAGAGGAAGACACAGAATCTGAAACAGGCTCCAGGCTCTGAGCAGTCAGCACAGAGCCCGACATGGGGCTTGAACTCACGGACCGCGAGATCATGACCTGAGCCGAAGTCGGACGCCCAACCGACTGAGCCACCCAGGCGCCCCTTAAGAGCGTTTTCTATCTACCAGCTAGAGAAGTAAGAAAAATAAAACCAATAAATCACACACGTTAGCTTGGAAATTTAAGGCCTGGAATATCAGCCTACTTCTCAAATAAATCAGGCTATGGACACATTTTTTGAAATTTCTGGAGATTCAACCCACCATTTTATTTAAAGTGACAGGAGAGATTTTTCTACTTCCCTCCCCCAAGATCCTGGGAGAAAGATTTGTCAGCCTTGCTCCATCCCAAAGAATTTATGGATGTGAAACATCTGCTCATGTATGAGATGACAGGATGGAAAAGAGCTGAGTCCTTCTGGGAAGTAAAAATAAAACCATCCGAGGGAATGGGGCACCTGGGTGGCTCAGTTGGTTGAACTCATGGTTCCTGACTTCGAGCCCCGTGTAGGGCTCTGTGCTGACAGCTCGGAGCCTGGAGCCTGCTTTGGATTCTGTGTCTCCCTCTCTTTCTGCCTCTCCCCTACTCTCACTCTGTCTCTCTCAAAAAAAAAAGAATAAACGTTAAAAAAATTTTTTTTAAATGATTGAGGGAATTAAGGGGAAAGGAAAGAAAGATCAGAGGGAGGAAGAAGAGAGCAACTTTGCTCTATACTACACGACAGGTATCACAATAAAGAAAGAACTCTGCACTTGGACTTTGTGTGCACAGAGGACTGCCAAAAAGACTCCTTTCTGTTGATGGAACATACCTTTCATGTCAGCCAAACCCAAACAAACATAGCTAAGAGTTACTGCTGTAAATACACCCGTTGGGGTGCCTGGGTGGCTCAGTCGGTTAAGCATCCGACTTCGGCTCAGGTCGTAATCTCACGGTACATGGGTTCGAGCCCCATGTCAGGCTCCATGCTGACAGCTTGGAGCCTGGAGCCTGCCTCAGATTCTGTGTCTCCCTCTCTGCCCCTCCCCTGCTCACACTCTTTCTCTCTCTCTCAAAAATAAATAAAAACGTCTAAAAAACATTTTAAAATACACCCCTGATAGCTACCATAAATAGGAATTTTTTATTAAATAGATTAAAACCTCATTATTTTGGTACGTTTTATAAAAATATACCAAAAGCCCTGCAGGAATTTCCTTTCTAATAAACCCTTTCTTTATAGATATAGTTAGAATAAACAATTGGGGGTGAGGGGATTTTCAAAATACGTAAGAAACATTTTTGTAAAATCTTACCTTAAAAAGAGCTACATACAGACAAATCTCTTCCACTTCTACAGGTATAATACAATGACGTGAACCCAACGAACGCCTGCTGATTCAATAAATATGAAAATCATTTCATACAGATTTCTTAAGAAATTCATCTAGTTGAGCAGAAATTATTCTCACTGTAAAAATGAAAACGCTTGTAACACTGTTCACTATGTGCCAGGCACTGTTCAAGAAGCTCATCTCACAGTGCTCCGTTAAAGTGCTACGATATCCATTACGGTGCTTACAAATACTAGGGATTCTCCTCCTTCCAAGCACATGGTAGAATGACACCTTGACGCCTCCTAGCCTCCTTAAATTCAGGCACGACCATGGGGCTTGCTTTAACTAACAAAAGTATAAGTGGAAATGACGTGTGTCACTTCTGGGAAGAAGTCTTTTTTTTTGAGAGAGAAGAGAGAGAGAGAGAGAGAGAGAGAGAGAGAGAGAGAGAGAGAGCCAGCGTGGGGCTCCATTCCACAACCCTAGCATCATAATCTGAGCTGAAGTCGAGTCAGACGCTCAACCGATGGAGCCACTCTGGCACCCCAAGAAGTCTTTGAGAGCCAGTGCAGGCTCCGCCGAGCCCCTTTCCGCCACGGTGAGCGGCGATCCCCAAGTTGGTGCGGCCTCTCCTGGCCACCAGCTCTGTTAGCACAGCCCACACATGACTCTCAAGAGTTATGAACCAGGAGAGAGAAATAAACCTTGGTGATGTAAACCTCCAAAATGTGGAGGCTGTCTGTTATTACATTATAATCTAGCCTATCCTGACTCAGACAAGTGGTTGAAAAAACAGCCTTTCTTTCCCAATCGTCGGTCATTTGGACTGTTAATCTAGGTGGTTTTCTTCTTACACATTATTTGTTCCTCCATCACTCCCAGAAAACAAGTCATAAAAATCGTTATTTGCATTTTAGCATTTTTACAGAATCAGAAATGTATATATTCTTTTTTTAAATTCTGCTTTTAAAAAAGTTGTTAGCAATTTTTTTTATTTGTTAAAGTTTATTTATATTTTAGAGACAGAGTGCAAGCAGGGTTGGGATAGAGAGAGGGAGACCCAGAATCTGAAGCAGGCTCCAGGCTCTGAGCTGTCAGCACAGAGCCCGATGCGGGGCTCAAACTCAGGAACCGTGAGATCACGATCTGAGCTGAAGTCGGACACTTAACCAACTGAGCCACCCAGGTGCCCCTTAATTGTTTTTAATGTTTATTTACTTTTGAGAGAGAGAAAGAGAGAGTACAAGCAGAGGAGGGGCAGAGAGAGAGGGAGACACAGAGTCTGAAGCAGGCTCCAGGCTCTGAGGGGTCAGCACAGAGCCTGATGCGGGGCTCAAACTCATGAACCGTGAGATAGTGACCTGAGCTGAAGTCGCGATACAACCAACTGAACCACCCAGGCACCCCAGTCATTAGCAATTTTTTAAAAAAGCAATTCATCCTTGCAAAACACACACACACACACACACACACACACACACACACACGTAATTTGCCCTTGCATAAAATTCAAATAATATCTATGTATAAAAAGTGAAAAATCATCACATCTCTTACCCCAATTCTTTCATATGCATAGATCCACTTTTTAAAAGGGAGAGATGTCACAAAAATAATATACATATTAGTTTGCAACTTGACAACTTAATAGTTCACAGACAGCTTTCCAGTTAATAATTGCATTGTGTAGCTATAACATAATCTATTTCACCACATCCCTACTGATGGACGTTTGGCTGATTAAACATTTTTACTTAATGGCAAGGCTACAATAAACATCCTTGTAAAATCATACTAATATTTCTGTAAAATTTATCCCAAGAAATGCACCTGCTGAGTCAAAGGGTATGAACATTTTGCATTTTGACAGGTATTGCCAAACTGCCCTCCAAAATGATGGTACTGGGGCACCCAGCTGGCTCAGTTGGTAGAGCACGTGACTCTTGATCTCAGGGTCACGATTTCAAGACCCATGCTGGGCACAGAGTCTACTTAAAAAAAAAAAAAAAAAAAAAACGATGGTATCAATTCATACCAATAGTATATGAAAGTGCCTTTTCTCCCTAGATCTTACAAAACTGGATATTATCAAGTTTTGGAAATATCTATCCAGCTGAGATTTTTTAAAATGGTGCTTCAATGCTTAATTTGTATTGCTTTTATTATTTTTTTCCAGCTTGTTTTCACTACCTGTACATTTTCCGCAGAGAAATGTGTGCCTAGCCATGTTTTTTTAATAGGGTTATGTTTTTATTATTTATTTGTAGAGGCTTTTTTATCTATTACAAATATTAAGAACTTAAATCTATGTTGGAAATATTTTCTACAAGTCTTCATTTATGAATGCTGGGGTCCAACACATAGATTTTTTAAAATTAATGTTTAAATTTGTCAAAATTTCCCATTATAATATCTGGGTTTCAAGAAAAAGTCCTTTAAATTCATTCCAAGCTTAATAGGTTGACTGTGAGAACATTTCCACAAAGAATACAATTAAGCCCGTTTTTTTGGCTCTTCAAATCCACCCTGAACTTACTTTATTCTTTAATATAAATGTGTATATGTGTCTCTCTGAATGCTAAGGATTAAATAAGAGAATGCCCCCAAAGCAACCAGCACAGCATCCAGTATGCAATTTTTCAATAAATATTCCTTTATTTTGTCCTCCCGAGTTCCCTGAGTTCAGAGACAACAGACACACGATTCTTTCCAAAATACGTTCCATCAGAACTCCAGCTGTGTTCAGGGTGACCACACGCCCTGCCGAAACAACCATGTTTCCCAGCCTTGTGTATGGCGAGGGGTGGTAGCATGACACAGTTCTGGTTAAGGAGATGTAAGCGGAAGTCACCGGACTGAGCTTCCAGGAAGCTCCTTGGAAGAGGACAGGAGCAGCCGGTTCTGCCTTTTGCCATCTGCCCTCCCCCTTCTTCCTGCCTGGAAGGCAGATGCAATGCTGGCTGGAGGGCAGCCATCTTGGGATTTCAAAGTGACAAGATCAGTAAGGTCTTTGATGGTTTTGGCCAATCCTGGAATGCCCACCTCTGTACTTCTCATTAGAAGAGGAAAATAACCCCTTTACTCGTGTGAGACATTAATGAGTCAGGTTTTCCATTAATTGCAGCAGAATATAGTATCTAAACTATATGTCGTGGTTCACCCAACATCTTCGCACAGATTTTTAAATATTCTTTCCATTTTCGTGGCTTGAGATGGTCCCTTGAACAGAAGTTATGCTGGTTTGAAGGGCAAGTTCTCCATTCACAGACACATTAATTTAAAGAGGAGAAATCAAATCATTAAGCACTTCAAATGGAAATCCAAGTGCCCCCTAAGGAGAAGTCAGTAATCAGCAACATATGGTGTCACCTGTGTTAATCCTGGCATTAAATCACCCTTATCAGGACACCACACAGCTCATTTCAGTTGTGAAGTAAAATCTATTTTAAAGAAAAAAAAAATCACACCATTGGAGGGCTTTTTAATAATTACACAAGACTAGGGGCGCCTGGGTGGCGCAGTCGGTTAAGCGTCCGACTTCAGCCAGGTCACGATCTTGCGGTCCGTGAGTTCGAGCCCCGCGTCAGGCTCTGGGCTGATGGCTCAGAGCCTGGAGCCTGTTTCCGACTCTCTGTCTCCCCCTCTCTCTGACCCTCCCCCATTCATGCTCTGTCTCTCCCTGTCCCAAAAATAAATAAACGTTGAAAAAGAAAAAATTTTTAAAAAATAATTACACAAGACGGAATGGGGTGTTTTTTTGTTTTTTTTTTTTTTTTTTTTTTTTTGCCGTTAATCAATTCCCAAGAATTTGGGCTCACTTTTATTTTTATTTGTTTTCAAGATTTTTTTTTTAATGCTTATTTATTTTTGAAAGGGAGTGTGCAAGTGGGGAAAAGGCAGAGAGGGGAGACAGAAGATCTGCAGTGAGTTCCGTGCTGACAGGCTGACAGCAGCAAGCCCGATGTGGGGCTTGAACTCATGAACTGTGAGATCATGACCTGAGCCGAAGTCAGCTGCTCAACCAACAGAGCCACCCAGGTGCCTCGGATCGCTTTTAGTTTTAAATGAAATTAAGAATTAAGAAAATATTCCAGTAGGTACCCAGTGAAAGCCCCACCACTGGATTCCCCTGGATCAGGGAGAAAAAGAACTGAGGGAATTGTTTAAACACTCTGTTACCGGGAAGTACAGTCTTGAAATGCTGGTCCGATTTTAGCCCTCTCACTTCAGCTAGCCAGCCCTCCAAGCCTGAAGAAGGAGAAAAGGGGCCGAGGGAAGGCAGATTCCACCCCCAACAGCGGTCCTCTCCAGTACAGCAGTCACTTCAACTGGGCAAAGAAGAGGTGGGGGCCATAAACAGTAATCATCTCAGATGACTGGGCGCTAGGCTCAGTCATCTTTGCCACTTCCTCTTATCAGCCACCATTGCTTCCACCAAGAATAACTGTCTTCTAAAAAATGCCCAACCCTCCCCCAGCAGGTATCTTTTTCATGACATTCAATATTTGTTTTAAATTTTTTCTTTAATGTTTATTTATTTTAGAGAGAGAGACAGAGTGTGAGTGGGGAAGGAGCAGAGAGAGAGGGAGACACAGAATCTAAAGCAAGCTCCAGGCTCTGAGCTGTCAGCACATGGCCTGACACAGGGCTTGAACCCACGAACCGTGAGATCATGACCTAAGCCGAAGTCGGACACCTAACTGGCTGAGCCACCCAGGTGCCCCCAGCATTCAGTATTTTTAATTAAATTCTTCAACTATGAATAAACTCCCTTACTCACTGTCCAGGACCACTGTCCTGGTCTGCCTCTGTAATAAGAAGCAATGTACCACCTACTACTGGTCACAGTCTCTTCACAGTCTATTATAAGGGGGAGGAGGGAAGAAGATGAAAAGAAAAAGGGGTAGAATGTAGAGAGAAAGTCAACAAAGAATGGTAGTGCAAAGAAAATCATGTACACGATCAACCATAAGCTTTCATATTAGCAAATGTCAGCTTCTGAAGTCAGACATATAGCCCCTTCTCCCATTCAGTTCAACCGGTTGGTCAGTTACCATCTTAATTGTTTTATAAGTGAGCCTTATCACCTCTCAACATTTAACAAATGTTTGAGATATACATCCACAAACTTAGGCAGAGTTCAACAAACTTCTTGAAATGTATATTCAAAAAACAATTTTAAGAGTGACTTTAATTGTGAAAGGGCACCTGGGTCAGTTAAGCATCCAGCTCTTGATTTCGGCTCAGGTCATGACCTCAAATTGAGCCCCACTGTCGGGCTCCACGCTGAGCAGGGAGTCTGCTTGGGATTCTGTCTGTCCCTCTCTCTCTGCCCCTCCCCCATGCAAGCACCGTCTCTCTCTCAAAACAGAATAAATATTTTAAAAATTACCGTTAATCTGTAAAGTTTTCATTTATGTCAGCCAAGTTAACAAAAGTAGGTAACCTAAGAATTCCAAAGCCGTATTTGTTACAGGTAATTAATCACCAAATAATTAGGAGGAACTGTCTAGAACATATTTCAAACACAAATAATTGGTAATCCAGTTCCCTCCCAAGAAGAGAGACAGGGATGTTTATAGAGAAACTACACTGGGGAACAAGTAAGGATCAGAATACGTGTTTTAATTCTCCTGACTTCAATCGTGAGTTCACCCTGTAGCGATGATAATTTTAGAGCTCCAAGTCTCAGTCTCCTTGCCTATAAAATGGCAATAATGATACCAATTATTAGTTAGCATGCCTTCAATAGGAATAAGGAAAACTTATTCTCTGGTAACAAGAAGGCAGCACTACGGGAGCTGGAGAGCTGGTTCTTTCCATCTTTTTCTCCCACTACAGAGCCAGCATCCAGCTTACTTTTAGGGTCCCTTTTTTCCTTATTGTCACAAGACTGTTGTAGCAGCTCCAGGTGATCAAGTCCAATCACGGCAAAAAGCAGCAGAAAAACAGGGGTTGTCTCTTTCTTGCGCACCCCTTTCAAAAAGGAAGGGAACTTTTCCCACACATGCCCTTACCTCTTATATCACTAGCCTGAACTGGGTCACGTGCGTATTCCTAAACTGGTCCCTAGCAAAAGGAATGAACTTACTGTAACAGGCTTAGACTAACTGGGATTTAATCCTGAGTTATGTGACGTAGGGGTGGACACCTGAACAAAACTGGGGTTCAACCAGCCAGAAAAAATAGACAACTGGGCAGATAATCAGCAGAGTCAGGAACCCCTTACTTCATAGTACTGTAGCAACATTCAAACGATAAAATGTGAAAAATCTGTAAAGTATAAAATGCTTTACACAGATGTAGGAGATTATTATTTACTCAAGAAGAATGTTGTGTACTGAGGGAACATAGTTCCCCCGGATCTTTTTTTTTTTTTGTTCCCCAAAATCTTTATGAAGAAATAGATTCACTGAAAATAAAGGATATCCTTTTAAAAAAAATCTCAGCATAGCAAACTATAATGACCACCATTCAAACAATAATAATAAAATGTGAGGTTTTGAGCTACTATGAATATATGCATTTTTCATATATATGCAGATTGGTAAATATCAAGCACCAGCAATGGGTTTTACAGGCAATACATACTTCCATCCTATATTCAACAAATATTTTCTGAGCATCTACTAGCACGTATTATTCCAAACACTGGGGATACTGTAGAGAACAAGGTCAAATCCCTGTCTTGTTGGTGCCTATATAACCACACTTAACTGCATAACTACTTTTGAAGAGAAACATTCTTAATCACCAACATATGTTGAAGTCAAGTTATCAGAATACATGTGATTTTAAATTAATTATAATAAATTTGATTTTGGTTAATTCTAATTTCCTACACCACCCCAAAATAAAATCATGAATCTGGAAAAAAAAAAAAATTGACAGGTGCCCACCAATAGGAGAAAGGATGTTGCTTTCTTCTCCCAATTCTGGATGAATGCCAAAAAGCAAAACCATGTTTCAGCTATCAGTTCTGAAAATGATATTTGCAAAGGGCTGAGCTAAAATAGCATCAACATCTATAGTCTAAAAACAATCAAATACACACAAAATACAAATAATCAGAGAATCCTGAGAACAATCTACATGTTTTCCATGATGCCCATTAAAAGTAAATTTGACATTATACTTTATACGTTTTACACTGTACATTATACTTTGTTTTTGACATTATACAGGAATGTTGTAAGTAAATGTTATATTCACACCAATCCTTACCAAGCAAGATAAATGACATTACTGGATGCAAAGAGGGCCTAGTTGCCTTATTTTTCATATCTGCAAAAATAGAGTTCTATGACACCAAGGAATCACACAAATTAGAAATGGAAATAGGGGCACCTGGGTGGCTCAGTTACTTAAGCGTCTGACATGTGATTTTGGCTCAAGTCATGATCTCATGGTTCGTGGAATTGAGGCCCGGGATGGGCCCTGCACTGATAGCGTGGAGCCTGCTTGGGATTCTCTCTCCCTCTTTCTCTCTCTCAAAAATAAATACACTTAAAAAAAAGAAATGGGAATGAAATTTGTGTTCTTAAGCAAATATTCATCACCTGTGTTCTAATTAAAAGAATTTTCTCCAGGAATTTCATACGATAAATATATACTACTTCCGCACATTTATTTGAGGGCGGGGGGCTATATTTCCCAAAGAAATAAGTGTTCAGCAGCTTTTTAAAGATCCACTTTACTTAACTCTTTAGAGATATTCACTCAAGGCTGTACCAAATTTTCTCTTTTTATTGAGAAAGATACAGGATTTCCTATTTCTGTTTCCAAGTAGAGGGCACCATGAAAGCAATACTGTTAATCGAGCCACTCCCCCGTTCCCATTAGTATGTGCAACACACAAAGTAGCAACAACCAAATGACAAATTTATTACTCTTCCTTAAACTTTGCTTTTTTTCCTACTTCCCAACTCCCTGAAACTTTGTATCCGTACAAATTCCCAATGGAGAGAATCAGATACTTGGCTATTAGGCTAAAGAAAGCCAGATATGTCTGGGGGCAACCTGGAAAACATGATACAACTTTGAATCCAACTCAGAGGACATTCACAGCTTCCACCTGCTTGAGGTAAGGGATGCTCCCTTTCTACCTGCACATCTGCCGCCCCCACCTCACAAACTAGTCAAATCTTTCTTACAGGAGAAATACGTATTTGCCATTTTTGGTGCCACCCTCTGGGCTTGGGTGTAAGTCAAAAAAAGACAAGAACTACATGTGCCTAGGATCCAATTCCATCTTTGACTAATCAGCTCTGATCAGAAAGGACTCCTTTGGGGAGTCTGCAAGAGAATACACTATGAACCAGACCTTCAGGGCTTGCTCTAAATCAACTTCCCTTAGAATCAATTTAGCTTTTAAAGATGAAGATGGGGTTGCCTAACGCACCATATAATGGATGCATATACTTGACATCTGAGCACATTGAGGCAGTCTCTCAGAGTGAATTTCCAAGGTAACAGACAGATGTCTTTTCAAATACCATTTTTTTCGTTTCATCACTTTCATGATATTCTTCCTATTTTCCTATGTTCTTAAACATAAACTAACATGGTTTCTTTTGCTTGTTTTTTTAAAATGTTTTACTTATTTTTGAGAGACAGAGCACGAACAGAGACAGAGAGAGAGGGAGACAGACTCTGAGGCAGGCTCCAGGCTCTGAGCTGTCAGCACAGAGCCCGACACAGGGCTCAAACTCAGGAACCATGAGATCATGACCTGAGCCAAAGTTGGATGCTTAATCGATTGAGCCACCCAGACACCCCACGTGGTTTTTTTTATGTCTTAATTATAGATATCCCAGGACCTACAGTCTTAGGTCTCCTGTTTCTTGTTCTATCACTAAATGTCCCAAACTCTCACTTTGTTTTTAGTTCAGATTTCCACTTCCTGTAAGTTTTCTAAGGTCAACTATCAATTCTTGATTTATTATTACAAACATCCTAAGTAGCTCTTTTCACATTCCTAATATTTTGAGGACCAGCTGACCAAGTTTGTTAGAGTTCCGTCCAAACTATTAGCAGCAAATCAAAGTCAGAACACCGTTTACCTCTTGGGGGTTATGATCGGCAAAGGACACACAAGGTCCTTCTGAGGGGCCAACAGCACTAAATGTCTTGACATGGGTTTCTTTTTAATAGTGCACTTAGCTATACATTTATGCTTTATGTGCTTTTCTGTAGATTTCGTAATACAGAACTTTAAAAAAGAGTTAAAATAAAGTATTATAGGCAAAGAATTGAAAGGGTAGACACAGTTCCCCACCCCCACTCCAGCATGCACACACGTGGCAACATTCATTCAGGTAGTAATTCAGTTGCTTGCAATTATATTTGTAGACGACAGCCAAAGATATTTGCAGAAGCTACTTCGTTCGGCATTGTTTGTAGCAGAGGAAAAGACAGAGAAACAGGAGAAAACAACATCCAAAAAAACCTGGACACAACCTAAATGTTCCCCAAAAGTGTATGTAAAATAAATTATGGTACTGAATGAAATAAATCACTTTACTCTGGTAAGAACATATCCGAGAATACATTTAATTAAATAAGCAAGTTGCAGAACAAAACATGCATGTCTGATATGATCTTATTTGTACAAAAATGAGAGTGAATATGACTATTTCTGAAGAAGTGCAAAGGAAACTATTCACAGGAGTACCCCATACGATACGGGAAGGGTGGGTCAAAAATAGGGGATTTTACCTTATACTGTTTGATTCTATTTGAATTCCTAGCCAATAACCATGTTTTTCCTTAAAAGTAAGAAATTTAAATAAAGAAATATATTATTTCCATTTATAGCTGTAACAAATGACTTCAAACTTAAATGCCTTAAAACAACACAAATATATTCTCCTACGGTTCTGGAGGTTGGAAGACCAAAATGAGTTTTAATTAGCGAGCTAAAATCATGGTTTCGGCAAAGCGGAGGCCTTCCGGAGGTCCCAAGGGAGAATCTGTTCCTTGCCTCTTCCAGCTTCTAGAAGCTGCCATTCCTTGACTCCTGGCCACATCTCACCAATCGATCTGTGCCTCATCTCCACAGTGCTTCTCCTCTGACTCTCATCCTCCCGTCTCCCTCTTTTAAAGTTTATTTATTTTGAGACAGACAAGAGACAGCATGAGTGGGTGGGGGGTGGAGAGGGAGACAGAGAATCCCAAGCAGGCTCCACACCAGCAGCACGGAGCCCGACGTGGGCTCAAACCCATGAAACCTCGAGATCATGACCTGAGCTGAGACCAAGAGCCAGATGCTTAACCAACTGAACCACCCAGGCACCCCGCCTCCCTCTTTTAAAGATCCTTATGATTACACTGGGCCCACCCCAATAAGCCAGGATAATCTCCCCATCTCAAGATCATTAACTTAATCACATCTGCAAAGTCCCTTTTACCATGTAAGTCCCCCTGCTTGGGGGCCACTGTTGAGCCTACTACAACAAGTACGCGCCAAATTGTTCTTGAAGGATGCTTCCAGGGCCTCAGATGTGGGGGAAGGGGAGTGGGGAAGCACTTTAACTCTTACTCTTCTGTATTATTTTAAATTCTTACATTAAATATGTATTTTTAATTAAAAATCCAATAACCCAATACACACACCATATTTCATCAGCTCTAAGATGCCACTGATCATAAAACACAGAATTTTATGGGGGCGCCTGGGTGGCGCAGTCGGTTAAGCGTCCGACTTCAGCCAGGTCACGATCTCGCGGTCTGGGAGTTCGAGCCCCGCGTCAGGCTCTGGGCTGATGGCTCAGAGCCTGGAGCCTGTTTCCGATTCTGTGTCTCCCTCTCTCTCTGCCCCTCCCCCATTCATGCTCTGTCTCTCTCTGTCCCAAAAATAAATAAACGTTGAAAAAAAAAAAAAATTAAAAAAAAAAAAAAAACACAGAATTTTATGTACGACTAAGAAAGAATGAAAACACTAAGTTATGATATTCATTGCCACATCATGGTAGATAGTTTGCCAAAATACCCTCAGAAATCCTTCCCATCCCAGCACGTCCACCCTTTTGCAAAGCGACTTGACTGCTCCTCTCGGCAAGAGGCGGAGTATTTCTCCACTCCTGACTCTGGGCGAGGCCTCGTAACTTGCTCTGGCTGATGGGACATTGGCAACTGTGACTCAGAAGCTGGGAAAGGGCTTGCACACTGGGACTGGCGCTGTCTCCTGATGCTGCCTTTCTGCCATGTGAACAAGTCCAGGCCGGTCGACCAGCCACCAGCCATCTCCTCAAATCCTAGGCAAGGAATGACTGTTGCTGAAAGCCACTAATCCTGACGTCAGAAATACTGAAAGGTAAAAAAAACTGTAACTTCAAGACAATGAAGTATGACGCTGCAGTAAGTTTACTTCAGTATGATATCAGTTATTTAAGTAGGTGTCTAAGGGGTATTTCTAGGAGGAAAGTGTACAAATTAGTAAGCGGAGTTCTTACGCCCCATTTGACTGCCTAAAGGTTACTTTGCTTATTTTCTGGTTTTCAGCTACATCTCATACAGTTGAAGTCACTGAATAAGTAAACGCTGGCACTATAGGGACACTGCTTTCTGCAGCAGAGTATTAGAGCAAGATAAATGATCTGGCCTGTTCAATGGGAAAGAAACTAACAACCTCTAGAATTAAATGGTGAAAAATTATTACTTTGCCATGCAGGTAGGTACTGTGAATCATAAATTAAAAGTGACAACGCCAGCAAATATCTCCTATAAATATCGCCATTTTATCCTATAAAGTATATAATGTTATTTAAAAACTGAAAATACAGTGCACCATGGGAGTTCTAGCATTTATTACACTTGTTAGTTTTTAATCAAAATGATTCCAAGTACAAAAAAGGTTCAAGTCACTTCCCACTACAATACTGCATTTGTAAGCACACTGTGACCTTCTTGGTTCATATCCCACGGATATAAACACGATATATTTCGTTAAAAAACAAAAAGCCCAAAAACAACAGTGCTATAATCAAAGGTGAATTTTTCCGCTTTAAAATCCAGTTGCTGGATTATTACAACAGCCACCATTATGGAGTGGCTGTTTCCCAAATAACTAGTTTTAATAATAGCTGATCTGGGTGCATCCCTGAAGGTAAACGAGCACAGAAAGAACAGCTTTACCCCCAGGCAATTTCTTCACCACAGATACAAACAGTTATATAAATTCTTGGATTATTGATTTACTGCACAGTTACTGAGTGCCAGACGCTGTGCTTAAGGGTAAGGACACAAGCACCCCACCAAAAAACTAAAAACTAAAATTCAAAAACCTGAACTTTGAACCGGAGGTATCAGCTGAATTAATGCGTTTTCTCACATCTAAAAACTCCTACCGTGTGCCAAGAGCTTTACGTACGACTCCTTCCGTCCTTCAATCCTCACGAACATGACACATTTTAAAAATGACTTCCACCTCTCTGAGAGAATATGCTAGTCAATGGAGGAGCTGGGATTTCATCCAGACAGGTCTATCTGGCTTTCTTTACCACCCAATACCATCTTTTGCTGTCTCTGCTTCGTGCTTTTTGATTGGAGGTGGGAAGAGAAGAGTAAAGGTTTAAAAGTTTAGGAGGAGGAAAGTTAAAAGGAGGAAAGACAAGAGCAAGCTCACAGAGTAGCAACGAGGAAAAAAAAGGCATCCATTTGGAAGCGACTTACCATGATAAAATGTTGAAAAAGCCCTCTTCCCGGTCCCTTGTAAGACATGTAATTATTAGTCCCCAAAGAAAACATTTAAAATGTCTCCTGCACCTCATGTTTGCTCTCTCAGATGCACCAAATATCCCAGCATCCTCTTAATTGTCCAGTATGGGGTCACCATCCATGCCTTCAACTATTCTGAACTTTGTGAAGTATATTTCTCTAGCAGGCTCTGGGTAATGAGTCCCACAGTATACACAAAAGTAACGCTTTTTCATTTACACCACAGTTATTTCCTTGTCATTCTAAATTTCCGACTCGGTGCCCTTTAGCTTTAATAACACATATTTGGTGAAAACTCTCCATGTTTGTACAATCCACATCCACCATGATTCTCTTGTTATTCAACACTGAACTTTCACTTTTCAAGGATGGATCCTTAAATAACAAAACTAACATCTACTGAATGTTTACTGCATTTCAGACTCTTTACTAAGTCTGTATATGAATTATATCCCTTAATAAAACCCTTTGAAATAAATTCTAAATTCTATTACCATGTCCAATTAGCACGTATGAAAACAGAGGTCCAGGTAATAGAGAGCCTGTACGTTAATTACACACTAGCAGAGCTAGTATATGGTGACAGTGAACCCACGTCTGACTCCGGTGCCCATACTCCCAACCAATGTGCTATCCTTATGTGGATGGACAACGGCCAACCCCTAATCCAGAATCCACTCCCCTTTAGAAACTTGGTTAGCGTCTAGGGGCGCCTGGGTGGCGCAGTCGGTTAAGCGTCCGACTTCAGCCAGGTCACGATCTCGCGGTCCGGGAGTTCGAGCCCCGCGTCGGGCTCTGGGCTGATGGCTCGGAGCCTGGAGCCTGGTTCCGATTCTGTGTCTCCCTCTCTCTCTGCCCCTCCCCCGTTCATGCTCTGTCTCTCTCTGTCCCAAAAATAAATAAACGTTGAAAAAAAAAAAAGAAACTTGGTTAGCGTCCATCTCTTTCTGAGATCTTCCCCGACTAACAGGCCTCACTGCAAGCCTCCCCAGCAGCTTCTCTGATCACACTGCTCATCATCCTCCCTTTTCATTCTACCCATTTTCCCTGGGTTCTTGCATCCATTCCCAAGGCTTCAACAACCCCCATTTTTTAGCCTAGGAAACTGAGCCTTAAGTAACTTAGCTGCGACCATACAGCTAAGAAATGGGAGAGCAGACTCAAATGTGACACCAGTCCTCGCTCTAACCCCTACACAGTGCTGCCTCCCCAAGCGTAACCTTCCCCAGTAAGCCTGCGGTCCTTCAGTGTGCCCACTGCCAGTGCTTCAGCTCAGGCACCAGCGTCATTTAGTTTAACCTTTAACTAGACCTCCCACTTCATGGCCCTGTTTCTCTCCCAAACTGTTCGACAGAAGTTTCTGTGAGGACAGAAACATTCAATAATCTGCCACATGTGGTTTCTGAGGATCTGAAATGCAGCTAGTGCCACGACGAAGAAAGTTTTCATTTTAATTAATTTAAATTTAAATTTAAATAGTCACATGTGGATAGTGCCTACCATATTGGAAAGCACAGCTCTAAAGGGTCCTCAAGTCTCTCCTGTTCCCAAACCTTGACGTTCATAAGGCTCAGCCACATTTCCTCCACCCCTGCGTTCCAGGAAGTTTTCTGCCAGCTCATAATAGACTCCCCTTTCCTTAGGCTTTGGGTGTATCTCTGTTTCATAGCTAAAAGTCAAGACTTACGTGATTCCTAGCTACTAAAAGAGTCCCTCCATGTGAATTTTTGTTTGATAGAGGGATTGTTTCATTATAGGGATATGTTCTTCAACATACTCAGGGAAGAAACTTTCAGTGGAGGATGTGAAACAGAAACCTGAGAGGACAAAATGACAACAGGAAGGAGGCAACCCTAATATAGCTGCCTTTTCTAACTGGAAACCTCGCCAATACATATTATAAATTGGTGTGCATTATTTTCCAAAGAAATTAGTATTTAGAACACAAAGGGGAGACTCCAGCCCAGGTCAATATTTTGCTTGCTCTGTAGAGTTTGTAAAAACAGTTTTCTCACTAACTTTATTATTTATTTATTTATTTATTTTTGAGAGAGACTGTGTGCGTGCCATGTGTTCCATGAATGAGGGAAGGGCATGGAGAGAGGGACAGAGAGAAAATCCCAAGCAGGATCCTCGCTCAGCACCCCTGCATGAACTTAAGAAACTGAAAGATGGCAGGGCACCTGGGTGGCTCAGTCGGTTAAGTGTCCAACTCTCGACTTCAGCTCAGGTCATGATCTCGCAGTTTGTGGGATCGAGCCCCACGTCGAGCTCCACTCAGCGAGGAGCCTGCTTGGGATTCTCTCTTTCCCATTCTTTCAAAATAAAGAAATTAATTTTTAAAAAAAATTAAAGATGTCACAAAAAAATCTGGGTTTACAGTACTTCCTGAAGAATCCAAGGATCTGGAGACACGGGGCCTGAATTCCCACATGGCAAACATTTGCTGGATCTGAGAAGGTGCCGTCCTCTTTCAGGAGGCAAGCACTCCTCACAACCCCCGCCACACCCTCTTGTATCACTGACGCGGAGGCCCGACCTACTTACAACTAATTATTCTCAAAGCATGCTGCTTCCCTCATTTATGTTACATGCCTTGTGCCTATGGCCATGGGATTTGGTGGCCCCTCACGGAGCTTTACAAAAGTATTTTCATCCCCATTATTTCATTTAATTCTCACCACGGTCTTATGAAGAAGGCAGCATTATTCTCCCTGTTTTATAAATTAAGAAGCTGACCCTGAGACAAATGAAGACTAAGTGAGAAAAGCATAATTTCAAGTTAGGCCCTGTAAGTCCTTCTCTCACCCTCTTTATACCATAAGACGTTGCTTGACTGTAGCCCACGAACGATTCCATAATTTAAACTGTGGGGAACTTATTTATATTACAATGTAAAGAAAACATCCTTCGATATCTTGCTCAGAATGTCAGCGAGAAAACGTGGGCAGGTTTGATGACTTGGTTGTTGTAATAAGCCCAACATAAAAGCCATGAGTGTCCCGAGAGAGGTGCTTCCCAACCCCTTACGGCACCCTGACACCTAAAGGTTTTCCCAGCCAGAAGCACACAGCCCAGGTAGTCCAACTACCCCAGGCCCTCCCGGGCAGCCCTGGGAGCCGAAGACATCACTACCTCACCACACCTACAATTAAACCCCCACAAGGGTACTTCTGCACCAGATATTCTGAATATAAATATTAACAGAAAACATACTTACTACACATTTAGAAAACATACAGTGGTTCAGCATTTACAAATTCTGCCAGCAGTTTGGTATCTGGCATCTAAATGAGAAGAGCAAATGGATGGTTTCAAATGGTTCTAAGAGGCTGTCAAGAATTGGCAAACTTTCTAATATTTCAGATTAATTGACGAACTTCACGGTGGTCCATGGCCAAAGCACTCATACATTAATCATCAAAGTCCCAGGCCTATATTCATTCGCTTAAGAAACACAGGTCCCCACGCCTGGCTGGCTACATCGGTAGAGCATGCGACTCTTGATCTCGAGGTTGTGAGTTCAAGCCTCATGTTGGATAGAGATTACTTACAAATAAAAGATCTTTTAAAAAGAAAGAGAAAGAAAGGAAGGAAGGAAGGAAGGAAGGAAGGAAGGAAGGAAGGAAGGAAGGAAGGAAGGAAGGAAGGAAGAAGGAAGGAAGGAAGGAAGGAAGGAAGGAAGGAAGGAAGGAAGGAAGGAAAGAAAGAAAGAAAGAAAGAAAGAAAGAAAGAAAGAAAGAAAGAAAGAAAGAAAGAAAAAGAGAAACACATACACACACACACACAGGTCCCCACATATAAAGATTTAGATTACAGCATTCAGGCCAATCTGGGAATCTATCCCAAGAGGCAAAGGCAGTCCTGTAATATTAGCAGGAAGGACAGAGTTGGGGGGAGGGGAAGAGTTCAAATCAGCTTTGCAGGCTACAAAATTCAAATGGAACCTATCTGGAGACCAAGCTATTCCCAAGCTTAAAGCCAACATTAGTCAAAGCAGTATAGGATAGCTCCCCTAGCCAAGGGCCTCCTATGAGCAATCATCTCCCCATATCCAATTTTGTTAAAGTATTGAAAACAAACACCCTATCCTCCCTTGCAGTTAAGTGGTCTTGTGATAGAGTTATGAGCAGATGCCAAGTTGAAAGCCAAAGAGCCATCCTGAGCCATGAGGCCACTATAGGGAAGAAAGCCACATACTGGAGATGGCAGAGCAAGAAGGCATAAGGACCACCTATCTCCAGATGTTTTGTTATATGAGAAAAATAAGCCTGTACTGGGTTAGGCCTAACTGATAAAGGCCCCATGCAGCCTAAAAGGCCTTCCTCATTCACAGACCCTGCTGTCCATCAATAAATGTGTAGCCCTTTGACAGAAGTCAAAGTTGTATCTATAATGTTGTTTGTTTGGGGTCAACAAGTCTTTTTTTTTTTAGTGTGAAAAGATTAACACAGTAAGTTTAGTTAACATCCAACATCTTACATAGATACCAAAAAAAAAAAAAAAAAAAAGTTTTTTTTTCCTTGTGATGAGAATTCTTAGGATTTCCTCTTTCAACAACTTTCACATATACCAGTCACTGTAACCAGTCAATTACAGTCATCGTGCTGTGCATTATATCCCTAGGACTTACTTGTCTTATAACTGCAAGTTTAGACCTTTTGACCACCTTCCTCCAATTTCCCCTCTCCCTACCCCGTGCCTCTGATAACCAGAAACCTGATCCCTTTTTCTAGGAGTTCAATTTTTTTTTTTTCTGGATTCTACATGTAAGTGATACCATACAGTATTTTCTTTCTCTGACTTACTCACTTAGCACGATGCCATCAAAGTCCATCCGTGTTGTCACAAACGGCAGATGTCCTTTTTCATGGCTGAGTAATATTCTACTGTATACAAACACCTTCTTTATCTATTCATCCATTGGTGAACACTTAGGTTGTTTCTGTAACTTGGCTATTGTAAATAATGCTGTGATGAATATGGGGGTGCAGGTACCTTTTCAACATAGTATTTTTGTTTGCTTTGGATATGTTCCCAGAAGTGGAATTGCTAAATTATATGGTAGTACAATTTTTAGTTTTTTGAGGAAACCTCCATCCTGTTTTCCACAGTGGCTGCACCAATTTACAATTCTACCAACGGAGCACAAGGGTTTCATTTTCTCCTTATTCTTGCCAAGCATTCATTATCTTTTGTCTTTTTGATGATGGCCATTCTAACAGGCATACGGTAATATCTCAATACATTTTTGATCTGCATTTCCCTGATGATTAGTGATGTTGGGCAACTTTTCATGCACCTGTGAGCCATTCACATATCTTCCTTGGAATAACGTCTCTTCAGGTCCTTCGTCCATTTTTTAATTGGGTGATTTCTTTCACACCTACAATTTTGGCATATTTTGGAATACCAACACTCAGAGCGGTAAAGAAGGGCATCGTAAGGATGTAAAAGCACATCTACCCTCTTTTCTTCTTAATTTGTGCTATCATGTGTTGACTAGTTAGTTGATTTGCTAGCTTTTCCTCTGAAAAACCAAATTCAGCCTTTTGTGATCTCCATGGAGGCTGGTCCCTCTACCTCCCTACTGAGGCCTCTGAGAGGTGGCATAGCACATTGAGGCTAAAAGGAAGGGTTGGAGAGTTCCACGATGCAAGGGCACATCCTCACCCTGCCTCTTCCTGGCAGCATCTGTTCCCTCCTCTCTCAAATGAGAGTAAAATACCAGCTTCATAAAATCACCTTGAGGACTAAACAAGAAAAGGCACATACAGGGCTTAACACAGTGCCTGGCACATGGCACGGACTCAATGAATGTCAGCTATTACTAACTACTATTAATATTCTTGAGGCTTTCCAGCCTTCTCCCTGAAATGGAATACATACTGTGCCCATATGTGCTTAATGTCATTTTTCAAATTTCAGTTTGTTAAAAATATAATGAAATATGCATGTAAGTTCATCTATCAGGGGGGAAAAAAAACTTTCCTTTAGCATGTGTTTCGATTTGGCGTTTAGAAAATATGGTTACCATATGGGGTCTGCTCGCTGGCGCTAAAATTTGTCACTATAATAATGGCTTTTGCTCAGCAAACATTCATAGTGAGTACCTACCCATTCTCCACCTTATATCCACTACAAGAAAATAGCAGTCAACATGTCGAATCAGCAAAGGAAGCAATGAGGAGAAAACGGTGCCAGGTGCTATATGAGCAGATTTCAAAGAAAGTCAGGCAATGAAGATCATGAGAAAAGCACGTCGGTGTTCCTTATTCTGCTGCTACTAGAGCAACTACCAACACCACACCAAGCTACAAGGGCATGATCTCACCTTACGCCCACACTGCTCCAGCAGCGGGCACTTGCTGGATTGCGTGCTTTCCATCTCTTATCTGACGCTTGCCCTTTCCCCTCCCCACTCCACAGGCTGAAGCAGTGATGGCCATAACCTGCAACAGGAGCCCACGTGTGGTCACAGTCCCAAAGGGAACAGTCTACCATGGCTGTACCAGTAAGTCCCTCCCCAAGGAACCCTGGAACCGGAACTGGCGGCCTGACCTCAATCCCTCTCTCCTTGCTTACCTACACTAGAACGTGTATGCTGCGGGAGCAGATGGCAGCCATATTCTGCCATGTGACTAAGTAAGAAATAGAGACAGCCAGTGTAAGCGAGAGAGAAGAATGGAGCAGACAATGAGAAACTCAGGAGCAACAGGGAGAAAAGACTTCCTGGTTCTCCATAAGCTCCAGTCTTTAGTTCTATTCCTGGAGTCCAAATGCCTCCCTGTCCTCAGATTCTGCAAGATACTTGAGCCTTCTGCCAGGAAACTCCAGAGCTGGTTTCTGTTCACATTACCAAAGCAACCAAAGAGACTGTACCATTATCTATCACCAGAAGACGACTGGTTTCCAGAGTGGTTCCCTCCCTCACCGTGAACCGACACACAACGGAAACGTCTACTGCTCCAATTCTGCCTACTGTGTTCTAAGTTCTGAGCAGAGGCCTTGAAAAACAACACGGTGCTGAGGATCCCAGAGCAGAAGATAAATAGATAAATAATTTTAATGCATGTTAGGAGGTGTTTTAACAAATACACAAAGAGTGTGCTGAGGGAATACAGCTATCAGATCAGGCGGAGGAGGAGGGGAAGCCACATGCAAACACTGCTAATGGCCAGAGTAGTTCTACGAGTGAAGTTCACAGCTGCGAAAGCAGAAATGCCCAAAGAGATCCATATCAGGGCACGTGTCAGAGAGAGCATGTGCAAATCCTATCAGCTTTCCTTTCACAAAATCATAAGACCCACAAGTGGGAAGGAGTTTCATTTTTCTCAGGCTAGCCTTCTGAATTTCACAATTGCGTGTACTATCACCTTAAAAACAAGTTTAATTGTTTTTTAAATGTAACTGCCGGCATCTAGCTATTTTTACCTGCTATTTTTCGTTCAAATATTCAGAACTTCAGTTATGGTATGGATTAATTAGTACCCACAGGAAATGAACTACCAAATAAGCAACCTTTTCTTTTTTAACCTTAAAACCTTGTTTCTACGATGATTATTAAATTCTCAAATTGTGGCAATCTCCTAGCTAAATTACATTTCAAATAACTAAATGCCATTTTGATCCCAATCTCTCTGCAAATCCATCCAGGATTCATCACCAGCTTTAGCCTCACTTTTCCACATAATATGGGCATGGACTAGTAGGCAAGAAAAGCAGAAAAGAGATCAATTTTTGTAAGTAAAAGTTTTGTAAAAGTAGAAATAAGCAATGCTGGGCCCTGAAAATCCTGACTACGACAGCATATTCGAAAGGACAAACTTAATATTTGTGCTATGTAAAAACTGTCCAATGCTTCAAGTTTTCAAGCTCAAGTTCAGTCCTTCAGGCTCAAGAATGGAATTTCCCAATAATTACTTAGTGGTAAGGCATAAACACACCCCTATTTCAAAACATAAAAATGTCAGTTATAGTCAAAGACACAAAAGGACCATCCTAGTTCCAATGGATCACTGGAAGCTACTCAAAGTAATCTCAAGAAACTAATTTTTTGTTCACTTATCAACAAATCAACAACTTAAAGAGCATGTACAGACCTTCTGAGTTCAGTACTGATACTGATCTATCCCTCCAGATGTATGCACCTCTTAAAGATTCATTTAAGAATTTTAAATTATTAAAGAGTAGAGTAAGTAGTATAGCAAGGCAGCAGGACACAAGGTTAATATACAACAGTCAAATGCTTTATTATATACCAGAAATGAACAAGTGGAACCTGAAATTAAAAAACAGTACCATTTACACTAGTACTGTCAAAAATGAAATACTTAGGTATAAATCTAGCAAAATATATTCAAGAACTATATGAGGAAAACTACCAAATTCTGATGAATGAAATCAAAGAATAACTAAATAAATGAGGTGACATCCCACATTCATGGATAGGAAGACTCAATAGTATCAATATTCCCAACTTGATATATATTTTCAATGCAATCCAAATCCCAGTAAGTTATTTTATGGATATTGACAAACCGATTCTAAAGTTTAGATGGAGAGGCAAAGGGCCCAGGGTAGTGAACACAATACTGGAAGACAAGAACCAAGTTAGAGGATTGATGCTATCAGACTTCAGGACTTACTATAAAGCTACAGTAATCAAAGTGGTGTGGTATGGGTAAAAGAACAGATAAATTGATCAATGTAACAGAATACAGAACCCAGACACAGACACCCCACAAATACCATCAACTGATCTTTGACAAAGGAGCAAAGGCAATATAAGGGAGCAAAGATAGCCTCTTCAACAATGGTGCTCAGAAGACTGGCATCCACATACATGCAAAAGAATGAATCTAGAGAGTAGATTCACAAAAGTTAGCTCGAAATGGATCATAGACCCAAATGTAAAATGCGAAACTAGAAAACTCTGTTCTGACAGTCCCGAGCCTCCGTTAAGAAGGCCTGCAGCGTACGTATCACTCATGGTGAGCTCCACAGACACTTCCCCCAATAGGGCACCTACTCATGGCCTGCGGGCCAGCTCTTGAGTTCTTATTACAATTAGAAACTACATTTCTGCGATAAACCATTACAGAACTTTGAGGAAAAAGATTTATTACTCATAAATTCTGGAGGGTACACGGCATTCCAGAGGGCCACAGTGAGGTCACAGGTAGAGAAAGAGAGAGAGAGAGCGGACCCAGGCTCTGCCTTTGTCCAAGAGTGATATCTAGGGCTTCATGGGTTCATTCTTTACCGGCTAAGTTAAAACATGAGAGCAAGGGGCACGTGAGTGGCTCAGGCTATTGAGCAGCCGACTTCAGCTCAGGTCACGATCTCACGGTTCATGAGTTCGAGCTCCACATCGGGCTCCCTGCTGTCAGTGTGGAACCCACTTCCAACCCTCTGTCTCCCCCTCTCTCTGCCTCTCCCCCACTCACGTTCACGCTCTCTCTCTCTCTCTCTCTCTCAAAAAAAAAACAAAACAAAAAAACCATGAGACCAAGAATTAGGGCACTGAAAGCGAGAAGTGGGGTCACTCAAGCGGTCACTTACCCAGGTTACCCGGGGCTTTTTGAAAGAAGGACCTTCATGTGTGGGAATGGCCTAGTTCCTTACCTGGTTGTTTTACTAGTAGCTGCATCATACAAGTGGCAACACGTTTACTCAAAATGACTGTCTTTTGAACTGAATGCTTCCACAATCAAAATGTCAGGAACTTACAGTACACTCCCAGAAGATGACATAAGAGAAAATCTAGATGACCTTTGGTATAGTGATCACCTTTTTAGGTACAACACCAAACACACAATCCATGATAGGAATAATTGAGAAGATTTACTTCTTTAAACCTAAAACTTCCACTCAGTGAAAGACAACATCAAGAGAATTAGAAGACAAGCCACAGACCAGGAGAAAATATTTACAAAAGACACATCAATAAAGGACTATTTATCCAAAATATACAAAGAACTCTTAAAACTCAACAGTAAGAAAACAAACAATTCAATTTAAACAATGGGCAAAAGACCTTAACAGACACCTCACCAACAAGTATCTACAGATGGCAAATAAGCATATGAAAATATACTTCACGTCACATCATCAGAGAAATGCTCATGAAAGTAACAATGAGATATCACTACACGCCTACCACAATGGCCAAAATCCAGACCACTAACACCACCACATGCTGGTAAGGGTATTCTCATTCACTGCTAGTGAAAATGCAAAATGGTACAGACACTTGGGAAGCCAGTCTGGCAGTTTCTCATAAAACCAAACGTGCATGTGCCACAACACCCACTGTGCTGCTTGGTATTTATCCACAAAAACCAGCACACGGATGTTTACAGAAGCTTTACTGATAACTACCAAAGCCTGGAGGTAACCAAAATGTCCTTTAGTGGGTGAATGGATAAACTGGTATATCCAGACAATGGTGCTAAAAAGGAATGAGCCAGGAAGACATGAAAAGAAAACTAAAATGCATTATTACTAAGTGAAAGAAGTCAATCCGGAAAAAGCAAAACTATGGAGACCATACAAAGATCAGTGATTGGGGGCAAGGGGTAGACAGGACGAACAGGCAGAGCATAGAGTATTTTTAGGTCAGTAAAAAGACGGTATTTGGTATTATAATGACGGATATGTCATTATACATCTGTCCAGAGAGTACATAACACCAATAGGGAATCCTAGGTAAACTATGGACTTTGGATGATAATGATGTGTTGGTATAAGTTCATCCTTGGTAAAAATGTAACATTCTGGTGAGTGATGTTCATAATGGGGGAGGCTAGGCATGTGTGAGGGGCAGGGGGATGGAAAAAAAAAAAAAAAGAGAGAGAGCAAGGTAGTACACTTTTGAAACGAAAACTAACAAAAAGTAAAACCAGAGGGGTGGGGAAAATATCATACCCAGAGAAACAGGACAACCCACAGACATTATATATATACTGATAGACAACTCACACATCCCTCTGGAGACTCCTTGCCTGGGCCTCTTCCTCTCCCTTATACTACTCTGAACCTTTTCAGACTGAGTGAACTCTCTTTTCTCAGCTTTTTTCCTACTCTGTTCAGATAAAGCTCAAAGATCTACATTGTGCACATCTGATACGAACTGTAACCAAATTCTAAACCAATTTAATCCACCCAACCAGCATGCTAATTCAGCTAACCATTCTGATTAAACATAACTAACCCCTCTAATTTAATTTTACCTTATGGAGAAGAAGTATTCATTCTTCAAAACTGCTTAACCATCTAAGCTTTGGAATATAAAGAGAACTTATGAAGCCATTCAAATATAAATTCAAGTGGTACCTGGGTGGCTCAGTTGGTTAAGTGTCCAACTTCAGATCAGGTCATGATCTCATGGCTCATGGGTTTGAGCCCCACGTCGGGCTCTGTGCTGAAAGCTCGGAGCCTGGAGCCTGCTTCAGATTCTGTCTCCCTCTCTCTCTGCCCCTCTCCCACTCATGCTCTGTCTGTCTCTCTCTCAAGAATAAACATTCAAAAAAATTTTAAATATAGATAGAGATTCAAAAATCAGAATACAATAAGTTAGCCATTTCCAATATCCCTTCTCCCGCAAACTAGATCAACCTCTTAAATATCAACCAGCTGGTATTTTCCAAAGGCCAGACATGCCAGTGAGCACTAAAACAGGTTACTATAATCCTAACAGCATGGGAAGCTTTTTTCTACTGAGGGTAACTGACTCCAGAAAAATATTAATCCAGATCTGCAGAATAAAAAGCAATAATGTAATTTTACTGGTTTTTTACATTAGAATTTAAATGTATTTAAACTCAAAAATATACATTCATGTTTTGTATTTACGGCCACAGTCCTTCACATTTGTATAGGACCTGACAGTATATGAAGTATTTTCACATACGGTATGCAAAACTATGAAAACATCAATTTCAGAAGAGGATCAAAGAGGGTTCCCGAACTAGTGTCGTGATGCTTGAGCCCTCTTTGCAGAAGCACGGGCATATAAGGAAAGAATGGAATGAACACTAAAGGGAAAGAAGGATTGATTCAAAGACAAAGAAGGGACGAGGAAGAGTTAGAGGCACAAGACAGTTACTGAAGGATTAGAAAAGCAGCCTGGAGGAAGGAAGGCAAACCCTAACATTCTTGAGGAATGGCTAGATGGGGCACTTTAGAACACCGCACCGCTGAACCCTCAGAAGTATCCCACAGGGTAGGTGTTCTTTTAATTCCCATTTTACAGCTGCCAAGGATCATCACACAACCAGTAGGTGGCAGAACTGAGAGTCCAACCCAGCTTGTCCGGACTTGAGCCCCAAGCGCCAACACTGTTAGGAAGCCTCCAGAGAGGGGATAGGGAGGGATAAATGCCACGCCTGATTCACCAATACCTGCCTTTATTTTATATATTTGCTGTGTATAACATCAGGATCCCTTCAAAAGGGCGTCTTCATGTTTAACGTATGTGCATCCTCCCTCTACCCCCACCTAACTTTCTAGAAATATGGGCTTTCTGGGTATCTTTCCATTTCTTCTACCTCTTCTTCTGAATACCCCAAAAGCTCAAACTACTGACTCCACAAGAGGGCAAGTGTCACCTTACAGATTTAGAGGAAGACAGCAAAGCTGCGTCTCGTGTGCCGTCTCCCCATCAGTGGGCAGCGTGGGCATCCCTCTCGTGGCCTTGCCCGGCTGACCCTAACCAGAAGTGGGCAGAGCAAGGGACCCATAAGAGGAGAATTCGAGGCTTGGCACAGCACCATCTTCCCATTTGTCAAGAGAAGCCAGCAATCTGGAATTTTATGTGGAATCCAGATTTATAAAACTTGGCTACTGATTCAAACTTCCAGAAACATTGCACCAGGTCAACATCTGCCTGAGGGTGAACTCAACCCACTAGCTGCGGGCTTATAAGGCCCAGGCTTTCAGTTGAAGGCAGCTCAGTTAGCATTACATCCCTACTTCCAAATATTCCCCATGCACTATGTGGAAGACACAGCCCTTGCCCTCCAGGAGACCAATGGAGACAATGGACACACTGTTTCAGGACAAGATGACAAATGGAAAAAGGAAGAAGCCTGTGGAGGAGCACAGCAGCCAGCAGCCACATAGATCTCCTGATCACTGATTTTCGAGGGGCAAGTTTGGGCAGTGGCAGTAAAAAAATGAGAGTAACGTTACCCTTCTACATCTAGAAAAGAAAGACGAGGGCTCTGAATATATGAAAGTACACAAAGAAAAATTCAATAGCCCTGCCTTTGTGTCTCCAAGGTGACTCTTAAAGTAGGCAGGCCTTAATGGAACCATAGCAGCAGGAAAAGCTTCCCTACTAGAGGCACGGTGGAATCATAAAAAATACAACTGCCTTTTACTCAGCACCATCTATGCTCCCAGTACAACACCAAGTGCTGTGGGAATGTCAGCTCATGTACACCTCCCAACAATTCCAGAAGGAGCCAATTTACAGATGTGGAAACTGAAACTCTGAAATCCTAAAGTGTGGGAAAGAGCCAATCATCTGAAGCCAAAAAAAGATGCCTGTCCTATTAATTCACTGACCTGGCCAGAGAGACTCAGGCCATTGGCCATCAAGAACAACTCATTCGCTACAATAATTGAAAGTGTAGAACTAGTATTAAAAGAAGCAAAGAGGGGCAGCTGGGTGGCTCAGTTGGTTAAGCCTCCGACTTCAGTTCAGGTCATGATCTCAAAGCTCAGCTCATGAGTCCGAGCCCCGCATCGGGCTCTGTGATGACAGCTCAGAGCCTAGAGCCTGCTTCTGATTCTGTGTCTCCCTCTCTCTCCCCTACTGGCTTGTGCTCTCTCTCTCAAAAATAAATAAACAATAAAAAAATTTTTTTAAAAAGGATGCCATTTTATACTGTTGTTTCGGTGACATGTGTGTATGCGTATTTAGAGTCTTGGATAACAATGCTAAATGTTTTTCTTACTATGACATGTGGCCAAAAAAGTTTCAAAAGCATTACTCTAGACAACTCAGTCCCTGATATGGGGATCAGCAAACTGCCCAGAGCTAAACTCTTCAGTATTTGAAACTAAAAGATTCATCCAGAAGCAGGAATGTAGTGAATCCAGTTTAAGTATCAGGCACCAATACTAATATTTCATCCAGGAATAAACAACCGCTGCCCTCCAAAGGCTCCAGAAAGCACCATTTTACAGATGTCTCATGCCACATTTTCCCCCTCTGCGCACCTTCCTCCACTCAAGGTTTTAGGGTGATGTGGCTGCAGACACTTTATGCTTGTCTAGTCACTACATGGGCACATCACATAGTCAGTGTCAGAGCTAGGAACTCCTACATGCTCCTTTGCCAGATGGAATGATGCTCCTTTGCCAGAGTTGGAGTGATGAAATGTCCTGGGAAATGCCCAAGGTCAATGCTGGGTACAGCTGAGATCAGGCTCCCAGTCCCAGTTCTTTTCCAAGAATCCTTAAATTAAAGACACATGAGAGCACAAAGCAGAACACCCTGCCAAGAGACAAGCAGATGACTTTGTTTTCTTTTCTGGTCTTATTTGCTGGTTTCTTATACCTCTGACTTAATTTTTACTAATGACTAAATGCAGCATTTGGCTGAGGCGATCCCCTGTCCTTTCAAAAAAAAAAAAAAAATGGGGCGCCTGGGTGGCGCAGTCGGTTAAGCGTCCGACTTCAGCCAGGTCACGATCTCGCGGTCCGTGAGTTCGAGCCCTGCGTCGGGCTCTGGGCTGATGGCTCGGAGCCTGGAGCCTGTTTCCGATTCTGTGTCTCCCTCTCTCTCTGCCCCTCCCCCGTTCATGCTCTGTCTCTCTCTGTCCCAAAAATAAATAAAAAACGTTGAAAAAAAAATTAAAAAAAAAAAAAAAGTAATGGAGTTGCACAAGCAAAGTTATTTTTTCTGTGTCAGGAAATTGTTTAGGTTAATTGTGGCATCTCCTTGGAAGACCTATTGAAATAAAAATAGGGGCCCCTGGGTGGCTCCGTCAGTTAAGCGTCCGACTTCCGGTCAGGTCATGATCTCTCAGTTTGTGAGTTCGAGCTCCACATCAGGCTCTGTGCTGACAGCTCACAGCCTGGAGCCTTATTCGAATTCTGCCTCTCTCTCTCTCTCTCTGCCCCTCCCCCACTTGTACTCTGTCTCTCTCTCAAAAATAAATAAAGTGTAAAAAAAAAAAAAGAAATAAAAATAAACAAGCATTACCTGCTTTTGAAGTCCTTCTATTCTGAAACCATAGTTAAGAAGAAAACCTCGGCTTGATAGCCATTTTCTTTTCAGGTAAGTATATACTGTATATAATTTAGTTTATTGCTATAGATATCAACAGATCACTACTTGAAATAGTCTTAAATCACAATTCATTTACTGATTTCTAAATGCCACTGTGTTTTAACTTCTCCAAAACTGTTAACTTTTTCATGACATCAAGGTGATTCTCAAAAACAAATAGAAAATGTTTCCCTCTCAAAGCCAAATTCAAAGTGAAAACAGAGCCAGGGAAAGATGCTATGCAAGTAAAAGTAGTATTTCCTTTTTCAGCCTCTTCCAGCTACTAACATCCTATGATTTTTACCTGTTTTTCTTTTTCAAAGTAAGTTTAGTCACACTTGACGTATAAGACAGTTAGTTGGTCAGGATTTCACAATCCAAGAATCCCTCATTTTAGGAGCGTGAGAATTTTCCACTGCCCTGCAATATCCAGATGAATGTACCCTCATTAAGACCTTTGAGATCCTGGACAAAATCGGGTTGAACCGCATAAATTAAGTAGGAAATTCAGAACCATCAGGAGCTCTGGGGTCACTGGAGAGCTAAGCCTCCTTAAACAAGCCTTCCCAATAGTGATCTTTTCTTAAAAAGTCAATCTGTATGCTGACCTTTCAAGACACAGAGGCAGCCTGTTTCCAGACAGATCTGCTGGCAAAAAGACTGCCTCATGCTCTGAATTCGGCATAAAGGTCTGATTTTCAACAATCACATGGGTTAAATTCCCATTTTGGGACCTTGAAACCAGCAATTATTACTGCCAAGTGAGGAGTCTCAAGTGCAGAGTTGAAAGTTTATTAATTTTATGCCATTAAATAGAGACATGACACACTCAAAAATTAGTGTAGATGGGTTCTAATTTTGTCGACTTTAATGACCTCACACCTTCACTCTTAAGAACTCCTCAACCTTCAGAACTATGCTTACACTGCAGGAAAACTTTGATTTGCATTTTCAAAGCTATTTTTTTATGCAAGTGTTATGAAGTACATGGTACATAAAACTCTACTAGGAGCTCAGCTGAACTGAGCCAAGCTGTAAGTATTAGTGAAACAATGGTTTCAACCAGAAATCTGAGACAGTGCGATTTCAGAATGGTAAAAACCAATGATACATCAACCAACAGCATGAGGATTTATAAAATGAAATGAAATTTTAATATATTTTTTCAACAAACAGTCAACTAGTCATGACCACTTAGAATCGAGTAGTTCAGAGTTAAAAAAAAAAAAAAAAAGTCTTAGAGATTAAAAAAAAAAAAAAAAAATCCAACCCATCTCTTGTCCCAGTCCCTCCCAATCCCCATCCCCTGCTACACTGTTCTGGCTGAAAGCAAACTACTAAATTTCTCTCAAGCTCAACTCAAGTATCTTTGCTCCGGAAACTCACCACCTCTTCAGGCTCATTTCATTCCAAACTGGTGATCCGTCAGTCATTTCTAATTCCTTCAATGAACACACACTGCATTATGCTAGGCACTAGGGACCAGATGTCCTAAAAATCTGACTCCTGCACCATTGGGGGGGTTCTGTCTACCCTTAAGGATTATAGAGAACACTGCTAACTGTGCTGCACAAATTAGTCCTGACTAAAGTTAGAATATCACGTGGTAGTTCCCCCCACAGTCCCCTCATTACCCTCATCCCCTACAGTGTCCCCTCCCCACAGAGCGTCCTCTCCAACACGCCACCACCACACCCTCAGATCTTTTTATCCAGAAAATAATTTCAAATTCTTGCCCCCAGAGGTTTTAGAAAGTTCCACTCACAGTGACTCCTTTGGAGAAACCAATTTTCCAGATTCCTCAAATCACTCAGAGCTAAGTTCTGAATTCAAGCTGACTGGCTCCTGAATCTACACTCTTAACCATTCCAGTGCTTCTCAGTGAATGGGAGTTTTCTTTTCCCCCTCTACCCACAATGCTCTCTCCTCTACCCTCACTTTGTCACATGAACTCCTACTCATCCTACAAGACCCATCCGCAGGAGCACTCCTTTTTTCTAACCACCACGAGCAGAGGAGATTCTGTGGCAAACACAGAGGACACTGTACCTATCTTCGGCACATCTCCTAATACGGAGATAAAAAACGGGACCCCCCCTCCCCCGTCCCTAACCCACCGCAAAGGTACAGACTCCTAGGGAAAGAACAGCTTCCTATAACAGCCCAATAGCAACTACCTAGAGTTACTAAAACTCTCTATATGAATGCCAAAATTGTTGACTTGTGTTAAAATACGCATATAAAGAAACATACGAACATAAAAGTCTAGATGGGGCTGAGTCCCACCCGGAGAGAGGTCTCTCCTGGCCTTCATCATTGAAGAAGAGGCTGTGTGACCAGACAAGGGAGCCCCTGGTAAGCTGCAGGCTACATGAGTGTTAACCAACATGGAGCTAAGATGCCTTGTAGGAAGCTCCTAAGCAAGGAATGTTAAAATGGCATCTACTCAGAAAAGATAGTTCAGAAAGCAGCTGACTCACGAGGAACCCAAAGTACCAAAGGTAGCTAAGTCCTCCAGAGATAGAATCCGGCTATTCTCAAAGCAAAGACAGACCCAGAAACGGCCAGTGAGTTCCAAGAGCAGGTCCTATGTTATGACAGCCCCAGAAATCTAAACTTGAAAATCAGATTGTTTATATATTTCTTATATTCCTTCCTTGGTATCCAGGAAAGTTCCAGATTGTTCTAACTGTGCTAACATGAACGGAGGGTGAGGGTTTTTATCAAAAAACCTGCAGATTTGGCCTGAAGATTAGAATACTATCAGCCCACTACTGACAGCAGCAGTAGCATGAACATGGTAATGAATGCAAGTGAAAGAATCCTCCAAAAGAAGGTAAAATGCAGGGACAATAAGGGCTGTGGAGTCCAGCCACTCTTTCCCATCTGAAAATTCTCCTTTCAGTACTAAATCTTAGAGGCTGTGGTTTTGTTTTATTATCTTCTAAAACTTACCCCCCACTGAATTGTATCTGCAAACGATCTTGCCATTTCACCCAATGGAGTCTGCACGTGTGTTTGGAACACAACAGAAACTTAAATGTTTGTTGATGGAATGAATGAAGCAACGCGTGGACTTCCAGAGTTTTAAGGTATCCTAAAGACCATCCATCCAATGCAATCCTTTTCCCACAAGTGTACATTCGTCCACACAGGGCTTTCATAGGTTGTCATAAAAGTCATTCGATAAATATCAACTAAGTGCCAACAAGAGTTAAGACGCTATGCTCTCAGGAACAACAATCAAAATGTTATCAGTCACTGACACACAGCAAATGTCTGGGGGCCTTCCATGGATCAGGCAATTTGCTAGGCCGTAAAGATACTACAACGAGTAAGACACACATAGCACCTTAGGGAAACTATGGAGAAGATGAAGGGACCATAAGTATCTACGATACTGTTTAAAATAGAAAATGTTAAGTGTTTTCAAAGGTTAGATAAGGGCTATCTGGAGTCATAGGTCAAAAAGGGAAACCAGGTTTCAAAAAATTTCCAAGACACTGCCATTCAGGACACGACATTATTTGTGGTTTAACCTTACAGTTCAGGAATGAAAACTATAGTTTCTAGCTAAAGCAGAATAGCTAAAGGAAATGGCTTTGTAGGTTTTGATGAAAATCAATATTCTATCTTCATAACTTCGGCATTATGTCAAATGGCACTGACAGTGGATTCTGGAAAGAATACAGATCAATTCTCTTCTAATGAAAACAATAATCAAAACTGAGCTCTAAATAACAAAGTTATTGTCACCCATGAGTACAGAAACACAGGTTTGTCAATCTGAATATTAATAAAACACACGTAAAGAATAATTCTGGACTGGGGCGCCTGGGTGGCTCGGTCGGTTAAGCGTCTGACTTCGGCTCAGGTCATGATCTCACGGTCTGTGAGTTCGAGCCCCGCGTCGGGCTCTGTGCTGACAGCTCAGAGCCTGGAGCCTGTTTCAGATTCTGTGTCTCCCTCTCTCTCTGCCCCTCCCCTGTTCGTGCTCTGTCTCTCTCTGTCTCAAAAATAAATAAATGTTAAAAAAAAAAATTAAAAAAAAAATAAAAGAAAGAATAATTCTGGACTTACGGGTGGGCCTTATTTATTTAGCAGTAACCCTATAATAATAATTCCTATGATTTGCCCTATAAACTAAAACATAAAAATTAAGCTACTATATAGCTACACATCACATTTCTTTTGACCTATCCTGAAATGAAATTTATCTTTCAGTTTCTCTCATATATGCTACTTTAGTTCCACTAAATACCTTGAAATGCATCCCACTAACCCTGTTCCCTTCAAGATAACACACTAACATGGGAAGCAGAAGCCTGAGGACTAGGCCTGCTCACCAGGTTGGGCAGGTAAATTCTCTGGCCTAAATCTTCCCATCCATAAAATGAAGCTGTTAGAGCAAATAACCTCCAAGATCCCTTTGAACTCTTAAAAACTGAAAACTTATCTCCACTGCCAAACTATCAATCAAAGCAAAAAGTTTTAAAACTAATATTAAAGGAATAGGGGCGCCTGGGTGGCTCAGTTGGTTGAGCATCCGACTTCGACTCAGGTCATGATCTCACGGTCTGTGAGTTCGAGCCCCGCGTCGGGCTCTGTGCTGACAGCTCAGAGCCTGGAGCCTGCTTCTGATTCTGTGTCTCCCTCTCTTCCCCTCCCCTGCTCATGCTCTGTCTCTCTCTGTCTCAAAAATAAATAAAAACATTAAAAAAAAAATTAAAAAAACTAATATCAAAGGAACTTAGGTTTAACCAACTTTTTTCCTTCTTTTACTTGATTCAACAAACTTATTCATGAATTTCCTACAGCAATTAGGTTGAGCAGTTCTTCATCCATAGCCGTCATAAACTGGAAAGTGATGTCAAATATATTCCTTTAAAAACAATTCTGCAACAAAAAATTTCTAGGTCCAGAAGCAATCTCCTTAATAGAATTTTGCCTCTATCCAAAAATTAAACCCTCATAAACTTCTTTGTGAATGTCAAAAGGTTTTTAATCCACGTACTCCAGAATGTATTTATTCTGTTCAATGCAGACTGCTCGCTTTGGTGTATGTTTACAATTTTTCCCATTAGATCCACATAGGAAATGAATGGAACACCTTTTGTATGGAGTATGATGTAGACAAGTACGTGTCATTAATATACTCATCCTAGTGATATTGAGGAACCTATCATATGAATAGATCTATCAGGCAAATATTTTTGAGACCATACTGTATGCAAAGTGCTGAAATGACTATAAAGACAGTAACCGATACTGTTGCTTTACCCCTGCCTCCAACTGTAATTGTACTGGTCACCAAGAAAATAATTCTCTACCTCAACATAAGAAAATCTAAAAAAAAAAAAAAAATTAACCTAACTACCGTTTTAAGGAAAAGCCCCTTGTCATATGCCTCTATAGTGTTACATTTTTTAGAATGCTAGTTGGTATTATCGAAGCAATACTTCCAGATAAATAGCATAATTACTATAGTCGGGCAGCATTCCTGTGGAAATCAGCTCCATCAGCCTGATTTCGGCACATTAAATGAATTAAGTTAAAGCGAAAATGCTATTGTCTGAAAAACAAGAGAAAATATTAAAGGCAGAACAACTGGCTCCACTTCTGCAAATTAAGCAAAATTAGGCAAAAAGAAAGGAAGCAGGCAAAGGGAAGGAACTCAAGAGCTATTTGCAGCAGGGGTCCCTTGCAAGTTAGTTCTAGGCGCTTCCCCTTGAGCTCGAAGAAATAAGGAGACCAAAGAAGAAAAGGCACCTCTCCTTTCGTTCAGAAGCCCAAAGTTATACTCTTTTCACAACTTGCAATATTCATTGAGTTCAGTGTAAGATGTATGGGAGATCTGGATTCAGTGGGACTGTTCGGGAGAAGGGAGTGGCATTTACTTTTTCAGTCTGGAGCCCTTAAGAACTGTATCAGAGTACTCAAAAACCCTTAGTTATCTAGCAAAGGCTCTCGGAGCATCCTCCCCACGCACACTCCTGCAGGGCTGGGCGGCTCCTCCCTCTCCCCCTTCTGTCCTTAGGGCTGGACCAAGGTCCAGTGGCCGGCGCACCGTTAGTCCAAGGGCCACCCTGGCCCGGCCTGCGCCACCAGCCCCGGGCAAGGCCAGAGCGCAAGCCGCTGTCTGGTCTCCGCTTCCCAGAGCCACGCAGCGGCGGCGGCGCGCAGCTGGACACCAGCATCACCAGGATGCCCATTATAATAAAAACTTGGGGGAGTATGTCTACACTTGCACCGATGTGAAGGCACAGCCCGGGACGCGGGCTCCGGGACCGCCGGCCCGTCCCGCCCCTCCTAGCGGCCGAGGGGCGGCGGTCCGTACCTGTCCTCCGAGACGCTGATGACGCCCTCCTCCTTGGGCACGATCACGGCCATATTCACCACCTCCTGGGACCCCTCGACCCGCTGCAGCAGGATGGGCTTGCGGGTCAGCGGCTTGGGCTGGATCTCCGCCGCCATCGGAGGAGGGGGCGCGCCGGGCGCCGCCGCCGCCAACCGCACCGCGGAGCTGGGCTGAGGAGACCGCTCAGGCACGGGCACAAGCTGAGACAGGGACTCTGGTTGGCCGGAGCGGGACGCCGGGGACCCGCGATCATAGCCTGGCCGCGCTCCGGGAACGACTCCGCGCTCCCGGCTTCGGGCACCGAAACCACCACGACCCGGGTTGCAAGCCGGCGCCACCACCGGAGGAGGGGGCGGAGAGCTGGGGGGCGGAGCCGGTAGGGGGCGGGGCCTGCCGCAGGGGGTGGCCGCTGGTGGGCGCGAGGGCGGCGGCACTTCCGGAAGAGTGGTGGAGGAGGTGAGGAAACCTAAAAAAGGAGGCGGGACGTTGGCGGCCCAATACGCGTGCGCCAGCCCACCAGCCCATTTCCGCCCCGCCCCTACTGAATTCCCGAAGCCTCGCAGCACCGCCCCTGGAACGCATGCGCCTTCCATTATCTGCGGTCTCCTAGACTCGCCACCTTCCACCTCCAATCTGTAGTCCCCTCCCTTTCTAATCTCCCGTGAACGCGCGTGTAAACCCCCCGGGAACGCGCTTGCCAGAGGCCCCGCCCCCTCCAAAATTTATAAAAAGGGGGCGGAGTGGAGCGGGGAAAAGTGGGCCTGGACGAGGCCGGAAAGAGAAGAAGCTTGCAGGAAGGAAAGAAGCTGAACTAGTTGGGACGTGACTGGGCGTGCGTAAGGGTTACCTGTTCTGAGCTTCCATAACAATGAGCCTACCGCGACGGGAGGCCATTTACTGCTCCCAGCATGCACCAGGCCCAGGCTGCCGAGTGGCAGCCCAAGGGCTCCTGGGAGTTGTAGTTTTTCGGAGCCTCGTCTCCCTTCTGGAATAACCTATTGCCCACTTCTCAGCGCTCCTGAACTGGGGAGCCCGGCACCGACCCAGGCAATTAACTGAGTCGCGGCCCGGACTGATCTCTAAGGAGGAAATTGAAGAGCATCCCAGGGCTGAGCAGGTGGTTAAGATTGTTTCCTATAATAGTAGAGCCCGAGGGTAGGGAAAGAAGAGAATCTCTCGTATACGCATTTTTGAGGGAGTTTAGAGATCATCTGCAGTATCATCTAACTGGCTTTTCTTAAATGACTAAGTTACTAGCCCAAGATTACTTTAGCTCCCAGTTAGGGCTATGCCCCCACCACACCCCCGGACTTGAACCCAGTCTCCCTCCCCTACTCCTGGCCCTGTCTTCTTTCCATTCGCCAGTAATTCAGCCTTTCTGGCTTGCTCCAGAGACAATGGAGAGAGTTACTGTGATTATTGAATGAATGTTAGGTGCCTGGCGCAGGGCCTGGCATGTGGGGTCGTTCATTATTTGATGACCCTACTAAGCCCTCCCAGAGTTAACAAACTAGCTGAAGAGTGGTCATGTGGTGTGACTGGGCTAGCAAGGGCTCTGGAGGTTAGAAAAATAATATGGCAGAACCGGGCAAAGAAATGACAGGCCTCGTAGAACTGCATTTCTTATGCAGGTTTTTGGCAGCCAAGGACCTGTCTCAAAGCACACAGTGCAACTCTTTACCACCTCCCATCTTTGCAGAAATTCTGTAAGGCACTAGAAAGTGAGACAGGTATTTTCCAGTTTGGGAACCTGGAACAAGGCATTCCACTTCTCTGAGCCTCAGGTTCCCAATCTATTAAGTGGAAGATAATAATACCTACCTTGGGTGTTATGTGAGAGCTACAAAAGACATATTTTAAGTGACTTCATGCACAATAGGTCCTTCAGGGTTCCAGGTATTAGGACATGGACATATTTGGGGGACCATTATTCAGCCTACCACAATGGTTTTAAATACTATTCTTATGCTCCTCAACTCCAAACTCATATATCTAATGCCACTCCACTTTGTCAATTAACCATTTAATAGGTGTTTCAAGCATTCCCAAACACTATCTTCAAATCTACCACACCATTCACCCAATGGTTAAAAACTGAGTTCCTAAGAGTCATCCTTGATTCTTCTCTTTTCCTCACAACTCCTTTCCAAACTATAAACTCATCAGCTCCGCCTCCAGAGTAGGTCTTGAATTTTCCCACTAATATCACCTCTACCCCAGTCCGAGTCACCATATGCTCTGGCCTCTACTATCACAGTAACCTACCTGCTTTCCTTGCTTCTTCTCTTGAACCCTTCCCTCACCCACCCCAAACTCTTTTTATCTATTTAATCTATTTTTATCACAGTGACCAGAGGATTGTGTTTTAAAACATAAGCCAGATCACATTACTCCTCTGCTTCAAGTCTGTCAGTGACTTACCATTGCATTTGGGATAATGCTTCTCCAACCTCACCTCTCCTCCTGTTCGATACTCTCTAAGCCCTGGCTTAGAAAATCCCAGAAACACCAACCTTCTTCCTGATGGTGGCCTTTGCAGTGGGATACTTGCTTCTCACCACTGAGGCTTCAGTCTAAAGAGTCTTACCCTCCCACCTCTAACATACCCCACCTCCTTATAACACTCACTGTCATATCATGCTGTTTTGTTTTCCAGTCCTCACTTCTGCCCCAAATAATCTTTGTTTCTTATTTATTTCTTACTTCTCCATCTTCTAGAAGAGAAGCACCAGGAGAGAAAGGACCTTACCTGCCTGTTCATCGTTGTATTCCCAGCCCCTAGAATCATAGCTGGCCCATTAGGAGGAATGCTGTAAGTATTTGTCAGATGAATGAGTAGAAAGAAAGACAGGCAAGTCTGAATTTAACTCTTTTCCATTAGAGTGTAATGGAAAGACTGGAATCTGGACCTTACCCTAATTCCTGGGATGGGATGATCCTTGGGAGAAATAAAAAACAGGCAGGTGGTAATACCAATATGGTAAAGCCAACAGGTGAGTAATTGGTATCCAAGAGAAAGGCTTAGTATGCAATTTCTCCTTCTCTTCCTGGTAGCAGGTACAAGGGTCTCCTCAGCAGCAAGGTTCTGTGGCACTGAAGCCCGGCTGCCCATCAGAATGCCTCGGGAGCTTTTTGAAAATGCAGAGCCCTGGACCCTATCCCTGAACAACTGGATTTGGTTTTCTAGGAGCTTGGTCTGAGAATATAAATTTTTATAAAGTTTCAGGTGATTCTAAAGCAGGTGATTCTTGTTTCTAGTCTAGTCTGGGAAGCCCAGATCTAGGAATCCAACGGAAGGGTGCAGGAAAAGTGATGAGTGGGTACAGAGGGCTGGGCCTCCAACTATGGGGCACGTCTCCCCCTCCCTTTTCTTCCCCAGCATGGGAGACTCGCCAGGCTGCTTGTTCTTCCACTGGTAACATCTGTTGTTTCTGATCAGACTAATGCCTTTTTGTATGTGTGGTCCATTGAGTAACAGAACACTCACTGCCTGTGACTTTTTGCCCTACTCACCTGTGCCAGAATCAAGCACGAGGCTTTCCCCTTAATCTTCCTCTCACTCCTCTCTAGTCTGGGCAGGCTTGAGCTAACAGTAGGTTTTCATGTATACAAAGGTATTAAGTAAGGTTCATCTAGGTCTCTATATCTGTATCTACATATTTTTTAAATAGACTTTTTTTTTAAGAGCAGTCTTAGGTTCACAGTAAAATTGACTGGAAAGTACAGAGAGTTCCTATATACCCCCTGCCCCCACACATGGATAGTTCTCCCCATGATCCACATCTCCCACCAGACTGGTACATTTGTAACAATCAGTGAACCTGCACTGATACATCTTTACCACCCGAAGTCCATTGTTTTCCCTAGGATTCGCTCTTTGAGTTGTGAGTTCTATGTGTTTAGACAAATGTATAATGACATGCATCCATGATAATAATACCATATAGAATAATTACACTGCCCTAAAAATCCTCTGTGTTCTGCCTATTTGTCCCTCTCTGCCAGGCCCCTGGCAATTACAGATCTTTTTATTGTCCCCATAGTTTTGCCTTTTCCAGAATGTCATATAGTTGGGATTACACAGGGTGTAGACTTTTCAGATTGGCTTCTTTCATTTAGTAACATGCTTTTAAGTGTCACCCATGCCCTTTCATGGATTGATAGCTCATTTGTAGTGCTGAGTAATATTCCATTGTCTGTAGGTATCGTTGTTTTGTTTATCCATTCACCTGCTGAAGGCCATCTTGGATATTCCCACTTTTCCGCAATTTTAGATAAAGCTGCTATAAATATCTGTGTTCAGGTTTTTGTGTGGACATAAGTTTCCAATTCCTTTGGGTAAATACCAAAGAGCCCATTTGTTGGATTGTATGGGGAAGAGTATGTTTATTTCTGTAAGAAACTGCCAATCTGTCTTCTAAAGTGGCTGCGCCATTATGAATTCCCACCAGTTAGGTTCATCTATATTTCAGAGGAAATGAATTCTGGAATTTTCTGAAGAGGAACTAGGAAGGCAGGGTAGGATGAAGTAAGAATAGAAACCAGCCTTAGGGAAATGGTGGCAAGGTGAAATAGTGGCAGAAAAAAAGAGAAGGAGGAAGGGGGTTTATGTTTCTGTTCCTTCTTTGCTTTGTCTTTATTAATAATATTCATTACATTGCAGACTCACCCATACCCTAAGCCCTGAATTGAGCTGAAGTGAGAGGCAGGGACTGTGACTGATGATCTTCCCCTAAGCAAACCAAGAGCAGAGGAATCTCAAGTACATTTTGTCAAGAAGAAGTGGGTATACTATTCCTAGAACAAAGTAGCTCTCAAAAAAATGTTTGTTGGATGCAGGCATAAATGAAAACATAAATTCCTCAGTTTACCATTCAAATGTCTTAAATCTATTAGAATCCTTGGTTCAGCTTCAGGAAACTCAGACCTGCTCACAATTCCATAGACACTATCTTCCCTCATTCTTTCTTCTAGAAAATTGGTGCCTGCTGTGTTCCAGGGAATAAGCTAGGTACTAAATATGACTCTTGTGAATTTAAGGACAGAGCTCAATTTGACCCATGTCTTGATTTCATTATTGGGGGGCCACTGGCTCTGAGCACAGTGAACAGGTAGAGGAGTTGGTGTGAGAAGCTTTTGGTTTTAAAGTAAAGGTCAGGACTATGCTCAGGTTCTGCTGATGTAGTTGGTTCCGCTCTGAATCTTTTTCACAAATAATGTTAAATAGAATGTATGAAGGAATTAAATGGGACCTGTGAGGAATGAATGTTACCTATACAAAATAATGAGATGGGAGGAGGGGTGAAATATATTGCCATCTAGGCAAAATGATTAATCCATGTGGAAGGAATCGGTCTCTAACTCCCATACATAACTACAGTTACTTTACTGAGGAATGGACATTTTGTATTTTGTGGCAACTTTGGGGGGATGCCACATTTTTTTCTACATATGCCTGTTTTGGGTTCCATTTTCCACCTAAAATTATATACACAAGGGAAATAAATGATTCTGTAAACAAAAAATGAGATCATCTGTATCTCAAAGACCTTGATGGAAGGGCATGGTTAATGACCAAAATTCTAATGTTGTCACTGGAGTCCTGGCATAATTGTTTCTGACACTCTTTGGCTATCTGATGATACTTTTAAAAGTTTCTCATACACTTCAAGGATCAACACAATGCAGCCATCTTCCAGATGAGCCACCTGTAGTATACGCTTAGGCCTCATTGACATGGTTTTAGGAAAAGCATTTCCCCATCCTCAGAATCTATAACATAAGCCCTTTTTAAGCGGAGACAGCTTTCCTCTTCTGTTGAACTACCCCCTGGTATCAAGCCCAGTGCAAAGCATTAAGAGGGAGCTCAGTAATGACAAGTAAGTAGAAAGATTAATTGAATCTTAATGTCTTTGCAGAACAGCTTCTGGTAAAATGGATCCTAGAAGCATGTTTTTCCTATCAACACAATTTACGTGGCAGCTAATACTGGAGGCCAGAGAGATCGGGACAAGGGTTTGTTACCAAAGGTGCCTCCTCTTGAGTAAAATTAGTTGGAATCAGATAAGATACCATGGGGAAAGGGCTTTTGTGCTAACCAAATCAACATTAGCCTTTCTCTTGAACTGCCTTTCTGTTTTGGTGGAAGGGAGAAACCAAAAAAAACCTCAAGCAATAGGGAAAAAGACCGTATTGACAAATAAATAAAATGAGTAAAGAGGGAGGATAGAACAAATTCAAAGTCCTGAAAAGAAACAGAAAGAGGCCAAGATATTAATGATAGCTCTAACAGTATAACCCAAACTTTGATCACTACGTTAAATCCCTTGAAGTGTTCTGTGGGCTTCTCAAACATACATTTTTATTTCCAGGATATGAAATCCTAAAGAATCTATATCCTTTATCGTCTGTTCACAGATTAAGTATTTTCAAAAAGCTGACTCTCTTTTGAGGTTGGTGCAAAACGGAGCTAAAAGCTGCACCCCTGAGAGGAATGATGAACACCGTGACAATGTGGTGCCGTTCTGCCACTGGCCTCACTGCCCCCGCCTTGCTCTCTCCAAGCCATCCTTCTCATTGCTGCTAGAGCAATCTTTCTAAAACCCATTTTACTTCCTAGCATAGCCTACACCCTCTAAGAGCTTTCTGTGTCTCTAGAATTGAAACTAGACTCATCATCTGGCTCATGCCTACCTCTGCAATCCATTTCCCACTTTCTACCCCCTCAACCTCACCTCCAGTGATACTGCATCAGGTAAAATGCTTTTAGTTGTGAGTAACATGAAATTCTACTTGATCTTTTAAACCATGAAGGGAATACCAGCTTCCACTTACCTGGTCAGAGGTGGGTCAGCTCATTGGCTCCATTTCTGTGGCATCCCCCTCACTCTATGCGACATCCTTATCCGCTGGTTGGCTCTCCTTGAGGTAGCAAAATAGAAACCAGTAGCTCTCAGGTTGACATGCTTTTTCTTCCATGTGAATGCATCTCTTCTCCTAACCATCAAACCAAAAGCCTGGACTTCTTTCTGTTTGGACATATCCAGCCCTGACCTAACATCTCTGAGGAATGCCATGGCTGATTTGCTTAGGCTTGGATGACACACTTCTCTGAGAACCAGCTGCAACAAAAGAATGGATTCCACTGACTGCCTAAGGCCGATCAAGATCCATCCTTGGAGCTGGGAATAAGGTCAATTATATTCAACCCGTGGCTGGGAAATGTGGAGGGAAGGAGAGAACGGATGCAGAATAAGCATCTTCAGAATCCAAATTACTTATGACTCTCTAGGCCTTTCATCCCATGGTATAGCTCTCTTTTCTCTTTCTGAGATATTCTTTCCCCATTTGATCTGTCTGGCAAACTCCTACTCTGCTCTCAACTCCAGACCAAGCATTTCACCCTCTGTAAGATCTTTCAGGCTCCCTCTTCCCAAACAGTGGATTAAGTCCTTCTGTGTACCATTCTTATACCCAGTGCAAACTAAATTTATTGCCTTACTCGTTGTTCATGGATTATTTGTTTGATAGATTTATCTCCCCCCAATAGACAGTTAAGTTCTTGAGTACAGAAACCCTCTTTTTTGTAATCCTTACTTTTGACATTTATAAAATGACCAGAGCATATATGAGTACCCTTTAAATAAATTCTGAGTTTTGTTAATTCTACTAGAGATTGATCACCACCTGTTGATGACCTACTTATGTGCTCTGTGTGGAGGTGTGACCTCCTCTGATGTCTAACCTCAAGAAAGAGACAGATCCTCAAAAAAAGTAAATGGAGCCAGGAGCAAAAGAAACAGAAGACGAAATGCCTGAGTCACTCTGGTTCTTGGCCTTCTTGGTCCTGGTTGAGAGGCAATCTAGAGGTCCTTGAGTGTCCAAGTCTTACTAGTTTCCAAAAGCACCCTCCAACCATGAAGGCAGTTCAGGCACCAGACAACAGGCTTTCCTATATGAACCTCAAGCTGGAAACCTGGCCAACCAGATTACCTACTTCCATGTTATGTTCCATGCTGTGATAATTTTATTATTCCTAACCAAAAAAGGGAAAGCTTGCTCTAAATAGTATTTCCTTTCACCTTACAGCTCCAAAAAAAGAATACCATCTTTTACCTTTCCTCAACTCCTAGTATCTCTAAGGGGTGGAGCAAAGAATTGAACATTTCCAAAAAAGGAAGTGGAATGATCGTCCTTATCAGCAATTGTTTTTAACACACTTACTTTTGGTAGGGCACAAACACGTGTCACTGAGAAACGTAAGAAGGCCTTGCAAAATTTCAGGGAAGCTAATAATGAATTCACAAATGATAAGTGGTCTGCAAATAATAACATTGATTATAGTAATGCAAGTATTCTGGAGGACCCTGGGATTCAAAAATGAAAAGACATTTGCTGTAGTAGATGCCAGTATCTGTCATTAGAGTCATAAAAGCAGCAGAAGAGAGGCTCTATGACCTAAGTGAAGTCACATATAAATGTAACAGCTAGAGACCATGAATAAGTATATGATAGTGTAGTATAAATTATACATCTGTGATAGCACTGCGGCAACATTATTTGACTGATTACTGAGGGAGTGATCAGTATGGAATGATATTAGTCAGGAAAGGCTCTTGAAGGGGTGAGTCACAGGTTTTCGAACAAGAGGCTGACATGATGTAGTTGGCACTCAAAAAATATTGTCTTAGCAACTCTGTAGAGAATGAACTGAGATGGGAAAGCACAAATCAGGGAGACCAGGTAGGAGGCGGTAATGCAAACGAGGTGATGGGCGCCTGGACTGCCGTGTGGGCTGTGAAATAGAGTTGGAATGGCTTAGAGAAGGCGATGCAGTAGGTTGCATAATAGCGTGGGCCTTGCAGACAAAACTGATTTGGGCACCGATCCTGGCTCCACTGACTGGCTGTGTTACTTGGGTAACTAACCTACCTGCTCTGGGTCTGTTCCTTTATCTGGAAAATGCATTTGCGGGTGCTTGTTGTTTTTGCTATCCAGTATTTGAACGTCCTTCCTAAGCAAATCTGAGTGAATCCCAATGTAGGGGGAAGACACGCAGGGGAACCTGCTTCTCCCACCAGGCCCTTGCATCTAGGGCATCGATCGGCACGTGCTCTGAGTAGGACCAGTTGGTGCCCACCCGCCTGTCTGTCTGTACTGCGGAATAGTGATGCAAAGACACTGCAGTCGGTGTGAGAATCTTTGAGCTCTCCCTGCTGAGATTAGAATCCAGAAGTGTGGTACCTGGCTGGCTCAGTCATTAGAGCATGTGACTTTTTTTTTTAATTTTTTTTTTTTAATGTTTATTTATTTTTGAGAGAGAGAGAGACAGAGCATGAGCAGGGAAGGGGCAGAGAGAGAGGGAGACACAGAATCGGAAGCAGGCTCCAGGCTTCGAGCTGTCAGCACACAGCCCGACGCGGGGCTCGAACTCATGAGCCACGAGATCACGACCTGAGCCGAAGTTGGACGCTCAACCGACTGAGCCACCCAGGCGCCCCTAAAGCATGTGACTCTTGATCTCAGGGTTGTGAGTTCAAGCCTCACAGTGGGCATGGAGCTTACTTTAAGAAAAGAAGAAGAATCCAGAGACATGGTGGAACACGTCCTCAGAAATTGTTACTGAGGTAGGATCTCAGTTTCGTGCTCTGCTTCTTCCCTTGGCTCTGCCCTGAACCCAGTCCTCTACCTTCCTATGGGCTGTGTGAGTTGCCCAACACCTTTCCAGTTAATTCCTCTTCTGTTTAAGTTACCTGCCATTTGCTCTCAAGAACCCTGACTAGAACATGACCTCATAGGACTATTTTGAGGATTGAATAAGACAATGTATATAAGGCCTTTAGCCCAGTACTTGTCATGGGTAAACACTTACTGAATCATTGATCTGAGAAACAACAAAGAAATGACAGAATAGTGACAGACTTGGATACTTGGTTAGTTGTGGGAGAAGAATAAAAAGGAAGAATGGGGAAGGTAACACTAAGTTTACAAACCTGTCTTCCACATCCTTATTCTACCTCGAACAAGAATCTAGAAGCCAACAGAAGGATGGCTAGGCGTTAATGGCGAAATACTGACCTCTCAGCATGTCGACTGAGAACAAGGTAGTTTACTCACATGACAAAGTCTAAACTTGTCAGCCTGGCCCGTAAGGCACTTCATAACCCTGTTCAAACCTGCCTTTCCAGCCCTGAAGCTTGCCACTCCCCAAGAAGCATCTGACGCCATACTCAAATCACGCTGCTTGGTGTCCCAAGAACACATCGTGTTATTCTGAGCTCTGCTGCCTCTCACACTCTACTCTCTTTGCCTGAAATGTCCTTCTCATCCTCCTTCAACTTCAACTCATTTAGGACTTGGGTTGCATCTCTTACCCTCAGTGAAGCCCTTCCCTAATTCCTTCCAGGCAATGTTACATTTTCTTCTGAAGTGCTCTTTTTTAAAAAAACGAAATTCTTTTCCATCATTTTTTAAGTTTATTTATCTTCGAAAGAGAGAGGGAGAGCACGCGAGCAGGGGAGGGGCAGAGAGAGAGAGAGGAGACAGAGAATCCCGAGCAGGCTCCCACGCTGTCAGTACAGAGCCAGATGCAGGGCTTGAGCCCACAAACCACGTGATCATGACCCAAGCCGAAACCAAGAGTAGGATGCTTAACTGACTGAGCCACCCAGATGCCCCTGAAGTGCACTTTGTGTCTCTCTCCTTCACTCCCTTGGGTGGCCCCAGACCCCACGGACTGTGGTTTGGCCCTCCTTGTATCGCCATTGCCTGACATTGTCTGGATGCAGCCAGTACTTCACAGGCTCATTGTTGAACAGCCAGAACGTTCCTTTATAATTTGGTTAGAGATAAAAGGGTATGTGTCTAAGACAACGTGATTCGACAATCCACAGACAAAAGTCAGTTTTGTTCATTATGTGTTTATGTATTAAGTAACAAATACAAGTCCTTTTAACTTCCCAGGTCCTGAAGGGCAGAGTTCTGTGTTAACTCACTTTGTACCCATTGGGTTTTACCCTAACCAGCAGGCCAAAGGACTTGGAATCCTTTTTAGGTGTTGCTTTGATGTAACCAAAGCAGTGTTACTCGTATGCTGAAGAAGCTGTGGTTGGAGACCCTGAGTGTAAGAGGCCAGCCCAGCAACCTTGGTCAGGTTTTTCTGTACTTTGAAGCCCTGATACCTGTGACTTACCCAACTCATCTTTCCTGAATAGGAACGCTAATGAAAATGATTATTTCCATTTGCAGTTCCCCAAGTTAGCTTAAGCACAGGTTTCCAGAGAAACATAGCCATGAGGCCAAAATTTAGTTTTATCTTCCATTGCCCTCAGAAATTATTCTTCTTTATCTCCTAAAGACATTTTAAGAGATTTCACTTTTTTTTTTAATGTTTATTTATTTTTGAGAGAGAGAGCGTGCACAAGCAGGGGAGGGACAGAGAAAGGGGGAGACACAGAATCTGAAGCAGGCTCCAGGCTCCGAGCTGTCAGCACAGAGGCCCATTGTGGGGTTCGAACTCACGAACTGTGAGATCATGACCTGAGCCGAAGTCGGATGCTTAACCGACTGAGCCACCCAGGCACCCCAAGTGATTTCACTTTTAATTTAATTTTTAAATAAATAATACATTCTGTGGTTCAAAATTCAAAAGTATACAGTGCAAAGTGTGTCCCATCACCTTGCACCCTGGCCATCTGGCTTCTCTCCCTGTGGGCAACCACAATTATTGCTTTCTCATGCTTTCTTCCCAAGATATTTTATGCACAGAAGGAAATATTTTTCAATTTCCTACTATGTGTTACAGAAAAGTTAAATTAGCACACATTGTTCTGCATCTTACCTTTTAGTCACTAAATGATATATCTTACAGGTCTTCTCATATCAGTACATATCAGTGCCTACATTTTTTCCTGGCCTTTAGGGTTTCTCCCCCAATCCTTTCTATTTTATGAACAATTCAGCAGCTCTTTTAAACCTCCTTTCAAGGAGCGCCTGGGGGGCTCAGTCGGTTAAGCATCCTACTCTTGGTTTCGGCATAGGTTGTGATTTCACAGCTCATGATTTCGAGCCCCATGTCAGGCTCTGCGCTGTCAGCCCAGAACCTGCTTGAGATTTCTTTCTTTCCTTCTCTCTCTCTCAATAAATAAATAAACACAAAAAATTTTAAATAAAGAAATAAATTTCCTTTCAAACTTCCTAACCAGTCTCTGCCTTCTTTATTCTCAAAAAATGCTGTCTCTCTTAACTCACAGAGGAAACAGAAACCATTAGATAAAGATGCTCTCAATTTCCTGCCACCTGTCTACCTTGTACTTCAGACTCCTTTGGTTCCAAATAGCACATGGTTCTCAGGATATGCACGTGCTCTGGTCTCTGCCTCTTTCCGTATGCCATTCCCATTCTTACCATCCTCGATTTGCCCGGGGAGCTTCTGTTAACCTTTGAAATCTGAGTTTGGAAATCATGCCAGAGGGAGTCAATCCACTGATGCGGTGTGGTTCATCTATACCTTGTTCCTCTTCCACTGTTGTGATTATGCTGGTTTGAGATTTGTTTACAAGTCTATGCTCCCATAGGTCCGTGAGCACCTTGAGAACTAATTCATTTCAGGATGCCCAGCACTTAGCACAGAGAGTCTGGTAACAGAAGCTACTCAATAAATATTTGTTAAATAAATGAATAAATAATGTGGAAGCGATCTAAGCCACTCTGTTATGGCAAGTATTTGCAAGACAGTAGAATGAATCTTCAACTTTGCACAGTGTAGCAGTAACAGTGCTGGGCCTGAAATAATCATGAGAACCCATGCTGGCCCACAGAAGCAGGAGACTTTTCTCACGTGTTCATTGCTCTGTCCTCAATGTCTAGAAGAGTGCCTGGCTCTTGAGCGCTAAGAATGAGGCTTTGTGTTATATTTGTATCCTAATCTACTGAAGACACCCTTTATTTCAAATACTCTGCAAGGAGAAAGCTAGAACATATCCAGTACCCAGGCACGGGTAAGTTATCAGAAAGCCAGTGAATTAGTTTAAGTTGGACAAAGTCAACCAATTGACTTTTACAAACGTATCATATAGATTAAATGAACACATTTCCCATAGCCTCAGGTTTTTCCAAGTTTAGTGGTAATCACATGCTTCATCTGGGAACTAAAACAAAAACCTCACAGATACTCTTGAGGAGGCAGGGCTCTCGGCTCGTCTTGTATAAACACCAAAGAGCAGTAACGTGACAATCAGGCACAGGGGCTCTTTGATATAAACTGTGGACACAAAGTGAAGTAAGACCTTTACCCTGCCTGGCCTGTCTCCTAAGAGGGCTCTTTCTTCACTGTAGTCCTTTGGTTGCCAGAATGCAGATACTTTCCTGCCCTTTCTTCCTTGTCTTACTGAACAGTAGTAACATGCAGTAATATACATAGTTATAACATACAGTAATGTCAATTCTCTGTCAGTTTATGAAAATAAGATTGTTTCACCCTGATGCTTCTTTTTTTTAATGTCTATTTATTCTGAGAGAGAGAGAGAGAGAGAGAGAGAAGGGCAGAGAGAGAGGGAGAGAAAAATATCCCAAGCAGACTCCACTCTATCAGTGCATAGCCCGATGTAGGGCTCAAACTCATGAAACCGTGAGATCGTGACCTGAGCTGAAATCAAGAGTTGTACGCTCAACTGACTGAGCCACCCAGGCACCCCTCATCCTGATGCTTCTGATCAAACACCATGGTGACCCACAGACTGCTTTTAGACCAAGACTGAATCAAAATTTCATGTTTATAATTTTTATTTCCACTGTGTTCAATAAATATTTGTGGACTGACTGACTGAATATTTTGCCATTAATTAGCTCTGTAACCTTGGGCAAATTTTATTTACATTTTCTAGGCTTCATTATCCTCATGTATGCAATAAAGTTTGATTGTCATATTTCTCAAACTGTTTTTAATAGTTAAAACCCATTCTTCAAACAAAGTCTTAGAACCCAATATGTAACAGAAAAAAGTGGGGCTACTCCAAATAAAATAGGTTCGGAGACCTTTAGACCCCTTGCTTCACCTTGTCCTTCTCCACCCTTGTCTCTCTTCTGAGCCACTCTGCTGAACCCCAGGGCTCTGTGAGGTACCATCTAAAAACATCTCTGCACGTGGGGCACCTGGGTGGCTCAGTCGGTTGGGCATCCGACTTCGGCTCAGGTCATGATCTCGCGGTCCATGGGTTCGAGCCCTGCGTCGGGCTCTGTGCTGGCAGCTCAGAGCCTGGAGCCTGTATCAGATTCTGTGTCTCCCTCTCTCTCTGGCCCTCCCCCATTCATGCTCTGTCTCTCTCTGTCTCAAAAATAAATAAGCGTTTAAAAAAAAAAATCTCTGCAATCAATGATCATATATTTAACATTGACCCCTGACTTGTAAGGAAACTTATTGTCATTAGGGACCAGAGATTCCCAACCTGCAGCCTCTTAATCCTTAGGGATTAAACAAGGTAAAGCCATTGAGGCAAATTAAAATATAAAGTTTCTTTGCTTTGGAAAGTATTATATCAACTCAACTAATGTCAGTTGATTACTTAATGCCAAGCAGAATTGAAAACTCTATATATCCTTGATAAGTTAACAATGAATATGAACATGTTAACAATGAACTACGAACACAGCAACATAATTACATTGCTAACATAATTTTTAGTAGACAAAATTTCTCAATACATTATGAAAATGAGGGGGTGGGGCTAATGAAAAGAATCCCTAGGGAGTGAAAAGGGTGACAATAATGATGATGAATTAATTCCATTTTCTTCCTTCTTGTACAAGTAAAATGAGGCAGGGAAGGGTGGAGTGGCTTGCTGAGGACCTGACAGCTTTGCAGCAGAATCTGCAGCAAAACGCAGCGCTTGTAACATCCAGCCCAGTCCTCTTTCCCAGCCATGTTGCGTTTCTCTATGAGTTTAGGCTTTACGGTGTCTGGGACCACAGTCACACAGCTACAGAAGGATAGAGCATCCTCATTATCTCAGTATTCATGATCTGAATTCCTGAGGTTTGAAGTTGAGTAGGAGAGTAAGAGTCATCATAACCTAGAAATGTTTACTTATCAAATGACGGCTTATGAAACCCACTCAAATATCCAGCTCCATTAAACATGAGCATTGATTCTCCCCTTCGGGATCAGCTCCTTTGTCAGGTCTCCAGCTGATGACTGCATTTTTATACATATTTGACAATATAGTACAAATATAATGCAAATCAACTACAAAGAGAAATTGCACATCCTGCAAAAGCTATAGAATTTTTTGAGATTAATGAAAGAAGGCCCGTGTGCTTAGTCCATAGTGCAAGAGAGGGAAAGATGTGGGTGATATTGATGAAGCAGACAAAGGACAGATTAGGGAGGGACTTATGGCTGTCAGTGGTTTTCATTTTCATCAGTACTGGGAATTTTGGGGGGCCTTTAAGCAAGGGAAGTGACAATCAGATTTATGTCTAAAATTTTCATTTTGACACTGGCAAATACTGTAAAATATATGACCTTGCAGTTGTATTCCTGTGATTCCATCCCATGGGTGCATCACCACATGTATGAAATGACACGTGTGTGAGGTTTTTATTATTGCATTACTTGTAAGAGCCAAAAAAGGACCCAGTTGTGATGTGCAGCAGAGGGGGCCTGGTTTAACAATGATGGGATGGCCTGCTGCTGTGGAAACAGACAAGGAAGGTCTCTATGTACTGATATGGAAAGAGTTGTAGGATGTGTTGATAAGTGAAAGAAAGCAAGATATAGAACGGTATAGAACAATGTCTCTGGTAGGCTACCTTTTGTGTAATAAGTTAGGAGATATTTTTGCATATGTTTGCATTTGCCTAAAAAACCCAAGAAGGATTAAAAAAAAAGAAAAGAAAAAGACACCAATGGAAATGATTATCATTAGAGGGTCGGGGTGAGAAATGCAGGAATGGATACAAGACTTCTGTGGGCATATGTTTTTTTGTAGTATGTCGAATTTGGAACCATGGAAATGTAGTACCTCATAAAAATAAATGTACATTTAAAAATCACTCTGGCTGCTCTGTGGAGAGTGGTTGTAGGGACAGAAGAGTAGGAGCTGGGGGTCCATTTAGAAAGCTACTGATGTAGGAGCGCCTGGGTGGCGCAGTCGGTTAAGCGTCCGACTTCAGCCAGGTCACGATCTCCCGGTCCGTGAGTTCGAGCCCCGCGTCAGGCTCTGGGCTGATGGCTCAGAGCCTGGAGCCTGTTTCCGATTCTGTGTCTCCCTCTCTCTCTGCCCCTCGCCCATTCATGCTCTGTCTCTCTCTGTCCCAAAAAAATAAATAAACGTTAAAAAAAAAAAAATTTAGAAAGCTACTGATGTAGTTCAGGCAAGGGCTGATGGTGGCTAGACCAGAAGGTAGCCGCGGAGGAGGTGAGAAGCAGTTGGCTTGAGGGTATAGAGCTGATGAATTTGTTGATGGATTGGGTATAGCATGTGAAAGAAGAAAAAAGGAATCAAGGATAATTCCTAGATAGTTGTCTAGAGCAGCTAGAGGAGACAAGATGGAGTTGGGGGAGGGAGGCCAAGGAAGAGCCAGAATCAAGAGTTCTCTTTTGGACGTGTTGAGACCATGTTAAATGGAAAGGTCCACGACCAAAAAGGAATACCTAGAAGGATGAAGTCAGCAGATTCTTCCAAAGATCAGTTCAGCTCCCCTGAGTTCAAATTAAAAGAGTGAGAGACCCCGACAAAATCAATAAAACCCTCAAACAAATGTCCATCTTCATTTTTGTGCTACACAAATCAAGTAGACAGGAAAGAATGTCATTTGTGCTTCTTTGGAATTTTATTGGGGAAAAAAAACTAGGTTAAAAATTCGGAGTCAATCATCTGATTTGTTCTTGGTTCCTAAAGTCAGCCTGTAGTTACCACGATAGCCTACATTTTGTTAAATATAAAGTAAAAGAAATATAGTTTCATAATTTTTACTTCTTTATTCAAGATAAAGTTCAAATCAAAGATTTTTCACTATTCCATATGAAACGTAAGCGGCCTTCTCGAAGTGGCCTTCCCAGTGTCCTGAACAAAGTGCAAACAAATGTAATTTGGGAAACAAATACAAACTTTTTCTCTTAGACACTAAGTTCACATCTTTGTTAACAGAATGACTTACTACATAACCTGGACTGATAATGGGGCAGGAGGTAGAGAGTAACAATTTTTCCTACTTTACCTCTTGAGGAGGTAGTAAATATTTTTGGGTAAGAAAAAGAACTGCTTTCTGAAGAATTCTACCTTCAACTATTAATTTGTCTTTTGTGTGTTAGCCCTGAGTAGGACAGACTTTGGGAAATGTTCCAACGTTAATGTAAGTCAGGGTGTTACGAGCTGTGCTTGCTGCAATGCCCAGTGTCTCAGAAAGTTCAGGATGCCAAAATAAATTACCACGTGGCTTAAACAACAAACATTTAGTTCTCACGGTTCTGGAGGTTAAAAGTCTCAGCTCAGGGTGTCAGCAAGGTCAGGTTCTGGTAAGAACTCTCTTCGTGGCTCTGTCTTCACATGGTCCTTCCTTGGTACCTACAGGGCAGAGAGAGAGAGAGATACCTTGTATATCTCTCTTCTTTAAGGGCACTAATCCCATCATGGAGGCTCCACCCTCATGACTTAATCTAACCCTAACTACCTCCCAAATGTCTCAATGTCCCATCTCCAAATGCTGACATGTTGGGGATTATAATTTTAACATATGAATTTGGGGGTAGGAGGGACGGGACACAAACATTCCCTCTCTAGCTCTCAGCCCAGAATCCCCTTCAGTTTGGAAACCCTCATACCTCCAGGTGCCTGAAGTGTTGGCTGCTGATAGCTTACAACTAACTGAGTCCTCCCAGGGACTTGCCAGAAGGAAGCCGCCTCCCTTTCGTTTAGGACCCCTCTCCTTGGTAGGCGAGGGATGGCACACTGAGGAGAGAGTACAAAGAGTCAGTCCTCTTGCCTCAATATGGGACAACTTGGATGAGCCCCCACCCCCCTTCCTGAACTTCCCACGAGGGCCAGTGAGCCTCTCTCTGTCTTGCTTCCCTCACCCCCTGACAGGTAATATTCCCCAACACACTTGCTGCACACAAATCTTGGTCTCAGCTTCTATTTCCTGGGGGATCCAACCAAAAACACGAGTAGGTCTCATTAACAACATATTCAAATAATAACAACATATTCACATCATCCAGATTTCTCTACATTTGGTGTAGGTCAAGGCACAGCGTAAAAGGCAAACGTGGTGGAGTATGGCACAAACTATTGGACACTCCCCAGGCTTGCTTTCTGCACTTGGCATATATCATCCCCACATTTGTGGAAGAGAAAAACCTCTCGTAGGTCTGTTTGGCACCACATGTTTTTGTCTACCACAGGGAGTAGTCTCTTGGTGCATTATAACTGATTTCAGAATGCATTACAATGAGAGAGAACCAAGTTTTGATCCCATTATGCTAGAATTTATTTGTGTTTCTTAAAGAAGCATAACAACAGTAAGCCAAATTTCGGTCCTAGTATTCTCGGAAAAAATGAAGAGTAAGTAACAAAATGAAATAGCCGGTCCGGCAGCTCTCCTGGAGAATTCCCCAGCAGGGGTTATGTGGCTCCATCTAAAAAACAGGACTCAGATGCTGAGCTGATTTATCATACACATAAAAATTCCCAGGTCGTAGATTTTTCTGCTAATTCACTTCTGTCATTTTAATTTATTAAGCCTTCATTCAGTTCTCAAGATCCTTTATGACCATTAGTCAGATTTTTAAAATACAGCACTGTGCCGGCAGGATTTCACAAAGAATATTCCAGCTCTGCTTTCCCCTCTTGTCACTCCGCCATAGCTCAGCATTTGGAGAAGTCCAGAGGATTTTTTTCATGGTACCAAAGTAGCCTCATTTACATTCAGAGATTTAGTCACAAAGAGAATTTGTCTTCAGGATTCTCTTGTATTTTTTAATGGTAATTTCTCCATTTATTCCCCCCTCAATGTTTGAATTTTGTCATTCTGTATTAAACATCTTGTTATTATGGGGGTGCCTCAGTGGCTCATTCGGTTGGGTGACCGAGTTTGGCTCAGTTCATGATCTCGTGGTCCATGGGCTTGAGCCCCATGTCAGGCTCTGTGCTAATAGCTCAGAGCCTGGAGCCTCCTTGGGATTCTGTGTCTCCTTCTCTCTCTACCCCTCCCTGCTTACACTCTGTCTCTCTCTCTCAAAAATAAGTAAACATTAAATTTTTTAAGAATCTTTTTATTATGTAATTATAGAAAAATGAAAAGTGGGATAAATGAAAAAGAAAAATTATCCATAATCTTGCCAGCAGAATAAACCTTGGTAGTTGATTGACATCCAGACCTTTGCCAAAATAGTACATATAGATAGCATTTACAATTTTTACAAGATACATTCATGCCATTTTATAATTTAGCTTACTGATGTATAATAGTGTCCATATCAATAAATAAACCTTTAAAATATTATTTAATAGATGCATAATATTTTATATTATGGAATATATCATAAATATAACCTTACTATTAAACATTTACATTGTTTCCTTTTTTTAACTTTTATAAATAGCGTATCAATGGACTTGCTTGTAAATAAATCCTTGTACTAATAACTGGTTATTTCTCCAGGGCAAATACTTAGAAGTGGGATTTCTGGATCAAGGAGTGGGTACATTTTTAAGAGTTTTAAAAACACTATTGCAAAAATGTTTTAATTTATATTCCCACAAAGAGTGGTTGAAAATGTCCTTTCCCTACACCTTTGTCACCCTGAATATCATTCTTTTTCATCTTTGTTAATCTCATAATCTCTTGTTTTTAGTTGCATTTCTTAGATTTCTAGTGAGACTGAATTTTAAAAAAGTGTTTATTGGCCATATAGTTGCTTCTTTTGTGAACTACCTGTTCATGTCCTCTGAATGTAAAATACTGAATTCTATTATTTCCTCTTACTGAATTTTAAGAGCCTATCTATACACGAGCAGACATTTCTCCAGAGAAAACATAAAGATGGCCAACCGACACATGAAAAGATTCTCAACGTCACTGATCATCAGGGAAATGCAAATCAAAACCACAATGAGACATCATCTCATACCTGTTAGAATGACTAAAATCAAAAACACAAGAAACAAGTGTTGACAAGGAAATGGAGAAAAGGGAACCCTTGTGTACTGTTGGTGGCAATCCAAACTGGTGCAGCCATTGTGGAAAAACAGTATAGAGGTTCCTCAAAAAGTTAAAAATAGAATTACCATGTTATCCAGTGCCACTACTGGGTATTTTCCCAAAGAATACAAAAACACTAATGCTAAAAGATACATGCATCTCTCTATTTGTTGCAGCCTTATTGGCAATAGCCAAAATATGGAAACATATATATACATATATATGTATATATAACACATATATTTTAAATATATAAAGGAATATATATACGTGTATATACATAACACACATATAATGTGCACATATATATATGCACATACACATTATATATATATACAATATATATACAATACAATGTGTATACACACACACACACAATATATATATATATCTTTAACCTACCAAATTTGATTACAGCAATGAGGTAGGAATGTCTCTTTTTTCCTATTGTTTAGGCAATTGTACCAACATTTATGAAATAATACATCCTTTCTCTCTTTGATTGAAGTGCTATTATTAATTATATTAATATATAATTGTATTAATATATGATAAATTTTTTAATTTAAATCTGCTTGTAGACTTTTTATGCTGACTGCGTGTTCTGTCTGTAAGTCCCATGCCTGTACTGTACTTTTAATCAGTATCATTTTATAATGTATTTTGACATCTGATATGACCCTTATCTCCTTGTGTTTGTCATCTTTAATGTTTAACTACTCTTCTTTTTTAAAATGTCCATTATTCTCACATATATATTTTTCTATATATATTTTTTAACTTTATTTTCTACAGCAGTTCTAGGTTCACAGCAAAATTAAGAGGAAGGTACAGAGATTTCCTATATATTCCCTGCTCCCACACATGCACAGCCCCCTGCCCCCAGTATCAGCCTCCCCCACTGGTTGTACATTGGTTACAGTTGAGGAACCTACATTGACATATTTCTTTCATATATTTTTATACTATATTCAAATATATTCCTTCATATGTTTTTTATGCTTATTTTGTCACATTTCCTCTTCCTCTCCCCACCCCCCCCCCCCACCACCCCAAATCCTTTTGGAGTTTCCATTGGGAAACCAAATTTATATGTGAGTTCAGGAAGAAATTACTCTTTACAATATTAAAATATCCAAAAACAGAGTTAATCCTTGCATTTATTTAGGTCTTTGATTATGACCCTCGATCAGGATTTGTAGATTCTTCTCTTAGCCTAGCGTATTTCATGTTAAGTTCATTCTTAATGTTGTTATTGTTAAAGAGGCTATTTTTCATTATATTCTTTGACTTTAACCCAGTCTATTGACTCATTTTAAATTACAGCTTTATTGCCATATTATTCAAATACTCTAAAATTCATCCTTTTAATGTGTACACTCCAGGGCATTTTAGAATATTCACTGGGTTTTGCAAGTATTACCACTGTCCACTTTAGAATATGTTTGTCACCCCAAAAAGAAATCCATGCCTATCAGCAGTCACTCCCCTTTTCCCCTCCCTTGCCCTTCTGTGTCTCTTCATTAGCTGTTTCTAATCTATTTTTTATAATAAAACTGTAATCATAAGTATAGTTTCCTGAGTTCTGTGAGTCATTCCAGTGAACTATCAAATCTAAGGGAGTCATGGAAACACCTGAGTAATAATAGCTAATTAAGCAGAAGTGTAGATGGCCTGGAACCTCCGAGGTGCAGGTAAAGTCATACAGGCAATCTTGTGAGGCTTGTGCCCTTTACCCTATGGGGTCTGCACTCACTCTGGGTAGTTAGTGCCCGCCTTCAATTGCAGTACATCCAATTGTGGCAGAAGCACAACAGACTTCTTTTTGTGTGCTTTTTGACCAATTGTGTGTTGGCTTTGGACAAAAGTCTGCTTAAGTCTGTTGGCCATTTTTAAATTGGGTTGCTTATCTTTTTATTATTGAGTTACTAGAGTTCTTTATATATTCTGAATATCAGATATATGAGATAAATCAGATATATAATTGGTGAATATTTTTTTTCCATTCTGTTTGTCATTTTTTCCCATTTGTGGTGGTATCCTCTGAAGCAACAAAGTTTTAAAGTTTGATGAAGTCCCATTTATCTATTTCTTATTTTGTCATTTGTGCTTTGGGTATTACATCTTAGAAACCATTCATTACCTAACCCAAGATCACAGAGATTTACTCCTACATTTTCTTCTAAGAGTTTTATAGTTTTAGCTGTTGTTTTCAGATCTATGATCCATTTTCAGTTAATTTTGTGTATGGTGTGAGGTAGGGGTCCAACTTCATTATTTTGTAGATGGATATTCAGTTGTCCCAGCACCTAGCCTATTGACTTTTAAATGTTTTGTAACCAGTCACCTGACATTACTTCTAATAGATTTAATGCATTCTTCTATTTTTTTCAAGTAGATAATATTATGTATAAATGATAAGTTTGCCTTCTCTTTGACAATATTATGTACTTATTATTTTGTCTTCTCAGATATTACAAAAATAGTGGTGATCCTCTTATGTGGATCCTGAGAAACTTAACAGAAGACCATTGGGGAGGGGAAGAGAAAAAAAAAAAAAAAAAGAGAGGGAGGGAGCCAAACCATAAGAGACTCTTAAAAACTGAGAATAAACTGAGGGTTGATGGGGGGGGGGGGGGTGGGAGGGAGGGGAGGGTGGGTGATGGGCATTGAGGAGGGCACCTGTTGGGATGAGCACTGGGTGTTGTATGGAAACCAATTTGACAATAAATTCCATATTAAAAAAAAATAGTGGTGATCACATCATCTTTGTATTATTCTTCTCATTAATAGGAGTGTTTCTAGAATTTTGCCACCAGTAAGTATGATTCTTTGTCCTTATTCAGTAATAAATGCCTTTCAGTATCTGCTGCTATATCTGTATTTTGCTGCTACTGATATAAACTGAGGAAACATGGCCCTATAAAACTTCTTTAAAATTATGTTTAAGAATATATTGTTATAATTTCTACTTGCATATGGTTTAATATTTACTGGAGGGGAGTGCCTTTAACAGTCATTTTTGAGGAATATTTTCCTACAGTATTTATCCAGAGCAATTTATTTTCCATTAAAAAATAAGGCCTTCTTCATAAATGAAAATATGGTGTTTTTGACTCTATGTAGAAGAGAATGAATGTCTTTTAAATACTGTCGTTTTATTTTAAAAGTAAATCAGTTCATGAATTCGAATGGATAATTCACAAACACTGTTCAGATTTCGAAAGGTACAAAGTAGTACATACTGTAGAATAAAATCCCTTTTTCATTCTTATCCTCTGGCCAGCATGTTCTTTTCCCTGCAAGCAATTCTATTAGAGAGGAGGAAGCAGGATTTTTTTTTATAAAAGAAATACACACACACACACACAGACACGCAAAATATATGGAATAAATACAAAATATATCAAATGTTTACATGAGAAAAACAATATGCTGAGCAGTCCTAAGGAGTCAGATGGGAGGCAAAGACTTGATGAAGAGTCTGGTCACCAAAAGAGAGAGAAGAAGCTGAGAAAGCCGTTTGGTGTTTTTCCGATATTGTCAGTTAACAGTTTATTTAAACTCCAAGTTCCTTTTCTCACCAAGTTACAGCAAGAGATAAATCTGGAATCCCTGCCACATTAACTGCATTAGATATAAATGTCTTCCACCTCAGCTTCCCTGACCTCTCATGGCAAATAAGATAGGAACCACACATTCCTGAGATGCAACCAATCAAGGGTACAAAATGACAAACCACATTTCTGTACCGAAATGTACTAAGCTTCTTCAGTTAGATGAGAGAAGCTTAAATAAATCGAAATCATGGTACAAAAATAACTTAAAAGCCTTTCCCCAAATAAATTTGTATTGTGTCGTAAACAACCGAACAGTCATTGGACCCGGGGTGTGTGAAGAGGGCGAGCCGGCTGTTTGGTGCGGGCAGGCACCTTGAACCCAGCGGCTGTAATGCAGCCCCAGGATTGATCAAGCTGTGGCCAGCAGAGGGGTTGGGGGAGGAAGAGTGGAGCCTACGAGGTGGGGGGATGGGAGGCATTAGGGGAGGGGGAGGAGCTGATGCAAGCAAACCAAACTCACAAAAGGCTGATTTATAAACAGAAATGCCATTTGTTCATTAACCAGCACAAGGCAACCAGAGGAGTGCTTTATACGTTCTGCAGAAAAACCCAACATGCTGTTCATTGTGCAAAAGAGTATACTCACTGCTGGGGACCAGGACACTCCCGCCCGCAAATGCGATTCTCTATCCCCTTGCACAGTGTTGGGTGAACCTTCGTATATACTATCCTTTGGTCTCTACTTTTTTTTAATTTTTGTCTTTTCATTCCAGTCACATCATTCCTTCAGATAGACCACAGTAAAATCAAGTGGATGGAATTACTCCACAGCGTTACTAGACTGAGTCTCCTGTGGTCTCTCCTCTCTCCTCAATCCTTGGAATGGGCATTTCTGTGGATGGCTGGAAGATCATAGTAACATAATGTGGCGGTCGCCTGCACAGGTTTTGAGCCCCCTAGCCTCAATTCCACTCCAGGCTGGCCATTTGCCAGCCGTGTGATCTCCCATGGTTATTTCACTTCTCTCCTCCTGGGAAAATGGAAATAACAATACCGGGTTCAGCAAGTCATGGAGAAGGTTAAGTGAGCTAATTCATTTTGAACCCCAGACATGGTGGCTAGCATAGGCAGAACACTCAAAAACTGTTAGCCGTTGGTATTAAGGCTACTCCTCTCTACCCCTGTTGATTTGTAGTTGTTTCTGCTCACAGAGAATAAGCTATTTTTAACTCTTTGCCCAGATTAAGGAAAAACAAAAAAAGTCCAATGAGAACAATTTGATTCAGTGAAAATTCTTAAATGCCTTCAATGTTTCAAAGAAATGCAATTTCTTTGTGTTGCTTTCAGATTTGAATATAGTACAGCCCCAAATACACGGAGAATAGGGGAATAAATAAGTAAAATTTTTAAAGGAGGAATAAATTCTACAAAAAGAGGAAACATCATGTAAAAATGCGATTTGTCATAAACAAGTATTTATGAGTACCCGGTATGTATCCTGTTCTTTCTGCTTCTATCCTTGCCTTTTGTAACTCTATTTGCAACACCGCAACCAAATCATTTTTCAGAGACTAAGTTAGATCATGTCATTTCTCTGTTCAGAATCCTCCAATGGCTTCCCACCTCATTTGAAAGGCCAAAGCGTTCACACTGCCCTGTAAGACCTTATGTAATCTGTTCACCCCCACTTTGCACCCTGTCTCTCCGACTTAACCTCCTCTCCCTTACTTACTCAGTGGACTCTTTGCTGCTCCTTAACTATGCCAGGTACTCCTGCCTCAGGGCCTTTGCACTTATGGTTTCCTCCACCTGGAATCCTCTTCTTCAAAGTCACATCTCCTTTAAGACCTTCCTCAAATGCCACCTTCCCTGACCCTCCTGTTTAATACTGTAACTTCTCCCCCATTCCCACCACTGTGTAGTCTCCTTTCCTGCCCTGATTTCTCTATGGCATTTCTCTACTTACCGCTTTATTTTGTTTATAATCTATCTTCCCCTCTCCCCGTACCGCCCCCCCCCCCCCCCCCGCCAGTGTAAGAGCCACATCAGGGGTTTTGTGTGTTTTCTTTATTGCTGTATCCTAATCCTCAGCATGGTGATGGCACTCTCCGTGGGGTGAATGAATGATTTCATGAATGGTGCTAGGGGCTTTTACGTATGTCATCTCACTTACATATTTTGGCAAAGATCTGATTTTCATAATAATACATCACTAGATAGTAGCTGTTATTATAATTACATATTTTTATATTCAACAATCGCTGTTTCCTGAAATTAAAACTGGACTGAAAGCATCTTGAAGTTCTTGAAGCCAGAATTTGAGAAACACTGTTTATTTTAACGTGTGGATGTCCTTTAAAGGCATCTTACATAATAAGATGGAGATTCAGAGGAAGAAGTTGTTTTTAACTTCTCTACTCAATATGAACGACATCCTGCTTCTAAATTAAAAGAAATTAAGAATTTTCATGTAAAATTTAAGTTGACCTTTCCTAATTTAGCCTGAATTCCCCGATCCCAAAAAATGATTTTAAATTTGTCCGAATGGTGCACAACAGCAGAAGTGTGGGCCCGGCTGTCCCTGCTGCTGCCTTGTGGGAGACAGGGTCCTGCCTACTGAATTTCTGGTGTCCGTTACAGTGATGACAGGAAAGAAATGTTTGTAAGAACAAATGTTTGCTTCCAGGCTGCAGCCTAATTTAATAGTGTACTTGAAAAAAGAAAAGTGGATGATTCATTCCAAAACCTCTGGGGAGGGAGGGGTGATTGTAAACCATTTGGAAAAGGGGTGAGAAGGCCTAACGTGAAACTAATGCAGCAAATCTTCAACAACAACCGAAAAAGTCTGGCCTGAACGCGATGGAATGCTGGGTGTTTTTTCGCAGAATGGTTTCAGCTGGGGGAAGCCTGTTAGGTTCAAAAGCCTTTTCCCTCTGCTCTGATCTGGGGGGTGGGTGGGAGGTTATAACCAGATTGATTTTTGATGGTTTCGGATAATACTTCGTACTTGGATGAAAGATTACCCTGGAGGTTTTCATACTTGTGGTTTTTCTTAAAGCATTAGATGCGATTGTAATTTTTTTTAGGGGCCACAGCCCTAGGGAAATTTTTATGGAAGAAGGAAGAGACTTTTTTTTTTTTTTAAACAGAAACTAAGATTTAAGGCACATCAGGCATCTAAGTAGGTGGAGTAGACAGCTGTGGGCAAGACCCGAAAACCCCTCCCACCACTTGCTTGTTGATGCCTGAAACGTTGAAAATCAGGAATTCATTTTCTTGGATTAAGATTTCGTCTACTGAAATACTAACAGCCCCACTCAGGATCACATGTTCGACTCTCTGGGCCATTTTCATTCCAATGGTAATGGCCTCACTGACTCCAGATCTAACAGGTTTTCCAAACTCAGTGGGGAGACAGCGAGTGGATCCTTGGCTCTTTGGAGATGAGCCTTACAGGTGTGACGGGGGAGGGAGAGGAGACACCCTTGGAGGAGCACACCGAAGGTCATCAGAAGGCAAGGAAGCACAGGCAAGACGATATGAAACCTTTTATGTCAGTAAGACCATTTTCGCTCATTCTTACCCAAGTTTCCCTTCCCTGTGTACTGCCGGAGCATACGGTTGATACGGTAACATAGTCCAAAGAAAGCCGCACACCCGTGTCTCAGGTAACCCTAAACCACAGTTGGGATTATCCGAGCAGCTAATCCCTCAACATTAGCCAAACCACTTGCTTACTTTGACCAATATCTTTTGTTTTCCCTTAACAACCAGAGACGTTCAATGTCTTTACCATTTTAAAATGTATTCTATAAAATGCTTCTGACGTGGGGGAATTAATCTTTCTCCTCCACAGATTTATGAAGGAGTAAATTTGCTGCTGCTGCTGTGTAGAAATGACTCTAGTCCCGAAGTTGCCTGTCAGGCTCCCTGGACTAGTGTTACGGGTTCCATGGTTACCTCAGTGAGATAACAGTGACTTTTTTTTTTTTTTTCATTTCTCACCATTTAACTTAGATATTTCCTTTTATGTAACCTGCAAGAACAATTTGGTACCCAGGAAGGGTAAGAAGGAGATTTTATAAAGTTTGGTTTATTATGCCATTTTTAAATAATTTGCAGTAGAGGACACGTCTTTCTTCTTAAAGCTATGTCACAGCAGTTCAAAAAACAAAACAAAACAACCCTCCTCTTGTAAAAATTGCCAAGCTTTTTCATCATCTTTAATTTCTTTACCACATATTATGAACACATTATGTAGCAGACACTGGGCTAGGCACTAAGGCCCCAGAGCTGTGATCCATCATCCTGACCTCAGATTGCTCAGTCGAGTCAGTGGGAGGAGACAGACAAATTGCCACCTGCTAAGAACATGACAGAAGTTTGCACAGGGCTGCGAAAGGAGCCCCACCCATTCGGGGGGCAGCAGGAAAGCTTTTCTGTGGAACTGTAGTATCTGAGCTGAGAGTTGTAAGGATGTGAATAATGTAGGAATTAATCAGAGGAAGAAGTGTGTGTGTGTGTGTGTGTGTATTGTGGGGGGTAGGGGGTGGGGAGGGATGGTATTCCAGGCAGAGGAACAGCACATGCAAAGCAACAGTAGAGAGAGAACAGTACCTCCCTATCTTCAACTCTTTAGGACAGGGCCCAATTCTTAACTCATCACAGGATCTCTGGAGCCTGTCAGGCCTGTCATAAGTATTCATAAAAATCTGTTGAACTTCAGTGAATTGAATTGCAAACATTTATTGCTGTTTTCTAGATGTCGGTGATAGGGTAGTGGCTAAAAGAGAAGTTTCTCTTCTCGTGGTGCATTTGTTCTAGGGAGGCATTAGCAGGAGTCCGTATTTGCTAAGAACTTCCTACCTGCCAGGCACTGTCCAAAAGATTTATGTATTCATTTGTTCAATCTTGAAAACAGGACTGTAGTAGGTATTATACTGTTATCCCAATGTGTTACCGTTGAGGACTCAGAGAGGTTAAGAAACTTACCGAAGCCTACCCAGCTTGTGAGTGGCAGAGCTGAAATTCAAAGTTGGGAAGTCTCGGTTTCCAGAGTCAGCCTCAACCTCTACAGTTAGGCCTTCAAAAATTTCAAAGTACCTCTCAGTCTTATTTTTAGAAAATAAGATAAAAAAGAAATTCTAAATGTCCATTCTCCCTCGATCCTTTTTCTCTTTGGCAACCTGAGACTTAATTAAACACACGAGAAAAATAGACATTTTGAAAAGCAAGAGTAGGGTTAAAATGAAAGATAATATGGTCTTGAAAAAGGTAAAGAGGGGATAATGATCATATCAGATATCAAAATGCAGTTAAAATTATGCTGATTAAAAATAGAGGCATGGTGACTATGGTTAATGGTACTGTATTGTATATGTGAAAGTTGCTGAGAGAGTAGATCTTAAAAGCTCTATCACAAGAAAAAAAAACCCTGTAACTCTGTGTAGTAACGGATGATAACTAGACTTATTGTGGTGAGCATTTCATAATATATACAAACATCGAGTCATTACATTGTATATCTGAAACTGATACTGTAGTGTTGTACATCAGTTATATCTCAAGAAAAAGAGGAAGAAAAAATATAGCACATATTCTAAAATTGGAGTGATACAGAGAAGATTAGCACGGTCTCTGCACAAGGATGATATGTAAATTCATGAAGCTTTCTACATTAAAAAAAAAATATGTGTATATATATATAAGCAACACCCAGGCGTCTCTCATTCTTATCTATTGACCTCCATTCTTTTTTTCTTTAACGTTTATGTATTTTTGAGAGAGAGACAGAGTGTGAATGGGGGAGGGGCAGAGAGAGAGGGAGACACAGAATCTGAAGCAGGCTCCGGGCTCTGAGCCATCAGCACAGAGCCCTACGCAGGGATGGGACTCATAAGCTGTGAGATCATGACCTGAGCTGAAGTGAGACGCTTAACCGACTGAGCCACCCAGGCGCTTCAATTCCGCCTCCATTCATGAAGGTGAAGTTTTGGTGTCCCTGAGAGGCCTCTTGGAATAGACAGGTACATTCATCTCCTTTGCACAAAGTAGGGAAGCATTCCACCTCACTGCCCCCACCCTCCACCTTTGTAATGGGCACTTGGGGGCAGGGCAAATGTTTTTCCAAGAAACCAGGGCATGACGAGGTCCACTGTGGAGTTTGCCATCCATCTGGCCCTCCATCCTAGTGTCATTTTGCTGTTCGTGCTGATGTTTATGCTTCCTTTTGGAGTTTCTTTCCCATATATGTTTGTCCCTAAGAAATAAAACCATTATTGGACCTAGAAACAAAGGTCAGGGGTGCCAGGGTAGCTCAGTCGGTTAAGTGTTCAACTCTTGATCTCAGCTCAGGTCTTGATCTCAGGGTTGTGAGTTCAACCAAGGCCCACATTGGGCTCCATGTTGGGTGTGAAACCTACCTTAAAAAAAAGTCATATATTTATGTATATACATATACATATATATGACATATATGTATATGGTATAAGTATATAGCATAGTATAAACTTGGATTTAGGTACTTCTACTGTCACTTTCCTTCTCTCCCTAGACCTAAGAATTGGGAAGAACAATGAGAAAGAAATGCCTTTTAACTACAAAGAATCTAAACAAATAAATACAAAATCTGCGGCTATGCCCTCCACTCAGTATTTCCTAGGCATTCCAATTACAAAACCAGCTCTCTCACATCAGATCGAGAAGTGAGAGAACTGGATACCATCTTAAGAAAAGTACTGACAGACTGATTTTTTTTTTTTATGGGGAGAATTTCAAGATTTTGTGTAAATGAAATAAACATATTTTTATTATTTGATTTGAGCACTAAATTTCATAGATAGTGTGCATTTTACCAACTTGGTAACTGAAAACTATTAAAATACCAAGTTCTTTTGCAGGGTGGAGGGGGGCACCTGGTTCAGTGGGTTGAGCGTCTGACTTTGGTGCAGGTCATGGTCTCGCAGTTTGTGAGTTCAAGCCCCACATTGGGCTTGCTGCTGTCAGTGCAGATCCTGCTTGGGATCCTCTGTCCCCCTGTCTCTGCCCCTCCCCCACTTGTACTCTCTCAAAAATAAAATAAAAAAATTTTTTTTAATTTCTTTTTTTTTTAAGTTTTTAATTTTAATTCCGGTATAGTTAACATACAGTGTTTATATTAGTTTCAGGTGTACAACATAGTAAACTGCATACATCACCCTGTGCCCATCACAAGTGCACTCTTCAATCCCCATCTCTTATTTCACCCATCCCCCCACCCAGCTCCTCTCTGGTAACCATCAGTTTGTTTTCTATAGTTACGGAGTCTGTTTTTTGTTCTCTCTCTCTCTCTCTCTCTCTCTCCCCCTTTGTTAGTTTGTTTTGTTTCTGAAATTCCCAGTATGAGTGAAATCATGTGGTATTTGTCTTTCTCTGACTTATTTCACTTAGTATTATACTCTCTAGCTCCATCATGTCATTGATAAAGGGAAGATTTCATTTCTTTTTATGGCTGAGTAATATTCCATCGTATACACATACCACATCTTCTTTACCCAGTCATCTACTGATGAACACTTGACTGCTTCCATAATTTGGCTATTGTAAATAGTGCTGCAATAAACACAGGGGTGCATATATCCTTTCAATTTAGTGTTTTTGTAGTTTGCGGGTAAATACCCAGTAGTGCTGGATCGTCGGGTAGTCCTGTTTTTAGTTTCTGAGGAAACTCCATGCTGTTTTCCACAGTGGCTACACCAGTTTGCATTCCCACCAACAGTGTGAGAGGGTTCCTTTTTCTCCACAACCTCATCAATACTTGTTGCTTCTTGTGGTTTTGATTTGAGCCATAAAAACCAAGTTCTTGAATGCCATGTTATCTTGCCTGATTCTGAGAAAGAGGATCCAGAGTGGAAGTTCTGAACATTCCTCTACCGAACGTCCTGATATTTTAAAATTATAAATTTAATACACCTGAAAGTAATGTAACATTGTATCAACTATACTTGAATAAAAATGTTTTAAATTATAAATTTAACATAAAAATTGTAGATCAGAATAGGTTTATAAAAATTAATTTGTATAACTTTACTATCCTGTGGCCATATTCCTCTCACTTAAAGACTCTAACCTGAAGATTGATATGCTACTTAGAAAGTTACCTTAACAAGGAAAGAAAGCTGCTAGCAGTCTTACAAAGGAAAGATTAGAAAGGACAAGGCCAGTAGTCAGGGGCACAGGGCCAGGTTGGAGATGGACAGGTAGCCGAGGGACTCAAGAAAAAAACACAATTTCAAGAGATTTAGGAAACAAATGTGATCAAATTTTACTAATTGAGAACAGAATAAAAGAGAAGATTTGAATGAGGAGGTGAGACTAATACTCAGATTTCTGGCTTGTGTGGTTGGATGGATCACTGTATCACCCAACAAGAGGAGAGCCCAGGAAGTACGGGTTGGGGGAAGGGAGAGAGGAAGACTTTGAATTAGGACATGTTGAATATGATACATCTGTGTGACCACCAAGCAGAAATGTGCAAAAGGGAGCTGCTGTCCTAGGGCTCAGTAGAGCTCTAGGATATCTGGGGTATCTAGGCAAATGTTTAGAGAATCATCAGATTATGGGTGAAATTGGAGCTATACATTGGATGGGATCACCAAACAAAAGTGTGAATGAAGTGAAGAGAAAAGGTGAGGACAGAGCCCTAGAGAATATAAGCGTTTGAAAGATTGGAAAGAGAAGACTGAAAAGAAATCATCAGATGTAGGTGGGGAACCAGCAGAGGGTGATGTCACATGTGCCAAAGAAGAGGGAACTTAAGAAAAAGGTGTGGCCAGTGGTCAATGACACAGAGACGGCATGTATGTCAAAGCCTAAGAACTCCATAATGGATTGGGTGATATGGATTTCACCTCTGCCTTCTGCTGAGGGAGCTTCATTATTTAAGTGGGAATGAAAGCCAGATGGAAGTAAAGTAAAGAAAAGGTAAAGTGGTCAATGGGAGGGTAGTAAAGAAGCAGTGACAGTTTCATGGAGTGATCTTTGAAAAAGGTTGCCTGTGAATGAAAAGAGAAAGTGTTGGTGTAGAAGAGAGAAGGCCTTCTTTTCCCTTTAAAGATAAAAAGCTTGAGCATGTTCATAGATTAAGGGAAGAGAGCAGTGGAGCGAGAAGAATTGAGGATACAGTATAGAATGCATAAATGATAAGACTGAAGCATCAAAGGAAATAAGAAAGATTGGTATCCAAAGTAGTTTTGAGCAAGTGGAGGACCACCCTCTCCAATGAGATGGAAGGAGGGGATGATCAGTGTAAATAAAGATAAGTCTCTAGTTGGGTGGAAGGAGGGTAAGAGATTGAGGGAGTTACATCTAATGATGGTTTGTGGGAAGGGGTCATGAGGAGAGCAGTAAAGGTTTGGAAGCACCATTTAGAAATTTAGGGTGGAATGCGGTAGTTTAAAGACCCATAGGATGACTGCACAGCATCATAGAAGATCTGTCTGTGGTTGGAGATCATAAATTTATAGCTGTGCTAATTTGCACCACATATGCTGAATGGTCACAGGGGCAAAGATCAGACTGGAGTTACAACTGGGTTGATCTAGACAATGGAGCCAAAAAGCTTTTTTTTTTTTTTTTTTTAATTTTTTATGGAGCCATAAGACTTTAAAGTCTCCAGGGAAGACAATTGTCTAAGGTCATATAGCCAACAGGAGCAGAGCTAGATTTGAGCATAAGGTTGAGTAGGTAGATAGCCTTATCTGAACAGTGAGTTTAGTGCTAGTAGGTCAACTCTATTGAGAGGGAGACTATCTAGGTCAACAACGGTCCTTGGAATGAAGACAAAACCTAAGGTCCAGATGCCAAAGTTTTTGATGGATGTCTCATGATTAAACACTTAATATCTACTGTTCCACTGTTGAGTTAGGCTTTCAACTATCCAGCATCACCTTTTATTCAATCACGTTAAAGATCCTTTTAAAGTATTATTTTTGTATTACAAAATAAAATATATCTATAGAGAAACTAGGAGGAGACAATTTAAAAATTAAATGTAATGCAAATTAAAACAATGAGACACCACTACATACCTATTAGAATGGCCACAGTCCAAAATACTAAGATATAGAGCAACAGGGGCTCTTATTCATTGCTGGCAGGAATGCAAAATGTACAATTACTTTGGAAGACAGTTGGGCAGTTTCTTATAAAAAGAAACATACTCATACCATACAATCCAGCAGTCTGGCTTGTTGGTATTTTATCCAAAGGAGTTCAAAATTTATGTCCATCAAAAACCTGAATGTAACTATTTACAGCAGCTTTATTTGTAATTGCCCAAACTTGGAAATAACCAAGATGATCTTCAGTAGGTGAGTGAATAAATAAACTGTGTTACATCTAGACAATGGACTATTACTCAGTGCTAAAAAGAAATGAGCTGGGGCACCTGGGTGGCTCAGTCGGCTGAGAGTCCAACTTCAGCTCAGGTCATGATCTCAGGGCTCATGAGTTTGAGCCTCACGTCAGGCTCTGTGCTGACAGCTCAGAGCCTGGAGCCTGCTTCAGATCCTGTATCTCCCTCTCTCTATGCCCTTCCCCCTCTCATCCTCTGTCTCTCTCAAAAAGCAAATAAACATTTAAAAAAAATTAATAATAAATAAATAAAAAGAAATGAGCTCTCAAGCCATGAAAAAACATGGAGGGATCTTAAGTGCATTTAGTGAAATGAAAGAAGCCAATCTGAAAAGGCTACATTCTGTATGATTCCAACTATTTGACACTGTGGAAAAGGTAAAACTATGGAGACAGTAAAATGATCAGTGGTTGCCAAGGGCTGGGGGAGGGTGGGAAGGGAAAAGGATGAATCGGCAGAGCACAGAGGATTTTTAGGCAAGTGAAAAGATGCTGAATGATGCTGTAATGTTGGATACATTTGTCCAAACCCATAGAATGTATAACATACAGCGCCTAGAGTGAACCCTCAGGTAAACTATGGACTTTGGGTGATAATGATGTGTTAATGTAGGTTCATCAGTTGTAACCCATGTACCACTCTGGTGAGTGATGTTGATACCTGGGGGAGCCTATGCGTGTGTGGGCACAAGGGATATGTGGGAAATCTCTGTACATCCCCTTCCATTTTGCTGTGAATCTAAAACGGACCTAAAAAACTAAACCTTTCTAAAAATTAAATGTATCACCTACCGTCTTGAAAACTAATTTTGTTCTCTTTACATACAAACCTTAATGAATGTGGGATTGGGAATCAGGCAGTGGAAAAAGAGTGAGGCAGGTGGTCATTGTCAATGAAGAGCCCTGGGGCAGAAATAAGGGTGGGGAGATGGGTACAGCTTGACTTCATTTCCTGAGCACTTTTTTACTTTCTTTTCATGTTTTTTTCGAAGGATAATGAGGGATAAAAGTTATCAAGGGATAACTTTTCCAAAGATTTCCTCCAAAAGCTTTTAAGAAAAGTCTGCACACACCTCCTTGGTAGCAGTAGGTGAAAAGCAAAGTGCTGCTAATGGTCCACATGTCAGGTGGTAGGTGATCCAGGCCACTTCCCGACGTTAGGGAGACAAGTTATATGCAGAATATGCTTGCTTACCAGGGTCAACCAGTAACCAGACAGTGTTGCCAGAAAGCTAGGCCTTTTTTGGCCAATGATGAGTTTTCCTGGGCACGTTATAGTTCCTCTGACTGTGTACATGGTGTCAGTTCAGAAAAAAGAGAAACACACCTTACCACACCTTGCCACACCTCAGCATATACCATCCCACACCCCACCACACCTTACTTCATCTCATAACACCTTCCCACACCTCCCCACACTTCAACGTACCACATCTTACCTCACCTCCCCACCACACCACACTCACCAGGCAGGCCAAGATGGGCACTTGGAAGAGTGACTTGGGCAGCACGCAGGCAAGCCTCGAAGCCAGCAGCCAGGAAGAGAGTTGGCCCAATAACAGTGACAGCAGTCAAATGCAGACATAAAAAAGGCCATTACAGTACAAGATGCAGGACAAAGTGTATACGGGAGGGAAGGGCCAAAAAGCAGGAGGTACAAACCAAGAAAGGAAGGGGAAAATAGAGAGCCAAAGTCAATTTGTAGGAAAAACAAAACAAAACAAACAACAACAACAACAAAAACCCACAAAACAACTTTATCCTAAGGTCAAGAATGTTCTGGAGCCAGTGGCAGGAACTAATACTGTGCCTCCCTTGGAAGGAGTTCTCCTAAGGCACTACCAAGAAGGACGGTGTAATGTGAGCACATGTACTGCAATGACTTTAATAGTATCTACATCAAAACAGCAATCTAAGAGGATAAAACGAGACATGAAGGACTTGGGACTTTAGATCCCATATATCGTAATTAGGCACATATATTTAATGTAATAAGTTGGCTATAATTCTTTCCATATTATCTTTATTAAATCGTTTTAAGGGAGTCCCTTTTTCCTTATAATTCCTTAAATTCACCCTTTAAGAATGCTAACACAAAATTGCTTGCTTCCGAAATACATGACGGATGTAGACAGATTCTACCAACCTTCTCTGCAATCGCTGATCTGGTTCCAGAGGGAGATGAGGTATTTGAATGGACTTACCTCTGCTCCTACAAACCTGGGCAGAGAGAAGAAAGGAGATGGAAACTCAGTGCAGAAATTATTGACAAGAGTATCTTCTGTTGTCAAATGGATATTTGGGGGGAAATCTATTTTGTATTGCCAAACAAATTAGCCAGTGAATTAGGAAAGTGATTCTTAGCTATTGATTTTTGGTTCTGCATTTTCAATTGATATTTGTCACAATTTTTAGAACAATCAAGATTGAGCGCTTACTGTGTGACAGTAATCTCAGACTTTGAAAGCTGCGTTAATTTGGAGATCTAGTGTGACCCTTCCTTTCAAAGGAGACTCAGAGAGGTGACTCCTCATAATGGCAGGAGCAAGACCCAAACCTGAGCCTCCTGGTTTCATCATATCAGTGCTTGATGCTGCTATGGCTGGGTCCCCTCTCAGAAATCAGACTCTGAGACAGATTTGCATGCAGGAAATACATTGGGAAATGTGCTGGGGGTCAATCCCTATGGGGGAGTGAAGGACATAGAGTTGGCCAGAGAAAGGCCAACAGAGTTACAACACATTGGGGTGGTCTTACAGGAGAGCTCTAAAGTGGGGATGATCCTTCTGAATGATCCTGACTCAAGGCAAGGGTGGGAGGCCTCTAGTACCCTCTCCTTAATCAACCAGTCCTTGGATGAAGGTTTTCAGGAAGGAGCATGATCCTGGGGGCATGGCGGTCTTCAGCTGAGGGCAATTGTGAGAAAGACTTGGCTGAAGCCTGTGGGTCACCACTGCTCCCAGTATCTGGGGAAATGAGAGAGCCACAGTGCTCAGCACGGAAGGGCACAGCACAGCCTCCCCTCCCGTCCTGAATGCTAGCTTGGTAACGATGCTTTCACATATGTCGGCTTGATTTCTCCCACTAGTTAACAGGATCCTTGTTGATTCTGTGTACGTTTCCCCTGACTGTGCATGGAGGCCGTTTAGAAAAAAATAGAGGGCTAGAACCCTGATTTATGTCAGGCTCAAAAGAAGTACAACATGGAGAGTACTGTTAAGACCCCATCAAGAACTCGATAGTATTAATCGGTCGATTAAAATTAGAGAAATCAATTATTATACTAACTGTGGTTTGAAGAGGGGAGCTTTTATAATGACATTTTCCCCCTGAATTAAAGCTATACTTTGAAATTAGGAATGTGATTTATCACATTACAATCATTATAATCTTAATATTAGAAATTCTCTTTGCTTTTTGATTGGCTGCCAACCTACATGATTGAAGCGGGGGGGGGGGGAGAGAAGAAATTAGAAACCAACATGTTATGTTAAGATAAAAGAACATGAAGGTAAGCCTGAAGATACTACTTTCATGAAAGGCTTCCCTGTTGTCCTAATTAATTGCACAGAAGCCTAAGAGGGAAAAACCCTGCTAACTTCTAAGTTGGCTTGATATCCTTTTTCATTTGTATCACCAAGGGGTACAAAGTGAATAAATCAATATCCCTGAAGCATGCACTTAAAAACGCTCAACTTTTTATCTCCCTAATAGTTTCTTTTTTTTTTTTCATTAAGAAATAGGATTAAAGAAAATCTTCACATTTAAAGTAGGAGGAAGATTGGAAGTCAGAAGGATATAACACTAAAATATAGGACATTGTGTGTCACTTATTAAAAATGTGGGTTTGTATTGAGTAGTTCAGGCGTTCTCATCCCATCTGGAAGATCGTGTGTGCCAAAGCTGGGTTTAGTGTACTTATAAACCACTGTCCACGTACACAAAATAACTTTGATCTAAGAAAAAGATATCCCCAAGTTTTTACTAGTGCTCCAAACGAGAAGCAAACTTCAAGAACAACAGTAAACAATAGGGGCCCCTGGGTGGCTCAGTTGGTTGAGCGTCCGACTTCAGCTCAGGTGATGATCTTGCAGTCTGTGAGTTCGAGCCCCGCATCGGGCTCTGGGCTGACGGCTCAGAGCCTGGAGCCTGCTTCAAATTCTGTGTCTCCCTCTCTCTCTGCCCCTCCCCCACTCACACTCTGTCTGTCTCTCTCTCTCTCTCTCTCTCTCAAAAGTAAATTAATATTTTCAAAAAATTAAATTAGAAAAAAAAAAAGGACAGTAACAAAAGATGAATCCAAACATCACAAATAGCACTGAGGCCTGTAATGAAAGGCTTTTTGTGTCACTAAAACATCCCCTTGGCGGGCCCAGCTGCAGCTGTTACCGTTCGGGGAACATTCTCAAAGGGCAGATGTGCCAAAGTATGGCATTGCCCCTTTTCCACGGGGCGGGACATCTCGTCCCAGTTCTAGCCAAAAAGAGTGAGCCCCGGAGCCCTCACCCAGGGAGCAGCCTCGGCTGTGTCTGGGTGACGGGTGTGAAACGAGGGCCTGTCTCTCCTGTCTGATTCATGACTTCTCAAAATGCCAAAGAATCAACGAGGTGGAGCCTCGGCTGAGTTTTAACTTTTTGAGAATATTAAATATGAGCCCCGAAAAGTAACTGTTTGAACATATTAAGTCAGAGCTCAAGATAGTTTTTGAGGAATTTTATGATTGCTTTTTACTCGTGTGAATGGTCTGCTAAACAACCTATGAGCGTGGTGCTCGGTGTTCCGCGTGCCTCCCCGATCACCACTGTGGGCTCCGGGAGCGTGCAGCGATCTGCAGGGACCCTGGCTGGAATTCCAGAAGCCGTGGAATTTCAGAAATGAAATACCATTGCTGGTGTGTGCCCTAGCGATGCTGAAATAAGGCAGATACCCTCACCCCATCTCTCAGAACCGCTGTACCTCATCCTCGTGGTGACGTCGCAGAGAATTTTCTTTTCCTGCTTCTCTTTTCTTCAGTGAGACGTTGATGTGTCCATTGAGTTACCTTCACCCTGGTCCTCAGTGGCTTTCCTTCCTCGGGAGTATGTCCACCTAAAAGCAGGACTGTTCATTTGTAATCTCGCAGTCAAAGGAACCAAGGGATCATCTTGTCTGCAAGTTATTTTGGTGTGATGTAGATGGCTAGGGGCATACCCAGATCTGCCCTCTTCAAAAACAAAACAGAAACCCTTTAAAATAAATAAGAAACCTCCTATAAAAGAATCTGCAAGGGGACCGTTTATTTGATTTGACTGCTCTGGAAACCTTGATCTTAAACATATCTTGGCCAGGTCTATATTACAATGATAATACCAGAAGGATTTATTTATAAAGGCCACAAAAAGATTTGTTGACAACGAAATTAGTCTCTGGAATTAGAACACTGTATAGAAGTATACAATTGGCTTTGTACTGTTTTTTTTTTCCCAAAACAAATTGAAAGGTTTCTGATATCATTCTTCAGATCTTTCTAGAGTGATCTCTTAGGGTGGTTTTTAAGAAACGTTTTGCTTTCCAAGCCTCAAATATGTGGTGAGAACCTTCCAGCTTTTTTTGTTGGTGGCGGGGTGGGGGTGACAAATTCAATCAGCAACATTTTAAATAGCTCTCACATTGTGCTTGGACCAGACCACAGGTCTGAATAACAGTCTCCTTTCTCTGCATAATATGGTCTCAGGGAATCTTCCTGGTCCCCATTTCCATGCTAATCTGGTTCTTGCTCTCCATCCACCCCTTTGAACTTGATACCTCCAACTGTCCCTCTCTCACCAAGTTCACTGTTGCCAGAGTCCAAGGTTCTTGTTTCTTTTCCTTCTCTCTGGTGCATCTCCCTACCCACTGCAGACTTCACGCACAATTCCATGTGCCACCTTATTCCATCAAAACTGTGACTTCTGCCACTGCCACTTTCCTACATTTTCAGCACTGAGGCCCTACACATAAACTGGCACAAGAAGTTTGCTCCGTTGTTCTGCTTACTGTTGCTCACACCGTCTAGTCTGTCCTCCATGGAAGACCCTTTGCATTGTGCACAGTTCTTGCTTCCCACCAAAGCCCTTGAAGGTGACCTTCATATTGTTTCTTGCTTCCTACATCTGACCCCCACCCAAGACTTTGTTAACATTTGCGTTGTTTCCCATGGCTGCAGGGGAAAACATACCTTGATACATTTTATGCTCAGACTGCTACTTCTTCCCTTTGTTGTTGTTTTTTTCAATGTTTGTTTATTTTTGAGAGAGAGAGAGAGAGAGAGAGAGAGAGGGAGAGAGAGAGGGAGGGAGAGAGAGCGCAAGCAGGGGAGGGGCAGAGAGATGGAGACACAGAATCCGAAGCAGGCTCCAGACTCTGAGCTGTCAGCACAGAGCCTGATACGGGGCTTGAACTCATGAACTGCAAGATATCCTGAGCCAAAGTCGGGCACTTAACCGACTGAGCCACCCAGGCGCCCCACTTCTTCCCTTCGTATATGCTGTTTCCTCTGCCTAAAATGCCCTCCTCTGTCATTGCCTTCCTGAAGAATATGGGCACATGCAAAGTTTCCCCTAATTATTTCCTCCATTAATTACCACCTGTTCTGGGTGATCTTTATACCTTGAAATTACTTCTATTGGTTCTCATACTACATAGAAATTATTTGTTTATATGCCTGCTTCTCCACTATACTTAGATTTCTTGATGTGAAGTCCTTGGTCATCTTTTGAGCCCCAGTTTCTGGCATAGTACTTAGAACATATTGGGCCCTCATTCATTTATTCATTCTTTAAGCAAATATTAATTGAGGATCTATTATGTTTCTCCTCTCATGGAGCACAGAGGACAGTGGAGGCAGAAATACCTCTGTCGGTTTTTTTTAATTAAAAAAAAAATTTTTTTTAAGTAAACTCTACCCACCCCCGACGTGGGGCTTGAATTCATGACCCCGAGATAAAGAGTCACATGCTCTACTGACTGAGCCAGCCAGGTTTTTGATTCTTGTGTTTACTTTGACATTTCTTTCTTAAAAAACAAAACAAAACAAACCTCCAAACTGTCAGTGACCAGCATTTCCCTGTGTACCTGGGCATGGCGATGTCTTATTTCATCTCACCTTTTGTTTTTTAGTTGCAAAAACCTTCTTAGGTCATAATAATCCAGGCTTTACAAACATATATTACTTTTTAAAAGTTACAGTAAATTTAAAACTGAGGGGGTGCCTGACTGGCTCAGTCAGAGAAGCGTGCGACTCTTGGTCTTGGGGTTGTGAGTTCGAGCCCCATGTTGGGGCTAGAGATTACTTAAATGAATAAATAAAAACTTTAAGACTGAGGCGCATAGTCATTTTTCCTGTGAATTTTGTTTTTAAGTTGTTAAAAAAGTTGTTCTCAGCAGAGCGGGTTTAGGAGACAGTGTTCTGTGGTTCCGGGGTAAGGGGCTTACGGGTTTCAGCAAGGTCAGTGTACTGGCCACGACCTCCATCTCCCCTCCCCCAGCCTTCAGTTTCACCATGACAACTGCCCCTGGGCTTAGACCACAATGGCAGCCACTGTGAGAATGCCAGCTTCCTCACGTAGGAAGGAAGCTGTCTGAGTCTGTTTAGCCTATGATGACAATACCAAGTTTTATTTTATCATAGTTGCTAATTAGGAGGCTAGAGAGGTTGCTAGGGGTTGGGGGTGGAGGTGGAATGGATTGGCTATAAATAGGCATGAGAGATCTTATTAGGGTGATAGAAACCTCCAAAAACTGATTTATGGTTATGGCTGCACAACCTGGTAACTTACCAAAACTCATTGAACTGCGCACTAGAAATGGATGAATTACATGACATGTAAAATGCACATCAGTAAAGAGATACTAAAGAGCAAAGTATACACCATAGCCTCTTTTTTTTATGCCTTTTCTTTTTTTTAATTTTTTTACTTGAGTATAGTTGACTTACAATGCTACGTTAGTTCCAGGCGTACAGCAGAGGGATCGGACTTCTCCGTATGTTATGCCGTGGTCGCCACAAGGGCGGCTACCATTTGTCACCACACGATGCTATTACGTGTCATTGACTGTATTCTCTGTGCTGTGCCTTTTATTCCTGAGACTTATTCATTCCACAGCTGGAAGCCTGGATCTCCCACTTCCCTTCATCCATTTTGCCCATCCCCCCCCCCACCCCTCCTCCCTCTGGCAACCATCAGTTTGTTTTCTGTAGGTCTGTTTCTGCATTTTTAAAATTCATTTGTTTTGGGGGCGCCTGGGTGGCTCAGTCGGTTAAGCGGCCGACTTCGGCTCAGGTCATGATCTCGCGGTCCGTGGGTTCGAGGCCCGTGTCGGGCTCTGTGTTGACAGCTCAGAGCCTGGAGCCTGTTTCGGATTCTGTGTCTCCCTCTCTCTGACCCTCCCCCGTTCATTCTCTGCCTCTCTCTATCTCAAAAATAAATAAACGTTAAAAAAAATTAAATTCATTTGTTTTGTTTTTTAGATTCCACATAGAAGTGAAATCATATGATATTTGTCTTTCTCAGTCTCACTTATTTCACTTAGCATAATACCTTCCAGGTATGGCAACATGTTGTTGCAAATGGCAAGATCTCATCCTGTCTTGTAATATTCCACGGTACACAGATGCTGCATCTTCCTTATCCATTTGTCTATTGGTGGGCACTTGGGCTACTCCCATACCTTGGTTATTGTAAATTATGTTGCACTAAATATAAGGGTGCATATATCTTTGCAAAGTAGTGTTTTTGTTTTCTTTGGATACAACTGTGTTTTTAAATGCTACCATTGAAATGAAAAAGCAGGGACCCAAAAAGAAAGGCAACAGAGGCTGAACCATAATGAAACGCTACACAAACTTTTTTTTTTTTTTTTTTTTTCCAGTGAAAGTGACTACCTGTCTTTCTATTTGGGCTTTCACACTTATTCCACACTTAGTCTAGCCTTAGTATTGAAACACCAAAAATACGGGCACTGTCTATGGAAAAAAGAAGCAAAGGTGTCTGTACTACTGTTCTCCACTGATGCTGCTCACAGAGGCTTAGCGGGGTGACTGTCTCTCAATATGTCTTGAATTGAGCACAGAGCCGTGTCACAGGCAACTTGATTTCATGTATGACCCAGCTAACGCCGTATAAGCCACATTGAACAGGAAGGGGGCAGGAACACGGTCGGGTGTTAAGTGAACAGCATTTGGGCGGAAGTGATGGAGGTCCTTGTTGACCTTCTCTCCTGGGATTTCTTCCTGGACTTTGGTGAATCAGGCCCGGAAGGCACCATGGAGAGAGGCAGCAACGGGTGAGTGTAGGGAAGAGAGGGGCAGTTCAAGAACTTGGTTAGTATTGGTAAATGTTGAATTTGTATACATTTTTGTTTCATAGAGCACAAAATGTTCTCTTTTAAAAAGTCACCGGAAGGGGCGCCTGGGTGGCTCAGTCAGTTGAGCATCTGAATTTGGCTCAGATCACGATCTCAAGGTTTGTGGGGTCGAACCCCGCATCGGGCTCTGTGCTGATAAGCTCAGAGCCTGGAGCCCACTTCAGATTCTGTGTCTCTTTTTCTCTTTCTGCCCCTCCTCTGCTTGTGCGTGCTGTCTCTCTCAAAAATAAATAAACATTAAAAATTGTTTAAAAATTAAAAATAAATGAAAATAACAAGTCAGCAGGAAAAGACTGGCAGTCCTTACCCTGCCTTTCTACTGGAGATCCTGACCCAGACCTGCTGGACTGCCTGGCCGCTCACTGCCAGCACCAGGGCTAAAACCTTCATTACTGAAGGCAGTTCTGTGGAAAGGCCTTTTTTGTTTTCTTTTCAGATGTATGTGCTCATATAAGTTTACTGTTACTTTGGGGAAAAAAAAGGAAAAAAAAAAACACAACTCAGCAGATTAGTCTCAGACCTGGACTTTGGCCTTCTTACGCATACTTTGTTTTCAGCCAATTCCATCTTGGTAAGTGATCACCTTTCATTTCACACGGTGTTTTCCTTCCTATAAACTGCAGGAATGGACCTGAAAAAACAAGCCTAGTTTTTTCATCATACACCTAAATGCACTATTTTAGCGATAGGTGTGTTAGCGAACTGTATACTATCCTTCAGAATTCATGTTCATCTGGAACCTGTCAATGTGACCTTATTTGGAAATAGGGTCTTTGTAGATGTAATTGATGAACATGCAGTCATAGTGGATTACAACAGGCCCTAATCCAGCAACTGGTGTCTTCATAAGAGGAAGGACAGAGAGGTTCAGACACAGAAACACAGAAAAACACGCATACACGGGAAAAGGCCCGGTGAAGCCAGAAGCAGAGATTCGAGTGACAAGTAGCTCCAAGCCCGATTGCTGCAACGGCCCGAAGCGGAGACGGGCCCGGGGCGGATTCTCCCTCAGAGGGTCCAGAAGAAACCACCCCTGCAGACACCTTGATTTCAGACTTGTGGCCTCCAGAAAGGTGGAAGAACACATTTCTGTTGCTGTAAGCCACCAGTTTGTGGTAATTGGCTACAGCAGCCCCGGGGGAGCCAATAGGGCAGGTATTCCAATGCTTTTGCTTAGTAGCTGCGCTGCCCACACAGCAGCCGAAGAGACTTTGTTACAATGTGAAGCCGACTGTGTCCAAGTGGAGAAGGTGAGGTCAGTAGAATGCTCTGTGAGCTCTGTGTGTTCTGCACTGCCCCTCACCTCTCTCCCCTCGTTTCTTCTCTTCTTTGCCATCTCCCCCTGCTTGGTGATTTTCGAAGACACCTCAGACTCTTTGCCTTTCTGTCATTCTGGAATGTTCTTTTGATATACGCATGGCTCCTTCCCTTACCTGCTTCAGGTCTTCATTCCACTGGTACCTTCTTGTGAGACTTCCCCTAACCTCTCTCTTGAAAATCACTGCTTATTCCCTAGCCCCTTTGCTGCCTTAGTTTTCTTCTTAACACTCACCACTATGGAGCATACCATATATTTTGCTTACTCATTTCATTTATCACCTGTCCTCCCTAGTAGAAGATCAGCTTTCTGAGGCCAGGGAGTTTTGTCTGTTCCGATTACTGCTGCATCCTCTGCACCGATGTGCTCAACCCACACGCAGTTGGTGCTCAATACATATTTGTTGGAAGAGTGCATGCATACGTTGGTGTGCGGGTGTGCTGTCGTGTTCACACACGAAATCACCTAATCTCTGAACACCCGGCATGTGAAGAACTGCCGCAGCTGGCAGAACTTACATTGCTGTTACCGATTCTGGACGTGCCCCCAAAGCTGGACATTCGGCACGCAGGGCGAGGGGCACCTTGTGTTCCCGGTGCCCATGCTGTCTACCTGGAACGCTGTGCTGACAGAATCCACGTGGTTCTTGGAGGTTAGTGTCTTAGTCTGCTTGGGCTGCAGACTGGGTGGCTTAAACAACAAACATTTATTTATTTATTTATTTTTTTTTCACAGTTCTGGAGGCTATGAGTCTGAGATCAGGGTGCCAGCATGATCAGGTTCTAGTGAGAGCCCTGTGCCTGGCTTGCAGGTGGCTGCCTTCTTACTGTGTCCTCACGTGGCAGAGAAAGAGACCTCTGGTGTCTCTTCTTAGACGCCAGTTCTGTGGGATCAGAAATCCACCCCGATCCCCTCATTTCACCTTAATCACCTCCTCAAAGGCCTTATCTCCAATGCAGCCACATTGGGGTTGGAGATAACTAACTATAGTTACAGAGAGGACTACAGTAGAAAGCTCACAGGGAGCACAAATGGGTCAACTGTGTAGACACCCAGCTTTTATTTATGATCTCCGTGGACATATCTTTACGGTGTGGGTTGATTTCGCATGACACACTCTTCAGTTGCAAAGTTGATGTAGGGGCGCCTGACTGGCTCAATCGGTGGATCCTTTGACTCTTGATCTCGGGGTTGTAAGTTCAAGCCCCACATTGGGTGTACAGATTACTTAAAAAAAAAGTTGATGTAACACAAAACTTGAAAATAATTTTTTAAATATTTTTTTAACATTTATTTATTATTGAGAGACAGAGAGACACAGAGCGTGAGCAGGGGAGGGGTAGAGAGAGGGAGAGACACAGAATCCAAGCAGGCTCCAGGCTCCGAGCTATCAGCACAGAGCCGGACGCGGGACTCGAACTCACAAACCGTGAGATCATGACCTGAGTCGGATGCTCAACCGACTGAGCCACCCAAGTGCCCCAAAAACTTGAAAAATTTTTATAAAAAGTAAAACACACTCCTAATTCCTCTATCTGAACAGACTCGTTTTCTTTTCTCAATTTTATCTTCTAGTCCTGCACATGTTCATCTAGTTTTACATATTTATAATCACAATGTAAATGCCATTTTTATTTTATTTTATTTTATTTTATTTTATTTTAGATAGAGAGGGAGAGAAAAAGCATGAGTGGGGGAGGGGCAGAGGGAGAGAGAATCCCAAGCAGGCTCCACACCCATGACCAAGAGATCATGACCTGAGCTGAAAGCAAGTGTTGGATGCTTAACTGACCGAGCCAGCCAGGCGCCCCTGTAAGTGCCATTTCTAAAATACTATCTTTTAATTTAAGGTTTATCAAAAATATTTTGGACACTTCCGCAGTCTTCACGATTCTGACTTTTAATGACCACGTAATATGGCATCTTGTTGATGCACTACACTTTTTAAAATCATTTTCCTGTTATAGAAACTTGGATTGCTTCTCAAGTTTGGCTGCTATAGATGGCCCTGTAGTAAAAATCTTTGTGCATATAGATTTTTGCTTCTGTGGAATTAGTTCCTTTGGATAAGTTCCCGGGAGTAGAATTGCTAGGTCAGAGTGACAGAACATCTGTGTGGCTCTTGCCACATATTGCAAGAAATGCAGTTTAAAAATACTATGCGGATATATGTTTATACAGAGAAAATGGATCTTGTTGTAGGAGTATCAGGCTCCCAAGTGCTGGATGCAGTTTCAGTTCATGCCAATGTAAGGAATCTTAGAAATAATCCCCGTTGAAGATAAATATTGGTTGATACAACTTCCAACAAAATTTTAGTCATTTGTTGTGCATACAGGTAAATGGAAATGATATGCTTTCCATAGGACTTTTGGGGTATTCTCACAACTGTTTACTCTTAAATCAAGTAAAACTATAAATTTACAAATTGATTTGAATGGTTAATCTCCACCCTCTAGATCAACGTATTCCTCATGGTTATTTTAAGAAAAGAGAAATAGCTACTTGCTTTTGTGTCGTGTGGAATCCAAAACCAGATTACATTCCTTGTTCATGATAGGCTGTCAAATATTTGTTGAATGAATTAATGTATAATTGGTCTGCTTATTGCCTATTTTTAATATTTAATACTTAACTCTGACAAAGTTAATAAAAAGGTGCAAATCTTCAACCTTACAAATGGAATTAAGAAAAATTGAAGTATAAAAAAATATCACTTTTAAGAATAAAACAATTTTTAAAAAGACTAAAACAACAATATTATAGTCCACGATCACTTTTACTACATACAATATCCTACTCCTTGTTGTTTAATTTTTTATTTTATTTATTTATTTATTTATTTATTTATTTATTTATTTATGTATTTATTTTTTAACGTTTATTTATTTTTGAGACACAGAGAGACAGAGCATGAACGGGGGAGGGTCAGAGAGAGGGAGGCACAGAATCTGAAACAGGCTCCAGGCTCTGAGCTGTCAGCACAGAGCCCGACGCGGGGCTCGAACTCACGGACTGCGAGATCATGATCTGAGCAGAAGTCGGCCGCTTAACCGACTGAGCCACCCAGGCGCCCCCCTTGTTGTTTAATTTAACAATTCAAATATATAATAGTTAATATATCATTGTCAGTTGTCAGCTGCCAGAAAATTGTGGAGAACATTTTTTGATTCTTCCCAAATTTACATCCATTTCCATAGCCCTCTGTGTGTTAGATCATTGGCACTTTTTTCCTATAGAGTTTGAACTCTAAATTGATGGTGAAAGTAGGCTTGCACCAGGCACCAACTGTCACTTCTTTGGAAATTTTGATTTGAAATAATCAGTCTTTTGGATTTGAGAAATCAAAAACCTACATAATCTATCTCAAAATACAAATGCTTTCAGCTTTTTGTTTTTACAATGTACATACTTTTAGAATCATGTGTCTTAGACCTCACACTCTGGGGTTATGAATACAGTTATTTATGAAGGAAAACATGGGCGGTAAAGGCATCAGCCTATAACACCCAAAGGAAAAGTAAGTTTTGGGCTGAAAAGAGAGTCCTTCTGAAGCAGTGGACAAAGCACTGGAGAGGGAGTTGGAAGACCTAGGTCTAATCTAACTCTGTCTTTCGTGGCTGGCTCTGACCAGCCCTCCAGGCCTCCTCTCTGGCCCCGTCAATTCATTTTGCCTGCTCGACCCTGCCCCTATGTCCCACTCGTTGATGTTTAAAAAAATTTTTTTTTTCAACGTTTATTTATTTTTGGGACAGAGAGAGACAGAGCATGAACGGGCGAGGGGCAGAAAGAGAGGGAGACACAGAATCGGAAACAGGCTCCAGGCTCTGAGCCATCAGCCCAGAGCCTGACGCGGGGCTCGAACTCCCGGACCGCGAGATCGTGACCTGGCTGAAGTTGGACGCTTAACCGACTGCGCCACCCAGGCGCCCCCCCACTCGTTGATGTTTTAACGGTCATGCCATGCTTTTGGAAAATATTGCCCTTGCACATGCTGCTCCTTCTACCTGGAATGCCCTTTACTGTCTTCTCTGTCTGGCAAATTCCTGGTCATCCTTCACAGCCAAGTTCAACTGTCACTTGCACAATTAACTTTCCCCTAACATCTAGCAACCTTTCCTCCATTGTAGCCCTCCCACAAACAAACAGACAAAAACAAAAAACCAAACAAACAAACAAAAACCTGGCCTGGTCACAGAAGCAAACCCACCCATTTTCTTCTCTTAAGAGTACTAGGCATATTGATACAATCATTCAAATGTTTTCTTGAATACCTTACTGTGCTTGACCCTGTGGAACGGTTATGAACATACAGACAAGCCTTCATAGGACTCTTGGCCTATTGAGGATAAACAGAAAATGAACCAAAAAAGTAAGTTGTTTATGAGGTAGATTTAAGGTGATTAGTGCTTATGGAGAAAATAGAGTGGGAAGGGCAATAGAAGTGCCAGGGTACTAGTGAGATGCTTCCAAATCAAAATTGGGTAATCAAGGGAGACTTCAGTGAGAAGGTGACATCCGAACAAAGACTTGAAACAGGTGAAGAAGTGAGCAATGGGGATATCTGATGAAGAGAGCTCCAGGTAGAGGGAACAGCAAGTTCAAAGGTCCTGAAGTAAGAGCTTGCCAGTAATATTTGAGGAACAGCAAGGAAGTTCATATGCATGGAACAAAGTAGAAAGAGCAGTAGGGGAGACTAGATAAGAAAGATAATAGTGGGGCGCCTGGGTGGCTCAGTTGGTTAAGCGTCCAACTTCAGCTCAGGTCACGATCTCACAGTCTGTGAGTTCAAGCCCCGCGTCGGGCTCTGTGCTGACAGCTCAGAGCCTGGAGCCTGCTTCAGATTCTGTGTCTCCCTCTCTCTCTGCCCCTTCCCTGCTCATGCTCTCTCTCTGTCTCAAAAATTAAAAAACAAAACAACAACAACAACAAAAAAAACATTAAAAAAAAAAGAAAGATAATAGAATGGAGATAGGAGCCCAGATTTTGTGGGGTTTTTGAGGCCACTGTGAGGACTTCAGCTTTAACTAGTAGGGAGACAGGAAACCATTGGAGGACTTGATCAGAGAACTGATTTCACTTGAGTTACATTTTTAAAGATTCCTGTGTTTTATAGAATATGGACTGTTGGGGAAATAAGGCAATAATCCATGCAAGAGAAGATGGTGGTTGGGACCAGGATTACAGCAGGGGACATGGTAAGTAGTGGATATATGTTCTGGATATATTCTGGTTATATGTTGAATGTAGAGCCAATAGCATTTCATGATGGATTAAATCACAGAAAGAAACAAGTCAAAGATGACTTCAAGGTTTTTTGGCCTGAGCAACTATGAAGATGGAACTGTTGATGCATTGGGATGATGAAGGTTGTCGAAGGAGCAGATTTGGAGGGGAAGATGAGGAATGTGGTTTTGGAGGTGTTGAGTTTGAGATACTAATTAGCTTTTAAAGCAGAGATGTCAGGTTGTCGATTGGGTGCATGAGTCTGGAGTTTGGGAGAGACATCTGCTGGAGATAGAAATTTTGGAGTCATCAGCATACAGTTGATATTTAAAGCCATGACACTGGGGGCGCCTGGGTGACTCAGTCGGTTGAGCGTCTGGCTTCGGCTCAGGTCATGATCTCACAGTCTGAGAGTTCGAGCCCCGCGTTGGGCTCTTGGCTGACAGCTCAGAGCCTGGAGCCTACTTCTGATTCTGTGTCTCCCTCTCTCTCTGCCCCACCCCTGCTCATGCTCTGCCTCTCTCTGTCTCAAAAATAAATAAAAACATTAAAAAAAAAAAAAAAAAGCCATGACACTGAATGAGATCATAAAGGGAGTGGTTGTAGAAAGAAAATAGAAGAGGTCCAAGCCTGAGCCCCAGGGTACTCCAGTGTTAAGTGGCAAAGCATACGGGTCTGTTACAGCATGTTCACATTTTGTTGTAATTGCCTCTATGTGTCTTACACTTCCATTACACTATGATCTCCTTGATGGAAAGGACTGGATCTTACTCATTTTTTAAAACAGCTTTATCTGAGGTACAATTTACCTACCATGACACTCCCCTGTTTTAAGGGTACAGTTCAGTGTTTTTTAGTTCTTACTCATTTTTGTATCTTCATTAACAGGGACATGGTAAGCACTTAATAAACATTTTTCACAACAAATGGTGAATTTTTCAGTGAATTACTAAATGAATGAATGCATGTGATGTTAGATCAGCCCTTTGCATATCTGGATGCACTTCTCTGGGAACAAAATGAGAGTGCTGACAAGAGGATTTTTAATCTCTTTCTACTTTGAAATGTAAATATCCCAGACGTTTGTTTCAGAGGCAAGGAATAAACCTCAATGAGCTGCTCAGGTTTCCCCAATCACTAGCTTTCATGACATAAAGACATGAAATGTTTTTGGAAACTTTTTAGTGCAATGAGAAATTGGTTTTGACCTTGTTGGGTCAAGTTATAACTATTAAAAGTATTGTTTGACTTCACTATCTCTTCATGAATCAGGCATAAAAGAGAAGAAACTTGGAATCTAGTATTATTTGGTTTATAATAGGCACAGATGTAATATATAGATAAAACACTAGCACAGACAATGAGTGAATGTTAAGTGGAACCATATTGTCACAGGGTTCCTATATTTCAAATTTTAAGTTAATTCAACATTAACTCTAAATAGATTGTGAAAAAGTAAAGATTGTAATTCCTGGAGCAATCACTAAAGAAATAATGCCAAGAGATACAGCTAGAAAGTCAATACGGGAATTAAAATGGAATGCTACCGATAATTGATTAACACAAAAGAAAGTAAGAAAAAAGGAACAGGAACAAAAACAGATGAGACAAATAGAAAGCAGATAGCAAAATGGTAGACCAAAATCCAATCAGATCAAAAATTACATTAAATTTAGATTGAATAAGCACTGTAATCAAAAAACAGAGATTGTGAGACTGAGTCAGATCGGATAAAAAAGCAAGACCCAATCATTTGCTGTCTGTAAGAGTTTCACTTTCATTACAGTGATGTAAGTGGAGTAAAAGCATCTATCTATCTATCTATCTATCTATCTATCTATCTATCTATCTATGTATCTATATGGCCAACTGTAAGCAGAAGAGAGCTAGAGTGTCTGTATTAATAAAAGATAAACAGAATTTAAGAAAAAATATAATAAGAGGGAGAGGGGACATTTTATGATAATGTATTATCTATTGTTATGATACAAAATAAATGTAGTGCTTCAAAAATGTGAAGCAAATCTGATAGAAGTGAAGAAAAATAGACAAATGTATAGAGTTGGAGATTTTAATATACTTCTCTCAGTAATTAATAGAACAAACAGCCAAAATAATAAGGATATAAGAAGATCTGAGCAACGTATCTGCTATAACCTAATTGACATTTGTAGAACAATACCCTCAACAATTTAGACTAACGCATTCTTTTCAAGTACACATGAAATGTTCATCAAGACAGACCATATCCCAGACCATAAAATAAGTCTCAGTAGGTATCAAAAGACTGAAATTGTATGTAGCCTACTGTCTGACCACAACAGAATTAAATGAGAAATAATAACAATAAAACAAATTGGAAAGCACCAAATACTTTAAAATTAAATAGCACGTATCTAAATAACCCATGAGTCAAAGAAGAAATCGCAAGAGAGAAAAGAAAATATTTTGAACTGAATGACAATGAAAACACAATATTTCAAATTTGTTTTGCTGAAGTAGTACTTAGAGTAAAAGGTATAGTTTTAAATGTTTATATTAGAAAAGGAGAAAAGGTCTAATATCAATGATATAAGTTTTTACAGCTTTGTAATACTTGAAGTATTACAATACAATAGCTTGAAGTCCATCAATGATATAAGTTTTGACCTTAAGAAATTAGAAAAAGAAGAGCAAATTAAAGTAAGCAGCAGAAAGAAAGAGCAGGGGTGAATGAAACAAAAAATAAAAACAGAGAAGATTAATGGAAGCAGAAGTTAGTTCTTTGAAAAGATCAATGAAAAACCAGAGAAAGTACAAATGAACAATATCAGGGATAAAAGAATATATACAGTCTACTGGCATTGAAGGATAATAAGGAGATATTATGAACAAGTTACATAAATTTGACAACTTACATGAAACAGACAACTTTCTTGGAAGATAGAATTTACCAAACTAACGTAAGAAGAAATAGAAAATTCAAACTCATACCTACTAAAGAAATTGAATTAGTAATTTAAAACCTTGCCCAGACAGCTTCACTGGTGAATTCTACCAGACATTTAAAGAAGAAATAATACAAATCCTTCAAAAACTATTTGAGAAAACACAGGAGAAAGGAATAATTTCCAAATAAATCATTGTATGAGGCCGATATTAACGGGACACCCAAACCAGGCATAGATGTTACAAAAGAAGAAAACTATAGACCAATATTCCTCACAAGTACGGATGCAAAAATCTTAAACAAAATTTTGGCAGATAAAATTCAGCAGGATATAACAAGGATAATACATCACGAGCAAGATATAAAAATGATAACGTGGGGCATCTGGGTGGCTCAGTCGGTTAAATGTCCAACTCTTAATTTTGGCTCAGGTCATGATCTCATGGTTCCTGAGTTTGAGCCCCTGATTCAGGCTCTGGGCTGACAGTGGGGAGCCTACTTGGGATTCTTTCTCTCTCCCTCTGTCTTTGCCCCTCCTTGCTCATGCTTTCTCCCTCAAAATTAATTATTTAAAAAAATTTTTAAATAACACGTTTATTCAAGATGCAAAGTTGGTTAGCCCTTGAACATCCATCAGTGTAACTTATCATATTGAGAGTAAATTTTGATGAAGTCTCTCAGTAAACATAGAATAGAAGGTAACTTTTTCAACCTAATAAAGGACATCAACTAAACAAAACAAAAAGTCTTAAGGCCAAGATCATCCTTTGTGTTGAAAGACTGTACGTTTTCTTCTTAGAACTGGCAATACAACAAGCTTGTCCATTCTTACCATTTCTTTTGGGGGAGATGGGGGAGCAATTCACATTTTTTTAAAGTTTATTTATTTATTTTGATGGGGGGAGGGGCAGAGAGAGGGAGAGAGAGAATTCTAAGTAGGCTCACACTGTCAGCACAGAGCCCTATGTAGGGCTCAAACTCAAACTGTGAGATCATGACCTGAGCTGAATCCAAGAGCTAGGCGCTTAACTGACTGAGCCACCCAGGCGCCTCATTCTCACCATTTCTATTGAACATTGTGCTAGAGATTCTGGCAGGACAATGAAGCAAAAAAAAAAAAAAAAAGGAAAGAGAGAAACAGAAGGCATGAAGGCACAAAAAATGAAAATGGAGGTGTGAAGTTGACTTTATTCACAAATGAAATTACTTTATTTGTAGAAAGTTTTGAAGAGCTAAGAAAAAAAGCTACTAGTACTCATAAGTGCTCAAGACATAGGTTAATATACACAAGTCAATTGTGTTTCTATACAATGAATAATTGGAAAAAATTAGAAAAAAAAGAAAATTAGAATTGTTTATACCATAAAAATGTAATGTTATGGAAAATGAAATGTGTACAAAGCCTAAACACTGAAAAATACAAAATAAAATACTACTGAGAGAATTTAAAGATTGAAATAAATGGTGAAATATGCCATGTTTATGGATTAGAAGACTTCATATTTCCAATATGAATGATTGTCAGAATGACTATCATTCAAAATTGATCTATAGGTTCAGTGCAATTCCAATAAAAATTCCAACAGAACTTTTTTGTAAAAATTGGCAAGCTGACCAAGAATAAAATGACCAAGAATAGCCAAAACAATTTTGAAAAAAAAATTGGAGATATTACCCTAGTTAAAGCCTTACTATAAAGCTACAGTAATCAAGACAGTGTGATTTGTCCTAACAATAGACATATAGATCAACAAAATAGAACAGAGTACAGAAATAGAGATACACATTTGTGGTCCATTGATTTTCAACAATGGTACAAAGATAATTCAGTGGAAAGGAAAATCTTTTCAACAAACAGTGCTGAAACAACGAGAAATCTATATGAAAAAAAAAGAAAACCCAACTCACCTCATACCATCCACAAAAATAAATCAAAATGGATCATAGACATGAATACAAAAGCTAAAACAATAAAGCTTTGGGGAAAAAAATAGGAGAAAAATCTCTATGACACTGGAATACATTTTTAAAAAGGTGTTTTGATAGGATACAAAAAACCACAACCTACACAGGAAAATAATGATTAATTAGACCTCGTTAAAATTTTTGAAATGAGCTCTTCCAATGACATCTTTAATAATATGAAAATGTAAGCCACCTATTTAGAAGAATATATTTGTAACACATATATCTGACAAAGGAATTGTATTCAGAATACATAAAGAACTTTTGTAACTCAATACTCAAAGGACAAACATAACTCAATTAAAAATGGGCAAAAGATTTGAGTAGACACTTCACAAAAGAAGGTATAAGGGATGGCCAATAATCACGTGAAGATTCATCAGGGAAACACAGATGAGTCATCAGGAAAATGCAAATTCAAATCACAATAAGTACAACTTCACACTCACTAGAAAGACTAAAAGACTAATGTGAAAGTTAATTTTATATGGCAATTTAACTGGATTAGAGGATTCACCAGGTATTTGGCTCAACATTATTTCTGAGTGTGTCTGTAAGGATTTTCCAGATGAGATTAGTGCTTGGACTGATGGATTCTGTGAAATAGACAGCCCTCTTCAGTGTGGGTAGGTATCGTCCAAACCATTAAGGGCCTAACTAGAACAAAAGGTAGGGGAAAGAGGAATTCCCCCGTTTTTCTGCCTTATTGCTTCAGTGGGGGCATCTCATCTCATCTCATCTCATCTTCTCTGGCCCAGGGACTGGTATTTACATCATCAGCTCTCTTAATTCTCAGGCCTTCATACTCAGATTGAATTACACCATTGGCTTTCTGGGGTCTCCCATGGCAGATCATGGGACTTCTCAGCCTCTGTAATCACATAAGCCAATTCCTTATAATAAATCTCATTTATAGCCTATTGGTTCTGTTTCTCTGAAGAACCCTGGCTAATACAACTGACAACCCCAACTTTAGGTGGACATGATGAAGCAAATAGTAATTTCTCACAAAATGAAATATGTACTTATCCTATGACCCATCAAGCCTACTCCTAAGTATTTACCCAAAGGGAATGAAAATATATATTTACAAACAGCCATATGCAAGGATGGTCATAGCAGTTGTATTCATAATAGTCAGAACCCAGAAATAACACACTCATCCATCAGCAGAAGAATGGATAAATACATTGTGATATATCTTTATAAGAAAATACTACTCAATAAAAAAGAAGACTCTTCCAATTCCAGGCAACAATGTAGATGAATCTCAAAAACAGTATGTTGAGTGAAAGAAGCCAGAGTCAAAAAAATACATAGTGTTTGATCCCATTTTTGTGAAATTCTAGGAAAATAATCTACGGTGAGAGAGAGGGCATCAGTGGTTGCTTGGGGACTGGGGGGAAGAGGTGGGAGTGGGGGCAGCTGGGATCTAGCAAGTGTTACGTCACTAACTAGCTGTGCAAGCTTGAGAAGGAGCCCTCTTCTCCTTTGTTTCTTCAAGTAGAAAAGATAAGTAAATAGACCCAGGTCATGCATACTAGCTGATCTTCAAGGTCCCTGCCAGCCAGCACTACATTCTTGGTCTCTTCTGTATCCAGGGCCCATAAAAGAATAAAACAAATGAGTGTGTTGGTGATGTTTGCATTGAATTACTAAAAACTAGCACAATTGTCATAAAGTATTTTTGTCAGAGAAGAAGGGAATAACGATCTAGCATAATTTTTTTTTTTGCCAGAGAAAAATATGAATTAATTGTAAAATAGGCCAGAAAAATGAAGGAAGACTTTCGACTGCAGTTGCAGGAGGCCTGTGATTTTGATAGGAAATGCTGAGTAAAGGGTGTGGTAAGTAGTGGAAGGAAATGAAAGTAAAGAAAGAAAAAGAAACACAACATCCAGCAAAATGAGGGCTCTTATCACCAAATTGCTTTCCCGATACAAATTAGGTAACTATAAAAGTGAGAGCCATTTATTTTCCTAGTGAGGTCTTGCTCATAAGCTATTATATGTTATTTATAACAATCAAGTAAATAGACCCCACAATGCACTTAATAAGGGCACTTCGCTAGGCCCTCCTCTGAAGGAACACATTGCCTATTTCATAACAATCCCATGAGAGAGGTACTTGGCTAGTACCTTCCCCCCCATTTTACAGATGGGGAAACTGAGACACTTCCCGCTACATTACCTTTCTAAAAACTAGACTTCTGAACTTGGAAGCACAGCTGGCTTCAAGGCTTTGGATGAGGGATCATGGGCCTGTAATACCTAACTTGCCCAAGCGCGGTGAGGACTAAACATGATTATGTAAATCCCCCGGTGCAGGCTCAGTTCTCTATAATGGCAGTTACTACTTGTAGGAACAATTAATTTTAACTGTGACGATTAGTAAAGTGTCTGGGAAGATGTAAGATTAAGCAGAACCTGAGTGACAAGACTATTCAAGACAAAGGAAATAACTTCAACAAAGTTAATTGTGTGACAGTGGAGGGCGTATTCAGGAACCGTGAAACAAGTGGGTGGCATCAGGTCTGGGGATTGTAGAGGAGACGAGGCCAGAAAGTTTTATTGGGGCTACACATTGTGCACAGTTCGAGTTGCACAGCTCTTCATATGCAAGAGCAGGGAGACTATAAGCTTTGGTGGGTGGAGAGGATGCTGGGGTTTGACACAATCTTGCCAGTGTCTTAGGAACAGAACTCTAATGACAGCTTAGGGCATGGGCTGAGGTGATGGGCAGAGACTAATCAGGACGTTCTTGCAAGGCTGAGATTTAATGAAGGTCAGGTATGGGGCTGCAGAGAAAATGGAACCTTAGGAACACAGTGGTAGGCTCAACCGGGTTCCTGGGTGGGAGACAGTGATGGGGGAGATGCTGGAACTTCGATATTTCCAGGATGTCAAGCATAAGCGGTATGCAGCCCAGTTCTGATTGTGGTCAGGGGCTTCAGTCAAAAGAAGGACTAGGTCTGTATGGAAGGATGGGTTCAATTCAGGACATACTGACACTGATGTCGACAGAACATCCAGTTGGAAATATGGGCCTGGGGCTTGGAAGATGGGTCAGTAGAGGCAGATGGAGAGTTAGCCCCTTAAAGACCACAGCTGAAACTGCCCAAATAGATGAAGTCATTGAGGAAGAACATGCAGCATGAGGGAACTACTACCGATATTGCAACCATTACAAGGATCTTCCTGCGTGCTCGGGAGATCTTGACTGATAGGGCAAAGAGCGTCAGACAAAATATTAAGTCTCATGTGGGCTGTTATGTGTTCACTGTCACTGATTTTCTCAAGAACACTGTGGGGTAGGAAAAAAGAGAGAGGAAGGACAAACCCTTCTTAAGGTCCCTATTTTCACGGTTTTGGCAGATGAGGAACTAGAAAAGGGAAGAAAGACCAAATTTTGTAAAAGTTACATGAAATCTCCAACAGCCAACTTCTCGCCACCAGATAGATCCTGCCTTCATTATTCCTAAACCCCAGATGAGGGTCTGGAGGCACATGTCTGGAACTGTGTAACAACACAAGGGGTCATTTGGGAACTGCCAAATTCACAGGACAAAAAGCAGTATTCAATTATGGCTTGGGCTGGATTGAGCTGGTCCAGGAAGGGTCTGGGAGAAAAAAAACATGTGTGTTGGGTCTTGAAGGGCAGCGGAGCATGAAGTGGAGAAAAGAGCAGGTGGACATTGCAGGTCGGGGGCCACAGCCTGGAAGGTCAAGCATTTTCTCTTAAATCGTATTTACAACCTTGTGCTCTACAAAATCTCCTACAAACCCATTCTACTTACTGCCAAACTCCCTTTTTCTTTTATTTTTTATTAAAAAAAATTTTTTTTAATGTTTATTTATTTTTGAGACAGAGAGAGAACATGAACGGGGGAGGGTCAAAGAGAGAGGGAGACACAGAATCTGAAACAGGCTCCAGGCTCTGAGCTGTCAGCACAGAGCCAGATGCGGGGCTCGAACTCACGTTCTGTGAGATCATGACCTGAGCCGAAGTCGGCCACTTAATGGACTGAGCCACCCAGGCGCCCCTGCCTGGCTCCATGTTTAACTGTAAAATTTCTACTCACTCTGAATGCTGCTGGAACATACTTATCTGTTCATCAGGTTTGGCAAAACAGTGACGTATGATCTTCCTTAAACATCAGCACATCTCAGCTTTTCTTTCAGTTTCCTATTTATTTTCATTCCGACATTTATTTACATACCTGTGATTTTTCAGTGTGAACTCTGTTAATGTCAAATAGTGTTACACTCTGAACTATTGACATTATGCCTGGAGATTTTTAAAGGACAATTAATTCTCAGTTACTTCCACATTAATGGTCTCTGCCCCCCAACTCAGGAGGGACCCTGCAGCAAGGTCATGTCCTAGATGGTAGTGGGCACTGTTCCTTGGCTTCCCAGCACTCATTCGCCCTCCCGTTTTTTAAGAGCAGTCCAAATTCCTTGTTGGAAATTACTGGCTTCTTATTACGAGAGTCTCACTGGGACTGTCAAGGAACCCTGTCTTCTAGTTGCCAAGAGTAATCACTGACTGAAGTTGGCCAATCAAATTTTATTCTAAGTTCATCTTGAGCAGGGTCACTGAAGGACTGTTAAAAGAAAAAAAAAAATTGGAATGGGATTTGTTTCAACAGAGATGCTCTGAAGTCATCACTGATTCCTTCCTACCACTTAGCTAAACCAGAGCTGTTCTGGCTCTGTCCTTCGTGAGCCTTATTCTTTAGGTCCTTTCTTGATTCTCTGAGCCACTTCATAACTTTCTCATTAATAATATAGTAATAAATAATCACACATATATATAATTATATGTAATATATAATAAATAAATAAAAATAAAGGTAAATAAAAAATAACTTAGGGTCACTTTCTATTGTTTCAAAAAGAAGAAGAAGGGCGCCTGGGTGGCGCAGTCGGTTAAGCGTCCGACTTCAGCCAGGTCACGATCTCACCGTCTGTGAGTTCGAGCCCCGCGTCGGGCTCTGGGCTGATGGCTCAGAGCCTGGAGCCTGTTTCTGATTCTGTGTCTCCCTCTCTCTCTGCCCCTCCCCCGTTCATGCTCTGTCTCTCTCTGTCCCAAAAATAAATAAACGTTGAAAAAAAAAAAAAATTAAAAAAAAAAAAAAAAAAAGAAGAAGAAGATGAACTAATTTGCTGGCCCTACTAGAAAATCCAGTATTTCCAATTGTCTGCCAAAGTGACCTCCACTGATGTGGGTAATCAGGGGGTGATAAGGATGGACGGGAAGGTATCTGTCTACTCTCCACCCTCCTCCACCTGCTGTCTCCCCCAGAGGATGGTTTGAACAGGACAAAGTGTTCTGGCTCCAGTGTTCTCTGGCTTCCTACTGAGCTTGGTCCTGTCTCCATCTTGAGAGCAAGATGTAGGTGTGAGTTTTCGCAGCTTCCTCATTGAGAGATTGCGTCAGGTTGGCTGTATCCAGCAGTGTGCTTGTAAATGTGTAACAGCTGGCTCCCTGAAAAAAAGGAGGAGGAGGAGTTCTTGTTCGTAGTATTTGCTGATTTCTGTGGCATAGTATTATCATCACAACCTATATGGTTGCCAATGTGACATCACCGAAAGCAGAGTTGGGCAAAAATGCTACCATCAGCTCCTGTGTGTCCTAGCACACGGCTGGCTGTGTCCCCCAACAGAATAGCATGATTGTTTCTCCTTTAGAGTTCCACCAACTTCTCCCTCCTGTCCTTTTGTGTGCCTGGGGGTGATAATTCTACTGCCTCTAGCTCCGGGCACTTTCCCTGATCTCTGCACACATCTTTGCAAAGTGTCCCCTTGTAAGAAAACCAACCATTCACTCACTCACACACACACACACACACACACACACACACACACACACAGACAGACATACACACACCCCTTTGAAAGCACCATCGTTTTCATATGGGCATAGGAGTAACCAGCCTCCAAGCTGGCCCCTAAATTTGAATGCTTGATCTACTACTTACAAACAGTGTGACCTGGGTACAGTCACCATCAGCAAATATAAATAATGACAGTACTTACCTCAGAGTGTCGATGTGAGGATTGAATCAGATGGTGTAGGCAATGTGCTCAGAACAGTGTCTGATACTTAATAAGTACTTATGCGAATGAGACATTTGGTTATTAGACATGAATTTAATATCATATCCATATCACAGAGCTATCATTTTGAGACTGCCCTTTTATTGCATCCTATACTTTCCAGTCATGCTTTTCCCTCTTTTTCCCCAAAATTATCACTGTGTAGCTATTGCTCAGCTTAGCTAAATGTACTTGCTTCCCTTCCTGAAGGATTTCTCTGATAACTTGAACTGATGCAGCATTTTCTGTTTGCTATAAATTTCCCCACTTACAAGAAAGATTTTTAACATGCATGTACATTCAGGAAAGAAAAGAAAATGATACCTACCCTTCAGGAGGATTCTGGGTCAAGGAATTAGTAGGAACAAAGAGGGGTAGCTGTATCTCAAAGAACATTGTAGATATAAATCAAAGCGAAGGGGAAATAGGAAGTCACATGGCTACAGCTTTTGATTATCCTGATCAGGATTATTTATAGCAAATCCTGGCAGGCATTTCTGTTGAAGGTACTAAATGCATTGAAGAAATAACTTTAAAAAATACCCATCAAACTGCCGATGGCTAAGATAACATTCTCACTCTGAGATCCTCAAGGTGAGACTGAGAATACCAATAATTATGGGAACCACAAGCCCAAAGATAATATAAGCCACCCCAGAAACCTATTTCACAGTTCAGGATCCCTTCCCCGTAGCATCCTCTTTAAGCTGAGGGGTCAGAGTTTACCTGCCAAGCCACTCTTCTCTCCAACACTAAACCACGGCTCTCCCCCAGAGTATATCCTACTTCAGTTGTAAAATGCCAGAAGCACTGCCTTGCGTGGAAGGTGCTTGCTTTTATAGCAGCGTCTGCCAGCCTTAAGACTCTTGCTGCAGAATCCTGACAGCAGGACTTGTCACTCATCAGAAATCTGCAACCCCCTCCCACCCCCACCCAAACCCTGCAAGGCTGAAGAGCTTAGAAGTCTCTGAAATGGCTCATTCTCAATGTTTTCTCGGGATCAGGGAAGCTGTACCATAGGTCTGATCGTTGACCAAAGAAATACACGGAGGCCTCACAAATCTGCCTCTACGTGATAATAAGATGAGCAACAGCTCCGTATTCCCACCCCAGCTGCTCCTGAAACCTCAGAGCCTGTGCTTATTCACCACTTAGACATGTTTCCTTGACTATCAGAGACTACCTTTTTCTCTTCTGAAACCTAAAACTTATCCCTGCCAAGGCCACACAACCCCATCCTTAGAAATTCCTCAACACTGCAGGGACAGGCCAAGTTTCAGAAGCATAACCAATCTCTCTATGCCCCTCCTTATCCCAGGCTTACAGGAGTTTCCCTCTGTAATTCTCATCACTAAAATATTTTCACTGAAAAAGACCACTAAATGCTCAGTTTGTCTCCACGGGCTCCTGGGATTGATTTGGTTAGATACCTGGAGTTGGATATTCTTGTCTTGGAGTCTTCTTTAAGCTAGAAACTCAGTGTAAGTTATGGCTCTGGAGGTCAAGAAGTTCCTGAGAAGCTGGGCCACCAACAATGGATGGCTACTGACCTCCGGGCAGCACTAGGAGTATCACATGGCCAAGGAGCTGGGATTCTTTTGTATCTTGAGCATTTAGTCGAGGCTGCCAGATGTGCCCATCTTGAGAGGATCAAGAATCAGGGATGCTTCTCTCTTATCTCTAGGTGTGCTCACTTTCTTTATGCATAGATCAGCATCTTGGTCAAAAAGTGTGTTGTTGGTTTTAGGCCTAGCTTAGTTTGATTATGAAAGGTTCTTTTTAATCAGTTGCAAGCAGGATCTGGGTAGGAGTCCAAGAACGGCGTAGAATTATGGCTGAAATTAAATTTTGCTGTTGATTCCAGTAAATAAAAAGAACTATTGATTGACGCTAGGGCAACCTCAGTGTTCCCAGTCAGATTGCTAGTCAATACTTACTGTTCATATTAGGGTTTAGCAGATATATCAATCAGGGTCCCAACAAGAGAACAGAACACTCAAATTAGGAGAAGTTAGGAATATTTATAAGGGACTAATTATAAAATGCAGGCAGAGTTAAGAGAGCCATATGGATAGGATTAATTCAGATATGGCAGAAGCTGGGCAGTTAACCATTCTTGGCCCCAAAAGGGACAAGGCAAGGGCAAGTTATGGAGCCTGTAAGCATAGAGAATCATGTAGAGCAGTTGCCTTGCGAGGACCTATGAGTGACGTTTGGATAAGAGTCAGATCCACCCTAAGGCAACCTCTCCCTGTCCTCTCTCCTTTGGGTCTCTTGCCAGACACCCCTTTGACTATACCCATCCTGAAGCCAAAGACATGGAGCCATACGGGGCAGCCTCTGGGGCTGAAAACAGAATGGAGATGGGTGGGGAGTGAATCTGGAGGAGCCAGTACCTATTATCTGGCACCTGTGGATTTCCAAGGCACAATAGGACCTCCTTCTACTTACCCTTCTAATCAACCTAATTACGTCTCATCTCCCCTAGGTTTTTCTTAAACATGGCTGTCTCGCAAGGCTTCACGTCTCAGGACTCCCTCCACACTTCCTGCTGCCTCCCTCTTTTACCTATGGGTTTAATTCTCACCATAGTGCCTGGTTCCTAGGAATGTAGCCCCAGCTTCAAGCTAATCCAACTGCCTGCTGAGTAACTTGACCCAGAGGGCCACTGATACTATAAAATCAATAGGTCCCCAAACAAATCCATAACCTTCCATTACCACAACTCCAAACTGGCTCCTCCTCCTAACTTACACTACTTCTGTTAATAGGACCATCATTCTCCCAATTATCAATTACTCTAAGCTCAGTCACGCTCATCTGTCCTCTCCTTCTCCTTCTTCTCCTTCTCCTTCTCCTTCTTCCTCTTCCTCTTCTTCTCCTTCTCCTTCTTCCTCTTCCTCTTCTTCTTCCCCTTCTCCTCCTTCTCTTCCTTCTTCTTCCTTTCCCCTCCATTTGTTGCAAAGTCCTGTACCTTCTTCCAGTGTGCTTTTCTACTACGTGTTCAGTCTCATGATTGTCCTAGTTATGGGCCTTTACTTCTTACTTAAACTGTTGTAATAAGTTCCTAAATGTAACCCTAGCTCCAATCCACTCTGTACTCATTCCAATGCACAAATATTTAAGTGTGTTGCACCAAGTTGCCTCATTGATACAGCCATAATTGTTGTCCCTGTCCTCTTTGAAATAGAAGGAAGAATAGAATAGAAATATTCAAAGAAATATTCTTTGAATAGAAACATTGGAAGGGAGAGAAATCTTCCAAAAGCAGTGCGTTTAGCACATACCCCTCATTTTGCATATGACAACCTGGGGCACAGAGAAACTGCTAGTCGGTATAATCTGTCCCGAAATCCCAGTGCTCTGAAAAGCCATTGATGATTCCTCCTCACCCTTCTAATTAGTACAGCATAAATTCTGCAGCCTGCCATTCTAGGCGATGCCTTCAACATGTTCTCAGCTCATCTTTTTAGATGCAACTACTCTATATATAGCCAATTCTCTACCTAAAGTCAACATTCTGGAATATGACTTGCAATTGGCCTCATTAGTGTCTCATCCTTTCTCCTACTTGAATTGGCCTCCTCTCCCTTGCTTCCCATGGTATCTGCTGAACATCTAACCACCTTTCAGAGCATATGCCACGGCATTCTTCCTTTGCATCCTCTTTCACAAAGTTCCTTACAACGCTGTTCTGAAATTTCCCCAACCAGACGTGATCGTTCTCTTTTTTAAATCTCTAAAAAAACTTTCAGCACTGTTATTTTACCCAGACCTTTCAAGTATTTGCTTGTTGTAATTTGGATGCTTGTCCTAAGCCATAGCTTCTTCTAAGCATGGCCTATGCCATTTTCTTCAACTGTGTATCTCCTGTGGTATTAATGCAGTGCATTTTACAGAAATATTTTTAATTCCATAACTATTTTTAAATTTTGCCTTCCGATACTTTTTTTTTTTTCTTTAGAAAGAACTGACTCTGCCCATACTTCTCCAACATAACTGTGTTTCACGTGTGTTCCTCTTAGGAGGAATGAAGTTTCGTTGTTATTGTTGGTCTCTTGTCTACTAAGATGAAGGTGCCCACCGAGCATGTTTCATTCCCCTGGTGCCTTACCACTCTCCTTGTCGAATTGGTGGGAGAGAAAGGTAAAGTCTACTCTCTATATTTTTTTAATTTTAGAGAGAATGAGGTGGGGGGAAGAGAGTGCCTATGTGAGGGGCAGAGGGAGATGAAAGAGAGAGAGAGAGAAAATCTTAAGCCCATTGTGGGGTTCAATCCCACGACCCTGGAATCATGACATGAGCCAAAATCAAGAGTTGGATGATCAACTAACTGAGCCACCCAGGCACCCCAAGTCTAGTCTATTTTGTAAGCGAATTTGTTTTTGGCGGTAAAATTATGTGTGTAACATATGTTGAAGAAATGAATGAATAGTTGAAAGGATGCATGCTTGTTATGACTGCCACTAGGCGTGCTTTCTGTCTCATTGGACACATTTCTTTTCAAATCCTATCTCTGCTACTACTTGGCCGAAAGATCTTGGAGAAGTCACTTAATCTCTTTGAACCTTAGAGAGTATGGACTAGGTTGAAATTTTCAAACTTCTCTTTTAAGCCAAGGATCTCTTATCAAACAAAGTCTTACTCAGACATGCACTGTGTAATACCAATGAGATCAGAGGCAGAAGTAGTTTGGTTGAAAACTGGGGAAGGAGCTTTGAGGAATGAGGTGTGAAAACCAATGGACAAGTCCATTCCATATCTAACTCCTCTATTAACCACTTCATCAAAGAATACAGTCAGAGCTACAAGACTCACACTACCACTGCCTGGTAGGACCTTCTAAAATTCTCATTGACTGAGGGCATTAAAAATGAGAGACAGATGCCACTTCACACCTATTAGGATGGCTACCATAAAGGAAAAAAAATAGAAAATAAACATTGGCATGGATGTAGAGATACTGGAATCCTTATTTATTGCTGAAGGGAAGGTATAATGGTGCAGCTGCTGTGGAAAACAGTATGGTGTTCCTCAAAAAAATCAAACACAGAATTACTATATAATCCAGCAATTCCACCTCTAGGTATATACCCAAAAGAATTGAAAATAGGGACTTGAATAAACGTGCACACCCATGTTCAGAGCTGCAGAAGTTTCTGTGCGGTCAAAACACGGAAGGAAACCAAGTATCCATTGACAGATGAATGGATAATTCAGTGGAATGTTATTCAAGGTCTAGAGGGAGGGAGTAATGGGGAGTTAATACATCCAGTGTTTGAGTTGGGGATGATAGAGAGTGATGATAGTTGCACAGCAATGAGAATGTAGTTAATGCTACTGAATTGTACACTTAAAAATAGTTAAAATAGTAAATTTATTTTGTGTATATTTTATCACAGGAAGAAATAGAAATAGACTTGTATTTATCAGTTTTGGAGTTTTTGCAATGTGGAGAAAATCTGCAAAGTGTATGTAGGACCCAGAATGAGTTTCAAGATATTTAATGATAACAGAGTTCTCCATTTTAATATAGGGAATTCCCTTTCTTTAAAATGTTTATTTTGAGAGAGAAAGGTGAAGGAAGGGACAGAGAAAGAGGGAGACAGAGAATCCCAAGCAGGCTCCGTGATGTCAGCGCAGAGCTCAATGCAGGGCTCAGTCTCATGAACCGAACTGTGAGATCATGACCTGAGCCGAAACCAAGAGTCAGACGCTTAACCAACCGAGCCACCCAGCCACCCCACTATAGGGAATTTCTGAAGTGCTGATCTCAGGCTGAAGCTCATACTCACTGGGCAAAGACATGCAAAGCACTAAATCAGTGATCATCCCAGTGGCATCTAGGGCCGGACAGGTTATTCCTCATTCACTACAGTGGTCTCTGAAGTCTAAGTCTCCAGGTCTTATTTTCCATCAGAAACCAGGAGAGAATTTCAGGAACGAAGCTAAGGACTGTGACCATATGCCAACACATAATCAGGCTTGCCTAGGAAAGGGTCAAGGAGTCCAGAAGTGGCTCTCACAGCCCTGTATCAAACCACACAAGGGAGTTCGGTCACGGGAACTCTGACTGCGGCAGCATTCAGCAATTGTGGCCATAAGTAAGGGAGTAATTTTCAGGCCACAAGTTGGAGCCAAGACTGGCACCTCCCAGGGAAAGCACAGACTGGGTCTGTAGATTTAGCCTGTCCTTTATACCTAAGCTATATCTGAAAAATCTTACCGTTTAACAATTAACAGACTTTCCTATCCCCTGCTGTCTGTTAGTTTGGCTGTCCTAACACTAAACAATATTAAAGTATACGTTTAGGCAGTTCAAGGCCAATATAGCAGCTTTACAATGACCAAGACTCAGGCTTTTACTCTGATTGCTCTGCTATGCTAGGGTGTGGTCCTTGTCATCATGAGCCAAGACGTCTAATTATATTCAGCAGAAAAATAGAAAAAAGGGGGAGGGAAACATGTTCTTTCTCTTTAAAGTTACAACACCCAACTCACATACATTGCTCTGCACCCCAAGACCATGCAACACGCAGATGCAAGGGAGTCTGCATGATGGAATCAATTCTGAGAGTCTGTATGTCCTGCTAAAATTCTGGGGCCTACTTGCTGAAGGAAAATAGGAACTCCCTAACCTGAGCATTCCGTCTACTTGAAATACTGGTGGTTGCTGGCACTCTCCCAAGGTGGGTGGGTGCCCTAGATCTCGAGTATTCAGCCTAGTCAACAATCTGTGTCTTGGGTGGATCTTCTGTTTGTAGGGCTGCCTTACACACTTACCTCCTTGTGTGCTGAATCTTAGATCCACAGATGGGTTATGCTCTGAGATTATCAGCTACCACCTCACCCTGAAGATCTGTCTTCATTCCTAAGCCTGGTGGGACATAATATGGCTCGTTTCCACACAAACTGCCTGGAGATCAGTGGAATTAAATACAATTTTCAAACTATGTATTTCACAATGAGCATGCACATTCCCTATCAATTCAGTAAGAAAATTACTATCCTCATTTTACTATTGAGGAAAATTATTATCCTCATGAGGTAATAGAGGCTCAGAGATGTGAAGTCACTTTCACTAGGTAGCTCAGTGGCAGGAGTGGGATAGCATACTTCTTCGTAAGGAAATTACTACAAATACAAGCCACTGCCATAGGAAGGGTTTTTGAAGAATTCAAGGAATCTATAGTAAAAAATTAACTACTTCTGACTAGAATGGTGACAGATTAGGGAGGACATGGACCACATCCCTCTTGTCTTGATAGGTCTTGATATGGCTAGTGTATTAAGCTTATCCAGAGAACAGAACTAATAGGATGTCCCGGTGGAGGGAGGGAGGAAGAGGAAGAGTGAGAGTGAGAGGAAGTGAGAGAGAGAGAAAGAGAGGAGAGAGAAAGAAAGCGATTGTTTCAAGAAATTGGTTCAAATGATTGTGAAGGCTGGAAGTCTGAATTCTGCAGGAGAGGTAGGCAGGCTTGAGATCCAGGGAAGATGGTATTGCAGCTTAAATCTGAAGGCAGGCTTGACGCAGAATTCCTTTTTCCTTGGGAGACCTTAATCTTTCTCTTTAAATGTTTTCAACTGATTAGATGAGGCCCATCCACATTATGGAGGATAATCTGCTCCACTTAAAGTCTGCTGATGGAAATGTTAATCTCACCTAAAAATACCTTTCCAGAGGCGCCTGGGTGGCTCAGTCGGTAGAGCATCCGACTTCGGCTCAGGTCATGATCTCACAATTGGTGAGTTTGAGCCCTGCATCGGGCTCTGTGCGGACAGTTCAGAGCCTGGAGCCTGCTTCAGATTCTGTGTCTTCCTCTCTTTCTGCCCCTCCCCCACTCACACTCTGTCTCTCTCAAAAATAAATAAATATTTTTAAAAAATAAAAAATAATAAATAAATAAATAAAATAAAATAAAATAAAATAAAAAACAAAAACAAAAATACCTTTCCAGGGACGCCTGGGTGGCTCAGTTGGTTAAACGTCCAACTTTGACTCAGCTCTCGGTTGGTGGGTTCAAGCCCCGCGCTGGGCTCTGTGCTGACAGCTCAGAACCTGGAGCCTGCTTTGGATTCATTGTCTCCCTCTCTCACTGCCCCTTTCCTGCTCATGCTCTGTCTCTCTCAAAAAAAAAAAACAAAAAAAAAAAAAAAAAAAAACAACAACTTTTTTTTAATTAAAAATTCCTTTCCAACGACATCTAGACTGATGCTTACCAAATATATGAGTACTGTGCTAGCCACGCTGACGCATAATATTAGCCATCACAGCTAAGAAGAAGAGAGGCAGATCTGGGTAAGCTTTGAATGCTAGATGAATTGGTTTGGCTTTATTAAATTATCAAATTATGAAATATATATAATAGTACCTGAGGCATGGGAGGCACTCAAATCATAATTTCCTTTCTCTATAAAAAGATTTTGCAAGGAATCAGGCAAGGAGAAGGAATATGAGTTAGAAATCTATTGCCATACATTAGGCATGAAGGAATAGATTCATCACTTACTATGTGTCAGGCACAAATATATGCATTAGATACATTATCTTATTCAATACTCATAACCACCCTACAAAGTAGGTGTGACTTGACCAATGAAGAACTGAGACATTCTCCCCTACCCCACCCCAAATGAACTTGCCCAAGACCTTATGGCTAGGAAATGGTAGAGAGGGAATTCAAACCCAGGTCTTCTGATTCCAACCTATGCTGTCATCAGTGAAGGTGGTGGCAGCAGAAATAAGAAGGAAGGTCATGGGGGTGCCTGGGTGGCTCAGTGGGTTAAGCCTCTGACTCTTGATTTCAGCTCAGGTTTGTGAGTTTGAGCCCTGCGTCGGGCTCTGCACTGACAGCGTGGAGCCTGCTTGGGATTCTCTCTCTGCCTCTCCCCTGCTCACTCTCTCTGTTCCTCTCTCAGAATAAATAATAAACAAACTTTAAAAAATTTTTAAAAAGGAGGAGCATAGAGTCCAATAGCATTGTGGAACTGAAAGAATTTAGCAATTCATCAGATATCATAGTGACAGAGCTAAAGACAGTTGAAAAATTTTTAGTCTGGATGGATTTTTTTAACAGGAGAAAACAGGAAACTTCTAGAAAAAAATAGGGTAGTCCTTATGAGAAGCTGGTTTTAGAAGAATCAGAGAGTTTTGGCTTCATTCAAGAAATATTCATTCAATTATATTTGTGTGGTAGACCTTGTTCTAGACCCTGGTGATCCGCCAGTAAATAAAACAGACTAACATCTCTGTCCCCACACTTTCCAGTGTGGGGAGATTAAAACAAAACAAAAGAACAAATAAGTAAACTGAAGTTGATGTCAATGATAAGTGTTGTGGAATGAAAAAATGGGGAAGGGGGATTCAAGATGCTCAGAAAAGTACTCACGGAGAAGTCATTCAAAGAAAGACCTCAAGGAGGGTACAAGGGTCATGCAGGTGTCTGGAGGTAAGCATTCCAGCCAGAGGAAACAATGAGAAGAGTGAACAAGGAAAAGAAGAGGAAGAGACGAGGTCAGGGTCTCATCAGGTGGGATCTTACAGATCATAAGAGATTTGGCTTTATTCTGCATGAAATGGGATGCCATTGAAGGGCTTTGTGTACGATTGTGTCAGGATGTGACTTCCATTTTAAAGGCACCACTGTGGCTGCTGTGTTCAGAAGAGTGAGGTGGGGTAAGGGTGGGGGGTTGGGCCAGGCTGGAGCAAAGAGAAGTCACTGAATATATTTTGAACATGGACTAGATTTGTTGATTGTTTGGATGTGAGAAGGAAATGTGTGCATTTAAGGAAGTTGTTTTTTTTTAAGTTTATTTTCTCGGGTGGAGGGGGGTAGGGGCAGAAGGAGAGGGACAATCCCAAGTAGGCTCCACACTCAGCATGGAGACCAATGCGGGGCCCCATTGCATGATTCTTGGATCATGATCTGAGCCAAAATCAAGAGTGGACACTAAATGGCTGAGTCACCCAGACTCCCCTTAAGTAGAATTTTTGTATTTAAGTGGCAATTCCTAAACAATTCCTAAAATATTTTTTTAGGTTTATTTATTCATTTCAAGAGAGACAGGGAGAGAGAGAATCCTAAGCAGGCTTCGCACTGCCAGCATGGAGCCTCATGTGGGCTTGAACTCATGAAATTTGAGATCATGACCTGAGCCCAGACCAAGAGTCTGATGCTCAACTGAATGAGCCCCCCAGGTGCCCCTTAAGTGGCAGTTTCTAATAGTCCTTGGAAACATGATGACTGGAGGACAAGCAAGGGGACAATGCTGGAGACAGAGGTTTGAGAAACTTTCACTGTGGTGCCAGTAAGATGACTTTTAAGAACGTGTCCGGATAGAGGATGTATGTGCCTGATGCAAAGGTATAGCTAAAGAACATAATGGAGGATATTGAATCTTGAGTCATGTGAAGGTTCAGGGTGTGGCAGAGGCACCAAGAGAGACATATAGGGGAACAGAATTGATGAATTCCAATTCACTAGATCTTGTACTTTGTGATTCAGTCTTTGAAAGGGAATGAATCAACATAGTACTATTGCTGCTATTTTTAGATGTCTACTAATGGTGATATTACTAAAATCTATTTGTGATTAAAGCATTTGATCATTTGAATCATCACATAAATCATCTGACAGTCACAGAACTTTGATTTAGCAAATTGGAAGGGTAACTGGTATCCTTTTGTCTTTTTAGTTCCTGCGAAATTTGTACTTATGAAAAACGCGGTCCATCCACCTGTGATGAGCTATTCTATTCTTCTCACGGGCACTAACCTCGTTCTTGTTTGGATTCAGTTGTTATTGTTGTTGTTGTTTATATATAAAACACTAAGATTAATTTAATATTCACTTTTGGGCTTTTCAAGTCTTAATAGAAGTAAAACTTGTTTTCATTGGCTTTTCCTTTACAGGCTCAAAAGACTGAATTACAGTTAAAAATGAGTGTTATACAAACAAGGCGCTCTGTGTGCAAACAACAAATCCAAGATTTCACTGCAGAGCAGGGAGCCTCCTCTTTTACAGAAAGAAGCATTTAACTGTTCAGAATGTTCCACGTCTCCACTGATAGGCTCAAGGCTCACCGACCCCACGGAAGTGCAGTGTTGCACAAATGTTGTTTTTTTTTTTAATTTTTTTTTTCAACGTTTATTTATTTTTGGGGGGACAGAGAGAGACAGAGCATGAACGGGAGAGGGGCAGAGAGAGAGGGAGACACAGAATCGGAAACAGGCTCCAGGCTCTGAGCCATCAGCCCAGAGCCTGACGCGGGGCTTGAACTCACGGACCCCGAGATCGTGACCTGGCTGAAGTCGGACGCTTAACCGACTGTGCCACCCAGGCGCCCCAAATGTTTTTAAGTTAGTAATGATCTCTCCTCAGTTGTATCTCACCAGCTATGATCACCACGGTGCAAACCCACCATTATAATTTGGTCAGACCTCCTCTGCATCCCTTCACCGAATAAAGTGTCCATCTTATGCTCTTCCTTTTTGACGGCCCACACAAGTTGTCTGAAACCTGGGTAAGCTTCCTGCTCCCACTCCATCTTCTCTTAACTGCTTCATCTGAATGCATTTAATGACTGAGAGCAGGCTTACAACATGGCCGTCGTCGTCAAGAAACGTCTTCAGACACATAATGGATTCCAGACCGAATATTTTTAAATGTAGAAGCCTCAGGTATTTAAGAACGTATTTGTACATCCTCTTACCCACTCCAATTAATATAAAATGAAGGGCTTGAGTGAATTTGTAATAGCAGCAGCCAACATTGAGAGCTTACCATATGCCAAGCACGTCATATATTTTAACTTGTTTAACCCTTACAACAAAATTCTGTGAGGCAGGTATTAGTATGCCCGTTTTACAGGTGGGGCAACTGAGTCTTAGGCCACTTAACTGACATGGCTGTGGTCATTCAGCCAGAAATTCGATTTGAGCTCCAGCTGTGTGGCTCCACAGCCCACACAGAACCCCTAGACTCCTCTGCCTCTGTACTTCTTCACAGCACGTCATTTACTTGTAATTGATGGGTCCCTTGGGTTTCTCAAGGGTGAGCGCCATTGGCATTTCATGGTTGTTCAGTGCCAAACTTAGCAGGATGTTTCATATTCCTAGCTCCTGGCACTGAATGTCAGTAGTTCCCTGCTGCACATCTCCCTTCTGTCCCTGAGAAACCAAAAGTGCCCTTGTACATTAACAAAAACTTCCCAGTTAACAGTCTCCACTTGAGAATTATCAACTGAATTTAAAATAAAAATAAATAAATACATACATTCTCTCTCTCTCTCTCCCCCCCCCGCCATCTATCTATCTCATCACCACTTTTCTAAAAGTTTCATGAGTTTTATAAGTTTGTAACTTTAAAAAACTTTTATAGCTTTAGAGGCACCTGGGTGGCTCAGTCCGTTGAGTGACCGACTTTAGCTTGGGTCATGATCTCAACGGTTCGGTTCGTGAGATCAAGCCACACGTTGGGCTTGCTGCTGTCAGTGCAGAGCCCGCTTTGGATCCTCTGCTTCCCTCTCTCTGCCCATCCCCCTCATGTTCTCCCTCTCCCTCTCTTACTCTCTCTCTCTCAAAAATAAATAAGCATTAAAAAAAAAACTTTCATAACTTTAAAAATACACCAACACACAGGATCAGGTTATGAAAATTAGGTGATTTTTACAGGGGTTTGCAATGCTCTCGTTATTCATGAATAAACCATTTTGAGCCTGAAGGATCTTGGATAGTTTGACATTCATCATTAAGTGAGATAAACTCTACCGTTTACCCATTTGCCTGGCAAACTTTTTTTTTACAGTGCAAAGGTAAACTTGAGTTCGGCCTGGGCCAAATCTCAAAGTCATGCGTCTGAAAGTCATGATCGCCCCCCCACCCACCCATGTTTATTTTTGGCTATCAAACTTCAGACCATGAGGCAAATGCCTGTTGCCCTTTTATCAGAGCCAACACTTCCTCAAGGAGACTGTAACAAGTAAAAATATTGAGTAGAGTAAAAAAGAATGTTGGGGTTTTGTTATTTTCTAAGCTGTGCTCGTCCGCATTATGAGACTTTGCACAACTGGAGCTAAGTCTCCAAGGTCACCACACGATGCAACCACATTACAAGGCTGAAATGTGGACTTTCAACTCCATTTTTAAATGACTGCTTTCTTTCCTAAGGATGTTGTAACAAGGCTCTGAGCTAGGTAGGAGGAGGCATACATTTACTTAAAAAGGAAAAAGGGTCAATTATAAGATGTAGCCTAAAATAGATACATTTAGGAGCTCCCCCACCCTTTCTTGGTTCACTTACTAAGACAGCCCACCAGTTTTAAACAAAATATTTTATCATCTTAGGTATTGTCAACAACAGATAACAGTGTTCGGTTTTGTTCTGACCCTCTTTCGCCTATTCCGTATCTGTTTTGCAACATGCCGGCAGAGCTGGATCAACATAGTAAATGAGATACTTTGATGTCCCCGAGGGCTTAAAATTTAGGCCTTTTATTATTAGAAGTGTTTAATGATGATGTAGAGGTTTAAAATAAGAATTTCCCTTTGACAGCTATGAAATGACAGACAAACCTACATACTCTGGTATAGCCAAGTGTTGAAATACACATTAAAATTCAGATAAAATGAAAGCAACTCACAAAAAATGTTTTAGTAGTTTCTTGAAACCTGGTTTATTGACATCGCCTTGAAATATGTTTATACCTGAGAAAATAAGGCAGGGCATACTTTAAAACACAGTTTATTCATAATGTGAGTATACATTTTTACTTCATTAAAAAAACAAAAATCTACCATGCCAGCCATTTTTACTTAACTTTGGCCATTTCCTTGAGAGAGGGCTGGAGGTGGTTAAGAGGAACAGGGCATTGCTAGCACTTTCCAGGCCCTTTTTGTGAAGGAATATGGCCACCTTCAGTAACTAGAGTTCCTCGTGGCTTTGCTGCAGTGGAAGTTTGCTCAGCTTGACCTGCGGAAGGGAGCAAACTATCAGATCTGAGCAGCTAATAGGTTTGAGAATTCTTTATGAAAGTGAAAATGGTACTCCTTAAAAGGAGTAAAAGGATTTTGTTGGATGCATTAGTGAGAAAAATGAAGGGCACTTGAACTTCATTTTTTTTTTTTTTATCTGTAAAGATCCAATGGATTAAAGAGAGATGTGCTTTTGACTTGAGTTCTTTTCAGAAGAGATAGAAAATATCTTTCCAATGTTGATATTGTTATGCCTAAACAAATTCTCCTTCACAGCTGAGATTGGCTTCCAGCAGTGAGAATATTGCCAATGGAGCGATAATGTTGCAGCACGAGCCATAGGCCAGAGTGGGACATGTGCTACCTTGGAGTTGGGGTGAGGGTTCCAGCATGGAACTGGAAGAGGTGCAATTAGGCTAGATGAAATAATTTTTTAAAAAGTTTATTTATTTATTTTGGGAGAGAGAGAGAGAGAGAGCACGCGTGGGAGCGTGAGTGGGGCAGGGGCAGAGATGGGGAGAGAATCACAGCTCTGTGCCGTCCATCTCACAAGCTGTGAGATCATGACCTGAGCTGAGGTCAAGAGTCAGACGCTTAACCAACTGAGCCACGCAGGCGCCCCTGGATGAAATAATTTAAAGAAGAGAAAGACTTGCATACTACAGGCTTAACTATATGTGATGGGATAAATTCAAGCAAAGGGAAAAGTAAGCAAGAAAAAGGCAAAAGAAAAAACCATGTACATGCTCCCTGGCAGAACTATGGTAGTTAAAAACTGCAATTTGCAGATATATGTACGTATACACACGAACATATACATATATAAAGTTAGGTGCATAACTGAGTTAAGTATTTTGGTAATTACAGACGAAAAAAGGGCAAACTTTGTAATCAAGGGGCAGTTTGGGTTCAGATTTTATAAATTCGGCTACATTCATTTAATTATTCATTTCTCTATACTACAATGCTTTTATTTTCTTGGGTTGTACTTTGAAGAGGAACCTTGAACCAAATACATCTATTTACATCCACAATACATGTATTAACGTCAAAAGTCACAACACTGCTACATGAAAGACAAAGAGGCTAAGTCATATTCACGGGACAATCACATGTTTAGGGTACAGAGCAGAGGAATCTGATCCACCTTTGAATTGTAGCCCCTCAGTCCCTGTTTGGGACACTTAAGAATCTCTCTGATGTCTCCTTTCCATGTGATTTCCCCTTACTGGAGTATTAGCGTCTCAGAGTTGTTGTAAAGATTGTGAAATACAAGTATTTGTAAAGCACTAAGCATAATGACTCCTAGATGGACTTTTAAAAAGGCTAGATTCCCTTCCTTTTATTACACACACACACACACACACACACACACACACACACACACCCCTCTAACATTTAGTTCATTTTAAACTTATTCCCTTCCTTTTATTACACACACACACACACACACACACACACACACACACACCCCTCTAACATTTAGTTCATTTTAAAGAAAGTTTTTAGGCAATGGTTTATGTGAACTTTTTTTTTCCTACTCATTTCAAAACAATTTACATAGTAATAGTCCAGTATAACACAGTAATGGATTGTGCTTGAGCTTTTTGTGTTATCATGGGATTGACCAGTACATACATGATATTTCCTATAGATGAGGCAGATGTTAACTTTAGGTATTTTTATATCTATGAAATTCTGCTAATACTTTTCATGTTAAAAATGGTTAATTTTCTTATAAAATACATATTTTTCTTTTTTTTTTTTTCTTCTTGTTGCTTCACAAAATGAAGTACCTCACATAAAACTTCTGGTATTGCCAGTCTAATGGCAGTGCTTATTACAAACTAGAAATTCTTACAACTGAAGTCAGAAACCCAGTGATTCCCACAGATACATCTTTTGAAGGTCAAGGTCTTTACTTAACAATGAATATATGATAATACAAATGGATATTTGTGGTAGATTTAATGGTTCAATAGATATTTTCTCAACCTATCACTAATTTGAACATGATTTGGTTATGATAAAAACTACTTTCTCTCTCTCTCTCTCTCTCTTTTTTTTTTTTAATTTTTTTTTCAACGTTTTTTATTTATTTTTGGGACAGAGAGAGACAAAGCATGAACGGGGGAGGGGCAGAGAGAGAGGGAGACACAGAATCGGAAACAGGCTCCAGGCTCCAGGCTATGGGCCATCAGCCCAGAGCCCGACGCGGGGCTCGAACTCACGGACCGCGAGATCGTGACCTGGCTGAAGTCGGACGCTTAACCGACTGCGCCACCCAGGCGCCCCTCTCTCTCTCTTTTTAAGTAGGCTCCATGCCCAATGTGGGGCTTGAACTCACACCCTGAGTTCAAGAGTCGCATTCTCTGTCTACCAACAGAGCCAGACAGGCGCCCCATGATATAAAGTTCTTTTAATGATAATTAAATACAATAAATATTTTCCAACTCAGAGAGAAAGTGTCACTTGCATTTCAGATTTTTGAGACTATTGACCATTATCCAGAATGATGATCTGGTTACTCAAATGAATTTTTTTTTTTTTTAACGTTTATTTATTTTTGAGACAGAGAGAGACACAGCATGAACGGGGGAGGGGCAGAGAGAGAGGGAGACACAGAATCGGAAGCAGGCCCCAGGCTCTGAGCCATCAGCCCAGAGCCCGACGCGGGGCTCGAACTCGCGGACCGTGAGATCGTGACCTGAGCTGAAGTCGGACGCTTAACCGACCGAGCCACCCAGGCGCCCCTCAAATGAATTTTTAAAAGTTGCCATACCAATATTTTAGTGCCAAATGGAAGTTTAGTAAAAATTTGTTTTTCTACTAAAACTTATTTTATTACCACACTAGATTCTTTACACGTATAAAACCCTTCTTTGTAATTACTACGGAAGAAATCTGGAGGCGTCACCGCTGGTTTCATTTTTTTCAGAGTAAGAGCTACCAATTTTTCAGCGTCTACCGGGGGCCAAGCGTATGCCAAGCACCGCACTTACCTTCTTCTTAATCTTGGCAACAGTCCTGCAGTGATAAAGACTCCTGGTTGCCCTCCCAACACACAGTGCAGCCACTATGCAGATAAAGGGGCCAAGTAACACAGCTGGCCAATCAGATCGACGAGGAAATTATTAAGTGTGGTGCCAGAAAATCTCTTTTCAAAGCAAGTCCAGATCAGCTGATGTGCTTTCTTTTCTTCTTCCATTTCTTCTGCCAATGCAAACCTACAATATTTGAGGTGAAACAGCTAACTGCCAGGTAACAAGAATGCATTAAGATGGGCTGGACAAGAAAATAGAGAACGCCTCACGTTCTTAATGACGTTCTAAAACTTAGAGTGGACAAATGAGGCCCGCCTGGACTGTCTTCCACTGGTATATGTGATAAAAATAACCCTTGTTTTTCAGGTTTCTTATTTATGGATGAATGCAATTCTCAACCAATTCACCTGCAAAGAAAACATTGACCTTTCCGTGTCTGAGAGGAGGCAACCAAGCTGGTAGAAAATAGGATAATAATTGGATGCTCGGGCATCAGAATCATTAATGATCTGATTCAAAAGTGCTTTGAGAACTTTGGATTAAAAGTGCTGCATAGCATAGGGGAGATACAAACATTTCCCTTAATTTTAATAAATTTTTTACCTTGGACAAGTGTCTTTGACCCTAGTCCTCAGTGTACTTATCTTTAATACAAGAAAATTGTGCCCGATTATGTCTAAGACTCCTTAAAGACAGAACTATTAAAATGCTGTACATATTGGCCTATAAAAAGGCAACAGCAACAATCTGGCCCTCAAAAGCATGATTCCGGGCAGTCTTATGAATGCTAGTGAGCTATTAGTGTTCACAATGCAAAAACTGGACACATAAGAGTCATGCTATCCCTAAGATTTAGAGGAATAGCCTAATCAAACAGGTAGCATTATACTCTGTACGGAGGTTTCACAGAAAAGTGCCGAATGGAGTCACTAAAAGAACATGGACTCCCATCTTGAATTTTGCTTTTCTAGACAGATTGTGCCTTTTTAGAAAGAAGGAACGAAAGTGCTCTACAAGTACAATACAGATAGAGTAAAAGCATTCTCATCCAACACCGGTACTGTTGGTGAATTGAAAAAGTACAGAAAAGGGGCACCTGGGTAGCTCAGTCGGTTGAGCATCCGACTTCAGCTCAGGTCATGATTTCTCAGTCTCTGAGTACGAGCCCCGCGTCGGGCTCTGTGCTGACAGCTCAGAGCCTGGAGCCTGCTTCTGATTCTAGGTCTCCCTCTCTCTCTGCCCCTCTCCCGCTCACACTCTGTCTCTCTCTCTCAAAAATAAATAAACATTAAAAAAAATTTTTAAAGAAAAAGCACAGAAAAGAAAAACGATGCTACATACCTTCAACTTTTCATTTTAACCTGAACTACATTTCATTTGTCAATCTTTTGGAATGCAAAATATTTGTAGATTTTTACGTTTTCTGGGCTTTTGTAGTTTCCTTGCTTGCATCCCATTTGATAGCAATTTCTTCAGTGACTTGTTTGCATTCCATTGGTTTATACAATATCGAATTAATTAACAGGATTCTAACGACAAGTTCAACTGGTATACAGGGACTTGAGGGAAGAAGCCTGGAGCTTGCAGGGAGAGTGGAAGTTCACAATTATATTAAAGGGAATTCTACTACTTTTGAGTATATACCATACTGTGGGCATGTTTTAAAGAAGGAACAAGGGGCATCATTTAATCTGGCAAATTAAGTGGATGTCATGAGAGCTCCTATGTGCCCATCAGCAATGATAGATACAGCATAGTAACAGGTTAAGATATTTTACTCACCGTTTTAGAACATGGGTCTGTGGAGGCTAGTGAACTAAATATTAAAATGACATTCTCACTAATATCCTAGAAGCTCTCACCCCTTTAACCTTTCCATCTTCTTCCTAGGAGCAAATTCTTCCCTTGTAAGAGATTTTGTTGATGGGTCTCCCTGTCGTTTTCCTCTGTGCCCGAGTCTCCACCTTGGTTTCACGCCAGGTGTCCCGGTTCTTCATCTTCGCAGGGAGTGGAGCTCCGTCCCCAAGCACCAATTCCCACCGAGGGGTCAACGATAACTCCTTCCGGACTTCCCCGGAATTATGCCTCTGAAATCAGATCCAGGTTCTCGTGCTCTTCTGCTTTGTGACTTTGAACTATGTTCATTAATATTACTTGGTCTCCTGATTCCTTTTCTGAAAAAGTAATAACACTTAGCTGGCAGGTTTGTTAGAAGATTAAATGATTGTGGGGAGCTCTAGCAGAGTGCCTGGCACAAGCAGGCAACGAATTGTTTGTTTTCTTCCCATTTCCTCGACGCCAGTAACATTTGGTCTTTACCTATTCGCATCACTCTCCTGACTCTAAGCTCTGACCCCTTACAGGAATGTTGGTTGAATTTTTCCGAGCTTGATCACCTGCCTGTCAGAATCTTTGCCCACTGAGAGTCCAGAGGATCTGCTTGCTTGTCCATACTGTTCCCTGTTTTTTAAGGGTATTTTTTTTAAGTTTATTTATTTTGAGAGAGAGTGCGTATGAGAGTGCATGCACTGGAGGGGCAGAGAGACAGGGAGAGAAGAGAGAATCCCAAGGAGAGCGGAGCCTGGTGCAGGGCTTGAACTCAGGAACACTGGGATCATGACCTGAGCCGAAATCAAGAGTCCAATGCTTAACCGACTAAGCCACCCAGGCGCCCCATTCCATACGGTCCCCTATTAGCACTAAAGGGATTTCCCTGGAGCATTCAGCTTAGCCCTGGGTGTCACTGGTCAGAGTGGGTGGCCATCCGTTTCCCACAATTCGCTCAGCAAACATCCTTTCTGCCTCTGAATTTCTCTGTAATTCTTCTTCTGTCATTTGACATACACACGTTAAACCTTTAGTACTAGGTACTGGCGTGTTAGGCAGGGTTCTCCAGAGAAACAGAACCAAGATAAACAGGAGAGAAAGAGACACAGAGACAGAGAGAGAGAGAGAGCATAAAAAATTGGCTCACGTAATTATGGAGGTAGAGGAGTCCTGAGACCAGCAGCTGGCACACTGGAGACCCCGGGGAGCTGATGGCATACTTCCAGTCCTCCACTCAGCAAGCTCAGTACCCAAGAAGAGTCCGTGTTTCGGTGCTGACTGTGACCGAAGGTAGGAAAGGACCAAAGTCCCAGCTGGATGCAGTCAGGCAGGAGGAGTGCCCTTTTACTCATGGGAGGGTAAGTCTCTGTTCAGTCAGGTCTTCCATTGGCTGAAGGCTACCTACTCTAAGGAGGGCCATCTGCTTTACTTAATCTAGCCATTCAGATGTTAACATTATTCAAAACATCCTCACGGACACACCCAGAATAACATTTGACCAAATTTCTGGGCACCCCATGACCCAGTCAAGTTGACACAAAAAATTAACCATGGTACAAGGCACTGTGCTGGGCATGGTTCGTATTCTTGTCATTATTTCTGGTCTCAGAGAAGTCAGTACCCCTTCTTTACATCCCAATGTTCCCACCTATGCTCTTGACCCTGTCTTTCCTGATCCTGAGACCCACCACACCTATTTCACACCTTCAGTTTTCCTCTGCTTTTTTTGTCTTTTTTAAAATAATTTTTTAATGTTTATATTTGAGAAAGAGAGAGAGAGAGCACGAGTGGAGGATGGGCAAAGAGATGGAGACAGAATCTGAAGCAGGCTCCAGGTTCTGAGCCTGACGCGGGGCTCAAACCACAAGCTGTGAGATCATGACTTGACCTGAAGCCGGACGCTTAACCCACTGAGCCACCCAGGCATCCCTTTTTTCTGTCTTTTTAAACAAATGTTTGGGTGCCTGGGTGACTCAGTCGGTTAAGTGCCTGACTCTTGCTTTCAGCTCAGGTCATGATCTTGCAAGTTTCGTGGGTTTGAGCCCCACATCAGCTCTGTGCTAATGGCTGACAGCACAGAGCCTGCTTGGGATTCTCCCTTTCTCCCTCGCTCCTTGCCCCTTCCCCGCTCATGCTCTCTCTGTCTCTCTCAAGATAAATCAACCTAAGTAAATGTGTATTTATTTATTTTGAGACAGTGTGGGGGAGGGGCAGAAACAGAGGGAGAGAGGGAGAATCCCAAGCACATTCCTTGCTGTTAGCGCAGAGCCCAACGTGGCACTCAGGGCTCACTTTCACGAACTTTGAAATCATGACCTGAGCCAAAATCAAGAGATGCTCAACAGACTGAGCCATCCAGGCGCCCCTCCTCTGCTTTTTACCTAAAAACATGTTTGGGTTTTTCCTTTACCTTAAAATAAAGGTTCTCTTTGGTCCTTTGAGCTACCTACCATCCCATCTCCTTTTTTAGTGCAAAAAGAGTTTATATTTTCTGCCTTCTATTGACTAAAATCCCTAGTGATCTAATTTACCTTATTTCTCCTGTGTCCATATTCCTCTAACAAGACCCTTATAAAAGTCAACAATGGCTTTCTCAAACCTGACAGTTTTTGTTCAGCCTCTACTTTATTTGATATTTCAGTAACTTTTGAAAATTCAGTCTCCTTTCTGAAATTCTCTTTCTCTTTACTTTGGCCAAATTGGTACCTGGTTGTCCATCTTTTTTCCTGCTAAGCGTTTGCTTCTCTTTCTTGGCCTGTCCTCTTAGGTAAATGCTCCTCATAGCATTTTTTAACTTCTTTTTTTGGCATTTATCAAATTCCACTCCCTGTTTTAATTATTTCCATAGTACAGGTTTAAAAGGGAAACACCTAGGGGTGCCTGGATGGTTCAGGTGGTTAAGCAACCGATTCTTGGTTTCTGCTCAGGTCATGATCTCACGGTTCATGGTTTGTGGGTTCAAGCCCCACATCAGGTTTTGTACTGGCAGTGCAGGGCCTGCTTGGGATTCTGTCTCTCCCTTTCTCTCTCTGCCCCTCCCCTGCTCATGCATTGTCTCAAAATCAATAAACTTAAAAAATAAATAAAAGGGTAACATCTAGTCCTACCACTTCTTATTCCTCTTCCCTGCTTTTTCTGAAGAGCATTTATAAATATATGATGTAATCTATAATTTACGTATATATTGTTTCTCTTTCTCCTTCCGCACCACGAGGGCAGGGATTTGGGACTATTTGTTCACTAATGTATCTCAAAAATCCAGAGCAGTAGGTAGTGTTCAAATAGTAGTTGTTGAAATATTACAAAGATTTAAGTATAGGGCTGTTTAATGCATCATTATTTATAAAAGTAAAACATCTGGACATAAACAAAATATCTACTAATAAGAGGAAAGTAAGTCATGATATAGCCATGGCATGGGATAGTCTACATTTATTAAAAGTCCTATTTAAAAATGATTGCATGAAAAATGCTCACTTTATATTAAGTAGAAAAAAAAGCAAGACAGGAAGCATATTAAAAAGCATATTAAAGCATATTAAAAAGACCCCAATTTAATATATAAAGGAGATATATACTAAAATGTTATCAGGGGCTCTGTCCAGGTAGTGAGATTAAAGTGATTTTTATTTTTCTATTATTTTCGTATTTGGTACATTTTTGACACATTCTTTTAAATGAAATGTGAAGATAGAAAATTGTAAAGCTTTGAAGAAAAAAGTGCTTTTTCATTCAGTTGCTATATTCTATTCTTCTAACTGGTCTGAACTCACTTCAATTAGAGATACAATTTGCACTTATCTTTTGGCACTGATTGTATTTTGCCTACTATTATATATCTTTATGTCTACTAGGCTCTATACTTTCTAAAGTCAGAGAGCATGTCTTATTTATAATTTTCAATGCCTACAACATCTGTCTACATTCAATAACTGAAAGAAAAGATATTTAAAATGTTTTAATAGCTGGGAATAATACATAGTGTTAGTTGCTTAGGGAAACCATTAAATTATGTAATTCTTAAATATTGCTCTGATGTACTTCATGACTGCCTTCAAAACACTAAGGTTTAAAGCTATAATAGGACAAGCATTTTAAGGGTTTGGCCTACCTTTCTGTTGCTTTTATTTACATACATATTTTTTAGTTGTTGGTACATTACATGAAAACTTTTGATTCTGGAGTAAATTTGGGCATGCCCATAGACTTCAGGGGCTGACACATTAAGTTAGTTAGGCTAGGTTGGTAAAACAAAGAAAGAATGTTACAAATGGATCCAAAACACATGGCTCAAACACAAGTTTATTTCTTGCTCTTAAGGGTGGGTGTTCTTCCTTGGCAGGCAGGTTTTCTCCACACATTTAGAATCACAGTGCCTTCCATTTTATGCCTTCCCAGGTTGTACATGGCCACTGGATGCCAGCTGTATTTACTAATCTCTGACTCTGGTACTTAGGTGGTAAGTTCAGTGAAGTCATAGAATTGCCAGATTCAGCAAAATAAAAATACGGGACACCAGTTAAATATGAATTTCAGATAGACAACACATAATTTTTTCCTATATGTTCCAGATAACATTCGTAATTACATGTTCCCATGTAATTTGTAATAATATGTCAAATTACTAAATTTGTAATATCACTAAACAGTTATGCATTATCTGAAATTCTGAGTTAATTGTGAGTCCTGGATTTTATCTGGCAACTCTATGAGGGTAGGGATTAGGTCTATCTCATTTAGCACTGAATCCCCAGAATCTAAAACAGTACCTGTTGACCTGAAGACAAGTAAGTGTCTCAATAATATTTCATGAATAATTGAACCTATGTCAGCAAAGAATACGTATCAGAATACTGCTATTAATAAGAATATAATTAAGTTTCAGCAAATCATTATTAATTACACTTGTTATGAATAACAATGCTTATTAAGCATCAACAAAGAAAACTAACCAGCAGATAAGACTTTAATATGTATTAGCATTTCAAACCACAAATGTTTTCCTCAACTTCAGTAAAGTAAATGGATAAACTCTGGCTTCCCCTAGAGATCGGCTCAGCTCTCTCTCTCCTTTCTTTCAGGTCTCTGCTCAAATGTCATTTTCTTAATGAGGTCTTTTCTGCTCTCCATATCTAAAACCACAACACTCCTCCCTCTGCATCACTCTTTTCCTTTCCTGCTTTATTCCTCCTCCTTAGCACATGGAGTACACTTGGCATAGGATTACTCATTGACCTTGTTTATTGCCTACCTCTCCCACTAGAATGTAAACTTCATAAGGACAGGCATTTTCCTGTGCTTTATTCACTGCTAAATTCCCAGCTCCCGCACACACTAGAGAGGTATTTGTTGAACAAATGACTGAGAAAACACCATTGGTTATTATTGGAATCTATACTTATAGTTTGATGATATTCACTTTACATGACACAAGATGGATTGAATGTCAAAATAGATGATTCTGCCTGCATCCACTCAGTTCACCAAGTTCTGTCAATTCTAGCACCTCAACGTCTTTTGGACCCTCTCCCTTCTTTCCTGGTGCCACTTCCCCAGGAGTAGTGAGGCAGAAATTGCCTCACCGGTCTCCTTGCCATGGTCTTTCCGTTCTAATCATTCCTTTCCAACTGTTTACTGAAGTCATCTTTCTAAAATGAGAATGTGATTATATCACTCCCTTCCCCCCAAACTTGGTTTCCCTATCAACCAAAGATAAAATTCAAAAGTTCCTAGTTGGACATGAAACCCTCTCAGAGGGTTAATACGTATTAGCATTTCAAACCACAAATGTTTTCCTCAACTTCAGTAAAGTAAATGGATAAACTCTGGCTTCCCCTAGAGATGGGCTCAGCTCTGTCTCTCCTTTCTTTCAGGTCTGGCCTCAATTCCACCACACGTCCACACACATGTCCCATTCCCATATGATTTCTATCTGAGTGCATATCACTTCCTTTGTGAGATCAGCTGCTCTATCCCCAGTGCTCACAGAGCTCTTTGTGTATTCTAACGATGCTTATTTTAAGAGCTACCAGCACTAAATGGTATCTTCCCGATTCTAAAATGTACATTTCTTTCTACTTTAACATCTCTAAAATTGGAAGCCAACTTGCAATAATGGCATCTTACAATGCTGTCACCAGAAGGCAGTTGTGATGTAGCTGTACATGTGCAAAATTCATGGTTATTCCTGGTGGCAGGCCTAGGCAATTGCAAACCCTAGACATTTCAGTCAACCAACCATTTAGAGAGAGGATATAAATCCTGATTGTGGTCTGAAAACTTTTTCACTGACATCTTCTAGTTGGATCAAGAAAGCATGAGCATCAAAACTTGTAGAATAAAAGCCTATGGTTTGGAAGAAAATACTGAAGACAATAGTGGAGTATTCTTTTATAACATGTTCCATCGTTAAAGCTCCTGGTTGCTAGAATTCAATATATTGTGGAAAAATTCTAATCGATAAAAAAACCATTGTGTCATAGTTTTAATTAGCACCTTTTTTCTTTCAGTGTTCCAAAAATAATGGCATTTCTTAGAACCCGTGGTGTCTCAGAATTGGTGAAATATGGTATGTAACCTTGCATTTTCAAACCAATCCTCTTAAGACAGGTCTTATTATCATGCTTGGTGTTTGCTGACTTATCATAATAGTGCAGTCTCATTATGCTGGTCTGTCTTCTTTCCATTAGATTACAAACTCTATGACCTACCATAGTGCTTGTCACATAGTAGGGATGCAATTAACATTAATTGAAAGAATTACAGCAATGGTCATGCTCTTTAGCTGGAGAAACTGCTCTGCTGTGATTCTAATTCTCAATTTGGTTGTGTCTATTTCCAGGACTGATCTTGAATCCTCTGAGCCATCAACTGTTACTGTGAAATACTGCTTGTTGGAAAGGTTTAATTTCCTCTTCAGAAGTAGTCCCTTAGTAGCATTTTTTCCCTTGAGGATTGATTAGGATGACCAAAATTAAATCTCTTTATATATGTAATATCCAAATACATTCTGCTGTCTAGTTTCACATCTCAATTTTTATGCTTATTACTTCTTGGTTTTGCGTGTGTGTGTGTGTGTGTTCTTTTCTTTTTTTTTTTAATGTTCTCAACCTGTCAACATCATTGACTACTGTGATCTCAGAGTAAAGCAGAGAGCTGAGAAAATGGTAAGACAGCCAAAACAAACTTTGTTAGGTTACATATGAGGAACATTGGGTTCATCTGATTACTCTGTTCAGATGGCACATCCAGATACCGTAAGCCAAGTCCTTGGCACATAATTATTTTTAAACTGTGTTATCCTGCTTAATTGGTTTAAAATAATTTAGCAGGGTGCTGGTTGGCTCCTACAAATGAATCTAATTCATCAGTTCTTAATTGTTAAAATAGCCCTATTTCGACAATTTAGGCTATTGTTGAAGCCAGAGTCACCACTCCTTCAGAGGCTTTCATTATAATTTATTCATTCCCTTTTAAATTGGAGCCCTAGCATTAGGCAGCATTCCTTTAAAAAACAACAACAAAGAGCAAATTTTCTCCCACATACCTCTTCTGACCAATGTCCTCCCAGAGAAACCTTCCCTAATCCCCGAGACTGCAACAGCACAGGATTTAGCGCACATACTCCCAACTCATTCTCCCTCTAGCATTGCAAGAGCTCACCGTTTTTTCACTTGAGTCTGATGAAATAGTTGGCTTACATTTAGGGGCCATGTTTTAGATAAATAAGCCTGCATAAAACCAGAATTGTTCTAGAATCACAGAGATTGGAAAGCTCTGGTACTAGTTTTCTCTTTTTATTTTTTGTCAAACATGGTTGAATTCCTGCAATTTAAATAAGCATATGATACGAATCCACGGTTATCTATACTAGTGTCACATTTATAGTTTTTTTCCCCCTTTACTTTGCAGATTTATTTAAGAACTTCTTTTAAGAAATGTAATAATAACTCTAAGGGTATGTGAATTTTTAAAGTTATTTAGTGTGTACTACTAGATGTAGACATATACATTATTTTTATACTTTAAGCATATAGTTCTTAATCAGTATTTATAAGATTCACCTAAAGAGCTTTATAAAAAATGAGATGACCAGGGCCCATCCCAATTCTACTGAATCACTTGCCTCTGGGTATGGGGATTTGGTGCATTTTTAACTCTGTGGGCAATGCTGATGTGCATTTCCTGGCCCCAAACCACTGCTTTAAGCCATCATCAACCAATAGCTTAATTGTCAACCAGAGTCACTAAGAATAAACTTGGCCTATTTCACAATTCTGTCTAGGGACCACTCGTCAATGCTTCCTGGTTTCTGATTGCCTCTTGATTTGCTGCCTATATATGTCCTGATTTCTTTCTTGTTCTGCCTCTGGCCTTGCCTTCCAGCACTTCTGGGCTTCTGAACTGGAAACCTGGTCTTTGATCTCAGAAGCCATCATAAGCACAGGTTCTGGTTCTATGCTCTAGGTTGGCTCTTTGGACTTGGCTCTCCTGATCTTTGCATCTAACACTGTCTCTACCATACATCTCCATTTATGACAATCTGCCAACTCCACTGAGTCAGGGAAGAAAGAGCCATGATGTCTCCATAGGAAATGATTTCAAATAACTATAACAGGGAAAGTCATTATTAATGCATGCTCATGTACTTCAGTAGTTGAGTTTGATTTCCTTCAAACACTGCTTTGTACTTAGTACCCCAACTAAGAACTGTAATTTATATGGAAAAAAAAAAATCCTTAGTCTGGAATAAAGGCCCTCTACTGTCTAGATCTGACCTACCTTTCTGGATCTTAATACTATCCTTCACATACCTAGTGCTCCAGCTCAGCTGAACTACACTGTTCCCCAGGAAGCCCCTGGCACTGCTGTTAGCTTCCTTTCTTCGCTACATTTTCAATGTCCAAAAGGACTTTTTCATCAGCAGCTGCCTCTTGCTTTACCCACATATTCAAATCCTACCAATTCTTTGAAGCAGTGTTTCTCAAACCTGAGTAATGCAAAGGAAATTCCTGTCATTCTAGAGAATACATATTAGGATAGGCAGGAGTCCATGGACCAGCTTGAAAAGCACTGGTACAGTAAACAGAAGGCCAATTCTATGAAAATCTTTCATTTGCAAATTATCACTTTGAAAGAAAAATGTTGTCTTTACAACTGGTGTAACAATTTGTATATTGTCATTAAAATGAAAACACACATTTTAAAGTCTCAAAGAACTCTTGATTTTTTATCTCCAGATCTAGGATCTCAGAGAAACGTGGCTTTAAGGAACATCTTAAATATACTGGCCCTGGAAAATGTTCATCACCCAAGGGTAATACATTTTTCTCTTTTCTGAATTATTTAGCATCTAATCACTCTCTGCCTTGTAGTAGCTAATAATATGTATGTAGTATTTTTCTAAAAAAAACCATAAGCTCTTTGAAGGCAGGGTCCACATTTTAATCATTTTAAAACTCCACTGGTCCTCAGCAAATATTGGATGTAAGACCTGTATTCCATCTTATTTTGTAGTCCAAATCTCTTAAAAATCTCTCTCTTCTGTCGTACATACTCACAGAACAGCGTATGACTGAAACAGCCCTAATATAAATTCATAAGAAGTTCAGAGGTTGTCCTAAGTATTAGGAAAAAGTCCAAGTTATGAAACTCAAGATTTTAAAAAAGTGCTACAAAACCGGTCTCTTTTGTGTTGAGACTGATAGGAACAATTTCATTAAATGAACAGCAGGCAAATAAGAATTTCAGGATAAAAAAATCGAAATGCAAGACTAGCAGGAGAGGCCCTAAAGACATCTACATAGTCTTTATAAGGGTTGTGTGTCTCTTACACACAGGCACGGTCTTCAGTTTTTCAACTAGTATATTTGAGTGAACAGTGTTCCTCGGACATTTAGGAAAGGATTCATTACTTCGGGCAGGGTGAATAGGGGTTTCGTTTAACCAAGAACGACTTCCCGCATACGTTATTCGGAACCAGTCTTAGACACAGCATGCAGTGAAAGGGAAGAGCACTGGCAGGATTAGGAGGAACCCACTCTGTCACCTAGGCAAGCTGAAATCAGTTTTTCCATTTAAAAACGAGTTCTTGGTCTACGGCTTTCTAAGGTCCCTTTTAACTCTGAAATTGACGTTCTTTGGTCCTAAGAAAACTCGGCTTGACAGAGGTTATTTGGTAGAATCGTTTTTCCCCCCCGAGAATAAAAAGCGCAACAAACTGTTTATCGATATTTGAGTCTTTCCCCATGTCCTTTAAAGGGCTGAGTTAGGAAAACAGAAGGTTAGTCCTCTTTTTGTTGGGTCCTCCACCGAGAGCTCCTGGTGTGCTCCGGGTCCAGCCCTCACCCTAGGTCGCTCCCCAAGGCCGAGCGAGACTGCGGGCGAAGCTGGCCTCTCATCCCCACTCCCCGCCGGGAGCGGTGGGACTGGCGGAGATTAGTCCCAGGTCATAAACAACCTCTCACTTCCCCTCCCCCGCCCCGGGCCCGCCCGCGCAGGGGCCGGCCCTCCCAGGCCCAAGGAACCTCCTCCGGCGACCGCAGGCCCCGGAGCTCTCCTCGCAGGGAAGACCGCGCGGGCCGGCCCCCTTCTAAGCGGGTATTTGATTACTTTGCTCATCCCCTCCTCACTCGCCCCCGGGGGAAGGGGTTTGATACAGCGACCTCGCAAGGGGAGGTGAGACCAGCCTCCATTTCCCTTCCTCCGACCCCTATCACCTCCAACAGCCAAGGAGAGGCCAGCGGCACTGACGCGCAGACTCACATCCGCGGCCGCCCCGCGCGCGCCGCCGCGGCCCCCTCCCCCACGCCACGGTCTTTCCGCGGTCGGTCCCCGCCCCTTCCCGGAGCCCGCCTCCGCGTCTGCTGGCCCGCCTGCTCGTCCCTTGCGCTCGCTCTCGCGCGCACCCGGTGCCCCGCCTCCGCGCGTGCTCAATAACTGTTCCCGGAGCCGGCCTACAAGCTTCCCCCGCCCCTGAGCTGTTTGAATATGCTAATGAGAAGTATGGGATTAGCCAATAGGATAACGGGGCGGTGCGTCACGTGGCTCGAGGACGTGTCAAGGGGCGGAGCCTCTGCAGACCCTGCCCGAGTTAAAACCGGAGTGTGAGAGAGAAAAGCGCTTCAGTAGCGAGAGGGGCTGAGAAAGTGGTGACACCGCCGGGGTGCGGAGGGAGTCCCTGAAACTTCTCCCAACAGCCCCAGGGCCAATCTCCCCTCAGCCCACTCCCCTCTTCGCCAGCTCCCAGGTCCCCACTCCCTGCACCGGGGGTGGGGTGGGGAGCCAGGCCCGTCTCCCGCTGGGACACACACAGGGGCCGGGAGCGGGGACGGGACCCCCGAGGCGGGGGGGACGGACGGACCGACCGACAGACAGACGGCCGGGCGCCCGCCCCAGCGGGCAGGCAGGCAGGAGGAGGCGGAGGCGGGGGTACGACGGGGAGGACTGGGTCTGGGGAGTTTCCTCTCAACTATCGGGGGAGAAACTCCCCGCAGCCGGAGGAAAGACCCAGACGGTGTTTTCCTCCCGGGGGCCGCGCTCCCCCGCCCCGCGTAGCGGCGGTCGCCGCCGCCGCCACCGGCGCCTCCACCTCTACCATCTCCTCTTTCTCCACCTCGGGCCCCGGTGTCCCCGGCCAGCACTATGCCCATCTTACTGTTCCTGATAGACACGTCTGCCTCTATGAACCAGCGCAGCCATCTGGGCACCACCTACCTGGACACGGCCAAAGGCGCGGTAGAGACCTTCATGAAGGTACCGACTGACCGAGCCCGGGCGGCGACCCGGGCCCGGCGACCCACGGGCGGCAGGGGTGGGGGGGAGGGTGGCCGGGGGCGGCGAGGCGGAGGTGTCGGGGACCTGACTGCGGGAGCTGCCGGGCTCGGGGACCCCCTCCCCCACCGCGCGGGCGGGCGGGCGGGCGGGCGCTGCGAGCCGGGCTCGGCCCAGGCCCGGGCTCCAGGCGGTGTGTGGGGGCCGATCTGTGTGTGGGGGGCGGTGTGGAGGGGTGGCCGCTGCGTGTGCGGTACTGTGGGGGGGGGGAGGGCGGCGGGGCCGCTCGGCGCCCCTTCGCATCGTAACCTCGCTTCTGTGCTTCCCTCTCGCCCGCCCTGTTCCTTCTCCTGTCCCCCACCCGCTCTCCCGCAGCTCCGTGCCCGGGACCCTGCCAGCAGAGGAGACAGGTATATGCTGGTCACTTTCGAAGAGCCGCCCTATGCTATCAAGGTAACAGCCCTCCCCCTTCCCTTCCCTGTTCCTTCCTCGCTCGCCCTCCCCGCCCCCCCATTCACCCTTCATTATGCTCCCCTCCCCCACCCGCTGTGCTCCAGGCGCTGAGGTCTTTTCCCCTGCGGGCTCCCACCCCCTCCCCCGCTCCGGAGCGTCCTGGCGCGGCGCGGAGTCGCTGGGCCACCGCCGTCCCCTCCCCAGCCCGGCCCGGCGGTGGCGGCGGCGGCGGCGGCGGCGCTGCGATCAACATGGCCGACATTTCCCCTCCGCGGCGTGAGCGGCAGCAATGAACTGTGGGGGATATTTATTCAAGTTAGCCCCAGTGACAGCCGGGCCCGGCCGCGCCGAGCCCGGGTTTGCATTAAAGGGGACTCGGCCCGGGGCTCGGCCGCGCTCGCCCTGGTTGGCGAGCGAGCCGGGTGGGGGGCTGCGGAGCTTGGTGTTCGGATTCTTCCTCACAGGGCCGCGGGCCAGTGGGACAGCTGCAGGTTAACTTCAGAAGTCCTGCCCACTTCTGCTTTCCACCAGTACCTTTTGCATGCCCAAATCTTGGGTAGTAGGTTCGGGAGTAAATTTCCCAGGGAAGTTATAAAGTATTAAGGCTGTTAGCCACCAAAAGCTGTAGAGCAAGCAGGTTTATCCTTGGCCACCTTTGAAGAGAGTTTCCTTGGCAGTGATACGGTATTAACACGTTAATCTAACCATACTGTAAAGTGAAGCAAAGCAGCTCCTTGGCGAACGGCATATTGTAACGGCCGCCCATGTGTACATGGCTTTAAAGGATGAAAAAAAAAATTCTTACATTTTCTTTACAGGCCGGATGGAAAGAAAACCATGCAACGTTTATGAATGAACTGAAAAACCTTCAGGCTGAAGGACTTACGACTCTTGGCCAATCCCTAAGGACAGCTTTTGATTTATTAAATTTAAATAGATTAGTAACTGGCATAGACAACTATGGGCAGGTAGGTTGAATATTAAGGTGGAAAAACAGTTGATTTTTCTTTTTGTGGAGAAACACTGTCAAGTCCAAAACCTATATAACATGAAATACAAGTATGAAGCATTTCAGATTAAAGTACGATATGCACATAATACAAAAGTGAAACTGACCATATTTTACTGGCTTTAAAGCCCTCATTTTTTTTTTTTTCTTAAAATGTATTTGTATTCAGAATTAGAGTCTGAATTTTTGTGCTGTAGCATTGACATGAATTTGGTTTTAATCCCTTGAAGTTCACTCAGGTTATAAAAGGGGAAAACTTTCTGCCTCACCACGCTCAGTTTCTGTGATAATCTACCCACAGGCAATTGTGCAACTCCTGCAGTGACTTCTGGACACTAGTTGACTAGTGGTTTTCATTTTTTTATTAGTAAAAACATCAGAGGAATTTTTGTTTTTGTCGGGGTTTAATTTAACCATATTTTATAGTTATTCTGAAAGCTAAGATTTTCATTGGCGTGCAGTAACTGAGTACATTAACATTTTTCAGCTGTTGAAGTATCCACAGTAAGCATCTATGCAGGAAGAATTCTGAATTCGCTTCTGAATTAAATCATGGGTCCAGAGGCTGTTATTTTTGAACTCCATGCTTTTGGAAAAGAGGCTTTTTGAATTTTCTTTATCTCCCCCCCCCCCCCCCCCCAATATGATGGTTCACTATGAAATAAGGCAAAGTAGTCCGTTGTAATTTTTGAGATTGCTGGCCAGGAAAATTAAAGATACTGATGAATGTGTAATGTTACACATAACAAAGGAATATTAGTTCCAAGTTCAATTTTTAAGTTGTAGTGCAGAAACATTATTGCCACAAATGATACATTTAGGAATACATTTTGTTCTTTTCTCAAGGTCCATGAGCCACAATTTTCATGAGTTTGACAAATTTCAGGAAAATTTCCAGTGATTATAACTTTTGGTTGCTTTATATAGGAAGAAACAGAATTATTCCCTTGTTTTAGAAATGTTTATGCTTTGCTTAGTGGTACCTACTGGGCACCTAAACATTTTTGGAAAGGGCTGAATATAATCCTATAGCATTTAAGTGTACATGATTCAGAGTCATTTTGTTCTAGTTTTACTGAATTGCACCTCCATTGTTTAATTCAGTAAGTGCTTATTTTCTTACCACATAAATCTTTAAGTTTTTCTACCCTGTTTTATTTTGCAATATTTGTAATTTTAGGTAGGTTTGTCATGAACTTTTTCTGCCAAGAATCTGTAAAATAGATTTCTTACCCTTTTCTATTTCTTTGTTATTTGTAGTGATATACAGGCCTATTGGTGAAGGTTTTGATCCAAGCTTCTTTGAGTTCAAAGACAAATTTGAAACTTGCCATTATTTGGTTACTCTTAATTTGGTTGTCCGGGTGTCAATGTATGGAAGAACTATTTCCTATTTCTCTGCATCATATTTCATAAGGCATTTACACACATTTACCTCCTGCCACCTATTAAAAATATTTCTTAGGGTGCTTCTTTAGAGAAGCTGATTGTCGTGGAGAGGCTGAGGACATTTGCAATTTAAACTTGTATTTTCCTTTTCCCAGTTGCCATCTTCCACCAGAGAATGCTTAAGTTCTTATCTGTAAAGCGTATGATGTTTGAGGTTGAAGGTGGTCCTGCTGGGCTGTTACCACTTTGACCAAGAGAAGAGCCTGGAGATTAGGATGTTTTTGCATGTTCGGATTTATTAATTCAAGAAGGGGGAGGGATAATGCTTCTCAGTTATTTTGATGAGTAAGCAAGGATGCATGGACTAGTACTAGTGCTTATGTCCTGAATTGGCACATAAAAATGACACTAGCATTAAAATAATTGAGGAAGCCATAATTTTCAAATGAAAATGAGTAAAGCACTTAACTAGAAGAAAACATCTTCCCAGAGATATTTCTCACCATAAGTCTTTATTTCGCTGATTTAAATATTACACATTTTCTGTTAAAGGATAGATTATCAAGAATTTTGGATGTCTCAAATACTTAACACTAAATATAGTTCATGTATTTTCTTTGTTAAGAGTACTTTGTGTTTGCCTGTTTTCTGTGGAATAGTTTTATTCTGTAACCTCAGTGTTTTTACATAAATACTTCCCCTTTCATACTCTACAAGGATCTGTAGGACCCACAGTACTAAATACTTGTATATAATTTTAGTACGTGAAAGGAAATGAGATAACGTGAGCTAGATGAAAGGGACAGAGCATATTTTTAGAGAGCATCTAAAAACATTTATGTACATTTCTGAATGACTTTCTTAAATACCTAAGTGTGGATGTATATGTATATGTATTAGATACCCCCATAGCTACTCCCCCCCCACATACATGTACGTCTGTGATTTTCCATAACTAATCCCAAGGGTATTTTCAATGTCTGTATTGCTTGTGTTAAGTTAGTAAGTATATCTACAAATAAATTGTCTTTGAGGTGTTAGTAATTAGGATACTAACAGAATTTGTAGGGTGTAAGTAAGGTTAAAGTAGCTGAGAAAAAAACGCATCTTGGTGATTGTTTTCTTCAAGCACTTTGGATATCCCAGTAAAAACTTCCTTGCATATAGAAGTCCGTATAAATATTTAATTTTGAAAATCTGTACCATTTGCTGATATTTCTGCAATCATGGAACAAAGTATAGCTTCTTTCTAGTCTTCTCCTTGGATATTATAGCAACGCTTAAATTGCTTATCCTTGCAGCTAAATGTGACACATGTGTTTTTTACATGTATTCACCAGAGTTTCAAATAATGCTGATCTTTTGAGAACCACCGAAAATCTGATGAAGAGAATCCTTGAGCAGTACCTAAAAGCAGATACAATATGTGTTTAATTTTTTAAAGGATTTTCAATGCCAAGTTTTACCTCATTTGAAAAATAGTAACTTTTTAGACAAGATCAAATTGAATGAATCTTAGGGAGAAGAATTTTAACCAGTTTATTCTTCAGCATAAATATTTGTGAACTTAGCAAATTCAGGTAGAGTTCTAATACTACTTTTTTCCTTTTACCCAGGCAGTATCTATTTAGTACTAAGGTAGTACAAAATACAGGCTTTTCTTGTAATGTAGGTGAAGTAATGAAAACTTGATTCCCATTTGGGTTTTTTGTTTCCCTTAGGCTGTCAAGAAATATATTACCAGTAGTTTTATATTTATATTTATTGACCTGTCGACATTTTTTTCAAAAGAAAGTAGATTTTTGTACTGGAACGTGCTTCTGTGCTGAGTATGAACTGGAAAGAGTGGTGAATGGTATCTTGTAAAATTTTTAAGTCCATGAACTTTTTTTCCTAATTTTTAACTTGTGGTAAAAAAAAAAAAAAAAAAAAAAAGAAAACCCACATAATATCAAATTTACCATCTTAACCATTGTTTGTTTGCTTGTTCGTTTATTTAAGTAATCTCTATAACCGTGTGGGGCTTGAACTCAACCCAGAAATCAAGAGTCCCCTGGTCTTCCTACTGAGCCAGCCAGGTGCCTGCTGTCTTAATCGTTTTTAGGTGTACAATTTGGTAGTATTAAGTATATTCACACTGTTTTGCAACCAGTCTCCAGAACTTTTTCATCTTTCATAACTGAAATTTTATACCAGTTGAACATAACTTATTTTTTCCTCCCTCCAGTCCCTGACAACCACAATTCTAATTTCTATCTCTATTTGAATACTCTAGAGATGCCTTATATAAATGGAATCATACAGTGTTAGTCATTTTGTGACTGGCTTATTTCACTTAGCATAATGTCTTCACCATTCATCGCTGTGGTAGCTTATTTCAAGATTTTATACTCCTTCTTAGGACCGAATAATTTTTCATTGTATGTATATACCACGTTTTGCATATCCATTCATCCATGATGGACTTTTGGGTTTCCACCTCTTGGCTATTTTGAATAATGCTGCTATGAACAAGGTGTGCAAATGTCTCTCTGAGATCCTGCTTTCAATTCTTTTGAATATACACCCTGAAGTGGAATTGCTGGATCCTGTAATTTTATTAAATTTTTGAAAAACTCCTCTATTTTGCATAGTGGTTGCAATTGTTTTATATTCCCACTAACAGGGCACAAGAATTGCAATTTCTCCACATGCTTGTCAACACTATTTTCTGTTTTTCTGATTTGGGCCATCATAATAGATATAAGTGATATCTTACTGGTTTATTTGCATTTGCCCAATTATTTATATTGAGCATCTGTTCATATGCTGGTTGGTCATTTGTATATTGGTTTCAGAGAAACGTCTGTTTAAGTTCTTTGCTCATTTTTTAATCAAGTTATTTGGTTTTTGTTGTTGTCGTTGAGTTGTGGGAGTTCTTTAAATATTTTGGATATTAACCCCTTACCAGATACGTGATTTGCAAGTTTTTCTCCCATTTCATGGGTTCCCTTTTCACTCTTGATTGTGTCCTTTGATGACAGAAGTTTTAATTATTGATGGAGTCCAGTTTAATTTTTCTTTTGTTGCCTATGCTTTTGGTATCCTCTCCAAGAAATCATTGCCAAACCCAATGTCTCTGAAGCTTTCCCCCTATATTTTCTTTTAGGAGTTTTAGTTTTAGGTCTTGCATTCCAGTTTTTAATCCATTTTGACTTAATTTTTGTATATGGTGTATGGTAAGGGTCCAACTTCATTCTTCTGCCTGTGGACATGTGGTGGTCCTAGCACCATTTGTTTGAAGAGACTCTCCTTTCCCCCATCGAAAGGCTTTGGCCAGTCCTTGAACTTCTTAGAAACCTCTTAAACTTCAATAATTTTTATTGGCTCATAATTCTTACTGATGGATAGGGGACTCTACAGTCAAATTTGCTTAAAAGTTTTTTCTCTCTTTTTTTAACTGGATAAAAAGCACAGTGGCCAGGAATGTGAAAATTGGAATCCCAGTCCTGACCTTGATACTGAATTACTGTGTAACATGCTTTACCACCCTGTGCCTCTGCTTCTTCATATTCCAGATTACTAATAATGAAGCCATTGTACTGTTTATTATAGAAATGATTAGAGGTTTAAATGGGATGGTATATTACAAATGTACTTTCAAACTTGTCAAGTGCCAAGGAGACACAAAGCTTTCTTTTTTCCCTCAATAGGTTAGTTTGTTTACCTCTAGTTTTCTGTTATTTTTTGACCTTAAATTTGAAATTGTAATTATAAAAATGTGGTGATTTTTAAAGCAGAATTTTATTACATGCTTTGAAATCTAACAGCCTATTAAATATGTATTTTTTTTTCCCCTTGGGCTTTGTATTACTTCCTGAGAAAGCAGTGTGGAAAGTAAATACTATCACTTGGCCGAGGTGTCATAATGGCAGTTGATAAATATGACGAAGCATAGGGATGGTTTGTAAGGTTCAGATAAGTCAGAAAGTCATTCTTTTTTGTAGGAATACAAGTTAGAGAAGAAGGGACCTTTACGTAGAACAAAAGCACATGTTGTAGGATTCTCTCAAATGGGAGCTCCCCCTAGTGCGTTTAAGATGAGATTTACACAAGTTTGTTTTGCAAGGGACCTTTGAGGAACACCTCTGTTGAGTATATCAAGGGACATTTTGATAAGAAGGTTTGAGCTTAAAGTATCATGAAGTGGGTATGATTTATTTCCTATTGAGTATTAGTTTTAAAGGTGGTAATTTAAATGAAAAATTTTAAGACCTAGATTTTATTTTCTTTGAAAACACTTACTGTCACTTTTCTTCATAATTTATGCTCTAAATCTGTTTTCTGAAGGATCAAAAAATTGCTTTGTCATGATCTTTCAAAAGAAAATGAAAAAGGATATCCAAAGGACATTATTGCATTCTTAATTAGAAATTACTGTGTAATTCTTACTGTGTAAGAAATTATAAGTATAAAAAGCAAAAAATAATAGGTTTTACTTCTTCAAAGAGAATTTTATTTTCCCTTCATGCAAGGGAATGTCAATAATTACATATTAAATTATGTACAACTGAAAATTAAAAGGCTGGGAACAAATGTAATATTTGAATGAAAGAATTCTACTTTTCAAGTATTTTAAGTTGATTTAAGGTCATTTGTGGTCAGGAGTAAGGAAAGAACTGTTTAGACACGTTCATGTCATAGGTTTCTACAAAGAGATTGTGCAACATTTTATAACTTGAAATTTCTTTAAATATTTAAAATAACCCTTAGCCAATATAACCCTTCACTCAAGTTTCTAACGTATATGTAAAATCATCTTGGTGGTCTTTTTTCATTTGCTTCAGCAGTGCCCATATGTTACTAGCCCTGTGTTCTTTCATTTAAAAAAAAGTATTGCCCTTATGTAAACTTAATTTTTATTTAGCAGTGTTATTAAGTTTCTTAATTTAAACATGGTCCCAGACCATAGACAAAATACTAAAGTTTTTTGTTTCTGTTTTAGTTTGTCAGAAGAAGCAGATTCTTTTTCCCCCAACTTTTTTATTGAGGTACAACTTAAATACACAAATCTTAAGTGTGAAGCTTAGTGAATTTTTATATACGTTCTTGAGAACAAGATTGAACTTTTGTATCTCCTGACAGAAATTTTCATTGGACTTTATGTATCATTATGACTTTTGTTTTATGGGACTTTAGAATTGCAAGTCCTGTTAGAAGTTTACTCCATCTTCCTCATTCTGTACATGAAGAAAGTAAAGCCCAGAAAAGTTTAGAAGGCTGATTTCTTTACACTTATGAAATATCTTAAAAGATTAAAATTGGTTATGGAACAGTTATACAGATTTTTTTATTAGCAACTTGTATGTTACTAAAGAACAAATTTTATTTACAAGTGTAACCAATAGATAGAAGTCCCTTTTTAGGGGTGTGTCTGTGGTTCTCTACTGGAATATGCTTTCTTCCATTTCCTCTGGTGAAAACCAGGCAATTCATTTTGCCAGTTTGTTACATTTAGCCTTTCTTGTAACACTATGAAAATACTGTTATATGCAGTTGGAGTTCCTCCCCACTCCCTTGGAAAAAAGTTAATATGAACGTTGGGGGCCATGGGGTGGCTCAGTTGATTAAGCGTCCTACTTTCTGGTCATGATCTTGCGATTCATGGGTTCGAGTCCCGTGTCGGGCTCTGTGCTGACAGCTCAGAACCTGGAGCCTGCTTCAGATTCTGTTTCTGTCTCTATCTGCCCCTTCCCTGCTCACAATGGGGAGGGGGCAGAGAGGGAGAGGGAGTGAGAGAGAGAGAGAGAGAGAGAGAGAGAATATGAGAGAGAATCCCAAGCAGGCTCCTCACTGTCAGTGTGGATTCGCTATGGAGCTCTTTGCGGGGCTCAGATTCCCAAACTGTGAGATCACGACCTGAGTGAGCCAAAATCAAGAGTTGGATGCTTAGCCTACCAAGCCACCTAGGCGCCCAGATATAAGATAATTTTGAAAACCTCTTAGCATCGTCTTTTAAGATTTAGAAAACTCTGATTGGTTCTATCTGTTCCCACTCCATCCGTGAGTTCCAGGCCAGTCATGTAAACTCTCAGCCTCAGTTTCCTCCTTAGGAAGATGAGGTGAAAGGATCTATGCTGCAGGATTGTGGTGAAGATTAAGTGGTATGGAATGTAATTTATTGTAACACTTACTCTCATTTTTATGAATTTCCTTTTATTTGCATTTTAAAGACTGGAACTGTGGGCACATGGTATGTTATACAGCTTTCTTCAGTATAAGCAGTGTGGTACAGAAAGAACCGCTTCATTAGAACTGGTCGTGCCTGGCTCTGCCACTTACTAGCTTAGGCTGTATTGACAAGTCCCCTTAGCCTCACTGAACTTCAAATCACTTATCCACCAAATGGTGAAAATAGCGTAATTCTTGGGAATTTTTGTAAGAACTAGAAATATTAATCATTTAGCAAAGTGCCTGTTTGGCACATGGTAGGAACTCAGATGACGATGATTAACTGTCGTGCCCAATGTTATGTTAAACACTTAACAGGGCAAAGCTTTGTAATCCGAAACCTTTGACAGAAGTTCCATAACCCAACATCTATCCATCATAAACATCGTAAGAAGCTAGAATTAGCTAGCCAGTATTTCCAGCTAATGTAAAATTTTGTGCCATAAGGAACAAACATAATGGTTTTGGCTTTAAATTGAAGCTCCAAAAATATTTTACCCTTGGTGTTGAAAAGTTTTTTCTCCAAAATCTCTATTTCTTGTTCAAAAACAGTTTGATAACATATTTAATTTAATAAAGCAAACATGTTTTTCGATTTTCAGAGAAAGAAGGTTTTAATTTTTTGAGGAAACTTAGATCTGAGTCCATTTCTAGGGCTTTGTAAATAGTATATTTTAGAATACGAGTTGGTGTTGGTTGGGATGGGGTGGAGGGAGGATGTTCTTGTACAGAAGAAAGGTCAAATGTGAAATGTTATGATCCCTTTTATTATTTGTAATGTAGATTTATGTGGGAAAAATAGGATAAGCCTAGGAAGGATTTTTTTCTATATGATAATAGTTCTTTTTTAGAGCATACGTGATCTAAAATCCGATGATTGGTATAGTGAGGTATAGTTGCACATAAGAAAATATTTTAACATAAGAATCTTACAATTAAGAGGATTATTTGTAACCAAAGGACAAATTTATATCAGGCTAGTGATGTCTTATCAAGATTTATTCTTGTTCCTATGCACTCTTGCTTTTTTAATCTGTTCCTTAAAAGGATATGGCATTTTAACATTTTCCATTTTTTGCTTTTGCCTAGATAAGCTGAGGGACTCATGGTAAAGGTCCTCAGAAGGATTATATTGTCTGACAAACTGTTACAGTGATGAAAACAGTTCTGAGTATGTGAGAAAAAGTAATTGTAGCATTAGCTATTAGTAATGTACTTTGAAACTCCTCAATGGCAGTATTGATGCTGGCATGTTAAAGGAAACCTCGTTAGATATTAGGAAACCTCAACAAAGTCTTCTGGTTATTTTGTAGTTTGAACACTGGAAGTATACCAACAATTATTCTGAAAGGATTAAAAACAATAGTTTTTGTTTTTTTTTTTAATGTGTATTCATTTTTGAGAGAGAGAGAACAGAGCGTGAGCTGGGGAGGGGCAGACAGAGAGGGAGACAGAATCCAAAGCAGGCTCCAGGCTTTGCGCTGTCAGCACAGAGCCCAACGCAGGGCTTGAACTCCCTGACCTCGAGATCATGACCTGAGCTGAGGTCGCATGCTTCACCGATTGAGCCACCCAGGCGCCTCAACAATAGATTATTTTTAATCCTCAGAATTGAAGATGATTCTGTGTTCTGTGAAAGGTTAGGCTGCAAACCTCAGTAAGTGATGTTACAAAGGCTGCATCTACAAGATGATGACAGCATTCAGTCCTTTTGGATTATTGAGAGTAAGCAAAATGATGTCTTTGTGGCCTCTGATAATGCCTGAGTTGTGGTAATTCCTGGTCATTTATGTACTTTGGCAGGTAAAAGCTAATGTAAAATTTTGAATTTTTGTTGTACAGTTTTAGTTGTCAATCCATTTCTCAAAGCAGCAAGTTAGAAAAACCAAGAAATTGCATTCAGAAAATTGGGCCTAAATCAGATAATAGAGTAAAAAGTCTTTATATGTTGGAGTGCCTGGTGGCTCACTTGATTAAGTGTCAGACTTGATTAAGTGTCAACTCAGGTCGTGATCTTGTGGGTTCGTGGGTTCGAGCCCCGTGTTGGGCTTTGTGCTGACAGCTCAGAGTCTGGAGCCTGCTTCAGAGTCTGTTGTCTCCTCTCTCTCCCCTTCGCCCACTAACGTGCACATGTGCTCTTTCTCTCTCCCTCTCTCTCAAAAAATGAATAAATATTAAAAAAATTTTTTAAAGGTCTTTATATGTAAATTTTATTGTTAATCCAGAAGGGACAATGTCTAATCTCAAACAACATTATATTGAATGTAACTCTTAATGTAATAAAAAAAAGAGTCATTCTTAGAGCTTCCATTTTAATGAGCTTAGAGCAACTATCAAAAACGTGTGACAACTATCCAGTCATTCATATGACCTCTGCTTTTTCATGAGGTTCATTTCTAAGGTAAAACCTTTGTGGATTTGTATGTATAGTTAGAAGGGCTTATATACTTTCCTTGGCAAAAGGCCCAAGTATTATGTGGTTAGTTTCTCGTTTCCTAAACATGTCACCTATTTTGAAAATTTTAAATCTATAAACACTTGGGAAGGGACTTAGTACTAAGCATCAGTAAATGTTTGAGTCAGAGCCTAGGGAGTACAGAGTACAAATACCTTTTGTAATGGATTTGGAGAAATTTTAATAGTTCCTTCTAAAACTTCTGAAATTGGGTTACCATCGTTTCTTTCCTAAAAAGTGAAAATTCATGTTTTTTTTTTTTACAAAGCAGAGCCCCTTAAAACTAATCTCGAATTATGATTTATCCAATTAAATTATTTTCAGTTGGCCTTCAGCTATAGCACATGGGAAAAAATAGACTGTCAATTTTTCCAAGTGCTTATCATGAATTTTTTTTGCTTTATTAAATTTAATGCTTTATTGCTAACTTTACTGACATGAAACATTTATTAGGCAGTTCCTTCTCATTTTCAGTTGTAGTCATGAAGATACTTACATAGAATGCTGTGGTTGAATTCCATCTTCTGTGTAGGAGAGATGATGTGTGTGTGAATGATTTTTTTGTGAACATGTGTGTGGATGTTTAGGAAAAAATAGCTCTTAATAGTTAAAGACATGATTTAACCAGACTTTTGCAAAGGTAATATCTATACATTTGGTGGTAATCAACACCTCAAGGAGATGATTGGTCTGGATAGTATAGGGAGGTCTGTGTGATTTATTGATGTCAAATTAATTTTCAGCATTATTGCTATATATAACTTCATCTGTCTTTGAAAATAGGTTTTCATCCTGGCTTTTTTTTTTTTTTTCTGCCATGTTTGCAACATGTTTACTATTACATTCTTTGCTGGAATTTTTTCCCAAATTAATATTACCTGGTCCATTTAATATAATGAGCATATTAGGTTTTTTTAATCTAGAATGTTAGTATTTTTTTTTAAGTTCATTTATTTTGAGAATGAGAAGAAGCAGGGTGAGGGTCAGAGAGAGGGAGGGAGAGGGAATCCCAAGCAGCACATGAGCTCATCCATGCTCAGCACAGAGCCTGATGCAGGGCTTGATCATGACTGTGAGATCATGACCTGACCCAATGTCAAGAGTTGGACACTTAACCTACTGAACCACACAGGTACCCCCCAATTTTTTTTTTTTTTACTGCTATTACTGTTTAAATATTACGAAAACCAGTTATTTATTTGTAGAATAATCTTATTTAAATTTTAGATTCCAGTTCAAATGTAAAACTCAAATTCTGTGAAGTTATTAAATATTTAATATTTTAGACCTATTGAATTTATATTACTGGTTTTTGATGCAGTATTTCTTAGCCCTGTATGTTATGGAGTTTCCTTAACATTTTTGTCCTAAAGTCAAACTGTTCTTCAGTTGTTACAGTATTTCTTTTTTTCCCCTGTGTTTGTTTATTTTTGAGAAAAAGAGAGCATGATGGGGGAGAGGCAGAGAGAGAATCCCAAGCAGGCTCTGCTGTCAGTGCAGAGCTGACCTGGGGCTCAATCCCATGAACCGCGAGATCACCGACTGAGCCACCAAGGCGCTCCTATAGTATTTCTTACATGATTACTGTTTGGTTTATTAATTGAATCAAATTCTAGGATATTGCTTTTGGTCGTTATATTAAAATAAATATATGGGATTCCCCTGGCTTTTTCTTAAGTCTTATTCCATCTGTTTTTAATGATGCTAATATTTTTAACATAAGGAATTGTATGGTTAGGTAAAGGAACTATATTTGTACACAACTGTATAATGGAATTACTTGAAACTAAAAGAATATATATTTTAATGTGGAATTTTAATTGTTTAATTTTGATGTTTTTCTGTAGTTATAGACCTTAATTTATTCTAAGATGCTAGGTTTTCATACACTAGCAGATTTTTAAAGGTTTATTTTTAGATACTAAGCACATTTTAATTTTGACTACTTGTTTTGAATGTGTAATAAATGCACATGGTTAAAAAGTTCAAGCATTATAGAAAGTTACACAGTTGCTCACTTCCATTGTTCAGAGGCAGCCATGGTTAATCAGTTTGTAATGTATCTTTCAGAGATCTTTTTTTTTTTTTTTAATCTTTTAAAAAAATTATTATTTTTAGAGAGAGTGGGGGAAGTGCAGGGGTGGGGGGAAGAGAGAGAGAGAGGGAGAGGGAGAGAATCTTAAGCAGGCTCCATGGTCAGCGTGGAACCTGATGTGGGGCTCTATTCCATGACCCTGGGATCATGACCTGAGCTGAAATCAAGAGTGGGACACTCAACCAACTGAGCCACCCAGGCTCCCCTTTCAGAGATCTTTTCTATATATTCAGAGGTGCTATTTTTTTTTATAAGCACTAATTTCCTAAGATGAATATTTTAGAGTTTTTTTTTTTATCAAAAGACTCATTTTTGCCATACCACTTGAGATCATAACTATAAAAGTAATAATCTTAAATTCTAAAACAAACATAAAACTTGTAATTCTGGCCTTGGAATATTGATTTAAATATAAGGCTGTCAGGCCTTTATTGACTTAAGTAATTAATATATTTTGTTTGGAATGTTTAATTAACCAGTTGTGATTCATTCCTGTAATATAACGAACCTCCCACCCTTTAAAAGAAGCAAAACTGTATTAACGACAGTGAATTATTGAATAGAAGATATAATTAGCACATCAAAACTGTGATTTCATAGATCTTATTGATATAGTTTGAGGCAAAAATAAAATAACTGACTTCAAGGGAAATATTGAGTACATAAATATTAGTACAGGTAATAAGCAGATATTGACAAAATTCTGGTTGTGGTATGCAGTTGCCTGAAGTTGAGCAATACTGAACTAAATGTTATATATACTAGTTGACTTGTATTTGCAAAGTATGTATTAAAAGCTGCTTTTCTCATTTCTATGTAGTTGTAATTGTGTTTATTATCAGTATTATGACAAGTCTTTGGAAGTGAATTGCATCCTAAGATATTTTTCTTTTAGAAATAAGTTTAAAGGAGATGAATATTATGAAGTAGATGACATCTATATCTAACACAGAACAATAATATTAATATTTCTGTGTTTTATATTTTCTCTATAGAATCTGAATTTTGACAGATTATAAAGGGAGTGTTAGCATTTCTAAATGAGAATGAAGTAGTTGGTCATATTTTAGAGGAACATACATTGTTACCTCTTTTTTAGATATGGTAGTAGAGGAAAATAGGATTGATAATGCCAGCTTTATGTTCTTATTTATGTAGATTTTACAAAGATGTAAATAGGGGACCTAAACATCTAGTTTAGCAACTTAACCGTTAAATAAAAATTTTTAATAGCTGTCCTACTGAGTACTTGTCCAGTGGCATATGCATGAGAACCATTACTAATGCAGTACTTACTTCTCACGGCGATTCTTTCCTCCTCTTAACATAGTTGCTGTTGTTGCTATTACTTAACTTGAAAAGGAAGTTTTAGGTTGAAAAAGCACAGTCTGTTTCTGGAAGTTTCTGATTTTCTTGCTAGGGAATATGCTTTTAGCCTATATGTGTAAGGCGTTATACATCTTAACATCTCTTTGGTTGATTTCTTTTGACTGTACCTTTCTGGGCATATGGCAAAATAACTAGACAATAGTAGGTGTAAGTAGCTGAAAATGCCATCACAGGAGAGCTGGTGGGCTGACATTTGGTGCACATTTTCTCTTCAGTAGCCCCTTTAATCCATGGGAAGAGTAGCTTTGCCATGGCTGTCCTTATGAGGTTGTTCCAAGGACTGATAACATGGAGCATGGTGCACGGGGAGAAAATGAGTCCTTTGGTACCATAGCAGAGATAGCCAATGAAAGTTTTACTGAAGACAGGGGTGCCTTGCTTTTGCTTTGGAAGATAATAGTTAAGACTTATTTAAGGGTACAGTAAAATTCCTGTATCTCTTCCAGCCCCCCCCCACTACATTTTAAATTTATTGGGTAAAATTAAAAATTCTGATTCTGAGAACCGGGTTAGTTTGTATTTGAGGGAAATTTAGCCTTTTATATTTTCAAAAAAATTTTTTTGGAAAATGTTTTAAAATTTTCAAAAACTTTTTTTTTGCAAAAATGAAATGGGTTCTAGTGGGTAAGATTACTTTATTATTATTTTTTTCATTTATTTATTTCTGAGGGACAGAGTGAGACAGAGTGTGAGTGGAGGAAGGGCAGAGAGAGGAGACACAGAATCTGAAGTAGGCTCCGGGCTCTGAGCAAGCATTCAGCACAGAGCCTGATGCGGGGCTTGAACCCACGAAGGGGGCCGAAGTTGGACACTTTTACTGAGCCACCCAGGTGCTCCAAGATTACTTAATTTAACTCTTTAAGTTTTCTTATTGAGATTTTATGCCTTAATTTCATTGTTTTGGCTAACCCCATGGTAATATTAAATTATTGCAAGAACTTAACATTTGCGTTTTATGTTATCTTTAGCAGAATTTTTACCTGAGGTTTTTGACCAGTAGTAAAATCGGTTGTTTTTTTTTTTTTTAATAAATTTTCTAAATGAGAAGATTTCCATTAGTAAATAGGTAGAATATTATACCTTGCACTCTATCCTTTAGGGACATATTTAGATTTCTTTGCACCAAGAAGTACAGCTCTGAGAGAACCATCTGATTTTAATTCTGCTAATGGCAAAAGTAAACTTTTAGTCCCTCTACTGGTTGCCTTTGATGTAGCAGAACCTAATATTACTATTTTTTTGGAGATCTTGTAACTAAGGTAAAAGCTATTTATAACTTTATGACCAAGGTGAATTTTGTGGTCTATTCTAATATGGACTGTCCCCAAATTGAGTGACTTCATAAACATACAAGGAATAAAAACGTAAAGATTTGGGAATTACTGAACTGCATTGGCTTGGCAACAGATAGTTAATGACATTAGAAGTCACAACTTTTGACCTTTGAAATGTTAAATTATTTTTTGTAACACATGAAAATTGTCTCATGATACTGGTAGACAACCAGAAATGTGCTTTAATTTACTGGGTAAAAATGTGTGAGAAAGATGCCAGTTATTTCCTGTGCTTCTGCCAAGCATAAATGCACTTTCACAGGCGGGGGAGGAGCAGTGTAAACTGTATAGAAGAAAACTGTCTTGGAGCAACATCATCTGATCATTTGTTGCAGGTGATTTAGAAATTTATGCTTAAATAAATTTATTCTAACATTTATATTTCTATATAGAGGTAGGGATAATTTGTTCCTGAAGAAATAAAAACTGTCCTCTTGTATATATGTGCAGTAAGTCATTATTATTCTAATTTTTATCATGACTAATCCTATTGTCTTTTTTAGTGTGATTCTTGAAGGGATCTTAGCCATGTTAGGGTTAAATAATTATTTTATTAAATAATTTATTTTATTAAATAATTAAATAATTAGCCATGTTAGGGTTAAATAATTAAATACGTGAAATGAGGATGGTCATATTTTTCTTTACTTTTTTCTACCTTTGATCTTTATCTCAATTTTCCAAAATTTAAAGTCATTAAAGATCTTAGTATTGTTTTACCTTGAGTTTGTACCTATGCTGTCTGAAAGTTGGTTGACGTTTGTTTTCAAAAGTAAACATTCCATTTTGTTTACATTGTATTTTGTTGCAGTGTGTTTTTGTTGGGGAGAGGTATATTGATTTATATATAGAAAATTTAGGGGTACCAGGGTGGCTCAGTCAGTTGAGTGTCTGACTCTTGGTTTTGGCTCAGGTCATGATCCCAGGGTTGTGGAATCAGGCTCTGTGCTAAGTGTGGAGACTACTTGTGATTCTCTCTTTTCTCTCTTAATTACCCTCTGCTCCTATCCCCGGCTCATGGTCTCTTGGTGTCTCTCTCTCTCTCTAAAAAAAAAAAATTTTTTTTTTTGTGGGTGAGAAATCACAAAACAACAGGAAACCAAGTAAAGGAATAGCTCCACTGTAGTTAATTTTGCTGTAGATAGAATATATTAAATAAAACCAAACTGATTGTAACGCTATTCATTATTCTGTGAACATGGCACAGTCTAGGTTCGTGTAGAACTGTATGCAAGAGGATTTAGTTGCTACCAACAGGACTTTTAGATGCTGTGGAAAGACCATGATATTTAGAACTGGAATAAGGTTCTGGCTTTGCTAGTTACCAGCTGGATAACTTTGGATTATATTATTTAATCTTGTGAATATTTTACTGTACCATGTTTTTAGGGTTAAATGAGATCATGTGACTGTTTTATTGTTATTATCAAGTACCTGATTATTAGTAATTTCAGGTATAGTCGCTATGGAGAGTACTATGTGTATGACTCCAGTAAAGTTTCAACTAAAAGTTGGTTATCAAGGAAAGAGTCACTTATATTTTGATGTTTTAATTTAGCTTACATTTTAACTCAAAGGCTTTGCTGAATTATAATACATTTTAACTTGATTTTTAGATATGATGGTCCTTAAAGTATGTACTGGTTTTTGGATGCATATCACCATTCATAAAGTTCAATACGTCATAGATCGTTGTTCTTTAATTACAAATGTAACCGACTGGCCTCTGAAGGATAATTCTCAGTGTGCTTATACAGGAATAAAAATTGATGTCAGACTTTCATTCAGAAAATATAGAAGAAAATTTGAGTTAGGTGCAGAGGTGCTACAGAAGCACTGTTCCAATTATTTGGTCCACATAGTTGTAGGTTAAGGGTAGAAGCAAGATAAAATAATTCTGAAGCTATCAGGATATCTTGGCCTTCTTTATCTCCCTTTGCCAATTTTTGATCTATCGTGGTATTTGTAGAGACCAGGAGAAGAGAGTTCTATGTACATAGGTACATTTATTATTGGTGAGATTGGATTATCAGGCACCTGCTTGTCATATGGCAGCCACTCAGTAAACATTTGAGTGACAAACATGAGTAAATGGAGAGCGGATGGCTAGACTGACACAGGACAGAGGCAGTGTACCCTTGTATCCTAGCAAATTCATGAGTTGTTATGTGTTAAGCTAGGGAAGCACTCATTTATATTGAGATATAGGTAAAGTATCTATATCTTCTTTCAAAGCTTGTTGAAGTTTGAAAAATTCTCAATGGTTCCATGAACTTGGGCAGGTTTGTATTAAACCTCAGTCAGTGAATCAATGAGTATTTTAAGTGCCCAGTGCTTAAATATTTTGTGCTCAGTGCTGAGGAAGAAATAATGACATGCTCCTTGACTTCAGTTTACTCAGAATCAGGAAGCAATGGTGAACAATACAAGACGGTGTATTTTTAAAAAAACTATAGTAAATACACATAACAATTTACCATCTTAACCATTTTTAAGTGTGGAATTTAGTAGTGTTAAGTATATTCACATTATTGTGCAAGGTGTTGTATATTTAAATTAAAAATAATTTGAGAAGGAGAGAGGTTAAATGCAGGGAAGTAGTATTCAAAATGTACTCCATGGGGACGCCTGGGTGGCTCAGTTGGTTAAACATTTGACTCTTGATCTCAGCTCAGGCCTTGATCTCAGGGTTGTGAGTTCAAACCCTGTGTTAGTCTCCACATTGGGCATGGAATGTACTTAAAAAAAAGAGACAAAATGTACTCCGTGACACCACTCCAAATCCAGTTTTATTTGAAGAAACATTCTATGTATCTATATTTTTATTAAGTTTGAAAATTGCCACTATTAGAATTTGGAGAGGGAGAACAATAAATTATTTAAGGGCAGACTAATCAGGGAAGGCTTCACGGAAGAAGAGGACTTAAACTGGGCCTTAAAGAAAAATTCGGAATTGAGTGGGTTGTGGGCAGGGAAAAGGGAAGACATTCTACGAGAGGGAACCAGGTGAAGTTCAGCAGTGACAATGAACATGGCCTGTTTATAGATCTATGAGAAGACTTACATTATTAGAATTTATTATTTATGTTGGGGGTGAATGCTGTGACAGGTAGGATAGTGTAATGTTTCTCCAAATGTATTCCACTTACCATGAATGTTGTGGAGAAGGAAGGGAAGGTAAATTCATGTTTGTTTGTTTTTTTAATCCCCTGCAAGTCTTCTGTAACATTTGGATGCTTCTGTGCACTCGAAATCTTCTAAAAGTTATAGCCAACATATTTTAATTTGACCAGAGGTTGCTTTCCCCATTTGGAATCATTATTTCCTGGACACCTGTTTGAAAAATGTATATACCACCTGCAAGTTGTATGACTTGATCAAGAAATTTAAACTGCCAAATCTCCCCTTCCCACTTTATGAAGATCAGTTAAAATCACAGTGTATGTGAAGTGTTTGTAAATACATTTAACAAATAGAGTATGTGCTGTAATATGCTAGTGACTGAGAGCTATGTAAGTGTAAGGGAAGTTTATTGAACTATAGAATATTACATGCATATAACCCTTCTACATCCTTGCTATTCCAAATATGGTTTGTGGACATTAGCATCTCCTACATTGCAGTCTTGTTAGAAATGTGGAACCTTAGGGGTGCCTGGTACCGGTTAAGCGTCTGACTTCGGCTCGGATCATGATATCTCGGTTCGAGTGTTGGAGCCCTGTGTTGGGCTCTGTGCTGACAGAACAGATTCTGCTTCAGATTCTTGTCTCTCTCTGCCCCTCCCCTGCTCACGCTCTGTCTCTCAAATATAAACAAACACTAGAAAAAAAAATGTGGAACCTACTGAACCAGACCTACTGAATTAGAACATGCATTTTATCAAGATCAAAGTGATTCATATACACATTAAAATTTGTCATATGTTGGGGCGCCTGGGTGGCGCAGTCGGTTAAGCGTCCGACTTCAGCCAGGTCACGATCTCGCGGTCCGTGAGTTCGAGCCCCGCGTCGGGCTCTGGGCTGATGGCTCAGAGCCTGGAGCCTGTTTCTGATTCTGTGTCTCCCTCTCTCTCTGCCCCTCCCCCGTTCATGCTCTGTCTCTCTCTGTCCCAAAAAAATAAATAAATGTTAAAAAAAAAAAAAAAATTAAAAAAAAAAAATTTGTCATATGCTGTTCTGCATCATATCCAGCAAAACTTCATTCCATCCTTTCTTGAATGTGTTAATGGCAGAGAATTTGATAATTTTCAAACACAAGGTTTACTGTCTTGAAATTCTAGCCTTTGGTCATAATTTTGTCTTAAATGTGCCTTAATATCTTAAATGAGAGCCATTTATATGTAAAAGATAAGTTTATGTTTATCTGATTCCCTCATAGAATGTGTCCCTTAAAATTGATGATCATACTGAGTAACTTGGCCAGAGATTTGAGTGGAAGTTACCGAAGTTCTTTCACTTTATATATGGAGCATTTGAGAGTTTTGTGTCACTTGTCTTCCATTGCCTCTGTCACTGTTGTTTTTGTACCTTCTCTTGCCGAGCAATTTAAGTAACCATCCTTCTTAATTTTTCATATTGGGCTATCATTAAATTTCACTAACCTTAGAGTAGCCCTTGTGTTCCCATGGAACCAGATTTTAGAGCTCTTCCATGCATATATCCAGTCACTTGGTTAGATGTTTTGCTTACAGGCATAAATTACATTGCATTGTTATCTTCATGTACTATGTTGCCTTTCTCTTTAACAAGTTTTTCAGAAAAATACTGTCTTTTAATTTTGAATATCTAAATAAGATTATTAGAATTGAGCTATAGAGTTCCTTTTAAAAAATTAAGTACTTTTAGTTATTTAAGTATAAATGCTCACTGTAAAAAATTAAAATGATAGAAAAATGTAGAAAGAAGTGAAAAGTCTAACTTTTCCTCTACCTAATCCCATTTCTTTAAGGTTAACTTCTGTTTAGTGCATGTTTCTTTCTGAACCTTTTTTTAATGTACAAAAGGTATATACAGTATATAAAACTTAATAACAAGAAAAGTGGATTTATACAGTGTTCTAAGAATTGGCTTTTTACTCAGAAAAATTAAGCTGATGTCTAGACCTTAATGTAATTAATGTGTTTTTGACTTTAGGGACGAAACCCTTTTTTTTTGGAGCCAGCAATAATTATTACAATTACTGATGGGAGCAAGCTGACTACTAACAGTGGAGTCCAGGATGAGGTAAGTTATATTCCTATCAGCATAGATTATGCAATTGCAGTTGAAAAATTATTATTTGTATATGTACTGTAGGGTACTGAACACCTTAAATAGGTTTGATTATTTGATGCGGTCTAGAGTCACTTGTCTCCTAGGACTTATCTACCTTCTCTGTTCATAGCAGTGATCTCCAGATTTTCTTGAATAGGAATTTCTGTGAAAAACTTTGAGCCTCCCCCCATTCTCCAACTCCACGTGTATTTTTGAGTTTATGTGAGGGTGACAGTGTCAGTTCATACAGTAAATTTAGTGAAAATGAAATCTTATTTTCAGGTTGAAAAAAAATAGGCACAGCACGCTGATAATTTCTTCCATATCTCAGTGGATTGTCACGTGCACTCTACTGTGGAGACTTCTAGACTAGACTAGAGCAAAGCCAAGAGGAGTTTAAGACTAGGAAAACTGAAGGTTTTTAGACACTTTTATTCAAGTCATGACTTAAAGCTAGCCTCACCTATTCTCTGCTAGCATTCTTTATGCAGAATTGGTTGCGTGTGGTATGATAGAGTGGCTACAATAGACTTATTTTAACTTTAAGCTGTTTTTACTGTAGTATTTGATACAGTTGACCCTTGAACTGTGTGGGGGTTCGGATTGTCGACTCCCTTGTAGTTAAAAATTTGTGTATAGCTTTTGACTGCCCCAAAACTTAACTATTCATAGTCTGCTGTTCATGGGAAGCTTTACCAATAACATAAACAGTCGATTAATCCATATTTTATATGTTATATGCGTTATATACTGTATTCTTAATAATAAAGTAAGCTAGAGAAAAGAAATGTTATTAGGAAAATCATAAGGAAGACAAAATACATTTATAGTGCTGTACTGTGTTTATTGAGAAAAATCTGTATACAAGTGGATGTTTGCAGTTCAAATTTGTGTTCAAGGAGCAACTGTATTTGTTTTTCAGAATATATTGATATAGATGGGAGGTGTTTTAGACTACTTTTTTTTTTTTTTACTGTTTGCATTTGCTTTAGAATCTTAATTCTTGTATTTACAAAGGGCTTAATTAAGTAAGAAGAGTATAGTTTTTAAGTTTAGTAATTTTTAGAAATACTTTCATTCATGTGATGTTGTGGAATGTCACTTGGACACGGAGTCAGGATGCGTGCGTTCTGGTCTTTGTTCGGTTACTTTCTAGCAGTGAACTTTGTACCAGTTACCTAACTTCTCCAATATGCTTTCCTTGTCCATGAAATAAGTTGGCAATTCTTGCCTTACATCATAGTTTTGTTGGAAGACTGAAATGAAATAATATAGGTCAAAGTGCTTGCTAGGCTGTAAAGCAATGAGTGTAGTATTCTATCATGAAACAATGGAACCAGTAGAGTTGTCTTTGCCTGATCTTGAGTTGTGTGGAAGAGAACCAGAATTGTTTTGTTTGAGCAGTTAATGTTAAAGGGAATTTAGGATATAATTCATAGAGATAGAACTGAAAATTTTAGACAGATTAAAATTCATATGAAATAACTTATAGTCTATACATAATTAGTAGCATTGGAATGCTACATAGCTGAACCTAGTGGGTTTTTGGACTTTCTTGAACTAGGTTGACATGCATAGCCAATTATGTCCTGCCACTATCAGGACCCAGGTGGATATTAATTATATATATGAACAAGGAGTAGAAATGTTGCTTAACTTTAAATTTGAAACTTTGAAGTTGATTTTTCCCACTTTACTCTCCTTTTGAAAAATTTGAGAGGAAGATTTAGGTATCAATAATCAAATCAGAGGTATTATTTTTTTTTTTTTTTTAATTTTTTTTTTTTTTTTTTTCAACGTTTATTTATTTTGGGGACAGAGAGAGACAGAGCATGAACGGGGGAGGGGCAGAGAGAGAGGGAGACACAGAATTGGAAACAGGCTCCAGGCTCCGAGCCATCAGCCCAGAGCCTGACGCGGGGCTCGAACTCACAGACCGCGAGATCGTGACCTGGCTGAAGTCGGACGCTTAACCGACTGCGCCACCCAGGCGCCCCACAAATCAGAGGTATTATTATTAGAACCCATAGTAATTTCTTCAACTTTATTTTATATCAATTAAGTCTTCTGGTGGTTTGTTTGTTTCCTTCTTTAATGATTTTGATTTATAGTTGTGATGGCTGACAAAATATTTCTATTTTTTGTAAAATATTCCTACATGTAAGATTATTCATTCAGGATGCTCTGTCTTGCTGCCTTTGTAGAAATGTCCTTTGGGGTACAATATGTTTTGTTCCTATATAACTGGATTCGTCATGTTTATAATATTTGTTTTGTAGGACCTCCTTTAACTTTTAAACATATTTTGAAGTATAAATGGATATTAGAATTGCTCATCTTTCTTCCCAGGTTTTTGGGAGGGATATTGGAGAAATGGGACTGTGTGCTTACAGTAATCTAAAACTACCTGGCAAGTAAGATTGGGAAGATTTTCTTGTGGGCAAGCATCTTCCATTTTAGTTCTCTTGTAGCTTCTATGATAGTTAGCCTAGTACTGTGAACAGAGTTTATATTAAAAAATATTGATTATAGATACTATGGTATGAGTTTGGTAGTCCTCAAGATGAAAATTACTATTATTTATCAGAGGCAGAAGATTCATTTGTTTTAAGGCAAAGGTTTATTTTGCTAATGTAGTTGGAACATAGGTCTGTGAGTTGTTTTGGTTTTCTTTTTTTTTTTTTTTTTTAATTTTTCTTTTTCAACGTTTATTTATTTTTGGGACAGAGAGAGACAGAGCATGAACGGGGGAGGGGCAGAGAGAGAGGGAGACACAGAATCGGAAACAGGCTCCAGGCTCTGAGCCATCAGCCCAGAGCCTGACGCGGGGCTCGAACTCACGGACCGCGAGATCGCGACCTGGCTGAAGTCGGACGCTTAACCGACTGCGCCACCCAGGCGCCCCTTGTTTTGGTTTTCAAGGTTAGGAATGTTTTTGATCCTTTGCACATTTGGTTCTTAATGTCTCAACAAGACTCCTCTTGTGGGGCAGAGAGAATGTACCCTAGTGTGCATATAGTTGAAATGTAATTTTTGCTAAAATATTGGGAAATGTTGGTCTGTTCTAGCCCAAGTAATTAAATTATGTGTTTCATTTTAAGGTGTCTTTCAATTAATAAAAAGTATAAAGATGCTTTTTGTTTGCGTGTGTGTGTGTGTGTGTGTGTGTGTGTCTGTGAGCGCGCATGCACGTGTGCACATGCGTGCTACATGTGATCTATGTTGTCATAATTTCTACTAGACAATGAGAAACAGAATTTTGTCTTTTGTCTCTTCCTCTTCAGATCTCTGAACCTTTGCTTTTGGCAAAACTTGATTCTTTTTTAGATTTATTGAATGAGTGAATATATCAGTGATTTCTACACTTGTGTATATATAATTTTTGATTGCCTGTGGCTGCTATTGATGTGACCTGTTACTATTTATGGAGTTGTGCGTCCCACCTGACTGATAACCTCTGCTCAAAAGAGTTATACTATCTCACATGGGGTATTATATTTGATCTGTTGATGTTATTTTTCAGGAATACGTGTTTCTGCTGCTTTAAAATCATCCTTATGGCTTATAAGACGACTTAGAGCTCGTGTAGTCTTTTTATTTTACAAATGAGGATATTGAGATCCAGGGAGACAAAGTGATTTGCTCAAGGTTATAACATTTTTCATTGCCAAAATCTGGATTAGAATTGATGTATAAATTCCAAAGACATCCCAGCCCCTCCAGACCAGTGCTTTTTTTCTGTTATATCTCCTGCCTCTATATTTGATTTGTTTTTTTGTTTTGTCCTAAAATTTATCTTCTGTTTACCTGATTTCCTGTTTGTCTACTTCACCTTTCTATACAATTGTGATGTAGACATTATGTTCTTGTTCACTCAGTGCTCATTGAAGACTCTTATGACCAGGGCATTCATTTCTAGGCAATGAGGATACAAAAGATGAACAGGGTAGATCTTTGGTTCTTAAGTTTACAGTCTTATGGGGGGAGATTACTCATTAAATAGTTTTATTAAATAGAGATATATACTAAGTGGGAGCACTAAAGAAGGAGGGGAGTGTTAATATGACCTGTTTTGTGTATGTGTTAAACCCTGTGTACTGTGAATTTTTATCATCATTTAAATTTTCATTGAATTCAAGGGTCTTGTGGATGATTTAGTATTAGGATGTGACTCTTAGCTTGTATCTGAAATTATTATAAAGAAGCCTGGTGTAAAGTTGTTTTGAGCCTAGAAAATAGTTAATAGAAAAACTTGGTGTCATATTGTCTCTTGACCTGGCTAAGTTTGTTGAGGACAGAATGACCCAATTTCTTATAACTTATTTGTCAAAATCATATAGGGATACCATTTCCTCTGTGATAGTTCATCACTTAGCAGTGTGTTAGGAGTTAGGAGACTAACGGTTTTGTATTGCAGACAAAAATCTTGAGCTGTATATGATCGTTTTACCTTATTTCATGACTTTAATTGTCTTTTGGCTTCATTTAATGAAAGTCCAGGTTATTGTCTGACGTGTCATGAGTGTGTTTCTAGTGTAGTACTTCTGAATAACTCTTTAGGACTTAGTGACTGTTGTGTTGGACGAGTATGTGTGTATTTTTTGCCTCTTTTTTTTTTCTTTTTAAGTGTAGCTATTTGATAAAATCGGTTCACAATATTTTCACTTTTGAGGAGTGAGTTAGATAGAATTTTGAATTCTGATACACAAGAAAACTGTATTGCTTAGCCTCGTAGTAGTATTCTTTGATGTTGATAAGTGTACGTACTAATGGCCAATTACAGTACCATTCATTATGTTTAGTACTGATGTATCAGGTGTTTTGGTAGAATCACAAAATCAGAATTATTGAAAAAATTTCGTTCTGTTTTTAGTTTCCTGCAAAGATCCTCCCTAGCACTGTTTTGCAATGGAAAACTATTCTTACTATGATTCCAGGAACACATGGCTAACTATATTGCTCAATAAAGTAGCCAGAAGAAATCCTGCCAGTACCTTCTTGGCGATGAATGACATTCCAGGGTAGTGTAGTAGTTATTTTTCTCTTCCTTGAAAGTGCTAATAGTAGTATTATCTTTCAAATATTGAGATTTCTATATGCTGAAGAATGTTTCTGCATCTCTTTATCAATGTTGTGATTGCCCTGGAGGCTAACGTTTTAGAGAAGATACTTGCAGTAAAAAATAAAATGGTGGCTTTTGACAATAAAAGTTTTGCCTTCTTGGGGCTACTGGGTGGCCCAGTTGGTTAAGCGTCCAACATCGGCTCAGGTTGTGATCTCACAGTTCGTGAGTTTGAGCCCCGCATTGGGCTCTGTGCTGACAGCTCATCAGAGCCTGGAGCCTGCTTCGGATTCTGTGTCTCCCTCTCTCTCTGCCCCTCCCCCGCTCATGCTCTGTCTCTCTCTCTCTCTCTCTCTCTCTCTCTTTCAAAAATAAATAAACATTAAAAAAATGTTTTGCCTTTTTATGACTTTCCCAGCTTTTTAAGACAAACTAGGACAACTACTTTTATAACTTCTTGGCAAATGTTCAGAAAGGGCTTCTGTAGAAAGAGAATGTCTGAGTAATCTCAGCTCTGTGTTGAAGTGGCTACAGATTAGGTAGGGTCTTATCTTTCAACTTGTCAGTTCTCAAAAGCTGATGCAGAAGTCCCCTCAGCCTTTGAGAGGTGGATTAGTATTAGTGATTTTTCTGGATCATTCTTTGTAATGTAAATGGTTTTACCTTTTATAAGGATAATCTTTAGGATCTATAATTATGGTTTATTTAACTCTTTGTGATCTGTACTGATCAAGACAATCCAGAATTTTTTGAGTTTTTTCTTGTACCTGAAGTAATTCTGAAATCTCATCTCTCCTGCCATAAATGTTTTTATTTTAGTAAAGTCCCTAAAAATGTGTTAAAAACTATTTAAAAAATTTTTTTAATGTTTATTTATTTTTGAGAGAGAGAGTGTGTGAGTGGGGGTAGATGCAAAGAGAGAGGGAGACACAGAATCTGAAGCAGCTCCAGGCACTGAGCTGTCAACACAGAGCCTAATGCGGGGCTCAAACTCATGAACCGTGAGATCATGACCTGAGCTGAAGTTGGATGCTTAACGGACTGAGCCACCCAGGTGCCCTGTGTCAAAACTATTTTAATTATATCAGTCAAGACTTTTAATACATATTTAAAATAGTTGTTTTTTTCCCCAGTACACTTAGAATTTTGGAGCAACTTTTTCGTTCTTTTTTCTTTTTAAAAAAACCTCTAAGAAATCTTGAGGAATGTCATTGGAGTATCATAGAATGTACCCAAAGGATCTGTGTGTAAATGCATTTTTTTGAGTTTTCATTCATCCCTTAGCAGTGATGCCTCTTACTGATTTCTAGGGACTCAGTAATTTGTGTCTTAGTAGTTTGTGATTTAAATGTTCTAAACATATGTATAACATTGCTGTATATGTTAGTCTCTATCAATTCAACTTTCTAAGGACATTTAATAAGAATTTGTTGGATACGGATCATTTGTATTTTCTTTTTATACCCATATTTTTGGCCCTATTCTCTCAACTCCTGGATTTATTATTCCTAGTGTGCTATAGAAATGTATAAACATCTGCAATTGAAAACTGAAAATATGTAAATGGTAATATGTATATATGTATATAATATATAAAAATATTATATATACATTTATATACATATATAAACAAAATATATGTATATTGAAAATATGTAAATTATAATACAAATTTATAATTAAGAGAAGTTGATGAAATGTTTCAATTCGATAACCTATAGTGAATTTCAGCAACACATTTACAGTACTCTTATTGAATGTATCTTTTTTCAAGGGCACGTGGAATGAAAAACCCTTTAAGGATGGATTGCCCCTAGCCAAACATTTCAATAGAATAATTTTTTTAAAATACTGGCTTATCATTCTTTAATGAAGCTGTATGGCTACAATAAGTAATCTATTATCTAGAATTCTGTGGTAAGATATATCAAAATAATTTTTATTCAGCAGGTGAGGCAGTTTCACCTTGCATTTTATTAGCCTGTCAGAACCAATAAGCAATCAGAGACGCCATACATGTAAGGAAAAATTTACTTAGAGATGTTTCTATTACCCTTCTGATTGCAGCTTTTCCATATATAGACTACTATAATATTTAGAACGTTAGTTTTCAAATGGCTGCATCAAAATCACCTAGGGTATTTTATAAAATATTTATGGCTCAGCTCTAATTCTGAAAATGTTAGTTTAGTTGATCGTGACAGGAACCTGGGAATCTGTATTTTTGAAAATGTCCCAGTTGATTCTGATACACATATTTGAAAACCAGTTTTAGAATACAATATAATTACAAATATGTATTTTAAACTATAAAAAACACATTTGAAAGTGAACAACTTTAACAAAACACCTTCACCATTTTTGACTTACAATGCTAGCAAAATATTTTAAGATAAAAATTAATTGTTGACCTTTGGAATTGTTAAACTTGGGAATGGGCTTCCCGGGAATATGGACTAGGTCTTCTGTGAATATTTTTTACTGTGTTTGATATGATTTAGAATCGATTATTGGATAGCCCTGAAATACTAACATGTGTGCTGACCACAGTCAGTCTATAATTACTGCATTTGTGGTATGCCGAGTTTGAGGAGGGCTTTTAGACCCTGAATATGAGATGAGGTAGGAAAGGAGAGGATAAGAAAAAAGGAGTAATTAATTCATATTATCTGTCATGTGCTTGCTATCACTGGCTTAAGGAGTTTTTATCCAAAGGACTGCATAGTATTCTGTTATCCTTATTGTGCTTTAATTCCTGGTATGGATATTCATAGCTAGCATTATATATATATGTAAATATATATTTAATATGGATATATATATATATATATCCATACACACACACACACACACACACCCTTGACTCAGATGAGGGCAATTTATAAAGAATTGGTGATAGTTACACTTAATTTTTGCTTTCTAGAGAGTTCCTGCTAAAATACCCTTCTCTAATGAATTGTTCTGATTTTCAATTCTTAAAGTATATTTTAGATTAGTTCATCAGTAATTGTGTGTGTGTGTGTGGGTGTGGGTGTGGTATAGTAACTTTGCTTGTGTACAAGAATAGTGGCACACCATACATTTATATTTAGTACTACTATTTTCTAGGTATTGGGGACACAAAGATGAAATTAAGCAAGACTCTTGCCTCCAGAAGACATATTTGAAGATAGGCAAGGAAATAAGCATTTGTAACACACTGAGATAAATCTCATGGCAGAAATAAAAGCTTTTGAGAGAGCATAAACGGGAACTAGGTTATGAGAGATGAGTAAGGAATTGAGCCATGATATTTCAAGAGGAGGGAATAGTGTGTGAAAATATGAAGGCATGAAAACAGTATATGGAGAGACGTGAAATTATATGAGTAGAGTATAGAAAGCATAGGCAAGAGAAGTGGTTCCTTGAAATGTAGGTAGAGGCCAGAAGAACCCCCTAAGGAGACTAGACATCATTCTGTTAACATTTGCAGAGGAAGTATTGGAGGTGTTGAGCAGCAGTGGAGTCTCATGATCAGATTTGCATTTTAGTAAGCTTACGCTGCCTGCAGGGGTGAAAGAAGATAGGTTGAAGGATGGTAAACTGGGAAGAATTAGCAAACGACATGAAATAATCCAGGAGAAACATGGGGTGTGCTAAAACTAAGCCAGTGCTGGATAGAAGGGCAGAAATGTGAGAGATTTGATGGGTATGCTAACTAGGCAGGTCTTCAGAGATGGTAAAGTAGGAGAAAAAAAATCAGCCTTTGAAAGGGATTCTGAACCAGGGTCCATGCTTGGGCTTTAGAGGGTTCTGTGAATTGCCTGAAAACATACTAGACATTGTCCATTTGTGCAGTTATCCACATTTTTCTGGGGGACAGAGGTCTGTAGCTTTAACCATATTCTCAAACAAGTAAAAAAAAAAAATACAGACGGCCTAGTTGTATTTCAGAGTTTCCAACTTGAGATCTGTGTGGATGTTGTTAGTGTTAACTGAAATGGGGATATTGGATATATAGTAGAAAGGAATATAAAATAATTGTTTGGTAAAATATCTTGAGGGTACCAATATTTTAAAGGAGTTACAAGCCAACTTTTAAAACAATAGTTCAAAGACTTTTTCTTGCCTTTTAACATTATGTCCTAAGAAAAGTATTTTGTATTTAAAAACAAAGAAATAAGCAGAATTTATCTCTAAATTTTGATAGAGTTTGTATTTTGAAGCAGATTAAGTAAATCTTAAGTCATTTTATTACTTATTTATCAGGTCCTTAAGTTTTTAAATTTAAGTCATAGTGATATGAACATTTAAAATTGCTTATTTCAAGTAAGTGTGAACATTGAACTTGAGAATGCTGGGAGAACAGCATTGTGTGTGTGAGGACACCTTGTACTAGTGTGAAGTCCACTGAAGAGGATGCAAACCCAGTTTCTTTTCTGTTTATCAGTATGTGATTTAAGAATAGTTGTAGATTGGCTTTAACTGCACTGGTAGTTTTCTGCCAGTTAAACTCCGTGAAAGTGAGCCTGTTAGATGTATTTTATGCCTCTCTAAGTCAGATTACAGTTTGAGAGCATGAAAAAGTTGAGTATTGGTCTCAATACTGGTGAGGCACAATCCCATAAGCCATAGGCTGTTAGTTGTTTATAAATACCTTCATTATACTTACTTACCTGTGTTCCATAAATAGTTATTTTATATAAACCTCCATTTTCAATTGTTCTTTTCAGACGTTATAAAATAGATATAAAATTTTTTAGATTTGTGTATTAGGAATAAACTATGCAGTGACTGGAACTATGGTCTTTACATCAAGGCAAGGCTGCATTTTGATCTAGACAAGGCTGTTTGGTTTATTTTTCCCCACGCTCTGTCTTTTCAGGTTGAATTACTGATTTTTCCCCCTTTGTTTTGTTTGTTGTGGTTTTGATGTTTTTTTTCCTTTCAGCTAAAGGAGCAGCCCAGTGGTTTTCAAGAAGTGCCAAAGTGCACTGACTGTCTCATGATGACTGGTGCCTCAGGGAGGGTCATGATTCCTGGATACAGGATCGACCTGATCCTGGATGTCACTTCAAGCAGTCAGATCGTGGGGAAAAGCCTTGTCTAATGGCTAGCCTTCCTCAAAAGTCTGATGCTAGTCATCTCGGAAGGCCTCAGAAAAAGCCTTAAAGGTGAGCAGAGTAGAGTGTAGTTCTCTCTGGGGGCTGTGACTATTGGTTGGAGAATATGATTCAACATAGAATGACAACCCTAACTTGACAAATCCAGGTTCAACTGGTAAATTAACTTTAGTTTATACATTTGTTGGTGATGATGATCAGACCCCAACTTTTGAGTTGCTGGAAACGAATAACCTCTTAACCTTAAGATCTGTAAGGGGAGGAGTTTGAGATTTCCTGGGCCCTTCAGAACCTTAGGTTAGTATCTGTTGTCTTCAATGTCAGTAGCCTACTATCATAGCTAAGGAACATTTTGGTTATAAAATCAGATAAGTACAGATGGATTAAAAAAATTAGCTAGTGAGGTAATCTCTGAGTTTATATATTTATCATGTGTTAATTTGTATATCATGTATTGATCATGTGTATCAGGCAGTTGGGCTTCAGGATTCTGATGGAAAAGTTTGCATTTGATTTGTCTGTTATAATTAAGAAAAATTAACTACCTTTGAAGTAGTTTATGTAGTTCGTATTCTATTGCATTCAACTTGAAGAATATTAGGACTGTTGCATTATGTGAATAACATTTTTAGACTCAATAAAAAGATCTTTTAGAGATGCATTGAGCATTTTGTTTTGGAAAAAGTTTCGTTCTAGACTTCTTTCTCTGTGCTTTGAAGCACTTACAAAACCCAGTTGTCATATAATAACTTCTTGGTTGCCAAATTTTCAAGTAAACTCTAAAAATTTGTCCTAAGACTCAATAGGGTTTTTATCTATGTATTTATTTTGTTGTTGTTGTTGAGTTGCCTGTATTAGTAAAAATGAAAAAATAATATGGGCATGCACTATCCCCAATGTTTGTACATTTTTATGTTTAGATATTATAAATGTATAAATGTGTGTATATATATATATATATATACACGTATATATACACACACCTTATATTAATATTAGAAAATATCTACAAAAATAGAAATTTTTAAAGATGAGATGAAAAAACTTATACAAAGGAAATTCTGATATTTTCTTCCCTCACACCATAATGTATACCAGGAGTTTGCAAACTTAAAGGGCCAGGTAGTAAACATTGTAGGCTTTTCAGCCCATATGATCTGTTAAAACTACTCAGTTCTGTTGCTGTAGGGCAGAAACAGCCATAGACAATGTGTTGAACCAGTGAGTGTGGCTGTAGTCAATAAAATTTTATTTACCAAAACAAACATGGGCTGAATTTGGCTGGTGAGCCATAGTTTGCTGACCTCTGGAGTCTGTCTTGTTTTGTAGACCACTGAATTGCGTTATACTACTTTCAGGTCCTTTTCACCATGAGTTTTAGAGTGTAGTTGATCTTGCTTAATGAGGTGAGCAGAAAATACTGGTGGTCAGAATGTATTGTTTAGTTGAACAAATACTTCTTGAAACCAGTGATATTCAGACAAAAGGTTGGGTGCTAGGAGTATGAGTTTGGTGACAGAGAGGTCAACAGGTCATGGTGTAAGAAGTGAAATGATTACAGCACAAGCTGCTGAGAAAGTGAGGGTGGCGCTGGGAAATGATGTCTGAGGTTGGACTTTGAAAGATTAATTCAAGTTTGTGAAGCAGATGAGTGTAAAAGCATAAAAGGAAGTAGATGAGCATAAGGCATAAAGACAGGAAGAGAACCTTATACACCTCAGCACTGATAGTTGACAGAATGTTCAGGAAAGAAGCAGCAGGAAATGAGCGTGGACAGATGGCATGGCCCATTGTGTATGCCCTGCCAAGGAATGTAGACTGTCTTAGAGGTTGATGGTAATAACCATTGAAGAGATTTTGGTATAGGAGAAAGTGATCAGATTTGGATTTTAGAAAGATAGTAGCAGTAGTGTAGAATAAACAAGTTGTAGGTAATGTTGGCACCTTTTTTTTTTTTTTTAAACCTCCTTATAAAAGACAAAATTGTCTGTGGGTCATTTTATGCCAGAAATAAAATAAAGGAACTTGGAATAATATTGAGCAATAAAAAGAAATGGAGTACTGACATGCTATATAACATGGACAAACTTCCAAAACATTATGCTAGATGCAAAAGACCACAGATTGTATGATTCCATTTTTATGGATCATCTATAAAGTAGATTAGTGGTTGCCTGGGGTGGGCTGGGGACTGACTGCAAATGGGGATGAAGGATCTTTCTGAGGTCTGGAAATGTTCTAAAACTGGATAGTAGTGATGGCAAACTACGCAAATTTACCAAAAGTAATTGGACACTTTTAAAATGGGTGAATTTTATGGTGGGTAATTATTTTTCAATAAAGTTGTTAACATATTAGACCTCACCATTGAAATTTGTTGGAGTAAAACTTTGTGAAAGAATTATTTTCATATCATTGATTGCCAAGTAATAAGTGCTCTTTCCTCTGAACAGATACTGTTCTTAAATTTACTAGATTAAAAAAAAGAAATTTTTTTTTAACTTAAAGGATATGCATTGTAAGTAACTATGTGGAAACTACCAACTAAATGATTCAGATTATTAACTAAATTTTATAGAATTCCCTTTGACTAATAATTTCTTAATTTTCCTTTCCTTATTAAATATCATATGAGGAGAACTGTCTTAAATGCTTGTATTGGATAATAACATAAAAAGCTAGAAATAGGGGGCGCCTGGGTGGCTCAGTCGGTTAAGCGTCCGACTTCAGCTCAGGTCATGATCTCTCTGCTTGTGGGTTTGAGCCTCGCATCGGGCTCTGTCCTGACAGCTTGGAGCCTGGAGCCTGCTTCGGATTCTGTGTTTTCCTTTCTCTCTGCCCCTCCTCCCACATGCGCTCTGACTCTCTCTCTCAAAAATAAACAAACATTAAAAAATAAATAAAAAGCAAAAATAGCCTAAGGGAAATGTACTTGATTTTTTTTTTTTTCGAGGAAATAATTGCTAAAGGAAGAACCTGAAGTATGGTGATTTTAATTTGTCAGTTGTTTTTCATAATTTTAATAGTCATTGAAAACGAATGAAAAGAATGCAAAGCAATTGGAAAATGGTTAATAAAAATAATTTATTGAGGGCTTACTATGTGCTAGGCACTGTTTCTTAGAAACAGATTCTTACTATGTTACCTTCTTTTATTCCTGGCCGCCAAAATAATTTATATTGAATGTAATCATTAAGAAAATAATGTGTAAGACTTAATTTTGTTACTTTTCATTGTTTCAAGGTAATTTCACATCTCAACTCCCAATTCTGTGACAGTGAGGAAAATGAATGTTAGTAGAGCTGATTCTCAATTGAGAGGCATAGCTAGGACTAGTCTGTTGGGTTTTTTCTTTTTACTTCAGGTTTATTGCACCTTACACTCTAGTGTGGGATTTAAAAAGAAAACAAAAAGCAGTACAGTACTGTATAAGGATAGACGTCTAAATCAATGGATAAATTGAGAGGTCAGAAATAAAACCCATACGTTTGTGGTCAATTGATTTTCAACAGGGAAGCCAAGAGTTTAATGGGGAAAGAAGAATCTTTTCAACAAGTGGTACTGGACAACTAGATGGATATCCTTATGCAAGAGAGTGAAGTTGGACCCCTGCCTGACACCATATACAAAAATGAAATCAAAATATGTGGGCAGTGTAAATGTGACAGCTGAAACTCTTAGAAGAAAACATATAGGCTAACTCTTCATGACTTTGGATTAGGCAGTGGTTTTTTAGATATGACAGTAGAAGCACATTCAAAGAAAAGGTAGAAAAGTTTAACTTCATCAAAGTTAAAAACATTTGTGCTTCAAAGGATATTATCAAGAAAAGACCATATAACAGGAGAAAATATTTGCAAATCATATATCTTCATAAGGGCCTAGTATCCAGCATATAAAAAGAACTGCTATAACACAAAAATAAAGACAGCCCAATTGAGAAATAGGCAATGGATTTGAAATGATATTTCTCTAAAGACATACAAATTGCCAATAAGTGCATGAAAACGGTGTTTAGCATGATGAGTCATTGGGGAAATGCAAATCAAAACCATAATGGAATACCACTTTATGCCAATTATCATGGTTATAATTAAAAAAATGTATAGTAACAAATATTGGTAAGAATGTAGAGAAGCTAGAACCCTCATACATTACTGGTGAGAATGTAAAATGATGCAGCTGCTACCTACGGAAAATTAGTTGGCAGTTCCTCAAGAAGTTGAACGTAGAGTTACCTATTACCCCCAAACTCCATTTCTTGGTATGTACCCAAGAGAAATGAAAGTAAGTCCACATAAAATGTCTCAGTATCATTTATAATAGCTAAAAAGTAGAAACAATCCAGTGTTCATTAACTGATGAACAGATGAACAAAGTGTGGTATATACATACAATGGAATGCTGTTTAGCCTTAAAAGGGAATGAAATTCTGACATACTACAACATGGCCGAACCTTGAAAACATGCTAAGTAAAAGAAGCCAGATACAAAAGCCTAGTTACTACATGATTCCATTCCTATGAAATCCTCAGAATAGGCAATTCCATTGAAACAGAAATATATAAGGGTTGCTGGGGTTGAGGGTAAGAGTTGGTGCTAATGCGCATGGGGTTTCTCTTTTGGGTGATGGATGTGTTCTGAAATTACGTAGTGGTGATGGTTGTATAATTCTGCCTCCCTGGGTCAGCCATTCTAAAAACATGAAACAAAACAAAGGGAAAAACTTGTGTCTTTACCCTCATGTACCCTATTTTCCTTTCTAATGATTTTCTTAAATCTTGTTTCCTTTTGTAGCAAATTTAGGAATTATTTCTGATATCCCCTTGACTTTGCTACCTTCTTTTTTATTCTTTAATCTGTTACATTCTGACTTCTTCCATTCTTAGTAAGGTCAATAATGCTTTCTCTTTTTCCAAATTCATTCATAGGTTTTTGAGTTTTCTCTTCCATGAAGTTTTGCCTGCATTATTGAACACTCTTTCTTAAAAGTGGCTTCTGGGTTTATATTTTCCTGGCTTTTATTTGGCTTTTGGTTCCATTTAATCATTGATCTTGCTTTATGCCTATCTGTCCCCTTGTTACTTAGATTTTTTTTTTTTTTTTTGCCTTTACATTTGACCTGTTCATTTCAGGCAATTTCATTTATTCCCACAGCTTCATCCATCAGTATATACAGATTTCCATCTCTAAACAGATTACCAAGATGTGTTTTTCTAGCCATTATCTTTTAACTTTCTTACTTTTAATTTTTGAGATGGTGTCAGTTTATAGATATAACCCACATAAACAAAAGTTCTTTAGGGTCCTCATTAATTTTTAAGCATGCAAATGGTGTTACAGCACAAACTGTTAGAGCATTGCTGCTCTCGGGGAGGGTGTGTATTTTATTGAGATATAATTGACATAAACATTAGTTTTGGATATACAACATAATGATTTGATATTTTGTATATATTATGAAATGATCACTCCAATAAAGTCTAGTTAACATTAATTACTACACAGAAAAATTTTTTTCTTGTGTTGAGAGCTTTCAAGATCTACTCTCTTAGCAACTATCAAATATGCAATACAGTATTAACAGTAGTTACCATGCTGTATATGACAGCTCTCTGACTTCTTTATTTTATAATTGGAAGTTTGTACCTATTGTCCCCTTTCTCCCATGTTGCCGCCCCCAGCCACCTTTATCTTTCTCATTGAGTTTTGATGCTAAGCACTTGGGCATTCTCCCTTTTCCTTTTGTTTCCTACCTTGGGATATCTATACTCCCTTTACCAGGTATAAAAGGCCCTTTATGATTTGATCCCAACTTTCCCCATGCTTTATTTGGTTTACATTGCATCTGAGTGCTTCACCAACACCAAAATGTTGTTCACTGAGTCCATCACACTTTATTTACCGGTGCCTGTTCCATGATTCTGGGGTGCTTCCTATCTCTTCCTACCTCTCTCTTCCCAAAATGTACTCAGTATTTGTTGAGACACTGGGCAAATGCTACCTTCTATAAAGCTTTTAGGCATTTAGTCACATTTTTTTCTCTGTACTTCTGGGGCTTAACTCTTATCACTCTTACCCCAGTTTATATTCATTCTGTTACTTGTAAGCTTCTATTGCCACTAGATTTTGTGGTGGCCTATCACACGTCTTTCAGTTTGGAAACTCCTATATTTTAACTTATTTCTTTGATATATTTTTTTCCCATCTGTGTCTCTCTTCTGACTTCTGAATTTATCCATTACTGTTATCCTCATTATTCTTAGTTATCTTTTCTGTCCTTCTTCCATCTTTGTTCTTTCTTGGAGTTTTCCTTAACTGGATTGGTAAAGGGCTTGGCTTGTGCTAAAGTTTGTATATTGTTTTATTGAGATGAAATTTGCATAATTCAGTGGCATTTAGTAAACCTTTCCTCGTTAATAAAACTCTCATACTGGGAAGAAATCTAAAGATGCTGTAACAGAGTGCATTGGTTCTTTAATCCTAAGCAGCAAATCCTGGGATAGTAGATTTCTTGCATATACCTTTTTCTCAACCAGATAATTTCAGTTTTGGTATCTTTGGCTGTTCAACTGTTCATGGAAATAATCAGAACAATAATTGAGGGTTATAACTGTTGAAGGGTAAAACCTTAGGGAGAAAAAGGAAGTTGAAGGACTAAGTTTTGAGTCTTAGAACTATTCCTACATTTACTGGGAAGGAGGAAACTGAAATGAAATTTAAGGGCCTAATCCTAGTTACGTGGGTTTGTTGTTGTTACTATTTGTTCTGAGGAAGAACTAAGGCTGTGTTATATTTGTGGAACGAAATTTAAGGAATACTCAGATTCACCAAAAATGTTAACATTTTATTTGAAGCTTTTTTTCATCCATATTATCTGAGCAAATCTGAGTAATTGGCATTAGAGTGGGACTTGATCCTGCAGGTGCCAGCTTTCTATTTATTAAATCACAAAGGCGTTTATCATTAATTTGGTTTAGAACGTGTGCTTCTCTGCCTTTAATACACATTTTGTGCCTCTCTGCATGTTCTGCAACAAAGCAAACAAACTGACAGGCATCTAGTTGAACCTTCAAGAATTCTGAAAATCTTCTGCCAAATTTATTTTTTAGGGTATTGGTTCAGCTCCTGTAATTGGACAAAAGTAACAGTGGCTTTAAAAAGATGGAAAATTTTTCTCTCACATCAAAGACAGAAGTGGTTAGTGGTGTGGGAGGTAGGGTGGTTTTGCTCCAAACTGTGTCTAAGTCCTAGGTTCCTTCTCCTTTTTTGTTTTGTCTTTGCTTTTATGTGTAGAGTTGGTAACTGGTTTAACAATGTACTCTACCTAGTTCAGTGCTACAAATGAATTTCACCCTGTGGGAAGGAGTAAAGAATATGGAGGGCAGGCAGCCACCTAATGTGAGCGTGACGTAAAACTTGTATGTAGCAGCTCCAAGCAAAGTCCATCAACCAGAACTTGACCATACTTAGTGAGGCAGAACAAAGCATGTAATCTCTGCTTGGGTGGCTATGTGTCTAGCTAAAATTTGGGGGTTTTGATTAGAAGGAAGAGAGATTAGATCTTAAGAAGCAGTTAGCAGTTTCTGAAATAAGATGTATGTTAAAGAAATTAATTTTATTTTAAAAGCTTTCGAAACTACTTTCTAGTATGACAGTTTGTTCTAGGTTTATCTTGTGCATTTTTGCTCCAGACCTGGAATCCTACATTAAAGATGTAACCTAATTCTCTCTTGTTTGAAGCTTTAGTTTCCTCAGCTTTTAAGATGGGGACAATAATAACTATATCTCATGGTTGTTGTAATAATTAAATGAGATAATAAGAGCTTAAGAAATGTTACTGTTTTTATTATTTTCTATTACAGTACAAAAAGGAGAGCTTCTAATTCTCGTAGAGGCCAGAGAAGACAGGGAAGGCGACGCTGATGCTGTCAGGAAAGACAGGGTCTTAGGGGGATATAGAAATATTTAGAAACTTATCAAGACAAGAGACTAACCAGTGGGTGTGATCTCCATTAGTTAAGACTGGAGCCTAAGATTTTGTTTTGACCTTTAAAAAAACAAAAGCCCTTTTTCCTCATAGCCTTTAGCATAATCTCTAGTTACAGGTAATGTGTGTTCCTTTTGTTTACCACAGTAACCCCAGTGCCTGGCATAGAGTAGCTACTCAGTTGATATTCATACCATGAATGATTTTTACAGCACTTATAAACACCGCAAAATTTAGCATTTGATTATATATGTATATTATTTTTCTGCAGTTACTTCATAAGTGTTGCCTTATTCTTAGCTCTGCCATAGCTTGGGAACTACTACTAATTGATCCAATTTCTTTGAAAACAGGAACTTTTAATTCTCTGCAGATTTTTGCCACTTGCCCATTTTTTTTTTTTTTTTTTTTTTTTTTGTGCCACTGGATATGGTACTCTGTATTGGTTTATGTTTGCTTTGTTGTTTTTATTGTCCTTTTTGTTTAGCCATAATTTATATGCAGTATAAGTATAGTACTTTCAAGTATAAAACACGAGTTTTGACAGAATAAACATTGTGTCAACAACAGTTATGATGTAAAATATGTCTTATAACTCCAAAAACATTTTGTTGCGCCATGCCCCTTTGCAGTTAATTTCTGTCGTCATTTCCTGGAAACAACTGATCTGCTTTCTGTCACTGTATCTGACTGTCTATCTGTCTATCTCCGTCTATCTATCTAGTTTTACCTTTTCTAGAATGTCACATAAGTGGACGCATGAGTATACATAGTCTGTTGGGTCTTGCTTTCTTTCACTTAGCATAATGCTGTTGAGATGCATCCACACAGCTTCCTGTGTCAGTGGTTTGTTCCTTTTTATCGTCGGGTAATAGTCCAGTGTCTAGCTATACTGCAGTTTGCTCATTCAGTCACTAGATAGAACATTTAGGTTTTTCCATTTATTTTGATCGTTATGAATAAAGCCACTGCGTACTTGGCGTATAGGTCCTTCTGTGGACATAAGTTTTCACTTCTCTTAGGCATATACATAGTAGTATAGCTGGTGGGTGATATGCTAAGTGTATATGGAGCTTTATAAGAAACTGCCAAACTGTTCACTGGGGTGGCTGTACTACTTTTGCATTCCTGCCAGGAATATACGGGAGTTCTAGTTGCTCTCCATCCTTCCAACACTTGAATTTTTTCAGTCTTTTAAATTTTAGACAACAGAGAGGGTGTGTAGTGGAATTTCATTTTCGTTTTAGTTTGCATTCCCTCAGGACTAATGGTGTTGAACATCTTCTCGTATATTTATATGTCATCTGTATATCTTCTTTGGTGAAGTGAGTGTTCATAACCTTTGCCTATTTTTTATTGGATTGTGTTGTTAGTACTGAATTTTAAGAATCTTTTACATATTCTCGATACATGTCCTTTATTGGATACATGTTTTTCAAATGTTTCCTATTAATCTATGTCTTGCCTTTTACAGTGTCTTTTGAAGAGCAAATGTTTTAAATTAATTTTTTCTTTCATAGTTTGTGCTTTCTGTATCCTGTTACAGAAATTTTTGTCTAGCCCAGTGTTACTAAGATTTTTCCCTATATTTTCTTCAAGGAGTTTTATGGTGTAAGCTCTTACTTTCAGAGTCATGATTCATTTAGAATTTTTATGTCTCATGGGAGGAAAGTATTGAGATTTCATTTTTTGACACATCGTTAGCTAATTGTGTCAGTTCCATTCGTTAAAAGGATAATCCTTTCCCCATTGCATTGTTGTGGCATCTTTGTTGAAAATCAGTTGGCCATTTGTGTCTGTTTCTGAGCTTTCTATTCTATTTTGATTTTTGTGTCTGTCTCTTGCCAGTACAACACTGTCTAGTCTATTGGTTTTATAAATCTACAGGTCAGTTAAAGTCTCCAGCTTTTTTTTTTTCCCCCAAAATTGTTCTGTGTATTCCAGGTGTTTTGAATTTCCATATCATTTTAGAAGTAGCTTGATAATTTTTACAAGAAAGCCTACCACAGTTGTTTTTTAAGTAAGCTGTATGCCCAACGGAGGGCTTTAACTTAATGACCCCCAAATCAAGAGTCCCATCCTTGACTACTGACTGAGCCAGCCAGCTGCCCCACCTGCTATAGTTTTGATTGGAATTACACTGAATCTGTAAAGTTACTTTGGAAAAGGCGACACCTTACATTATTAGTTATTCTAATCCATGGAGATGGTATATCTCTCAGAATTTTTAAGGCTAATTTTTCTTGGCAGTGTTTGTACTTTTCATATATGTAGTTTACATGTATGTAATTTTTATATATTTTGATGCTATTGTTAATTGGTCTTTTTGCTTTCAATTTCTGATTGTTGCTAGCACATAGAAATGCAGTTGATTTTTGTATTTTGACCTTGTAATCTCTGACTTTCCTAAATTCACATACCATGTAGTAGCTTTTTCTAGATTTTTTAGCATACAGAATCATGTTGTTTGTGAATATGGACAGTTTTACTTCTACTTTTTCCATATCTGATTGCTTTTTATTTCCTTTTCTTGCCTAAATGTGCTGGTAGAAGCAGTGAGGATGGACATGTTTGCCTTGTTCCTTATCTTGGGAGATGGGGTGGGGAGTGAAACCTTTTACCACGTAAGTGTGATGTTAACTGTAGGTTTTTGGTTATGTTCCTTTTATCAGATTGTGGAAGTTCTCTTTTGTCCCCAGTTTGCTGAGTTATTATTATTTTTTAATCATGAATGGGTATTGAATTTTGTCTGTTTTTAATGCATATGTTCAGATCATCATATGACTTTAAATTTTATAGTGAATTATTAAAAAATATATTTTTTAAATTTTTTAATGTTTATTTATTTTTGAGAGAGAAAGAGAGGGACAGAACACAAGTTGGGAGAGGGGCAGACAGAGAGAGACACAGAATCTGAAGCAGGCTCCAAGCTCTGAACTGCCAGCACAGAGCCTGACGTGGGGCTCGAATTCATGAGCCATGAGATCATGAGCTGAGCCGAAGTTGAACGCTTAACTGACTGAGCCACCCGGGTGCCCCTAAAAAAAAATTTTTTTTTACATTTATTTATTTTTGAGAGACAGAGACAGAGCACAAGTGGGGGAGGGGCAGAGAGAGAATGAGACACAGAACCCCAAGCAGGCTCCAGGCTCTGAGCTGTCAGCCCCGATGTGGGGCTGGAACTCACAAACCATGAGATCATGAGCTGAGCCGAAGACGCCCAAGACTGAGCCACCCAGGGGCCCCGTGAGTTATTAATTTTTGCTGTAAACCAACATTGTTTATGTGTATGTATATATGTGTCTGAGTGTAACCTTGTTATATATTGTAAAGATTAGAAAGCTGATACACAAAAGTTGTGATGTAGGTAAGCAAACACAAGAACCCAGAAAGCAGCATTCTGAATTATTTGCTATAAAGTCAGACAGAAAAACATATTTTAGTAAGGTGACAGTATATGGCACAGTGTAAACATTGGATGAATCCAATAAATAACAAAGATATAGCAAAATGGGAGATGGTGGGTTTAAATCTTGTTTTTTCCTAAACCTGCAGTAACTTGGACACATGTATCCATCTCTTTGTATCAAGGTTTTCTTACCCTCCTCCCACCTCCAAATGATAATTCCATATTTCTTTGATTCTAAGAAACATTGTCTACCCATTCCCTACCCTCTTCAGCTTTTCTGAAATCAGGAGAAATGTGTTGGCTTTTTCAGCAGGGAGGTAACAAGTGATGGACTCGTATCTGCTCATGCCTACGTCAGTGCATGTTTTAGGCATAGGTGTGGGTCATTGAGGTCTCATTCAGGCTGAACTGTTTGCTTATTTGCTTTGCTAGCACCTCATGTCATGTGAAATTTAAAAAAAAATTTTTTTTTAATGTTTATTTTTGAGAGAGACAGAGTATGAGTGGGGGAGGGGCAGAGAGAGAAGGAGGTACAGAATCTGAAGCAGGCTCCAGGCTCTGAGCTGTCAGCACCTAGGTGAATTTTTTATATTCTACTTAAAAGAGTTAAAATGTTTCAGTTTAACATGAACATTTGGCTAATATATTTACAGAAGGGCTACTAAAGGAAGGTAAGATTTCCTTCCCATTCTCATTTTCTTTTCATAAAGTCTTAATTTGCATTAAAAAATTAAATTTTTAAATGTTTATTTATTTTTGAGAGAGAGAGAGTACGCAGAGGAGGGGCAGAGAGAGAGAGGCAGACAGAGGACCCAAAGCAGGTTCGCACTGACTGCAGAGAGCCTGATGTGGGGCTCAAACTCACAAACCGTGAGATCATGACCTGAGCTGAAGTCAAATGCTTAACTGACTGAGCCACCCAGGTGCTCTAATTACTTGCATTTTTAATTGTGTTTATTCACATATGTCCAGTTTTTTAAAAACTTTTACTGTGGAGCTTTCAAACATATATACAAATAAGGAAAATAAAATAATAAACATCAAGAACCCTTACCCAGCTTCAATTGTTACACACATTTTGTTGGTCTTGTTTTTATCTGTTCTGCTCCTACCCGCCCCCCATACACATTTTTGGTGGGAATATTTTAAAGCAAATTCCAAACACTATCATATTTCATTCATAAAAACTTCTGTATGTCTCTTTTAACATCTAAGGACAGCAAAATGTATCTGTCTGTATACATCAGCAATGTTCCATACTCCAAATGAAACTTAAATATATTTTGACATTTTGTTAAATTTAAATTTAATCTTTTTTTTTTTTTTTTTTTAAAGTAAACTCTAGCCCAATGTGGGGCTTGAACTCCCGGCCCTAAGATCAAGAGTCACATGGCTCTACCCACTGAGCCATCCAGGGGCCCTTTAATTTTAAGTTTTAAATAATTAAGTTAAATTACTTTTAATTAATTTATAGCTTACCAAAAATTATAAGGGGTCCAATCAATAATAGAGTCTAATATCTAGGCTATATCCCAGTTTCCCTAATTGTCTCACAAATGTTGACAGTTATTTGAATCAGAATCCAAACACAGTTCATATATTACATCTGATTGTTATGTATTTTTAATGAGAAGTTTCACAGAAGTTTAACAGAAATTTGGCTTCCTAATTCTTGCTTAAAAATTTTCAGAGAACTTATTGCCGTATGGTGAATTAACACTGAAGTGAGAAAAAACATGATACATGGAATAGACATGCAATAAATAGGTGAGGCAAAGAAAGGCACTTAGAATTGCAGACTTCTGAAAGTAAAACTTTCCCTGATTGTGAAGAACTGTTACTGAGAAATCAAACATTTGGCCAAAGTCAACTTTTTTTTTTTTTTTTAATTTTTTTTCAACGTTTATTTATTTTTGGGACAGAGAGAGACAGAGCATGAACGGGGGAGGGGCAGAGAGAGAGGGAGACACAGAATCGGAAACAGGCTCCAGGCTCTGAGCCATCAGCCCAGAGCCCGACGCGGGGCTCGAACTCACGGACCGCGAGATCGTGACCTGGCTGAAGTCGGACGCTTAACCGACTGCGCCACCCAGGCGCCCCCAAAGTCAACTTTTTAAAGAGAGGCATTGTATCATCTCGTAACTTATAATTGAAATGGAGATAATAATCAAATGGAAATGCAGATGAAACACTGGTAGTCTTTGAATTATACTCTTCAACTAAAGGTTAAACTAAAGGTTAAACTGAAGGAGCTAAACAAGCTATAAAAAATGACTGATGTTCTGCTTAATTTCTAAAAGCCAAAAGGGATTCAGAAGAACCTCTAGACCCAGTATGGAGAAGACACAGACTCAAACTATATGATCTTGAAACTCAAACTTAGTGGTATTGGAAGAAGAAAGGGTCATGGAGCTGTATAGATAATTGTGTGCTGTTGTTGGGGGAAATTTTTATACACATTTAATGTTAACTTTTGCGGAACCAAAGAAATATGTTAAATTGATGATAGGCCTTAGAATCATAAGTTATAAGTAATAGGTGTGTTGGAGGACTGAATGAGATGATTTAAGCAGGAAGATTTAATTGAAAATCTGGTACAGAGTTTAGCAAGTGATGAATTGTCAGGCTGTTAACTTCCTGTGTGACTTGGGGCAGTATTTGGTATGAACAAGATGTCTTTAAATTTTTTTTTTTCTGCTTCTTGAAAAGTTTATTATTTTTAGGGGGTACAGTCTGTTTCCAGAAGATAAGGATATACATAACTTAGTGTAGAAAGTTTTTTGAAAACTTTTCATACTTGAAGTATTAGGTGTTCTCAGTTACCTAGAAAATGATGATCCTCATAATGATTCAGAAAGCTTTTACTATTTTTTAAGGTTTCTTTACCAACATGCTTTTAAATTAAACTTCTGACCTAATACTTTATAATTGATTATAGTTTTAATGTTGAATTCTTTATCATTTGAGACAGTATTTAACAGTTTTGAGTACTTTTATGTTATTGTACATCTTTTAAGAAAAATATTCTTTTCTGGTTGTGTGTGTATTTGAAATTTAGTTTTGTAGTTTGACAAAATTATGCTTTATATATTAAGTACTCTGGTCATTTTGAGCATGTTAAATCATCACTTTAATAGCAGGGGTAGAGAAAGTGTCATGGCCTTAGGACATAACATATTGTATATTTTTTCATCTATAATTGTTTTTTATATCAGTCTCTTGCTTTTTTTTTTGCTTTCATTAACTTGTTTCTTCCTCTTGTTCCTATTCCTTTTGCCATCAGTCACCCTGGTGCTTTTCTTAAACTATTACATTAGCTTCCTAATTTTTTATTTTTTTCAATCTGTCATACCATGGCAGTAATTATTCTAAAGCACACCACTTGAGTGCATTATTCTATTGTTCAAAATGTTTTATTGCTTTCTATCGTCTACTAGATTAGGACCCTTCACAGTTTAGCCAGTCGCCTTACTTATCCATACATCATTTATTCATTCAGCCATATTTACTGAGTTTCTTCTATGAACCAGACACTGTGCTAGGTTCTGAGGATCACATGATGAGTAAAAAACAAGCAGGAGCTCTGCCCTCCCCCCCGACCCCCCATTGGTCTAGTTGAGAAGACAAAGATTAATAAAAATATCGCACAGGTAAAAGTAAAATTGCAAGAATATATCCTGCAAAAAAGAGAAAAATGTGCCATAAGAGCTTACAATAAGGGCACACTAGTTCTAGTCAAGGAGGTCATGGAAAGTTAAGATCTGAAGAGGTGAGTAAGATTTACTACGCAAAAAGTGGGAAAGGTGATCATATCAGGTGGGGGGACTGTACAAAGACTCTTTTTCCCAAAGGGAATATGTTTTGAGAACAAGCCTAGAAAAGACTAATGTGACTTAGAGCGTTAAAGAAAAGGGATCATTGTATAAAATGGAAAAGAAGCTTGGGCTTGACCACGTAAGGGGCTTTGAAGCAATGGCAAATAATGTTATTACAGTATAAAAGCAATAGGAGGCCATCCAAGGGTTTTATTTGGAGGTACTCGGTGGAGGAGAGGAAGACAAATGGATGTTGGAAGACCATTTAGGCTTTGTTGCATCAGTTCTGCCAATAGCTTGGCCGAGGAACTTGGTGACGGTGGAAGAGATAGAAAGAAGCAGTCATTTTCAGAGGTAGTTAGAAGGTTAAATCAACCAAATTTGCTTACACGTAGTACATTTGAAGATGTAAGGAAGAGGGAATTGACTCCTTGCAATATTGGAGAGATTATGGTAGCATTCATTGAGCTAGGAAATGTTGAAAGAGTATCATTTTGGGTGGAGGAAAATCACGAGTTCAGTTTTGAACATGTTGAGTTTAAGGTACCTTTGACCCATTCAAGGGGAAGGTGGTTAAGTAGACAGAAGAATATTTGGTGCTCAGAAGAAAGATCTAGGCTGGGCATCTGAAAATGTTTAATATTATCAGAGTATAGATAGTAAACGAAGCTGTGGGTAGGTGGGTTGAGGGTTTAGAGTATAAATTGGCCAAGGCTTAAAACTAAACCTTGAGGATCTGTTGCATTTAATGGTATTGGAGGTTTAGTCTGGGTTGTGGGTGAGGGAGGAAGACGGAAGAAGAGCCAGAGGAGGAAAACCGGGAGAATATTCTAGCGTGAAAGGGAAAGGAAGAGTGTCTTTCTAAAGAGTTGTAAATAGTTTTTTGAATGCTGGTGGGGGGAAGCTAAATGTGAAAACTCTCCACTAGATTTAATGGCACCATTATCTATTTCTGTGTAACAAATCATCATACATTTTAGAGGCTTGAAACAACAGTTTATTATTCTCAAGATTCTGTGGGTTGACTTCATTCAGCTGGGTGCGTAACTGGGGCTGGAACACTGAAGATGGTGTTTTCCTAAGTCTGGGGCCTTGGTTCTCGCTGTTGCCTGGGCACTTTGCTGCTTGTCCCTGTGGCTTCTATCTCCACGTGATGTCTCATTAGTCAGTGGTCTAGTTCAAGCTTCTTCATGTGGTGGCTGGCTCCCGAGAGGGTGATAGTGAAACTGTGAGGCCTGTTAAGACTTAGGACTGGCACGCTTTCCACACTTGTCATTTACCACAATGACCAAAAAAAAGAAAAAGATCATGGGTGACTTAGTGTGAGAATTGTTTTAGTGGACTGAAGAGACTAGGGAATGACTAGCAGTTGAAGAAAAAGTTCTTTTCATTCCTTTATATTTCCTCTAAACTTGACCCAAAATCGGCTCTAATTTCCTGAATGCTTCTGGTTTCTTTCCCCACGTGCTCACTTTCCCTGAATGTTGTTCCTGTCTCCCCCATATTAAAACCTTACTCATTCTTAAAGGCTTTCTTAAAATCTTCAGTTTCTCTCCCTTGTACTTTACTCTTGGAGTGTGAGATCAAAAAATTTTGCAAGAAATGATACATGGTCACGGTCTTTGTATTTCTGAATAAGGCAAGAATTTGGTGGTTATATTCTGTGTAGGCCTCAGTGAAGTATGTCCATATGTAAATTCTCATTATGAGTATTGTACACTAAGTTAGGTGGAGTACTTCTTATGTCTTCAACATATGGAATGGTTGTTTCTCCATCCCCTGCTGTAGGTGCCACACAGGTTTTGCAGCTCATGTCTTTGTGTCCTTTCTGTGTGAGCACATACAAGGGTCATAGAGATTAAGTACATACACGGCAAGAGAATCATCTTTCCAGCCTTGGAGGTGAGACTCCTTGGCTCTGTGACCCACCACAAACATTACCATAGAGTCTGTGTTGTGTGTCTTCATCTCCATCCATAAGTGCGTTGCGGTGGGGGGAGTACAGGTCTTCCTATTGGCAGGACTCGGAGGTGCTCGGGTTCTCATTGCTGCCCTCACTCTGCCCCCCATATTCTTGTGCTTTTCCTTAGGCTGTAGGACCTCATTGATTTCATTGGACAAGTACTATGATGGGGGGTGGGGGACACAGAAAAGAGTAAGATCCCTGACCCTGCCCTCTCTCAAACTGGTGAGATTGGTAAATAGGTTATTAAAACATAAGGTGGGAAGTATTATTAAAGGACATGTTATTTGAATTACTTCAGTAATAGGACCAGGCGGCAGAATATCCAAGTAAGTGCAAGGGGAAACCACCTAAGTGTTGGTACAGATTCGTCAGTCTTGGCTCTCGTCTTCGGCTCTGGTGTGGTTCTCATCCAGGAGCCAGATAGGCTGTGTGCCGGGAAGATCTGCTTGATTCCTGAATTAAAGATGTTTTAACAATAAATGTTTTATCTTCTTTTACTGTTTGTTAACTTTTATTTTTTACATTCTGCACGTTTAAAGAATAAGTAGTAATGTGTAAGAATTCTGGTTATCTGAGGTTTTATAGTAGTTTTTCTTAAGGTGAGCCAGCTAAAATGTCTCAAATATTATTTGGCTTTGGTACAGTTCTTATTAAATCTTGACACAGTGCCATGCTTTAGTAGGTGCTCAGTGCGAAGTTAAGCCTTAGTCCATTCTTAGCACAGTCACAAATAATTACGGTCTGAACTGTGATCAAACACAAAACAATTGAATAAAGGACAAATTGTACTTTTATAACGAAGTTTGAGCAGGACTAATGATGAACTATCACCTACCTAATCTGCCTTTTACTTTTATTTTTTTAACTTTTTTTTTTTTTTTTTTTGGTGAGTTTACTTATTTGAGGGGAAGGGGTGGAGAGAGAGGGAACCTCAAGCAGGCTCCTCACAGTCAGCACAGAGCCCGACATGGGACTTGAACTCACGAACTGTGAGATCATGACCTGAGCTGAAGTCAAGAATTGGATGCCTAGCCGACTGAGCCACCCAGGTGCCCCTGCCCTTGACTTTTTATATCTATGGCGAAATAAATTTTGTTCTTTTTAAATAAGAAGTTCAGGAAAGATTCAGAGGTGAAAAGGCAGGCAAGGCAGGAAGATAGATCTCCGAAGGAAAGAAGGAAAATAGAGCAGTCTTGCTAAATTTAAGTTGGAGTTGTTTTCTTTTCTGTCAGCTACCAAGATAATTACAAAAATGTCTGTAATGGTGGTATCAGTGAAATGAATCATTTAAAATAATATAGAAAACCTCAATTGTATACAAGTAAAAATAAAACTTTGTTAGTATAAACAATAATTTTCTTTGTTAGTCCATTAGACTGAAATTTGCCAAGTATAATTTTATGAAGACTCTAATAAAGACCAATACCATGATTATGGAAAAATTATTGTATTGTTAAATTCAGCATGATTTATCCAATTCTTAAAACTTGCAGTCCTTAGATGCTCTCAACTTGATTATACAGCAGGGACTATTTGAGTATGTATTCTCCAAGCTGATTTCTCTTGACATGGAATTTTATATTACAACTTATCTCTACAGCAGGGATAGTAATAGTACCTACCGTGTTGTTTTGTTATAAATATTATATGAAAAGCCCATAGAATGGTGTTTGGCACATAGTAAGTGCTCAATATGCTAGCTATTAATTATTGTGTATTTTTATTGTTATTCTCATGTATTTGAGAATTGGGAGAGAACAGCAAAAGGGAGAGAGTATATTGCTGTCTCTCTCCATTGGATAAAAGAGTAACTAGGGGAAAAGCATAGGACGCTTTGTAAAAACAATATAAATTGTTTATAAGATATACTGATTAGTGGCTTAAAATCACTAGATTTTTAAATGGATGCTTCAAAATTTTTTTCTAAAAGTACTTATTTTCATAATTAAAGTTTTTTTTCCATTTAATAAATTAGTTTTTTTAAATACGGATATTTCAACACTTGATTTTTATTTTTTTCCTATTCTGTGATAATGGGACTACTTCTTCAATTTTTAATTTAAATTCTAGTTAGTTAGCATATGGTGCAATATTGGTCTCAGGAGAATTCAGTGATTTAACACTTACAACACCCAGTGCTCATTACAAGTGGCCTCCTTAATACTTATCTCACCCATCCCCAACCACCCCCTCTATCAACCCTCAGTTTGTTTTCTATCATTGTGAGCTTCTTATGGTTTGTTTCTCTCTCTGTCACCCCTCTTATATGTTCATCTGTTTTGTTTCTTAAACTCCACATATGAGTGAAATCATATGGTATTTGACTTTTTCTGACTGCTTAATATTGTTTACCATCATACACTCTAGCTCCATCCACGTCATTGCAAATGGCAAGATTTCATTCTTTTTGATGGCTGAGTAATATTCCATTGTATAGATATAACACATCTTCCTTATCCATTCATCACTCGATGACACTTGGGCTCTTTCCATAGTTTGGCTATTGTTGATAATGTCAACACTTGATTTTTAAAAATGTAGATTATGGTTTCAATAATTATTATTGATTATGATTCAATAATGTGTTCTCTCTCAAAATAAAATCTTAAAAAAATTTTAAAAATTTAGTGAATGAAAGAACATTGTACTCAGTGTTAACTTTCTTCCCTCTTCCTCATCCCCACCCCATCATGAATTTTGTCTGTAGCTTTTTAGTTCATTTTTATTTCTTTTGCTACATGCACATGTTAAACATATGTAAAAAAGGCGAAGTACTTGTTTAACAGTGCATACAAATGCTTTTCTATGTATGCCATTTTGCATCTTGCTTTCTTTTCATCTGATACTGTTTTGATTCACAAATAGACTCACACTTGTAGTGTCGCCCAATGTAAGAACAAGATGGTATTTTGGAACAGCAGAGAAAAGATGTTCTTTTCAGTAGCATGTCATTTGGATATCCATTTGAGAAAAAAAAAAAATCCACCTTCATTTCTACCTTATATAACAAACTCAATTCCAGGTGTATTTCAGGTTTCAATGTAAGTGGTAAAATAATAAAGCTTTTAGGAAATAGAAGAACATTTTCATGATCTTTGAGGGCACAAGTGCTAACTATGGAAGAAAAATAAGATATTAAGATATAACTTAATAAAAATAAGATCTTATAATAAATTTATAAAAAGCTACCACTAGAATAGTAAAAGAGGTCACAAAGTGGGAGAAGATCTTTCCAATATGTATATCTAACAATGGACTCATTCAGGATATATTAATAATTTTTCAAATAAATAAAAAAAGGCAGGTAACTCAATTTTTAAAAAGTAGGCAGAAGACATTAACAGGCACTTCACAAAAGAGCACCTTTGCTCCTAGGTATATACCAACAGAAATGCATACTTAATGTTTTTCATAAATACATGCTTTAATTTCATAGTTGTACTGTTTATAATATACCTAAACTAGAAACAACCTAAGTGCTTATCAACAAAAAAGTAGATAAATTCCAGTACATATTCTCTCTCTATCCCTCTTTCCTTCTGTCTCTCTCTCGGATTCACACACTATATGGCAGTGGGAATGAATGATCTACACTTATATGCAGGAGTATGAATCTCACCCCCATAATATTGAATGGAAGGAGCTATAAACCAGAGAGATCATATTCTATAATTCCATTTATATAAAGTTCAAAATCAAGAAAAACTGATCAATTGGAGAGGGATAATGACTGGAGGGGGCATAAATTAGTAAGGTTCTGTTTCTTGATATAAATGCTAATTACACAAGACATTCAACTTGTGAAAATATATCAAGCTGTCCATACATGATTTATGTTATTTTACGTATGCATGCATGAATTGTATGTATTTTATATTAAAAAATATTGTTTTGAGATCTATTCATATTGGATCTTAGAGGTCTCATTTATTCATTTTAACTCTGGTTTATAAACAGACCACAGTTTATTTATTGATTCCTTTACTGGACTTCTAGGTTGTTTCCTGTTTTCCTGTTTCAAATAATGTTGTAGACAGTATTCTTTTACATGGCTTCTTGTAAAAATATATGAGAGTTTCTCTAAGACGTATAACTAGAAGTGGCATTAGTGGGTCCTAGTGTAAGCTCAACTTTAGCTTACCAGATATTATCAAATTATTTTCCAAAATGATTGTATGTAGGAGTGATGGAAAGTTCCCATTGCTATATATACTTGTCATCACTTTTGTCAACCTTTAAAATTTTGCTAATACGATGGGTGTGAAATGGTATCTCCTCAGTATTGTAATTTGTATTATGTGGCCATATGGATTTTCTCAGGGTCCGCCCCCCCCCCCCCCCATTTTTCACTGTTGGGAAATAACCTGTTCATAATTTTGTACATTTTTATGGTTAATTTTAACATTTTTCTTGATTTATGTGCAATTTGCCTTGATTCTCAAAGTCCATATATTGAGAGAGACCTCCATTTGTGATTTTAACACATTGCTAGAATTTCAGCTGTAGACTTTAGCTTTGGAGTAATTCAACCTTCCTAAGAATATTTTTCCTTCAGGCCCTTTGTCCTGTCCCTGTTTGCCTGCCATCGCTCCTTCCAGTTTTACTAGCACATTTCAGCTATAGGGGCTTTTTTATCCCTCTTCTTTGTTGATGAGAAAGGGTAGTTGTGATATGGGGAAGGGGAAATGATAAATAGAAAAATGAATAAAAATTTGACAAGTTTATAAAATTAATATAACTATGTATAAAATATAGTTATGACCATTCTTAGTTGTTTGATTTATGTATTTGAAATAAATTCCAGATCTGGCATTCTACAAAGGCCAGTTATTTCGTTGTGTATTGTCTCCCTTGTAGATGCTTATCATTATCTGATTTGTGTGTGTGTGTGTGTGTGTGTGTGTGTGTGTGTGTGTGTGTGTGTGTGGAGGGGCAGGAAGAGAGGGAGAGAGATTATTACTTGATGAGTTTCGTGTGTATGTGTATATAGTTTGTGGTCTGTCAGTGTGCTGTCTGCTGCTTATATATGAGGTCTGTGCAGTGCTGTTATCCACTGGATTCTTGAGACAATTCCATGTATTCATGACATCCAGAGTAATTCTGTTAACAGTTCAAAACCCTCTTCCTCCAGTGCCACTTGTGCTTTGATGTTTTTGTGATCTTAGAGAGAAAATGACCAAGCACCAAATCGTTGTGCTTCCCAGGTACAGAGGTAACTGGTCTGGAGTAAAGGAGCTGATAGAAATAGGCTTTTCCTCTTTGTCTTCTTGGCAGTGTGGTAATATTAGCAAGGGCTTGGAGTTCCTGAACTGTTTTCCGAGAGTCACGGAGCCTTTGAGGTTAGGGAACCTTCATCACAGAACATCCTGGCCCAGATTTCTTCAACATTCCTTACTGCCACTGACTTCTGCTTTAAGTAGGATCAGTGCCAGAGGAAAAGCTCATGACTCCTGGCCATGGTCACAAAACCTTGGCTGATTTTGATCCTGCAGCATATTCTCTTGGCATGAACCTTTCGGAGAGAGGTGCCAGTTTAGCAGGGCTTCACTAGGAATTCTCTTCCTAGAATAGAATCTGATTTTTTTTTTTAATGGTTTAATGTAACTCATGAAGAAACTTGAGTCTTAAGTCAGTGTAGAATGACTTAAATTCCTAATTTATCAAGATTAGAAATCTTCTTTGTTAAGAAATAGAAAGGCTGTAAACAATACAATTAAGTTCGCTGTATGACCAAAGCAGTATAAAGTTTGGCAGTTAATTTAGAGGTGTTGATTTAAAGTGTTTTCTGGGGGCCCCTGGGTGGCTCAGTCAGTTAAATGTCCAACTTTGGCTCAGGTCATGATCTCGTGGTTTGGGAGTTTGAGTCCCGCTCAGGTTCTGTGCTGATGGGTCAGAGCCCGGAGCCTTCTTTGGATTTTGTGTCTCCCTCTCTCTCTGCCCCTCCCCTGCTCGTACTGTCTCTCTGTCAAAAATAAAACATTAAGAAAAAATTAAAAAATTAAGTGTTTTCTGTATTTTAGAGAAAACTCTAAATAAATCCTGAGTATGCTGATCCCAGGCTTTATTTTTCTATAAATTATATAAGTAATAAAGATTTTTTTTCCCTAAGCACCATGTCATTTTCACACTTAAAAAATTAATAATTCCAGTAATATTATTCCAAATTTCCCCAATTGTCTCAAATCTTTGCTTTTGATTGCTTCATTTTATCTATAATATTCCACCAGCCCTCCCCACTCCCCACTCTGCGTTTTCAGGCCGTTGATTTATTGGAGAAATCAGGTCCTCCTCTGCCCTGTAGGTTGTCCCACTTGCTGGCTTTGACTTCTTGCTTCTTGGGGTGGTACTTAACTTGATCCCCTCTCCCCAGTAGTCCCTGTAAACTGGTATTTAGAATGAAAGGCTTGATTAGGTTCAGCCTAGTTTTCCCTTTCCCCTTTTCTTTCCTTTCAGTGTTACGCACTTGCTATTGGGTCACTTCTTGATACATATTCTGTCTGGTTGTCCCCATTTAGTTACTCTAAGATTAATGTGTGGATTCTCTTGGTACTCTATTACTCTTTTGGTGCAGAGGTGCCCATTAGAATTACTTCAAAGCTTTTGAAGATTCTGAAGAATCCTAGATTCTATTTTAGCAGGTCTGATGGGGTTGGGAAAACACATCTATTAAAAAACACATGGAGAAATAAAAACCCTCTACCTTTACTCAGATGTGGGAAGAATCATTATCTTTAATACATTTAACATGTAATTAGAGTGACAAATTTACTTTTATGCAGGTGTTTTGGGGAATGTATGTTTTGTCACAAATAGAGCATAATTAAAATTATTAACTGGAGATGTTTGAGGCTGCTGTGGTGTAATAGAAAAAGCAGTGACTTGGACCCAGGTGGCCAAATCACTTACTCTCTGCAAGACATTGTTTTAATCTAGAAAACAGGAATAATAAGATATTTGTGATAGGCTTGTTTTAATGATTAAATGAAATGATTTATTTGGAAGCAGTCCAGCACTTGGTGGTCAGTTGAATGGAAATCTGGAAAGCATTACAGTAACAGATTTTTTTCAATCGAGGTCTTTAGAGTAAAAACTTAGGAGAATGAAGTAACTATGTCTCATGTGCTTATTTTAGCTGTATCTGTATAAGCTTTTGTTCTTGAGCTTGTTTTTTGAGTGATAGGAGACTCGTGATACATAGTTTTAATATACGTGTAATTAATGTGGCCTTTTGAGAAAAACATCATGTGGAAATCTTACCTTTTTCCCCCCTTATTTTCAGCTTCATTTACCTCTTAATTCTCCTTTGCCTGGAAGTGAATTGACCAAGGAACCTTTTCGTTGGGATCAGAGACTCTTTGCACTAGTGTTGCGGTTGCCTGGCACCATGTCAGTAGAATCAGAACAGTTGACAGGTGTGCCTTTAGATGACTCTGCGATCACACCAATGTGTGAAGTGACAGGCGGTAAGTTTTTCTCCTGGCAGTAATCCAGTGAGTTAAGGCAGAGTTTGAATGTTTTAAAATGCACATTTCAAAAACTCCATGTTGTCGTTCAACACGCTAATGGTAGGAATTAGTAGACCTACATGGTTTTAAAAATCCATTGATGAATGTCTGCGATCTGATTTGAATGGGGTTTAATACTATTGGATCTGAAATGAGTGGTCTTTTTCCTCTACCCATATAGAAAGTGCTGGTATTTGAAGTTGTTAAACTTTTTTTCTTCTCTATAAAGATTACCAGTATTTACAAGTGTGGCAGAATTATTTTCTGTGAAAAATGCGGAGAATTTTGAGAATCATCTCATCAACCATATAATGATCAATGCCTGGTTAAGTGCTGTTTTCCCTAGAGGCAAAGACAAAGCTGGATAGCAGGTTAGAGGACCAGGTAGCGAGGTCTTACCCATCTGGTCCCTGTGTTAAGTGAACAGTAATGATACTCTTGAAAGAAAATATGTAACAGACTCAGAACTTCTGTAATGTGGAATTGGTCAGCAGGTGGGTTAAATTCATACCGATAGGTATTGAGTGTCTACTGTGTATGAAACACTATCTTATGCTTTCAGACTTCAGTAGTGAGTATGACAGGCAACGGTATTCTTGCTTTCACGGAGCATTTTAGTTCTCACCTAAGGAATTTGATACTAAAATGTCCAGGTCTGGCATACCACTATTTCACCTGTGTCAGAGGCCTGTGACATTATTAGTCTCCAGACACAGTCATAGCCAGCTGTATCAGTTTAAAGGAAAATACGAGATTTAATTAACATTTTAGGTACCTTTCTTCAATTCTGTGGGGAGTTTGGAAATCTGCAAAATTCACAGACAAAACAGGTACCCTACACAGATATGTAAAGTAGATAATTAAGAAGTTGTTTTCACATTATTAAATGTTCTTATTTATAGAAGTACTTTCTGGTAAACTCTTATAATTCTTTCAGTTTAATTTATATTAAAAAAAAAAGTTATATACATACATCTTAAAGGGAAAACCTGTCTATCGAAATGTGAAAATTCACTGCTAACAATTCCTTTTGCATGAATAATATTTTTCAGTGACAGCCCCAATTGTTCTATGGGTAGATTCACATTTGTATTCAGAAAAGTTTAGTTTTTTGCCTTGAACTGACTTACTTGCTAAAATCCTGATACATCTACCTATCTATCTATCTATCTATCTCTATACATAGATAGGTAGATAGATAATATAATTTTTTTTTTAGTTCTAGTTTTTAATTAACAGATTGAAGTCCTTGAAGCTGTAATTAACACTTTTGCATTGGAAAATTTTTTACTATATATTATTTACTCAGAATTAGGATAAAGGTATGGGACTATATGTACTGTAACTTTGGTCTTCTAGAATCAAGAATATTCAGAGTGTGAAATGAAGTGAGTGGTATAAGCAGAGAGGGTCTGCAGTGAACCTGAGAGATCATGTAGTGGTTAATATCCTTGCCTTTGGCAGTAATGTACTAAAGCTATTCTGCTTATTCTTTGAAAGGAACATCTCCAGATGAAGTCACCCTTGGTAATATCTTTCAATGACCCAGAAACCTTGGTCAGGAAAAGCTTCCCCAAATACATATCCTCAATGTCTCCTGATGTAGTGGTTTATTTGCCTCTTTTCATGCTCTTGCTATAGCAATAATGAGAAGCTGCTCAAATGCCACTCACCTTTTCATAGATCTGAATAATATGTATTCCTTTTTTATTATTTTAAAACGAAAGTTTTACTAACGAAAGTTTTGAGGATAAAGCACTAGAAAAGTAGAAAGAACAGAAAAGTTAAACCCACTAGTATTGCACTATCCAGATATATAATCACTACTAACAATTCCTGTGCATTTTTAAACTTAATGGTAAGAGTAGTGTATGTTCATTTGTTTTGCCTTCATAGAATAATTCTTGTTTACTAAGGAAAAGTTGGAAAGAAATGTGCCTGTGTTGCCAAAATCATTAGTATTTTGTTATGTTTTCTATGTGTACTTTAAAAAAATTATATAATTGTCATTGTAAGCAATTTTCTTTTCTTATCAGCTAATGAATGAGTATCCACTCTATATAACTGTTCTTGGTGCTGGAAATACAGCAGGAACAATAATAAGCAAAGGTTACTTTTTTGGACTGTGTGATAGATAAAATCATAAAATGAATAAACACTTTTGGAGAGTGCTACTTACTATGAAGAAAATGTAGGGTAAGGGTGTAGAGAATAACTTGAGGCAGAGAATGAGTGTTCTGAGAAGGTCTTTTGAGGAGGTGACTTTTTTTTTTTAAGCCATAAACCTAAAAGATACGCTTACCCCTCCTAGTTTGAATCAATTTAATATATTAGTTATCCTCGGAGATTATTATACTTGTTTAAAGAAATAAAACATTTATTTATTTTTTTAAAGAGATTTTTTTTTTTTAACGTTTATTTATTATTGAGAGACAGAGAGACACGGAGCATGAGCAGGGGAGGGGCAGAGAGAGGGGGAGACACAGAATCCGAAGCAGGCTCCAGGCTCTGAGCTGTCAGTGCAGAGCCCGACGCAGGGCTCGAACTCACGACCTGTGAGATCATGACCTGAGCTTAAGTCAGTTGCCCAACCAACTGAGCCACCCAGGTGCCCCAACAACATTTATTTTATAAATTACATTTGTATATCTCTAACCTTAAAGGTAAAGCCGCTTGTTTTAATAGGGATTAAATCAATCTTAGTTGTGTCTTAAAAATACTAATCTCTCTAAAATTATTGTTACAGCATGTTCACTGAATCTTTATTGAGGTAGAACTGACCTACAGCGTATTAGTTTCAGGTATATAGCATAATGATTTGATATTTTATATATCGTAAAATGAACCCTCACAGTAAGTCTACTTAACATTCGAGCAAAGATCTGAATAATGGAGTAAACCATACAGAGAGATGTAGTAAGGGAAGGAACACACTTTGTATTTTGGTGAGCGGCAGGAAGGCTGATGTGAAGTAGAGAGTAAACAGGTGGGTTTAGGGCAGTAGGCAAAGGACAAATATCAAATAACCTTTTAGGCTATAATAAATATTATTTCCAAATATGACGAGAAGCACTGGGGCTTTTTATATAGGAGGTGACATCTGATTTCTTTATCTGAAAGATCACTTCAGCTGTTGGATGAGAATATAGCGTAAAGTGGCAAGAATAGAAACAGAGAGGCTGGTTAAGAGATGACAGTACTTTGGTCTAAAGTGCTGGGTTTGTGGGTGGTGAGAGGTGGTCTGATGCAAAGGAGAACTAAGGATGAAGGCAGTGAGGGAAGAATGAATCAAGGATGACCTGAATATTGGAGGTAAATGGCTATGACATGGACTGAGGTGGCACACCAGGGAGAAGCAGGTTTGGAGGCGGTACAGTGCTATCAAGTCAAAAAATGCTCAGTGGAGATGATGGTAGAAGCATTTTACAAAAATTGTGTAAGATTGTAGAGTAAATCAGTTTAACTTTCTTAGCCTCTACAAGGACTGTTGCTCAACTTACTGGAAATATTCTTTTTATCTCTTTTCCATTTGACTAAAATGCTGGTGTAGTAGGCTTCTGTGGGAGAATATTTTTTTGCACTTTTGCCTTTAGACTCACTTTATTTAGTTTGATGTTTTTGTGGACTCTACACAACAATAAGTGAGCCAGCTTCTTGACTGTGAGGTGTGTGCCTGTCTCACAAACATAAGCAGTGATCCTAGAAACTTATTGCTTCAATACAAAGGGTCGTACAGTACAAGAGATGAGTTTTGATCTAGAGAATAAAAGAAATATTACATAGGATATAGGCTTACTTTGTAAAGATGCCAAAATTTCCTATTTCCTCTTTAACTTTCAAAGGAATTAATGGATTTTTATTACTTGCCAGGAAACTTAAGTTTATTAGCTTTTTCTTTAATTTTAATAAAGTATCTTTGTAATTCTATTTTATACTAAGATTATAACTCATTTACTCATGTTTTTCTAATCAACCGATGATGACACAGGTTAGAAGAGCAGAGAGAATTGCTACAATTACACTTTAGAAACTTTTGTTTTTTTTATGACTTCTTAGGAATATGCTTAAATTTAATGAAATAAGATATTCAGCCTTTATATAATCTTCTAAATACTTTGTGTATTAAGATGATCAGCCTTTCTATATATTGCTTTATATATGTTTGACTCAAAAATATTTTAATCTGCCAATTCTTTCAAATAAGTGTGGTTCCATTTAGGCATTCTTTTTAAAATACTAATTTCAAATTAACATCATGATTTCCAGGGAAAAGAGTATACCCAGATTAAAGTTTCTAATAACCTGTAAGGGTTTGACTCTTGGCTGTACTGCTGTTATTAATTTGGATAAATTAACCTCTCTGTGCTTTAGTTTTCTCACTTATAAAATGAAGAAAGTAACCCATACAGTTGTGGTTAGGATTAAATAAATTAATATGATAAAGTAAGTAGAATAGTGCCAGGCATGTAGACACTCAGTAATTGGTAGGTATTTTTATGATTACGACTATTATTATTGCCTACAGGTAAGTTGTTTGTTATATGATACTTGTTTTTCTAAGTAGAGCTGACTCTGAGGATTTGAATCCTACTACTGCCTAATGTTTTCGTTTCTGAGTAGCCTTTCGCAAATCACATGTTAAGTATAAACTGATATGAGTAATTTGATAGGTCAAATATAATCATATAACTGTATTTGGAAATAATTGATGGAATCAGAAAAAAGAGTAGGACTGTTTTCATAGTGAGCTAATTGCAGATAACATTGTAAGATGTTTGAAGGTTTTCACCATTGGTTTGGATCAACACCTATGAGAGAAATATGATACAAGTTACATATGTAATCATAAATATTATAGTGGTCACTTAAAAGGTGAAATTAATTTTAATATCTTTTAAGTCAATAAATAAAAATATTTCAACATGAAAATGATATTTAAAAATTATTGAAATAGTTTACATTTTTCCTATTAACTTTACAAAATCAGGTGTATATTTTATGGTTAGTATACATCTAAATTTGGACTAGTCATATTTCAAGTTCTCAGTAGCCATATGTGGCTGATGATTACAGTATGGGATAACACAGCTCTAGATATATTTATTGAAAATCCCTGTTTAAGGGGCGCCTGGGTGGCGCAGTCGGTTAAGCGTCCGACTTCAGCCAGGTCACGATCTCGCGATCCGGGAGTTCGAGCCCCGCGTCGGGCTCTGGGCTGATGGCTCAGAGCCTGGAGCCTGTTTCCGATTCTGTGTCTCCCTCTCTCTCTGCCCCTCCCCCGTTCATGCTCTGTCTCTCTCTGTCCCAAAAATAAAAATAAAAACGTTGGAAAAAAAATGAAAAGAAAATCCCTGTTTAAGAGATCTTTTCACTAGTATTTTGTTTTAACCACTAGCATTTTAAATGCTTTGTACTAAAAATCCTATAGGTTAAAATATACAAAAGGGAAATTCATTGAAGATAGGTTAATTCCCAACTACGCAAACCAGATGAAGTTCAGAAAAGCCCATGCTACCATCTATTTGTTAAAGTGCAAATGTTTAAAATATGCAGTAATTTCCATCAGACCAATTAAATAATTATTGATTATCTGCCATGTGCTTAGCATTAATCTTAGTGATAATATTTTTGTTGAGCAGGAGTAAGATTTTGAAGGTTAGTTATTAGATGTTGTGTATGTGTATGAAAGATAAATTGGTAACAGTTGGGAGATAATTTTATAAATGCATTTTAAGTTATATCTTATATAATATGCATATATACTACATATATAAGTATATAATGCGATTTTTTTCATTGTTGTTTGTTCAGACCAAATTTCTATTTTCTGTATACCTATATTTAGAAGAAAAAGTTTACGTACTCTCATAAAATGGAATTGTTGGTTGATTAAAAATAACTAGTTTTCTTCATTTTTCCATAAGATCATGAAATAAAGTCAGACTTTACCATTGAACTTTTGTTAATAGTATCAGAAACCTCACTATGGTTCTGTCTTGCCGAAGGTAGAAATTTCTGCAACTAACTTTATTCTTTTTATCTCAGGCCGTTCATACTCTGTATGTTCTCCAAGAATGCTTAATCAATGTCTGGAGTCCTTGGTACAGAAAGTGCAAAGTGGGGTGGTAATAAACTTTGAAAAAGCAGGACCAGATCCTTCCCCCGTAGAAGGTATTATTATACTTTTCTTATAGACATTCTAAATTTCATCATTGAACTAGAACTGAAAAATTACCATGATTTGGCTTTAAGATGGACAAGGTCAAATTGTTGAGATGACAAAATGGCTATTGGTAAAGAGGGAAAATTAAACAGGAAAGTCAAGGTGAACTGCTAGTGGTTCAGTAGCATCACTTTTTTATATTGATTGTTGATAGCCTGAAATTTTTATAGGAGTCGAAAACCTTATTAACCATTTGCAGATTAGCCACCTTATATTTCGTTTTTAGGAAAAAGTGTGCCACTTTGCTTCTCCCCAGCATATATGCTTCTCCTGTGTCCCATAAGTCACAAGAGTGTTCCATCCTAGGTGTTTATTTCCTTAGCTGCATTTTTGTAAGGATCAAACTGGTCAGAAACAAATAAATGGTTTGTGTGGTTACAAAAATGAGAAACTAGCCTTTGCCATTAAGCTGGACTCTATTAACTCTAGTTAAGCCCCACCTGACTTTATTTTAATATTCTGTTATCATGAACTATTTCTATTAGCTAGAGGGCATAAGGGGTTACACTAGAACCAACGGACAGCTTATATCTGGGACCCTCTATGTAGTATGGCATTGCTTAGAACAAGAATTAGAAAGTCATTAATGACACCTGGCAGAGGTTGTCCACTACAGTGGGTAGCTGGGAGAAGAGAAAAGTCATAAAGATAAAAAAAATGGGTACTCTCGGAGGAGGATTATAGGGAAGGAGCAGAAGATGGTAAGATTATAGAAATTATGTCACTGTCTCTGGTTTAAATAAACAAGCTTTTTCTTTAATTGAATTCTTAGACATGGAATGTATTTTTGAGTTATTTTAATATTTGGCTTAGAGTTAGGCACCAAGTAAATGTTTATTGAACTGTTGAAGACAGTTGCTATTTTGCTAGAATAAGTTTAGATTAAAGGTAGGTGCTTTGTATCTGGATTTGCATATTAAATTTTTTTAGTTAAATGGGCTTTAGTTAAAATGATTTGAAAGAAATATTCATTTAGCAGTATTTACCTAGCATTTACTAAGCTAAGAATGATGATGAAGAGATTGGGTGTTTGCCCTTATCATCTGGTAGGGAAAACCTATCATTCATTAAACAAGTATTTACCATAAAGGAGGTTTTACATATTCTGACTCGGCAAGCAAAGGATACTGTGGGACCTCCTTTCAAATGTTGAACTCATAGTTGGAATTTGCAGAATTTACTCTCTCATGATTTTAATATAAATGTTAAGTAGTCATGATAGTAGAACCATTCAAGAAAAATGAGAAAACTCAGACATTTTCATTAAGCAACGTAACAGTGGATATAATTTAACTTTTTTGCTTTTTTCCTTATTGACATATGCTTTCTTTGTCTTCATTTCTTTGCTACAGATGGGCAGCCAGATATATCAAGGCCTTTTGGATCACAGCCCTGGCATAGCTGTCACAAACTCATATATGTGAGACCAAATCCTAAAACTGGGGTTCCTATAGGTCATTGGCCCGTTCCAGAATCTTTTTGGCCAGATCAGAATTCTCCAACACTAGTAAGTACCTGAGAGACTGTGACTTTGTAATAGTAACCATTTAACTGCTTTTTTTTTTTTTTTTTTTTTTAAGATTTTTCATTTTGAGAGAGAGAGAACACGTGTGGGGGGGGGGGAGGGGGGAGGGGTGTGGCAGGCAGAGAGAGAAGGAGACTGAGAATCCCAAGCAGGCTCCGTGCTGTCAGCGCAGAACCAGATGTGGGGCTCGAACTCCTGAACTGTGAGATCATGACCTGAGCTGTAGTCAGATGCTTAACCCACTGAGCCACCCAGGTGCCGCTTAACTGCCTTTAATACTAGTTTTAAGAACTGCTATCAAAGGTGTGGCTAATTTATTGGAATTAGACAATGTTCAAAGTGCTATGGTAAGCTGTTACTTGATTTAGTACACTGTATTGTTATGAAGTAGTAGGAAAAAAAGGTGTCTGTTTTCTTTAGAATCTAATACTATGCTTATGTTTTTATGATTGGCATCTGGATGCAAAATCATAGATGGAACAAGAGTTTCTCTTTGATCTCTAAATATAATATAATGTGAGGGTTTGTCTCTAGGACACAATTTAGAATTTAAATGAAAGTTTAGAAAATAGTTCCAGTTGTTTGTTTGTAATCTTTTAGGACGTAGTCTTAGAAATTCATGTAGACTTTCATGGTTTTAGGTTATGTTCAGTGTTCTCATTCAGAAGTTTAAGGTAGAAATGACTTTCTAGTCTTGTTTACATGAATTATTTTTAGAAACGGTGGGGCTTCTTGAATGATCATTGTGAATTATCAGTATTCACTATATGGTTCTTATAGTGACAGGATAACCTTATGTAAATTAATATCTATTCGGTGTTGTTAATACACTGTTTTTTCAGATCAACATTTTTTTCTGGTATCTGAAGGTTTATAGGATACTGTGTGGGAGAACATGACAGTAGTTCTTTGCTATTACCCTTAGAAGATAGGAACTGTATTTCAAAGATCATGAAGCAGTTTGAACAATGTTTCATGCAGTTATCCTATATGAATTAAACTGAACCCTTTCTGAAACCTTTATACTTCATTATTTTTATTTTAATTCTAGTTAACATACAGTGTTATATTAGTTTCAGGTGTGCAATATGGTGAGTCGGCACCTCCATACATCACCCTGTGCTCATCACAGTGCTCTGTTTAATCTCCGTCACCTATTTCACCCATCCCCTGCCGACCTCCCCTTGTAACCATCAGTAATTGAGAGTGCTTCTTGATTTGTCTCTCTTATTTTTTTCCTTTTGCTTCTGTGTTTTGTTTCTTAAGTTACACATGAGTGAAATCATACGGTATTTTGTCTCCCTCTGATTTATTTTGCTTAGCATAATATTCTCTAATTCCATTCATGTTGTTGCAAATGGCAAGATTTCATTATTTTTATGGCTGAATAATATTCCATTGTATTTATATACCACATCTTCTTTATCCATTCATCTATCGATGGACACTTGGGCTGCTTCCATATTTTGGCTGTTGTTGATAATGATGTTGCACTGGGGTGCATGTCTCCCTTCGAATCCGTATTTTTGTGTCCTTAGGGTAAATACCTAGTAGTGCAATTGCTGGATTGTAGGGTAGTTCTAGTTTTCACTTTCGGAGGAACCTCCGTACTGTTTTCTACCGTGGCTGTACCAGTTTGCATTCCCACCAAGAGTGCACAAGTTGAAACCTTTATACTTTAAACCTATATCAACTCTTCAGGGACTTTTTACTTTTACTCTATACAGGTCTATAAAGTGGTATTTCCTTTATTTAGTAGGGATTTAATGAAGTAATACATGAAATTAAGGCTTTATAAATTTTAGTGAAGTATCTTCTTTATTCCTTTCCTTGTTCTGATTGAATCATCATAGTTTTAAAATCTGGCCTTTATAGATAAACTCTTAATTTCTTTTGTCATTTTACTTTCCCTTTGGGTGTCCATTCAACTTTCATAGAAAAGATACTGTGTTTGTGTCAAATATTGCCTTGTTGGTTATTCATTCTATTGTGTATATGTGTAGTACTTGTTAAGTCCTAATAGAAGGAAATCCAAAACCAGTGTCACAAGCATAATCTATTAATACTGCTCTAATGGCCTATTGCAAATTGTTAGAGGATTTTTAAGTGTGGGTAGGATTTCAGTTGGGGAGGAAACAATATGAGAAAAAGTATGGAAGTAAAAAAGAACAAGGTGTATTTAGAGGAATGAGAAATAGCAGAGTATAGGTGGGTCATACCATGTATGTGGGACATTGAGAACACTATTAAATAAACCAAAGTACTCACGACTTTAAATGCATGGTTAAGGAATTTGAGCTTTTCTCATTGGGGTTCACAGAATAAGTGAAGATATTTTTAACAGAGTGATGTTGTAGGAAATTTAATCTGGTGGTTGTCATATGCAGCAATATTAGGAGATGAGTTGGAAAGAAAGCAGGTTATCTAGAGGGCTATTGCTATGATTCACGTAAGAAATGTTGAGAGTTTGAATTAAGATGATGGAAGAGAGAATCATAAAGAGACAATATTGGAAAGCACTGGCAAGATTTAGTACTGAAGGATATATTAGTGGGGAAATGAAATTTTTATAAATAATAGTATTCAAATAAGATGCAATGATACTGAAATTAAATGTGAGTTTTAGCAACTGGTTCTGAATTTTTATTTTTTGTTTTGTTTAAATAGATTTTTTTCATTTTTTTATTTTTATGTTTTGAAAGATACCTACCTTTTTTTTAGGTTCATTTATTTATTTTGAGAGAGAGGCAGTGGGGGCAGGAGAGGGCAGAAAGAGAAGGAGAGAGAGGGAGAGAGTCCCAAGCAGGCTCCGCATTGTCAGCACAGAGGCTAATTCGAGGCTCAAACCCACAAACTGTGAGATCATGCATGACATGAGCCGAAACCAAGAGTCTGACTGAGCTACCCAGGTGCCTCTAAGTAGATGTTTTTTAATGTTCATTTATTTATTTTGAGAGAGAGGGAGAGAATCCCAGGCAGACTCTGCACTGTCACTGCAGCCCAGAGTAGGACTGGAACTCACAAACGGTGAGATCACAACCAGAGCCAAAATCAAGGGTCTGTCACTTAACTGACCGAGCCACCCAGCTGCCCCTGGTTCTGAATTGAAATCATGGTTCCACAAGTTATTAGCTGTGAGTTTGGTCTGTTATCTTCTCTAAGCCTCAATTTCCTGTCTGTTAAATGGAGATAATAGCTCCTATCTCATGGGATTGTTTTGGGGATTAAATGAAGTAATAAATGCAAAATTTTCTTTGTCACGTTCTGGAAGACACCCTCTCTCACCAACACACATTGTTGCTCTTGGATCTCAATATTTTAATCCAAAAAGATGAGTTTCATGGACTGATTCAGTAAGATATGTGTCAGTTACATGCAAGATACAGGAGCACAGTATGAGTAAAACGATGGTGCTTACCTTCTAAAACGATGGCATCTTACCATTCCATAGGAAGGTCAGACTTGTAACTGTAAACACAGTACACTACAGTGCTCTAACTGTGCTAGAGGCATGGAGCAGAGCCGAGAGGAGGTGATGCCTAAATGCCTGGTATGTCCTGGGGGTGTAGGGCAAGAAAGGGTGTCAGGGAGAAAATCTCTGAGACATTTTACTTGCCAGTTCAGACTTCAAGACTTTGTTTGCCAATATGCAAGGAAGAAAATAATAAAGCTGCCAGGGATGACATGAAAGCAGGAGTGTGAAAAGATGATGATCTACTTGCGTAACTTGCAAGTCTTTTGGCATGGCTGGAGTGTGGGGTGTACACGGTGTGCCGTGGTTGAAGGCAGATGGGGACCGGATCATCAGGGCTCTTTGTATCTGATGTTTAGAGAAAAGAGTCTGGGTCCTATTTTTAGGTGATTAGCTTGCTACTTTTACCAAATAATTGCAGATAGGGAAATGACATGATCATATTTATATTTTGTGGCTATGGGATTGATTGGAGGGAGCTAATTAGGGCCATTAAAAATAAGTAGTTGTACTAGTCTAGTCTGAGAAATGATGATGGCATAAATTAGAATACTAACAAATAAAAGATAAATTTCTAGAGAGTGAGAATTTAGTACTGACAGAGGGCAGTAACTAAATACTGAGCACCTGCCAAGTTGATGTGTTCTGCCTGGTGGTTTAGAATTTGCGGGGTTTTATCTAGGCTTTTGTGATAGTTAAATATGGAGGATAAAGAGATGTTAAGGATAACCAACCCCTAGGTTTTTAGAACAGGTTTTGTAGCTTAGGGGAGAAGTAACGAATTGCATAATAATGTATTTGAGGGACTTCTGTCTAGTAGGCAGTTGGAACATAAGAGAGGTGAGAGAGATCAGGTCCCAATACGGTGGATTGGGAGCCACCAGGGTGTAGGTAGTAATGGGGTAATAAGAGTCTTTCATACTGTGAAATTTCAGGTTATTTCTTCAGAGCTTACATTTCCTTCAATTGGTGAGATTTTCAGGAAGGAGACTATTTGGCGGGCAGGGATTCTAACATGTCTTTTTTTTTTCCTTTAAGGTATTTTGGTTTTTTGTACTTTTAGATCAGGTTCTCCAAAGTAGTGTGTATATAATACCACAGAGGTAACCAAATGGTCTACTGGAATAGGGAAGGAAAACATTAGAACTTCTTTTTATGTATGTTTTTCTCCGAATTTTAATATTATTTTGGTATATATCTTATTACATACTTATACGTTAATTTACAGATAATTTATAAGTAAATGTGTATATGTCCTAATATATATTCAGCAATTTTTACTGACCACAAGGTCTATTATCAGTTTGGAAGCTACCACTCCATACAAGAAATTAAATTGCTACAGTTGAGAACTTAGTAAGGTTTCTGTACTTCAGTTGTTTCCTAGATGTGACAATTATGAGTACTCACTTATTCCAAAATTTTGCACTTCTGACAAATTTGATTTTACCACCTAAAAAGATTTTTATCCTATATATAAATGGTTTGTCTTTTTCTTGTATTATATAAAACTTAAGCATTACATTTTAAAGTATTTTCTTTCAGCTTTAATAGTGTAGTCAGTAGTAAATTAAACTAACCAGCAAAATTGAGGACTTGAGTAAATTTTGATAGTGAGGGATATGGAAAATGAGTTTGTTCTGGTATTTTGTGTAAATAGTAATAATAAGACTTTCCTCTCTAGCCACCTCGTACATCTCATCCTGTAGTGAAGTTTTCCTGTACAGACTGTGAACCGATGGTTATTGACAAATTGCCTTTTGACAAATATGAGTTGGAACCTTCGCCACTGACTCAGTTTATCCTGGAAAGGAAATCTCCTCAAACATGTTGGCAGGTGAGCTGAGCAACTACAGTGACCTAAAAATTGAAGTTGGGTGTTTTTTTCTTTTTAAGTTAAAGTTAAATTGAATCAATGGTTTCAATAACATTCTGTAAAGGTTATTAAATGTGAAGTTTCAACCACTCCCTTTTAACAGGTATATGTGAGCAATAGTGCAAAATACAGCGAGCTCGGTCATCCCTTTGGTTACTTGAAAGCCAGTACAGCACTGAACTGTGTCAACTTATTTGTGATGCCTTACAATTACCCCGTCCTCTTGCCCCTTCTAGGTAAGTCACTCGTGTCTCAGCATACATACTGATTTTCCTAAAAACAAAGATTGGGAACATGTCTTTGTAAGTTCTCATGTTTTGTGGAAATTAACGGAACTGTTGTTAATACTCTGAAATATCGAACCTATCTAAGGTTGTTTTATAGCAACCTGTGTATGTTTGTGGTAAATTAAAAGTCAGTGTCAAAACACCTTTGATTCTACAAACTATTGAAGATACTGTGTTTTAAATTTTTAAGTATTCCAAGTTTTCTACAAGTTAGCTTTCTTACATAGTGAGAATTGGTAATAGAGGCTTTGTATTTGGTAAATAAGGATTTTTGTAGAAGCATATATTTATAGATCTGAATGTATTTTCTTTCTAAGAATTTATCTATAATTTTCATTTGGCACATGCTTGTCTATTTATTTTTTTTAGAGAGAGAGAGTGTGCATGTGAGTGGGGGAGAGTGACAGAGGGGGACAGAGAGAAAGGAAGAGAATCTTAAGTAGGCTCCATACTCAGCACAGAACCTGACGTGGGACTTGATCCCAGGACGTTGGGATCATGACCTGAGCCAAAATTAAGAGTCGGACGCTCAACCGACTGAGCCATCCAGGCACATATTTTTTAAATGAATGAATGTGTTCCAATGATATAATAAAAGCCTAAAGTTAGTTTCTGGGGACCCTCTGGCTATAATTTTTGAGCAGTACTGTTGGAGAAGACTTCTATGCATGGAACCACTTCAGATTTAAATATTATCATCAAAAAAAAATTTATAGTCAAAATATTAGTAGGTATATTTTATTGAAAACATTGTGTATACTTTGTTTCTGTCCTCAAATCTGTTTTATGTTGAGGTCTAGATAGTGTACAGATTTTCTTGTGTCTTATCTGATTCTACCTTTATTTCATGAAATATTAGATCATGATTAGCATCTTTTTGTTTTTAAAATGGTATTACTGCTCAATGGCAGAACCAAAATTTTGCCACTATTAATTTTGTTAAAAATTGATGTCTGATATGTTACTCTCTTACAAATATGAAAGCAGTGTTTAAAAATGAAACGTGCTTGACTTGATTTTCGTGTCTGAAAAAAATGATGATAGTTTGTTCACATTCATTTATAGATGACTTGTTTAAAGTACATAAAGCAAAACCAACATTGAAGTGGAGACAGTCATTTGAAAGTTATTTGAAGACAATGCCTCCCTACTATCTTGGGGTAAGAATGTGATTGTTAAAAATAGAACTTGTTACAAAATTTTACATTATGTTTATAGTTTATTTGTATTTACTGCTGTTATAGAATATATAGAATATATAAATGTCATGAAAATTGAGTGTACAAATGACCGATAAAGATGTAATGGGAAAGAAAGATTTCAGTGATTTGTGGAATAAAGATGATGGCAATGATAATGACGATGAGAACATGTATATAATGCTTACCTTAGGCCTGATATTATGCTAAGTATTTTACCTCATTTAGTTTATATGGTAATCCTTCAAGGTAGAGATCATCATTCCTATTTCATAGATGAGGAAACTAAGGTATTAAAAGATTAAGTAATTTGTCCAAGGCTACTTGTGTGGGAGACTGGAATTTACTCCCAGGCAGCCTGGCTTTTAGAATAGCTCCAATTGTTGTACTGCCTTGTTAAATTGCAGTTTTATAATTATTATTCCTTAAGGGTGCAGAATAGTTTTTTTGCATTATTCCCTAAATCTCTAAAAACATGTTTTTAGGTAGATAAGTATATATTCTTATAGACTCCTATTTTTAGAACCACGAGATTGTGATTACAGTTGACCCTTGAACAACACAGGTTTGAAGAGGATAGGTCCACTTATATGTGGATTATTTTCAATAAATATAATGGAAAAATTTTTTTAGATATGTGGCAATTTGAAAAACTCTCAGATGAATCGTATAGCCTGAAAATGTAAAAAAAAAAAAAATCAAGATAAACCTCAGAGTTACTGTAAGAATACAGTCTATAATACATATTGCACAGAAAATTTGTGTGAATTGATTATGTTATTAGTAAGGCTTCTGGTCAATAGCAGGCTATTAGTTAACTTTTTGGGGAGTCAGAATTATCTGCGGATTTTTTATTGTGCGGGGGTTGGCACTCCTAACCCTGATGTTGCTCAGTGGCCACCTGTACTTAACAACCTAGTGTATCACAGTAGATAAGACCGTAATGTATATATTATTAAATATATTATTTACTTTTTGAAAAAGTAACCTCTTACTAAAAAGACCAATGCTAAAAGCACTTTTAAACGTTACTTTTACTTTTAAAAATGGAGGAATAGTATAGCATTTGACTATAATCCTTCTAAATGGTCTCTACTAAGAGCATTAGTGTCTTGAGCTTTGAAAATCATATTTTAGAGTTGTAAGAGATAAGTTGTGTGTCTAGCACATAGCGCCTGCCATGTAAGAGAGTAAAAAGAAAGACGCACTGAATATGAACTGTTAGGTCTGTTGACGTACTTTCGTTTTCCTAGCAACCTGGGGAATTCAGGCAAAGCTACATGGATTTGAGATGTCAGAGCTGGATTTGATTCCAGTTTGACACCAGTGCATATACACTTTCTGGTGTCAGTGAATGGCTGTCATCCTTTTTTGACTGTATCCCGCTCAAATATACTGGTGATTCTTTTCGTTGCACAAGTGGTTTCGACTGGGCTCTCCTTACAATTGAAAAGTATTACACTATACATAGCAAATATTAAACTGGCTTTTCCTTCTTATTTTTCCCTCTGAGCTTGTTTTGATTTTTCAGTTCAGCTAATAGTAACAGTAGTAATGATTAGCACTTACTGAATGCCTCCTGTGTACCAGATGCTTTTATATGTGCTTTACGTGTATAGTTCATTTAATCCCATGGCAACCCTATGAAGTAGATACTATTATTGTTATACGAAAGAAAAACTTCAGACACAGAGAGGTGATATATAACTTGGTCTAGGGTCACAAAGCTAGTGAATGGTTGAGCCACAACCCACTCAGTTACCCAAAGTAGAAATCTTCCATTTTTCTTGACTTCTTTTCACTTACTACTTAATTTCTATCAAATTTACCTCTGTGATCTGTATCTTCCCCATTTCTTCCAAACTTAGTATCTCCGATGATACTAAGGAGTCCAGGACTTTACCCTTTCTTGCCCGTGTGTGGGTAAAATATAGCCTCTAGTCCTTTTTAAGGCAAACATTTCACTGAAATACAAATATGATCATGTTACTCTCTTATTGAAGAAAAGAAGAAAGTCTTTCTTGGAAAATCTTCAAAACTGACAATACATGTAGCCATAAGTTTTTTGACAAGTTTAGGATTGAGTGATATTTTCTTTTTTCCTATAGCCTTTGAAGAAAGCTGTTAGAATGATGGGAGCACCTAACCTAATAGCAGACAGTATGGAATATGGACTTAGTTACAGTGTCATTTCATACCTCAAAAAATTGAGTCAACAGGTAATGTTAAGAAATAGAACCATTAAGTATTTTGAATGGTTTTCAATGCAAATGTTAGTTCTCCTGGTTCTGATGGAATTACGTTATATGAATACATTACATGTTTTAAAACCACATATATATTAACATAATTCAGTCTCAAGTACGTGGTATGCTGTTTTGGAATGTTAATTTCAAATAATAATTCCTAGTTTATGAAAGTGGCCTCATTAGTGTCCTAGAAATTCTGTGAACATTCATTATGTTTTCTTTTGAGAAATGTATGTTAGAAAGTTGCTTTTCTTAAAAATCAGTTTCTTTTGCTTTATGTTTTAAAACCTGTAGTTTTTTTCTTTCAAAATGGGACTTTCTTTTGAAATATTTGTTGAAAACGCTGATTTTGTCATTTGGGGCATATCACAGTAATAGATTCTTTGGTAGTCAAGCAGTATGCAGTTAGACTGCCAAGATACTACTACTGTATAGAATTCATTATTTTTCCAGTACTTTTGCCATCGCTACTTTAACTGCTAATCGAGATGTAGGTTGGAAAGAGTCAAAATATTACTACTTGTTGTCAGTGAAAAACTACATCACTTTTCGTTATACCTGTGAAGATTTAATTATGTGCTAATAATAGTGTCTTTAAGTAAATATTGATGAGATTTTTTTCCCTAATTTTATATCACCTCTGATTTAGAAATACATATTTTCATTTAGGATGCACTTAAACATTTCATGATTTAAGTGTAGTGGCTATTAGTAAATAAAATAAAATTGAAATTGTTTTTGTTTGCCCTGCTCCAGAAGGTTATTATAGTGATTTAAAACTGTAAGACATTATTATTGAAGCTATATTTAGTTTACCAAGAACTTGACATAAACTGTGCTACTTGAGGTTTTAACTTCTTACATACTTTTAAAATATAAATATGTATTTAATTTATAGAAGACCAAAACTATTAGTGTTTAATTTATTAATTTAGATTATGTTGAGACCAACTCTTATTTATTTTTACTTTAGGCCAAAATAGAATCTGATCGAGTCATCGGATCTGTAGGCAAAAAAGTAGTACAGGAAACTGGAATTAAAGTCCGAAGCCGATCACATGGTTTATCAATGGCTTATAGGAAAGATTTTCAACAGTTGCTCCAGGGAATTTCAGAGGATGTTCCTCACAGACTGCTAGACCTTAATATGAAAGAATACACTGGGTTCCAGGTTGCTTTGCTCAATAAGGTAATAGTTCTATGAATTTAATACTGCTCTGGACATATTCTGTTGTATTGTTGAATAAATCAAATTTTCTATTAGCTGATATTTAGTTTGTCCAAACTTTAGGAATACTTCTATACCTTTGTAGACTAATGATCATTAATACTATCATTGAATGAGTGAATTTTAGAATTAAAAAATTATACATGCCAAATTGATGAATAGATCAGTAAGCCAACCCATTCACTTATTTGTTAAATTCTTTAAATTTTTTTTTTTTTTTTTTAATTTTAGAGAGAGAGAACAGGGGAGAGAGGCAGAGAGAGAGAGACAGAGAGACAGAGAGACACATCTTAAGTAGGCTTCATACTCAGCACAGAGTTGGATGCAGGGCTCAATCCCACCACCTTAGAATCGTGACCTGAGTTGAAATTAAGAGCTGGATGCTCAACTGACTGAGCCACCCAGGTGTCCCCATTTATTTTATAGATGAGAAAACAGATGGGGCATCTAGCTGGCTCAGACGGTAGAGCATTTGACTCTTGTCTTGGTCATGAGTTTGAGCCCCGTGTTGGATGTAAAGATTACTTAAAAAAAAGAAGGAAAGAATACAGAGGCTTAAAGATTGCCTAAAGTTACATAGCTAGTGGGAGAGTTCACTGTAGTTTGGTACTTAAACTGATGACCTTGGGTGCATAGCATGATTTTAAAATACTTTATGAATATTCATTATTATAAACATCCTCATCCCAGGGATGCCTGGGTGGCTCAGTAGTCAGTGAAGTGCCCAACTCTTGATCTCCGCTCAGGTCTTGATCTCAAGGTCATGAGTTGAAGCCCCACACTGGGCTCCATGCTGGGCGTGGGGCCTACTTTAAAAAAAAATTCTTCATCTCAGTAGCCTTTTTTTGTAGAAACAGACATGCCAATCTAAAATGTATATGGAAAGTTAAAGGTCCTAGAATAGGTAAAAAATTTTGGAAAAAAATAATAAAGTTAGAAGACTTACACTATCTATTTTGAAGCTTACTGTAAAGTTGTAATGATCATCAACATGTTCTGTTGTTGACATAAGGATAAACATATAGAGCAGTAGGACAGAAGAGAGTCTAGAAGTAGGCCCTCACATGTATAGTCCGTTAATTTCTAACAGAGGTGCCAGAATAACTCAGTGGGTAAGAAGACAATCTCTTCAGACATAGTGCTGGGCTCATGGGGAATTTAAGAAGCAAAACAGATGAACATAGGGGAAGGGAAGGCAAATAAGATAAAAACAGAGAGGGCAAACCACAAGAGACTCTTAAATACAGAGAGTAAACTGAGGGTTGCTGGAGGGGAGGTGGGTAGGTGGACGCACTAAATGAGTGATGGGCATTAAGGAGCGCACTTGTTGAGATGAGCACTTGGTGTTACATGTAAGTGATGAATCACTGAATTCTCGTCAAACCAATACTACACTATATGTTAACTAACATGAGTCTGAATAAAATAAAAACAAAATGAACAAAAAAAAGAAATAGTGCTGGATCAATTGGATACCCATATTCAAAATAATAAACTTGACCCTTACATTACCAGTGCTCATGGTCTTAAATGTAAAAACTAAAACTATAAATTCTGGAAGAAAACAGGAGAAAGTCTTCATGACATTGGGTTCAGGGGTCATTGATGATTTCTAAAATATAACACAAAAGGTACATACATAAAAAACTTGATAAATTGAACTTCATTAAAATTTAAACTTTTACACTTGAGATATCACCTCACGCCAGTCAGAGTGGCTGAAATGAACAAATCAGGAGACTAGATGCTGGAGAGAAGGTGGAGAAACAGGAACCTTCTTGCACTGTTGGTAGGAATGCAAACTGGTGCAGCTACTCTGGAAAACAGTGTGGAGGTTCCTCAAAAAATTAAAAATAGATCTACCCTATGATCCAGCAATAGCACTGCTAGGAATTTGCCCAAGGGATACAGGAGTGCTGATGCATAGGGGCACTTGTACCCCAGTGTTTATAGCAGCACTTGCAACAATAGCCAAATTATGGAAAGAGCCTAAGTGTCCATCAACTGATGAGTGGATAAAGAAACTGTGGTTTTATATATACAATGGAATACTACTTGGCAGTGAGAAAGAATGAAATACGGCCCTATGTAGCAACGTGGATGGAACTGGAGAGTATGATGCTAAGTGAAATAAGTCATACAGAGAAAGACAGATACCGTATGTTTTCACTCTTATGTGGATCCTGAGAAACTTAACAGGATACCATGGGGGAGGAGAAGGGAAAAAAAAAATTAGGGAGGAAGGCAAACCATAAGAGACTCTTAAAAACTGAGAATAAACTGAGGGTTGATGGGGGTGGAAGGGAGGGGAAAGTGGGTGATGGGCATTGAGGAGGGCACCTTTTGGGATGAGCACTGGGTGTTGTATGGAAACCAATTTGACAATAAATTTCATATTAAAAAAAATCAGCCATAGACCATATGTAAATGAATGGGTGTGACTGGGTTCCAATAAAACTTTATTTACAAAAAATAATAAAAAAATCAAAAAACAATTTAAACTTTTGTCTATAAAAGAAACTTGGTAAAATGAACAGGCAAACTACAGCCTGGGAGAAAAGTATGTACAGAATAAAGAATATGTATCAAAATAACATGAAGAACTCCTACAACTCAATATAAAAAGACAAATATCTAATCAAAAATTGGCAAAATATCTGAGCAGATACTCCACCAAATAAGATGTACAGATTGAACATGATGTAAAAAGATGCTGTACCTTAATGGTCATTAGGGAAATGCAAAATAAAACTACAACGAGATCCCACTTCCCATCCACTACACTGGCTGTACTTGTTATATAATTAGCAGTTCTTCTTGTAGGTATCTACATGAGAGCAATGAAGATGTAGGTCCATATAAAGGCTTTATATGCAAATGTTCATAGTAGCATTATTCATAATAGCCAAAAACTGTAAAGAAAACTGTTCATCAAATGGAAAGTGGATAAAGATATGCTATATCCATAGAATGGAATACTAGTCTGGAGTAAAAAAGAACAGACTAGTGATACATGAACATGTGACTGAATCTCAAAATATCATCCTTAGTGAAAAAAAGCTAGATAGAAAAGATTTGATATAGCAAAATTCCGTTTATAAAATGGAATGTAGGGAGACAGAAAGCAGATCGGTGGTTGCCTGGGGATAGGAAAAGGGATGGACTACAATGGGCACAAAGAACTTTTGTGGGATGATGGAAGTATTGTTAAACCAGATTGTGGTGATGGTTTCACAACTGTAAATTTACTGACACTCATCAAACTGTATACCTAAAATGGGTGATTTTATGGTATGTAAATCAAAGCTCTTTTTCTTTAAATTTTCAAAGTCTTTAAAATTTGGAAATTTGTTTTATAAGATACTTACTTTCCTTAGGCAGAATATATAATAAAATCTTGAAGAGATGTGAATTTGAGTTATTTGGTAAGTTCACTACCAATTTTTATCCTCTGGTTCCCAAAACAGTATATTAAGATTGCATCATAATTTCTTTATTCTATTTTTAAAGCTAATTAGACTTGTATATCTTATTTCCAAACCTTTACTGCAGGCTAGAGATTTTAGTCTCTTATAATTCTATATTTGAAAATAAATTTGCCTTTGAATGTTTTTCAATAGGATTTGAAGCCACAGACATTTAGAAACGCGTATGACATACCAAGGCGGAATCTTTTGGATCACTTAACAAGAATGAGATCTAATCTTTTGAAGAGCACCCGCAGATTTCTTAAAGGACAGGATGAAGGTTGGATCATAGTTTCAATAATGGTGTTTCTTTTGTGAATTTCTTTATACTGAAAAAACATAGTATAGTAGTGTAGCTTTTAAAGCATTGTAGTATCTCATTTTCTTTGTAAATTCAAACAAATGAAGTAAAAAGTGAGTCGTCACTCATTCTCAGAATTTCTTTCTACCATCACTGTTTCCCCCAAATTTTATTCCCCAGAGGTGACACCCTCTGTTAGCAGCTTAGTATCTTTTTTGGCTTTGTTCATGCATTCACACACACAGGTCCACACATGCACAATCATTTTCTTGTGAAACACAATACTAGCATCTGGTGGTTTAACTTGGATGGTGAATACATGTCCTGTTCCTTCAGTTATACCCATGGCACTGACCACAGATCAAGTCAGATGAGAATTTAACTCTTTGCCATCTCTGACGTAAGCATTCCAGCTATACCTTTATTTACGTATTTATGTTTAAATGTTTATTTATTTATTTTGAGACCGAGAGAGTGCAAGCGTACTTTGGGGAGGGGAGTGGGTGGGGAGAGAATCCCAGGCAAGCTCCACATTCAGCGCGGAGTCCGACACGGGGCTCCATCTCACGACTGTGAGATCATGACCTTGCGCCGAAATCAAGAGTCGGACGCTTAACCAACTAAGCCATCTGGGGACCCCTCCCACCATAGCTTTATATAAAAAGGGTTATCTATATGTGATATGTCTTTTCTATAAATTCTGCTATAATTAAATTCTGCTTATTTGGAATATAATAGAAGAGACATTCCTTTTCATGGTAATGTTAACACATATTTGCTTATTCTATACACTCAAATTAACTGCAATATTTTTGTTTTATTTAGAAGGTAAAATCAGTTCTTTTAAATTTTATTTTAAAAATCTCAAAGACTTCATTTATGTCACAATATTTATGACGACAAACCAATTTTGCATATATGGGAAGGGAAGACTGCCTAGGATAACCCCAGATAGCATTCAAATATAAGAAGGTATTATTTGGTAATTAAACAGAGTATCATTTCAGTGAGGTTAACTTTTGTTATTGCTCTGTTCTGTTTGAAAAGATCAAGTGCACAGTGTTCCTATAGCACAAATGGGGAATTACCAGGAATACCTCAAGCAAGTACCTTCTCCACTAAGAGAACTTGATCCTGATCAGCCTCGAAGGTTGCATACATTTGGCAACCCATTTAAGCTAGATAAAAAGGTAAGCTTGAAACGTTCCATTGTATAATTTATTTGTGGATTTAACAGTTCTAATTTCACTAAAGTAAGCTGAAGCTGTTTTGTTGGTAGACTAATAAATGTTAACATAGTTATAATCTAGTTGCTTTAATGGGAACTGGAATTAGTTGTGCCATTTAAAAACTATATGTAAATCTAGGGAAATTATATTCTCTTTTGTTACAGGGTATGATGATAGATGAAGCAGATGAATTTGTGGCTGGACCTCAAAATAAACATAAACGACCTGGAGAACCAAATATGCAAGGGATCCCTAAAAGACGTCGCTGTATGTCTCCACTGCTGAGAGGCAGACAACAGAATCCAGTTGTGAACAATCATATTGGAGGAAAAGGACCACCTGTACCTATGACTCAAGCACAGCCAGATCTTATTAAACCCCTTCCTCTTCATAAAAGTAAGAGTTTTTAAAAAATAAACATTATTTGCTGCTGTTTGTTTTTTGTGTGGGGAAGAGATTTTTGTAATAAAGTATAGAAAAAATTGATAAAGTCTAAGAGTGTCTAGAGAAGATAATTGTTTATTCTAAATTAGCGTGTAATCATAGTCCTTTTAGTGAACATTTGGACATTTCATGTATTTATTATGCTCTATTATAGCTGTCATGATCTAAATATCTTTTATAAGCCTTAAGTATTTCAAAATAACAGGTATAGGGATGTTCTCAATACCCATAGAAAGGTGGTTTTCAATTACAGGTAACTTCAACAACTAATTATTAAATACATATGCTATGGTAAACAGTGCTAGGCATTGAGGTATCGCAGTGAACGAGACAATAGTGATCTCTGCCCCCATTTAGAATGAGGAAAGACAGTCATTGAACATTTCATTAGAAGTGTGGTGAATGTTCAGAAGGGAAGTCAGGTATGTTTTGGAAGCATGTGGCAAGAGGATTTTAGTCTGTGGGGTCAAGGCACTTTATTGAGGAAGTTACGTTTAAGCCAACATTGGAAGGATGAATGGGAGTTGTTTCACTAAAGCTGTGCATTCAGGAGTCTTGCTAAGCAGTCTGCTGCATACTATGTGTATAGTAGTAGTATAAGAAGAGTCTGTGCAAACGTATACAGTAAAGAGAAGCAGTTAAGGGGCTGAAAGAACTCTAGTATAGCAAAGGTGTTGGGGGTGAGGCAAGATGAGAGATGAAAGATAGGTTGAGGCCAGATCATGGAGGGCCTTGGAGGCCATTGTAAAGATTCCAGACTTTAAGGACAATGAGAATCTTTGAAAGGTTTGAGAAGCTAGTGACCTCATCTGGTTAGCATTTTATAAAGACCAGGCTGACTGTCCTGTGCAGAGTACTGTTAGGGAAGAACAAGAATGGATGTAGGGGAACTCTTAGTAAATTAATGGAATCATTAATTATAGGTAGTGATCATTTGTGGCTTAAAACTGGAGAGAACCAAATATTATATAACTCCTGAAGGGTTTATACAGTATCACTTCTGAAATACTCTTGCCAAAAAACAAAAAAGAAAGAAATCGAACCTTAACCTGATCAAGCCTCTAGATCTAACTACCAATTTATAGGAAATACAAGGATAGGAAAACATATTAAATGACAAAATAGGGAGACAATTAGCATAATCCAGATGGTGGGACACTGTAAGACAAAGAATATGGGATATGTGTATATCCAGAAAAAATGCATAGAAAAAAAGAGAAGTACAGAAGGATTTTATAGATTAAAAGGTAGTTAAACGACCTATAAACCAATGACAGTGTGCAGGCCTGATTTGAACCCTGAATCAAACAAAATCAAACTTCCCTCCACAGACAGAAAATATATAAAGTAATTAGAGATTGTGAACACTGATAGGATATTTGATGTCATTAAATAATTATTAGATGCACAGAAAGCAGTTAAGGAACCCAGGGAAGAGCTAATGACCTGCTAGTGGAGTTGTGAGAAGAACATGTATTTGAGAAATACTTGGACACATCAGTAAAGACTTGATGACGACTGGCTGGATGTTGGAGTCAGGGCAAGAGAGGAGTTGAGAGATGCTTGGTAGGTGAGGGTAACGGGGTGGAGTAGAAGAGCAGATGATGAGTGATTTTAGAGGTGCCTATTAAGTTAGCCACATGGAGATCCTAAGGTAGAAGATGGATATTTTAGTTTAGAACTAAAGAAGAGACTGGGATAAAGAGGGAGGTGCAGGAGGCAGTCTTAGCCCCAATTGAAGTGAATTAAATCACACCAAAGAAAACAATGAGAAGAAAAAGCCTAGAACAGAACTTTGAAAGTGCTAAAGTTAGGGAGAGAAATGAGTTTCAGGAAAGATTGAGAAAGAAGAATCCAAGAAATAGGAGATGAGAAGAATTTGGTGTCGTGAGAGCTAAAGGGAAAGAGAATTGAGTGGTTGGTGGTTTCAAATGCTTCTTAAACAGGTCAGTCAAAAGGATTAGAAAAGTTCTATTGGTCTTTGGCTGCCTTAGCAAGAGCAGTTTTGCTCCCACAAAATCACTGGGAAGGCAGACAGGAGTGGTCCAGAGCCCAGAAGAAAGAATGCTACCTCCAGTGAAGCAGAAAGGGTATGGGCACAAGCTGAACAGTGGCAAGTAGAGGAAGTTCCTGTTTCACAGCTCTGCTTTCCTTTCCTCTGTGAAGTGAGAGGTGATGTATGCTCCTGAGTGGGAGGCAGGGATTGGGAAAGTCCGAGATGTTAAGAGAGCGGAGAAGGTTAGAATGATCTTTTGTGGGAGAGGGAGGAAATGTTGTAGTAAGATTGCTGGGTCCTGTTTCTCCACTAGCGCTCATCATTCCAAATGCACATCTAGAGCAAGCAGATAGAGTCGGCAGATTTGGGGTTTTGCCTGGCAGGGAGGACAATGGAATGAGAGAATTTAGGACCTTGGTAAAAAGTAATGCATATGGGATATAAGTTGGATAGACAAGAAAGAGGAATCTAGAAGGTAGGATCTGCTCATTGGGAGGGAGAAAGTGGAGGAGATGCTGAAGTAAGAGTCTGGCTGAGTTACAGAGCCAACAGCAGGAGTCCTGCAAAGATAAGGGTTATGCTCCTCTGCCCGTGAATTTGTGTTTGATTTGAGAGCCAAACAAGGTGACACATTAAAGAATTGAGGCCATGTTCTTGGCAGGTGATCTGCTTAGACACTGAAGTCCCATACAACAGTAATTCTTAAACTTTAATGTGTCATTGCATCACCAGGGGATCTAGTTAAACTGCAGATTCTGAATTCATTGTTTAGGGCAGGGCTCAAGGTGAACATTTCTAGCCAGCTTTCTGATGGTGCTAACACTGCTTGTATTAGACCACATTTTGAGTAGTAATGATCTAGGATAATGCCCAAGGGACATCAGGGTGGGAGGAAGACTGCGAGCCCGGTATGACCAGAGAGGTGTGCCTTAGAGATCAATAAAGACCGTGATAGGAGAGAGAGGATGAGTGTAGTGGCCTTTACTTTCTCCCTCCCATTTATCAGAGCAAGAGTGTTATACGAGTGCAGGGAGAAAGTAACTTGAAGTGGCACTGGAAGGTGAAGGAATCGGTGACTGTACCTCCTTATTTTAAGTCCATGGAGAGTGTTTGAGAGAAAGCAGTTTCTAACTCCAAGTCTGAAAAGAAGAGCAGTTTCTTTGTCAGAGAGCTGCGTTTCAGTTAAAGCGGGAGTCGTTACAGAGAATATTTAGGAAAATTTGCAAATCATGGACGGGGATTTAGGAGGGAGTCAGAAGTTTGAGGGCTTTTTGTGGGCATGAGTTTACCTTTGGACGATAAATGAGGGAAGTAGAGATGACTTCAGCGGGTGTCCTGGAGGTTTGGTGAGCAGTCAGGGAACTTACAATTCAGCTGCTTTCTGTGGGGGGCAAGTGTTTGTAAGCTTTTTTAAGTCCAGTAATCTGATGAATTGCAGTGGGCACCAGGCTGTGGGCACTGTTCTGCGTTGCTCAACTAAAGACTGGATGAGTGGTTATAAGAAAAGAGTGTACTGTAAAGTGACCTGTCTGACAGTGGGTTCCCAGCAGAATATTGAACACTTTGGACTCCCTGTGTTTACTTTTGCCTCTAAATGATAGTAGACTGTATAAGGCAGAGGTAAGTTGGAATGAGTTAGGACTCTCTAAGGAAAGGGTAACCCTGATAATCTTGGTCATATATGTTCCCCTAAAGCATTAGAAATTTGCTTGTTCAATAAAATTGCCATAGAATAAAGCAGAGAACTAAAAGTTGTGTGAAATTGGCTTTTATTTTTTTTCCTAAGGGCAAAAATTTTACAGATTTTGTAAGTACTGTAAATGTTTCACATTGAAACCCACCATCTCTTTGGCAAATCTTAAGAACCATATCATATTATTTGTTAATTTGCATCCATCAAGGAGATTAGTTGTGATTTGCTGTAATATTATTTGTAGCTGTTTTCTTACTGTGTGCTTTGAAGTTGGCTCATGTCAATTTTTTCTTCTTATCTTTGTTTTTAGTTTCGGAAACCACTAATGATTCGACAATAGATGATGTAGTTGAAAATCATGTTGCAGACCAACTTTCATCAGATATTACACCAAATGCTATGGATACTGAATTTTCAACTTCTTCTCCAGCCAGTTTACTGGAACGACCAACCAATCATACAGAGGCGCTTGGTCATGACCATTTAGGAACTAATGACCTCACTGTTGGTGGATATTTAGAAAATCACGAGGAGCCAAGAGATAAAGAACAATGTCCTGAAGAGAATATACCAGCATCTTCACTCAACAAAGGAAAGAAATTGATGCATTGCAGAAGCCATGAAGAGGTCAACACTGAACTAAAAGCACAAATAATGAAAGAGATCCGAAAGCCAGGAAGAAGTATGTATAATTAGAGGCAAACCCCATATTTGATATCTGTGTGGGCTCAAAAAATAAAAAAAATTTAGAAGCATATACCTGATTCTAGATCAGTTTTGAACAACATTTGAGCTATGTAAGATTTGATCTTTATTCAGCCTACAAACACTAAATGTCTGTTATATCCAAAGTAGTATGGTGTAGATATGGTAAGCAGGAAGGACTGAGAGCAGAGCTTGAAGAACACACAGACAAATTACACATAGTTCCTACTATGACAGGAACCCGTAGTCTTGAGTATTCTTCTAAACAGCAACTGGAATTTAATGTAGCAGCAAACCCCCAAAAGTGTAGCGAATATTAAATAGTTTCATCTCTGTAGAGTTCCTGACATAGTGTCTACCACTGTGTTTAAGGGTTAAACTATGATGGTGAGCAGGGATGTGTTTAGGCCAAAACCCTAAAGTTATAAAAGCAATCTATGAAATGAATATAAAAGAACTTTGGCATAAAATTTCAGTATTATGACATCCATTCAAAGATGTTGACAGATTGACGGACCATGTGCTTTAATGGAACACCCATGGGTGGTTCAAAAGTGGGTAAGACAGCCCTTGCCATTTAGGAGTTTATAGTCCTTGGCAGAATTTTAGGTGAAAACTTGAAACTGAACTAGCACTCTTAACCATTTTTTCTGTCTCCATATGCCCCTCCCCATCTTGTTAACTGGAGTTGAGAATTTAAATTATAAGTATGCAATTTTATAAAGGCTACTTGCTGCTGCTTTTTCAGTGGCCAGTACCAAAAGCTAGTCACGTACTTTCTAAGCTTTATGTTTGATATCTTAATGGGAACTTTTACCAAAACTTCTGTGTTTACCAAGTTATTTTATCTTGATTGATATATGATGAAATATGTGTATTAATGAGTGGTAGAATATTTTGGTTTGGTTTAGCATATCTTGATACCGTAAACTGCAGTAGAAAAATATTGAATAAGAGTGCATAGAAAAGCCACTAATTTTTTTCTTTGCTTCTCTTGTTTTAAGAATATGAAAGAATCTTCACTTTACTGAAGCATGTGCAAGGCAGTTTACAAACAAGACTAATATTTTTGCAAAATGTCATTAAAGAAGCATCAAGGTAAATAATCTGTTGTACATTATGAAATGATTATGAAATGAGTCCCCAGTTTACAGTCAGTGTTGTAACAGTTGTGACTGTTATAACAGTATCTGTACTTGTTGTGTTATGCATGCATATGACACAGCCATGTGTGTCCTCCTCCTCCTCCTCCTCTGTTTTAGTTTATTGAAAGAAATTCACTTAAAAAATAGCCACACACAAATTCTTCACCAATTATGGACCTTTTCTCCCTGTAGATTATAGATACTTGCATAATTCTCATTGATCCTACTCTGTGCCTTTTTGGGGTCTTTATATTTTATAGCCTTCAGCTTTTCTCCTTTATATATTTGGACTACAGTTGATATTAATCAGTGATTAGAAATAACCTTGGAAGACAATATTTGAATGCTGTTCATTTGTACGTGGGAAAACATGTAATTAAGGGGAGCAGAGTTGGACAAATGGGCCTTATTCTGATTGCTTCAGTAGCCCAGGATTATGTACTTTAATACAAGGAATGTGGATCAAGATTATAAATGGTAACTATGAAGTGCAATTAACTGGAAAGCATAGTTGTATGAGTAGTGAGTACACAAAACGTTTTTCCTTGAAGACTTCTTTAGTATTATACGAAAACTTAGGGTTATCTCCTCTGACCTTTCAAATATACACAGCCTTTAAAAGTCCCCCAGTTTCTTCCATGCTATTCTTAAAGGCATTTTTAGATAGAGCAGTTACTTGGTTTTTTTTGTTTGTTTGGGTTTTTTTTGGAGTAGCTAGAGCATACACCACTTTGAGGGTTCAAAATAAGGCAGTAACTTTTCATGTTACTTATTTTGAGTATTTATTCTTTTTTTTTTTTTTTTTTTTTTTTTTTTTTCAACGTTTATTTATTTTTGGGACAGAGAGAGACAGAGCATGAACGGGGGAGGAGCAGAGAGAGAGGGAGACAACAGAATCGGAAACAGGCTCCAGGCTCTGAGCCATCAGCCCAGAGCCTGATGCGGGGCTCGAACTCACGGACCGCGAGATCGTGACCTGGCTGAAGTCGGACGCTTAACCGACTGCGCCACCCAGGCGCCCCGAGTATTTATTCTTTATGTAACATTCTGTCAGCTCAAACTTCATCATGGATTTAGCTATATTCCTGGTGGCCTGCACTCTCTACTTCTAACACCTTTTAGAGAGTTGTGTAATATTATGGTGGCTATTCATATTAATTTACAAGTAGAGAGGAAGTGGATATAGATTGGACAGTGTTTTTGGATATTCTAAAAAGCATCAGCAGTATTAATAACTTATGTAGACGAATGCAATTTTAGTCTACTATATTAGTGAAGAAAATTTTAAATTGCCACTTGAACTTTCAATGTTTGCTATATTATCCTATACTGCAGATGTCTAATTATCCTTGATTTGTTAGCTTTCAAACTGTAATAGTAGAACACCAGGGTTTTTAAACGTTACTATCCAACTGTCGTTTCTTCTTCCCTTTTGTGGGGATTATATTCATACTTTGTTCACATTCTTTCACCATACAACTTTTAAAGAGCATAGGAAGTACGGGCACTTGGGTGGCTCAGTCAGTTAAGCGTCCGACTTCAGCTCAGGTCCTGATCTCACGGTTCGTGAGTTCGAGCCCTGCATTGGGCTCTGTGCTGACAGAGCCTGGAACCTGCTTCGGATTCTGTGTCTCTCCCTCTGTCTCTGCCCCTCCCCAGCTTGTTCGTTCTCTCTCTCTCTCTCTCTCTCTCTCTCTCTCTCTCTTTCTCTCTCTCTCTCTCTCTCTCTCTCTCTCTCAAAAATAAACAAACATTAAAAAAAAAAATTAAAGAGCATAAGAAGCTATTTGAATCATTGCTTTAGGAGTCCAAATTTTGTTGGAATATTTGTAACCCTTGTAAATGTTAGGGTTTTTTTTCTTTTTGGTTGTGGAACAAATATCTGACTTCCATTGTACCTGGGCCTGGATTATTTGTTTTAGGAACAAACTGCAATTCTGCACTGATAAAATAATTTGCTTATTATCTTCCATTGGATTTTATATATCATAAAGTTGTTGTTTTTCATTTTCATTTTACTTTGAAAAATCTTCCCAAGGCAGTTTCTGTCTTTAAAAAAAGCATTATACTGATCTATATCCATTAAAAAGAAATTGAGAGTGCTATCACTTATTTTTTTATACAGGTTTAAAAAGCGAATGCTAATAGAACAACTGGAGAACTTCTTGGATGAAATTCATCGACGAGCCAATCAGATCAACCATATTAATAGCAATTAAAAGAAAACAGAATGTGGCCACTTATTTCACTATCTTCTCCAAATACAAAGTAAATACAAGACTGTTGTGATCTTGAATTCATTTTTTGACATGCATTGTTGGCTATTTGAAATACTAAGAGCAAGTCTACAGATCCTTTTTCCATCATTTTACAGTGACCTTTTCTTCATTTTGGTTTATTTTTGTAATGTGAAAAATATCACTCTAAAACACATTTTTATTTAACAAACTAAAAATATTCCTCCAAATCTCTTGCTTGTCATTGACTCTTGCGTGTCAATTTCCCTCAGGTTCTATTTTCTTAAACCAACCTTTAAAATTGTCACCTCTGTTAAGGTTGAACTTTGCCAAAAAAAAAAAATAATAAAAAGTTACTTTGTAATTTTTGGGGAAAAAAGCACATACATTAAAACTAGGTAATGTTTTGTATATACAGTTATTTTGGATATATTATTGTAAGTTGTACAAATGTATTTTGAAGAATATTTAAGAAAAGCACTTTTGTTATTCCATCAATAAATGCTCTATTTTACTCTTGTGTGGTTTAGGAAATAATCACATTTAAAGTAATCATTTAAAACCATCTTAAGGATAATGGAATTTTAAAGGCCTTGCTTTTTAAGCATTGGACAAATACACCACTTGAAGTTCATATTTGTTAAAGCTAACTGTAATTATCTGTTACATAATCTGCATTGTCTTTTTACTCTATGTTCTTAGATTTTGTTGGCTACACCAACATACTCCCATTTCTGCCTAGATAATAGAAAAGATGGGATCTGTGGCAAATAGGCAGACACTTTAAAAGCTGTTTAAAACGCAGACATCTTTGACATTATTGGTTTCCTTACTCCCCTTCAACGTCTTTTTCCGTTCTCACTAGGATTATGGGTGGCACTAAGTTGAAGCTGCCAGTTAGGGAGGTGTAAGTTTGGGGCACACCACATAGTCTGAAATGGCCAGCCTTTAGCAGCTTGATGCCATGCTTACAGAAGTCCCACAACAAATTGGGAGTTCAAAGGGGACCTCTTTGTTTTCCTCTGCTGTTCTTACACTTAAACTCTTCATTTTGTTTAGAAGCTAAATGGAAAGGAAACATTTAAGATGACTTTGCTCATTTTGTATTCCCCCTGAAATACCCAGGATAAGGAAAAACCAACACTATTCAATGTCCACTCTCAGTCCAACACGACCTCAGATGACTTCACTGAGGACGTTGACCCTGTGACCAGACTCCTCACTCACCTTTCATAGATCACTGCTGTGCCTTGTAGTGCTTTTGGGGTAACCAATAGAAAAGAAGGTTAAAATACATTTAGATTAACAGAGGGCAAAATAAATTTATAAAATTATAGTAAAATTGATGGAATTTTAGTTTCATAATATTTGAAAATCACATACCCTTATCTTTTTACACTTTCGCGGAACATTTTTAAAATTTCAGGGGTATAGCAGAATGCAATTGTAACTTTTTATGAAGAAAAGCATAGTTGACAGTGGAGAACATGCTTGAGATCTCTTAATTTAGTCTAGGGGATTTGAAACGCTCCCAATACTGAAGACAAATCCTGTCAAGAAAAAGAAGCATTTAATGTAACGTTACATAGTATTTTCATATGCAATTCTTTAAACCTTTTTTACCTCTACAAAATACCTTTAAAGCAGGATATCATTTCATAGGTGGAATTGTCAAGGTAATTACCTGCAGTCACTGCTAAATTCAGGAGCTACACAAAATCCAGAATATATTGTCTGGATTTAATTGTCTTAAATTATGTATATTTAGATTCTGAGATTAATAGAAGGGATTACAAATCATTCGGATAAAAGTTCATACTTAAGAATATTTAGGAAGGGGGTTCAGTCTATTCCGATGTTTAGCAGCTTTCCTTATCAGGAAGTTCTTATTTCCATTTTATAGATTGCTCCTGAGGTGATCATCTTTAAACCCTTCACCTTGATTACATTCTGGGGATGAATCTGGGAAGAGCAGTTTGTTCAGTCTCCTCTTTCTGTCCTTAATCTCTCTGTCACCATACTCGATAGCCTCATCCAAAACCTAGTCATAAGGTTTGAAACTAATCAAAACTCAAGCTTAATATCCCATCTCGAAGGTTTTTTACATTTTAAGAAACTGGGCATATTAGTTAAATTAGTGAAATACTATAGAATTCTTGTAAGCAACGGGGGGTTGAATTTAAGGGGAATATCCTGTCTTTTTGGGCCCTGTAGGTCACTGGGTGACTTTAGGCTGGACAAATGGTATTCTCTAACAGTTTAATCTTGAGATTAAGATCGTTTTTCTTAACGTTCCCATATGTGTCCCATTTGTCAATGGATTCATTATTTGCCCTTATCAGTAAGATGTGTCCATTTGGTGTACTGAAGGCTGAGACTGATTTCTATCTCTTCGACACCCCTCTCACCAGGAGAGTAGTCACTGTGCCGTGTGTGGTGTGGGCAAATACCTCCCAGAAAGAGGTAAATAAATTCACAAAGACTATATTCAGATGTGCGGCGGATTATGGAACTGGTTTTGGATTATTAGCCTTTTATGTTCATGTGTTTACTGAGGCAGTTCTGAAAACTCCTATCATCGAAACAGTGGTGTGTCCTTTACTAGTGCAGAGGTTTTACGTCATTGTTACGCAGCTGAATTCCAAAAGAGATATCGGTCTCTTTAAATGTCATCAACTTTTATTGGCTATCAGCTTTTGACAATGACCTTCCTATTTGCATTTAGTCCTGTCTCTGTTTCTTGAGGGAGTAGAGCCTGTCACTTTTTTCATCTTTCATTTTTTGGACATGTATCCTTTCTAAGAGAGGGCTCTCTGTTGCCTGTTCTGAGTGATAAGTGACAATTTCATCTAATAAACATGGGGATGGAATGATCATGGTGAAATCCTAGGAGGATATATTCTGTTGATGGACTTTTTCTCCCCAAATAATCCCCCAATAGATTATTTCCTAGTGAATGATTATCTTCATCCTTTTTGTCACAAAAGTGTTCCTTTGATTTCCAGCACAAGTTACAGCAGTATGCAAATGATTCTCAGATAAAATGATGTTGACAGTATTTCCTTAACAATTTGTGTAAAACTTATGCGTAATTTTCATTATTCTAACTTTTGACTTTTTTTTCTCTCCATAAATAAAAATAATGCCTGATGTTTAGTTAAAGTAGATCCACTTTTGCTTGATTTTGTTAGTCTTGTTCCATCCTATTTCTTTTTAACACATTGTTTCGACTTGCCAACAACTCTTTACTGAGAATCTCTTTTCCTTCCTAGGCTGATAAATAATGGGGAGGGGGGAGGGGGAAACACGGAGAGGAATACTTAGAATCCTTTTTCATCGCAGAAATGAGAGGAGCTCCGCTTGTCCCTCTGATGTGCTGAGGCTTTGCCTGGTCCATACCATTTCTGGCTTAAGATGAGGTTGTATAGTGGAACTAAGAAGTACTTGGGCAAACACTTGATTTTTGTGTAATTTCGGCCAGCTTGAGAAAGACCAACAGAAAAACTATAGAAATCTAGGTGCATTCACTAGAATACTGGGGTTGCTGAGTCGAAAGACTCCTTGGACACACGAGTGCCCTGAAGGAGCTATATCTTTTGTCCTACAGTGATGAGAAAGTGAGGCAACAATGGGGGGGGGGGGGAAGTCAAGATGAATCACTTACATTACTTTCATGATCTTTCTGAGTCTTCCCCAGCAGTAGAAACCTGAATTTTTAAAAATCCACATCAACAAAAAAATGAGCCGAAAAGCCAAAAACCACACGGAGGGTATTAGTTTCCTTTGTAGTTAAGAAATGTTCCCCTTTCTCAGGATACGCGACAAGAAACTGGGAAGCTTCTGAAGCACCATAGAAACTAGCTAGAAGGAATGCTTGTTTTAGGCTGCAGTGGACAAATGGGCGCTTGTTGCTAGAGAGATGCTGATAAATATTTAATATATCTGAATGGTGTCCAGAAATACTGTCATACCTGTGTTGGGTTCTCTCAGGAAAAAGAAGAATGGCCGATCTGCTTTAAAAAAAGGAATCCGAGACCTTTTCAGTAACAACAGAGCTGCAGGAGGGAAAGAATAGGAGACTATTACATTTTTTATTCATTTGAGGGAAGTCACTATTAAAATTGGAGCCGAAGTCAGTTATATCCCTTGATTTCTGAAGAAATCAGAACATCTTAATGTATTTGTGTAGTGTTATGATGGGGTACAAATGGGAAAATTAAAGAGAAAAGATGCCACTTAGCAACCCTGTGTCCCATTTTCAAAATGTTCCATGGAATGAATTCCTTACTGAAGGTAATTTTCAGAATGACTTCATCCCTTGTTTATGGGGATGATGGGACAAATCCTTTTCAAACTGGATTTCTCTTCTCTCGCCATTTTTCAAACTCTTTGTGTTAACCTTCCTTTTTAAAAAATGCTATACCACATATACCACATCTGGACTTGGGGTTTTGAGTGGGAAAGTTTAGAAATGTGGAGATTGAACTGGATAAACCTAACAAAGGCATAGAAGGGCAAGAGGTATGACTTGAGCACTGCTGACCCCTTGATGAACATACCGGTGGCTGTAGACGCCTTGCTGCCTTCCTCGGAAACCTCAATCTTGGCTTTGTGGATCGCTTCGGAAACATAAAAGCCATCTTGGCCTAATCCCAAGAAATAAAAATGTGAATTGCTTATTTCCATTTTTAATGCATAAATGGCTTAAGGATTTGAGTGTACTTTTAAGGAACGCACTTAATGACAGTCTCATGCTGCTTACTATAGCTAGGGAGAGATTTGTTTGGAAAATTCTGAAGCTGCGATTTTTTATGTAACTTTCAAAACCTCCGATTTGGTGAGTTTAATAAATAACCCCTCCCAAATTAATATTTAGAGCTGGGCCCTGTTTTTTCAATGTTAATTTTCCCAAGTAACTTGTAGTTAATATTGAAATCCTCAGCCAGTATTTTCACCAGAGGATGTGTCAAAATGCAGATTCTGGAGTCCAAGAATCCTTTTTCAGCCAGCTTCTGAGATGGTTTCCCTTGAATGCTTTCTTGGACTGCATTTTCAGAGCCACTTTTAAATGACAGTTACAGGTTTGTACTATGGGCCTTAAAAGGCATAACTCAGTGTATTAAAAATGTGTCTCAAGCTGCATTCTATATACTGAGGTATATCAGTTAGGCAATTAACTTGCATGGGCTAGCATCTGGAAAGATAATGAGAGGTCAGAACTATAATAGTTGTGTGCTATCAACTTCAAAGATGTAAGCTTAGCAAATAGGAATAGGAGTGATTAAGTTGGAGGAACTGACAGGTTTTTGTAATTTAACCATTAATCATTTTTAAACAGCTCTCCACAGTGAAATGGTACTTGACGACATAATATTGAAGGAAAGTAAGAACCTTTAGAACTAGAAGAAACTTCAGAAGTCAGTTATACCAACCCTTTCATTTGAGAATGAGCTGTTAAGTGATCTGAAGTCATGCACTTGATAGAAGTAGAACTTGGGCCTTTGTAGGTTTTCTGACCGTGCAGCACCCATTTCTACCCCACCCCTCCACACAAACAATGCCACCTTTCAAAAAGTGTATTCTAGTCACCTCTCGCATGCCACTGGAAAGGGGTCTGTGGCATGAGCCTTAAAATAGTCATTTCAATATACATGTTGTATTTAGAGAGAGCTGTGTTTCATCTTAGACTAATTAAATTGTTTTGCATTTTTCATGCACATACAAGGAGAAGCAAATGAATGTCGTGAGAGCATAAAACCAGCCGAGTATAGGATATGCAGCAGGTTCATCCATCTTCTAAATAAGGTATACCCAGGAAATTGTGAGTTGGCTGTATTTGTTGTAAGAAACAGTTATTTTCCAGCATCATTGAAGGGGACCAGACAAGGGCCAGAGGAAGGGAAAAATCAATGGAAACATTGATCTGGTATCATTTGTCCTAAAACCAGTAAAGAATCTGATTTATTTAGATTTATTTAGAGACCTAGTTGGTTCTCTAGGATCTGTAGGATCTTTTAGAAAGTAAATTTATCTCTAATTAATTGTCTCTCTCATTCGTTGAACGAACAAATGCAGTGCCAGAGTTAGAATTCTGTGGATGAAAAAAAAAATGATTCTTTGATGGTCATGAGGTTTTACTAATCTGTGATTTCATGACTATGGTATGGTGTCTGAACATTTAAAATAAGTGTTAATGAAGTTAGCAGAAGTTCACTATGAAACTCTGTATCAGCTAAAATGTAGTAAATGTGGTTGTGTTAGAGACCAGGCACCTTGACACAGTGTGAAAAATGGGACCAATTGGTATGAGTGAATCTTTGGTTCGATAGACTTGGCTATTACAATTTCTGGATACTGCAGTCAAGGAGCTTCATTTAAAGAGCTTTTCTCCATCACACTACAGGAGTGGCCCGATAATTGACAGTTACATGTTGGCACAGCCAAGATCCGTGGCCTGTCTTGCCCCAGCATCCACACCTCTCTTAAATTATATCTCCGGTAAGACTTAACATTTCAGAAGACCAACATTTGTGATCAAAATAAGAATTCAGGAGTCATCTGTAGGTTTGCGTTTTTCTTCTTGTGTGATCTTGTATTACAGATCCCTATTTGCTTGCTTTTGTCAAGTAGCTACTGAAATGTTACGCAACTAATGAAGTCAACCGAGAAGAATCCAAGCACGGAGGAATCTTCCTACTTTGGGCTCATCTTTTCCTGTTGGCATTGTTGGCAGTTGCTTTGTGCCATTGAGGGTCATACAACCTGTTTTCCCCAAATTTGTTCCCAGATTGTTTATAGGTGCTATTCTATAAAAAGGGTTCCATGATGAATTAAGATGGGAAATGCAGGTTGAATAGCTTTGTGCTTTTGTTTTTACTAGTGGACTTCTTAGAGCTGATTATTTGCTATTGTTTGTAGTGAATCTCTGCAGGAAGACTGTAATATGTAGTGTTTAACCATAGAAAGACCCACACCATCCCCCTGTCTCTAAATTGACCAGATTAGCATTCTGGGAAAGTGTAGCCCCCTATAAACCATTTGCTCCTATATTACATTTCATTATCCAAAGCAAAGTAGTAAGATTCTTCCTACCCTTCCTCCTGGCATACTCTCCACTCTTCCATAATATTGTCAAGTGTTTATGTCAACCTTTCTTTTTAGATTGTTAGCTTCTAGAAGGCAGAGGCTATTTTATCAGTTTTAAACCTTTTTTACTTCACCTAACATAATAATGCTTGGTACATCTATGTGTTCAGTAAACGTTGGGTGAGTGAATAATAGACACTCTTCATGTTGTACATTTGTTTCATTTCTCCATAAAACAGCTGCCTTAATATCCTTCAGTCTGACTTCACCTGTAAGGAAATGTTGGTTGGTATCTATAACATCATAGGGGTACAGTACAGAATAGGTCTTCGGCAAGTTTCACCCAAACGACTGTTTCAGTGTTCGTAGAGACCATCATTCTTTGTTCGTAGAGACCTCTTTCCCCTTTGTTCGTAGAGACCATCATTCTTTGTGTGTGGTTGATCAGTCTCAAAAGGCTTAAGAGTCTTCTTCCTAATGACATTGTGTAAACACAAGACTTGGAAAATGTAAACCAATATCCCAACATTTGATCCTCAGCTTCTCATAATGTAGGATAAACATCATTTGCTGTGTTATTTGCCTTTCCAATTATTATTACTTACTATTGACAAATTTAGTGGCTTTAAAAAAGTTATTACCAGAATTTCCTTCTAGTTTATCTTTCTCCTCTTTTTATTGCTTAGTTGTAAAATATGGAATGTGTCCGTAAAATATGGAATGTAAAATATGGAATAGCACCGAGCCCAGGATATAGAGAGAGATTACTAAAAAGAATCTGAAATGGCCCCTGAAGCCAGGATGTGGTTTGTTGCTTTCTCTATTTTCCTCTTGCCCACTTCTCTTGCCACCCTAGCTTTATTGGATTATAACTGATATAACATGTAAGTTTAAGGTGCACAATGTGATGATTTGATATATGTATATACTGCAAAATGAATACCACAATAAGATTAGTTAACACATTCGTTGCCTCACATAGTTACAATTTTTTTTGCGTGTATTAAATTGTAAGATCTATTGTCTTTGCAACTTTCAAATAGTACAGTATTGTTGACTATAGTCACCATGCTGTACATTACATCCCTAGAACTTATAACTGGGAGTTCGTACCCTTTGACCACCTTCACTCAACTCCCCAACTCCCCTGCTCCTTGCATCTGGCAACCATCAATCTACTCTGTATTTCTATGAGGTTTGATTTTGGTTTAGGTTCCACATGTAAGTGAGATTATATAGTGTTTGTCTTTCTGTATGATTTTTTTCACTTAGCATAATGCCCTCAAGGTTTTTCTGTGTTGTTGCCAATAGCAGGATTTCCTTCTTTTTTTATGGCTAAATACTATTCCATCAAAATATATATACCACAGCTTCTTTATCCATTCATCCGTTGATGGACACTTAGGTTTTTTTTCTGTATCTTGGCTATTGCAAATAATGCTGCTGTGAACACGAGGGTGCAGTTATCTCTTTGACAGTGATTTGATTTCCTTTGAATACATACTCAGAAGTAGAACTGCTGGATCATGTGGTAGTTCTATTTTTATTTTTTTGAGGGACCTCCATAGTGCTTTCCATAGTGGTTGGACTGATTTACATTCCTCTCAATAGTGCACAAGGGTTCCTTTTTCTATATCCTTGCCAGTATTTGTTATTTTTTGTCTTTTTGATAATAGCCATTCTAACAGGTATGAGGTGATATCTCACTGTAGTTTTGATTTGCATTTCCCTGATGATTAGCGATATTCACCATATTTCCATGTGCCTGTTGGCCATTTGAATAATCTTATTGGGAAAAACGTTCATTCAGATACTCTGTCCCATTTAAAAATCAGATTATTATTATTTGCAATTAAGTTGTGTGAGTTCCCTATATATTTTAGATATTAATCTTTTAGATATGTGGTTTATAAATATTTTCTCCCATTCTGCAAGTTGCCTTTTCATTTTGTTAGTTGTTTCTTTTGCTATGAAGATGCTTTTAGTTGGATGTAGTCCCACTTGTTTATAGCTTTTGTTGTTTATACTTTTGGTGTCAGATCCAAAAAATCGTTGCCAAGACCAATTTCAAGGAACTTTTCTCCTATGTTTTCTTCTAGGAGTTTTATGGTTTCAGACATTTAAGTCTCTAATCCATTTTGAGTTAATTTTTGTGAATGTTATAAAATAGGGGTCCAGTTTTATTCTTTTGCATCTGAATATCCAGTTTTCCCAGCACCATTTATTGAAAAGACTATCTTTTCCCCATTGGGTAATCTTGGCTTCCTTGTCAAATATTAGTTGACTGTATATACATAGATTTAGTTCTGGGGTCTTGATTCTGTCCCATTTCCCTATGTGTCTGTTTTTATGCCAGTACCTTACTGTTTTGATTACTATATATTCATAATACAGTTTGAACTCAGGAAGTGTGATCCCTTTAGCTTTGTTTTTTCCTCAGGATTGCTTTGGATATTTGGGGATTTTTTTGGTTCCATATGAATTTTAGAGTTGTTTTTTCTATTTCTGTGGAAAATGTTATTGGCATTGGCATTTTGGTAGGGAGTGCATTGAATCTGAGGATTTATTTGGGTAGAATAGACCCTTTAACAACATTAATTTTTCTGATCCATGAACACAGGATATTTTTCCATTTATTTGTATATTTTTCAATTTCTTTCATCAATGTGCTGTGGTTTTCAATGTAGAGATAGTTCACCTCCCTTGGTTAAATTTATTCCTAAGTATTTTAATGTTTCTGATGCAACTATCAATGAAATGGAATTGTTTTCTTTATTTCTTTTTCAGGTACTTCATTGTTAGTATAAAGAAACACAACTGATACTTGTATGTTCATTTTGTATCCTGCAACTTTACTGAATTCGTTGATTTATTGTAATTATGTGCCACTATTACAATATTAGAGAATCTAATTTTGACTATATATTTACCATTACCAATAATTTTTATATATTCATACATTTTTACAACATTAATTAGCATCCTTTTATTTCAACTTGAAGAATGTCCTTTAGCATATCTTGTAAGGCAGGTCAAGTGGTGATAAACTCCCTTAGTTTTTGTTGGTTTGGAAAACTTTTATCTTTGCTTCACTTGTGAAGGACAACTTTGCCAGGTATACTATTCTTGGTTGACAGGGTTGGTTTTTTTTTTTCCCCCTCCAAAATTTTGTATATGTCATTCCACTATATCCTGGCCTGTAGTTTCTGTTGAGAAATCCATTGGTCATCTTATGTGGGTTCTCTTGTATGTAACTTGTTTCTTCTCTCTGGCGGCTTTTAAAGTTCTTTGACTTTCAACAATTTAATTATAATGTGTCTTGGTGTAGCCTTTTTTGGGTTCAACCTATTGGGATTCCTTGGGCATTATGAATCTGGAACCCCCTTTCATCTCCCCATGTTTGGAAAGCTTTCAGCCATTATTGCTTTAAGTAGTTTCTCTTTTTTACCCCTCATTTTTTGGAATTCTCATTATGAGTATATGTTTTTTTCTGTGGAGTCCCCAATTCCTATAGGCTTTCTTCAGTCTTTCATTCTTTTTTTTTTTTTTTTTGCTCTTCTGACTAGATAATTTCAAACGACTTATCTTCTAGTTCATTGATTCTTTCCTCTGCTTGGCTGAGTCTGTTGTTGAAGCTCTTTATTGAATTCTTTGGTGCAGTCATTGTACTCTTCAGCTTTAGGATCTCTGTTTATTTTTTTTGTTTTGTTTTGTTTGATGGCTTCTATTTCTTTCTTGAACTTTTAATTTTGTTCATGCATTGTTTTCCAAATATTGTTTAGTTGTCTGTGTGTTCTTGTAGTCTGCTGAACTGTTTTAAGAGGATTATCTGAATTCTTTGCCAGACAGTTCATACATCTCCATTTCTTTAGGGTAGTTATTGGAGCTTTATTCATTTCTTTTGATGATGTCATATTTTTCTGATTTTTCATGATCCTTGCTTCTTTGTATTGGTATCTGTGCATTTAAGTAAGTAGTCTCCTTTTACAGGCTTTACAGGTTTGCTTTGGCAAGTAAAGACTTTTACCAATTAGCTGATAGCATTTGTGGGTAGGTGGGGCTTGCTAGCAGGATCTCTATTTGGGCAAAGCCTTTCCATGTGCTCTGAGGTTGCAGGGGGGTGCTGCTGGCTGGGTTCTGTGGTTGGGTGGGACTGCTGGTTGGGTTCTGTATTCAAGTGGGTCTGCTGGGTTGGCTCCCTGTTTTGGTGGGGCTTCTGGCTATGACCCACTGTCAGGTTAAGCCACTAGCCCTGCAATCAACTCTGGTCAAATGGGGTTGTAGGCTGTGTTCCCTGACAGAGTAGTGCCACTGGTTGGACACCATGACTGGGTAGTTATGGGATGGGCTCCACGATCCTTCCTGGTCAGGTGGAGTCTCACACTGTGATTCCCAAATGGATGGTGCTGCCGGCTGGACTCCATGTTCAGGTGGGGCTGCCAGCTGTGCCCTGAAGATGGGTGGGGATGCAGACTGGGCTCTGTGACTTGGTAACACTGTGGGCTGGGCTGCAAGGCTTCCCAAGGTCATTTCTTCAGGCTCTTTGGTTACTTGGGGGTAGGGGATATGCTCAACAGTTGGGCAGGGCTGCTTGGCCAGGATCTCTGCCCAAGCACAGCTTTAGGATGGGCTTCTCAGCTATCTGAGTTCTCTGGTCAGGCTTCCTCAATGGATGGTACTTGAGATTATGCTTAGGTGTCGGGCAGGGCTGTGAATTCACTTTTCTTCAAGGTAGAGTGGTAGTACGGTCCATTGATTAGGTAGTATAGTCCACTGACTGTAGAATCAGGCAGGACTGCCAACCAAGCTCTCTAGCAAGATGGGGCAACCAGGCTGGCTTTGTAAGTGGGAATTGCTGCTAGCTGAGATCTTTGCTTGGGTACTGCTACAGGCAGGAACATGGTCTGCCAAGGTTTGAAGGCTGGTTCATGTAAGGCTTGTCCTCCCGCCCCATCTCTATCTGATTATTAGTTATCTCCAGGAGGCAATATGTGAATAGACCTTCTAGAAAGTGTCCTGGAAGAGTTGGGTGTCCACCTTGGCTCCCTTTTCTCACTGGAGAAACTGTAGTAGGCCTGGAAGGGCCCTCTTGGTGCACTGCCGTGTCAGCCTGGAGGAAGGGTGATGCAGTCCGAGTGTAGCTGCGCCTCTTACCTTTCTAATGTGGTCCTTCTCGGTCTCTGTGGTTCAGAGGGGTACTTCAGCTTACATCTGGGAGCTGGGATTTTCACAGTGGTGACTTGTCTATGGATAGTTGTTAGGTGGCCTTCTTGGGAGGGGAACTGAAGTTGGGAATGATCTATCTGACAATCTTGCCGACCTAGTGCAGTGCTGATCAGTCATCTGGTGTGGCATAAGTTAACTTCAGTATGCAACCAAACAACTATGTGTGCTTTGCTCATTTAAGTTGTAGTAACTTGGAGCTTGTAGTTCTTGCCGAACAGAGTTCAGAACCTAATTACTCCTTTGTAAAAGTCAAGAATAAGATAGTTTCTTCAAAGGTTTAAGTTTGTGCAAAAGAAGTATTTCTTGGATTAGGAAGCATGGGTTTGTATCAAAGCCTGCTGATCCTTCTGATTACTCAAGAAGTAAATCTCTAGCTGATATCTTTAGTGTAAGTGAAACTGGAATCACTCTTAAAAGCTTTATAACATGTAGTATCAAGGGTGCCTGGGGAGAAAAATGATAGCCTAGGCTCAGTTGGGCCTTAAGATGATATTGAACAAGTTTTTTTCAGGCAGCAAAAAAGGATTTGATGTCATGAAGGAAGAGATAGGCGAGTAGTGACTTTTAAATGTGGAAGGAGAACTTGAGTAAAGTGATTCTGGGCATTGGAACCAAATGGAGAGAAAAGGTCAAATGTCCTGTAGTTTGAGCTTCTGTCAATAGTACAAAACTACTTGGTAACTTCTCGTTAATTGTAAGAAGGGAGACCAGCATTTTCTGATGACTTATTTTCTGGCAAACTCTCTGCTGATAGTTTGCGATATGTTGAGGAATTTTATTTCCATAAGTAAGATATGAGATGGGTGGTAGCGACCTCATTTTAGGAGTGATGAAACTATTTGTTAGACAGAGTCAGTCACCATGTCTCTATAATTAAGTCAACAGCCCACTTAAGCATAGAAGTGACTAGTCTCTTGATTATGTTTAAAGAAGGGCATTGGAAAGCAATACTTTAGTTGGTAAACTTTATCCGTAAAGGTCAAGATACTAAATACTTTAGCAACTGCAGGCCATATGGCGTCTGTTGCAACTGCCTAATTCTGCAGTGTAGCAGGAATACAGCCATAGATGATCTGTAAAAAAATGGGAGTGGCTATGTTTCATTAAAACTTTATAAAAACAGGGATGGGTCATTATTTGGTGATACATCTTATTAGAGGAACAAAACTTTATGGGAGAAGATAAGGCTGATGTGTTTTATCATGTAAGATATTTGAATTCAAACTTCACACTTGGCACATGCTAACTGCTTGATAAGTAGTTAACAACTTAAATCAATGAGCCTATATTTCTGCTGATTTGAACAAACATACATAGACCTTAATTGCATTATAAAAAAGGTACCAAAAAAAATGTTCTTTCTAAAGTAGGTTGCTTGTTACATCTTGTCAGGAGAGCTTATGGGCCTTGAAAATCTTTACCAGTAGGGGAGCTGCACGATATGGGTCAAGCTCAGTCCTGTTTGAGGACACAGGATTAATGGCACTTTGAGATGTACTTCCAGGACATAAAGGCAGAGAGATTAAGAGCTATGAAGGAACAATCAATGTCATAGTGATTAACTGAATGTAGTGTTGTAGAAGAAAAGGTAAAAATGGCCCCAGAGTTTTGAACTAGAATGATCAAAAGAAGAATAGTATCATCATCAACAACAGGAATGCCCTAGCTGAGGTCTGGAGTCACAAGAAGACACTGTGATTGCATTTTGTACATTATTACAGATAGAACATACTGAAGTTCTTAATCCCTTCCTCTTTCCTTGACCTCTGATCCTTTCACTCTACTGTTCTTCTATTCCCTACAGTGTCAGATTATGCCTGCGTCACCATGGAAATTTTCTGGTTGAGTCATTCAACCAAGTCAACAACATTTATTGGATATCCACAGTGTGCCAAGCATTGTTGGGGGCACTGTGCCCAAACTTGACTAGTGCTTTGATTATATCTTTGCATGTCTAGGTAATGAGTACACAGCTGGTGGGTTTTAAACACTCTAGAATAGATCCTTCCTCCTGTGCTTTATTTGATAAGTAACTGCCATTTAGTCTGGTCACATCTAAAGCACAAGCCAAGACTGCTTTTGTGGACCAAATTCCTGTGTGTGTGTGTGTGTGTGTGTGTGTGTGTGTGTGTGATTGCTTAAAAAAGAAGATTTTGAGTAATGCTTTAGAAAACTCTGTGTTATGAGGTTCTAGCATTTTAAGTGGAGATTCTAAAAAATAAAAATAAAAAAAAATAAAGTGGAGATTCTGAAGCTCTTTGGGCACAGAAAGCATCAAGGTCAATGAAGATGCCAATGGATATTAGTATCCAGAGCAGAAACAAACCTGAGCCTTTGGAGTTAAAAATAGTTTATCTAATGGTTTCTGAGAGGATTCTGGAACATAAGGTTTTGGCATTCCATTCTTTTTAAATATATGATGTAAGTTCCCTGTCAGATCATAAACAAATACAGTTCCTATTGATTAGTAGTAGCATGTCCACTAGGGGCAAATAAATTTAATATGGACTTTGGGAAGGAGAACATTTTAGGGCAAGGTTACAGGTACGTGAGTAACTTGAAGAAAGGAAGTTGGGTGGTTGAGGGAAAGTTTCAAGGTTAGCTTATTAGAAGCCAGAAGTGATACAAGGAGGGAGGGAGAGGGAGGAGGGAGGAACAAAGGGCGACTGTGAGGCTGGCATGACAGTGGGAGGTCAGAATGAAGACCTCTGTTGTTGAACCACTGTCTCTGGCAGGTTCCTAGTCATGATAGGCAGAGGGAGGGTGAGTTGTATTGTGTTCTACGGCCATTGACCTCGCCCTGAAGGTGGTCTCCCAAAACGGTGCTTAAAGGTTTCAAGAAACACTCCTCCCCCACAAAGTCCAACTCAAATTTGACTGTTATCTGAAGCAACATATTTTTATATAAAGCAAAGCTCTTTCTTTATCCTTTTAAAAATGTTAACTCTGACTGTACCATTGAAACCTCTGTAGATGAAAATCCCTTAATCAAAGTATGACAAAGCTGCCCCCAAGCACAATGCCAAAAAGCTTGAAAGAAGAAGTGTTACCTGAAATTCCTTTCAAGTTAGCTTTGAGTGGATCAAAAAGATCGGTGACTCCCCAAGAATTTAAAATGCTTTTTAAATTGAAATGATTTTGGATCCTGAATCTAAAAAACAAAAGCAAACCATCAACTTTCATTTAAAAATCTCATTCAAAATATTTTCATACACGCCACGACTGCCAGACTCCCTAACTTGGAAGTCAGGGATCTCCAGCCTCATTTCTAGCTTTGTATTTCATAGCTCCTTCTCATAAACCTTACACGCTGACTAGTCTGACCACACAGGGCTCTCTCCCACCTCTGTATCTTTGCTTCTGCTGTTCTTTCCAGGTCTTTTCCACGTCCTTTGATTGCCTTTGAGTTACTACTCTTTCCTCCAAGTCCAATGCAATTGTGATCCCCTCCTCCCCTCTCCAGCTGTTTTGTGGCATTTGGTCTTTAAAGCCCCATGAACACTTTTTATGTTCTGCTCTTTGGATGTATAGAACATTCTGCTTCCTATTACTGTTATCTATGATATTGTAAATGACTTGAGACGCTATCCCAGTTTTTTTTTAATTTCCTAATAGTGACTAATATTTAATGGGTGCTCACCATGTGCTAGGCACTAGTTTGTTTATGTGGATTACCTATGTGCTTTATGTGGATTATCCTATTTCATCTTCACATAATTATGTTATTATCCTCATTTTACAGGTGAAAAAACCGACGCCTAAAGAGATTAAGACACTTGCCCGAGATGACATAAAGAGTACGTGGTGGAGCTCAACTCAAAGCAAGGCTGTTTGAGTGCAAAGCCCGTGCCCTTGGCATCTACACTTTGCTACCTCCTGTCTCCTGAGGCATCTCACATAGTAGGTGCAGAAAAGAAGTTGTTGACTAATCAACAACTAATAGAGTGTCTCATTTAACATATTTATATTTGATAAGACATATTTTTCTGTTTGCTGCGTGCAGTGTGTGTCTTTGATGCACAGGAGGGAAGGAATGCAAGTTAAAGTTTTGGTTTTCCTAATAAGTCCTGAGAGCAGGAAGAATCAACACACCAACTTTGTAATATTTCTCCAAGGGCCAGGCATTTGCAATTTTACTGTTCAAGGAGGCTTTAAAAGGATTGCTCACATTATTTTTCTTTGAAAATAAAAAAGTTTGAAATGGCATTTAGACGGGCTTTTTGTATAAACTCTCCAGAACTTGTACAAGGGTAAAAATACTGGAAAAGACCATTTACTATTAAAGGTTTTCATTGCCATACAAGACAATGTGCCCAATATTTTAAACAGAAGTATCAGATTTTCCCATAAATATATGTTTTGGATCTTTAGAACGGTTTCCCAAAAAGATACATATGCTTTCTCCAACTCTGCTGACATTCTCAAAACAATTTTGTATTACCTCTTCTGAAATTTTCATAAATGCCTAAAACACATTCTTTTTGAAAACTCTTAATACTGAAACACAGTGGTTAAGAGCATGAACTTGGGAGTTCATTGCCAGGGTTTGAATCCCAGCTCAGCCTCTTACTAGCTGAGTGACCTTGGGTAAGTTACTTTACCTCTCTTTGCCTCGGTTTCCTCATTTGTGAAATGAACATAATAGTAGTGCTTAGTTCTTAGCTTTGTGAAAATTAAGCGAAATAATTCTTATAAAGTGCTTAGAACAATGCCCAGTACAGCTCATACACTTCAATGCTACCATTGTGGTTTTCGTGTTTCTCGGGAATATTAAGAAAAAGCTAAGGGATATTGGAAGCCAAATATGGTGATTATGGTAGTTGATAAAACTGGGTAATATCATTTTTAGTAACTAAAGGTGATAGTGAGGTATGACCCTAAAAGGCGAGAGTAATTTTTTTTAAGTTTATTTATTTATTTTTGAAGAGAGACAGAGAGAGAGACTGCGCAAGTCGGGGAGGGGCAGAGAGACAGGGAGAGAGAGAATCCCAAGCATTATCTGTGCTGTCAGCTCAGAGCCCCACATGGGGCTTGAACTCATGAACCGTGAGATCATGACCTGAGCCAAAATCAAGAGTCAGACGCCCAACCAAATGAGTCACCCAGGCACCCAATTTTTTTCTTATATGGCTATGAAGGCCAGCCCAGAAGAAATGTTTCAAAAATATCTTGAGTGGAAAAATTGCCCTTTACCAAAACCAGACAATGATATCATGAGAAAAGAAAACTAGACAAATATCCCTTATGAATAAAGATGCAAAATCCTCAACAAATACTAGCAAATTGAATCCAGCAATATATAAATCCCATCATGACCAAGTGAGATTTATCCCAGGAATGCAAGGTGGGTTTAACATATGAAAATCAATGTCAAACACCGTATTAACAGAATAAAGGACAAAGGTCACATGATCATCTCATTAAATGCAGAAAAGCGTGTAAAAAAAGCCAACACTCTGTCATGAAAACAAAAATCACTCAGTAAACTTGGGATATAAGAGAACTTTTTCAACCTTAAAAAGGGTCTCCACAGAAAACCCACAGCTTGCATCATACTGAATGGTAATGGTAAAAGACTGAACGCTTTCCTCCTAAGATCAGGAATCAGACCAGGATGTTCACCACTTTTATTTAACATCGTAATGATAGGTGTGCAGGGCAATTATGCCAGAAAAAGAAATAAAATGCGTCCAGATTAGAAAGGAAGAAGTAAACCTATCTCTATTCACAGATGACTTGGTCTTGTATATAGAAAATCTTAAGGAATATATACACGCAGAGGAAAAACTACTAGAACTAATAAATGATTTTGCCAAGGTGACAGGATGTGAGATTAAGGTACAAAAAGTCAATGGCTTTTTTTATATTAGCAATGAACAGTCTGAAAATAAAATCCCATTGATAACAGCATCAAAAGGAATAAAATACTTAGGGTTTTAACAAAAGAAATGCAAAACTTGTATACTGAAAACTAAAAGCTAAAAAACATAATTGAAAGAAACTGAAGAAAACATCAATAAAGTGAAAAACATCCCGTGTACAGATTGCAACAGCTAATATTGTCAGAAAGCAATATTCCCAAACTGATCTACAGAGTAAATATAATCATCATCAAAAGTTCAGCTGCCTTTTTGGCCAAAACTGATAACCTGATCCTAAAATTCCTATGAAAATGTATGGAACCCAGAATAGCCAAATAATTCTTGAAAAAAGAAGAACAAAGTTGAAGCACTAACATATCCTGATTTCTAAACATTATAGTAATCAAGACTGAATAATACTGAGTAAATTGTAGACATTTATGCCTATAGAATAGAATTGAAAGTCTAAAAATAAACCCATTCATTTATGGTCAATGAATTTCAAGAAAGGTACCAAGAAAATTCAATGGAAAAACGAATAGTCGTTTCAATAAATGGTGCTGGGACACAGCAATTGCCCTTCTAGGTATTTACCCAAAGGATACAATAATACAGATTCAAAGGGGTATATGCCCCCTGATGTTTATAGCAGCATTATCAACAACAGCCAAACTATGGAGAGAGCCCAAATGTCCATCGACTGATGAATGGATAAAGAATATTATGGTTTATACCCATACACACACACACACACACACACACACACACACACACTGGAATATTACTCAGCCATCAAAAAGAATGAAATCTTGCCATTTGCAATGATGGGGATGGAATTAGAGTGTATTACACTAAGTGAAATAAGTCAGTCAAAGAAAGGCAAATACCATATGATTTCACTCATATGTGGAATTTAAAAAACAAAACATGACATTAGGGGAAGGGAAGGAAAAATAAAATAAGATAAAAACAGAGAGAGAGGCAAACTATAAGAGACTCTTAGAGAACAAAGTGAGGGTTCCTGGAGGGGAGGTGGTTGGGGGGATGGGCTAAATGGGGTGATACACAATAAGGAGAGCACTTGTTGGGATGAACTTTGGGTATTATATGTAAGTGATGAATCACTAAATTCTCCTCCTGAAACCAATACTACACTACACGTTAACTAACTTGAATTTAAATAAAATCTTGGAAGAAAAAAAATCATGCTGGGACAACTGGATAACCACATGCAAAGAATGAAATTGGACCTCTGCCTCATTATACATACAAAAATTAATTCAAAATGAGTCAGAGACCTAAATATAAGAGCTAAGACTATAAAATTGCTAGAAAAAACACAGACATAGATCTTTGTGATCTTGGTTAAACAATGGTTTCTTAGATACGACATTAAAAGAAGCATAAGAAACAAAAGAAAAAATAAATTAACTGAACTTCATTAAAATTAAAAGCTTTTGTACTTCAAAGGACATCCTCAATGGTTATAGTGGAAGAGAGCCAAAGCATAAGAGACTCTTAAAAACTGAGAACAAACTGAGGGTTGATGGGGGGTGGAAGGGAAGGGAGGGTGGGTGATGGGTCTTGAGGAGGGCACCTTTTGGGATAAGTACTGGGTGTTGTATGGAAACCAATTTGACAATAAACTTCATATATTGAAAAAATAAAAACAAAGGACATCCTCAATAAAGTAAAAAGACGATCCATGAAATGGGAGAAAATATTTGCAAATTATATATCTGATAAAGGACTAATAACCAGATATATAAAGCACCATGACAACTCAACAATAAAAAGACAACCTATTTAAAAATGGAGAAAAGATTCAAATGATATTTCTTCAAAAGAGATATGTAAATGTTCAACAAGCACATGACAATATGCTTGACGTCATCGGTCATTAGAGAAATGCAAATGGAAGTCACAATGAGAAACCACCTCACACCAACTAGGATGGCTACAATAAAAAAGATGGGGGTTTTCTTCTCCTGTGGTTGTTGCTACTGTTGTGGGGTCAGATAGGTTGCATCCATCTTGCCTCCAGCCTGACCGAGAAGCCAAAACACAGAGGATGGCATTGCTGGAGGGCAGAGGAGGCGATGTCTTCCCAGGTAATGTAACTAAGAATAACTATATACTTCCTAAATGTAAGCTTTATAACAACGCTACTTTTTAACCCAAATTTGGGAAGCCAGTCTTTGTCTTCTCCCCACCTTCTTTCACTCCACAATTCAAAACAAGATTATAGTAAAATATACACAACATAACCATTTTAAGTGCATAATTCAATGGCCTTAAGAATATCCACATTGCTGTCCAACCACCACTGTTATCTTTCCACCATTCTGGAACTTTTTCATCGCGCCAAACTGAAAGTCTGTACCATTAACCATGAAGAGGGACTTATGAAAAAAAATGGACAATAACAAGTGTTGACAAGGGTATGGAGAAACTGGAACCTCTTGGATTGCTGGTGGGAATGTAAAATGGTGCAGCCCCTTGGAAAACTGTCTGGTAGGTCCTCAAAATGTAAAGTGTAGAGTTAACACATGACCCAGGATTTTCATTCCTAGGTATATAACCAAGATCATTGAAAATATATATCATAAAAAAGTGTGCACATGAAAATTTTATAGGACCCAAAAAGTGAAAACAAGCAAAAAGTTTCCAGGCTCTTAAATGTCTATAAACTGATTAATGGATAAGTAGAATGTAGTATATTCATACAATGGAAAATTATTCAGCCATAAAAAAGAATGAAGTATTGATACATACTCTGATAAGGACGGACCTTGATGACATCGTGCTAAGTGAGAACAGCTAGACACAGAAGGGCTACATGCGGTATGATTTCATTTATGTGAAAGGTAGAGTAGTATAGACAAATCCACTGAGAGAAAGTAGATTAGTGGTTGCCTAGGAGTAGTGAGGAGAAGGAATGTGGAGTGACTGCTAATGGGTATGGAGTTTCTTTTTGAGGTGATGAAAATGTTCTGGAATTTGATAGTCGTGATGGTTGCACAACTTTGCCAATATACTAAAAACCTCTGAACTGTACACTTTAAAACAATTTTATGGTTATGTGAATTGTACCTTCATTTAAAAAAAAAAGAAAATACCCATAGAAAAGCACAATCCACACATGACGATGATCAGTAGCTCTTGGAAAGGAAGCCCAAAACTTCTGAATATATGAGATCTGATGGATTTTTAAGATATTTATAAACAAACAAACAAGGAGAAAAAGAGACACACACAAAAACCAGACTCTGAAGTACAGAGAACACGCTGGCAGTTGCCAGAGGGGAAGGGGGGGGGGGGATGGGTGAAATAGATAAAGGGGATTAAAAGTACACTTACAATGAGCACTGAGTAAATGTAGAGAATTGCTGATTTGTTATACTGTACACCCGAAACTAATATAACACTATACATTAGTTATACTTCAATAAAAAAATACATCACTTCTATTATGAGAAAAAAATGCTCATGCTTAGCATCCTACTATGTTGATCTAATAACCAAGCATTTTATTCATTAAACAAATATATATTTGACATTATTAGTCTTTCTTGTGAGGCATTACATTATTATGGATATAAATGACGCTTGTTAACACTCATTGTTGGCTTTCTTGATTATTCTTTTGGTATGCTAAGGTCCCTAATGAAGACTAATTGTCCCCATACATTTTATTTCACTTCTTCATAAATAAAATATTACCTCAGAAGCTAGATATCATAATTCATCCAGAATCTATGGATACACCGTTGGTGAAGCTTAATCCTAAGGCTCACCTCACCGCCACACGATATTTGCACCGCTACCCACAGTGTGCAAAAGTGTTTGCTCTTGCTAAATGAAAAATGCAGGGTAACTATAAAGCAGATCATATTAAATGAGGAATGAATGATTTGCAGAACTAGAGGTAAATTCTTGCCCAAAAGTTGACCTGGTCGACCACGGTCCAAAGTTATGTACCCAGATTTAGACCCAAGATAGTTGAAATTCTTTCTCTATTTATTCCTTAAAGGATTTTGAAGCTGGTTTCTTTGCTTGGTGAGTTTGGCTTTGTGAAACAGCCTCATTTTCCTAATACCTTCTATCCTTCTTGGATGTCAGGCTTGATAGCATTAGGGAGATAAATTATGGTAACCAAACATTTTTTTAACAAGTGTTAACTGATGCTGTGTTACTATGATCTTGGCCTTCCCATCCCATCCCCGTCTTCTGGGTCTTTCGGCATCATTCCTCAACGCTGCGAGCTCTACAGGTGGCATCAGAGACAGCGGAGGACTCGCAAACGAGCTGGGCACTTTCCTGGGGACTCTTCCTTACAGCAGCTGCTCCAGGATGAGGCCAGCCATCTGTCTCCTAATTCTGAAAAGATTCCGACAAATTTCCTGCACCAGGTCGCACTGTCTCCCTACTTTTGACATTGAAAGCTTCTCTTCCTTCGCTGAGCTTCTCTCAAATATGACAGAAAGATGAAGGTTGCTTCTTTTCCATGCCAGAGAGATCTGTTGAAATTTCTTGTCTTTGTGCCTTCATTTGAGGTCCAAGCATTTGGTTTGGAGAGACATAAACTTTATCATAGAGTTACGCTCACCTTCTGGTTATGCCAGATCCCACTCTAGACCTTGGCCCTTAACTCACTGGGTCTCTCCTTGTGTGTTTTTATTTCAGTGTCTGGACTTATTTTTAACTGCTCAAAAGAGCTCTGCCAAGGCCTCTGGCTCAGTGCTGCTGAGGGCCTGGTCAACAGAGCAGGTGGTGGCAGCCAGCAGGAAGGAGCATGAAGAATCCACATACTGAGCCCTGGGATAACATTTCTCACTTAATGCTGGTCTACAAATTAATTACAGGTTTACTCTGGTTTCAAATGTGCCAGAGAAGCTTGTCACTTAAAGAAGTTCAAAAAGGAATTCTTTGTAAAGTAATGAGTTTTGCAAGTAGGTTTTGCTTTGGAAAAGCAAAATCTAGAACCATCATTTAACTTTTTGACAATTTGCATTTGCACCTATTGGATTTTCTCAAAGAATGGCTCACGTCTATTTACAAAGAATGAGAACCTTCAGCATAGAGACTAAAAGTCTTGAATTTTTATGCTTTAATTTGCCTTCCAGTCAGAATTATCTTGGTTATTTGCTCAATTACATAAACTACCTTGCCTCTTTGGTTTTGGAAAAATGACAGTTGTATACTCTTAGGATGTGATAAGATTTGGGGCACATTCCTCCAAGGTAACTTCATGGCTTTTCTTTCCCTGTTCAGAGAACTGGTTGTGGCATGAGGCCTGGAGCCTGCAGTCTGGCCCAGTGAACACAGAATATCTTCTCTTGAGAAGACCCAGGAAATTAACTCTGTTCCGTCTGCATCATGAACTAGTCAGCAGAGACTCTGACCTGGACCCACACTCTAGGGTAACTCCCCCTTGGCCTAACCTCTCAGGGCACATTAGACAAGTTGGCCCAGTGGTTAAGGACAGACCCCAGAGTCCGACCACCTGGGTTCTCTGATCCAGGCCTGGCCAACAGGATTAGGCCGCAGAGCACCCCGGAAGGATGACGCAGCCACTTACCTGGGCAGGAACACGTCCATTCTGGCCCGCCTGAGGCTGGAGGTCCAGATGTGGATGATGCTGGCTGTGAGGTGTGGCTCAACGTGGCTCAGCGGGGTGTCTTTGTCACGCGGCAGAACCAAGAGCAGACTCACTGTGTTTCCCAGGTAAGGCAGCTCCAGCACCCCCACCTGATGGCCTGCAGGGTCCTGGAACTGGCCTGGGGGTTCAGTGGATGGGGCATTATTAGTTCTGTCCCAGGAGACAGGGAACTAAACAGTGCCAGACCCTGGGAAGGGCCAGCTCACAGAACTGGGAACCGTACGTTTTATTAACAGGCTGTCTACCTCACCTTCAGGAAGCAGTTCGAGGCCAAAGACTGTTAGTCACCTTTTCTGATCTTAGGACCTAGAATTTCTTTTTTTTTTTTTTTAAACTCTTTTTTTTTTTTAACGTTTATTTATTTTTGAGACAGAGAGAGACAGAGCATGAATGGGGGAGGGTCAGAGAGAGAGGGAGACACAGAATCCGAAACAGGCTCCAGGCTCTGAGCTGTCAGCACAGAGCCCGACGCGGGGCTCGAACTCACGGACCGCGAGATCATGACCTGAGCCGAAGTCGGCCGCTTTACAGACTGAGCCACCCAGGCGCCCCAGGACCTAGAATTTCTAATGATACCTTCACAGGGCTTGCATCGGCTGGACACAGTGGGGATGATGGCACGTGGGAGAGCCATCTACTGTCTTAAAGGGGAAGCCATTCCAATCCTGGCCTTTTGTGACCATGTGGGGACCCAGGCTCTTTGAGCCAGATCTTTCTTTCAACAAAAGCTCTGAACCCAGATATCATATAAAATTGGGAAGTGTTACGCAGCTGACAGATCAACCAGCATGAGTCATAGCAGCGACAGGAAAACATTAGGCACAAGAACTATAATAGTCATAAATATATATTTACATATCCAATTGACCTTCCTCTATGCTCCCCTTACTTGACCTCAGTTAATAGTTACTGGCAGGATAAACAAACGAATAAAAGCACTCACAACATGTCCTGCATGAAATTGAAGCAGGAAGGTTGTGAGTTTTCTAAGTGCCAGAGTTCCCGAAACACTGTTTTAAGTCTCAGCGACTTTTCCCTGCATGAGAACAGAATTAATCCCACAGCTGGAAAGGCTGAGCCTGCAAACAAGGGCTGTGAGAGAGGTGTGTGGGGACAGGTGGCCGGGTCCCTTCTCCCCTTGCCTTGTGGGGGCCCCACGGCAGTGTCCACACCTGGAGCCAGCCTTCGGGGCTGGGCCCCCTCTCCCCTGGTGCTCGCTGGCCCGCACTCAGGGCACCTGCACCCTCAAGGGGCCGGGATGAGCAACCATCCAGGCAAGGCAGAAGGACAATGTCAAGCCCGCGTGGGCGCCCTCTCGAGAGCCATCTAAACTGAACTCTCCATCTTTTGCCCTTTCTTAGCACCAAGTGGCTATTCATTTTATGCGGTTGCCTGCCGAGGGTGGGGTGGTTCCATTCAAACAGTTTTGGTTTTACACTAACACCTCTTACTAGGTGCAGAGGGAAATGTCAAGCGTGAGATTGGATTTCTCTTCCCCCTCTGCTTCCTCACCCTCCTCTCTGGGTCCTCGGGCCCCTGGGGCTCTCCTTACTGCACACACATCTCACTGCAGAGGGAAGGCTGAGACACTCCGCGGGTCCTTCTAGAGCAGACGTGGCCCCCCTCTCTCCGCCCACATTGTTCCCTTGTTCCCGTCACTTAAGAGGGCCCACAGGTGGGAAGGAGCTCACCGTAGTTGACCTCGGCCATTTGGTACATCATGGGGACTTGGAGGACGAGGCCCGGGGCACAGGTGAAAGGCAGGAGCTGAGTGTCCCTGGAGGAGAATCTCTGCCGCCAAGTGCTCTGGAAGGACATGGTGCTCACAAGTGCCAGCTGGGGAAATGCACCGCCACCGCGCTCCCATGTCAGGCCACCCGGGTTGTCACCTGCAAGCAGGAGAGCCATCGTGCGGCTGAGACCCGTGCACCTGCCCTGGAGGGTGCTGGGGCATCCCCGAGGGTGGGTTTGCACCTGCAGAACCGTGGTGTCTATAACTAGCTGTCGTTGAAGACCGTGCTTTTATCCTTTTCTGAGCAGGTTGTCTGAAGCGGCTATTTCCTAGGGCTGTTAGACACGCACTGCTCAGGTGGACTCCTGGGAGGCACAGGGCGCTGTGGTGGGGGCCACTGCGCTGTGTCCCTCCCACCCTTCCTGCAAATCCCGCTACCCCAGCTGCTGGGCCTCATCCCTGACCGAGCCTTTGCTTAGACAGCAACATCCAGGGCATGCTCTTGAGATTCCACGCATTACCAGAGAGAAGAGGGCAGGCTGACTACTGCCCCAGCCCTTTATTAATAAAAACACACATTGTGCCAGGCTCTGTTCTAAATGCTTGAACAAACCCTCACTGACTCCTCTGACCAGTTCTGTTGTTATTCCTAATTTTACAGATTGGGGCACCAAGGCTTGGAGAAGCTGTCCCAGGTCACACACTTGTGAGTGGCAAAGCCACCATCCGCCCGGCTGCTCAAGACAGAAACCTTGGGTTTGAACCCAAGCAGCCTGGCCCCAGAGCTTCAGGCTCTTCCTGGCTGCCCCTCTTCTGTGGAGGACACTCACCCCAGAGGGTTGACGGCAGCTAACTGTGTGGCTTTGCCTAACCGCCCCCCCTCCCCACGCCCCTACCCCAGCAGCACAAAGAGCCGAGACAGGGAATTAAACATTTTTTAAGTAAACTGGGAAGACATTATGAAACGCTGGAGACAACTGAGCTATCAATGAACATCTTCATATTTGCGCTGCAGCTCTGTGCTCCTTGGCCACCCACATGTTGTTCTCAGTTCAGTCATAAAGTACACATCACCTTCTATTCTGTGTTTTAAACAACACTGGGTCTTAAACATTCTCCCTGTTTCTGTGTAGCCTTTGTAATGTTCAGGGATGCCAGAGGCAGACCGGCTGACTTAGGATCCTGGCTCTAAGGGATCCTGGGCCCCGGGCAGCAGGCGTAGCTCTCCGTGCCTCAGTTCCTCTATCTGTGAACAAGTCACTAGTAACAGCACCTATCTCCTAGGACAACTGTGAGGGTGAACAGATATAATGAACACAGAGCACTTAGGAAAAACGCTATAAGTCAATAAATGGAACCCCAGTGAGTGTAATAGATTTTCACCACCTTTAATAATTACAACTACATGATATGCGGGAGCTGTAATTAATTGTAATTAATGGGATCATTCCTAATGGCTGGGGGGTTAAGTTATTTCTAAGTCTTTTTCTTCGGTAACCCTAACCCTGGGCTAAGCATCTTATTATATATAACTTTTTCTTCCCTTGAATCATTTCCTGAAGCTAAATTCCAAGAAGTTTTCTGGCTCCCACTGCATTTTGCTGTCGCAGGGTGTTAATTGTAGGTGACAGCAGAGCTCGGTGGGGGGGATTCCCCTGAGGGGAACAGGTGCACAGAACAAAGCCTTCAGGGCTCCCCTGGAGGTGGGAGGCTCTGAAGAGCCCCCTGCTGTGTGGGTGGGTGGGGGATGGGCAGAGGGGGCCAAAGTTCAGCTTTGCTTGCTTCATAGAGCACCGCACTTAAGGGTAGGGTCTCCCAAGAAGACAGACTTCTGTTGCAATCGAGGGTGGCCTGAGTCTCCACCCATGTGGCTTCTGACCAGCAATGCTTGGTATCTGTGTTTATAGCGCTCTGAAATCAGCCTCACTAAACTGGATGGTTTCTTTTACCTGCCATCTGCCTGGAGGCCCATTCGTTGACCCCGATGCTGGTGCTCTTGGGTTCCCTGAGGTTGGCTGGCTCCAGGCTGCTGTTGGCCCACTGGGAGATCTGTTCCACAAAGCAGGGGGAGAGGGGCGTTCCTGCTTGCACGAAAAGAGTGCAGGCCAGCTCCATTTTAGTGCCTCGTCCGGAGTTGGGCAGGGTGGCGTAAACAGTGTGTAAGAACTGTTTCACCCTCTGGTCTGTGAAAAAGGTGTTGGGATAAATTGACAGCGGTGAGCGTAAGTAAGGAGTTCGCCCTGTCTCTCTTTGCACATTGCACTGAAATGGGGCCCCGGCAGGTACCACTCTTGTTTCACAAGGCTCATCTACCAGTTACAGCCAATTTGGATAAATCAGAACTCAATTGCTCAGGAATTATCCCGAATCATAGATTAAGAGCTGAGAGGTGGGGGGAAGAAGCCATGCAAGATCAGAAAGAAATCAGGCTGTGATGAAGTCAAATAGAAAAATACCACCAATATCCCAGAGGCTATTCCTCCTTAACTTCTTGAGACAGAGATGTTGAGGGCACTAGAATACAGAGAGCTGGCAAAACTGCGGGTCTGGTGTGCCGGGTGAGGGGGCTTCAAATATTTAAGAAGTCAATCGATTTATGGGGAATGTCATAAATAACAGTGACAGACCAATTGTCACTGTATCTTGTTCAGGGCCTTAGATCCGTTCCCACAACTGCATGTCATAAGCCTGAGGGACATTCAGATGTGGCCTTTTTCAGAACTATGCTATCGATTCGAGGAACACAGAGGAAAGGTAAGAGCGCCTCCCATCCCCCTGCTCCCTGAGACCCAGCGGACAGCTTGTGCTATTAATGTCACCAAGAACCTAGAAGAATGTTGAGGAAATAATAAGCATCTGAGAGAGTCAATAGTTTCCACCTTCTTGGGGCAGGGGTTGGCTGGACTTACATTTACTACTTACACAGGAGATTTCTTCCTTCTCTCCATAATCAATAGTGGACTTCTTTTTCAAGATAGTATTTACGATCTGTGGCTTTTATTCTCCCCTAGGAGGAAATCTGGAGCTGGAGCAGGGCCTCTCGCCCACTGGTGAGTCAGGGCACAGCTGAGCATCCCAAGCTTCTTTCTCCTGACACATGGAAGCCGGGCATTTCCAGCAGTCAGGTCCCCTTCCTGTGCAGGCTGCCTCTGGAACATGGCCCTTCCCTGCTCCCCCTTGCCTCTCCTTCCTCTTAGGCACAGCTCTGTGGTTATCCACAAATCTACCCCCACACTTTGTCCCTTCTTCCTGCACTGTCCTGTCCCTCGCCCAGGGCACCTGTTGGAATGGATCTCTGACCTGGCTTGGGGCCCATCCACTCCAACACCCTTCATGTCTCAGAGGCCCGCTCAGGGGACAGCAGCAGAGCCCCAAGTTGCCTGGCAAAACTTCTCTGAAGGGGCACAGATGCCCCCAATACACCCTGGCCGGGGCGCCCAGCCACCGGGCTGCAGCCCACAGCTGTGGACAGATTTCACTTGCCCAGAAAACTTTCACTACCAAAGCTGCTTCTTAGAATCCACGACTGTAAAAAACAGACTCGGGTTGTATATCTCATGATTTGCAGCCTGACTCCTTTGCTTTTATTTTAATGAGCAAAGAAATGGATGAAAATAATACTTCTTGTCAGGTTTTCCTCTACTGAGGAAGGTCATATGTATTTATAGAATCATGTCTCTGTAAAATGTTGACCATCTTGCAGGAACGAAGTGAGATATTTCACCGGTCCATAGTGTAGCGTGACCTCCCTTCTGCCCTCTCACCCAATCTGGGCCAGGGGACCAGCTGTTCTTTGAGGGATGACAGGCTACAGACTGTTCCTCCCCAGCAGCCTTGGAAAGAGGAACCTGTCACCGCTGGCTTAATTCCTCTCCCTGCCCCGCCAGAGAGCGTCTTTCTTGCTGGAGGGCTGGTCAGGTAGATCTTACAAGGGTCTGGGAAGAAAGGAAGCAGAAAGAAGAAAACCCTTGGGTGCTGCACTCCATCAGCACTGTGATGAGGGCGGTGTGGAAGGTTGAGGAGAAGGTCCCTGGGATGCGCACAGAGTGGGAGGAAAGTGCTAGAAGAAGACATGATGTTTTCTCATGAATTTCTCTTGCTGCGGCTGAGCCTTCTAACTCATTTGTGAGCCCAGTGTGGAGAGCGCCTTCCTTTTGAATCAATGTGTTGAACTGAGCTTCCTGAACGTGACACTGAATCTGACTTTGTAAAGTTCATGACTATAAAATTCTCAAACTACAAACAGCGACGCTAATGTTTTACTTGCCTGAGAATTACAAGAGGCCTAAGTTGAGGATGATGTCAGAGGGTTTGGTTGAGCTGCGGGAATAATGAGGATATCTCTGATGAAAAATAGAAAAGACAATGTCCTTATACCTTTATGCTTCTGCTCAGTGACTTAGAGTAGGATGAAGGAATTTTGGAAAGAACATGGGATTTGGGGTCAGAGAATCTGGGACCTGACTCCTGTCTCTTCCACCTGCAGAGTCTTGCCAAACTGTTAGCCTCTTGTCTCATTTGTAAAATTGGGGTTATTAATTAATGTATGTGGTTTCTATGAGGATAAAATGCCATAATAACCGTAAAAGTGAAATTCATATTATCATCAAACAGAACTCTTCCCCAAGAACCAGGCTACCTTCATTTCTGAGGCCTCTGTTCCTAGCATTATTCTTATGCTTAATAGAAAGTTGGAAAGCTTGGGGCGCCTGGGTGGCGCAGTCGGTTAAGCGTCCGGCTTCAGCCAGGTCACGATCTTGCGGTCCGTGAGTTCGAGCCCCGCGTCAGGCTCTGGGCTGATGGCTCAGAGCCTGGAGCCTGTTTCCGATTCTGTGTCTCCCTCTCTCTCTGCCCCTCCCCCGTTCATGCTCTGTCTCTCGCTGTCCCAAAAATAAATAAACGTTGAAAAAAAAAAATTTAAAAAAAAAAAGAAAGTTGGAAAGCTTAAAGTGTTCCTCATCAATTTACCTAGGAAAGCACCAGAACTCCTTAGAACTTGGAACATCAGGAAATTATGTCTTGTGCGGTGATCCTTATAGATACCCCTGGGGTCTGTTCTGAGTCTCATGCTGTGCCTGTCTGACCCGCAGGTGGGAACCCTAGCAAAGCTCCTGGTTGTCACGTATTGGCTGGAAACACAGGGAGAACAAGACAGTGCTGATGTGTCCCACTGCAGATGTGGATAGGTCTTCCTGTTGATTAAACCGGAAAGATGCCTCAAGACCCTGGCGTTGCTTTGGATCCTGCTTTTTATACATTTTACTGGTCTGTATTGACTTTTGAAAGGAAGGCTGGACCTAGGCAGGTAGCGGGCACTGCTGGGTTGTTTTAAACAGTGCACATGATTCTCTGAGCTATGTTGGGTCAAACCAGACTACGGGGGTACTCTCTTAACTGGAACTCTGGAAGTTGCACATCCCTGTTCATAATAATGAACCACGGTTCTATAAGATAACAAAGCAGTTTATGAGTAAGAAAAATGGTGGGATCATGTTCCACAGAGTTTGACTGCTAAGCATTCCTCACATTTGGTAATTCTCGAATGGGGTCCATGGAAACCCTGTTAATCATCATATTCGGTTAGCCAGGGACCCTGACTATACCTGACAACAAAGAATCAACTGGAATCGGTTCCCTTTCTCTGGAGGATAGCCACACTTGCATTTCTCACTTTCCCCCCAGTTGTGACTTTTGTGAGTCTCTCTTTTAAGGCAGAAACGCCTGTCTCTCTTTCACACGCCTATTTGTTCTTCATGACCCGGCTCAGATGGCATGTCTTCCGGGGCGTCTTTCTGTTCAGCCAGTGGAATAAATCATTCCCTGCCCTGTGCTAATTTATGTCACATAAATACACTTGCTGCACTGCACGAGGGTGTCTTTCTGTGTGCATCGTTCCTGTGAGACTGACCTGCTCGCGTTCAGAGCTTTCCTTATCTGTCTGGATGCTGAGTTCTTGAACCACATCATTCAAGAACTGAGTTCTTGAATCAGCACTGCAGCCGATCTCATGTGGCTGAAGAAGAAGACCAGGGATATATGCATTTCTGTGATATTCTTGCTGAGAAAAATCAAGCCGGCCAGCAGGGTCACGAGAGTTGTTTGGGCAGGGGACGGGATGTGGATGGGGCGTGGGGAACTGGACGCATGACTGGTGCCTTGTGACCTGGCGTCTTCAGCATTAACCTTTACCTGCCACCCCGAGCTTCTAGCTCAAAGGAAGTTCTCACCAGCACTGTGTTGGTATTCGTTCTTGGATTTCCTAAAACATATTGATTTATACAAGGCTAATGCCCATCCTCTTTTATTGGTATCTTATTCTAAGATAGAGAAGGAAAAGCGATGTGCGTGAGTGTGTGTGTTCGCATGGAGTTGGTAGGTTGGTTCCGAGGCCAGGTTTTGAGCCGGACGCCCTGAGTGCAAGCTAGGTTGACCTCAACCTGGCTGACCTCAACCTGAGCTTGAGTCCCAAATCTGCAACTTACTAGCTATGTGACCTTGGGCAAGTCGTGTAAACTCTCTGTGCCTATTGGCTCATCTATAAAATAGGGATGGGAGAGCCTGGGTGGTTCAGTTGGTTAAGCATCTGACTCTTGGTTTCAGCTCAGGTCATGATTTCACAGTCTGTGGGTTTGAGCCCCGTGTCGGGCTCCTCGCTGACAGTGTGGAGCCTGCTTGAGATTCTCTCTCCCTCTCTCTCTGCCCCTCCCCTGCTTGCTCTCTATGTCTCTCTGTCAAAATAAATAAACTTAAAAAAATAAAATAGGGATGATGATATAATTCCATCACATATCCAGGGCTAGCAATTGTATGTGGTTTCTCTGAGCATCAGAAGACATAATGGCAATTTTGTTGTCGTAACAATTAAATTACTACTTGGAAGGTGCTTCGGACATTTCCTGGCACCTGGTAGGCACTGCAGAAGGGCTTGTGACATGAAATTGGAAAAACTGCCATGGAGGGGCCCCTGGATGGCTCAGTCGGTTAAACGTCCAACTTTGGTTCAGATCATGATCTTACGCTCCATGAGTTCGAGCCCTGTGTTGGGCTCAGAGCCTGGAGCCTGCTACGGATTCTATGTCTCCCTCTCTCTGCCCCTCCCCCCACTTGCGCTCTGTCTGTCTCTCTCTCAAAAATAAATAAAAACATTAAAAATATATATAAGAAAAATTGGCATGGAACCTAAGTTTAGAAGAGAAACTCAAAGATCATCATGGGGACTACAGTGCGAAGTCCGAATGCCGTCTGCTGCATTCTTGCCAGGCGGTCACCCTTCTCCACTGGTGGTCATCCAGCACCAGCCACTGGATTCGGGAACACCCCACCTCCTGAGGCAGCCTGAGTGGGAGCAGCAGAGCAAACAGGGGCACGAGCAGCCCTCTTACCATGGACGGTGTAACCCAGGGCCTCGGCCAGCTGCCGGCCGGTGTTCCCTTGGGCTCCAAACTGCAGGATTTCCAGAGCAAGGGACACGCCAGCAGGAGAAATGACAACGTTGGTTTCATTTCTAGGGGCCGCTGCACCCTGGTAGAGGCGAAGCGCAAGCTCGGTCTTCAGCAAGGTCAGGTCCTCACGGAGGTCGCCCTGTCCTCCACGGAGCCAGGTGTGAAGCAGGAAGAGCGTGAACAGGGCCGGCTGCATGGAGGCAGGGAATCTTCCTGCAGTGTAGACGGAAGAGACCAGGGTGAGGCAGAAAGTCCCACCCCGCAGAGAACTGGTCTGTGTTCAGGACTGGCGATGGCCGAGGGAGGTGTGCCCGCAGCACCCCCTCCCTCCCTGCCTACCAACCCCGGCCCACCCGCCCCCCCCCCCCCCCCCCCCCCCACTGCATCCTGTTGTGTCCGCATTAGAAATATGGGCCGGGAGGCTACACTGTGAGCTGAGGCTTTGTCGTCACTTACTAAATATATGACCTTGGGCAAGGTCCTGGTCTGGTCAGAAGCAAACCATTGAGTTGGAGAAGACATGTAAGAAGTACACTTGACTCATATTTCGTGGCATTTAGCCAGCTTGTAGCTGTGCCATACCTATTATGTATAATGATCATCAACAAAAATAAAAAAATATACAGTATGTTACAAAGGACTTTGTGTTTTCTCAGTTAATCATTACAACAGTTTTCCAAGGTGGCTGTCACTGTCTTTCAAATACAGAGAGGATGAGGTTTAGGGCACTCAGGGAACCATTGAAGAAAACACCTGGGCAAGTGTCCATCAATTGATGAATGGATAAAGAAGATGTGACAGATACAAACACACACACACGTACACATAAATACCACACAATGGAATGTGATTCAGCCATCAAAAAGAATGCAATCTTGCCATTTGCAATGACGTGGATGGAGCTAGAAAGTATTATGCTATGTGAAATAAGTCAGAGAAAGACAAATACCATATGATTTCACTCCTTTGTGGAATTCATGAAACAAACAAACAAACAAAGGAAAACAGAGAGAGAGAGAGAGAGAGAGAGAGAGAGGCAAACCAAGAAACAGCATCTTAACTATAGAGAACTGAGGGTTACCAGAGGGGAGATGGGTGGGGGGATGGGTTAAATTGGAGATGGGGATTAAGGAGTGCACTTGTGATGGAGTTGTTGATTCACCATATTAAAAAAAAAAAAGAAAAGGAAAAGAAAACACGTGGGGAAAGCACATGACTCAAGCCCTGGTCTTCCATGAGTGGTATATAAAACACCAAGGCTAGAAATGCACATGAAGGTATTGATACACGAGGTAATTATACCTATAATATCACATGCTTGTGATGTGAACTATTCTCATAAAATAAGAGCACTTTCATGGAGAGCGGAGTTATACCAATATCACTCCTACCAAGGAAAGGCACCTCTCCAAGAAGCAGAGCATTAGCTGGAAATTAATGCAACGAAGAGAAAGTTCAAGGTGTTTTCAATGACTATGCCACACGTACAGCCTGCAGCAGGTTTTGCTAAGTTGTCTAACTTTGGTATCAGACAGGATTGGCGCAAGAGAAGCCTCGTCCGGAGTCACTTCCTATACGTTTGCAAATAAGGCCATTGGGCTCAATGGTGTTTACTTCAGATAAAGGTTCAAGGTGGAAAAACATCCTGTCTTCACTAACTTTTCCTGCAGCCAAGCCCACATATAGTGTTTGGATGGCTTAGTACCATAGGGGTGGGATATGTGTGTGTGTGGGGGGTGTCTTTCTGCGTATGTGTTGGGAGGTGGCAGGTCCCAGCCCAGGGTCATTTGTGAAATGACCCAGTGCCAGTGTTCTTGCAGCTCCTATAACCTCCCACAAGGACACTCTGCAGTCAACCCCTTGTGCTCCTGGGCTCCCCATGACCACATCCCTGCCCGCCATGGTTCACCATGCTTACTCACGGACTCTTGCATCAGACTGTTGTGTCTCCTTGCTTGATCCTGTTCTTGTGGGTCTCCAGCATTAACGTGCTCCCCTTTTTAAAAAGTGGAGCAGAGTCTGCTTTGAATCACAAGACAGCGCAGGGAGGAAGCTGGCAACTGCCGTCTCTGCCGGCGATGTCTCTACCACTCGGTCCAAATTCCTGGAGCCTGAGGTCCTGCAGAGAGCCAGGAGAAGCACTGCCCCGGCCAGCAAAGCCCAGATCGGAAACAGAGCAGGCCCTGGGGAGGGAGCCAGCCACACCCGTCAAGCCTTCTTAGGCTTGTGACCTGGTTGTACCAGCAAGGAACCCCTCATCTAGCCCTTTGTCACTTTGAGGAATTCCACTGATAACTCTGCCGTCCCGGGGTTTGCTGGGTGCCAGGTACCTAATGCTTCTCCCCTCCTCCTGTGGAGAAAACAATAAATCAGTCATTGGGCACTGGACACGTGTAGCAAATGAAATTCTGCAGAAGAGAAAAGAAACGATGCAAGATATGGCCTAATAAAATTGAAACTTGTCTTATTTATTGTTAATAAAAGTGCATGCACTCGTTTATGCGTAATACGGGCACTGTTAACAGTCTTGTTCTTACAGACAATACTTAATAAATCCGACGACTTAATTTGAGAAAGAGACTATGTTGTCCATGAGCAAGTGCACGTTTGCAGCAAGTATAAGCAGATTCTGTCAAAAGTCTGTCCTTGTGACCAATTCAGAATTCCATACATTTCTATTAAGGTCTTAGGCATTGTATTAAGTTCAAAATAGAGGATAGGCTATAGGTTGTTACAAGTTAAAGAAAAGAAAATGACATTTCGAAATGAATGCAATTCTTAGTAATTATCTCTTAGGCATGTGTTAGTGTTAATGTTTGAAATGGAATGAGGCTTGTTAAATTTTTTTTTTTTTTTTTTTGTCTGACTGCTACTCATACCGCCATTATCAGTGGGCAATTTGCTTTAAAGCAGGGTTTATTTCTGACCCTGGGGCCTGGGATAGTTTTTCAGTTTTAGAATAGTTACAGTTCTATAATTGTTTTACTTCACATCTCCCCAGATCCTTAATTTAGATAAAGTGCATTGTTGCATGTTTTGGATTCTAAGCCATAGCACGATAATGGAATAAGTATATAGATCTCATTCTATAGCACCCAGAGAGGGCATTCCTTCCTTTCTTCCATCCATCCATCCATCCATCCATCCATCCATCCAACAAATAACCTCTCACTTGCCTGCTAGGTTCCAAGGCCCTGTGCTAGGTCCTGTGGATGAAGAACAGAACCAGCAACCTGGGCTCAGCTCTCACGAGACCCAGAGGCTTGTCCCACTGAGTGCAGGCTTTTGATGTCGACGCTGACAGTGTTCAGAAGAAAGCTGATCATAAGGACAATGGTGGTAACTTAACAAGGGCTGTCTCCCAACGCTGTGAGTTCCCCAGGGCTGTTATCTGAGCATAAGCTGATTCACTTTTTGCCAGTGGTGGGGTTAGGGGGATGCTTATAAAAAGATTTCCCAAATTGGAAAAAGGTCGGGCTACATGACTTCTATCAACATTGCCCTCCTAAGTCTAAGAATATATTATTCTAAATTGCTTTTTAAAAACGCTTTCAAGAGGGGCCTGTCGGCTTAGTCGGTTGAGCATTCAACTTCAGCTCAGGTCATGATCTTGCGGTCTGTGGGTTCAAGCCCCGCATCAGGCTCTGTGCTGACAGCTCAGAGCCTGGAGCCTGCTTCAGATTCTGTTTCTGCCTCTCTCTCTGCCTCTCCTCTTCCCTCTCTCTCTCTCTCTCTCTCTCTCTCTCAAAACTAAACATTAAAAAAACCAAAAATAATAAAAATAAAAATAAAAACGCTCTCAAGGAAAAATGCTAGGGTAACTCAGCACACAAGAAATATTTCCTGTATGGGTTAAACATTTCAACACGAAAGAAAGATGAACTGCAACCGATTTTTCTTTTGTGTACTCAGCCGCGACCCTGGGTAAGCCACTGTGTTTCCTGCCCATTTCTGTGGTAATCACGCTCCTTTCTACCTTGTAGGGACGTTGGTGTTACTGCTAAGGAGGCCTCCGTCCTTGGAGATATCTATACACTATTATAACAACAAAAATAGTGGACACTGTTGAGATCGCATTCCAGATACTCTGTTATATACTTTGCATTTACAGTTACACTGAGTCCTCACAGCGATCCTACGAGGAATGTATTGTTAGCCCCATTTGGCAGATAACAACAGTAAGGCTGAAAGAGCTTAAGGTGGTTGCCTAAGATCCCACAGTTAGAGGCCAAGCTGGGTTTGAAGCAGGAACACTTGACTCCAAGGCTCACGCTCTTTGCCACCGTCTTGGTGTCTGTCAGGAACCCCGGGATGCTTGAAATCCCCCTTGGCTGTGGGGTTCGAGGACATTTGGTGCCCAGCCCAGACTGTTGGCTCATCACGTGTGCGCAGTCCTCCCACATTCACCAGGAATGCTATGGTGAATCACATGTAGAGAGACTGCTGTGACGTGCAGTGCCTTTAATTATCATTTTTAATTTTTCCCAGCCTGACTTCTTACCGGTATAAACAAATTGCCTTCGAACCCAGAGGTCTACCGACTACGTGATGGAGAGAAGCGGTGCATTTGAGTTCCGTTAGTACGTAATAGTAGAAGGACATCTCCTCTTTGTGGTGTGGGCTGCTTGTCTGGGGTTGTACAGGGACAGTCCCCATTTTTTCTCTGCCCTTGAGAAGTTTGCCGTGGAAAGAGGGCACTGTGACCAAATTGTTGTGGGGGCACAACAGAGGAGTCCCGGGCACTGCTAGAGTAAGCCAGGGAGCGACACGAGGGAACCCAGCACACGGGGCCACAGATGGGGACAAAACCAGCAAGTCCTTCCAGGGAAACAGGGCAGGTGGCCCCGCCTGTCCCTCCAGGAAAGAGACAGAGTGGGTTTCCCTCTGTCACAGGTGATGCCTGACACCCAGCCTTCCAGTTCTTCACAGGTACCCAGTGCACGGACTCAAAATGAACCACTGCACCTTCTCAGCTTCTAACGCCTTTCAGTATGGCGTGGTGTGGACAGCACAAAGTCCTGGTTGCAAGTCAGTGCTTCCTGGGGTGCCTGGCTGGCTCAGTGGGTATAGCCTGTGACTCTTGACCTCAAGGTTGTAAGTTCAAGCACTGCACTGGGTGTGGAGCCTACTTAAAAAAAAAATAAGGAATTGCTTCCATACTAACTATATACCTTCAGCACATAACTGAATTCCTCTGAGCTTTAGTTATCGATTCTGCAAAATGGCATCATAATACCCACCTCTCACTCTGCACATTAAATGAGACAGCTTCTGTAAAGCCCCCCGCATGGTCCCTGATACGCAAAAAAAAAAAAAAAAAAAAAAAAAAAATCAGGTTCTTTGGATAATGCACCCAACTCTAGTCTCATCTAAAGAAAGGACCACTGAGGTCACATTCATGCTCGCACAGAAAGGGGCTTTGAGAATCACCATGTAATTGATGTGAATCGATGACAAAGAATCTTTTTGGATGGTTTGTAGGATAAAGGTTGGAAACTTTAACAAGGAACAATGGATGTAAATTCCGAGCTCATTTCTATCTAATCTGTAAGAAGTAAGTCATTCAGTGTTGTGACCTCAGAGGTGGAGGTTGGAGCTGATCCTTCTCTTTATTTCATGCCCTATCATCACACTGGTGCATGCAAGGTTTCCCTTTTGTTATTTTGTTTCCTTTCAGGAATGTGCTCATGAGAGAGAGCGAACGTGTGTGTTCACTTGTGCAGATGTGGGGAAAGGGCAGAGAGAGAGAGGGAGAGAGAATCCCAAGCAGGCTCTGTGCTGTTAGCACAGAGGCTGGGTATGGGGCTCGATCCCATGATCAAGAGATCATGACCTGAACTGAAATCAAGAGTCCAACCCTTAACTGAAGGAACCACTCAGGCATCCCAAAAGACTATTTTTAAAAGAAGGTTTAGGTTTCCAGAAAAATTGAGTGGAAAGTACAGGGTTCCCATCAAGCCCTTCATCAAACAATTTCTCTCACTCCACACCACCCTCCTGTCTTCTGCCCCCTGCCCCAGTTCTCTACTTACTAATTTGCTGCATAGGTGTGATACATTTGTTACAATTGATACACTGTTATTAACTAAAGTCCATGATTTACTTCAAGGTTCCCCTTGGTGTTGTGTAGTTCTATGACTTTTGTCAAAAGTATTATGTTGTGTGTCCATCAATGTAGTAACATGCAGAATAGCTTCTCTTTCTTTCTTTCTTTCTTTCTTTCTTTCTTTCTTTCTTTCTTTCTTTCAAGTAAACTCTACGCCTAGTGTGGGGCTCCAGTTCACAACCCCGAGATCAAGAGTTGCATGCTTTACCGACTGAGCCAGCCAGGCGCCCCCAGAACAGTTTCATTGCCCTGGGAGTCCTCTGTGCTCTGCCTACTTGTCCCTTCCCATCTCCCACCTCCAACCCCTAAGAGCCACTGATCTTTTTACTGTCTCTATTGTTTTGCCTTTTCCAGAATGTCATGGAGGTGGAATCATATAGTACATGCCCTTTCAGACTGAATTTTTTCACTTAGCAATATGCATTTAAGATTCCTCCATGTCCTTATCGGATTAAGGGTTAGTATCCAAAAGATACTTACTTAAGGTCAGTATCTATAAAGAATACCAAACTCAACAACTGAAAAACAAATTATCCAGTGAAGAAATTGGCAGAAGACATGAATAGACGCTTTTCCAAAGAAGACATCCAGATGGCCAACAGCATATGAAAAGATGCTCAACATCACTCATCAGGGAAATACAAATCAAAACTACATTGAGATACCAGGGAGCAACACGAGGGCACCCAGCACACGGGGCCACTGTGCCCCAAATTAACAACTCAGGAAACAATAGATGTTGGCCAGGATGTGGGGAAATGGGAACCCTCTTGCACTGTTGGTGGGAATGCAAAATGGTGCGGCCACTCTGGAAAATGGTGTGGAGGTTCCTCAAAAAATTAAAAATAGAACTACTTTGCGACCCAGCAATAGCACTACTAGGAATTTACCCAAGGGATACAAGAGTGCTGATTCATAGGGGCACTTGTACCCCAATGTTTATAGCAGTGCTTTCAACAATAGCCAGATCATGGAAAGAGCCCAAATGTCCATCAACTGATGAATGGATAAAGAAACTGTGGTTTATATATACGATGGAATACTCCTTGGCAACGAGAAAGAATGAAATCCTGCCATTTGTAGCAACGTGGATGGAACTGGACGGTATTAAGCCGAGTGAAATAACTCAGTCAGAGAAAAACAGATATCATATGTTTTCACTCATATGTGGAACTTGAGAAACTTAACAGAAGACTGTGGGGGAGGGGAAGGGGAAGGGGAAAAAATTACAAACAGAGAGGGAGGGAGGCGAACCATAAGAGACTCTTAAATACAGAGAACAAATTGAGGGTGAATGGGGAGTGGGGGAGAGGAGAAAATGGATGGTGGGCATTGAGGAGGCCACTTGGGATGAGCACTGGGTGTTGTACGTAAGCAATGAATCACAGGAATCTACCCCCAAAACCAAGAGCACACTGTATACACTGTGTGTTAGCTAACCTGACAACACGTTATATTAAAAAAAAAAAAAAAAAAAGATTTCTCCATGTCTTTTTGAGGCTTCATAACTCTTTTCTTTTCATTGATGAATAATATCCCACTGTATGGATGTACCACAGTTTATGTATCCAGTCCCTTATGTCTTGATTGCTCCCAATTGTTAGCAGTTGTGTGAAAGTTGCTACAAACATTTGTATGTGGGTGTTTGTGTGGACATAAGTTTCAGCTCAACTAAGTAAATGCTTGGGAGCATGAATGCTGGACTGTGTGGTAAGAGTATGTTTTGTTTCGTAAGAAACCACCAAACTGTCTTCCAAAGTGGCTGTACCATTACGGATTCTCACCAGCAGTGAATGAGAGTTCTTGTTGCTTCACATCTTTGCCAGTATTTGGCACCGTCAGTGTGTCTGTTTGTTTTCTTATTGTTAAGTGTTAAGGATTCTTTGTATATCTTGGGCACAAGTCCTTAAATCAGATATGTTTTTTCAAATATTTTCTCCCAGTTTGTGGCTTGTCCTTTCAACTCTTAATTCTTTGTCTCTATGAGAAATCTGTAGAATGGAAAATGGTAAATGTGTTCAAGGGTCAAAAAGAAGTAGATGATGTGATCAATGCATGGTTGACATGGTCTCTAAGGTTGTAATAGAGGATGGATGTCCCTGAATTAGAGGCAGTATTGGGCACATGATAGGGGGATTCACAGTGAGGTTTGGTTTTATTGCCATGCTTTGGTTCTGATTGGATAGGGTGACGTTTGTGGTTATAAGAAGTTTAAAGTGTAGATATGGTCTGAGAAGCCATGTGCTGTGTACTAGAAGTAAGAGACTAAGTGATAAGACAAAGGGATGGGAGGGGTTTGGGAACATTACCAATGCTGGGGCCATATTCTCAGGGCCTGTTGTGGGTTTGTTCATACTGAGGAGCTCTAATGCCCAGCCTAACAGCTCTGTAGTTCAGTTTGGTACCAGAACCAGTGTGAATAGCAATTCTGTTTCAAAAACCAGTTACAAATAAGGCTTTGGGATAAGCTAAATGCAATTATTACTTAGTTTGGAGAAAAATCCTAAAAACAGAGCAAATTAAGCAGAGAGTAGCTCAGGTCAAAAATATAAAAAAATGCATCAAACTGTGTTTGGATGTTCTGGTTCTTTATATCTTGCTTGCAGTGTTACTTTCTCATACATTTCTGTATAATTAGAATCTCGGCAATTTCTTGTATAGATGGAATTAGAAAATAGGAAAAAAAATAGAGTTGGGATCAGTCCATGTTTTCCTGTCTCGCACTCAGGCTATGATAACTAGACAGGTGAGGCTGTTCCCCACTGAGCCAACATGACTATTCAGGAATTGGTAGGTGGAGTCAGTAGGAAAAATCAACCCAGAAGCTGTAAGTCCAGGGCATATGCCTCACCTGTTTCCCCCATGGAGCCATGGGCATCACTGACTTATTACAACAGCCTTCCATGCACTTGCCCTTGACCTACAATGCTTCTCAGAATAGGACTTGATGAGGGCGCCTGGGTGGCTCAGTTGGCTAAGCATCTGATTCTTGGTTTTGGTCCAGGCCATTATCTCATGGTTGTGAGATCGAGCCCCACGTCAGGCTCCACTCTGACAGTGCAGAGCCTGCTTGGGATTCTCTTTCTCCCTCTCTTTCTGCTCTTCCCCTACTTGCTCTCTCTCTCTCTCTCTCTAAATAAATAAATTAAAAAAAGAGAATAGGACTTGATGGACCTACTTCTAATTTATCATAGCTGGTCCACGTCTTAGCATGGGCTGCTATGACAGAATACCATAGCCCGAGTGGCTTAAACTACAGACATTTATTTGCCACAGTTCTGGAGCCTAGGAAGTTCAAGATCAAGGCACCACCGGATCCGGTGTCGGGTGAGGCTCCCCTCTTGTGACCTCATTACCTCCCAAAGGCCTCCAAATGCCATCAGAGTGGGAATCTAGGCTTTAGTATATGAATGTGAGGGGGATAAACATTCAGTCCATGGTAGACTATGGGAAGAAATGTACTTGTCACCCCTGAAGGGTCACAAAAGGAGACTTGGCTTGGCTCTGAAAACCCCAGTGACTTCCTGTCAACCTACCCACCAAGCTCAGGACTCTGCTGGCCACTGGATGACACGGCCGGACAGGCGTGTGGCCAAGCTGCTTCAGTACAATTACTCTACGCCGAGGAGACGCTGACAGATTGCAGACACACTTAGGTGGCCCTGAACCCTGAGGCCTGGAGAGGGAACTCCCAGACAATGACACCGGGCCGTGGCAGGCCACTGCCGTGGCCGGGATTCCTGCGGAGGCTGTGCCGCTGCGATCTCTTCTTTACCTGCGCGTCATCCGTGTGGCCTGAGCCGACCACATCAGAAATGTCCGCTGCTGCTGCTCACACCAGGGCCACAATCTGAGCAAAAATCACGAGCCACTTGAGAAGCTGTGCAGGGGTGTGTGAGTTGGGGTGAGAATGGCCAGGTGGGGGTGGGGGAGGGAGGCGGGGAATGTGGCAAGTCTTGAAGCTGTGGCTTTAGACAAATTCTGCCTGGAGGAGGGGTTGGGGCTGGGGCACAGGGCTGTGGGGTCCCTGAGCAGACCCTGAGGACTCCAGGGAAGAGGCAGGGAGCAGGAAGCCACACGGATACATCGACACAATGATTATTTTATGTTCAAATTGCCCAGTAAAGCAAATTATCACCCTTTTCCGGGGGGGGGGGGGGTGGGCAGTGGAGGGAGAAGGGAGAAGAGGTAGGGTGAGGGGTGAAGAGAGCAAGCACTCAACCACTCAGTGCTTCAGCTTTGAAGCCTCTGTGAGAGCTCTACCATCAAAAGCTGCCCTTGGCACGGTGGTGTGTGGGGTTTGTGTCCTACACTGGGGGGGCCTGGCTCAGAGCGGCCCCCACTGTGCGTACCAGGGAGGCCGGCCTCCTTCTCGCAGCTTTGCCCCTGAGATGGGGTGGAGGCCCTGAAGAGGCAACGTGAGGGGGTGTCTTAAAAGCGGAGGTGGAATTCCCAGCACGCACGTCTGGGAAATTCGCCCCTTCGGGAGAGCAGGAGGTGAGAGGAGGTGGGAGGAGGTGGGGGGGTGTGGGAGTGAGAGTTTACAGCATTATCATTTCTGGTTCCAGCACAAGGGCACCCGTGGCGGTAACAGCGATGTGGTTCGGTTGGCAGAGGGGCGGAGGACGCAAGAGCCTGTGAGTGCCGGGGAGGGGGCAGAGCAGAGAGACCTCAAATGCTGGTACCATTCTGGAACGGCTCTGGACGCACAAGCCAGAGACACAATGTCTTAGGAAGAGCGATGACAGAAAAGCACAGATTCAGCCAGTGCCCTGAGCCCAGCAAGCGACAGGCAGCAGTGCCTTCATGGTCATCGTGTCGGGCTGGGGGCTGGGGGCTGGGGGCTGGGGGCTGGGGGTGCTTGGTGGCAGACACAAGGCAGACCCTGGGGAAGCCTCTGCGGGAGGCCGGGGGGCCGGTCTTTTGGAGGATGAGGACTTGTCAGTCCTGCTGGCCCCTTAGCTGGGGGTGCAAAGGGTGGGGGTTTCAGGGGCAAGTCAGGTCTATCACGAGGTTACACGTCTTAGGGAAAACGTAGCCCCTTAAAGGCCCGGTGCATTGTCTCTGAGAATATCCTCAGTCCAATCGCGCTCAAACTGGGTTGTTCATGGAGAAGTGGGGAATTCCGTACGTGGCAGTCTCCCTAGAACCTCTTTGTTGGGTTTGACAATGTATATAATAATGGGACTGGTGATACACCTCAAGTGAAAACAAGAACCCAAGTTCAGACTGTCAAGGACTCGGAGGCCTCACGTACGAACATCAATTAGCCTAAACAGGGCTCAGGCATTTCTTTCCTTCCATAAGCTCAGGGGCCCCTGCAGCCAGCCAGAGAGGTGGGGGTGGAAGGCATGTCCTGGGCTGGCCCATCTTACTTCCTGCTTTGGCCGTCACTCAGTCTCAGCCAGCACATCCAGTGGTCTCAGCTGGCAGAGATTTTGGTCTTCATCTTCCCCTGAGGCAGGACTCCCTTATGGTCCCCTGTAGTCCACCGTCTCAGATCATGCCAAGGAGATTTAGGGAGTTGTCAGCACTCGCATGGTTTGGCATCGGGGACTATATGCCAAATGGGGAGCCTGGGCACACTGAGCTCGCTTCACGGTCTATTGGTTCACAGTTACATCGGCCGTATTGGTCGTACCCCAAACTGCATAAGCCATGACATCATTGGCTGTGTACATGCTTTGCAAATTGACTCAACTTACCAATATATTCCATAATTTTTCTGTACTACCCAAAGCATGTTTATGACTTGGGGGTACAGCAGATGTTCATCTCCTTGGAAGGCGGTAGCCGTAGGCTTTTTGGTAATGGAGGAAGGATGTTTATAACTCTAACTCCTTTGGAGAAAAACATGTTTACAAGCAAAGGAATGTTTTTGGTGGAAAAGCTTGTTTATCAGTTGTAAGTGCAGCAAACAGGTTTTTGTTTATACCTGTTAAAATAGAGGATGAGACATCCTTCACGAAAATTCATTTCACGTATCCTGGACTGGACAGTGGGTTACCCTCACCACCCATTGTTCGCCTCAATACGTATTTAGCTGCAGTTGCATTTTCCAGTACAGCTGGTTTTTCATTCTGGGAACAGCGTCGTGCTACTTTGGTTCGAGAACATGTCATTGAACAAAATGGTACCAAGAATACTTGGGAGAGTAATGGTGATCTGATCGTATTGGGTACTAATAGTTTGGGTTTAGGCTTTCTGGACACTGTAGTCTGTGGGAATGTGGGAAGTTCTTTTTCATGGACAACTATATTCCCGATTCCAACAACAGCATCTGGCACATGGAAGGTGCTCCATACATATTTGTTGAATGAATGAATGAATGAATGAATGGGAGAATGATTCTTTTTTGAAAAAATTTTTTAATGTTTTATTTATTTTTGAGAGAGAGAGAGAGAAAGAGAGCTTGAGCGAGAGAGGGGCAAAGAGAAAGAGACACACACAGAATCCAAGGCAGGCTCCAGGCTCTGAGCTGTCATTATAGAGCCTGACGCAGAGCTCGAACTCAGGAACCGTGAGATCACAACCTGAGCCGAAGTCTGATGCTCAGCCGACTGAGTCACCCAGTCACCCTGGGAGAATGATTCTTTTAACAGACATCTTGTCCACCCACACCCCCCACTTCCAGGGAATTCAAAAATACTACATAAGCCTTACCTTTTACTCAAAAACCTGTTTCTCATGTGATAAGAAGAACAGATGTGTTAGCCATTACACAAATAAGAAAAAAAATCCTTCAAAAACTTTGCCTTTGGTTTTTTTAGGTGGATCCGTGGTAACGTGGGATCTCCTGGCTCCTTATCCCAGGCTCAGGGGGCTGGCCCACACAGCCAGGAAGGGAAGCTCTCGTCCCACACCAGCCGAAGGGCTCTGCATTCTGCCCATCACGTGGGGCAAACCAGTGTCCCTCCTGTATCTGTCAGGCCTGTGGCTTGTCCTGATTCTGTAGAGGGGGAGGGGCTTGTTGGCTTGTTGGGGTCGGGGGTGGGAGGTGCTGATGTCTGGTTTATAGACTCAGGTATGAACAGGGAGCCCAGAGTCAGAAATAAGGGGCCAGACAATGCTGGACTTCTTTCTCCGAAAGACACAGGAAGCTATCTGTGAGCCACAGTGCCACCAAAGGGACAGGAGCCACGACCCTGTGAGCAGAGTTTTGCCCTATGGCCCCTCATACTGAGGCCATGAGCAGAAGAACTGTCATAGGTCCCACAGCTTAATGCTGGTTCTGCCACGCTGCTGCTCACTAAGTCACTGGGGTCTAGTCTTTCTAATGTCGTTGAGCCTCAGTTTCCTAATCTGTAAGGCAGGAGTAACAAACCCACCTCAAATGAGTTGTGAGTGTCTAAACAAAATAAAGTAAATGAAAGCAGTCTGTAAATCATGAAATCCTATACAGGTATATTATTGCTTTTAGTTAGATTTTTTTTTATGAGAGCCAACTTTTAGCGACAGGTGCTGTGCTGAGCCTTTTACAAGCATTATCTCATTTAATCTATATAAGCGTCTTGTCAGAGGAAATGCCCCTCTTGGTCGTGGCAGAAATGTTTTAATAAAATAGGACAACGTAAAGAAAACAAAAAATACCTGTGATTCCACTGACCCAGTGATACTGTTAGTTGGTTGCTTCAATGCTCCTCCCTTCCTCTGGAATGCCGATGCTGGTCAGGTCAGGAAGAAGGGCTCGGGAAAGGTGTGTGTATGTGTGAGGCCCGCACCCAGGTCTGCACGCTGGCCAGTTGAGGTGGGGTGGCTGGTGGCCGTCACGCCATCTCCTCGGAGGTCAGCCAGGCTCAGGCCATCAAAACAGGAAAAGGGTCAGGGCAGAAAAGCGGTCCCCATTTTTAGCTCTTACCATGTTCCAGGCATGGAGTAAGAGCCTTGCCTGTATCTCATTAATCTTTACGATGCCTAGAAGGCAGATGTGAGCTATGGTTCCTATTTTGTAGCTCAGAGTTGGAGACAGAGAGAGGTTATTGGCCCCAGAGCACTTCTAGGAGCCATCCATGCCCAGAACTAAACCTAAATGGACTAGCTTCCTGGCCCGTGAGCCCTTTTAACTCCCAAGAAGAGTGCGGCCCGTTGAAATCTGCTTTTGCCACCAGTCTGCTGGGATTTCTTCTCTTCAAGAGGGGTCTCGGTCTGGAGACGCTTATCGGCAGGCAAAAGGAAAGAGATGTCTCTGACACGGTTGGTAGATTGCTGTTTCCCGGGCAGCCAGTTAGAGGCACCTGAACACACAAATGATAAATAACGTAGATTTGCTCATTTGTCAGGCACTGCCATTTGTTGAGTTGTGTGGTGTCAGGTACTTTTGTCCAAAGGGGGTGAATTCTAGAAGTCAGCTTCTTTCAGCGCTAAATGAACTCCACCACAGGCTCAGGTCCCTAGTGACGTGGCCAGTGGTGGCCAGCGACCTCTGTGGCTTTCTTCCACGTCATTCCGGCCAAAACACAGACAGTCCCACAGGATGCCTTCCAGGGCTGGCTGCTGGGGACGGCAGTCAACAACGGCGTGGATGTTTTGGAAAATTGGGAGAGGGGGTGTGGGTTATAGATGGTGGACTCAAAAAAATGCCCAACTCCAATCTTGAGCAAATTACTCACCTTGTTAAAGCCTTAGTTTCCTCAGTCTGTAAAATGGAGATAATATTGCCTACCTCCAAGATGGGTAGGAAGAATAAATGAAGGATTATACGAGGTCATGTACATCTAGTGCTTAACACACAGAAGGTGGTTATAAGGCTTCGTTTGTAAAACTAATACTAAAACTAATAATAGCTATTGTTTTGAGATGTGGAAAAATCATCAACCTACCCTCCCTCCATGTACACACTCAAAAAACCACCACCCACACTGTATTCGTTTCCTAGGGCTGGTGTTAACAAAACACCACACATTCCGGGGCTTAGAATAACAGAAATTGATTGTCTCACAGTTCTGGAGGCTGGAAGTTGGAAATCAAGCAGTTAGCAGGTTTGATTCCTTCTAAAGGCTCTGAGGGAGAATCTGCTCCAAATGTCTCTCCTCGATTCTGGTGGTTGGTGGTAATCTCTGGCATTCCTTTGCTTATAGACACATCTCTGAGCTTTCTGCCTCTGTTGTCACATGGTCTTCTTGTAAAGACGCCAGTCATATTGGATTTAGGGCCCACCCTAGTTGAGTACAAGCTCATTTTAATTTGAATACATCTGCCAAGACCCGATTTCCAAACAAGGTCACATTCACAGGTACTGGGGTTAGGACTTCAACATATCTTTTTGGGGTACACAGTTCCAGCCACAACACCCATGTACCTCATGCTTAGAGAATCTGCACTTTTCAGTTTATTCTTTTTTTTTTTTTGCCATTATTTTCTAAGACTTCATTATGCGAACCCCAGGAGTTAGGTGAGTTCATTTCTTTTGCTGAACTGCCATGTCTTTAGTCAAGATTGAAATGTTCCAGGTAGAAAGGGTATACACTGTCTTATCTGTGGTTTTCACTTCAGTAGTTCAGTCATTGATTGACTGAATGAGGAGTTCATGGGTTGACTCAATGAGGAGTCATTAATTGACTGAATGAATGAGTCAATGAGGAGTTCAGTCATTGATTCAACAAGTGAATTCTGAGGTCCTACTCTGTGCGAGACACCGGGATGGGTCTTGGGATCCAGAGTTAAATAAGGCACAATCCCTGGCCTCAAGCAGGTAGGCCTGGGGGCAGAGAGACAGGTGAAGAATCAGATTTAAATACTGTGATACCGCATGGCCCTTGCAGGGAGCTGGGAGACCAGAAAGGCCAAAGGTCCCCACAGGAGAAACATACTCTGCCCGGGGAGTGAAGGGCGGCCTGCAAAAGATCACTCCTGCAGGACTCAGGGGAACAGAAAAGGGAATTCCTGGCAGGGTGGCCAGCATGGCAGAGGATGGAATGAGAAGAGGCAGGAAAAGTGGACAGCACCAGGCCCTCTCCAGAAAGCAGGTGTGGGAGGGGAGGGGAGAAGCATGGGGATGTGCACACTGGGACTCAGGAAGGTGCAGGGAGTCCCAGAAGTGGAGGCCTTTTTGCAGGAAGGTGGGATGGAGGGCTTGAGTCTGTTGCCCACAATCTACACTATGTTGTCCTAGGCAGGTGCATTAGCCAGTGTTCCCAGAGTAACAGAACCGATAGGATGTGTGAGTGTGTATATATATAAAATCATTATAGGAAATTGGCTCACACAATTGCCGAGGCTGGCAAGTCGTCAGATCTGCGGTTGGCAAGCCAGAGAGCCGGGAGAGCCAATGTGTGGTTGCAGTCTGAGTCTGAAGGCCTGGGTACAAGGAGAGCTGATAGTGTAAGTTCCAGCCTGAAGGCTGGCAGGCTCGAGACCCCAAAACTGCTTATGGTTCAGTGTTAGTCCAAGGCCGGGAAAGACCACCTCAAGCAGTGAGGCAGGAGGAGGTCCCTCTCACTCAGCTTTTTTCTTCTATTCAGGCCTTCAACTGATTGGATGAGGCCCACCCCCACTGGGGAGGGCAAATGGCCTTAGTCTGTCCATTCAAGTGCTAATCTCACCCCAAAACACCTTCACAGACACACTGAGAAAGTCTGACCAAATATCTGGGTACCCCATGGCCCAGTCAAGTTGATACACAAAATTAACATCATAGCAGGAAATGACAACAGATCTCAATTTCTGAACCCTCCAGATCTTTCCCCATGCCTGTGTGGTTTGGGGGGCCAATAGACCCTGCTGTTAATTATTGTAAAGGCTGGGAAAGTCAACTAGTTTGGACAAGGGCAACACCTGCCATCACCAGGGAAGTGAGTCTACCCAGTGCAGGTAACCCCTCCACCCTATACGGACAGCTGTGTCCACAGCTCTGGGAGTCTGGACTGAGTGAGCTGAGTTCCAGAGGTGGTGGCCAGGACCCTATCTTCTGAAATGCCTGGAGGAGAGTAAGGCCAGCTAAGCCCACCGAATAGGAGAGCTTGCACCAGGCAATGCACTCGAGGGGAAGGAGCCACTCAGTCTGGGATGCAAATTTATGCAAACTAGCAGGTGGGCCCGTGAGTCCTGGGATTTTTTTTCCTACCACAAGAGCAACAGTGTTCTGATTCCTCACTGGTCTCTCCCGTTCTGTTTCTCCCGGGGTGCTCCCTGCTACAGGCTCGAGCAGAGCTTCATTCAGTCTTGTCCAGGGAGGCAGCTGGGGCTGCCCAGAAGTGGCTGCGGAACTGGGTGGTGAGGGGAGTGGACATCTGGGCTGCCTCCTCTGCCAGGGTCCCTTTCTGGTAAGCGTGCAAGGCCTCTGCGTGCCCGAGAGGGGTGGGATGTGCGTGGGCAGGTTGGAAATGCCCCTGTGTGCCAGATGCCAGCAGGCCTGGTGCGAGGATCACACACTGAAAAAACAGGCCCATGCCCTAGAGAAAAATGTGGTTTAAGGGGAGGCAGACATGCAAATAAATGCTCATGTTAGGTTCGAGAATCGTGCTGTGTTCAAAAGCAACGGGAAGACACATAAAGGAGCAAAGACTTATTTAATTATCACATCAACCTCAGGAGATAGGAATTATGGGCCCGTTGTTACAGATGTGGAAACTGAGGTTAGAGAAATTCCCTCTCTTTCTCCCTTCCTCCTGCCTAACCTGCTTTCTCTCTGTCCCTGTCTCTCCTCTCCCTGCCCTCCCCCCATGCTCTTTTCTTTTTTTCCTTCCTTTTGTATTTCTTCCATTAAACAAATATTTACTGAGCACCTCCCATATGCTAAGCGCTGTGCCTTGCGCTGCGAGTCAGTAGGGAAACACAGTCCTTGTCTGCAGAGAGATTTACAGCACAGAGGGGACATAGTCAGGACACAGCATCAAAAGCAACATAATTACTATCATGGTAGGAAGAGTAAAAGGCACAATGAGAGCATTACCTGGGAGTTCTCACCCAGTATGGAGTGTTGACCAAGGTCACCCAGTGGGCAAAGGTCAACGCCCCTGTTGCCTGACTCTCTAGTTTTGGGTATTCCCGATATGCGGTGAGGAAGGGGACACTGAAGCACTCCCTGGGTAAGTTGTGACCAGGTACTTGCAGGGGTCACAATCTCCTGGACCCAGGACTGTGACTTTAGGGAAATGCCCAGCTGAATAGAGAAAGATTTTAATACTGGAGTGTGGGTTGCATTTAGCTGGCCTTAGCCCAGGGGCTCCAGAGACGCATCCTCAAGGACACAGCCACGTCTGCACCACTGTCACAGAGTGTGTCCTGTCTCCTAGCATGTCCTAAGCACTCCAGGGTTGCACACCATGCTCCTTCGCATCTGTAAGCTGAAAACAAACTGACCAGGAAAATTCTCTTATCTCAGAATCCCAGCCTTTTAGTGGAAAAGAGAGACCCGGAATTAGTTCACTGTAACCAAAATTCACTCCTTCACCTATTAATAAACCCCTAGATATTATCTTTTGAGCATCAATTTGGGACTAAGGCACCAGGCTAGGTGCTGGAGAGAAAAAGAAACATCAAGATGTGGTGTGTCCCGTGGAGTCTGAGGGTGGGGGAGGCAGCGGGAACGTTAAGTTTCCAACTTCTGGTGGGTGCACTGACAGAGCTGGGCCTGGCGCCGCGGGAGCATAGCGAGGGCTGGCCGAGCATCCGGCAGGATTCGGGAGCGGACGCGGTGTTGGATAAGGCTGGGTGCTGTTTGGACAGGGGTCCTGCTTCCTTCCAGAGCATCTGAGCAGCAGAGTCCCTTGGTCAGACCTGCATGTAAGCTGGATACGGTGAGAGCTGTGTGGAGGATGGACTTGGGATGGGAGAGTCTATAGGTGACCACCCAGAAGGCTAATCCAGGGGCTGCAGGGGCAAGAGCGAGGCCCCGGTGGGAGCCAGCAGGAGGAATGATGGGTTCTGCCTTGAAGGTGGGGCGCCAGCCTTCCCCGAGGAGCTGCCGGGAAGGGTGGCGTTCGGGTGTGTGGGTGCGCATATACCAGGCAGAGGGGAAGTCACGTGACTGCCGGCGTAAGCGCACACGGTGCGCTCTGCTTTGACTTCCGGAAGCCCTGCCGGCCAGCAGACCTCTACCAGGGTAATCGCAGAGCCCCCTCCACGGCCTGGCTAGCTCCTTGAGGACGGTACCCTGGAAGCTGGGTTCGGACCACGTGACGGCCAAGGGCGCACACCTGACGCACACAGGCCTGCTGCTTTCTCTCGCTGTGATTAGGACGGAGAGACTCAAAGGTGGGAGGTGGGAGCTGAGCCCCACATGGGGCGGAACATCAAAGGGAAGATTCTGAATCTCCAGCTATGCACCTGAGCCCTCAGGGTTCTCCTTTCCGAGCCCTGGTTATTCAACTCTCCTTAGAATTCTCTGGGATTAGCCTTCCAAAATATTCCTTTCTTTCCCCCTAAAGTGGGTTTTTGTTATGTACAACCAACATAACATTAGCTAGTACTCACTGGCCAAGGTGAATTTGCAAAGCAAAAATAATATACTTTTCAAAGCCAGTTTCGGACACCTTTGTTTGCAAGTTGAATTAGCCAAATTATGTCTACATTCCTGCCCTTCTAAAATTTGCAGTTCTTCCAAGATCATCTGCTAATCTCAGCTTGGACGTGGGCTGGCTTTCAGGATGGGCCAGGCTGGCAGCTGCCTTGGGACACGATGGACCAGGGGCTAAGAGGCCTCTGCCAACCACCTGCTCTGCCAGGGGCCATGCATCCTGGCGTCAGCATCAGCGGGGCCTGGTTACCCCCAGAGTCTGGTCTGAGCCTGCCCAGCCAGTGGTTGGGTAGAGGGCGTACAGGAGAAAGAAGCAGGCTGGGTAGGCTCATCCCCATCAGGGTGACCATCTCTCAGCGAGTGTAACCTAGACCCTGCCAGGACCAGAATTTGAAGGTCTTGTGTACTCAGGCCCAGTGACAAAGATCCGGCTTGTCTCTCCTGCCCTGCTTCTAAGACACATTTTCTGAATGCATTTTAGAAGTTCTTATTGGTCAGGAGGCAATATACGCCTCTACCATAGAACACAGCAAGAAGCTGGAACGGGAACATTCCGGGTGCATTATAAATTTAATTAATTTGCCTGGGAATATTTCATTGCCTTCTCCCTCATATGAATGAAATCCACACGATTTCCAATCTGTTTCTATGGTTTCCTTCCTCTGTTCAGATACATTAATTAGCTTGTCAGTTCATTATGGACGTGGGTGCCTTTTATCCCCCTTCAAATCTGAGTCCATATTAATTTAGTTTTGATTTCAACGGTGTTTAAAAATAGACCAAATTATTTTGACTAGCATACAATCAGGCCTGTAGGTGTTTAAGGGGCTTGTCACACTAGTCTAGACTTCATTGCTTTTCTCTTTCCTGGGAGGGAGATGTGGCTGTGGTCTCCTGTTTTACTTTGCAGGAAGGGGAGTCGGCCTCAGTTTTCCCTATCATATTGAGTTTCACTGAAAACCCTTGACTCTTTGGCCTGCTGGGCAATCGCGAGCTCTAAAAATCATTAGGACTCTCCCGAGGGTAGGCGGAGGCAAATGTGTCTTCATGAAAAGAAAGATTGATTATGCCTTTTTTATTTGGTTGTTGAGAAGCATGAAAACCCAGACTCCCTCAACCTAAGACATGGGGGCCATCATTTAAGATTGTTCCAAAGAGCTGATGCTCTCAATCCAGTGCTCCCCTGGGGCTGCTCAGCCACTCCCTAGCGTGAGAGCAGTGGGCACGCCGCTCCCACCAGAGAGACTGCCATGGGGCTCACCCAGGCACAGGAGGGCCCTTGTGTCTCAGGCTCTTTGCTTTGTCTTACTTCCAGGACAGAAGTGCCCTAACCTGGCCGTACTTTTGAATCACCTGTCCTCGTAGAAAGTAGACGCCTGGGCCCCCGGCCAGCCCACATGAATCAGAATCTCTGGGGGTGGGGTCCAGTTGTTGGTGTTTCTAAATACCTAATGGACAGCTGAGTCCAAGGAGCATTGGCTTCTCAAAGTCCTGGTAAAAAGTGGTGTCATGGGTTGAGCTGTGTCCCTCCCCAAAAGATATGTTGGAGTCCTACACCCCAGTGTCTCAGCACGTGACCTTATCTGGAGATAGGGTCTTGGCAGAAGTAGTGAAGTAAAGAGAAGGTCAATATGGTGGTCCTTAATCTAATCTGACTGATGTCCTTACTACAAGGGGAGAGGTTAGGGACGGCACACACGGGGAGAACACCATGTGGAGATGAAGGCAGAGATCAGGGTGATGCTTCCACCAGCCACGGAATGTGAGGGTTGCAGGCAAACCCCAGGAGCTGAGAGAGAGGCAGGGTGCGAATACCTCCTTCCAGCTCTGTGAAGGAAGCCGCCTTGCCTATAGCTTGATCTCAGCCTCCTGGCCTCCATGACCGTGAGACAACATATTTCTGTGATTCCAATTCACCCAGTTGTGGTACTTTGTTATGGTGGTGGCAGGAATCGAAGACACAGGAACCTCACCCTCTGTTTGGAGGGGCCCAACCCTGCCGGGAGCTGCTTTTGGAATCGCATTCTAAACCAGGTGGCATCCCTCACAGACACTGTCCCGCAAAACTGAGATCATCTGTGATCTGTTTGCCAAAACATCCAGGTAGACAGTAGAAAACTCAGTTTGCCATCGATCTGTTTGTTTTATATGTTGGGGATAGAAGCAATGTAGGCTCTGGATTTTTCACTTCTTACCTGATTTTGCCATTAGCGCTTCACACCTGCCTCCCCCAACCCCCGTCAGCTGGAGTAACTGAGGTGAGGCACCTGTGAACCTGGCCCCACCTGGTTCTGAGGCCAGTGTTGGCCGGGCCAATAAATAGGAAGATTCCTCTCCCTCCCCAAGAGGGTGTGGTCTCGAGTTTGTCTCGCTACTGGGAGCTTGGCCGTGTTGCTAGCCTGAACCCTCATTTACTGAGAGCAGTGGGATGTAGAGCTGAAGACAGGAACCTGGGCGCCTTTGCTGGTTTCCGCCTGCTGACTGGGATCTTGGGCTGCTGCTCTCTCTCTCCAAGCCTCTCATTTCTCATCTACAAAACAAAGGTGAGGAAGAACTACCCCTTGAGGTTGTGTTGAGGCTCACCCAAGATGCTATGCAGAAGGCGGTTGGCACAGAATAAGTCCTGGACTAATGGTGGCTACTGTTACCTTTAGCATCTCGCTTCTTTCTGTTATGCGCCCCCCCTGTGCCTACAACTTCTGGCCCAGGCCCCTCTGAAGCCAATGCTATGTCTGAATCTTGCCACTGCCTGGTCTGAGTGCTGACCTTGCGCCCCATATCTGCCTGGGGCCCTCCCTGAACTCAGGCGGACCCTAGAGGGCTACAGTGTCACCCCCTCATCGGACTTTAGGTATTTCTCCGGTCCAGGTGGGGCTGCCCAAAGCATGACAGTGGAGATGGGGCCCAGTTCTCTCCCACTTGGGGCGGGAGGTGTCTGCTCAGACTCCAGTCTTCTCTTGTTCAGACCTACCTTCCTCCTCCCCCGGGTCAGCTGCCTGAGGCCTCAACAGACAGTGTGAACAAACTGCCTGCCTCGGGACACTGGCATGTAACCAACATCAGGACTTTGGGAAACAACAGACTACACAAGTATAACTGTTTTCTATTGTGAACCTCTTGGACCTTCATCTTTTCATTCTCTGTAGAGGAGGAAGGAGAAAGCAAAAACCCATCTCATTACAGAAACTGAAAAATGGATCTAAATCCACATGGCTCTCTTGGTGCTGTTACAGGCAAAATAGTGAATTTCAAAATGAGGTGAGCACTTCGATAAAACCCGTGTGTGTGTGTGTGTGTGTGTGTGTGTGTGTGTGTGTGTGTGTAAATGACATGTGGCATGCTGGATAGCCTCAGTGAGCTAGGTGAGCTCACCCTCCCACATTCCGTCCCGCAGGTGTCTGGTGATGGCCCGTTCAGCTGAGCGGGAGCATCCTGTGACCTGGTCTTGTGTTCCCAGCATCTAGCTGGGTTTCTGGCACCTACCAGGTGCTCAGTAAATGCTGGACAAATGTAAGAGCAAAGACCTGTCACCCTAGCTTCCTGTGAGCAACCTGTTGCTCACTGCTGTTGTAAGTGTGGCCTACACTGGTTTCTTTCTCCTTCTTAACACCTCCTAGGTGCTGGGTACTGGGTTGGACGCTTTTCACATACACTGCTCACTCATCCTCCAAGGACCCTGCGAGGAAGGGACTCCTGCTCCCATCTGGCAAAGGAGGCCCCTGAGACTCAGGTTGAAGAATTTGCTTCGGTCCTGCAGCTAACTGGGGACAGAATCAGGAACGTGTTCTGATCTCTGCTTAGTAACTCGGCTCTTTGATTTTTATTTAACTTTTGAAGTTCTTCAACCACATAAGCCCCAAGTATACAGTCGCTGTTTTGAGGGCAAGGAAACAAGTGTAATATTTCTTTGAAATTCCCCCAGTGCCAGGAGTAACTGATAAATACTGTTGATTGATCCCCATGAAAGACCTTGATATCAGACAGCTGACCAGTCTCATGACAAGCCTTTCTCTTTGAGAAACTTCATATCCACGAGTTGGCTCCAGGACCCAGAGATGAAAGCAAGTATTATGTTTGAAGACAGGATTGGGCATCAAGTCTGTAACCCTGGAAACCTGCTTTTCCAGTAACAGCCAGCATGAGTCAAGTTCATGGTTAAGGTTCTTAATACTTTTTAACCTTCCATGCCTTGTGCACACAGAGACAGGCACTCAGCATGGATTAAAGGAGCCCAGTTAACCCCTAACTCTTCCTACTTGGTCATTGTGCAGAAGGGGCTGCCAGGTCCTGAAGATTAACTGGTCTGGATTATCTGCCTGGGCAGATTAGCTGGCCCAAATTGGAGCAGCTGAGTGTCCCTCAGCTGAGTGGAGCTAACCGTAGGTCAGGGCAATGGGAAGTCCTGTGCAAGGGAGAGGTCTTGAGAGGCTCCTGTCCTACGTTGCGTGACACGAGTGTGTTCGTCTGTTTGGGCTGCTGCGACAAACCCACTACAGACCGGGTGGTTTAAACAACAGACCTTTATTCTTCCTGGCAGTTGTGGAGGCCGGAAGTCTGAGATCAAGGTGTTGGTTAGTTTCTCCTGAGGCCTTTCTCTTGGCTCGCAGATGGCTGTCCTCCTGTGTCTTCAAATGGTCTTTCCTCTGTATGTGTCGGTGTGTGTCTAACCACCTCTTCTAATGAGGACACCAGTCAGGGGGGATTAGGGTGTAGCCTAATGACCTCATTTTAACTTCATTACCTCTTCAAAGACCTCTTCGCCAACTACAGTCAAGTTCAAAAGTACTGAGGTTAGGGATTCGGGATGTGCATTTTGGAGGACACAATTCAGCCCACAACAGTGAAATCATTGGTATGGATACCAAAAAGGGGCTTATCGTGGATGACTCCCCAGCAGTGGCCATGACCTTTGGTCCTGCAAAAGAAGCTTGTTTCCCCTGGGCGGGATCTAAGATCAAGTGTGCTCAATAACCTTTGACGTGGGAGCCTAGAATCCAAGTTATGCCCCAGGACTTAATAAGTAAGAGGATTCTTATCTTCCAAATCACAGCTTTTGAGACTGAAAAGAGAACTTAATAATTTTTTTATTGTCAACAAATACAGACCAGTGTTGTCTGGCAAACTGGAGTAATTGGCCTTACTAAGAAATCATGTCACCGTGGTTTTCTGCTCTCGAAAATCCTACATTGAGTTAAGTCAGTGTATCCCTGGCACTTAACACACAAGAACTTGTGATTTGTTTATTACTGACCTCAAGATACACTGAATCGTATTGGATTTCTTGGTTGCAAGCAACAGAAACCAATTCTGGGCTGCTTCGAGCAGAAATAGAATTTATATCAAGGATGTTGGTGGCTTGCAAAAGCTCTCGGAGGGCCGGAGAAGCAGGCTGTGGGCACAGAGCCGGGAACAACACCCCACATCTCTGCATGGAGGCAGCCGATGAAGGCCTTACTGGGCATACACAGCAGCCTGTGCTATCGATAGCACACGTGCTGGCCGCTCGCCCGCTACCCCTGGACTGGACAATGGAGCAGGCACTTCCTCCCTTGCTCCTTGGCATTTCACTCTTAGCACAGCAGCCAGGATGTTCTTTAAAAGTTGCAAATCCTATCACATCTATTCTTCCCTGGCTTCCTGTCACAAGTGGATGATTTGGCCCCCACCTTCTCCCCGACCTTACCCTCTTTGTGCTCCATGGATACGAGCTCTTTCCACCCTGGTGTCTTTGAGTCTTGTTAGTGTCTTGCTACTCCCTCTGCCTGGAACTCTCTGCCTCAGAATGGCCAGTTTCTTCTAATTCAGGTTTCTCTTCAAAAATCATATGGTCAGAAAACGGGCCTTACTGACCACCCAAGCCACAGAAACCCTCCCCTTCGAATGACTCCAGTCACTAGGCCTTGTGTCACTTCTCTGAAATGGTGTGCATTTATTCGTTTGTATTTGTGTCTGTTTCTCAGCTCTAGAATAAGTTTCCTGTGAGCACACCTACTTGTTCCTTGCTGTCTCAGACCCAGAACACTGCCCGACCCGGGCAAGTGTTCAGTAAATACTAGAGTTCTTCTTCCTCCACAAATGTTTGCTAAGTAAATGAAGGGGCAGCGTTTACCAGAGAGAAGCCAGGGGTTGGAGGGGACACTTTGTCTATTCCAAGGCCAGGGTGGGGGATCGAACGCTCCTGTCTTGTCTTTCTTCACTCCGTGGGAGTAGGAATGCGTCAGTTGATTTTAAGAGCCAAGACCTACATCTCCTAGAGGGAAGGATATCTGCCTGCCTTCTAGGACGGTAGAAAGGGCTGACCCTCCTGCACTCCTCGCCCAGGGAGTGAAGCACTGGCCTGGGAAAATGGCCCCAAAAGAGGTTTATTTTATTTGTTTTGTTTTAACTTTTTCTGCAGAGTGAGCTCATCTCACAGGCCTGCAGGCTTAGAATACCAATATCTGGCTCCACCCTGCCAGCTTTGGGTTAAGTGGTCTGGGGTGGGGCCTGAACTTCCCTAGAGGTGAACACAATTCCTCTGGTGATTCTCAGAAGAGGCCAACTTCAGAAGCCGTGGCAGAGATCAGGCTCCTCAAACTTTAACAGCTTGAGAATCCCCTGGGGTGCTTCTTGGACAGCAGATTCTCATCCAGCAGTGTTCTACCAAGCTTCCGGGGACTATGGCCAGCTCTCGGACCTCTGAGTGTCCAGGGTCTAGAGCTGCCCAAAGGTAGCTGTAGAAGAACTTGAGGAGGGAGCAGGAGGCTCTAATTTGGCCTTGAATGCTTCAACCAGCTGCTTCTGGAGGGCCCTGCCTTTCAAAGGTATGGGGATTTGCCCACTCATTAATGACATTTTGGTTCCAATTTTGCTAGCATGATGTTCGTGCCCATATGTGCACTTCCTCTAATGGGCAGAATTCCCTAGTCGAGGTGGGATCCCAGGGCACAGCTGATTCTCCACCAAGGTGCAATCCAATGGTAATAAGTCAAAACTTCATTTCTAACCCTTGACACACAGTATGTCAGACTTCCAAGACTGGCCTACTGAGGCACACTCGATCAAGCAGTTTTTGCTTTCTCAGGTTTGCATACAGGCCTCCGATGTATCCGTACCCGTGTTCCGCATCTCCGCTTTACTGGGACCACAGTGGATACCCCAGGCCCTGGAGAACACCAGGTGGGTGCTCTCAGTTCTGACTGCTTCTCAGGACCAAATGGGGTCTTGTTCTTCATTTCTGGGTCCTTCTGATGTTCATAGTCCCCAGCCTCTGTTTTCTGGACCCTTCCCTAGGAATTTTCCAGCAACTTAGCCTGAAACAGTAAGTTCCATCCATCATTTTGCCCCAGGCACCTAATACATTACCTGGAATAATCCTCCCCCAGTAAAGAACTGAAGGAATGAATGATCTCTGCTCTGGTCTCCAGTCTGACCCCAAGCACAGTTTCCTTTAACTGTTGTTTTGTTTTTGAGTAAGAGGCTTCTGTTTTGCCCATAATTATGCTGACTGGTATTAGGCTTTAGGCGAGTGAGGGGGCACAGTATAGTTCTTGGGAAAACCTTAGTGATTACACGTTAGACATTTGTAATCATTGCAATTTTTCATGGAATTTACCAGCCGTCATCCCAATCAGTGGTTCTCAGTCCTGGCTGTACTTTAAAACCACCTGAGTAAGGGGTATAACTCTAGATGTTGGGCTTCCACACAAACCAATGGAAACTTTACCTCTGGTTTGAGCCTTGGGGATCTCCACAGATAATTCTGCAGCCCACTAAAGGCAGAGAACCTCTGATCTAATAAGAGTGAGACTGCCAGGAGCTTGGTGTGGTGGTTATTCCAGGAAAACCTTCCAGAAGCGCATGGGAGTGGTTGGGCTGCTTCCAGCAGACTGTGTGTATGCCAGCTGCCCCATGTCTTACAACAGTGGTTCTTAAAATGGGGTCCCAGGACCAGGAGCCTCAGCATCAGCTGGAAACCTGTTGGAAATGGAAATTTCCAGTCCAGACCTGCTGAAGCTGAAACTCTAGGGCTGACACCCAGCAATCTGCATTTTAACAAGTTCTCCAGGTGATTCTATTGCAGGCTCACGTTTGAGAACTGTTCGAGGCCAAAAGGCACATCCATGGCACCTGGAGGAAGTCTGCCTTGCAGGTGTCTGCTCCTTTCCTCCAGCTACACTGTGTCTTACTGGGCTTATCAGACCCAAATCCCTCCATGCAACCAATATCAAGCCTCTGCTATGGCTAGCTATTATTGTAGGCTCCAGAGATGCAAAGGTCCGTTTCCTCACGGAACCCAGTCTATTGAGGAGGATGTATTATTTCAAAGCAATAGCCCAACACATAATCAACAGTGAAATCTGAAAGACTAGCTTATGATGGGAGATGTGATCCAATTTGAGAGGACCGTCTTCTCCAAGGAAGTGACATTTGAACTGGGGCCCTAAGATTGGCATGAGTTAGGGATGTTTGGGGAAGAGTGATTCGGAAGTGGGAAGGGCATGTACTAAGGCCGTGCAGCGGGTGACCCATGACATACCCACGGTGCCGAAAGAGGCCAGTGTGGTGGGAGTAGGGTTGCTGAGCATGGGACAGAGGGCAGTAGAGCAGCGAGTAGCTGTAGTGGTACCTAGAGTGGCCATGGTTGTGTGTGTATATACACACATATGTATACACCTTATTTAGAGTACATGTATGTAGTGTATATAGTAGCTATAGTGTGTGTGTGTGTGCGTGAGCACGCGTGCGCGTGTGTGCACTGGGTGTATATTTGAGCCCCAGCTCAAATGACACATTGGTAGTATATACAGTGGCTCTATCAGTATGGCCGCTGGGTCCCTGCGGTTACCCTCTTCTAGGATCACAACCCCTCATTATGCCCTAGATGCGATTTTTTGCATCACTGCTAACTCCACAGCCTTGGAGCCGTCTTGGAGCCTTTCACCCACCAAGTTCCCCTCATTTTGCGGTAATGACAGACCCTGGGAAAAGTGCAGATTGGATTAGCACGCAGTGCTGTTATTTCAGCGCCCTGGGGATTCACAGCTGTGAGTCACAGCTGTGAAAAGCTGGTTCAGTCCCACTCCCTTTCTGTAAATCAGCAATGACCTAAACATACTAACCTCAATGCCCAGGAAATTTAGCTGGAGACAGTGCTCTGAAAGCTGAAAGGCACTGGACAAAATTGAAACGTTGATGGTTCTCAGAAGCCAAAGCTGAAAGCCAGAATCTATTGATTTGTATGTCTAGCCCCTCCAGAGCTCCAATTTCTCATGGAAATTGCTACTCAAAATTGTTTAAATGGGAACGCTATTGTGTTCCAGTCTCACTGGAGAATTCCATCTTACCAAGAGGCTAACTTTGCAGGTCTAATCTTTGTGTAGTATTTTCAAATTAAACATCAACGCGATGCACTCTTTGTGCTCCTAAGAGAAGGAAGATGTAGTGTGAAATTCCTAAGGAATTCCTTGAGGAAGTCACAGGGTATCGAAGGAGAAGTTGCGGGTTCCCAGTGGCCCTGGCCAGTGAGAAGCACTCCCAGGAGCAGCTGAATGAAATATGACACAAGTGTGTGGGAGGGACCGATTAACTCTGATCTGTCTGGGGAGGTGATAAATGAAGCATCATTTCCTTGGTCTTCTCAGACTCTATTTCTTCCATTGCTTTGAGTTGCCTTGTGGATCGACAGGTGATGGAGGACAGGAGAGGTGAGTCGAGCGGAAGAACCCTTTGCATCTGAACTGGAGGGAAATGGTAATGCAGGCTAGAGCAAAACCTAGTGAGCTGCTAGAACAAAAAGGAGCTGGGGAGGGGCAAAGGCACAGAAGGCTGTGGTGGGCTGGTTTGAGAGGGCTTTTCTGCAGAGAATCATGATGTGGTGTGAGACCCACACCTGGGAACAATGGCCGAAACTTGTGTAAAATTACACATTGGCCAAAATGGTGAATTAGCAAAAATGAATTTGCCCTTTTCCCTTTCAGATGTCAAGGTGAGCAATATTTCATGGGTTATTAAGCACTGCCCTATTAGAATGTTGAGCATTTTGAATAGTTTTGGATTTTGTTTTTATTATTTAAAAAAATTTATTAATCTTGAGAGAGACCGAGATGGCATGGGTTGGGGGGCAGGGAGCAGACAGAGAGGGGGAGAGAAAGAATCCCAAGCAGCCTCTGCCTATCAGCAGAGAACCTGACATAGGGCTCTATCCCATGAAACTGTGAGATCAGGACCTGAGCCAAAACCAAGAGTTGGATGCTTAACCGACTGAGCCCCCAGGTGCTCCAGATTTTATTGTTTTTATAATGTCTTATTTCTAGTACAATGTCAGGCAATTGTGACTCTTAATTGCTAGTCAGCGTTTTCACGAATTCTTAAAATACTGTATTTTTTTTTTTAATTTTTTTTTTTTCAACGTTTATTTATTTTTGGGACAGAGAGAGACAGAGCATGAACGGGCGAGGGGCAGAGAGAGAGGGAGACACAGAAACGGAAACAGGCTCCAGGCTCCGAGCCATCAGCCCAGAGCCTGACGCGGGGCTCGAACTCACGGACCGCGAGATCGTGACCTGGCTGAAGTCGGACGCTTAACCGACTGCGCCACCCAGGCGCCCCAAAATACTGTATTTTTGCTGTTAGGGAATTCTCCATCTGGAAAAAAAAATTAAAAACTGCTTCTGATCACCTCAGGTTTTCATAGCATCTGTAGAACTCTTGAATGGACATAAAAGCATTTTTTCCCATTTTCTAAGTGGATATTGTTTTAAACAGTTGGTCAATTTTTAATAGGGTGATAGCTATCCCAGGTTGTCTGGGAGTGAGCGTTTTTCCCAGGACATGGGACTTTTCATGCTAACACTGGGAGAGTCCTGGAAAACAGATGGTAGTCACCCTAGGTAGCAATGGTTGCTGGGGCAGAGATGGCCAGCTTGCCCCCAAACGTTCCCATTTTCCTCTCATGGTGTCACATTTTTGCCCAGCCAGGGACACATCCCCAGCCTCCCTGGCATTCAGGGGCAGCCCCTTGACTGCTTCTCCTCAACGGCTGTAATGTGAGCACAGGTGATGTGGAAACAAGTGCTCCTCCACCTTCTTCTATATTCCCTGGATGTTGACACCCAGGGCAACCTTGGAAACGTCACATATTGAAGACGGCAGAGCCACTGTTGACCTGGTTAGTGACTGACTACGTGAGGCCAGTGCCCCTTCCACCCACCTTGCCACCCTTGCCGTGGGGCTTTGTATAAGCCAGACACCGTTTCTATTGGGTTAAGCCAGTGAGGTATCATGATTCCAGCAATTGGTGTTATCATAATTTATACAGTTCTCCAAGCCTTTTGGGGTGTATTTTTTTTTTTAACATTTTGATTACATGTTCTTTAAAAAAAAAATCCTGGGACGCCTGGGTGGCGCAGTCGGTTAAGCGTCCGACTTCAGCCAGGTCACGATCTCGCGGTCCGTGAGTTCGAGCCCCGCGTCGGGCTCTGGGCTGATGGCTCAGAGCCTGGAGCCTGTTTCCGATTCTGTGTCTCCCTCTCTCTCTGCCCCTCCCCCGTTCATGCTCTGTCTCTCTCTGTCCCAAAAATAAAATAAACATTAAAAAAAAAAAATTAAAAAAAAAAAAAATCCTTTAACCCCTTCCTGTATAAAAAAAAGTTTACCCATTTCTCCTACCTCCCACCCCCTGCCTCTGACAACCTCCAATCTGTTCTCTGTATCAATGCGTTTGGCTACTGATTTCAATTTCACATATTAGGGAGATCATATGGTATTTGTCTATCTGTTTGACTTGCTTTACTTAGCATAATGAGGTCCATACATGTCACGAATGGCAAGATTATGGCTGAATAATATTCCATTGTGTGTGTATGTGTGTGTACATGTGTGTACACGAATGTGTGTTTAGATACATATACACACGGATACACTGACTACACACATCCATCTATTCATTCATTCATTGGTGGACACTTAGGTTGTTTCCATATCTTGGCTACTGTGAATAATACTTAAATAAACATGGGGTTGCATATATATTTTTGAGTTTTGTGGGGTTTTTAAGATAAATACCTAGGAGTGGAATTGCTAGATCATATGGTAGTTCCATTTTTCAATTTTTGAGGAACCTCCATACTGTTTTCCATAATGGCTGCACTGATTTACATTCCTACCAACCTTTTCTCCACTTCCTCATCAACTCTTGTTATTTCTAGCCTTTTTGATAATAACCATTCTAACAGGTGTGAGGTGATATCACTGTGGTTTTGATGTGCATTTCCTTGATTAATGATGCAGAGCCTCTTTTCGTGTACCTGTTGGCCATCTGTATGTATTCATTGGAAAAATGTCTCTTCAGATCTGCCCATTTTAATTGGATTTTTGTGTGTGTGTGATGGAGTTTTAGGAGTTCTTTATATATTTTGGATATTAGCCCCTTATCAGATATGATTTGCAAATATTTTCTCCCACTTAGTAGGTTGCTGCTTTTGTTTCGTCAGTTTCCTTTGCTGTGCAGAAGCTTTTTAGTTTGACATAGTCCTGCTTATTTTTGCTTTTGTTGCTTTTGCTTTTGGCATCAGATTAAAAAAAAAATCATTGCCTAGACCTATATCAAGAAGTTTACTGTCTGTGTTTTCTTTTCTTTTTTTTTTTTCTTTTATTTTACAGAATGCATGCAAGTGGGAGAGAGGGGCAGAGGGAGGAGGGAGGGAGGGAGAGAATCCTAGGCAGGCTCCATGCTAGCATGGAGCCTGATGTGGGGCTTGGTCCCACGATCCTTGGATCATGACCTGAGCCGAAATCAGGAGTGGGGCACTCAACCAACTGAAACACCCAGGCGTCCTGTCTGTGTTTTCTCCTAGGAGTTTTAAAGTTGCATGTCTTATGTTCATGTCTTTGGTCCATTTTGAGTTTATCTTTGTGTTTCGTAAAGATAGTGGTCCAGTTTCATTCTTTTGCGTGTGGCTACCCAATTTTCCCAGCACAATTACTTTGTTAAGTTTTAAAATTTAAATTCCATTTAACATACAGTATTTATTAGTTTCAGGTATACACTATAATGATTTGGCAATTCTATATATTACTCAGTGCTCTTCATAAGTGTACTTTTTTTAAAAAAAGTTTTATTTTTATTTTTGAGACAGAGACAGAGCATGAATGGGGGAGGGTCAGAGAGAGGGAGACACAGAATCTGAAACAGGCTCCAGGCTCTGAGCTGTCAGCACAGAGCCTGACGCAGGGCTCGAATTCACGGACCGTGAGATCATGACCTGAGCCGAAGTCGGACGCTTAACCGACTGAGCCACCCAGGAACCCCATAAGTGTACTTTTAATCCCCATCACCTGTTTCACCCATCCCACCCACCTCCCCTCTGGAAACCATCATTTTGTTCTCTATAGTTAAGAGTCTGTTTCTTGGTTTGTTTGTCTCCCAACACAATTTATTAAAGAGACCGTCTTTTCCCCATTGAACATTCTTGGCTCCACTGTTGTAAATTGACCACATATATGTGGGTTTATTTCTGGGCTCTCTATTCTGTGCCATTGATGTATATGTGTGTTTTTATGATAATACCGTACTGTTTTAATCACTAGAGCTTTGTAATACAATTTGAAAGCAGGGAGCATGTGGTCATCGGCTTTGTTGTTCTTTCAAGATTTCTTTGGCTATTCAGGGTCTTCTATGGTTCCATACAAATTTTAGGATTGTGAGTTCTATTTCTGTTAAAAATGCCATGGGGATTTTGATGAATTGCATTGAATCTGTAGATTGGCTTGAGTGATATGGACATTTTAACAAAATTTTTCTAATCCATGAGCACAGAGTATCTTCCATTTATTCGTGTCTTCCTCAATTTCTTTCCCTAATGTTTTATAGATTTCAATATGTCTTTCACCTCCTTGGTTAAGTTTATTCCTAGATACTTCATTCCTTCTGATGCAATTATAAATGAGATTGTTTTCTTAATTTCTCTCTGATCGTTCATTATTGGTGTGTAGAAATGCAACAGATTTTTGCACACTTTGTATCCTGCATCTTTATTGAATTCATTCTAATAAGGTTTCTATATATAATATGTCATCTCTAAATAGTGACAATTTTACTTATTCCTTTCAAATGTGGTGACTTCTATTTATTTATTTATTTCTTGCTTAATTGCTCTGGCTAGGACTTCCAGTACTGTGTTGAATCAAAGTGGCAATAGTGGGAATTCCTGACTTGTTTTGGATCTTAGAGGAAAAGCTCTTAGCTTTTCACCACGGAGTGTGATGTCAGCTGTGGGCTTGTTATATTTGGTCTTTATTATGCTGAGGTATGTTCCTTCTAATCATCTTTAAGAGTTTTTTTTCTTTTCTTTTCTTTTTTTTTTTTTTTTTTTTTACCTTTTTTAATATATTCTCTTTAAATGAAAAGTCTAGGGAGTTTTAACAATTACAAAAATCATTAATGATTTTCTGTGGTCACCATTTGGTAGGACTTCTGCTGCCTGAACTGAAGATTGAAGCTACCTCATGTGGATTCAGATTCAGTCTGAACTTTGATAAAGAATTCTAAGAGCAAGAGTGGTGGGCATATCAATAAGGGAAAGGCCAACTGGCAGATATCTGATAGGGGCAGAGATAATAGAAAGATAGGAGAACACTGTAGTTAATAGTGATCGTTCCATTCAACCTTTGACATAAGGCATTTACTATCCCTTACCCCAGGCTAATGAAAACTGTATGTGAACTATATCTATACTCCAAGTCTAGAATTCTCTAGAAACCTGAGTAGAGCTGACAGCTATGTAAGCACTGAGGGTATCAGCAGTCACTTTACCAACCAGACTTTCACTTAGATTTTTTTTTTAAGGCCTGAGAATAATGATGCTTAGCTTTATAAATTGAGACAGTGTATTTAAAAATACCTAGCAACATCTGACAGTTAGTAGAGGCCCCATAAATATCATTTTCCTTCTTTCTTTGCAAAAGCAAAATGGCATTCATTTTTCCCCCTTACTCACATGATTTAAACGTTCCAGTGTTGTGTATCCATCCCTGAGAAGCAGATGCTAATATGAGATTGGATTTGCAGGAGATTCATGGGGGAAGTGGGGAGAGAGAGAGAGAGTGCGTGCGAGCAGGAGGTCAGAGAGCCTTCCTTGTACTGTGATGCTGATCTGGACCCCCAGGAGAAGAGAAAGGGAGGAGAGAGACCTTGAGAGTTTGCTGCACCTCTGAGAAGTTCTTGGCCAGGCAACAAGGGAACCCCAGAGCAGTGAGTGCCCCACAGAGGATCCTGCGATGGGGAGGGAGGACCGGCATTTGCTTCTTGGGAACCGCTCTGCATCCAGAGGGTGAAGCAGCTGACCGCCAGCTACGTTGCCTGCAGCCGCAGCTCCCTGGAAGGGAGAATTGAATGGTGCATCCCCATCATTGTCGGCCGTTTAGAGAATTCCTCCCGCCCCCCGCCCCCCAAATTCTTAGGGAAAAACCGTTGAGGGTTTCTCACAGATTTTAGGTTACAGCTAAAACCAAACCTTCAGTAGCTGAACAGAACAAACTGGTGGCAAGTCCTGCTAGGAATGATTAGATTTTGCATAATAATAGCCCGTAGGTAGAAAAAGCCTCTCCGGCGAGAACATTTAAAGCCGCACAGCAGCCTGGGAATTCGAGGCTGCCTGGCAGAAGCTGGGTTAATGTCAAATCCTACAGATGAGACCACAAAGTGTATCACTCAGCGGAAGTTCTATCACTGAGAGAATTAAGTCTTCTAATTAATTCTCGGCTTTTAAGATCTGAAATGAGAAGTGCACAGAGGCCTCAAGCATGTTGGGAGAGTGCTAGCACTCGATCTGCAGACGGAGGCGGATGCAGATTCGGGGGGGGGGGGGGGGGGGGGGAGGGGGAACCTATTTTGTTCTGTATGCCCCAAAGAGACAAAGGCGGAGAAGGGAGCTAATGGGGGATGTAATGACCTGGGCTTTGTTTCCAGGGTTTTCGCAGATTCAAGTTACTTGGCTGATCTGGATGTCAGTGTGGTGTAAAAAAAAAAAAGGGGGGGGGTTAGCTGTTCCGTACTTCTGACTTTCCCACGGCAGATTGGCAAATTTAAATTTTAGATTGACTGTGGATTCCAGGTGTGAGTCCAAGTTTTCTGGGGCCTGAAGCTTACATCATTTGTGGGAACCCCTTTTAGACAAAGGATAGAAAATACTTAAAATTAGGTAAGCAGATGGATACTTAGAATGAAGAAAGAAATCAGCAAATTACAAAATGTGAATATCTGACAAATAGCACCAATCACAGAATCCAGAAAAATAACCTCATGTTTTAATGAACAAAGGACCTGAGGTGCCTCTATAATACTTTATCCTACATTTTTGTCTATAATACTTTATCCTGTATTTTTTGGTTGTATGCTTTTGTCCACCTCCTCCTGTAGCAGTGATTTTGTAAGATATACGAAATCGTGTTCTCTTTTATAAATAAGGTAACTTAGGGGCACCTGGGGTGGCTGGCTCAGGCGTCTGACTCTTCATTTCAGCTGGGGTCATGATCGCACAGTCGGGGGGGGGGGGGGTGGGGTGGGGTTCGCTAGGGCTTTGCTCTGACAATACAGAGCCTGCTTGGGATTCTCTCTCTCCCTCTCTCTCTCTCTCTCTGTCTCTCTCAAAAATAATCTTAAAAAAAATAATTTAGACCTCCTGTAGTATGCTTGATCAAAAAGTTTTTTCCCCAGTTTTATTGATGTTGACCTATAAAATGAAATTTGAATTGATGGGATGTATAAAACATGTGACCTCACATCCCGAAGTACAAAATGTTTGCGTTATTGCTATAGGTTTGTGTGTTATGAACGCAGGAATTCTATTTCATAGAATTGTCATAGGAAAGAAAAATGTGGTATATTTATAATTATATTATTGAGTATATTCCTTATAAGAGAGAACTTCTCTTTTGGTGAAGCATCTGAAAACTGAATTCCCGGCTTGTATTTATATGTCTGGGGGTTGGAAGGATTTTCTCCACACAAGCTTCTGGCTTGGACCTTTCCAAACCGTGTTTCTTCCCTACCCGACAAGAGTCGGTGGTGTCAGGTGCCAAAGAAGACCCATCACCATGTCGATGTGACCCCTGGCCTTGTGGGCTGATTGGGGCCTTCCAGAGAGTATATCTTAACCACTGTGACAGCACGACTTAATTATACTTGGGAGGGACTGCACAACAACACATAAATATATCCCACTAGACCCGAATGAAATGGATCCTCAGTTTAACTTTTAGAAAAGAGTTAAAGAGTTTTATAACAGGTAGTACGAGGTTGCAAAATTAAAGGGGCAAAGAAGAGAATAAATGCAAAATATGGTCTCATTCCTGTGTCCCCAACACCCAGGTCTGCCATGCTGAGATAACCTGAGGCACAAATTTTCTGAGGCCAGAGAGTACTGGTCTCTTGTGTTTCTGTTTTATTCATGCCAACAATTATGTGTATATATATGTATGTATATATATATATACATACACACAATCACATTTGTTTCTATTTAAACTTTTTACGATAGGTGTATGCATATCATAGTCTTTCCCCCCTTTTAAAGAAATAAATGCAAGCATACCATAGGCACTACCCTCCATGCTTTTACATTTAAGACTGTACAACTCACAAATTGTTCCATATCCCTAAAGGTCTTTCTTATTCCTTTATTACAGCTGCATAATATTAAACTGTCAGAATGCATTTAACTATTACCTTACTAATGGACACTTGGTTCATTTGTGATTTTTTTTTTTGTTCTATTATAAGCAATGTTTCATTGCATACATGATTTCTCATATATGCAAGAATGCCTAGAGGATAAATTCTTTGAATTAGAATTGCCATATAGTAGCATTCAATACATGTGGCTTTGATTAACTATCACAAACTGTTGTCCACAGAGGTACTGGTACCCCCTTGCCTGCTGTATACAGAGATGCCTCTTTCTTCACATCCTTGCCAGCAAAGTTTGTCTTAAAATTTTTTGATCTTGATCGATCTGATAGATTAAAAAAATAGTATTGGAATGTGGTTTTTCGTGTACATTTCTTTTATTATGAATTCAGCTTTTTTTTTTTTTTTTTTTTTTTAGTACGAATGTACCCTTTTTTTTTTTTTTTAATTTTTTTTTTTCAACGTTTATTTATTTTTTTGGGGACAGAGAGAGACAGAGCATGAACGGGGGAGGGGCAGAGAGAGAGGGAGACACAGAATCGGAAACAGGCTCCAGGCTCTGAGCCATCAGCCCAGAGCCTGACGCGGGGCTCGAACTCACGGACCGCGAGATCGTGACCTGGCTGAAGTCGGACGCTTAACCGACTGCGCCACCCAGGCGCCCCTCGAATGTACCCTTTTGACCCTGTTTCTGCTGTCACATCTTTCTCTCTCTTCGGCCTCCTTCCACCTTAAAAATCCTTCTGATTAGTTGGGTTCACCCCCAATTTTTTTAAAATAATTTTTTCATGTTTATTTAGTTTTAGAGAAAAAGAGGATGGGAGAGGGGAAGAGAGAGGAGACAGGATCTGAAGTGGGCTCTCACAGAGAGCCCGATGCGGGGCTCGAATTCATGAACCATGAGATCATGACCTGAGTGGAAATCAGATGCTTATGACTGAGTCACCCAGGTGTCCCTGGTCCACCTCAATTTTAAGGTCAGCCAGAAGCAACATTAATTCCATTGTAATTTGGGCTCCTTATAGGTTTCTTTGTATTCTTCTGCTCTGGTGATTTTTGTTACTGATGCTTAGTTCTTTGTGTATTAAGGAAAATAGCCCTTTGAGGCAGGAATTGCAGATGAGTTCTTGCTCTTCCCGTAGCTTGTTATTTGCCTTTGCTTATGGTGATTCTTAGCTTGAAAAATCTTAAATTTTATGTAATAGAATTTATCTGCTTTTTCTTTTGGCTCTAGGACTCCCCCCCCCCCCCCCCCCATACTTGGGCCTTCCTTGCTCTGAGGTTAACTAAAGAATTCTCCTGTGACTTCTTCTGCTTTTATGATACTATTTTATTTTATTTTTAAACTTAAATGTTTTTGCCACCTGGAATGTGTTTTGATGTAATGTATAATAAATAACTCCAACTTTCCCCCCACCCCCCCTCCGATGACCACCCAGCTAATTTACCATTACCTTTTCCGCGTTGATTCGAAATTCATTTTTGTTGCTATATAATAATTTTATGTATTTGGATTAATTTCAGTTCAGTGTCCTGATCTGTCTGGTTATTTATGTACTAGGATCACACTGTTTAGTAGCCTCATGTTTAAATATCTGATAGAGATGATTCCCCCTCATTATTTTCCTGGTTATTCTTATTTGTCCATTTTCCCATATGAACTTTAGAATTTGTCCATTTAAAAAATCCTATCGCTATTTAATTGGCATCGTGTTAAAATTTATGGACTAATACCAGGAGAACTGGCGATATCTTTATGATATAGAGATTTCCTATCCAAGAACATATTAAGTTTTTCCATCTGTTCAAGTCTTTTCTGTGATTTAAAGTTTTCTTCACATCTTATACGTTTAGTTAAGCTTATTTCTAGGGGGTATTTTATTGTTGCTATTGGAAATAGGATTTTTCTTCCATTTTACCTTCTAATTATCTCTACAAATATTGCTGATTTCTATATAAAAATATTTCTGTATATACATCATATATAGAAATTCCTATACACAGCAATAGAGAAGGAGAAAGAAAGAAGCCCAGGAAGGCTCTGCACTGCACAGGGCCTGAAGCAGGGCCCGATTCCATGAACTGCGAGATCATGACCTGAGCAGAGATTAAGAGTTGGGCTTAACTGACTGGGCTCGAACCCACGAACCATGAGATCACTACCTGAGCTGAAGTCAGATGCTTAACCGACTGAGCCACCCAGGCACCCCAATTCTTAATTTTTTTATTGAAGTATAGTTGACAGACAGTGTTATATTAGTTTCAGGTATATAGCATAGTGATTCGACATCTCTCTACATTGTGTTCCCCGTAGGTGTAGCTACCCTCGGTCACCATACAATGCTACTATAATACCATTGACTATATTCCCTATATTGTACTTTTTATGTCTGTGGCTTATTCATTGTATGAGAGAGAGAGAGAGAGAGGGACCTTTATCCATTCATCTTTTTTTAAATGTTTATGAGAGAGAGTGTGAGGGGCAGGAAGAGAGGGGGTACAGAGGATCAGAAGTGGACTCTGCATTGACAGCGAGAGCCCGATGTGGGTCTTGAACTCACAAACTGTGAGAACATGACCTGAGCTGAAATTGGATGCTCAACCAACTGAGCCACCCAGATGCCCCTATCCATTCATCTTTTGATGAACACTCAGGTTGCTTTCATTTCTTGGCTATTATAAGTAATGCTGCAATAAATCTAGAGGTTCATATATCTTTGTGAATTAGTGTTTTTATTTTCTTTGGGTAAATACCCAGTAGGACAAGTACTAGATCATAGGGTATTTCTATTTTTAATTTTTTGAGGCAGTCCAATACTATTTTTCACAGTGGCTGCACCAATTTACATTCCTACCAACAGTGAATAAGGATTCATTTTCCTCCACGTTCTTGCTAACATTCTTGTCATTTCTTATCTTTTTGATACTAGACATTCTGACAGGTGTAAGGTGATATTTCCTATGGTTTTGACTTGCGTTTCCCTGACGATTAGTGATGTTGAACACCTTTTCATGTGTCTGTTGGCCATCTGTAGGTCTTCTTTGGAAAGATGTCTATTCATGTCTTCTACCCATATTTTTTAAACAGATTATTTGGGGCTTTTGTTTTGGTGTTCAGTCGTGTAAGTTCTTTTTACATATTGTGGTTATTAGCCCCTTATTGAATCTATCGTTTGCAAATATCTTCTCCCATTCGGTAGGTTGCCTTTTCATTTTGTTGATTTCCTTTGCTGTGCAAAAGCTTTTTATTCTGGTGTAGTCCTAATAGTTTATTTCTGCTTAGGTTTCCCTTGCCTGAGGAGACATATCTGGAAAAATGTTGCTGAGGCCCATGTCCAGAAGATTACTGCCTATATTTTCTTCTAGGAGTTTTATAGTTTCAGGTCTCACATTTAGATTCTTAACCCATTTTGAGTTAATTTTTGTGTATGATGTAAGATGTGGTCCGGTTTCATTCTTTTGCATGTAGCTGCTTAGTTTTCCCAACACCATTTGTTGAAAACACTTCTTTTCCCCATCGTATATTCTTGTTTGCTATGTCACAGATTAATTGACTCTATAATCATGGGTTTATTTCTGGATTCTCTATTCTGTTCCACTGAGCTATGTGTCTGTTTTTGTGCCGGTCCATGCTGTTTTGATTACCACAGCTTTGTAACACACCTTGAACTCTGGAATTGTGATAGCTCCAGCTTTGTTGTTCTTTAAGATTGCTTTGGCTCTTCAGGGTTTTGTGATTCCATACAAATCTTAGTATTATTTGTTCTAGTTCTGTGAAAAACACTATTGTCATTTTGATAGGGATTGCACTGAATCTGTAGATTGCTGTGGGTAGTATGGACATTTTAGAAATTCTTTTTTTTTTTTTTAATGTTTATTTATTTTTGAGATGGAGTGTGAGTAGGGGAGGAGCAGAGAGAGAGGGAGACACAGAATCTGAAGCAGGCTCCAGGCTCTGAGCTGTCAGCACAGAGCCCGATGTGGGGCTCGAACTCACGGACTGAGAGATCATGACCTGAGCCGAAGTCGGACGCTTACCGACTGAGCCACCCAGGCGCCCCAACATTTTAGAAATTCTAATTCTTCTACTCCATGAGCATGGAATAGCTTTCCATTTGTTTTGTGTCCTCTTCAATTTCTTTCATCAACGTTTTATAGTTTTCAGAGTAAAGGTCTTTTACCTCCTTAGTTAGGTTTATTCCTGGATATTTTATCCCTTTTGGTGCAATTTTTATCTTCATTTCTCTTTCCGCTATTTTGTTATTAGTATACAGAAACACAACCAACTTCTGTATATTAATTTTGTATTCTGAAAATTGACTGAATTCATTTATTCTAATAGTTTTGGTGAAGTTTTTAGGGTTTTCTATGGATAGCATCAAGTCATCTATAAATAGTGACAGTTTAACTCTTCCTTACCTCCTTGGATACATTTTTTTCTTTTTTTATCTGATTGCTATGGCTAGGACTTCCAGTACTATGTTGAATGAAAGTGGTGAGAGTGGACATCCTTGTCTTGTTCCTGATGTCTCAGGGAAAGCTCACAGTTCTTCACCATTGAGGATGATGTTAGCTGTGGATCTGTCATAAATGGCCTTTGTTATGTTGAGGTATATTCTCTCTAAACCCACTGTGTCGAGAGTTTTTGTCTTTAATGGATGTTGTTCTTTGTCAGATGCCTTTTCTGCATCTGTTGAGATGATCAAGAGTTTTATCCTTGGTTTTGTTAATGTGGTGTATCATGTCGATTGATCTGTGGATATGGACCCATCCTTGCATCCCTGGAATACATCCCACTTGATCATGGTGAATGATCCTTTTAATATATTGTTGAATGCAGTTCGCTGATACTTTGTTGAGGATGTCTGTGTCCATGTTCACAAAGGATACTGGCCTTTTGTTTTCTTCTTTGTAGTCTTTGTGTGGTGTTGGTATCAGGGTAATGCTGGCCTTGTAGAATATATTTGGAGGCTTTTCTCCCTCTTCTTTTTTTTGGAATAGTTTGAGAAGACAGGTATTAACTTTTCTTTAAATGTTTGGTAGAATCTGTCCTGGATTTTTGTTTGTTGAGCTTTTTGATTACAGATTCAATTTTGTTACTTATTGGACTGTTCAGGTTTTCTATTTCTTCCTGATTCAGTTTTGGGAGGTTCTATGTCTCTAGGAATGTATCCATTTCCTCTGAGTTGTCCAATTTGTTGGCATATAACTTTTTATAGTATATATGCTTTGTATTTCTGTGGTATTTGTTCTCCTTTCATTTCTGATATTATTTATTTGCATCTTTTCTCTGTTTTTAAGAGGATGGTAAAGGTTTATCAATTTTATCTTTTCAAAGAACCAGCTCTTGCATACATTGATTTTTTTCTATTTTTTTAATGTTTTATTTATTTTTGAGAGAGAGAGAGAGAGAGAGAGGGAGAGGTGGAGGGACAGAGAGAGGGAGACATAGAATCTGAAGCAGGCTCCAGGCTCTGAGCTGTCCGCACAGAGTCTGATGCAGGGCTGGAACCCACCAACCATGAGATCATGACCTGAGCTGAAGTTGGACGGCTAACCAACTGAGCCACCAGGCACCCCAATCTTTTCTATATAAGTCTCTATTTTATTTCTGCTCTCATCTTATTTCTTTCTAACTTTGGGCTTTGTTTGTTCTTTTTCTAGTTGATTTAGGTGTAAAATTAGATTTTTTTTTTTTCCCCTCAAGATAGGCCTGTATTGCTCTAATTTCCCTCTTGGAACTGCTTTTGCTGTGTCCCAAATATTTTGTACCATTGTGTTTTCATTTTCATTTGTCACTGTGTATTTAAAAAAAAATTACCTTTTATTTCTTTGTTGACTTATAGGCTGTTTAGTAGCATGTGCTCTAGCCTCCACATGTTTGTGTTTTTTTCCAGTTTTTTCCTTGTAATTGATTTCCAGTTTCATTGGGTTGTGGTTGAAAAAGATGCTTGATATGATTTCAGTCTTCTTAAATTTATTGGGACTTGTTTTGTAGCCTAATGTGTGATCTATCCTGGAGAATGTTTCATGTGCACTTGAGAAGAATGTGTATTCTGTTGTTTGGGGATGGAATGTTTTGTTTGTATCTGTTAAGTCCATCTGATCTAATGTGTCATTCAAAGACACTGTTTTGTTGCTGATTTTCTGCCTGGATGATCTATTCATTGATGTAAGTGGGGTGTTAAAATCCCTTACTATTCATCTGTTACTATCAATTTCTCCCTAAATGTCTGTTAATATTTGCACTATGTATTTGGATGCTTCCATGTTAGGTGCATAGATATTTACAATTGTTATATCCCTTGTTGGATTGGTCCCTTTATCATTATGCAGTGCCCTTCTTTGTCTCTTATTACAGTCTTTGTTTAAAACTCTATCTTGTCTGATACAAATATTGGCTTTTTTCCCCCACTTCCATAATCATGGAATATCTCTTTTCCATTCTTTTCACTTTAAGTCTCTATGTGTCTTTAGGTCTGAAGTGAGTTTGTCATAGGCAATATTAGACAGGTCTTGTTTTTTTAAATTCATTCTGTCACCTTGTGTCTTTTGATTAGAACATTTAGACCACGTACATTTAAAGTGATTATTGATAGGTATGTACTTATGGCTATTTTGCTAACTTTTTTGGCTGTTTTTACAGTTCTTCTGTTTTTTTTTCCTCTTGATCTCTTTCCTTGTGTAATTGACTTTCTCTAGTGTTATGCTTGACTTTCTCTTTATTTTTATGTATGTATGTATGTATCTGTATGTATGTATAATAGATGTGTTTGTGTGTATGTGTGGTTATGAGATTTATACATAACATCCCAAGTACATAGTAGTCTATATTATGTTGATAGTCACTTAAGTTCTAACACTTTCTGAAACCATTTCATTTTACTCCCCACTCCATGTTTTATGTATATGTCATCATATTTTATATCTTGTATTTTGTGAGTCCCTTAACTCATTTTTTTTTTTTTTTGATATAATTGATTTTACTACTTTGGTCTTTAACTTTCACACTAGCTTTTAAGTGATTTCTCTACTACCTTTATATTTGCTTTTACTCACATGAATTTTCCTTTTCATAATTTTCTTCTAAATATGGACCTTTCTTTTCCACTTAAGAGTCCTTTTAACATTTTTTGTAAGGCCGGTTAAGTGGTTCTTTACCTTTTGTTTATCTGGGAAACTATCTCTCCTTCAAATCTGAATGGTACTCTTGCTGGGTATTCATGGTTCTAGGTTTTTTCCTCTCAGCACTTTGAGTATATCATGCCAGTCCCTTCTGGCTTGGAAGTTTTCTGTTGAACTCAGCTGATAGCCTTATGGGTTTTCCTTTGTATGTAACTAGCTGCTTCTCTTCCTGTTTTTAAAATTCTTAACTTTAATTCTTGGTATTTTAATGATTAAGTGTTCTAGTGTGCACCTCCTTGGGTTTATTTTGTTTGGAAATTTCTTATTATATTTTACTTTTGAGAGAGAGAGGCGCAGAGAGAGAATCCCAAGCAGAATCTGTGCTGTCAGCACAGGGGCTTGATCTCACCAAAGGTGAGATCATAACTGGAGCCAAAACCAAGAGTTGGAGGTTTAACCAACTCAGCCACTGAGGCATCCCGGAACTCTTTGTTTCTTGAACCTAGATGTCTGGTTATTTTCCTAGGTTAGGGATGTTTTCAGGTATTTCTTCACCTAAGTTTTCTGCCTCTTTATCTCTTTTCCTTTTGAGACCTCCTATAACATGAATGTTTGTTCACCTGATGTTCAAGAGATCCCTTGACATATCCTAATTCCTAATTTTTTAAAGTCTTTATTTTTATTGTTCTGATTGGGTGTTTTTCATTTTCCTATCTTAGAAATTGCTAATCTGTTCTTCTGCATCTTCTCATCTATTATGATTCCCTCTAGTGTATTTTTCATTTCAGTTATTATAATCTTAAGCTCTGTTTGGTTCCTTTTTATATGTTCTCACTTATTGAAACTCTCATTGAGTTCATCTGCTGTTCTCTAAAGCCTGGTAAGCATCTTTATGACCATTACTTTGAATTTTTTTATCAGATATATTGCTTATCTGTTTCATTTAGTTCTTTTGTTGAGGTTTTGTTTTTTTTTCTTTGGAGTATATTCTTCTGTCTCATTTTGTTTGACTTTGTGTTTGTGCCTATGAATTAGGCAGAACAACTACTTCTCCTAAACTTGAAGGATTGGTCTTGAGTATAATCACCCCCTGTGTAAACTGTGTGTCTGGTTACTTTGGCTGGGGAGCTGGAGGTATGTCTGGTGTGGGCTGGGGGTCTTGGAGCACTCCATGCTGGGCTGCCCTGGTGGGATGGCTGGAGCTGATGTGGGTGTGGGATGGGCTAGTCCCAGGGCTCTCTGCACAGAGGGCACCCTGGAAGGATAACTGAAGCTGAAGTGGGTGCAAGCCAGGGAAACCTCAGGCGCTCTATGCAGAGGGTGGGCTAGTAGGGCTGCTGAAGCTGAAGTGGGTGTGGGTTGGGGATGTCCTGCGGCTCGCCATTCAGGGGACACCCTGGCTGGACAGCTGATGCTGGAGTGAGTGCAATCTGGGAGGTCCCAGGGCACCCCATGCAGGGGGCACCTTGGTGGGGCAACAGGAGCCAAGGTGGGTGCTGGCCAGAAGGTCCTGGGGCATTCGGCACTGGAGGTGCCATAGCAAGTCCTCTAGAGCTGAAACGGTGTGGTCCTGGAGTTTCCCAGGCTGCTTTGCGCCTGTGTTGTGTTGGCAAGCTGGCTGCAGCTGTAGTGAGCACTGATCAGGGGTATCCTGGTGTGCACTACACTGGGGCCACCTGGGTGGGATGGCTGGGATGGGTGTGGGCTATGGTCCTGGGGCTTACTAAGGTGGTGGGCCACTAGGGGCCCCAGACTCTGCTCCTATGCATGCTATCAAGGTAGAGAGAGAACATAAATTGTGGCACTCACCAGCCCCTCAGATCTGGGGAGAATACACACAGCTCCCCCACCATTTGGCTGAGTTCTAGGGCTGGATGTTTTATATTCTAATTGCTCTTTCAAACTGTGGCTTTTTTTCTGTGTCCCATGGCAGATGCACCTGTTCATGGTCCCTCAACACACAGCACTGGGGTGGAGTTTCCCTTCCTTACTGTGTCTTTGACTCTCTGGCTGCTATGTAGTCTATCTTTTGGTGTGTAGAAGCTATTTAGTCAGCCTTCAGTTCTTCAGAAGGAATTGCTTTGTAAATAAGTGTAGATTTGGTGTGTTCTTGGAGGTAGTGAGTTTGAGGTCTTCCTACCTCACTCTGTTCAACCAGAGCCCATTTTTATTTTTGAAGAAGCATCAAATTGTTTTCATAGGAGCATCAATTTATATTCCCACCAATAGTGCACAAGTGTTCCCTTTTCTCCATATCCTGGATAGTACTTGTTATCTGTGGTCTTTCTGATAATAGTTATTCTAACAGGTATAAGGTAATATCTCACTGTGGTTTTCCCCTTGGTTGGAATGAGATATCATTGACATACAGCAGAAATTTAAGGTATACACCATAACGGTTTGATTTACATATATCATAAAATGATTATCACAGTAAGTTTGGTTCACATCTGTCATCTTGTATCGATAATTGAAGAAAAAGAGAAATTGTCATGAGACCTCTTATGATCTACTCTTTTAACTTTCACGTATATATATGTATACACACACCATAGACGGTGTTAACTATAAGCCATCATGTTGCATATGATATATATTCCTAGCACTTATAGCTGAAAGTTTGCAAATTTTGATCACCTTCACCCACTTTCCCCTCCCCACACCCTCTGCCTCTGGTAACCAAAAGTCTGATCTCTATGAGTTTTGTTTTATTTTCCATTCAGATTCCATATATAAGTGAGATCACACAGTATTTGTCTTGTCTGTATGGCTTATTTCACTAAACATAATGCTCTCAGGATCCATCCATGTTGCCACAAAGGCAGAATTTCCTTTTGTTAAAATTGTGGAATAATACTGCATTGTGTGTATATATTAATATATACCACAACTTCTTTATCTATTTTATCTATTTCCTATGTATTTCTCTATCTTTATCTATTCATCCACTTAGTTTGTTTCCATGACTTGCTATTGTAAATGCTGCCATGAGCCTAGGGGTACAGATATCTCTGATACAGTGTTTTCATTTCCTTTGAATATATTCTCAGAAATGGGATTGCTGGATCATATGGTGGTTTCCTTTTTTCAATTTTTTGAGAAACTCACTATGGTTTCCACAGTGCCTGTACAAATGTGAAATCCCACTAATGATGCACAAGTACTCTCTTCACTCCATATCCACACCACGATTTGTTATAGTTTGTGTTTTTGATGATGGCCCTACTGACAGGTGTAAGATGATGTCTCATTGTGGTTTTGATTTACATTTATACGATGATTGGTGATCTTGAGCATCTTTTCATGTATCCATTGGCCATTCGCATATCATTTTTGGACTAAAGTCTATTTGGGCCCTTTCCCCATTTTAGAATAGCATTATTTGAGTTTGTTTTTGTCTTTTTTTTTTTTTTTTTTGCTGTTGAATTCTATGAGTTTTCTGTATATTTTGGATATTAGCCCCTTGTCAGATAAGTGACTTGCAAATATTTTTTTCCATTTCATAGGTTGTCTTTTTATTTTCGTTGATCATTTCTTTAGCTATGAAGAGATTTTTAGTTTATTTTGCTTCTGTTGCTTGTAGTTTATTTTTCATATCCAAAAAAATCAAAGCCAACACACATGTCAAGTAGCTTTTTTTCCTTGTTTTCTTCAAAGAGTTTTATGACTTTAGGTCTTATTATTTAAGTTATCTAATTTAATCCAATTTGAATCATTTTTTTTGACTTGTGTAAGATAGGAGTCTAGTTTCATTCTTTTACATGTGGATATCCAAATTTTCCTGGCACAATTTATTGTCCTTCATTCATAGAGTATTCTTAGCTTCCTTGTCAAATATTAGTTTGACTGTATATGCTTGGGTTAATTTCTGGGTTCTCTCTATTGGGGTGTGTGTGTGTGTGTGTGTGTGTGTGTGTGTGATGCCAGTATCCTACTGTTTTGATTACTATTGTTTTATACTTTCTTCAAAATGAAGAAGGGTGATGCCTCCAGTTTTGTTGTTTCTCAAGATTATCGTTTGGCTATTTGGGGTATTTTGTGGTTCCGTGAAAATTTTATGATTTTCTACTTCTGGAAAAATTGCCATTGTATACCTAATAGAGATTTCATCAAATCTATAGATGGCTGTTGGTAGTATTGACGTTTTAACAAAATTCTTCCAGTCCATGAGCATGGGATACATTTCCATTTCTTTGTGTCTTCTTCAGTTTATTTCATCAATGTTTTGTACTTTTAAGTATAGCGATCTTTCACCTCCTTGGTTAAATTTCTTCCTAAATGTTTAATTGTTTTTGATGTTTTTGTAAATGAGATCATTTTTTCTTTTTTCTTTTTTCTTTTTCAGATAATTTGTTGTTAGTATATAGAAATGCTATTGATTTTTATATGTGAATTTTGTTCCTGCAACTTTACTGAATTCATTGATTAGCTCTAACAGTTTTTTTTGGTAGAGTATTTAGGATTTTCTATATATAAAATGTTATCTGCAACAGTGACAGTTTTCTTTCTTTCCAATTCTGATGCCTTTATTTCTTTTCTTTTCCTGATTGCTCCAGCTAAGACTTTCAGTATTATGTTAAATAAAAGTGGCAAGAATAGGCATTCTTGTCTTATTCCTGATCTTAGAGGAAAAGTTTTCAATTTTTTACCATTGCTTAACTGTGAGCTTGCCATATATGGCCTTTATTGTGTTGAGGTATATCCCCTTATACTTAGTTTGTTGAGAGTTTTTTTCTTCTTTTTTATCATGAGTGTTGAATTTTGCCTAATGCCTTTTCTACGTCTATTAAAGTGAAAGATAAAAATCATATGATCTATTAATGTATAACATTGATTTTGTGGATGTTGAGTCATATTTGAATTCCTAGCGTAAATCCCACTTGATCATGGTGTATGATCCTTTTAATGCATTTATTTGGTTTGCTAATATTTGTAGAGGATATTTGCATCAGTGCTCCTCAGAAATGTTAACCTAAATTTTTCTTTTTTTTAGTGTCCTTCTCTGGTTTTGAGATCAGGGTAATGCTAGACTCTTAAAATGAGTTGGGGAATATTTTCTCCTCTTCTGGTTTTTTTTGTTCGTTTGTTTGTTTGTTTTTAGAAGAGTTTTTTAGAAAGATTAGTTTAAATTTTTTCTTTAAATGCTTGGAAGAATTCATCAATGGAACCATATGGTCCTGGACTTTTGTTTGTTGATCTGATCTCTTTACTAATAACCCAGTCTGTTTACATTTTCTACTTCTTTCTAGTACAATCTTGGTAGGTTTCACATTTCTAGGAATTTACCCATTTCTTGTTGGTTGTCCAACTTGTTGGTATATAATTTTTCCTGGTCTCTTAGGTATCTTTGTATCCTTTTTATCTGTGTATCCATTGTAATGTTTCCGCTTTAATTTGAGTTTGAGTCTTCTCTTTTTTAAGTCTAGCTAAAGATGTCTCATTTTTTTTTTTAATCTTTATAAAACAAGCTCCTGGTTTCATTGACTTTTTTTTCTATTTTCTTTTTGTCTGTATCTAATTTATTCTCTGACCTTTATTATTTCTTTCATTCTAACTTTGTGCTAGTTTGTCCTTGTTTTTCTAGTTCCTTGAGGTGTGAAGTTAGGTTTTTATTTGAGTTTTGTGTTTATTACTATGAACTTTCCTCTTAGAACTGCTTTTGCAGTCTCCCATAATTTTGGTATGCTGTATTTCCGTTTTCATTTGTCTCCAGGTATTTTTTTAGAACTATCTGTTTGAATACTTTGATTTATGGGTTGTTCATTAGCATGCTGTTTAATCTCCACTAATCTGTGAATTTTTCAACCTTCTAGTAATTGATTTCTAGTTTTCTACCATTGTGGTTGGGAAAGATGCTTGATATGATTTCAGTCTTAAATTTACTGAGACTTGTTTTGTGGTCTAACATATGATCTATCCTAGAGAATATTTCATGAGCACTTGAGAAGAATGTATATTTTGCTGCTGTTGGATAGAATGTTTCGTAAACATCTGTGAGGTCCATCTGGTCTAAAGTAGAGTTTAAATCCTATGTTTCCTCATTAATTTTTTTGTCTGGATAATTTATCCATTGTTGGAAGTGGGGTATTGAAGTCCTCTATTATTGCACAGCTGTTTATTTCTCCCTCCTGATAGGTTACTATTTGTTTTATATATTTAGGTGTTCTTCTTTTGGGTGTTAAGTATTTATGAATGTTACACTCTTGTTGCTTTGACAGATTTATCAGTATATAGTGACTTTTGTCTCTCTCTCTCTCTCTCTCTCTCTCTTTTTAAAAGTTAAATTCAAGTTAGTTAATACACTGTGTAGTATTGGTTACAGGAGTAGAACCCAGTGATTCATCACTTACGTATAATACCCAGTGCTTATCCCAACAAGTGCCCTCCTTAATGCCCATCATCCATTTAGTGCCTCCCCCACCCACCTTCCCTCCAGCAACCCTCAGTTCTCTGAATTTAAGAGTCTCCTATGGTTTGCCTCCCTCTCCATTTTTATCTTCTTTTTCCTTCCCTTCCCCTATGTGCATTTGTTTTGTTTCTTAAATTCCACATACAGGTGAAATCAAATCATTTCTTCCTCCAACTGACTCATTTCTCTTAGCAAGATACACTCTAGTTCCATCCACCTTGTTGCAAATGGCAAGATTTCATTCTTTTTGATAACCAAGTAATATTCCATTGTGTGTACACACACACACACACACACACACACACACACACACACACACCACATCTCTTTTTTCAGAGGGAGGGAGGGAGAGAGAGTGTGTGCAAGTGAGAGAGGGGCAGAGGAAGAGAGTCCCAGGAGAGGCAGAGGGAAAGGGAGAGAGAAGTGGGGCTTGAGCTCACAAACTGTGAGATCATGACCTGAGCTGAAGTCAAATGTTAAATGACTGAGCCACCCAAAGACCTATACCATATCTTCTTTATACATTCATCAGCTGATAAACATTTGGGCTCTTTCCCTAATTGGAATATTATTGATAGTGCTGCTATAAACATTGGGGAGCATGTGTCCCTTCAACTCAGCATTTTTGTACACTTTGGATAAATACCTAGTAGTGCAATTGCTTGGTTGTAGGATAGTTCTATTTTTTTTCCGTCCAGGGTACATTTACTTAATTTTTTAAAAATTTATTCTCAAGTTAACATACCGTGTAGTCTTGGCTTCAGGAGTAGAAACATCACATATTTTCCCCACCCCCATCAACTCTGTTTGCTCTCTGTATTTAAAGTCTCTTAGGGTTTGCCTCCCACTTTGTTTTTATCTTATTTTTCCTTCCCTTCCCCTATAATCATCTGTTAAGTTTCTCAAATTCCACATATGCATGAAATCATGTGATATGTCTTTCTCTGACTTATTTTGCTTACCATAATGCCTTCCAGTTCCATCCATGTTGTTGCAAATGGCAAGATTTCATTCCTTTTCATCGCTGAGTGGTATTCCATTGCATATATATATATATACACATCTTCTTGGAATATACACATTCCATTGCATATATGCACATCTTAATTCATTCATCAGTTGATGGACACTTGGGCTCTCTCCATAATTTGGCTATTGTTGATAGCATTTCTATAAACATTGGGGTGCATGTGCCCCTTTAAATCAGCACCCCTGTATCCTTTGGATAAATTCCTAGTAGTGTCATTGCTGCGTCATAAGGTAATTCTATTTTTAATTATTTGAGGAACTTCCACACTGTTTTCCAGAGTGGCTGCACCAGTTTGCATTCCCACCAGCAGTGCAAGAGGATTCCCCTTTCTCCGCATCCTTACCAGCATCTGTTGTTCCCTGACTTGTTAGTTTTAGCCACTCTGACTGGTGTGAGGTGATGTCTCAATGTAGTTTTGTTTTGTATTTCCCTGATGATGAGTGATGTTGATCATCTTTTCATGTGTCTGTTGGCCATCTGGATGTCTTCTTTGGAAAAGTGTCTATTCATGTATTTTGCCTATTTCTTCACTGGATTATTTGTTTTTAGGGTGTTGAGTTTGGTAAGTTCTTTATAGATTTTTGACACTAACCCTTTATTGGATAGATCATTTGCAAATATCTTCTCCCATTCTGTTGGTTGCCTTTTAGTTTTGTTATTTTCTTTACTGTGCAGAGGTTTTGTTATCCTAAACAATTTTTATTTATTTATTTATTTTTTTTTATTTAAAAAAAATTTTTTTTTCCAACGTTTATTTATTTTATTTTTGGGACAGAGAGAGACAGAGCATGAACGGGGGAGGGGCAGAGAGAGAGGGAGACACAGAATCGGAAACAGGCTCCAGGCTCTGAGCCATCAGCCCAGAGCCCGACGCGGGGCTCGAACTCCCGGACCGCGAGATCGTGACCTGGCTGAAGTCGGCCGCTTAACCGACTGCGCCACCCAGGCGCCCCTAAACAATTTTTTTTTAATGTTTGGTTATTTTTGAGAGAGAGTGCGAGCCGGGGAGAGGCAGAGAGAGCGGGGACACAGAAGCTGAAGCAGACTCCTGGCTCTGCTTTTAGCACAGAGCCCAACTGGGGGCTTGAACCCATGGAAGCTTTTTACCTTGATGAGGTCCCAATAGCTCATTTTTACTTTTATTTCTCTTGCCTTCAGAGACCTATCAAGTAAGAAGTTGCTGCAAACCAGGTTAAAGAGGTTGCTTCCTGTTTTCTCCTGTAGGATTTTGATGGTTTCCTGTCTTACATTTAGATCTTTCATCCATTTTGAATTTATTGTTGTGTATGGTGTAAGAAAGTGGTCCAGGTTCATTCATTTTTTAATGTTTGTTTACTTTGAGAGAGAGAGACAGAACACACATGAGCAAGCGGGGGAGGGGCAGAGACAGATGGAGACATAGAATCCGAACAGGCTCCAGGCTCTGAGCTGTCAGCACAGAGCCCGATGCGGGGCTTGAACTCACAAACCGTGAGATCATGACCCAAGCGGAAGGCAGACACTTAACCGACTGAGCCATCCAGGTGCCCCAGTCCAGGTTCTACTTTATGTTGCTGTCCAGTTCTCCCAGCACCATTTGCTAAAGAGACTGCCTTTTTTTCTATTGGATATTCTTTCCTGCTTTGTTGAAGTTTAGCTGGCCATGTATTTGTGAGTCCATTTCTGGGTTCTCTATTCTGTTCCATTGATCTATCTGCCTGCTTTTGTGCTAATACCATACTGTCTTGATGATTACAGCTTTGTAATATGGGTTAAAGTCTGGGATTGTAATGCCTCCAGCTTTGGTTTTCTTTTTCAACATTACTTTGGTTATTCAGGGTCTTTTGGGGTTCCACACAAATTTTAGAATTGTTTGTTCTGTGAAGAATGCTGGTGTTTTGATGGGTATTGCATTGAATATGTAGATTTGTTAAAAAAAATTAACAATATTTGTTCTTCCAGTCCATGAGCCTGGAATGTTTTTCCATTTCTTTGTGTTGTCTTCAATTTCTTTCATAAGCTTTCTATAGTTTTCAGCGTACAGATCTTTTACCTCTTTGATTAGGTTTATTCCTAATTTTATGGTTTTTGCTGAAATTGTAAATGGGATTAATTCCCTGATATCTCTTTATGTTGCTCCATTATTGGTGTATAGAAATGCAACAGATTTCTGTACATTGATTTTTATATCCCGTGACTTTACTGAATTCTAGGATCAGCTCTAGCAGTTTTTTGGTGGAGTCTTTCAGGTTTTCCATGTAGAGTATCATGTCATTTGCGAAAAGTGAAAGTTTGACTTCTTTGCCAATTTGGATGCCTTTTATTTCATTTTGTTGTCTGATTGCTGAGGCTAGGATCTCCAACACTATGTTAAACAGTGGTGAGAGTGGACATCTCTGCTGTGTTCCTGATCTTGGGGGGAAAGCTCTCAGTTTTTCCCCATTGAGGATGATACTAGCTGTGGGCCTTTCATATATGGCTTCTATGATGTTAAGGTATGTTCCTTCTATCCTGACTTTCTGAGGGTTTTTATTAAGAAACATGCTGTATTTTGGGGCACCTAGATAGCTCAGTCAGTTGGGCATCTGACTTCAGCTCAGGTCAGGATCTCATGGTTCGTAAGTTCGGGCTCTGCGTTGGGCTCTGTGCTGACAGCTCAGAGCCTGGAGCCTGCTTTGGATTCTGTGTCTCCCTCTCTCTCTGTCCCTCCCCTGCTCATACTCTGTCTCTCTCAAAAATAAATAAACATTAAAAAAAAAAAAAAGATGCTGTATTTTGTCAGATGCTTTTTCTGCATCTATTGAGAGGATCATGTGGTTCTTATCCTTTCTTTTATTAATGTGGTGTATCATGTTGATTGATTTGTGGATATTGAACCAGCCCTGCAGCCCAGGAATAAACCCCACTTGATCATGGTGAATAATTCTTTTAATGTACTGTTGAATTCGATTTGCTAGTATCTTGAGAATTTTTGCATCCAGGTGCATCAGGGATATTGGCCTGTAATTCTCCCTTTTAGTGGGTTTTTGTCTAGTTTTGGAATCAAGGTAACGCTGGCTTCATAGAAGGAGTTTGGAAGCTTTATTTCCATTTTATTTTTTTTATTTTTTGGAATAGTTTGAGAAGAATAGGTATTTATTCTTCTTGAAATGTCTGGTAGAGTTCCCTTGGGAAGCCATCTGGTCCAGGACTCTTGTTTGTTGGTAGATTTTTGATAACTGATTCAATTTCTGTGCTGGTTATAGGTCTGTTCAAATTTTCTATTTCTTGCTGTTTGAGTTTTGGGTAGTATGTGAGTGTCTAGAAATTTGCGCATTTCTTCCAGATTGCCCAGTTTGTTGGTATGTAATTTTTTATAGTGTTCTCTTGTAATCGCTTGTATTTCTGTGATGTTGGTTGTGATCTCTCCTCTTTCGTTTGTGATTTTATCTATTTGTGTCCTTTCCTTGATAAGTTTGGCTGGGGATTTATTAATTTTGTATATTTTTTCTTCACTGATCTGTTGTACTGCTTTTTGTTGTTGTTTCTGTATCATTTATTTCTGTTCCAGTCTTTATTATTTCCCTTATTCTGCTGGCTTTAGGCTTTATTTGCTGCTCCTTTGGGATCTCCTTTAGGAATAAGGTTACTTTGTATATCTGGGGCCTTTCTGGCTTCTTGAGATAGGCCTGAATTACAATGTACTTTCCTCTTAGGACTGTCTTTGCTGCATTCCAAAGGATTTGGACTGTCATATTTTCATTTTCATTTGCTTCCATGTATTTTTTAATTTCTTATTTCACCCATTCATTTTTTAGTAGAATGTTCTTTAACCTCCATGTATTTGAGGGCTTTCCATATTTTTTCTTGTGGTCGATTTCAAGTTTCATAGTGCTGTGATCTGAAAATATGCATGGTATGATCTCGATCTTTTTGTAACTATTGAGGGCTGATATGTGACCTAGTATGTGATCCGTTCTGGAGAATGTTCCATGTGCACTTGGGAAGAATGTGTATTCTGCTGCTTTAGGATGAAATGTTCTGAATATATCTGTTCAGTCCATCCGGTCCAGTGTGTCTTTCAAAGCCGTTGTTTCCTTGTTGATTTTCTGCCTAGATGATCTGTCAATTGTTGTCCGTGGGGTATTAAAGTCCCCTGCTATTATGGTATTATTATAAATGCATTTCTTTATGTTTCTTATTAATTGATTTATATATTTGGGTGTTTCAAGTTGGGGGCATAAATATTTACAATTGTTGGATCTTCTTGATGGTTAGATCCCTTAATTATGATATAATACCTCTCTTCATCCTTGTTGCAGCCTTGTTTTAAAATCTAGTTTGTCTTATAGAAGTATGGCTATTCCGGGTTTCTTTTGACCTCCATTAGCATGATCAATGGTTTTCTGTCCCTTCACTTACAATCTGCAGGTATCTTTAGGTCTAAAGTTAGTCTCTTGCAAGCAGCATATAGATGGATCTCAGGTTTTTATCCATTCTAATACCCTATGTCTTTTGATTGGAGCATTTAGTCTATATATATTCAGAGTGATTATTGAAAGATATGAATTTAGTGCCATTGTGTTGTCTGTAGAATTGGTGTTTCTGGTGATGTTCTCTGGTCGTGGGTATTCTTTGTTGCTTTGGTCTTCTTTTTTTTTCTCTACTCAAAGAGCCTCCTCACCCCTGCCCTTAACATTTCTTGCAGGGCTGGTTTAGTAGTCACAAACTCCATTAGTTTTTGTTTGTCTGGGAAACTATCTCTCCTTCTGTTCTGAATGACAGCTTTGCTGGATAAAGAATTCTTGGCTGCATATTTTTCCCATTTAGCACATTGAATATTTCCTGCCACTACCTTCTGGCTTGCCAAATTTTCAGTGGACAGGCCTGCTGCCAGCCTTATTGGTCTACTCTAGTCAGTTAAGGACCTTTCATCCCTACCTGCTTTCAGAATTCTCTCTCTATCTTTGTATTTTGCAAGATTCACTATGTTATGTCATGGTGTTGACCTGTTTTTGTTGATTTTGATTTTGAGGGGAGTTCTCTGTGCCTCTGGGACTTGAATGCCTGTTTCCTTCCACAGATTAGGGAAGTTCTCAGCTATAATTTCTTCAAATAAACCTTATGCCCCCTTTCCCACTTTTCTTCTTCTGGGACTCATATAGATATTGTTTTGTTTTATGGAATCACTAAGTTTTCTAAGTCTCCCCTCATGATCTAATAATTTCCTTTCCTTCTTCTTTCAGCTGCATTATTTTCCATAATTTTATCTGCTATATCACCTATTCTTGCCTCAATCTTTGTTGTGATTATATTTGGTTAGTTTTGCATCTTAGTTTAGTATTTTTTATTTTAGCCTGACTAGATTTTAGGTCTTTGATCTCTGCAGCAAGGGTTTCTCTAGTGTCTTCTATGCTTTTTTTCAAGCCCAGCTAGTAGTCTTATGATTGTTGTTCTAAATTCTTGTTCACACTTAGATACAGGATGATTAGAAGCCAGACCTTCAAGCAGCAACTTTTAAAGTATGCAAATAGACCTCTTTTAGGGAAAGGCAGGTTGGGTATATCTGTCTTTTCCTTCTCTACTGAGCATTGGGGAGTAGCAGGTTAAAAAGTATTTCTTTTCTGTTCTGTTGGATCTGGAACTCAGGTCCTACTGGCCACCAGAGTCCTATTATGAATGGGTGTACCCCTTGGGCAGCAGCCACAAAAGGGCCACACATGTGTTTACAAGTTCTCTTCAGGATGACACCAGTGTTCTAGAACTGGACAGGGGAGAGTAGGAAGATGGTGTCTGCCAGCCTTCCCAATCTCTAGGGAGTATTGCAGACTGTCGCTGGATATATGCCTGACCCTCAGGCAGCAAATTTTAAAGTAAGCACGTAGACTTATTTCTAGGAAAGACTGAGAGCTAGGCATATCTGTCTGGCTCTGCACTGAGCCCTAGGGTGTGGGATAAGCTTGGTGAATTCTTGCAAGCCTATTAACTGTTTGCTTCGGTCTTGTGGATGCAAATTGTGTTGGCTTTCAGACCTAAATGTTTTGGGGTCCCATCCATACAGTGGAAATCTTAAAAGCTAAGAGACTAACTGTGGGTCCTAAACCTTCACTCAATGAGAAGCTGGGAATTGTGGGTTCACTCCTGATTATGTTGTGCCAGGAGTGGGGCTTATGGTGAGAGTGTGTCTTAATGTTTCCTACTTAGGTCAGTGTGGGGTTTTCTAATTCACTGAATGTATAAGAGTCACTCATCTAGTTTCTGGATTTCTTTCAGATGGAATTATTCAATGTGTAGTTATAGATTCGGTATGTTCATGGAGGAGGTGAGTTCAAGAACTTTCTATATTGCCATCTTGGAGGGGAACCTCTGAATTTTTGTTTATAATAGTTTGGGTTCTTTCAGTTTTTCCATGTGAACAATGTTATAATCTGCAAATAGTTATTTTATCTCCTCTATTCCAATTTTTATACCTCCATTTTTTCCCTACTGGTTGATTGTATTGGCTGGTGCCCCAGAACACTGCTAAATAATTGAGGTTATAGTGGATGATCTTGTCTTGTTTCTGACATTTACTGAGAATTCTTCTACTATGTCCTAATTAAGCTGACTTTTGGGCTGAGGGAGGGAGGGAGGGAGAGGAGGCAGAAGGAGAAGAAGGGGTTATTTTGTTATCTTAAAGAAGTGTACATCTATTTCTTTAATGAAGGTTTTATATCAATAATAAGCAGTGATGAAATACACAGCCTGGCTGTGTAGTAGAGTGAATAAGCATTTGATTGAGACATCTGATTTGAAATGAATCTTCCTTTACCAGTCATGGCACAGCAAATCTTCCAGGTATATAAAACTATGAGGCCTCTACTTTGTGTCACTGGAGAACCAAGAGAATCTCTTTATGTATTACTCACTGTGCCCCACCTGCCTCTCCCAACCAGTGGTGAGAAGCACGAACACTGCTCAGAAGTATTGTTATCAAAGGAAAGAAATGGTTGCAAAGGAGCAAAGGAATGATTGAATGTTGGTGTATTAGTGTCCTATTGCTGCTGTAACAAGCACAAATTTAGCAGCTTAAAACAACTCAAACTTACTTTCTTATAGTTCTACAATTCAGAAGTCTGAAATGGATCTCACTGGGCTAAAGTCAAGGTGTTGCCAGGGCCATGTTCCTCCATGGAGGCTCAGGAGAGAATCTGTTTTCTTTCTAGCTTCTACATGCTGTCTCCATTTTTTGACTCATGGGTCCACTTCTTCATCTTCAAAGCCAGCAACATGGCATATCCCTGATCTTGCTTCTACAATCAACTTTTTCTCTGATTCTCTTTGTCTGCCTCTTCCTTCCACTTTCAAGGCCCATTGTGACTATATTGGGGCCCATATACCCCAATACTGGGGCCCACCCCAGTATTAAGTTCATTTAGTTTCCAACCTTAACTCCAGCTGCAACCTTAATTCCCCTTTGCATGTAACCCAACACACTCAGCAGGTCCAGAGATAAGGACATCTTTGGGGATCATTTTTCTGCCTACCATCGGTGGCATACATTTAGGGAGGGTCTGTGGACTCTGAATGGAGGCGACCAAAACTAAGGGAACTACATGAAAAGGGGAGAAGGTGGCTAGCGTTGAGGGATGACCCAGTTCTGGTACACTGTGCAAACCAGGAAGCCATATGAGCCAAGCCAATGCCTATAGACCCTCCACTGACTTTTCACAAAAATTAATAAACTTTATTTCTTTGGACCATCTTACATTTATAGCAAAGTTGGCAGAAAATACAAAGAGTTCACATCTAATCCACATCCCCATACATGTACAGTCTCTACTGACTTTGAGGGAGCCCTACATGTCCCCTGTGCTGAGGGAGAGGTGATGGTTGTCCTTGTCACCAATATTTGGGGTGAAGTGGATGTGATGCCTGCTCTGGCCTTGATCAGATTCAATTTTGGCTTCTGTATGTGGCCACCCCTTTTTCCAATGACCCAAGGTACCTTCAGGACCCTGAAACAGAAGATAGGATCCTTAATGACTAGGGGGAGCAGAGACAGTAGTGCTGGAGAAAAAGTCCCCAACATCAGTATCGGTGAAGATAATTTCTATGGCACTCAAACCAACGTTTAGATTCTTACTTTCCTTTGCTTTATATCAGATAAAGGCAGAATGCAATAACATGTCAAATAATTATCCAATCTGTTAAGCCGAGGTGACATTTGGCTGGTTTGAATGGTTGTGGCTTGGAACTGCCAGTACAAGCCAACTGCCAGTGGCTTGGGACTCAAAGGCCGAATCAGGCCTGGGAAGTGGGTTTAGGAGTCTCTGTAGTACGAACGGATTTGACTTGGATAAAATTCAAATGTATCGAAGTTGAGGGCCTGGCAGGGTCTAAGTGATCCCGGGGGGAGGGCTGAAGAGCCAGACCCTTTGTTTGATGACTTGGCCACATGGGGTCACATACGTGAAGGGGCAAGCTGGCTTCAGCGAGCTTCCCATGGGAGCTGCCTTTGTGGAGCCTTACAAATAAAGTGTGCCACAGTGAAGTGTGATACAGTTCAGGGCCAAGGGCTTTCATAGCAAACTCCAAGGGATGGTTTGTAATCTTGGTTGCACCTGAACTAGATTGCATTTAATATTGCTTGACATGAATGGACTGCTGGCTGGGGCTGATCTTTTTTGCTCCTTGGAAATTTTCGTTGTAATTGTTTTTCTGCAAAAGACTGTTTACGATGATGCTTTGAACCTATACTTCTTTTTCATCTCAATACCTCTGTCACTTCTGAGACAGTCTGGTGACAGTGTGCTTTAAGTGCTTCATCATGTGTCACCTGGACTTTTTTCCTTTTTTATTTCACAGCTTTGGTAGAGGGGAGGGGGCCCCTGGACTTAGAAACAATAATAGTTTGTGGTCAAGGGTGAATATCTTGGATTGTTTAATTTGCCTTTGATCTCCAGGAGTCAACAAGATGCTAAATGCTTTATTAATCAATTAATCACTTAAATTTGGGGGTAAATCTAATACCTCATTAAACAGAGAGGCAATCCATTCCTTGTGCCTGTCATAGCACAAAAAGGAACACATGATAGCTTCTCAGGCTGTATTTAAGAGCCTTATTTATCAAAGTAGCAAAAGATCCTGGTTTTCATCAGGACCTCAGAGTCCTTGCTGTGTGGACATTGGCTTTCACTGGTGCATATCTCTCTGTCCCTTTCTTGCACGGTGCCTCTGACAGGCAGGTCTCGGTGCAGAGGCCCAATGTAGGATGTACTGCCTTTCTTGATTGAAAAAAAAAAAAGTCAAATAGAATACTACCAGTTTGTTACACGTGTGTTGGACTTTAGCATTTACAAAGTGCCATTATATGTAATATCTCCTAGAGACTCTTCAAATAGAGGAAACTACTCAGTGCTCCTGGAGAGTATTAATACACATTAATATGTATGTGGTATGTGTGCATACATCTCTATAGTATTTGAATGATTTATAATTTACAAAACACTCTTACAAATATATCCTCTCAAGGAGAGGAAGCTACTTAGTGCTCCTGCTCCCTTGGGTATAAATAAATATTAAATTGGGCTTAAGAGCACCAGGATTGCTTCCTCTGTTAAGTTAGACTCTTTACTTCAAACCTGGACCCCAGCAGTCTTGTAGCTTCACTGAGGACCACTGATTTGTGCCAGGAAGGACAGCATTATTTTGCTAATATAAGGCAACTCCTCAACTCTTTCAGAGTTTTCCTTTGATATGCTCATGATTTCTTGCAGCTAGAAGGATAGAGCTTAAAGCAGTAGCTCTTTTGCAAGCTGTCATTAGTCTGCCTTTGGGATTTCCTGCCTAAATCTCTTGCTCTGTTTCCATTTTTAAGCCTCAGGTAAGTGGCCGTTCACTTCAGATACAAGTGAGTGTGTGGTGAGTCAGATGCCTGGTGGACGGATGTGCCTGCCCTAGGGTATTGTACATCCATGGGCGTCGTTTCTGAATTCCATTGTATTTTCAGAGCTTCATTTCCCTTAGTGACAAGGTACATCTTTTTCTGACGTTTCTTTTTTTTGTCATCGTGGTTCAATAGAGATTGAAAGTACCATCAGGTGCTGAGTCTGCTCACATTTCTTGTCCCCCTCTGCTGCTTATTTTGGGTGCCGACCCTGACCCAGACTCTATTTGTTGACCCCTGCTCTACATTCAGAGGCCAATTCAATCTGCATGTCACTGGATCAGTGATGATAGTAATTATTCAACGAAGTGAGAATTATTGAAATAACTCTTTACTTGTAAGGCTGTCCATACTTACAGCCTACGTCATCTGCTCTATTCTTCTTAAAAGGCTGACTAACTTTAAGGAAATCTGATGCTGGATCTCAAGAAACACCTTACGCTACACTTGTGAATAATCTTAAAGTTTCTTTGACGTCCATTTTTGCTGCCTTCCTTTAGTAACGGAACCAGGTGGTTTTTAGCCTCCGCTCTCCACTAGATGGCCTCCAGCCTTAAACTGCAGTTCTCTGCATCCTGTGCAGCTACGTGTGGCCATGAGACTGAGTGTGAGTCAATGGGATATGAGTGGGATAATGTATGCGACTTCTGGGTTTCTACTTAAACATGTTTACTCTGGCTTCTCTTTTCCCTTCCCACCACCTGTAAAGACAGGAGCGACCTTGTAAGCCATGTGCCAAGGGCAGTGGAGCTGCCATGAGCCCCATTCCATTTTCCCCAGATCATTCACCAGTGGATGGTAGTGTTTGTTTAGTACAGCAGATTGGGCTGTTCTTCAATAGCAATGAGCACTCTTATGACGGAATACACTAAATTTCAGTGAGAGCTCTCTAGAAGGTAGAAGTTATAATGACTGGTGATTGTAACTGGTCCCTTGCCTTCATTCTCTCCTTTGACCAATCCTTTCTGCAAATGGCTGTCAACAAGAGGCCACTCTATGTTTCAAATCTTAAAATCTTGTGCCAGCTCCCAGACACCTGAAGTCCCGAATCCTTAGCCTGGGATACATACTCCGTCAGTATTTCTTTGGGCTGAAAATAGAATTCCTGACTAAAAATAATTTAACAGAATTTTTAAAAATTAAAAAAAAAATGGTCTTGTCTCATAACAGGGAATCTAGAGGAAGGTGTTTCCTGATGGCTGGACTCTGGCTTGCCTTTGCTTTCGTTCTCTTGCCTTTTTTCTTATAGTTACAAGATGGCTGCAATGAGAGAAGCTTCATATTCTCCAACCTATCTGAATGTAAGAAGGGAAAGGGGCTCTAATTTTTTTTTTTTTTTTTACCAGGGAGGAAAATCTTTCCTAGAACCCCCTGGCAGACTTGCTCAGACCTCTTTGGCCAGACTGAATCATATGCCAACGCTTAGTGGCAAGTTGCCTGGGAAAGTGAGAATCTATTTTGGAAGAGAAACTCTATTTCTGATGCATAAGGGGAGCCGCCATGACTGTAGGGCAGGCAGTTGAATGTTTGCTCCAAGAGCCTCACGTACTTTCCTGAAGCAAAAATATGACTGTAAGGTGAAATGTAAAAAATTTATTTCCTGTGACATAAGGCTGGTTGCAAACATTTCTTTTGAATTGTTATGATTTATTGGCCAGAACACAACTTACCAAAACAACCTATAGTACAAATTTTGATAATGAGATAAAACTAATAAATTTGATTTTATTGGCAATGTATTTCTTAATGCTCTTAAAACACATATAACAGAAGAGTATTATTTATTTCTGGAATGGGACAGAGTTTAGCTTCAACTGCATTCTGATTTTTATGTTGTGGATTTTGGTTTTGAGTAGCTTAGCTCACTAAAAGAAGTTGATGGAAATGGAAGGCATTTTATAACTGCAAGTTCAGGTGGTTCTTTGGACCCTTCTGAGGTCTGTGCTAAAATCCACCAGGTGATCTATAATAAAAATCAGATTCAAAGTTCCAGGTGGGTGCGAGGCATTCAGGAGAAAGGCAGATGGAAAGGAGACCCTCCTAAGACCTCCACCAAAGGTGATAGATCAGTTATCAGCAGAGGGAAGAGGGCAGAGAAAGTTGAGAGCTGAAAATTGATTCTCTTAAAACCATCCGTGCTCAGTGTGCCTCTTGGAAAATGTTTGGAGACCCCAGTGATACATGTACCCCAGTTTAAAGACCACTGACTGTAAGGATCAAATGGGATAGTGCACATGAAAGCCTTTTGTGTGCTATAAGAGTGTTACAAGTGACATTAATAATAATCTGTTGCATGGTTTGTTATTCCAAAATTGTGGCTACAACCCACGAGGAAAAAAGCACTAAGTACTTCATGTTCTAAGTCTTGAAAGCCACCCACTATCAGGCAAGTCAGCTCCCCCACTGGGCTTGCTAAGAACCACCCCCAACAACCCTCAAGATAAAAGAAGGTTGGAGGAAGGGAGTGAGAGGTCACTTTTTCTGGGTGTGTCGAGTGTGGTTGGAGCAGGTGGGGAAGGTGATGGGAGAGGGTATCCCCTTGTCTTCTGCCTGGGTATCTGCTTTTCCATGGTGTTTGCTGACTAAGTCTGGTCTATGCGAACAGAAGGAAGAGGCTTGGAGGGAGCCACTGTTACCCCTGAGGTCCCTATTCTAGCCACATAGAAGACATAACCTGCCCGGGTGCTCTGACCCAGGGGGCCAGACAAAACTGGGGTCTGTAGGTTTGCCAGGCTGCGGAGTGGGGCGAAGCGGCTCACCCGATGGTGTGAAGTCACCAGCTAGGGACAGCCAGGCCACAGGGTCACACCACTGTCAATAGTAGGAGGGAGATGCCTGGGGATGTGTCCTCTGCCAGCAAAGCTTGGGGACCACAAATCAGATCGGTGATAATGACCAATAAAAGGTGGAGAGTGACCTCAGTTCCACCACCATGCAATTGCTACGGATGGAATTGTCTTTTGGCCTTCTTTACCCTCTTTCCTAGTCCAATACCTGGAGAACAGGCCCAGGAAAGGGGGTGGGAATTCAGGCCACACAGATCCCTCTGTTAGCTCCACAGAGTGTTGCTCAGCTTGCAACAACTCCAAGTTCAGGGACATCACCTTGGCAGCTTCAAATCTGCCTGGTGGGACTATTTATACCACAACAACAGCAAAAGCTAGAGGTCAGTGCTTCTCCCCTTTCTTCCAAGTTGAGATGGGTGTTAGGGTGTCTAACGTCCAGCAGCACATCACTGACTCCAAGTCCCTGGGCTCAGGAACGTAGCATGTGGTGGCGGGGAAGAATGTAAGTCAAATATGAACCTGTGATTCAAAAATGGACAGGGCTGAGTAACCAAAATGAAACTATGTTAATAATAGAAAGTGATTGAAAGCTGTTAATAGGACTAAAATGTCCTTACCCCGCAGAAGAGTAGAGTTTGGTAACGGAATGATGGTACATTCGAAAAATAATCTGTCTTATGACTATATTTCATAAATTGAAGATCCACAATCAAATTGTATATCTCCTCTCAACACAACAGTAGATACTAAAAAGGGCCCATTTAAATCAAGAGCTGCTGAACACGGTAAAGTGTCAAGGTCTTAAGGAATTGCTCCCTAACATGATCTAGTTGGCCTCAAGCCTTTTTTCTCCCCTTAGATTTAGCCGCTGTGGCCCCTTGACCACAAAGCAGCCCCGAGGGGTTAGAGGCCTTGCCTGGCCTCCAGCCCGAGGCAGACTCCTGCTTGGCTAAGCTGCTTCTGGCTCCAGAAGCGGATTCTACAGCAGGATCAGGATCACCCTCCCTCTGGTACTTGGGCTAGGCCATTTCTAAGGATGAGCAGCTGTGCAGAGAATTAGTTCTTTTGCAGAACAGAATCCTTTAACGAGACTAATTGTTTTTATAATAGGACTTTCACAGGAGAAGAAAAAACCTCTCTCATAAAAGCAAATGGATTCTCTGCTCAGAATGCACATCTTCTGCCCAGCAGGTACTGAATTGCAGATGGTGTTTTCACATTCCCAACTGGGTATTTAATGAAGAGGGAAAAGGGTCTAGCCTTCCTCCTCTCTCCTGCCACTAACACTGGCGAATGTACTTCTGTTCTTTGAGATTCACTCTGAGAAGGAGAAAAATCTATTTTAAACAAAGGTAAAAGATTCAAGATTCAGATGGAATTTAAATCTGGTGGGGGGCGGCGGGTAGGGTAGAGAAGGAAACTGCATAGTTGTTTCCAGGCTGACAATATTTTAGGAACCAAGCCTGTTGTCCATAAGCTGCTGATTCCAGGTGATTTCAGAAACACTGGGAAGGCTTCTGTCTGGTTAGGGCTGAGCTCGGCTGACACAGCAGCATAACCAAACGGGATCTATTTTTCTCACACAACGAAACGTACGGCGTGGACAGCCCAGGGCTGATGTAGCTCCTCGACAAAGCTACTGTGGGCCTAGGTCCCGTCTAGCTTCCAGCTCCTTCTTTAGTATGGACCGCCTGTACTTGGAGTATGGCAGGCTGACCTCCCTTCCTCTCGGTATTGCTCCCCAGGTGCAGACGGGAAGAAGGGCAACCGGCAGAGTCCAAAAGCGATGGGTCATGAGCCAGGGTTTTTGCTTCTCGCTATCTACCCAAGTTAGTTAAAAACTGCTATTCATACAAAAACCTGCACCCAGATTTTTCTGGCAGCTTTAGTCATAATTGCCACTGGAAGCAACCAGTATGCCCTGCAGCAGGTGAATGGATAAACAAATTGGTACATCCAGGTGAAGGAATATTGTTCAGTGCTCAAAAGAAGTGAGCTACGAAGCCGCGAAAAGACACGGAGGGACTTTCAACCCACGTTGCCAAGTGAAAGATGCCAATCTGAGAAGGCTGTGTGTACTGTGTGATTCCGATACCTGACATTCTGGAAGAGGCAAAACTGCGGAGACACCGAAGTCAGTGGTTGCTAGGGGATGTCGGGGAGAGAAGGACGAATAGAAAGAACACAGGAATTTTAGGGCAGTGAAACTTCTGTGTGAAGCTCTGGTGGTGAATACATGTCATCATACATTTGCCAAAATCCATAGAGTATATACATTGGCAGGAATGAGCCTACTGCAAACTAGACTTCAGATGCGAACGATGGTTTCATGATGGTTCATCAGTTGGAACAAATGTACCACTCTGGGGCAAGCGTTCATGTGTGAGGGCAGCTGGTATACAGGAACTCTGGACTTGGTGCTCAACATGCTGTGTACCTAAAATGGCTCTAAAAATAAAATCGGGTGGGTCAGTTGGTTATGTGTCCGACTCTTGGTTTCGCCTCAGGTCATGATCGCACAGTTTGTGGGACTGAGCCTCGCACGGGGTTCTGTGCTGACAGCGTGGAATCTGCTTGGGATTCTCTCTCCCTCTCCTTCTCTGTCTGCCCCTCCCCTACTTGCACGCTCTCTCTGCCTCAAAATAAATACACTTAAAAAAAAATCTACTTAAAAAAAAATAATGGGCCAATTGAGTCTATCCCTTTTCATCAATAAAATAGTAACTTCTCCAGAAATCCTATCCAGTAGACTTCTGTTTGTATCTCATTAGCCCAAACTGGGTCACATGACCATCCCAGGCTGAGTGACTATTTTATAATTGATTGTTGTCCTTTTTGCCCCCTTCCAGGTTTGAGACATAATCAACAAACAGCCGGCATGTTTAAGGTGTACTGCATAATAATTAATATGTGTGTTATAAATGATTACCCCATTAGTTTAGCTAATATCCATCTCCTATGGTTACAAAATTTTTTTTCCCTAGTAATGAGACTTTACACCCTTAGCAACTTTCAGGTATGCCACACAGCAGTACTAATTATGTTCATGATGTTGTATATCCTGTTCCCAGTACTTACTTATCTTAAAAAATTTTTTTTACATTTATTTTTGAAAGACAGAGACAGAGACGGAGAGGGAGAGCGCAAGTGGGGAAGGGGCAGAGAGAGAGGGAGACACAGAATTCAAAGCAGGCTCCAGGCTCTGAGCTGTCAGCCCAGATACCAATGCGGGGCTCGAACCCACAAACCGTGAGATCGTGACCTGAGCTGAAGTTGGACACCCAACCGACTGAACCACCCAGGCGCCCCCCCCCCCCCCCAGTACTTTTTTATCTTGTAACTGGAAGTTTGTACCTTTGGATCACCTTCATCCAATTCCCCCACCCCTAATCCTCCTGCCTTGGTAACCACAAATCTGACATCTGATTCTATGAGTTTCTATTGTTTTTGTTTTTAAGGTTTCACATGTAAGTGAAATCCTGCAGTATTTTTCTCTCACTCATTTCACTTAGCATCATGCCCTTGAGGTCCATCCCTACTGTGGCAGAGAGCAGACTTTCTTTTTTATGGCTCAATAGTATTCTGTTTATATAGATTCACTTTTTCTTTATTCATTCATCAGTTGATGGATACTTCAGTTGTTTCCATGTCTTGGCTACATAAATGTGGGGATGCAGATATCTCTTTGGCATAGTGGTTTCATTTCTTTTGGATATATACCCAGAAGTGGAATCGCTGGATTATATGGTAGTTTCATTTTTGATTTTTGAGGAACCTCCATACTGTTTTCCATAGTGGTTGGACTGATTTACATTCCCCTCAATAGTGCACAAGGGTTCCTTTTTCTGTATCCCTGCCAGTATTTGTTATTTATTATCTTTTTTATAATAGTCCTTCTAACAGGTATGAGGTGTGATTAGGGGTATGGAACACCTTTTCATGTACCTGTTGGACATTTGAATATCTTCTTTGGAAAAATGTCTTTTCAGGTCTTTTGCTCATTTAAAAAATATTTATTTTGAGAGAGTGTGAGCAGAAGAGGGACAGAGAGAGAGAGAGGAGAGAGAGAGAGAGACACAAGAGAGGGAGAGAGAGAATCCCAAGTAAGCTCCATGTTTGGCACAGAGCCTGACGCAGAACTTGATCTCACAACCCTGGGATCATGATCTGAGCCGAAATCAAGGGTCAGATGCTCAACTGGCTGAGCCACCCAGGCGCCCGTAGTGGTGACAATTTTTAAAAAGTACATTGCCGTCTTCTCCCACCCAAACTGCAAACCCACCCAAATTGCAAAACAATGAGAGAACGGAATCCAATGCCTTTTGCCTGATGGAAGTGTTTGCCACAGCCTCCCTTCTTGCCAACTCGAAAATATTTGTCCCGTTGGCTGCCTGCTACCAAAAAAGTAGCCAATTGGCCTATTGTCCTTTTTACTTAAAGTACTGTTTTCTATCAGAGAGCAGAATCCCTGGGAAGGTAGCATCTAAGCATTTTTTGTCAGTCACATTTCAGAATGAGTAACTGCGTACAGATTCTTAGTTTTCCTCAAGGCGTAGGTGTCCAGAAGCACCCCACTTGGAGTCTGGGGCCCTTGCGTCTGTGGCTGCAGGGGATACTGCCTCCTGGTCAGAAGATGCAAAGCCAAGTCCAGCGTTACTGTGCCCTAAGCGGATACAAGAGGCCAGCTCGCACTGTGCCTTTGCCATGGACATTTGTTACGAACGTGGCCTCCCACATCCTTGAACGATATTCTTATGATATTTGTCTGCTTCCCAAAGGGAGAAGGCAGAACTCATTTCCCCCCCCTGGCAGTTGAGGGCACAGGCTTGTGAAAAGGCACCCACAGAGAGCTGCTCCTGGATCAGAGCATGTGAGCAAGCTCGTGCTTGTGGGATCTATTCCTGGAAAGAATGGGGGGCTGGCTCTGGGGAAAGAACTGTAAGCTTTGAGGGGGCTGTGAGTTGGTCTCTTAGCGGCAGCAGCAGAGGGTCTTTGCTGAAATTGTCCCAGGTTGGAGTCTGGGTGTGGTTCCCGGCTGCATAACCTCTAACCTGACCCGTTGGCCCTCCCAGAGGTTTGGTGAGCAAACTAATGTCATTCACAAGTTCTGGCTATTTAAACAAGCTAGAGTGGGTACTGTTGTTTGGAATTCCTAACACTGCCTGGCACAACCTTACAACCTGCCGTCCTTAGGCCACTATCCAAAATGCAAGACGCTTTGGACCTTTATCCTCTTCCACGCTTGCATGATCACGATGCTCTGTGCTTTCTCTCTCCGTCGGTGGCCTCCTTCTCCCCTCACGGGCCTGCTTAGCGATCCCTTAAATACTACAGTGAAGTTCCTTCACTCTTGGACCCTCTATTGTCTGGCTAAATTTAGATCCTAGATCTCCCTCCTCTGTAGAGGGGGTGTGGTCATTCTTCCCTGCCCCACACACGTGGAGGCTAGCATGGAGAAGAGGGCCAGCATCTCTATCCATTTCTCTTCTCTCTTTGTGGATGACATCTGTGCCTTTCAAGTGAAAACCCTCTGGAGAGATCTTTTCATCCATTACATCTTAAAGCCCCAGCTTCTAGGAATCGCACACAGCTCTGCTTATTTGGCTTTTCCATGGGTGGCTGCCTTGGGTGATTGGTCACATTATCCATTCAGATTCCATTCCTCCAGGGACCAGATCTCAGACCATGTTTCTTCATACTTGAAAGCCTTGAGTCTAGTGTGCTGTTCTGCACATAGTAGGCTCTCAGTAACTGCTTATTTAATGACATTTTTAGTGGACCTAAATCTTTTCGCTCACTCTCTCCTTATTTTCATAGTTTCCATATTGTGAGTCTCACCTTCCCAAGAAAAATGTCCCTAGGGTACATCTCCCAGCCTCCCTTTCTACCTACGGGTGGACACGTGATTCAAAGTCCCCTAATTAGAAGCACTCACAGAAGATCTGAATGGAAAATCAGCAATGGCAGGCGACACAGGGAGACTGATCTCTTGGCAAGCATGGCGGCAGAGGCCTCTGGCTCTTCTGGGGCAGTTTTAGTGGAGAATCTGATGTCCAGTCCTGGGCATAATCTGCGCCAGTCACGGGTCAGAGCAGCAGCGGTGTTTCTGCCGAAGAATGCCACAGAGCAGTTTGGCATCGCTCCTGGCTGCATTATTCCTGGCTGTGTGGCAGTCAAGCCTGGGTCTCTGCCTCTTCCAGAGACTCTGCCTGGCATCCTTTAAGAAATCTCTTTCCAGATTCAAGTAAGAGACTGGATTCTGTTGCTTGCGGCTGAGAACGACTTTGAACCAAGCGGTGGGGAGGAAGTACAGTGTAGTGATTAAGAGCCTGGTCTTTGGAATCAGACAGATCTGGGTCTGAAACTTGACCCAGCCGTTAACTAGCTGTATGCCATTGGACAGCTTACAAAATCCCACCGAATCTCTGTTCTCTCATAGATCAAATCAAAGCTATCACACTGGGTTGTTCTGAGGATTAAAAATAGAATGATTATAAAGCTTTTAGCATGGTGCTTGGCACGTAGTTGATACTCAGTAAATGAAAGGGTAACTTTTCCAGTGAACCATACATATATTTTCTCTTTTAACCTACTAGATTATTTAAAAACTTTTTTTTTTTTTTCCCAGTCATAAAGGTGAAAAGCAAAAGGTTGGAAGTGGCTGGAAGTAAAAGCTCCTCCTTCTGTCCCCTGTAGATATTTTTCCACCTGTCATGTTTCAGAGGGCGTTTGGAATTCTCCAGAAGCCAGTAATGGGGTCAGGTACTGTCTCTCTAGAATGTGGTCAGGTCTTTCTACACTAGACGTTGGTTTTATCACTGACTCTGATTAGGCTAATGCTACAGTGACCCTGAAAGTAGTAATTTGGACGGGACAAAGGGGGAAGAACAAAAAAAATGGTATCAGTCATGACTTCCTCGAGCCTTTTGCAAAGATATTTTATTCCACATTATAAAAACAGCTTCTGCTTAATTCATATCTCTTTGTTCCTTCATCATGCATTTTTCCTTCGTGTTTAAATCTTTCCTCCTGGTCTCCCTCTCCATTTGGTCCAAACATCCTCTTCGGTTATTTCTGGTTCAGCCGTTTAGAACATGCTGATTTATGGTGCCTTGCTAAAGATATGTGGTAGGGGAGGAAGCTGCCAAATGCAATGGAAGACATTTGCAATTCAGCAGAACGGCCTTAACTACAGTGCTATGTTTCCGCTGCAGGAATTTTAGACAGTGTCATTAAATGAGCAGACAAAAATCCAGACAGGCAGGATGGTTGCTTTGAGGACCCTCTATTTGTGATAGGAAAATCAAATACTCCCATTCCCAAATTGATTGTGCTTAGCTGGGGAAAGGCTGGATGAACTCTGATGGTCCGAGGGAACTCTGTGACAGGCTTTGCGCAAATGGCCCTCATTCAGGAGTGAAATCCGTGTGTGGGACCGTGGGACTCGTTTGCCTGCGCGTTCCAGATGCCTCATCTCGTTGCTTCATTTGTTCTGATGACCCCTGGGCTCAGCTGCATGCTCCCAGCCCTCTACTCCACTCCTGATTCCAGAGGTAGACATTATAACCTTCCAAAGAGAGCAAATGAAAATGAATTTTGTTTTGAAAATTTTGTGACCTCTATTGACCTAATTGAAAATGTCACAGATCTGATTTTTGTAAACTATGTGATCGTGCACACATTATGATGCCTTTTCAATGCCTGATCGTGCTAATTTGTGATCAGTGTTTTAATGTTTTTTATATTTATTTATTTTGAGACAGGGAGAGAGAGAGAGTGAGTAGGGGAGGGGTAGAGAGAGAGGGAGACAGAATCCCAAGCAGGCTCCACATCTTCAGCGTGGAGCCAGATGTGGGGATCGAACCCACAAACCGTGAGATCATGGCCTGAGCTGAAATCAAGAGTTGGTTGCTTAACGGATCGAGCCACTCAGGTGACACAATGGTCAGCGTTTTAAAATACCTGCCCTCCATGGCCACCAAAAGGCACTGTAGAGATGCAAATTCTCCATCCCACTTTGAAGTAAAGAGTGTGAAGAGTGCTTTACTGGTGTTGATGTACAGGGTTGAGTCAGGGCCTCCTAGGAACACTCAGGTACCCTGCTAAGGCCTCCCCATGTCTCTTGACCCTCAAAATCAGCAGTGAGGAGCTCTGTGGGGAGCTCAGTGTGGAGCTCTGCTTTCATTTCTTCCGTCCTTTCTCCTCTTACCCCCTAGTTATTTCCATGTCTTCTTCTCTTCTGCTTCAAGCATCAAAATGGTGGGAAGAATTTGGTTTTTGGTTGAAGGTGGAAGGAAGGCAGAGACTCCTCCCCCTTTCCAGGCTCTGTGGGTGCAGAGAGAACAGCTGGTCTCCCAGTCAAATCACAAATGTGACCAAGACCGTTGAAACACAACTATGTGGTCCTCAGTGTGCCGATTATGGATGGGCCTGGAATTTTGTGTATTTGACTCTCCTAGAACCAGATCTTTCATGTGTTATACCTGGATATTCCTGATGACCTTCCAAAGGCAGGGTCAGACTTGTAAGTTGGCACACCCCACTTCCATCTGATGCAAGCAGGGCCTTCCTATTTAAAAGGAGATGGGTTTCTCTCTAGTTAGTCTTGTTAATGACCATAATTAAGTCACAGGGATAGAATTCTAATAGAATCTGCTGATAACTCCTGAAACCTGAATTTAGCCCTGGACAACTGTGTGCTGCTCCTCCTGGGCTATCCCCATCAGGTGTCGTGTCTGAGAAGAACCATCCTGTGAATTCTGCTTACAGTTAAATTTGTGAACAAGTAAATAAAATGCATTAATATTTTGCTAACAAAAGAATGAGAAAATGATGCATGCTATACTGGATGTTGCTGGTTTAATTACTCCTGTTTTGGGAAATCTCAACTTAAGAAGTGTTTCTGCCTAGAAAAACTTTCTCACATTTTATTCTTAAAATTTCAGCCTTCTTCACAACGCAGCACAGTTGTTACTTGCTTTCACAGGAGTGATTCCTCACTTCTTTACAAGAACAGAACGCTCCTATCACTTGCCAGGCACCTCACTCTTCCTCCTAGGTTGTCTGTGTTGTTTCATTTCACCTGCTGTACCACAAATTCCCGAGGGGAAAGTTCAAGTTACATAGAACTTTGTATGTTTTGATGTCATTTAGAAATTCTGAGTGTATTTATTTAACAGAATGAATGAATGAATGAATGAATGAATGATAATAATGTATTATTTCCTAGCTATGTGATCTAGGACAATTTCCTATCTGTGCTTGTTTCCTCGTGAGTAAAATGGTGAAAACTACAACTTTATACGTCTAAGATTAAATGAGATCATGTGTATAAAATAGCACAAGGCATGGGACATTGAATTCTCAATAAATGTCAGCTGTTTGTTTTATCATCATTGACAAGGAATGCAGTTTTTCAGTGGCTTCCTGGAGGTGAGGTGGTTTCTTTGCTGACCAAGGGCTTAGTGGTAAATGAAGGACAGATATGATCACAGTATCTCATAAAAGTAAAGTAACAGCAATAAAGCTAGAGTCATTTCAACTGGTAAAATGATGCTTCAAGTTCTCTATACAATAATGGGCAGGTTTCCAGAAGGGCCCAATGTACTCTTAAGCATACGTTCACCGCATAAAAATACAACTCAGCCTCATCATAAATTTGATCTATAGCCAAGATAATCTTGTCCATTATCAAGTGAGTGCATATCGCGTTGGTCTCCCTGTGATCCAGTGTGCCTTTGGTGGTATCTTGAGTAGTCTGCTCTTTGAAAAGGACTCTACAAGGAAGGTTGAATTAATGCCTTATTTCTCTCTGCATTCATTTCCCATAGCAAGCAGAGACCTTTGCAATCTATGACCCTCAAGTCAACAATCAAGTAGGTTTGGCTAATATCTCTGGACAATGAGGTGGGGGCACTTTCTTCACTAGAGATTCTTTTTTCAAAAAGCTGTATCCAGCATGTTTTCTCTTCATGTTCTCTACCTTCCCTAATTACCCCAAAGCCATTCTGTATCACTTTTCTCTGGCATCGTGGCTTTCACTCATCTTCCCCAACCAAACTCAAACATTCACCTCCCCCAGGAAGGTTTCCTTATTCCCCAGGAAGAGTTATTTGTCCTCATTCTGGGCAACGCATATGGTTCTTACTTGGGTCACTGCCATTATCTTACCGTAGGTCAAGGTTTAAAGGTTTGTGTCTATTGGTAGACTATGAGCCACTAAAAAGTGTGGATTTGTTTATGTCTCTAACACTGTAACAGGAGGGCTTGGGGACAGTGAGAAGACCATCTCTGAAGTCTTCTTTGAGCCTCCTTGGGGCAAAGTGCCTGTTATACTTGGGACCAGAGTGCTACTCCAATGGCCATGATGGCTATGACCACGGACCCAGCCCCAACCCCTCTCCTGATTTCCCAGCACCAAGTAAGCCCACATTATTATGTGATTCCTGGAGAGGGTGTGGGAGCCCCAGTGAAGGCCAGGATAAATTTCCTATGGGGACATGGGGATGGCAGGTCAGTGCTTCAGTAGATTACATTTGATCTATGGAAACAAAGGAATCCAATAGATCATGTACCCTAGAGATGTGGATGAATGTCATTCAATACCAAATAAGTGCTCCTCATTTGTGTGGATATTCATTTACTCATCCTTTCGACAAATATTTGTTGAGCACCTGTCAAATGTAAGGACAACGGTATGTGAGTTAGAGGAGGGCCTTGCTGTCAGGAGGGTACTTTAGTCAGGGTGCCAAATAAAAAAGAATGCAACATATGGAGAAGACACTTAAAAATTGTGATGCGTATCTGGAAGAAAGGCCAGAGGCTGACTGGAGAAGAAAAGGAATGCAGGGAAGGGGATACATGTGTGTATAGATAGGTGGCAAGAAGACACAGACAAGTGGTCCATCAAGGAAGTCCTTTCAGAAGAGATGGCATTTGCTTGGAGTCCAAAAGAATAAGGCAATCGAGGCGCAAAGCAGAGGCAGAAGAGCATCGCGGGTGGAGGGACTGCATGTATAGATTGTATGGAGTGTTGGGTGACCTGTAAGAAGTATGTTGCATCAGCAGAGAGTGAGGCAGGCAGAGAGGGGGGTTGGGAGGGAGGTTGAGAGAGATGAGGGACCAGGTCATGTAGGCCTCTGTGGCTCGGGGACAGGCAAATGGAATTTTAGTCCAAAGGCAATGAGAAGCCACGGAAGGACTTGAAATGGGACAGTGACGTGACCCAGCACACAGATTCCATCACCTTCTCCTCTTTATTTTTCTACTGGGCTGTGAATGCCTCACCAGCTCCTGCGGTGTCTTATGCAGGGAGGTTCTTACCTGCACGTTCCCAGGCGATCTGGTGCTGCCTCTTCTCCCAGGGTAGAGAGGGACACGCTGGCCCTCCTGAGGTCTGACCAATCTGAGGAAGGTGGCCTCAAAGCTGCTGGTGCACTAAGAGGGAGGCCAGGGCTCTGAGAAATGCCCTTTGAAACAGACAGGTGGCCTCCCTCCTCCTCGATCATTGTTTGCCTCACACTGCTGGGTTATTGCACCACATTTCCTAGTACCCAAGTGTTGAGTCTGCTAGCTGTTGGATTTTTTTTTACTGTTTTATTTATTTTTGGGTGGGTGGGGGGAAGAGAGAGGGAGAGAGAGAGAGAGAGAGAGAGAGAATGAGCGAGCAGGGGAGGGGCAGAGAGAGAGGGAGACACAGAATCTGAAGCAGGCTCCAGGCTCCAACCTGTTAGCACAGAACCCGACGTGGGGCACGAACTCATGAACTGTGAGATTATGACCTGAGCTGACGTTGGATGCTTAACCGACTGAGCTACCCAGATGCCCCATCTGTTAGATTTTTTTAAAGTATATGAATAATTGCATGGTAAGTGCATGGGCATGGTGAAAATGGGACCCGCAGCTCCAGGGCGCGGCTGTGGCTCTGAATGAGATTCTCCATGCACAGCCCCATCCGAGGGGACCCCGGGCTGTTTTGTGTTACACATGTGGCATTGGAGGGTACAAAATCTCCAAGGGCTTGGGTTGGTCTACCCTGAGGGAAATCTTGGAAGGTGATGATGGAAATGATTTTCAGTCTGAGGCTAAGAAACAGGTCAAATACCTGAGCCCTCAGATCTTCCTTGAAAGGCTGGGATTCTAACCTGAGGAACATTAAAGAGAGCAAGTAAGTGCGTTTATGCCATTTCAGTGTTCTTCAAACATGTGGATTTAAGCCAGCTGGGTTTGAAATCCATTCAGTTGGTGTTTTTGCCAAGAGTTTTGTGGGTGTAGAGTTTAAAAATAGCTATGTACACATAGGATGTCTGTAGGGAAATATGGGCAAATTCTAGGCTGGAAAAAGGTTCCGTGAGCAAGTGCCCTCAATGTTTAGCCCTGAATGTTTGTAAAGACAAGAAACATTTTAGAGGTCAGAGTAACAAGTCTGTGTTACTCTTGGTCCAAACCAGGGTGTGTCTGGATCCAAATGTGGGTGTGGATAGAGTGACTCAGAAATACGTAATGGGGAGAACGAAGGGCCCAGAAATAATAACTGAAATTTAAACAGAGGTGAGGAGGGAGGAACAGAGAAAATTCCATACAAACAGATCAGAAAAGTCAGGGTTTTTCAGTCTGGAAGCATAAAGGCAGATGGGATTGAAAACAGAAAACAAAGTTAAAAATGGCGGAGGTTCTGTGTACATCCAGACTTGCTCAGCATGGCCTCGTGAGTCTTCCTCCTTGCCTACAATTCCTTCCTCTCCGGCCCCCCCTGCAGGACAGTTGGGTTGAATAACCATGAAGTGAACAGCCTGAGGCGGGTCAGGGGCCTCGACTTGGGAATGTGAAAATGGGGATTAATCCTGAATGGCACACCAGCGAGGCCGCTGAAGAGCTGTGACAAACGTGAATGCCTCCCTCATGTGCTCATTTGAATCTTGCTTATTCAGGTACTGCTTTGGACCAAGGACTAGTTTATAATTTGCCTGGGTAGATCAGCCTTGTACCTAAACAACAGCAAGACTACCTGTGATTTGTCCTGAGTTACGGGCGACTGAGTGCTTACACAGAATGGCACCAGAAAGTGCTCTGGCAGCAAGAACCGGTCAGACTTCCTGAGGGAGGCGCTGTTTGTTCGCACTGGCCTTGGTGGAAGGTAAGGTTTGGGTGTTGCATGGGCAGAGAGTTGGAGGAATAAGCTGAGCTTTGGCATGCGGGCGGGGAAGCTCAGGGTATATTTAGTGGAGAGTTAAGAGCCTGTTTGGCCAGAGCATAGAATAGTTAGTGCTAGTATGTACAAGGTGACGGGGGCCAGGTGGTGAGAACGTTGAGGGTGTATCTGGGGAGTGGGTACTTTTGCTTGGTTGGCAAGAAGGGGCCATGGCAGGAGGGTGTGCAAAGCACTTCTCAAAAAAAATTGGCAGGAGTGGGGAGATGTGGGGGCCGTGAAACTAGTTGGGAGTCTGTGGCCATAGACGAGGGCAGTGGTAACACGGTTTATAAAGACACTGGATAGTGGGCGTGGCTCTCAGGCAGCAACATCAGGGGTGCAGAAATACTTTTGTAAATCAAACGGATTCGGACGTGGAGCCATCATCCTGTGCGTCGTAGGGAAGTTCCACTGTAGTTACAATTGAGTGCTGCCCTCCCCCGAATGGGGACATACAGGAGTCCAGGAGGATTAATGGTAGGTGAACTGGGGAAGGGTCTCTGGTCTCTTGTGGTCTTACTGACAACCTTGTCATCCTTGCCGTTCAGCCCCAGAGGCATTCTTGAAGCCGGTTTCTGTATGGTGTAGACAAATTTCTTGAGAGGCTAAGTATCTGACCGCCCTCACTTTACAGATGAGGAAATGGGGGTCATGGAAGGTTACAGAACTTGTCCAGGGCTTCACAGCTAGTAAGGAAGGAGCCAGGATTAGAAGACCCTTGCTCTAATCACTAGTCTACAACACCTGTGTGGCTAGGTTTGGGGGGAAGGAACAGAAGGCACGTAAGACCTGGAGAGGGCAAAGAAGCAGGAATGGGGACAGACGTGATGTGAAAATTGAGAACCCTCAAATGGCTGGGTGTCTCTAGTTTTACAATCCTTATTTGTTCATTATAAAATTAATAAATGTTTATCATGGAAAATGTGTCAAGTGCAAAAAAGAAAATGAAACAGAAAAAATACCCCCCATGATGATACTATCCGGAAGCAAAAGCTGTTCTGCTTTGACATACTCCTTTGCAGTCTGTGTTTCTCTGCACTGTTTTACATGGTCAAGGGCAATCTATACACACGTGTTCAGGTTGTTTCCTAGTGGTTTGCTATTACAAATTGTACTATGACAAACAGATGCATAAGGCTTTACTTCCGTCTTGGATAATTTCTTTACCCATCCAGGGATAGAAGCCTGGAAATTGAGTTACAAGGCATGAGCATTTGTAAGGCTACTGAGATCTATTGCCACACTTGTCTCCAAAAAGGTTGCACCAATTACTGCTAAGAGCCACGTATAAACATAAATTGAGTATTAAGAACCTTTGCTAACTTGAAAAGTGAAAACGACCTCTTGCTGTGCCGGACTTGGCCACTTGATCTCGTTTGTTCCTTAGAATGACCCTATGAAGAAGGCCTCGTTTCTTAAAATATTAACCTTGCTGCCTCAGTTTGCTCCTGAGGCGAGTGCCCTATGCCCAGCTCTGATTTCCTCCACTTTATAAATGAAGAAACCAAAGGTGAGAAATGAAGGTGGTTTGTTTTTGTCTCTTTTTAAAATTTTTTTAGAGAGAGTGAGCAGGGGAGAGGAAGAGAGAGACTCTTAAGCAGGCCCCACACTCAGCCCAGAGCCCGACGCGGGGCTTGATCCCACGACCCTGAGATCATGACTTGAGCTGAAATCAAGAGTTGGACACTCAACCACCTGAGCCACCCTAGTGCCCCGAGAAATGAAGTATTTTGATTCGGGTCACACGGCCAGTATGTCTCAGTGATGACATCCAAATCTGTTTTTTTGGATGTGAATGCTGAAGAGAGAAGAAACCATGAACAGAACTGAGGACTCATATGGCGGAAGGAGCTGGTCTTGCCTGGTATGTGAGTGTGGTGCTAGTTGGGTGTGGGTCACACTGATTTGGGAACCGGATGTGTCCATGTGGGGTATGTATCAGGAAGCTGAGAGTTCCGGGCTGGCCCACAGGAAAGAGTGTGACCAGATGTGTGAGAGAGGCAGGGTTTGGCAGACCTAGGGCCCAGCTAGACCCAGAGCAGGACCGTGACCAGGCAGAATTCCTGGGGGTGGTCACATGTGGTTGGGTCACGATCCTGAGCCTGCCTCCACAGCTGCCGCCGGTTCCCTGGATCCAGCAAAGGCACAAAGGCGAAGCTGGACAGGGAATCACTCCTGGGAAGTACGGGGCAGGGCCGTGAGCTCGGACACTGACCAAAGAAGCAAAGGGGTCCCTGTGGGCCCGCACAGCCAGCTCAGGTCATAGACCCAGACTGCCACTGAGCTTTATGGCTAAGGAGAATTCCAGAGCTGCTGGCATGGGGTGATTTACTTGTATAGGGCACAGGAGGCTCATTTTGCAGGAAGTGGAACATAACTGTTGGAGTGGAAATAGGACCAGGACTCTCCTTGCTCAACAGATCAGCTTCCTCTGTTGAGCTGGGCTGCATTTCCGGTCTTTAAACCATGTCCAAGGGCAGAGGACCTGGCGGTCAATCCGTTCTACCCATTAGTGTTGTGTCCTCTCTGATGAGAGTCAGACACACGGCAGGTGATGAGGAGGGAGGCCAAGGGGACGGTAGGCAGTTCTGGTCGTGGCCGGATGGGGGGCAGGCTCACTGCTGAGGGTAGTGCAAACCTAGACAGTTGAGGGGCGGTTGGCAAGTCGGAGCAGGTGTGGACGGTTGGAGCTTGTGAGTTGCGTGGAAGTTGGCCAAGCAGCGATGAAGGTGGGGTGGACGGTGAGCCCCGCCCCCCCCCGGGGAGGCCGGGCAGTGAGGCCGGGCCAGCACGTGCAGGGGGCAGGACAGAGGGGAGCGTTGCAGGTGCCACACGGCCCACGGCGCCCGAAGGAGAGAAGAGGCGGGAAGGCACAACGGGTTGCACAGGCTTGAGGCGTTGGGGGTTGGTGAAGGGAAGCTCAGCTGGAGATCTGGGAGCAGCAGCGGCGGCACGTGGGCACAAGCACAAGGTCTGGCTTTGCCGGCAGCCGCTTGAGATGGAGGAGAGACAGAAGCCGGGAAGCTGAGGATGTGATGACGGACAGGCACTTTCCCGTGGGGGGGAATTGTCCAGAGAGACAGTGGCGAGGGGACAGCGGAACTTGTGTTGTAAAAAGCGCTGGGAAGCCAGCCCTCACCGTGCTCCCTGCACTAGGGAATGTGAGGAGCCTGGAGCCCCGGAGTCAGAACACATGCCATCCTGCGGCCCCAGTGTAGAAGGAAAGAACCTCAGCCTTCACTCAGTATGGCTGTGCTGTAGGCATCGCAGGGCTTTTATGCAGATTACACAATTTAAGTCTCCTAATTATCCCCCAAGGTAGGTATTGTTGTCCGTATCTTACAGATGGTGAAACTGAGGCCCAGGAGAGTGAAATAACTTGCCCTCAGCTCACACAGTGGGTGATGATCAGAATTGGAAGCCAGGCCTGCTTGATGCCAAAATCTGAACACGTAGGTACTTGCACCAGAGGTTAATTCCATCAGAGCGATCAGCGGGACTATAAAATCTAAACATTAATGATGGTAGTAGGGGCGGCTGGTTCTCTGAGGGAGAGATGACATCTCTTCTGTTCAGTCCCGGGTCCCGAGCACCCAGCCTGACACGTAGTGGAGCTCAGTAAATGCTTGTTGGATGAATAAGTGAATCTCTTCAGAGCAATGAAGAAAGAGGTACGGGGACCTGAATTCGTATCAATTCTCAGGAAGCTCGGGGAGGGATGCTGAGGGGATTTGTAACTTATCAGGAAAGGCTTCCAAATGCCAGGGAGAGGGGTAGAGAGTGGAGTAGACTTTGGAACCACAGAGCACAGGTGAGGATGCAGAAGGGCCTCCAGAAGATGTAGACTCTCTATGCGTGTAGGCGAAAACCATGGGTAGAAGCCTCTGCTTTCTCAGTGGGATGTTGGCCTCATCACCTGCCCTCCACGTGCCAAACTATAGATTTGGTCTCCAGAGTGGAGGAAGCCAGCCTTCAGGCTTTCTGCTCTCTCCCCATAGTGTGGCTGGAGATGTCTAGCAAGGCTCAGTCAACCCATGGTTGTGTCTGCTCCTCCAGATCTTGTAAATTCCATCCTTCAAGAAAGCTATCAACTTGGACCAAGCTAGTATCCCTTGAGAGAAAATCACTCCTGGAAATCCCTTTCTAAGTGATTTTTAGAAATCTGTGCTAAGGAAAACTTGGTTCCTATTGAGGAATACTATCAAGGCAACTTAAATTATAATGAATATAAGGCAATGTCACTAGATTTTCAAATCCTATGTGAGAACCAGGCTATTCACGTTTCCCTTTTTGCTTTGGCTTCTGGGAGAGTCATCCACAACAGTTAGGTTTTTCTTTCTTTATGGTTGGCATATTTATGGACCCTTTAGCCCTTAGCCCTGCTTTTCTACTTCTATTTGCATTGTCTTCAGTTGTGATTTCAGTTGCTGTGATACCTTGTAGAAATAAAATAAATGCAGAATAATAAGTGGAAACGAAATGCTTTCTTGTTCATCTGGGTGGAGCCGTCTTCAACGAAAAGGGTGGTTGCTGGCCCTCCTGGGCATGGCAGCCAGCAGGTGGCACCAAAGCTTTCCCACGGCCAGCTAGCTAGCGAGGTGAGTTGGCCTGAAGGATTTCGTTCATCAGGCCCTTTCTTGGACTGTGCCACACAATGTGGAGTTGCTCCTGTTCCACAATGCTCTGGGTTTTGTTCTAGAGATTGGGCAAGGCTGACCTCAGATGCTCTTCTGGCTGGCTTCTTCCAGATGCTCAACTTCTAAGACCAGTGTTTCAAATAATGGGGTGGTTGCAGCAATCTCCAACTGGACTAGGCCAGTTGGGGCCTGTGCCTCATCTATCTAAGCATTTCTTCTATACCATCTTAGGCAGCTGGAAGTGGGACCCTCATCACAGATGGAGAGTTTCAGAAAGCATGTCATAGGGACCCAGAGAAGGGGCCTTTTCAGTCTCACCAAATAACTCTGGAGACTTCTGTCTGAAATGGATATGTTGATCCTAATTTTGGGCACATAATTGGACAATAGTTATCACATCTCTAGAAAAATTATTAAAAAAAGACCAAAGTGTGCCAGCATTACCATTGATATTTCTTCCGTTATTCTCTCAAATTATGTGATGTAAAGACATTTTGTATCTAGACTTCTATGCCCAGGATTAGAAAACAGCCTTCAGTAAAAGTTGGAAGAGTTTAATTATATAAAAATCTTTAAATTCAGGTTCCTGACCCCTCCTGAATCCATTTTTATAATGTAAAGTCAATTTCTCATGTTATTTTTCTCAAGCCTCTACTGTATCTGATCAATTATATTTCCAAGGAATTAAAGAGAAACAGAACCCTATAAATCATAAGAGGCATTTGTGTTGAGACCAGAAACACGGAGAGATGCGGTGGGCAGGGAGGGGGAAAGAGGACTATTCAGCTCTCTCCACTGCTCTCCTGAAATCCAGATTTGAGATCATTGACCACAATGGCTCCTTGATAGCATTCTGGGGGTTTGGGAGGGAGGAGCTCTTCGCGATTACTTTTATTTGTCCTTAAGAATCTCTTCCAGGAATTCTGAATGTACTTAGGTGTTTCTTACCTGATGAATTGGAGAATTCATTCATCTACACAGACTCCAGCAGGGGGAAAGAAAGACTCCTGTATTTCTCCTGATGTACATGGTTTTCCCAATAAAAGTAAACATTTGGTCTTACTTGGAACGTACTTCACAGCACGGTCCCACTGACTTCCATGTGACCGTTCCCCTGTTCTTGGGTCACAGGGCTCAAAGAACACCCAGGACTATATTCCATCTTGTACACACGTCAGCCCTCCGATCACAAAATTATCTTTGGTAGCTCACCAACCCACCCCCCATGGGTGACCCAAGATGATTTCTGTAGGGGCTGGCAGGTCAGTTAGGAACTACCTAAGAAGCATTTGATCTTTCTAGCCCATACTGGGTGGTATTTAGAGTAGACCATGGTGGGACCATAAGCAGTAATTTGAGGAGTCTTTTTGGAAAAGAGACAAGACATGGGTTGTCCTAGACCAGGACATGTGGCACCATGCCCCACCCCCTGTGCAACGCTGGGGGGAGATAGAAGGTCAACAAGAGATTGGGTTCCATTAAATGACAAAAAACTAGGGCTAAAATCTAGATTTCCTACACCACGGAGCCTAATCCAGGAGGGAAATAATTTGAGACTGCCTCGTGTGTTTCAATTGAACAAATTTATTGAGCACTTACAGTATGTCAGCATCTATCACAACAAAAGTAATGCGGCTCCCCCAGTGGGTGTCAGGAGACTTCCTGGATGAGGAAAATGCTGGTGCACAGCCAGAAGTTGAAGCTGGGGCTTTGTCAATATCTCTCTGTGACATTCTTCTGCACAGGGTGTATGGCCACTTCTGACCACAGCCTGGGAGGGAAGGGGGGGGGGGATGCATGAATGTGTGTGGTGGGCTTCCCTCAGTGCTCCCCTTGTGTTACAGGGGCATCTTGCATTTCCTGCTTTTAAATGGAATCACTGACATCCTTTGGGGTCGCTGAACTGGGTACACTGGACTGTGCTGAGGGTGGGTCACAAAGAAGGGATCGGACCAGACAGCATCAGGGTTGGGCTCCGAAGCAATCCTGGGGGTGCATGCAAGTATAATAAGGGTACTGGTAGGGGGGAAGCCAGGAGGAGCCAAACTTGGCAGTTGGTCCACTTGTTTATGTCTGATGGACCTTTGCTACTCATGAGCTTGCCTCCTATTCCTCAGAGGCTGCATCGACACCTCGGAGTTTTCTCTTCCCTAACGTTAACATGTTGTTTTTCATCCTCAGCTGCCGTGAGTCACATTTCCGGAGGGGAGGTACACAGCTAGTGGCTTTCTAGGAACCATCTCAGCAGAAAGAAGTCCCTCACTGCTCTGAGCCCTGTGGTTCTGTAGTCACTGGCATGACGTGAGGACCCCACAGCAGCAGAGGGCTGCAGACTGAGAAGCTTTACTGTGGACTGTGCCCGAGATCGTAAATCATCCTCAGTCCAGCACGAGGCTTAGGCCGGTTCTTGTGAAGAAAGCTTTACTGGAACTCAGCCACGCCCATTCACGTACACATCTTCCATGGCTGCTTTCGCACTGTGATGACAGAGTTGAGTAGTTGCAACAGAAACCCAATGGCTGGCAAAACCTAACATGTTCCTTACCTAGCCCTTTCTAGAAAAAAGTTTGCTCTCTCCTGGCCCAGAATTATAAGAGATCGTGCTTTTATTTACATAAAATGGAGCATATTATGATTTGGGAGGCCGGGAATATCCAGGATGTTTGGGACAGGATCTGAGCTTCTCGTTACAGGGAAGGCAAAGGCTTAACGGCAGCTTGGAGGACAGTGTCGACGAGGATTCTGAGGCGGTGTCTGGACTGGTCTGGGCACTTCAAGAGAGGTGAGAGCTGGGCCACGAGTCATGTAGGCGAGGAGCACCAGATGAGGAAATGAGCAAGGCAAATAAATCCATGCCCTTCTTTCCCAAAGGTGAAAGCACTTGGCACTGCTGAGTTTGGAACTGTAAACATACCCTCACTGGAGTGAGAAAGGTGACACTGAACTACCATTCAAGCTTGACAGAGGCAGACAACAGGCAGAAAAGGCTAAGGTTGGGCTAGAGCTCCTGCTTCAGTTAAGGCTTCTATGTACTCATGGGAGGCTAGCAATGAAACAGTGTTCGTCCAGGGTGGCATTTCCTATAAAGCTTCCCATTTGGAGAAGACGGGGGCATTTATTAATCTGTGCAATCGCAACGCCGCTTAAAAAAATGTTACAAATTATTTAAGGACGAAAAGATCAGGGTGTGTGACAATGCACGTTTATTGGAGAAAGTGGTATAAAATGTGGCTCCTGTCATTTATATAGAGACGTATATACGTAGCCCTTGGACTGTGGGTTTTAAAGTTGAAGAATCTTAACACTACCTACTCCAATGAGCAATTCTTCAGTGATCCAAATAAATCCGGGTAGTGGAGTGGTCCTCCGCAGACTCTCCTTGTTGCGGTGAAGGTGTCATTGAAAGGTGGATGCCAGTCTGGTTTTGGGAACTCAAATCACAGAGTCTGTCACTCAGGATAAAACCTTCTAAAATATATTAGCTACCTTCGCATAAATCCAGATTTCCCAATGTTGCACGGCATCCAAGTGAGACGCTACCATAGTCTGATATATGTTTACTGTTTTATCAAGCTGAGGTTTTTCACTATTAAGCACTCCCTGGAAATTCTCAGGGCCACTGGTCCCTGGTAATGCAAATACGTACGCAGAATCCAGTAAGCTGTACGTTACGTTATTGTGCACTAATCTCTCCTACAGGTCACTTAGTATCTTTCCCACATTCAACGTTTTGGCTTTAATTGTTTTTCCTTCACAGCATGAAAAATTGCCAAATCAGCTCCGGCTGACTAGGTTTTCTTTTCATTTCAAATAATTATAGGAAGCATTTAAATTGTATTAAGTGCACTAGACCGTATCTCAAAGGGAACGGAGGATTCAAAAAATTTTTACAACAGAAGCTTGAGAATTTATTTGCATAAAAACGCTGGTATTTTTCCACCGAGTGTCTAGAAACCTGCCCCCTCTCAGGTAAGCATGGGCCGTGCGGCCAACGTGTGATGAGCCGGATCCCAGACAGACGGGGGAGCGGGGCTGAGAACGCGGGCGGGGTTCGGGGCCCAGCGGGGCCAGCAGGACCCGAGCCAGTGTGTCTGAAAAACAAGGGCAGTGGGTGTTCAGATGTAGAATTCCTCCATGGCATTGTCCACAGGTCCGGGCAACGCTGGCGGCGGTGGGGCATCCCCGCGGGTCTGCTCGGCGCTGGGAGCAGCACAGGGAGGCTCCAGCGCGGACTCTGTGAGCGAGGAGGGGCCGGAAGCAGTGGGAGCAGCAGCAGCTGTCGCGGAGGAGCTGGCGGGCCCTTTGGTGAAGAAAGGGAGGGAAGCCCAGGAGGTGTCTGTGGTCACCCCGCCCCCAGCGGGCAGTGGTCCGTCTCTGGAACCCCTGGGCTTGGACCAGTGGCCGCTGCATCTTGCAGAGGGGAGGGCTGCTTCCCCGGTGCCGCAGAACCTACTGGGTGCGGAATACGCAGAGACCACAGAGAGGTCCGAGGAGGACAGGCGGAGGCCTGTGTCCACGTCCGTCTCCTGGGCCCCCTCCAAGTCATCGATGGAGAGGAGGCAGCCATGCCTCCACTCCGATGCCCTGTGCCCCGCGTCACCTGTGTTTGAGAACCACTGTGGTAGGGCCGAGGAGCCCGGGGAGGGGTCTCCCGTGGGCAAACAAAACAAGGACTTGCTTCTCTGGAAAGACCAGGGGAGGCTGGGAGGGCCGCTGGCTCGTTGGGGCCCAGGAGGCAGGCCCACGGGGTCGGACCCCAGGTGTGACCCTTCCGGCAGGGGCTGCTGGCTGCCGCCAGGTGTGCTGCTCGGGGCCGGGGCCGCGGTGCTCGGCGGAGGCGCGGGATGAGGTCTCTGCTCGGACGGGGGCTGAGTTCTGCCGGGTTTCGGAAACTTCCTGTGCACCCTTTGCGCCTGTAGGGGGAAGAGGGCGCATCAGGTTAGCGGTGGGCGGGACTGTCACGAGACACACTTCCTGGTCACTGGAAACTTCCAGCAGGGTCAAGGCCATCAAACAAGACCAGGAATTTCCTTCTCCGAACTCTAACGCGAAGACAGCGGCGGCAGAGCTCGGGGGAGTGTGGCTCACACTTCTCAGCCTGAGGAGCCCTCTCTGAACCTGGGAGGAGATGCAGGCCCTCGCCTTGCAGGGAGTAACTGCTCGCTCAGTGGATTAGCCACAAGAATGAGGGTTGGGCTGCACACGGAGGAGGGAGATAAGAATTACCAGTAAGTGCAAACAGGATGCTGGGAGGGTGTGTTTCTCTCCAACCAGAGCACCACTATTTTCATGTAACTCATGGGAAGATGAGGGCGATCAGGGTGGGGTAGCACAGGGCATCTCGGCTCAGAAAACACGGGACTTGATTCCAGTACATGTGTGATTGCCAGGACATATCCTAGGGGTGGCCCGTGGCTCAGGGCAGTATATCTGTGACGAGTAAGGGGCTATCAGGAAATTAGCATTTATTTACTTGCCGTCTGGGGCCACTGATCCTCTACAGACCTTGCCTTCCAGGACCTGGACAGGAAGGGGGGCTGCTGACTACTGCCTGACACCTTGGATGCCCCACAGACCTTGGATAAGCCATCTCTCTGCCTTTAACACCTCACCCTGTTGTGCTATTCCCCCACCCTCCCTGTGGCGCACCAGGAACCTGCTTCCGTTGCACAGAACTGGGGACTTCTCTTTCCACTGCACATTCCCACTTGGGTCTGCTTCTCTGAGATTCTCTGCCTGGCCTAGCTCAGTGCCCAAGCTTACGGGCCAACCTTACTATGCAAAGTTTCCATGAAATAATGGTTTTGGGAATAGCAGGTCTGGCTCTATTAAGTACAGGATCATCTGATTTATGAATCCTTGAGATAAGGATTAGGAGGATGGTTTACTATCAGAGATATTTCCTGGCACCCACCAGGCTATGAGACACCGGCCCTTTCCTACACAACAAGCACCCTTACCTCCCTATTAAATGGGAACTGCGTCTTCCCACAGCCACTTGGGAAATACAGTTGAATGTAATATACATTTATCGTGCATCTGTTACAGGCAAAGGAGGAAGGACTGCGATGAGACTCAGTCTTTGACCACATGAAACTTACATTTCATTGAAAGGATAGGAGACAAAAAAGAAATTGGTCAGACAAGAACGAGACTGTGATGACGGGCACAATAATAGGGCTATGAGGGCGAGACCATGCCTGCCCGGTAGGAGCAGAGGAGACTTCAGGGGAGGTGGCCCTCAAGGTGAGCCTTTGAGATGGGCAGCTGTTCTCCTGGTGGATGGCATGAGTGGAGAGGAGGCTGTTCTGGAGAGAGGCCAACTCAAACAGAGGCTGACTGTTGGCAGGTAAGCAAGGAACTTGCAGGGGGCACTGAGTAGTTTGCCTTGATTACAGTGCAGGTGCATGAAAAGCAGTGATGGAAGATAAGTTGCAAATGGAGTCTAGTGCCATAGTGGTCAAGGAGACCTTGACTAACTGGGTAAGAAATCTACATACTTCTCTTTATGTTGAAGTCTTAATTGTTGTTTTTTTGACCAACAAATATATGAATATATGACCATTCCTTTCATCGATTTCTAAGATCTTTGCCTAATTGCAGATATTGCAATCTTTTTTTAAAGTTTTAAAATTTATTTTGAGAGAGAGCATGTGCATGTGGGGGAGGGGCACAGAGGGAGAGAAAGAATCCCAAACAGGATCTGCGCTGATGTGGGGCTTGATACCACGGCCATGAGATCGTGACCTGAGCCCAAATCAAGAGTTAGATGCTTAATGGCTGAGTCACCCAGGGGCCCTGATATCTCTTAATCTTATAAACAGACTCATTGACTCATTCTTTCAATCAACATCAACGAGGGTCTTTTATGCAGGGCTTCCTCACTGGTGTGTTTACGCTTTGAATGGGTTATCAAAGGCGAGCTGAGATCTGGATCTCTTTCACCAGCAGCCTGTTGCACTATATAAATATTATTATTATCATTTTCTATGTGCTCTTTGGTGTGAGAAATGTCTGGAGGGCCAGGCCAGATAATTTTGCGTAAGACATGGTCTTAGCAAACAATTACCAATACAATGTTCAAGTATAATAAAGTGAGCTCTGATGATAAAGTGAATGGCAACATACAAGCCATGTTAAGGCACAAAGGAGGGAGAGGTTGAATAGGGGTGAGGCAGCATGGGGAAAGGTAGAGAAAGCTTGCCTTGGTAAGTCACACTTGGATGCAATCTTAGAAGTGGAAGAAGTGTTTGCCACCTGGAGGGCAATAGGTGAAGCATAGAAGCACACTCAGGCACAAAAGCAGCCTGATCAGAGGCTGGAGGCAGGAACCAAAGCCAAGAGGCGAGCTCTGAGAGGCGAGAGGAGTCTTGTCGTGGTGGGCCCCAAATCATGTGTACGTATAAGGCACCTGCATTTCAAAACCCAAAGGCTTGAAAGCAAGATGGTGGCATGGCCAAATCTGTGGCAGCAGGGTAAAGGAGAAAGGACTGGATGGGGGGGCAAGACTGGTGGCAGAAAGACCATTTGGAAGATACTGCTCTAGTCTTTCACTTTTGAAGATTCATTTCAAGTAAGCTGTATTTTCAGTTGCTCGCATGAGTTTCTTAAACATCAGTTCAGATATTCAGGATTTTGTATGGCTTTGCTGTCCACCCTTCCTGATCCTCTCCTTAATTCTCAGTCTCTACATTCTGTAGCGTGGATGTGTACCCTTGTCCTGCTGCTTCTAGTCCTGCCCTCCAGGCTCTGGAGAGCATCCTGAAATTCCCAAATCATTCTGCCAAGGGTGGCTTAAGGAGCTAAAGGTGAAAGCGGCAATTGAGATCTCTGACGGTCTGAAATTATTGACGCTTGAAGAACGTGACGCAGAGTGCTTTTAGCGCAGGTTCTAAGTGGGTTCGGTGTCAGTCTTCTAAAGATCGCACTCCACAAGGCCGTCCTCACCATGACACTTCAGTTTGCAGCAGCCCCAGCTTTTATGTGCACGAGGGACCTTGCTGAACGTGGCAAGAAGACTTGGAGCCGAGCTGGTTCCTGCTGGAGGTATGATCCACTCAGTAGGGCTTGCTGCTCCGTGCTCCGGCATCTCCCGGACTCCCACCCAGCCCTTCTGACTCTGGAAGGGTAAGCATGAAGAGTCCTACCTTTGGGATGGGGACAGGAGCAGCCTCTGAAGGCACAGCTGTGCCCAAGAGGTATCACAGCGAGGTGGCTGTCGGGGAGGCAAACTGATCTTCTTACTCGCTGGAGTTTGGCCAAACGAGAAGATAAATCATGAAGCTCTTTACAGAAGGAAGTCCTCGGGGATGGAGGATGCTTTGGGAGGGGACAGGCAATGTTTATTAATTAAAATGTCTATCAGGGCCAATTCCCCGGGGTGCCCCAGTGTATTTTCTTATTTGGGAATTTTCTTACACATTACCCTATCACTTCCATCTTTGGAGACTTATTCGAGGAGCATGCTCTTGGGGAGCATGTTTGCATTCTCAATCTGCTTGAAAAAGGGAGGCTCTGAATATTACTTCCTGAGAAGCCAACGGCCAAGGTTCCCAAGAAAGAAAGTGCTAGGAGACATCTCAATCTTTCCGCTCTCAGGGACAGAGTGGTGTTAACTTTGACTTAAAACCAGAAACAACTGGCAGAGGAGGAACACTTGATGGCAGGTATTGTCATCGCTGTGCTTGTTTAACAAACCTACCTGTGCTCTCTTATTTTTACTCCCTTATGAAGGCAGGAATTCAGATAAACCCTAAATTATGCTGCTTTGAAGAGAGGAGGAGGCACCTGGTGTTTGTCACCAGAGGGGGGCCCAGGTGCGCCATGGAAGTGCCAGCTGGGCAGGTGGGGCTCCAACTGGACCGGTGTTGGCTGGTGGTAATGACAGGGTCTGGGGGCAGGGAGCTGCAGGAGGGTGGGTGCGAGCCTCCACACCCCAGCTCTCGGGCTGAGCACACGTGGGATGTGTTTGCAGCACATCTGGTATTCCCTGGTGGTATTCCCCAGCTCTGTACAGAAGAAGCAGGGTCTGGTCTGTCTGAAAGGTCGCGTAGACCAAACACGGAGCTGCTTTCTTGTGTCCTCTTGGCTGCGGTAGCTGTTTCCGGCCTCTCTCGTCTGCTCGTCTAACTTGACCAGGAACACTAGAGGCTGAGAATGAATCGTTGGAGATGTTTCAGGAAACCCCTCCCCAGGTGATCTTTCCAGAGTTGAAACAATACCCTATGTGCCCTCCTTCCTTGGAAGCCTCTCTCTGCCTTCTGTGACAGCAGCAATGTACCTCGGGGTCACCTTCCTTTCTCTTTGAAGAAGTGCAGGCTAGCTGACTCACTGGAAGCCAGTGGTTCCCCCCTTTGCTATTTATGGAACGGAATGGCATTAGATAAATGAATCTGCTTAAGGCAGCTAGCCAGGAGATCTGATTATGTCTCTGAAATCATCAAAAACCTGAAATTGCAGTAATCAACCCAGAAGCTTCTCATGCAACTTTGAGCATAGACAGTTTGCAGTTAGGGAGGTAGAGGAGTCTGAGCCGAAGCATCTTTTTCAATGATCTGGGTGTCAGTAGGTTCATTCCCTGGCACATGGGTAGACTCCCCAGTGAAGGGGATTCTGCCCCTGACCCAGTGACCCTGGGCAGTGTCATACCGGAGTTCACGTTCATCCTCACACTTCCTCTTTCTGAGAAAGGTCATTTCTTGTTGTGTCCTTGGCACGAACACAACGACTGTGGCATTCTCTGCTATGTAATGAGCCAGCAATAGAGCTTTTAACCCAGGGACTAATAAAAAAAAAAAAAAAAATTAGGGGCAATTCAAAATTGGGCAATGGGTTCACATGAGAAATCAGATTTTTGTTCTAAAGAAAAACACATCTTCCTTCTCCTTTCACTGTCCTTTGGGAAGTTTCCATATAACCACTAAGAGGGATACCCACAGGCAAAGCCTACGTTGTTTGTGAAATTCTTTAAAAATTTTTGAATAAAATTATTTTACCAAAACAATTCTTATTGAAATATAGTTGATATATAACATCAGTTCCAGGTGTACAACATAATTTTTCGATGTTTATGTATATTGTGAAATAAGCCTAGTTAATCCATCACCGCAGATAGACTTTTTTTTCCTGTAATGAGAACTTTTAATTTGCTCTCTTAGCAACTTTCAGTATACAGCCCAGTATTGTTAACTACAGTCATCAAGCTGTGTTACATCCCCAGGGCTTATTTGATAATTGAACGTTTACATCTTTTGAACAGCTTCACCCCCCATCTCCCAATACTGACAATCACCAGTCAGTTCCTTGTATCTATGATTTTTTTTTTAATCCACATATAAGTAAGATCATATGGTACCTCTCTTTCTCTGACTTATCTTGCTTAGCATACTGCCTTAGCATAGATAGACCCTATGTTGTCATAACTGGTGGAATTTCCTTCTTTTTCTATGGCTAAAAAAAAATATTTTTCTTTACACGTTCATCTGCTGGTGGGCACATAGGTGGCTTTCGTACCTTGGCTATTTTAAATAATGCTGCAGTGTACGTGGGAGGGTGCGTGCAAATATCTTTTTGCGTTACTGTTTTCATTTTCTTTGGATGAATGCTTACGAGTGGAACTGCTGGATCACATGGTAGTTCTATTTTTAGTTTTTGAGGAATCTCCATGATGTTTTCCACAGCGGCTGCAACAATTTACATTCCACAGCCTTTACTCCTCATCCTTGAGAACACGTTGTTTCTTGTCTGTTTGGTAATAGCCGTTCTGATTGGGGTGAGGTGGTAGATAGCGTTTTTGGTTTAGATTTGCATGTCCCTGATGATTAGCGACGTTGAGCACCGTATTATGTACCTGCTGGCCATCTGAAAGCCCCCTATAGAAAAATCTCCATTCAGCATCTCTGACCCATTTTTTAATAAGATTTTTTGTTTATTTGCTACTGAGTCACATGAATTCTTTATCTGGATATCAACCCCTTACCAGATACATATTTGCACATATTTTCTTCCACTCAGTAGGTTGCCTTTTCATTTTGTTGACGGTTGCTTTTACTCTGCTGTGCAGAGGCCTTCAAGCGTGCAGCCTCACTGTTTATTTTTGCTTCTGCTGCCTTTCCTTTTGGTGTCAAATCCAAAAAATCATCACCAAGACCAATGTCAAGCAGCTTACCACCTGTTTTCTTCTAGGGATCTTATTTCAGTTCTTAAGTTCAAGCATTTAATCCATTTCGAGTTTGTTTGTGTGTGTGGTATAAAACAGTGGTCCAGTTTCATTCTTCTGCATGTGCCTGGCTGTCCAATTTTCCCAGTCCCAGTTGCTGAAGAAACTGTCCTTTCTGCATTGTATATTCTTGGCTCCACTGTTGTAAATTAACCAACCACATAAGTGTGAGTTTATTTCTGGGCTCCTTATTCTGTTCCATGACTCTTTGTGTCTGTTTTCATGCCAATACCATACTGTTTTTATTGTTATAGCTTTGTAATATAGTTTGGAATCAGGAAGTGTGAAGTCCCCAGATTTGTTGTTTTCTTGCGATTGCTTTGGCTATTCAGGATCCTCTGTGGTTCCATACACATTTTAGGATTATTTGTTCTAGGTGTACGAAAAATACCATTGAGATTTTGATAAGGATTGCCCTGAATACGTAGATTGCTTTAGGCTGTATGGACATTTTTTTTTTTTTTTTTTTTTGGCAATACTGATCATTTCCTTCCAAACCATTAGCATGAAATACCTTTCCATAATCTGTGTCTTCTTCAATTTCATCAATGTCTTTGGTTTTCAATGTGTAGGTCTCTCAACTTGGTTAAATTCATTTTCTGTACTTTATTCTTTTGATGAAATTATAAATGGTATTGTCTTAATTTCTCTTTCTGATAGTTCATTAGTGTATAGAAATGCCACAAATTTGTATATATTGATATTGTATCCTGCAGTATTACTGAATTCATTAGTTTTAACAGGGCTTTTTTTGTTTTTTTGTTTTTGTTTTTTTTAGTATAGGCTTAAGGGTTTTCTATTTATAGTATATTATCCATCAATAGTGACAGTTTTACTTTTTTCTTTGCAATTTGGGTGCCTTTTATTTCTCTGTCTTCGTTAACTGATGTAAGACTTCCAATATTATACTGAATAAATGTGGGGAGAGTGGGAATCTTTTGTTTCTGGCCTTAGAAGAAAAGTTTTCAGCGTTTTACCACTATGTATGATGTTAGCAGTGGGCTTAACTGTTATATATATACACCTTTATGATGTTAAGGTGTGTTTCTTCTATACCCAACCCCAGTTTTTTTTTTTTTTTTGTAAATGTGGAATTCTGTCAAATGCTTTTTCTGCATCTATTGTAATGACCATACAATTTTTATCTTTCATTTTGTTAATGTGGTATATAACACTGATATGCAGATTTTGAACTATCCTTGTATCCCTGGAATAAATCCCCCCTTGATCATGGTGTATAATCCTTTTAATGTATTGTTCAATTCAGTCTGCTAATATTATTTTGTTGAGGATTTTTCCATGTATGTTGATAAGGGATAATGATTTGTAATTTTCTTGTGGCATCTTTGTCTGGTTTTGGTATCAAGGCAATGCTGGCCTCGTAAAATGAGTTTGGAATGTTCCCTTCTCTCCTATTTTTTGGACGAGTTTGAGAAGGATTGCTATTTCTTCTTTAAATGTTTGGTAGAATTCACCAGTGAAGACATCTGGTCCTGGACTTCTATTGGGAAGTTTTTGATTATTCATTCAGTCTCCTTATTAGTAATTGGTTTGTTCAGATTATCTATTTCTTCATGATTTAGTCTTGGTAGATTTTATGTTTCTGACAATTTATCCATTCTTTTCTTAAAATTAAAAGAAAATGTTTATTTTTGATAGAGTGTGCAGGGGAGGGATGGAGAGAGAGGGAGACACAGGATCTGAAGCAGACTCTGTGCTGACAGCAGAGAGAAAGCCCAATGCTGGGCTCAAAGTTATGAACTGTGAGGTCATGACCTGAGCCAAAGTTCAATGCTTAACTGAGCCACCCAGGTGCCCTGGCATATAATTTCTCATAGTAGTCTCCTATGATCCTTTTTTTTCTGTGGTACTCAGTTTAACATCTCTTTCATTTCTGATTTTTTTTTTTTTTTGAAGGATGTCCTTGGTTTTTTTTGTGATGAGTTGAACTAATGGTTTGTCAATTCTGTTTTAGCTTTTCTTAGGTTCATTGATCTTTTTATTATCTCCTTTCTACTAAATCTGGGTTTTCTTTTTTCTTTTTCTAACTTCTTGAGGTGTAAAGTTAGGTTGTTTATTTGAGCTCATTGTGGCCTCTTGATGTAGGCATTTATCTCTATGAACTTCTGTCACAGAAATGCTTTAGCTGTGTCGCACATGTTAGCATGTGGAATTTCCATTTTAATTTGTCTCATTGACAAATGAGACACTATAAAATCATTATAAAATAACCTCTGTCTCTTACTACAGTCTTTCTTAAAGTCTGTTTTGTCTGCTAGAAGTATAGCTTACCCCTGCTTTCTTTCCATTTCTATTTGTATGGAAAATCTTTTTCCCTTTACTTTCTGTCCGGAAGCATCTGGTAGGTAGTATATAGATACATCTTGCATAGAGATATGTTTTTTAAAATCCATTCAGCCATTCTGTCTTTGAGGGGAGAATTTAGTCCATTCACACTTGCTTATTTATTTGCTTATTTATTTATTTTGATAGAGACAGAGAGCAAGGAGGGGAGGGGCAGAGATAGAGGGAGACAAAGAATCCCAAGCAGGTTCCATACTGTCAGCATGGAGACCAATGCAGGGCTTGAACTCATGAACCCCATGAGATCATGACCTGAGCTGAAATCAAGAGTCAGATACTTGACCAACTGAATCACCCAAGTTCCCCCATTTACATTTAAGGCCATTATGGCTAGGTATGTACTTATTGCCATTTTGTTAAAACTGTTTTCTGTTTTATAATCCCTTTCTTTTCTTGATCTCTTCCTTTATGACTTAATGATTTTCTGTAGTGGTGTGTTTAGATTCCTTTCTCTTTATCTTGTAGTTTATATACTACAGGCTTTTGCTTTGGGGTACCATGAGGCTTACAAAAAAACAACTTATATACTGTAGTTTATTTTAATGTAAAACAACTTAAGTTTGAACACATCCTAAAGCTCTAAATATTTATGCTCCACCCCAACATTTTTGTTTTGATGCCATAATTTATATCATTTTATCCTGTATATCCAATAACAAATTACTGTAGTTATAGTTATTCCTACAACTTTTGTCTTTTAACCTCCATACTAGCATCATAAATGATGAACCCATCACCTTTACAAAATTAGATTTTTCTGAATTTTACGTATATTTACTTTTAGCAGTGAGATTTGTACTTTTTTGTTTTCCTGTTACTCATTAACATCCTTTTGTTTCAACTAAAAGTAGTCCCCTCAACATTTCTTGTAAGACTGCTTTAGTGGTAATGAACTCTAGCTTTTGATTGTGTGAAAAACTTTCTCTTCTTCAACTGAAGGACAGCTTCACCCAGTATTCTTGGTTGGCAGTTTTTTTCTTTTCCTCTCAGCACTTTGAGTGTATCATTCCACACACTTCTGGCCTGCAAAGTTGCTGCTGAAAAATCCAGTGATGGTCTTACAGGGGTTCCCTTATATGTAAGAAGTTGTTTTTCTGCTTTTATTTTTTTTAAAAAAAAAATTTTTTTTTTCAATGTTTATTTATTTTTGGGACAGAGAGAGACAGAGCATGAACGGGGGAGGGGCAGAGAGAGAGGGAGACACAGAATCGGAAACAGGCTCCAGGCTCCGAGCCATCAGCCCAGAGCCTGACGCGGGGCTCGAACTCACGGACCGCGAGATCGTGACCTGGCTGAAGTCGGACGCTTAACCGACTGCGCCACCCAGGCGCCCCTGTTTTTCTGCTTTTAAGATTCTCTCCTTGTCTTTAACTTTTAACACTTTAGTTATAATGTGTCTTACATGGGTCTCTTTGGGTTCATCTTCTTTGAAACTCTCTGGACTTCTTGGATATGGATGTCTGTTTCCTTCCCCAGATCAGGAATGTTTTCATCCATTATTTTGTCAGATTTTCTGCTCCTTTTTCACTTCTCCATCTGGGGACCCTTATAATATGAATGTTAGTTAGCTTCATAGTGTCCCATAAGTTCCTTAAGCTATCTTCACTCTTGTTCTTATTTTTTTCTGTTTGCTGGTCTAATTGGAGGAATTCCAAAGCCCTGTCCTGAAGTTTACTGATCCTTTCTTCTGCTTCATCTAGTCTGTTGTTGAACCCATCCAGTGCATTTTTCAGTTCAACAATTATTCTTCAGCTCTATGACTTCTTATGTGGTACTTTCTTATATTTTCTTTTTGTTGAACTTCTCCCTTTGTTCATTCATTTTCTCCTGAGCTCAGTGAGCATCTTCATCAGGTAAATAACTTATCTCTGTTTCATTAAGGTCTTTTTCTGAGATTTCATCTTGTTATTTCATTTGGGACATGTTCTTTTGTTCATTTTCTTTGATTTTCTGTGTTGGTTGTGTTAGAGAAAAGAGCCACACTTCCCAGTCTGAAGGACTGGGATCATGTACGAGATGAAACTATTATTCATCCTTGCTCTAGCTCTTTATCTCAAAAACTTTGTGTTTGTCCAAGCAGCCCATTTTATTCCTAATTGCTCCAAACAATTGAGGGCGCTCTAAGACCTGTGAGTATCCCAGAGGGAGGATCTCGGTCAGCACCTAGATTCAGGCTGATGGAAAGCAAGAACCTCAAGCAGCACATTTGAAAGTATGCAAATATACCTCTTTCAGCAGAAGACTGGGTAACAGGCATTATTGTCTGCTCCCTCTGCACTGAGCTCTGGGATGACAGTCAGTTAAGAACCATTTCTTTGTTTGCTACCATCCCACTGAGTCTGGGAACACAAGCCCTGCCAGACACCAGAGCCAAGCTATCAAGGAATGTTTTCTCAGGGTGGCAGTCACAAAACCTAGGGCACCAAAAAATATAAAAGCTCCTTTCGTGGAGACACTGGCAAACTTGGGCCAGGAAAAGTGTGAAGATGGAGAGCACAAGGATGGTGCCCACCAGCCCTCCCGGTCTCTGGAGAGGACGGTAGTCAGCTCCTATACAAGTGTTTAAATAAAAGCATGCCCCACAGGCCATAGCTATAAAGATATGCTAATAAGCTTCTTTTAAAGAGTATTTCAGTCTGATGCTTCTTTGCTGTGCCCTGACGTATAGCTGGTTAAGAACTCTTTTTCAGTTTGTTAAAATCCTGTGGAACCCATGAAAGTAAGACCCCCCTGGACACTAGAGCAAGCAGCCAAGGAGTGTCTCCTGGATGACAGCTGCAAAAATCAGGGCACTGTCTAGCCCTTTAAGAACTATTTCTCAGGACGCCTGGGGCTCGGTCAGTTAAGCATCTGACTCTCGGTTTTGGCTTAGGTCATGATCTCATGGTTTTGTGAGTTCAAGCCCTGAGTCAGGCTCTGCATTGATAGTGCAGAGCCTGCTTGGGATTCTACCTCTCTCTGCCTTTCTCAAAATAAGTAAACTTAATTTTTTTTAATAAAAAATTAAAAAAAATAAAAAAGAACTATTTCCCAGATCACTATAGCCTTGTGGGTCTCATGGACAGGAGGCCCATGGTTTTCAAAGCTAGATGTTTTGGGGATTTATCTCCCAGGTTCAGGTCTTAGAAGCTGTAGTACCGTAAGAGGAGTTCAAAGCCTTTACTCCACAGGGAGAGATTATGAGTTGTGAGATCCCTCTTGATGGTGGGTTACCTTGCCAGGGCTGAGATTCATTGTGAGACTGTGTCTCAGTCTCTCTGACCAATTTTTTTTTTTTTTAATTGAAGTAGAGTTGGCACACCACGTTACGTACTTGCAGGTACACAACACAGTGATTCAACAAGTCTGTATGTTACACTATGCTCACCTCAATTGTGGCTACCAACTGTCACCATAAGACACTATGACAATAACCTTGACTGTGTTCCCTATGCTGCACCTTTCATTCACAGGACCTACTCATTCACTAACAGGAAGCCTGTATCTCCCACTCCCCTCCCCTCTGGCAACCATCAGTTCTCTGTATTAATGGGTCTGTTTCTGTTTTTTCTTTCATTTTAGTTCACTTAGCATAATACCTTCTAGGTCCATCCATGTTGTTACAAATGGCAATCTTATCCTTTCTTATAGCTAATATTCCATTGTCTATGTATGCATTTGTGTATACGCACGCATACACACACGTATCTTCTTTATCCATTCATCTATCAGTGGACACTGGGTTGCTTCCATATCTTGGCTAATGCTACACTAAACATAGGGGTGCATATATCTTTTTGAATTAGTGTTTTTGTTTCCTTTGGCTAAATACCTAGTAGTGGAATTACTGGATCATAGGGTATTGGCTTTTAATTTTTTGAGGCACTTCCATACTGTTTTCCACAGTGGCTGTACCAATTTATATTCCCAACAGCAGTGCATCAAGGTTCCCTTTTCTCCATATTCCTGCCAACAGTTCTTTCTTAGCGTTTTGAAACTAAGCTCTTCTGATAGGTGTTGATATTTCATTGTGGTTTTGATTTGCATTTCCCTGATGATTAGTGATGCTGAGCATCCTTTCATGTGTCCGTTGGCCATCTTTATGTTTTCTTTGGAGAAATGTCTATTCCGATCCTCTGCCCATTTTTTAATCGGATTATTTTTCTGATGTTGAGTTGTCTAAGTTCTTTGTATATTTTGGATATTAACTGCTTATCAGATACATCATTTGAAAATACCTTTTCTCACTCAGTAGGTTGCCTTTTCATTTTGTTGACAGTTTCCTTTGCTGTGGAAAAGCTTTTAATTTTTGGTGTAGTCCCAGTAGTTTATTTTTGCTTTTAGGAGACATATCTAGAAAAATGTTGCCAAGGCTCATGTTCAGTAGATTACTGCCTATGTTTCTTCCAGAAGCTTTATGGTTTCAGGTCTCACATCTAAGTTCTTAATCCATTTGGAGTTTATTTTTGTGAGTGGTGTAAGAAAGCTGTCTAGTTTTATTCTTTTGCATGTAGCTGTCCAGTTTTCCCAGCACCATCTGTTGAAGAGACTGTCTTTGTTGTATATGCTTGCCTCTCTTGTTGAGATTAATTGACCATATAAATGTGGGCTTATTTCTGGGCTCTCTATTCTGTTCCATTGATCTGTCATTTTTGTGCCAGTACCATCCTGTTTTGATCACAATAGCTTTGTAGTATATCTTGACATCAAGGATTGTGATACCTCCAGCTTTGTTCTTTCCCAAGATTGCTTTGGTCATTCAGGGTCTTTGTGATCCCATACAAATATTGGGATCATTTTTTCTGGTTCTGTGAAAAATCCTATTGGTATTTTGATCGGGGTTGCACTGTATTTGCAGATTGCTTTGGGTAGTATGGACATTTTAACAATATTTTTCTAATCCATGAGCATGGAATAGCTTTCCATTTGTTTGTCTTCAGTTTCTTTCACCAATGTTTTATAGTTTTCAGAGTGTAGGTCTTTCAGCTCCTTGGATTAGTTTACTGGTATGTATGTATTTTTTTTTTTAATTTTTTTTTTAACGTTTATTTATTTTTGAAACAGAGACAGAGCATGAACGGGGGAGGGGCAGAGAGAGAGGGAGACACAGAATCGGAAGCAGGCTCCAGGCTCTGAGCCACCAGCCCAGAGCCCGACGCGGGGCTCGAACTCGTGGACCGCGAGATCGTGACCTGAGCTGAAGGTGGACGCTTAACCGACTGAGCCACCCAGGCGCCCCCGTATGTATTCTTTTTTAATGAAGTTAGAATTGTTTTCTTAGTTTTTCTGCTACTTTGTTATTAGTGTATAGAAACACAACCAGTTTCTGTGTATTCATTTTGTATCCTACAACCTCACTTTATTCATTTATCACTTCTAATAGTTCCTTTGGTGGAATCTTTAGGGTTTTCCACATATATAGTATCATGTCATCGGCAAGCAAGTAGTGACAGTTTAACTTCTTCCTCCCCAATCTGGATAACATTTCTTTTTCTTATTGCTGTGGCTAGGACTTTCAGTTCTATTTTAAATGAAAGTGGCAAGACTGGACATCCTTGTCTTGCTCCTGATCTCAGAGGAAAAGCTCTCAGGTTTTCATGAGTAGCAGGTTAGCTGTGAGCTTGTCATATACGGCTTTTATTATGTTGAGGTAGGTTTCCTCTAAACTCCCCACACTGTTGAGTTTTATTATGAATGAATGTTGAATTTTGTCAGATGTCTTTTCTGCATCTATTGAGATGATCATATGATTTTTATTCTTAGTTTTGTTAATGTGGGTATCGTGTTGATTGATATGCTAATATCAAAGCATGCATGCATCCTGGAATGAATCCCACTTAAGGTGAATGATTGATTCTTCTAATGTACTACTGAATGCAGTGTGCTAGCATTTTGTTGAGGATTTTTACATCTGTGCTTATCAGGGATACTGGCCTATAGCTTTATTTTTTTTCATAGTGTCCCTGTCTGGTTTTGGTATCAGGACAATACTGGCCCTGAAGAACATGTTTGGAAGCTTTCCTTCCTCTTCTATTTTTTTTTTTTTTTTTTTTTGGAATAGCTAGTGAATAGGTATTGACTCTTCTTTAAGTGTTTAGTAGATTCACCTGTGAATCCATCTGGTACTGGACTTTTGTTTGTTGGGAGTGTTTTGATTACCAACTCAATTTTGTTACTAGTAATTGGTCTGTTCAGATTTTATATTTTTTCCTATTTCTCCTGGGTTGTCCTATTTGTTGGCATATAATTTTTTTTGTGGTGGTCTCTTAGAACCACACATTCTGTGGTGTTTCGTATTTCTGTGGTGTTGGTTTTTACTTCTGTTTCTGATTTTATTTGGGGCCTCTCTTTTTTTGAGTCTGGCCAAAGGCTTATCAATTTTGTTTATATTTTAAGGAACCAGCTCTTGGTTCCATTGATCTTTTCTGTATTTCTTTTTCTTTTTCTTTCTTTTTCCAGTCCCTATTTCATTTATTTCTGCTCTGGTCTTTATTATTTCCTTCCTTCTACTTAACCTTGGGCTTTGTTCTTTTTCTAGTTCCTTTATTTGTAGGGTTAGTTTATTTGGGATTTTTTTTATTTCTTGAGATGGGCCTGTTTCACTATAAATTCCTCTCTTAGAACTGTCATCGTTGTGTCTCAAAGATTTTGGACCATTGTGTATTCATTTGTTTCCATGTATTTTTCGATTTCCTCTTTGATTTCTTCACTGACCCATTCATTGGTTGTTCAGTAGCATGCTGTTTAGCTTCCATATATTTCTGGGGTTTTTTTCCAGTTTTTTTTTTTCTTGTGATTGATTTCTACTTTTCATACTGTTACGGAGAAAAAAGATGCTAATTTATTAAAACTTGTTTTTGGCCTATATGTGATCTAGTCTGGAAAATATTCCATGTGTACTTGAAAAGAATGTTATTCTGTTGTTTTTAGGTGCAGTGTTCTGTTTACATCTGTTAACTCCATCTGGTCTAATGAGTCATTCAAAGACACTGTTTCCCTATTTTCTGCCTGCAGGATCTATTCATTGATATATGTAGGGTGGTAAAATTCCCTACTATTCTTGTATTTCTGTCAATTTTTCTCTTTATGTCTGTTAATAGTTGCTTTATGTATTTAGATGCTCCAATATTAGGTACATAGATATTTACAATTGTTATATCCTCTTACTTATGTAATGCCCTTCTTTAAAACAAAAGATATAGACTGTAACAAAAGAGAAAGTCTATTTCATCTGATAAAGCACTGCTATCCTATGCTTTGTTTTGTTTTTGTTTTTGTTTTTTTTTTTTTGCATGGAATATGTTTTTCCATCCTTTCACTTTCAGTCTTTAGGCATCTTTAGATCTGAAGTCTCTTGTAGGCAGCATAAAGATGGGTGTTTTGTTTTTTTTTAAATCTGTTCTGCCACCCTATGTTTTTTGATTGGAGCATTCAGATTATTTACATTTAAAGTAATATTGGGACACCTGGGTGGCTCAGTTGGTTAAGCATCTGACTTCGGGTCAGGTCATGATCTTGTGGTTCATGAGTTCGAGCCCTGCGGCAGGCTCTGTGCTGACAGCTCAGAGCCTGCTTTGGACTGTGACTCCTTTTCTCTCTGCCCCTCCGCCACTCATGCTTTGTCTCTCTCTCTCTCTCAAAAAATAAATACCACGTTAAAAAAATTTTTTAAAGGGGGAAGATTTATGCGATCTGAAGAGAAACCAGAGTTATTGACATGTATGTCCTTATTGCCATTTTGTTCATTGGTTTCTGGTTGTTTTTGTAGTTCTTCTCCGCTCATTTTTTTCTCTTGGTCTCTTTCCTTGTGATTGATGACTTTCTGTAGTGTTATGCTTGGCTTTCTCTGTCCTTTTATCTATTACAGGTTTTTGGTTTATCATTACTATGAGCTTTATATATAGCATCATGTCTATATCAAGTGGATGGTCACTTAAGTTTTAGAATGTGTCCAAAGAACTTTTCTACTCCCCCCCACATATAAAAATGCTGTCAGTTTTATATCTTTTTATTCATAATTTCCTTCTAATTATGGCCTTTTCCACATCAACATGTCCCTTTATCATTACTTTCCAGGCTGGTTTAGTGGTGATGTACTCCTTTAACTTTTATCTGGGAAACTTGTGATCTCTCCTTCACTTATGAACGATAACCATGCCGGGTAGAATATTTTTGGTTGTAAGATTTTTTTCTCTCCCAGCTTTTTGCATTCCAGAAGGGAGTAGCATGATACATTCCATTTCTGCTGAAAAATCAGTTAATAGCCTTATGGGGTGTCCTTTATAGGTAACTTTTTGCTTCTTGCAACTTTTAAAATTCTCTTGACCTTTAAACCTGTGGTATTTTAATTATTATGTGTTATGGTGTAGAACTCCATGGGTTTATCTTGTTTGGAACTCTTTCTTCAACTTGGATGTCTATTTATCTCCTTAGGTTAGGGATGTTTTAAATTATTTCTTCAAATAAGTTTTCTATACCTTTCTTTCTTATTCTTTTGGGACCCCCCCTATAATTCAAGTTTTTGTCTGTTTGATGTCCAAGAAATCCCTTAACCTGCTTCACTTTTCAAAATTATTTTCTCCTTTAGCTGTTCTATTGTTTTCCAGATCACTGATCCATTCTTCTGCATCTGGTAATCTACTGCTGACTCCCTGTAATATATTTGTCATTTCGGTTATTGTATTTTCCAACTCTGATTCTTTTTTACATTTTTTTCTTGGTTGAAGTTCTCATTGGGTCCTTCTACTTTTCTCTCCAGTCCAGTTAGTATCTTCATGTACCATCACTTTACACCCATTATGAGGCATGTTGCTTATCTCCATTTAATTTGGGTCTTTTTCTGAAATTTTTTGTTTTTATTTGAAACCTATTCTTCTGTCTCCTCATATTGCTTGACTTTCTGTGGATCCATGAGTTAGGTAGAATAGCTACTTCTAAACTCAAAGGAATGGTCTTGGGTATAGTCATCCCCTTTGTAGACTGTGGGTGCAAGCCAGGGTGTCCTGGGGCTCTCCGGCAGAGGGCACTCTGGTAGGGCACCTGGAACTAAGGCATGGTGCCGCTGGGGGGTCCTGGGATGTTCTGGCAGTGTAACTAAGAGCTGAGGCAGGCATGAGCTGCTCCAGAGCACTCTGTACTGGGGGTACCCAGCTGAAGTTGAAGTGGTATGAGCCTGGAGTACTTCAGGGTGCTTGTGCCTGTGTCACCTTCGTGCAATAGCTGAAAATGTAGTAAGTGCTGAGCAGGGCGGTCCTGGTGTGTGCAGCACTGTGTTGAGGCCACCTCAGGGGGACAGCTGGTGTGCTGTGGGCTAGGGGCCTGGAGGTCACTGAGTTAGGCTGGCTCGGGCACATGGACCCTGCTCCCACCCGTACTGCCAAGCTTAGGGGTGGGGAAGCCTGCCCCTTAGACCCAGGGAGAGGTCCAGCAGCTCTCTTGCCTTGCGGCTGGGTTATAGTGCTAGTTCCTTTGTATTGTAGTTGCTGTTTTAAACTGCAGCCTTTTTTTTTCTGTGCCCTAGGACAGATGAATCCGCTCACAGCTCCTCTGTACTAACTCTTCCCACTTCAGTTCATAATGTCAAGGGTTGGGGGGGTTCCCTTCATGCCCCCAACTCTCTTGATTTGTGACTTCTCGGTCTTCTGTTATGCAGAAGCTGTTCATTCAGCCCTCAGGGGGGAACTGCTCCATAAACAGGTACAGATTTGATGTGCCCATGGAGGAGGGTGAGTTCAAGGTCTTCCTACATTGTCATCTTGGATCAGAACTCCCGCTCTTACCCACTTTAATGTGGGTGTGCTTCTTGTTTGCCTGGTCTGGGGGATCTGCTTACCTGGTTTTTGGGTTTCCTTCAGAAGAAAGCAAATCTCACAGCTGTAGTCTTAGTGTGTCCAGGGAAGGAGGTGAATTTGGGACCCTCCTGTCACCATCTCAACCTGAAACCCTGTGTTGTTTTTTAGAGTGGTCATTGGAAAGAAATGAGGACGGTTTAGAGGAAAATCGCACTGTAAAGGTAAACAAAACCTGTGTGCATTTGGTGAAATCAGTGACATTTCTAGATAGGACATTTGAATAGTGTCAAAGAGATGTTTCTAGGCCATATAAATCTTTGCTAGATGGTCATTTTATCCTGTGTGTCATTCTATAATAGAAGAAAAGTACTTTTTCTCCAGAATTGGCCAAATGGCAGCCAAGTGATAACCATCCACACTGCCTGGCTTCCTGCTAACAGTCACACAGCCTCCCTAATTTCACTGCACACACCAATCTGTGTGATGTGGAGAAGGACAAATCTGAATGTGTCCCTTGGCGGAACAGACCCAGTAGCAAGCTCTGCAACACCGTACAGTTCCAGAAAGACACAAGACCGAAGGAGTAATCTTTGTGTTTTGCACCTATTTGGAAATGATATTGTTCCCCAACACACCAGGTAGGCTTATATCTCCATGACTTCATGCTTGTCTGCTTAGAGAACACTTGCCCATCTTCAGAAACCAAACTCAAGGTGATGGTGGGAAGCCTCCTATCGCCACCTTCCCTCTTTTGTGAACAATGTGCACTCACTTCTCTTGGGTGTATATCTAAAGGTGAGCTTATTTTTTTAGCATTAGAAGGTACTGGAAAACAAATGTCCAAACTGACTGTATCAATATATACTTCTACTAAGAATTTGTTTCAGTTGCCTCACATACTCACCAACATTTGGTGTTACTGTTCTTTAAAATTTGTGCCATCCTGGTGGGTTTGGCATTTTCCAGATGAGTGATGATATTGAGTATCTTTTTATATTTTTATTGCCCTTTTGGATATCTTCTTTAGTGAAGTGTTTGTTCTTTGTGTGTATTCTGGATTCAATTCTCTTTTCAGATGTATACATTCGGATGTAAATATCATCATTCATCATTTAAGGCTGGTACTTACTATGCTGTGTTTTAAGAAATTGTTGCTACCCATCTACCAGCTATGCTAAGTCACAGGGTGGAGAACCTAACACAAAAAAAGCTTGGAACCCTGACGACTGCCACACATAAGACAGAGAAAGCAGCATGTATCTAATAAAGCCACTATTTGTCCTTTCATAAGCCTGACCTTGCAAATCGCCGAAACAGAGCCATTCGGCAGAAATGTATATTTATATGTAGTTAGAGGGACTGGGTTAACTGTAAAATCCCAGTGCTGCAAGGCTTTTAGCAACTGGGTTGAATGACTTCTAATATTGGTATAAATGTTCATATTTGCACATAACAGTCACTTAATAAATTCCTACTGAATGAATACAAAAATACATGGGAGGTAAAAATACAGATATTCTAAAAGTGATTATCAAGGGAATTTTAAAGTGCTTATACATATATATATGTGTGTGTGTGTGTATACGTATATATACACACACACAAATATTCATAAATGGTTTTTGTAGGAAAAGAAATCATGAGAACTCTGGGATTATGGTAAAGTGGCAGCAGCATCTATGATAAAAATAAATTTTTCAAGTCAAGGAATGCCTCAGGGACCAGCTTTGTTTAATATCAGTGGCAGCTCTTGGGAATATGTGGCAAGTATCATAGAAGATACTACATAGAAAGGGACTATAAACCGCTGGAACTGCTAGGAACCTACCAGGCTTTTGGATATATATTAAAAAGCTATCCATTTGAGGAACAATAGAGAAAATCTGAGAAAAACAGATCTGAGGATTGGGAGCTGAGGCTGATACATTTAATGACAGAATCTGTATCTAAAATATGATTCATTAGAAGAGCATATCATGCCCAAAAGTTAAGCTTGGTCTAAGTCCTACAATTTTCCCTGAATGCTTTATGTATTACCTTACTATTGGCTGTAAAGTAAAGGGGCAACCCGAGCTGAGTTTTGTATTAACAAAGGAACGTTAAGAATTTGATTTAAGGATTTTCAAAAGAGAAACATCCCCTGTCATAGTTCAAATAAAGAGATCTTAGAAGTAGCTGGCTGAAGTGATTACCAACAACTTAAACAAAAATCCCATTTTTTGAAATTCAAAGAAAATGAAGAAATCCTATTTGAACTATGGGGCACGATCAAAGAAACCAACTCCTTCTGGGACTTCTAAAACAAGGATAAGAGAGGGAGAAAGGAAAAGAAATCTTAATGGCTGAAAACTCCCCCAAATCTGGGGAGAAATATGGTCATCCAGGCACAGGAAGCTCGAAGATCCCCAAAAAGATTTAAGCCAAAGAGAAGTCTTCACCAAGATACATTATAATCAACTTCTGAAAAATCAAAGACGAAACTTGAAACCAGCAAGAGGAAAAAGAACCATCATTACATACAAAGAACTCCCAATAAGGCTTTCAGTAGATGTCTCAACAGAAACCTTGCAGGAGAGTGGGGTGATATATTCAAAGTGCTTAAAGAAAAAAAAAACTCATCCAAGAATGCTTTATCCTTCATTTCTTTTTTTTTTTCAACGTTTTTTTTTTTTTTTTTTTTGGGACAGAGAGAGACAGGGGGCAGGGGAGGGGCAGAGAGAGAGGGAGACACAGAATCGGAAACAGGCTCCAGGCTCCGAGCCATCAGCCCAGAGCCTGACGCGGGGCTCGAACTCCCGGACCGCGAGATCGTGACCTGGCTGAAGTCGGACGCTTAGCCGACTGCGCCACCCAGGCGCCCCTATCCTTCATTTCTTACTGGGTAGACTTTCTCATACAAACAAAAGGTGAGGAAATTTATCACCACTAGACCTGCTCTACAAGTAATGCTAATTGAGTCTTCAAACTGGAATAGGAGGATGCTAATTAGTAACATAAAAATATATTAAAGTATAAAATTTACTGTGAATATATATTGAAATTCAAAATAGTACAATGGCGGTACATAAATCACTTTGAAATCTAGCATACAAGAGACAAAAGGGTTGAAAATAACCATGGCTACAATATTATGTTAATGGACACAATATAAAAAGATGTAAATTGAGACATGAAGTCAAGGGGTAGAACTTTCTCATGCAATTGAAGTTTTTACCAGCCTAAAAGAGAAGGTTATTAGATACCTTAAGAAAGCTTATGGTAACTGCAGAGCAAAAGTCTATGACAGATAAACAAATGATAAAGGAAGCAAACCACTACAAAAAATGACAGCAAGGAAGGAACTGTAAGGCGATCAGGAAGCAATTAACAAAATGGCTACAGTAAGTACTTACTTATCAATAATTAGGCTAAATTCTCCAATTAGAGGACACAGACTAGCTGAATGGGTTAAAAAAAAAAATGACCCATCTATATGCTGTCTACACAGGACTCACTTAAGCATTGAAAGACACACAGGCTGAGTGGGAAGGGATGAACAAATATTTCAAGTAAATGAAAACCAAAAGAGCAGAGGTAGTTATATGAGATAAAACAAACAGTAAGTCAAAAATTGTAACTAATGGTGAGGCGGTCAATTCATCGGAAGGATATAATAATTTTAAACATCCATGCACCGAATATGAGAGCACTTAGAAATACTAAACAATTGTTAACAGAGAGCAACAGACAGCAATACAAATAATAGTAGACGTCAGTATGCCACTTGTAACAATGGGCAGATGAGACAGATACAGAACATTCCATCCAACAGCAGAATATACGTTCTGAAGTGCACACAAAACATGTCTTAGCAAATTTAGGAGTAAATAATACCAAGTATCTTTTCTGATGCTAATGCCATGAAATCAGAAAACAGTAATAGGAGGCAAGATTCACAATTCACAATTGTGGAGATTAAACAACATACTCATGAAAAAGCAATGGGTGAAAAAAGAAATCAAAAGGGAAGTAAAAAATATGGGATGCAGCAAAAGCAGTACTAAAAGTTCAGAGCAATAAATGTCCACATCTAGAAACAAAAAAAAGTTCTCAACCTCCCTTTAACCTCAAGGAACTTGAGAAACAATAAGCTAACACCAAAGTTAGTGGAAGGAAGGAAATAAAGATCAGGGCAGAAATAAATGAAACAGTAACTGAAAAGTTAATAGAAAAGATCAGTGAAAGGGCACCTGGGTGGCTCAGTCGGTTAAGCATCCAACTTCAGCTCAGGTCTTGATCTCAGTTTGTGGGTTCGACCCCCATGCTGGGCTCGGTGTTGACAGCTCAGAGCGTGGAGCCTGCTTTGGATGTGTGTCCCTCTCTATCTGCCCCTCCCCTGCTTGTGCTCTCTCAAAAATATACATTAAAAAAAAAATCAGTGAAACCAAGTGTGGTTTTTTGGTAAGATAAACAAAATTGACAAACCTTTAGCTACACTCACCACAAAAAGGACTCAAAATCAGAAATGAAAGAGATGTTAAAATGGATACCACAGAAATATAAAGAAACATAAGAGACTACTATGAACAATTATATGCCAACAAACTGGACAACCTAGAAGAAGTGGATACATTCCTATAAATATACAATATACCATGACCGAATCATGAAGAGATAAAAATGGGTTAAAGACTTCTAGAGAAAACATAGGAGGCAAGCTCCTTAACATTGGTCTTGGTGATGATCTTTGAATTTGACACCAAAAGCAAAATAGACCAGTGGGAACACATCAAACTAAAAGGCTTCTACACAGCAAAGGAAACCATCAACAAAAGGAAAAGTTTACCTATAAAATGAGAGAAAATACTTGTAAAAATTTGCACATCATATATCTGATAAAGAAGTCCTAACTCAATAAGAAAAAAAACCCAAAACAATCTGAGTAATAAAGGGGCAGAGGATCTGAATAGACATGTTTCTAAAGAAGACCCACAGATGCCTAGCAGGTATATGATAAAATGCTCAACCTCAGGAATCATCAGGGAAATGCAAATCAAAACCACAATGAGGTATCACCTCACATCCATTAGAAAGATTTACAGAAAAAAGACCAGAGATAACAAATTTTGGTGAGGATGTGTAGAAAAGGAAAACTTTATACACTGTTGGTGGAATGTAAACTGGTATAGCCATTATGGAAAACATTGTGGTTCCTCAAAGTACAAAAGATTTAATTACCATATCATCCAGTATTCCCATTCTTGGATATATACCCAAAGGAATTGAGATCAGTATCTTGGAGAGAGAGCTGCATACCCATATTCACTGCAGCAAGTTATTTCCATATCTCAGCTAAGTAACCATCAATGGATGCATGGATAAAGAAAATTGGTACATATACACAAGAATATTATTCAGCCATGAAAAAGAAGGAAATCCTGCTATTTGTGACAACATGGGAGGCCTTTGAGGGCATGATGCTAAGATAAGTTGGACAAAGATAAATATCACTTAGATATGGGGTCTAAAAATAATGAACTTGTAAAAACAGAATACAGTCATGGTTACCAGGGGCTGGGGGAACTGGGGAGACATTATTTAGGATTACAAACTTATAATAGGCAAGTTCTGAAGATCTTACATACAACAAAATGATTATGGTCAACAATACTGTATTATAACCCTCCACGTTGCTAAGAAACTAGATCTTAACTATTCTCAGCAAAAATTATGTCATGTGATAAAAGTGTTAGCTAATGCTATTGTAGTAATCATACTGCAATGTTTTCAAAGCAACACATCGTGCACCTGAAACTTACACAATATGTCAATCATATCTCAGAAATATGGAAAGAACTCAGCTTTTGTTATTTTTGGTTTGAATTATCCAAGTAATTGCTGCCGTTCTTCCTTTTAATTTTCTAGTGCACTAATACTAGACTGGGGGACTCAACCTTGGCCAATTAATATACTGCAGGCTATGGGATTATTCATTAAAGTAAAAAAAAAAAAAAAAACCAAAAAACATTTGGGGGCCTGACTGGATCACAGGGATTAGTTTGATTCAAGGTTTCTCTCCTTCAGCACAACTAACATCTTGGGCTCGATAGTTCTTTGCTGCGGGTGGGGGGAGGTGTTCTATACACTGTAGGATGCCAGAAGCATCCTACTCACTGCCCCCGCCCCCCCAAATGTGTTACAACCAAAACTGTCTCAGGACTTTGCCAAATGTTCCCAGACATGGCAGGGGTGGAAAGATTCCCTCAGTTGAGAAGCACGGCTAGTCTTTTGTATTATGGAAACATAATGCCCTTTTATTAGCTCAGGGATCAAAATTCTATGGGAATGTCTCTCCATCATTTTTTTCTAAACTAAATTTTTATTTTTATCAACTGAAATCTGGGCAGACTTTTAAAAACCAAGTAGTGCTGGAGCACCTGGGTTGTTCAGTTGGTTATGAGTCTGACCTTGGCTCAGGTCACGATCTTGAGGTTTTTGAGTTCAAGCCCCACTTTGGGCTCTCTGCCCTCAGTGTGGAGCTTGCTTGGGAACCTCTGTCTCCCTCTCTATGCCCCTCCCCTGCCGGTGTGCGTGCACTCTCTCAAAAATAAACATTAGGAAAAAAAGTTCTACAAAGCTTATAATGGAAAAAATAAATGTTCTGCTCTGACCCCTGAGTCTCATTTCTTAGAGCAGCACTGTTCAATAGAACTTTATGCAATGAGGGAAACATTCTAGATCTGTACTCTCTGGTATGTTAGGCACTCACCTGTCCGTTTTCCCTAGTCTCTCTCCATCTTTTGCTTTGGCATTTTAGAAATCTGGTAGCTTATATTCTTGAATCCAGTCAGGAAGGACGTTTGCCTGGTGCATGGCTGTCAAGGCCACAGAATTCCACCTGTTTTTTTCTGGGTTCAGTACAGCACTGCTACCCTCCATTAGGTTTGGTGTCCCCCCTTTCCAGAGAATAAACTTCAGTATTCTGATGGAATCAGGAAGAGGCGGCTGATTTGGGGTTCAATTGCTGTGTTTACAGGAAGAGGCAACAGGCCAGACGTGGCCCATGGTTCTGCTTTGTTGAATTCTGTCAGCAAAGCTTTTTACACCAACTTTTTTTTTTTTTTTTTTTTAAATTTTTTTTTCAACGTTTATTTATTTTTGGGACAGAGAGAGACAGAGCATGAACAGGGGAGGGGCAGAGAGAGAGAGGGAGACACAGAATCGGAAACAGGCTCCAGGCTCTGAGCCATCAGCCCAGAGCCCGACGCGGGGCTCGAACTCACGGACCGCGAGATCGTGACCTGGCTGAAGTCGGACGCTCAACCGACTGCGCCACCCAGGCGCCCCTTTTTATACCAACTTTTGAACAATTTTACCACCCCCTCACCTAGGCCAGAAATACTGTGCGTGTACTCCGGCCCATTTACCTTGGTCATCCTCCTTCCTCAGGGTCCTGTCGACACTGGGCCTGGGCCATCCAATCTTGGGCATTCAGTGGGTCGGAATGATAGTTTGTGGGGGGAGGTAGGGCATGTGGTTTGGGGACCCTTGATCCTGTAGGGAGCAGAGGGGATGTGTTCTCCCAAAGATAACCTATTGACCTGACATGCCCCCAGCACTCCTATATGGAGACGGGGCTGGAAGGAGCTCTGGTTCTGCTGAATTGGGCCTCCCAGCATGCTTTGAAGAGGGAAATGGCTGGTTTCACAGTTGGAGCTTCTGTGAACTTCAAGTGTGGGGTACTTATCACCTTCTTTGTTTTTTGGCCTGGACTCCAATTACTAATTTATGGATAAGTGTGTGTTCCTTACCATGTTCTAACATAAACCAATAAAAATGGGTTATCAAAACTCAAAGGCAGTGGTATTTCAAGGCTGAGTTAGCTGTCCATATCTGACAAGGAACTGCACCTAAAATAAGGCAAGACAGAGGCACGTCTACTAACCACCTTCGAAAACTTGAAGTGGGCTTGGCCAATGTACATGACTGCTAGACTACTGCTGGTCATGATGGTCCCCTCCTGGCTGTCTTCAGATTTGGCCCCCGACACCATCATCAGGATCACTGAATACGTGTTTACCAGAACAAATTTAATACATTAATTTTCCAGAACAGAGTCCTTAAAACCCAAGTTGTCTGAAAGCAGAATGTATCTTATTGCATAGGTCGGTGGTTTACAATCCTGGCTGTACACACCGGGGAAGCTTTTGAACAATATTCCACTCTAACTGAAACAATCTCTGGGGTGGGCATCAGTTGAAAAACTCCCTAGGTGATTGTAATGTGAAGCCAGGACAGGAACCGCTGTTTTATTTTTTTTAAGTTTGTTTATTTTGAGGGAGAGAGAGAGACTGTGTATCAGCATGTGTATCTGAATGGGGGAGGCGGAGAGAGAGGGAGAGGGAGAATCCTAGGCAGGCTCTGCACTGTGAGCGCAGAGCCTAAAGTGGGGCTTAAACTCACAAACTGTGAGATGATGACCCAAGTGGAAATCAAGAGTCAGACGCTTAACGGACAGCCACCTAGGCGCCCCCAGGGACCGCTGTTTTAGTTCAACTTCCTGATTTACTCTTAGCCCTGGCTTTATTTCTCTTGGGCCTGGTCCCACACCTATTTTTATGGCTACTGAAAGTGTATATTTTCAGGGCTGTATACTTTTCAAAACTTTAAAAACCCTTCTTCTATTGCTGGGAAGATGGACCCTAAGCTCATCTTGTCCACGTACACAATTACGTAGCACTCACATCAGTGTAAGTAACCCGGAAAATGACCCAAAGACCGGCAGAACAAAGTCCACAGCTAAACTTAGGGAAGAGGGTAGGAAGGGCAGGAGAGGCGGTGGGGAGCTAAAGGATCTGGACGACAGTCTGTGGGAAGAAGGGGCCTGTGGGTGAAACTGTCACACCAGTGAGCTCATGCTGGATGGATAAATACCCATAACATTTGGCTTTGAAAACCAGAGGGCTGAATTTCATGAGTTCTTACAATCAGCAGGACTTAAAAACTGGAATTAAAAAAAATCAGCAAGCTCAGCTCTGGGAGAGCTGGTAGGGCAAGAGGAAACTGAGTCCCTGCCTTTAAAGAGACAGCACAAAAAACAGACTGGGGAGATCACTTAAGCAGCAGTTTGAGAAATGCCTGGGGCATATGGGAGGGAGAATTGTTTACTAATTTCAGAGCCTATCCTAGAGGGCCAGAGATCATTGGGAGACTCTTCCAGGAACAAAGGAGCTGGCTGGTGCCATTTCCCTCCTCAGCTCCCCACCCCCCCAAGCCTGGCAGAAACACAGAGCCACCTGCATGAACCAGCAGGCACTGACTCTTGTTACCTAACCTGCTAACACCGCAAATCCTGCTTTACCCACCCCCCCACACTTCAGTGGATCCATCTCCTCTAGCCAGGCCTGCCTCAATCCTGGCCCTGCAGGTCTCCATCCCCCAGAAGACCAGCTCAAACCTTGCTAACACTGTGTCCTGCCCTTGCACAAGTTGGGATCTGCCTCCTTCCATTTATTCCTGGCTAAAGCCCATCCAAAGCGATGCTGTTGGCAAGCAGCTTTGACAGGGGCCAGCACCACCTCAAAGTGACTATTACCCCAGGGAGAGGAAAAGATTACCACGGACACCAGTCAGACTATGGCCCCAGCAGTGGGCTGAGGGCAGACAGCTGGTCTGACTGCAGGTACCGCCCACCAACTAAAGCTTCTCAAGGTACAACAGAAGGAAAGTGCCCTGCCGTTTGGTGCTACTGCAGATGGCTGGTCAGCCTCAACTCAAGGCCAGGGTGGCCCCAGACTGGCCCATTAACAACACAGAGACCAAACCCTGCCCCAAACAGGCAAAAACCATTGCAAATGACTGAAGGCAAAAGTGGCTCAGCCACAACAGCAGGGCACAAGCAACAACACATAGGAGACACCCCTGAAGCACCAGGTTCTGGTGAACAGGGGACACTGCACTGTAGGGCACTATAGAACCTCTTTTTCACAGGGCCACTACTTTCAAGAGCAGGAGACGTAGCTGACTTTACTAACTCAGAGAAATAGACACAGAGAGTTAAACAAATGAGGAGACACAGGAATATGTCCCACATGAAAGAAAAGAACAAAATCACAGCAAGATACCTAAGCAAAATGAAGATAATATGCCTGACAGAAAATGTAAAGTAATGATCATTACTTGAGGAAATAGTGGAGGACACAAGTAAGACCCTTAACAAAGACATAAAAAAAGAACCAACCAGAGATGAAGAACACAAATGAAATGAAAAACACACTAGATGGAATAAATAGACTGGAGGAAACAGAAGAACGAATCAGTGACCTGAAGGACAGAGTACTGGAAGGTCATCAAGCTAAGCAGATGACAGGAAAAAAAAATTACACAAAATGAGAGTAGACTTAGGGAACTCAGCTACTGCATCATGTGTAATTAACGTTCACATTATAGGGATCTCAGAAGGAGAAGAGAGAGAAATCATAGCTGACAACCCCCCAAATCTGAGAAGGAAATAGAAATCCAGATTCAGGAGGCACAGAGCTCCTCCAACAAAATCAACCCCAGGATGTCCACACCAAGACACATAGTAATTAAAATGGCAAAAAGTCATGATAATTTTAGAAGCAGCAAGAGAAAAGACAATTACACACAAGGGAAACCCCGTAAGGCTATAAGTGGAGTTTTCAGCAGAAACTTTGCAGGCCAGAAGGGAGGGGCATGATATAATCAAAGTACAGGGAGGAAAAAATGTGCAGTGAAGAATACTCTATTCAGCAAGGGCATAATTCAGAACAGAAGGCGAGAGAGAGAGTTTCCCAAACAAAAGTTAAAGAAATTCATGATCACTCAACCAGCCCCACATAAAATGTTAGAGGGGACTCTCTGAGTGGAAAGGAAAGACCATAAATAAAAGTAAGAAAAGGAGGAAGCAAAGTATACAGTCATACAAGTATATCTGTAAAAATGAGTCAAGGGACTTACAAAATAAAAAGATGTAAAGTATGATACCATATGCCTACAACACTGGGGTGGGGGAGAGGAGTAAAGAATTGGTTGAAATTTAAGCAACCATTAACTTAAGATAGCCTGCTGTATGCAGAAGATGTTATATACAAACCTAATGGTAACCACAAATCAAAAGTAATAGGTATGCAAAAAATAAAGAGACAGGAATCCAGAGAAATATATCACAAAAAAGCCAACTAATTGTGGGAGAAAAGAAAAAAGGAAGAAACAAAGAACTACAAAATCAACTGTAAAACAAGTAACAAAATAGCAATAAATACATACCTATTGATAATTAGTTTGAATGCAAATGGACTAAACACTCCAATCAAAAGACATAGGGTGACAGAATGGATAAACAACAACAACAACTCATCTATAAGCTGCCTGCAAGAGACTCATTTCAGGCCTAAAGACACATGCAGATTGAAAGTGAGTGGATGGAGAAGCATTTATGCAAATGTATGTGAAATGAAAGCCAGGGTATCAATACTTATATTGGACAAAACAGACTATAAAACAAAGACTGTAACAAGAGACAAAGAAGGTATTGTAGAATCATGAAGGGAACAATCCAACAAGATATAACAATTGTAAATATTTATGTTCCCAACATGAAAGCACCCAAATACATAAAGCAGTCAATAACAAACATAAAGTAATCAATAATAATACAATAATAGTAGGGGACTTTAACACCCCACTTACATCAATGGACAGATCATCCAAACAGAACATCAACAAGGAAATAGTGGCTTTCAATGACACATTGGACCACATGGATTTAATAGATATATTCAAAACATTCCATCCTGAAACAGAAGACACGTTCTTTTCAAGTGCACATGGAACACTGTCCAGAATAGATTACATATTAGGCCACAAAACAGGTCTCAACAAATTAAAAAAGACTGAAGTCATACCATGCATCTCTTCTGACCACAATGCTATGAAACTAAGAATCAGCCACAAGAAAAAATCTGCAAAGAGCACAAATGCATGGAGGTTAAATAACATGCTACTGGGGCACCTGGGTGGCTCAGTCAGTTGCGCGTCTCTTGATTTCAGCTCAGCTCATGATCTCACGGTTCATGAGATGGAGCCCCACATCAGGCTGACAGTACAGAGCCTACTTGGGATTCTCTCTCTCTGCCCCTTCCCTGCTCACTCGTGTATACTCTCTCTCTCTCAAAATAAATAAACTTAAAAAAAATAACATGCTATAAAGAATGGGTCAACTAAGTACTCAAAGAAGAAATAAAAAGAATACATAGAAACAAATGAGAATGTAAACACAATGGTCCAAAATGTATGGGATGCACAAAAGCTTTACTAAAAGGGAAGTTTATACAGTACAGGCCTACCTCAAGGAGCAAGAAAAATCTCAAATTAACAACCTAAACTTACACCTAAAGAAGCTAGAAAGAGAACAAAACCCCAAACCAGTAGAAAAAAGGAAATAATAAAAACTAGAGAAGAAATAAATGAAACAGAACTAAAAAAACAACAGAACAGACCAATGAAACCAGGATAAAAACAATTGATAAACCTTTTATCAATTGAAAAGATAAACCTTTTATCTTTGAAAAGATAAAAAACAATTGATAAACCTTTAGCCAGACTCGTCAGAGAGTGTGAGAACGTGCATATGAGAGTGCTCAAACAAAATCAGATATGAGAAAGGACACATGGCAACCAACAGCACAGAAATACAAAGGATTGTAAGAGAATATTGTGAGAAGCTATATGCCAGCATACTGGACAACCTAGAAAAAAAATGGGTGAATTCCTAGAAACATATAACCTTCCAAAAAATCAGGAAGAAAGAGAAAATCTGAACTGATTAACAGCAATGAAATTGAATCATTAATCAAAAAACTCCCAACTAACAAAAGTCCAGGACCAGATGGAGTCACAGGTGAATTCCACCACATATTTAAAGAAGAGTTCAAACTATTCCAAAAACAGAAGAGGAAAGAAAACTACCAAATTCATTCTAAAAGGCCAGAATTACCCTTATAACAAAACCAGATAAAGACACTACAAAAAAGGAGAACTACAGGCCAATACTTCTGATGAACATAGATGCAAAAATACTGAATAAAATACCAGCAAACTGAATCCAACAATACATTAAAACAATCATTCACAACCTTCCTAGGTTGCAAGGGTGGATCAGTATTTGCAAATCAATCAATGTGTGATACATCACATCAACAAAAGAAAAGTAAAAACCATATGATCATTTCAACAGACACACAAAAAAGCATTTGACAAAGCACAACATCCATTCATGATAAAAACCGTCAACAAAGTACGTTTAGAGGGAACAAACCTCAACATAATAAAGGCCATGTATGAAAGACCCACAGCTAAAATTATATTCAATGGTGGAAAACTGAGAACTTTCCCAAGTCAGGAACAAGATAAAGATGTTTACTCTCACCACCTTTATTAAGCATGGTACTAGAAGTCCTAGGCGCAACAATAAGACAAGAAAAAGGAATAAAAGACATCCAAATGGTAAGAAAGAAGTAAAAATTTCACTATTTTCAGATGACATGATACCATATATACAGAGCCCTAAGGTTAGTAAGGTCACAGGATACAAAATCAATGTACAGAAATCTGTTGCATTTGTATACAATAATAATGAAAGAGCAGAAAGAGAAATTAAGAAAACAATCCCATGTTTTCTTGGACCAAAAATAACAAAATACCTAGGAAGAAACTTAACCAGGAGGTGAAAGACCTGTTGTCCTCTGAAAACTATAAAACACTGATGAAAGAAATTGAAGATGACATAAACAAATGGAAAGATAATTCCATGCTTATGGATTAGAAGAACAAATATTGTTAAAATGTCCATACTACCCAAAGAAATCTACATATTTTAATGCAATCCCTATCAAAATATCAGCAGCATTTTATATGGAACTAGAATAAACAATCCTAAAATCCATGTGGAACCACAAAGACCCTGAATAGCCAAAGCAATCTTGAAAAAGAAACACAAAGCTTCACAATTCCCGATTTGCAGATCTATCGTAGTATTCAAAACAGTATGATACAGGCACAAAAACAGATACATAGATCAATGGAACAAAACAGAAAGTCCAGACATAATCCCATGATTATATGGCCAATTACTCTTTGACAAAGGAGGCAAGAATATGCAATGGGAAAACGACAATCTCTTCAAAAATGGTACTGGGAAAACTGGATTGCTACATGCAAAAGAATGAAACTGGACCACTTTCTTACACCATATACAAAAAAGAAATTGAAAATGAATTAAGGACCTAAATGTCATACCTGAAACCATAAAATCCTAGAAGAGAAAACAGGCAATGATTTCTTTGACATCAGCCAAAGCAACTTATTTCTAGATATGTCTTTTGAGGCAAGGGAGACAAAGCAAAAATAAGAGAGTGTGTGAGAAAAATAAAAAGTAAAAAACACCAAATAAGAAGCTTCTGCACAGCAAAGGAAACTAGCAATAAAACTATCAGGCATCCTAGTGCATGGGAGAAGATATTTGCAAATGACATATCTGATGAAGGGTTAGTATTCAAAATATATACAAGAACTTAACTCAACACCTAAAAACCAAATAATCCAATTAAAAATTAGGCAAAAGACATGAACAGGCATTTCTCCAAAGAAGATATCCAGATGGCCAACACACACATGAAAAGATGCTCAGCATTACTCATCATCAGGGAAATGCAAATCAGATTCACAATGAGCTATCACCTCACACCTGTCAGAATGGCTAAAATCGACAACACAAGAAACAAGTGTTGGTGAGGATGTAGAGAAAAAGGAACCTTCATACACCCGTTGATGGGAATGCAAACTGGTGCACCATCGAGCAAAACAGTATGGAGGTTCCTCAAAAAGTTAAAAATAGTACAACCATATGATTCAGGATTCATACTTCTGGGTATTCACTCAGTATGAAAACACTAACTCAAAAGGGTATATGCACCCTATGGTTATTGCAGCATGATTTACCATAGCCAAATTATGGAAGTAGCCCAAGTATCCACTGATACATAAATGAATAGAGGAGAGGTGGCATAATATACAATGGAAGATTATTCAGCCATAACAAAGAACGAAGTCTTGCCATTTGTAACAATAGTAATGGATCTAGAGGTTATAATGCTAAGCAAAATAAGTCAGATACCATACAATTTCATTGCTATGTGGAATTTAAGAAACATAACAAAGGAAAACAAACCAAAAAATAGACTAACTATAGAGAACTAATGGTTGACAGAGGGGAGGTGGGTGGGAGGATGGGTGAAACAGGTGAAGGGGATTAAGAGTACACTAAGCCTGGGGTGCCCGGGGGGCTCAGTTAAGTGTCTGCCTCTTAGTATCGGCTCAGGTCAGGATCTCACAGTTCGTGCCCTGCATCGGGTTCTGCACTAGCAGCATGGAGCCTGCTTGGGATTCTCTCTCTCCCTCTCTCCCTCCCTCTCTCTCTCAAAATAAATAAACTTAATTAAAAAGTTTATTTAAGAGTACACTTATCATGATGAGCATTGAGTAATGCAGAGAACTGTTGATTCTCTATAGTGTACCTCTGAAAACAATATAACACAGTACGTTAACTATACTGGAATTAAAAAAAAACAAAACACAACAAACCCTCTTTCTTACTTTTTGTGAAACGAACTCTTACAACCTTCCAGCCCCCAAAATTTGTGATTCTAAAACACCACGAAAACCAAGACCCAGAAAATTGAGCCTGGTATAATTTGCACTGAGAAAGCTAGTGGGAGAGGTGCAGCCAGCACACAGGAATATTCTTTTCTCTTTTTTACCTCTCTCATATCAATCAGAACAGCATTCACTTTTTCCTCACGTTATACAATTATTTTGGCTTAAGTACACTGAACTTGTTCTCTCAATTAACCTGTCTGGAAAATGATACAGATGATGGAAATTCCGAAGAAAAAGTTTCCACTGCCACCTTCCCCTCTCAGTAAGTTTTTACTCTGTTCTTATCTGAAAATCTGTTTTAATAACAAAATGTGCCTTTTAGCCTTGAATCCTCATCAGTCCCAACCACTGCTGTGGCTTACATAAGTTTCTTCTTGCAGTATTATCTGTTAACTCACTTAGAACAGACACAACTATTGAATGCGTTCATAATGCTTACGCCAGAAACACGAGGCTGCCTCCATCAGAAGAGATCAACTAACTGCCCTACAGAACAAAGACCCAGGCTGAACAAAAGCCCCATCCAACCTTCCCCAGAACACGCAGACGTCATTGGCATTGTACATTCTAAAGAGCAAAGATGGATCTAATCTTTTCCGTGAATCTGCCTCACTGGGGAAAAACACTGATTGCTGAGATTAGTCTTGTAATAACAATGCCTCCACTCAGCGAACAAAATTTAGGACAGCACCTGAAAGTTTTGTGGGTTAGTAACATGTCAAGAACTCTCTATTGCTATTATTTGCAATGCAGCAGTACTATGTCCTTAGGTGCTCTCCTAGCTAGAACTGTGTGTGGGCTTTCCTGGGTGATGAAAAGTAAGTAAAAAAAAAAAAAAAAAAAAATCCTGTGTTTGAAGAGCTTACTATTCAAGACACAGATGCAGAAACAGAAGGACCTAAAGATGGAACAACTTGATAGATGTGCAACAAATACGTCAATGAAATAACCACTTTTACTGAAAATAAGATGGGATGCAAGTATCTTCATATGTTGCAAAGGATGAGTCATTTCAGGCTTGTATTTTCAGATACGGCGACAACCTGACATATGTTCAGTTGGCTGTTTGCCTGAAGAAATATTAGCCACTTAACCAGATATCAGGCCTGGAGGACAAATACGGGTCCAGGGTCACTGCTTGGGGTTGGGCCCACCCTGGGGTTGCAGAGGATCATCAAAGGGATGGGCTGGATCCCAATTCCCATGGGATCTTGGAAAGCCCTAAGTAAACAGAACCTCTCCCAGAATGCCATGAGTGGGAGTGGGTCCCCAGAACTGTCTCACTGGTCCTAAACTCACCCAGTTCAGTAGCTGGGTCCTTGGACTTTCTCCAGTCTTGGGGACGACTCCAGCTGTACATGGACTCGTTCTGGCTGGGATTAAACTCATCTTCCATTAGTTACTCACTTAAAATTCTAGAAGTTTTCTGATCTGCTTTTGTGTACAGAAAAATATCCAAAACTACTTTCGAAAAATTAATATCCCATTAATTAAAGTTACCAATTTCAAGTCCAATTTCTTCTTAAACTTACTGATTTGAGCTCAACTCCCAAATCTTATTATTCTCCTAATCTATCAAATGTTAACAATTAACACTTATTTTTAAAAGGGCTTTTGCAGCCTAATTAACTAATTTCCTTTAACATCTTAAAATACACTTATATACTTAATGTACTGATTTTCTAAGCAGTTAGTTCAGTGACTGCTGATTTAACAAGAAAAACCTTTAAAATACTTTAAATATTCGTGTAAAGCTGATTAAACATATAAACATGGTGAATATTAAATCCTCTTAAACGTTTCAATTTTACAAATTTACTAAAACTTTACCCTATACCCCTCAACTTAATACTGCAAATATAAATCAATTATAAACTACATTTTAAATTGGAATCACAAAGTTGATCTCTTGCTCTAATAGACCAAATTCTCTAAAACACAACAAATTCTTTTTTTTTTTTTTTTTAATTTATCTTTGAGAGAGACAGAGTGCCAGCAGGGGAGGGGAAGAGAGAGACAAAAACACAGAATCCGAAGCAGGCTCCAGGCTCTGAGCTGTCAGCACAGAGCCCAACGCGGGGTTTGAACCCACGAACTGTGAGATCATGACCTCAGTTGAAGTCGGACACTTAACCGACTGAGCCACCCAGGTGCCCCAACAAATTCCTAAAATATCAAACATGAACAAATTATTTCTGAACCTAAAGCAGAAATTTTAATATTACAGATTTTATGTACTTTATTATTTCTGTACTTAATTTTAATTTTTTTCTTGGATTAAAACATAAATATCCACTAAGGGGATAACTATGTTATTCCAAATAATTTGGGGTTGCTTTTCTAGTGGACTGAGGTTACACATGGATAGCTGTTTGGCCAGGAGATGTCCCAACAGGGAAAGAGAAGTAGGACCCTCTTCTATGGTTGCTATACCAGGGATTCCAGGATTTAAAGGGCCCATCTCCCTGGATAAGTTCGCTCATTATGTAATTTCTCTCTACTAACAGCCTCTGCAACCTGCTCTCAGACTGTGGCAAACTTCCATCACTGCTTCGTTAGGTCTCCATGTCTGTTTCTCTGAAGATATTTACATGTTACCCTATTGGATTCCTACCTTTTAAGGCTTTGCTGACTCTACAGTCCCGATAACCAGATATTCTTGGGTTCATGAAGCAGAGGAGCCTGTAAGGCCCAGCTATTTGAAATATCCCATGTGAATCTGGTGTTAATGGAATGACCCCAAAGCAGGTGGGAACTGAGGAGAGAGGAAGGGTCAGGAAAGAAAGGTGCTAAGCTGCTTGGGACTCAACTAGCAACCCCATAAAACTTAATGGGATCATGGAAAAGCAATTTGATGCCCTGGCTTCCAGGGCCCTAAAAACTTGGCATCTTCTTGTGGCCATTTGTGGGCGCACAGGCTTCTAGAGTCTCTGCCTCCTCCTGAGGTCCCGCTTGGGCTTGTTCATGACACAAGGTCCTGCTCCCATTACTTCGGTTACAGAGCCAAGAAAGAACCCCCTCCCTAAGGGAAAGGAAGCGAAACAATGGGGTGAGTAACTGGATTCACTCCTGAACAAATACACACAGCCTAGGGTGGTCACACAAACAGCATAGCAGGAGTCTGAAGTTATGTGTAACAGAAAAAGTTATTAGTTCCGACCTTACCGCATTTATTCTGATGAAAAGGAGATGAAAGGCCTTTTTATAGTATTGGAATAGGTTATAAAGTTGTTTCTTTATTCAACAATGCCCAAGCTCTGGAAGCTTCCTCCATGATCGTGTTTATTATTTAACTGTTTTCATTGATCCTTTCTACAGCCTTCTCAAAAGACGGTGATCCAAACTGAATTTTGTCCTATAAGACTGAACGTACTACCCTTTCAGTTGTCGAGGACAGAAACTCGTCTCATGCTTTTTAATAAAGGAAAATGTAATACTGAAGAAACACTCATAGCTGCAGAAGTGCAGTGAGCCACAGGAATAAGTGGAGCTAAGGATTCACATGCAGCGCAGTCCATTCTTTTCTCTTCTCTGGCTTTTTCTTGTTGGTCAGCACCATTCTTCTCTCTCACAGCGGTGTGGCTTTCTCTATGTGGTGGAAAACACAGCTGCTAACTGCTCCATAGCTTTACATGTTAGAGCTTCAGCCACCTGGAGGGAGACTAACTTTTCTTTCCCAGCCAATACCAGTTCCCCAATGCCAAAATGACATCAATGCACGGTCTAAATAGTTCAACTAGAGCTGGGAGGCAGGACTGGGTTATCCTACCCTGGTGCTCCGCATGTACCTGTGTGAATGGGGGAGACTTGACAACCAAGTACTAGGAAGGGAATACCTTACTTGGCCACGATACAGAGATGACCAGTGCTAAACGTGAACAGAAGAACGTCTTAACCCTTATACTTCATATCGTAACTTAGATGGTTCAACATCAGGCTTTGTCTTAAATAAACTACATTTCTCATTTACATTGAATGTCTTTAGAATCTGAAAAGGTAGAACATAAAAAAGAATCTTACTTATATGAAAGTTAGGTGACAAATAAATTGCAAAACCTAATTTCCTGGAAATGTGTAGGGAGTGTAGTCAATAACTTAATGACAGGTGTGATTTCAGCCTGGCTGTATTAGGCATTTTCTTTACTTCTCTTTTTAAGGAAGATACCCTTCTCTTTTGAGGTCCAAGGGAGAAAAATCCATTTGTAGTTTCTGACAGCAAATATTACAGATAAGCGATATATTGGGATCAGACTAAGATGACATGTATTTTGTAATTTTCAAAGTTATATACATATATTGTCAAGCGCACATGGAAGATTCTCTAGGATAGATCACGTGTTAAACCACAGGCAAGTCTTGATAAATTTAAGAGTTTTGAATCCTATCCTATCAACCTTTTTTTTTTTTTACCACAATGATATGAAACTAAAAATCAATTACAAGAAGAAGACTGGAGGGGCGCCTGGGTGGCGCAGTCGGTTAAGCGTCCGACTTCAGCCAGGTCATGATCTCGCGGTCCGTGAGTTCGAGCCCCGCGTCGGGCTCTGGGCTGATGGCTCAGAGCCTGGAGCCTGTTTCCGATTCTGTGTCTCCCTCTCTCTCTGCCCCTGCCCCGTTCATGCTCTGTCTCTCTCTGTCCCAAAAATAAAAATAAAAACGTTGAAAAAAAAAAAATTTAAAAAAAAAAAAAAGAAGAAGACTGGAAAATTCACAAATACATGGAGATTGAACAACACAGTACTGAGCAGCCAAAGGGTCAAAGAAGAAGTCAAACGAGAATTCAAAAATTACCTTGAGAAACACACAAATGTAAATACAACATACCAAACCTGTGAGATGTAGCAAAAGCAGTTCTGACAGAGAATTTTGCAACAATCAATTCCTATATCAAGAAACAAGAAAGATCTCAAATAGCCTCACTCAACACCTCAACGAAGTAGAAAAACAGCAAACAAAACCCAAAGGTAGTAGAGGAAGGAAATAACAAAGATCAGAGCAGAAATACGTTAAAGAGAGATTAAAAAGACAATAAAGAAGATCAATGAAACTAAGAGGTTTTTTTTTTTTGTTTTTTTTTTAATTTTAATTCCGGTAAAGTTAACATAGTGTTATATTCATTCCAGGTGCACACTATAGCATTTCAACAATGAAGAGGTGATTTTTTAGAGATAAACAAAATTGACAACCTTAGACAGACCCACCAATAAAAACAGAGAGGACTCAAATAAAATTAGACATGAAAGTGGTGTTACAACTGATACCACAGAAATACAAAGGATCAAAGATTCAAAGATACTACTGTGAACAATTATATGGCAATAAATTAAACAGCCCACAAGAAATGGATAAATTCCTGGAAACATACAACCTACCAAGACTAAATCATGAAGAAACAGAAAATCTAAACAGATCAATTATTAGTAAGGAAAGTGAATCAGTAATCAAAACCTCCCAATCAACAAAAAAGTCCAGGACCAGATGGCTTCAGTGGTGAAATCTACCAAACATTTAAAGAATTTATGCTAATTCCTTCTCAAACTCTTCCAAAAAAATAGAATTGGAGGGAACACTTTCATTTTATGAGGTCAGCACTGCCCTGATACCAGAACCAGACAAGGGTATGACAAGAAAAAGAAATTACAGGCTAATATTCCTGATGAACGTAGATATAAAATTCCTTAACAAAATATTAGCAAACTAAATTCACAAGATGTTAAAAACATCATACACCATGTTCAAGTGGGATTTATTCCAGGATTACAATGGTTAAGCATTAATCAATGCAATATACCACATCAACAAAATGAGGATAAAACATACATGATCATCTCAATAGATGCGGAAAAAGCATTTGACAAAATTCAACTCCCAGTTACGATAAACACTCTCAACATACTAGGTATGGAGGGAACATACTTCAATATAATAAAGGCCATATGGGACAAGTGAACAGCTAACATCTTACCCAATGGTGAAAACTGAAAGCTTTTCCTCTAAGATCAAGAACAAGGCAAGATGGCCACTGTCACCACTTTAATTCAATATAGTATTGGAAGTCCTAGCCAGAGTCATTAGACAAGAAAAAGAGATAAAAAGCATCCAAATAAAAAGGAAGAATGAAAACTGTCTCTTATTTGCAGATGACACTATATTGTATATAGAAAGCCTTAAAGACTTCACCAAAAACCAGTTAGAACTAATAAATTCAGTAAAGCTGCAAGATACAAAATCAATACACAAAAATCTGTTGCATTTATATACACAAATAATGAACTACCAGAAAGAGAAATTTTAAAAATCCCATTTACAGTTGCATCAAAAATGAAATGAAATGAAATGAAATGAAATGAAATAAAATAAAATAGCTAGGATTCAATTTAAGCAAGAAGATAACAAATTTGTATACTGAAAACTGTAAGGCGTTGGATGAAAGAAACTGAAGATGACACAAGTCAATGGAAAAGTATTCCATGCTAATGGGTTGGAAGAATTAATACTGTTAAAATGTCCAGACTATCCATGGCAACCTACAGATTTAATACAATCCCTATCAACATTCCAATGGTATTTTTCATAGGAATAGAAGAAACGGTCCTAAAATTTGGATGGAATCACAAAAGACCCCAAATAGCCAAAGCAATCTTGAGAAAGAATAAAGCTGGAGGCATCATGCTTCCTGATTTTAAACTATATTACAAGGCTAGAGTAATCAAAACACTGGTATTGCCATAGAAACAGACAAATGGATCAACTGAAACAGAACAGAGAGCCCAGAAATAAACACATGTCACATGTATGTATGGTCAATAAATTTATGACAAAGGAGCAAAAAAATACGAGGAAGACAATGTCTTTAATAAATAGAGTTGGGAAAACTACACAGCTACATGCAAAAGAAGGAAACTGGACAACCATCCTACACCACTCACAAAAATTAACCTGAAATGGATCAAAGATTAAAATGTAAGATTTGAAACCATAGAACTCCTAGATCTTTGACACTGTTTTGGCAATAATTTCTTGGGTAGTCACCCAAAGTAAAGGCAACAAAAGCTAAAACAAACAAATGGGCATACATAAAAACTCAAAATGGATGAAAAACTTGAACGTAAGACCTGAAACCTAAAGCTCTGAGAAGAAAACACAGACGGTAAGCTCTTGACATTGGTCTCGGTGATGACTTTTTGGATTTGACACCAAATGCCAAGGTGACAAAAGCAAAAATAAGTAGGACTAAATCGAACTAAAAAGCTTCTGCACAGCAAAGGAAATCATCAACAAAATGAAAAGGCAACCTACCGAATGGGAGAAAATATTTGTAAATCATTTATCTGATAAACGGTTAGTATCCAAAATCTATGAAGAACTCTACAACTCAATATCAAAGAAACAAACAAAAAACCCAATCTGATTGAAAAATGAGCAGAGATCTGAAAAGACATTTTTCCCAAAGACATATAGATGTGCCAATAGACACACGAAAAGATGCTCAACATCACTAGTCATCAGGGAAATGCAAATCAAAACAATAATGAAATATTACCTTACACCTGTCAGAATGGTTATTTTCAAAAAGAAAAGGAATAACAAGTGTTGGCGAGGGAGGACGTGGAGACAAGGAAACCCTTGTGCACTGTTGGTGGGAATGTAAATTGGTGCAGCCACTGTGAAAAACAGTATGAAGATTCCTCAAGAAGTTAAAAATAGAACTACCCTACTATCTGGCAATTCCTTCTGGGTATTTATCTGAAGGAAACAAAAACACTAACTTGAAAAAATACCTGCACCATGTTCTTTGTAACACTGTTTATAATAGTCAAGACACGGACACACCTTAAGTGTCCACTGGTGGATGAACAGATAAAGAAAAGTAATACACACACACACACACACACACACGAATATTACTTGGCCATAAAAAAGAGAACATGCAACAACATGGATGGACCCTGAGGACATTATGCTAAGTGAAACCAAGTCAGGGAAAGACAAGGGCTGTGTTATTTCTCTTCTCTGTGGTGTCTAATAGATACAGAGAACACACTGGTGATTGCCAGTGGGAGGGGGTGAGGGTGGGTGAAATGGATGAAACTGGTCAAACGGTACAAACTTCCAGTCAGGAAATAAGTCAGTCACGGGGATATAACATACAGCATGGTGACTACAGCTACAGAATACTCAGTTACCTACTGGAAGTTTCTAAGGGTAGATATTAAAAGTTCAGGTAATGGAGGGGCGCCTGGGTGGTTCAGTGAAGCATTCAACTTTTGATTTCAGCTCAGGCCTTGATTTCATGGCTTGTGAGTTTGAGCCCTGCATTGGGATCTACACTGACAGAACTGAGCCGGCTTGGGATTCTCTCTCCCTCCCTCTCTGTCCCTCCCATGTCTGTGATCTCTTTCTCTCTCTCTCAAAATAAATAAATAAACTTAAAAAAAGGTTCTGGTGATGGATGTTAACTAGACTTACTGTGACCATTTTGCGACACATACAAATCATGATGTTGTACATCTGAAACTACTATTATTTTTGTTAATTGTACCTCAATCAGCAAACGCCAGAGAAACAAATCATCACCAAGGTTCCTGAAGTATAGAACAAAACATGTTGGTCCAGATTCATTAGCTTCAGTCAAAAGAACATGAATCGGTAGGTATGATGGTATATGCATTTTTATCAAATACTCTAGGAGATGTTGATGCAAGTGTTCAGAAAAATAAATTCTATATATATATTTTGTATAATATATTCTGCAAAAGCGGAAGAGGGCATTTGAAAGCTAATATGGTCACTTCTCCCAAAGGAAGTTTATCCAGATGTTTCTAGAAGTTTTTGCTCTGGGTGACAGTGAATCTTAGCATCTATGAGGACAAATACTGCTTGACTAAAGTAAATAAAAATTCTTAGGCTTTGAAGGTTTAATTAGCAGTGTTTTGATAAACAGAATCAGCCTTGCACTGCAAGTCTTACAAAGTGTGAATCCATTTGTCCCCCCAAAGTATCTCCTAACATACTATAGAATTTATTATCTGTCTCCTCCTGCTCGTATAGAAATTTCATGAGGGTGGGGATTTCTGCCTTGTTTACTGCTGTGTTCTGAGCTCACAGTGCCTGGCACAGAGTAGGTACTCTGTAACTTGGGTGAATGAACAACTGGTTCAATTTAGGCATGATGTAAATTCCCTGTGACCTACACATTACAGGTCTGTGTTGACGCCACAAACTGCCGTAAGGATTAATTATGGGAGCGGATGGCGTTGCGGGACTGATCTTATTCCCAAGGGCCAGCACGAGAGCAGCAGCGTCCGGTGGAAGCCACAGGGCCTTGTGTGGGCAGAGACCAAGGAACATGGCCACACAGGAGGCAGGCCATACTTTCCCTAGGTGGGTGGCCTTGTCTTTTACTGGGAGAATACTCAAGTTTCTGCTCTTGCAACCTCCATTCCTTATAGACATTTTTACAATGGCTATAAACTTATGGTATTGTAAATCATTAACCTGTATCGCCCAAAATGGGCCTCATCCCCTTCTTTAGAGTGAAGCTGCCAAGTGCTGCGATAGGCAAACTGCACGTGCTTACTAAGCATTACTGAGCCCCACTCGCTCAACTGGCTTTGGGGTCAGATAAGAGGATTCCTGGTTACTAATGCATGTTAAAATGCTGCTTTAGACATCCAATTCAAGAGTAAAGGAGCACTGTATTTGTTTATATTTTACCTAGTATATTATAGTTTTTACATATTCTAAATACAAACCCTACAATGTCTATGCAGTAGACTTTAATGAAAGGCCCTCCAAACTATCCCTAAAAATGACTGAAAATATGTGTATTTTTTGCCAATGTTTATTATTTAACTTTTCAAGTATAGAAAAAATGTTGAAAGAATAGTACTAGGAATGCCCCACATACCACAGTTATTTTGTCTCATTTTCTTTATTTACATATGTACAGAAAGATTTTATACGTGTGTATATTTTACCCTTCAATTTGTCTATATGTATACACCTATTTATGAGAATACATATATGTAGTAGGATCAATATATAGCTTTTTGCTGAACCCCCTGAAAGCAATGTGTGGCTCTCATAACATTTTATTCTTACATATTGCAGCCTGCATCTCCCAAGAATAATGTAGGCATATCCCATTTATGTGGTAGAGGTGAGCACATGTTCATATGTATCAGTCAAGTATCTTGAATTCTTGTTTCAGGCAGAAAGGTGCCAGAATTGTTATATTCTGGAGAGAGGCCCCAGAGGCTGGGAGGTCCTGGCAGCCACCAGTTCAGCTAATGGCAGAGCCACCTGTGTGCATGTGAAACCTTAGTGAGCCACTTATTAGCTCTGTGGCCTGGGGCAAGTGGCTTACTAGCTCTGAAGATGATGATAGCGATAACAGCAGCAAACACCTACTACCTTACTATGTGCCAGGATTTACTATTCTAGATCTTCTCCCTAGGAGGGACATCTCCAAGATGGTAACATAGGTAATTGCTACCTTTACTCCCCTTCACAAGAATAAGCACAACTAACAACTATTTGTGAATGAGACACCACTGACAAAATCGTAGACCTGGGGGGCAAGGCTGATGCACCCCCTGCACCACAGAAAACAAGACATTCATTTAGAAGGGTAAGAGAAGCAACTACACCTTGACCGCATTGCCCCATCCCCAGGACAGCACAGCACCATGCAGAGAGGTCTCCCTTGAGCCTCCAGTGGGAAGAGAGAGCCCAGGGTGGACATCCTGCTCTGCCAGCATTGTACGTTGCTCCTTGGGAGCTCCCACTCCTGTCTCACCTCATGAGGATCATGAGGGCATCTGCAGAGCTTGACGACTGGAAATCTGATCATGATGGAGAAGGTGGGAGGGGCTTGCAACCACCAGTAGTCGGATCTTGGCTGAGTTTCTACCTGCAGCACCCAAGCAGTAGTCCCAACCGACCTTGCTCATCTGCAGAGCCAAGATGGTGGCACAGTCTGACCAGGGAACTAAAACACAGGTCTGCCTGATTCAGGACTCACGCCTTCACAGTTCTGGAGCCCGGTCTGTCCTCTCACCCAGGCAGGGGAGCTGAGTCACAGTCCTGTCCACTGCTGAGTATAGCTCCTGGTCCCGCCTAACCAGGAAGCCACACTGGAACACCTGAAAGCTGCACAGTCCAGCCACACTTGAGTGGAGTCCAACAGGCAGAAGAGACACAGAAGAAAGCCAGTGGCACCATTCAGCCAGGGTACCTGAGGTATGTGTTGACTTGAGTCAAGACCACACAGAGCCTTGTCAGGCTTGGAGCCAGTTCTCTGTTCCACCCAGGTAAGGGGGTTAATTCAGAGTTCCATCAGAACAGCTGGGAAATTACATGAAGTCAGCTCTCCTACTCTGTCTGGAAAAGGGAGCTAATTCATAGCTTCACTCTACTGAGGGTAGCTTTGAGCCCTGCCCAACAGGGAAGCCTGGCCTGAGCACCTGGGTAACAGCTTGGTCCAGCAGCGCTAGAGAAGAAAGCCCAATGAGCAGCCCAGCCTGTCTTCAGAGGCAAGCTGGTGACCCAGTCTAGGCAGAGAGTTTGGTGTACAAGTCTGCCTGATTAGCTCCCCAGACAAGAGTCTTGTCAGCTTTCGGGTATACTCTGTGTGCCATGTCCCCTGGCCCCTTACCCCTCTGGGACAGGGAAGCTAACCTGTAGCCCTGTCCCGTGCTGAATACAGCCTCCATCCCTGCTAACCAGGAAACCTAACAAGAGCTCCTGGGAATCTCAGTAGCCCACCCTGCAGCCCTGATTACTGTGGCATTTGAGCAGAAAATCCAACTAGTAGCTCTGTATCCACAGAGCCAATATTGTAACCTCATCTGTACAGGGAGCTTAATGTGTAGGTCTGTGTGATTTGATTCCCAAAGAGCCTTGCCAGACCTGGGGACTGCTCTGCAACCGTGCAGGGAAGAAAATTTATTGCCACACCCAAAGCAGAAGAGCCTCCAGCTCTGGAAACCTAATCAGAGCTTCCAAGAATCTGTATAGCCCAATTTATAACTCCTATTATAGAAGCACTGAGTGGAGAGCCCAGCCAGTGGGCCCACTCATCTCAAGAGCTGGGACAGTGCTCTGTCAGGCCACAGAACTTGGTGCATAGTTCTGACTAATGTGATCCCCAAACAAGAGCCTTGCTAGTCTTGGAGCCTGTATGGGGCCCTGCCTGGGCAGAGAAACTAATTTGTAGCCCCATCCACTACTGAATACAGCTGTCAGCCCACCCAACTAGGAGACCTAAACAGAGCACATGAGAAGCTGTGTAGTCCGCCCTACAGCCCTGCTTACAGTGACAAATGAATGGAGAGCACAACACAGGGCTTTGCCCATCTGCACGGCAAAATTGGTAGCCTTGTCTGACCAGGATATCCAGTCCTCAGATAATGAGCAGCATGGGCCTCGAAGCCTATTCTGCTACCCCACCAGGACAGGGAAGCTACTTCATAGCCATGCCTACTACAGAGTATAGTACGCCAGTCCCAATCACCTGGGAAGCCTGACCAGAAAACTCCAGGAATCATGGAGCCTATCCTACAGCCTTGCTTGAACAGGGAGCAGTCCTATCCAGTGTTATCAGCAGTTAGCACTCCCACCCACCCATGACCTCAAAGCCTTGTCAGTGGCCTCATCCAAAGATAGACTCTGATAGCAACCTCCACCTGCTTGAGTATGTTATCAGCTGACATGGCCAGATCACCAAGCAGAATGGTGAAGGACTGTCTGACAGAGTGAATGTGCAAAGTCTGGAAAAGGAAATAGCTTATTCAAACACATAGACACTAATGTAAGGAATCAAGGATTGTGAAAAATTGGGTAAACGTGAAACCATCATGGGAAATTTATAAAGCTCCAATAACTGACTTAAAGAAATGGAGATCCATGAAATCTATGAACTGTCAGACAATGAATTCAGAATAATCCTCTTAAAGATATTTAATCAACTAAAGCGACGCACACACAACTAAATGAAATTAGGAAAACAATGCATGAACAAAAAATAAGTTCCATAAAGAGATGGAAACCATTTAAAAAAACACCCCAGAAATCCTAAAGCTAAAAAAATACAATGACCGATCTAGAGAATTCAATAGAGAGTTTCAAAAGCAGACTTGACCATGTAGAAAAAAGAATCAATGACCTGGCACAGGACATTGGAAATTATCCAGTCAGAGGAGCAAAAAGAAAAAAGAGTGAAAAATAGTGAAAAAAGCCTACAGGATGTGTGCAACACAATCAAAAGAAAAAACATCCACATTATGGGAATTCCTGAAGGAGAAAAGAAAAAGGACAGAAAGTAGATTTAAAAACAATAATGGCTGAAAACTTCCCAAACCTGTAGAGAGAAATGGACATCCAGAACCATGAAGCCCAAAGGACCCCAGACAGGTTGAACCTAAATAGGACTACCACCACCCCACATTATAATTAAAATTTCAAAAGTCAAAGACAAAGAATTCTGAAAGTAGCAAGAGAGAAGAGACAAGTTTCATGCAAAGTAACTCCCATCACATTATCATCAGGTTTCTCAACCGAAACTATTCAGACCAGAAGTGAATGGGATGATATATACAAAATAATGAAAGAAAAAACTCTCAACCAAGAACCGTATACCCAGCAGAGCTGTCCTTCAGAAATGGAGAGACAGACTTTCCCAAACAAGCAAAAGCTGAGGAAGTTCATCATGACTAGACCTGTTTTACAGGAAGCTAAAGGGAGTTATTTGAGCGAAAGTAAAAGGACACTATTTAACAGCATAAAAATGTAAGAAGATAGAGTGAAATTCACTAGTAATGGTAAATATATAGTCAAAGTTAGATTCTGTAATAGGGTAATTAAAGGTGGTGTGTAATAAACTTACAACTTTAGTTTTAAAAGTTAAAAATACAAACAAAATAAAAATAGTCACAACTGCAATAATCTGTTAGGGAACGCAAAGTACAAAAATACTAAAATGTGAGTGGGAGGAGAAGTAAAAGTATACAGTTGTTATCAGTTTATTTTATTATTTTTTTTTTTTTAAATTTTTTTTTTTTTTTTTTAACGTTTATTTATTTTTGGGACAGAGAGAGACAGAGCATGAACGGGGGAGGGGCAGAGAGAGAGGGAGACACAGAATCGGAAACAGGCTCCAGGCTCTGAACCATCAGCCCAGAGCCCGATGCGGGGCTCGAACTCACGGACCGCGAGATCGTGACCTGGCTGAAGTCGGACGCTTAACCGACTGCGCCACCCAGGCGCCCCTTTAAAATTTTTTTTTTTTTTTTTTAACGTTCAGTTGTTATCAGTTTAAAATAGGGTGCTATAATTTTAACATATTTTATGTATGCCTCATGGTAACCGTAAGGGAAAAATCTGTAGTAATTACACAAAGGAGCATGATACAGAAGTCAAGGCATACTGATCCTGAAAGACATCAATATATTTAAATACGTATGTATGTATACATATAAAAATTTATAAAATATGTACATAAAAATATATGTAAAATATATATACTATATATAAATATACATAAAAGCAAAAGAAATAAGGAGAAATGGATATACAAAACAGTCAGAAAACAATGAACAAAATGGCAGTATTAAGGATCTATCAACAATTATTATAAATGTAAATGGATTAATTTCTCCAATCCAAAGGTAGAGAATGGCTGAATGTATATATACATGTATATATAACCCCACCAGATCTAAGGATATGTTACCTACAAGAGATTGACTTAAAGATACATGTAGACTGAGAGTTAAAGAATGGAAAAAGATATTCAAGCAAATGTTAATTAAAAAAAACAAGGATACCCATATTTATGTCAGACAAAACAGACCTTAAACAAATAATGGAAAGACGATACAAAAATGGTCATTATAAAATGATAAAGAGGTCAATCCTTCAAGAAAATATAACAATTTTGAGTATTTATACTCCCAACATTGGTCCACCTCAATATATAAAGCAAAAACTAACATAAATAAACACCAATAAATAATAGTTTGGGTCTTTGTAAAACCCTCTCAACAATGGTTTGGTCATTCATACATTAAATTAATAAGGAAACAGAAGATTTGAGCAAGACTATAGACCAAATGGACCTAACAGTCATGTACAGAACAGCTTATCTAACAAAGCACGATACACATTCTTCTCAAGCACACATGAAACATTTTCTAGGACAGACCATATGTCGCATCACTAAACAAGTCTTAGCAAATTCAAGATGAAATTATACCAAGTATCTTCTCTGAACACAACGGTATAAAACTAAAAAATCAGTAACATGAGAAAGCTGCAAAACTCACAAATACGTGGAAATTAATGCTCTCTTGAGCAACCAATGGATCAAAGAATAAATTAAAAGAGAAATTTCTAAGTATCTTTAGACAAATGAAAATGAAAATACAATATATCAAAACTTACAGGATGCAACAAAAGCATCTGTAAGAGGAAAGTTCTTAACAATAAATACCTACATAAGCAACAAAATAACAAACTTAAGTCTATGCCTCAAAGAAGAGAAAACTAAGTCCTTCAGCTGGAGGAAGGCACTAGTAAAGAGCACAAATATATGAAACAGAGAGAAGGAAAACAACTGAAAAGATTAATGAAATTAATGTTAGCTCTTTAAAAGATAAACAAACTTGACAAAACTTTAGCTAGACACCAAGGGAAAAAGAGGGAGGACCCAAATAAACAAAAGTATAAAGGAAAGAGGAGACATTACAACAGATATTACAGAAATTTAAAAGATCATGAGAAGCTACTATGAACATGACAAACTGAACAGTCTAGAAGAAATGGAAAAATTCTTACAAACATGCTACCTACCAAGGCTGAATCGTTAAGAAATAGAAAATCTAAAACACCAATTGAATATGTACATTGAATATGTAATAAAAAAAATCCCCCCCCCCCAAAAAAAAAACCCAGGACCATATGGCTTCACAGGTGAATTTTACCAAACACTTACAAAAGAATTAACACCAATCCTTCTCAAATGCTTCCAAAACACTGAAGAGCAGGGGACACTCCCAAACTCATTTTACAAAGCCAGTAGTATTACCCTGATACCAAAGCCAGAAAAGGACACCACAAGAAAACTATAGACCTATTTCTGATGAATATATATCCAAAAAATGCTCAATAAAATAGTAGCAAACGAAATTTAGTGGCATGTTATAAGAATCAGTCACCATGATCAAGTGAGATTTATCCTTGGAGTGCAAGATGTTTCAACATATGCACATCAACAAATATGATACATTAATAGAATGAAAGAAAAAAATCATATGATCATCTCAATAGAGGCAGAGGAAGCATTTGACAAAACTTAACATCCATTTATGATAAAAATTCTTTTTTCTTTAATACAAATTCTTAACAAATTAGGTATAGAAGGTACTACCTCAACATAATAAAGGTCACATATGACAAACCCACAGCTAACATCACACTCAATGGTGGAAGGTTGAAAGCGTTTCCTCTATAATCAGGAATTAGACCATGGTGCCCACTCTCATTACTCCTGTTCAACACTTTACTGGAAATCCTAGTCAGAACAATCAGGCAAATAAATTAATTAATTAAATAAAATGAAGATAAATAAGACATTAAAAAATAAAAAAAAAAGATAAAAGGAATCAGCACTGGAAAGAAAGAAGTAAAATGGTCTCTAGTTTCAGGTGACATGATTTTACATATAGAAAATCCTAATTATGCCACCAAAAAAACTGTTGGATCTAATCAATGAATTCAGTAAAGTTGCAGGATACAAAATCATATGCAAAAATCAGTAGCATTTATATAACAGCAAATTATCTGGAAAAGAAATAGAGAAAATGATGACATTTTATAATAGCATCAAAACCAGCAAAATACTTAGGAATAAATTTAACCAAGGAAATGAAATTTCTCTACACTGAAAACTACAAGATAATGATGAAAGAAACTGAAGATTACACAAACATAAAGGGGTTCAATGTACATGGATTAGAAGAACTAATATTAAAAGTGTCCACATCACCCAAAGACTTGTATAGATTCAATGCAATCCCTATCAAGATTCTAATGCCATTTGTTATAGAAGTAGAAAAAACAATCCTAAAGTTTACATGGAACCACAAAAGACCCTGAATATCCAAAGCATTCTTGAAAAAGAGGACCAAAGCATTCTTGAAAAAGAGGACCAAAGCTAGAGGTATCACACTTCTAGATTTGAAGCTATTTTATAAAGCTATGATAATCAAAACAGTATGGCACTGTCATAAAACCAGACACAGAGACCAACAGAACACATCTGAGAGACCAGGAATAAACCCATAAGTAGTCAACTAATATATGACAAGGGGGCCAAGAATACTCAATGGAGAAAAGATAGTTTCTTCAATTAATGCTGTTGAGAAACTGGATATTCACATGTAGAAGAAAGAAATTAGACCCCTATCTTACCACTCACGAAGTAACTCAAAATGGATCAAAGACTTAAATGTAAAATTAGAAACCATAAAACTCCTAGAAGAAAACATAGGAAAAAAAGCTCCATGATATGGGTTTTGGCAATGAACTTTTGGATATGATCCCTAAGGCACAGCAGCAAAATAAAAAATAAGTGAGATTACATCAAACTAAAAAGGTTCCTCACAGAAAAAAAATTAAAAAGTGAAAGGAACACCTATGGAATAGGAAAAAAATTGAAAACTACATATCTGGTTATTTTTGTATACTATTTGTACATAAAATATAAATATATGTGTGTGTGTATGTATATGTGTATACACACATTTATATATATAAATATTATATAAATATAACATATTTATATAAAGATATATATAGTAATTATATATATTATATTTATATATTTATATAAATTTATATTTATATGTCATATTTATATAATATTAAAAATTTACATTTTATATATATACACTTTTACATTATAATTTACATATAAATATAAAATATTACAAATATTTACATATAAATTTACATTTATATAAATATAAATTTATATAAATATGATATATAAAGATATATTTATATAAATATAATATATATAAAAATACACTTATGTATATATTTATACATATATTTATATATATAAAATCACTCAATAACAAAACACCAAATAATCCAATTTAAAAATGGGCAAAGAATCTGAATGGTAATTTTTCCAAAATGGTACACATATGGCTAACAGGTACATGGAAAGGTGCTCAACATCACTAGTTATCAGGGAGATGCAAATCAAAACCACAATGAGACAATGCCTCATGCCTGTTAGAATGGCCATGCCCAAAAAGACAAGAGATAACAAATGCTGGCAAGTGTGTGGAAAATTCTTTTGTGTACTGTTGGTGGGATTGTGAAGTGGTGGGCCACTATGGGAACCAATCTGGTGGTTCCTCAAAAAATTACAAATGTAATTACCCTATGACCCAGCAACTCTACTTCTGGGTACATATCCAAAGGAAACAAAAAGTCATGATGTCAAAAGATATCCGAAACACCATGTTCACAGCTGTATTATACACAACAGCTGAAACATAGAAACAACCTAAGTGTCCATAGTGACGGACACTTCTTTGAGTAAGGAAGTTGTGGTATATATATGCACATTGGAATGTTACTGAGCTATTAAAAAGGAGGAAATCCTGCTATTTGCTACAACATGGAAAGATTTTGAGGGCATTATGCTATGTGAAATAAACCAGACAAAGACAAATATGTGATCTCACCTACAAGTAGAATCTAAGAAAAAGCAAGCTCATAGAAAAGGAGATCAGATTTGTGGTTCCAGGGGTTGGGTAGGGGGATGTGTGTGGGACCTGGATGAAACTGGTCAAAGTACCAACCTGGAGTTATAAGAAAAATAAGTACTAAGGATGTCACGTACAAAATGATGGCTATTCACAACGCTATATGGCATGTTTGAAAGTCATTAAGAGCAAATCCAAAGAATTCTCATCACAAGGAATAAACTTTTTCTTTTGGTAACTATATGAAATGCCTGGTGTTCACTAAACGTCTCAGGGTGATCATCTCACAATACATGTAGGTCAAATCACGCTGTATACTTATATACAGTGCTATATGTCAAATATATCTCAATAAAACTAGAAAAGAATAAAAATAAGTTCCTTCCCTGTATTTCAGTGACTCCATCCCATAATCATCACGGCTTTGCATTGGGTCAACTTAGCTATGCGGAAACTATGTTTCCTGGAATTCCCTTCTCTGTATGATTCTGTGTAAGGTTGGTCACAAGAGAAATGTGCTTGGGACGTGAGGTGGAAATGAAGGAGTGGCCATTTTTCACGCTCTACAGGTTGGAGCAGGGTGCTAGGCACCGTGGCGCCTTGTACATGCAGTGCTGGTCTGCTTGCTTGCCTGGTGGGCATGTGGCTCCCACTGGACCTCCATTGTCAGCTGCTCCTGGCCCTGGTCAGGTGTCAGGTGCATTTCAGGTCCATTCCAGCACACCTTTGACCTTGACTTCCCCTCAGCTTTTTCTCCTAACTGTTGATCAGATCTGGGGAAATCTCAGGTCCAACACCAGGGGCACAGCCTTCTCTGCCAGTTCCCATGATTATGTACAGTCCTTATGGTAGGTCACTCATAAGCCTGAGTGAGCCCTGGTTGATATAGCTGTCCTACGAGGTGCTTATTTTTATTACCCTCCTTGACAGATCTAGAAACTGAGGCAGAGAGAATGTAACTTGCCCGGGGTCATAGAGTTAAGTTTCTGGAAGACATGGGATACAAATGCAAACTGTGGCTCAGAGGCCAAACCTGGGATAATCATTTTTCTAATATGCAAAATGGTAAAAAAAAAAAAATGATTCTCAGCTTTTGGAGATTAAAGGTGATATATATCCACAAGAGAGGCAGATATATGCTTATTAAGTGGAAGCCATTGGTTTCAGCAGAGAGACATCTTAAAGCATGAGCCACCAAACCCAGTGACAGAAGGGGACTGATATGTGGGGGCAGGGGGTGTTGGGTAGGAGTGAGGATTGATTCCCGAAGGATGTACCAGCAGAAGGTGACTTGGGTTTTGAGGGACCCTATGAGAACAGGAACAATGACAAGCGGCAGGGAAAGAAGGTGCCTCATGGGTCCACCTGAATGGTCGCTCCCATCCTGCCACTATAAGGTTTTATGTACGCCATCTATAATTTATTTCCTCTTCCCAAGTCTTTGACAAATAACAAGCATTAAAACACTTCCAGAGCAAACAGGACAGCATCTCTCACCTAAACACAGCAATGGTTACAGCGACTAAAGTCATCAGTCATCCTCGACTTTATCCCTGGCCACACAAAAAACATTTCTGCATCTTCTAAAAGTCATAGCTGAAGACCATCCACTGTTATCTTGACTGATTGTTATAAAAGGAACCTGCTGAAACTCAGCACCCAGAAACGTTTGTGTTTTCAGATCTGGATTTTTTTTAAATCAAACAATGAAAATTGTACTTCTCTTTCTGCTTTGGCTTTCAGGAAGCTCAACAATGAATCCCCAATTCCTTTTTCTCTGCCCTTCTCTATATGTTTTCTGATCTCTCAAGACAACTATTCTGCGATATACACACTTACTTAAAACACTTGCAGAAGTAAGGCAGTACATAATTTATATATACCAAATACAGACATCAAGAAGTATTAACAAAATAAAAAGTAAAACCAAGCAGGATTATGTAATATTATCAGTAAGTAGAAGTAAAATGAGGGATACTGCTTGCTTGCCTCCTTCCCAAAGTGATTGGAGATATTTGTGTGCCCAAGTGGAATGCTATGCTAGTTTTAACCACATCCCCCCTACTTACAAGTCACTGAGTCTAAAGCCCATTTAGAAAAGGCTCACTTGGCTGAGCAAGAGCCTTACTGTGAGACCCAGTAGAGATGTGTCTCTGTCACTTGTTAATCACAGTGGCTCTTCAGCCAGGGGATGCCTGATGGCCTTTTATTTAACAGGGAAGGGCTCGGTGAAGAGGCATCTTCAGGGATACAGTGAGATCCAGGGGCCAGGGAGGTGGGCAAAGAGGCCGGGAACCACTCAGATCCCTTTTGGACAGAGGACAGTCGAATCCAGGCATCTTCCTCCTGCACTTGCAGAGTGCTCACAGAGAAGGCACTCTACCCGATCTGGAGTCACACTTGGTCTCCTGGGAGCAGAGCTGGCATTGGGCCACGCAGGCCACCAGCTTTCAGCAGCAGGTGGAGAGAGAGCCCTGTGGGCCAGGCTGGGAGTTGTTCAGGCTCTTCCTCCTGCTGCCACTGCCCCTCCCCATGACTGAAACCCTCCACTCCTTCCTGCCTCCCTTCAGGACCTACTGATTACCCTGCCCCACCCTTGGTCCACACAGCAGAAGGAAAGGTCACAGCCGAAGGTCACTCAGTAGGAAAGGTTAGGGCTCCCACCCGAGGGTCTGCAGACCTTCTGGCTCCCACGGACATCAGCAGGGGCTATACTGGGTCCAGGAGCCCTCTCTACTTCACCATGGCCCTGGGGGGGGGGGGCGGTGATTCTAAACTTCTGAGGCCAGTTGGTACTGGCAGTGTGGGGCTATTATTTTTTTTTTTTTTTAATTTTTTTTTTCAACATTTAATTATTTTTGGGACAGAGAGAGACAGAGCATGAACGGGGGAGGGGCAGAGAGAGAGGGAGACACAGAATCGGAAACAGGCTCCAGGCTCTGAGCCATCAGCCCAGAGCCTGACGCGGGGCTCGAACTCACGGACCGCGAGATCGTGACCTGGCTGAAGTCGGACGCTCAACCGACTGCGCCACCCAGGCGCCCCGTGGGGCTATTATTTAAAAGCAGGTATTTACTGGAGCCTGCTGTGAGCGGGCTCTGTGACAGCCACTCTGGTACATAATTAACCGGATCCTCCCAGATGTCCCCTTCCAGACCACCTTGGGAAGAAAGTGATTCCTCTTAGGTGACAAAAATCCAAACTAGTGGAACCTAGGCTTCTCAGGTGGCAAAGCTGTATGTGAATACAAAGAGGGAGATAGAAATTCCCTCAGCATAAAGTTTCAGAGGGTCCAGGGGCTCATTCTCCCGGCATGAAGCCAAGAATCAGGCAGAAAGCTCCTTAAACTCAAAGTAACATCTGAATTTCCATTTCGTTGGGTAGAAGGTTGGAGGTGAGAGAGAGAAAATCAACCAAAAGATCTGAAGCCCTTTAGCAAAATGTCTTTGCTGACATTTTTTTTTTTTGAGGACAGGTGAGAAAGAGAAAGCGAACAAAATAGGTTTTTAAAGAAAATGGATGTATACGTTTTACGTGACCAAAACCCCAAACAAAATAAAACAAAAACCGAAAGCTGGAAGAAAATGCACAAAAACGTTCCGTTATGGTGGTAGCAACAGCGTCGTTGAGAAAAACTCTCACTTCCAAAAGTAAATTTGGGGAATTTGGTTTCATTACTTTCTAAGGAAACTTAGAAAGCAATGAACACATCAAAGAATGCCTAATTGGAAGGTGACAAAAAAGTCTATTAACACAGGAGGAAAAGTCACTGGAGACTAAAGTAGGTGTTTGGTGTGGCGTTTCACGGTTTGGCCAAGCTGACAGGGCTGGCAGGTTACCAGACAACAGGATTCGGTCTGGATCTGTGAGATCTGCAGCCCAAACTCCTAACAGCTGGCTCCCAGAAGCCATCGGCCGAGGTCCTGTTGCCCCTGGCCCCAGAGGGAGGCGCCCCAACTCCGGAGCATACACACCACACCCCACTTGGCTGCACCACACTTGCACACATCCTGCTCCATGGAATGGTCTGGACTGGCTGTGCACTTGGAGCCCAGGGACTCTCCTGGTCTTGAGAGGAGACATTCAAGGTGTTTGCTGACTCAGACGGCTCCCCAGAGTGCCAGACCATCCGTTTCTGTTGCAGTTTACTTACAGACACAGTGAGGTTGGCCTGGAGGGGACTGGCCCAGCTGGCCGGGAGCCGTTTGCCAGGTGCAGAAACAGCAGCACTTTCTTCCAGATCTACCACCAAACCTGACTCCTTTGGGAGCACAGCCCTGGACAGACCAAACTAAATAAACTAAGTGAGACAGGCAGGCCAAAAGGAAAGGTGCTCTAAGACTAAGAGCAGAAAACATGCTTAAAATTCCTCACTCTCCTCCCTCTGCCTCAGAGAGCTGATTCTGAGTCTTGCCAAGGCTTCAAATCACAGTTTGTTTCTCCCCCCCCCCCCGCCCAAGGAGAAAATTACTCTTCCTTCCAAGCCTGAAAGAGCTATGATGTCACTTACACATTCTGCAGAAATACCAAAGCCAGATGATGCTCTGGGAAATGATTTTCAGGGGGCGACTTTCAACCACCCTGGGTAGTCTGCACAGATAAAATAGCCCAGTATCGGCACTGTAGTTGGTTGAAAACAGTAATTTTCTTCAGAGTCTGGACTGGGAGCCACAAACCTTGTGAGTAGAGCCAAGTGGCATGCCCGATGGCCTCTGGTTCACGTGGTGTGAGTAGATACCTTGCCCCTTGGGTCACTGCACCCCTACCCTGAGAATACTAGAGACCAAGGGGGAGGAGCTAGTGTTTACTGAGTAGCTGCCGTGCACTGGACATCAGGCTTAGCGCTGGGAACAGGATAAAAACAGTTTTAGGTTTTACACAGCAAAGGAAACCATCCGCAAAACAAAAAGGCAACCTACTAAGTGGGAGATCTCTCAAATCATATGTCTGACAAGGGATTAATACCCAAAATATATAAATAACTCATACAACTCAATATCAAAACAATAAACAATCCAATTAAAAAATGGGCAAAGGACCTGAATAGACATTTCTCCTAAAAAGGCGTCCAGATGGCCAACAGACACATGACAAGATGCTCAACATCGCTGATCATCAGGGACATGCAAACCAAAACCACAATGAGCTATCACTTCACACCCATCAGAGGGCTATTTTCAAAAAGACAAGAAATAACAAGTGTTAATGAGGATGTAGAGAAAAGGGAACCCTCATGCGTTGTTGGTAAGAATGTAAATTGGTGCAGCCACTGGGGAAAACAGTATAGAGGTTCCTCAAAAAATTAGAACTACCCTATGACCCAGCAATTCTGCTTCATGGGTGTGCGTATGAAGAAAACAAAAACATTAATTCTAAAAAATATATGTATCCCTATGTTTATTGCAGCAGTTTTTACAAATGTGGAAGCAACCTAAGTGTGCATTAGTAGACGAATGGGTAAAGATGTGGTCAACGTAAGTATTACTTTGAGAAATATTACTCAGTTACAAAACAGAATGCAACCTTGCCATGTGCAACAACATGGATGGACCTAGAGGATAATATGATGAATAAGTCAGACAGAGGCAAATACTATATGATTTCTCTTCTATGAGACATGTGAAAAAAGAAAACAAACTAAACAAAACAGAGGGGCGCCTGGGTGGCTCAGTTGGTTAAGTGTCCGACTTCAGCTCAGGTCATGATCTCTCATGGTTCGTGGGTCGGAGACCCGCAGGGGGCTCTCGGCTGTCAGCACAGAGCCCGCCCGCTTCAGATCCTCTGTCTTCCTCTCTCTCTGCCCCTCCCCTGCTCATCTCTCTCTCTCTCTCAAAATTAAACATTAAAAAAAAAAATGTTAGGAAAAAAACCAAAACCAAACAAACAAAGCAAAAGCAAAACAGAAATGAACTCAGAGACACAGAGAACAATCTGGTGATTTCCAGAAGGGAGGGAAGTAAGGGATGGTCGAAATAGGGGAAGAGGATTAAAAGGTACAAACTTCCAATTACAAAATAAATAAAACATGGGGATGCATGGGGAATGTAGTCAATAAAACTGTAACAACTTTGTATGGTGATAGATGGCAGCCAGATTTCTCGTGGGGATCACTTCATAATGCACATAAACATTGGATCGCTGTTGTATACCTGAAGCTAATATGTCAATCACACTTCAATAAAATAAAATAAAAAATACCCTCAACAAACAAATTGGCTCCAGTGGGTTTCTTGTCACTGAGGGGAGGTAGACAATATATTTTTTTTAAGAGGAAAAAAGCACAGTAGCAATTTCATTCTGATGAAAACAAAACAAAACAAAAACAGTGTGAGGAAGTTCTGCCCACTCTCCAGATACTTCCTGTGATTTGACTTTTTTTCCTTTAAAAAAAGAATGATACATAACTGATACGTAACATTATGTTCATTCCAGTCGCACAACACAATGATTCAATACGTGTATGTATTGGGAAATGATCACCACAAAACTGTGACTTGTGTTCTTGGCGTTCTGTCCCAAGCCTGCTATTAAGTACAATATACTTTAGAAAGTGGACATGCCCCAGGCAGCAATAATCGAACACAAAGTGGCCACTGGGTAGTCCTGCCTTATAATATCCCGCGTATGGTGAACAGAGAGGGTGTTACCAGCCGCAGCACCTGGGAGCTGGTCAGAAACGCAGGATCTCAGGCCTCACCCCGGACCTCCTGGACCACAGTCTCTGCAGGCACGCCCTGACAATCTGTGATTTTCATGCCTGCTGAACTTAGAGAAGCACTGCTAGAGGGAATGCCCAGGCCCCCACCGGGTCCCTCGGACAAGGACACGGACTAGCACGACCAACGTGTGCTCGTGAGTCAAAGGTGCCGAGGGCCACTGCTGGTCCCCCCAGTTGCTGTTGGTGATAACGCCCCTGGGGGACGGGCAGGGAGAGGCCAGGGGAGGCTGCCCACCCCTCCTCTTTGCCCTCTGCCCAGTGTCCAGTGGCCTGAGTCCCACCGCAGTCAGCTAGGACACTCCTGTCTCAGTCTCCTCCTCCGTGTCCTTGTCTCTCTACATCCCCCTCGCCCCCAACCTCCTCCTAACAGCCACGTGCGGGCTTTCCACCACTCAGTCTGCCTGCACTGGGCAGGTCCGAAACAGCCCAAAGTCTCCCACCTCTCTCCCCTTCTGTCTTTCCTTCTTTTATTCATTCAAACACTGAGCGTCGAGTATAGGGCAGACACTATTCTGGACACTAGAGATTCACCAGTGGGCAAATCAGAGAAAGTCGCCGCCCTCAAGGTGCTTATGCTCAGTCACTAGAGAGCAGGTTAAAAGGTGACAGTGCAGTGGAGACAAAGAAGGCAGGGCAGGGAGCCGGAGCGTCTGTGTGCGAGAGAACAGGAAACGGGTGTTTTTCATTGGGTGGCTGGGGAGGCGTTGCTCATGAGGGCACGCTGAGCGGAGACCCGAGGGGGCTGAGGGGGCAGCCACAGGGCCCTTGTGTGGCTCCAGGCAGAGGGGACAGAGCGGAACAGTGTGTTCCACGGGACAGACAGCAAGGCAGGTGGCCGGGTGGAGTGTGGCAGGTGAGGCAAGAACAGTGGACCTTGGAGAAGCAGGCTTGTGTTCCACGTGGGGCGGGATGGGCAGCCCCCAGGGGCTCTGAGCAGAGGACTCCCACGGTGTCACTTATGTCTGAGAGGGCCCTCTAGCTGTGCAGCGGAGAGTCAGCTGCAGAAATCAGGACGCTACTCAGGGGCTCCCGGGGAAACACCAGCGGCTGAGCCGGCCTGAGGTGGCAGTGGTGAGAGGTAGGTAGAGTCTGTGGGAATTCTGGAAGTGGAATAAACAGGGACCTCCTGAAAGAGAAGGCCCCAGAATGACTCTGCGTTTCTGTCCTGAGCATCTGAAGACTGGTTTGCGTTTCCGGTAGCTGGTTTCTCACTAGCTGCCTCCCTGCCCCCAGGACGGCAGCCCTGGGCCCAGCAGCCCTGCCTGGGTCTCTGTGTCTGCTGCTGCCCTGGGGCTCCCCTGAAACCCCCGGACCCACGGCCACCCTCAGTCAGCTCAGCTCAGGCATCAGTTCTTCTAAGAAGACTCTCGTGACCATCTGACCCCTGGCCAGCATCAACCAATCCACCCTTTGTGTAACAATAGCCCCTGTTCACTGATTCATGGGTGCTGACTGAGAGGTAGCTCAAAGGCATTCTTTCCAAATGTCCAACCTTGCACGGTTAAGAATTATAATTCTGTATTTGCAGATTGGAAAACAGAGTTTTAGCAACGTAATGTCACGTGCCTGGAGTTACTCAACTCGCAAGTAAAAGAGTTAGGGTCCGATCCCAATATGTCTGACTACAAAGCCTGTGTCGTATACTGCCCTGTGTGAGTATTTCAAATCACAGCATCCGGAACATTTTGCTGGATATTTTGGTTTGCATGACTGCTGCCTCCACTGGGCTGTGAGCTACTGAAGGGAGGTGTGGGGTGCGGTGGTGGTGACGGGGATACTGTTGGCACAGAGGGGTTATCTAATAAATGTTTGCCAAAGTTTGTTTTCAACAGGGGATCACAACCCAGACGTAAGAAGCTATAGGGCAGTCATGGACCCATTTGAGATTCCAGTAATGGCTCTAGGCCCTCTTGCCCAACATCACATTCATTCATATACTTATTCATTTGACAATCTAGTAATAGAGATAGATAATATAGAGGTAAATATACAAAATAATTTTAGATGGTAGTAAGTATGTGAAAAAAATAGATAATATCATAGAGAGTGCTGGGGTCAGGCAAACGGAGCTACTTTAAGTGAGGCAGCAGGGAAGGCATCTCTGAAACCCAAATGATGAGAAGATCTTGGAGGAGATGATTCCAGGTGGAGAGAACACTGGGTGCAAAGGCCCTGAGGCAGGAGTGAGCTTGCCACATCAGAGGAACAGAAAGCAGGCCAATGTGGAAGGCGTGAGGGAGCAAGAGGAGAGAGAAGTGGGAGATGAAGCTGGAGAGGTAGGTACGGACCAGCTGATGTAAAGCCTTAGGCCTTGGTGAAGGTCTGGAAGGGCCTGCAAGGGCCATGAGACGCCTCTGGAGAGTCTTAATCTTGAGAGAGACAGATCTGACGCACCTTTTCCAATGATGCACGTAAACACATGCATACAACCTGTGCATGGCATCCCAGGATGGCAAGTCAAGAATTTCTGCTGTAGAGTCTAGTTCTAGAGTACATGGGGTGCATCATAATAAGACAAGCCTCACTTCAATGTTTGCTCTATTCTTTCCAACCTCCTAGAGCCGAAAATGACATGCTGTGGCCTCACAAAGAGCAAGGCTTTCTCTTCTTTGGCAAAAAAATAAGTCTTACCCTGTGTGTTGTTGGTGGAAATAGAAAATAGTACAGTTGCTACAGAAAACAGTATGGTGGTTCTTCCCTATAAAAAAAATGAACACAAATTACCATACGATCCAGCCACTGCACTTCTGGGTGTACGCCTGGAAGAAGCAAAAGTAGGAACTCGAAGAGATTTTTGTACACTCACGTTCACAGCAGCATCATTCGCAAAAGCCCAAAGGTGGAAGCGACCCCAGTACCCATCAGATGAGTGGATAAACAAAAAGGCGGCATGTTCACAAGGGAATATCAGTCAGACTTAGAAAAGAAAGAAATCCTGACATGTGCTACCACGTGGATGACCCTTGAGGACGTTATGCTGAGTGAAACGAGCCGGTCATGGAAAGACAAATACTGTATGATTCCCCTTATGTGAGGTCCCTAAAGTAGCCGAATTCACAGGGACAGAAAGTAGAGTGGTGGTTGCCGGGGGCTGCGGGAGGCGGCACGGGGGTTGTTGTGTGATGGGTAAAGTTTCAGTTTTGCAAGACGAAGAGAGACCTAGAGATTGATGGTGGTGGTGTGGGCACGACGTGGATGCACTTCACACTACTGAACCACACATTTAAAAAGGTGAGGATGGGGGCGCCTGGGTGGCTCAGTCGGTTAAGCCTCCAACTTTGGCTCGGGTTCACGACCTCACAGTCTGTGAGTTCGAGCCCCGCACTGGGCTCCGTGCCGACAGCGTGGAGCCTGCTTGGGATTCTCTCTCCCTCTCTCTCTCTCTCTCTCTCTGCCCCTCCCCCAATTGCCCTCTCTCTCTCAAAATAAATTTAAAAAATAAAGACAGAAAAAATGTTTAGGATCATAAATTTTATTATGTGTCTTTTACCACAATTCAGCACTTTTAAGAAGTCTCTGGAGCCCCCTCAGTCCCTCAACTGCATCCTCATCAGCCTCTGTCCCCATGACCTCACAGCACCGGTGTCCCCCGTGTCCCGAGACTGGTGGTCCACTCAATCCCCTCACTATGTAAGAAGACAAGTAAAGTAGCTGGCACGGATGAGGCCTTAAAAGCTCTCCAGTGAAGAGAGTCTCAGAGATTGAGCCTGGCATCTCAATAATTATGTGTCTGATTTCTTGCCCATTTTTAAAAGTTTACTTTCTTTTGAGAGAAAGAGAGCGTGCGCACTCATGAGCAGAGAAGGGGCAGAAAGAGAGGGAGAGAGAATCCCAAGCAGGCTCCACACTGTCGGCATGGCGCTTGATGTGGGGCTCAAACTCAGAAACCATGAGATCCTGACTGGAGCCGAAATCAAGAGGTGGATGCCCAACCGACCGAGCCACCCGGGTGCCCCTGATTTCTTGCCCTTCAAATCTTACCTGACCCATTTTGTCCAAACGGATTTCCCCTTTTGCCTTTTGCGGACACAAAGAACAGCTGGTGACCATCCCCTATGGAATAAGACTCCCAAAGCCTTCGACAGCATTGTTCAATTACCTTGCTTCTTTGAAGATGCTGTCAACGTTCCCCAGCCTGAAGCTGCAGTCACTTGCTCTTGAGGAACCGAGCCTTGCGCCCTCAACTGTGCTTTGTGTGTGAGTTCGGGTGCATCCCAAATCATTCCTTAAGGACAGCTCTGGCCCTGCCCATGGCAGGGCCTCCAAAGGAGGCAGGTAGCCCTCCATTCAGGCCTTGGAGAAACAAACTTGAGGAGACTGCTTGAAGATGTATCCCTCCTTTTAGGATTAAGCCAAGTGCCCAGGGGCTGCTGGCAGAAACTGCCTTGTTTTGCCCACCCTCTGTGCGGTGGCTTTTCCACACTATGCTTGGCAAGGTACCCTGGCCCACTCTGAGGACACCGTATAAGAAAGAGGTCTGTAAGGCCTCGGTGCAGTTATTCTAGGGGTACAGGTGAGGGCGGGCTGTTGATCCTACCATGGACATGAGAAGGTGTGGGTGGCACTGCTCCCACGACTCAGAACGAGGCAAACCTGCACATCTTAGGCATGGCTTATTTTTCCCCATGGACTCTAAATCCTGTCACTGATGAGTGTCCCCTGTGTTTCTGCTGCTAGAGAACTCTAAATCAAATATGAGGACTACTTCTGGAAGGATGCTGTCCAACAGAACTTTCTGTGATGATGGCAATTTTATGTATCTGTGCTAGTCAATAGTGTAGCCACTAGCCACGTGTGGTTACCGAGTCCTTGAAGTGTGTTGAGATTGAGAAATTGGAGTTTGCATTTTAATTAATTCTGATTTTAAATTTAAATGGCCACATGTGGCTAGTGGCTACCAATTAGCTCTAGATACTATATGGGAAATGCATGCATCCTGATATCACCTTTGGCTTATGTGATTTTCCTAGCAATATATTCTATCTACTTCAAATCCCTTTACTGTCTAATTATTTATAATAATCTTCTTGTGTGGTATACATCATTGTCAGCTACCTTAAATCTTTTTAAAATTTGAGATCTTCTTATAAGTACAAAAAAAAAAAGATAACATACCCACATTCCCAATTTCTTGGACTAGATACTTCTTCCCCACATACTGCAAAACGGAGTAATTAATATGTTCGTTTGCGGGAAGGGCATTGCAGGAGTGGGGAAGAAGCCTTCTCTACCATTTCTTCATCTGGATGCTGCTTACAAAATGTTCAATTCGTGAAAACTCACTGAGCTGTGCACTTAGGATATATGCACTTTTACTATATCATTTATTCTTCAATAAAAAGTAAAGGGAAACCTATAAAGAGAACCTGCTGTGTCCAACATACAATGTTAGTTTAGCTCTAGGGGATGCGGAAAGATTCAGACAACTCGGATCGTGACTCCAGAAAACTGCAGTTTAGTGTCACTGAGCACGAATGGAAATTTCTAGGATGCATTTTCCAGAGGGATCTTGGGCAACTTGTGCTAGCAACTCCCCACCCTCCTTTTCCCTGCCTTCCCCCGCCGAATCAAGCAGTGCCAAGAAAGGAGAGAGGAGTTTCAGGAGGAGGAGGTCTTTCTTTCCATCTTATCGTATTTTAGTAAAAAACATTTCCAGGAGTGCCTGGCTGACTCTGTGGGTAGAGAAGGTGGCTCTTGGTATCAGGGTCATGAGTTCAAGCCCCATGTTGGGCGTGGCGCCTACTTAATTAAAAAACAAACAAATAAAAACCAAAACATTTCCAAATTCTTATAAAAGGCTGGGTAACTCCCAGAAAAAACCTTCCGTCTCTTCCAGGGGAATTAAATCAAAGGAAGAGTTCTCTGGAATACGGAATGTTAATAGGGCAGGATGAGGAAATAAAATGCAATCTGTATTTTAAGAAAGCAACTAAAAACTACCCAAGATTTGCTTCAGTGTATGGTAACTCCACCCAACTGAACAAAAGCATTTATATTAGAAATTATAATTGAAAATATAACTTGGGAGACATACACTGCTAAGGATGATGTGGCTAAAAGGTACTCTTCCAGGCAGGTCCCTCTCTCCATGACTTAACTATCTTAATGTTGCTAAAGACTGACACATAAATTTTTATTTTAAAAGTAACTTAAAGAGATGGGTGGGTGCATATTTCATGCTAGAGCAAAAGGTTGCTTTCTGCACTGATTCTGTCACAGTAACCTGTACAAATGGCCATAATCAAGAATTATGGGGGGCGAATATTAGTCATTTCTGTCCACAGAAATGGACAGAATTTGTCTCCTCAACATATTACTATATGGAACAAAGGCCTGCATTCCTGAGACCCAAGATACAAATCTTTTTTCTTACCTTTTTCACACTTTGATGCTCTAACTTCAAAAGCCTGCACCTGTACAGATTTTATAACCATTTAAATGTGTGAATCTTTGAAATATTCTTTCAATGGTTCCTCTGAGCACAGTCCAGGCCAAGTTTTTATACTTTGTTCTTTCACTTCCGTTATTACAGGCATCAAGAGAAAAAGTATTCTAATTACTGCAAAAAAGGAAGAAGTCCCTTCAAAACAATCATATTCATTTTGGCCTTTTAGCATAAACAAAACCCTTCCATTTACTTTTACTTATTCAACTGCATTATATTTTGCATACAAGCATCAGCAATCTTCAAACACAAGTTTTTTCTCACATTTCAAAAGAGACAATGGAGCAAATGCTAGCTAGCATTCAGTTCACTGAATAATAAAGCAATATTATTTAGTTTCTTATCTGTATAGTTCAAAGAAAAAACTGAAAAGTGTCTGTGTCCCATAAACAGTAAATATCTCAAGGTGATCTTTCTGACTTGAGCAGTGTGGCCCGCCTAAAGTTTTAACCAGCTATCTGACATGTGCCAAATTCTCACTTCATTTTGGGATGTGTGGATTACAGTTCTGATGCTTAATGTCAAAATCAAGAACAACTATGAAACTGTACCTGTGATTCGAGTAACTACAATCAGCATCTTCAGGAGGTGATTTCAAGATAATGGCCCCTAATTTGCTATCAACTTTCTCCTTCTAGGTAGCCAAATGTGAAAACTGAGATGCCCAGGCCAGGGGTTTTTCAGAAAAACAAAGTCCTGGGGCACCTGGGTGGCTCAGTCAGTTAAGTGTCCAACTTAGGCTCAGGTCATGATCTCACAGTTGGAGTTGGAACCCTGCATCCGGCTCTGCTGACAGTTCAGGGCCTGGAGCCTGCTTCCCATTCTGTGTCTCCCTCTGTCTCCGCCCCTCCCCCACTCGTGCACGTGCTCTCTCTCTCTCTCTCAAAAATAAATAAAAATTAAAAAAAGAGAGAGAAACAAAGTCCTATGTGCTTGGAACTGATTTACATGTTAATTCCAGAAAGCCTGGGTTTGGAAAGCACTTATCAGGTAGGGCCAAGTGCAGGACATTCTTAAATCTACCTGCTGAATTTTGAATTCTAGAGCATGATTAATGATCCTGAAAGGGTGTCAGACAGCCACTGGAAGGATGGCTGGAGAAAGGGATCCAGCAATTGAGTGAAGGATTAACCACAGAACGGGACTTTCTACTGCGTCCATTTCCTTAAAATGAATTCACTCGCCTCCTCCCAGACTTAATGAAACCAAAAACTCCAAAGGCATCACTTACTCCTTACAGTATTTATGAGAAAGTAATTTTTCAAGCGATCACTGGATTCTAACGACCTACTTACTGCCTAGTGGTAGAAGGGATGGAAGGTGGGGAGGCACTAAAGGGAAGAAGAAAACAAGCACATCCTCTCCACGGAATGTCAATATAGTTTACAATTTTCAAAGAGCTGGGTTCTCCTGGAAGTCCTTTGTGGAAGGGAAGAATGCACTGGTAAAAACTCCCTAAGTGTGAGGGAGTAGATTCAGGAACCTTCCATAACAAGCAAGGTCCCTGGGATATAAGCTCATCTGAAATCCCCAGGAGTCACTGGCATTTAGCGGATGCTCAAACAGTGGGCGAAGAGGGGCGCAGAGGACCTGGAAGTTGCTTGCTGAGGCACAGAGCCAAGGCGGTGAAGTGAAAACAACCCATGCAAAGAGCCCTTGATGCCTCCTCTTGTGTTCCGGCACAGTATGGACGCCTCGATTTCGTCTAAGAGCCAGACAGGGGGCCACTGATCCCTCCTTTTTGTTTCTTAACTCATTGCTCTTTACCAGGTACTAACCAGAGTTTCTGGCAGAGCCAACCCCCTGGTTTCTCTGTTCCCCCAAACAGACAGGGAGGTAGACACAGACAGAGACCCCCCCCCCCCCACACACACCCCCCTCCGCCCCAGGTACCTGCAGGAGGATCTTGTTCCCGTCGAGGTCCTCCGTCTGCCAGCGCCCCTCACTGATGGGGCTGCAGGGGTTGGGCAAGAGAGGCACGAGCTCGCCGATGTCCTTGACCCGGAACTCCAGCACCGAGGAGTCGGTGGGGACGGGGGTCTGGTCACAGGGCAGTCTCTTCAGGGAGAACTGGATGTCCACATCCAGATTGGAGAAAATGGGGAAGATGCAGAAGTCCGTCTTCTTCTGGCTGGGGCTGCGCCGGAGGATCAGCTCGTAGAACTTGAGGATGTCGGCGTAGTTGTCGTGGCGACAGTAGATGGTGAAGCGCACGATTTCCTTGCCGTAGTGCACGGGCCGGATGGCCCACAGCGGCGTCCCGGGGGCCAGCGTGAAGAAGTCCTGGCTGCAGGGCAGGTAGGGCAGGAGCCTGCGCGGCACGCGCTCCGTGTGGTGGTGGCGCCAGGGCGGCCGCTGCAGCGTGCGGTGCAGCTGCAGGATGGGCTCCTCGCCGTACTCCTCCTGAAGGAACAGCACCACGGCCAGCGCCGGCTGCGCCACCTTCGGGGGCTTCCTCCGCCGCCGGGGCGCCCGCCTCTCCGAGACTCGGAAGAGCTGCAGGTCCGGGTGGATCCAGGCCAAGACCTTGTCGATGGCCTCCTGCAGGGGCTGGGATTCCCCTGGGTCTGCGATTATGTGGATGCTAACCAGGAAAGGGTCCTGCGCCTCCTCCACGGAGAGCTCACCTGGGGGGCGCAGAGAGAGAAACGAAAAGGACGTGTCATTAAAGGCGTCCCGTGAAGACATGCAAGGCTTTCACGGGAGGAGAGGCTAAATCGTCACTGCGCCGGCTCCGTGATCGTTCGGAGCCGAGAAGCAGAGACCTGACTACTGCTGGGAAGTTCCCACGCCGGCCGGTGCTAGGAGGTCCCCGGTGCCCGACTTCATCAGGTCCAGTGTTACTTTGTATTAGGCGGCAGAAAGTCCAATCTCCACGGATGTGGAAGGGACAGCACGCCCATTAGAAGAGACGCGGCCACATTAAGTGCACGTAGGCCATTTAGTATTTCCCGAAGGAGCTGCAGGGCCTCGCCCCACGAAAGGTCCCTGTAACACTGCACTCCTCTGATTGGCTTGTTTTGCTGGTTTACGTTGTTCACTCATTTAACAAACATTTATGGAATCCTTTCTTTACACTTCCTGCTAGGTGCTGAGCCAGGTACTCACTCTGACAGATAAAGCCCTGGCAGGGGAGGCTCGCTGTGTCCTTTGAGTAGGCTGATCAGGTGGGGTGGCCTGGTCCTGATCACCTTGCTGCTGGAGCAACCATGGGGGTGGGGGAGGGGACCGTGCACGGGGAGCACAGTGTTCTCACAGTGTTCTTGCTGAGGCTGCTTACTGGGGCTGTCGTTAGGGATGGGGGGGGGGGCGCGTGATGGGGCCATTGCTGCCTGCTTAATGCTATCTTATGGGCTTCTCCTTCGGCAACGTCCACTCAGGGGCCCACACATCCTGAACGGGTTGTGTACCTTCCCGATGTCTCTGGCAGAAAGAACATCTTGAGAGCATTGAATTGAAGTGTGAGGTTGGCCATTTAACTTGGCAATGCTACCCCACAGGGTGAAAAGTTTGCTGGCCACACTGGTGTATTTCTAATTCGGAAATATTGAGCACATTTTCTCAACCTGATATAAGACTTGTTCTTAGGGCGCCTGGGTGGCTCAGTTGGTTGGGCGTCTGACTTTGGCTCAGGTCGTGATCTTATGGTTTGTGAGCCCCGTGTTGGGCTCTGTGCTGACAGCTGAGAGCCTGGAGCCTGCTTCGGATTCTGGGTTGCCCTCTCTCTCTCTGCCCCCTCCCTGCTCACACTCTCTTTCTCTTATAAATAAACATTAAAAAAATTTAAAAAAAGAGACTTGTTCTTTTAAAAGGTAACTCTATTTGCATTTTTACAGGCTTTATGACTCATCCAAGGGAAATCAAGAAATCTTTAAGTCCACTGCGACTTGGGGGGAGCGGCTAGATTCATCTAGAATGTAGATCTGTCATCACACACATGCCTCACAATGTCCACTAGGGTATTAGACCGAAGTCAATCATGCAGTCAATAACGTGTGAGAAGCGTGATGTGCTTTTGTGCTTTTAGGAACAATAAACTCGATCAATTCACAGGATGAAAAGTCAATTTTTTTTTTCTAGGTTCGCAAGACATGCCAAATGGGCTTGCAGGTATATTTCATTATATTCACCTGTAATAACATGGTTTTAACTCTGTTGGATCAAAACCTGTCTGAATTTCCATCCCAACTCCGGCTGTTAGATTATTTCACTTGGGAACAGTTAATTCAGTCTGTTGTGGCCTTTCTTATTTACTCATTTATTTACGCAGTTGTCGGGCAATCAGTATGTAGCAGACCCTTGAGAGACGAGGAAGCTGGTGTCATCGAGTACTATGGGAGTCTGTCGACGTAGACCCTGGTGTGAATACTGCTGCTCCCCTAGAATTGTGCAGGATATAACCCAGACAACCACAACAGCAGCCCTCTAAAGAATCATTAAGTCACAAATGAGAACGTCGTAAATACAGTCATAAAAAATTAAAATTCAATCTGATATATGCCTATAGGAAACACAACAGAGTAGCATTTTAGGCAGGGGTTAGAGTCTAAGGTTACCCTGAGCTAAAAATTACCTATAGACAATATTACTATTGAAAAGTCCCTTAAATTTCCAATATGGCACTGAAGGTCCTGCTTGTAACAAGACAGCATAGTCAGACAGGTGTTCCTCTGGCTGAACCCCAGATGAAATAACAGGCTTGCTGCACGGCTTATGTTATAAAAGAATAGTCTTGTATCAGTAAGCACCAGATCCCTACTCAGCAGGCTCTGCCTTTCCCCCTGCGAGAGGCTTCTGGAACATAAGGATGGCCAAGGTAACAGCAAAGTCAAGTCTCAGCACTTCCATGATCATGGACTAGAATGGTGGGTGAAATTATATAACTCCAGCCCCTTACGGCTGAGCATGTATTCTTGAACTTGTACCAGTTAAATATGAGCGTGATGTCCTTCCAATTTACTACTGTGTGACAAAGGACGGAGCAACTTTTCTTCCAGACTGCTTCTGGGAAGGTTTTCTGGAGTTTTCTGAACTGGGCCTTGAAGGGTAAACAAGATCTCACTCATAATAACCTCCAATGTGGGGGAGATCACTGCGGGAAGAGGGAAGACTGTTTATGAAGGCACAGAATGGTGCAAAAAAACAAGCACATTTGGAAGGGGGTGGTGAGTAATTCTGAAACGTGGTAACAGACGCAGCGGGGAAAAGTGGACTGGAGCCAAGTTGTACAGGGCTTCAGCTCAATTTGGTAGTGATAAGGGGCAGTGGAAAGTTTTAATAAAGGGATGCTGGAATCCAGTCAGGGGGAAGCCAAGTGAGAAGTCATAAAATGAGTAAACAGCCTAGACAACAGATAACAAGACTTGGCCTTGGAGGAGATGCGTTACTGGCCCTCGCTCTTTTCCTGCCCTGTATCCTTGCTCTCTGCCACGGGACTTTATAGTTCCTCCCACTAATGGGTGAAGTGCTTTCCCTTCCCTTTGACTTCGGGTTCGACCATATGTCTAACTCTGCTCAACAGAAAGACACAATGGTGACGCGTGTTGGGGCCCGCCTTCTTGTGCTTCTGACACTTCCCTGAGAAGAATGTGCTCGGGCTAGCACATTAGTGCCAGAAAGCAGGATAGGAGACACATGGATCACAGCCGCCCTAGCTGAGTCCGGCCTGTATCAGCCAATCTCATACACCCACAGAAGAAACATGGGAAGAGCCACCTAGCTGGGCCTGGTCTGGAGCACCTAAGACATGTGAGAAATAAGAATTGACTGTTGTTTCAAGCCAGTGTTTGGGGGGGGTGGTTGTTACACAGCAATATTTCCAGGTTCAGTGGATATACAGAAAAGGCACAGATTCACAGGCTCTTGAGGAGGCACAGGGGACTAGCTTTGGAGCCCACAGGCCTGGGATGGGAGGCAGGGAAAGCAGGAGAGGAGTGTACCATGATGTTTCTGGCTTGAGTAACTGGTCAGTTATCGATGCTTAACTAAGACACACATAATAGAGGAAGAAGGGCAGATTTGTGGGTAAAGATAAAGAGTTCCGCTTCGGCCATGTTGGTGAGACGGACAGCCTGAACGACTGTCAGGAGGGATGTCCTGTTAGCAATGGGACCTATGCGCTGTTGAGGTCATGGGCTGAACTGAAGGATGGATCAAGTTACCTTTCGACTGTATTCTTGCTTTCATGCAGTTATCTGATACATGTGTGCCCCCATATAGATCTGAATCAGTGGAAATCATCATGGTGGCTTAAGAAACAAATCAGAATTCATGGGCTCTTGTGGTTTTTCTCTTTGTTTGCTCTTCTGCTCACCTGGCTACTTTCTGTTTCGCTGAACAACCACTATCAGCAGAAGTGCAGCACAAGGCAAACCAATGAAATTTCCCACTGGTCAGCAACGCCAGCAAAGGTAGGAGAAGGTACCACAGCCAAGTAAAAGGCATATTTCACTTTTCCGCGGTCACTTGATCTCCCAACAGTGGGGACACGCGACTTTGCTGAACATTTATGAATGTTCAGTATGAACAGAAAGAGGTAGAAAGGCTTGGAAAGATTTAGGGGATGAAGAAATGTACTTGAGAAAACTACAGAGGATTTCTGTGAGAGGAGAAAAGGACATATGGAGTAGAAAAAATATTTGAGAAAAGGAGCTGTCAGAACAGTGAGGCAGTCCCGCTGAGATACTGAGCCCACTCTCAGGGTGTGTGCCTAGCCACGTATGTGGAGAGACGTTAGCCAAGACACGTATGATGTTCTCTGTGGGCCAGCACTTTCTCAGTGTTCTATGTATATAAACTCATTTAATCCTTAAAACAACCCTGGGGGGGGGGGGACTATCATTGTCTCCATTTTAGAGAGCAGAAAATCGAGGCACAGAGAGGCGAAGTAATCTGCCAAGGTCGCACAGCATCCGAGGCGCGTCTGCACAGTCACCGACGGTTCTGCAGGGAAGTGTGCTTACCCTCCAGCGCTGTATTCGTTTCATAGCAGGAGGAGAGCGGCCCCGCCCCATCATTTCTGGTCACACTACTAGTCACCACTCTCCACTGCTTTCCTGCCTCCTTCTGGCCAGCTGGCTTCTCAGCCACCGGCCACCAGCTCCATGTCCTGGTCACTCATTTACATCTCTTTCTTCTGGCCCTGGGTGTGCGAAGAAGAAGGATCCAGAAACCACCTCCCCGATGGCACACACCCAGGTCTTTACATCTGAGTGCTGCCCTCTCATGCTTGCAGGCGAGCGTGAGGCCTAGGTGTGGAGAGGTCGCAGGGAAGGTGGCTTCTGAGTCCCCGAGACAGAGTTGTCAGGGCGCCTGGCGTCAGGACACCTCCATCCGCCACACAAAGGTTTCCCAGAGAGAGCTGTAACAAAGGCCATGCTGAAGCCCCCGCGGATGAGTGCATGTTGACAGCTTTGCGAAAAGGCAAGATGCCCAGCCTTCGAGCAGGGTGGGGGCACGGCGAGAGGCATCTGACCGAGCACCGGTTCGCCTGGGCAGCCCGGGCAGCCTGGGCAGCCTGGGATGCAGCCAAGAGCAAGCAGGGAAGGAAGATGGAGACCCGACCCCCGAGCTCCCTTTGCACTGCGTGCATCAGGGCGATGTAAGTCGATAAAATCCTACCCTGAGAAGACTGAGAGTGAGCGGTGGCATTAATAGGCTCCAGCCATCACCAGCACGTGCCCACTGCACGAGGCCTTAAAATAAACGGGCCCCAGGAGCCACAGTGTGCAGCTCCAAACCGTCACTGGGTGCTGGGTGCTAGGGTTATCCACACCCCAAAGAAAACGTGCCTCCTGGAGCTGGATAGGAAACCAAGTATTTGAGGGGAAGGAGAGGAAATGTGAATAATTAATTGTCATGGAAAGCCTCTCTGCCTCCCTGCAGAAGCAGGGATGTTGCGACTGTGGGAGATGCTCTGCCTTTATCGTATCTATTACACGTCTTCTCGGAGGGCCTCAGACCGCACCTGTTCACTTAGGGTGAGACACAGACCAGACATGAACTGGGCAACAGACTTCCCCAGGGCCGGTTAGAGGATAGGAGCTGTTCATAAACTTACAGGTATTACCAAAGCTGTCAGATTCCTTCCCGTGTGATCATACACAGTTAGGTTTTTTTTTTTTTATAATGTAAAACAAAAAGCAGCTCTAAGTAAAGCACTGTCAGAGTCAGGCCTTCTATGAGGCAGAAGGTGTACTATGAATCTGTGTATTTGTTACATTTCCCCCAATATTTCACCTCTCTTGTATATCCCTTGTCTCTTATTTAGGTGTTAAGAAAAAATGTTTTTTTTAAATAGAAATTTCTCTTGAGAGAGAGAGAGAGAGAGAGAGCGTGCAAGAAAGCATGACTAGGGTAGGCGCAGAGAGAGGGAGAGAGAATTCAGAGCAGGCTCCGTGCTGTCAGCACAGAGCCTGATGCCAGGCTCTAACTCATGAACCGTGAGATCATGACTTGAGCCGATATCGAGTCAGACGCTTAACCGATTGAGCCGCCCAGGTGCCCCGGGTCTCTGAAGTTCAAAAGATAACAATTTAGACAGTAATAACCATATATGAAGCTCTTATTTGCCAGACACTGTCCTAAAAGCTTTACATATGTTATCTCACTTAGTTTAAAACAATACCATGATAAAGGTGTATTCTCCCCACGCCACAGGTGAAATATTCATGGATCTGACAAGGGCCCACCCAGAACAGGGTCTCCGTGCTTTGCACCTGTGCGCTTTCTCGCTCTCTAGCTCACCGTCCTTGCTTTGCTTGGCTGGGCCCTGAAAGTGTGGCTCAGCTCCTTCAGGCAATGCGGCAGGAGATTCTGCCGTGAATGGAGGAGGCCCATTATGCCTGGGCAGTTTCTGGCAATCCCGGGCCTGCCTGGACGCGTTAAGCTGGAGTCTGGTAAAGTCTGGGCAGAGACTGAGGTCCTTCTGCCTGTTGACAGACATCCTGATGCTGGACCTCCCACTCAGCTGTCTCAGTGCTGCCTGCACCGGGACTCCTGCCATCCTTCGCACCCGGGGGGCTTCACCCCATTCTTGCCTGTGCTGTCTCCCACTGCCTGGGGCCTGCCAGGCTGGCCCTCCTCTCAGAACTGGCAAACTACTGTGTGTCCCCAAAGTATTTCCTTCCCAGCAGCAGGTATGTCTAGTTCAAAGTCCGGATCTCTCATTTCAAAGGCAAGGCCCAGCCAACTCTCAGGATACAAGTTCAGATGCCTCCTTCTAGAAGTTTTGGACGATGGCTGACGTCTCTGTCATTTTATCCACCATTTATCGCTGACGACTTACAATACAAATCATTTACCGAACCAGGCAATGTTGATTGAACACCTACTCTGTGCTGGGCACCGCAGGATACAGTGGGGAACGAAAGACTTTCTGCCTTCCTGGAACTTATAATCTAGTGGGGGAGTCAGAGCAAGGAAATATAGAAGATGAAGTCAGGCAGCTAAGTGCAAGGGACAGACACTTCACTGAGCAACCTATCCTGAATGTGGTACCCTAACAGGTTTCCAAGGCAACAGCCATAACCAGTTAGCATCACCTGAATAAACTGCCATGTGCCATTCTAGTGTCACAAGAGGCTAAAAGAATCAGACCAAGGGCACCTCCAGCTGCTGCCGGTTTAGGGAATTTGGCCCTGGAGCTTGCCTGGACATTTCTCGAACCGCATATGCAGGAGGCTGAATAAACTCCTTATTTGCATTTCTAAAGCCCCTCTCTGTGGCACTGAGCCCTTCAGGGACTTGGATCCTTGGTCTGGTCAACCAGACCCTCATGACTGAGTGGCAGAAAACCCAGGTGAGACGGCGGATCGGGTGTGCAACAAAGGCAGGCCGGGCGCAGGCGGACGCTGGGAAGAAAAATTAGGTCAGGAAGCAGGAGGAAAAGAGGCTCCAGGGTGACGAACACAAAACCGACTCCATTGTCAAGTGCCACAAAAGAGCCAGCCTCCCCCCACTAAGCTGCCCGGTCTTCCCGGGAATGCCTGCCTGAAGTGAAGGCTCTCAGAAAGGGGCTTCCAAATTCCTTCTCCAGAGAGTCTATTCATCCCGAATGTAATGAATAACCTGCCTTCATCGTTTTTTTTTCTTTCTTTCTTAACAGTTTTCCTTTAAAGCTAGTTCCTCAGACCTCTGAACTAATGAACAAACTGAAGCAATTCCCTTTGCCCCTGCCAATAGCTAAGATAAAATCTCAGGCTTTCTCAATCCTTAGTAGTTTTAGGATTTTGACAAGGCTTTTGGTTGACCTCCAATGCTGGGCTGTGAAAGTGGCAAGGCTGACCCCAGTGCCAGCCCCGGCCGAAGCCAAAATTAGAGGCAGGGTGGGAATAGCGAGAATCTGGTGGCAACAACGTGACACGCAAGGTTTTTTAACATTGGGGATCCGAATAATGCAGATAAAATTGTGCTCCTCTCGGGGCACCTGGGTGGCTCGGTCGGTTGAGCGTCTGACTTTGGCTCAGGTCATGATCCCACGGTTCATGAGTTCAAACCCCACGTCAAGCTTTCTGTGGTCAACGCAGAAACCACTTGGGGTCCTCTGTCTCTCCCTCTCTCTGCCCCTTGCCCACATTTTCTCGCTCGCTGGCTCAAAGATAAACAAACATTAAAAAAAAAAAAAAGTTCTCCTCGGGGCACCTGGATGGCTCAGTCGGTTGAGCCTCCGACTTCGGCTCAGGACATGATATCACAGTTTGTGAGTTCAAGTCCCGCATGGGGCTCTGTGCTGACAGCTCAGAGCCTGGAGCCTGCTTCAGATTCTGGGTCTCCCTTTCTCTCTGTTCCTCCCCTGCTTGTGCTCTCTCTTTCTCTCTCTCTCAAAAATAAAGAAAGATTAAAAAAAAAAAAAAGTTCTCCTCTCTCAGCCTGAGTTCACAGTACTTTCTTGTAATTGGAAAATGGAATATAGGCTGAGGTGGTTAAGCCAAAACCTATATTTTCATTTGGCAGAGGAAAACAATGTGGAATCTTTCTGATCCTTAGGCCTTTTCCAGCCGTAACGATAGCTGCCTGCCTTCTCTATTCTCACCATCTGCTGCAGGAACGACGTCAGGGATCTGGAAGTGTGGCACTCGCGTGCCAGTGTCCTGCTACACTATTGAGACCCTATTAAGGACACTGTTAAGGACGAAATAATAGAGAAAGTAAGACAGGGTCTTTAGACACCCTGCATATTTTTTCCCCTTGAAAAGGAAATACGCATTTGATTTTGTACGTACTTCTAAGTTTCATTCTGAAATAAGCCTCCAGATAGGAAGAAGAGGGGGAAGCAAAGGCCAGCCACTCACCAGAGAGCAACGACAAAGACCCTTTAAATTCCAACACAGCCTGGCATAAATTCTGAAAGGGGAGTAGGAGGTTGCTAGGTCATTAGTGTGAGAAGGTATACAAGCGGTACGAACGAGGGCCATCTCTTGATGGCAGAGTTGTTATCTAAGTCCTTACGACTGCAGTGATTTTGAAAGTTTATGAGAAGGTAACACAGGTCTGTTGCCCACCGAAGTCTGATGCTTAATACTGGACAAAGACCCTCGGAGTATAAAAGGCAAAGGGCTCGACATGACAGAAGCGATGCTAGTATTTTACACAGAATCCTTTCTTCTACTCAGGAATGTGCACTCGTTTTCAACCGCTTCATATATACCTTGTCATTTTCAGCAGTAGCAAAGTCATCCTGAGAGCCAGGACCTCAAGAAAATTCTACAGACTGGGAGATGAGGCAGCAGGGCTCGCAAACAACGGGGTTAGGATATTCATTGTGTTTTGAGAGGTAAGTTACATCTATCACAATGGAACAGACAAAAGAGGAGGACGGTGACCAAAACCTACCCCAATGATTTGTTCACCAACCAACCCCAGACCTCTAATAACTGGAGCTGGTGGGAGAAGTCCTCACAATTACAGTAATTAAGACTTATTTTACAAAGGGATTTATTCTGGCAGGATGTTGAAAAATCAAACGTTTAGCTATTACAACTGTTTTAGGAAAAAGCACTACGTAGGTGCTCATAAAATATATCCTGACCGCCACAGGAGGAAGACCAGTGATGAGATCTGGTGCTGGCTTTGCTCATGATCAAACTAGCAATGCAGGGAAGGGAGGCTGTGGACTTTTTTTTTTTTTTTCTGGTTTAAAATTTGATCAAATGTTCCACTGCTTGACCAATCTCAACATGATACTGACACGTTCCTGGTCCTTGTTTCCATTTCCTTAGAAAATATGTACCTTCCAACCCCCTGAAGAACAAGCCTACTGGACATGACTAGAAAATTAAAGATGGAGGAGGCATTTAGTCTAGCCTCCTCATGTCATAGATGAGGTCCAGTGACTTGCCCAAGTTGACCGGCCACTTAATGGCAGGTCTAGAAAGGAGCAGACATCTCCCAGACTCCCAGTTCGGGGCTCTGCTTCAGCTCTCCTGTAAACAGCCCCAACGACTGCACGGCAGGAGGACACACGTCCCTTCTGGAGCTCACAACCTAACTGAGGAAGCAAGGTATTCACACATGACAAAGAGAAGGAAAACAAAGTGGGAGATGTGTTCTAAACGACACAGCAGATGAATTTTAGAGAGAATAACCAAAGTTCCCATTTACCACAATTTTCTTCTTGCCTTGTGGCCCTCCACCTGCACATTTGGGGCTGTTCATGGCTTCCAGGAGGGTGGGGGCAGATAGGCCCATGAGTCAAGTTCCTGAACTCATATATAGTTTCCAGATCACAGCAGAGAAAACAGTCTTGAAGGGCAAAGGCTCTCTATTGCAAGGGCTGGGGCTCTGGAGACAGAAGAGGCTTTCTGGGCTAAGAAAAGCTAAAAACCTAGAGCAGAGAGGGTCTTCGCCCTGCATCACCCGTGCCATGTTGCCAGAGTGGCCTTTTCAGCTCAGAGATTGTCAGGTTTGGGCTTCCGGTGGAAGGAAGAAGACTGGAAGGGACCTGACCGACGTCTGGATGGCAGAGGGTTTCCGAGAAAGGATCATGTACCGAAACTTCTGGGCCGAGGCCTGCAGGGGTGGAGGTCCCACAGCAGAGAGCACCGTGCCTTCAGCTGCTAGGCGTGAGGGCAGCTCAGAGTGAAGTTCAGCTTCAGTGTAAGTACAGTGGTTCTAGTCTTATGCCTGAGCATGTGACTGTAAAAATTCATAGTCACTATAACAGGAGGTTCAAATAGAGTTCTCAACAGAGAGTAGAAAATGCTAGAATGTGACTCCTGAAGCATGCCGTCTCATAGAAAGATGCGTCCAAGCTTGAGTCCAGGTTATCCGTGACCTACACACATTTTAGCCTCGCTGTGCTCAAGCCTGAGGCTGTGAAATAAAGATGAATCACAGAGGAAGCCCAGCTCTCTCTGCAACAGACAAATGAAGGACTTCCTACAACTGCTCTTGTTACAAAGGACAGAGAAGCCTTCCAGTCACAGGCTGCACTGCCTTTCTGTGCTAACAATAGTGGCAGGAGATGCCAGGTGAGATAAAAACAAGAGGGGGAGGGAGAGCAGATGGAATATTCCTTCCCTCCCGTAACCAGCGGGTCGTACAAAATAGACGTTTGATCGACGTGGAGGAAGGAGAGAAAGTTTACAAAGAAGAAACGAAGGAAGATGGGCAGGATCCTCTTTGCCTTCCTAATCAATTCTGAATATCATAAGCTTTAGTGGGTACGACCTGGCTTTTTGCACAATAGTCCCCAAACACTTCCAACTTGTCATAACGTCTGTGCAGAGTACTGATGGATTTGCTGGCTGTTCCTGCTGCTAATGTCACAGTGGGAGTGTAATCAATACTGTACTTTTCAGGAGAAACACAGAAAAGACTTCAGGTTGCAGGTCTCCAAAACCCGAGAGTCTCCCCATTTATCACCAACTCTTCAGAGCACTTTTGACCATTGTTATTGTGTGTGTATCCGTCAATATTGTTTTTCATTCACAAAAATCACAGTTTTTATGAGGCCCTAGCACCCTCATCCATGCCGGGGGGGGGGGGCGAGTGAAATGGTACCCCTGGAGAATGAGCTGACAGTAAGCATCAAAAGCTTTACATGTTTATAGCAATTTCACTTGTAGGAATTTATCCTAAGGAAATAATGAAGGATACACACAAGGATTTAGTATAAAAATACTCCTGGCAATGCTGTTTATAATAATAAAAAAGTGAATATAACCTATGGTGCCAACAACTGGGCACTGGTGAATGTATAGAAATATAATGGAATACTGCACAAACTATTGTAGAAGTTTACTGACAACAAAGAAGTTCACATATACCTATTGAGAAAATTAGACTATAAAACTATACTATTTTTGCTAATAATATATAACTCTAGCAATATAGATGCTCAGAAAAAAATCTATAAAGGCAAATTACGGCTGTTGGTTATTTCTAGATGGTAGCAATCTGAGTTTTCTTCTTTTTGCCAATATGTATTTTCTGAATTGTCTACAATGACTATGTATTATTTGAGTAATGATAATTACTTAAAATTGAGAAAAGCGCCAAGCATGTCAGGAAGGTGGGATGGAAACTACTCACTGCAGACTGTGTTCCCTCCCTCCCTGGGGTGGGTAGTCCGGACGACCCCGGTAGACCAGCTGTCCCTGAAGGGTTACTTCAGCTTCTAAAGGAGAATGTGGTTGTGAGAAGTCGGCCCCCATTTTTCCTTCCTATCCTGGACAGAAACTGACACCACCTCTAGGAGCTGAAGTCACACAATTAGAACTTATCTTTGGACCCATAGGACTGCACCCTATTTGGGGGGAAGCGGATGCCAGCGTGACAGAGCATCAAAGGAGTTGTTTAGGTGGTAGATGGTCTTCGCCCCTTGATTTCCTAATGTGTACCTTTGCTTGTCTCTTTTTTCTTACCAACTGCCAAATACCAGTGTTTCCCAGCCTTCCGGATTCCCATGCAGAGGACTTTGGCCGTACAGAACCCACACTGTCCAACAACGTCTAAGTGCACTGGTTTTCAGTTCCAGTACCCTCGTTCATCTCAGGCTTCATTCGCTAGTCTGTGACCTTACAGATAAGGCCGGCGCCTGCTTCTCAAAAACGAACAAACAAAACAAAACAAAACAAAAACAAAACAAACCAAAAAACCCCAAACACACACCTCTAGCTTGCTTGATGAGGACAAACTCTATGTTGTAAAACAAACTACTCAGGAGATAAGGACAAAATTCTATGTTTTAAAATGAACTACTCAGGAGAGGAACGCAGTTTTCTTCTTTTAAATTATCAATAATCTATAATTTAAATATTTGTCAAGTGAATTTTTTTTCTCATGTAGATATTATACAAGTCCTAGAGTATACAGATTATGCCATTAAAAATCAGAATCTAAAAGAAATCTGGATGGACCATACCTACCTTGCTCACTGGGGAGATGAGCTAGATTAGTGCCCCTTAAAGCTTCAGTACAAACAACTCACATGGCTCAGGGGGTCTGGAGCGGGGCCTGGAATTCTGCATTTCTAATAGCCTCCGGGGCAATGTTGAAGCAGTGGTCTGTGGACCATACTCTGAGTAGCAAGTTTTCCAGTTTGGAGATTTATGTGCTCTGCCAGACCAAGAATACCTTCTCTGGGCAGCTGACAAAATGCTGAGTGAGTGGACCCCAACCTGCACCAGCTGGCATTCTGTGGCTCTCAGGCTGCGGCTAAGCCTCCACCTGAGTGGCTTCGAGACCCAGACTTGCCAAAAATGATGCAAGTGGCCTTTTCATTAGAGCTTCCTGCAAGCTACATGCTAAGTGGCTCCAGATCTAAGAGGAAGGTCCAGGAACATAATGAGCGTCTCAAACCAGGAGCCATACTTGTCACAGAAAGCCTCGACGCTTGGAAGCATGAGAAGAGCCACCAACAGCAGGGCCCTCTCTCTAAAAGTCAGGGCAAGCTGGAGGGAGGCCAGAGCATTCCCAGGAGGAGGGAAGAAGCCTTAAGGGCTCTTTCTCACGTAGTGACAGGAACAATGGCTGTAAGTGTACCAGGTGCCCGCTGCCAGGGGATACAATAGAGACTTCTGAGTCCAAGCTTTAATCCTACAGTCACCGTGGAAGGCAGAGCCACAAAGGAGGACAGAATGGACAAAGCAAGCAGACTATCTGTCCACATGCAAAACATCTTCATGATTTCCGATTGGTCTCTGCAGCCATGGCCACATGTCTAGGAGGGCTGTGTTATCAGGGCCACCAGCGTCCACCACACGGCCACTCACAGAGACCCTGCCTAGGGTTGCAGATTCATTCCAGCTATGTGGCAGGTCACCCTGAATCTCCTTCGAGAGCAGTTCTGGATGCAAGCATGCTTTTAATGCACACTGAAGATGGAAATCGCTCTTACTTAGGGTTCATTTCTGGATGCTGCAAAATTAAGAGCTCCCGGCTCAATGGAATGACCAAGTAGGAGTTCAAAACCCTGACTTTCCTCTACTTGGAAATAAGTATAGTGTTTCTCCCATGCTTTGTTTTATGTCACCTGTTGGCTTTATGACAGTGTATCAAACATCATTAGTATCACTAATGAGCCCCGAGGACACTGAAGATGTGGGAAATGGATGACAGTCGTGATAGTCTTGAATGAAGCTACTTAAGACACTTGTCAGATTAGCCCCACAGACCATATTACCATCCATAACCAACTTTGCCTACAAGGCCACATTCTGATCTAGAGAAAATTTGTGCCTTTTCTTCTGATGGTTTCACTGCAATAGGAGTGTTTAGCTGGGGATGGACAGGTGGATGTTTTAGTCTCTTTGCAAAACTGTGTACATTGCCAACTTCACGCTGGCCACAATATTATGCACATGCAATGGCTAAAATTGTTCTTCATAAGGATTAATGAATAGATCTGGGTTTTTCCCGGATCTTAGGAAATAAGAGCCTACAGGAGCAAGCATTTATTCTGAAAATCATAATGGAGAAAGTATTGTACACAGAAGAAAAAAATGAAAACTATGAAATGTACCCATGGATCAAAGTTAAATTGGCTGCCATCACCTTTTCTAAGATACTGACTGTCCTTATTTGCACAACTGGCTTCTTTAAAACATCCATCTGTCAATAACTTGTCTAACAAACCCAGAAAGAAAACAATGAATATTTCACTATCCCAAGTCTGAAGTTAGCTCTTGGATACAGAGCCACAGATCATTTTTATTTCAACCTTCCCCACCAGCAACAAGTTCCACAGAGCACCCCATGTCCTTTCAGTGTATTGCCTTCAAGGCTCCTTACTTTTACTAATTAAATCGCAATGAGGCTGACCTTTCCCTCTGTGCTGAGGGGAGGCACAGATGTGGCCAAAGACAAAATTAAAACGTGGGGTATTTTAATACCTTAAAACTTCAAGGAAATGATGAGACTATGAAGACATGAAAGGGAGAAGATGGTATTTATGTGGAAAGATGTGCCTGTGAGACGGGGCAGCCTTGGGAAGGGATAAGATGTCCTCGCAGACAGCATGAAGGCAGGACCCACAAGCCCCTGTAGAAGCTCTAAACTAGCCACAAGGCCTTGTGATGAACTGAAGATGCCTGACTTTCCTATTTGAAAAATGCCTGGAATCACTTGACCCTTTTTCCTCAAGAAGAGATTGTGTCCAGAGGCCCGCGGCATCAGGTCACAGATATGGCGGACCCAGGAAAGCTAAGAGGACAGAACTCCACCGGACTTACAGCCTGTGGGAGCTCTGGACCAGCAGGGAGAATGCAGGCAGGAAACCGGGAAGCTGCCTGAGTCACTGGAAGGACAGAGCAGGGAGCTAGGAAAAGAAAGCTGGGGAAACAACAGGAGAGCAGGAATCTGAGGCCTGGGTGGGTTGAAGAACAGATTCCGCGACTCCTGCCCACCCCATGATGGGTCCCTTCCCTGCATCCCTTGGTATGCGGTCCTGGGCTCAAATCAGCAGAACACGCTGTTCATGACCCTTTCTCCATAATTTCAGACACGGGGAATTCCTCAGGGCATTGCCAAGGGCCTCGGTATCACTTCAAAGGATCATCTACCATTTGCATTTTGAAAAGTATGAAGTGGCACAAAATTGTGAGGCATTTCTGCTGCCACTGGCAGTTTATACGGTAAAGAGTTAATGACTATACCTGAATTGTGAGAAGGAGCAGTTTTAAGGCACAGATTAGGAGGGCAAACAGAGGAGGCTGTTGGAGAACAGTCTCCAATAAAGAGAACTAGTTAATTCTTTGACCCCCTTCTCCTGGCATTATCCTGGGGCTAGAGATCCTCAAGAAATGTCACATTGTCCTAAAGATACCATTTTTAAGCTCCCAACGTATTCTAAGAATAATTCTCCAAGTCTGATTATAATCTTTATTTGAATGAAAATATTCAATCATACACGATGGGAATTTCATTAGCATTACCTGGCACAGTTGATTTTCTTCTCCCAGCATAATTATTGTTTTTATTTTATCCTGTTTATAAATTTTTTTTTTATTTAAATCACTTAAGAATGCAAATTGTACATACTGGCTTGATGATCTTCTAACCAGGTTTCAGGAGAAACCACCTAAAATTCTGGGAGTATAAATCAAATTCATCTTTCCTAGGAAGTATTGTGATTTCTTGAGATCTGAGTGTTAACAGTGTATTTCGCTTTGTAGAAAGCACGAAGGAAAAGCTTGTCAGCTCTGTCAATCTAAAAAAGGCAAAGGGACCCATTGCAAGTAGAAAAAAAACTTACCCAAACTGACATTTACCCCATTTACAAAACTATCCATTAAAGAAGCCTCCTCAGCCGCTTCCCCGAGAACTGAAAGTGACACCAAACACATTCAATGGAAATGTGATTCTGTGACCCTTGAGGTCAAGGGAAAACAGAATGCCCAGTGAGCCACATGCCCTCCCTGACTCCATTCCGGAAGTAGGATCTAGGAGACCTAAGTCCCATACCACTGCTTGACTACTTTCTCTTGGTGATGACCTTTCTTCTTCTGCCATCAGGGGCAGGCAGCATGAGGAAACAGCCCCTGCATTCTGAGGGAAGAGAGGCCACCTAAATAGCAACCAGTGCCCTTGGAGGAAGCTTTCCGGCCAATTCTAGCAATGATGAAACCCGACCGTGGACAAACGGACTCTAACCCTAGCTCAACCCACGCAAGTTCTTATGCCCCTGTGAACTCAGGAATGAATGGGTAAAAGAGCATCGCGTGAATGTTGAACAGGAACCACTAGAAGACAGAAAAATCCATTTCCTAACAGTGAATGGTTAGAACCAAGGCTCAGATCCCAACCAGAAATCAGAACTGAGTCATTCAGAGAGACTGCCCAAGGGCAGGGGAATGACGATGAGATGCAGGGTCAGGACGACAAGTGGGAACTGGGACCAGTCAGCTCTGTGGGTCCTGCCAGTCACATAGAGGGTGTTGGCACAGGTGGGGCTGTGACAAGGAGCGACCCTGGAAACTGAATCCTTCAGGATGGACAGTAAACATCTCTCTACTCAGTCCTCTGAATGTGATTATCTCGTTCTCGGGGAAATGAGGTTTTTAACATCTACCTGGAAAATACTTTTTATTATTAGAGCACTGTCAAACTTATGTTTTTAAAGGACAGATTTAAGGCTTCAGACTTATTTTTTTTTTCTTTTCAGAAAGGGCCCGCTCTGTTACCTTTCACTGACTGCTAAAGGGGCCTTCTCCTACATCTGGGTGTGGCCAGGATTTGTGCTCCTGGCTGGGAGGAAAGACAGGCCAGGCAAACACTAGGCAAAGACAGCCAGGGACCCAGCAGTATCCACTCACCCCTTCTTCCTGCCCAGAACAAGGATGTGATGCCTGTGGTAGAGGCAGCCATCTTGTAACTCTGAGGCAACCCTAAGGACAGAAGCTAAAAGCCAAGCAAAACGATAAAAGAAGCTTCCCTATCAGACCTGCATTGTCTCCTGAGTTTTTTTTTTTTTTTTTTTTAATGTTAGAGGAAAACAAACCCCTACTTGAGTCCTTATTTTTTTCTCTATTATTTATAGCCAAATACACGTCCTAACTAAAATATGAAATGCATATACATCCTCACTTACCTAGAGGTCCCAACACTGAAGACTGAGGCAGGAATCACCAAACATTTAAAGAGGAAAGGAAGAGCAATAAATGGCTATTGATCCCAGTTGCACTGAAAGAAATTCCAACTCAGAGATCGCAATTAAAATAATGGAGAGGAAAGCGTCCCAAACCAAATTACCGGTTTCGCTGACAAGAGAGGTGCTTTGTTGTGACCCAGAGGACTGATTTGAGAGCTACGAATTGAGCAAAGGCTTTAGGCAAGTATTTCATAAAAATCATTCTTAAAGAAATGTAGCTTCTGGGCAAAACTGAGTGGAATGAGAATGGCAGCATAGAGAGAGAGAGTTCAAGACAGACTTCCCTGATTTGTAGGAATCCAGAAGCTTCTGGGAGGGAATGCAAATCACTGGAGCATTATTCTCATTATTACTAATGGTTCTTAATAACTAAGGGGCAATGTTGAGTCTCCAGTTGACTGAAATGATCACAGATTATTCGCTGCAGTTATACTAATAACTAAATATAATTTGACACTAAATTACAATTCCAGAAATACAGCTTTCTGCACAGTCTCTTATTGTAAAGGAAAACTAAGCAAGAACATCAATAAATAGAATAATCCAATTAAGTGGCCTTCCATTTGAGTACTACTTAGAATTGAGGCTTAACAGGGAAGTAAGATAGGAAAAACAATTCAGTATTTACTGATTCAAATAATCAGGGCTTTTACTGTAAGACAATTTTTTGTTATTTTAAAATAGGTGTTTAATTAATCTGAATGGCTTTGGTCATTTATGTAGTGATCCTAATCACTGCAAATTGTTCCTAGATATAAGGCCTAATTTCCCATGAGTAGATTTACTTGTAAATTAGCATTTAATACAGGCATATTTTTCTATGCTTACAGTGTGTTTATAAACATATTCCCAATCACTTTTTCTTTTTTTTTAATTTTTTTTTTCAACGTTTATTTATTTTTGGGACAGAGAGAGACAGAGCATGAACGGGGGAGGGGCAGAGAGAGAGGGAGACACAGAATCGGAAACAGGCTCCAGGCTCTGAGCCATCAGCCCAGAGCCTGACGCGGGGCTCGAACTCACGGAGCGCGAGATCGTGACCTGGCTGAAGTTGGACGCTTAACCGACTGCGCCACCCAGGCGCCCCAATCACTTTTTTTTAACCACATAGGACAATCACCTATGACATCTGTCTGCAGATACAAAACTACAAGGGAGGACATTGACCCAACAGATGAACCGAGGCCACCCCATGCATGCTCTGAGCTGTTAGCCTTTGGGCTGTAGGTTTTTGATAAATGTTTGTTGAATGAATGAGTAACCTCAGATTATTCAGAGAGGCTGTTTTAGAAGCATCCGTCCTAACGGAGCCTAGGCTAGTTCCTCTAGACTCAGTTTCCAAAGGGAAAGTAGTGGCCTTAACAGAAGAATCACCCAAGGTATCCTTGCCAAAGAGCATGATGCAGGATCCTCTGACTCTGAAAGTTGGGGCTTTTCCTGGAGAATTTAAGAACTAGTTAGTTCTTAGAGCTAGTTAGTTCTGAAATCAAGGTACAATTAAATTCTCCAGGAAAAGCCCCAACTTTCAGAGTCAGAGGATCCTGCATCATGCTCTTTGGCAAGGATACCTTGGGTGATTCTTCTGTTAAAGCATGGGTTACACACGTAGGTGGGGCTGAGAGGCCAGTGCTGAAGGACATTTAAACCATACTTACTGCTGGTGGAGGACATGTGGCTGTAGTCAGACCTGAAACACAAAACCTTGGTGTTAGTAGGATTAGACATTATTTTTCTTTATCCAAATGATTTCTTCATGCCAGAATTTTAAAAAACAGTCTTACAGTGGTAAGTAACTATTTAAATGTGAGGATATGGCACACATCAAAAATTGTAGTGCAGAGGGATTTTGTGTAAAATAAAGTTATGTCTGAATGTGAAGGCAAAATTTTAAAGGCATTTTTTTTTTAATTTTTTTAAATGTTTATTTTTCAGAAACAGAGAGTGAGTGAGAGACAGCGAGAGCATGCGTGCGAGTGGGGTAGGGGCAAAGATGGGGTGGGGACAGAGGGTCCAAAGCGGGCTCCATGATGAGAGCAGAGAGCACAAAATGGGGCTAGAACCCATGAACTGTGAGATCATGACCGGAGCCGCAGTTGGACACTCAACCGACTGAGCCACTCAGGCACCCCTAAAGGCACTTTAGAAAGCGGGGTTCCTTCATGTGGGCTCTCTGGATCTCCAAGATGGCAGACCAGCTGGGTCCTGAACCATCTAAATTCACTGGCAAATTTTTGAATGGAAGCTTGTTTTTCTGGGGAGAAGGCTCAAAGTTTTCAACAGATTCTCAAGGGGATTCGTGATTCTCCAGAAGGTTAAACCTCCGCAAATGAGCACCCTTCAAGTTAGCTCCACACCACGGGGAAATGTTTCTTGGCTGCCATCAGCAGAGCGATGATGGAACCTGGCGGCAGTGTGAAGGGACCCTGGCTTGTGAGGGCTTCCACAATCAGGGTGTGGCTGGCCCTCAGGAAACACAAAGGCACAACGATGCTTGGCTGATTTCAGTTCCAGCTGAGAAGAAATCCTGCTGCATATTAGAGTAACAGGATGTGGGCTGTGATAGGGAAAGGGAAAAAGGCAGGGTAAGGGCCAGGGTGAAATTACCCATCAGTTTCTAGGCTGAAAGACCAGCTCCTGGCACTCAGCCTCTGTGAGAATGGGAATGTGGCCAAGGATCTGCCTGCTTAATCTCTATGAAGTTTCTGCTCTACTTGTGTGGCTGGGAAGCCTTCCCTCTCTGGCAACGTATATGCTATAGAAGCTCTTGGTTTTCTCCCCCCAGTGTCCCAAAGTCATTCTCAGTGGGAAATTAATCTCTCAAGCACGTAGGGATTTATTATGCAAGTGGTAGTTAGGGGATATGGTTATGCAAATAAAGTAGTTAATTATGTTTAATTTTCCACATACACCCTCCTTTTATTTACTTAGTCTCATGTTGCCTTTCTTAAATTATCCAATTTTCACTCCACTGACTTTGTTACCACATCAACAAAGCATATACAAAGCTTCAAAAAACATCACAAAAAAGCACACCTCTTACCCGTTGAAATAACCTACATCTCTCATGCCAAATGATGCACTGATTTATTGGTAGAGGAACAAAATGGAAGGAAAACAGCATGTAGTTTCCCCTTTTCAAATGAAATGCTTTAGCAGTTACAGAATCACTGAATTTTAAAGCTGGAGAGAATAGCAACTACTAACATTTGCAAATCCCTTTATGTATTGCAAACTGCATCCGCCTACATCTAATCCAATTTTTTACATTCCTGGTTAGGAAACTAAACTGATACTATTGGCGAGGAGATCAGGAGGTGAGCAATGATAGGGACTTGAAGTACGAGGGCAGGGTGATGGCAAGACAGGAGCTGAAAGGTGGAAGGATTGGCCGGGGCATGGTGACACGCTGGCTAAGGAAAATGCAAGAGAGGACAGTCAGGATCATTAACCCCAGTGTTGGGGCATTAAATTCTTTCTGGAACCAGGCGGGACTAAATTAACTTTAGGACAAAACTTAGAAATCTAACTGTAGGGCCGCCTGGATGGCTCAGTCAGTTAAGCACCTGACTCTTGATTTCAGCTCAGGTCCTGATCTCCCAGTTTGTGAGATTGAGCCCCATGTCGGGCTTGGCACTGACAGAGCAGAGCCTGCTTGGGATTCTCTCTCTTCCTCCCTCCCTGTCTCTCGCTATCAAAATAAATAAACTTAAAAAAACAAACAAACAAGAAATGTAATTGTATATGAATGCAACAAATGGTCAACAAGCATTTTGCAACGACCAAACAATCCCAATCCAATGTGATCATCTTAGGATGGTCAGGCTTTAAAGAAATTTCATGACAATTCAAAGGAAACATTCAATGGCAATGTGTGATTGGACTATGTATTAAAAATGTGTATTTTCAGCTAGGATTTTCCAAATACTCCTGAGGCAGATGCGTTTCACAAATGCATACAGGCACAAATGCATGCAGATGGATGTGAACGTAGAATGGAATTTACATGCGACACCTATTTAGAGAATCTTAAGGTATAACGGCAGTATTTTTAGGCTAGGTGCTTGTGTAACAAAGGTCCCGGCCGTGCATCTCTCTGTATGTAGTTCTTGTGACTAAAGGCACCGCCTGGGTCAGGCCTGACAGCTGGTCAGTCTCCCGACTGTCACTCTCGTCTCGCTCCAGTTCCTTCCCCAAACAGCAGCCAGTCTTTGCAAAGCACAAATCTGATCCTGTCACTCTCTGGATGAAGCCCCAGCTCAACAGTGTACCACCTAAACCCCTCTTTCCATGAATGATGGCCTCTGCCCAGCTCTGCAGTCTCATCCATCACCCCAATCTCCATCCCTGTCCACCATCAAAACGGAAATCAAACAGGAAGAAAAGTCACCTCGAGACTCACAGTGCTCTCCACCCGCTGATCCTGTTTATGTAATTTGTACACAGTTGCCATAATGATGGAGATACAATTCTAAACTGCTCTTTTCACCAAATACCGTCCCAACATGTTGCTATAGTTCCTGTAATTATAATTGTAAAGTGATGTACTATAATTTATTCAACCATTTGCCTGTTGTTTGCTATATGATTGTTTCTGATTGTTCACTTCGAAAGCAGAGATGAGATACTCATAAATATAGCTTGAGATTTACTTTCTTTTCCTTACAAAAATTATCATGAGGGGAAACAGGAACTGAATCAAGCTATGGGCACTTTTATAGCTCATAAAATACATTCCAAATAACTCCAAAAGATTATTTACTGCAATTATTATATTGCTGGTGAAAGACAAACTGTAAAGCTTAAACAATTTTGTGCTTAAAGAGGTTCAAAAAGTTTCAGCTAATGACTACAGTTCTCTGGAGGGGCAGATAATCTCCAGTTTTTAAAAAATTTTTTCTTAATGTTTATTTATTTTTGACAGAGAGACAGAGCATGAGCGGGGGAGGGGCAGAGAGAGAGCAGGACACAGAATCTGAAGCACGCTCCAGGCTCTGAGCTGTCAGCACAGAGCCCGACGCGGGGCTTGAACTCACGGACCGCGAGATCATGACCTGAGCTGAAGTCAGACGCTCAACCTCAAATGACTGAGCCCCCAGGAGCCCCTCCCCAGCATTTTTTTTTTTTTTATCGTTTATTTATTTTTGGGACAGAGAGAGACAGAGCATGAACGGGGGAGGGGCAGAGAGAGAGGGAGACACAGAATTCGGAAACAGGCTCCAGGCTCCGAGCCATCAGCCCAGAGCCTGACGCGGGGCCCGAACTCACGGACCGCGAGATCGTGACCTGGCTGAAGTCGAACGCTTAACCGACTGCGCCACCCAGGTGCCCTCCCCAGCTTTTTTTTAAGGTAGGAGGGAACAGTAGTGAATCCTGTTTATTGGTCTCACATCCTAAGAATTGATCCACTTGGTTCTGCACAAGACATTCAACTCTACGAGAATAAAGCATGAAAGGTGAATCCATGAATTTTAGGAAGAAAATGTATGGGCACATGACACAGATAAGTAGAATAATGCAAGGATTGTAGATCTTCACACATGTGACACATATAGGAGACACATTTGCAAATATTACATTTATTTGGTACCTGTGCCAATAATAACCAGAAAGTTAGATGCAGTTCCTTCACTGTATTTACTTACAATTCTACATATAGGGGTTATATATAAAAGGGCCTGCACTTAAGACAGGTTATCACTGTCAGCAGCCACATATACCTTCTTAAATTCTCTTTTCCAGGAAAATCTTGGCAGAAGAATTGATCTTGGCATTTTAGTAATATTGATCTTGAGGTTTCTCTAAAACAACAGCTCACTGCATTATGGATCTCATCTGTTAGCTCTCAGTCCATTGAATTAGATGCCATGGTAATTTAGAGCTAACTAGCTCCACCTTGAACACAAAGATAATAGAGTGCCTAATAGATCATCCTGTCTTCTCTGCAAGATTTCACCTTTTACTGTTCTCTAAACCTGTCCCATCTTCAAATTTATTCCCCCTAACCTTTCCCATTCACCTGCTTTATAAACAGTAGACCTGTGAATTGTTTGCTATCTCTTAAATCACACTGAAATGTCAGGTGGAGGTCACCCAAAGGGTATGGTATGACCCTATGTTTTCAGAAGCTCAGTGACAGGTGACATGGAAGTGGAGGTTCATTAGTGCCAGATCAACCTTCTGAATGAAAATAATCCAGGGCGCCTGGGTGGCTCAGTTGGTTAAGCATCCAACTTCACCCTAGGTCATGATCTCATGGCTCATGAGTTTGAGCCCCGTGTCGGGCTCTGTGCTGACAGTGCAGAGCCTGCTTCGAATCCAATCTCTCTCTCTCTCTCTGCCCCTCCCCCGCTCATCTCTCTCTCTCTCTCTCTCTCTCTCTCTCTCTCTCTCTCTCTCAAAATAAGTACACAAACGTTTATACAGTATTAAAAACATAATTCATCAGATAACGGTCATATTTGAAAGAGTGTCTCAGAAGCCAAATCTGGGAGACACCACTAATGAAACACCTGTTGTAAAGCATTCGTCTCACTCTGTGTCTTTTATTTTGGTTTACAACAACACTGCCTATCCCTCTGTTAAGGGATTCTGTTTCTTAAGATAGTTTCTTAAGATAGTAACTGGCTTGCCAGTTTTTTTTCTAACGAAAAGTACACAGAAGCACAAAGCTTGCTTTCACGTGCATTTGGAAAAGGAGAGCTTCAAAATGACATCAATTGCCACAGAAGAATACTAGTTTGCCTTTAATCTTGGCCTGTACTAGGTGGGTCAGACAGCAGAGATAGCATTTCGAGCAAAAGACAATGCCTGAGCAGGAAACGAGAATTAATTGCAGATCGATGGCTCTTTGAGAGGCACGAGGTGGGAAGCATGCTGGAGACCCAGGCTTCCATTTTAGGCCACTAACTAGTCGTGCACCCTCTGAACCTCCATTTCCTCCTCTGTAAAATCATAACATTTGTCCTATCCTCTCGCAGATGTTCTGAACGATGATCAAATTTCTTGGGGCATTGAAAAACATCAGAGCATCCACTGTGAGGAGTATAAAGAACATATGATCTTGAGGGCACCTGGAAATATACATTTTTATTAAATACAACTGTAAGTTTGTCATTTGGAGTGTTGTTCGTAACAGCAGTAATAGCATGATGAGAAATAACGTACTGAGGGTTCACTTACACCAGGCACTGTTCTAGGGGCTTTAAATGTAGAGGCTAATTCCCACAAGCACCCTGTCAGGTGGGTACTTTTATTGTCATCCCCGTTTTACAGCAGAGAAAACTAAAGGCACAGAGTTGAACCCCAGTAACCCGACTCTTTTGACTGTCACTTTTTAAAAATATTTTTGTTTTTGAGTGAGAGAGAGCCTGTGAGTCGGGGAGGGGCAGAGAGAGAGAGAGAAGGGGACAGAGGATCAGAGAGCCCGATGCAGAGCCTGAACTCATGAGCTGTGGGATCATGACCTAAACCGACGCTGGAAGCTTAACTGACTGAGCCACGCAGGCACCCCTGATTGTCAATGTCAAAGTGAGCAGCACAGTGTGCCCACCGGCAGTTGGGATGCACAAAAATTCTTAGAGCCTTCTCTTTGATCATGCTGCCGAAAGGACTGATAGCTCCGTCGATACCTCCAAATCCCTTGCTCCTATGTTTTGTTCACACTGGCCTGGCAATAGGCCTGGCAATAGGCCCAAACCTTGATGATCTCAACCACTCACCGTCTCCCTTACTGCCTGTCCCTAAGGAGCTGAGCAGGAAAGTAAATAGCAAGGTGGGGCGGTCCCTTCATCCAGTCACAATCACTGATCCCAGTGATCCCAGATGGGTTCTCACTCAGCGGTGCCCAAACTATTTCAAACCTCCATTTTCCTGAGGGAGGGGGCCGCACCTGCCTGGAAAGGAAAGCCATCTTCCCCGCCAGGTTGTAAGAAGAGACGGGCCTCCCCTTCTATGCAAAGCCCATCTAACCGAGGGGTCTGAAGTCCAACATATCTCCACCTTTTCAGAAAGTGGACGTCACAAACCATCGGTTTTTCTGTATCTCTATTCTTTCCCTTTCACAGAGTCTTTTCTATAAACACGTATTTATGGGAGACCGATTACTGCCTATGTTTCGGGAATCCTTCCTGCACCCCCTCTACCCTCCTCCTGCTACGGCCTCTCCTCACCCCTCCCTTTCTCGGACACAGCACTCTAGCGACCTCCTCTGCAGCACGTTCTGCTCCCTCCTGGAGTCAGGAGGAGAGGACGTGGCTTCCGCCTCCACCACTCCTCTACTCCACCCTTCCTTCATTACCTCCGTTTGAGAAAAAGAGCACCTTGCGTTCCTGCATCTTAATGCACTTCTCAGTGGCACAGCTGACGCCTTTCCCTTCTTCCCCTTGGCCTCTAGGAAACCACATTCCTCCTTTTCTTCCCCATGCCCACTTTTCCTTAGGCCCCTTTATTAGCTCCTCCTCCTTCACCCACTTCTCAAGGCTGGTCTTAAATAGTTCCTGCTTCACAGCGTTGTTGAAGGATGACGTAAAAGGCTCAGCGCAGTACCCAGCATGGAGTAAATGCTCGTAAGGGTTTGCTATTTACTGCCTTTAGTTGATTTAAATCTGCTCCCAGGACTGCAACTGCCATTTTTAGGCCGACGGTTCCCCGATGCAGTGTCATTAGGCTGACCTCCTCTCTAAGACAGACACACTCAACGGCTGGCTCATCACCTTTCAGACGTCTCCCGATACCTCAGACACAACACGTTGAAAATGAAACTTCTCCTACGCTACCCAACTTCCTTTGGAGGGGATCACAGGCTACTTCGAGCATCTGATGAAAAACCAGTCTCTTCTCACAAAAAGCCACAAAGAACATCATTTTGCATAAAATTTCAAACAATTCATGGACCTCAAATTAACGATCCCTGCCCGAGCATCTGTGTCACTTGAGCTGAGTCTGGAATGAAGGTAGAGTTTCACCCGGTGGACAGGCATGCCAGGTGGAGAAGGGCATAGCTGGCGAAAAGGGCGGCCCGACAAAGGCAAGGAATCAGAAACACCTTGCTCATGTGGCTTGATGCTGGGTACGAGGGCGGTCCTGCCAAAAAATAAGGCCAGAGAGACAGAGGAGGACCCCGTAACCCCAGGGGGACTCATAGGCCAGTCCAAGCTCTTTGTTATAGATGCCAGAGCTGCTAAAAGTTTGGAAGGGAGAGGGAGAGAATCAGGTTTGTATTTTAAAAATAGTCATGATAGCAAACACGTATTAAGTGCTTTCTACATGCTTGGTAGTCTCGACAGGTAGCTTTAGGAAAGCGAGAGAGGGCTAGAGGGGGCAAACTCTGCAAAAGCCAGGAAACTGCGAGCGGCTTTTTCGTAACCAAACCAAATTTCAGGAAATATAGGACTATGTGGCCAATGCAAGATTATTAACTCTACATCAAAACTCTTTTATTTCAGTGCATGCCATTTTACTCTGATCTTTAGCTTAAGGATGCTACTAAGGCCATAAGTAAACAATTCTATCCTGTTAACAACTACACACTTCAGTGACAGAAGCAGTGAACAAAAGTTCTGGTGTCCGTATGTTCAGCAAGCCCCTCCCAGGAACCCTGGCAGCTGTCATGTTGTTCGCGGGGATCCCAGGGAGTTGTCACTCCTGGGTCAGGGCCTCCCCTCCACTTCTCAGGGACAGAATCTTTGGGGAAAATACCTGTCTTAGGTGAGCTCTGCAAACTGAAAATGGATGAACCTGTTAGTGCCTTATTTAACCCAGCTGAAAACGAGCTAGTTTGTTTTGCTTTGTTTTCTTCTTCTATTCATGGCCTAGCTAACTAGGGGCAGAAGGAAAAAAAAAAAAAAAAGCCAAGGATCTTCAATTAAAGTTGATAAATGCCGTATACACTACGTGTGGGGGGGAAAAACAAGGGGGTGCAGTGTTTGGAATCAGGTTACTTCACCAGAATGTAACTGGGCTCCACAGTGAGCCATAAATGATTGCAAGTTGGGATGACAGGGAAAGCCCATTGCTGTAGGGTGTAAGGTCCCAGATTTGGGCTAGGAATGGGTGGAGCCTGCAGGGTAAGGCTGGGGCTGGGTCCGCAGGAGTGACTGCCTAGGAAGCCTAACCCCTTGTGCCCATTCTGGGACTGGACTCTCTTCCTGTCCTCACAGGGCTGCCAAGCCCCGAGATTATAGTCTAAATGTCCTCAACTTTCCAGGAATGAGGCTTTCTGTAATCTGGGCAGCTCCAGCCCACCCCCAGGGTTACTCCAGAGAGGAAAGGACATCCTTTCCTCCTGGGTCAGAATTCGCATCCTGGATGTTTGCTGACTCTGCACAGGGAAATCCTCTGGCGATAGGAGCTGGGTGGAAGCATTTACAATGACATTCATCTCCTTAAAGATACTCGGTCTTTTGTCCCACTCAGGAAAACCGTGTCGTTGGGAGAAGGCTAATTAGTCCCCAGAGATAAAGGTCTGGGCTACATGTTTGAGTCCGATGGAGCTGTTTCTTTAAGCAGGGCTGGATCATAGCACCATTTTCATCCCACCTGTACCCAAGGCTGGGACAGGTGCGCAGAGAGAAGTTCGGCGGAGAAATAGGAGTCGAGCAGCGGGTCTCAGCAAGCACAATAAAGCCGGGAATGAAAAATGTCACCCTCTTACAGGATTCTGAAAGAATTTTAGGTGCCGGGTGTCCTATCCTCTTCCCGTCCCCAGCCCCCAGCCCGGACTCCAGAGAGCTGCGGGGCTAGAATAAAGTCCTCGCAGAAGGTGGAGACAAGTGCAAGAGCATCTCCTAACGATGATCTCAGGGGGGCACCGCATTTGCCGGGTACTCGACATCATCTCCGCGATAACGGGGGGCAAGGACGAGCGGGATGTGGTGGTGTGCGGGGGGTGGGGGGGGTTACTCTGAACCTTGAGTCCTTCCACTTTCCTCCCCCGGGGGGTGGGGCCCGCCCTGCCCGGGGGCAGCTACGGACCACGCTGCGCTGCCCTCGGGGACCGCCCAGGAGGAAGCCGGCCCGCCACAGCCCGTCTGCCTTCCACCGGGGGTCCGGCAGGAGGGGCAGCCCGCGCGGCCCCGTCCGGCCCCAGCGGCTCCGGTTCTGCCGCGGGGTCCGGGAAGGTCCCGGGCAGGGAGCAGCCGCAGCGCAACTCGGAGAGCGTCCCCCGCCCACGGCCCGGCCCGGCGCGGCTCACCCTCCGGTCTCGGCGCCCGAGTCCACGCAGTCATCCTCCTCGCCACCGCCCGTTTTGGGGTCCATGGCGCGCTCCCCGCCGCGCTCGGCTGGCGGGCGCCGGCGTGACCCGGGGCGAGCTCCCTGTGGGCCGCCCCGCCCGGCCCCGCCCGGCCCCGCCTAGCCCAGCCCGGCCCGAGCTGGCTGGGCTCACTGCGAGCGTCTCGCGGCTCCGGGCGCCCGGAAACAACTCGGGCGCCAGCCGCGCTCCGCAGCGCCGCGCCGCGCCCTCTCCTGGCGGCGCCCGGCCGCGCACTGGCTGCCGCTCCCCGCCCGGCCCCGCCCCTCGCCGCTCGGCCGTGTGAGCGTGTGCGTGTGCGCGCGGGGGTGCGCCCGCGTGTGTGCGGGTGAGCGAGGGCACGTGCGCGCGCAAGAGGGTGGGTGCACGGGGCGTGTGCGCGTGTGCGCGCGCGCGTGCCGGCGAGCGAGGGGGTGGGCGCGCGCGCGAGAGGGTGTGTGCCCGGGGTGTGAGCGTGTGCGCGAGCCTGTGCCAGCTCGTGTTTTGCGCTTCCGTGTGTGGTTTGAGTGCAGGAGCGGGCGAGGCGTGTGAAGTCGCGTGCCCCTTGTTGTGTGATGTGGGTGGTTGGGCGAGGTAGATGTTTGTCGGTGCGCGCTTGCGACCGCGGGTGGTGTGTGAGTGTGTGTGTGTGTGTGTGTGCGCGCGCGTAGGAGCCGCCCCTCTCTCTGGGGCCCACAGCCCCAGAATTCTGCGTCCCCGGGGTTGCCCGAAGGTGCCTGAGCCCCGTAGCTGGGAGCAGCACCGAGGAATAACCCGACCCCGATCGCACCGTGAAAGCAAGGAGGGGGATCTGGTTCACTACTGGGACCAATTGGAACACCTAGGTGTTTTCGTATAGTTTCCTGAGAATTGCCAACACTGAATTCATTATCGCCTTTCGTAGCGCAGGTCTGAGTGGCTTCCCGCCACCCCACGACACTTACAATCTGTGTCATGCATTCTTTTGCTATTTTTAAAAAATGCCTTTAAAAATAAAGACCATTGGATGTACCTGCAGGGGTTGTTGCAGTAAGGGTATGATAATGGATGTTTGTAAAGGACCCCCATCAGCGCCTTGCGGGGAGGTAATGATCACTCTTGGAGGGGCACACCTCTCCCTAGTAGGTAATGTGAGGCTGAAAGGAAACTCGAGGGGAGGCGGGACGAAAACAATTCGGATTTCATTCTGACAGCCCTCTCCAAGCCTTTGGAAGGCACTCATTTCTACTTTCTTCTGTGTTAAGGCCAAGTTATTTAACTTCTTTGAGCCTTAATTTACTCATCTAAAAGATGGGGCTATTGATATCTATTTTAGAGCCTGTTGTGAGTTTAATGAGAACATGCATGTAAAAATACTTAGCATCGATCCTGATAATGTCAAGTACTACTCACAGGCAGCTATTGTTACATTGAAAGCATGAGCTAGCTACATTTCCGATCCTAACTTGCAAAGCGGTGACAAGCTGTATCTTGAAGAGGAATGTAATTTCTTTCCTCTCTCCTTCTCCCCTCTCTTCTGTTCTTCCTTCCTTCCCTACCTAAATATCACTCTTTTTAATTTGTATCTTAATTAAATTACACGAAAGAGAAATCCAATTAATAACAGAATACAAGTGCAACCTCATCAAGAAAACGAGCACAGGTAAATATGCCAACGCCAAATCTTAACTGAATTATCTTTACTGAACATAAAATTCCTTGCATGGAAAACAGATATGGGTGTATTATACTCAGTTTGTGCTCATTAGCTGGAAGAAAGAAGAGTGCCAGTACTTTAGGGGAAACTCCCCTCACCCCACCCTATGTACTGACTTCTAAAAGAAAATTCTCACACGAGGCAAAATTACATTGTGTGAGGAGTACCCGAGTGGCTCAGTTTTCAGCCCAGGTCAGGATCTCTTGGTTCGTAAGACTGAGCGCTGCGTTGGGCCCTGTGCCGCCAGCATGGAGCCTGCTTGGGATCCTCTCTCTCCCTCTCTCTGCCCCTCCTCCACTTGTTCTCTCTCTCTCTCTCTCTCTCTCTCTCTCTCTCAAAATAAATAAACTTAAAAAAATTACACTGTGTAAGCGATCTGCCCGATGCCATTAATAACCATTTTCAATGTATCAATTCATTCAAAAACTATTTAAGTATCAGACAAGAGGGTGAATTCTGGATACACAAATAAAAGAAAATGGGAACAGATAGGACACCTGCCATCACGGGGTTTATAATCCAGAGGGGGAGACTAATTAAATTCCATATGTTAATATAAAACACACAAATGGAGAAAAACACCCCAAGGAGAATGGTGTGTCCTGAGAGAGAGACGATTTAAGTTGGGGTGTCAAGGAAAGCTCTCTCAGGAAGGGATATTTTAGCCCTCCTCTGCCTCAGGCCCTTTGCACTTGCTGTTCCTTCTCCCTGGAATACTTCTTCCCAGATTTTCTGCAAGATTCCTGCCACGTGTCCTTCAGGACTATGTTCAGATGGCCCTTTCCTTGGAGAACACTTCCTAGCTAAACCTGAATCACAGTATCCCCTTATCCTGCTAGTCTTTCTTAAAGCTCTACCAGCCATGGGCGTATGAGAGATTTATTTACTAATTAGCTGCTCTTCCCTCCCCTACCCCCTGAATGCCAGCTCCATGAGAGCAGGGACTCTGTTTAGTTCACTGCCACATCCCCAATATCTGGAGCAATGAATATGTGTCAGTGAATGAAAGGGAAACAGCCCCAGGGTGGAGGCAGGAGTGAGGAGAGCTTTCCAGGTAGAGAGACCCGGGGGTGTGAGGCAGGAGGGGGCGCTAAGCATTCAGTTAGAGTGGAGGAAAGCTGGGTGATGAGAAGAACACCAAATGGCAAAGGCAGGGAGGCATTTCAACGTAAACGCGACATCCCCGGGAGGTCAACAGACCATTATAAACGCAACCAGATCTAAAAAATTGATAAAACGGACGGAATGTGTAAGTAACAGACATTCTACCGTGTTATCCTCCTTAGAGCTGTGAGGAAACCTACTTGGTCAGTTCTGTGTGGGGACAATTCATTTTTGTCCCCATATGCCACCTCATTTAGTCGTCAGTAAAGGTCGGTGAGGTACGTTCAGTTTTTCACCCTACAGTCGAGGAGACTAAGCCTCAGCAAGTCCAGGCGCCTTGCCCCAGGCCACCCGTGCGTACCAGAGGAGCAGGGTGCCCATTTAATGTGGGCGGAACCTACATCACCTAACTGGAAGGCCGACCGCTGGCCAGGCACAGCCTCGAAGGATGGCAGGAGAAAAGGGCGGAGGAGAAAAGGTGAACTAAGTACGGCCCCAAGAAGGAAGGCCATGGAAAATGGTTGCTCCTTGAATTACTTCCGTTTTCCTCCGATATCTCGAAAAAGGTCAGAGCAGGCCAAAAACCCGGGCTGCACCTCAACATGATGCACTGGTTCAGGCCCCCTTAACCATGGGGGCCGCAAGTGCTGCTTATCATTGGCACAAGGGCTCATGGTAACTCAGTGATGCGTTTGTTATCGGGAAGAGAGGTTTGAACGGTAATCGTGGTCCCTCTGAGCAGCCGTGTCTCAGTTACAGGAGGGCTCCCACGTCAGTCCTCGGGTCTTAGGAGCCTCATTCGGTTTATTTGGTACAAGAGTGGCCAGCGGGTAATCAGCATGAGGACCTTGTGGCAACCACACAGGGGGTGTCTTGCCCGTCACCTCTACACGGTTCCCGGGCTCCACTTCCAGTCACTGAGCATCGATGGCTTTGGTCCTGGGGCGCAACGCCCTCCTCCCTCCCCCCTGTCAGATGGGGGCAGGGGAATATCCGTGGTCTTCTGAAGGTGGTGTGCCTGCTGCCCCAAAGACATCAAGTCTGTCTGAGGATGGTGTCATAAGCCAGGAAATGTAGACCCTGGGTTCTGGACCTGAACGTCATGTCACTAGAAGAGAGGGTGCCTCGCAACTCTTTTAAAAGCTCTTCCCGAGTCGCGGGCATTGTGCCAGGGGGCTTTACATACACGATCTCTTTAATCCTCACAAAATTCTCGTGAGGCTTCCTTCGTCCTTAAACTAGGGCTGTTGGTGTCAATCTCGCAGGAGACTTGAAGCCCTCTAGAAATTGCGAAGCATACCAACACAAGATATCCCTGATTTTTTAAATCTCTCTCTCTCTCAGACAAATTGAACAGCATTCTCATGTTGTATTTCACCTATAATGCCCATTTCAGTCGCTGTTGATGTTGTTGCCTGTGTCGGTGTGTTAGAAAATAAGGCCACTGATCCATTTATTTATTGGGCACTCACGGTGTGCCAGGCAGTGGCTGGATGCCAGGGACAGGATGGAGAACGAGCCAGAGGCGGGGCCTGGCTTAATGGAGCTTTCGAGGTCAGGAGAGGGCAGTTTATCAGGTTCCGGGCCCCCAGGGCAGAGCTGGTTTCCTACCAGGCCTAGCCTCCTTTAGAGGGCCCCTCAGAGCCCCACAGTGCTCCTGACAGGTGCACGGTGCTGTTGTCACTAGAGTGGGACCGGAATATCAAAGCCCTTAACCGGGGGGGGGGGGGGGGGGGGGGACCTCAAACTAATCTGATGGTAAGTAAGAGCATCAATTTTACTGATGGAAGACACAGATTAGTAATTAACAAGGTCACAAGTAATTGGGAGGGGCTGAGGGTTTGGAACAACCAGAAGATAAGTAGCTTTAAGAATAAGAACTTGAAGCAATACAGATTGAGAAAGATAAACATTTAAATCTCCTGGGCATGGGATTTGCCTGGGTTTGAGTTTCAGTTTGGAGGGAAGCTGGGCCACACTTTCTGTGAGTGTAAACCTTCTGGACCTTTTGCTGTGAGGCCAGCCCAGATCTAAGATAAGCTCTTGAAATGAAATACTAGTTTAGGTTATCCAGAAGCAAATAGAACGGGAAGATATGTTGGTCTGGGAAGTTTTGCTCATTCTTATTTATTTATTTAGTTATTTAGTTAAAGAGAAAGAGAGTGAGTTATTTAAAGAGAAAGAAAGTGAGAGGGGCTGAGGGAGAGAGAGAGAGAGAGAGAGAGAGAATCTCAAGCAGGATCCATGATCAGCATGGAGACTGAAGTGGAGCTCAATCCCACGACCCTGGCATCACGACCTGAGTCAAGGTCAAGAGTCAGACGCTCAACTGACTGAACCACGCAGGCACCCTATTCACTTTTATTTAATACCTTATTTATAAACCACGTGTTCCAGAAGCAAAAATTTCAGGTTAAAGAGAGATATGGGGTGGGGTGGAAATCTCTTTCTTCCAAGTCTCCAGAAGAGTTTGTCTGATGTGAAAAATAAATATTATGATCATGACAAGAAAAATTATCAACTATTGACAAATCTACTTAGACAAAGAAAGCCACTAGCCTTACAAGCAAGCATAAGGGGACCAGATGGCCAAGGGATAAAGGAAACTAAAGATAAACGGTTGAGTTGGAAAATAATCTCATTAAAGTATAAATGACTCGGCTTGGATAAGGGACAGCAGAGACAGTGGTCTGGCCTGGGAGGCTTCTTAAGACTCTGAGCCTACAGTTCCCGGTGTGAGCTCTGGAGTTTAAGATCAGACACCCCACGGTATACCCACGGTTACCCCTCCAACCGCCAGGGGGTGGCCGAAAAGTGAGACAGGGTGGGGAAAGACCTCTGGAAAAGTGCTGTGGAAATTCAAAAGTACAACGAAACCCGGGACTCAGGACACTGAGGATAGCCACACCTCCTGGGAATTATGGCCAGGTCACCCATTCGTCATCATACTAATGATCTAGACTTGGAAAGGCTGGCTGTCTGTCCTCTTCACATTTTGACACTTTCCTTCAGTGACCCAATCTTCCACAGCTCTGACCACCTGCATTAATATGCTAGACCTGTCAGGGTCACCTGAGTGGCTCATTCTGTTGAGCGTCTGACTTTGGCTCAGGTCATGATCTCACGGTTCATGAGTTAAAGCCCCACATCAGCCTCTCTGCAGTCAGCACAGAGCCCGATTCGGATCCTCTGTCCCCCTCTCTCTCTGCCCCTCCCCTGCTCACACACTCTCTCTCAAAAAGAAATAAAAACATTAAAAAAATCTGCTAGAACTATTATAATGTACCACAGACCAAGTGGCTTAAAGAACAGGAATTTCTTACAGTTCTGGAGGCTATAAGACCCGGATCACAGTGGTGATGAGTTTAGTTTTTCCAGAGGTCTCTCTCGTTGGCTTGCACATGGCCACCTTCTCTCTGTGCCCTCACATGGTCATTCTGTGCACACACATTCCTGGTGTCTCTTTCTGTGTCCAAATTTCCTCTTTTTATAAGGACACCTGTCTGATTGGATTCAGGTCTACCCTAATGGCCTCATTTTAACTGAATTATTTCTCTAAAGACCTTATCTCTAAATATAGTCACATTCTGGGGTGCTGGGGGTTAGGCTTCGGTCTATGGATTAGAAGGCACACAATTGAGCCCATCACACTGCCTTTGAAGGAGTCTCATGTAGGACGCAGGATAGTCTGTATAATGGGTAAGACTGATGCTGGCCAGACTGCCCAAGTTTAAACTGTCCCTCCATCACTTTCTAGGTTTGTGATCTGGGGCAAGTAAACTCTCTAAGGGACAGATCCCTTGCTTGTATCTCGGGCATACTTCGGGCTTTGGGAGGATGGAGAAGCTACCTCGCAGAGCTTGTGCCTGGTGTGTGAGAAGCGTTGGGCGTTATCATCTTGCTCTGCAGTCAGCTTCCAAGTCAGTATCTCTCTTTGTGAGCTCTCTTGGGTTCCATGTATGACCGTCCAAATGCCCTTGACTCTCTCCACGCCAATGCCATGCACTCACTCACTCCTCAAAATGATACTGACTTGGGGATCCTGTAGGATCTGGTCCACATAAGAGAGAGAGAGATCCTGCCTTTGAATCCTGACAGTCATTAGTGGGAGACCCAGGCAAGTAAACCCTAATCCTCAACACGATGTAATGAACGTTATGACAGACGTGTGTGCGGTTCAGTCTAGAAACACGTACAAAATGCTGTTAGAGCCAGTGGATGTGAGTGAACAATACATCCTGAGCAGCGTGGGAGGGGCGGGGGAAGGAGGGTGAAGTGACAGGGAAAGGTTTCACAGACTAGAAGATGTAGGTTGATTAAGTAGGTGGTGTGGATTCAGGGGTGCCCTTGTTGTGATCAGCACCAGGTGATGCATGGAAGTGTGAATCACTATATCGTACCCCTGAAACTAATATAACACTGTTTATTAGTTTATATATATTAATGTTGATGATTAATTTATTAACTAACTGGAATTAAAATAAAAACTTTAAAATAGAATAAACTTTCTTCCGTAAAAAAAACAAAAAGAAAAAGATGTTTGTTGAGATTGAAGGAAGGAATAGAGTTCACAGACAGACAGGGAAAGGGCAGAAACCTTGCTTCTCGGAGGCTCCCTTCCCACTCCCTGGACCCCACTTCTGAGGAGTGGACATTACAGACATCTTGGTACCTCCCCTGGTCCAACAAGGACCCTAGTATTTGCCCACATTCATCCTTTCTACCCCAACCCTGCCTTCACTTTCCACCTGCTCCAAATGCAATCGGCAATTCCCAGGTGCAAATCTATGACTGCCAGTTCCAACCTTCCTACTCTCGTTTCTGTCTCCCGGTCTGTTCCTTAGCCTCACAAAGACTTCTATTTGCACATCTTTAAGTGAAACCACCCTGAAATGGGTCTGGATAGATCTGCTGCTATCGCCCGACAGCACGGCACTTAACTTTCATCACTACCGCCTGACTCATGGAATACAGGCAAACACGTCGACGTGACACTTGCCTTTCCAGCCTCATTTCTGTCTCTACCTTCTTTCTACTCCCTGTGATGAATCTGTCCTGGTCCATCAACTGCTCTGTATCAGGTACAGCACTGGGCATTGTGAACACACACATGGGGCACAACCCATGCCTTTAAGCAGCTACCAGCCGTATCCCAGAATTAAAAAGGAACTAGACAGTTTGGCAACCATGCGATAACCTTTCTCAAATCCAAAGCCAGGCTGAGGGAGTTCTCCTTACCTCTTTGGCCTCCCAGACCTTTTATGTAACACCTATTGGTGTACTTACCTTGTTCCCTTATTTTATTTTATTTTATTTTATTTATTATTTTTTTTCCAGAACTATGTCTGGATCCCTGGAGACTTCTGTGAGATATGTTTACAAGTATCATGAACCACAGAATGAGAAGATTGCTCTATTTTTTGGGCTGCCTGGGGTTGTTGAGCAAAGCTCAGGCTCAGGCAACCACCGTCCTGGGTAGACCAGTAGACAATGCCCTGACCAGACCGGCTGTCCTCAGCATGGCAAGGACAAGATCAACTGACAGCATCTTTGGGATTCCCTGATGCTGGCAACAATGCTACTTGCTCTGTGGTCATTGTTTTTTTTTATAGTCTAAGAACCTGACCTTGTCAACACACACAATGACTACCTTCAAAATATAGTCTTTCCACTTAAGGAAGGCTTCTATCCCCTCTAGCCTTCTCAGAAATTGTTCTCTATTGCTTGCTCCTTCTATCTATGGTCTCTTCAACCTCTCATGGGTCTCTCCACTGACATTGAAATACACTCATCTCTCTCATGTTGAAAAAGAGAAAGACCAGGGCACCTGGGTGGCTCAGGCAGCTACGTGGCTGACTCAATCTCAGCTCAGGTCTTGATCTTAGGGTTATGAGTTAAAGCTTATGTTGGGTCCCATCCTGGGCATGAAGCCTACTTAAAAAAAGGAAGGAAGGAAGGAAGGAAGGGAGGGAGGAAGGAAGGAAGGAAGGAAGGAAGGAAGGAAGGAAGAGAAAGGAAGAAAGAAAGAAAGGAAGGAAGGAAGGAAGGAAGGAAGGAAGGAAGGAAGGAAGGAAGAAAGAAAGAAAGAAAGAAAGAAAGAAAGAAAGAAAGAAAGAAAGAAAGAAAGAAAGAAAGAAAAGGAAAGAGAAAATCCCCATCCTGTTTAGCCTGTTTACCGCCATGTTTTCTCTCATCAACTGCCACTCCTCACACAGCACATTTTCGGAAAGCATTATGTCTGTTTACAACCTCTGTTTCCTTTCTACTCTGGGTAGGTTTTCGTTTCCCTAGACACTGTTAACTTGTCATGTCTTCTTGGACAGGCTCTTCCCTTGGTATCACACCCCCTAATTTTCTTCCCATCCCTCTGATCACATCTGCTCTGTCTCCCACGCGGGCTTCCCACTCGGTCTTCACCGAAGGTCTCAGCTCTGTCCCTAGGCCCCCTTCTCCTCTTCTGTTGTATTCTCTCCCTTGGCCTATGGTTTCAGCTGGGACTTCTAACATGAATCTCCAGCTCTGACACCTCCTCCGTGCCTCAGGCCTGACCACCTTACTATCTCTTTGGCATCTTTCTTTGAATGTTTCAAAAGCACTTCCAATTAAAGGTATACAAAACTTAGCTCATGATCACCTCCCCCACCCTCACCCCTGCCATGATGCTCCCATCCCTCATCCCGGTGAAGAGTACCAGCATGTATCCTACTCGCCACCCAGAGATCTAGGGGTCCTCCTTGAAAACTCTCTCTCCCTTAACTGCTTATCAATGCCTCACCAAGTCCTGTCGTTTCTGCTTGTTAGAGGTGCCCTGAAATCTTCGACTTGTCTCCAACTCCACTGCCATCATGTCAGTCCTTTCTTCCTCCTCTCTAGGCTAGCCTCCAAATGGCTCTGCACATCCATTTCCCTCTGTCCCATCGAGTCACCATATTCTTCCTGAAGGACAAGCCTGGTGGTGTCACTGCCTCCACAGCCTAAAGGATTGTAATAACTTCCTGTTGCTCTTAGGACAGAGACCAGAATGGTACCAAACCTCCAGTCACGTGTCATCACAGCCACCCCTACCCCATTCTCTCTCCACTCTCTGTGCTCCAACCGCACCGGCCTTCGTTACCTCCTCAGATGACCAACTGTGCTTCCTCTCCCAGCCTAGAGCATTTGCATATGCTGGTTTCTCGATCTGGAATACTCTTCCTGGCCCATCTTTACCTACTTGGTCATCATCATATCACCTGTCAATAATTATTTCCTTCCTGACTAGATGGATCTCCCTATTTATGCCTTCAGAGGGTCTTAACGAAGAGGTGATTTTGCATTTGGTTTGGTGGTTCCTTGATCATTCCCTTTTTCCACCTGTAAATTACGAGCTCCACGAAAGCTAGGCTATTCTGCTATTGAGAATGAGGGTGAGCTATTCTGCTCACCCCTGAACCTTCACGGTCTAAAACAGGGCTTCACACGCGGTGAGTGTTACTACAACAGATACTTCTGTGCCTAGCATTGGATACTGAGTCTGGCACACAGCAGGCATTCAGCAAATGTTGCTGAAAGGGTGACCGAACACAGGGGCTGTGAGTGTTCTAAGCCCTTGGAGGAAACCAGAAAATTCTCAAAGATGTTCACCTTGTTTTAAAAAAAGAGACTTACAGTTTTATTAAAGCATTCATCATGGGCAAGGCAGAATACGTAACAGAGCAGACATGGTCCAAATAATTAAGTTTCATCCCACTGGGAGATTTACTTACTGGAAGAAGTCTGGAAAAAGGGTACCATGAGTGACAGTGGTTAATTCCCACAGCCTCTCAAGAGTTGACCCAAGTGACCTCTGGACTCTTCCAGGCGTGAGTAATATAATGTGGAAAACATTACATTGTGAACTGGCTGTGCTTTGATGCCTTCACTGTTCCATGATGTTTTCCAGAATTCAAAGTATTATACGGAGTCATCTCGAGGTAAATTAGGTCATTTTCTTCCCATTCCATCTTTGGTTAGCGGTCTTCAACTGCAATGGTCGCTTTGACATGGCACCTAGGATTCTCACAGGGTAGAGGTTGCTAAGCACAGAGAACTGTTTGCCAGAGGTTGTAGAATCTTCTCTTCTGAAAGGGAAAACAGCTCTTTTAAATACAAGGATTCCGGGGGCGCCTGGGTGGCTCAGTCCGTTAAGCGGCCAACTTCAGCTCAGGTCATGATCTCGTGGTCCGTGAGTTCAAGCCCCGCGTCAGGCTCTGTGCTGACAGCTCAGAGCCTGGAGCCTGTTTCAGATTCTGTGTCTCCCTCTCTCTGACCCTCCCCCGTTCATGCTCTGTCTCTCTCTGTCTCAAAAATAAACGTTAAATACAAGGATTCCTTAGTTCCTCGGGGTCAGGTGAGATGTTCTCCCACTGAAGGGGAGTGTATTGACCCTGTGAGTTCCCCAGGCCTCCCTCTGCATTATGATTCCATGATCCTATTAATGTTTGACAGAAGGGCAAGTCTAAGTGTGCAATTCCATATAACCCTTGAGTTTTCTCCTGGGGATGAAATTGAATAGAAAATGGAATATATCATAGTGATGGGAATCTAGCCGTGTGCTTTGGAATAGTAACTAACTGCACAGCTTCATCACCTTGGAAACAAGCGAGGCCTGATATGGCGACCTCAGAGGGCGTGTGCGGCTGACTCAAAATTGATCTGGATTTGGCTTCACGGTGGGAGGAAACACATGTGATGGTTCATCTGTGAGTCTGGGAACATTGACAAATGGTGTTCTAAGTGATTTAAGAAACCAACAGTGCATTAACCCAAAAGATCAAGGCGCAACCCCCTGGTTTTATGCTAAAAGGAAGGGAATGTGGGTCAGCGTGCTGTGGAAAGTTTTGGGTTGTTTTGCACATGATGCTAAATATCGGGATGTTTCATGGAAAAAAAAAAAAGACTGTCAAACATCTGCCCATTTCGTTTATATGATGCCAAACACTGAGATATTTGGAAACATTGAAATGTGTGACATCGCAGTGACCAACTTTCTGGATGAACAATTATGTGAGGGTTGTTTTTTTTTTGTTTTTTGTTTTTTTCAATTCCTTATTTTGGTGCTGCAGAAATCATTTTTGAAAAGTTGCTTTATTATATGTAACTAGGATTTACATTGCATTTCAAAACATAACCTAGGGCTGTCCAGAGAGGTTTTTGTTATTGTTGTTGTTTCTTTTAATAAGTGTTTTCCAATCCTATCATAGAATTTTTCCCAACAGAAAGACTATAGAAACTTTTTGACCTCTCAGCAGCAGCCCACACAGGCAGCCACACCCTCCTCCCTGGAGCACTCCCTTTACTTGATATCGTCCCCTGTTGGTTCTCTTCCCACATCTCTGAAAATTGCTTCTCAGATTCCTCCGCCAAATCCTACAGATCAATCTGACTTCCTGTATTAGAATCCGTCCTAATTTCTCTCTCTCTCTCTCTCTCTCTCTTCTCATTCTCCACTCATTACCTTGGTGACCCTATGCAAGCTCACAAATACGAGCACTATCAATATGCTGATGACTTCTAAATATGCATCTTTAAAAAGAAAGTTTGTTGACTTATTTTGAGAGAGAGAGCAGGGGAGCAGCAGAGGGAGAGGGAGAGAGAAACTCTTAAGCAGGCTCCGCCCTGTCGGCTTGGAGCCCGATGTGGGGCTCAAACTCAGGAACTGTGAGATCATGACCTGAGCCGAAATCAAGAGTCTGACACTCAACAGATTGAGCCACCCAGGTGCCCCCTAAATTTGCATCTTTGACCCATTTCTCCTAGCTGAGCTCCAACCTGAAGTTCAATTCCCTACCTGGTATTTTTCCTTCAGATACCTCAGAGATATGTCAAATGCAACATGTCCAAAACAGAAATTATGATCCTTCTCCACAAACCTGCTGCTTTTCTTAGTATACAATCCCACCATCCACCAGAAACCAGGGAGTCATCTCTGGTACTTCCATCTGTCCCACCTTTCACATCCAATCATCATAAGTACACCTTGTAAATGTTTCTTGAATTGTCCCCTTTTCTTCATCTCCGATGGAAAGAACTCAGTCAACATTGTTGCTAATTAGATGATAGAAATGGCTCTCAACTGGCATCCCTGTACCCACTCCTGCCCTCTAACAATATATTCTCTACACCAGGTAAAGAAATTTTATAGAAATGCAAACCAAATCATGCTACTTCTCTGCTTAAAGCCCTTCCATAATCTCCCAGCACCCTTAGGGGCAGAAGGAAGAGTGGGATTGCAGGACAAGACTACATACTATATCTTAAAAATGTTGAGCCTTGACATGTCTGTGGGGTTCAGTTAGGGTTCCCTGGCAGATAGAGGCCACAGCAGGAGATGTAGCTATGGTAGTCGCTACAGGAACTAAGAACCAAATGGAGATGTTATAAAGGTAAACCAGGTGGATCTCCATTAGGGCTTACAAAATGACAATCAAAACTGAACGTGGCCATGGCATTCTAGAAGCTTCAGAGGATGAAGAACTCTACTTTGCCGGGCCCCGCAGAACTAACCGGTGTTTTAGGGGCTGTTTTGTATACATCTAACTCACAAGTGATTGATGTATGACCAACACGTCAGTTCATTAATTTAGAGTGAGAAATAGGACCACTAAGTTCTCCCAAAGACTTAAGTTCACTGCTCAGTATGTTCTCTGTCTGAGGACAAATCAGTGTAAGACACATTATAATCAGAAGGCTGTTTGGTGAGTATAAAACCCATGATAGAGAAGTGAGGTTAATGATTCTTTTTGAACTGTTGGTCCAGAACAATCACATACAAGTTTCTAGGCACTGTTTGAGGCTGTGTCTTAAAGTGTTGTTTGTGCTTTTAGCTAAACTTGAGGTTGGGGTGAAAATAATGAAGCAGTTTCTGTCCATACATGAGAATTATTTTCTACAGATGGTTTTTGCTCCCTTTTAAAAACGAAATAGCAAACAACCAACCTAGAAGACACCAGGCTGCAGAAATGTTCAGCATTTAGATAGAAATATTTAGCTCAAAATATATCATAATTCAAAAGGTAACTTTGTACTCTCCACAGGAACCAGCTGGAAGAATGTTCTAATTTATTAAACTTTTTACCCTGAGGAAGATAAAGCAGTTGAGCGAGTCGTTCTTTGATTCCTTTCTTCTGCTTGGGTCTTAGAAAAAAATAACCAGAGAGAGAAGCGCCATGCTTCTGATGTAATTGCCGTGGGGGGGGAAAGAATCAGTGAAGAGGCAAGCTCTGCTCTAATGAGCAGAAATTAGGAGAGGCACAATGAATGTTCTGAGCCCAGGACTGCTGAGATTTGTGGTATTTCTCCTGCTCCTCCCTGCCCATTAGGAGGATAGTGAGACTTTAACTCCGAGCCAGGCACTGTTCGACACGCTTCAAATATATTAACTCATTGGACGCTTAAAACCCTGTGAGTTAGATGCTCTACTTATCCCCAGTTGACAGACCAGAAAAATGAGGTACCGTGAGGCAGGTAATTTGCTGAAGGCATATAACCAGTCAGTGGATGAGCTGGGATTTGAGCGTAGGAGGTTTGATTCTTGAGTTAACAGTCTCGAGATCCCAGCCTCTTCCTTTTGCTCTCCTTGGAAGTGACAGAATCTCAAGTTGATGATTTATGGTCCTGGAAGAGCCCGTTACATCTGCTTGCAGGAAGCCACAATCAGTTTGAGGGGACATATGCCTGCACCCAAGGAGGGGTTCCACTGGAGGACCAAGATAAGGAAGGGGCTGAGGTAGGGGCTGGGACATTGGTGCCTTTTCGATTTTTTTCTTTCTTGCCCACATAGCAAAAGATGAGATTCTTTTCTTAAGTACCCTGGCTCTGGGCTGCTTACTTCAGGCAGATTATGGGATAGGGGGGTGGGAAAACACGGTATGAACCACGGCAGTGAGCTCTCAGATCTGGCCACAAGGGTTCCCTCTCCTCTGGTCTGTGTGTTGGACACGTGGACAGATTGGCATTGTCTTGTTACTCTTTCTTTAGGCCACCTGCTAGCCACACCCTTCTATTCAAGTCGTTCTTCAGCAAAAACAAAGTGCGATAGTTCAGATTTCGGCTTTCTTAGTTAAAAATCTCCAGTTGTGCCTTTGGGAGGGGAAGGTACTCCCAAGCCAGTTGATTGGGCTTGGACAGACACAAACAGCTTTAGTTTTGTATTTATGGGCCATCTCTCTATTTTCTTCTATATGTGGTTAATATTATTCTCTGCGTTACTGACTTTTCTGTTTAACGCTGAGCAGGTGACATTACTCATGAGTTATGTTGACAGTGGTGGTGGGGATGGGGTGGAAATTGTCTCACTTCTCCCGGTGGATTAATATAGGAAGAATGCTATGAACATTTAATCGAGAGCCGTTGCCAGGAAGAGAAGGAAAAGGGTCCAAGAGACCCTGGGAACATCACTGTTTAAGAGAGGAGCACAAGAAGGAGGAAACTTGGAAAGATCTAGATTTGTGGGAAACTATCTTACAGAAGCCAAAGTAGAGTTTGGGCAAGGACCTTTGTCATCAAGAATGTCAGATAATCTGTAAGAACCAAGAAGGTATGCAAGGGGTCCAAGTGTCCATCGATAGATGACTGAATAGAGATGTGGTACATATGTGTGTGTGTATTCATATGTATATAAAATATGTATAAATTATAAATATATAAAATATGTACACAATGGAATATTATTCGGCCATACAAAGAAGGAGATCTTGCCATTTGTGACAGCGTGGGTGGATCTGGAACATAATATTTTAAGTGAAATAAGTCAGACAAAGAAAGGCAAATACCCTATGATTTCACTTATATGTGGAATCTAAAAAACAAACAAACAAATAAAAATCTAGAATCCTTCTCACAAATACAGAGAGCAAACCGGTGGTTGGTTGTCAGAGAGGAAGAGGGTCAGGGATAGGCAAAAGAGGGGATTGAGAGGTACGAATTTCCATGTATACAATAAGTAAGCCATGGAGATAAAAAGCACAGTGTAGGGAATATAGGTAATAATATTGTAATAATTTTGTGTGGTAGAGACGGTGACTACAGATATCTTGGTGAGCATTGAGTCACGTAAAGAATTGTCAAATCACTATGTTGTACACCCGAAACTAATACAACATTGTATGTTAACTATACTTCAAAAAAAAAAAAAAAAGAGTGTCAAATATCACGAGGAGGTCAAGTAGAATGAGGTGAAGAGGTTGCTGAGAGAATCAGAAAGCCCTGGCAGAAAAGCAAAACAAGGTGTTACCACAGTGATGGAGAAGCTATAGCTCATAGACAGGCTGGGAATCAGGTGATGGAGAGGTGGATTAACACAGGGAGAATGTTATGAACATTTAATTGAGAGTCGTTGCCAGGAAGAGAAAGAACACAGTCCAACAGACCCTGGGAACATCACTGTTGAAGCGAGGAGCACAAGAAGGAGGAGACTCACAAAGATCTAGATGAGTTGGGAAACCATCTTATGGAAGGTGAAATAGAGTTTATTGATCCCAGTCCATGGGGTTGCAGACCCAAATCAGACTTGAGAATTAGGCATTGTGAACCTGAATCCAGGTATGAGCTAAGAGATTACTCCATTACACCAGTGTGGACCGGGTGTCCTTACTGGGATAATGTCCATAAAAGGGTGCTCAAATCTTGTGGCTCAGGGTTGTTTGCAAAACTGCCCTGCATAGCTGCAACTTGTTAATAGGCAGCTTTGGTTCTCAGGAATCACCCAGGATTTCTCGAGTCACCCCAATTCTCTTGAGATAGTAACCTCAGCTCTAATCCCCTGAGAACAGTAATCTCCATGTGCTTGAAATAACAAAACTATTTACTTGGTTAGTGTGTTTAACTCTGAGAATTAAAGAAATGGTGAAATACATAAAATCTATTGTATTCATATTCATTCGTTAAGTTTTAAAGTGATCTCGTACACAGGAATGTAAAATTTGAAAGAAGTTCAGCATATTATTTGATCAACCTCTCCTACCTCAGGACCCTTGCACTTGCCACTCTTCTGTTTAGAAATCTCTTACTTCCAATAGTCTCATGCCTTGCTTTACTCAATCCACTGTCTTTACTCAAATATCAACTTATCGATAAAACTTCCTCCAATCACCTTTTAAAAACTTATACTTTATTCCTCCCAACCTCCGCTCAATTTTCTTCACAGCACTAGCCACCGTCTGCCATACTATATATTTTCATTATTTATTTGCCTTCGCTGTGCACGAGGTACTGTTCTAAGTGCTGTGAGATACCATGATAAGCAGGCAAAACAGACTTGCCCTTTTTGGAAGAATGGTTCTGGTTTACTGCTTGGGGTCGGAGTGAATCTAAACAGGCACAGCTGAGTAACGGATACTAACTGAAGGCACAATAAAAATGAACAGGACAAAATTGTCTAGAAGGACTTCAAGCATCTTACATGATTTTATTAAGTTATATTAAGCTATTACTGAGACATTGATGTGATTTCTTAAGCTTTAGGATAGATGCATATGGTAAAAAAAAAAAAAAAATTCAAATAGAACAAAACCATATAAATGCAAAGTCAGGTTTTTTCCACCCCAAACATCTTGTCCTTTTGACCTAACTCCCTCCACCAGTTTTTCTGCTTCCTTTCAGACATTTTTCATGCACATGCTCACATACAAGAATATATTTTTTAGGTAATTTGCAACATTATTACAGACTGCACTGCCTTGATTTTTGTCACTGAAGGTATTTTAGAGATGCTCCTATATAAATACATACAGGCATACCTACTTCTAGAAAAGCTTTTCTTTCAATAGAGCATTACATGGGTTGCCACATTTTAAAGGAGTAACCTATTGATGAGCCCAAATAATACCTCGATGAACATCCTTCTAGCACCTCTTTGTTATTTTGTCCGGTATAAATATACCTGTAGGGTCAGCTATAAGAAACAGAATTGCTGATATGAGTGTAGAAGGGCACATGACACAAGAGTTGAAAGTTTTTCCTTCTCAAACTCTAGTTTGAATGAATTAAAACTTGGTTTTACTTCTAGCATTCCCACTGTGTTAGTCATACACAGGGATTGATGCTTCATTCCTCCGGCCCAGTTTCCTATCCTGATGACGAAGATATTTAACAGCTATGCAAATAACATATCAGAGATGTAATTTATTAAAGTGGCACCAGAAAGTACCACTTACGCACTGGGAGATTTGACTTAATAATGCAATTCCACAAGCCTTTATCAAAGGCTCAATTCACGGGCCTGATTCATCCTTTTGTGCGCTCTCGGTCCCGTGTGTGGTCCTTAGCCACCACAGGGGGGGATGGAAGGCCCCTGTTGTGCCTTACCATCTGAAACTGCAGCAGTGGCCACGCTTTGAGTGGCTTGGCTGTGGTTAGCAGGAGAGCTTTCTATGAACACATTGAGTGGGGGGAGGAAAACCCCTGCGTCCTAGGGCATCACGGGGCATCCAGCCCCTCCCAGAACCTCTGGGCTCGCTCCGCCTCTGTCTGTAACCACGTGTCAGGTACACCGTAGGGATGGAACAGCCCTTGTGGAAGTCCTTGCAGAGAATATTAGAGTCGGGGAGCCGACCTACAAGTTTCAGTCTCACGAGCAGCTCTTAGAACATCACAGGCTTAAGAGCAGCCTTGGGAGAAAAAGTGCCGATGAAGTCAAACTTATCATTATTATTTTTTTTTGCAATCAGGTGGAAATATTATTATCAAAAAAAAAATGCAGCAGCACATTTCTAATGGTGTGCTGCTAAGCCATTGTTCCGGAGGGGGAGCAAAAAGCCCTAATTTGTAGTGCTTGCCAATTCCTATGGCGTAAGTATTTCCACTGTGGCCAGTCTGGAAGGTATGCACAGGCTCATAAGCCAGTATGAACTGCCCCTGGCACACCACAGCACATTGCCTTTACACGGAAGTGAAAGAATGGTTCACGTCGCCAGACAGAAAGAACCCTTGTGTGCAGATTTTCACAACTGTATCAATATTGCCACTTGTCCAATTGATAGAGGTTAGGGATCATTTTATAACTAACAACAAAGAATATCAGTGTTCCAGTGGCCATCGCTGCTAACAAAACCCTAAAACATAATGGCCTCGAAAACCTGTTTCATTCAGGGGCGCCTGGGTGGCTCAGTCGGTTAAGCGGCCGACTTTGGCTCAGGTCATGATCTCGCAGTTGGTGAGTTGGAGCCCTGCCTTGGGCTTGGTGCTGACAGCTCAGAGCCTGGAGGCGCTTCAGATTCTGTGCCTCTCTCTGCCCCTCCCCGACTTGTACTCTGTCTCTCTCTCTCTCAAAAGTAAATAAACATTGAAAAAGAAATAAAGTCCAAAAACTGTTTTATTCAGTCAACAAGACTAAAAGGCAACTCAAGGAATGGGAGAAGAGATTTGCAAATACATGGCGGATAAAGACAGATACCACATGGTTTCACTCTTATGTGGATCCTAAGAAACTTACCAGAAGACCATGGGGGAGGGGAAGGAAAAAAAATGGTCAGAGAGGGAGGGAGCCAAACCATAATAGACTCTTAAAAACTGAGAATAAACTGAGGGTTGATGGGGGGTGGGAGGGAGGGGAGGGGGGGTGATGGGTATTGAGGAGGGCACCTGTTGGGATGAGCACTGGGTGTTGTATGGAAACCAATTGGACAGTAAATTTCATATGAATAAAAATAAAGGGTTAGTATCCAAAAGCTATAAAGAACTTACCAAACTTAACCTCCAAAAAACAAATGATCGGGTGAAGAAATAGGCAAAACACATGAACAAACAATTTTTCAAAGAATACATCCAGACACACGAAAGGATGCTCGACATCACTCATCATCAGGGAAATACAAATCAAAGCCACAATGAGACACCACCTCCCACCTGTCAGAATGGCTAAAAGAAACAACTCAGGAACCAACAGATACTGGCCAGGACGTGGAGAAAGAGGAACCCTTTTGCATTGTTGCTGGGAATGCAAACTGGTGCAGAAACTCTGGAAAACAGATTGGAGGTTCCTCAAAAAATTAAAAATAGAACTACCCTACGACCAGCAATGGCACTACTAGGTATTTATCCAGAGGATACAGGAATGCTGATTTGAAGGGGCACACTGCCCCCCCCCCCATATTTATAGCAGCACTATCAACAGTAGCCAAAGTATGGAAAGAGCCCAAATGTCCATTGACTGACACACGGATAAAGCAAATGTGGTATATTTATACAATGGAATAGTACTCGGCAATCAAAAAGAAGGAAATTTCGCCCATTTGCAACAACGTGGATGGAACTAGAGTGTATTATGCTAAGCGAAATAAGTCAGTCAGAGAAAGACAAACATCATATGATTTCGCTCATATGTGGGATTTAAGAAACAAAACAGACGAACACAGGTGAAGGGAAGGAAAAATAAGATAAAAACAGAGACAAAGGCAAACCGTAAGAGACATACAGAGAACAAACTGAGGGTTGCTGGTGGGGTGTTGAGTGGGGGGATGGGCTAGATGGGAAGGGCATTAAGGAGGGCACTTTTTGTGATGAGCACTGGGTGTTGTATGTAAGTGATGAATCACTGGGTTCTACTCCTGAAACCATTATTGCAATATATGTCAACTAACGTGGACTTAAATAATAAACAAACAAAGAAACAAACAAACAAAAATACCTGTTTTATAATGCTCACAGATTTTTGTAGGTCAGGAATTTGGACAGGGGAGATTTGGGGATGGCTTACCTCTGTTATATTATTGGGACCTCAATTAGGAAGACTCCAAGGCTGGGTATGATAACTGGGGGAATGGGATCATCTGTCAGGCTTCCTCACACATCTGGTGGCCGACATTGGCTTTCCTCTGCTACTGCATCTGAGGCTGTTGGCCAGAGCATCTATTAACGGCCTCTCCGTGTGGCTGCTTGAGCATTCTTGTAGATTGGCAGCTACGTTTTAAGAGCAAGCATTCCCAGAGAACTAGATGAAAGATGTATTGCTTTTTTTTTTTTTAAAGTTTATTTAGGGGTACCTGGGTGGCTCAGTCGTTTGAACAGCTGACTTCAGCTCAGGGCATGATCTCTCAGTTCGTGAGTGCAAGCCCCACAACAGGCTCTGTGCTAACAACTCTGACCCTGGAGCCTGGAGCCTGCTTCAAATTCTGCGTCTCCCTCTCTCTCTGCTTCCCCCCCTACTTGCCCTCTGTCTCTCTCTCAAAAATAAATAAGCATGAAAAGACTAAAAAAAAAGTTTATTTATTTTGAGAGGCAGCTCAAGTGGGGGAGGGGCAGAGAGAGAGAGAGAGAGAGAGAGAGAGAGAGAGAGAATCCCAAGCAGGCTTCATGCTGCCAGTGCAGAGTGTGATGCAGGGCTTGAACTCACAAAACTTTGAGATCATGACCTGAGCCAATATCAAGAGTTGGGCGCTTAACTGACTCAGCCACCCAGCTGCCCCAAAGCTGTAGTGCCTTTTATGATGTAGCCTTGTTTCATATTTGCTTATTTCTTCAAGGGAGTTTTTAAGACACAATGTCATTGCTGAAATTATAAGCCCATCAGGGTTCAAGGGGAGGGAATATAGATGCTACCTCTCAATAGGAGGAGTATCAAAGCCACATTTCAAGAAGAGTATGTGGAATGGGAGGTGTTTTAATGGCTATTTTTGGAAAAATACAATGGGTCAGAATTGGCATTTAGGGAACTCTTCAGAGAAGTAGACTGGGAATTACTCCCACCCAGTTCTCCCAAATTCCCTTGAAGCTTTGATCCTTCAGGGAGACATCAAAAGCTCTGTTAACTATCCATTTTTTTTGAGGTGTTCCAGACCCTATGTTCTAGACTCAATCACCAGAGAAGAGTGTCAGGGGACTCTTAGCTTAAGAAGCCAAAAGAATCATATTCATCTATCCAACAAAAATGTAGTGGCACCTGCTATGTGCCTGGCACCATGCCGGATACTTGGGAGAACAGACAGATATGGTCCTGCACTCCAGGTGATTGCCTCCTACTGAAGGAGGCAAACAGCAAAGTAACAAATAAATACGCAAAATGTTGATAACTTGCAGCAAATACTACAAGGACAATAAATAGGGTATGTGATTGAGAATGACTGGCAGGGCCCTTGCTTATGCTGGATAACGCAAGTCTAAAGTCCCCGAGGTAGGAAGGAGGGAAGTGTGTTTCAGAGGCACAGTGAGAAAGGGGGAGTCAGATATGACCAAGGGGCTGGGTGGAGATAACACTGTGAAGCCATCAACCCAAAGATGACATCGACACTGTGGGGGAAGTAAAAGGTGACCCAGAGAGAGCGGACGGGTGGCAGGGATGGGGAGACCTGGTGCACAGAGGAACACCCTGTTTGGAAGTATGAAGGGGAAAGAAGAGGGAGGGAGAGGGCAGTGATGGAAGAGGGGAACTAGAAACCACAACGACACAAATGCTACCGAAGGGAATGCTTCCAGAGTGCGAGAGCCGCCATCTGCTGAATCCCTCGCTCTCCGCCCCTCCCCCACTAGTGTGCGCACGCACCCTCTCTCTCTCAAAATAAACATTTTTTAAAGCTTTACATTTACATGAAACCAATTATTACTAAATGTGTCCCCCCAAATTCACATGTTGAAATCCTAACCCCCACTGTGATGGTAGTGGGAGGCGGGATCGTTGAGGGATGATGAGGTCAGAAGGGTGGAGCCCTCATGAGTGAGATTGGTACCCTCCTACAAGGGGCCCTAGAGAGCTCTTTCCCACTTTCCCCACCACATGGGAATACCGTGAGAAGATGGCAGTCTGCAACCCGGAAGAGGGCTCTCTGCGCTGTCAGCACAGAGCCTGATGTGGGGCTCCATCCCATAACCGGGAGGTCGTGACCTGATGCTTAACTGACTGAGCCACCCAGGTGCCCCGCAAACGAAAAGTTTTGAGAAACGTAGCTCTAAAAACAAGTCTTTACGACCTATCCTTATAGAGCCTTGGCAAGCTAATGTGCATTATGACTTTTCCTCCTTGTTTGATCACAGAAAGCTTTCTTTATCTTTAAAATCTTTTAATTTCTCTTTTCAAGAATTGTAATTACATTTTAATGAACATTTCTTTCTTTCTTTTTTTATTTAAAATTTTAACTTTAATTGTATTTTGCAACCAAGACTAATGGAACAAGCTTTAGGAAATACTGAGTTGACTTTTACTTTTTGTCCTCAAGTTTTATGCGAGGAGGTCATGAGAAAAGCTTACTAAACGTGCATTTCTTTTTTTTTTTTTTGACTATTTTCTTTTTTTCTTACTTTTTAAAATTTTAACCGTGTTTGTTTGTTTCTTTTAATTCATATCCAAGTTGGTTAGCATATAGTGCAACAATGATTTCAGGAGTAGATTCCTTAAGCCCCTTACCCATTTAGCCCATTCCCTCCTCCCACAACCCCTCCAGCAACCCTCTGTTTGTTCTCCCTATATAGGAGTCTCTTATGTTTTGTCCCCCTCCCTGTTTTTATATTATTTTGCTTCCCTTGCCTTAGGTTCATCTGTTTTGTATCTTTTTTTTTTTAACGTTTATTTATTTTTGAGACAGAGAGAGACAGAGCATGAACGGGGGAGGGTCAGAGAGAGAGGGAGACACAGAATCTGAAACAGGCTCCAGGCTCTGAGCGGTCAGCACAGAGCCGGACGCGGGGTTCGAACTCCCGGACCATGAGATCATGACCTGAGCTGAAGTCGGACGCTTAACCGACTGAGCCACCAAGGCGCCCCTGTTTTGTATCTTAAAGTCCTCATATGAGTGAAGTCATATGATATTTGTCTCTCTCTAATTCGCTAAATGTGCATTTCTTTATCCTTTGCAAAACGATAGTAAGCACATTATCAGTTAAGTTAGTCAATGTGCCTTACATAAAGAACTTTGTGACAAATTTCCTCTACAAATCAATACGAGGAAAAATAAATTGCTTCTCTGGATGAACTGGGGCAGTTAAAAATACCGATCTGTGAGTCAAGGATGAATCACAGCATTGTAGATCTGAAAATGACCTGAAGTTAACCTTGTCAATCCCACTACTTTTACAGAGGAGAACACAGTCCCAGAGATGTTAAAGAACCTGCTGATGTCCTGGGCTCCTCAGCAGCAATCTCTCTGCCCAGCCAGTCCTCGGGTCATGCCCAGTGGGGACATGCTAGGAGATGTTTCTTCACCATACAGACCTCCCAGGAGTCTTTGGCAGTGACTCTTGTTCTCAACCACAGTAACTAATTTATCTTAACCTCCTGATAACATCTACTACACTTTCTTAAAATTATTGTTTTTTCTTCCTGTTTTTAAAGAGTATGCTTTACTTGGCTTTTAGTTAACAGCTCCAGATACTCTTAGAAAGCATAATCATAACTATGTTAATTAAAAAAATGAGTGCATAGAGAAATTTACAAATTTCACGTGTCCAGAACCCAGAAAGGAATTTCCTGTATAAACCATGTTAAACACGATGGTTAGTTTCTACCACCAAAATCCTGAATCCGTAATGGAGTTGAAGTTTATCCACCTGTTCCCCCTTGGGCTATTATTGCCCTATGAAGGGTTGCATGGTAAACCTTTATTCCCGCCTGTTAGGACTGAGACTTGTGAAGCAGCAGTGAGCACAACAGTGCCCTCTATGGGTCACACGCAGCAGGGCAAGCTGAGATCTGTACTTTCCTGCGGACCCTCCTTCACTTACATGGTTTTAAAGGCATGTTATTAATTTGTATAAAATAACCTGTTCTCCTATAAACCACCATTAAAACCCACAGTGTTTTGGTTTGGTATTTAAATGATATTTTTGGAGTGAAATAGTCTTTAGGGTTCTGACTACTGTACCCAGGGGCTGGTTATGTTAACCTAAAATATAGTCGTTACCCAGAAAAAAAAAAAGAAAACTTTAGAAAGTAGCAGAAGAAGTATACAGTAAGAAAATCTCAACCTACATTAAATCAGACCAAAAAAGAGTGGAGAGAATGAGGAAGAAGCTCTACTTCTTGAGACAGTGACTATTTTCTATGGAAGGATGCCAATCACATATTTAAGGATTGTATGACTCCCAAGAAGGAAAGTTAAAAGGATGCCACACCTAATACAGCCCTCTTTCACTGGGGACCCAGAGCCAAGAAATACTGACAGAAAACTAAAGACAAAGAGGCTATCTTAAAAGCGATTAAAGAAAAAAGACATATTGCTTTTAAAGGATTGATGGCAATACTTTTCGTGAGCAATAAAAGAAGTCAGAAAGCAGTGAACTTACTTCCTCAATGAATTAAGAAAGTCTAGATGTCTGTATCTAGCTAAAATACCCATAAAGTAGGAGTCTCAATAAAGATATAATCAAACACACACACACAAATGAGTTTTTTACTATCAGCCTTACAGATAACATAAGCAGTAGATTAATACATATTTTGTATGTTATATGTATTATATGCTGTATTCTTACAATAAAGTGAGATAGAGAAAAGATAATTTTCTTTTTACTAAGAAAATCATGAGGCAAAAATACATTTACAATGCTGTGCTGTATTTATTGGAAAAAAAGTCTGTGTGTAAGTGGGCTCACACAGTTCAAATCCATGTTGCTCAAGGGTCAACCGTATTATACCTGTTTTCTTTTAGTGGTTACACTAGAAATTACAGCATGCATTGTTACCTTACCAAGGTCTAATGTTAAATACTTTTCGTCTCCTTTTGGCTAATATAAGGACATTGGAATACTTTAAGTACATTCACACCCTTTCTGATTTACATACTATTTTCGTTGGGTGAGGAGGGTGGAGGCCTCTTTGGGAAGGTCTGGACTTTGGAGAACAGTAATTATTATACCATATGGGATGTGACCTTTCTGCGTGATTTCACAAAATCTTTAGCAATGACCTCAGAAATCCTGACATTCTTAGGTCATTCGATTTCCTATGGAAACCGCAGTAAGGCTGAGTTCATGTTCTGACTGATTTCACCTGATTCAGGGTCAATAGGCATGGACGAAGGAATACAAGTCTGACCGGTAAACGATTTTTGATAAGAAAGTGGGAAGTTGGCCTTCAGGGTGTCAGAGGTGGGCAATGCCTGTTGATGGCCTCGTCCAGGGTCTAGTCATGGGAGAGGTTATTGAAAGGGTGTGGCAGAAGTTTCTGGAAGTGAGGAAGCAAAGACACAGAGGCAGAATTCATTCATAACAACCCTCATATTTTGATTATCATTGCTTACTCCGTATGGCTTTCATTATAACGAGCCCATCACTTTTGGGTGTATGTTTTCAATCTACTGCCTCTATATGACATCAAAATATCCAGATGAAAAGTGAAAAGTTGAGGACCACTCAGAAGGTGGTTTGAGTAACACCAAGCATGCAGCAGTGGGAAGATAAAATGTCACAGTGATTGATGAATCACCTTTATCCAGACATTTTGAAGTCAAGTAGGAACAGCCAGAAAATGGATATTGACAATTTCCTAGAGATGAAATTGAGTACTTGGAATAGGTCGTTGCATCTAGCCTGAGAGCCTACAGAAAATGGGGTCTCCATATTACCCAAAATTAAAGTTGGTCAGTAAGATGAAAGGCAAGAGCCTGGGAAGTCTGTCAAAGGAACGATTTTGAAAATTTAGTAGCAGAAGATGAAAGACAATGTCACGAAGAAGATAAAACAGCCTTGGAAGTAAAACCTACATGGGAAGCAAAGGTCAAGAAATACAAGAAGATAAAGCTCGGGACGCTTTCGTGGTCCAGGCCTACAGGGAATATACTTCTGAGAATAAATGGAATGAGACATTAAAGAGGACCTTTACAAAGTTTAAAGCCTATTCTTCCTGTGGTCTAAGATCGGATTTAAATTTTGTTGGAGCCAGGTACAGATGAAGAATAAATCAAATTGAAGGGCACTACATAATATTCTTAATTAAGTAGAAGTCAGAATTTTTGATAATAGGAGTGGAGCGGTGAGGGAGCAGTTCTGTTGACCATGATCTGTAGATGCTATTTGACACTGATGTGCAAAGAATCACATGGGGATTTTTGTTGCAGATTCTGATTCAGCATGGCTGTCGTGGAGCCAGAGATTCTACATTTCTAAAAAGCTCTCCGGTGATGCTAGTGCAGCTTGTCCCTGGACCACACTGTGAGTGACAGGCTGTAGAGTAGAGGCTTGCACACCTGGATTCCAAAGAAAGCTCCCCAGGTAGTACTGATATGCAGCGGGAGTTTGGAACTAAACCGATTGAAAACCTTGGAGATTAATTAATACAGGAACAGGAGGAATCAGGAAGGAGAATCATAAAGCCTCTTCAGAGAAAATTATTATTTTTTCCCTAGCAGCATGTAGAAAAAATATTGTAGATGATTGTATAAAATATCTAAGGCAGCCATCAGAAATTTGGACAGGGGCTGGTATGTTTTTAGTAAACCATACAGTGTCTGTTTGGAAGATGTTAAAGGCCTGGAGTGGATAAAAAAGGAGAGATGGAATGAGTGAATCTGTAGACACGTTTACACTTTTGAAAGTCTTTAATTATACTTTTAATCTTTTGGATAATAAACGTGGCCGGTAACTCCTTGTGTTTAAAGAGCCAGGAATGGAGACAGAGAAGGAGAGAGAGAGAGTATCGGAGCTGATGTGTGTATGAGCATGCATGTAGTGAAAGTGTGTGTGTGTGTGTGTGTGTGTGTGTGTGTGTGTGTGTGTGCATTTAGTCAGAGAAGCCCTACTTTCACTGGGAACCCAGAGCCAAGAAATACTGACATCCTGCATGAGTGCTATGCCTCGTGTTACATTCAGGTGTTGAAAATATAATGCTCTTCACACATCTACTCTCGTCCAACTTTACCAGACTCTTATAATAATTTCTGTAGACTCCCTTTCCTCTTCAGGACTGAATGGGATTCAGTCTCTGTTACCTCCCATTTTGTTCCTTTTAGTAAAACGTAATTAGATGCAAATATAAATCACAACTATTGTCAGAATTCAAATGGGTTCTGATGAGAATTAATATTTTCCATTCATAGAAGTACTAATTCAGAACACACAATAAGGCAAAAATTCAAAATTAGGCAGAAACCACTCATTTCTCAAGCAGAAATAGCTATATTCTAGTCATCTTATAGAGATTAGAATTTTGCAATGGAGATATCAGGGCTTTATGCTATAAATGATGTCTTATCCTCTTTCCCAAATCTTACCCTTCATGATGACAATTGAATAAATGAATATGTGACAGAATTAATTGAATGCTATTATCTTCACTTTAGAGTTTTAATTTCAGATCTTGTCTCATTAACACAATTATCTAGGAGAGCATTATGTCAAACGAACACACAACTGTGATGTACTGTATATATTAATCAGAATTCTTGGTTTGCAAGCGACAAACTCAACTCATACTGATTCAGATCAAAGGAAAATGAATGTATTGGTTCATGTAACTGTAAAACTGAAGTGCACTTGCGGGACATTTGGACCCAAAGAGTTGATTATTCAATCTTTTTTCTCTGTCTTCTTCTTCCGTTTCCTTTCAGTGTTGGCCTTATTCTTCCCATAGCAGACAGCTTTTTCCAATCAAGGAAGCTGTCTCAAAGCAGCTTGAGTTTATAGATTTTTAGGACTCAAGTTCCCAGAACAAGAAAAAGAAACTTTTTCCATATCCGCAGCAGAAAAATCCTTGGGAAGACTGTGCTTCAGCCTGGCTTACACGTCTTGTCTCTGAGACCATCATGATGGCCATTGAGCCGGAGCCTTCTGATTGTCCTTGCTTGAGTCACGTGCCCATCCCTGGCACTAAAGTGTGGTCAGCATGGTCCCCACCTTGACAACTTTGATTGTAAGGAGAACGTTTCTCCTGAAGGAAGGAGTGATAGGCAGGTTGATGATGTATTTCTACACCATTATAAGCCTTGCTTGAACGGTAGGTAAGCTGAGACTCATGCGGGGGCTGCCAAGAACAGGAAGACAAGTACTTGGAAGGGGCTCAGGGAAGGTTAAAGGACAAGACATAGAAATAACAGAGGAGTCTCAAATTAACTATTAGTCATAGTAAGATTTCTGTGTATTGACAGCAGACTTCGGAAAAGCTATCAAGGTTGTAATGACCGTAATAGAAGAAAAAGGTTGTCTGGCTACAGTGGGCCTTCTTAGGAGACCTGACAAGCATAAAAGCATGTATTATTATTTTTTTAAATCTTTGTTTACTTATTTAGAGGGAGAGAGAGAGAGCTGAGGAGGGGCTGAGAGAGAGGGAGAGAGAGAATCCTAAGCAGGCCCCCCTGCAGAGGAGGGCTCAATCTCATGAACCGTGAGATCATGACTAGAACCAAAATCAAGAGTCAGATGCTTAACGAACTGAGCCACCCAGGTGCCCCTAAAAACATGTATCAGTGAATGCAGGAATAGTTCACAATGATGTGTGTTATGAGATCTAAAATTAACCTCTGATATCTTTAAAGCATATTATCATGATTGTGTGTTTTGTCCGGAGCTCAGCTGAGCCGAAGGGTGTCAGAGTAGCCGACTAAAGCCACGAACACAAAAGCAACAGGGAAGCCTTTAATCGCTTATTGTGACAGCGTGAGCAAGAGGCCTAACTCAGGAAAACTCCAGCTCCCTTTGTTCCGCTTTCCCATGAAGTGATGCTCCTGGCAAGGTTCAAGTGCATCGAGCAGACATGGGGATCGTCTCACTGTTGAGGGAGGGAACACAGGCTCTTGCAGTGAAAAAAAAAATTTTTTTTTAATGTTTATTTATTTTTGAGAGAGAGAGAGAGAGACACAGCACGAACAGGAGAGGGGTAGAGAGAGAGAGGGAGACGCAGAATCTGGAGCAGGCTCCAGGCTCCGAGCTGTCAGCACAGAGCCCGACGCGGGGCTCGAACTCACAAACTTCGAGATCATGATGTGCAAGGCTCTTGCAGTTTAATGGCTCCTATGGTTTTATGGATCATATATAAACGTGACCTGTCTCATGTTTAATCTAGGGGCTGGAAGGAGGGAAGGAGGGAGGGCTAGAAGTGGAAAGATGTCTTCAAGGTTTCCAATAAGGAGACCTCCAAATCAAGGTGCCAGGGCTAGGAATATAGGTTTGTTAAAGAGTGTGGTCAGCCTTAACTGGAGCTTTCAGGACAGCTGGCAATGTGCTGTGTGGGCGAGGCACTTCCTTCAAAGAGGCCTGCCAGGTAAAGCCTTTGTAACTGCTTGTGGCTGGGCCTGAAAAATCACACAAAGCTTTTAAACTTTTTTTAAAGTTTGTTTGTTTGAAGAGCGTGTGTGTCAATGGAGTACTACGTGGCAATGAGAAGGAATGAAATATGGCCCTTTGTAGCAACGTGGATGGAACTGGAGAGTGTGATGCTAAGTGAAATAAGCCATACAGAGAAAGACAGATACCATATGTTTTCACTCTTATGTGGATCCTGAGAAACTTAACAGAAACCCATGGGGGAGGGGAAGGAAAAAAAAAAAAAAAAGGCGGTTAGAGTGGGAGAGAGCCAAAGCATAGGAGACTGTTAAAAACTGAGAACAAACTGAGGGTTGATGGGGGGTGGGAGGGAGGGGAGGGTGGGTGATGGCATTGAGGAGGGCACCTTTTGGGATGAGCACTGGGTGTTGTATGGAAACCAATTTGACAATAAATTTCATATATTGAAAAAAAACGTGTGTGTGTGTGTGTGCGCGCGCGCACGCACATGCACAAGCAGGGGAGGGGCAGAGAGAGAGAGTGGGGAAAGAGAGAGTATCCCAAACAGGCTCTGCAGTGTCAGCATGGAGCCTGACAAGGGGCTCAATCTCACCAACCTGAGCTGAAATCATGACCGGAGCTGAAATCAAGAGTTGGATGCTTCACCTACTGAGCCACCCAGGAGCCCCAGTCACATATAGGTGTTTAGCCAGGAGCCCAACTCCTCAAATGTGTTTCTATTAGCTCATATCAAGGGTAGAGTTTTGGTAGCATTTTAACATAAGATGACACAACATAAAAGATGTATTTTTTCCCGTGGCTCATTCTTATCATGGTAGGGAAATGAAGTAGGAATTGACAATAAATGGGGCATTGTTATTTCTATAGCTCCTGGTCTCAGGGGGGGTTTGTGCTCCACAGAATAACAAGAATTCAAAGACCTGCAGGATTAAAAGGACCTATAGATTTCATTTTACACTAACTTTTGATACTTATCCATTATTCGTCCCCAAGTGGTCATCCTGCCTATGATTACATTCCAGTGACAAGAATCTTGTACTTTAAAAAAAATGTTTATTTGTCTATTTAGAGAGCACCAGCATGTACAATCAAGGGGAGGGGCAGAGAGAGAGGAGAGAGAGAGTCCCAAGCAGGCTCTCTGCTCACAGCACAGAGCCCCACATGGGGCTTGATCCCATGAACCATGAGATCATGACTTGAGCCAAAGTCAAGAGTCAGATGCTTAACTGAGCTAACCAGGTGCCCCAAGAATCTTGTATTTTTAAGGTAAATCATAACATTTCCTCAGACTTTGATGGCCAGAAAATTCTTTATGAGACAAATTTGTCTGGCTCTTCACCCACTGATCTTGGGATCCTGTGGACCAACTATGTTCTCTTTTTCAACAGGCTATTCTTCAGATGTTTGGAGATAATGGTCACCTATCTTCCAGACTAGTCTTTCCAGAGCAAACATCCTTCGTCACTTCATCATCCTTGTATGATATGGTTTTGAGAACCTTCTCTCTGCCCATCTCCTCTGAGCAACCTTGCCTGCCTGGGGTTTCTATAGAACCGTTATAGTGCCTACAACCATTCAAACAGCATAGAGAACAGCCCCTATCTCTCTTGTTTTAGGTTTGGTAGTTCTATTAATGTAGCCAAAGACCAAGGTCCCTCTTAGGAATTGTTCTATCACCCTGTTAACACACATTGAACTTGCGAGAAAACTTCGAAGTTGTTTCATGCAAAGTTTACATCTCCTTTATTTCTACTTGTTCAGTTGCTTTGGGACTCAATTTTTTAGTGCAAAAAATGCAACCTAATATATTTCTCAATTTGACATTTATAATACGATCCCTCTGTCTTAATAGCACAGTAAACAAGCAGTAAAGAATAATGGCTAACACATAGATTCTTTAAAAAAAAATCTATATATTTTAAAATAAACCTGATGCAAAAGAAGCTGCAAAGCAAATGTTTGCTCAATGAGTTATAAGGGAAACAATCAGGTCAAAAAGTAGAACTTTGCCAGTCACGCCAGAAGCCCCTCTAATGCGGCTGATTCAAGTCTCAACACCTGTCTCCCCTAATCAGATATGAGTATATAAATATGGTAATACAAATGAATCTCGTAATTTTTTGTGTCATTTAAATATTTTCAATAGGGGCGCCTGGGTGGCTCAGTCGGTTAAGCGGCCACTTCAGCTCGGGTCACGATCTCGCGGTCCGTGAGTTCGAGCCCCGCATCAGGCTCTGGGCTGACGGCTCAGAGCCTGGAGCCTGCTTCCGATTCTGTGTCTCCCTCTCTCTCTCTGCCCCTCCCCCGTTCATGCTCTGTCTCTCTCTGTCTCAAAAAGAAATAAAACGTTAAAAAAAATTAAAAAAAATAAATATTTTCAATATACAGATACATCAGTAGACACTATTGTTTTCCCATTTAAAGAAGTTATGACTAAGTCTCTCTTAATCTCTAGTTCTCCCACCTCCAACCCGCATCTCTTTACTTCTCTTAAAAGTTACCTGTTGCATTTGACCTGAAGAGTCACCTACAGTGTGGATTTTTTTACAGCACGATCATGGTACAATTTAACGTGCTCCTTTGCCCTTTGTATTTCCTGCCAGTTGGTGGTTAGATCTAAAGTCTTGATCAGGCTCATATTTAATCCTTCTGGCAAGACCATAAGTTGTGGTGTGTTTGTTTTTCCTTCCAGCTTGAGATATAATTGACACATAACATTGTATAAGTGTCAGGTGTACAATACGTTTTTCCCCATAAATTAAAAACATTTTTTATTTGAGTATAATTGACACAAAATGTTATATTAGTTTTCGGTGTACAACATAGTTATTCGACTTCTCTGTACGTTATGCTGTGCTCACCTTAAGTGTAGCTAGCATCTGTCATAAGGTGCACAATGTGTTACTTGGATACACTTATAAGTTGCAAAATAATTATCACCATAGCTTTAACTAATACCTGCTTTGTGTCCCATAATTACTATTTGCGCGCGCGCGCGCGCGCGCGCGTGTGTGTGTGGTGAGAATACTTAAGATCTACTTTGGTAGCAACTTTTAAGTATATTATAGGTTGCATTAACTGTAACAATTATCCTCTATGAAAGATCCCAAGAAAATTTTCATATTATAACTGCAGTCTTTGGGTGGCATTGTGTTCTATCATGAGGAGGCATATTATGTGCAGTCATTTCTTTTTTGGGATGGTACAAGTTGATGATGCCCAACGCACAGATCCATTAATTTACTGGGATTTGGAGACAGTGTTCTTTCTATCACTCTTTGCAAATTATTTATTGTAGAACTCTTCATAAAGGGACATTTTGCTCATTTACTATTTGCTTATTGAGTGATAATTCATGTAGAAAGGATGAATGTTTTTTATTTCCTTTTGTCTATTGGCTTTGAAGATGATAAATTGGTTTCCTATCATTCTTTGAAGGTAAACAATTAGATTTTTAAAATATCATTATGAGCCTGTTGGTTTAATGGACTTAATCAATTGCAGTGATCCATTTAAAACTCAAACTGTTTCTCTTTGGCTGGCAAGAGCCTCTTCAGGTTGGTCTCTAAGTATTTTTGACATGGCCCTTGTGGTCTTTGATAGCTTCCTTGCTATCTGGTATTCTAGGTGCATCTTGTTTTCATTTCCTACCCTAGACCTAGAATCAGCCATTTCCCCCCAACAAATTCTAGGTTCTTTCTTAAGACCGTAATCTAGGTACTGTGGGATAAACGATGATGCACGAGATAACTAACTTACAAGTCAAAATGAAGACAGATCATCCAAGAGAACTCCTTTCTGTTAAAGTTTATATCAATTTCCAACCTCTGTTGGATTCACTGAATATATAAAGGATGAACTGGAGATGGTGATTATGAGCTGAAGATTACTTCCATGTCACCAAGAAGCTACCCATTTAAAATGAAATCAAAAGTAATTACACACTTCAGAAATGTTTGTCCTTTATTCATTCATTAATTCAATGGGCATTTATTAGCCACCTACTGTGTGCCAACGGCTCGGGAGAGAGTACTAATCCTGAAAATATATCTATGAGGTCCCTGGCATGTACAAAGTAATTGAAGATATAACAGTGTTCAGAGAGAGTTTCTAGATCAATAAGAGAAGGGATGCGAGCTTCAAAGACATCAACACTTTGAGAAGGAGCAGTGTAGGAGGAACTGACAAAGAAGACAAAAAGTCTTAGCCTGAGAGGAGGGAAGAGGAGAGCAGAGCACCACAGAAGCCCGGTGGAGAGAATTTTCCCGGTGAGTGTCAAATTCTGCTGAGTTCAGTCAAGATGAGAATGAAAAAGTGTCCACTATATTTAGCAGTAAGATCACTGGCAGCTTTGGTTGAATGAACCTGTCTTGTGGGGAGACTCCAGCATCTAGAGTTTAACACATTTCACAGATGGCATGAGAGCCACTGCTCTAGCCTTTGCACATGAATCTCTCCTTTGGAGTCTGCCCAGACATTTGGTTTACTATTTCTTGGACCACCTCTTGCTATCCCCACCACAAGTGAGTCCCCTATCTGAGGCCGATTCAGGTTTCCTGATGTTATATCTGAGTCAGCATTCCAAGGTTGGCTTGGCAGGGAGTAAAAACCAGATACAGGAAGAAGTTAAGGATACCCTAGGATCCAGCTACATTGACCAAGTAGACGGCGATGCCTTTTACCAAAATTCAAAAAATAGATTTAAATAAAACAGAGTGGTCTGACAAGAACACAGAGAAGGGCTATGGTGCTCAAACTTTAGAAACAGGTAAATTAAAGAGTAAGTGTTTTCTAATATTTTTCCTGGGAAGAGGAAGGAAATCATGATAAGTGGACGGATCTATTCTGTGAAGGCAGGATCATCCCTGTGATGAGAAGGATGATGTATTGGGCACCGATAATTTGCAACTATCATATACTTTCATATACTACACACTTTTGCTTGTATTCTACGTTTACCAAGTAATATTCCTTTTTAAAATTTTTTTTTCAACGTTTTTTATTTATTTTGGGGACAGAGAGAGACAGAGCATGAACGGGGGAGGGGCAGAGAGAGAGGGAGACACAGAATCGGTAACAGGCTCCAGGCTCCGAGCCATCAGCCCAGAGCCTGACGCGGGGCTCGAACTCACGGACCGCGAGATCGTGACCTGGCTGAAGTCGGACGCTTAACCGACTGCGCCACCCAGGTGCCCCTACCAAGTAATATTCTAACGGTTTAATTTACTTTTTTATAATTAAAGCAACATTGGGGCACCTGGGTAGCTCAGTCAGTTAAGCATCCAAATCTTGACTTTGGCTCAGGTCACAATCTCACGGGTTCATGAGTTTGAGCCCTGCATCAGGCTCTGCACTGACAGGGGCTCTCTTTGTCCTGCCTCCTTCAAAAATAAATAAATAAGTAAATACTTAAAAAAAAAAAGGCAACATTTTCTCATGCTAGAGAACTTGAAAAATAGGAAAAAGTATAGGGAAAAGAAAACAAAACACCATGTAGCACATAACCCAAATAAAATGGTAATATATTACTTTTGAATGTTTTGATAATATACTTAATGATATTTGCATATACATATAAAATTATCCTTCAGATAATATGTTAGTGACTGCAAAATATTCTCTTTTGGATATTTAGATAATTTCAACATTCTGTCATTGTAAATGACATTGATAATGAGCATTCGTGCCACAAATATTTGTCTGCTTTTGAGGTTGTTTACTTAATACTTAATAAAAGCTTAAGTACTTGGTCAAAGGACATTAATATTTTTTAACTCTTTATTGCATATTTCCAAATTGCCTTCCAGAAATATTGTATCAATTTAATTCTCAATAACAGTCCTTGAAAATGACAGTTCTCCAGCATCCTTGCTAAGAAGACATTATTACCTGGTTTTAAGATATTGGCAATTTGGGGAGAAAAGATATCCTATTATTTTAATTTGCATTTGTTTTTGCTAAACAGTAATTTTGAAAATTACTCCTGTGTTTATAGTCATTTTTATTTTCTTTACTGCAAATTACATGTTTATGCTTTATGCCTGTCTTTCTGTACAGGCTTTAGTATAACCCGTGCTGATTTATTTCATAGCATTTGTATATTAAAAATATTAATCCTTTGCCCATCATATTAACTGCCAGTATTTTTCTTGCTTGTTGATTATTGTTTAATTTGTCATTCGTTTACATCAGGTTTTGAAATTTTTATACGATGAATCCATCATTTTTTTTTTCTTTGTATCACAGGGTTTTAAGCTTAGAAAAAAAAATTTCCTCTTTACAAATAGGATACATATTTACCTACCCTTTCTTGTCATTATTTTTACATTTTAACATTTATCCTGTTTCGTCTACAACTCATTTTGGTGTGCCTTGTAAAGTTTTGGCCATTATTTGTTTGCAATCACCTGTTTTTGCAGGCCATTTACTAAATACATCCTCCCCGGACTGTGTGACTGTGGCATTGAAAGGAACGACACGGAATGCCATTTAGGAGAGCAAAACCAAAGAACAGACACCATCTGGAGAGAAGGCCAGGTGAGAAAGTATGGACATGAACGCCCACATGCAAGTGGGTTGGCACGAATTACACAGAGTCACCAAACCTTCTCGAGATCAGCAACTACATGGAAATGGAGGGAGAGCAAAGGGATTTCTGGCAGACCTGGGAGCCAAACCCCTCAAAATTCCCAACACATTTTCACAGGAAAGTGTAACTGACTGGTCTGAGAACAGAAAAACTTGGACAGAATTTTGTAACCTTCAGTTTACAGGTGAGTGCTAAAGTGGACGGGACCCTGGGAACCCTCAAAACTAACAAACCACACTCCCTTGCAGAACAAAGTTATGGACCGAGGAGAAACCGCTAGGAGCAAAATCTAAACCGAACAGGATGGGAACAATCAGTGCCAAAGAAAGAGCTTATTCTAGATCTGGTTCCCCCTGAAAACAAAGCCTGGAATAAGGGCTTGTGAGCAGATGGCTTATTTAGGCTGGGGTCCAGGGACCAGGAGGGTGGCCCTGATGATGTGAAAGAGGGAAATGCAATGTAAGGATGTCTCTTCTTCTTGCTCACCCCATGGGAAACTGGAACTCAATTCCACCAGAAAACACTGAGGAGATTCTTGTGATTTGCTATGTGGCCTATGATATATGATCAATTTTCAAAAATGTTTCCTGTGTACTCTAGAGATATTTGGAGTGATAATTTATTTCTCAAGATTCTTCTGTTAATTTGTTGTAAGCATGTTTAACAACTGCCATTACAGGATTATTTGGTCAGATTGATTTTTTTCCATGCAGCCTGATTGAGAATCCTGGAAACAAGTTCCAGAGTAGATTTGTCTTGGCTGCTGGGAGAGGGGTGGGGTGGCTAGGGATGGGAGGCCGGGGTTAGAGAGATTGTTGGATACCACATTCGCTCTCTGGTAATTTTTTTTTTTTTAATTTTTTTTTAACGTTTATTTATTTTTGAGACAGAGAGAGACAGAGCGTGAACAGGGGAGGGGCAGAGAGAGAGGCAGACACAGAATCGGAAACAGGCTCCAGGCTCTGAGCTGTCAGCACAGAGCCCGACGCGGGGCTCGAACTCACAGACCGTGAGATCATGACCTGAGCCGAAGTCAGACGCTTAACCGACCGAGCCACCCAGGCGCCCCCGCTCTCTGGTAATTAAAGCAAGCAAAGGTTAATGGTTCAAATAAGACAATTGAAAAAGAAGGAGATATATAATAGATATATTATATAGATCTCTCTCTCTACATATAGACAGATAAATTCAGTGTATTGTGTGTTAAATTAAAAATTGATAACAAATGTTCCCAGTATTGGCTTTCTTTTCAATGTACTTTAATGGATGTTCAGGTTTGGGGAGTGAAATAAATGCTGCCTGTGAAATCACAACTGCCTAATACTACACTTGATCTTAGCCAAAAGGCCGAGAAGCGATCGCACAACTGCCCAATAAAGTACTGATTATTGATTAGGTTGCCAAGGGTGTCAGTGCCAAGAAAGATTTGCCTTGGACTTACTATTGCACGTGACAGCCAGCTACAGATGCAGATACAGATATAGATGTGCAGATATGATTATTATGTATATATGTAAATTACATAATATGTGTTATAAGTATATATGTGTGTTTTGTAATCTGGATTATTGTGTATATGTATATATGATTGTCATATTATTCTGGTTAGTCATCATGCCCAAATACAGATGTTGTGAACTAGTTATCACAGACACAGTCTTACAATCACCCTCAACCACCCTCGAGCTCTGGACACCATTTGGAAGGTTCCCCTCCCTTATTATTACCATATAGATGGCCATGCGAGGGAGCCATCCTCTTGTTTATTTTTGCTTCTATCTCTTTATTAAATTTTTTTTGACATGTGTTTATTGTTGAGAGACAGAGAAAGACAGAGAATGAGCAGGGGAGGGGCAGAGAGAGGGAGACACAGAATCTAAAGCAGGCTCCAGGCTCTGAGCTGTCAGTACAGAGCCTGACGTGGGCCTCAAACCCACAGACCGCAAGATCATGACCTGAGCCATAGTCAGACGTTTAACCATCTGAGCCACCCAGGCACCCCATGTTTCTATCTCTTTCTTATATGAGTACTCTGCTGTGGAAACCCCAACACAGAAGGTTCTCAAGACATGGTTACAGATAACATTTAAAATTGTGCTGACAAAGAACAAACTGTTGGTCACCAAAGGGGAGGTGGGTGGGGAGGGGTAAAATAGGTGATGGGAACTGTTGAATCACTATATTGTGCACCTTAAACTAATGCAACACCGCATGTTAACTATGCTGGAATTTAAGATAAAATAAAATTTATTTATTTTATTGAAAAAAAAATTTTTTTTAACGTTTATTTAGCTTTGAGAGAGACACAGTCGAGCAAGGGAGGAGCAGAGAGAGAGGGAGTCACAGAATCCGAAGCAGGCTCCAGGCTCCCAGCTGTCAGCACAGAGCCTGACGCGGGGCTTGAACTCACAAACTGTGAGATCATGATCTGGGCCGAAGTCAGACGCTCAACCAACTGAGCCATCCAGGTGCCCCAAGATAAAACACAATTTAAGAAATAGGATAAAATAAAATTGTGTTTATAATGGACAAATATAGCACAGTCACAAAATCCTCTTGCAATGCAAGATGCATGCTTTCTACACACTAATTTAATTTTCAGTCCTTCTGGTGTAGTTTTTCCTTAGTTATACTCATTTCAGCTGGACATAGGGTTGGCTTTTGCCATGAGTGGTCATGGAAACGTAAGGGAGTGTAGTCCTTTTCCAATCTCTTATTCATAAAAGATGCCTTTTAGAATCTCCCATAGTTCAAGTGAAGTAAAGCCGGTCGATTGGATGTGCTTTCATGGGTAACTCTTCCCCTCCTCATTGTGCTTAGGTCTTAAGCATTCAAACCCCATCAACTATTGTTTCGGTAAGAATGGCAGAGGGACTGATTGAGGAGTTGACTGCCTCTGGGCAAGAAGATGAATAGTTCAGTAACAAGAACTTAGATGGATGGGTTTGGTACAATCTTTACACAATAATCGGAACATTATTTGGGCTTAAAATAAAGATCATAAATGAAAATTTAGAGAGGCTTTGAAAGAAGCCGGCCCTGTATGGCAGAGACCTCAATGCCTGAGTAATAGTAATAGTTTTTATTGGTTCCCTTACAAGCAGATAGCACTGAATTATACTGGGCTTCCAGCCCTATAAGCCTCCATAACCTCAGGCACATAGTTCTCCCGAGTCATTCTCTCCCCTGTGAAGAGGAAATCCGAAATCTCCATCATGGCTCACACATTTTTGGTTACTCTGAAAGACTGGGTGTGGTACCCAAAACATTTTTCAGAAAGGCCACAGAGGTCTTCGATGAATTAAAAGAATCAGGAAGTGAGAACCCTTTCTTGTCCTCATACCCAGGATTTAGCGGCAGGCTGGGCCAAAACAACAACAACAACAACAACAACAACAACAACAACAACAAACAAAAACCCACGGACCCCCAAGTATGGCGTGGTCTCCAAAAATGAATCGGTAGATAATTTTGCTGAGAGAATAGGCATTCTGAGCCAGTGTTTGGGAAGATGTCCAAAAATAATAATAGCAACATCAAGGATACTAAGTTACCATTTATTAAGCACATTCCAGGTGCTGGGTGCTTTACAGAAACCATCTCTAATACTCCCAACAAGAAGTACATTAGTTTTCATTAATACTTTCTAGACACAGAAACAAACTCAGGAGGTTAAACAAATTTTCCAAAATCAGAGTGCTGATGGGGATGCTAAGCCAAGTGTTTCTGGCATGAAAACTCACGTTCTTAACTGCTCAGGTCCTTAAAAAAATACTGGCCTCTACTTGCCTAATTAATATCAATTACCTCACATATGAGCATTGCTGATTGCGCAAAGTAGAATTAGCTAGATCCCCACTTTACAGATGGTGAAATAAAGGCTCAGAAAGGATTAATCGTTTGCCCAAAGTCACACAACTAGTAATTTGGAGGATTTGAATTCAACCCCAGGTCTGTAGGCTCTCAGAATCATACATTTCCCACCAAGCCACACTGACTTCTGGGGCCAAGAACTTTCCTGGGTATGAAGCGAAGCGTGCTGAGTGAGGGCAGCATTCCCTGATCTTCCAGATGGAGCTGGAATTAAATGTCAACTTTATTTATCTAGGAAAATTTATACAAAAAAAAAAAAAAAAGAAGGAAAGAAAGAAAAAAAATGTAGCATATGTCCTTGGAAATAGAAAGACTTGGGCTTAATGTATCCCTTGTGAGTGCGGAATTTATCAGCCAAGACAGATGGCTGGCCTTGTGGAGTCAGAGAGTGCAGGGAATTTTGAAAGCCCAGCATCATTCAAGGCATGGGAAGTCAATTCTAGGAGCAAAATTTCACAGTTTGTGAACATTTGGAGGAGTGATGGAGAAGTCAACTGACTTTCAGAAACATCAGGTAGCTGTGTGATTTCAAGATGTTGAAATCCTGTATCGTGTCCTGTGTTCCTGATATGAGCTCATTGCATTTCAGTGAAATTGTAGGGTGGTCTTTGGGTTTGCTGCTTGACCAGGTGTGGGCACTCTGTCTGCATCAGAAGCCCGACTTCTCTCCCAAAGACAGTTATTTCTGTCTGGGAATAACTTGTGGCATTCTGATTACACCACAGAGAAACGGTCAGGATAAAGGGAGGGTAAAATAGATCCTTCAGAGCAGAAGCAACTTTGTGAAAGGAAGACATTTTCCTAAATGTATGACCTCTTTTCCAACAAGCACTGAAAGAACTCTGATCCTTATGCCTACCTTTCCATTGTTTGCTGTTCAGGAAGATAGCAAGCAGTGCACGGGGAGAAATCACTGTTACTTAGCTCATCACCTGGAAGTTAACTAAGAAGTCCAGGCAAATGGGTGCCATTTTGTGGGCATTCTGGAATTTTGAGGGTGCCACAGGGTATACAGAGCCTGGTCAAAGTTCAGGATAAGAGCAGAAGAGAGAGATGGGCTAATGAGTGATGGGCATAATTTAAAAATAGGATTTCTTGTTTTTTGCTACAGTTGATAAGCTCTTTTTATAATTTGGAAATTAATCCCTTATCAGATATATGGTTTGCAACTATTCTCCCATTCTGTAGGTTATCTTTTCACTTTGTTGGTTGTTTCCTTTGCTGTGCAGAAGCTTCTTAGTTTGATGTAGTCCCATTTGTTTATTTTTTTGTTGCCTGTACCTTTGGTGTCATATTCATGAAATCATTGCCAAGACCAATGTCATGAAGCTTTCCCCCATGTTTTCTTTCAAGAGTTTTATAGTTTCAGATTTCATGTTGAAGTCTTTCATCCATTTGAGTTGACTTTTGTGTATGGTGTAAGATACAGGTCCAACTTCATTCTGTTTTTCCAACACCTTTGTTTGTTGAAGAGAGAATTCTTCCCCATTGTGTATTTTTGGCACCATTGTTGAAAATTACTTGACCATATGTATGGGTTTATTTCTGGGCTCTCTATTCTGTTGCATAGGAATAACGTCAACTAAGAAGGGGAAATATTTATATACTAAAGAGTAGAAATTACTGATGAAAGAAATTAAATGAGGGAGAGACAAATGGAAAACCATCTTGTGTTCATGGACTGGAACAGTTAGTACTGTTAATGTGTCCTTACCACCCAAAGCTATCCACAGATTCAATGCAATCCTTATCAAAATTCAAAGACATCTTTTACAGAAATAGAAAAACAATTTTATGATTTATATGGAACCACAAAAGACCACAAATAGCCTTCTTTCTAAGGAATGAAACAAGAACAAAGCTGGAGACATCACACTCCTGATTTCAAAGTAGATTATGAAGCTATAGTCATCAATATAGTGTGGTACTGTCATGAATACAGACATATCGACCAATGGAAAGCCATTTTCTGTTAATGGAGTCAGCTAGAAGAAGCTCACACCAGTTCCACTTACCTCCCAGTCATCAGAACTTTGTTACATGAGTACACCAGGTTGTCATGAAGGCTGGAAAATGTGACCTTGATTTTGGGAAGCCATTCGTTCAGCTAAAATCGAGAGGGAAGACAGAATGGTTACTAGGGGAAAACTAGCAATCTCTGGCTTATAAGACCATCAGATAATGGGAAATTATCTGATTTAAGTAACTGATATTCTAAACAAATCGTATCTTTGATTCTTCTAACTGCACCTCCCATAGGTGTGTTTCCTTGTCCAGGAAATAAATGGTGATTAGTATTTATGAGATGTCTGTTACAGCATCTGGTACATAGAAGCGGTCAACAATGAAGGGTCTCTTTCTTCTCCCCTTTCGACGAAGTACATAACTCTCAAAATTCTATGAGGACACTGTATTGTACAGCTAGCTGAAGGCTTAGGACCCAGATTTATTCATGGGAATTTCATCTTCTGGCCGGACATACACACTGAGAGGCAGCAGCTGGAAAGCTTACAATAAATGATTTTGAAAGCTTCTCTCTGAGCATACAGAGCTCACAGAGATTAAAAGTAAAAGCCATAAGGCAGCAGGATGTATAGTATATCCAAAGGCTGGTAATCGAGTTAGAAAAGTATGTTTCTTCTAACATACTGGGTTGGAATCAGAAACCCCTAGAGTTGATTAGTTGAGGCTCAATCAGGCATTAATGCCTATATAACAGAGATATCTACCCAGAAGATTAAAAATAAATAAAGGGAGCATTGAGACTTTCTACACCATGAAAATGGAATTTAAAGGTCATTTGTCATTTCCCTGTTATTTTGTAGTCCCCGTGAGCAAGCCAATGCCACCACCCTGTGCAGAAGATGGGCCATCCTCTTACCTGCATCTTCAGTGGCTCACTCCTTAGGCTTTGTTTCAAGGAGGGATTGGGGAAATCCTAGAGACATGGGTTTTATAACTATTGCCTCTAGACACATATCAAAACAGGGCTTTTCAGCTTTAGAAGGTGCTGTTGTATATTTCTTCTAGAAATCCACTCCTTTCTTTGACTTGCCCAAAGACACACATTGCCCAGGTCACCCTCCCCGACCCTCCCAGAGAAGTGTATGTGAACACGTGTGTGTATGTGTATGTGAGTGTGTGTGTGTGTGTGTGTGTGTGTGTGTGTGTGTGTTTGCAATGCCTTTGGAGTTCGAATGAAGCAAACTCCTGGTCTGGCTTTATCATACAGATAAAGTCATGCTTGATTTTTTTGAACAACCTTTTTAAATGTAAATTCATTTGTTTGCTATTCTGAAGTCAAATAAGGCTGGAAAGAACAGTGTTTTATTTACATTCCAGCTCCTCTACTTTCTAGCTTTCTAAACTTGGACAAATGATGTCCAAATGCTTCTCTGTGTCACAGTCCTCCATTCAAACCCTGCCAGCAGAATGAAAGTGCCATTAAAGTACACATTAAAGTATCCCTCTTTTGACTAGTGACGTACCCTGATAGTAATAAATGGAAATAATCATTCTGTCTCATGGGATTATTATTAAGATTAAAAAATGTATGTACCCAAAGCACCTGGTCCTGAGTATGGCTTAGTTAGTGCTTAATGATGACTGCCATTATTATTTGGGAGTATAACGCTGTGTCGATTAAAAACATAGCTTAAATGCAGTTTTATATCTCACTTTTCAGAAACTGTGATTACTTATTGCCACCAGGAAGGTATCAGCAGAATCTGCCCTCACTCTGTATCTGTGACCACTATACATGGACGCATTCCATCAGCATTTCAATGAAACTGCTCTTGTCAAAGCAATGACTTCCATGTTGCCAAACCAAGGGCACATTCTCAGTCAGTCCTCACCCTCCATGACTTATCAACACCATTGAAAGCATCCTTCCCAAAATGCTTTCTTCACCTGGTGTTCTGGATACCCCACTTTCGTGAGTTTTCTCCTACCTCCTTGGGTTGCTCCTTCTTGGTGTTCTTTGCTTGTTCCTGTCCTTCCCCACCTATTACATTGACTGTCCCAGGAACCAGTGTTTGGGATCCAAGGCTCTCTATATTCCTTCCCTGCGTTGGTCAAGGCCTGGACAGGAAAAATCTAGGTCATTTCAGGAGATCTTACTGATGGGAATTTTGATGAAGATGTGAACACAGTTTAGGAACATCAGTGATTAAAAATCCACTCTTCTGGAGTTAGAAACAGTGGGGAACCTGAGGGGCTAGAGGCAGGAGTAGTTACCAGAGTCTAGAAAGGGCAGCTGAATAAGCGGGCTGACTGATAGGAGCTATGGCCTTTGATACATGTTGGGGGGACAGGTGGGGCGTGGGTAGGGGAACAGGTAGAAGGATTGCTCTAGATTAAAGGAGACTAAGACAATAGCACATACAATCGAATGAATGGAATATGTGAGCACTAACGAGATCCTGGATTTAAAAAAAAATTCTAATGTTTATTTATTTTGGTGGGGGAGGTGGGTAGAGGCAGAGAGAAAGAGAGAGAGAGAGAGAGAGAGAGAGGGAAACATACAATCTGAAGTGGGCTCCAGGCTCTGAGGTGTCAGCACAGAGCCCGACATGGGACTCGAACTCACAAAGTGTGAGATCTTGACCTGAGCCAAAGTCGGAAGTTTAACCAACTAAGCCACTCAGATGCCCAGGATCCTGGATTTTTAAAAGTCAGCTCTAAAGACTTTCCTTAAGGTAATTAGTGAAATTTGAATATAGATTGCCTAATAGTTGATATTGAAACAATATTAAATTTTAGGGGTGTGATTTCTTAAAAAAAAACAAAACCTTTTTGTCTGCTAAACACAGGCCAACCTTGACTCTTGTGCTTGTCTGGGTTCTTTCCACCCCACTTGTCTTTGATGATATAAGAGCAGGTACACGTTTTGATAGATAATATAATGCCACCAACTACCAGGATCAGAGCCCTAATGTTTACGAGGCTCCAACCCTTTGCTGATCATCTAGTTTTCCTGTTCCCACTCATTTCAATTACTTTTTTTTTTTAATTTTTAAATTTTATTTAAATCCAAGTTAGTTAACATATAGTATCAATTACATTCTTTAACGGACTCTGGCTAGTAAGCTCAAGAAGGCAGGGCTCTTTCCCATTTTATTCATGGAAATACTAGAAGCACCTAGAACTGTGGCACATAGCAAGGGCTAAATAAATGCCTATTGGCCAAATGAATTAGATACAGGAAGCCAACTCATACTGGCACATTGATTATGATACTGAACAGCAGGGTGGAACCCACTTATTAATTCTACGTATTTATGAATTATCCCTTGAGTTTTCTTTGTGTGACCGTGAAAAAGGACGTTTTGTTTTGTTGTTCCAAATCCTTGCAGATTTTATTTATTTTTCTTACTATGCTGACAGGGTCTCTAATACAATGTTGCCTAGAAGTGCTGGCCATAGGCTTCCTTGCCCTATTTCGTACTTCAGAGAGAATGCCTCTAGTGATTACCATTAAGAATGGCACTCTGTGGGCTTTTGGTAAATACTTAAAAAAAATCAAGTTAAGGAATTTCCTATTTCTGGTTTGCCAAGAGTTATTATTATTATCGTCATCATTATTATTAATATATGTCCTCACTCATTTTACACCTGCCATCTTGAGCAATATTCTTCTAATCCCATTAAGAGATTGTGAATTTGTGAGGCACTGGAGAACAAACAATTTTTCATTAGTTTTCAATGAAGGAGGCTCATTTCCCACTTTATCTTTGGGGCCCCGTAAAGTATGTCAATATGGAGGAGCAAATCAAAGTTTTAAATATTGGCATTGTGTCAACCTAGTCTTAAGGTCACACTGCTTTGAGGATGAGCTGCCAGGAATGAGACATTCATGCTGAACAAAATGCATAAAAATGTGGAATATACATCGCATGTTACAAGTCAGCTGGCTTATGGAGCTGCGTGGTGAGTGAGACCCTCTGTCTTTAAGATCTTTACTCTTTTATTGTATGTGTGAATGTGTTGCATTGCTAATTACCATAGCCTTGAGATCTCAGCACAACAATGGGATAACAATGACAGCAGCAGAGGCTCAGGGAGGGAGAGAGAGAGAGAGAGAGAGAGAGAGAGAGATTGAGTTTTTTTTTTGAAAGCCAATAAAAATTCAACTGTAATCTGTTTCCTGAAAGGGGGTTAGCAAGCCAGCCACTCCCTGTGACTGGAGGAAGCTTAAGAGCTCAGCAACTCAAAGCAGGGTTTCAGAATTCTCTGGACTCAGCTCCCTTTCATTTCTTGTCATTCTACACGGCCACCCCTACTTCCCCTACCCTTTCAGTCCTTGTCCTGACATCTGTTTTTTTCATCACTGTCAGTGAAAACAAGTGTGGTGCTGTCTGAAACCCATGAAAAGCAACCTCCGGGGAAGAAAATATAAATCATAGGTGGATAAATCATCTTCCCGGAGAGTTAGCATACTGTCGACCTGCCCCAGAGACTGCATTGTCATTTAATGCTGAAAATCAGCTTTTGTGTGTGTGATTGGTGGTGGGGAGGGTAGATATATAAGACACAATGGCTTCAGTGACTCAGAACTGGCAAAAGTCTGTGTGCGGGGAGAGAGAGATTGGTGGATTCATTTTGGCATCTGATCAGTCCCCGAGAACAGTAAGAAAATGAAAAGGGAGCCAGCTTATCAGCATATTGACTTGCAATGAAAGCCCCCTTAAGTATTTCCCAGTTCCCTGTGCAGAGGGAACTGAGCAGGAAAGCCAGTGTCACAGGAAAAAATTATTTGCCCGAATATTCTCTTTAACGAGCAGATTTATTCATTTTCTGGGGAACACTATCATTTCGTCTCTATCACAAGAGAAGAACTGGCTGGTGCAATCAATTCCAGAGAATACCCATCAATTCCGTTAAACAACCAGGGGGAGGAAAACCCCCAGAAATCAATAACAGTTGTTTCATTGAATTGATGGGTTACTTCAAGTTGTTCAGATCCATCTGTTGGCTTGTGTGTTCAGCTGCTGCCAGGTCTGCAAAGAGTTGTAGGGGAACTTCAGGCCCCGGCAGACGCTGCTGGAAGGCGTGGAAAGTGCCAGGGGACAGAACAACGGGCTCACCGTGGCCAGTGGGTGTTTCCTTGGCTGGGAATGACCTTGCTGCTCTGTGTAGCCGCTGTCATCATCGTGGGCAGCTTGCCTGTAGCGAGCACTGTGGCGGATCCTCTTAACCGTCACCACTTGCTGCGTGCCTTCTGGGAAAGAGACGCGTTACAAACATTATTACTTACCTTTAATTTTTTTTTTTTAACGTTTATTTATTGTTGAGACAGAGAGAGACAGAGCATGAACGGGGGAGGGGCAGAGAGAGAGGGAGGCACAGAATCAGAAGCAGGCTCCAGGCTCTGAGCCATCAGCCCAGAGCCCGACGCGGGGCTCGAACTCATGGACCGCGAGATCGTGACCTGAGCTGAAGTCGGACACTTAACCGACTGAGCCACCCAGGCGCCCCATTGCTTACCTTTAATAAAGCAGCCAAGTGGGGATTATCATCTCTCCCTGCTCTTTTCTTGCTTGAAGATTTTAGAGAAGTCATTGACTTGGTTAGCCAGCAGTGAGAGGCAGAGGCAGGATTTGAACCCACCTCTGCCCAGGGCGAAAGCCAAAGTTCTTTTCAGGATACCACCTGCGTCTTTGCATAGCATAGTGCCCAAGAACATAGGTTCTGATAGCCGACGGACACGGGTTCAAATCCTGGCACTCCTTGCTGTGGGACCTTGGGCAATGTACTTAACTTTTCTGAATTTCAGGTTTTCCCATCTGCAAAATGGGTATAATACCTGTTTGTTGAAAGTATGTATATAAAGTCCGTCGTATAGGGACTGGGTCATTATAGATGTGGAAAAGCTTTTTTTTTCTTAGCCATTATTCTTAGTAATATCAATAAAGGTAGTGACATGAGGTTGTCTTGAGTTCCTCTTATGGCTACAAGCCTTCCTCTTTTCTCGTCCTTGCCACCTGCAAATCCTTGGCAAGGGCTTCGGGAGGCATAACACAGGTGTCAATATTTAATTGCCTATCTCCGAATTTGAGTGAGCATTGATTAGCCCATGACTCACTGAGGCTTCTACTAAGCCTGCTTTATTCCTTCAACATTTTAAAAATGCCAGTTGGCTGCTCCGTCACCTGCCTGGAGGAAAGCAAGGAGTGCCATGAAAATGCTGGCAGTAAAAATCCCCAAATCCCATTTCTATGAAGGTCAACAACAGGCCAAACTAACCTAAGGCAGTAGATGTCAGCCCTGTGACTACCTCTGGGGTTGGGGGTGGGGGTTGGTGGGGAAGAGGCAGGGGGGCCTTTGGGGGTGCTGGAAATGTTCTATAGCTGGACCTAGATATACATATGTGCACATCACATTTCAGTTTTCACTTGGGATCGTGTCCTTTGCTGTGTGTGTGTGTGTGCTCTTCCTCAATTGAGGAGAATTTACAACGTAACTGTGCAAAAAGCCCCACCTGTGCTGTTAGTAAGCCGAATGTGATGACCAAATTGTACTCATGGACCTATGGCAGGGGGTAGCGGTTGGACTGATTGCTCCCTTACAATGGAGAGGGCCAGCCCAATTAATGGTGGGTCTAGGCAGTAATTACACTGTGGAAAATGGGACACACCCTAGCAACAGCCACGCTGGGGAGTCAAATGTCACTAGATTCACCAGTGCTCTCTAACAACAATAAAAACTACCTCCCGTCCAGTACCTATTTTGAGCCAAGTACAGATACATAGATTTCTTCTCTAGTCTTTACAACCACCTTATAAGGTAAGGTGTCTTCTGTTCCATTTTACAACTGAATTTATAGTTTAGAGAGACCTTATCATAAGTAAGTAGTGAAGCAAGACTTTAACCCTGGTCTGTCTGCCTTTTGGTTCGGAGCACAGGCTCCGGAGCAGAGTGCCGGGGTTTTGAGTCCAAGCTCTGCATTCCCTAGCTGTGTAACCTTGGGCGAGTTCCTTGACCTCTCTGTGCCTGCATTTCCTCATCTGCAGAAAGGGGGGAAATAATGGCAGCTGTGTATCACAGGGTTATCTATGAGTTAATGTAGGCAAAGACTTAGAATGTAGTATGCACTTGGCAGACCGTGAGAGCTGGAAATGTACCAGCAGTTATTCTGTTGCGTGATGCAATCTCCCAAAAGTGGAAGGGCCAGATCCAGTGGTGGTCTGAGATATAAAGTAAAATTTTCAGGTCACCTAAACCATGTTTGCCCTCTGTCTCCCCTCCTATAGGTTCAGTAGCAAAAAATCCGAAGTGCCTGCTGGGCTCATCTGCTTACCTCTTTCTTCCTGAGACAGCTCCTGTGTTACCGGCCAGGTAGTGTGGTTGAGGTCTCTTGTCGCTTCAGCTTTCTGATTATACCGTGATTATCCTCAAGGTGACCTAAGAGAAAATGTTCCAGGCTTGTGGGTAGTCCCTATGTCTTGTTGGACACAAAGGAGTCAAGAAGCTGATGGCACAAGGGCTTCTCCAGTGTGTGTCATCAGGTTGTCTGCCCAGACCTCTAACCCTGTTCCCACCCTGATTCTGGGAATTGTCCCCTCCCAGATTGCCCCCTCCCAGATCCGTGGTGACTGGCAAGGTCACTTGTTACTGGCCTAATTAGAGCCACTCTCCCAGAAGTCAAGATTTCGAAGCAATGTTAATGTCAACCTAGCTGGGTTTTTCTTAATGGAAGCGATTGGAGCTGAAAAGTGTAGGCAGCCACTTCCCACCTTGTCTTCTTGAAACTATACTGAGAAAGGCAACGTGCAGCATGAGGGAGAGGTGGGGCAGATGCTCAGATGAGAGCAGAGACAAGGCGCAGACACGGAGAAAGACTTGTCACTCTGAGCCCCGAGACCTGAGACCATGGTGCGTGTTCCTCTGTAAATTACCCTCCTTCCCAAGCTGCCCGGAAGCTCTACCATCGGTAGCTGAGGAATCCAAACAAATACACCTGGGAGAATAATTAAGAGGAATGAAATTCACTCTGTGAGTTTTTCTAGGAAGCCTTTCCTGACTCCACGCTCCCCCCCCATACCTGACACTTTCCTGACACCACACGTTTAGCTTGGGTTAGTCCTAGCCACAGCCTTTTTAAAGTTTAAACCGCCTGCCTTAAAAATGCATTTGTCTGTAAAATCCTTAAAGAGTTTCCCAGAGTCATATTAGATTTGCAATGTCTAGATTTTTGTCTCATCCATGTAGTTTTTGCATTATTTGCTTATATTTAATTTAGATTTAGCTTATATTTATTTATGTTTACATGGCTTTTTAAAAAAAATTTTTTGGATTTGGTTTATATTTATTTATGTTTACATGGCTTTTTTTTTTTAACTGAGCGTCATCCTAAGAAATATTTAAAATCAAAGATTTAATGTATTAGATAGACGTTTTTAAACATACGTTAAAGTGAATATGCACCTATTTAAAATAAAAGGTATTTATGGATTGCCTGAAATCATCTCGTGCACCACCTTAGAAATTTCCGACCTAGCCTCTAAGCCCATTGAAGGCAGGGATGATGACACATGCATGATCAACCCGCCCACCCCTGGCCCTAGGGCTCTACGTTTCTCTGTTACAAAACTTGGCATAATAAACTGTCATATGTGCAGTTAGGTTACTGCCTGTAGGACCCTTGTCTGCATCATTTACGGCTCTGTCCTCAGTATCCTCAAGTGGGTCTGGCTCCGGGCTGATGTTTAATATAGATGTATTAAATGAAAGCATACATTGATAAGTGAAAACCACTGGAATGTTCTGCAGCCACAGATGCCAATACATGCTGCTCTTGACTGGTGGTGACACTTGGGGGAAAACACCCCCATTCAGTGCCTTGCTTTTCTCCCCTGCTCTACGTGGATGGTCACACAAGCAGGTCCCCAATTTACAAGCTTCAGTCTTCAGTTTTGATGGCAGATTGGAGGCAGTTCTCTGATGCTTGACGATTCACATCCTGGCTGGTTGTGCACAGAGCATCTACATGGTTTTCACAGCCCAGTTTGAAATGAAAATGTTTGTTCAAAAAGCAGGAAACTGTATAATCCAGCAATCCCACTGCTGGGCATATATCCGAAGGAATTGAAAGCAGGGTCTCAGGAGAGATATTTGCATGCCCATGTTCAAAGAAGTATTATTCACAATAGCCAAGAGGTGGAAACAACCCAAGTGTTCATTGGTGGATAACTGGATAAATAAAATGTGGCATATCAGTATGATGGAATAGCCTTACGGAGGAAGGGAATTGTCACACATGCCACAATATGGATGATCTTGAGGACAAGATTATGCTAGGTAAAATAAGGCAATCACTAAAGGACAGATATAGTATGATTCCACTTACATATGGTACCTAAAGTCGTCAAATTCAAGGAGACAGCAAGTAGAACGGTGGTTGTTAGGGGCTGGGGGAGGGGAAATGAGGGACAGACCATTTCATGGGGAGAGTTGCAGTTCTGCGGGACGAAATGAGTTCTGGAGATGGATGGCGGTGATGGATGGTTACCAATCATGTGAACGTACGTAACACTGTTGAACTGTGCACTTAAAAAGGTTAAAGTGGTAAATTTTATGTTATGTGTATTCTATCACAATTTTTTTAAAAAGGCAGGAGAAAAGCTTCCTCCTTTCCTTTGTGGTCTCTTTCTCGGCCTGTCATGATTTTCTATTTGGTATTTAATGTTGCCCTCCCTCGGCCACGAAGATGCATGGATAGGTGGTGGATTGTAATAGGTGCCCAGAATCATATCCTGCAACCCAGTGTGCAGGAAATGTGTGTCTGACCCCGATGCCTCCTGAGCCCATGCCCAGATGCCTATGGGGGTGCAGAAGGTAGCAATGGTCGCTGGGCAGGGCCAGGGGTGGGTGTCAGAGAACTGGTGCCGGGGAGGTGCTAGGAGGGGGGCTGTGTGAGTGCAGAAACCAAGTTCACTGCACCTGTTTTATTACCCACCCGTCTTCACTTATAAAACATCCAGTCAAAGACGAGATCATTAAGGATTTTTTAAAGAAATATTTTAAGTTTATTTATTTATTTTAGAGAGAGAGAGAGAATGCACATATGTGTGTGTGGGGGGGTGGGGAGTAGAGAGAAGGAGAGAGAGAATCCCAAGCAGTATCAGGGTAGAGCCCGATGGGGGGCTCAAACTCACGAACCGTTGAGGTCATGACCTGAGCTGAAATCAAGAGTCGGATGCTTAACCGACCGAGCCGTCCAGGTGCGCCAAGATCATTAAGGATTTTAAGATTGCAGCCAGAGAACATTAACTGTCAACCCCTTCTGGGTGTGGACCCCAGTCGGGAACACCGCATTCACCCCCAGGAAGCCAGCCCTCCTCATACTGCAGGAACATAACAAAACCTCTGCAGTATGGAAACCCAATATCGGCATCGTGCCCGCGTGGGGTAAGGATGGGAAGGACCCCCAGCAGTTACAAATAGAGGGGACCCCAGCTTGGTAACCGTGGAGGAGAGATACAGCTCTCAGACTAGGACTGACCCACAGGATACGTGGCTTATGGGGCAGTGTTGACAGCATGTATTGCCCTTACCTAAAGCAACTGGACAAAATGTGGCGGCATACCCAGGGGAGAGACCCCATGGACGTGGCTCGACCACGCAAGCCTCGGAGCCTGGAAGGCCCAGCCGTGGATTTCCGGGAACCCGGGCCCTGATCATCAGCCCTCGGGTTTGCCAGAGCCACCCTGACCTGTTTTTGCTAATGGCGGGAGAAATAAATGGAAACTCAGTTAATTTGAAGACTTAGCTATTAGAGTGATTATTATGGGATTGAGGTCGGTGAGCAGGAGAAAAATTTGCTCCGTTACAACTGAAGTCACATTTTCTGGGAAACAAAAGGGTGACGTTTGTAACCAAGCTTTTGTGAAACGAAGCCTGCCCAGTGTGCCCGCGGGAGGCATGTGATCCCACTGTGAACGTGGTGTCTATGTGAATGCAGAGAACCACATGGGGTGGGGCTGCACCACTCCAAGCACTCCTACATGCAGTCCCTTCCATCAAGTCTATACGTGTGAGCGATTTCTGGAACCTTGTCTCTGTTGCCTCCACTGTGTGGTGAGCAAGGGCAGTGATTCTCAAAGTGCAGTGCACATTCGAACCATCTGAGGAATCTTATTAGAATAAAGATTCTCACTCAGTAAGGCTGGGCTGTGCCCAAGACTCTGCATTAGTGGTGATGTCCGGGTCCCTAGACCACATTTTGAGGATCAAGGGTCTAGCCCAGTCTGGACAATAAAATGTTTCCCAGTTCAATATGCATATGTCCACAGGCAGGTGACTGAAAGGCTCTGGGACCATATGGACCTAGAGCTTTATAGACTTCTCCAATTGACTTTCTGGGCTCAGCTGAAATGCCTCTCCTCCTCCAGGAAGCCTTCCTTGACTCACCCACGCAAAGGAGAGAGCATGTTCTGTTCACTGCTCCCTCGGAGCTTGGTGCAGGACTTCAGTGCATAGTGTGTTGTCTGACTACATGTATGCATTTTTCTGTCCTTCTTGGGCTATGTGTCCCTGGAATACTGGGACATCTTTGCATCCCTATTATAGCTGGCTCAGTGCCTGGCTCATAGAAGTGTTGGCTATCTGTTGCTGCTGCAATAAATTCCCACAAATTTAGTGGCTTAAATCGATACAAATTTATTCCTTAGATTTCTGTAGGTTGGAAGGCTAATATGGATCCGAGAATCCGTTTCCTTTTCCAGCTTCTAGCGTCTGCCCACCTTCCTTGGCTTGTGGTCCTTTTCCCCATCTCACATCACATCACTCTGACCTCTTCTCTTGACCCTTCTTCCACTTTTAAGAATGCCTGTCATTACAGCGTCCATCTAGATGATTCAAGATAATTTCCCCAGCTCATACTGATTAGCAATCTTAAATCCATCCATCTCTAGGACCTGGAGATTAGGACGTGGATGCTTTTTTCTGGTGGTGGGTAGGGGTGTCATTATCCCGTCTACCACAATGCATGACTCTTTGGGATCAGCTCAGAGCCGAGGGGTTCTGGAAAGCTGAGGATTTGATAGCTCTAGACTTCCTGTGGCCCCTTTTACGGCATTTTTGGTATTTTTTATTCAGCCAGAGTTATGTCTGACTCCTGACATCTCAGAAGACATTGGTAGCCCCTTGACTGTAGGCATATACATAGAGACAAGGTCAACACAAAGAATTCAGTTCACTTCAGCAAGGATTGAGTTTTGGTTTCCATTCTGGGCCAAAAACTAGGGATGGAAAGATGATTACTGTCACGGGACTCACTGTGACTATCTTTCTGGTGTCACTAGGAGCGATCTCTAGGCAATCACTGGGTTCATCTGGGTCAGTCCATTTCGTTTATTAGGGTAGCCAAACCAGCTATCTGGAGAACCAGAGTTTCCATTAGATAGTCTTTGAAGATGTTTATAGTACTGCTGAGAGTGTATGCAATTTACACAGAATTTATGCCAACGTTGACCCGATACATGTTTTAGCTGGTGACCAGGACAGAGAAGTGTATTAAGGGAAGCACTTAAAAAAATTTTTAAAAAAATTTTTTAAATTCAATTTTAAAATGTTTAGTTGTGGTAAAATACATACATATAAAATTTACTGTCTTAATCATTTTAAAATATATAGTTCAGTAGTGTTAAGTACATTCATATTTTCAACCAATCTCCAGAACTCTCAGGGAAGCCCATTTCTTAAAGGCCACCTTTCCAAGTGAATGACGTTCTGACTTTACCTTCTATGGGACCATCCTGAACTCGTTCCCAGCACGTTATGAAAACAAAGCCCAGGGGTGTCTGGCTGGCTCAGTCGGTGGAACATGCAACTCTTGATCCAGGGGTTATATAAGATTGAGTCCTACACTGGGTGCAGAGATTACTTAAAAATAAAATCTTAAAAAAATAACCCAAACAAAAAACCCCAATAGCTATGCCCCTCAACTTTCTCAGTAGGTGATGCCTAAGGCTGTAAATTTGAATGAAAATTACGAAGTACAGTGACCAAGTACCCAAACATGTTTGTCTGCACGACGATGACCAAATCCCCAAAGACTACCTGTTAAAAACATCCCTGATTCTGGGCAAATGTGGGGGTTCCTCGAAACAGGTTTCCTGTAAGTAACGATGTGAACAGTAAAAGTTTATCCTGTGTTTTGCCTCACGAGCATCTTCGAAGCATGCTGATGACACCTTTTGTAGAGTCCTATGACCTTATTTCAGACAGGGAAGGTCCTTTAAACTGGTTTCGTATCTATGAAAACTTCACGCTTCCAAAGTTGGAGTTTGCTTGTCAGAGATTCTGTTTATACACGCAAAGTTTATATACATGCAAAGATGTGAAAACGTGTATCTTGTGTCTGTTTTCTGGAGAGTTCTCTTCCTTGGGCTAAATGTGGACTCTGAAGAGAGTTGGTGTCTTTCTCTTCTGGTTACACCTGCACTGTCTCAGCTCTGCTCCCACATGTCAAAGAAGGTGTCGTCACGTACTCTCATTCTTACCCAGTCCTCCTGGTTTGTGCGTCTGGGGTCTGGGGCTGATCCACTGGAACCAGGCTGCCGTTGATCAAGCAGAACGATGACAATGACCAGGCTGAGGATTTTTTTCAGCCTGATTGTCCAGAGTTAATGCCTCTGGCCTGTTTTAAGAGGCAGAGCCAGTTGGAGACTTTTCCAAATGGCTCTTTATGTAAGGGATCATTTTCTTTTTTTTTTCTTTTTTTTTCAATATATGAAATTTATCGTCAAATTGGTTTCCATTCAACACCCAGTGCTCATCCCAAACGGTGCCCTCCTCAATACCCATCACCCACCCTCCCCTCCCTCCCACCCCCCATCAACCCTCAGTTTGTTCTCAGTTTTTAAGAGTCTCTTATGCTTTGGCTCTCTCCCACTCTAACCTCTTTTTTTTTTTTTTTCCCTCCATAAGGGATCATTTTCTAGTGGACTACATTTGCACCCGTAGTTCAGACCTGCCATGTTTGTTTTGCAAACATCTTCACCCTATCACATTTGCTAATCAAGGAAGGTATAGATGAAGCCAGATTTCCAAGGGCTTCTCTGATTTCAGCCTATGGCCACTTCCTGTAGAAGACGATCTCTCTCTGCTTTGGAAAAAAATTTCTGAGCAGCCTTCAGAACCAAATTAAATGATTGGAACTGTGAGCTGCACAGATGAAGGACCCCATCTAGTGGGAAAGTATGAAGCTGCTACTGCAGTTATGGAGTGAAATTAGCAGGACCCTGGAAATTGCTGGCCAGCTCTTCCTGTGGAGCCCAAGGAGGCCCCTGTAGAAGCTTCAGTTCCAAATCTTAAAGAGACCAGCCTTTCTCTAAAAGCGAGTAGGGCAGCAGTGGGCAGTCCAGGCAATGCTTTGGCAAGGGCAGGAAAAGAGGCTTCCTTTATGTTGCAGGGAGATGCTCCCTGCGCCCCTCTCCAGAGTAAGGGGAAGCCTGATCTGGAGTCAGGAGCCGTCAGCCTGCAGAGAAGTCTGGGCCACTGGAAGATTCTGGAACCCCCGGCAGCCTCAGCGCTGAGGCGGGACCAGCCAGGGTCAGTCAGGGCCGGTCTGGCTAGAACCCAGGGGGAGGAGCATACTTCCTGGGTCCTGGTGCCTGAGGCCCAAGGGAATTTGCACCCTCTGCAGGTGAAGGGGTTTTCCTCTTCTCTTTCCTAAGGCAGGTCTTACCGGTGGAAGTAGATGCCTGTCCATCAGCTGGAAGCCCCGCCTTGTGGTGGAGGGAAGTTGTCTCCTTCCTTCTCCACGCCACAGATCTGATCCCTAGGGGGCCATCTCACACCCTCGTGGGGCCCCTGGTGGGCCCGTGCAGGCTGCTGTCCATTTGTGAGTCTCCCGGCTCCTCCCAGCGCCGCCTCCCTTTTAGTTTATGGCTCTCCACTTAAATGCCACCTCCCCGTGGGCACTTCTGCTGTGACTCCAGGGACTTACACCTCCCACTGTCAACAACCAGTGCTCTCTGCACGGCACCCTGTGGGTTTCCAATGCGGTGCTTATCACAACCTGCTGTGTTGAGTAGGTTTCAATGTCTGTCGCTGTCTCCCCACCAGGGCGGGGACCGTGTCTGGTGCAGTGCCTGCCGTGGAGTTAGGTGCTCCAGTGTTTGTCTGAAGGGATGGAGAGACGGCAGCCCAAGGGCTGGGAGGCAGGGTGGTGGAAAAGGCCCCCCAAGACCCCCTCTCTGCCAGCCCCGGGTGTTTCCGGCCTCTCTGCTAGGAGTAATAATAGCGGCACAATTTACCATGGGTTGTTAAGGAAATCACACGGGTCCAAAGTGCTCTGCAGATGCAAAGTGTTATCAAGTGCTGTTTCATTTCCATTTGCTCGGTTCCATTTACTGTAAATGCATCTGCTTTCCCGGATCCCTTTATTAGGAGAGACGAGGCGTGAGGTGGGGGAGGGCCCACCGTCACCCAGGGCCATACAGGGATGGCGAACATCAGACATAGGGGGGCCCTCGGAGATCCCCCATCCAGGGCTCCCCAAGCCTGTCGGCATGAGCAATTTGCAGCCGCGGGCTGCACCCCAGAGGTTCTGATTTAATTGGCCTGCGAGGAGGTGCAGACACAGGCGTGAAACAGCTCTCCAAGGTGATTCTAATGTGCACCCACGGCACACAGCCCTGACGGGAACCACCCTGTGCTTACAGACGGGTAAGCAGAGACAAGCAGCATGACAGTGGAAACATTTCCCAGGGCACCTGCCTCCCAGCCCGTCCCCCTCTCACCGTGCCCGGGAAGGGAGACGCCACAGACACCCCAGTGCGATTTGTTCCACACAGGACTCATCTGAGAGGCCGGTCCCTTGCATTTAGGTTAAGAACGGTGTCCCCACCACGTCTAGCCCAAGGTCGGAGAGCAGCTCTGGGCAGAGCCCCCCGGGGTGGGGCAGGTGGTCCGGACCTGGAACTTCTTGGGACGGAGCCCCCTCCCGGCCCCTGGGAGTGTTGCCAAAGCTCCCGAGCGCCCCCGCCCGTTGCCGCTGTTTCCTGCTTCCAGGAAGGGCATCCTGAGGTTGATGTAAGCCGGGCAAAGGCCGCGTGTGAGATTTCACAGTGGGCGGACCATCCATGTGGGCCGCGTCAGGCTGAGAAATCTGGCCAGATGATAGGTAGAGGCCGGAAACACACACTGAGATTGAGGAGAAACCAGAGCTCTTGGCAAAGAGCAACTTGGTTTACATTTGAGGGGCACAGGAGACCTGTGTTGTTCCAGGTGGAACATAGCTCATGGATAGACAAAGGGCGAGGAATCCTCTGGTGCTCATCAGTGTCCGGTGTTATCTCAGCCTGTGGCAGGGTTCTGAAAGGTCCCGATTCTGCAGACACTTATTAGAAGCTCTGGAGAGTCAAAGGAGGAACAGGCCACTTCTATTTGTTGAAATACCTACTACACAAACAATTTAGAAACTCCGAAACGTATGGACAAATCGGGGTGCATTTTGTATGTTTATATTTAACAAAGAAGTGCCTCTAACCGAACCCCAAGTGTGCAATGCAAAATAATTGTACTGCTTACAAGATAATAATAGGGTTTAGAAAAGTTTGGAATCATAATACACGTTAGGGGTGTGGTCTGAAAACAGGCAGCAAGTTTAAGGTCCAGTAGTGAGAATTTTTGTTTTGCGGGTGTAGCTGCATGGCTGGCTGTCTTAGCGCGGGCTGCTATAACGACAGAGCACAGACCAAGCGGCTTAAGCAACAGACATTTATTTCTTACAGTTTTGAAGGCTACAAATCTCAGATCAAGGTGCTGACTGACTTGGTTCCTGGTGAAAGCCCTCTTCCTGGGTTACAGATGGGAGCCATTTTGCTCTGTCTTCACACAGGAGAGAGAGAAAGAGAGAGATCTGGTGTCTCTTCTTATAAGGACGCTATTCGTATCACGGGGGCCCCGCCCTCACGACGTAGTCACCTTCCAAAGGCCCCACCTTCAACAATGGGGACTAGGGCTTCAACATACGAATTGGGGGGGGGGCGGGGCGCAATTCAATCCGTAGCATAGCATTTGGGAATCCCATCAACGGTCTTTATTTGAGACCCTTTGTGAATGTGAAGCTTGAGTCCAAGTGCCCCCGCCCCTCCTCTCCAGAGCCTGCCCCAGCTTACTCAAGTTTCACAAGAATGGAGGACAGAAAGTAGGAAAGGAGAAAGGGAGCTGGGGTGTGAGGGGGTCTGGACACTGGTGATCGCACGGATGTTGATACTTCTGTACCACAGAACACTGGGCAACCAGTACAAGTGAAATTGAAGAGAAATATTCAACGACCCGAGGAAACATACAGTCCGTGAAATACTGTTAAGTGAAAAAGCAAGCTTCCAAACTATATGCACGGTGTGGGCTGTGGGAGTCTTACATGCCAAAGCTTGGAAATGGAGGCTGATAGTGTAGCCATCATGAAATGACGTGAGACTTCTAGTTTCTTTGTCGTGCTTTTCCCAAATTGCTGGTTTCCATAAAGAATATTATGGAGTGCTCATGAATATTGCTTTTGTAATCAGACAAAACATATATGTGTTGTTTGAAAATACTAATATGAGGGGCGCCTGGGTGGCGCAGTCGGTTAAGCGGCCGACTTCGGCTCAGGTCACGATCTCACACTCCGTGAGTTCGAGCCCCGCGTCGGGCTCTGTGCTGACCGCTCAGAGCCTGGAGCCTGTTTCAGATTCCGTGTCTCCCTCTCTCTGACCCTCCCCCGTTCATGCTCTGTCTCTCTCTGTCTCAAAAATAAATAAACGTTAAAAAAAAAATTAAAAAAAAAATACTAATATGAGGGGCGCCTGGGTGGCGCAGTCGGTTAAGCGTCCGACTTCAGCCAGGTCACGATCTCGCGGTCCGTGGGTTCGAGCCCCGCGTCGGGCTCTGGGCTGACGGCTCAGAGCCTGGAGCCTGTTTCCGATTCTGTGTCTCCCTCTCTCTCTGCCCCTCCCCCGTTCATGTTCTGTCTCTCTCTGTCCCAAAAATAAATAAAAAACGTTGAAAAAAAATTAAAAAAAAAAAAAGAAAATACTAATATGAAAGAAAGGAAGAAGGAAGAAGGAAGGAAGGAAGAGGGAAGAGAGGGAGGAAGGAAGGGAGGGAAGGAGCCCATCCCTCCTTTTGTGCTTCATCGGTTGACTGTCCCTCTGTCCAGGGGCTACAAGAAGGGGGAGACAGGAAAGGACAGAGATGCCAGCTTGGGGGACAGAGGGTACATATAGTCCTCAGGATTGTCCTGTCCCTCGTCCCCCCCCCCTCCCCCCCAGTGAGGGGAGGCACAGACTTGGTCTGTGTTGCTAGGTGGTACCAGTCACAGCCCCGTTCAGGCAGGTAGGATCCTGGAACCCACAGACTCAGCCTGCAGCCTGCCAGAGACCTGCTGTGTGCCGAGGGCTGCTCGGCTGCACATCCCAGAGGGCCGTTCAGGCTTTGATTCCGTTGTCAAGTACCTAAAACCTCAGTTATTAGTTATGGAGCATTGCTTAGAAGTTTAGCACAGGGCATAATTTTGGTTAATTAGTCGGTACAAACACATACACTGTTTATCAACACAAATAAATTGCATAATGGGTTTGTTTAATTGCCACATGCACTCTCTTTGGTTTTTAGGATAACCAAAAGCTGCACATGGATGTGGCTATACTACACCCACAGACACACACACACACACACACACACACACACACACACAGCTCAGCTCTCCTCTCTTATGGGGCCAGGTGCCTGACTCTTGCTGCTCTCACCCTCCTCCCTCTCCTCTCCCTCCCTCCAGCTACCTCACCGTGTCCCTGAGGAGCAGAGGCAGCCAGGAACTGACACAGGCCAGGGCCACATGGTCTCTCTCACCATGGTCTTCCCAGCACCTAGCGCATTGGGTGCTTGGTGCATGTTTTCTGGGTGAACGAATGACGACATGTACGCATTCTCAGCACTTCTGGCTCGCTCTTGGCCTCTGGGGGCCTGGCCTTGGGCAGGTTACCCTCCTGGCATCACCATCCTTCCCCCAGGGCTGGTGAAGAGGTCTGTGTCTGTGTGCCCTCATCCCCTGGATGGTGCTCTTGCCTAGTGGGTACCAACTCTGGAACGCCTGAGCATCATTTGGAGAGCTCCTTTGGACACCGAGGCTGAAGCCCTAGAACCCACCCTGCGATCAGGCACGTCTGTGGCAAGTGGCCTTTCTGGGAGGTGACATTTTACGGTGGCCCTTCCTTTGACAGCCGTCAGGAAGAAAACTGACCGAACTCTTCGTTCCCAGCGCTCAACGGCTCAGGATCGGACTCAATGACTACGTAGGGAGACTCCGGTTCTGGGTCGGGGAGTACAGAGGAGGGGGAGGAGCAGCTGGGGTTCTCTGGAGGACACGGCCAGCTTGGGTTTTAGATCCAAATCCATCCGGGTTTCACCTTGCCTCTTCTTTCCGAGTGGCAGGGAGGTGTGGGCAGACACCCCAGGGCCTGCCAAGTGCAGGGGTGGGCAGGAGTCTCAGAAGGAGGCGGCCTTGGGGGTTTGCACACGGGCGGAGGCTGAGGCCGCTGAGGGAGGATGGGATGGGTCTCAGGGCCTCCTCTCCCGGTCCTTGGCTGCCCTCCTCCAACCGTGTCCCGCCCACGCCATCCCCAGGCCGAGTGGCCCCTCGCAGGGTGGCCTCTGTCCCCACACCTCTTCCCTCCCAGACGCTGTGTGGGCACAGCACTGAGGCCCGGCTGCCCAGGGGTGCCAGGGGGTCGCGTGGGGCCCACTGTGACCGTGGGAGGGGCTAACCTCGCATTCACCCTTCCTCCCTCGGTGGCCCGTAGGGACATGCTTTATTGTGTTCTGCTGTGGAGCAGTGGCCGGCAGGGGACACGTGGCCAATGTCTGCTCCCCACCTACCCGCTCCCCATTTCTGCCCTCGCTCTCACTGCCCTGGGGGGCGGGAGAGAGGGAAGGCCCGGTGACTTCCTGTGGGAGACAGGAAAACAGGTGGAGGCAGATGTGGAGCCCTCGAACCCCTATGTACCTCACCACTACCGTCAGCATCGAATGAGTCAATAAATCGCCTAGACTGATGCCTGGAACTTGGTAGAATTCGTAACTGTTGGTTCGTATTCCTTCACGATGCATCTACAATTTCCCTGCAGCGCCTTTCCTTTGCCTCCCCTCTCATCTTTTAAAATTCCTCACACACCCAGCACTTGACCCCTACTGAATTCCTCATTTGTCACAGCAGTCAGGTCTGGTCTCGGTCTTTGTCCGTCAAAAAAAAAAAAAAAAGGGAGAAAGTAGCAACGGTCAACCCTGACCTTGTGTCAGAACCTCCTTGGCAATCCAGTCCTCTCGTCTCTGGCCGTCTGTCTCCCTGGCCGTCTGTCCCCCGGGAGGCCACTTCCCAGGCTAGGAAAGTGAAGTCAGCACTCTCACACATCTCTATTTTGGACCACATGAAGGGCTCCCTTTTTTGCACAATACCTCCTGTTCTCGAATCTGTTACTGTTTGCAAATAAAGTGTCCCAGAACCCCGGGGTGCATGTGGGCAATTTAACAAACGGGTCAGAAGCCAATGCTTTTTAAATTTGCAGCTCAATTCCAGAATGTCTTAACTGCAAGAAAATAATTTGAATATTCTCCCCTACATCCCTTCCTCATCATCAGACCATTAAAATAGAATTTGCCTGGATGCAGTTCCTCTATTTATTCTTCTTATATTACTATTAACAAAAAGATGCTTTATCAGCCAACTGAATGGGGCCAACAAAATTAGAGTGAAATGCCTATTTTGTTTAAGCATTAAGACAAATGCATTTCATTGGCACCGGTCTTCATGGCACTGGTTACAAATAATCCCTTGTTAAAAGAACAATTAGGGGCGCCTGGGTGGCTCAGTCGGTTAAGTGTTCGACTTCGGCTCGGGTCATGATCTCACGGTTTGTGAGTTGGGAGCTCCAGGTCTGGCTCTGTGCTGACAGCTCAGAGCCTGGAACCTGCTTGGGATTCTGTGTCTCCCTCTCTCCCTGTCCCTCCCCCCCGCTTGAGCTCTGTCTCTGTCTCTCAAAAATAAATAAATGTTGAAAAAACATTTTTTTAGTAAAAAAAAAATAAAAAAGAAGCACAATTTCTGGTATGTGGTTGCTGCTCAATAGTACCTCGACCTTTCTGCAAACCTCCAAGCCGTGACTATACATGTTTAGCTCCGTCCATTCATACACGTACTCACGCAGGCACACACGGGCTATTTGGACACACAGATTTGGGCAGGTTCCTCTCATCCCAGTTCCCGTTCACCTTTAGACCAGAGGCGTGGATGGTTCTTGCTTTACTCTCCGCGTGGACCAGAGCTGGGCTATTTGTGTGAAGGTGCTGTCCTCTGGTGGAAGTTAGACGACTTGCATGTTTAGCCAAATGAGAGAAATGGCAGTCACCACCGTAAGAGCCCAGTAAATATTAGCGGATCACGCTGTGGTTGTGTTTATTTGATGACTGACGGAGGAAGGGGAAGGGGAAAGTCGAAGAAGACAGAGAAAGAGCAGCCACAGGAAAACCCCCAGAAGAGCCTGGGACAGGGGTGACCTCCAGGAAATATTTGTTGCTAGATTAAAAAGCTAAGCCTGGGGCTGGGGGGGTGGGCGCCTAGGTGGCTCAGTCAGTTAAACTTCCGACTTCTGCCCAGGTCATGATCTCACGGTTCGTGGGTTTGAGCCCCGCGTCTGGCTCTGTGCTGACAGCTCCGAACCTGGAACCTGCTTCGGATTCTGTGTCTCCCTCTCTTTCTGCCCCTCCCTGTCTCACACACTCTCTCTCTCAAAAATAAATAAACATGAAGATAATAATAATAAATAAATAAATAAATAAAAAGCTAAGCCTGGGGGCTGTAGATTCTGATTCATAGACGGGGCTGGGCTTTGATGGCAGCAACCCAGGTGACCTAATCCTGCACAAGCACTGAGAATTGTGCCGCGTTTCTTTGAAATTTGTCAATATTCACTTCCAGGAGTTGCTTAATCCACCTGCCATTGCTGCAGAGGTGTGAGGCTTCTCTCCATCAGCTCTTGGAGCTACGGCATAGAGGTAGCTGCACATTTTCCCCTCGAAAGGAAGGAAAGGCTTTAGAGAGAAAATATGCATTCTTGAACAGTGCGATCTCTGCCCCGGAAACCGCAATTCACCCGGGCATCAATATGCAGGGTACAGGACCAGTTTCCCTCCGATTCCAAGAAGGAGGAAATAACATGCTTTGCCGGAAGGGGCAAGCCAGGGGGCTGAGAATTTAGTCAGAAGATAATGCAATTATAGGTCAGGATGGACAGGTCTCTGGCACGTTTGCCCATCTGCTTGCAAACCTTGGGAGATTCAGTGCTTATAGCTGCACCTGTTCCTAATTTACTTGTCACAAATAAGAGTGGCGCCTCTGCCCAGGACACAGGCTGTCACTGCGTGGAGAGACGAGGCAGGGTGCTGGCAGGTCCTCTGACGGAGTCTGAATTCTTCAGGCCCCCTTTTCAGCTCAGACTGGGGGAGGAGAAGAATAGCAAATCTCACAGAGAGGGTTTTCCTCCAGGGTCATGGTAACATGTTTCTTTGGGGGTGTGACCAAAAAAAAAAAAATGTCTTACTTAACTCTTAGGAAAAATGAAGGATGATTCTACATGTTATGGGAATAGAGATTTAATATAGGAATTAGGGCTTACCTGAAGTGAGAAGAGCTGAGGGGGTGAAAGCAGCTGGAAGGTCACGGAGACAGCGGGGAGAACAGCCTCAAACACCAAGGTGGGTGCTTCTCTAAAGTTTGGTGAGAAACTGCTACAACTCTTAAGAATCCCTGGGAGATCTGCCAAATCTGGTGCTTGCCAGGAAGCCCGAGAGCCTTGTGTCTGGTCTGACCCCTGTGACCTCCTGAGGATAATCGTCTCTCTTCATTTCCACCTTCCAAAGCTCAGGCAAGTTCCTCTCCTTGAAAGAGTGAGCTCCAATGTTCCAAGGAAGGGATTGCGGGAAAGGAAGGTCCGCTAAGAAGTGGATGGTAGTCCAGCAAAGTTGACCACTGACGACACAACACAAGCCCCAAGCCCCTACGTTCTTATGTTGACTTCCTCATCATGTGAGACAAGTTATTAATTAATTAATTCAATAAACCTTAAGTACTTTCTGGGTGCCAGGCACCGGGCTAGGTGGTGGAGGCAGATTAACTGTGTAGAATTGAGTCTCGCCCTGCACCAGCTCACATCGCACTAAGAGGGAAGACTGAAGCTACAAACAAAGCATTAGAACGCACAGAATTTATTAAGGCTGTTCACAAAGAGTCCGGCTGTCGCCCAGGCACATGCTAGGATTGCCTTTCCCCACTTGCTTGGGAGCTGGGAGAGGGCATGTGACTTGCTTTTGTCAACGGAGTGTGGGAGGAAGAGAATGTGTAACTTGCACTGGAAGGTCTAGGAATAACACACCCTCCACCATGCCATCTTCCACCTGCCATGGTAAACTCTTCTGGATGGAGTTTCTGTCAGCCTGAGGCTCCTGAGAAACTAAGAACAGAGCCCCCAGCCAACCTGAAAGGACGTGGAACGTGACTAAGAGGCAAGTCTGTGTAACAAGCCAATAAGAGTTTGGGGGGTTATTTATGACCACAGCAAAACTCGCCCATGCTACCGACACATAACACAGAGTGAGCATGATATATTGTGAGGGTGGCTGGGGTAGACGGAGGGTTGGTTGCTTCTGGATCAATACGCTGATTGATCATTCGCCACATGTGGCTTTGATTTGGCTCGCTCTCTGAGAAGACCAAAGAGAGCCGATTACTGAAGGGGGTAGAGCAGTGAACAAGACAGGTTCAGAACAACCCTCCTCTCTCCTGCTGTCCTCAGCCGCACGGCCCCCTCCCGCTGCTCTGACTTCCGATGACAGTGAATTGATCCATACAAGACTGGTGAGGATCCAATGAGAAAGAGAGTGCTTTAAAAGATTATTTTAGGGGCGCCTGGGTGGCGCAGTCGGTTAAGCGTCCGACTTCAGCCAGGTCACGATCTCGCGGTCCGTGAGTTCGAGCCCCGCGTCGGGCTCTGGGCTGATGGCTCGGAGCCTGGAGCCTGTTTCCAATTCTGTGTCTCCCTCTCTCTCTGCCCCTCCCCCATTCATGCTCTGTCTCTCTCTGTCCCAAAAATAAATAAAAAACGTTGAAAAAAAAATTAAAAAAAAAAAAAGATTATTTTAAAATAAGGATCAGGAACAAGAGCAGAAGTGACAAAAAGAAGTGATAAGAATAGAGACCCGCAGGGTCCCAAGGATGTACATTCAAGCGAGATGCATAGATGCATCACAGATTATTCGGGGAGCTTAGCATATCAGTAAAGCCCATTTGTAGTGGGCGCGAATTAACTAAAGCACAAAACGCAGAACTGGCACTTTATGACAAGATGATAACAGTTAAGACATTTTTTTTTAAGTTTGTAAGTGCTTTCTTTTTCTGATCATATATTCTGGCCATACACATATGTATATTTCTGATATATGTGTATTCTTCATACAAATATGTAAGAATGAGACCTATTCCTTGCTTTTAAAGTTTAATTTGAGAGAGAGGGAGAGGGTGCGCATGCAGGGGAGGGGCAGAGAGAGAAAGAGAGAGAGAATCCAAAAGAGGCTCTGCACTGTCCGCCCAGAGCCTGATGTGGGGCTCGATCTCATGAACCTGAGCCGAAATCAAGAATCAGACGCTTTACCGACTTGAGCCACCCAGGCGTCCTGAGGCCTATTCCTATAGTGGCCTTTGACACTTGATTTTGGATAAGGTAAACTATTTTGCCATTAATCTTAGCTGAATGTGCTTAGAAAGATAAACTGATTGGGGTATATAGTACACCTCAAGTCAAGCATAAATAATTCAGAGATTATCCTTAAAAAGGAAGATAGGAGAGGGGAGCCTGGGTGGCTCAGTCGGTTAAGCGTCCGACTTCGGCTCAGGTCACGATCTCACACTCCGTGAGTTCGAGCCCCGCGTCGGGCTCTGTGCTGACCGCTCAGAGCCTGGAGCCTGTTTCAGATTCTGTGTCTCCCTCTCTCTGACCCTCCCCCATTCATGCCCTGTCTCTCTCTGTCTCAAAAATAAATAAACGTTAAAAAAAATTAAAAAAAAAAAAAAAAGGAAGATAGGCGATCATCCTTAAATAGGCTGCCCTCCAGTGAGGTCCTCACCCCTCCCCGGCTGGCCACCACAACTCCCTGACAGTGGCAGGAGACTGCCCTGGTAGCCCCAGTGAGCCTGTCTTCTAGTACTCACATCCTTGGGTCACCTCCCCCCCCCCCCCCCCCGCCCCTCGCCCCCTCCTCTGAGCTAGTCCTGTGCTGTGATCTGGCTTCTTCACAGAAGGCGGCGGAAGAACATGAAGTTCATTCGCAGCTTAGGCCTTAAGACTGACAGATTCTACCTTTGCACTGTTGGAAGCCCTGAGCAGCCAGGCGAGAATTTTGGCTACCCTGCTGGAAGGTCCCTGTGGAGAAGAGAGGCCCACTGTCCCAGGTCCCCAGCTGACCCCAGCCCCAGCCTACCTGGAGTGCGGGCACAGGGGTGCCACTGACACCCCCACCAAAGCCCCGCTAAATTATAGAACTGTGAGCAAATAAAATGATTGTTGTTTGAAGCCATTGAGTTTCGGGTTGGTTTGTACGTGATAATAGATCAACGAAGCACTAACTTTTCTTAAATCTTATGGGGCTCCCACTTAAGGTTTCTACATGGAATTTTCTCACAATCCCATTTGCCACACCATCTTCTGCTCTAAGTTCTTAACCGGTCAGGCTTGTCATGTACAGTTATATGGGTTGTGCACTGTGCCAGGATACCTCACCAAGAGAGCCAATGGGGACTGCTTGCCTGGCCCTCACCTCAAGAGGGCACTTTTTCTAAATTGCATGAATATGTCTTACCGACTCCCAGAGCTCTGACAAACAGTATTCAGCTGAATCAAATTCAAAGTTGTCGATCTGGCCCCTGAGCTTCCTTTCACTGCCTAATGCCACCTTTGCTCTCCCCTCTAACTTTCCCTCTCACTCTGCTCCTGAATCTTGGTCCAGCCGAGTTAGCCTACCTCCCATCCTGCCTTCCAGTTGGTGGCGGTTCCAAAACTGGGGTTGTGCCTTCTAGGGGTGTCTACAAGTGCAGCCCCTGGCGCTCCGTGCACTCAGGTGCCAGGACAGTTTTGGTCTTGTGAACCTCAGAGGACCTGATGTTTGCTTCCAGGCACATCTTAAGAGATTTCCAAGCCTGTTAAAGCACAAAGGCACGGCAAAAACATACGTTATTCCATTTTCAGACTCCACATGCAGAGGGCCAAGCACGGGGGTGGGGGTGGGGCGCTGTGGGGCTGAGTTTCTCTGCTTCCAGAAGGGCGGTGCTTCATTGGACAGAGGTCCAAAGGCACAGGGTCCTGCGTCTGAGCCACGGGAGCCTGTCTCCAGGGGAAATTCTTTTCCTTTCAATTCATAGCACAGCCCGAAGGCGAAATGTTCCAATACGCCGTGCAAGTGGACCAGAGCGACACGGGATACGCGTTGTCAAACTTTGTAATCTTACCCTTCATTAAATATTCAGCGTGGATGATTTGATCTCTTCCTTTTCTCAGCTCCCCCCCTCTTCCTCTGCGTTCCCCCCTTCATTCCTCCTCTCTATTTACCTGCCTTCTGGGAAGTGCTGACTCAGGGTCTCTTTCGTGTCAGGGGCACAGCCAAGGGGGTGTCTAGACCCAGGGCGAGCGGACAGACCATCTGCTTTGACCCAGGACCCCGTAGGAAGAGCGGCTGCAGCCTGGCGGGAGGGGAGAAGCAGCTCCCTCGGGATGCGTGCCCCCCGCCAGGACTACCCAGGTAACAGCGCAGTCATGGTCAACATTCCCAACTCTGAAGGGGTCAGGTGCTCACTGGCTTTGTGCTGGAAGGGAAGGAGTGCCTGGCCACGTGCCCTCGAAGCAGTGGGCTGCTCAGGACAGTCAGCGTCCCCGGGGAAACACAGCACTGTCCAGGGCAGCGGGCTCAACTAGAGATTTCCGTGCCCACCTTTCCTAAGGCGGGCCTCAGCCTGTGACAGCTGCGAATGCTGAAGGTTGAGGGGCCTGGGTGCAGAGTATTTGCCTGCAACGATGGTTTGGCAGCCTTGGGCTGGAAGCCGCAAAAATAGTACAAGCAGTAATAGTATCTTGATATTATTGTATGAGTTAATTGACGCTTTTGACTGAGCGGATAGGACATGTTAAGTGTTCCCTCTCTATTGCCTTCTGTAATCATTGTAACAACTCGATGAAATGGGTAATAGTGGCTTTTGCAGGCGAGAACACCAAAACTCAGAGTTGAAAAAGCATTCCTATGCTGGGAGGTGGCAGACCTGGGACCCAGACCTGATTCGAGGGAGGCTCATGCTGGCATTCTCTCCTGCCAATGGCCCTGCCCCCTGGGCCGCGAGCATGGAGGCACGGACTAGGCTGGTGTGGGAGCAGACAGGAGCTCCAACACCCTCGTCCGCACCTCCCGCCCGTGGCCACCACCACCTGGCATTGGCATTGCCGTGGAACAAACCCCCTGGGTCCCTCAGGACCATTCTGCTGCCGCCTTGGGATTCTGCCCTTGCAGTTTGAGAAATTCTGGAATAAAGCAAGGTTGGATACACTGAGTCACCTTATGCCAATTCTCTGGGGGCTCTAGTCAAGCCTCAAGTCTCTTGATATCTATACAAAGAACAGGTGGGCTCTGTGCTGAGTGAGGAACACAGCTCCAGGACCAGCTGGCTCTTTCCTGTGCACAGCAGGGCTGGCGTGGAGGGGCTGGGCTGGGGGCGAGGATGCAGTCAAAGGGCCCTCCCCACCTATGTGCTTGCCCGGCATTCTCCGTGATGCAAGGGAAGAGCCAGACCTGGCCTGATTTGGGATTTGATGGGCATTTGTAGGGTCCTAGAAATATACTTTTTAAGACCACAAGGTGATTTCACACCCATTTCTTCTGGTGAGGCCATGAGAAAATCTAAATGAGGTATAAAGGCAGTTGCTACTTGAGATGAACTTTCTTGAACAGAGACAAAAAATATTTTTGTAGAGAGAAAGTATTCTCTCCCTTCAACTCCCTGAGCAGGAGCTCTGGAGAGAGGGGTGGCTTCAAGGCTGCTTTGGTAAGGAGGTGAGAGTCAGCTAGCTGGGCACTGCCTACTGCCAATTCTTTTGTATTCACGAGATGCTCTGCAAGTGATGTCACTAGAATTTTCCATCAATTTTTTTTCATAAGGTTGGTCCTTAGGAAGAATCTAGCCAGGAAGTAGGAGCAGAGAGGAGAAAAATATAGAAGATACTTTCATTCTCTTTGGGCTCAAGAGGTTAGGTTCTTGGGACGTTCCGGATGTGATATAGATTAGACTGCATTTAAAAAAATTTTTTTTAACATTTATTTATTTTTGAGAGACAGAGAGAGACAGAGCATGAGCAGATGAGGGGCAGAGAGAGAGGGAGACATGAATCTGAAGCAGGCTCCAGGCCCCAAGATGTCAGCACAGAGCCCGACGTGGGGCTTGAACTCACGAACCCTGAGATCATGACCTGAGCTGAAGTCGGATGCTTAACTGACTGAGCCACCAAGTCACCCCTACACTTCATTTTTTATCTATTTAAACCTTTTCTAAATTTATGTTGAATTAATCTCATCGTAAGCCCACTGGCACAGAAGCGACTGAGAAAGGTCACAGTCCCTGGATTCCTCTAGGAAAAGTTCTGTCAGTTCTTGTCTATCCTCAGTGCTTTGATATTGTGCTTGTGCGGAGCCAGAGAAATGGGCAGGACAGAGACCTCAGAGCGTGTGACGTCATGAGTCCATGGCACCGAGGGGGCAGTGGGGCTTGAAGAAGGAGGGTTGAGTCTGAGGACAAGTTTCTCACTCACCAATTTAGACCTTAGGTAAGTCTCCCAACTGCTCCAGGCTCACTTTCTTCGCCTGTGAATTGAGGACGAATAATGACAATGGAAAGGACACTTCTGTCCCAAGGAAGCCATGACAGTTCGATAAATTAATGTGTGTGGAGGCACTTGATCAGCCCTGATGCCCTCTGCTACTGTACAACGTTAAGTGCTCCTGCACGTTCAGGGGCATGGGGTCACAGGGTCAACATCGTGTCTGGAATGCCACGCACGGAACCCGTGCTCAGTACGAAGATACTTACGATGTCCTCTGCTAGCTGCATTTCAAAAAGCATAGTCATCGCTCTGAAGCAGGATATAAACATTATTTTAGTTTTGTTTCTGTGTCACAGACCTCTCCAAGTGTCTGACAAAATGCCTGACGCTTTCTGTCTCTCTCTCAAACCAACCAACAAACAGAACAAAAGTCTGGCAAAAATAAACCGTGCTGATACACACATCCAGGAACACTTCCCATTCGGTGTCTGGGGTCTCATCGTCTTCCTCTAAGAGCTGTCCCAGCTTCAGCAAATGCCTGTGCTAGAGATTTAGAGGCGTTAGTCCTCCGAGTAAAGAAGGGAGAGAAATAGACTGTATGGAGAAACGAACGTAATAATGACGTTTGCCATTTGCCGGAGAAAGATCCTAGCGGGGACATCCCTGAGATTCTAATGTATTCAAATGATGCTCTTGGAAAAGCAGTTGATGCCTGATCATGACTAGTCTATGGAAATGAAAATGTGTTCAAGCCGAAGGACGGGGGACTGCCCCGTGTACACGGCCACCCTCGGCTCACTAAGGCTTTTGTGCAGAAAGTTGTCCCGATATCTGAATCCTCCTGTCTCCACAATGGGCTGCTATCCGGTAACCGTGGCGAGGTCTCGTTACTGCAGGGTGAGGCGCCTCCAGGACGCCCGCATGCCTGCTCAGGGCCCAGCTTATCGAAGATCTGAGAGCCTCCTGCCAACGGCCCTGGCCGCGTCCACCCTGGCCTCTCTCAGGGGACTGGATTTTACCTCAAGCAACACACGATTTTTGGCTTCGTGGTGTTTCTGCAAAGGAGGATTTCATTTTGGATGCGAGGCGCTCGGGACCAGAGCCAGCTCGGCCAAGGTGGAGATGTGAAGGTCCGCGCCAAGATCAAATCGAACGGAGTGAGACCGCGTCCAGAAGTGGAAAACGAACAGGAAGGAGAACAGCTGAGCAGAAGCAGCCTTGCCACACTTTCCGCATCCAGCTGGAGCCTTCGATGGAAGAGCACGGAAGGTATTTGCATCCGGTGGTGCTCGAAGGCAGCCGGGGCCCTTGCTTTTAAACTCCCAGGGCACGTCCTCGTATTCCCGGGTGGTTGATGGCATCTTGGTCATTGGATGTAAACGTCCCCCCCACGAGAGATGCCCCGGCTGCCCGCCTGACCGAGCCCACACTCTCTGGGATTGCAGAGACCCGAGGCCTCCTGGAAGGCGGATGGCGGGAGGCCCGTGCGTTGGCACCCCTGCCCCCAGCTAGATCGAGTGGCAGGGCGCAGGCGGCTGGAAGGCACCCGCAGAGGGAAATCGAGCACCATGCTCAGAAAGCTACACTCTCTCTTTAACCCCGGCCCGCAGAGGAAGGCGGAGGTGGCCGAGAGTGCCTTCTACGACCGAGCCGGCCCCGCGGTGAGGCTGACCCTCAGCAGCTCCGTGTACGTGGTGGGGGACCACGGGGAGACGTTCAGCGAGTCCTTAAAGAAATACAAAAGCACCGGCAGCATGGACACCAGCCTGTACTACCTGCAGCAGGAAGGGGACCAGGCGTGGATGTACTCCCGCACCCAGGACTGTCTGCAGTACCTGCAGGAGCTGCTGGCCTTGCGGAAGAAGTACCTCTGCAGCCTCCAGGACCTGAAGCCGCACGGCGCCCAGGGCGTCTCCTCTACCTCCTCCAAGTCTTCCAAGAGGGCGGAAAAGGCCCCTGGCCAGTCCACCTCCCAAGAAAGAAAGGTAAGTGCTGTCGAGATGTACACTCTGGATGAGAATTCATCCAAGAGCCTCGGACGCGAGTTGGAACCTGGTCTCTCCGCCCCCATCCACACACAGCCTAACGAGTCTGCACATTCGGAGCAGTGCCTCAGTCATCCTGAGAGGCTTTGCCGCCACCTCCTCCAACTGGGGAAGGGTGGCTGGTCCCAAGCTGCTTCTTTTCCGGGAGGAGGTGAAGGGGAGGAGCAGTTAGCGGTATGGACAGAGCAGCCTGCGGGGAGGGCTTGGGCCTCGGTGCCAGGGGGTCCCGCGTTTGCATCGTACCTCTGTCATTTACCGCCCGCTTTATGGACGAGAGAGCGCTCGCGTGGCCTCCAAAAATCCCTGGGGAAAAGTGACATCTTCATGAGACCTAGATGGTTTTCAATAACCAGGCGTTTGGCTGCAGGGGAGCCAAGCAACTGGGGGACTTGTTCCACCTCCACCTTGGGCCCCGGGTGTGCTGGGGACTCAGGCACAGCCTCGAGGGCCCGTGACATCCAGGAGACTGCCTTGCTGGGCCCTGGAGGCTTCAGGCCCGGGCACCCCATGCGGGAAATTAGTGCAAGAAGTAACTGGCAGTTATCTTGTTCGTACCTATTGTGGTCTTTGTACACATCATCTTTCTTGGAGCCATCTAGTAATTCTGGAAGGTCAGGTGGGAGAAACTCCCATGTCACGGCAGAGCAAGCCGAGACTCGGTGACCTGCTCTGATAGGGCCTCCAATTCATTAGGGGACTCATTCCTTCGTTCCTCAATTTTTTTCTTTTTTTTTTTTCAAATGCCTGAGGTTTCAGGCTATTTTACGTTCCCATCAATTGCTTCCCTGACGACTGCACTCTAAGGTGCTCAGAGCGGACCTGTCTTTCCCACATCCGGTTTCCCCCCAGTGGGTCCTGTGAGCTGAGCAAGCCTCATTAACGCTGAATGACTGATCGGCCTGCTCCCAAATCCCTAGGGCTTGGCCTCGCCCGACTGGTTTCAACTGTCTGTATTTTGCCCCCGGGGTGGGCAGTTGAAATAATCACTTCAACTCCCAAAGTAGGTCAGTGTCCCAGTACCTAGCCTTCCGTTCCAGGACTGACCCTGTGGCCAGCCAGCTGCAGATTTGGGAGCCAGACACCCCTCCCTTCGGGGTCACCTCCCATGACAGAAAGGGCTGCAGCGCGTTCTGGACTCCCTTCCAGCTTCGATACCCTGAGGGGTCTAGGCCCTGGTTAGATTCCCTCCAGGCACTGCATTTTCCTGAAGGGATGGGGTTCTCTCTTCGTAAAGCCTCGTTCCCTATGTCCACGCGCTCCTCTTCTAGTTCAGCTGTCTGAAGATACAAGAAGGGCTGAGGGGCAGAGCAACCAGCTCTGGCCAAATGGGAACGGCTGTCAAGGGAATGACACGAAGCGTGGACTTCCTCAGGAGGTACCTCTTGCCATGGTGGAACCAGAAAAAAAAAAAAAAAACAAGTCTTAAACTGGCTCTGAAGGCAGTCAGCTAAAACTGAACGTTAGTTCTGAATGTACCGGCTGTGGGCCTGTTGGCCCCTCTGGGCCTCGGTTTCTGCAGCATACAAATGGAAATGAGAATATACCTTGTGGGGAAAAAGCAAGAGCCTGCCTGTGACAGACATAGGTGGTCCAGTGTTTACCAACTCTGAAATGCAAGGTGTGGGGGGCTTTTGAGCCACCTGCAGACAAGTGGTCTCCTTTGTGGCTCCTCAAGAAAGAGCTATATGCTGGGTGCGCCGGGGGAATAATGGTGCCATCTCCGTGGCTAGCAAGTGTGGCCCGTGGCTGCCTGGCTCTGTGCGTGGCAGGGGCAGGGGCCCAGAGAGCTCCTTTCTTCCAGAACTTCATCTGATAGGACCTCCTGCGTCGGTAGAAAACGCCTGCCGATGCTCAGATTCAGGGCGAACACCGTTCGCTTCCCTGACTCCCTGCTGTGGGTGGACTTGTGTCTCCCCAAAATCGTGTGTTGAAGTCCTGACCCCCCCCGCCCCCGCCCCGGACCTCAGAAAGTAAACTTATTTTGAAATAGGCTGGTTACAGATGTAATTAGTTAGTTAGATTGATTGCAGGCATTAGGGTGGGCCCCTAATGTGACACCACTGGGGTCCCTATAAGAAGGGGAAGTTGGGACCCACACGTGCACACGGAGACCCCCAGGCGAGGTCTGGAGTTGGCTGCCACAAGCCGAGGGCCCCCCAGAAGCTGGGTGGGACCTGGGAGTGCTTTCAAAGAGAGCCTTGCGCTGACAAGATCGTGGCCTCAGACTTCTGGCCTCTGGACTGAGACAGTAAGTTTCTGTCGCTCTAAGCGGCCCAGCTAGTGGTACTTTGTTCTGACAGCCCTAGGAAAAGAGGCCAGCCCTCCACAGAACTAGCCGTTTCTCTTCTCCTCCATTAGTCTAAACACATCTGTGTTCTGGCATTTATCCCCTCCTTCTGTGGCGGGTTAGCATGTGCGTCTCCTCTGGGGGACGGCGGCGACCTTGGGGTGCTTGAGGAAGCGGACACGGGTTCTTCGTTGTTTTTCTGTCCGCAGGGCGCAACAAGGAATGCTTCTTGGTCACTTAGGGATGCTTTGTAAACTTTAAGTCTGGTCTTCCGTGCGTAGATCCTGGAGGGGCTGGCCCCCACGTAGGGAGCGGGCAGTGCTCTCTGGGCATCACGGCACCACGCAGACTCCTCTCCCTCCCCACAGACACCAGCCCCCGGCCTTGGCCACAGAACTTAAGGTCCCCTGTCCGTCTCTCTTTTCCGGAAAGATAACGGCTTTTAGGCTGTTCCATTTAAAACTCCCAGCAAGAAATATCGTTTAGGTATTGACCCAGTTGACTCAATAACAACCAAAACAAACATTTCATGAAACGCACGCGTTCCTGTTCTCTGTTTGGTCCTCTGATTTTTTTCAAAACCTTCCATAGTCTTCTTGTCTGTTTTTGACATTGGTCATGACACAGTCACTTTATTTCTCAGGCTACTACAGGGTCAAGACCCACAGTTTCGGACACCCCAGAGTCAAGGCATTCCAGCAGGGCCTGTGGAAATGTCAACAATCTCTAAGGCATGATGCAGCAGGGTGCCAAATGGTCTGTGGTCCCAGCGCCTTGGAGATAAGAGAGACTGGATGTACCCACGTAGATAGATGGGAGGAGGAAGTGAGCACAGGCCAGAAGTGAGGCGCGCCTGGGGTGGGTGTGGAAGCCCCTCCTGGGTCCCTGCATGGGGGAGGTCGTGGCCAGGCTCTGTGACAATCTGCTCCTCCCTCAGAATAGAGGATTACAAAAGTGAGCAAAACACACATTTTGCAACATTTGAAATCAGAACAAAAACCCCACATCTGAGGACTTTTGTGTCAGTCTTGGGTATGAGCTATAGTGTGAGACTCACTGTGTAAATGTCCAAGTGTTAGAATTTCTGACACATGGGCACCTGGGTGGGCTCAGCTTGTTGAGCGTCCAGCTTCAGCTCAGGTCATGATCTCATGGTTTGTGAGTTCGAGCCCCGCATCGGGCTCTGTGCTGATGGCTCAGAGCCTGGAGCCTGCTTCCGATTCTGTGACTCCCTCTCTCTCTGCCCCTAACCCACTCACATTCTGTCTCTGTCTCTCTCAAAAATAAATAAACATTAAAAAAAAAAAGAAAATAGATGTTCTTCCTGGGGCACCTGGGTGGCTCAGTTGGTTGAGCGTCCAACTTCAGCTCAGGTCATGATCTCACAGCTCAGGAGTTCAAGTCCCGCTTTGGGCTCTGTGCTGACAGCTCAGAGCCTGGACCCTGCTTTGGATTCTGTGTCTCCTTCCCTCTCTGCTTCACCCCCACTCACGTTCTCTCTCTCTCTCTCTCTCTCTCTCTCTCTCTCTCAAACATAAATATAACATTAAAAAAAGAAGAATTTCCAACACAGTGCAAAATTCATGTGGCAGAAGGAGAGCCTATTTGAAATGGGTCCTGTCCTGGAACATAGAGTTTCTGAACCAGTAAGGTAAAGTCACTCAACCCCCTGCCCTGGGCACCTTGAGGGTTCCTGCCAGTGAAGACGAGTAGTGCTGATCTCCTCCCCACACCGCCCTCCTCCCCCACCACCGCTGCTCCTCTGCCACAGCCCAGGCACCATTAGGAACAATCTGCAACTATTCCTGACTTCTAATCATCCTCTAAACCCAATATGTGGAGTATTAGCCCATTCTACAGGTGAGAAAACGGGCTCAGAGACAGTAAGCGATTTATGTGAGGTCGTGCACCTGATGAAGAGACAGCCAGGATTTAGACCCAGTGTGTGTGGTGTCTGAGCTCACACTCTGGTCAATGTAGCCACAGCGCCTCTCAATCAGAAAACGTATTTTGAGCTTGTATAATATACATCGATGGGGGAGTGTGCACCTCAGGATGAGGTAAGCAGGTTTCTCTATCCTGCACACCTGGGTCAAGGGGAGTCATCGGAGAGGAACCCGCGTCCTACTCCGCCTGGATTTTGTGCTAGGGTAAAGCTCTCTCATGGGAGCTGGATGGTTTAGTATTCCCTTGTCCAGGAGAAACCTCGGCCAGAAGCACGCCCAGAAGGCATGTATCAAGTTCTCTCCTCCCCACAATCCATGAGTCAAATTCCCCTCCATCTCCCTTCCCCTTCCCTACACATGGCTACTTCTGAGTCCATTTTTATTCTTGGCCTCTGTAGCATTGAAATCCTGAGTTTGTAGTGCCTACTCTCGTACGAGGAAGAAGGCTGGGGAAACAGCGTGAGCACAGCTACAATGGGAACTTCACGATGGGACGGATGTGCCCTCAAATCATTTCAATAGAAATAGATTTTCATTCTTTCTAACTCATTCTACAAAGTATCTCAGGTGAGCCCCATACCAGCAGAAAGAGTAGCAGCAGAAACTGACAAGTTGGGAGAGACTAAAACACCAACAGAAAATCAACATAAAAACGCAAAAGACTACACAGATCGTACAGCTAACTCAGCGACTACAGATGAGCTTTAGATCTGGCTCTGCACCTCTTGGACGCTACAAAGAAAAGAGAGCTGGACTCACTGAACAATTCTGAGAGGAACAATCGTACCCTTTGGTTAGTGGAAAGGAGATTTTCCCCAGCTTTAAGTCCCCAAATTGCTCATATGGGACCTGATGAGAAAACCATGTGTGATGTGGTTTGTAATACCCTCAATCGTATTTACATAACAACTCATCAACAGACGTGTCCGTCCGTCCTTCCTTCCTTCCTTCTTTCCTCCTTCCTCCCTTTTCTCTTTATCTTTCTCTTTCTTCTTTCTTTCTTTCTTTCTTTCTTTCTTTCTTTCTTTCTTTCTTTCTTTCTTCTTTCCCTCTCTCTCCTTCCTTCCTTCCTTCCTTCCTTCCTTCCTTCCTTCCTTCCTTCCTTCCATTCTCCATCAATACATATTGCTGTCAGGAACAGGGTGTGTGCCAGGAACTGTTGTAAATACAGGCAAGCAAGTCAAAGTCCCTGTCCTCATGGGTGGTCACTCTTGTGGGAAAGCTAAGGCACTAAACCAGTGCACCTGTTTCTGGTGGTGACTCCTCGGAACCCCTGCTGTGACAGCCCTGTGCTGCATCTTAGTGAGGGTCCAGAGAATGGCGCCTGGGTACCTAAGTTCTGCCCGTCCCATTTGGACCCAGCAGAGAATTCAGATGCAAGAGGTGTGGGTGAACCCCACGCCCTCCCAAAGATCTTTGTCCAAATCCTCTGAAGACGTGGAACACTCACAAGAGAAGAAGGTTTGCAAAAAGTAAAGAGTTGTCCTGTTGTGTTTCTTGCTATTTTTCCCTCTCATATCCGCATCCCTGAAAGTGAGTTGCTCCCCTCTCACTCTGTTTTGGGGTCTTGCCTGGGACATGACTGGCCTCTGCCTCTGTGTTTCTCCCCTCCCCTGGTTCTCTAGGAAATTTCTTCCAGCTGCTGGGAGGGGCTCTGGGTTATTTGACTTCTCTCTTTCCACTCCTCATAAAAACCACTTCTCTCAGCTTGGATTTATTTTTTGAAATAATAGCCTTAATTTACATACCATGAAACTCACCCTTTAAAGCGCACTACTGAGTGGCTGTTAGTACATTCGGAGTTGTGCGACCCATCGCCACTAATTCTAGAACATTTCATCACCCATTCCGGCTTTTTGTGTGTGTGGGCGGCAAAATAAACATAATATTTACCATTTTCAACATGGCACTTCTTGGCACCTTAAGTGAGTGCTTTTTAGTGTCCTGATTATGAGTAACAAAGTATATTGCAATTAATGAATTCTTAAGAAATTGACTGTTTCTCTTTGGATGATTTTATGTAAATTTCTTTTAAAGAGAAATGTGGGCACCTTTCAAATTGCTAAATTGTCAGACAATAACCAGAGTTCTTCACACTAGCTTTTCATGAATTTCTCCAAATGATTGTTTACATAAGCCCATAATAATTCACCCAGAAGACTATTAAGCCTGAGTTAATATATTTCTTAGAACACTTTATGAAATATATCAGTAGTACACCAGAAAATGAATCCATTAAGAGGTCAGGGAGGCTCTAAAAAGACTTCATTTAGGAATCAGGAGAATGCTTTTATACAAGGTCTGACAATTATTTCTTTACTTCTTAAAAGATAAAAGCCTTTTCTCGTAGAATAAACTTTAGAAAGCTTTACCACGTTAGCCATGTTTTCAGTGTAGAATTCACTGGCAATGAAGCACATTCACAGTGTTGTGTAGCCCACAACTATCTATCTCCAGAACTTTTCCTTCATCCAAACAGAAAGTCTCTACCCAAGAAACGAGAACTCTCCATTGTCCTGCTCCTCCCACTCCTGGTAAGCCCTATTCTACTTTCTGTCTCTCTGGCTACTCCTACTCTAAACATCCCGTATAAATGGAATTATACGGTATCTGTCCTCCTGTGCCCGGCTTCTGTCGTTCAGCATGTTTCCAAGTTTCATCCATGTTGCTGCATGTGTCAGAACTGCCTTCCTTTTGGACAGTGGAGGAGCCTGGGTTTTGATGGGTGGTGAAGAGGGACAGTTTGAGAGTAGGCTAACTCTGACCAGAGTGCTTGTTAGCATTTGGGGTCCTCACTGAGGACAGCTCCCCACACCATTAGGGCCAGATAAACAGGGAAACAGCAGGCATCCTTCCCTGTATGAGAATTGGGCCATGTAAATGGGTGCCAGTCTAGGTGGAGCACAGAGAAGAGCTCAGGGAGGCTGGCCACACACTCTAGGCTGGCCCAAGGAGGCCATTGGGGGTAGGTTGCAGTGCCCCATGGAACACTGCCCAGATGATTTGGGCCAGGCATTTTCTGAGGCCAGGAATGTCAGTCCCCCACCACGGCCAGAAGAAATGTTATTAATTCTCCTGTGGATCATTTAGTTCTGAGCAGCTTGGATTCCTGATGTGTCTGCCTCAACGAACTGGCTGCAAATGCACACCCGTCCCTGCACGCTACCTCACCCTCCCTACCTCACCCCAGCCAAAAAAATTCGTCTGCTACAATGGTTTGAAAAGAGCCAATGGAATCCTAGAGGACGACTGCCCAAAGTGATTGATGTTTATTTAAAGTAGTTTTATTCTGGCAACAGTTTGTTTTCAGAATCAATTTTCTATTGAGGCCATGCAATCCTGCCTCATCAAATAAGACCATGTCAACTTTTGACCACGTCAAATAGAAGATTTTTTTCTCCTCTACGGCAGGAGGAGCTGAATCCAATTCATCTAAAAAGACTCCAAGTCACCCGTGTATAATATGTCTGTATAATGTCATATGGGATAGAAAGCAGGTTCTAGATCGGTTTTCACACCTCTAGGGATTATTTTTCAGATCTGTGGGGAAGACTTTATGCAAACGGTGATATTAAAATGCAGGTTTTCTGTGAGCATCAGTTACTGGGAAAGTCTCTATCACCTGGCCTAAGTCTGGTTTGCAGATTTGAAAGGCACTACTAATTCGATATGAGCTGCAAAGAATATTCTATTTTGCTTGGCAGAGCTCTCCACGAGATGACAAACAGTATAATAATGATTGATAACAAAGCGTATAATTCCTGTAGCCCCTCTCAGTCAGACCACAAGACGGGTAATTACATTCCCCAATCTAATTTCCAGGCATGTGCTGTTTGCTCAGCCCAGAAATAATAACTTCCTCCTCCTTTTTTCCTCTCCAACCACACCCTGTACACCTGGCTACCTTCTTGTCTTTCAACAGCAGAGAAAGCACATCCCCAGGAAGCCATTTCTCACATCCATAATCTAAGACAGTACATTTCCCCTCCTCCTGTGTCTGACCCGCATCTCAACACATAGCACTCAGCCCCCAGCACTCAGCACTCAGTACCCAGCACTGTACTTGTCTGTTCATTGGCTATTTCTGCTACTGGCCATGAGCTCACTGAGTGGGGCCACTGTGTCTTGTTTACCTTTTTATCTCCAACCTCCTGCACGGCTCGAAGCATGTAGCAGACATTCAATAAAGCAACAACCTGAGAAACTCCGACTGTAGTTTAAGAAGGTTTAAGAAGAAAGTTGTTACAAAATTCGGTGGCGGATCTAGAAAAGTAGTAGTTCTGTTGCTTTCGCCGAGTGCAAATGTATCTCTTATTTTTAGAGGCGTAGAATATAGTTTGAACATATTTATGTGGAATCACATCCTAATAACGAAAACATCCAGTGTGTAATGGGTCAGAGTTCACCATCAAAAGGACACTTTGGGCAAACTTTAAAAAAAAATGTTTGGATGATAAGATTATATTTGCTCATTAGATGAAATTTATAAAATGCAGAAGAGTGTAAGAAATAAAATAAAAACAACTTGGAATCTTATTTAGAGTTAGTCACTATACAATGTTTAGGTAGATTTTCTCCCAATCATTTATTTCCTGTATATTTGCCCATATGTATATTAGGGCTGTCTGCTAAAACAAAGGATGCTTATTTAAATTTGAATTTAAGATAAGTGATGGAGTTTTTTTTTAGTATAATTATGTCCATGCAATATTTGGTACGTATTTATACTAAAAAATTATTCATTATTTATATGTGAAATTGAAATTTAATTGCTGTCCTATAGTTTTGTTTCGTTTTTGTTTTTGTTTTTTGAGAGAGAGCAAGAGTGTGAGTGGGAGACGGGCAGAGAGGAAGAGGGAGAGAGAGAGAATCCCAAGCAGGCTCCACGCTGTCAGTGAGGAGCCTGATGTGGGGCTCGAACCCACAAACTGTGAGATCATGAACTGAGCCGCAACCAAGAGTTGAACACTTAACTGACTTGGCCACCCAGGCTGCCCTGCTGCTCTATATTTTTATTTGCTAAATGTGACAACCCTAATGTATGTGTATGTATGAATGTACTAAATTTGATTATGCCATATACTTCTTAATAATCTCCTTTTAGTTAACATTGCATTTTGTGGATTCTTTCCCTCTCATTGAGCATTTCTGATTATTTCATTTATTTGAGAGAGAGAGACAGCATGAGTGGGGGAGGGGCCGAGAGAGAAGGAGAGAGGATCCCAAGCAGGCTCTGTGCTGTCAGCACAGAGCCCAAGGCGGGGCTTGAACCCACGAAGACGAGAGATCATGACCTGAGCCGGAACCAAGAGTCAGATGCTTAACCGACTGAGCCACCCAGGCGCCCTGGTAGTTCCATTTTTAAAAACCCAACCCTTCTGTCAATCAGCAATGTATTTTGCCATGAAGGGGGAAGTGAGAATCCACCCTGAATTTTCCCCAAATGGCAAAGTTGCCCAACACCGTCTATTGACAAGTCCATCCCTTCTCCCACTGGATTGTAATGGCTCACTGGCTGCACGTGTATGCTTTGTACTATGCATCAAGGTTATTAGTTCAGTTTAATCAGGCGTCTAACTGTTTTATAATTGTGAGCCAATTTTTTCGCTCCGTGTTTTGTTCAAGTGGAATGGTCACTTAGATGACACGTAAGGTGAGCGGCTACCAGGTATTGGCAAAAGAAACAATGGTCTAAAGATGAAAAAGCAGTGAGGAAAAAGACTAAGCTTATGAGCCCGTGAGTCTACAATCTCCAATGTCAAAGGCAGAAGATGTGAGGCTACGCTTCCAAAACGATTGCAATGTGTGGTTATGACAGGTAATGCCAAAGCGGAGTTACACTAGACTTGGTGACGAACTTTTTCCTGCTTTTTATCCCTTTGGGCTGACTTTCTCAGCTCTCTTGTCTGCTTTGCCAATTTTTTTTTCTCCAGCTCAGGCAAGCGTGCCATTTAGCTTATCTGTTGAAAACAGGTATGTGGATATATGTATGTATGTAATTACATTTCAATGATTATACTTTTTCATGTTGCTTTTTCTTTGCTTCTCAAAGCTTCAGTTATGTATCATAAACACCCATTCTTTCTTTACAACCTGCCTCGATTATGGGTACACACTTCCTTAGGTGTTGGTGGAATATAAAAGGGATAAGGTAAGTATCAGTTTGGACTTGGTCTTAAATATCCATTCCAAGGATTACAGAAGGCAGAGAAGATGTGTAAGAGATTTTAGGGTTTGGCCTCAAAAGCTTATTATTATTATTATTATTTTTTTTTTTTTTTAATTTTTTTTTTCAACGTTTATTTATTTTTGGGACAGAGAGAGACAGAGCATGAACGGGGGAGGGGCAGAAAGAGAGGGAGACACAGAATTGGAAACAGGCTCCAGGCTCTGAGCCATCAGCCCAGAGCCCGATGCGGGGCTCGAACTCACGGACCGCGAGATCGTGACCTGGCTGAAGTCGGACGCTTAACCGACTGCGCCACCCAGGCGCCCCTATTATTATTATTATTATTATTGGTAATGTTAAGTTGCTTGTGGATAAACTTGAGCTGTTTTGTATTTAATTTCACCCAGCTGAATGGCCCGAGGAAAAATGATCTCTCCAATCCAGACTAGTTCCCCATTTGATCCTGGAAATTTCACTGTGATATACTGACATCCGTATTCCCAGGTATTATATGCTCAAGAGAGTATTATCAGTACTCCACAAAAATAAGGAGTACGGAGTTCTTAAAATTTGCCAGTTGAATCCTAAAGGACACATTAGTAACATGCAAACTGATTCAAGAATGCAAACATTAGGTAATGGCACGTATGTGGCAGCATATATTCGTTCACTCAGTGAATAATTACTACCCTGTGCCAAGCACTGAAATACGTACTCAGCATTCACAGGTGAAAAGGCAGTCTGTCTGCCCGGACACAGCCCAGGGTCTCAGGCTGCGGTCCTCACCATCATTGTCTGAACCACACTGGTGTGTTGACGTTCCTTGGCAGAGAAACAGGTAGAATTTCAGTCGGAGTGGTGGGAGTTGTGTATATCCTGCAACCTATCTCATGCGGGCAGTGGCTGGTGGAGAGCATCTGTCCCAAGAGTCTTATCTGTGAGTGTTAATTGCCAAAGCATTGGCAAAGAACAGGTTAAAGATCCCTGGCCTAGTGTGCTACTGAGGACATAACCCAACGTGCTGCAGTGGACTATCCACTCCAGACAGGACATGTGCATAGACAGGCTATGCCTAGTTCCGTCTGCCAAAGGGAGCTGGCCCTCCTGAGGATGTGAAGGGGACATGCAAACAAGTGAGAGGAAGGTAGATGTTTAGTGGAGGCCCTCGTGGCTTTGGGTGGGTTTAGAATGTCCCCCGACTCTAACCCCTGACAAACGATTGCTGTTTACAACTGGAAGGTCAATTAGTAGAATCCAGACCTCTTGTAGACAAGAACTGAGAGGTCCCAGAAGAAAAATAACAAATCGGAGAAACCCAGGTACCCAGATGGCAGATGAATCCAGGCAGGGTGGCAGCTGATACGAAATGCAGAAAAAATATCATAAACTGCACTGGGGGACTCAGAAGTTAAACGAGACCTGCCGTGGAGTTTGGTTTGGGAAAATGCCAAGGTCTCTATCTGGGAAAAGTAATCTGAGACCCAGGCCTGGTGTGAGGGGGCCGTGGTTCAGGGAGGCTTGGAAAATGATAACCCCAAGGCCGCTGGAGGTGGAAGGTGAAAGGCAAATGGGAATGGAGTCGGCAATGCAATCCGGATGCTTTCACACCGGGTTCCTTCTCCCTGGGGCTGCTGTGGGGCCGAGAGCGAAGGAACATGAGCCCTGTGAACTGGGGCCTAAGCAGGTGCAATAGGAAACCGTTCCAAAGAGGTAGTTAAGAAATTCTGGGCTAGAGGGGTGCCTGGGTGGTTCGGTCGGTTCAGTGTCTGACTTTGGCTCAGGTCTGATCTCACCGTTCATGGGTGTGAGCCCCGTGTCGGGCTGTGTGCTGACAGCTCGGGGCCTGGAGCCTGCTTTGGATTCTGCGTCTCCCTCTCTCTCTGCCCCTCCCCCACTCCCACTCTGTGTCTCTCTTTCTCTCTCAAAAATAGATAAACATTAAAAAAAAATTCTGGGCTAGAAAAAAAGTCAAGACTGGGAGCGAAGCAATCCTTTTGTACCTGGCCTTTCAAGTTCAGAGAGGGAACAGTAACTGTATTGCATCTCACCCAGGGGTGCTGACGATTCATGGCCCACTACCTCCTCGTAAAGTAGATTTTGCTGCGATATTAGTCTGCAGCTTGAACCCTGCACCTCAGTTGTTGCCACTCTTGTGCTATTACAGAGAATGTGATAGTAGAGGTGGAAAGAGGCCTCTTTAGAGGCCTCTAGTAGAGGCCCATGGAAGCTGTGGGAAGGCAAAAACGAACAGCCAGAATCGGTCTGGGCTTAAACCAGGACTTGAAAAGGCCCAGGGAGTCCAGACTTGGAGCTTAGCCTTGGTACTCAGAAAACTCACGGCAGCATTCATTTGGAGACATGTACAAGTGTACTTTCCAAGGTACACCAGGAACTCTGTGGACCAAATCCTGTGTAACTGGCTTGCCAGGTCACTTGCTGCTTACCATGCTCTCCAGAAGGCACAGACACAGAGAGCTGAGTGCTTGCAGTTAGAAGCCTACCCCAAGCTGGGGTATTATTGGCAAAACGCAAAATGACGTATGCATATGGCGCTACCTTGAACAGCAAAAGATTACGAAGAAGCCAAGGATCTGACAACAGGAGACCGTGGTTTCTTTTGATGGTGGGTCTGCACACTGGAGCCCTAGGTAGTCTACCAGGGATGAGGAGGGTCTCTGTCTACTGCTGGGAAGGCATCCTCAGGACACAGTGAGTGAAGAAAGCGATGTTTACAGAGGTATGGTGTGGGCTACCTTTTGTTTTTTTTGAAAAAAGTGGGTAAACACAAGTATAAATTCACATTGTCAGAAACAATGGAGGGAGAAACAAGAAACTTGGCATAGACGCAACATGAAGTATAGCGGAGGGTGAATGGCAAACATTAAACCCAGGAAGCAAACAAAGTTGCATGAATACAAGGAGACGGAATGCCTCCCCAGGAGGTGATTTTAGGTCAAGTTTGGGGACTGGGGGGGAAAGGTAGATGTTGGGTAGACCCCTGTGGGGGATGTTGTATACTCCTTGTTGGCACAGGAGCAGAGGGCGGATGGAGTCCCTCTACTTGGCCCTCTGTGTGCGGAGGACACAGATGAACCTGGGCCCTGAAATCCAGGGCTTCTGTCCTCTTTCTTCGATGACCTGTGCTCTATCCCTTGGAGTCCTGTCCCTCGTGTCCTTGTCTCGATAGAGACATTCCTGCCGGCTCTTGCAGAGCCAGGGTGCAAGACTGGCATGTAAGATTTCTATCCTAAATAAGACCCTGGGGTGGGGATTCATGGGTGCTCTTGTTCCGTCCCTGATGCCGGGACTGCCATCGAGTGGTGGGTCTCAACTGCTGTGTATTAGAATCACTTGATTGTCTGAACTAACTGGTCTGGGAAAGGGCCAGGTACAGGCATTCTTTAAGAGCACCCAGGAGATTCCAATGTCCAACTGGAATTGGGCTCACCTGTTATGGAACCACCCCGACGGGGGTGAGGGAGAGGTGTACCATCACCATCTCCCAGGCCAGTCTCTCAGACCCATTCCAGGGATGCTGCTCTCACTTGCAGGGACAGAAGACAGGGCTAAGGAAGGAAGGAAGGAAATCAATTATTTATTCATTTGTCTTTATTTTATGCTCCTACTTTATTCCATGAAGGGTTTGGGGGTAACTGCTGAAGGCAGTTGGGGCAAGTGGGAGAAGCTGTCCTTTAGCATGAGACTTGGTCACACAGGTCTGTACGCGTCAGCCACAGATAATGTCACCAATGTCTCATTCTCCGGACACTGCAGGATCCAGAAGCTCTTTGAACAGAAGCAAGTTTTATAACGGCAGCGCATTGGAAGGCCCGGCAGAGACCCCAGAAGGGGGACCTGAAAGAGCAGACCCTCCAGGGCTGGCCGAAGAGCGGCATTGTTAGGCATATTTGCCCCCGCAAGGCAATCACTCCTCAGCCTGGTAGAAAGGGCAAGGCATGGGAAGGAGACCTCAGTCTCAAATCCTAAAGCTTGAGGCTTTGGAAACAGGCAATAGAGTTGAATATTGGGAATGAACCACACGTGTGGAGGTAAAAGGGCCCCCGTCCACTAGTTTTGATGGACAGAAAGCACAGTGGCTAAGGTGGTAATACATATAGTAGTGATTGATTTCTTAATTTGTAAATGTGATCCTCGAAGGACAGTACGTGACAAGATTCTGGGGATGTCCAAGAGGCCACAGTCAAGGACACATATCAACGTAACTAACGGTGGTGATCTCATTGGTTGCTGAGCCTTTGTTAGTTAAGACACCAAAGCTGACTCTTTTCTAAACTCTTTAGTAAATGAAAGCAGCTGATCCAGGTGGCTCTGAGCTGCTGGCCAAAGTCTACTTCCTGGAGACACTGCGGAATGAAGAGTTTAGATCATATTGCAGGGAGACCCCCCACGAAAAAAGAATGCAATGTTCACATGTAAGGCTGAGACACTTGCATTAAGCCAAACACTGATGGAAGTTGCTGCCAGAGATTCAGAGGCGCCCTCTCTGTGGGTTCTGAGATACAAAGACCTACAGACCTTGCACTCCTATTAAATACTATTTATCCTTCTTTTTGGGGTTTGGTTCAGATTGTGTGGCCTTCTCCATTCATCATTTCTCACTCGTTCAGTTCACAAAAAAAATCTCCAAAATGATATGTGTCGTAGAAGAATTAGGTTCGGGATGAGGACCATAGAGCCTAGAGGAGAGAACCGTCCAGGAGAGGGGCGGTCTACCTGGAGAATGAGCTGACCCGGCCAGTCCTGATGGATGAATAGGAACCAGCTCGGTGAAATATTCAAGGCTGAGAGACCAGTAAGAAGAAACACAGACAGGACAAGAATATTGACTTGCCATCAGAGATGAGCCCTCCTATCACCGGCCTGCAGGAAGGGTGCACAGTGATGTGGCCTGCTGGGCTCACACAGACTGCCAACCAGCCCTTCAAATTTTAGTCCTGCGCTCCACCCCCAAGCCTTGGTGAACCTGGTGTTGCCAAGTCTGGTGCATTTCCCATTCCCGAGGGTCAAATTGTACCCTTTTTAGGTGCTTGCCTGACCCATGATGCTCTGGAGGGCTGGTCCCTTTGGTCTGTTACATCAGCTCTCCCCTTCAGTTGCTTAGCAACTGCCAGAAGCTTTTGGAAATCTCTCTTTCCCCGATGGCCCCTCTCTTCTTCTGCCATTAGGGGTTTCTTCTTCCCGCTCTCCCTTCTTTCACTTCAGTGGGCTTGTTGAAGGGGGAGGAATAAGGACATGTGGATAGTTGTCCACTTTTAACAGAGAAGATTCAGCTCTATGTTGTGCTGCTTCAAAATTTTCCCAGAGAAAGCACCTTACAAATATAAAAAGGAAAAACTCCTTCTATTTAAAAATGTTTTCTAGTACTACAAAATGCATACATTTTACCAACATCTTGTATTTGTACATACAGGTGTCATCATTTTAGTTCCCAACATTCCAGTCTGTAATTTAATCCTATTCACTTTTAATACCATCCCCTCTTTAAAAATGCCCACGTATAGCACAATAACAGATGCATATATCAATGGCACAGAATAGAGACTCCAAAAATAAACCGATGGTCATATGGTCAATTAATCTACGATGAAGGAGGCAAGACCACACAATGGAGAAAAGACAGTCTCTTCAATAAATGATGCTGGGAAAACTGGACAGCGACATGAAAAGGACAAAACTGGACCACTTTCTAACACTGTACACAAAAATGAGCTCAAAATGGATTAAAGACCGAAATGTGAGACCTGAAAGCATAAAAACCCTAGAAGAGAGCACAGATAGTAATTTCTCTGACATTGGCTGTAACAACAATTTTCTAGATATATGTCCTAAGGCAATGGAAACAAAAGCAAAAATCAACTTTAAGATAAAAACTTTTTGCAGTCATGAATTTAAAGAAAGACCAGTCTGGGGGCACCTGGCTGGCTCAAGGGTTAAGCATCCAACTTTGGCTCAGATCACGATCTCAGGGTTCATGGGTTCAAGCCCCGCATTGGGCTCTGTGCTAACAGCTTGGAGCCTGGAGCCTGCTTGGGATTCTGTGTCTCCCTCTCTCTCTGCCCCTCCCCTGCCTGTTCCTGCTCTCTCTCTCTCTCTCCCTCAACATAAATAAACATTTAAAAAAAGAAAAAAAAAAACCTTTGCACAGCAAAGGAAACCATCAACAAAACAAAAAGACAACCTACTGAATGGGAGAAGGTATTTGCAAGTGATATGACTAATAAATTGTTAATATTCAAAATGTACAAAGAAATTATACAACTCAATACCAAAAAAAAAAAAAACCCCAAACAATCCAATTAAAAAATGGGCAGAGGACACAAATAGACATTTTACCAAAGAAGATATACAGATGGCCAACAGACACATGAAAAGATGTCCAGCATCACTCATCATCAGGGAAATGCAAATCAAAACTACAATGAGATACCACCTTACACTTGTCAGAATGGCTAGAATCAAAAGGACAAGAAACAACAAGGGTTGGCCACGATGTAAAGAAAAAGAAACTCTTGGACCCTGCTGCTAGAAAGGTAAATTAGAATAGCCAATATGGAAAACAGTATGGAGGTTCCTTAAAAAATTAAAAATAGAAGTACTATACGGCCCAACAATTCCGCCACTGGGTATTTACCCAAAGAAAATGAAAACACTAATTTGAGAAGATATATGCACCCTGGTGTTTATTGCAGCGTTATTTACAATAGCCAAATTATGGAAGCAATCCAAGTATCCATCAATAGATGAATGGATAAGGAAGATGTGGTATGTGTGTGCACACGCTCACGTGCATGCACACACACGCACACGCACACACTGGAATATTACATGGCCATAAAAAGATGAGATGTGTCACTTGAGACAACATGGATGGACCGAGAGGGTATTATGCTAAGTGAATAAGTCAGACCGAAAGAGACAAATACTATATGATTCCACTAATATGTAGAATTAAAAAAAAAAAAAAGAAAACAAATGACCAAACAAAAAGCAGACTGAGACCTAGAAATACAGAGAAAAAAACTGAAGGTTGGCAGAGGAAAAGGATGGGGCTGGTGGGCAAAACGGATGAAAGAGAGTGGGGGGACACAGGCTTCCAGTTCTGGAATGAGTAAGTCATGGCAATAAAAGGCACAGCACAGGAACACAGTCAATGATAATAGTGTAATAGTGACGTAGTGGGGACAGATGGTAGGTACACTTGTGTGAGCATAACATAATGTATAAACTTGTCAAATCACTATGTTGTACACCTGAAACTAATGTAACATTGTGTGTCGACTATACTCAAATAAAACAAAAATAAATAAAAACGTTCACCTAAAATAACTCTACACATGGTGAAAACAGCTCAGGTTAACACACATTGTCCCTTTTGTCCCCCTCTCTGAGTTTTCTTAGTTCTTAAATTCCTCAGACAGCTTATTAGTTCACATGCTGATTCTGTGCCTTTCGTTGTGAGTTCTCCATGGAGGTCCGCCATGGTGCTTGAATTTCCATGTTGGTCCTTGGAGGTTGTGAAGATGATGGTGATGAACCAGATCACGAAGGAGAACAAATCAGGACAGAGCCTGGAACCCAGTGAGGCATTCAGTAGACTTTTCTTTTTTTAAAATATTTTTTACATTTTATTTATTTTTAGGAGAGAGAGAGAGAGAGAGACATAACACAAGTGGGGGAGAGGCAGAGAGAGAGGGAGACACAGAATCTGAAGCAGATTCCAGGCTCTGAGCTGTCGTCACAGAACCCCATGTGGGGCGTGAACCCACGAACCACGAGATTATGACCTGAGTCAAAGTCAGACACTTAACTGACTGAGCCATCCAGGCGCCCCTCAGTAGACTTCTTTTAAACTCTGTATTTTATTATGTCTTACACTTTTTTTTACTGTTTATTTTTTAAAGAGAGGGAGAGCATAAGTGGGGGAGGGGCAGAGAGAGAGAGAGAGACAGACAGACAGACAGAATCTGAAGCAGGCTCCAGGCTCTGAGCTGTCAGCACAAGAGCCCCATGCAGGGCTCAAACTCAGGAACTGTGCGATCATGACCTGAGCCGAAGTTGGAGGCTTAACTGACTGAGCCCCTCAGGCACCTCTATTCCATATACTTTCCAAAGAATCATGCTAATTTCTTTTCAGTTTATTCCATGACTTGAGTCCAAATTTGGCCACCTTAGGTACTGACAACTCTTTTAGAGCATTTCCAGTACATCTTGCCCTTTCTTTCCTACTGCGAATGTCTCATCGCCTTCTGAAGGAGCTTCAATGATCCCCTGTTTATCAGCAGGGGAAAAGGCCAAAGGAAGACTAAGTATTTTGCCTCCAGGTCAGTAACAGTCCCTGAGCAAGAAAGAGGTAGATCTTATTATTTGTCTCTCGTTGAGGTAACTGGACATCCACTGACCTATGCAATCGTGGAGCAGGGACATCCACCTTCCCCTCACAGCGCACTTACTCAAATTTACCTTTTAAGTTCTGCAAATTCATAACTTCACATACATTTAGTTTCAGCAGCACGGAATTCTTTTCAGCGGTTGTGGTTTGCTTGCGTGTGGGTGCTCAGAGGCTGGCTCAGGCTACTTTCTCTCTCCTGCCCTTCACCTCTAGCAGAAAGCAACCGCAAAGAAATACTCCCAGTTCAGCGCGGATGTGGCGGAGGCCATGGCCTTCTTTGATTCCATCATTGCAGAGCTGGATACAGAGAAGCGGCCGCGGGCTGCCGAGGCGGACCCTCCCAATGAGGATGTGGACTTTGACGGTGAGTGCTGGCCGGGGGTGGGGGGGAGGTGAGGGGGGGAGGATGGACTGGGGGTGTGTGACGGGGGGGGGGGGGGGGTCTCTGGTGTGGCTAGAAGATGAGCTACCAGGAATCTCACCTCCCACTAGAGGGAAACTCGCACCTGCACTCTGTAGCCCAGCCTGGGGCTCGCTCTTCTCCTCGGGGCCCTTTGCTTTAGTTGTGCCAGCGGCCAGCACCCAGCCTACCCCTACAACACTCGCAGCCATATTTGGACAAAAACCCCTGGCAGTCCACTGGCCCCAACTGCGACAAATGAGTCAAGAAAGGGATTGGAGGGGCGCCTGGGTGGCTCAGTCAGTTAAGTGCCCGACTTCGGCTCAGGTCATGATCTCGCGGTTTGTGGGTTCGAGCTCCGCGTGGGGCTCTGTGCCGACAGCTCAGGGCCTGGAGCCTGCTTCGGATTCTGTGTCTCCCTCTCTCTCCGCCCCTCCCCCACCAGCACTCTGTCTCCCTCTCTCTCTCTCAAAAGTGAATAAACATTAAAAAATTTTTTTTTTTAAAACATAAAAAGTAAAATCTTTAAAGGAAGGGGATTGGAGGGGGAGCTGGTGTTATATGGGTGTGAAGACAGAGTTTCAGCGTTGTAAGGCGAAGAAGGACTGGGCAGCTGTCCCTCAAAAATGAGTATATTCCACGTCCCTGCACTGCACGCCGAAAGACGGCTCAGACGGCAAATTTTATGTTATGTGTATTTCACTACAGTTTTTGTTTTAAGAGAAGAAAAAGAAACGGAGAAACTGTTTAAAAAACTGTCTGTCGACTCTGCCTGAGCGAGTTTGGCAGTGTCCACACTGGGCTGACTGATCCTTCGTCTGGTTTGTCCCCGCTTCACCCAGCACCCCCTCTGACGCCCTCGGGGTCAGCACTCTGAGGACGCGCAGGGCAGGACAGGGCCAGGGAGCCCGCCTAGGCCAGCCTGGGTCTTTGGAGAGAGAGTGAGGTGAGGGCCGGGGGTGATGCTTCTCTCCTTGCCAACGTGTGTCACTCACTGGCTGTCTCCTGGTGGAAAGCAAACGATTCAATCACATTCATGAGTTCAGCCCGCTTTTAAATTCCATTACTTAACGGTCCGTTTCTTTTTAAGTTTATTGTATTTTGAGAGATAGCACACACAGAGGAGGGGCAGAGAGAGAGGGAGAGAGAATCTGCACTGATGGTGCGGAGCCTGATGCAGGGCTCCAGCTCATGAACCGCGAGATCATGACCTGAGCTGGAACCAAGAGTCAGACGCTTAATCGACTGAGCCACCCAGGCGCCCTGTCAGCTTCTTTAATCTTTGACTTGCTCTCCCTGGTGTAACTGATGGCAATTTTTTTCAGGGGTTCCTGGCCCCCGTTACTGAGGTGCTAGCTTTTGGTGCCCATACTAAGCAATGCTTGAGCTTTTTATCTAATGCTCAAAAGACCCTATTCTTGTGGTTTGCCATTGCTCCGGGCCCAAAAGACCTATATCTGTGAAATTCAGGTTCTCATTGGGTTTGGTGGGATTTCACAGAAGGTTACCCCCACCTCCCCCGCAGGCTCACTGTGCCCTGCAGGCTAATCTGCCCACCTTCCTCCTGGACTGCAGCCCCTCGGTCCCTGACGGAGGCCAGCCCTCCTCTTGGGAGTTGGACCTGGAAACCCAGGACGCTGGCGAAAGAACAGCAAAATCCACTGAGGATGCAAGTGTTACCTTCCACGATTTTTGAATGAAAAGGACATTATGGTTTTCTCTCATAATAATAGCCCTATACGTTCATTGTTAATCTAATGAATCAAATGATACACCAAAATACAAAGAAAGTAAAGAATATGGTCTGTAACACTACCACCCAGAGATAATAACCACTGTTAAACTTTGGTCTATGTCTTTCCTTTCCAAAAGGTTTTAAACATACACACACACATATACACACACACACACACGCTCACTTAATTAAAAACAATAGGACCTCTGCCATTTTGTCATCTGTTCTTTTCACTTAACCATTTATAATACATCACGGGTTGTCTTTGCATGTCAGTAAACATAGATGTATGTCTTAATTTTTAATGGACACATAAATACCCCACCATATCCCTACCCTATCTTTACAGGGTCAGATCATCCCCCTCTCACTTGCCTTTCCCAGCCTTTCTAAGAATCTGCTGTTGTAATATAGGCATTTGTTGTGGGTTCTCAGCCTGGTTCACCCTCTCTTGCTCCTTCCCGGGCCCCTGCTTGTCTCTTCCAGTGGCCACCAGCTCCCGGGAGCACAGCTTGCATTCCAACTGGATCCTGCGGGCACCACGCCGGCACTCTGAGGACATTGCTGGGCACACCGTGCACGTGACAGATAGCCAGTTTCGAAGGAGCGTGGAGCGCAGGACCTTCGGCACTCAGAGGAGGCTCGAGAGGCACCCCATTTACTTGCCCAAGGCTGTGGAAGGGGCATTCAACACCTTGAAATTTAAGCCCAAAGCCTGCAAAAAAGAGTAAGTGCTTGGACCAAATGGTATAACTAAGACGTTTTCATGTCCTCCAGACTCCTGGGGTGGTTCTTCAGGTGCCTTGAGTCCCCGTCCTATATACCAAAAATTACTCTTACAGATTTTGGGGGAAGGAGATCTTGGCTAAAGATCTTTTTTTTCCCCGCTAGGGCTGCCTGGGTGGCTCAGCCGGTTGAGCGTCCAACTTCAGCTCGGGTCATGATCTCACGGTTCATGAGTTCGAGCCCCGCATTATGTTGTCAGCATAGAGCCCGCTTCGTGTTCTCTGTCCCCTTCTCTCTCTACCCTTCCTCCACTCGTGCGCTCTCTCTCACTCAAAAATAAATAAACGTTAAGAGTATTAAAAGATGTTTTCCCCTAGTCTGTATGTAAACTCCAGCCTGGTTCACTGCTGTCTCCTCCCTGTGACTTCAGCTCTGGATCTGCTGGCCTTGCCTCTGGCCTACTTGGCCCACATGCTTTGTGCCACCCTCTTTCACTGTCACCCCCCAGGGCCACGGACACCCTGTGTGCTACGAATTTTTTATGGGAGTTTGGGGTTGAGGAGGGCAAAGCGCCAAGAGGGAACCAACACCAGACTAACCAGACGCCCCTGCCTTGGAAAGGCGTTGGTTGACCTGACTTAGCTGGAGAACTTCTTGCTGGCCGGGCTCCCCCTGGCCACTTCGCCACCATCTCTCGGCCTCTTTCCCTCCAGATCCAACTCTCCCGAGACGAGTTCCCATGTTTAGCCTCCAAATTCCTGCGACCTACTCACTTGGAGCGGTCAGTGCTCTCTTGCTCTGGCCACTGCCGCCCATGCTGCAGGGACCTCACCTTTCACAGCAGAAGGGGGTCTATCTGGGTTGGGGTTTGTACAAGAGCCATTCAACTCTGATGGATTCAGAGCTTTTCTAAATAGCGCTTTCCGCCCATAACAATGGACTATGTAACGGACGTACTGAAACCAGGGCTCATCATCCAATCATCCGTCCTTCCCCTTCAAGACCAGTCTGGGGTCCAGCCCCCATGATGATACCGCTTTGTCCGCCACAAGGCCCAGCCCTGGGGGGCATCTGATGGTCTCCGTTGGAATAGTGGATCAGAGCATGCCTTCTCTGTGCAGCCGGCCAAGCCAGACTTAAACCCTCTGCCTCATTCCTCCCTTCCAGCCTGGGGAGCCCCAGACAGATCCTCCTCCACTTCTCAGGAGAAGACACGGAATGGGATGCGGAGCTCTTTGGCCTGGAGTCCCTGGTGTCTCCGGGGGAGGACTACCACGAGACAGAGAACCCCAAAGGGCAGTGGCTGCTTCGAGAGAAGCTGTGGGAGCGGACAGTGCCCTGAGGCCCTTCCGGCCATTCAGTTTGGCTCAGGCTGGGTCCCTGAGAAGGTGGCTACTTTCAGGGCAGCACAGGTGTTTGGCAGAATCAAAAATGGAAGTTGGAACAAAGTCAAGCCCACGAGCCCATCAGCACTGCCCGCCGGTGCCCGGTTAGTGCCAAACACACGCGCGGTCTCCCAGAGGACCTGCCCTAGGAGACTCTGGAGCTGGGCTTTCCCGGCATGGCAGGTTGGCAGGTAGTTACAGCTCGGCGGGTCTCCCAGCAGGGAGTGGGAGTATCCAGACTCACTCCCTGGTCTCCCCTGGCCTGTTTCAGTTCTCTGTGCATCTGTCCGAGTGGCTTCTAACACTGTGCTCAGGACAGGAAATGAGCCCACCCCTGGATCTCTGGCCAAAGTTTTCAGAAAGGCAGCTCCTGTCTCTGTGGGGCTCAGGAATACCCTGATCACAGAGGTTGCCTCCCTTTGTGCAGAACACGGTCCAGGAAGCACCTCCTTCTGCATTAACACTTTCACGGTTCTAGACATTTCTAGAAACATCTGCTGGATTACACGGAAGATGGGGCCAGTGCCCTGGCATTGGGAAAGAGTGTGCCAGGGCCCTGCCTTGGGACCACACTATCTCTCCAGCCCCGAAACCCAGCTCTCCTTCCCACAGGTGGTGGGCTTTCTTCTAATTATCGTCCAGAATATCCTGATAGACGCCCATATGACCAGCTTATGGCCGGCTGTGCCTCTCCCCTCCCACTTAAGAGGAAAATCAGCATCCCTGAGTTCTTTTGGACTAGGAAGGATTTGTGATTTTAGTAACTATCTGAATTAGAATTACATCTTAAATATATTCTTTGCACTTCTCACATACTTTTTCCTGCTCGGGTTTGAGAACCACTGTTCTGGAGAACACATTGCATTCTGTTCATTCCTATTACTTCTTCTGGTGTTTTCTTACAAAGAAAGAAATCGTCCAGTTGGTACATGCTCATGAAATGCCAGAGTGCTCTTGGGGGTAAAGGAGGGAGACAGACTAGGACAAACCAATAATCTAAATTAAGCCCAAGACGCTCTAGGCTAAGGTCACTCTGAGAACTGAATAGAGCTTTCTTTCTGCCAGGCCCATGTAATGATGGTTGTATTGTTCAGTTTTTTATAAAGAATGTTTTATTTATGTGAACTTGACTATCTGAATCTAAGTATTTAAAACTCCTATGAGAAAAAAAAAACTAAAAATTATGTGGCATTCTTAGCCATTTTATATCAACACATTTCGGATGAAAATATACTGGAAATGTTTTAATACTTGTCTTTATTATTATTTTCCTTTTGAGTGCCAAGGTCAATGTTTGGGAGATCTCTTTCATTTTGTTGCTTATCCTAAGCCCACTCTAGCCAGAAGCTTGGCTGAAAAATAAATGTTTGGGAGATTTGTTTTATAAACTGCATTAAAGCACACCAAGTTAATATTGCCACGTATCTTCCTTTCCCCCAAATGTGGCCTTGTTTTGAAGCCCCACAAATAAAAGTTCACTGCTAAGGATAAGTTCAGAATGAAGGTCTCTTTACCCTGCCTCTTATCAAACTACAGTTTGTCATAGATTCGACCCTGACATTATGTGGTGAAGACTTTGTGTACATTTTGCTTTTACAGATAAGAAAAAAAATAAACAGGACAGAAAGGATGTTTGGAGTCTTGATCTTTTTTTTCTTTTAGCATTTATTGCTTATGGGACACGAAGCCATGCTTTCCTCTCTTGCTTCCCATTTTGTATATTTTTGTCTTTAATGAGACTATACACAGACTGCCTGAAAAATGCCATGATTCAGAAACAGAAGGCTGGCGTGTCTTTGGGATGATTTTAGGTATTTGAAATTGGCGATACACTGCAGGATCTGGGCTTTGTCTAGGGAATCCTGAGATAGTGTCTACTGAGGTCTTAAGAGAAATAAGATTCACGCCAATAAAAGTCAATTCAGTAAAATCAGCTGATGTGATTGATTCTCTTCCCCCACGAATTGAGCAGTTATTCAATCAGCTGCTCCCTGAGAAACAATGGTAGTGGCTACAGCTTTTCCAGGATTGTCTCAGTTTTGATTTATGGAAATCTACCTATCTCTAGACCTCTGTCCAAAAAAGAGGATGTGAGCTCCTGGCAATGGACTTATACTTCAGGCTTTGTTTTCTAGCTCCCACCACAAAATGTCTTCTTCATGCAGGAAGATACATGGGAGTTTAGTTTGAATGGTGTATACCCAACTCTGAAGGGTAGCTCTGCCACAGAGAACGTGGCTTCCAGTTGGTTCTAACAGGAGGCACATTCGTGTCATCACGGATGGCCCTTTCATGGTGAATTCATTTCCTCCTGCTGTCGTAACAATGACCACAAATGCAGGGGCTTTATTCTCTTAGAGTCTGGAGAACTATAATCAGGCCGACTGGGATAAATCAAGGTGTGAGCAGAGTTGATTCCTTCTGGAGGCTTTGAGGGGATCATCCGTCCCCTTGCCTTTCCGGCTTCCAGAGGATGCCCACATACCCTGGCTTGTGGGCCCTGCTTGACATCACCTGCACCTTCTGCTTCTGTCTTCACATCTCCAGCTACTCACTCTGATCTCTTGCTTGTCCCTCTTAAGGACCTTTGTGATTACATCAGTCCCACCTGGATGACCCAGGATCGTCTCCCCGTCTCAAAAACCTTAACTGAATCAAATCTACACAGTCCCTTTTGCCATATAAGGTAACATTCACAGTTTCTGGGGGTTAGGATGCAGCCATCATGGGGAGGCCATCATTCAGTCCACCACACATGGAACCACAGCATATTCTAGTCCTTCAAGCCTAGATGAATCTATCAAGTCCTTATTAAGCTGTATATCGAGCAAAATAGTATAAGACACACTTTCTCTCCTTTGGTAATCGGCAACTCAACGGGGGAAGTTAGGACAAACACGGATAAAATGGTGCTGAGCACTTACTGCTTCATGGAGCACCTCTGCCCCCCCCATAAGAATAGCTCTGCAAAAGCAGAAGTCCATTTAGCTCAAGACGTCAGGGAGAACTTCACAGGAGAGGTTCTCTTGAAAGACAGCGTTAGCCTCTGGCAGAAGATTGCTAAAGGCTGTCATTTCATGCAAAAAGACAGGTATTAGGAAAGTCACAGACATGGTCGTGGCCAGCAAGGGGATGCCCTTGACTGAAGGGCAAGGTTTTTACTGAGCATCCATGGAAGGCTACATTGATAGATGTCAAGTAGAATTGATCAGATGGGGGTAAAGAATTGAGTGTTGTCTTGTTCTTGAGCCGAAGCGTAGAGAGCAAAAGCCTCAGATGATGCAATACAGTTATGGGGGTGGGGGTGGGGGGGAGTGGCCCCTGAAAGGCTGTGGGATTAAACCGATCCAAACTTCCCATAGCTTCAGGAAGAGAGGATCTCAGGCCCCAGATCTGACTTCTGTGGTAGATCTTGCCCACGGTCCCTGTGCGGTTCACATGCGTTCTCAGGTGGTATCTGTTTCCACCTGTGGTAGGCACCCCCCCCACCCCCCATCAAACACAGGGTGCCCTAGACCCCCCTGTTCCTCATCAACACCCTGGGTCAGGGCAGCTCTCCTTGAAAGGGGCAGGAGGAGCGTGGTGGTGGTGAGGGGAGGGTTTGGGCAGACACAGGGTGTAAATAAATGTATGAAGCCATTTTGGTTGACCTCCCAGGCCATGGAGGATGTCAAAAGCCTGCCGGTCATTCTCTTGGGGTAATTCCCGTGTTCATTTATCCATTTGTTTGTCATTTGGCAAAGAATGTTGAGCATGTACTATGTCCCACCCTATGTCTGGGGACAGAACATAAACAGTCTCTCACGGCGCTTTCAGTCTGGTGGGAGAGACAGACCTTAATCAAAGGATTACAGCAGTACCATGGATCAGAACTGTGGTAAGGGCCGGGAGGGAGGCCCGTGGTGTCACAGGGAACTTGTAAGCAGGGGGGCGTATGAACTGGTTGGGGCGTCTGAGTGGCTTGGGGAGGGCTTTCTAGATCCCATATGGCTTCACTTGTCCTACTCAAATACTCAAATGTCACCTCCTCAGAGAGGTCTTCTTGACCACCCTATCTCAACTATCGCTGCTATTTTTTTTTAAAATGTAAAGCTTATTTATTTATTTTGAGAGAGAGAGAAAGCAGGAGTTGGGGAGGGGGAGGGAAGGAGGGAGGGAGAGAGAATCCCAAGCAGGCTCTGCACTGTTAGCGTGGAGCCTGACATGGGACTCAAACCCATGAACCGGAGCCAAAGTTGGATGTTTAACTGACTGGGCCATGCAGGTGCCCCTCAACTATCACTGCTCTTTTTTTTTTTTTTTTTTTTTTTTTTAATTTTTTTTCCCATGTTTATTTATTTTTGGGACAGAGAGAGACAGAGCATGAACGGGGGAGGGGCAGAGAGAGAGGGAGACACAGAATCGGAAACAGGCTCCAGGCTCTGAGCCATCAGCCCAGAGCCCGACGCGGGGCTCGAACTCACGGACCGTGAGATTGTGACCTGGCTGAAGTCGGACGCTTAACCGACTGCGCCACCCAGGCGCCCCAACTATCACTGCTCTTAATCTCTACCATGGATCAGCTGGCTGCGCTGTGTTTACTATGATCTAACACGTGATTATACACACACGCACACATATACACACTCACACATACTCACTCATATACATTCACATACGCATGCTTGCCCCCATTAAATTGTGAGCTCCATGAGGGCAGTAGCATAGTCCATTCTGTTCATGCTCTGTCCCCTGCGTCAAGAAGAGTGCCTACACCAACAACTGTTTGTTGACTGAGTGACTGATTGACAGATTGCATAAATGAATTGAAATGAAGTGAGTTGAGATCTTTAGGGGGATAGGAGGCATCAGAATATAAAGGGTTGGGAGCTGTAGAGAGGGATTCAGGCTGAGGAAGTGTCATGGGCAAAGGATCTGTGCTGGAGGGGGTATGGCACTGGAGGGAGTTCAAAGACATCACTGATTTATTCACAAGTTATACTGAGTACCCATATATGCTCAGAACTCTCCCAGACCCTGAGAGTAGAACACTAAGACTAGATCCCTACCTTCAGAGCTTAGAAATTTGGTGGGAGAGGTATGCAGGCAATAAGCCAGCATACATTATATGCATATATTCAAATGTAATAACGTGTCAGGTAATGATAAATGATGGGAAGTAGAATAGAGAATGGGCTAGAGAGTAGATGAGCAAAAGGTGGGGGGTTTTTAGTCAGAGAAAGCCTCTCAGAGGTGGTGATGCTTGAACAGGGCCCTGAATGAGAGACGGATTAAGTGAGACCAGGGGAAGGACTGGTCAGGCCAAGGAGGGAGTCTGCACAAAGGCCCAGGGGCAGGATGGCATCAGGGAGGGGGTCTTGAGGAGGCAGGAAGAAATGTACTGGGTGGTTCTGAACGGGAGAGTAGCAGCTTCTGATTTCATTTTTAAAAGAGGATTGTGGCCGTTGGGTGGGGATCTGCCTTAAGGGCTCAGAGGGACAACTTGGGACAGCAGCCGGGTCACTCTGCAGTGGGCCGGACAAGAGACGTCACTGGCTGCCTGGATGCTACAGAGGACTGGGTTAGAGAGACTCTGAAGCAGGACAGGTGGGTATTTAGGCTTGCCTCGAACCGGATATAGAGACACGGGGCTCTCTCTTGAGGTGCAAGTGACCACAGATACCCTTTATTAAGCTGATTGACAGAGGGGCTGGTTAGCAGGGGGGTTTTGGGGGGTGGTAACCAAAAGTCATCTCTTGGATGTATTAACTTAGAGCCTTCTGTGCACTTCCAGCTGGGGAATCAGACACTTTGGGTGGAGCTCAGGGGAGCGGCTGGATCTAGGGGTGCAAAACTGAGAAGTGGTGCCATAGAGACAGAATCTGAAGCCACGAGGAGCTGCAGTCACCAAGATACCCCGTGGAGATCTGAAAGGAGGTGAGGTGAAGGATCCGCTGGAGACCCCAATATTTAGAGGCCCAGAAGAGAAGGAGCCCGTGTGGTGTGAGGGAAAGCACGCTCATGAGGTGAAGAAAATGCTCCACGTTTGGGGGGACGGAGCATAGACAGCGGAGGGGGGTGGTGCAGGGCCAGCAGGGCATGCGCCAAAGCCAGGTGAGAAGAATAGTCTTGACCTTGATTCAAAATGGTACTGTCTACATCCAGAGAGCTCACTGACCCTACTCGTAAAGCCCAGCTCCAGATTCTTTCTGGCTCTTTCTAAAACTCCAGTGGTCCTGAGAGGCAGTGGAGAGTAACAGACCAGAGCTTCAAGGATCTCGCCGGCAGCCAGTGTTGGGGGCGGGGGTGGGTGGGTGGTGGTGATGGGTGAGTGGGCTGGGGGGGGGGGCGGGTGGCATCAGGCCCTCACACCTCCTCCTCCAACGAGCAAGACCCGCTCTCACCCCGTGGCCCTCTGCAGACCATGCAGACCAGGGTGGAAAAGCAGGCCAGTGACTTGGGCTCCCTGGGCCTCATTTTTCTCAAACGTGAATTGGGCATGATAATACTAGCTCGTAACTTGCAGTGTTGTGATGAGGGTTAAAGGGCCTGCCAGACAGTAATTGTTAACTACGGGCATATTAAAGGGTGATGATTTGCCATCCCTTCGAAGAGTCAAAAATTCTGCCACACACCCTGAAAATAGCTATAAAAGAGAAATTCTAAAAATTTTGAAGACTGGATTAGAGGTCGTCTAGCCTCCTGAGATAACCTTTTGGAAGAAGGCAGCACTGAATCAACATGAGGATGGAAATGTGCTCTTGAGTCAGAGGTCTAGCCGGACTCTCAGCTCCCCCACCCAGCAGATGGTTGGCCTTGGACGTGACGCTTGACTGCTTTCCGCCTCAGTGTCCTGGTTGTAAAGTATCAACAGCACGCGTGACTCCCTCACAGGGTATATGAGCACCTAATACGACAATGCACATAGAGTACTCCGCACAGTGTCCCGCACACAGCAAGCACACCATAAATACTGCAGTTAAGGGGTGCCTGTGCAGCTCAGTCAGTTAAACATGCAACTTGGGCTTCGGTCGTGATCTCGCGGTTCATGAGTTTGAGCCCTGCGTCCGGCTTTCTCTCTGCCGTCAGCACAGAGCCTGCTTCAGATCCTCTGTCTCCACCTCTCCCTGCCTCTCCCCACTTGTGCTCTTTCTCTCTCAAAAACAAATAAACGCTAGAAAAAATTACTATGAGCCCTTGGAAAATATCAATATATAAGTTATTACAATGTGACAATCCTTTATCGTCATGCTCCCTTTACATATGGCCTCCAGATCATCCCATTTATTTGCAGCTTTCCCCCAGATTAAATGGAAGCATAGATCAGGTTACATTTGAAGTCTGCTGAATTTGGTCTTAAAGGAACCTTCAAAGGAGTGTCAGAGCTATCGTTTGGTTTGACTCCTCATCTCCAGGCTTGCCTGGCTTCTGTGTGTGATTTGTAAAGGTAAACTTGTCTTCACTTTGCAGTTCCTGGAGTTCCACCCCCTGAAAATCACAGCTCCGTATTACATTGAGGGGAACTGCTGTTTGGGGAAGACAAACGACATTTTCATCATTAATCCATGCCTTGGGAACCAGTCCCAGAGGGAGGACTGAGAGCTGAGTCCAGTCTTCTGAGCTGTGTTCCTCCATTGATCTGGATTTGTGGCCATTCAAAGCCACATACCATGGCCTCCCTACAGCAGAACAAGGATACAGCAGGCTGTTGGTATGTGATCATTTGGCCACATGGTGGCACTTCACGCCTAGTAATTCTGCTGGTCCTCTTTCCCTATCCCTGAAGGTTTGAAATTCAAACAGAAAGAGAAAGAAGCATGCCCTCTTAGAATGGCACAGGCACCATTGCCAGAAAGCACAGGGTTCACTGAGGAAAAGGCTCAGCTCTTGCCGTTTTCCTCAGTTCTAAGGGGAAGGCTCTGGTCCCAAATGGAAAGACCAAGAGTTCTACACGCAAGAGCCCATTTTCCAGGTTGTTTTGTTTTTGTTTTTGTTTTTTTCCCCCACAACACTGCACTAATTCCAGGTCCAAAGTAAAATGTCATCTACCAGTGTAGCAGATGAAAGAAAGGGGGCCCCCATGGGCCAGAGTTTGACTTTCTTGGAAAAAGATTTTTCTGAAGATACCACCTGACTTCAAGACAGCCCTCAGCTGCTGAAAAAAGGAATGGGATTATTACCTACCATTTTAATTCTATGACTTAAGGATCTAAAAAAAAATAATAATAATAAATAAAATAAATAAATAAAAACCGAAAGGGATTATTACCCACTATTTTAATTATTTTCTTGGAGGTTATAGAGACTTGGGCCTGAGTTTGAATACCAGCTCTGACATTAACTAGTTTTGGAGCCTCAAGGAAGCTACTTAACTTTCTCTGTACCTCATTGTTGTCACTTTTAAGGGAGTTCATGATAATACAACCTACTTTATAGGATTGTGGTAAGAATGAAATAATATTAAGTGGAACCAAATGAGATTGCCAGTATTCAAGTCTTTGGCCACAGGAACAGCAATTTCATGTAGTTCATGCTTGGGCACATAGTGAGGCTTGGTAGAGTGAGCTATTACTATCACAGCTTGCATGACAAGAAGTCAACAAGCACTTATTGTGAATATTTAGAAATAAACCATGACAAATGAAAATGGAAGCATAGCATACAAGTTCTTGTGGGATGCAGCAAAAGCAGTACTAAGAGGGAAGTTCATAGCAATAAATACCTACATCAAGAGGCAAGAAAGATCCCCAGTAAACAACATAACTCTATGACTTAAGGATCTAGAAAAAGAAGAACAAATGAGCTTAAAGTTAGCAGAAAAAAGGAAATAATAAAGAGTAGAGCAGAAATAAATGAAATAGAAAATGGAAAACAAAATAGAAAGATTAACCAAACTGTAAATTGGTTCTTTGAAAAGATAAACAAAATTGACAAAGCCTTAACTAGACTAACCAAGAGGGAAAAATGAAAGGGCTCAAATCAACAAAATTCTAAATGAAACAAGAGACATTACAATCAATACCACAGAAATTCAAAGGGTCATAAGAGATGACACAAATAACTGTATACTAACAAACTAGACAACCTAGAAGAAATGGACAAATTCTTAGAAATATACAACTTAACTGAGACTGAAGAAAGAAAGGAATAGAATAGAAAGAAATGAAGAAATAGAAAATCTGAATAGACCAATTACTAGTAAGGAGATTAAATCAGTAATAAAAATTCTCCTAATGGAGAAAAGCCCAGGGCCCAATGGCTTCACTGGTTAATTCTACCAAACATTTAAATAAAAATTAACAACAACATTTTTCAAACTCTTCTAACATATTGAAGAGGAGGGAACACATTCAAACTCATTTTATGAGGCCAGCACCATCCTGATACCCAAACCAGAAAAGGACACTATCAGAAAAATACATACATACATACATACACACATACTACAGGTCAATATCCTTGATATATATAGATGTAAAAATTATCAATAAAATATTGGCAAATTGAATTTAGCAGCACATTAAAAGGATCATACACCATGATTAAGAGGGATTGATTCCTGGCATGCAAGTATGGTTCAAAATATGCAAATCAATATGACACATCAAATTAACAGATTGAAACAAAAGAATTATATAATCATCTCAAGAGACACAGAAGAAGCATTTGAAAAATTCAACATTCATTCATGATAAAATCTCTTAACAAATTAGGACAGAAGGAATATATTTCAACATAATAAAGGCATATATGAAAGACCACAGCTAACATCATGCCCAATGGTTAAATGCTAAAAACTTCTTTTAATATCAGGAACAGGACAAGGCTATCCACTCTCAACACTCTTCTTCAACATAGTACTGAAAGTCCTAGCCATAGCAACCAGGCAAGAAAAAGAAATGACAGGTACAAATATGTAAATAAAATAATAATAATAATAATAATAATAATAATAATAGGGAAATTATAAAGAATAAAAGGAAATAAAAGGGATTCGAATTGAAAAGGCAGAAGTAAAATTGTGTCTATTTGCAGATGATATTTTATATATAGAAAATTCGAAAGACTCAACTAAAAATCTATTAGACTTAATCAATGAATTCAGTAAAGTTGTAGGATATAAAACTAGCATACAAAAATCAGTAGCATTTCTATATGCTAACAATAAATTTTCTGAAAAAGAAATAAATTTATTTCATTTACAATAGCACCAGAAATAATAAAATATGTAGGAATAAATTGAAAGAAATGAAAGATCTCTACTTTGAAAACTACAAGACACTGATGAAAGAAATAAAAAAAACACAAAATAAATGGAAAGATTGACTATGTTCATGGATTTGAAGAAATAATACTGTTAAAATGTGAATACTACCAAAACCCACCTACAGATTCAATGAAATCCTTGTCAAGATTCCAATGGCATTTTTTACAAAAGGAGAAAAACACTCCTAAAACTTACATGGAACCACCAAAAACCCCAAATTGCTAAAGAAATCCCAAGAAAGATGAGCAGAACAGGAGGCATCCCATTTCCTGACTTCAAGCTCTACTATAAAGCTATAGTCATCGAAACAGTATGGTATTGGCATAAAAACAGACAAATAAGCCCATGAAACAGAATCAAGAGCCCAGAAATAAACCCAAGCATGTATAGTCAACTGATATTTGACAAGGGAGCCAAGAGTACTTAATGGAGAAAAGACAGTCTTTTCTATAAATGGTGCTGGGATAACTGGATATTCACATGTACAGGGATGAAAATGGATCTACATTCCACACCACCCACAAAATTTACTCAGATGGATTGAAGACTTATACGTAATACCTGAAATCATGAAACTCGTAGAAGAAAACATAGGAACAAAGCACCTTGACATGGGTCTTGGTGATAATGTTTTTAGATGTGACATTTAGAACCCTTAAACACAAACAACAAAATAAAAAGTGAACAAGAGAAACGACATCACACTAAAAAGCACAGCAAAAGAAGTCATCAACCAAGTGAAAAGACAGCCTGCAGCATGGGAAAAAATATTTGCAAACTATACATCTGATAAAGGGTTAATATCCAAAATATATAAAGAATTCATACAACTCAATAGGAAAAAACCCAAACAATCCAATTAAAAAATGGGCGAAGGATCTGAAGAGACACTTTGCCAGAGAAGATGTATAAAAGGCCAACAGGTACCTGGAAAGATGCTGAACACCACTAAGCAACAGGGAAATGCAAATTAAAACCACAGTGAGGTAGCACCTCATGTCTGTTAGAATGGCTATTATCAAAAAGACAGGAGGTGATAAATGCTGGTGAGGATGAGGCTAATGGGAACCTGTACAGCTGCAGTGGAAAACAGTATGGAGAATCCTCAAAAAATTAAAAATGGTACTACCAAATCATCCAGCAATTCCATTTCTGGGAATATATCCAATGGATATGAAAACAATAACTTGAAAAGATAACTGAGCCCTGCTGTTCATAGCAGCATTATTTACAATGGCCAACTCATGGGAAACAACCTAAGTGTCCATCAATGGATGAGTGGGTAAAGAAGTTGTGTTGTGTATACACACACACACACACACACACTGGAATATTACTCAAACATTAAAAACAAGGAAACCCTAACATTTGCAAAAACATGGATCGTCCTAATATGGCATTAAGCTATGTGAAATAAGCCAGACAAAGAAAGACAAATACTGTATGATCTCACATACATGTAAAATCTTAAAAAAAAAAAACCAACAAAAAAAAAACCTCCTAGAAAAAGAGATCAGACTTAATGATTACCAAAAGTGGAGGATGGAGGGAGGTGAAACTGGAAGAAGAAGGTGGTCCAAAGGTACAAATTTCAGTTATAAGATAAATAAGCACTAGGGGTGTAAGTTGCAACATGATGATGGTAACTAACACTGCTAGACAGCATATAGGAAAATTGTTCAAGGAGTATATCCTGTGAGTTATCATCACAAGAAGAAAATTGTTTTCCTGTTTTATTTTCTTCTTTTTATTGTATCTCTATGAGAAGTGGCTGTTAGCTGACCCTGTTGTGGTGATCATTTCAGATGATATATAAATCATCCCATCACGCTGTATACCTTAAACTTCTCTTGTGATGTATGCCAATTATTCCTCAATAAAACTGCCAAAAAAAAAAAAAGCCATCGCCCTGTCTTCTGGAAATATTTTCCTGAAGATTCTTATTGCTAAGTACCCTATTCAGCTGCCGTATGCTAAAATTCCAACTATGAAAATATGCCTGAAAGAAATCTGGCTCTGTTTCACAGCCCTACCTGTAGCCAAGTAATCTCTACCTCAGGCTGTCAATGAGATATTAGTCCCACTGGGAGGAAATCAAGGCCAACGTCGTGGCACCCATGGTGTGAGTAAAGGAAAGCGATGCAGAACTCACCCCTCCGAGAGAGCACCCTGTACCTTGGGCTGATACTGAAATTCCTCCTCGGTCTCTCTGATGCACTTACATCAAAGTTTATCTCTTCTATGTTCCAATGCCTCTTAGCAAGCCGGGTGAATACTAGCTAATGCCAGTTTCTCCCTCTTGGGCTCACCAAAAGTAAGGCAGCTACACCCCTAGAAATGCAAAAACAAACACAAACCAGATAATGGTGATATTTTATCAGAGAAAATCGTCCTCCCACATCCTCTTTCCTTTGCTTCTTGCAGCTCTTTCCTCAAACTGTACAGATTGGTCTAGTAAACTCCCTATGGTATCTCACCTTCCCCCTTGTCATGTGCAAAATGAAAACTTGTGCTTCTCATTACACATAAGTCACAGACTGTAGACCACAAGAGATGAGAGTGTCTTACAGGGCCTCATTGTGTATCACAGAAGATGTGTAAAGAAGCATGCATTTACAGACAGACGTCTAACTTGGGGAATGAGTTTCTTCAATGCACCAAATGGGCTAAAAGTTAAGAAGCCAGATGCAGAAGGGAACATGCTGCATGACTTAATTTATATGAAGTTCTGAAGTTCAAGAGCCAGCAAAACTAATCTATGAGGATCATCAGAACAGCAATTGCGGGTGGTGGGGCTGATTGGGAAAGTATGAGGTATGTGATGCTGGAGAAGGTTTGTCTTTTTATGTCGGTGGGATTCTGTGAACTACACAGGTGTAGACACTTGCCAAAGCTCACAGAACTGCACCCTGAAGACCAAAAGAAATAGCAGTGAGAAGTGGCCCCCCGAACAACAATGACAGGGTAGGAGCCCCTTTTGTCATGGAAGAGAGGAGGGAAGTCCCTCACTGGGCTGTCGATGCAATTGAAAAACATATAAAACGTCAGCCAACTTTCCAGGCAGTTTCAACATCCAGGGACGTTTTTCTCCACGCATACACTGCCTATGTCTTTTCAAATGTTTACAGAGTATTTACAAAAAGTAGTCCTTCGGGTGGCGGTTGTAATTACGAAAACTGGCAGTGAAAATTAACACATACCATACAAGAGAGATAATCGCTTCTCTGCCATATACAATATTATTATCAAATGGTATTCGCCAAGGAATCCAATTGGTCCATACGAGCTCAATCTCGTTGTTCTAGGAAAGATCGCCCCTTCCTTGTTACCCTTGAGGACGAAGCTGCCACAGCCCACGAATGATATGCCATATGGCACTTAACATCAGAATCGGAATGAGCTTGTGCTTTTTGTGTGAGATACTGAAATTTATTAGAAAATCAGAAAGCCTAATTTCCACCAAGTTCCTGAGACCTGCCATCTGCTGCGTGAGAAAGAAAATGGAGACTTTTTTTTTTAACCATTTACTTATTGTGAAATGTAAGAGTGCTGGCGTGTTTGAAAAAGGAGGGTTGAGGGCCGGGGGTGCAAAAGAGAGAGCCAGAGCAAGCCCACTTGGCAGGGGAGAAAGAAGACTGTCAGCTGAATGGTGGCAGAGGCTTGGGAAGCATAATTATGGAAATCACCTCTTCCAGAGCCTTTTTTTCTCCTCCTGAGCACATGTTCCTTCCACACAGGAATAGCACAGAGAAAGGGCAGCTTTTGAGAACAAGCAGTCTCCATTGCAGAAAGGAAGAAGAAGGGTCTTAAATAAGTACCCGTCTGTCTATTAGGTCTTTCCATGGAGGGGATAGTGTGAGCAAGACAGGAGGAGGGTGACAGACAAGGGAGCCCGAAAGGCCTACTGGGTGGGGAGGCAAGGAGAGCTTTCTAAGGGGGCTGCAGAAAGAGGGGGGGGCAAGACGGGAGATGGATCTGAGTGGGGGTGGGGAAGGAGAGCCTGCTGAGAGGGGAGAGATCTTTCAACATCGTTTGGAATTTGACTGTATGTGTTGGGTGTTGGGGATACAAAGATAAAGATGCCTTGTGCTTTAAGGAGGGCATGCCAGATGTCTGGGCATTCGTTTCAGAGGAACGCCTCCGCGCCTGGCATGGTAGGCTCGTGAGATGCTGCCATGACATGTGTCACATCCATGTGGCTGTCCTACACCCTCCGTAGAGCGGAGCAGTGCAACCTCAAGGGCTTACCCAACCCCTTGATCCTGTTGTATTTATTTCTACTCTTGTTTTTACACCAAAGCTGGCGTGTCTGTGGGCACTGCCGTAGGCAGTTCACCTTGGACGTGGTTGGTGACTGTGTTTCTCACCTCTGATCACAACCCTGAGGAAATAGACGCCCTAGGAAATAGGTTACCAGAGCCTGAATGGAGTGGGGATGGGGAGGCAAGTAAGGCTCTAAGGCACCAGGGAATCTCATGTTATATTATAGAGTCAATTTCTGGTCAAGGCAGGGCCATTTTTGGACCAGGTCCAAGGGGGTTTAATTAAAGAAGAACTAAAAAGAGCTCTCAAAAGGTAATGCCATCTGCAAGGCAGTCTTCCAGCAGGATCCCAGGGGCATCCTGAAAGTCGGGTTCAGGGTTCTAAGAGTGGTCTGGGGTCACAGGGCCCCCTGACCGGCCACCTGAGAACACATCCCCATCTCAGGCTCTGTACTCTGGAGGTGCTCACCGTGGTGACACCACACAGATAGATGACTGTGATCTGTCACCTGAAAGGATGAATGACTTAGCAATAGCCTCCTGGGCTTCCGGAATCCTGGCCTCCCACTTAGGCCAAGCTAGGAAAGGATGCGTCAGAGAGAATTAGGTGCCAACTTCTCTGTGGGGGAACCGAGTAGGAGAGGGAGCCAAGTAAGGTTTTGAGTTTGCAGCAAGATGAGGTGGGAAGCAAAAATTAGTCCCAGAGCCCAGCATGACGAGGATGTGCTCATCCTCGGAGCCTTCTCCCACATGAGGGGGGCAGACCGGTGAGGGCTGTCACCTCCCCCGGGGGCCCTGCGGGGCTCTGCTGCCAGCATGGTGCTGTTTTGTGTTGGTACCTCTGGGAGAAGTTCAAGTTTCAGGCCGAATCCCCAAGGAATTAGTAATGGGGTTATGCACCCCACGGGGAACCTGGCTGCGGGTCCCATGCAGCAGCTGGCGGGGGCAGCCTTACTTTTTGCTCCCTTGGTGACTAAGAACTCAACAGTTAGCTCCTTGCCTGAAGGCCAGTGAACAGCTCCTGATTTCCCTGTGGATGCCCAGACGCTACAAGACAGGCTTCTGGGGTTGCCAGGGGTTCTTGTGAATGATTGGGGGCTGCCTGACAGTCAGGAGCTTGGTGCTCACCCACGACTGCTTTTGCCTGAAGGCAGCTGCTGCAGCAACATGGTAAGACCCTCTCAGCACCCTATGTCCTCACTTCCCCTCGGCTTCCATTTGTTGAACACCGATTGTTATCTAAGAAAAATGGCTATCATTTCCTGAGCATTCGCTACGTGTTAAGTGCCTCACCCCATGCTCTCATTGAATCCTTGATACAACCCATTGAGGAAGGGGCCACTGTTATGCCATTTTCCAGAAGAAACAACTGCGGATGAATGAGATTTGCTGAAGGTCCAGGGTCAAGCAGCTGCTAAAATGTGGGGGTGGCTATCCACCTGGGTAGCTGGAATCATCACTCTATAATCCTAAGAACAGTACTACAAGAGAGTAAGCACTATTATTTCACTTTAGCTCTTAAGCAGACAGGGCTCAGAGAGGTTAGGTAATTTACCCAAAGCCACGAAGCTGTAAGGCCCAGAGACTGAAAGCCATCTGGCTCCAGAGTGCAAGCTATTTCCTCTAAGCCGCACCCCCTCTCTGGGCTGAGGCTGTATTACATGATGGGGCTCCCTCCCCCAGCCAACAGATGGCAGGCCCGGGGAGCTGGATTGGATATGGAACATGCACAGATCTTTACAGGAGAAACACTTAGCTAAACTTAACATTTTCTGACTTTTTTAAAAAAGGAAACGATTACTTCTTTTGAACACTGATGTTTCTTAAAGGTACCATAGCTACTATCCAAGCGGCCCTCAAAAGATTCGGATGCCGCCAGCCAATGAGCGTCCCAACCTGCTTGACGATCTAACTAGTTTAATGGTGGTAGTTCCTGAGTGTTAGAGAATTTGGGTGCTATTTGTCATTCTCCCCCATTCGAATCGGGCCCTCCAAAGTATAAAGAGTATGTCTTAGCGAGACTATCTGTGAGCTGGTGTGTGAGAAGCAAATACAAAAGACCTCTGACGTGTGCAGGGCAGGACCAGCCTGTTGTTTGTCTCTTTTTGGTCTCTCCAGGGGCAGAGACAGTCCTCCGATGGTAGCATTTAAGGGAAAGGCATATTTATAACTAGCAGAGGGTGAGAGGGCTGCTCTCAGACCTAAATGCTCAGAGCCCCCAAATGCTTATCTATGCCACTGGCTTCAGAGACCATTGAACGCCTAAGACCAAGTGCTGAAGTGCATGTCCCACTGACCCTAAATTCATTGAATTTTGAGATCCATTATCCCACACGGTTATAACCCACCAGCAGACCTCTGGGTTCCCTTGTGCCTTGGTTTTCTTTGTCATACACTAAGAGGCTTAGGCAGCAGGCAAGATATTTTCATTGGCCTCCGCACTCTTCTGCAAACATTGCTAGGATAAACAGTTGCTATCTTTGTTAACATTGAATTGATTTTAAACGCCTGGAGGTATTTAAAAACTTTCATGGCTTTCAAACTCGAGGCTTTCGTTCAGTACTTATTTTTTCTATAAGAATGTATCAAATATCTACTCAGTGTCAGGTACCATCTTGGTACTTTAGTTGAAATACAGATCAATTACACCTACACCCCGAGGAACTTATAATTTAGCAAAGGAGAGGGGAAAATATATGTAAAAATGATGTGCGTGTGTGTGTGTGTGGGGGGGGTGATAGATACGTAGATAGATAAATAGGAAATATGTATGTGCACATGCAATATGACATAATATAACATACATAACATAACAACCCTGTGGTGATGACGACAAGGAGAGTCCAGCGGTGAATCTGGGACACAGGGAATGCCAGCCAGTATCTGACAGAGGAACAGGGATGAGTTCTAGAGACAAGGCAACAACCGAGCCAAGGCTTGCCACAGAGTGACTGAGCAAAAGGGCAGGAAACACCATCAGAGAAGTGCCCTCCGTATTTGGGGAGAAGAGAAAGGCATTTTGGGTAAGCCTAAGGCAGCAGTGGTAGGGATAATGGAAACATGAATTCAGAGGCTTCTAGAGAGTGCTTTGAATGGCAGACTACAGAGTGGTCTTGTAAATGAGTCACACACATGTGGTGGACAGGTAGAGCCAAGAAGAGGTGGAGTGAAGGGAAAAGACTACAGTTTTCTGTGGAACTGAACACACAGCCAAGCATGGCGTCCATTCCGTTTCCAGAAAGAACTGTTAGAGCTCAGACCCCTCTCCTTCCTGTTGGCACTGGCCTCTTTTCCTTTAAGAAACCCCCATATATAAACCTCCAAACTTATAAGTCTTGGGCCTGATATTTGTGAGAGAGATTCTCACAAATATTTGTGAGAGGATTCTTTATTTTATGAAGATTTTTTTAAAAAATGGAATTCCCTTGATGTTTTCAAATATAATCCAGTCACCACAGCCCTTAGTTTAGGTGTCCCCATGCTGTGGAGACGGGTGGCCTACATGGGCTGCACTGCCCTTCACCAGGCAGAGGTATTTATAAGCCCTTTTTTTTATTTAAAACGTTTTTTTTTTATCTGAAGAAGGGAAAAAGGAAGATAACAGATTAAGGGGCACACCAGGTAGAAAACTGTTAAGCCCATTGTTCTTTATTATTGTTTTTATCCTCTCTTTATTTTCCTGCACATTTTATATCTTCTTCCACAAACATGCCCATCCCTGACTTACTTTTATAAAGAAAATTGTCCTTTCACTGCCTTTGTGACATGATATGACACGAGTGCCCTTCCTCATCCCCAGCTCTAACCCCCAACCCCATGCACCTGTTGTGTTTTTGAACTCTTTGTTCTAACCAAAGGATTTCCTTTTTTGG